>NC_139462.1:208693333-211120000 GCF_057233095.1 Heloderma suspectum
TCTGGTCCAAAATGGTTAGAAGATCCTGAGTTTCATGCTCATTAAATGTGCTTATGTTCTGAAATCATCTATTTATCTGGTGTCCTGTTCAGAACTAGTTTTACAGGAAGGCTACTCTGAGGAGAATAGGGGAGGCTTTTCCTGGATACTACAAAACTGAACTGTAAGCAAGTCTCATTGCCACAAACCGCAACTCCATCCCACCCCGACCCCCTGCACGCATACACACACACACACACACACACACACACACACACACACACAACCTGCTTCCAATGTAGCAGCTGGGATACCACTCAGGATCTCTTCTTGATCATCCCATAGTACATGACACGGAATAATAGACTCAAGTTACAGGAAGCTAGATTCTGGCTGAACATCTGGAAAAACTTCCTGATTGTTAGAGCAATATGACAATGAAACCAATTACCTAGGGAGGTAGTGGGTTCTCCTACACTGGAGATATTCAAGACGAGGCTGGACAGCCATCTATCAGGGATGCTCTGACTTGGATTCCTGCACTGAGCAGGGGGTTGGACTCGATGGTCTTATAGGCCCCTTCGAACCCTACTATTCTATGATTCAGCTCTTGGTCCTCCAGCTTGTGATCTCCAATCTAGTGAATTTGCTTGGAACTAGAAAGAATTAAGGCATCACATAGCATACATAATTATTTCTGAAGTGGGGTGGGAGTTGACCAGGGAAGAGGGCCAGCCCTACCATTAGGCAAAATGAGGCAGTTGCCTCAGGTAGCAAATGATTGGAGGTGGTAAGGTGTTGGAGGAGAGAACTGTGTGCCATGTGGCCTGACCTGCACCCCCTAAGCGAACCTGTGGCATTCAGATATGGTGGAGGATGCTGGCCTATTGTCAGTGTTACAGAAAGATTCAACTGCCAGGCCAGTTACCTTTTGCACATGGAAGGGGCGGGGGGCATCTTGTTGTTTGCCTCAAGCAGCAAAATATCTTGGTCTGGTCCTGCTGGAGACAGGGGTCTTTTTGACTGTAGCACCTAGTGGAACTCCCTCCCCAGAAAGATTCACTTTGCACCGTAGAGACAACTTTTTCATTCCAGGCCCTTTGGTTTATTTAGTCTGTATATATTGTTTTGGGGGCCGCGGTGGCTTAGTGGTTAAGACGCTGAACTGCACACCGGAAGGTCGGCAGGACAGCAGTTCGAGACCCGAGTGCCGCGTGATGGAGTGAGCTCCCGTCTTCAGTCCCAGCTCCTGCCAACCTAGCAGTTCGAAAGCAAGAAATTGCAAGTAGATAAATAGGTACCGCTTTGGTGGGAAAGGTAACAGTGTTCCGTGCACCTCGGTGTTCAGTCATGCCGGCCACATGACCACGGAAGCATCTTCCGACAGCGCTGGCTCTTCGGCTTAGAAACGGGGATGAGCACCGCACCCTAGAGTCGGACACGACTGGTTGGGGACACCTTTACCTTTACCTTTTTATATATCGTTTTATGCTGGTATTTTATTCTGCTCTACTGAGATCTGTAACTTCTTGTACTTGCTTTTATTATATGTTGTTCTATTGTTTTGCTTTGTATGCTGCTCTGAGAACTTAGGTAAGGAAGGACCATAGCTCAGTGGGAGAGCATTGAATAACCCCATTCCTGGCTTATTCAGGTAGGGCTGGGAAAGAATCATGTCTGAAACCCTGAAAAGGCACTGCTAGTCAGTGTCAACAATTCTCAGCTACATGGACCAATGGTCTGAGCATGGACCTATGCTCCCAATAAATAATTCAAATAATATATAAATACACAAATCTCATCTTTTCTGTCACAGAGCAAGTCAGTGTCAGATTGCTTCACATAAGATCCAAATCCAAGCCAATTCACACAACCACTCTTGAGTGGTTGCCATGAACATGCTCCATGGTCTCGCTCTGAATTCAAACACATTTTGATTCATTTGCCCTGAAAAGTGACAAACTAGAGGCAAGCTGGTCATGTCAACTGAACTGACTCTCTGTACAGAAATGTCCTGTGCCATGGCTCACCAATAGGTTTACGGAAGAAGGAGTATCATTAACATATATGAGGAACTCATCTGCTTCAAAGGGCTATAGAATTTGCCTTCATGCAGAATGCATAAAGAAAACTGGTGTGAGTACATTAAACGTAGTTAAGGCAAGGGAAAGCTAATAGTCATCATTATAAGAAGCTGGTATTTCACTAAATCAAACCGAAAAGAGGGGGCTGGGGAAGACCTCATCAAATTCTAAACATGGTTGAAAATATTCTTCCAAATATATGCAACAGAACATGATTAATAAGCATCCCACCATCTAAAGCTGTCACATAAAATTGCACTTCTCCTCGTAACCAAACTAGACTTTCTATATAAATTACACTGAACATCATCAACTCAGACACATCTGTACTAAGCACAGATTTATCTTCAAGCTAGTTATCCAATACCAACATGACACAGCTAATAAATTAAGACAGCTTTATGGGAGTTCTAACCTGAAAGCTGAAGTCTACAGCGAGTAATAGAGGCATTAAAATCATATTTGCCTTGGATAATCTAAAAACATGAATTTTATCTTATCTTCATGTGTACCCCAGTTTTAATATATCATAGAATTGTAAATGCATAATGATGCTGAGATTGCTCATTTTAAGTCAAACACAGAAAACTCCAACCAATGAAGACTATGGTATGAAAAAGAGAGGGGCTGCATACAGAAGTCATAATAAACTATGCTTTATCATTATGGGAAAGAACTCAGGCAAGCGTTGGTGCAATCAGGGGGAGGTGTATGGAAGCTCTCACTTCTGGCTTTTACTAACTGCAGTTTGTCAGTTCGTCTGAATCCCGAGAAACTATGGTTAGTCTTATCTATGGTTTACTGAAACAAGCCAACTTCAATTCTTGCTTTATGAAGCTGGCTTGTGTCAATGGACCACAGATTAACCACAGTTTAGGGTTTCAACATGATGATAAACTGTGGTTAATTGAAAACAGAAGCCACAATGGAGGAGGAGAAGGGAGGAGAGAGCACACAAGGCTGAGATTTACCTGGGTTCATTCCTGTAACAATAAAGCATAGTGCAAATGCAGCATTTCCAAATATTGTCTTTCATGTTTAGGATATCTTAGCACCTTTGTTTCTAAAAGGTGAGTTGTATTATTAAGGAGTCCTGCCTTAACAAAACATTTTCCAGTATAATTAACAAGTTGTAAGAGCTTGTGATCCATTTGGCCTTTGGTCAAAGACTGGTGAAGTCCTGGTGAGTGGCTGTTGATGGGCAACTTCATGGCACCTGCTCTCCCTTGCTATGGTTATTTATCTTTAAACCACATGTGGACTGCATTTGCTCACATATATCCCTTGTTTCCCTTGTCTTCCTTTCTCGTATCCACCATTGTTGGAATTACAATTGCCAACTCCTTTTTGGTTACAGTACCCCGTAAAGCATCATCTAGATCAATGACGCTATGTGAGTGTGTATGTGTGTGCATGTGTGTGCGTGTGTGTGCATGTGTGTTATATGTACTGTGTGTGTGTGTATATGTGTGTGTGTGTATATATATATATATGTATGTGTGTATGTGTGTGTGTGTGTGTATGTATGTGTATGTACGTATGTGTGTGTGTGTGTATGTATGTGTATGTATGTGTGTGTGTGTGTGTGTGTGTGTATGTATGTATGTATGTATGTGTGTGTATATATATATATATATATATATATATATATATATATATATATATATAATCTTTTCCTATACACATTTAGAATTAAAGGGCAGCCAATATTTCCACACATCCAAAGGAATGCATTAACCAAATGCACATTTTCAAGGCTTAGGGTTCAATCACAAAACTTGTTAACCAGTTCAAGGCCCAGGGCCTAGAACATGAAGTCTGGGAAAAATTGGAGTTGTAGTCCAACACATCTGGAAGGTGCCAGGTTTAGGGAAGGCTGATGATGTGGCAATAGAGGCTGCTGGCTCCGATATCAGTGGGGCGGTGAATCCTCTCTGGGTTTCAGTCAGAACCAGCCAGAACTCTAAAGGAGCTATGCAAAGTGCCTCCACTGGTTAAAAGGCTCTGACTTATTTATTAGGGTATTCTATACCATTGCAGACCTTGGAAACAACCCATCTTTCTACAACTCCCATCTGTTAAAACAAAGGCAGTAAATTGTCTTAAACATGAGAGGCGATATTTGGAAAACCCACACCCTGGATAGCTCCTTTAGAGTTCTGACTGGTTCTGACTGGAACCTGGAGTGGATTCACACAGTCTCCACTGTGTTATGGGTGTCTGCCTGGTGTCACACAAGCAGTCCCGTTCAGCCTTTTTATCTGTGGTTGGCAATACCAGTACTAGATATCAAGGTCAACAAAATGTGTCAGATAAGTGCTGGCAGACGCCGCTGCTAACTCTTCGGAGCTATCTTTCCGGAGCTCAAAAGAGATGGAAAAAGCCAGATGTTTTTAATCTCCAAAGCTTTGGTAGTACTGCACTGTGGAGCAAGCAGGCAACCGGCTGGAAGGAAGGGAGCAGCTTTCTGGGAACAGTCCCAGAATTAACCTGTTTGATCTTTCACAGATAACAAAGAGCTTTTCCTGTTCTTTGAAAGTGCCTTTGCACTGTCAGAGATGCCCACCAGCAGACTGTGTGGAAGTTCTGCTGGGGATATAACGGCTCCATGAGCTATGTTCTAAAGTTAGAATTTTTGAAAGAAACCATCATTTCTGTTTCTTTTCTCCCCCCCCCCCATCAAAGGGCCTTCCTGTTGGAAGCAGAAGGGAATAGGTTAAAAGAAACACTTGCAGCCTTTTAATTGCAAACTGTAGCCACTTCTTTTAAGCAGAGAACTGTCTTCAGAATGTGTGTGTGTGTGTGTGTATTCTGGTGAATAAAACAGTGATTAATTACACGAAATAGTGTTTCAAAGTCTGTGATTTTACTCTTGCTGGAATTTAGGTGTCAGGAGCGCCCTAGTGGCCTCTTTCAGTAGACTCCAATAGCCAACTCAAGACACAGACGAAAGGATTCTTTTTAAGCCTTTAACCTTTTTACAACTTAATGACTCTTTCAGATGCTATCACCAGCGACTAAGCAACGAACAGCGGAGTAGCCTATGCTCCGGGTAGGCAGTTGGTCCCTGTTTGAAGGAGAATCACTTGCAGACCCTGAATTATGGGCTAGGGAGAGATCCTCCCTCTTTCCCTTGGGTCCACGGGACCTGGCCGTTGCTTGCGCGCCAAACAGGCGCTACGCCTCCTTTCCGTGCCCTCCATTGCTCGTCGCTCCCTGCGTCTGCGTCGAGCATCTAGCAAGCCCCCCTCCTGCACTCTCTCACTGCCCGGGTCACTATCTATCTCAGGAATGCCGGCAGGAGGAACCTCTGCCAGCTGCTGTGCCTGTGAGGGATGAGCTGGCTCCTCTCCCACGGATTGCTGATCCTCCTCAGAATCAGAACTGCTCTGGGGTTCTATCGGCTCAATTTCCACCCTGACATTAGGGGAGTTTTAAGCTACTATACATAACACAAGTTAAGAGCTGGGGTGGGGGGAGAAGCAGTGCTGGCTCCAGGTTTTTGAGGGCCCTTGGGCAAGGTGCCCTCAATAGGCCCCCTCCCTCAACGAGTCTACCTTCTCACCACCATTGTCACCAGCTGCTCTTGCTCCTCACACTCTTTCTAACTACTGCTACCATTTGCTTGCTTGGCAGGCAGAGAGCCGGTGAGCATCTACAGCTCCTCCTCACCACCACTGTTGCCTGGGCCAGAGCGAGAGGCAGGTGTGCAAGCAGGTTGCGATGGTGAAAAGGGGAAAGAGAAGCAACGCCAGCAGGCTCTTGTCAGTGGGGCCTTGCTGGGGTGAGGGCCATCGGCAGGTGTCCAAACATGCTTATCCCTGGGGAGTAGGTGGGTGGAGTTCACTTTTAAATACTGTTATTTTACTGTCTTTCCTCAGGGCCTTGTGGAAGGGTGCAACAGAAATCCAAATAACTGCCATGTATATGATCTTGCGGGGGGGGGGGTGTCCCTCCACAGGCTAATTAAAGATTAGTCTTTTTTTAAGACGCAAAGCCGCCTCAGGGGAGCTTCCCGTGCCTTCTTCACCTGCGCCAGATGGGAAGGCCCCACCTGCACCAGAGGTTTTTGGGACTCTCCAGAATAGTATGGGAACTGGTGCAGGGGAACAGCAAAAATTCCCTCCTCTCCTGCCAATCAGAGAAACCTCCACCCAAAACATCAAAAGAGGATACAAATTTGCATTAAATCTGCTTATGCTAATGTATCCACTTAGATGCAAATTTAGAATTAATCACTATGATTTAAAGAGAAATACACAGATCACCTGGTTAAGTCTTCTGCACTTTGGGGATATCTACTGTATTTCTATTTAAGTTACAGTAATGAACTCTAAAATTGCATTTATACATATAAATTAATGTATGCAAATTTCATGCAAATTGTTATCATCTTGTCCTCTTTTGGGATGATGCATGTCTTTTTTTTGGCAATTCATCGGTGTCCACCCTACCTACTTGCCACTGTCTCCACTTGCCCCCAGCTCCCCCACACTCTCTGTGTTAAATCCACGCAACTACCCAAAAGGAGAGGGCAAGGCAAGGGGAGACTGTTGTTCTTGCTCTTGACAATGGTCACATAGTTGGAGAGGGCAAGTGAACAGGCAGCAACAGTGAGGAGGGTGTTCCAGGGCATTCCCAAGGAAGCCAACCCTTGATGTTGGACCTGCATATGACCAACTATACATGCATGGTGGCCTGTGTTCAGTTCGATGGAGTATACAACTTGTGCTGGCCATTGTGCATATGTGGCAGAGATTTAGTATAAATCACAGTTAAAGTGACGGAGCCCATCCCTAACTAATGCACTGCTAACCACCTACATCTGAATTCTGGCATGGGGGCACCCTTCCAAATTGACTCAAATTCTCTACTGATATAGTTAATCTGAAAGAGCAAACATCTAGGGAAACATTTAGGAAAAATAATCACTGGCAAATCTTTCAAGACTAGCATACTTTGTGTTCGAAAGTACATAATTCTCTACTATCCTTCCCCTGCCATACCCCCCTCCCAAACTCAGTCTTAAATTAATTTTAAAGTATCAAGCCAAACAACTTTTTAAAAAGTCAATAAAAAGCAACATTTTCTTCTTTAAAGAAGCAATGAAAAATATCCTGCCAATGAAGGTGCCAAGTAATAAAGAGCTTAATTCTGCATGGGACAATAAGTTACTATGGTAGAAAAATGCCTAGCAAAAAAACACAACCCACCACACACAGCTCTTGAGATAATTAAAGTGCTTTAGACCACTAGCCAATTGATTTTCTCCTTGTAAAGGTAGCTCAATTGAAATGTTCAGAATAAATCATGTGTTAAAATTATCTACTAAAGTAAGAGCTGAGTGCATATTGATTAATAATTATTTGCACTAACAGACTCAACTAAGGCAATGCCATCAATTACTCTAAAATTCTGTGAGATCAATCACAATGGAATCAGAGTTAAAAGTTTCACTATATTTCTTCTAGGATTTTAGACCTACAATTCAAAGTGACAGCCATTTATATCGGGAGCCCTAAAGGCAACCTTGCCTCCTGATCCCGTGGTGTCAGATACTCAGTTTTGCAAACTGTCTTCTATCTAAGCAGTTTGGTTACATGGTGCTCATTTTCCCACTGAATATGAAAGCCCCATTAAAAAAACTACGCTATTTTCAAAGGTAACATAAAAGGGTAACAAGGCATCAACCCAATCTTAAACACAATGGCCATGACCCTAAGAAAAGCATGCAGAAATACATATATACACACTGCAGTGGTTTGAACTCCATTGGAATCTGGGGAGAGGGTACTCTGGGCAAGTTCTTAACCATTTTCAGATAATCTTTGTACATTCAATTAAGATGTCAATGTCATTCTTCAGCAATGCTGAGATTGGGAATGGGGAAACCTACACTGCTCCTGTCCCCTATGACCCAGCGTGTGCTGGCTGTACCCCTCTGTTCCAACCTTGCTGTGTTGACCTGCAAGGTCTGAACAGGAGTGTTTTTTAATTAATGTTCGCTTGGACGCAAGTAGAACACTCCACACAATCTGGGACCCTACTTTATCAGGGTCTCCAATCACACGGAGTGTTTTTCTCATACAGAAGTGGATGCAAGTACAACTCCTGTTCAGACCTTGCTGCTCAACACAGCAAGGTCAGAACTGAGGCAGCAGGGCAGGCACTCCCTGGGGACAGAGGGGATAAGGCCAGTTTAAACAGAGCATTTAAGTAAGAACATAAGAAGAGCCATACTGGATCAGACCAAGGGCCACCATTCCACCATACTGGACTAGAATCAGATTCATTGTGCAATGGCAAAAATAGTCTTGTGAATCCATCCTATCATGTAACTAATTCTATACTAGTTTATAAACCAATTATAAACTAATTTTATACTTATTTATACTCATGTTATACAAATTGGGTAAAGTCTCTTAATTTCATCCCCTGTGCACCTTGTTGTAGAATATTTTTTGTGCGTTATAGACTAGCATTCTGGACTTAAAATAATTTAATCCCTGAGCCCCTAATCATGAATGGCCATATCCTGTTCAGACTTAATGCCTCAACAGGGCTGAACTTAAAATGGAATGGGTAAGACAGGAGGGATCTTCAGTGAATGTGTGTGTGGGGGGGAAGCAGGACCGCCATGATGGTCACATGCCTACTGGCTCCACCCCCAACGTCTGCACATTCGGCAACACATGTCAAAGGGGGCACTATGCTCACACAGCTGTGAAAATATGTAGAATCAGGGTTCCCAGGCATGTGAAATGCCTATGCACATACAGCTGTGCATACGCAGAGACCTCTTTCAGCGGAATGCACAGGGATCATAGCCAGTGGGTTTGTGCACATCAGGGTGGGACCAGCAACCTGGGACCAGCACCATCCCCCAGTGCACTCAGCGAAAGGGGAATGTCTGCACAGGATATATACAAAGTATCACTGTATAAAATGTACTTTGTTTTTGCCTGCATATAGAATACCACGTAGAGAGAAAAACTGGACCTATGAAATGAACCAGTTTGACCCAACATTGGAACTCCTGGGAGAAATGTTTGCACCATCAATCAATAAAGAATAGACAAAATGGAGATGAATGGTGATAAAAAGAAACCCCAAATGAGCTCAGCCACCAAATCATTATCAGGGTCTGTGTTTTGCAGAGCTGTGCACAATGAAATAATCTCCAAGGCCAGTTTCATAATGCACAAAAATATTCTACAATAAGGAGCACAGGGGATGAAATTCAAAGGCCTTACCCAAGGAATAAGTATAAAGATTAGTTACATGATAGGATAGATTCACAAGACTATTGCTGCCATTGCACAATGAATCTGAATACATAATATCTGTTCCAATAATACCCAAAGTAAGAGAATCAGATCTGAGTTTGAAGTGGTGGTTGCTAAACTTCTATCATTATTTTATGGAATTGCTACCACAAGACATTGCAATGGCCACTAGTTTGGATGGCTTTGAAAAGGGGATTAGATAAATACAGGACAAATCTATTAATGGCCACTAGTCATGATGGCTAAATACTATCTCCGGGATCAAAGGCAAACAGGCCTCTGAGTACCTGTTCCTAGACAGCAACACCGGAGAGGGGTTTTTTTTTGCTTTTGTGCCCTGCTTATGGACTTCCCAGAGATATCTTGTTCTTATGGTCTTCTTCAAAAAGCCATGATGGTGGAAAACATTGCATATACCCCTTGGGAACTTCTCAATGCTTACTATCTCAATTCCTCTCAATCCTAGGAGGATGAGTGCATTAGCAAACTCCTCTTCCACAAACCAGGTCATGAAAAGTGCAAAGAACCTGACATTTTGCTCAATCATCATCACCATCACCACCGCCACATCCCTAGGAATCTGACAAATATACACAGCCCTGTATGAAGCTAAATACTTGATGCTAGCTCCCATGAACTGAATATTTTTCCAGCCCTGAAGGAGATAATAACATCAGATGCTATATCAGACGATATATTGTGGTTTTAAGCTTTCATATTCATATTGTTTTATGCTGTGCTTTCTGGTTTCAATTTTTGTGAACCGCCCAGAGAGCTTCAGCTATTGGGCGGTATAGAAATGAAATACATAAACAAGACACAAAAACAGAACATTACTGAAAATCAAGATGTTTTCTGTTAACATATTCTATAACTGAAAGGTGTGAGCAACATGTTCTTTTGGGTTAACTGCAATATGTTCTCAGGTCCTGTTTCCCCCCCCCCCCTCAGCTTCATAGTATCCGAGATTTATTCAAAGCCAAAATAGCACAGGTATAACTTACTGCAAAGCTACAGATTTCGTAGAAAATAGAATGAAATGGACATGATCCAGCCAAAGTCAAGCACTTCTATGGATTTCAATGGGAAAGTTAAATGTGACCTATTTATTTATAAGTTTACACATGTGATTGAATCTGGTAGTAAAAAAAAAAAAAAATCACCAAGAGAAGACTATCCTACGCATATTTTTTTAATGTACATCTGCAGCATGGCATACATGCAAACTCCCAGTACTATTTTATACTTGTGGAATGTGTCATCACATACACAATTCCACAACACAACAGGAGAGAAATAGCCAATTCCTACAGATGCAAAATTCTACATTAGTTTGAGGAGGACCATATTTCCATTTTAGAGGGTTTTGTGGATGCAAGTAACATGTGCACAGTGGAATATAGTGTGACAGCTATATTCTACTTATAGTGCAATCCCATGCATGTCTTCTCAGAAGTAGGTCTCACTGAATTCAGTGAGACTAAAGCCCTGTTCAGGCATTTGCCTAAACATGTGCAGACTTAAAGTGGGTAGAGGATTGTGGCCATGCAAACTGGCCCGCCCTGTTCGTCTTCGGGTGAGCTGGCCTCACCCCCTTCAGTTCAGACCTTGTCGTGTTGAATCAGCAAGGCCTGAAAGGGAGTTCTGTCGTGTTCAGGCAAATGCAAGTAGCCATCACACCTGTAGGGGGTGGCACCAGTGTGCACGGCCCAACTCTCTACCTCATTTAAGCTGTCGTGTGAACAGGGCTTAACTCCCAAGGAAGTACATAACGGACTGCAGCCTTGTGATGAGATTTCCAACTTCTAAGTCAGGGTTGGGCAGCTTGTGGCCCTTCAGATGTTTTGCCCTAAACTTCCATAATCCTCACCCTTGGCTATGCAGGCTAGGGCAGATGGGACTTGCAGGCCAAAACATCTAGAGGGTCACAAATTGCCCACCCCTGCCCTAGGTTCTGAGCCCTTAACATGAGGAGCTGTGGCTTTTGATACCAAACAAGCACCTAAGTAAAGTTAAAAGATTCAGCTGTGCTGGGAAATCAAGTACAAACTGGAGAAGAGATAGATAGATAGATAGATAGATAGATAGATAGATAGATAGATAGATAGACAGACAGACAGACAGATGATAGAGCTTCACTACAGCATACTAAATTAAACCGTATTTTGCAAATACATAATGTGTGTGCATTATGTTGGTATTCTCAGCAGTATATCCTGAATACTATTGTTCTACCCACTGCTATCACATATAATAATACCGAACTCATTCTCATGTTGATTATCTATCTATCTATCTATCTATCTATCTATCTATCTATCGCCAACACAGCACCACATACAAACAAGAGAGAGGTATTAACATACTTAGGGGAAGCTGGAGGTTTCCAAAAGTACAAAAAAATAGATGAAAAATATGAAGTGGGCAGTCCCCCCACCCCCACCCCTGAGCCCAATGGGGAATGAACATATTCATTGAGTATGGAATGCTGACAGTCTCTTGGGAGGGGGAGAAAGGAAAACCAGGGGGTAGGGAGGATGGAATGGAGTATCCTGGAAGCAGGCACAGCTCATCAGCTGGAACACTGAAGAGGAGCACTCCATGCTGTAACATTTCGCTGCAGTACTCACTAGTAATGCATTATCATTCATGAGCTCAAAAGTGTAAAGCAGAAAAAGATCAAGACATTTTGGTGCCTCTGGCAGAAAATCCAAATGGTCATCGCTATGATGAGAAAAATATAATAATCAACTAAGGGCACAATCCTATGCATGGTTAGACAGAAAAAAGTCCTACAACTCCCAGCTGGGGCATGCTGGGAGTTGTAGGGCTTTTTTCTGTCTGAACATGCATAGGATTGCATCCTAAATAATTAGTCAATTATTAAGGGGCAGCAAATAGTTGAGCACACTTAACTTGAGCTAGGAGTGCACGAAAGCCACTTACCTGGTCTCGCAGCTTTTCGCGGTGGGGGGGGAGGCGCTTCGCTGCTCTCCCCCCGAAGTTCAGGCCGGGGGGGGAGGCTTCCCGCCTCGCCCGGCCGAAATTCAGGCCGGGGGGGAGGCTTCCCGCCTCGCCCGGCCGAAATTCAGGCCGGGGAGGAGGCGCCTCGCCTCGCCCAGCCGCGAAATAAAAAGTTTAAAAAAAAAACAAAAACGCCCCCGTGATAGGCTACATGACGATTAACGTAGCCTATCACGGCTAGATCTGCAAAGTCAGCCGTGATAGGCTACGTAAATCATCACGTAGCCTATCACGGGTGACTTAAAAAGCGCGTACGCAAATGGCGGCCCCCATAGGGAGCCGCCATTCACGTTCCTTATTTGGTCGCTGTAGTCTACGTAAATCTTTACGTAGACTACGGCAAAAATAAGGGCAACGCAAATAGCGTTGCCCTTATTTTCGCCGTAGTCTACGTAATCTTTACGTAGACTACAGCGACCAAATAAGGAACGTGAATGGCGGCTCCCTATGGGGGCCGCCATTAGCCATACGCGCTTTTTTTTTTTTAAAGTCACCCGTGATAGGCTACATGACGATTTACGTAGCCTATCACGGCTGACTTTGCAAATCTAGCCGTGATAGGCTACGTTAATCGTCACGTAGCCTATCACGGGGGCGTTTTTTTTTTTTTAGTTTTATTGGAATGGCAGCGGCGGCAGCCGGTCGAAAGATCAGCTGCCGCCCCCGCCCCGACGAAGACCCGACAAACCGCCGCCAGGACCCGCCGCCGGGAGGGACATTCGGGAAAGGTAAGTCCCGTCCCGGGGGGTGTGCGGGGGGCTGGGGGGTGCGGAGAATTTCTCCCGAAACTTCTTCGGGGGGCCGAACACGTTGGTGCTCGGCCCCCCGAAGTTTCAGGGAGAAATTCTCCGCCAACCCTAACTTGAGCACACTCCGGGAGGGAGCGTAGGACAGGAGGGCCTGGCGTGCTATGGTCCATGGGGTCACGAAGAGTCGGACACGACTGAACGACTGAACAGCAACAACAAAGCAAATAGTCATGACCAAAGCTGCCGCCTAAAGCTAGACACTTCACTCTTGGCTTGCGGTAGGGCCAGCCTGATGTAAACTCTGATGGAGAAATGCTCTCAAGGTTCTTCAGGTGATAATGGAAACTTCAGTAAAGAAATTAACCTCTGTTGGCATGCAGACAAATGCTTATCTATAAAATGAGCCACTAATTCTTTCAGCTGAGGCAACCCATTTGAGTCCTAACATTTCTTTACATGGTTACCTTAATTAGAAGCACATTCCACTCACACTGTTTTAATTTTATGCATTTTTTTACACTTCTAAGAATCCTGGTAGCAAAGACTGCTTATTTGCACTTATCTACACACAGTTTGCAGGAAATGTTGGAAAAGCTCAGAAAGCAAAAGAAATTGCAAATTCATTCACCTGCCCCCTTCTCCAAACCTTAAATAGATATGCAATTTCTGTGAAACACATCACAGTTTTGCTTACATGCTGTACTTTACAAGTCTGCTGGAAATATTTGCATGAGAAAAACATTCAGAGAACTCCAAAACAGATTTTTTTAAAACTACAGGGTGTTAAAAAGAAGAAAGTACTATATTATCAGCTAAGAACAGATAGAAAGTTTGCTTTCTTCTTTTAATGAAGAAGAGTGAAGCCCATTTAGGGTGCGATCTGATGCATTGAACAGAAAAAAGTCCTATAATTCCCACCATTCTCTACCAGTATTGCTGGCTGGAGGACGCTGGGAATTGTAGGACTTTTTATTTTGTCTAAACATGCATCAGTTTGCGCCCTTAAACAACTTGTTCCCCTGAGGGAGTCTTCATGCAAATACAATGTGGGAATGGTGCAGGGATGGGAAATGCTGATCAGTGATCCCTACAATGCAATACTGCCAAATCAAGAAGTGGATGAAACTTTCCCCCAGGCCTCTTTTTTGTGGTCATGGAAGCTATCCATATGCATGAATGACATTTATGCTAAAAACTCAGAGGTCAGTCCCAGCAATTTCTTGAACATTCAGTGAACTTTGACAATCGCAAGTAACTGAGAGTAATCTGCAGCTCACGCATTACATTGTTCACTGGACTGGATGACCCCCACCCCCACCCCACGGCCAAAAGTGGGTAACAAATAACACCAGTATACTGTAACAGCAGCTTATAGAAACAAACTTTATTCATGACTTCTGGCAGCACAGGCCTCCCTCACAGATCTGAACTTTTCAGGAACTTCCCCAAGAGAGGAAGATCAGGACAAGATACAGAACCCTAATGAAGCACCAGCAAGGAACAGCAACACCTGTTCATTGCAGGAGTTGTTTATATTAGGGATTAGAGAATCAGCAAGGCTTGACCTCATTGAGGTTTTCTGAGTTCCACCTCGAAGCTCGGTCCACTGTTACCATTCCCGAATGTGAACTTTTTCTTCTTCCTGTCTGAATGGGAAAAGTGTGTATTGAGGTGCACGTTTTTAAAAGTGCATACCCAAATGCATATTTCTGCTCCCCATTGACTAAAGTGTGAAAATGCATTGTTTCCCCTTGCCCCAAAATGTGCCTTTTTAAAGTGTGTATTTTTCTGATGAGACGTTTTCCAAACGTGATCTGAAGTTTGGATTTATGTGACCTTTGCCCAAAAGATGCACTTGTGTTCACGGTCAAGGGTGTAAATGGAGAATATTCTGATGTTAAATGAACTGAAACAAAATTATCATACATCCCTAGTTTATACAGTCATTCTGTAACAATACGAAAGAAGTACTGGGTTTGGCCTCAGTGGGTTGTGCTTCCTGGGGGGACCAGGAAGTGGTTGAGGCCACGGCTTCTGGCCTGAGGAGAGAGAAACCACAGCCTGAGAGAACTCAGTGGAAAGGCTTTGTTTAAATAAAACTTAGGCTTGTTTGGAAGGCAGAGTCTGTGTGAGTCTGTGGGGTGCAGTACACCAACTCTGAAACAATTCTAATGCCACGTGAAGCAGCCTTAAGTCAGAGTTTGCATTCCTAGGATTGCTGATCAAATTGCTGACCAATTTCTCTGCCATAATTCCTTTGAATGAGAAGCACCCCCCAAGAGAGGAAAGTCTCCTGGGTGAATGGGTGTGTATAGTATCAAATTAGAAGGGAACTTCCCAAGTAAAGCATCTACAACAGGGGTCCCCAACATGGTGCATGTGGGGACCTCCATTGGCACCTATGAAGCTCTCCATTCCTTGCACCTTAAAAAAAAATTAATAAAAAAACATGGAAAACATTAGGATGCCAAATTCTCCTTCTATTCCTGAACCCACTGATCAGCTGTTTGGTAGGCAAGAACTGAAGGAAAGATTGGCCCTGCCCAATCTTCATAGAATCATATAGAATAGTAGGGTTGGAAGGGGGCCTATAAGACCATAGAGACCAATTTCTTCTGCCCACACAGACTTTCCTATCAAAGTCCTATCTCTCTCTCTCATTCTCTCTCTCTCTCTCTCCACCCCCACTGTTTAGCCTAACTATTTCTCTCCCTTCAACCTTGTCCCTTGCTATTTCTCTCTCCCCTACCCCTTTGACTTGCTATTTTCCCCTCCTTCCCAGTCCCTACCCTTGCTATTACTCTTTCCCCAAGCTCTTTATCTCACTGTTTCTCCCCCTCCTAGCCTCAAACCTTGCTCTTTCTCTTGCCATTTCCCCCTTCTTCCCATTCCCTAGCCTTGCTCTTTCTCTAGTCCCTTTATCTCGCTATTTCTTCCTCTTCCCAGCCTGTAGCCTTGCTTTTTCTTTCTTCCTTCCCAGTCCCTTCTCTCATCCTTCACACACACACACACACACACACACACACCAGCTTCCCAGGCAGGTAGGATGGCAGAGGAGGCAGGAGCACTGGGTGGGGTCTGAGCCTGGGGTCGAGATAGGGAGGGCATTTTCCTTTCCTTTGGGGACTGGGAAGGTGGTGTGTGTATGTGGTGTGGATAGGATGAACAAAGCAATCCTATGTGGGCCTACTCAGAAGGAATTCCCATTGCATTCCATGTAAGCATGCATAGGACCACAACCTTAAATGAGTATTTTGTTGCGCTTCTCTGGGGTTAAATATGTGGATTGGCTTTAGAGTCCAGATCCGTCCTCTTCTTGTACTCAGTTTCTTGGGTGAATTATTTGTCCTTTGACTAGCCAGGACCCCATGGCAGCCATTACGTCATTAGCTACATCCTCCAGGGGAGCCATTTTGTGGTGGTGCCCATAGCAGTTTCTCAAATTCCTAAATGTGCCCATTAGTACATAAAGGTTGGGAGCCCTTGATCTACAGAATCCTGATCGTGCAAATGCCAGTTGCAAGGCTGAGCCTACTGAATGGAATTTTACATTAATACAACTGGCATAAGATGGCACCCACTAAGTAAATATATATATCAATGTGGAGGAGAACAGGGAAAGGAAAGATTAAAATAATTCTCATTATTATTTTATTGAATTTGTAAAAACAAAAACACCACTATGATAGAATTTTTAATTGTTTTAACTGACATAAACTGCACTAAGATTTTAGTTTTGATCATTGCAGGTACAAAATTAATCACAAGCCTAAGTATTTGTAGGAGGGGGATTTCTCAAGCAGCAATTTAAGAAGCAGTTTACAAACCAGGGGCAAACTGTTCATGAACTATTGGCATACTTGCATACAGCAAGCAGTGGTTTTGAATAATGCCACCCACAAGATCGACCCCTTAAAGCACAGCCTCTTGGGAAAAAGGCTATTCCCTGTTAAAGTGTGAAGCTGTGTGTGTGTGAGGGGAAAAGATTAGTCAGAGGATTAAGGATTAATATTGTTTTTTTCTGAGGCAATATGTTCATGAATTTTCTGTTCATATACACTTGGTCTCTTGAGCATCTGCTCTTTCCTTAATTTAGGTGATTAGCTCAAATTAAGATCATTGCAATCTCAGGCGCTGTCTGGATCTGTCACCATCAGCTCTCTTTTTAATCAGCCGATTTTCCTGACAGTTTCCCATCTCAACTGAGACCTTCATTTTCTCCTCTTAAAATGGGCTTTGATCCTACCTAGGCACTCAGGAACATAAGGAGTCCTTCCATTCATGGATAGGGCCAAGGACAAGCTGGGGATCCTGTTGGTGAAAGGGGAAACTGGCAGGAGCATCCGTGAGCCAGGGAGGAGGACGTAGCTCAATGGCAGAGCACGCTCTTTGCACACAGAAGGTCCCAGGATCAATCTTTGGCATCTCCAGGTAAGAGAGTATAAATCCCTGCTAAAACCCCGGAGAGGCACTGCCAGTCAGTGTTGACAATACTGGGCTACTTGGACCGATGGTCTGACTTGTATAAGGCAGCTTCCTATTGTCCTGTGCTCAGGGGACTCCCACCAGCAAGAGCAAACTCAGGATCTTTTAATTTCATTTGGCTTTTCACAGAACATCTTCTTCATTTTACCCACCTTTTTCTCCTCCATGACTGCAATTGTCCCCTTTTCCCATGACTAACCTGAGTGTGATAAAATTGTAGATTTTAATCTATTGAAGCACAACCACCCACGGATCACAGAAAAAGGTCTATTCCCCAACTTGTAATGGACTGTAGGAACAAGTGAAATGTGGACAGCTCAGGAAAAAAAATGCTCGCATTACTTCCTCATGCAAAACGGGGAAGTCAAAACAGATGTATGCTAGAACTGTGTGTCCTAATTTTGAAATAATAAATGAATGCTCTAGGAAATCGCTATAGATATATTTTTGCTGAAATAGACATTTCCTCCAGTTGGCCACAATTATTATTTTTTAAAATCATCAAAAGAGAATGTTCTGTCCCTTCTATTATATTCCACTTGAAGGAGATTGCTTGAAATCTAAGGGCTTAACCTTGGAATAGTATGAATTTAACATCCACAGGAAGTTTCATCACACTGCAAGAACTACTTGAAGAAAGCAGCTATTTGGTCCATTTTAAACAGTCCCAAATTGCCTTAGATAGTTGGTTTTTAAGCCCAGCCTAAATGCTAGTAAATGGTCAATTTGTCTCTCTCTTTAAAAAAAAATATAAATCATTATTTTATGACAGCTGGTATTGAATAATATCTGAAGACACTAAGCAGCAAACTGGGAAGCCTCCAATTCAGGTGACAAGCCTATATTCACTCATCCTTACTTTCCATGCCAATGCAATATAGAGATAGTAACATTGACCTACCTCACAGGATTGCAGGGAACATTATTGAGATGATGCATGTGAAGCACTTTGAATCTTCTTAAGTACTACAGAAATATCTTGCTCTTCCATCAAGGACCTCAGAGCAGCTAATGTGAGGATCACATTGTCCTCAGAATGATTATTACATTTTTATCATGCCTTTCTTCCATTGACCTCAGTGTACATGGTTGTTCCCCCCTCATGTTATCCTCACAACAACCCTGCGAGGTAGGTTAGGTTAAGAGACAATGACTGACCAAACGTCACTCAATGAGCTTCATGGCTGAATGGGGATTTCAACCTGGGTTTCCTCAGTCCTAGCCCAAAGTCTAGCTACTACCCCATGCTGGCTCTACCCCATGAGAAATAGTGATTTGCCATAGGCCATGCAATGATCTTCACGATGGAGTTAACAGCTGGAACCTGAGGTTCCCAGATTTGAAACCAAATCCTCTAACTACATTTTTTGGCTTTTGTTGACATACCAACACATTACAAAGAGACATTTTATTTTTATTTCAGATCTGACAAATGTAGCTTCCCACTGCAAGATACATGGAGATCTTAAATAAGCTGCATGGCATGGCAAAAGCCAGTAATAAATTCAGGGTCTTCCTGCACTCCAATATATTTTTAGCTTGCTGGCAATGGAGAAAGGCCAGGGATAGTGCACAGTTTATTCCCGCTTACTCTTGTACATTAAAAGATAGTGAAGGGCCATTAATTTTCATAATCGTATTAAAGGGTAGCAATAAAACTTTTCAGTGACTCAAGGGAAAAGTTGCTTAAGATGGTAAACTGTAATTAAGCAAAACTATTGTACCTGCATCATTATAGCAAATGCCAAGAGTAATTTGAGTCTAGGGACAAGCAGCAAAGAGAAAGAAAGAAAAAACATACTACCATTCAACACATTTGCATCATAAGCATACTTTTTCAACAGCTGCCTAAAGCCAAATGCAGTCAATTAATTTAATTAATTAATTTAATGTACAATATCAGTTTCCAATGCAAACCATACTTATGCATTTGTACTCCCTATAGAAAAGGCATCTTCCCTCCTGCCCCATCCCCATCCACCCCATATGTTGTTGTATGAGGTGTACAAACTAAGAACCAGTTTGTAACAGTGGCAAGACATGGCCCTACTATTAGACAAAGTGAGGAAGTTACCACCCTCAGGGAATTGCTGTTGGGTGTCATGAAAAAGTCTAGAAATTGATAGTTCTTTAATTTATTATTGTTGTATTTTTACTGTCAGGGAGCAGGTAAAACTTTCTGCCTGAGGTGCCAAATAACTTGTCTAGCCTTTGGTACTATGCACCTTGACTTGGAGCAGTGAGGGCATGCCATTTGTTGCTGTGTCTCAGGCAGCAAAATGTCTTGGACCAGACCTGCATTGGCATGTCAGCTTATAGTGTCAGCATCCCAAAAGAAGGCATATACCGCATTTTAAAGGACTTACATGAGACAGTAGGCTTCCACTGAACATGAGGCTGATTCAGACAGATCCAAATCTGTACTTCCTTGAGTGTTGGGTTGATATGCAACCCAAACATTTTTCCTCTTCTTTCAAAACACTGTTGCTGAGGATGTCAGGGAAAAGCCATTTTATGTATAAACTATTTTTCATTAGCACATGAGTGCTGGGTAAGGCCAAGCCCAGCTGAAGCCCAGCTTTTTTCATGCAAAGGCTGTGGAATTTAAAATGGTCGCCCTATGCTGTGGCAGGAAGACAGTAGGAGGGAAACCACCTCCAGTTCTGTGCTGGCTGGCTCTCTTGCACTCATGCCTGCTGAGGCATTGGTGATTGGCAGTGACAAAGAGTCAGATGAGATGGTGGCAGGCTGCAGTTGCCAGCAAGAGAAAGAGGGAGAACATGAGGTGCAGGCGAGGTCATTCCTAGCGAGGTCAACCCTCTTGCCACCAGCTCACCTGTGCAAGGTGAGCCTCAGCACCATGGCCAGCCCAAGACAAGACCACCACCACTGAAACACTCATTTGCCTGCTTACCCACCAGCTTGCACCCACTGGGGAAGACCAGAGGTCTCAGAGGGATAGTGCTGCACAGGAGCAGGCACTCCATTGGAACGTCGGAAGCTGCCTTTAATCAGACCATTGGTCCACCTAGTTCAGCATTGTCTGCACTAACTGGCAGCAGCAATCCAGGGTTTCAGATAGGGGTCTTTTCCAGTCCTGCCAGCAGCTGCCAGGGACACACAAAACATATGTTCTACCACCAAGCCACGGCCCTTGCACTCCATCCCCCTCCCTGACTCTGTTTGTGTGTGTGTGTGACAGAGAGAGAGAGAGGGTGAGTGAATAAGTGAATGAGTGAGACAGTGAGAGTGATTTGTGGTGGTCTGGATCTTTTCGGCACCCGGACTTGCCTTGTATATGTGTTCATGAACATACTGTTTGTATATGTTTGCATGATGAAAGCTTGGCTCATTATTTTGCTTCACATGTGGATTATTTTCTGCTTTTTGATTATGGCACAAACTGTAATCTGGATTGTGCTATGATCTGTGGTGGCCCGATATTACATCCAAGTGTTATAGCTCAAGGACAGGGGACTTGTAACCAATTGCAATAGCTGTACTTTGTTCCGCTCCAGATGCAACCAGACACTATTCAGGGATCCTTTCCAAGTACCAGAAATTTTTATTTCAAGTGTGAGTTCTTCCAGTGCCAAATGATGAAAATTGAAGGGCTCATTAGGACAGTCGTGCGGGGTGAATGAATGTCTATAATAGAAGAATGGTTCATACTCCTAAATGTTTAAATTTAGACTCCTAAATGCCTAAGGGTGCAATCCTATGCATGCTTAGACAGAAAAAAACTCCTACAACTCCCAGCATTCCCCACCAGCTCGGAGTTGTAGGATTTATTTATTTTTTTCTGTCTAAACTTGCATAGGATTGTACCTAAATGGCTAATATATATTAGAAAATTAATCAAGGTGTAACCATTCATTATTTTAAGTAAGCATTCATTTCAATCATTCAGAAGGACCCACAATATCCCACAATACAAAGCAAGCAAGTGTAACACTAAACAAGAAGTTAAATGGTTTTGTGGAACCTTTTGAGAATAAGATAATTCACTGTATGATTTGCACATATTAACAAACAAGGTACTTCCATTGTGCAGCTGTTATTGATTTCTGAAAGCTTATATTGCCATTAATAAAGAATTGTCATGAAATTTTAAATGCTCAGTCATTTATTATTGCTTGCTGCGCACCAATAGTATGCTTGGCAGGGTATGTTCTATGGAGAACATTTACACACACTTAAATACTTATGCCTAGCATTAGGATGTGATTACTATTATTAATCTTAGTATCCAAGTAAAATATTGTCTCGACATGGCCTATTACTACTCTCTTTTGGAAGGCTGCCGTAGGGTCTTTGGCTTCCATTTCAACCAGCATTAGCAAAAGCAGAAGGAGTTTGGAGTAATATTTTACAACTAACATTTCAGCAAATGCTACAGAAGCCATGCCAGCAACTGGAATACAGCTTAATTTTGTGGCTTGCCTAGTATTTGAGCACCACTCCTTTCTCCTGAGTCAACATGACCACACCAGTACTGAGCCCTACAATTGTAAGAATGTGTGTGTGTGTGGGGGGGGGAGATCTAGGGAAGGACAATATATCAGACAGAAATCTACATCAGACGTAACAGAAAACAATGGTTTCCCACTATGTGAACAAGCCACAGTGTGTCTCAGGCTCCCACCCTCCCCTCACTTCTTTTTTGAGTTTGCAAGCAGATCAGAAACTTCCACTTATGATTTTAAACTAATCATAGTTCCCTGTGACATCCAAACATTTGGCACTGTGGTTCATTGAAAGTCAGAAGCAGAATCTTCTGATCTCTTTGTGGGTGTGGTAAAGGAGAGGAGAAAGAGGAGCATGCAAGCCTGAGGCTTGATACAGCTCATTCACAGAGTGAGAAACCATGGTTTCCCATTATGTCTGAACCAGACCAGACAGTGCTGTACAGTTACCGTCTAATGGTCTTCCATTTGCAAATGGAAAAGGCTGACAGGTTAGGAATAACTGTCTATTCAATGTCTGATAATGTACTGCAGGTCAAAGCCTGCTGCAACATAATGGATAATATTTCCATAGTATTAAGGAAGAAGAAACTTACTCAGAATGAGTTCTATTTAACTCCAATTTGGAATGTAGAATTATATTTTTCAGTACATGCTAAGTGAATATCAAGAAGTGGAAACAAAGAGATACAAATCTTCTAAAGACACTGTGATTAAATCCTAAAACTCTGTGTGTTCTGGATACAAACGAAGGACCCATTCCCTTAAATCTCAGGGAGCGCTTTGGACAAGCAATCCCATTTGTGCATGAAGCATTTCTTGACATTGAAATGAAAGGGGAGTTTACATGTAGAGCTCTGTACACAATTCATCACAATTCCAAAATATCCAGAGCCACTAAATATTCACAGGGTGAATATCTACAAGGAGTAGCTATTATTTTACCCTTGCTGGAATATTAACATCTTAACTTTATTGTTACCAAAATTTTAATATTACCTTTCAATTACTTTACATTTTTTTAATTAAAAAATCTTGTTTGAACCCAAATGTAACAGAAAATAGAAAAAAAGCTGTTCTCTAATCTTAAAGGAATTTAGGGTGCAATTCCTATCAAGTGCACTCTTGATGATCAGAAGTCCCTGAACCCAGAGGCTTCTTATCATCCAATACAGGGCTGGAGGAGCAGCACAGGTGATCTTCACCTCATCTTCCTCCCTCCCTGTGTATTTCACTAGAAGGGCTTTTTTTTCGGAGGGGCCATAGGATAGTGGAGATCCCCCCCTCTGAACTCAGACAGTGCTCTGAACTTGAAAGGGGGAGTCAGAGATCCACCTCCCTGCCCTGCAGCCAGTGTCAAAAGAACCGTGGTGGCTGCCCTCCAAGGTCAGAAAATCGACTTCTTAGAGGCGGGGAAAGGGGGCATTCCGGTGGGTGGGGAGGGGAAGAGACCAGAGAGGCCAGGATATGAGCTGTATGAGCTAACCTGAGCCTCTTCCAGCTTCCTTCCCTTCCCTTCTGAAGCGCTGTCACTAGCTAACTTCAGAGGGGAAGAGAAGGAAGCTGGAAGAGGCTCAGGATAGTTCATATCCTGGCCTCTCTTAGGATCTGGCCATTAATTGGTGAAGTCAGTTCTTATTTCAGTACACTCTGATTTATTGAGCAGAAAGGGGATCATACTGCATAACAGGTAAGAATGGTAAACGAAGAATATCACAGCTGGAATATATTAATTTGTTCATATTCTATCAGACTCACCACAACAGTGCATGCATCAGGAAGGAAGGAGAAGATAAGTGGGTGAGCGAGTAACAGAGACAAGTAAGAGGGTAAGGAGCGAGTAGAATTTGGTTCATTCATTGGGAACAGTAGAAGCCACTGCCTTTGCCCTCTGTCTTTCCCTTTCAAGAGTAGAAGACACTGCTTTTGCCTCTGTCCATCTTCCCCTTTCAAGAACATGTGAGTCAGGCACTTCACCACCACAAAGCCACTCGCAGGATGGCCATGCTCTTGTGAAGGAACAAGTGCTCTGTGCTATTGGGAGTGGAGCACCCAGTTTATAAATTCATGAAGGAAAGGGCTCACAACCAGTTCACCATCATATGAGGGACATTGTCAACATAAGTACCAGGGCAGAGATGGGTGAGACAACGGGGCAGGAGACATGAATGAGATATACGACACATACAAGGAAAGAGAGGGGAGAAGAAAGATTCTCTGACAGCCTATTGACTGATTGCAGAACTCTAAAATTATTTAATGCTGCATTTAGTGGCAACATATATGGCTAAGCAGTGGTTATATATTCTGTGTGTATAAATATCCTGGTTATAAATTCCCACCTTGACTAGGCAATCAATCCTTTATTGACAACCATGTGAATGATTAGAGAAATCTATAGTAGATTTCCATAGCATATCTTGTCACATAGTATCAACCCAGACTTATGTCTGGTACCTTTCCAAATAAGCCATTTATTCCTACCACAGTTAATTTTTTTTCCCGTTCAATGTAATTCAAATTCTAATTGGAAAGAAATAACAATTATTTTAAAGTTCCATATAAGACCATTTGCTTTAGACAAAATGTACTCCATGGATTTGGTGAATGTTCCTCTTAATATAAAAGACTGAGAATAAACAGAAAAGTTATCTGCCCATTTTCCCTCTCAAGTGGTATTGAATAACACTATCTATTAAAACATAAATGGCATGTTAAGTGAAATGTGAAGTTTTTTATTTCCATCTTCACATTAACGCTGTAGTCAAAAGTCACCAATATGCCAATAATCCAAAAGTATGGTTCCACAACGACAACAGTATTTAGCATTGGCACAATTGAAGGGTTGTGCCCAGATTTAGTCATTCTTAAGGTAGACCCAGAAAACATCTACTGATGGATATCTACTGATTTATTAAACTGTACATATGATTATACATTTAATATATAAATGAACAAAATGTTAGGTTTGGTGATAAGGTTAGGGATTCTTGTCTTCTGTGATTCTGAAAAATTCCAGCAAATTGTTCTCCCCCCTCCTCTTTCATTCTTGAAAAACTACAGTCAGAAGATTGAGATAAGGTAAGCATCACCCTGAAATGTCACTGAAGGAATATAAAGACACTTCCAACCCTTTCTATGGCACTTGGGTGCCCTTGATACTTCCATTCTATACTCACGGAAAGTTAACGACTTAAATTTAATTTTAAAAGGTTGTATGAATGTTTATATGAATACTTAGAAGTTACAAAGATTAAACTTAGAATAGCAATTGAGCAAATTAATATTAAAATCATAGCACTTATTATTCATACATATTACAGCTGGTGATTCGTAAATGAACCAAATCTTAAGTTTGTAAAATCTCCATGTGACGTTAATAGTACACTCTTTCTGGACAGTTTGCCGCCATATAGCAATAGGATTTAGCAGTAATATCTTTAATGCCAATTTAATTTTGGTACTTAAGGGGACTTAGAGCTATTTTCTTTCAGCAGTAGAAAAGATTCAAAGGGTGTGCAATTCGTTGGGGCTAAGCTAGGATGCCACTGGAATGAATGGGAGTTTCCCTCCAATGCAAGGAGCAGATGCAAGGGGTTTGATTCAGATTGTATACAGCAGAAGGCAAAGGGTTCAAGACCCCCCACACCCATGCCACACACCAGGTCCCTACCTGGATTGCCCACCTCATGTCCCACCTCCACCTGCCTACAGTTTACTTTATAAAAGCCATTCACACAATTGCCATTTGCTAACTGCTTGAATAGGGTCTTGTCTACTTTGGTCTTCCAGATTCAATAAGACAGGAAGTGTCTGTAGTGAATGGGGCAAAGAGCATCAGCAGGATTGCTACCCGGGTTGCCACAAGTATCCCCATCTACCCCTGCCCAATGTAAGGAATTAGGAAATCAGGAGACCCCCTCACTTGCAAATATTCTTACACATTCTGAGATGCAAAAAACAAAACACAATTCTGTCTATGTGCTAATTGCAGAGAGAAAGTGTTATTGTCTGCCTTGTTACAAGATCAGGCTGTCTACTAATGAGGAATAGAGTGCTCCTTCAGCAGCAGCTTACTGTTCCCAACAATAGACATAATTAACAGCAAAGCAGACAAGATTAATTCCACCCTGTGTTAATCCCTCTCCATTCTGATTGGCTCCCTTGATTAACTGCATATGGAAATAAGGGCAGTAAGATGTCAGGAAAACCCCAAAGAATAGACACTCTCTCTCCAGGAAACTCCTTCAGAAGGAGCAGGCAGAAAGATAAGGAGTGCAGAAGGTGGCTGTTTCAAAGACTTATTAAAGTTGCCAAAAACACAAATAAATTAAATCATTAAAGTCCCAGCATGGCAGATCTATGTAGTGCATAAGATAACGCATTGGATTGAAATACTGCAAGAGCTGCATAAACCAAAGATAAAATGTCAAAACTTTAACTGACAATTAACTCTGTGGATCAGATTCCCCACACAGTGGTCTAGATGTTACTTTTATACTTCTAGTTTTAATCTCTGTTCACAGTCAATGTTATTTATTAAATGTCTGCCTGCCTAAGATGTTTGCCTTCCATACACAAAAAATGCAGTAACACCAATTAATTTCTCATTAAAAGATAACCCCACCCCCTCATTAAAAGATAACCCACCATGTTAATAAAATGCCAGATCATATTTTAAAAACATACAGATTTGGCTCCCATTGTCTTGTGGTATCAGTGTCTACTCAACAGGTCAAACCTTGTGTTTTTAATGCACTACAATCATAATTATAGCTAAGCAATGTTTTTTTAAAACACACACACACACACACACACACTAAAGTAGTCAACACGATCTCTAACTCCAGGAGGCACTGAGCATATTAGCCATGTAATTCTTGAGCCCCAGTGCATGGATTCATACTCTGGCTATATCTATTACCCTGCATTAGCCTTTCCCAACCGGGTGCCCTCCAAATGTCTTGGACTACAGCTAACATCATGTCCAACCAGCTGACGGGCAATTATGGGAGTTGCAGTCCAAAAAAACTGATTGTATTGTCCACACTAGGAAGGCTGCCAGTATCATGCAAATGTCTAACAACATCTTTGTTTGGAGCGCGAAGAAAGAAACACCTTCTAATCTCTTCCTACCTCACAATTAACAGACAAAATGCTGACCAGACACATAAGAACACAAGAAGAGCCATGCTGGATCAGTCAAAGGGTCCATCTATTCCAGCATTCTGTTCACACAGTGGCCAACCAAACCCACAAGCAGAACATGAGTGCAATAGCACTCTCCCGACCATGTTCCCCAGCAATTAAGTCCAGATGTTCCTGTTCCTCATCTTTTGCAAGTATACTGTGTTCTGGTCAGACATATTGACTCAGAAACTAGACAAAAGATACAATTTATGGGTAGTTTATGTAACACATTTACCGTATTGGATCTGTTCTATATTTAAAATGGTACCCCATATTTCCTAACTACAATTTACAGGTTGCATGCATCTCATATGAACTCTCCAGACCTCAGTTATCCACTCCATATTTAAATGGGCACCCTGAGTTCCTGTGCAATATCCATAAACATTTGGGGATGCTTAACGATTACTTACACCCCAAGCATTGTACCATTGAGGCATGCTTCACTAATGGAAGGGGAAAAAAACCCATTCAAAATGGCTGCACCCCAATCATATATATCCACCATTTTGCTAAGGAGAAGTGTGATAGGATATAAATGCACTGCTGAAAACAGCAGAACAGTTAATGAAACCAAATCATCCATGATACCTACTAAGGCAGCAAAGCAATGGCCTGTGGGCAATTCCAGATCCTATCTAATCAACCCAAAGAATGCTATAGATAAAAATGTGAGAAGGCATGGAGCAAAAAAAGAAGAGTTTTGTTTTACAAACTAGGGAAGCAGTACCCAAACCAATTTTCTTTCAGTATTCTGAGTGAACCTTTGCAGCACGCAATCACTGCCACCACAGCTTCCATGCAAGCATGGCTATCTCCCACTGTTAATAACAAAAAACAAGGAACAACAACCTTCTTCCTATGTATCCAAGGACCCCAGCCCATCAAGGGTTGTCCCATTCCTCAGGAGTAGGTCAGGCAGACAAATGTTTCCAAGTTCCACGTTGTTTCCCGTTATTTATAATGAGTTGTTTCCCCTTATTTATAATGAGTGTCAGAAGTCAGTGACAACAATGAGAGTTAGATGACTATTTGAAAGGAAAGAATCCTAACACCTTCCCTGCGTTTAGAATGGGGAGTGCTTTTCCCAGACTTTTGTTACATCCTTGTTATAAAGCAAGAGCCTTGAACTCTTGCTACTCAATGGGAGAACGTTATTACTTGCTCAAGTTAATTAAGTTAATCATCTTGGGTGGTATTAACTCCTATGACACAAATGTTCTAGAAGTGGTGGATGTGTTGATGGATAATGATAGTATTCTCCCATTCCCCACCCCACTCATATAAGGTATAAGGAATATATTTTCAAAACTCTCCCTCCCTCCCCACCTCTCTCTCATACATGTACACACTTCCTAGTCCTTATTTTCCTACAGACCCATCGGAGCTCCCCTGCTGAAATTTGTCCATGGCTAGATTCAGATAATCAATTGTAACCAGCCAAAATTGTAACCAGCCAAAAAACAGCCACTGATGCTTCTCCTCCATCAGGAGGGAAAGAGGGCATCTTGTCTATAATATCTGCTAAGTGTCAGCATAATCCCCAGGACTTGCCTCCACTTTCCTCACTGGTTACACAATGGCTATGGGGTGTGGGGTGGGGGTAGGCCTTGTTGCCAAACCAAACCTTAGAGAGGCTCAAAAAGCACTAAAACGTCTGCTGCTTTCTGAACCTTGGCTTTCTGAGGATTAGTGCAATATCAGGAAGAGCCCCTGCCCACATCTGTGCACAGCTGCTGACGACAGCCATGAATAACCCCTGAGCATTGCCAGGAAGGAGAACTGGGTCCATTTTATTTAAGAGAAAAGCCAAAGAATTGGGGAAACGGACCACCTAACAATAAGTGTTTAGTGGAAGTCATAATGAATGGTTACCCATTGAGAATAATATCGTATGGTCTTGGGAATAATATAGCATGGTCTTGGGAATGTAGGGTGGGGGACAGAGACAAGTAAAATATAAACAGAGCGCTGTCCGATGTATATGTAGCAATTTAGACAGCAAATGTGTTGCTTGAGTTTCAGCAGTCTTAAACACAGCGAGCAGCTTAACCTTATCTCCCAGTGCCACTGCCTTCCTGCAGTAATTGATGCTTGGAGACCCCAATTTCATATAAACCAGGCCACTATGTTATTGTATACAGCAGTCTTACTGCTAGCAGAGGCAGGAAACTGTACTGAACCCAGATCAATAGACATGTCAACAGTAAGCTGCTTAATCTAATTCTGCCTATCTCATCTTGGAGCACAGAGTTTGCAGTTTTACTGCAGAGGTCCCCTCTGGCAGGAAACGGTTTGGAAAGTTTACTCTTAAGAAGCTGATGGTGATATGCTTATCCTCCAGCCCCTCGACTGTTTATTCAGCAGAATGGCCATTCTAAATGTTTTGTAAATGGCAGTAATGTAAACAAGGCACTTCCAAAGACCTCTAAATATAAAAGCTATCAGGGGCAATCTGCTTGGCAGCAGACACCGGAGTTTTAACAGTATCAGGCAGTTGCACTTTACAGTAAATTGCATTTGTACAGATGTATCTAGCTAAAATAAACTGTGAAGATCATAAGAGTTCTCCCCATCCCACCTCCTTTGCTCTAATGGTATTAGTTCTCCTTGTAAACACTTCTACTTGACTACTTATCATTAATTTGCTTCTGTTTTTAATACAAACGTCAGCATAGGCCTAGGATCTGAATAAACGCCATAAAAATTCTTTCTTGGCGGTTTTATCTTGGGTTTTATTTTGTACTGTTCCCCTCCCCCTTACTTTAATATTTCTATTTAATGTTTTACTGTATTGTACACCACCCAGAGAATTTTGCTTATTGGGCGGTTTAAAAGTACAGTAAATAAATACATTAATTAAATAATAGTTAATCGTAACTTCTGAACACAGCTTACATGTCTATGGTTTGTATGTATAAGGGTTGTGTTCAGAAGCTATGATTAATATGTTGAAGTCAGGAGCAGAGTATGTTGGCATACCCTGCTCCTGGGATCATGTTCCTTGATCCCTTCGCCATTTATTCATTCTCCATGGCCAAGTTGTCTGAACAGGACTGGTGTGAATGACTTGTGCTTCCTCCTTTTGGGCTTCCTGTCCAGACAACTGCAGAAAGTCTAACTTCAGAAAGGAATAGCAAAGATCATTATTAGGGGAGCAAGAAAGTACATGAAATTCCATGTTGGTGAGACAGCTGGCAAAGAAAGCCCAAGCAACTTTGTTCCTCCTCTGACATGTCACATCCCACTTTGTTTCTGTGCTAGACATGGAGGAAAGAATGCCTCTTCCTCTATAACCAGCATGGAAAGGCAGAGGGATGGAGGGATGGATCGCTCTGTCCCTCTTCCTCTCAAGGGGTAGAAGGCATTTTAATTAACTTGCCAAGAGGATAGAAGCTTGCATGTTCATGTAGGTTGCAGAGGAGGGGACATCCCCTCTTCCATGGACAGCATAGAAACGCTGGCTTACTAGCCTTGTAGAAGGCTGGCATTTTTTTAAAAAAATCTGCTGGCTCGTAATTTTTGTGGGCTTATTTACAAGGCTGCTGGAGTGATCCCTCTACCTGCATACTGTGTAAAGCAGAACATCTGTTTGCGATTTACCACCATCACCACCCCGTTGCAAATCTCCAAGAGACGAAATAGTCTTCCATATGACCTAAAATTTCAGGCACCTTACTTTCAAGAGCTGGTGTGGTGCAGTGGACTAGGAGTCGGGAGACCCAAGTTCTAGTTCCCACTCGGCCATGAAGCTCACTGGGTGACTTTGGGCCAGTCACAGACTCTCAGCCCAACCTACCTCACAGGGTTGTTGTTGTGAGGATAAAATGGAGAGGAAGAGGATTATGTATGCCACCTTGAGGAGGAAAAAATATAAATTAAATAAATTAATAAAATAAATAAATAAATAAATAAATAAAGCAAGCAAGCAAGCAAGCAAGCAAGCAAACACCTTATATCATGGCTTCTCAGATGGAGGCAATGGGCAGCAGCCAGCAGAGGAAAGAATGGGACAAGCAACTCTTTGTACATAAAGGGCACTGCCATCACAACTTGTCTATCGTCTTCTCAAGGAATAGACAGGAAGGTTTTTAGGCAAAAAAGAGGATGAGAAACAGAGTGTTTTTCAGTCACCATTCAGTAACAATATTCTCTTCTTCTGCACTAGGAAATAGGAAGCTGAGGTGGCAATTCAGATTTGGTGGAGGGCACACAACAATTTTAAGATCATGGAATCATAGAATAGTAGGGTTGGAAGGGGTCTACAAGGCCATCAAGTCCAACCCCCTGCTCAATGCAGGAATCCAAGTCAGAGCATCCCTGACAGATGACTGTCCAGCTTCGTCTTGAACGCCTCCAGTGTGGGAGAGCCCACCACCTCCCTAGGTCATGGGTTCCATTGTCGTATTGCTCTAACAGTCAGGAAGTTTTTCCTGATGTTCAGCTGGAATCTGGCTTCCTGTAACTTGAACCCATTATTCCGTGTCCTGCACTCTGGGATGATCAAGAAGAGATCCTGGCCTTCCTCTCTGTGACAACCCTTCAAGTACTTGAAGAGCACTATCATATCTCCCCTCAGTCTTCTCAAGGCTAAACATGCCCAGTTCTTTCAGTCTCTCTTCACAGGGCTTTGTTTCCAGCCCCTGATCATCTTTGTTGCCCTCCTCTGAACCCTCTCCAGTTTGTCTGCAGATGAGGAGGAAGACTAGATTGCATATTTAAGATTAGACTGCAGGTTTATTTAAGTTGTGGTTACAACCATATACCTCATAATAACCAGGAAAAATAAAGAATATCATATGTGGGCTTAAACATAGGGGAAAGACTCCCCATCCCCCTAAAATGAAATCCTCTGCCTAATTTTCAGAAAATATCCACTGCCATATTTTGCCCTATCTCACTGTATTTATTCTATATACATGTGGCTGGTGGGAAAACATTAAATAAAGCTTCCTTTCTCTCCCTTCTCTTTTTGCAGGTCTACACTTGTAATTACATAATTCTTTTAGGAAACATGCCAAAGGGATTTACAAAAATACATACAATTCAGGTCTACTTAGGCTGATTTTTCACCCTTTCCTTGACAAAAATGACTCAGCTAAATATCTGGATACACTGGAATTCCATTCTGACACACATAATATGGGCTTTATTCCAAACTATCCAGTGCACTCCCTTGAGCAATGGCCCTGTCATAACGGAGGCATTTGTCAGCAATGTTCCAGCTATCATCACAGCTCATTGGCAACTCTGCCAGCTCTCAAAATGCCCAGGGATTTTTAATTTAATCTGGAGTAAATCCAAATCGTGCTTCTTCCCTCAAGGCTTCAAGGTACCAGACAATTTTGAGGGACAAGTGAACTGCCATGGCTGACCAAGGGAGCAACTACTAGCTTGCTGCTTACTCTGGAAGCAGAATTAATGGCTTCAGACCACAACAATCCTTTAAAATGCTTTGACAATCATTTTATCACTGGAGAACAAGTGTAAAGTTGTTTAGAGTGAAAGGGTGATCCTATGCTTACGGCATTGGACTGGAAATGAAAGAGAACTAGGATTTTATTCTCAACGATAATACCTCGACCATGAGCTAATTCTAAGTGCCTCACTTTCCCATTAGTTTTAAATATAGATATATCCATAAAGATATAGAGTGTAAACTGGCAGTATGTCTTACAGGAGTACCAGGGTGCTGCAACACCTAATACGAAAAATCAGTATGTCAATTAAATAACCCTCGATATATGCTGATACACAAATCCAAAAGTACAGCAACATAATGGAGTCAAAAGACAAAATGTTTACTTCCATTATAATATAATCAAAATAGGAATAGTCCCTCATTTTAAGACCTCCCAAGCCGATTTCAAGAAAGTGAATTTCATTCACCTACCTAAACTTAAATGCAGAAACAACACAGTACTTTAAGAGCAGCATTCAAGATCCTAGCATGGCCAAGAGCTACATGACACTAATTTCTGTGCTTCAATGCAGTTCAGAGCCAATTCAGAAAGAACCCATGTGGGACTTCTAGCCACAGGAATGGTTTTAGTCGTCTTTCCCAAACTGCTATCCCTACACTGCATTTTAAAATCTGTTTATGATGTGTAGTGTGCTTATTAAGGAGGTCTGGAAGGAGAACAATATAAAACGCTGCTGTCTACGTGGTTCTGTCTTCTCACATCTCTAGAATGGAGCCACATCTACAATCCAGTGCAGAAGTATGCATTTGTATGCATAAATGCAGCAGGGACTCTCTCTCTCTCTCTTCCTCTTCCTCTGTGTAATCAATTTTCCTGCTTCTAAAATAAGCAACAAGATAGCTTACCTAGCTTAGAAGGCATTTATTGAAAGGCAGTCTTGTTATCATTCAATTAAAAAATGGTATGAATATTTAGGTTGCTTTCATACTGAATCCTAGTGACTGAGGGTTCAGCCAATTTGTGTTGTTACCTAATGGAGGGAGCAATCCTATGGCCACTAGTCAGTGGCTAGACAGCCATAGAATATGTTGTTTTCCGGGAACCGACCTCAGAGCCCATGCATTAAGGTCGGTTCCTGGAGAACCAGCCTCCCCCTCGCCCCCGCACTGCCTCGCAAGCAGCTCGGAATGGCCCTGTGCTCCGCACTCAGAAGAGGCGCATGGAGTGGCAAAAACGGGGCATTCTGGGGGGTGTTCCGGGGCAGGGAAGGTGGAAATGCCAGTATGACACATTCTATATGTCATCCGGCAGCCACCTCCCCCGCGCTGCCTTCCTGCAGCTTGTCAGCTGAAATGCATTGGATAGCCGGTTGCCTCCGAGTTCGGAGATGTCCACCTATCCCCATAGGACTGCGCCCATAATCACTGAAAGAGAGTTGTGCAGAGGGAACAGAGCAGGCAAATTAACACACTAGCTCTTAGCAGTCATGTAACTGAACCTCACGGCATGCCAGATGAACTAGGGTAACCACTTGGTCAGCAAAGGGAATATGATCACACAACAGCATTGCCTCTAGTTGACCTAGTATATAACATGGGTCAGTTAGAACCCATGGAATTATATTACCCGACCCACTGTTGGACTGCTTTGTTTACATGTCCCACTGATTCCCAGGGAGCATGAAAGCAGCAATCCAAACCAGCTAGTCTTTGAAAGCATACAAAGGACATATACATTTATTTTGATTCGCTGGCCACATCAAATGCTCTGCATAAATTCAGATTGTCGCAAGGTGAGAAATTGGATATGCCTGCAGATCTTTCTGAGGTATCTTATTCTTATCTGTGTTGGTATTTTCCTAACCGCTTGAGTGACAGGTAGCCCTTCTTCTGGTTTCAGGAGATGTTTCTCCAGGCTCTCCCCATCCTGTGCTTCTCCCTTTTGATCAGTATCTATTTCTTTCTGCTTGGTGTTGAATGGGAGAAGACTTCCCATTAGCTCTCACCATCCTCTTGGCCACGTTGAAAGAACATATATACATAAGAGTATCTTAAAGTGCCAGACACTCAAACTGAAAAACAGCTTTTGTTTTAATCTTTTCCCTCTAACCAGATGCTTCAGTTTGCTTGTAGCTGAAATGAGATGAATGGTTTGCAAATTAAACGAAACATTTTTATGATTCAGTTCAGTAGCTGGACCTTTTTTCTTTCTTTCCTAAAAGCAAGGTTAGAAGTGACTGGCAAACCTTTTAAGGTTATTGAAACTAAATTATTAACGCTGTGTTTCACCTTTCTTTTGTCCTCCTCGTGGCATTCTCCCTGATTACTTGCTGCAACTCCCTCCTACAAGTTGTAAATCACATGAAAAATCTTTAGGAGTAGAAAAACATCTGATTAAAAAATTTTATCCGTAGGGGAATTGCAGATATGAAGAGAAACCACATTGTGCATTTTATACATTTGAAACTTCTGACATTCTCTCTTTTCTTTTCTTTTTTTTGGGGGGGTATGCGTATGGAGTGAAAATTGAGCACTTTCATCTTGGTGAGTAACAAGAGAGAAGTTTCTCACCTTTAAATCCCATTTGCAACCTTCAAAACAACTTTGAAATTTTCATCTAGTGCGTGACTGCACTTGGCGTGTCATCCCTCCTGTGTGCTACGATGACACAGAGTTATGCTGGATAATGCACAAGATAAAAAGTTGTCTTCCATGTCTTAAATCTGAACAATCCACAGGTCCAATGAGATCATCTAACAACTTGGGGCTGTTGAATGGAATCCTGAAATAGCCCATGATAAGCTGTTCTCCAATAATATAAAATAAATCTGTTCCTTTTTTGTTCCATGTTTCTATGCTTTCTTAAACAAAGCAACTATTTCAAAATGTGATGAAGTCAATGGCCGTATCTAGTGGCACAACTATAAATTATTTTGCATGTTTTCCTTATTCCAAAGCAGATTTCTATCTGTCTTTGTTCTTTTCTCTCTCTCTCTCTGAACTTCTAGTAGTGAACAATAATTTGTAACTTCATTAACAGTACAATCCTATACATGTCTACCTGGAAGTAAGCCCCATTGCATTCAATGGGGCTGTCAGGTAAGTGTGCATAAGCATGCATATGATTGCAGCCTACCTGTGTGAAAGTTGCAATGCGCAGTGCGCATGTATGCACCACCCCCCTTTGACAGATGTACAGTTAAAGAGATACCCTAGGAAAAGATAACATATATAGACTTTGGAATATACACTCACCACATGCTGCAGTTTCGGATCCTTCTGGTAACTGAGTGTAACTGATGTCGGCCTTAGTAGACTAAAAAGCTAGAAGATGACAGCGTGCTGCCTTTGTATGCAAGGGCTGCATTGCTCATGTTGGGCTTTTTCAGAAAACAATGTGATGTTCTTTCTCTATTGGGTTACAGTGGCTGGTATCTAAGTAAGTATCAACTGGAGGTGGGGGTGGGGGTCCAATTGGAAGGTCATGCCCTAGACTGTCCCTACATTTAATTGAGGAAACCAAGGTCCACCTCCTGCAGAAAACAGAAGGCCACTTTGCAGAGGTTTTTGTTTTTTTTTAAAGCTTAAATGGTTTGGCCCATTCATTCTCCATGGTCAGCAAAAAAAAAAAAAACTAGTCAGACTGAAGTCCATTAAGTCCTGTTTTGTATTGACATTGGTTGTTCACAGACAGACATTTTGCACGCAGTGCTAATTGTTTCTTGGCTTCCTACATATCTGCCAAAAATTTTCCCAATCTATTTGAAGATAATCTATGAACAAGTATCCTCTAATGTAGAGAGTCTGACATGTGGCTCTAAAAGTTGGCAAATTTCCTATTTAAGAGTGGAGACAGTAGCCAAGTCACTGTAAAATTCTCATAGGCCTCCTCTTTTTATCTATTACCCATTCTCTTAAGCACAGTATGTTTAATTACATCTTTGTTTCTATCAGTTTTTGGCTCAGAATATTTTTAATGTAAAATTCTTAAGTCTATATGCTTTATCAGTCCTCAGAACAACCCATAACGTCTGAGTTATGAGAGAGAGAGAGAGAGAGAGAGAGTTGTGTAACCAAGGCCTTTCAATCTATTTCATTGTCAGATTTGGATGAATTCTATTTTGTTTGTTTCATTATTAGATCCCGATTTTTTGTGATTCATTCCCCACGGACACGTCTTTTCTTTGTTGTTGTTGTTATTTTGCTACCTGATTTTAACAGCTGCTCTTTGTGCCGTAATTTTATTTTCCCAAAATGGACTGCACCCTAGATGTGTGCATTGGATTCAGACAAATCCTGAATCCCGAGCTGAACTGGGCAATTTTAGACTGACCAGAAGGCATGGTCCAATCCCTGAAACCTTATTAGGGGAGAGTAAAATGCCAGGAGACAACATTAATTGTGCCATCTTGCAGTTGCAAAGGAGAATTGTCAATTCTATTGGAAGCGGATGCAGAAAATATGTATGTATTTTTTAGAGAGTAAGAACAAAGTGTGCTTCTAATTTTAATCAAGAAAAATAGCTGTGCCCCAAGTGTAGTTTAGGAAAAATCTAAACTTTGGATTAAGCTTACTGCTCTAACATGCATTTAAACAACTATTTTAAAATGGCCCATCCTTCTGAATAATTTAGTTATGAAGACTGCTTTTTCCAGGACAGGTGACTTGAGAAACAGTTTTATGTGGGAAAAATTTGCTCAGGGAATCTTGAGAACATTCTCGGAACAGCACTTAATTGTTCCCTTGACTATAGGGCAGACTTGTTCCCTTTAAGTCTTTATTTTGCCCAAAGAGTATTTACTTCTTGTTAATGCCTGACCTTGACTTCTGTGCTACTGCTCCTAAAGCTAATGCAATATCCTCAGATAATAGCAACTATTTCTAGGCTTTCTCAGTGATGTCACTGAACTCATTAAAGGTATATAGCTGACTTCTTCGCTCCAGAAAACAACAACACCCTAATTATTGAATGCAACCTCAGTCCTTGTTGATAAGCTGAGTAAATAAACAGAAAATGTTTTGTATGAATACAAAAATAATACTTGAAAGAATTGCTGCAGTGCCCATGTAATTGCTACCAGGTATGCGGTTGACAAGATAACAAGAAAACACTGGTTATCTTCATTAATTTTTGAAGTCTAATAACTGATAACATTTATACGACAGGGCTATATGTTTTATTTGCCAGTTTCAAGAAACACAAATCATCCTATATGTATCTGTGTGTGTATCACCTCAAATGTACTGATACTGATCATCTTTGGTGTTATTAAATGTTAGCTTATTGCATTGCATGATAACTGTTAAATATCTTATATGGCATGAATGGGCACTTCTAAAAGAAAATAATTCACATATTCAGTGCCACATTTTAGGATATTGTACTTCTGTGTATATTCAATCCTGCCAATGCTGATTAAACACTATAAAGTACTTCACACCTCTGTAGACATTCAGCATATGGCCTCAGAAATTTATTAAAACCTTTTTGTCCCAAGTGACATGTATTCATTTAATTAAAATATTATATGATGGGCCAGATCTCTGGCTTTCTAACCTGTGCCAATTGTTTGAGTATAATTAGAGTAAGAAAAAATGTATCTATTTCCAGATAATGTGTAATAAAGCTATGAAGTATTTCACAAGAATGTGACCTGGTTTGCACAATCACCATGGCTTATACAAGCTACAGCAGCTTATTTAAGCCATGGTGCATGCCAGAGGCCATTTGCCTAATTACCTGCTCAGGCACAGCTTGTCGTGTTATCCGAACCTGGATGGCATGGTTTGTTTGAGGGGTAAACGACCCCCAGATAGCCCAACAACAGCCCATGTTGGTAAATGGTAATATAAGGCTCAGAGAGAGCAATCCTATGGCTACTAGACACTGTCTTAGACGGCCATAGGATTTTTCCGTTTCTTAGATGGCCATAGGATTTTTCCGTTTCCAGAAATCACGCTCCCTGCCTCCTTATAGCCAGTGCAGTTCTTTCTGTGCTGCCGTCTCATAAACGGAGTGCAGAGAAGGTGAAAAGGGGGCAGTCCTAGGGACGGGAGGAGACCGTGGAAGCCACTTTAGGCAGCTTTGTATCAGGTCTCCAGGCCCCCTCTCTCCCCCTCTCCGAAGCTGCAGCTAGACACATGAAAACAGACATCTAGGCACAAATGCAGGATGGCTGGAACATGGAGGAGAGGATCCTCCATGCTCTGTCTGCCCTGAATTGGATAGGCATCAGCCTTCGAGTTCAGAGGCTGATGTCTATCTCGACAGAATTGCACCCTGAGAGGCCCAAATTCATCAATATGGTCACAATATTACCAGGGCCAGACTGGGCCATCAGAAGAATTATCTGGTTCTGTCTCAGAATAGAGTGGCCACTTATGCATCACCAAAAGAAGAGGACAAAAGAAGATACAGATTGCAGAACATTTGTTTATGCTAATTTATATGTATAGATGAACATTTAGAAATGATTCGTATATTTTAAATAGTATAATACATCTCACGATAGTGGGGATAATGGCAACCAGGTGATCTGAGTGTCTGCTCAGTCTGCAATTTCAGAAGCTACAACTTGAAGTTAATAGGCAGCCTCAAGGTTGGTTCTTTATCTTTAAACTGGACTGGGACCAGAAAGCCCTTCAAATGGGGAATGCCTTCAAGCAGAGGACTGACAGACTTCCAAATAGAGGACTGTCCTCTGTAAAGTAGGACACATGGCCACCCTATCTCACAACAAAATTTCAGCCTGAACCCTGATCAAAACAGGTCTTGAAAATCTTTCACCATGAGTGTCTTTAGAGCTGAACATCTGTTGCATGACTAACCAGAGAAAAATGATTTTATCTGGCTGACACAATTTGGTATTTTAGTGTTTGGTTGTTGCAGCTTATTTTAACCAGCACTGTTCTGAACTGTAAAATACAGGATATTCTGAAAAAAGGGTTGGTATCTGGGGAAAAGAATGTTTGAATATTTACTGGTGGACAGGTAAGCATATCTAAATTGCAAGGTCAAAGTAATTCAGACAATAAACTACAGGCATAAATATTTTTAGTATTCAGATTATTTAATAATTTTTCACAAGAGTTTTTTTTAAAATCAGAGAAGTAACCGAAAAAGAATGCTACTAAAATACTATGCTTTGTACCACATAAAAAGTATGTTTAAAAGGAAATTAAATTATATACATTAGGCATGTATTGGCCAGATGCTGAGATCAAATCATCCAGTTTTTATTGCTAATATTAACTCAATTACGGCTGTTGGTGCACACCAAGAGTACTTTCATATATACTTGTGAAAATATGGATGTGCTTTAAAACTCGTAACCATAGATGACAGACTAGCTTCCTGTGGTGTGGCTTTGGGGTTCCTTTTAGAACAGATGGTCTAAAGTGAGGATGAAGGAAACCATTTTGTAGGAACTATTGTTCAGCCAGAGAATGTTATCTTGGCTTCATTTATGTTGGTTTCATTTCAGTGTCACAGTAGCATAATTTAAGGCCAAACTTTTTTTAAAAAGTAGAAGCAGGAATTAATTATGTGCTTGGAAGATTAGTACATATTGTGTACATCTATTTTATCTACACACTAACATGAAAATTAACAGAATTACCCCCAAACTGTGGCTTTACTGAAATAGTTTGGGCTGGATCCAGCCTTAGTCATGCTTAGAGTGGACATGTTGAAATCAGTGGGACAGGTAAGTGATGACTAACTTAAATTCTATTATTTCAATGGGTCTACTCTAAGCACGACTAAGACTGGATCCAACCCTTCACCTAAGTTGACTATTTTTGCACGCCCATACTTAGCAGTGGATCTGTATTAGATTTCCATAACTGCTACTTCTAATGGGTGTTCTAATGGGACAGCAGATGGTGTTTAAAAAAAAAATCTGCATGGGACAACAGATGCTCAGGAACTGAAAGCTAAACTAAGCTGCAGTATGGATATATTTCCTCTTTGGCTGTGGATTCCAGGGATGGAGCATTTAGGTTTCCATGCCCCAGCTTTCTTTATATTGAGAACACTACATGAAAGCATAACCTTCAGATTGCAAAACAAAGTAGCTTATGCAGACTTCCACATGTTCAAACACACACACACACACAGATAGAAGGAAACCAGATCCTCACCCAGTGGCACTGAACCACACCAGGCAACTGTTCCATTACAGGCCCTTTAAGACACATTAAGTATACCATAATGGGAATCCTTGAATTGGCTATATAGCTAGCATCTATCCCAGTAGTAGTTTTAGGCAGGAGAGCAAAGGTGCTGGCCCAGACATTGAAAGATAAATAGAAATCTTGTAGGCTACCCTTTATTCAATGCATTTTCTATATATATGCAACAAAACCACTTACTTCAATTGCTGCATAATAGATTGACCTAACCTTGGTCACATAAAATTGCCTTGTATGTACAAACTAGATAAGCTGATCAGCATCCTCACAACAGAAAGTTTTCATATTCTCAATAACTGGATATATATATATATATATACACACACACACACACACACACACACGTTAAAGGACTTGGTTAGGGAACAGTTATTTTTAAGAATCACAATAATTCAACCCCTGCCTTAAACCTTATCAGAAATCTAATCTAACTGGGGTTTACATATCATTCATATCACTTATCTCAGAGTTACAGGCCTAGCTAATCTTCTTTAGTTTCTTCTTCAGCTTTCCAATTCCGATACATATTTCCTACTGCAGTGGAAATTACGTTCTGCTCCATCTTTAATCTTCATCTACAAACAGGCTCATACTATTGCCCTCTTAGGGCTCCTGCCATGATGAACCTGCTCACCTGAAAGTGGTTTGTCTACAGGAGATTCCAAGTTTTTAACTAAAATCTCATCTGGAATATATCAGAGATTTAATAATTAGCTACTAGATCCCAACATTGCTCTCTCTCTCAAGATAGGGGTCCTTTTGGAGAGAACATTAAGTGGTGATGTTCTGGTGCAAGGCTTATGAAGTACGTATTCGGTCACCCTGTACTCTTGAGCCCAGCTGTACTACTTGAGTGTCTAAAGCCCATGAGGTTCTGCTGAAGTTTGCTGCGTTAGGCTAATCTAGAGGTCTTAATCGCCAAAGGGTTTAATTTTTAGCTGGCAAAACAGATAAAGAAAAACAGCATTGACAAATACATGGTATTTATGAAAGAAAGAAAAAAAGAGGTATCAAACTCCAGTTTCTTTATTATATCTCTACACTGATGAAAGCTTACTGAGCCAGCCTTAAAGACTTTAGAATGGTACTAGGCTAAGATTCAGCATCCATGTACTTAATAACTGGATCTGATTAAGGAGCATTTTCCCAGCTGGGTCATTTCTGACCACCCCCACCACACATAGGAAAAACCTCTCCTCCAAAAGGATTCTTTTGGTGGTGAAATGTTCCTTGTGTCTCCAGGCCAGTCAGGCCCTGGGGGTAGGGTTTAATGTGATTTACAGATTTAGGACCAGGCAATAGGTAAATTAGCTTTGAAACACACACTTTCAGGTGGTTTGTTTCTTACCAACGGCACCTAAGTCAAGAGCACTCATTGCTACCAATTAGGATTCCCATACCTTCCCACTGCCAGGTAAGCAAGCTAGACAGGTTCAGAGGAGGAATGGGAGGCAGAAACACCAATGTTGTTCCTCCCACCCATCTGACTCTTGCGTTGGATTCTTGGAGCACTCTGACATTGGAATGCTCCCTCATACAGGCTAGATGCCCACAGAATGGCTCTGAAACCGAATCAGAAAGACATCTCCATTACAGCCCACTATAGAGTTTACCTTGTTAGCTGTGCAAAATGAAATATCAAAGAAAGAGAGAAACCAAGCTATATTTAAGTAAAAGGCTCCTATGGATATTGCAGATGCGGGGTGGGCTAAGAGAAAGACTATCTTGTATAAGGCCACCTAGTGAGTTTATTGCAGAGGCCACATTTGAACTGGGAGCTTCCTGTCATACAGCTCCTTCTCGTAGCTACTACACTATAGTATGGTAGCTCTCATGGGCATAGTCTTTCTGCCACACTTCTATAATTTTTCCATTATGAACTGCACAATTAATACTGAAGAGCCTAAGTTGACCTGACCCTGTGAAAGAAAAAGGCTTACTTCTGGAAAATATGCCAGGAGGAACTGAAACCTGCTGAAACCAGAGCTCTTGACCACTTCTTGTAAGCTTTTATTATTTGTTAGCACTAAGCAACACTTTGAGCCAGATCTAGTATTTGTTGACCCAAAGGTCATTTGCGAATAGCTAATTTATTAAGAAACTGAGATTCATAAATAGACAGCAAGCAGAAACGCTTTACTATAGGGATGTGTAATTGAACATTTCCCGTAAATGCTTTTGTTTCAATTAAATAGTTTAGGATGCATTTTGACCTTCGAAATGCATAAACACTATCGTTCTTCATGGCTAGGAACAGAGCATGCTCCTTAGTCAATTATTTGTGTCTCAAGCTGATCTGATAAGGTTTGGGACACTCTTTGTTTTTGCTAATGCTGGGGAAAAAGATGACTATCTGGAACTTGCATGGATTTACCATGTAACTGGAAATAAAACAAACTTTAAGTTGACCTATACATTTCTGGCAGTACAAGTGTCAGACCTCAAGTCATATTTATCATTGTGGCTAAACCCCACTGAAGCCTAAGAATGCTTGTAACTTCTGGCCAGAGGCTGTCAGCCTTCACTTCATGAGATTTAATTCCTGCCTTGAAATGCACTCATAGACTGGGACAAACTACTCCAGCCTATGTTTCCATACATAAAACCAGGCAATCCATCATCATGGAAACATTAACAAGTTCTGAGTTTCATTCCTTCCATATCTCTAGCTGAAATAACCCAAGTATAAAACATATTGGTTCTTTTCCATGACTGGAAGAGCTCCTTCCATCTGTAGAAGTGGAGGCTTCGGCTGGAGGAAGAGAAGGGGGAGGCAGTTTTCACCTAACTTCCCTCCCCTCTGCAATCCCCCTACACTATTCCAACGGGTCCTCCAACCCTTTCAGCAGGGAGGTCTTTCAGCAGGGCTGAATAATGCATGTTTTAAATGAGTTTAGGTTACACTTTCTCTTGATACTTGTTATTCCAAAAATTTAAAAATAGCCACCATCTCTACAAACTTGTCAATTTGATAGCCAATATGATTTGTTCTAACATAACTTCATTTTGTAGTTACAAAAAAGTTAGCTGGTATTTAACTCATATAGGACAAATCTCATATAACATCAGATGGCCTCCTAAAAAGAATACTAATCATGGAAAGGATGGGCTTAAAAAAATACATCTCCACTTCACCATTGACTATACAATTCCCAGAGCAGAATTTGTACAAAACAAAACAAACAAACAAAAATACTATTCCTCACCGAGAAAGAACCAAACAAACAGAACTAGGTGTTTGGGAAAACTAGGCAAAGAGGGAAAATCAGTTCCATGGGCTATCTTTTAGGAAAGCTGAAGCAATTCAATGTGCACATATGGACACAATACTGTGAATTAAATCAGATTAAAACAGGACAGTAAGAGCTGAGTGTGTGTAGGGGGGGTGGCCGTAGAAGCCAAATCAAAGATCACAGAGAAGCCAGAAAAGAGTTATTCCATAAAAGACATACAGAAGCTGTATTTATGGTATGGCAAGCCCCTGTCCCCAGCCTTCCTTGTATTAAAATGAATGAGCATTCACAGGTTCCCCGTCTATGTCCTGCTATTTTAAATTACAAGCAGCTCCTTTCTAATCCAATACAATCTTCCCGACTCAGTGTTTCAGCAGCTGTCTTTCATGATTTCTAATCAAAGCTGATGATAACCAGCTTTGGCAACAGATTGTAGTATCCCAAATGAGTAGTTAAACAAAGAAATTTGTTCACTTTTACCTTGGAACTCACGGCACATTTTGTAGTCTTAGCATCTCCAGACACAGCCAAAAGGGGACTGATGGATTTTATAATCTGGTCAACATCCTTAATATATTTAATGAACAAATGTCAGAGGTCTATGGCATTTGTATGCTTCAGAAAGGAGACAGCTAGCTGCATGACGAAGACAAATGCCAACTTTGGTCTCCCCCCACCCCCACCCCCCACACACTTGACCACAGCAATTTATTAAAGCATACAATGGAAGCTTTTGCTTGCAGCTGACTTATGATTGATAGAAATTTAGACGTACAAAGACAAAAATGACGTTACAAAATCAAAGTTCTCTCACTCTGGTTCATTTTAAAGTATTCTTTAAATGAAAAGGGTAAATCACAGCAAAATAACATTACGTGAAAAAAAACTATTGATTTCAGAAAGCACAAACTAGAAAATAATCAGAGTCAAATATAAAGGAAATTCATCAGGAAGTGGGAAATATAAAGGAAATTCATCAGGCGAGCAGACATGGGTTAGATACATTTATTTTTATTTTTTTGCTTTAGAATGATCGGAATATTGTGATGTCAAAAAATCACATATAAAGATGAACCCTTTGGTGTGTAGCCGCCAAAGTGTGCAGACTGGTCTGCAGCAATATCCTGTGCCTAGCAAGTGGAGCATATCTATTTGTCCATCTAAGAAACCACAATATGAACATGTGAAACTGCCTTATGCAAAGTCACTGCCTTTCACCAGGACCCTCTAGCTCAGTATTATCAAGTTTGATGGGCTGCAGCTCTCCAAGATGTCAGGCAGAACTCATTTACATGGCTTGGGACCGCAATACCTGATAGAAAACCTCGCCTGACCTGAACCTGCACTACATTCAACATCTGAGGCCTTCCTCCAAGTGCCACCTCCAAGGAAAGTTTGGAAGGTGGCAACAATAGAGAGGGCTTTTTCAGTGGTGGCCCCCCAATTATGGTTTGATCTCCCCACCAAGGACTGCCTGGTGCCAACACTATCATCTTTTTGGTGCCAGGTTAAGACGGTCCTGTACTCCTAGGCGTTTAATGGCATATGATGGAGCATCTATGCCAGCTCTCTTAAAAGGTCTTAGAAGTATTTTATTGCAATTGTTTTTAGCTGTTTAAATTGCTTTAAATTTTGTATATTGAAATTTTATGCTGTATTATATTATCTTCTGAATTGTTGTGTACCACCCAGAAGGTTTTGGCTATTGGGTGGTAAATAAATAAATAAATAAATAAATAAATTTATTATTATTTAACTGGAGGTGCTAGGGATAGCTAAAAAATACATTCTACCACTGACCTACGGGCTCTCTCAATACGTATGCTATGTATTTCGTGTGTGTGAGTGTGTGTGTGTGTGTAATTCTGGTGTGTGTGCATGTGCGTGCAAGTTACATGCCACAGACATAAGACATGACTGGGGATACTCAAAATTGGAGTTGAGCCAGGATGGAGCAAATCCCAATCCGGGCATGTACTAAGAGAAGTCCAAGCCAGAATTTTATTATGGCGAGAACTAAACATTAAAAACAAGCCAGATTTGTTCTTTTAATTACACTGACCCCCATCTCAGTTCTTATTAGGCAGCTGTTTGTTGGTTCTACTATTTAACCCGGTTCACATCTTGAGCCTATCAGTTTGACACTGTCCCAGAATGCCCCTTTGAAACACTGTCCCAGAATGCCCCTTCGAAACACTGGCACTGGCCTCACCAGTTTAGTTACGGATTCCCAGTCTAAGCCAGCTTTGTCCCATCCAGAGATGTAAGCTTTTCTATAAGGATATCAAAGCTGTTTATTTGCATCCAGAAATGTGCATTTCCTAAATATTCTGTTTTTCAGTTAAAGCTAATTGAAAAATAGGAATTAAGTGTAAATGGTAATTAAAAACTAGCTGAATAAGGTGCAATATTCAATTTACTTAGGGAGGTTTTAAAGGAGAAACAAATTTAGCAGAAGTCGTTAAGAGTTAACAAAATATGGTCTCAGTGAGTGAGTGCTTGCGCAGAGATTTATGCTGAAATCCCACCAAGAAGTGCTACAGATTCTCAAAATAAACCATCACAACTGCTTTTATTTTTACGTACTCCCTGTTTTTGAAAACAGCCAACGTCAGCAGTAAAGAAAGGCAGCAGTCCCTGAAGTGGCATAATTATTTTCTCAGTTTAAAAATCCTAACATGTTAATTGTTACTGTAAAAAGCGTGCCTACAAATCAAACAAATAGAGGAGGAAGAAGAAAATCTATGCCATTAGTTTTAACAGTCTTGTACAAGCACCACGATGGCAGGTTAAGATAATCGGTTGATTAAATCTGACGATTAAGATGACAGAAAAACAGTTCTGAGCTTCCTGAAGTGGTTGGCATCACACCAAACCAGGTGGTTGTCAGTTTACAGTAATAGATACGTATGTGGAGGTGTGGTCATGCAATTTATGTTTCCTGTGGATACCACATGATCTGAAGCAGCCTTCCCCAATCTGGTGCCCTCTAGATATTTTGGACTACATCCCCCAGCATTCCTGACCATGCAGACTGAAGCTGATGGGAACTGAAGTCCAAAATATCTGGAAGGTGCTAGACTAGAGAAAGCTAGTTTAAGGTAATGCATGAATTGGGTCCAAAAGAAGACTGAAGCAGTTGGGAGTAACGTAAGGAAAGAGGGAGAAAGCAATTTCACAAAAGGTGGGAGAGTCAGTCTAGGAAAGCTACAAGCACTTCCCCTCACTTGAGACCATATATCTTGAAAGCTCTTTCAGTCACCCCATTACTGCACTGATGGCTGTCACTTGACCTCCTAGGATCATAAGTAGCTGGCTTATACTGTGTCAGAGAACACTAGTCCATTTAGCTTAGCGTTGGCTACACTGATGGGCAGCAGCTCTCCAGGGTTTCAAACTTGACTCTTTCTGATCACTCTCTGGAGTTACCAGGGATTGAACCTGCCATCTTCTGCATGCTACATGTGTATTTTATCTCTGAGCTATGGCTCGTCCCCTGGTCCTTCTAGACTAGGGGTGCACAGCCTTTTCAGTCCCGAAGGCTGCATGTGATCTTGGCTCCAGGGTTCCGGGCTACAGGCATGCACACACACATCCAAGCAATCCTGATAACAGATTGTTTGGTGCAGGCAGCAGCAGGGAAAAGGGTGATCTGTATGATGATCTCTGCAGGAGGAAAGAGAAAGCCTTCTCTCTGCTCCCTCCATCAGTGATCCTGAAACAAATTTCTCTTTCCGCACTAGTAGCAGTGGCAAGAAAAGAGCAATCTCTATCAGGACGGGTGGAGGAAAGGCTAGCCCTATGGAGGGCCACAGTTACCGCCGGGGGTGTCCCCCCCCCCAGACATGGGTTCTGCACTCCTGACAGAGTAGAAAGGCTGTGCTAATTCAGAGACTTAGAGCAGCAAAAGCAATGAAATCCAATCATTCAGGCTTTGCAAACAACTAGAAAAACCTGCCCCTGTTTTGATATGGGCCGAGACCCCCTTTGAGCCAGGCTCAACTTGAAACAGGGCTTGCACCCTGCTGCCGCAGCTCCCCAGCCTCTCCAGATGTTCACACTATATTCCCCAAGCAAGAATAACCTTACTTTGGAGAGGGCGTAGGGCTTGCTACCACACAGAAGAAGCCCCTCAAGGTAGGCCTCTGGTGGGGTGGGCTAGGTGAAGTCATGTGGGCTTTTCCAGTGTTCTTGTCAGATGCCCATAAAACACACTCAAAGTTTTTCAAGTATTAAACAGGAATCCGTGAAAAGCTCTAAAGGCTTCTGAAGAGACCTGGGGATGTGGGGAGAAGGAGAGATTGCTATTTGTACTTTACTTACTTACTTACTTACTTACAACATTTGTATACCGCTCCACATCTAAGCAGATGCCAGAGCGGTGAACAACAAGAGATAAAATGATCAAAAGATCAAAAGAATGAAACACAATATTAACATTATTCTTTGTAAACACAGAGTGCCAATAGAACAGTGGCTGGTCAACCAAGGAAGACTTCCTGGAGAAGAGTTGTTTTCAGGAGACACCGAAAGCAACACAGTGTTGATGCCTGCCTGACCTCCTGAGACAGGGAGTTCCATAGGAAGGGGGCCACCACACTGAAGGCTCTTTTTCTGGTGCACTCCAATTGGGCCATAGGCCCATGGAGAACCACCAGGAGCAAGCCCTGCGATGACCTCAGTTACCAGGCAGGTTGGTAAGGGAGAAGACGCACTCTCAGGTATCCTTACGTTATTACAAATAACTGATATTAGACTGGGACAAACTAGGTACAGAACATAAACTAATGGTGCAGTATAGAATGTTGCACATTCTACAAGCTTAATCTGTGCATACCACTGAATTCTGCTTGAAATATAGCACCATGTCAAATGTTACCAATAGATCACATCCACAATTAAAGTTTCTTTCATGAGCTATTAGACCAGCCTTCCCCAACCTGGTACTCTCCAGATGAATTGGACTGCAATTCCCATTATCCCTGGCTGATCGGAGTTGTAATCTGACACATTTGGTGAACACAGGCTGGGGAAGGCTGTATTAGACTATACACTGGGGTTTCCTCTTCCCTTTGATGAACCCCCATTCCAACACGTTGCAATAATCATCACATCTACTGATCAAGTTTGTCACAATGCATCAACTATTTGGTCAGAAAAAGATCTGAGTGCATGAATCACTTCAGCATTCATTAATCTCTGAACAGGTTTTAGTTTCCTTAAGGATAATGAGCTGGGTTTATTTTATTTTTATTTTAAAGTGAGGTGTAAGTGAGGTGTAGATGTAATGATTCTGCATGAGCAGGATTTGTAGTTGCTAGAGGAAGTACTTGTTTTTCTGATTCTGTTTTGATGAAACTCTTTGCCACTTCAGAGAATATTGGCATTAAATTACATCTGGTACATTATCTCTTAGGAAACTAGTTAATATCCAGGTAGCTGTCCCCTGGTGACATCAAATACTACCACTTTTTGTTTTCATTCCTGCAAATCTTGTTCCCTCTTCTCCTTCTCCCTGCCTCATATTTCTTTATGTCTAAACATGCAATAAAAGCTGTGCATCCTAGAACGTGCCATGTACAAACCTCATGGCCTAAACCAGGTTGTTCCTCACTCTACACCCCCACCATTAATCTATGGGCCAATACCATCAAAACATTTTTCTCTACAGCAGGGTTGCATAACCCCGGGGGCCAAATTCAATGTTGCTAGGGGAGTCTGGGAACTCCACATAGACACATATGGGCACCAACTGGGGGGGGGGGAGACACGCACATACATGGTGGGGAAGGAAGGAGGTTGCAGAAGCAGTGATCGCGGCTGCTCCAGGATCACTGGGGAAGAGACTGCCGCTTCCTCCTCACCCAATCACTTGCTGCTGCTGCTTATTACTATTATTATTATTATTTACCCAAGACAGCTTACATAGTCCTCCTCCTCTCCGTTTTATCCTCACAACCACCCCTGTGAGGTAGGTTAGGCTGAGAGTCAGTGACTGACCCAAAGTCACCCAGTGAGCTTTGTGGCTGAGTGGGGAATATAACCCGGATCTCTCGAGTTCCAGTCCAATGTTCTAACCAGTATACCACACTATCTCTGATTAGAGATTGAAGATAAAGGAAGGAATTTCCTTGCTAGAACTAGATAAGGAAGGGATAGGCAGTGCTGCCGCTATGGCAGGTGCCAGGAGTTTGGGTGGCCACCAGAAATGGCTTGGCGAGCTGCATGTCACCTGCAGGCCACACTTTTGCACCCCTGCTCTACTGGAAGAAAATTCATTAGGTGGGTGGAGAAACACATGCCACATTTTATATACATATTTATGTTTGCATTTATTAATACTAGATTACTCATTTACATTAATATAAGAAACATGAAGGTACTTCACACTGTTGTGCTTTAAGACTGAATAGTAGATTGAATTTTTCAGCTCTCTTTGAAAACTGTTTGCTAAACTCCTCCAATATCTGCTTATGAAATCTTAAATCTGCTAGTGCTAGGTAAGGGCTGTGTGTAGCAAATCAAGACTTGAATGCTACGTTCCCAGATTCGTTTTCCTAAATGAGCTGCAGTAAGATTTGAAGCTGGATCTCCTCTGTCGAAGTCTGACATTGTAACCACTACACCACACTGCCTGAGAATGGCTATCTGGAGCTGGTGATGATTTAAAAGCTTAGGAAGTTAAAAGCACGCAGAAAGTACTTCTCTGTTGATCAGGCAAGAGCAGAAGGCCTGTTAATTGCATCGACTACAGAACATTCCTATTCCCTTATAGGCTTGGGTAACTCACTAGGGTAGATCACAAAGTTTTGAATTCAAATCCCAGAAAAAATGACAACATCAGAGCTTCTGGCATCCCAAACGTAGCAACATTTTGTGTGATCTAGCACATCAGACCTAAAAGAATATTTAATGTCTAAGAGCATGTAAGTTCAAAGCAAAGTACTTTGCAATATATCTCATGTACAATGAGAATATCTGGGCTCTACTTCCCGCTCAGTCATGAAGCTCACTGAGTGACTTTGGACCAGTCATTGACTCTCAGACCGGTACAACGAAGCTGATGTATGTATGTATGTATTATATTTATATCATACGTTTTTCTCCTGGACTATTTATAAAGGCCTTACTTAGCTTACAAAGGTTCTCAACTGTATAGCAAACTGGGTTTTTTTAGTTTGATCCAGCAAGCTCAGTTCTTGCCAATAGCATGGAGTGACATTCACTGAGTTGAAGTTGACCAGAACGAAGTTGGGAAATCTGATTTCAAAAGCAGGAGGAATGGAAGGCAATCTTAAAAATCAGCTGCATTTGTGCATACAGTGATCAGCCTGTTCCCACAATATAGCCTCCATGCGATCAACAGGAGCATGGAAGACCAAGGATAGGGTTCACAAGAACTGTCCAGTCAAGGTGGGCTCAATTGTAGCATGTATACAAGCAAACAAACAGGGTATCAGTGAGATAGCTTTCAGTGTAATTTTGGAGCTGTGATGTTTGAAATAGGAGGCTTTCCATAGAAACAGGGATTGTGAACTTCTGCAGGAAGAAACAAACAAGCCCTTAAAATGAAGGGACATCTGGTAACCCTACAAACAAGGGGGAAGTTGTTTTGTCAGTGGAAAAAAGACAGCAAGGGAAGTTTGATAGAAAATAAAGCAGTTCAAAGAAGTGTTCTGTCTTCCATTAGTGTTTTAACAAGGGTTAAATATACAGGATCACAATGACCCCTCTGTGGCCTACGATTAGCACTTAAAAGCTCAATGGGTCAATAGCTGCAGAATATTTCCCCTTTTGATTTCTAAATGTGTTGATTTTTCTTAAAGTTTGCTATCTCAGAATTTGGCAAAGATTTCCCCCCTCACACTTATTTTTCTCCAGAATTCCAAGTGTTTTAATTGTATGAAGTGGCAGACCAAAACCCTCAGAGAGGAAAAGCTATGCTACAAAGCAATGCATTTTCACACAGGCAGTTTCCTAATACTCCACCCTGGATGTGTCCAAAATCTGACCTTTCTAATGTTCTGCACTCTTTGCTTCTGGGATTCTGATGGAAGTTGTGTGAATAAATGGGAAAAAAAGAAGTGGGGGGTGGGGCTCAATTCATTCTGTCCGTGTTAAATATGTTCCCAAAGAGCTTCATATCACCAGAGGTACCATTTGCTTTACGATTTTGTTTTAGAATAAATCAACTTCAGAAGGTTCACAGCTGAGGGATCTTAGCTCTAAGAGGTGTTTCTGTGACTTTTACACAATTAATGTCTTCCAGAGACTTCACTTTTTCCCCTTTGCTTTTCTGTCTTCCCACTTGTTTCTCATCATTAATTTTCTTAATCAACTTTTGTAACACCCTCATAGACACGGTGCAACAAATGTGATTGAACTGCAAGAATCTAAATAACTTATATTGCTTGTCCTGCTGTGTCATCCTTGTTTAAATTGCTCTGAGGGAAAGGAATAGAGGCAGAATACAGTGGAAGGAGAATCAGCAGCCGGGCTTTGATTTCAGCTCCTTTAGACATTTGGTCAACTAATTCCTGGGGAAATGAACCACTGATAAAAAAGAAAACTATGTTAAAAGGCAAGAAGTAGTTGATGACACCAATGAAGTATACAAGGAAGCTGATATTTTTACATTTGTATTTATTTATTTGTTATATTTATATTGTAGTTTTTTTCTCCAAGGAGCTCAAAGCAGTGTATAGTTACACACACATACACACACTCATTTTATCCTAACAACAACCAGGCTGTGGGGTACTTAGGCTGAGAGAGAGAGTGACTCATGTCACCCAATGAGTTTCATGGCTCAGTAGGGATTTGAACCTAGGTCGCTTGAGTCCTAGCCCAACATTCTACCCCAGGGGTTGGCAACTTGTGGCCACCTAGGTGTTTTGGAATACAACTCTCATGAGCCCTAGTGAGCATAGCCAGTGGTGATGGGTGATGTAGGTCAAAACATCTGAAGGGCCACAAGTTGTCCATCTCCGCTCTACCTACAACACCACCACACTGACTCTCAAATTTCTATTTGTATTTGCTTTGGACCTTGGTATTTCAGGTGTCCAGGTGGAAGGATTCATGCCCATAAAGATGCTGCCATATTTGGCCACAAAGAACAGCCATCTTTACATTCCTTTATATTAATGCACATGCATTGATACAGAATGAACTTGAGCACAGTCCAGGAGAGAGCGGAGGATAGGAAGGACTGGCGTGCTATGGTCCATGGGGTCACGAAGAGTTGGACACGACATAACGACTGAACAACAACAGTTGATACAGAGCTGGGATATGGGGTTATAGTCAATATTGTGTTTTTTCCATTACATTGTTCAGAGTAGTGTTGTGCCGAAAAATTTGATTCTTCCATTTCCGACATTTTGGGGGCAGGGTGTGTGTGAAATGAAAACTCTGGCAAAAGAGGCTAGGGAAATGAGAATTTCTAATAACTTTCTCCTTGGGGAGGAGGACAGAATTCCCACTTACCTTTTTAAGTGTAGGAGGTGGCTGAGGAATCCTCTTTCCATATTATTTTACTTCAAATCTCCCCCCTGCACTTACAGCAGCCCAGGCTTCTCCAGTCTGGCAGCTCTTTCTGTACTCCCATGAGACCACGTGACCCCGCCCTCTCCTATAGGCATATAGTGCTCTTGGGCTGCAGAAGCTTCTCTGCAAAGCAAGAACAAATGGGTTTAGAGCTTTAGAAAAACTCTGTTCTTCCTTGCAGCTCTTTGCAGAGAGGCTTTCTGCAGAGAGGCATTGAGGAACTTCTGCTGGGCTGCAAGCCTCTCTGCAAAGAGCTCGGTCCTGCAAGCAAGATAAGAGTTTTTCTAAAGCTCCCAAATTCCTGTTTGTTGTTACTTGCAGCAGCCTAAGGCTCTTTTCAGAGAGGCTTCTGCAGCCCGGGAGCATTTCCTGAATGCCTATGAGAAAGAGTAATGTCTGGTGGTCTCATGGGAGTTCAACACATGCTGCTGGATTGGAGAAGCCTGTCTATAAAGGCTCTTGTGCTGCTGCAAGTGTATGGGGTGTTTTTGAAGTAAAATAATACTAATACTAATAGAAAGAAGATCCTTCAGCCACCCCTAAACTTAAAAAGGCATGTGGAAACCCTGTCCACCTCCCTAAGGAGAAAATTATCAGAAATTGTCCCCCTTCCTGCAAAAAAGGCGGAAAAAATAATGCTTCTTTTGCAGGGAAAGAAAACATTCCCCAAAATAGGGGGCAGGATTCGGCACAGCAGTAGTTCAGACATAGAAGAACAGGAGCCTTGAAGCCATTGTTTACTTAAGCAACGTATCTCTACTCTCTCCAAATCAGTGAAACGTTTAAGCAAACTCTATGTTGATCCTCCTCTGCCACTTCATTAGGAATTAACACTCTGTCTACACATTTCCAGAAGGACTTATCCAACCCTTCTGGAATCAAGGCAGAGCTTGTGGCTCTGTTTATCATGCTCAAACAGAATATTGCTAGGGAGATGAAAGACAATCACAGCAGTATTAAAACAAATCATAAGTGAATTATGAAGTTGCTTAAGCATCTCTCTCTACTGATTTCACTGAACAAATATCACACTGACCACAGATAGAGTTGGCAGTTTCTATAGCAAGGCTGGACAGAAAGTCGATATCTGGATGTTTTGGACTTCAACTCCCAGCATTTCTGACTATTGGCCATGCTGACAGGGGCTTCTGGGAGTTGAAGTCCAAAACTCCTGGAGATCTTCCTTCTTCCCAACCCTGCTGCATAGTACTCTATGGGAACACTGTTTTTATAACATACTACTCGTGAAGCTAGTCTAACCTGCTGGCCCATAAAATATCCATCTACTAAACATATCATTGTTCTTACCTCTGTATTACTTAAGTATCTGTGAAATAATATCCATGACAGCCAGTGCAGTTCAGGGGTTAAGCTAGGCTTGGGTCTGGGACATCTGGGTTTATATCATACAGACCCTGTCACAAACCAAGTCTCTCATCTTCATATCTGTAATACGGGAACAATGCGACACACCTCACAATGCTTTTAAGTAGGGCTGAGCTGAAAGGTTAGAATGCTTTTTGTGAACATTTTCAGAAACAATTAATACAACCCTCCCCTTTTGGCAACCTTTTGGGAACCACACTGAAATAGGCAAAACATTGTTGTCTACTCAAATTGAGGGTAATGCAGATTTAGGAAGCCTTTCCTTCATGCTGAATTGGCTTCATTTGTTCTCAGTGATATCATCAAACTGGCAAATTTAACTGGTTACACAACGTTGTGTACACAACACAATGAAAGCCTTTCAGCAACCAAAGCTAGAAATGTTTGGATTTAGGTCTGACTCAGGCAGCCAAGTAAGAAGGCCACATTGGTCTTTAATACCAAATATAATCTGAATATACGACAAAGGGATATACATCTAGACCCTCCTGTAAGGGTAACAGAAAGTAAGTGGCCCAATTCATACGACTGTGGCTGGGGAAATAAGCCATGGTGGCTTATCTCCCCTGCCACATGTGCCGGTCACATGCTGGGGGAATTAGCATAATTACCCTTGCCAGTGCAGCTTGTCTTGTGTGAACCCAGCCAGGATGGCTTGTTGCCATGGGTAACAAGCCACCCAGAACCTTACATCAGAACATGGGTTTGGGGGGCTCGTTACCCATGGCAACAAGCCACCCTGGCTGGGTTCGTATGACATGACAAGCTGTGCTGCCAAGGGTAATTATGCTAATCCTCCCTAGCACATGACCAGCATGTGCAGAGTGGTTAATAAACCACTATGGCTTATTAAACACTCTGCGATTGTGTATAGCGGGTCAGTGTCTCTTACATTTCCTGTTTCTGCACTTCTCCATAACGTACAGTTTGGTATTCTTGCATCTTCCCTAGCAGCACAAAATATGTAGTCCAGAAGAGAGAACAGCATGCACATCTAAACTGCAGGAAGAGAAGCTATGACAGTTTCACTTTGAACATTACAAAGGTGTGTTGATTCCCTTGCTTCTTTGTAACCCATAAAGCTGCCTGCTTACAGGAACCTTGCACTGGCAAATCCAATATAAGAAGCTTCTGGAATGTTTTTATCCTTCCTAGGAGGTGGCTTTGAATTATGCAGCTGGCATGAAAAAGATTATACAAATTAAAATTACAGACATGTTAAACTGATTAAGAGGTCAAATAGGTGCTATATATATATAATCTATATATTTCAATTGCATCTCTTTTATTTGCATCTCTTAAATTACACACACACACACAAAGAGCAGACTGTATCTCTCTATAGAAATTAGGGCACAATCCTCTGCATGTTTAGACAAAGAAAAAGTCCTACAACTCCCAGCATTCCCCAGTCAGCCATACTGGCAAATGAGCCCTTAACTGACAATTCAAAAAAATCCTCTTCTAACCAGGCTATTGTTTTTGTTAAGTCGTGTCCGACTCTTCGTGACCCCATGGACCATAGCACGGCAGGCCTTCCTGTCCTCCACTCTCTCCCGGCTATTACTATAAGAACATTATCACATAGAGATGGTAGGGAATAACTTTTTGAAACATTAGGAATGTCACTTAGGGACATTCACAGAAGTTTCCCCTCCCCTCCTCCCCCTTCCAGCCACCTGCAAACACCCCCCCCCCCCGGAGGGCTCTCCTGAACCATGTGGGATGGGGCAGAGGACTGTTAGGTGAAGGGGAGAATAATCCCAAATCAGGAAGAAGTCCACCCAATTTCAGACATTCCCCATCCCTTGTCACCCTCCAGGACCCTATCCCATATTGTTCAGGAGAGCTCCTGACCCGCTAGAGAGGCACTGGATGTGTTGTACATGCAGCTCCTCTCTCCCCACCCCAGAACGCCTCAGCCCCACCCCTTTTTCAGTTGCTCCGCACTCCTCTTCTGAGCACAGAGGACACGGCTTCTCCGCACTGCCTCCGAGGCAGTGTGGATGTGAGGGGAGGTCAGTTTTCCTGGAAAAGAGCATATCCTATGGCCCTCTAGACAGTGTCTAGTGGCCAAAGGATTGCTCCCTTAGTTAATTTATTTTAAGATCCAAGTATAAATATCAGAGGAGTGGGCATCTTTTCCACTTAAATATGAAATAATTTCCACATATAAATGGTAATGGACAGCTAAAATTGGATTATGCATTTCTTTTACTACAGAAAATAATGTTATGAATGGAGTAGTTATAGGTCAAGATTATCGGTAGGATTGTCTCCTTGCTTAATGCTTTGTTTTGATAGATACTGGTAATCGGAACAAAAAGTATCTGTGCTATTTTAGTGACAATTTTTCCTATCCAACACTTGTTAGAGGTTTCAGGGTATTCAGTGTTACTATATTTAGATGTACTTATTCTGAGGTCCTCACTGTATTCCCAATCTGATAATAATTGTCTACCTACCTAAATTCTCCTTGGCTTACAAAAAAGGAATCAAAGGACAAGTTAATTGTTGGGGTAAGAGAAATTTACTAGGTCTGTATCTTTGTTTACATTTCATCGCTATCCTTAGAGGTCAAAGGTGTATGCGCCATGCAGCAGAGATGAAAAGGCCCACAAATATCTCATGGTTCATTACACAAAGCACCTGCTTTCCATACCATTCATGCATGCAGGACTTTGAGGTTCGGGGACAGGGAGGAAATAAATGATTAACTTCCTTCTTCTCTCATCCTCCATCACAGCAGTGCTCAGGAAGGTCAGCAGGAAATTCCTGTCCTCTTCTCTCTCCCCCATCCTAGATCTATCACACTTCAGAGCTATCCATATCCCCAGGAAAGTAATTCTATTTCCTTACTTCTATACCTTTTGCTGGAAGCCATCTACTGATTAGTCCTTCTGGAGATACACAACTCCATATGCAAATAATTTCAACACTGCAGTTATTTGAAGGAGCACTTGCTTATACATTGGTAGAAACATTCATATTCATTTTCTGTGCGTGTGTTACGTGTGTGTGTGTGTTACATATATGTGCATGTTATTGGATGAAATATGACAGTTTTCATATAATTGACATAAAGCTCAACCATTTGTGCTATACAATATTTTATATAGTTCTATCCATTGCAGGCATGACCTGAACTCTGTTAATGCTCATGTTTACTTCACTAAACCAAGACGAGGAATTCATATTTAAACTTTGTTCTAGTGAATGACAGACATTTATGTATTCACCTATGAAGCAGAGACATTATTTAGAAAATGAAGGCAGTGGTGGCTCTGCTAAAGAACCAAGAAAGAAAGAAATTTACGGTCCAGTGAAGCAAAATTATTCCTGCCTACGTTTTACCTATTGTCCTATTAAATTCTGATGCCTTAAACTGCAGCAATTTTAACCACTATCAAAAATGCTACAACTAATGACAGTTAATGAAATTCAGTCTCCACAAACTGTTCAATGTGGCTTTAGAAGCCAAACAATTTAAGCTCAGACCATCTATGGAAGACTTTGGAGGACATTTTTTGAAATTCAAATGAGATTTGAGATGAATCGTCATGCATACTAACTGAAAAGGCCGGCTCTGCTCTAAACTAGAGGCATGCATGCCTAGCATGGACAGCAACTCTGCCTGCCAAGTGTGACAGGCTTTTGAAGAGCAGGAGAGGAACAAGGCAGGAGGTCTACACATGAAAATATGGCTCTTCCTGGTGAGACAACAATCTAAAATCAAATGAAAAAACACTCACAAACGCCAGATCATGTACTCTAGCTGTTGATGTCTGACTTGTTACAAGTAGCAAAACATATTTTGGGGACTTTCATTTTGTTACCAGGGAAGACATCCATGAATAAAAATATTGTACAATATGTCAGCACTGGATTGCAAGCAGCTGGCAAGGTGTTTTTTTGCTATTACCTACCTACTTGTTCACCTATTACCAACCAGCTGAAATGAGAAGCTGGGAATGATGAATATTGGTTTGACCTGGAAATGTCAATAGCCCTTCTAGGTACCAGAGAGCTAATAGGCATCCTGAGTGGGTGGAGTCATTCTGGAGCCTAGGGACCTTTTATAGCCCAGGAAATGCTTTGACCTATAGCTCAGGTGGTACACTACATGGGGAAGGAGCTCACAGATTTGTGGGTTCCCAATTCTAGTTCTGGCAACTCTTGTCACAGCATTATGATGCAGAAAAGGTGTGCAATATTTGAACCTGAAATTGCTTTGTGACATGAATTTCAGGGTCAACCTGACTACATTTTGTTCACATTAACAGTTTCCTGTTCAACTCAAAGGGTTTAGAAAAGCATATCTGAAAAGCATATCTGATGTGCCCCAAACAAATTCAACAGCAGAATTTTCATTAAGGAGAACGCACAAAAGATTCTATCTTATTTTGTTCTCCTCCTGTCAACAGCCCTTTCAGTTCTGACCTTTAGAGCTCCTTCTTTTTTCATTGTCCAGGGAATCCAAGGACTCACTTACATGCTTCATAAAAGCTATTTAAAATTACACTGAAATAATACTCTTCCTTTATTGAGAAATATTTCCATACATAAATAGAGAAGCCCAGAATTATAAATAAAGGTTGCTCTTAACACCATTCATGTTTATATGCTTCCTGGTGTATCCCTTTCCCACCACTCCAACTAATATCTGGAAGCTTGCCTCACCACCATTACCTTCACACAGAAGCTATGAAACATTAGATGAAACTACACCTGTGTAATCTGGTTAATTCATACATATAACTATGATTATATAGGATCTGTTAACACAGGTAAATTAACTCATGTGAGGATACAGGCACAGCTAAACACTTAGTAACCTAGGAAGCTGCCTATAACCTGAGTCATACTATTGGTCTATCTAGCCTAGAATGGTCAAAACTGATTGTAAGCCATTCTCCAGGATTTCAGGTAGTATTCTTTCCCAGCTCTACCTGGAGATGCCAGGGATTGAACCTGGCACCTTCTACATACATGTATTGAGCTACCATTGAGCTATGGCTCCTCCCTATCTGCATTAGTTATGCACTTTCTTCAGTGCAAAGAAACATGACACTTGATACCAAACAGTATCCAACAACACAATTATGGGACATCATCTTCATGGAACACCTTTAGTTGCATAGAGGAGAGTGTCCATAATGGTGCCTGTTTATCACAGTTATTACACTGCATCAGTGGCATTCTCCTGATTTACTCTTTTGAAAGAGTATATACAGACCTTGGGGGGCAGAATCTGACTAATTTTATTTGGTTGTTCATATGAGCCACCAGAGATTAATTTGGCAGTAGCTCCAATACCTTACATGAGTACCTAATTATGTTGACTAGTCAGGTCATACGGGTTAGTTTACAGGCCCTAAATAAATGACCAAATAAACCTAGGGCTTGTCCTTCCCGTTCTTCTCACTCTCGCTCATACTTCAATATTGTTCCATTCCCACATCCCTCCCAAGGTATCTAATTTGAAACTGTGAACTCCATGGGGAATTTAGCCACATCTTTCTATTTGGCTTCTGAAAACACCATGAATAACAAGCGATAACAAGTTTCACGCATGAAATGGGGTTTTGAGCTGCTGTTCTTGTGTCACCTTGAATCAGTGAACTTCACAGTCCCCCCCCCCCCCACCTATGACTGCAACATATAGTACACACCTATGAATGCAACTCTATTTTCCTAAAGCAAAGGTTGGGGGAAACCCCAAATATCTCAGAGAATTTACATATTATTTCCTAGTAACTGGACTGAAATAAAACCTTGAAGACAAACAAACCAACAAAATTCCAGGAAGAACTGCTTCTGCCAAAGAGACGCCTGAGCCTTAAGTACATTTTTAATATGTTAGATCAATTAGCAGTCTCTGAATGTTAAAAACATCTTAACAGTGTCATGGAGATGAAAGTGGATATCTTTGAATGAGAAAAAGAAGGAGTGGGGAGAAGATTAAATTATGTCTGCAGTTGTAATGAATCAAAGACAAGAAGGTGGTCTGCAAATCAGCAAGTTTTGATGAAATATTAAGGAGAGTGATTATTGATGAAAAATGAATAAGCCTTTCTGATTTCAGCAACCTTTAAATTACATCTCACTAATTAACACAGCTTAGATGCATTCATCCCTTTCTTGACAGGCGTTTATCTGTTTTTGGAAGGGGTGGTGTAATATAACCATGTATGTGTTTTATATGTACCTTTGAGTGAGTAGCCACTACCTCCACAGTTGCTCTCACGTTGATTGGGGAATGTGCAGAAACTTCTGGCTGAGTAGTTTCTGTCATATGAAGTGACAGACTTCTTAAAGAGCCAGGACCTGCTTGCATGGTTTGAAAATATGTCAGGGAACGAAACCATATGGCTGGATTAACAAATCTGGAAGTTTGTCACTTGAGTGGTTTTCCAGGATGCCAAACCACGTGGCATATAAAAGCCAACAGAGGTGCACCCATGGAGGCAGCAGCAGCCACACCAGTAAAAGGGATCTAAAAGGTAGCTACATACGTATATAATAACAGGAAGCTAATGCACAATGCACAAGAAACTTTTTTTGTTCTCCACTTATCGTTTCAGAAATAAAGAGAATTAGGACTGTAGTGATTTCTTTATCGTGCAACCATCCAATGCCACATGCACATTTTAGTTTATATGCCATGAAATTTAATGTACCATTTCAAGTAATAAATAGAATAACTGGCATACAAATGGACCAAGACAAACCAATCTAATAAAACCAACAATGAATGGTGAATGTGTTCATAACCTATATCCACTGAAAAATACTGCATGATATCCATCAATTATTTTATATTATCTAATAAAACTAATAATGAATGGTGAATGTGTCCATAAGCTATGTCCATTTGACAAATGCTGCATTATGTTCATCATACTATTTTATTTTACAGTAATTATAAGTTGTATAAGTCATTATTTCACAGAGTTTAGCTCTGTTAATATAAGTTATTAACCGCATTTAATAGTTAGACAGGCCTATAACTGAAACCTGGGCATAGAAATAGGTATCTATTGCTGTCCAGTTACATGGAGGGAGTGTCACCCAGGAGGGAGTGGAGCCCTGGGAGGTCTGCAAGGATGAGCAGCTCTGCTGAGTCGCAAGCTCAGGATGAAGTTGACTGCCTAGAGACCATGAAGATGTGGCCATTATGTTAAAAAACACATACCACTTTTCATGAACAGAATTCTCAAACTCTCCATATATACTCTTTAGTTCTTTCATCTCAGAAATCTCAAATTTGAACTGAAATTCCAATTCAATGGAAACTAAGAACTGCGTGCTAACGCAGGTCATTGGCTGGCATGCTTTTAAACCCATCCCCAGCTAACTTCAGAGGGCAACCATTTGCCCATTTGTACCTCAGATTTTGTTTTTTGGATTATAAAAGCTTTCCATATTAACAAGTTACACTAACACATTGCATCTGTAACATGAGGAAAACAACAGCTGCTTTCCTCTTTCATTTTCTGGCAATAATATGTCTTACTGTTCCATTTCAGCATTACACCAATTAAGGGTGGCAAGTTCTGACTCAGTCAGCCCCAAAGGGAGAGAACGATCCCATAGCCCTTAGGCAGCCTCTGGAGTGCCATAGGAAGCTGCGGATCACCTCTTCCGGATGTGCAAACAGAGCTGCCAGCACAGAGGAGGAGCTCCAATCATCTGACCTCGTAAGAGAAGTCAGAGAGGGAGAAAAGGGGGCATGCCAGTGGGCACCGAGGGGAGAGGCCACAATATGCAATATCCTGTGTGCTCTCCAGTTCCCTCCCTACCCATCATCTAAGTCAGCTAGAGAGGCTCAGAGGCTCATCTAGCTGTTTTTTGCATTTTGAACAGACGTGAAATCACCTCCATCCTCCTTTCACCCTGTCTGGCTCTTGCTGGAAGGGCATAGGATAGGCAGAGGGCTCTGAACACGGAGTCCTCTGTCTACTGGCAACACAACCCTAAGCTGTTTTTTTAGAACTCTCTTGGTTTGCTGCTGGCAGCTGCTGTGCTTAAGCAAAATATTTGCAGTACTGAACTGAGCTATTGCTAGCTCATAATAAAGCCTGATTTTTAAGTGACCTTCAATTACTTCATCTACAAGGTGAACCTTTGGGTGGACCCATCATTCTCTTCCTGTTTTTCAACCTGCTAGCAGAAGACCATTCCTCTCTTATCTTTCCAAACATTCTTCCATTGATAGTGTGTCTTAAAGAATGATGCTTTAAAACAAATAAACAAATAGCCAGCCCTTTGATTGTAAAACAACCTCATAAGGCAATAAAGGAAGAAAAAAAACCACACTTGCCACCATATCAGCTCTTAGTCTTGCTACAGAGATTTGAGAATATTTGAATAAAACTCTTTATGAATCCCTCTCTACTACACATCCAGAACCGTAAGTAACCCAAACACTGGAGAGAGTCACAGCAAATATACCTCACAAGAGGGGCTCTGCACAAATCCTCATGAATTTATATTAAAACCAGATTTTTATTGCATCCATGTTAGCAGGAGGGACAGGTAGTAACCTAAGACCAAATCTACTGGCCTATGTCATGACAAAGACCAACCCATCCTTTTAAAAAAGATTTCCAAGAATTTACTGCTAGGAAATGGTTTAATCTGACTTGGCACTGATTGAAGTAAAATTAATACATTTAAAGTGTATCTTCAGTCGGAGTAGTGGTCAGTTCTGAATGTGAACAGTGGTATAATGGCTAAAGGTAGAATCCCATACATGTTTGGACAGAAAACATCCTACATGGCTGGCTGGGAAACACTGGGAGTTGTAGGACCTTTTCTTTGTTTAAACATGCATAGGATTGCGCCCTTGGAGCTGGGGATTTGTAAAAAATCAGGAAGTCTCCAGCTGAAATCTCGCCTTTGCCATGAACTGGCTAGATCAGGGGTCCCCAATGTGGTGCCCATGGGGACCTCGAATGGAGCTCACAAAGCTCTCCACTCCCTGCTCCCTTTCTCTCCCCAAACCCTTTCTTTTCTACTTTTCTCCCTTCCCTAGCCTTTTTTAATCTCCCTTTCTAGCCTCTGGCTTTGCTTTCTCTTCCCTCTACCCCCTTGCCTTGCTTTTTGACCTCCCTCCCAACCTCTACTTCGATATTTCTCTCCCCATCTCTTTATCTTGCTGTTTCTTCTCCTCCCAGCCTCTAGTTTTGCCCTCTCTCTCACCTCTACCCCTTTGCCTTGCTGTTTTGACCTCCCTCCCAGCTTCTAGCCTTGCTATTTCTCTATCCCACAAGCCACACACCTCTTTAGCTCACTTTTGACTAGCCAGGCTCCCACAGCAGCCACTATGCAACTAACACATCCTCCATGGCAGCCATTTTGTTGTGGTGCCCACAGCAGTTTCTCAAATTCCTAAATGTGCCCACAGGTGCAAAAAGGTTGGGAACCCCTGGACTAGATGGTCCTAGGGAAGCCACTCTCTGTAAACCTTAGCTCCCCACCTACAATATGGGGATAATATTATCGACCTACCTTACAAGGCTGTGATAAGCATTACAACATTATACAAAGTGCTTTAAACACTCAAAAATAGGGGGACTTTTTCCTGTTGAAGAGCAAATATCCTTGGAGTGATCTGTCAGGGGCCAAATACTGATAGTGCTGAAGCCAGTGGTGAGCAGGACCAAAGCCAAAAATCACTCTGTTTCTGCCACCCTCTTCTCCCTCCTTGCACTCTCCATGCAGCAGGCTGCTGGTCAAAGGAGAGAGTAATCTTGCCAGAAGTCCGAACTAATCACTTGCAGAGGACTTTTGAAATAAGGCCAACAGCTGCATGAAGCCCTGGGTTGTAAGTTGCCCATCCCTGCTCTAAAGCCTTATATAAATGCTGAACAGAATGACAGGCATGTTAAACAATACAAGAAACTTCCTTTGCTCTTTGCGGGCGTGGTGCACGGACAACTATGACCAGATCTACAAAGGCCTGTATTCTGCTCAAACAACCCATCAAAATGCATTTATTGATGCATATTTTGAGATAAATTACATTTAAGACACAATCCTATACATGTTTAATGTTTAGACAGAAAAAAAAAATCCTACAACTCCCAGCATTACCCAGCCATCAGTGGCTGAAGTTATTTAGGGCACAATCCAATACATGTTTAGACAGAAAAAAGTTCTACAACTCCCAACACGATGGCTGTTATAGGACTGTTTTTCTGTCTAAATATGCATAGGATTGCAGCTTTAAACAGACTTTTTCCTCTCTAAACGTGCATAGGATTGTGCCCTTAGATGTGAATACTTTGAGATAAAATACATGTAGAAAGACGTATTTTAAGAGAAAATATGTTCAACAATGTCTATTCAAATATGTATTTAAATATGAACTTACACACATACTATACACACACGTGTGCACGTGCGTGCGCGCGCGCACACACACACACACACATATGCAGGTTAATGTGGGAATAGGATGGAATGGACTTATGGGTGAACACATGTAAAAGTGACATGGACTGTCCATCCCTACCCATGAATGACATTTCTGGGGGAAATTGGAGGGATGTTATGTATCTGGCGGAGCTTAATTTGTGAAAGGAGAGGTGTCAAAGCTCAAGGCTGTTTTGTGTAGCCACACTCATTCAGTGCACAATCCTATGCATGTTTAGACAGAAAAAAAGTTGTATAACTCCCAGCATGCCCCAGCCCCTCGTTGGGGCATGCTGGGACTTGTAGGACTTTTTACTGTCTAGACACGCATAAGATTGCGCTCTCAGAAAGCCTAGTTCATGAGCTCTTTTTCTTAGTGTTAAATATTCTAGCCCTAGGATAGAAAAGGCTATATTAACCCTACCCATATGTACTAGAGAGCACTTTCAAAGGGAATCGTGTTGTTGCTGTTGTTGATGAGGACCAGGGGAGAAGTTGGGTTGCCTCAGGGGCCTTTCGCTTTACAAAATTTTGTGAGAGGAAACAGGCGGGCCCCAATCTAGAAAAAAAACTGAAGTGGACAGGCTATCCTTGAAGCCATCAGCAGTCGTATTTGCTACTGAGGCCCTGAGGCACATGTAACATATAACAACCTCACACAACGTTATTCTTAGCTATGTTGAGTGAAAACACACTCTTTCTAGCAGTCCCATTAAAACTGATCTCAGTGGGACTAACTTACAGAATGAGGTGCAACTCAACATAAGCAAGCTTGCCCATTTTGGGACCTATGAGTTACCACAGCAAAGGATAAAAGTTAATAAATCCACAGGCTTTACCCAAAGCAGTTCAGCCCAGAATGCATTGCGGTTGGGAGTAGTAATAAAACAGTGACCTTTCACTTTACCACAGCCTTCCCAAGGTACTACCTCATTGCAGCTCAAAAACTGTCATAACTCTCTATTTAAGAGAAAAAGAAATAATTTTTTAGCACTTACAGAAAGCGTTATCCTGCGTAATAACTCGTATCTCACCATCTATTTTAGCTTTGGCAGAAAGCTTAGATTTATACGCAATGAGTTGGTACCTCAGACTTTAAATATAATTCACATGACTGACATTACAAATAATGAAGTTTAATATAATATTCAAGCATCTTGCTTTTCCATTTTTAAAGAAATATTTACCCTGATATTGCCATACAATATTTTACAGTGCAAGTAAAATATGACTCGGAATATTATAGAAAGTGATTTTTATATAGAGGCTCTCTCCTCAGAGAGGAGGTCTCTTTATTCTTTTTCAGTGTTTTTCTAAAAATTTTATTACAGGATATTCCATTGCCTCTCAGAAGCTAAGCTGAGGTAAATGCTTCTAGATAAACAAAAGTTAACAGCAAAATAAAATTGCTTTCCTGTGACGGCCTATAGGTATCATGTGTGACAATTTTTTTTTTAACAAACTGCATTCATGTGTTGTTGTTTTAATAAAGGGTAAGATGGATTCTCTCCCTCTGTCCTGGCCAAAAATTCTTCAGCCTAGTATTCCTGTGACATAACTTGATTCCACTTTCAGTGGAAAAGGAACCAGTTCACAGAGGTCTCTTCTTTTTTGATGGATATTTTTTAATGGCAAAATGAATGCAAAAAGCTTATGATTATGGTATTTACGCTTCCATTAAAGTGTCCAAAGCAAGTTGGGGGATTCTAGCCTACTATTTTGAAGCTATTTAGGTTTACAGCAGCACAGTGCCCATTTCATTTCAATTATATTTGAGGACAATGCACTCTTGGTAGAAAGTGATGGCATAGCAACAGCCAGTAAATGTCCATTAGCAGCTGTCTTTTCATGGGGGGGTTCTCTCTCTGGATGGTAGGTTATAGCATTCTCCCCCCTCCCCCCTCCTCATTCTCTCTATCACAACACAAATACGACTGTATAGCATCATTGCTATCCCAAATGAAAACACACACATACACCCATAGCCATTATTGATCAATGGTTTGTGTTTTCTTCCATATGATGTAAAACATACCAGCAACAGACTCCTTAGCTTGGCTAAAAGCCTTTGCTACAGGAATGCAATTCCCGAGACACCATTTGGTATGGAAGAGGAAAATAAACCAATTATAAACTCCATCTAGATTCTCTCTCTCTCTCTCTCTCTCTGTGTGTATGTAATGCTGGAAATGAAAAGGTTACCATTTGAGAAAAACACAGCTTATGAAAATGTCAGAATACTACTTGGAACTAACGTAGCAGTGACCACTGATTAATCTGAAGTTAAATTTGCTAACCACCCTCTGAAAAAAATGGCAGGGAGTTCTTGATCAGAAATGCCTGGATGAAAGAACCAATCTTTGTACTATAAAGTAACTGATTTTAAAATTTCCAAATGATATCTACTGAGCATTTGGTTATGTTCTACAGGAAATGACCTCACACGAATTAAAATGATTGTTATGCAAACTTATGGGGGTCAGCAAGGAAATCAACACTATTTTAACAAAAGCTAAAGACCCTTCACATTGGCATGGCTAACCTTTCACATTGATTTCCACAGGGCTTAGAGGACTTCTGAAAGGAGAGGGGGTTTACTGCAACCTTGCAATTTATAAGCGTTCCATAAATACACACTCTACCCTTCATAAATGGCAGGTATTTTGCTAGTGGTAAAATAAAAATTGAGCTTTTGGTTAGCATTTACCCATCAGGTTGCATGTAGAATTCACCGTAACTGGACCAACACCAACAGGTGACATCATCAGGCATTTTCCAAGGCCTCTGCACCTAACAGGCCCCACTGCACTTTTAGTTGCCAGCCTGTTTTTGCCCCTACTCCTGGAGCATTGAGCACTGCTGCATCCAATTTCGCAGGTGGCCAACATTCTGCATTCTGAATAGCAGCCACCATAAAAACATGGTGCCTCACACTAGCTGCTGCCATTTTGCTTTTCCCACAATGCTGTGGACCAATGCAACATCTGTGACATTGTGGGGAAAACAATACTGTGGAAACAGAGAAACATCTACACTTTATAGTTAAACATGAAAACAAAGCCCACCACTTTGCTGTCTTACAAAGCAAACCCCTCCAGGTAAATATTGGGGGGGGGGAGACACCCTTAGAGGAGGATGCCCACCAAGGGCCCTCAAACATAGAGTTAGCCCTGGCCAGAATGGTATAATAATCTATGTTTAACAGATACACTTAAGAAAATGCTCTTCTTGTTGCTGCTTCCTACACAGGCACAATAACTACCTGGAAAAGATTTGACACAGGTTTCTCAGCAATGACAAACTTATATTCCAGATAAGTATTCTGATGGTTTTGTTCAGATGCAAACTTGCAAAACAACCTTTGGTGCAAATATCATTTTTTCTTGGCATTACACACAGCTATAACACACTGTGCCACACAATAATTGCACTGTAAGTTAAACAGCACAAGATCGCCTTCTGGGAAAGTAGTGTTATTTGTTATCTCTTGTGGCAACAAGAATGATATCAAAGAGCAATGCGGGTCTGTCTGGGAGATGCAACAACAGTCTTGAACTTAAAAACAATACTACCGCCAGACTGGTCCTGCCTACAGGAATATTTAGCATAATGAACAAGCAAAGCATTTGCCCTTCTCAGATCATAGACAGTGCAAAGCAAGGTGTCAACCTTGTGATAGCCTCTCATCCATAAACATATGGAGTCACCTTATACTGTCAGACCATTGATACCCTGTACAGACAAGCCTTGCCTACTCTGAATGGAAGAAACTCTCCAAGATGTCAGGCACATAGGTCTTTCCTAACATGGCTGCTTTGAGCTGGAGATGCTGGGGATGGAACTTATATGTCAAGTATGCATTCTGTCCCTGAGATATGGTCTCTCCCCACAGTGTCCCTGTACACCAGAAGTCAAGAACTGGTGGTTCTCCAGATGTTGTTGGACTCAGCTCCCATCAGCCCAGCCAGCATGGCCAATGGACAGGGGTGATGGGAGTTGTACTCCAGAAACATTTGGAGGTCCAGAAGCTCCTCATTTCAGCAGTACAGTCTTCATCTTCACTGCTTTCTTCCAGTCTCTTCTTGCATCCCATTGTTTTTGCTTTTATACCACTTAAAAGGATATAAGGAAGGATGGACCATTCCTTTTTTCAAGTGTTTCACTACCAGATGACAGTGGAGTTTGTGAAACTTGGCCTGTCTAGGGGTGGTGGGGGTGTTCAGGAAAAAGCATTAAGGCTGCAATCCAATGCCCACTTACCTGGGAGTAAGATCCATTGAACACAATACAACTTACTTCTGAGTAGACATATAAAGGATTGCACAGTTAGTATTCTTGCCGTACACTTCAGCATGGTGTGGTTGTGATGAAAGACTATCTCCACTCTTTTGAGGCTGCAAACAGCGTGTTTAATTGCTGGCATAACCAACCTAATGTGTATATATATACACACACACACACACACACACACACACACATACATCAAATTAAATCAGGTTCCGCCACCTGCTCTGCAGTAGCCTCTGACACTGCTATCAAAAAGACACTCTTAGGGCCAAACTAAACGTTCTGTCTAGCATACATGCTGGAGCTGTGCATGCTAGTTTTCTTCACCTCTGTGTAAGCACACACGGCCCCAAGGACGGAGAGGGTAAACCTTTCCCTCCCACCCAATTTACCGATTTTTTTTCCCATGAAATTCTACCCCCTGAGGGCTGTTGTTGTTTTTTTTAAAGGCCTTTTCTCTTTTTTGAGTGCCCCACCAGGGGTGGTACTGGAATTTTGTAAAAATAAACCCAAAACAGGTGGGGGAAAGTTTTGGCTATTGGGCGGTATAGAAATGGAATGAATAAATACTCTCCTCTCCCGGAGTACTTGGTCCTGATCTAAATCAGGGCCATGCACACTTACACAAATGTAAAGAAAATTAGCACGTTTACATTTGGCCCTTATTAAGCTGGGCAAGGAGAAGACTAAAAGTGATGTTTGGCTCAGGTTGTCATTTCCAAACCTTCAAAATTACAATGTTATATTGTTCCCTTTTTTCATGGAGACGTGTGTGTGTGTGTGTGTGTGTGTGTGTGAAGGAATTAAAGGTATGGTAGGGAGTCCAAGCTTGGAGTCAAGAAATAGGGTTCTAAAGGATTCTGCTTCCCTCCCCTTCCCCTTAGAAAAACAAAAGCATTGTAATCGTGCCCCAGGCACTGGTCCAAAAAAAACAAAGGCAGAAACTGCCCGCAAACACCACAACGTATTACTAGGACTGCCAATAACTGAACCAGCAGAGGCTGTTCCATGTGTGACTTTAATTTGAATTATACTAAACAGTGCAATTTAGGTCCGAAAGCATTTCCAGAAGATGATGAATTGTGTTAGAATCATCTGAAAAGATTGTCCTGCTCATTCCATTATGACTTGATTTGTGTGAATTCAATATTTTTCTCTACAAAAGCTTTTAAAAAGCCATTAATAAAATGCAGTTCTGGCTTTACAGTTGATGAACAGTCACCTCTCACAGCCAAATAAATAAATAAATTGCAAACCAGACATTGGAAGCAGAATATTGGCTGGAGTCTGGTGCCTACCTGTCTGCAGGTGAAGACTTTGAATTGCACGCTTTCTTTACTTGGGCATATAGTGCTTCAACGGTCGGTCTTTCCCTTGGGCTCTGCGATCTATTGTTCATCGTGCCACTATTTTGGGGGGAATTATATGAAGGAATTCCAGCATACATTGAGTCACCATCATATCCAAAAGTCCTGTTTAAATCTTGGATCTCAGCATAATCTCGTTCCCGAGCTTGTCTCTCACGAAATTCTCGAGTCTTGGCTTGAATTCTGGAAATGAGAAATAAGACTAGAAATACATTTGAAGATATGGTATACAATACTTCTATTCATAAGAAAGTAAAACGTATAGACAATATATTTAATCACCAAGTGCTAGACTTCAATACTTGAGTACTTCCTTGCTCTTTAGAAATCCTGACGGGGGAAAAATGACCAAAGATATCTTTTTATGTGTGTAATATTGAACAGCTGATTCATATATGCAGCTGATGCTTTGCCAGCTACATGCATCAAGATTTGCACATGACAAGGGACTACTTGGACATTATGCAACAAGACTGGGAACAGGCCATGGTCACTGAACATAGGAGTGAATACCCAATCTACAAGATTTCCTTCCTTCCTTCATTCCTGTTGATAACACACAGCTCTGTTTCTCCTTTTCATCATCATTAGGCAAGGCTATGGGCATGCCAGATTGGTGCCTGGCTGCAACAATAGACTGAATGAAGGCTAATAAAGTGAAGCTCAATCCAGGCAGAACCAAGAGACAGTTAGTGGGTGGTTCTTCTGACCAAATGGAGGATGTTCAACTTATTCTGGATGGGGTTGCACTCCATCCAGAAGGAGTAGATTCATAGCTTGGGGTTCTTCCTGGAGTAATCTTTGTTATTGGAGGCTGAGGTGGCCTCAGTGGCACCAAATGCCTTCTGTCAACTTCAGTTGGTGGCTCAGCTATGCCCCTATCTGGATAGGGATAAGCTGGCCTCAGTAGACTATCCTCTGGTAACCTCCAAGTTAGATTACTGCAATGCACTCTATGTCGGCTGCCCTTGAAGGTGGTTCAGAAGCTGCAGATTGTACATATTATGGCAGCCAGATTGATTGCAGGGAAATCTGAACAGATAACACCAATTCTGCCCTGCTTGCACTGGTTGCCTGTATGTTTCTGAGCCCTATTCAAGTGCTGGATTTAACCAATAAAGCCTTACATGGCTCAGGACCGAAATACCTGATAGAGCGCCTCTCCAAGTATGAACCTACCCGTACACTACAGTCGTCATCCAAGGACCTTCTCCAGCTGCCTCCTCCAAGGGAAGATCGGACAATAGCAACAAAGGAGAGGGCCTTCTCAGTAGTGGCTCCCCAACTGTGGAATGCTCTCCTCACTGAGGTCCACCTGGCACCAACATTGTCATCCTTTCAGCACCAGGTTAAGACTTTCCTCCACTTCCAGGTGTTTGACAGCATATGATAAGGTTTTAACTGGTCCTGAGGTTTTTATTGTTGAGTGTTTTAAATTTTGTAAATGGTTTTTATATTATGTTTTACATTGAAGATTTAAGGTTTAACCTTTCGTAAACCACCCAGAAAGCTTTGGCTGTTGGGCAGTATAAAATGTACTAAATAATAATAGTAATAATAATTGTATTATGTTGTTATTTTAGCATAGAAACTCCTTTAGTCTGGATACTCAACTTACTTTCTCAAGAAGGTAAAATTTACAGTCTTAAATACTGTCACGGAACTCTTTCTTGCTGCGCCTTATGGGGGTACAGCTTGCTCATGAAGCTACGGGCATTTGATCCTATTGAACATGGTAATTATTAATCATTGCTCTTTCCATGATGATGTATTTCACACTATTATGATATCCCAGTGCAACTCAATAGTTCCAGTATCCTCCAACCATTAAACACATATGGTGGAGGTTTTATCTTATATTTAATCTAACTCTGCCCTTCATCCATTCACAGATTTCATATCTTTTATCCATCCTACTTTATGATTTCTATAAAGAACTCAGAAGGAGAAAAGCTAACCTTATTTAAATCAATAGAAAACTTCCCATTGACTCAGCAAGGATAGAATTTCACTCATTCATTGACATTATAATCATCTTGTTGAGTATTACCTATAATTAATAATGAAATAGCATCTCTGCATATTGTAGCTACGATTCTCCTGTGAATTATGTACTGCAGACATTTGAATGCAATTTAGATAATGTTTAATATAGAAGATGGTATTATGGCTAGAAATATTGGAGCTTCACTTTCAGCAGCTAAGGGCCTCTGTCTTAACCCTTTCCATTTCTTAGGTGCAGGTCTAAGAAATGCATGTACACATCTCCAAATTTAAAATGTGGATGTGACAAGAACGTATTTACAAAAGTGTGTACCGGTACATTTGCCAGGGAGCTGTACATGGGAACATAGGAAATTGCCTTATTTATACCGGGTCAGACTATTTGTCCATCCAAGCCAGTATTGTCTCGTCTGATTGGCATAGCACTCCAAGCCCCCAGGAAAAGGTATTTCGCACCATTTCCTGCCTGATCTCTAAATGGGAGATTATAGGGATCGAACCTGGAACTTTCTGCATGCATGATAAGTGCTCTGTCAGTAATCCAGGGTGCCTCCCAAACTGTATTTGGTTGCAGCTTCCTATTGATTGTACACTTGGTGGCCACTTCAGGTTTGGTCTATGTAATGCGTAAAATCGTCCTTGCAAAACCTTTTCATTTTTTAGAGCTTAGTGCATTAAGGTCTCCCCAAAAGAAAATTGGGCTCATGCTCATTAATATTTGGGAGAATCAGAGACAGCATACACCGTCATCATTTCAGGTATGAGGTTAAGGCGCAAGGAAGCTGTTCAACATAATTACTGGAAAGAAGAGTAGTCAGAGCAAGCCACACAACTAAACTCATGCATTCATGAAGTATAATGAGTGGCTCCAGTCTGATTTTATGAGGGTCAGGACTGGCTCATTGGTTGTGCAAGTCATTAGGTCACTGCAAAGCTTCTGACAATGGGTTTGAGTGGCAGGGCTTTAACCAGATACCAAAAATATGAACTGTGCCTGTGACAGAACAGTCAGTCCACCCACCTCTACAAATAACACTATTTGTATAGAATGGGTCCTTATAGTGTTGGCATATATATGGCTTTCAAACTTTTTTGGTTCCATGTAATGTGCACCATATTCACTGATCAAAGCTGATCCCATTCTAAAATTAAGCAGGGAAGTAGAACTTCAGACCTTAGAAGGAAGAGTGCCATGGGGCAATCACTATAGAGGCCCTGTTTCTAACAGCTTGAGTTCACTTTCAAGTGCTGTTGGAATACAAAGCAGGGCCAGTTATAAGAACTCAAATGGTGTTGTGGCTGATATAGGTAAATCTTTGGGAATGTGTAGCTGCTGCCATGTGAGACAGCAGCACAAAATTCCCATTACTGAATTTCTATAGGGGACAATATACAATCAGTGTGAAAGCATGCTAACAGTATCAAAATGACAGGGGATAGAAGTAGTTTACAAATGCCTGTTACAGCTTGACTAATAATAAAAGCCAGGGACACATGTTGAGAATTCACTCTCTGCTATCCTTTCGATTACTCAGATAATTGCTACTGTCCTTAAAAATTAGAGTAAACATGATATTTAAGTGCTTTTATCCACAAAGTATTGGACTCCTGTAGTGCAAGTTGGAGGATTTGATCAGTTTTCTGGTACTGTTCAATTCAACAGCAATAAGAACAGCTCAGTTCTAATAATTGCATTTTAGAATTAATCATCCTTAAATGGGTATTTTGTATTAAAAGGGTTCCTCATCTGATGTGGCTGGCAGAGGAGGGGGGAGCTGCAGAGTGGGCCTTGCATGCTGGCTGGGGATGATGGGAGTTGTAGTCCAATTCCCTGGAGGGTACCAGGTTAGGGAAGGCTGTCCTCAATCTAAAGTCTCAAAATACAAAACCCACCTGTATAGACCTCTATCACCCCAAACCTTAAGAGATTAGAGTTCTGGGACTTGGAAGACTGAACCAGCCTGGCTCCTTCTGTACTGTCAGTCCAGGCAGGGAGACGAACTTTCATCCATCTGGGCAAAATAGCACACTAGGTTCTAGCTGTCACCCTTTAATTGGGCCTGGGAAGGTATCTGTATGTTGACCATGGTTGGCCCTTGAGCAAGTGTGCATTTCACATTCCTTCTCCTAGGTTAGGATTTAATTGTGATTTATTAATTGGCTGCTTGGCTAATTGCTTGCATTCTTTCATCAAAACATTGGCAGAAGGACCAGCGTGGACCTAGAAGACCGTCAGCAGTAGGGGTAGGGTGTGAAGATGTCCTGGAGGGCCCTCTTGGAAGAGATGGGGAATGGGAGGACATTCACAAACCTGGAGTGACTAACAAAGGTGGGGTGACATCTAGGCTAGTGCAGGGTACCATACGGTTACAGGTACATAACTCACACCTACCTCTCCATCCTAGAGGAACAAGTCATTTATAAAGTTCAGTTTTAGAATGACATATGGTAGGTATGTCATCCTAAAGCACAGTTGGCTGTCCACAGCAGTCTCCTTAGGCCTCTCAAGAGGAAGAATTATAACCATCCCCATCTACAATGCATAGCTAGTATGTCATGCATTGTTCCTTTATTAAAGTTGTGAACTGTTGAATCCCAACTGTGTTGCCCCACCTGTAATGTAAGTGTTTAGCTATTCAAGTTAAAAAAAAGGAAGAGAGGACAAATCTTTTACTTGGCAGAAGTTCTTACTGATTTCTCTCATACTTTTATGTATATCACTTAGACCAGAAGTAGGCAACTTGTGGGCCTCCCAGTGTTTATGCCCACAGCTCCCATCCACCCTAGCCAGCATATCCAATGGTGAGGGATGATGAGATTTTGGGGCAAAACCATCTGGAGGGCCACGAGTCACCCACCCCTGTCTTAGACAAATAATTCCAGCCAAGAAGCCTTCACTATGTGACCTCGTTGAAGTGATTGCTTTATCTCAACTTTCCCCAAACAGGTGCCCTCCAGATGTTTTAGACTACAACTCCAGGATCTCTTCTTGATCATCGCAGAGTACAGGATGGAATAATGGGCTCAAGTTACAGGAAGCCAGATTCTGTCTGAACATCAGGAAAAACTTCCTGACTTTTAGAGCAATACGACAATGGAACCAATTCGCTAGGGAGGTAGTGGGCTCTCCCACACTGGAGGCATTCAAGATGAAGCTGGACAGCCATCTCTCAGGGATGCTTTGACTTAGATTCCTGCATTAAGCAGGGAATTGGACTTGATGGTTTTATAGGCCCCTTCCAACCCTATTATTCTATGATTTGATTATTCCAAGCATTCCTGACCATTGCTTGCTGGGGCTCATGGAAGTTGAAGTCCAAAACATCTGGAAAGCACTAAGTTGAGGAAGGGTGCTTTACTTTCTGAACTCCGGACATTTGAGTTTGGGTCAGGCATACAATTTAAATTAATATGTGGCTAATCATTGTTGGAACATTCTGCCAAAGCCTTCCCATGCTGTGGTGATTTTTAAACTTCCTACTGTCAGGAAACCTTTCCCACATAGACCTGTCTGCCAAGAAATGTTGCTTATGATTCTGGGCATATGAAAAGGAAGAAGGGCTCCCACTGAAAATCTGCTCAGCTCTAGAATGTTCCAAATGATACTCTGCGCAGGCTCATAATCCATATGTGTGAGTCACAGAGACCACAGAGAAGTATATGTTATTACTGTAATATGTGAAATATGATGGAAATACACCATCAAGGAGCTACTGACTAACTGCCCCATTACAGCCATGAATATTATCTTTGAATAAACCCAATCTGAAATATCAATGTCGGCTGTCAGTTAAGGTATTCTGTAATGTTGATTACCACTGGAGGTTTTATGGGCAATAACTGAGAAATACTTTGGAATACAGATCTTTGTTTTTCTATGGCCAACAAATGGGAGAGTGTATGGCAGCCATGAGCACAGTGTAAGCAATTGTGTGCTGAGTAGGATTCAGAAGAATATGCCAATAAAAATTACTACACCGATTAAAAATACCAAGGGGTAAAGTATCAATTTGTATTTATAGTTAATAGAGTTCCTACCCCCAAATCTCTTTGTCTAGTCTACAAGAGGCAGGAAAATATTTTGCTCAGAATAAACAAAATGTCGATTTCCCAGTAAAAATATTATGGTCTCTTTGGGAATTCTGGAAATATACCAGGAGAACATCCTGCTGCTGAAATCTTGACTCCATCTGATATTTTAATAGCTCCAAATGGCCTTTGCTGGAAGACAACACTCTCACTATTCTTTTATCATGACCTCTTAGGTCACACATTATCTGAAAGGATGGTGCTATCATCCTTTCAAGAGTAAGTTTGTATGTGTTCCATTAAACCTTAGTTCTTACGTGACCAAACATTCACTGTCGAAATGAACATAGTAAGTTATGCCTATCACCACTACATGTAAAATTAGAAACAAGGTGTTCCGTTGGCTATTCCATTACTGTCCATTTTAAAGTAAATGGAAGTGTTATTTGATGCATTTCTGCATCAGGTGATTTTCTTAGCACATGTGGCACCTGAAACAAACTGTATACTATAGGTATTACCACCTACTAATTTAGAAAATGTAAGATTTGGTCCTGAAAATAAAAACCTAAGCAGATTAGGGTATATGACTCCCAACTTTAACAGATGTTTTAAAAACAGTGTGTGACTTGTAAGATTCACCGCACTGAAATAATGAATATTCACATTTTTAATGAATTATTTGTCCTTTGCCATTGTCATAAATAAAGCACTTTGGATTTGCATTGATAAAAAAATATTAAATAAACGAATGCTCTAAATAAAGTAATAAGGTTAATTTCCTTCCTGCTGTCACTAAATTCATGTTAGCAGCCTCTCTTCAGCTTGACATCAATTAATGATTTTAATTCCACACTCTTGTCACTGTGCTCACTACCCTTTCTTCTAATTAAAATGGATGATGCATGATGAAGGGAAAACACAAGACTTCTGTTCTTGTTGTAACATTTCTATTCATTAGTATACTTTTTTTTACAGCAAAAGGCTTGTAGCTTTAATGGCACTAAAGGAAGATGAAGAAAGGCTGTATTATTTCTAAGAGGCATAGGCTTTTACACCCCTGGGGGAAGAGACAATATAGAAAATTATCATTATAGGATGACTTGATCTTCCAGGACAAGATATCAATAGGTTATTTAATTAGAGTGTCTTATATTGTTATAACTGTGTGCATGCACATCTGTATTCATATACATGTATATGTACATGCAGAAGAGGTCTTCAAAATATGGTTCACAATGCAACATACCTTTGCATTGTATCTGCAAATCATACTGTACTTTTTTCCCATATATTTTTGCAGCCATCACCGTTACTTTGAAGAAGTCTCACTGTGCTAGGTAAGTGTGCATAGGACTGTCGCCTTCACTAAGTAATTTGTCAGGAGTGTAACTAGCAGCAGAGCTTCTGAAGTTTATAGCTCTTCAAAACCGACATTTCTTCGCATACCAAAGGGGAACTTTTCTTATATCACTTTTCAGTTTAGAGGCAGGTGGGTGTCTTAAATATCATGCTACAAATGATTTGAAAAGATCATCGCACTCCTCTTAGTCAGATATAAGGTCTTCTTAAATATAAAATTGAGTTCTAATGCCATTTTTTACAATGGAAGGGTCTGCATTTAGAAAGCCAAACTGGAAATCTTTACCACAGCCATTATTTTCAATCCCATAAGCTGGCACAGGCATGTGGAAGATTTCTGCTTCTACTTCGATCACACTTGGGGTGGGAATGCAAAGCCCTCTACCAACAACCCACAAAACTAGTGCAGGGAGCTCCCTCTTCTGGTTTGGGAGCTGTTAAGGACAGATACCATTTTAGCACTGATGCCCAATGACAGAATTTGGAAAGAGAAGATATAAACAGGATTTCTACATCAATGTAATCTATTTGACAAACAGGCAAAAGAACAGTGAAGTTTCCAAATAATAAGCGCCAAAGAAAGTAGGTTTGTGAAGGTAGAGGGAGCAAACATTGATAAATACATAAACACCACTTTTAACTTCTGGGGACTGACCAATCTTTAGCACAAACACACCCCATCCCATCCCTTTTCAAATCAACAAAGGCTGAAGCTCTAAATATTGTCTTCTACAGAGTTGATAAAAATTTCTCCAAAATCTAGCCATCCCTGCAGGTAATGCCATTCTGGCTTGTGGTTTGGAGCTATCTCCTGTTAACCCTATTTTCTGTGTCCTAAACTATGACAGAATTCAAATAGTTAAAAAGTGGTTAACAAGTGGACATGCATATACATATGAAAAAATAAACTAAACTGTTTTTATTATTTCATTAATACATACTGCCAAAAGAACTGACAGTCAAGGATGCCTCTAAGCAGAATAGAGAATATAAATGTAAGATTATAAATGGAATGTAAGCTTTTGTGCCTCTCAAATCTCTTCTTTAGGGCCTTTCCAGAAAATCAGTTTTTTTAGTGCAATAAATGTGTAGAGGTTGTTCATTTGTTGCAGGTGATCCAGACATTTTCCCTTAAGGAAGTAATTCTGTTTCGGTAATGTCACAACTTTCCAGCATTCAAACCACAATATATTTCTATTTGGAGGATGCGGTTCTTTCCCCAGTTAACAGGACCAAGGCAGAGTGCTATTTTGAATACGATGCATGAACATCATGGGCACCTATTGCACTGGGCCCAGATCATCACTGACGACAAGCGAAACAAGAAGTCTCCACTATGCTTCCGTCACATTATGATCCTGACAGTAAACATTCAAAAGTGGTTGCTTATGGGAGCTGGAATTTACAAGTGTGGAAAACCCATGTCTGTTTCATACTGCCTCTCAGGGCAGCAACTCTTCAGATTTTGACTTGATACTCCATAGAAATCCCTACAAAGATAAAACTGACATGGGACTTGAATAATCCTGTACTAGCATCTTCTCTGTAGCAATTGATAAAATGTTTTAAACCATGCTTTCAACTAGTCTTGAGAAGTCCTTAATAAAAAAAAAATTAAAAATCAACTATGTCTTCTTTTTTTCAATTCCTTCTACATCATGCAGAGGCAACTTGTGGCTCTCCAGATATTTTGGCCTACAACTCCCATCAGCCCTAGCCAGCAGAGCCGATAGTGAAGGATGATGGGAAGCATAGGCCAAAACATCTGGAGTACTCCAAATTGTCCACCCCTGTTCTACACAGTGACCTATAAACCCACCATTCTATTAATGTAGATGCACTGACTTTGTATAACAATGCATTGTTATGCATTGAATGCAAGTTACTCCAATATTAGGAAGTTCATCATATTACTGCAATACTTTTATTGGGTAGAACCATATTTTCATCTAGAATTCCAAGAAAAGTTCAGTATCTGTTTGATGTTTACTCCAGTTATCTAACACATTTCTCAAATAAATATTGCCTACATGTTTTGGCACTTTTAAAAATCTCCTTTTCTGAAAATTTCTTTTGAGGCATCCAAGGATATACCAGGAATGGGTGAGAGACTTTTGCTTTACACAAGAAACTATTCACAAAAAGGCAGTGGCACTGTATAAAATGGCAGTCTTTATTCAAGTCAATTCAGTCAATGGAAAATTAAGCTACATTAATTTGCTTGTCTTCTAATCAATATGAACAAAATACTTTCAAGACTTTGAGCAAATACAATACAAGCAAAATACTATTAAAATGATAGAGTCAGGGCAGAATAATTTTATATAATTGTGGCCTTGATTGATTTCTTAATGGAGCATCCACTTGTTCTCTGACCCCTGTGGATTTTTGTTGCATTTCTGCTATACACAGTAAATTCATCACACCCAACCTGGCTCCCCCATGCATTTCATCATTAAAGGTATAGCGATTCAAAGAGCAAGTAAAATTGAGATTAAGTGACCTAAGCCATTAAGAACAAAAGAAAAACAAAAACAAAAGCTTTTGTAAGAACAGGCTTCTACTTCAATTTGAAACATTTTACTGGATCTCCAATAACTGCTCAAAGAGACTGCTCAAAGTTGCAGCCATATAAGATTTTTATTATATTGTTTTGCACTCCAAGCAACCATAAGCTTTGGGGTAACCCTTTTAGAGGGTCAGTTCCCTCGTTTAGAAGCCAGTAATGGTGACTTATGTTGCTTTTTAAAAATATCTGTGTATTTACAGATATATTAGCTGAGCAGAGAGGGAACCAGTCCACCCCCCAGAAAGTGGACTTTTCCCTCTCTGCTTTTTGTCAGCTAGCTGCAAAAACTCAAAACATTTTGTCTGGATACATTCAAAAGCAAAATTGTTTCCTTCAGGTCCCACCCAATCAGGTGGAGTGCATCTCAATTCCCAGCATCTAGTCACCACCTGCCATCAAACGCCAAGAAGCAAGCTGTACAGATGGGCATCTCCTATGCTTAACACAATAGCAATATCACAGCAACATACTTCAATGCACAGAAGAAGATTTCCAACTAGCCTTTATAAATGAAGATCTACTGACAGCGATCCACAAGAAATACTCATCCTCAGGCATTCAGTATGCACTAGGGCTGTGCATCTGATCAGATGAAGTCTGAACCGAAACAGTCTACTTTGGAAAGATTTGGACCTTGTCTGAAATGAAAGTGGCCCAAAGCAAATCAGGCTGCTCCCAAAGTTTTGGAGAGACACAGTTAGAAAGTCTGCAGTCACTTCATTGCATAATGTTTCAGGTTTTGTTCAGTAAGAGAGCAATCCTAATGCCCAGATCGTCTAGCTGGAGGGGATTAGGATGGGACACAAATGCTCCTCTCCCAGCAGGCAGGTCATGTCTACCCCAGTACACCTGCCTAAATCTCCACAAGCATAGGGCTACTGCTGGCAGTAGGCACCAAAACAAGGGTATTCTGGGGGTGGGTCAAAGGTGACCTTACAGCACCTGGATCCAAAGCCCCCCTGTTTGTCTGAGAGGCCCCAGAATTGGACTCATTACCTACCCCAGCCTGGAGCTGGCATAAGTAATTTCCTCCTCATTGAAATCATGGGGGAGGGGGAGAGAACCACTGTCAAATTCTCTAGGAAAAACTGCACACACACCCCAACCTTTTGCCCTGGCCAGCATGAGCCACCTTGGAAGTGGTGCATTGTCCAGTATTTCACTCCCCTCACCCCAACTTGGGATTGTCCTGCCCATCAATACTGAAAATATATCAATTACATGGAAATTACATTGGGAAGCATGTTAATATCAAGGCTGTGCCTCAACCAGCACAGTCAAACATGAGATAAATGGCTGTAAGGTAACTGAGGCTTCAAGGAAAAGGGAAGGGGATCCCCAAATCAACCCCTCCCCAGTAATCATGTGGGCCCAGGGCACAGAGTCATTAAAGCAATTACTCTGGGTGAAATATGCTCAGCGCAGCAGCACTAATCACACACTAATATGAAGTTCCCATACAAAGAAACCAAAAAGAATAACATGAACTAATCTTTAGGGGTGCTTTTCCTGCATTAATTTCTAGGTGTGCATTTAGGATTAATAAAGCGTACCCTTAAATGTGTAAAGTATGAATGAAACAAACATGTGTTTGCAAAAATGCATATGCTCATCAGGAGAGGTGTGATCAGCTGCAGCTCCCTGTTGAGCGTATACTCAGTGGAAATCAGTGAAACATTAATTAGAGCTCAGATAAGTACGTAATAATGGGAGTAAAGTTAAACGGTGGTAATTTTTACCAAGGATTGGCTACCAAGCTCTTTCTCAGGTTACTGATACACTTTAAACTGACAACATGGATTTATTCTTACTGTTGAGATTCTGTTTAGAATTAGCTCATTTTATCCTTCCAGAATCAGAAATAAAATATGGATAAATAGCTGCAGATTGAATTAAAGGCCATGAAAAACATGTGGTTTCTTCTGCTGCTTTAGCAGTTTCTGTCCCAAATGTGTAACTTTGGAAGCTGTACTTTTAACAGAAGAAAGCCGGGCCTCCCCTGTTTTCCCGACAGTCCCAATTTCCCATGAAAGCCTTCCTGAAGATCAGCAAATCACCAGGATTATCTCCACAACAGTACTCTATGAGGCACAGGGGCTACTACTGGGAGCAAAGAATGCCCAGCCCTCATGCTCAGGCAGAAGGGCTTCAGACATGCACTCACAGGCCTCCTTGGATTCTGGCCTAGGAAATTACTTTATGCTGGAACTGAACTAATGTTTAAGACTGCTGGCCTACATCCAGCCTAAAGTACTGAGAACGTTTCTGATCGAAACCAACAATGTAATGAGTAGACATGTATAGTCCTGCTTCTAAAATTAACTAAGTGCATATTTGTATTCTAAGATAATTTAATGGTCCAAATAAAAAAGGGGATCCGATTGCAGTTCAGTGTGCAATTAAACTTACAAATCTAAACTGATACAGCCTCATTAACGTCAGTTGTGCAGCACACTGCAATTAGTCAGTGACCTATTTTTTATTAATATTTTTAGAATTAAAATAGCCATCATTGTTAGTATTTAGCTTCACTCTAATACAGTAAAATGTTGTGGGTATAATGGCAGCATTTTACAACCAACGGTTACATCATGAAGCTAATCAGGTTAATTGGCTTCAATGTGATTTGGTAGTGCTCTGGAAGTGACAGATTGGGGCTGCAGTCCTGTGTTCAGGCATGTGCATTTATTAGAATTAAGTTAATTCAGTACATAATTGTAGCCAGGAGCCCTCATCCAGACATCCATTATTCACATGAGAGCATCAATCTATATATACAAAGCTCCTGGTATAAGTCTCTCTATCCACTACAATGTAGAAGACTATTCCATCCACAAAGCCATGCCATGTGTGCAGACGTACACATGGCAGTACTGTGGGGGTGCAGAACCTTAGCCTCTGGGGCCACATTTAGCCTTCTGGGGTTCTCCAGATGGCCATGCCCTCTTCCCTTGGCTCCACTCCTTTTCTCTCCAACCACCAATCGTTTGGTGGTTTCCCAGCTTTTGTGCAGTTTTTTCCCTATTCTAAGAAGTTGAAATGTCTCTTCTAAGGCTTAGTTACTGGCAAGTAGGAGCTTTAAGCAAAAGTATGTTGGCATTTTCTCCCTCGACCCTTTTGCCTTTGGCCCCACCCACCCCTGGAATGCAGCTCCTGAAAGCTTCTCTGAAACAGAATTCACCCCTTGGGCTGAAAGAGGTTCTGCACCCCTACTGTAGTGAATAGGGAAGGATATGTCAAGAGGATGTTCTGTGGGCACACTGGACTGCTCACAGAGCATTACACTGAACTCCTAGTGGTTTGGAAAACTGAGCCCATCATTATGTGGAATTGGACAAAAGTAAGTTGACAAAAACATAAAAAAATATAAAATTTGGGATAAATACCTGATCAAGAAGTACTTGCTAGTTATTTTGTAGCCAACAGCTTAATCTACACAATACTACATGACAACAGGAAAAGGTTATCTCCAGTGACATTTATTTCCAGTGATCAAGTTTTAAATTCAAGTTATGACACAATATAAAATCAACTTGCAACAAAAGTAGTTATTTCAGGAAAAGATACAAAATTTATTCCAATTTCATATAAATATTAATATTTTTGGAAGTGTCTAGACAATCAGTTCTAGCACAAGTGTACTTATTACTCTACTTGCCCCCAAGAAGGAGGGGGGACACACACACACGAAATGAATTGTGAAACAGATGCCTGGTTGCCATAACAGCCTCTGAATATAGACAAATTATCTTTGCTGCTGTCCAATATAAATTCTGCTTCCTCCCATTAGTTACATGAGCTCTACAAACACATTCATATCGGAATCATTTGACCAAAAACGAACTCCAGCAGAATGTAAATTCTTTAGCTAAAAATACCAAGTGTAAAAATATTCTCTACCAAGGTTTAAGCAAAAGACTCAAGTCTACCTCTCCTGTTCTTGCTTCATTCGTATTCTCTCCTCTTCTGATGTAACAGCTTCCTGCACTTTTATTTTCTCAATCTTGTCATCTTTCCGATGTTTGCCAAACCTGTTAATGACAAAACAAAAATTCTAACTTGTCAAAATGAACAGTGATTGTGTGTGTTTCTACTCTCTGTGTAGGGAACTGTATGCTCATTACGGGATGATGCTTGCACAAAGGGGGCAGGATGGAATGCCAAGACAATTATTAAACAAATATCATTTATGTAGTTCAGCCTTGAAAATGCTTATGTTTTTAGTAACAGTCCTGGTGAGATTTTTGTTTTTAGATGAATGCCCAGCTATTTGTTTGCAGTCCTTGTTTAATTACTCATTAACACAACATGCAGATATAGTAAGCAGCATACCTGGAGATTAAGTCTCTCACTTAGCAAATTTGAAGGATACATCACCACTATACACGCATGAAATGCTAGATAATTATTCTGCCCATTCCCAGCAGTTTTGGGTAAACCATGTTTCTGTTTCACCAGAGAATTGTCTGAAAGCACACAATGCTGTTTTGTTTCTGAAGCTCACCAGGCCTTACTCTGTAAACTGCTAGGATGAGAGATCACCTAAGAACCATTTATAAGTTCCTCTGAGCTCTTTGGAGAAAGACGGGGGAATAAGACTAATAAATATCTAAGGAAATATAATGGGTTGCATCTAACATTGGGTTGCATTCAACATTGGTGTTCTATAAACTGAAGGAGAGATGAATGAGTCCTTCTGTTCAATCCTAGGTCTGATCAAATCCCCATAGGGAATGGTATTAACTCCTTATTTTCTTAATTCCATTCTGCCCCACAAGGTCTATTCAGTGTACAAAGGAACTTAACAGAGGCCTTGCTGGATCACACTAGAAGCTCCATCTGGTCCAGGATCCTGTTTCTCATAGTGCTTAACCAGATGTTTTCAGGACGTTTATAAGCAGAGCATGAAAGCAATACCTCCCCTGCCACCGCATTTGTTGCTTCCCAGCAAATGAGATTTGTGCTCAAACTACACATTATGTTAATTGCATAGCACAAGGGTGGACAACTTGTGGCCCTCCAGATGTTTTGGCCTACAACTCCCATCATCCCTCCCCATTGGTTATGCTGGCTAGGGCTGATGGGAGTTGTAGGCCAAAACATCTGGAAGGTCACAAGTTTCCCACCCTTGATGTAGCTGAGTATGATCTTTCTTTCTCGTTTTTACCCTAGAGTAAGTGCACACAGTCATCAGCAGGACCACTGCACACTGGGAGGGGAGAATTAAACCTTCCCTGCCACGGTTTGCTTCCTGAAATTCTCCTCCCGCCCCATGCACGGCAGTTTGAAAAAAGAAAAACGTCTTCACTGGTGTGAATGGAGGCTTTTTTCTTTCTTTTTAATCCCTGGCCGAGGGTGGGCGGGGGACAGAATTCAGAAAACAAGTGGTGGGGGGACGTTTAATCCTCCCCTCCCAGTGTGAGGCAGGCCAATCCGAATTGTGGCCGCACACATTCACTCTAGGATAGAACAAGAGGTAATCCTCAGCTATATGCTACGCAATTAACGTGGCATGCAGTTTGATCCTTGGTCAGACCAGCACTGTAACGTTTTAGGGGAAAGGATATGCAGAACACAAAGTCTACATGGTGTTCCTTGCAAAATGTGCTTCCAACTAGTGTGCCAAAAATTTCTCCCCCATGTTTTTCGAGCATTCTCATTCAATTTGACAGAAAAGAAATGCTTTTGAAAAGAAATTCAATGCTGAAGAAAAATTCGGGAAAATTCGGGTGTGTTGGGTTTGGGGTTCTTGGGCTTATCTTACTTAGGAGCTGGCCAAGGCGGGAGCGCCAGTGTCCTGTCTTGCATTGTACAATCATCTCTTTTGCAGCCTCTAGCCTCCTACACTTCAATCAAAGTCCAGTGGGAAGCAACATGAGGCAATTCCTCCCGTAGGGCTTTTTCAGATCAGGAAGTACAGGCAGCCTGGGAGGCTAGCTGTGATTAGGTAAGCTCAAAACCACCACAAAAATACATTATAAAACACCCTGACAATGAGGCAGAACAACAGAAGCGCCTTTCATGGAGGAAGAATACTTTCAGGAAATTGGAGGACAGATTTTGGCAGAGCACTAACTCCGCCCTGTTTGGCACAACACTGCCCCCCTCACACCTGCATTGTGGTGGATGCAAAATGGGGGCCTGCCTGCCAACACAGTTGATGCTGTTGCAGCATGAAAAACCCCACCAAAAGCCCTCACCAAAAAAGAAAGAAGCTCTGCTTCAAGCCCTGCCAGCGGGGAGCCCTACCTGCGAGAAATTGTTGGGAATTTCCCCTTCCACTGGAAAAATTTGGTGAAATTGCCTCCCAAATTTCTCTGCCCACAAATAAGGTGGAGAATTTTGAGAGGCCATTTGTGCACAGCTCTACTTTCAACCACTTGGCACCAATGACTTCTCTTGCTATCTCCCATCTCTCTATGCCGGGGGATAGAACTGATAACAGGTTTGTTAATGCACATTAATGGGCAGCTTCACGTGGTCAAAAGTGGCCCACTTAGAGGCCCCTCCATGGCTCATTCTATGGTGTTCCCAATACCCATGTCCCAAACACACTTTAATGTGGGAAACAGACAGAAATTCAGGCTTGGGCAACCAGAAGCCATTTTGGAATAGTGCCTCTCCCCTGCCACAACCTCCTACCCCTGAGTTACCACCTCACTGCATTTCTTCCCCTTAGTTAGGGCACAAACTAGCCCTATCTGCATTTAGTGCTATTACAGCTGTACAGAAAGTTGCTAAGTATGTCAGATCTGATAAGCTGGAAGCCTGAAATAAATATATAAACAAATCCTGGATAGAATTTGTGATCCTGCCTTTATTTGGACCTCTACATTGATTTGGACATATTTTATCTTTGTCTCTGGAACTCAGATTCCTCCCGAGTAGGCCAAATCTATCTACTTCCAGAAACAGAACACAATAAAGGCATTACTAACTTGAAACTTTAATAAGGGTGCGATCCTATCTAGATAGGTGGCCGCCTCCCAACTCGGAGGCAACCGCCTATCCAAAGCAGGGCAGGAGAAGCATGGGGGGGGGAAATCTTTCCACCACACTTCTCCTGCCCTGCTTTTTTGGCTAGACAGCCGATTGCGGATGTCTAGCCGCGGGAGCATGAAGCGGGGAAGGAGGCTGCTATATGACACACAGATGTGTCATATAGGCAGCTACGCACTCCCCTCCCCGGAACGCCCCCCACCATATCCCTTTCCGGCCACTCCGCGCTCCTCTTGCGAGTGTGGAGGATGGGGCAGTTTGGAGGTCGGTTCCCGGAAAACAACATATCCTATGGCCATCTAGCTGCTGTCTAGCGGCCATAGGATTGCTCCCTGTTACTTTTCCATACAAAATCTATGAAGTAGCAAACCAAAGCCCAACCTTTCAGTACATGTAAAGGCACTTGCTCACATTCTTACCTCCTTCCCTTTGTTTCTCTCTCCTTCCCTGTTCTTCCGATCGTCTGTTTTATACTGTAATTTCCCTGAGAGCAGGGACCTGCCTATGTTGCAAATATAATTATGTAAGGCTCCACTGTACAGCAGTGGCACAGTATAGTAGGTAAGTAAGTAAACTATAAAAAGGTAAAGGCAAAGGTGTCCCCAACCAGTCGTGTCCGACTCTAGGGTGCGGTGCTCATCCCCGTTTCTAAGCCGAAGAGCCAGCACTGTCCGAAGACGCTTCCGTGGTCATGTGGCCGGCATGACTGAACACCGAGGTGCACGGAACGCTGTTACCTTTCCCGCCGAAGCGGTACCTATTTATCTACTTGCAATTTCTTGCTTTCAAACTGCTAGGTTGGCAGGAGCTGGGACTGAAGACGGGAGCTCACTCCGTCACGCGGCACTCGGGTCTCGAACTGCTGTCCTGCCGACCTTCCGGTCTGCAGTTCAGCGTCTCAACCACTAAGCCACCGCGGCCCCAAGTAAACTATAGCATAGCATAAATTCAAACAAAACCATGCCCTTACTTTAAAAAAGGAAGGAAGGAAGGAAGGAAGGAAGGAAGGAAGGAAGGAAGGAAAGATTTACAGCACAATAATTAACATATACAAAACAAACTCTCCCCCTGTTGCAGGTTTGTTTTTTTAATCTGTTAATTCATGGAAACAGATAAAAACAAATTAACACTCACAGCAGTATTTACTCTGAAGGCTCACATCATGGGATCACAATAAAAAGCTTAGAGCAGCAAAGGAGGAGTTAAACCTTGTGTAACTGTCCAGGCAAAACTGACAAAGGGGTGAATAAAGACATTAAACTATATTCATGTCTGAAAGAAAAAACACTGGAACCACAGAGCATTAATGTCCCTCTCTTTAAGATCATATACACTCATGTAAGAACATAAGAGACTTGCTGGATCAGACCTATCTAGACCAACATCCTGTTTTCCGCTGTGGCCAACCAGATGCCTATGGAAATTCTAAAAGCAGGACATGAGCGCAATAGCAGTTTCCTGGTCATGTCTCCCAATCAAGGATCAGACCTATCCATATAGGCGAGCTAAGCGGTCACCTAGGGTGCCAAGTTAAGCGGGACGCCAAATTCAAGGGGAATTGTTTTTAAAAAAATACCAATAAAAATTAAAATTTCATGCCTCTATTTTATCTGATCACAGAAACATTGGTTGGACATATGGATGGATGGAAAAACGGAATAATTATGACTCTAAACAAAGATGCTTAAAAAAATTAAATGGAAAATAGAGGCAAAATGTTTCCCAGTTTACCAAAAGCCTCAGCCTAGATCTACCCTTGGGGTTTGGGGCACCAATTGCACAGTTTGCCTAGGGCGCCAGTTGTTGGCAGCTAGTCTACGGCTGCCCCTGATCCCAATAACTGATTGAGACATGCTGCTTCTGATTCTGGAGGTAATATACAGCTATCATGACTAGTAGCCATTGACAGGCTTATCCTCCATGAATTTGTCTGATCTCCTTTTAAAGTAGTCCCAGCTGGTGGACATCACCACATCTTGAGGAAGTGACTTTCATAGTTTAACTATCAGCTTTTTGAAGAAGTACTTCCTTTTGTCTGTCCTGAATCTCCCACCATTCAGCTTCATGGGATGAACCTGGGCTCTAGTACTGTGAGAGAGGAAGCTAAACATCTATCTGTTTTCCCCACACTAGAAACAATTTTATAGACTGTGTGCCTACTTTTATATACTATTCAAGTACAACAGACGTTCAATTTATTTCAGAGATTCATCTGTGGCTACTCCATCAGCACCTGATAACATTTTTAAATCACTCAGTTTAATAATTCTGGAAGCAATTGTTCAAGAAAGGTTTACAGAAGAAGCTTCAGGATATTTATTTATATTTCTGCATATGGGCACTCACCTGGCTGGTTCAGATGTAAAGATCTCAGCTTAATAAAGCATGGCATTGTGCCTGGAGGCTCCCCCCTTCTCCCCCTTGAAAGCTTGCTTTCTATCATGATTTGCTTAAACCAGTTTCTTGACAGATCCAAACTAGGAAACTGTGGTTTAACCTTGGACTAAAATCCATGATATAAAACCAGATTTTTTTTAAAGCAGCTTCTGCCTTCATAATTTCTAATTGCCTGAAAGAATAGTAAACTTTTGGTTGGTCTAACTAAAAGCACCTAGAGAAGTCAGGTAGGCCTTTATGGTGTGTCACCATACCATTCTATGAACATCCACAGCTTTACAGTACAGAAAGATGAAGCGCACAGCAAATACATATCCATAATGAGCTTCCGCCGTGCATTAAAAATGTGGTTGTTCAGGCAGGCATTTGGGGTGGGTTAGGGTATTTTAGGAAATGTTTTTATTGTAGAATTTTATTGTTTTAAACTGTTTTATTATATGTTGTACATTGCCCAGACTGGCTGGGTGACCAGCCAGATGGGCGATTAATAAATTTAATAAATAAATTTAATAAATAAATATCCACGTGCATTGGTTTCCTTCATTCTTTCCAAAATGGATCTTCACAAAGTAACTCAGAACAACTTTGAGCCTTGACAGCAAATAAGGGTATATAAACGTGAATAATAAATATGGGGGGGGAAGGAGGAATACTGTAACTAGAAACATAAACATAACATATGTTATTTATTTATTTATTGCATTTACATCCCGCCCTTTTTCCTCTTGCAAGGAACCCAAGGCAGCTTACATTTTCCTCCTCCTCTCCATTTTAGCCTCACAACAACAACCCTGTGAGGTAGGTTGGACTGAGAGTCTGTGACCGGCCCAAAGTCACCCAGTGAGCTTCCATGGCCGAGTGGGGAATAGAACCTGGATCTCCCAGCTCCCAGTCCAACACTCTAGCCACTACACCATGCTGGCTCTGTGCAACCACAGTGAAAACGCCAAATGTATTCTGAGGCAACCACTTTATGTAGGGTAGGCAACCTAGTACCCTTGAGATGTTTTGGACTACAATGCCCATAATCCCAGACCATAGACCATGGTGGCTGGGGCTTATAGGAATTATAGTATAAAACAGTCTGGAGGGCACTTGGTTGACTACCCTTGGCTTTTTGTCTCACATTTACAACTGTAATCATCTAGATGATAATCTGTAAAACATATATATATATGTGTGTGTGTGTGTGTGTGTGTGTGAAATATCTGTTCCATGTAAGATATTTAAGATGTAAGATGTTCCATGTAAGGGGGGGGAATTCAATTCACAGCAAGAAAAATATATCCAAGAGAAATGTAAAACTTATCATTCTTCTCAGATACTTAAAAATGTCATTTTTGCTCCACTTAATAAATTTTTCAGTGCTACGTGAATATCAAACCATTAAATATTAACAAACAAAATACCACACTCAAGATTTTCTTCCTTTCCTTTCCTTTCCTTTCCTTTCCTTTCCTTTCCTTTCCTTTCCTTTCCTTTCCTTTCCTTGATACAGTCTTTGCATTTTCTCATAGTTAAAAAGAAAACACAGCTTACCAATACAGTATAGCTGGAACAAAAGCAATTTTTGAGAATCATTTTTATGACAGATTGAAATAACGATTGCAAATTAAAAATATCCTCCCTGTCCCAAAGTGTGAGAAAATGATGAGGGAGAGAGGCTGAAACCTTGTTCATTAATTGCCAAGATACTAGAGGGCTGTTAATTTAACTTCCTCGTTCTTTTGTGAAAAAAAGAAAAAAGGTCAGACAGTGGTTCGAGATACCTGTGAATTCTCCTATATCAGATGCCGTTTTAATCCTCAGCACAGTGACATGAGTGCAGGTGGTTTTGGACCAGAACAGCCAACTGCATAAATATAGGTTTACATACAACGTTACGCTAGTGGAAAAATTTCAAGAGTGGGCATTGTTCCAGTAGCGGTTGTACCACCACTAGCAGAACAAGTAGCACAACTACCAGAAGCTGTGGGGAAATTCTCTGCCAGCCCCCCGCCCCCCCCCCCGGGATGGGACTTACCTTCGGCGAATGTCCCTCTCGGTGGCGGGTCCCGGTGGCGTTTCGGCGGCGTTTCGGCGGGGGCGGGAGCAGCGGCCGGTCTCCTGACCGGCCGCCGCCACCGCCATTACAAAATAAAAAAGTACAGTAAAAAAAAAAGCCACACACCCGTGATAGGCTACGTGACGATTTACGTAGCCTATCACGGCTAGATTTCCAAAGTCAGCCATGATAGGCTACGCAAATCGTTACGTAGCCTATCACGGGTGTGTGTGTGTGTGGTTTTTTTTACTTTTTTTTTTCGCGGCCAGGGAGACGGGGTGCTCCTCCCCGGCCTGAATTTCGCCGGCGAGGGATGGGGTGCCTCCCCCCCTGGCCTGAATTTCGGCCGGGCGAGGCGGGGCGCCTCCCCCCTTTGCCTGAACTTCGGGGGGAGAACCAAAGCGCCTGCCCCCCACCACGAAGCAAGCTGCGGGACAAGGTAAGTTCCTTTCGTCCATCCCTACACCTAGCCTAATGAAGCTGTAATGCCTTGTGGAACAGCTTGTGCAAGAGGAATTGAAGTGTTGGATCTGACACTTGTGCAAAGATGGTGTTTCAGCAAGCGGTAGAAAGAAGCCTCGTGTTAGTGAAATGCAGTGGTGTAGTGGTAAATTTTGAAGTGTAGGTGCTTATCAGGACAGAGTCCATAGCATATCTCCAAGGAAAGTCCAAAATTGTAGGCAGCTGTGCTGATGGAGATCAACAAGCCCATTCTAGCAGTTTTCATCTCCACCAGAAGCAAGTATTTTGTAAACCAAATAGTGCCTATTTGCCCCATTAGGACCAAGCCACCCCAAAATACTTTGCATTGCAACAAGGAATAATTTATTGTAGCTGGAAAAGTTCTCCCCCCTCCACCCCACAGCTTCCCTCAGTTACTGTGGGCATTGCAGCTAAGCTCACCGGGAACAGGGAATTCTGAGAGGGGTAGCTGATGACATCATGATCCCTGTTATAAAAACAGTGTCAGGGCTGCGTCTATGTGAGCCCTGGGTCCACTACACACCTGTCAGAATAACACCACTGGATATGACCTTCAATATTCTTCGGTAAATTTTGAGTTGCTTCCTAAAGCCCATCACAGCAGTATCAGTCAAGAAGGAGTAAGACCAATTCTTAGATTTAAATATAAAACCAAGAGGCTTCAACTACAATAGCTTCATAATTTTGCTTCAAACGGGGGGGGGGGGAGGAACCCTGTAGTGTTTACATGTTAACCGTCAACTTTTAAACTTATACACATGTTTGCAATGGCAACACCACTTTTGCAAAAATAAATTAATACACTAAAAATAATGTCCATGTAATCTGCTAAATGGATTTCATTCTGACATGTTACTGATGAGATCACTGCTATCTGACAAATCATTCACAGATTTCATTAAAATAAAGAGCAATGGGAGAAGCATGTGCTGGATGATTAATGAAAATACACTGAAAAAATTGATTGAGACAATTCAGTAGCATATATTTTTTCCCCCCTGACAAAAAAACCCCATCCAGCATCTGGAACTCCTATCAATGGTTCCTTTCTCCAAGGCATGCTGTTTTCCCTATAATAAGCAATACTGCCATGTTTTAAAACTGAACTCCAGCATTCAGTGTGCCATTGAAATTCTTTAACTCTCAGTGTAACATTTTCCATTCTATAATCAAAACAGATGGCATTTTATGTTATACATATTTAACATTTTGTAACTAGAAGTAAAATAATGGCCTCATATAATCCTAGAATAAGGTATGACAGCATTTAGAAGGGGAGGGAGAACGAACAACCTTAAACCTGAAGTACAATTAAAATGTCCTCAAACATTTAGGGTGCAATCTGTCAGGAGCGCCCTAGCAGCCTCTTTCAGTAGACTCCAGTAGCCAACTCAAGACACAGACGAAAGGATTCTTTTTAAGGCTTTAATCCTTTTACAACTTAATGACTCTTTCAGATGCTAATCACCAGCGACTAAGCAAGGAACAGCAGAGTAGCTTATGCTCCGAGGAGGCAGTTGATCCCCGTTTGAAGGAGAGTCACTTGAAGACCCTTAACTTATGGGCTAGGGAGAGATCCTCTCTCTTTCCCTTGGGTCCACGGGAGGCGGCCGTTGCTTGCGCGCCAAACGGGCGCTACGCCTCCTTTCTGCGCCCTCCATCGCTCGTCGCTCCCTGCGTCTGCGTCGAGCGTCTAGCAAGCCCCGTTCCTGCACTTTCTCACTGCTAGGATCACTATCTATCTCAGGAATGGCGGCAGGAGGAATCTCTGCCAGCTGCTGTGCCTGTGAGGGATAAGCTGGCTCCTCTCCCACAGATTGCTGATCCTCCTCAGAATCAGAACTGCTCTGGGGCTCTATGGGCTCAGTTTCCACCCTGACATCATCCCCGCTCCCATGAGGCCCCCCCTTTTGCTCTTCCCCTGGGGTCCCAGGTTTGTGGGGGTACAACTGGTGGAAACGCTTCAGCAGCAATGGAGCATACACATTTTCTACGGGTTCCCAGGTTCGCTCACCTGGCCCGTACCCCTTCCAGTCCACTAGATATTGCAGGCAGCCGCGAGAAAGGTGGGGGTCCAGAATCTCCACAACTTCAAACTCTTCCTCCCCCTCCACCAGCACTGGCGGTGGGGGGAAAATGACTGAGCAATGAGGGTTGCCAGAAACCAGGGGGGACAGCAAGGACCGATGAAAAAAAATCTTCATCGAAGGGGGGGAGAACCAGGCAAAAAGCAACAGGGTTAATCTGGGCTGTAATCTGGAAAGGCCCTATGCGGCGAGGCATGAGGTTCCTTGCAGGTGAGTGAGAGGGGAGGTATTGGGTGGACAACCAAACCCAGTCCCCCAGTTCAGAGATGGACTCAGCTGGCACCACCGGTCTGCAGAGGCCTTCTAGGCTGTCTTGGCTTGCTTGAGGGAGTCCCATAACAGGTGGTGTACCACTCACAACTCCTCTAAAAAGTCATGGGCCGCTGGCACCGAAGAGAGAGCTAAGGTGGATGGGAAAGCCTTGGGATGGTAACCAAAATTGGCAAAAAATGGAGTTTGGCGGGTGGAAGCATGGCAGGCATTGTTATAAGCAAATTCTATGAGAGGCAGCAAGGAAAACCAGTTATCTTGCTGGTAATTGACATAACAGCGCAAATATTGCTCCAGAGTCGCATTGGTGCACTCGGTCTGACCGTCCGTCTGTGGATGGTGGGCGGAGGAAAGACAGAGCATCACATGGAGAAGCCCAAGTAGCTCCCTCCAGAAATGGGCAGTGAATTGGGCCCCCTATCCGAAATGAGACCCTCGGGCCATCCGTGGAGCTGGAAAAACATGCGGCAAAAACAGCTCCGCCATCTCCCTGGCTGTGGGCAACCCAGAGCAGGGGATGAAATGGGCCATCTTAGAAAACAAATCCACCACCACCAGAATGGTGGTTTTACCATGTGAGCGAGGCAAGTCAGTGATGAAGTCAAGGGAGAGCAGTTTCCAAGGTCCTGAGGGGGTAGGCAGGGGGTGAAGCAAGCCTGTGGGCTTGCCTGAGGGGGCCTTCGCCCACTGGCAGGTTGGGCAGGAGGCAACATAGGTCTTGACATCCCAACATACACAAGGCCACCAAAAATCCCACGTCACTCTGTGCAGGGTCTTGGCGAAGCCAAAATGTCCAGCGGTGGGGGAGTCGTGACACTGATGGAGGACCTTCTCACGGAGGGGTCTAGAAGGCAGATAGACCCGACCGGAATGGTAAAGCAGGCCACCTCACAAAGAGAAGGGGGTAGAGTGGGGGGGGGGCAGAGGCTAGCCCCAATTCCTCCACTTTTGTGTGAACAAAAGCATCCTGAGCCTGTGCATAGTGAAGGAGCTCCTCCCAAGAGCGAGGCACCGCAGCTGCCACCAGGCTCTGGGGGGGACGAATCACAGAGGGGGAGATTTCCCTCACCCCCTGGCTGGAGGTCCAGCTTACAAGAAAGAGCATCTGCTTGTAGGTTGTCGGAGGCCTTCACATGGCAAATCTTAAGGTGGAACCAGGGAAAAAAAAGCAACCACCTAATCTGCCGCTGGTTTAAGGCACGGGCTGTCTGAAGATGTTCCAGGTTGCGATGGTTGGTTCTAACTTCAACTGGGTGCTGTGCCCCCTCTAGCAGATGACGCCAGGTCTCCAAAGCGGAGTTGATGGCCAACAGTTCCTCCTCCCAGATGGTATAATTCCTCTCAGACATGTTCAGCTTCCTGGAGTGGTAGGCGCAGGGTTGCAACCCGCCGCCCACCCGATCTGGCTGAAAAAGCACCGCCCCCACCGCAAAGTCAGAGGCATCAGTTTGCACTACAAAAGGCTTCCTTGGGTGGGGATGTAACAGGATCGGCTCAGAACTAAAAAGCTTCTTAAGTTCCTTGAAAGCCTGTTGGGCAGATGCCATCCAATGAAAAGGAGATTTCCTGCCCTTAAGAAGATCCATGAGAGATGTCAGCCGAGCAAAGCTGGGCTGGAACTTTCTGTAAAAATTTGCAAACCCCAGAAAACGTTGCAAGTCCTTCTTGGTGGATGGAGTCTGCCAGGAGAGGACAGCCTGGACTTTTGCAGGATCCATCCTGATACCGGGGGGGGGGGCACACAGGCGAGCCCAAACGGCATCACTAGGTATTCATACGCTCCGTACCAGGTGCCGAAACAGGTCTTCCACTCATCCCCCTCCGGGATGCAAATCAGATTGTAGGCGCCACGCAGGTTCAACTTTTTGAAAATCTTGGATCGCCCCAGGCACTCCAGCATCTCAGGGATCAGGGGAGGGGGTACTTGTCAGGGATTGAGACTGAATTGAGGGCTCAATAGTCGTGCACCGGGCAGAGTTCTCCAGATTTCTTGATCACAAAGATGGTAGGGGAGCAGGCGGGGGAGGAGGAAGGGTGAATGAAGCCACGTTTGAGGTTTGTGTCCAAAAACTCTCACAGAGCTCGAAGTTCTGGCTCCGACATCGAATACAGTCATCCAGGGGGGATGGTCGCCCCCAGAATGAGGTTAATGGCACAGTCAAATGGGCGGTTGGGGGGGGAGCTGGTCGGCCTTCTTCTTGTCAAACATCCCGAAAAGCCGCATACTTCTCTGGGAGGATCACGGTAGCTGAAGAACTGCCAGAAGCAGATGAGGAGGGGGAGGAAAGGGTTAAGGCCTGGACTGGGACTGGCACCTTGATCGGGGGGCAATGCTCCCGGCAGTAGGGAGGCGCACACTCCACTTGCTGAAGCTCCCAAGAAATCTGAGGATCATGCTTAGAGAGCCAGGAAGCACCCAGCATGATTGGGTATTGGGGAACCTTGGCCAAGTGAACCTGAATCTGCTCAATGTGGGACTGGGCGCGCAGAGTGAGCGGAGCTGTAATCCGGGTCACCATGCCCAAAGAAAGAGGACGCCCATCGATGGTCTCCACTGCCAAGGGGGCAGGAAGAGGCAGGGTAGGAATCTTGTGGAAGAGGGCGAAGGTTTCATCCATGAAACTGGTCATAGCCCCCGAGTCCACTAAAGCCAGGGCCTCCACCCCACCCCACTGGGAGGAGCAGAGGTGAACATGCAGTAGCAGATGGGAGGGTGGGGGGGTTGTGGAAGGCACCCACCAGGTGTGGAACTGACCCCACACTGGAGACCCCCAACAGGCTTGGGGGGCAGCCTAGTCAGGCCTGGGGGCAAGGAGGAGGAGGAGGAGGGAGAGGAGGGGGAGGCAGAGGAGCTGTGGGTCTAGCACAGCAGGTTTTGGTGAAACGACCCAGTTTTCCACACCGAAAGCATCGGTGCTCAGCGCGCCACCGCTCTAGTTCCTCCGGCAGCAGTGGGGCTCGGGTAGGTCCCAGCTGCATCGGGGTCTCCTCCGCCCCCACTGCAGGGGCAGGGGGTGGGGGAGGGGGCAAATCTCGGCCCCCAGCGCCTCGCCGGGTCTGTCGGCGCCCCTCCAGCCGGCTATCTATCTGGAGACAGGTCTGGATGAGGTCCTCCAAAGTAGGCGGGCTAGGCATGCGTGCCAACTCGTCCAAGATCTCGTCATTCAAACCGTCCAAATACTGAGCCACCAGCACGGCATCATTCCACTGTAAATCCTGCATCAGCAAGCGAAAAGCTGTCGCATAGCTGGAAACTGAGTCCTTGCTCTGCCTGAGGCGGCGAATCTCCCAAGAAGCTGTCTGCGTGCGCAGGGGGTCACCGAAAAATCTGGCCATCGCTGTCATGAAACCTTGATAGTCCCCGAGCAGGGGGTCATTAGCGAGAAGAAGTCCCGAAGCCCATTTAGCTGCCACACCTGAAAGTAGGTTAATGATGAAGCCCACATGAACCTGTTCTGTCAGGAAATCCTTAGGTCGAAGGCACATGTACAGCTCCAATTGGGCCCGGAAAATCTGAAAAAGTCCTTTCTCCCCAGAAAACTTTTCTGGCAAAGCCACCAAGCACTTGCGGCAAGGGGGGAATCGAAGGTGGTGGGGGCTGAACCGCAGCTTGTAGATTCTGTACGGCAGTTGTCAGTTGAGCCACTTGATCACGGAGAATCTGGTTCTCTTGCGCCAGAGCTTGACCACCAGGTCCCTGGCACCCTCCATTCGGCAGTAGGAGGAGAGAGAGAGAGAAAAAAAGAGGAACGGGGATCAAGCTGTCAGGAGCGCCCTAGCGGCCTCTTTCAGTAGACTCCAATAGCCAACTCAAGACACAGACGAAAGGATTCTTTTTAAGGCTTTAATCCTTTTACAACTTAATGACTCTTTCAGATGCTAATCACCAGCGACTAAGCAAGGAACAGCAGAGTAGCCTATGCTCCGAGTAGGCAGTTGATCCCCGTTTGAAGGTGAGTCACTTGAAGACCCTGAACTTATGGGCTAGGGAGAGATCTTCCCTCTTTCCCTTGGGTCCACGGGAGGCGGCCGTTGCTTGCGCGCCAAACGGGTGCTACGCCTCCTTTCCGTGCCCTCCATCACTCGTTGCTCCCTGCGTTGAGCATCTAGCAAGCCCCGTTCCCGCACTTTCCCACACTTAGGATGACTATCTATCTCAGGAATGGTGGCAGGAGGAATCTCTGCCAGCTGCTGTGCCTGTGAGGGATGAGCTGGCTCCTTGCCCACGGATTGCTGATCCTCCTCAGAATCAGAATTGCTCTGGGGTTCTATCGGCTCAGTTTCCACCCTGACACAATCCTATCGAGCTAGGTGGCTGCCTCCAAGCTCAGAGGCGACCGCCTATCCTAAGCAGGGCAGGAGAAGCATGGAGGGGATTGTGCCCTCCACACTTCTCCTGCCCTGCTTTTTTGGCTAGACATGTCTAGCTGCAGGAGCACGGAGCGGGGAAGGAGGCTGCTGTACGACACACAGATGTGTCATACAGGCAGCTGCACTCTCCCTGCCCTGGAATGCCCCCAGCCATGCCCCTTTCCAGCCCCTCCATGCTCCTCTTGTGAGCGTGGAGGACAGGGCTGTTCCACGCTGCCTTGGAGGCAGGACAGAAGTGGGAGGAGGTCGGTTTTCGGGAACCGACCTCGGAGCATGGGCTCTGAGGTCGGTTCCCAGAAAACAGCATATCCTATAGCCGTCTAGCTGCTGTCTAACAGCCATAGGATTGCTCCCTCCATCATGTAAAAACTTTAAATGTTTTTGGTGTTTGTTTTTAATTTTGCTGACACCTTTTTATACTGCTCTTTTATATTGTGGTGCTTTTTTGTTTTTGTTTCAATGTTTTACTATAATTTTTAACTTTTTGTAAAGCTGCCCTGGGAACAAGGGTGGGAAATCAAATCAAAATCAACTAATTAATAAAATTCCTGTACTGGGAAAAAAAAAAAAACCACCCTTCAGCTTGATGTGGCTAGCCATGGCACCAAAAGAACGCAGTAGATTAAATATACAGTGCTAAGAAAAGAGCTTCATTACTTTGAATACAAAGCTATCCTTAGATAACTTGGAAGAAGTTTTGTATAATACATAAATAAGAAAATAAATAAATAAATAAGAAAAGACTGTGCCTCAGCAGAGGCCATTTCTAGGCCATTCTGCTGTGAGTCTTCCTACCACTGCCAATGACTGCCAGAAATATGAAGCATAGACATATGTATTTCAAATAGGATGGTGATACTCCTACACTAACCTTCGTTAATCTGGTGCCCTCCAAACGTTCCAGAGGCTCCAGCCAGCATTGGCAGTGTTCAGGGATGATAGGAGTTCTGGCACAAAACATCTGGAAGGCAGTAGGTTAGGGCAGGCTCTCCTACATGTTACAACCCAGTGTGAGGATAATGTGCCTTGGGAGAGGCTGTTTCTTGCATCACCCCAATGCCCTCCATAATGTGTGTTCAAGCTCTGAGAGCCCTAAAGAATAATATCCTAATGCTTGATTAACTATGGTCACCTGTACCATTAAGAACTAGGTGTTCAGGAGTGGTTCATCAGGTGTGTTCCCCTGCCCCACCCATCAGTGTATCGTTACCCTGGTTAAAATAATCCAGAGTATGGGTTGAATATGGGCTGTCATTGAATCGTGGATTGTTGTTACATGCAAACCCTGCTCTATAGTTTAACTATAGGTTGTTAACCATGAACAACTTAGGAAGGGAACCCATGGTTTGTTGTTTGGTTGTGAACTCTGGGTTGTTCATGGTTAACAACCCATAGTTATACCAAAGGGCAAGGTTTGCATATAACAACAACCCATGATTCAACAACAACCCATACTCAAGCCATTCTTTGTGTTGTCATTATGTGTGAACCATTGTTCACACATAACAGGTCATTGTTACAGGTCATTGTTAGCAAGAGATTCCAGAACTGCCTTTTCACTACCTTTGAATTCTTAAAAGAATGTGAGTCCTATCCAAGAAATGAAACAGAAACCCTAGGTTTCCATATTTAAATAAGCTCTGTGCAGATGACACGTTAACCAAGGATAATCTAGGCATGGAGGTGAGGAGCAGGATCACACCAGTGGCCAAATTCCAGATCTCAATGTGTTGACCGAGTCTCCTGCACAGGGCTCATTTGCTATATTCTAAACACCACAATTTATTCTTTGTTTATACGACAGCTTAATGAAATTCCTGTCCTCAGTTCTCTTGTCCTTGATCTCTCCTACACAGCTATTTCTCCATTTCTTTTCCTTTCCCACCCCCCTTGCCATTACATTTCCTACTGACTATCTTTTACAAATAGGTCTCCCCAAGCAGCTGCCCAGTTAGGTTCTTGTCTCAGGTTGGCAACTGGTTACTATGGTAACTTGCTAGGGGTTCAAGACCCAGAAATCCACAACATACATTTTATTTTTATTTTTTATTTTTTAAAGGGACATTAGGAGAATACGGGTTTAAATGCATGCATATGTGTGTGACTGCCTTACAAACTGGGAAGCTGTTTATCCTGAGAACTGAGCCAGAAGAAGAAAAGATCACTCTGCAACTGAAAAAGAAAATAGCAGCAAGGAGAACAGACAAAACAATTCAGTGTTGCATACCCAATTCGAAAGAAGTCTTACATACTGAAGACATTTGGCTAGACGCTCTTGCTCCATTCTGTCAGTGTGAATATACTGTCAGAAGCACCCTTAGGTGATGATACCTAAAAGGTGTCACTCAGCACAGAGATTGTGGGGATTTCTTCCTTGCTATCATGCCTGTGTTATATGCATTAAACACGAATGTTGCTGAATGAAAGTTCCCATAAATTACATGAAAGGACTAGACTATAATGTGTTAAATACTGGTTGCTGCTTCAATGACTGAATCAAGGAGGCAGAATTATGAAGAGAAAAGCTTCTATTGAGACATAAGAGTCTTGGTAATCAGCAGTGATGAGAGCAACCATAGAAAAAGAACATTGAGGTTTAATGGAGATGTTGTAAAACCGAATGCATTTTTAAGATTGATTAGGAACAGCAAAACAAGTACTAATTTTAGTATAGGTGGCCATTCAATGAGCCTGGTAGTATGAGCTTTGATGGGTTGGTTTGAACTATGCCTGGAACCCAGGTACAGGGTGTGGGGTTTTTCTTCCCTTTAAAAATAACAGCCTTGAGATCTGAACAAGTTAAACCTGCTTTTAATGGGTAATGGACTCTTAATGGACACCATATCCTTACATTGCTATCACTTAATGCACTGAGAAATGCTCTCTTTCCAGTCAGTATTATCCAATCAAGGCTGCAGTGCATTGTTAGCTAACTAAACACTTAGGAGCTCTTTAGAGATCCTAGTAGCAGGATGTTAAGATGCCAATTAAACAGCTGTAAATAAGAGAAAGAAAACAGACTCAACGTCAGATTCAAATTTAGCCAGTAAAATCAGGTGTTTTCATGGAGCAGTTACCCAGGAATATCCAAGTCCACTTCATTGCACGTATGAATAACAGGATGCTTAAGTGCCATGTAAATGAGGGGATTGGACTCGATGGGGTTGGACTCGATGGTCTTATAGCCCCTTCCAATCCTACTATTCTATGATTCTATGAAATGTCATAAATCGTTGACATTTACCAATAATTCTTAAGATTTTTTGGAGGGCCACAGATAGGAGGACAACATCAATATTAATGCTCTGGAGTCTAGAAACTACTTTTGGCACACCCAGTAAATGATGGAAATATGGATATTTGGACATTTAGTGGAGAGATTCTAGTAGCTTTACCATTATACTTAATGTCATTGTCATACTTAAGCAATATGAAGAGCACACAACAACTTGTTAAGTGAAGATCTGTCATGTAAAAACCATGGGTAAGGTTGGTTAATTTGCACTCATTCTATTGCCATCCGACTATATGGCCTGTGAAATTAGATAGACTTGGATGGTAACAAGTCTGAATCAAATTAGATACTAATAAAATCGCATTATGGCCCTTTTAAAATCAGCAGTGTCCACTTATGAGAATTTGGGAGAAAGCATTCAGGCAGGAGCTGCTCTCCAACGTATCCTCTTGACTACTAAGCTTCTAATTCCATGCACTGTACATTTTAATGCATTATTGTTTCAAAATACAATACTACAAATTGCAAATTACATCTGGCTCAAGGGCTGATTATGAGAAATACTCACACTACTGCCTCTGCCTGAATAACTCTGATAATAATAATAATAAGGGATTGATTGAGCTGCAAGCAGCCGTATGATGAGAAGGGTCCATTTGAACATTGCCATTAGCTTCTTTTGTTAAACACAACACTTTGACATGTCAGAGCCAACAAATCTTACTACATTTGGTTACCATGGTTTTCTTACCATTTAAACTATGGGTACTTTCCCAGAAGGGGACCCTATCTATAATAATAAAGGAGGGCGTGTGTCGTTCTGTCTGTCTCTACCACAGCTCCAAGACCATGCAACCTACGCACGTGAACTTTGGCACACATACTAAAGGGCTCCTAGGGGTGTGCACCCAGGGTTACTTTGCTTTTAAAATACATTTATTGTTTTTAAGTAATTTAAATGTGTCCGTGTGAAGCCTGCAGTGCCATCTTTGCTCATGAGATGGCAGACTTCCCTAACCATCACATAGCTTTGCAGTTGATAGAGTCTGAAGCCAGGAGAAAGTAGGCTGAGGGACAGTTATACACCTGCCCTCTCCCTCCTTCTGTGGGGCAGACCTCTCCTTTGTGTTTGTTTCCTGGGTAAGGACCTTGAGCATGTGGTTGCCCCCCAGCTCCAGATGCTCTTGGATGAAACCAATTATCTGGATCCATTTCAGTTGGGGTTAAGGCTGGGTTTTGGGACAGAAATATCCTTGATTGCCCTGTATGTTGAGAAAGAGACAAAGGCATGTGACCTTGTTGATTTTCACTGATCGCTTGGTGGCTTTTGATAACATTGACCATGGTATCCTTTCTGAGGCGACTATCTGAGGTGGGAGTGGGGGCATACTCTACTGCAGTGGTTTTGCTTCTGCTTGGATGACCTTCTTTTGCAGTGCATTGCCATCAGTATGCTATTGACATGCAGCTCTATTTCTCCTTTTCATCTTCATCAGTGAGGCTGTGGATGTGCTAGAGCACTAGCTGGAGCCTTGCTCAACAATGGCCTGGATAGAATAATCACATAGTTGTAAGGGGCATTTAGGCCATTGAGTCCAACCCCTAGCTCAGCGCAGGAATCCAGTGCTCACTGCTCAGTGCAAGTACCCCTGACAGATGGCTGTCCAGTCTTTGCTCCAGTGAAGAAGAGCCCACCACCTCCCAAGGCAGTTGGTTCCATTGTCTATCTGCTCTGATGGTTAGGAAGGTTCTTCTGATGTTCAGCTGAAATCTGCCTTCCTGTAACTTAAACCCATTATTTTGTGGCCTACAATCTTGGATGATAGAGAACAGCTTGTGGCCCTCTTCTGTGTGACAAACCTTTGTGTACTAGAAAAGTGCTATCATATCCCCCCTCTTCTCCTCTCCTCTCCTCTCCTCTCCTCTCCTCTCCTCTCCTCTCCTCTCCTCTCCTCTCTCTTGGCTAAACAAATCCAGTTCCTCCAATCTTTCCTCATAGGGCTTCATTTCTAGTCCCCTGACTAGAAATTTTTTAGAAATTTTCTTTGCAGCCCTTCTCTGAACTCATTCCAATGTATTCTTTCTTAAAGTGTGGGTCCAGAATTGGACTCAGTATTCGAGGTGAGATCTGACCAGTGCAGAGTAGAGTGGAACTATTACTTTCACTGATTTAGAATCTATACTTCTATTGATGCAACCTAAATTGCATTTGCCTTTTTTGCAGCCACATCACACTGCTGACTCGTATTCAGTTTGTGATCGACTACAATGCCAAGATCCTTTTCACACATACTATTGACAAGCCAGGTAGCCCCATCTTATAACTGTGCAGTTGATTTTTCTTTCCTAAATAAATAACTTTGCACTTCTGTTAAATTTGATTCTGTAATTTTTTTCAAGATCATTTTGAATTTTGTTTGTTTTCTAAGCTATTTGCTATCCTACTCAATTTTGTGTCATCTGAAAATCTGATAAGCATTTTCCCCAAGCACTTACTTCAAGTCATTAATAAAAATGTTGAAGAGTACAGGGCCCAGGACCAAACCCCTCTCTATACCTCCCTCCAGTTTGATGAGGAACATTTGATAAGCGCTCTTTGTGTATGGTTCTTCAGCCAGCTGTGGATACACCTAGTAGTATTGTCATCCAGCCCACACTTAACTAGCTTGCTGATCAGAGTATCATGGGGCACTTTGTCAAATGCCTTGCTGAAGTCAAGATACATTATGCCCACAGCATTTCCACAATCTACTAAGGAAGTTACCCAATCGAAAAATGAAATAAGATTAGTCTGGCAGGACTTGTTCTTGACAAATCCATGCTAGTTGCCAATGATCACTGCATTAGTGTCAAGGTGTCTACAGATTGAGCACTTTATAATATGCTCCACAATCTTCCCAGGTATTGATATCAGACTGACTGATCTATAATCCCTTGGATCTTCCCTTTTGCCCTTTTTGAAGATATGGATAATACTTGCCCTCCTCCAGTCTTCTGGTACTTCAGCTGTTCTCTAGGATTTCTCAAATAGAATAGAAGTTCCAAGAGTCCTGGGGACTTGAACTTATTTAAGGTGCTTAAATATTCCCTGACCATCTCTCTGTCAATTTCAAGCTGCACTCTGACCCCTTCAACTTGTTTGTGACATACGCCAGAAGGGACACAGATCCTCATTTGGGAGAAGACTGAGCCAAAATATAAGTTGAGCAGTTCTGCCTTTCCTTTGTCACCTGTCAGCATTTTGCCATTTTCACTGAGCAGCTGGTCTACCATTACTTTTGTCCTCCTTTCAAACATATCTGAAGATGCCTCAGGATACCATGGTCACTTCTAAGCAACTCTCTCTCGCTCTCTTTCAACCTCAGTTCTCCTTATCTGAAATATTGGGGTAATAATACTGACGTACCTTACGGGGCTTTTGTAAGGATTACTGAGAAAATAGCTGGGAATTGCTTTGGATATGCTAAAGTGCTATATATGTGCTTGTGTATAATTATTAACAACAACAGAAAGAACAAATTGTATCTTAGAGCCAAAAAAATTAAATACGTATTAACCCAACGATGGAGTCTAAAACAGCAGGGAGAGTGAAATAGTGCCCTGACAATGGTGTCAAGGTAATGGCTGCAGTTGCCCATTTGCAGAATTAATCAGAAAAAGCCTGGCATTCATTTTGGGAACAGACGACAAATTTATAGAACATGTTGGAGTGTTAAAACTTGATTATAACAGTTGCATGCTGGTGTTTCTCTATCCTTCCAAAGATACTGGTGGGTGACATATTCATGGCCAATGCCATGAACATCCTCTCTGCAGTTCCTCTGGAAAGAGCTTTGCCATATTTAAAGAACCGGCTTTACTTAGAACAGCTTGGCATGCTGTTGCTCTTGCCAAGGGGTCTGCCAGCACAACACTAGCTTAGCTCTAAGTGCAGTAAAATAGAAGCAGGAGACAGAAGGGGGCCATCCTGTGCTTAATAGCCATGGACGAAGCAAACTCTGCAGTTGCAGCAGCAAGGTCATCCCCTCCAGTGACTTGAAACCAGCACCACTGAGTCTAAAGTTGCTGCGAGGAAATGGCATCGGCTTGGATTCAAAAGCTGGCATGAAAACATTCTGAACTAAACCTTGTTGAAAGCAGAGCCTGCAAACAGCTCAAAAAACTTGATGATGGGCTGAGTTGAGTTGTTAAAAAGCTACCACACCCAACACTGGAGGTGGGAAGAAGAGGTGGGAAACCCGCCATAGCTAAAACAAAGGAAAATAAAAACCTAACCTGTAATAAGCATTGATCAGAGTTTCTCAGTCGATGGGAGCTTTGGTAAAAAGAAAAAGGAAAAAAAGGGGAAAAAAGCTCCCCCTCCTTTTGGCTCAGCCTTAAGATATACTTCCTAATGGGTGTTATTTTCTGAGACTACACGTCTGGCTCTCCTTCTATGGGAAGCAAGGATGCAAAGATGCAAAGGATGAAAGAGTAGGTGCAGATCCAGCTCTCTAGCAATTTTCTTTAAGTAAAAATGTATGCTGTGCTTCATCTATAAGGTTTGAAGTGGCTTTCCAACTAACATATATCCACTAAAATCTTGACATCTAAAACAGCTGTAAAGGAACTATTAGGGCATGATGCACTAAGGCGCATACTTTGCTGCTGCAGCATGCTGGCAGGATGCTGGCAGGATGCAGGAATGACAGCCCCTTTTAATTACATTTATATGTGCCAACACCAATCAGTCACACATGTGCAAAGCTCACTGGGTCATGGCCTATCATTCCCCTTACAACAAAGTGTGCAATCCTATGCATGTTTAAGCAGAAAAAGAATTCCTTCAACTCCCAGCATGCCAACTGGGGCATACTGGGAGTTATAGGACTTTTTTCTGTCTAAACACGAATAGGATTGCACACTAAGTTGACTTTTCCACGTAGTATTGGAATAGAGAATAAATTTAACAAACACTACAACATGCAATCATAAATCACCATGTCCAGGAGAACCTTTTAAAATTGACTCAGGATGATTTGCAATTTGTATCTATATTGGCACATTCACAGGAATTGCCAACATTGTCGGGAAAAATTTAACTTACGGTAACTTAATGGGTTGGTTCCAGATTTAGTCATACTTAGAGCAGAGCCATTGAAATCAATGGAACTTAAGTTAGTCATCCCTAACTTAAGTTTTATTGATTTCAATGGGTATACTTGAAGTATGAGGAAGTCTGGATCTTCCAACCCTACATGAATAATGTTCAATGAGAATGGAACCTATATTTTACTATGGCTCCCTAAAAGTCTACAGTAAAGGTTTTCATAGGCACATAAAAGGTTAACCAGACTCTTGAGAGATCACCTGGAACCTCCCAAACATTAAAAGTTCCCTGCAGACCTCATTATTCAAAAAACATTAATACATCAACATTTTTCCTATCAATTACTGAAAACAACATTGTTTCCTAAGGAATATCCTCTGCTGAATAAATTAAGCAATACATGATATTACTTGAGACCTTGAAAACTGATTTGCACATTTAATTTGGTATTATGAATGCGTTCCAGGGAGAACATAGAAATGACAGTGAAAATGTTGCTCGACTTATCCAGGTTTATCTAGCCCTTCCAACACTACCAGGAAGTAAACAGATGGCCTATATATATTTCCAGAACCATAAAAGCCATGTCTCTTTTTAATAGCTGTGTGGGCTTCATTTCCTTTACAAATATGTCAACAGGAGCTACGGTACCAAATGTTACATTGAGATGGAACAAGGTCTAAATGATGTGCTTCTTGATTAATTTGCACTTGATTAATTTGCACTGTTCAACCAAAACTATTGCACTAGATTTATCCAGAGCAATTGCCCAGGTATACAGAGCAGCTGTTGCATATTCATCAAAAAATAAGTGCTTGCAGTAAGAGTCATCCAATTCCAGGTTTATGCTGAACCAGGGGGAAAATTAATTTGGATTGGTTTTCATGCCATCTGAAAATATGTGAAGTAGACTTGGAAGGGGGAATGAGTGTAAGAACATGTAGCACATAAGAACATACAGCACCTTATAATGTGTGAGACCACTGGTGCATATTGCTAACTATTGACTATTCTAACTGACAGCAACTCTGTAATCCAGTAACTTAGGTAGATGTCTTTCTCAGCCTGGCTAGACATGGTAAAATGTAGCCTGGTTACATTTGTACATCCACTTCACCATTGCAGGTACTCCATGGGTGTATACTAATTTATAACTTCTGCAGTAACCTTGAGGGGAGAGGAGAGGGTCAAGAGGGGGAGGGAGGGAAGGAGAGAGAGAGAGAGAGAGAGAGAGAGGAAGAGATGGTTCATGAATGCATGTTCGTGGTTTGCTGAGAGTAGCATGTTAAATCCCTCACATTCAAAACTGTAAAATCACTAGCCCTAAATTGAGCCAAGTAAACTACCCCCAAATAATCTAGAACTCCATGTAAATCATGAAAAATTATTATGAAGTTGTTTAGTTTATTCTTTGATCTCCCTTTGGGACTTGTCTAGAACCTGGGGTTTCAAGATTGTCTAGAACCTGGGGTTTCAAGAGAGCTTCGGCTATTGGGCAGTATAGAAATGAAATTAAATGAAATTAAATAAATAAGATTTGTACTCAAAATGAGCCAGAATTTCAAGTACTTAGGACTGTAAACTAAGGTGCATTGTATCTTGGTCTTAGTGGCTTTTCCACTTTTCATATACCACTTTTTCCCCAGGAAGATACTGTCTAAAAATAATCCCTATCCTGTGTTATCAAAACTAGCCCAAATATCATCCTGGTGTGGAAGCATTCTTTAACATATTTCATGTTATGAACAGCAGCATATTCCTGCACTCCTATCTAGGGAAAGCTGGCACTGAGGTTATAAAAGTTAACTGCACTAAAATGCTCATCATAAGCTATTGAAACATTACTGCATAACAAAAGGTTTAGTGTTGCTTTGCCAAAACAACAACAATGAAACAAACCCTTACCTGAGAGCTATCAAAATGACGACACTGGCACATGATGTCAAATCTGTTGCAGCATATTCCTCTTGCTACTACTTCTTGCTGTTTATGATGCACCTTAAATGAGGTTTTGTACATAATAATGGTATATACCATATTGAATAAAGTAGGATTTAATACATTGTCCCAGCACAGCTACCAAGTGGATTAGCTATCTGTGCCTGAGAGTAGAGCTATTGCACCGTTAATGTCTTTGGTCATACCAAATGTACTTTCCAGGCCTATTACTATCATCACAGGCAGATCCTGGATGGATTACAGTAATGCATTATACATAGGGCTGCCCCTGAAGACAACTTGGAAGCTTCAGTTAGTCCAGAATTTGGCAACTAGAATTCTAACTGGTTTAGCTAGGTGGAACTGTATTACACCATTTCTTAAAGAATTACATTGGCTGCCGATTTACTCCCAGCAATTCAAGATGCTGGATCACCAATACTTTAAGGAGCACCTCTTCCCATACCATCCTGCCTGTGCGTTAAAATCTTCAAACCTTCCTTGATTAACATCAATTGGTAAAGTACAAAGGAGAGGGCCTTTTCTGTGGTGGCACCACAACTCTGGAACAGCCTCCTTAAGGAAATTTGACTGACACCAACACTGCAAACTTTTTGGCACCAGGTCAAATAATTTCTATTTGCCCATGCATTTTAAATTGGTTTCATTGTTTCAGTTCTGCTTGATAGTTTTGGCGGTCCTGTTGCCTCTTAGCTTTATTACTATATGTAGGCCATATATCCCCTTCATGGAGCACTGCCTTGTTGTGGCGAAGGGGCCTGTGTAACTCAGTGAAGCCATAAGCTATGCCGTGCAGGGCCACCCAAGATGGACAGGTCATGGTGGAGAGTTCTGACAAAATGTGGTCCACTGGAGAAGGAAATGGCAACCCATTCCAGTATTCTTGCCAAGAAAACCACACGGAACGTATCACAAGCCTAAAAGATATGACGCTGGAAGATGAGCCCCTCAGGTCAGAAGGTGTCCAATATACTACTGGGGAAGAGCAGAGGGAATTTCCAAGTAGCACCAGAAAGAGTGAAGCGGCTGGGTCAAAGCTGCTCAGCTGTGGATGTGTCTGGTGGTGAAAAGAAAATCCGATGCTGTAAAGAACAATATTGTTTAGGAACCTGGAATGTCAGATCAATGAATCAAGGTAAGCTGGAGGTGGTCAAACATGAGATGGCAAGATTGAACATCGACATCTTGGGAATCAGCGAACTAAAATGGACAAGCATGGGCGAATTTAATTCAGGTGACCATCATATCTACTACTGTGGGCAAGAATCCCTTAGAAGAAATGGAGTAGCACTCACAGTCAACAAAAGGGTGGGAAAAGCAGTACTGGGGTACAATCTCAAAAATGATAGAATGATCTCAGTACGAATCCAAGACAAACCATTCAACATCACAGTAATTCAAGTCTATGCCCCAACCACTGAGGCCGAAGAAGCTGAGGTTGATCGGTTCTATGAAGACCTCCAACACCTTCTAGAACTAACACCAAAAAAAGATGTCCTCTTCATCATAGGGGATTGGAATGCTAAAGTAGGAAGTCAAGAAATCACCGGGATAACAGGTAAGCATGACCTTGGTGTACAAAATGAAGCAGGACAAAGGCTAATAGAGTTTTGTCAAGAGAACACGCTGATCAAAGCAAACACGCTTTTCCAACAGCACAAGAGGCGACTCTACACGTGGACATCACCAGATGGTCAATATCGAAATCAGATTGATTATGTACTTTGCAGCCAAGGATGGAGAAGCTCTATACAGACAGTAAAAACAAGACCTGGAGCTGACTGTGGCTCAGATCATGAGCTTCTTAACACAAAATTTTGGCTTAAATAGAAGAACGTAGGGAAAACCACTAAACCATTCAGGTATGACCTAAATCATATCCCTGATGAATATACAGTGGAGGTGAGGAATAGATTTCAGGGATTAGACCTGATAGACAGAGTGCCTGAGGAACTATGGACGGAGGTCCGTAACATTGTTCAGGAGGCAGCAACGAAATCCATCCCAAAGAAAAAGAAATGCAAGAAAGCAAAGTGGCTGTCTGATGAGGCTTTACAAGTAGCTGAGGAAAGAAGGGAAGTGAAAAGCAAGGGAGAAAGGGGAAGATATACCCAACTGAATGCAGAGTTCCAGAGAATAGCAAGGAGAAACAGGAAGGCCTTCTTAAATGAACAATGCAAAGAAATCGAGGAAAACAATAGAATGGGAAAGACTAGAGATCTCTTCAAGAAAATCGGAGATCTCAAGGGAACGTTTTGTGCAAAGACGGGCATGATCAAGGACAGAGCAGGCAGGGACCTCACAGAAGCAGATGAGATTAAGAAGAGGTGGAAAGAATACACAGAAGAACTATACAGGAAAGATCTGAATGTCCCTGATAGCCATGATAGTGCGGTCACTGAACTTGAGCCGGACATCCTAGAGAGTGAAGTCAAGTGGGCCTTAGGAAGCATTACTAAGAAACAAAGTTAGTGGAGATGACAGTATTCCAGCTGAGCTATTTAATATCCTAAAAGATGGTGCTGTTAAAGTGCTGCACTCAGTATGCCAACAAATTTGGTACACTCAACAATGGCCACAAGACTGGAAAAGGTCAGTTTACATTCCAATTCCAAAGAAGGGCAATGCCAACGAGTGTTCAAACTACCGTACAATTGCGCTCATTTCACATGCCAGCAAGGTGATGCTCAAAATCCTACAAGCTAGGCTTCAGCAGCATGTGAACCAAGAACTATCGGAAGTACAAGCTGGGTTTCGAAGAGGCAGAGGAACTAGTGATCAAATTGCCAACATTCGCTGGATCATGGAGAAAGCAAGAGAATTCCAGAAAAACGTCTATTTCTGCTTCATTGACTATGCTAAAGCCTTTGATTGTGTGGATCACAACAAACTCTGGCAAATTCTTAAAGTGATGGGAGTATCAGACCACCTTACCTGTCTCCTGAGAAATCTGTACAAGGGTCAAGAAGCAACAGTAAGAACCGGACATGGAACAACTGATTGGTTAAAAATTGGGAAAGGAGTATGACAAGGCTGTATATTGTCGCCCTGCTTATTTAACTTATATGCAGAGTACATCATGAGAAACGCTGGGTTGGATGAATCACAGGTCGGAATTAAGATTGCCGGTAGAATTATCAACAACCTCCGATATGCAGACGATACCACCCTAATGGCAGAAAGCGAAGAGGATCTAAAGAGCCTCTTTTTGAGGGTGAAAGTGAAGAGTGCAAAAGCTGGTTTGAAACTCAACATTAAAAAACGAAAATCATGGCATCTGGCCCCATCACTTCCTGGCATATAGAAGGGGAAGAAATGGAAGCAGTGACAGATTGTATTTTCTTGGGCTCCAACCTCACCACAGACAGTGACTGTAGCCATGAAATTAAAAGACGCTTGCTCCTTGGGAGGAAAGCTATGGCAACCCTAGACAACATAGTAAGAAGCAGAGACATCACCATGCCGACAAAGGTTCGTATAATCAAAGCTATGGTTTTCCCAGTAGCAACGTATGGCTGTGAGAGCTGGACTATAAGGAAGGCTGAGCGCCGAAGAATGGATGCTTTCGAACTGTGGTGCTGGAGAAGACTCTTACGAGTCCCCTGGACTGCAAGGAGGTCAGATCAGTCCATCCTAAAGGAAATCAACCCTGACTGCTCATTGGAAGGACAGATACTGAAGCTGAAGCTCAAATATTTTGGCCACCTAATGCGAAGAAAAAAGTCACTGGAAAAGACCCTGATGCTGGGAAAGACTGAAGGCAAAAGGAGAAGGGGATGGCAGAGGATGAGATGGCTAGATAGCATCACTGATGCAATGAATATGGACTTGAGCACACTCTGGGAGAGAGCGGAGGACAGGAAGGCCTGGTGTGCTTTGGTCCATGGGGTCACGAAGAGTCGGACACGACTGAATGACTGAACAACAATAGGCCATATATATATATATATAGCGCTACACTGTTTTCATTGTATTGTACTTTTATTATTGTATGCTCTCCCTGGAATTCATTGGGATGAAAGGCGGTCAGAAATGTAACGCTAAATGAGGGGCGCAATCCTATGGGGATAGTCGGCTGCTTCCGAACTCAGAGGTGACCGACTATCTGATACAGCGTGGGCAGAGTGCAGAGGGGATTGTCTCCTCCATGCTCCAGCTGTCCTGCGTTAGCAGCTAGATGACCAATTTCGGCTATCTAGCCAGGCAGGTTGGAGCGGGGGGGGGGGGGGGGGCAGGCATATAGGAAGCATCGTAATGACGCTTCCATTGTCCCCGCCCTGTCCCCAGGAACGCCCCCTTTTCCCCTGTTCCATGCTGCTCTTACAAGTGTGGAGCTGGGAAAAACTGTGCGTCCTGTGGTGGGGGCAGGAGCATGGAGTTGGTTTCCTGGGAACCAACCTTGGAGCATGGGCTCCGAGGTCGGTTCCCATAAACCCCAAAAATCCTATGGCTATCTAGCCACTGGCTAGCAGCCATAGCATTGCACCCTAAATAAATAAAATAGGCAGAACCCAAAGATGGACCCCTCTGTGAATACCTCTGTGTAGCCTCTCTGCCCCATAGCCTCCTGTGCCCCCAGAAACTGGGCCCTGTAGATAGAGAACCCTTTATAGGGACCTTGAACTTATCAGGAGGTACTGAAATCAGAAAAGGGAAACCAGGGAGATCTAATGCACACACAGAAGTGCTTGGGTGTACACATGCTGACTCTTTGGCGGCATATAAGTGGCACCTACAACAAAATGTCACAGTGTGTAGTGCTCCTGTTCAGGGTTCCAGCCAGCCGGGTATGCCCTTTTCCAGGATACTTCATTATTTCCCCAAACAGAAACTCAGCATTCTGTGGCCTCATTGGGTTGCTTTTAGGGATACCTGATGCAAATTCTTAATGCATGATGATGTGGGCTCCATTCCACAAACACTTGTGCCATAATAAATTGTGGAGGGCGCAATCCTATGTGGATTATCAGCAGCCTCTGAACTCAGAGGCTGCCGAGTATCTAACGCAGGGCGGGAGGACAGCAGAGGCAATCTTCACCTCCACACTGCAGCCACCCTACATTTCTGCTAGACGGGCGATTTCACCTGTCTAGTGACGGCACCTTGAAGAGGGAGGGAAGGGGGCTAGGGCAGCCATAGGATACGTCGCATCACAGCCACCCCAGTATCCTTCCTTCCCCGCCCCCAGGAACACCCTCTTTTCCCCATCTCTGTGCTCCATTTCCACCTGTTGAGAGGTAGCCGGCATGGTTCTTTCAGTGCTGGCTACGAGGGGGAGGATGCAGGGAGCACAGTTTTGGATTGCGCTCTTAATGTATAATTTGCCACAAGACTCTTTGCCGGTTTTGCTGCAATGCCGTATGTACAGTATATGCACATACCTGGGACTAAGTCCCACTGAACTCAAGGGGATTATGTCTGAGTAGACATGTATAGGATTGCGCTGTAAGATAACTATCCCTCTGGAGATTGTTCTTCCTTTCAGGTTTTATTATAGCTCTTCATACGTTATTCTAGTTTTATACCTTCTACTATTTATCATTTTATTTTGCATGTTAATTTGACGTTGTTTTAACAATGTATTATTTTTATCTTAATTTTTCAACTGTCTCAAAAATTTTATGCAAATAAAAGGCAACATATAAGTTCTCTAAATAAAACAGAAGTAATTATGAATTGGTACCTATAATTTCAGTTTCACACAACCCCCAAACTAAAGCAGACATCTTATATACTAATGATTATCAGACCACACATCATAAGAAATTATATAATTTCCCATCTTATAGCCATTCAAAGTGCATTTTCATTCATGAGGACATCACACTTGAATTCCCAAAGCTTCAGACTGTGTACAACCTTTTAAAGCAGTAAGGTTTTTAAACTATGCCCTACTGGTTTACAGGAATCCATATGTTTATGACCAGAGGCTAATACTCATAGGTATTTCCTGTGTAAACAACTCTTTTCTCCTAAACAAATGATTAAGGAAAGGATATCCTTTCAAGGCACATTAGCATTCCATCACCATGTGAATGCAAGACTATTGCCTATATGGGCTGAAATGAAATATTAAAGTTAAAGCTGTATCCCAAGTATAGAAGCTCATCACTCAAGCATGTGTCAGTCTGAAGCACTCAAGCTGTAATTTATTTATGGTGTGATCAATGTGTACGCCCCCACACAGATATATGCATGTCTCCTCCTAAAATCATAAATACGGCATTGCAAACATTAATTTCAACAAGGCTATTTCCAGAAGGCTTAAAAGTTAATAAAACAAAACAAAACCCTGCAAAAGATTATGCTAAGTATTGCAGATATTCAGCCACTATCAGGATAGCAAATTAAATCTCAAAAGAAATGTTTCCAACACACACTGGAAGGAATGTCATTAACATATTCTTTCATCTAGCAGATTCCTTGACACTCAAGACGATATTTATTTACCGTACTTTGCTACAGGCTGAATAGTCACCAGCCTTCAATTTTCACATCAGTTGCAGATGGGAAGCGGGGGGGGGGGAACCCCATCCAGTACACAGGCTTGAATTGAAATTGACTTTGAATCTCTGAACTGTCAACAAATTCTCTTACGAAAAGGTTTGCTTTACAGAGATTATAAAGTAGGTGTCATCCCTGACACTTGCATTTTATATTCAGATGGCAGGTCTGGAAAAGAAATGTTACGAAACGTCAGGAAGGGTCTTAGAAGGCTCAGCTGTCACGCTATGTGCCTCTCCGGGCTTGCTTTGCAGTCAAATACTGTGCTGCTGATGTCAGAGGTTCTTCACTTAAACTCCCTGACAAGCAAAGAAGAATACCAGGAGAATATGTTATCAGGAGCTATGGACTTGTCTTCAGTAGCAGGTCAGCCTGACACTTATTTTGGTGCATAAAACCAAAGCTATGATCCTGTTTCAGATTAAAAACTGTACACTATACCCCACTGGATATACAAGATTTACTTTGGGAAAATCCAGCTGGAAGGGGTTATAACACTGTGCTGTTTCCTGTCAGAATGACAAACTGGAAACTCACGCAAGATTAACATAATCTCCCATTTTAAATCCATCGTTCACAATTACCCAGCAATGCTTTCTGCATTTCATTTTTTTTAAGGCATGGAGTTTACTACTAGCCACTTGCTGGAGGAACATCCTTTAAAATCACTGCTGGACTGCATGGGATTCTATAGCTTACTATGAGAATTTAACATGCTAAACCACATATACACACACACACTAAATTAGGGTGTAGTCATAACTAATTATATCACTCGGTGTTTCCAGAAACAAGCAACAAATGTTAAGCCTTTTCTTCCACAAAACTATTTACAATTAGCAGGACAACATAAGAAAACTTTCAAAATGAAATTAACAGAAGGGAAGCAATAAGACCTTTATTTCATTTCCAAAGCGATGTGCTTATTCTATTTCAAGGTTCCCTATTTTTACTCAATCGCTCGGTTGAATGAATGAAGTTTACAAGGATAAATATTTTTAAACTCCATTCAATGAATTCAGTAGCATTACGGTAGTCACCTACTCTACTTGACCCAAAATGCTGCTACGTCTGCTTCCATGTGGATCAGAGAAACAGACGAGCTTTAATTTAAGCCACTGGGGAGCACATGGTAGAATTCAGCATGAAGCCTCACAACCTGAACATGTATGCAAAGGGTTGTTTGCTTGAAAGCACACCCAGGCTCCAAACCTGCATGTAGAAAGCTTATGGATCAGGTAGAATATTTCTAGCCTAGCCTTCCCCATGAAAAGTCACTTTCCCACACACCTGCATATTCTGATATAGAAATGCTATCAGACGTATAAGCTCACTTCCTGCATTTTCAAGTTATGCAGTCACATGAGAGGTGCGCTATACCACGCGCCTTCTGAAATCACTTAATCAACACTGAGATTCAAATAAGAGAAGCAGTTTGAACGTTCAAAGTAACGTAAGGAAAAATTATCCCGGAATGTAATCCTGCACACATTCCTATACATTCCTTCAAGGCAAATAAGTAGTGAGACTATCCAAAAGAGCAGCCATGTTTGTCTGTTGCAACAAAAAGAACACAGAACCTTGTGGCACCTTAAAGATTAACAAATTGATTATGGTATAAGCTTTCATGGACACTGTCCACTTCTACAGCGTCTACGAAAGCTTATGCCACAATAAATGTATTGGTCTTTAAAGTGCTACAAGAAGCAATGACATTAGCTGCTGTGAAATGCACAGAGAAGTCTGCTAGATGCTGAAACAGAGGAAGAATATACCTTACTATGACCATGTAGTACCAGAATACCAAAAGTCCTTAGGGAAGTGTTTGGTCTCAAATGGCTCTAATAGGCTAAAAATCACTAAAAGATGACATGATTAAATGTCAACCTTGTACATCTTGTTGAGTTGGGCATCTCTTGGAAAGATGCTCAAGTGGGCATATGATCATTTGGCAATAGATGCTGTCAAGTTGAAAAAGACACAGCGTAGGGCTGGGCCATCACTAATTACAGAGGAGGCAATTATCAGGAGATTCTCCCCACGACCTGAGTTCGATCCCAGTGGAAGATGGTCCTCAGGTAGCTGGCTCAGGTCGACTCAGCCCTCCATCCTTCCGAGGTTGGTAAAATGAGTACCCAGCTTGCTGGGGGAAAGGCAGTTAGGACTGGGGAAGGCAACGGCAAACCACCCCGCTATACAGTTTGCCAGGAAAACGCCAAGGAAAAACGGCGTCCCTCTAGGGGTCAATAATGACTCGGTGCTTGCACAAGAGGAACCTTTCCTTTCCTTTTCCATACAGGTCTCCTGCTTCTCTTTAGAAGAAATAACTAGTTAGCCACTTCCATGGTACTTGCAGCCAGTGCATTCATGGCACCCTGTTCATTACTAGTATCTCCTTGTGTCAGGAACTGAGATCCTGTATGTTTCTGTGCAAGTTCTGTGAAATAAAACTTCTAAAAATATGGTTAGTTTTCATTGCAGAAGAATATATATTCCATTGCTTGCAGAAGGTGTTTGTAGGTCTTCCATACACTGAAGCCTGTTGTGGTGTGGTGCACCTTTCCTCTCTAAGATAGATATATATGTAGGAGAGCTGGGTAAAAATCAATTAGGAGAAAAACAAAAATACAGACACAGCATGAACTGAAAGGGTGATTAAAAGCACTGAGCTTCTAGTTACTTCCCTTTGTTTAAATGTTGAGAAACTGTTCCAATTAGGGGACATAAATCAAATCTGCAATCAAGAAAAATTATAAAGTTAATGAAACATCTGAAATGTAGCTGCTAGAATTATTGGTTGATTAGTGTCTAAAGCAGTGGAAAATTATGAACTTTATATTGATTTTCACCCTTTTTTATACTGAAAAACCCACCTGCTTTTTAGTCGCTTTTGAATTATCCTCAGACATAATAAGCCACAGCACATGAAAATTAGGGAGCAGACAATAAAACCTGCAAGCTATGCAATGGGCAAGTGTTGTTTTCCCAAATGCGCAGTCAGAGGTCTCAGGTGGCTAATGCGGTTGCAACATGCAATTCAAAGCTCCAAATAATATGTTTATGAATCTGGACGTTTTCTGTGCGCTTTGGAAATGGCTGGGTAAGGAGAGACAACAGAGTATCTGATTTCAGCTAAACAGGGCTTTAAAACTAAATTATCTATTTCCTCTTGCAGGACTGGATGGAGCAACACTGCAAGGCTCCCAGTAATCATTCCAAATGTAATTGTAGGATTCAATTTAATGGTAATATGGGGATATTTCATTTGCATTGGTTTCCAATAGGATGGTTTGCCAGTATGTACTCGACAGGACTGTAGACCTGAAGATAAAAGCAAGGCACTGCAGAGTCTGTCTTTGAAACATCATAAACCACATCTTTAACCGTAAGGACTCAATGCTGCAAAACCCTTATGAATCATATTTAAAAGTGGTGGTGTGGAATATGCCCTACCGCTCAAATGCCAGATACAGGGATCTGAAGGTATAGTGCCCCACGTCTATAAAAGAAATAATTTATTCACTTCCTATATTCAGGAATTGTGTATCTTATTTTCTAAGCTATGTAAGCTGTGCATTTTGAGTACAATTCAGCTCTATTAATTCCCAACTATAGAACAAACTGCTGTCTATAGCTTTTTCTATGTTAAATGCTAATCTACTAAATTGTTTATTAAAGATTAATTGATTTTGCAACTTATCTTATCAGGTTGTGACCTGCCTACTTGGTCAGTGTTCATTCGTTTTCAACAACTTAGTACCATCAACGCCAATGGGATTCAGCTGGTTTAACTCCAAGAATGACTTTAAGTGAATTATGGATAAGGTTACAAAACATGGTGATACTGCTATGTTGTAAGAGTCACTGAAAAGCTGCAAACAGAGAAGTAATCATGTCTGATTAGATTGGGACCCAGTAAACACAGAGCCAAGGCAGGCCCAGTGTGTGTACCATCTCACATAGCACTGATTATTTCTGAATAACAGGTGTTTTAAAGAACAAGAGCTTGGTTATAGAATATGAAAATGGCTTGTGAAAAAAAAAATCAGTGGTGGCTGATGGCCCCAATAGATACTAGTGCTTCAAACGAGCTGGAGTTCCTGGCTCTGGCACCCAAGGTTTCCATTAGCTCAGGGTGCAGTTTTCAAGAATAGTATTACCCTTATCATGCTAAAGTGCTCCTGAAAAAAAAATGGCGCAAGTGTGAGCATGGCAGGATGCTTTAAGGGGGTGTAAGGTTAAGTTAAAGCAGGGATGAATGTCTTCTTCCACCTATGGGGGTGGATTGTCCCCAACCAATCTACTCAGAGGCTGGACTCTCCTGATGATAGCACCACTATAGCACCATGTAGTTTGGCCAGGAAAGACATGGATCCAGAGGCAGCAGTTTCCCAGCACCAAAGAAAAGGATGCAACGGTATTCTTTCATCTGCTACCAAAATAGCGGCACCCCTAGCAACCCCTTCTTAGCATTGTCTCCCACAGCCTCACCCTGTAGCGCAATGAGAACACGCCCCAAGGGAGAAGATTGGGAGGTGGCTAACACATCAGTGCTGCTCCAGAAACAGAATCAGCTGATCTGGAACCTCAAAATCTAAGAAGAAATTCGGAATGGGTTTCATAAACATCCTAATGCACTTAAGCACCTTGCCAAACCCACAGTATGCACGTGGCTAAAAGGGTAACTCCTCAAGCGTGACTGTGTACAATGAACCACCTTAACTATTGTTTAAAAAGAAAAACACCAGAAATTGAGTTGAAGATGATCATGACTAATTTACCCTTCCACTAGTATTTCATAAATTTTGCATAAAAGTCAGAAGAAAATCTGTCCTTTTTACACAAGGTATTTGTTTACTCAAGGAAGGGTTTCTGTACAAGTAGGCAATAGTCCTGCTGATTCTTTTTTATCTGGCTTTAAAATTCTTGCTCCCATTTAAGTTCCTATGTTTTTATGACTGATCAGTTTTGAATATTTTGTTCATTGAAAAGTGCTTACTGTATTTATTTTATTGCACAAAATTGTAGACCACTTTTGAATACAATTATCAAAGCAGTTAACATCATCATCATCATATAACAATAAAATACAATAAAATAATAAGTGCTCAACAGTAAAACTGTAACTATACTAACTGGGTCACAGCTCAGGGAAAGCCTGCATAAAGAGGTAGGTTTTAAGCAGGTTTCTAAAGGTAAAACCTGTAGACGCCTGTCTAATATCAATGGGTAGTGCATTCCTTGGGATGTTGGTAAAATCTGCAACATATCCAAGTGAGTTTGAACTTCTATGAATCCAACCTGCAAATTGCACAGCAGACTGGCTTTTTCCAAGTCACGTGGATTCCGTGGACCTGCAGACCAGTTTTTCACTTGGCGGGGGGATTTGCCCTAATTCACATTATTGCCAATATCACTAATCTGCACTTGCGCTAATGTACAGTCAGGGCCAGAAATATTGGAACAAGGATAACTGTTTTGGCAGTTGGCCTCTGTACACCACCACATTGAAGTTGAAAGGAAACACACCCAGATGGGAGCGAAGTCAAGACTTTCAGCTGTAATTCAAGGGGTTGACAAAAGTGGAGCACTAACCATTCAGGAAGTACAGCCAGTGGCATACACACACACTCATCGTTGGTGGCTCATAAGTAATGGAACAAACCAACATCATTTCAAACTTAAGGATCGCCTGTAATACCTGGATGAAAATCCTTTGCAGTCAATGACTGCCTGAAGTCTGGTACCCATTGTTACTGTTGTTGAGTCGTTAAGTCGTGTCTGACTCTTCGTGACCCCATGGACCATAGCACGCCTGGCCTTCCTGTCCTCCGCTCTCTCCCGGAGTGTGCTCAAGTTTATATTCATTGCATCGGTGATGCTATCTAGCCATCTCACCCTCTGCTGTCCCCTTCTCCTTTTGCCTTCAATCCTTCCCAGCATCAGGGTCTTTTCCAGTGACTTTTCTCTTCGCATTAGGTGGCTAAAATATTTGAGCTTCAGCTTCAGTATCTGTCCTTCCAATGAACACTCAGGGTTGATTTCCTTTAGGATGGACTGATCTGACCTCCTTGCAGTCCAGGGGACTCGTAAGAGTCTTCTCCAGCACCACAGTTCGAAAGCATCCATTCTTCAGCGCTCAGCCTTCCTTATAGTCCAGCTCTCACAGCCATACGTTGCTACTGGGAAAACCATAGCTTTGATTATACGAACCTTTGTCGGCATGGTGATGTCTCTGCTTCTTACTATGTTGTCTAGGGTTGCCATAGCTTTCCTCCCAAGGAGCAAGCGTCTTTTAATTTCATGGCTACAGTCACTGTCTGTGGTGAGGTTGGAGCCCAAGAAAATACAATCTGTCACTGCTTCCATTTCTTCCCCTTCTATATGCCAGGAAGTGATGGGGCCAGATGCCATGATATTCGTTTTTTTAATGTTGAGTTTCAAACCAGCTTTTGCACTCTCCACTTTCACCCTCAACAAGAGGCTCTTTAGATCCTCTTCACTTTCTGCCATTAGGGTGGTATCATCTGCGTATCTGAGGTTGTTGATAATCCTCCCGGCAATCTTAATGCCGACCTGTGATTCATCCAACCCGGTGTTTCTCATGATGTACTCTGCATATAAGTTAAATAAGCAGGGCGACAATATACAGCCTTGTCGTACTCCTTTCCCAATTTTTAACCAATCGGTTGTTCCATGTCTGGTTCTTACTGTTACTTCTTGACCCTTGTACAGGTTTCTCAGGAGACAGGTAAGGTGGTCTGGTACTCCCATCTCTTTAAGAATTCCAAATGCTGAGTTTCCTCCCTCGAGATGCTTTGCCAGGCCTTTACTGCAGCTGCCTTCAGCTGCTGTTTGTTTGTGGATCTTTTTGACTTCAGTCTTGTCTTCAGTAAGTGAAAAGCATGCTCTATTGGGTTGAGATCAGGTCACTGACTTGGCCATTGAAGAACATCCCACTTCTTTGCCTGGAGAAACTCTTGGGTAGCTTTTGCTGTATGTTTTGGGTCATTATCCATCTGCAATATGAAGCGGCGTCCTATCAGTTTGGCAGCATTCGGCTGAATCTGAGCAGAAAGTATAGCCCTATACACTTCAGAATTCATCCTGCTGCTTTTATCAGCGGTCAGGTTATCAATAAACACCAGTGACCCAGTTCCATTGGCAGCCATACATGCCCATGCCATAACACTGCCTCCACCATGTCTGACAGATGATGTGGTATGCTTTGGATCATGAGCTGTTCCTTTCCTTCTCCATACTTTTCTCTTCCCATCATTCTGGTACAAGTTAATCTTGGTTTCATCAGTCCAAAGAATCTTATTCCATAACTAGGCAAGCTTTTTTAGGTGGTTGCTGGCAAAGGCTAATCTGGCCTGTCTGTTCTTGAGCATTACCAGTGGTTTGCACCTTGTTGTGAAGCCTCTGTATTTACATTCATAAAGCCGTCTCTTGACTGTAGATGTTGACAATGACATGCCTACCTCCTCAAGAGCTTTCTTGACCTGGCTAGATGTTGTAAAAGGGTTCCTCTTCACCATGAGCAGAATTCTGCAGTCATCCACTTTAGTTGTCTTCCGTGGTCTTCCAGGCCTTTTGCTGTTGCTGAGCTTGCCAGTTAATTCCTTCTTTTTCATGATGTTGTATTGGCCCCACGCACTGTTTTTGCTATCACTCTGATGGGTTTATTTTGTTTCCTCAGCCTAATGATGGCCTCCTTCCTCGCATGGACACCTCTTTGGACCTCATATTGGGAGTTCCAGTGAACAGCTACCAAATGCAAATGGAACACTCAGAACCACCTCCAGGCCTTTTATCTGCTTGATTGGTCATGGGGTACCCAGGAAATAGGCCACACCTAGCCATGCAGCTGCTTGTCAGCCATTCATTCCATTACTTATGAGCCACCAAGGATGGGTGTGTGTGTATGCCACTGGCTGTCCTTCCTGAATGGTTAGTGCCCCACTTTTGTCAAACCCCTTGAATTACAGCTGAAAGTCCTGACTTTGCTCCCATCTGGGGGTGTTTCCTTTCAACTTCAATGTGGTGGTGTACAGAGGCCAACTGCCAAAACAGTTATCCTTGTTCCAATGTTTCTGGCACTGACTGTATATTTTGGCAATGCCCAATAGTTGCCTCCTTTTTGGAGAAGGTTATTTTAAGGATAAACTTTGTATTGGAACACTTTTTAAAATTTACTGACTTACATGTCCTCTTAAATTATTTACCTGCTTCCTGGGAGTTAACATACGGCCAGCGTAAATGGATTCTCCATGCCCTTCTGATGGCTAAAAGACTGATATTACAACAGTGGAAGGATAAATAACCTCTTCCTATAATGCAATGGATTGAGGACTGAACAACGCTATCAACATTTGAACGGGTGGTATATAGGTGCCACTCACAAATGGACACATATATGGACATTTAGTCTGCTTTTGTGGAACTTTATGCATAATTTTCTCAATCTAGAAAGCTGTATTTTCTCATATATCTATATCTATCTATCTATCTATCTATCTATCTATCTATCGTCAGGGTGGAAACTGAGCCGATAGAACCCCAGAGCAGTTCTGATTCTGAGGAGGATCAGCAATCCGTGGGCAAGGAGCCAGCTCATCCCTCACAGGCACAGCAGCTGGCAGAGATTCCTCCTGCCACCATTCCTGAGATAGATAGTGATCCTCGCAGAAAGTGCGGGAGGGGGGCTTGCTAGACGCTTGACGCAGACGCAGGAAGCAACGAGCGATGGAGGGTGCAGAAAGGAGGCCTAGTGCCCATTTGGCGTGCAAGCAACGGCCGCCTCCCATGGACCCAAGGGAAAAAGGGAGGATCTCTCCCTAGCCCATAAGTTCAGGGTCTTCAAGTGATTCTCCTTCAATCGGGGATCAACTGCCTACTCGGAGCATAGGCTACTCTGCTGTTCCTTGCTTAGTCGCTGGTGATTAGTATCTGAAAGAGTCATTAAGTTGTAAAAGGATTAAAGCCTTGAAAAGAATCCTTTCGTCTGTGTCTTGAGTTGGCTATTGGAGTCTACTGAAAGAGTCCGCTATGGTGCTCCTGACATATACACACACACACACACACACACACATATATATATATATATATATATATATCTCATAGAATCATAGAATAGTAGGGTTGGAAGGGGCCTATAAGACTATCAAGTCCAGGTCAGAGCATCCCTGACAGATGGCTGTCCAGCTTCATCTTGAATGCCTCCAGTGTAGGAGAGCCCACTACCTCCCTAGGTCATTGGTTCCACTGTCATATTGCTCTAGAAGTCAGGAAGTTTTTCCTGATGTTCAGCCGGAATCTGGCTTCCTGTAACTTGAGCCCATTATTCCGTGTCCTGCACTCTGGGATGATCGAGAAGAGATCCTGGCCTTCCTCTCTGTAACAACCTTTCAAGTACTTGAAGAGTGCTATCATATCTCCCCTCAGTCTTCTCTTCTCAAGGCTAAACATGTCCAGTTCTTTCAGTCTCACCTCATAGGGCTTTGTTTCCAGGCCCCTGAACATCTTTGCTGTCTTCCTGTGAACCTTTTCCAGTTTGTCTGCATCCTCCTTAAAATGTGGTGCCCAGAACTGGACACAGTACTCAAGATGAGGCCTAACTAGTGCTGAGTAGAGGGGAACTAGTACTTTGGAAGCTATACTTCTATTAATGCAGCCCAAAACAGCATTTGCCTTTTTTGCAGCCACATCACATTGTTGGCTCATATTCAGCTTGTGATCTACAGCAATTCTAAGGCCCTTCTTGCTTGTAGTATTGTTGAGCCAAGTCTCCCCCATCTTGTAACTGTGTATTTGGTTTCTTTTTCCTAGGTGCAAAACTTGGCATTTATCCTCATTAAATTTCATTCTGTTGTTTTCAGCTCAGTGCTCCAGCCTATCAAGATCACTTAGAATTTTGTTTCTGTCTTCCAGGGTATTAGCTATCCCACCCAATTTTGTGTCATCTGCAAATTTGATCAGCATTCCCTCCACCTCCTCCAAGTCATTAATAAAAATGTTGAAGAGCACTTGGCCCTGCGGTACCCCACTCGTTACCTCTCCTCGGTTTGAGAAGGTCCCATTGATAAGCACTCTTTGAGTCTGATTCTGTAGCCAACTGTGGCTGATAGTGTGTGTACCTGATAGTGTGTGTGTGTGTACACACACACACACACACACTCTTCATATATATCAACTGGAATTGATACACTTAAATCATGTAGTTCTATTATTTTCTTTTTTTCTCCTTTTCTCCTTTCTTTTTTATGGTTTTTCTTTTGTTGAAATTTACAATAAAATAATTTTAGAAGAAAAAAAGAAATAGGTTCTAGGTTAGAAACAAACCTTGGTCTGTGTCAAGCATAGGGTACAATGGGCAGATGGATATAACCTGTAATAGGGGGATGGCAGGTCTGGTGGGGAGGCTACAGAAGGAAGCATGCAGCCACACAGCCTTATCCTTTAACTACAGTTGACAGGCTTGTACTGCTTCTGTACCAGCCATCTAGTATGCAGACAAGAAGTTAACCCCCACCCCAAATGCCAAGTAATTCAATCTTCCAGACATCTGTAACTGTGAAACAGCAAGGAGATAGAAAAAACCCCACCAGCAGCAGCATAAACTAAGGAGAAAGAGAACAGCTTTGAACATCAGACTAGAGAAACAGATTTTTCAATATTTTATGTGACATGATACAACAGCAACTGAAGACAAGGGAACACAGGGTTTGCCTACATGACAGCTGACTGTAACCAAAAAAGCACTCTTGTACTATATTAGTTCATGGGCTTTATGGTGCATGAACCAAAATAGGAAGCCTGATATTTACAAAGCAAGGAGTCCATGTGCCTGCCCATGTTTCTTGCTGCCTTATGCCTGGGGACATGCTGGTTTAGAAGCATAAAAAGCAGTGTTTTGCAGGCAGGCAAGAGTGGACTCCAAACAACCATGGTATGCACAAATCCATCCAAATAAATATCCCAAACCACCAGATAGGGTTGTACGGACTGTGCAAAACCTGCTTTGTCTGTGTTTTGTGGATTGTCAGGGGCCTTTTGTTCTGTCGTCCACTCATACTCAGATGTGAATTATTTTTTTCCTCATGCGGAAAAATACGCAAATAATTACATAAAAGGTTTCATAACAATTTACATAATTTACCTCAGTACATAACATTTACCATATTGTCCCCCCTTCCATTCAACTTTTCCTCAGCAGAAACGTGCGTATTTTCCTACAAATAAATATGCATACATTTTGGGAAAGTAAAAAAAAACACCTGAAAGTCCATGGACTCCATGCGGCCTGAGGGGGTCACTCCGCAGAGGATTCCGCAGGGCAGATTCTTAAAAATCTGAACTCATTTTAGTCTGTCTTGAATTTCTCCAGCACCCATACTGACAGATAATATATGTAAAACAATTATTTCATTGGCTACTGTTTTCATGGAAGATACAAAATTATGAATCCACAAAGTTAAAAAACAAGATCCAAAGCAATTGTTTATCATATATTATCTCATAGTTTATATGTATTTGGGTGGATTTGTACCCACCAGAGGTTTTGGTAGTCTGCCGTCTGCCGTCAAAGAAAAGGTGTAGTCTTTCAGAGACCCTACCCCTACTTTAATTAAGTAGCATTGTTTTACCTTGCCTCCCCCAAAACCAAGTAAACAATAAGCTCTCACCTGGATATGTATTATTTCGTATACTACATTTTTAACCCATCTTTCTTCTAAGCTCAGGGGTGGTCTATAAGGTTCTGTCAGGTATCTCTTTTGTCCCTGCTGAACTTCAATAGCCAAAATTAAAACACAGACAAGAGGCTTCTATCCACAACTCTTGAATCCTTTTACTTCAATGGGTCATACAGATGCTAATTGTCAGTAACTCACAGTCTACAAAGGAAATGCCTTCAGAGATTTCAAAGAGAAACCAGGAAGACTGAAAGTTGCCTACCATTTGAGAAAAGGCGGGCACATTTCCCTAACTTAAGGGATGGGGGCGGGATCTCCCTCTGTCTCGAGATAAATCTACGTGTAGCTGTTCCTGCTGGGCCAATCGCGCAGATCGCCTCAGCTCCATCCCTGCCATCTCTCTCTTGGCCCTGCGTCTGCGCCTGGCTTCTAAGAATTCAGGCTGTCCAAGCCCCACCTCTCCCTGTTCACTATCTCTCACGGTGTGTGTGTGTGTGTGTGTGTGTGTGTGTGTGTGTGTGAAGAGAGGATCTCTCCATCCAGCTGGACTATTAAAACCTCAGGAGGCTGTTCCTCCCTGTCTGGAAGAGTCTGGGAAAGTTTCTCCCCCATGTTTTGCAGTTCCTCTTTGGACTCTGAGCTACTCTGCCACTGCCTATGCTCAGAGGCACCCCTGACAGGTTCATTTCTTCAGGTAATCCTCATAAAATCCCTGTGAGGTAAACTAGGCTGAGAGATAGCAACTGGCCCAAGGCCAGCCAGTAAACTTCATGGCTGACTGAACATTTGAACTTGGTTCTTCTCACCCCTAGTCTGACACTGTTAACACCACACTGCCATCAGCTATGTCCTAAAGGAAAAGATAAAAATGGATGTAGAGCCAGAAGGCAAAGAAGAGCAAACAGTTAACCAACTATGCCTCCCGCTCCTCTGAAATGGATCCAGATATCCATGAGTGGAGTTCTGCTCACGGAACAGGGCACTCTCAATTCATGGAAAGGGGGAGGCAATTTTTACTGATTTTTCTCCCCCATCCCTGGTTAAAAATTGCTCCGAATAATTGGTGGGTTTTCTGTAACAGTAGGTAGCATGGGAAGGCTGCAAGAAAAATCTTCTGCTCGATTGAAGCCACTTCTTTGAACAGAAGGGCAGCCTTCGATCCAACCTTCTTCATTTAAGACCAGTGTATAAGTTACATAACTACTTTCAAACTACAGAAAATGAATAGCGTCTCACTTATTGAACGTGAGCCAATACGGATATCAGTAACAAAGAAACATGACACAGAGAGATTGAGATAAGAGGTATAAATGCAGGAAACCTTATTTTTACTATACAGAACTGTAACCAGGTGAAGTGTGTGTGTGTGTGTGTGTGTGTGTGCGCGCCTGTCTTTTCAGTGTGTTTTAGAACATTTCATTGTGCAGCATATGCCACAGCCTCCCTGGAAATATCTGGCCAATATTTTATTTATGTAAAAAAATATCCTGCCATTCCACTGTCACAGGAGCACTCAAGGCGACTTGTATCATTTAACACCCCCCATTAACAATATTCAGTAAAACAAGTTAAGCAACAATAATAAAACCAAGACAACTACAGGAGACATGGGAGGGGGAACCATTTGTATTGGCCCCAGGAGCGTAACCAAGTCACCTGTAGTGTTAGAGGGGCCTAGAGATCCATAATGCTTGCTTAAGTTCATTATTGGTGCAATTCCCATGCTAGTAGGCCTCTGAGCATGTTGAGATGAGTCAGAAGGCCGATATCAAGATGTGCCTGGGAAGCAAAGTTTGTTTATCTTAGGTAGCTGTGCTGAGAACCAAATACTTCTAGTCTATGCTGGGAATGAACACTAGGGCTCCTTGCTGCTGTTATGCTGCCTTATTGCTAACATATATTGTATAAAACCCATTGAACCTCATGGCTCTGGGTTCAGAGAAGCTGTCTGATCCAACCATTGGGTATGCCTGTGTGCTGTAAGTTACTCAATAAAGTACTCATTTATCAGTAAACCTGGATCTTGTTTATCACTATCTTCGCACCTCTAAATTACGAGTTCAGAGCCTACTGCAGGGGCAACACACCATTAGAGAAGTAGGAACCTGGTGGGAAGTCACATAGCCTTATGGCTAACAGAGTCTCTCCATGGAGAAGGCTGGGCTGGGGACAGCTCAAGAGAACAGAAATGTCTAGAACTCTCTCAGAGCAGAAAATGCAATAGTACATGCATTCAGGGAGGATGTCAGAGGTCAAAACAGTTAATGAAAACAGGAAAGTGTAGAACCGATTATATGCTTGAGGCAGTGCCTCGAAAGCTGCCCCCCTTCCACTGCCTTCTAAGGGAATATGGTTGGGGGACAGCCACCCCCCAAGAACAGCCAAAGTTTACCTCTCATTAAAAAATCCAACAAATACTGTCCAAATCAAATCAATACTACACTGGGTGACTGCCCAGTGACTTCCTAGCGTTCTAGTTCAAGCAGTTTGATCTTAGAGTACTTCCAAATGGAAAACACCTAGTGCTACCAATGAAATAGATTGTGCAGCTATTGCTTAACGGCTATTCTGTGGAAAGGAAAAAGATGGAAGTAGTGGTGGGAAAACATGGGAGGGTTACAAATGGAAGACAATAGCCTGGTTTGCATGATCACCGCAGCCCACCGTGGCTTATTTAAGCCACGATGGGTTGCAGTGCATGGCGGCAGCCATTGTAAATATTCAAACTGCAGCTTATCATAACATCTGAACCCAGTGCAAAGTGGGTTGTTGCTAGGGATGTGTAAATCACCAAAACTTGAGCTTGCCAAAGTTCTTCAAATTCCACCTCAAAGCTCGTTCTGACTGAAGTCTGTATCAGATTGCGAGCTTTGTGGTTTTCTTTTTGCATGAAAATCCATGGGTATTTTCATGCGTATTTTTCCAAATGTACGCATCAATTGTGTGCATCTTTGATATCTATACATTCTTCTCCCATTGATTAAATTGTATTTGTGTGCATTTTTCAAAAGCACACATTTTTTCATTCACATTTTTCAAATGTACGCATGCTGTTGAACATAATTTTTTGGGTCTGCAAATCATATGGCAAACTCGGACATGTACAGAGTTCGATCACAGCTTGTGTCCAAGTCCATGTTTGGTCTGGAAGGTGCAAACTGGGTAAATCCTGATAAAAAGCAAACTGAAACAAATTTCTCATACATTCCTAGTTGTTGCCGTGGTTAACAAACCACCTCCAACCCAAAAACCGTCCATGGGTTGTGGGTGATTTGCTAACTACGGCAACTATCCACCCTCGCCAAGTTCGGACGTCACAATCAGCAGTAGAGACCACCTGCCATGACTTGAATATATGCAATGGCCACTGGCATGTGCCACAACCCACTGTGGTGAGCGTGCAAACCAGTCCAATGTTGTCATCCCTGTTACCGCCCCATAAAATGCTGTGAATGAGGCAGGGCAACTGCAATACTAAAAACCTCATCTGCAAGTACTCTTGATCCTTAACTTCTTGCAATGCACCCATGATTCAGGAATTATGGCTGACTCTACATTGCTAATGCTCAGTTCACATATGCAAGCTGCAATATACTAGTTCATTGAAAACCAAAGCCTTACATGGCAAGCCAATTCTGTGGAGCAGCTCCTCACTTGGTTTGGGAAATTTGCTCCATCTGAACTTCAAAACCAGAGAGATTGTGTTGGATTAGTGAAAACCACCAGAATCATGTGGGGAAGTCTCCAGCATACTACCCGAAGCTGTCTCCACACTAATATTTCAAGCAGCTTGTGTTGATATGAACTGGGTCTATAACATTTCAATAAGGAATCATCATACAGATAAGGAATATCAAGGGCTACTTGAGTATTCCTTTGTTTTGTAAAAATGCTGACCCTTGCCCAGATGTAACGAAGGTGTCACTTTGTCACTATTTCACCTTGAAAGTGGCTAAGAGGTCTTGAAATGTTACTGAGACATGACAAACTTGTATCAATCTTGGTGTAATGGAACTCGCTCTGATTGAATAACAGCCATCACAGGACAGATGGTGACTCAGTGAGGAGGCATTCAGTGGTACATTTAAAATATGCTTGACGTGTTAGTATTTTGGAAATGGGTAATGAAATAAACATTGTCATGAGAATAATGGGTCCCGACTCCCGAGTATGACATTTGAGCATCAACACAGCACAAACAATGAGATACAAAGCTCCAACTTTTCTGCTGTCATACACACAACTCCTACCTGAACATGTCCCCCAGGCCCTTGAGCATTCCTTTCTTGGCTTTAATTTTATCCTTCTCTTTATCTCGATCTTTCTTCTTGTCCTTCCCAATTTTTTTCCGCTCCCCTTTATCTTGACTGCCATTCATCTGTCTTTCCAGAGAATGAGATGGTTGGTCACTCGATGTGGACACGGATTCTCTTCCTGATCGTGAGCTTTCCTCAGTGTCTTCTTCCACTGAAAGAGTAAGAATTTTAGTGGGGGTAGAAGATTAGATTTTAAAAGATTAGAAACTTTTCCCTGCATCAATTTCAGGCAAATATAGATTAACAACCAACCTCATGACTATTGGGTAACCATACCTGTTCACCCAAGATGAACAGGCATTACCCTCCAACCCCCAGCAACCACACAAGTGGCAATCTGCAGCCCCCAGTCTGTGACTCTTTATGTTTGTCTCTGAGAGCCAAAGACATAGGCTTCATGGTACTGAGCTTTGGGGGTTCTGAGCAAAGTGGGGCTTTTGGTTTAACTTCCTTGTTTGGCATTCTGGTTCATTGCATCTGTGCATGTGTAACACAATGGCTGGATTGGGATATCCCATTAAACCGTGATTTCTCATGATAAGAATGGGTCTAGCCTGGTGTACTATCCTGCCCCTCCTCTTTCCCTTCTAATTTCAGTGAACCAGAGTTTAGCATTATGTCTGAATCCTAAACAGTGGTTAATCTTAATTGTGGTTTGTTGAAACAAGCCAGCTTCATAAACCATAGTTAAGATTAATCACAGTTTGCCAGGTTCAGATGATAATTTTTGTGAACTGCCCAAATAGCTTCAGCTATGGGGCAGTATAGAACTATAATAAAAGAAATGCAGACAAGGTGCAGTTAATTGAAAAGGAAGCAAAACTTTGGAACTCCTCCTTGCAGCTATGCTGAAAGAGGAGAAGGGAGGGGGAGTGTGTGAGCACAGGAGGAAGTTAGGTTCTTTCTTATCCCTATAAAACATGGTTTATCATGATGACCAATTGCTGCCATTTTCTCCATTGCCTACTGAGACATTACAGTGATGTTTAGTATGTACATTTACAACATACTTCTCCATTTTAAATTCAGACACTACCTTAACCCCCACACCCAATTGAAGGAGAAAAGAAAAGATGCAAAATGCATTAAAACACCTGCCTTGAAGACTGAGATACTGGAATGAAAAACAAACTTGTGCACATTCAAGGTTCAATTCTACATTTTGAATTCAAACACCAGCTCAGTTCCACATTTGAGTTCCTTTAGGCTGGCAAAGATATAAGACTTGTTATGTAATATATAGTGTTTTATATAGGTGCTATCTAAAAGTGCTAAGTTGGCCTGTCTCTGTTGTCCTTCTGCTGGTAGGCAAAGACATTTTATTCAGGCAGGTCTTGGGTATGTAAGTGGCCTGTTGCTGAAGGGATTTTAAAATTGTTTGGAGCTGCTTAATTCTTTAACTGTAGTGTGTTTAATTGTGTGTTTTTAAATTTAAGTTTTTATGGCTTCATTAAGATTTTGTTTTTAATCCAGATTCTATGGTTAGCCACCTTGAGTGCCATTCTTTGGCAGAAAGGTGGGACAGAAATAAAATAAATACATTATGATATCTGTCTGAGCACTGAGGTATCACAATACTTTTCAAAAGGTAGGAAGAGGGAGAGAAGGGGCAATATATACTACAATGAAATATCGGAAGTGAGGGCTCACACACATTGTGCTTTAAGGCAGTGTTAAAAATACAAAGCAATTAAAAGTAATTTATACTACTTGACATTCAATAAGGATAGCGATAATAACAATGTGGCTTAATAGCTTATTGAAGTATTTCTATGCACACTTCTCTTCCTATTAAAAACAATCAATCCCACCTTGTGACACTCAAGTCTGCTGAATATTCACACCTCTTGATCATCATCAGCTATTTCAATACTGAGTTGTTTCAATACCTCAGTGAAAAATTACATCCATGTTGAAAGGCAGAATACCTCTGAACATGACTTGCTTGTGGGAGAGGGAACAACAGGCAGGGAAAGCGATTGCCTTCACTCTCCCCTTCTGGGCTTTTAATTTTATTTATATACATCACCCCTTTGATAAAACTCCATTGTGGCTTTCTGGAGGCATCATGTTGGATACTGTGGGAAATAGGATGCTAGTCTATATGGGATTTCAGTCTGATGCAGTGACACTCTTCTTGTATTATACTCCTCCTTCCTTTAGTGGATGGCCACATCCGCTGAGGGTCAGGGAACATACTCATTCAGGATGTTTCAGTTTTGTGCAATAACAGTTTAGCCATCTGGAGAAACAGCCGCTGCATAGGGACAATACTTCAGACTCTTAACTGCAATAGAAAATTCTGCAGGATTCCAGTGCGCCGCACAGAACAAAGGCTGCCCCAATTTTTTCCCTTTGTTGGTAAGTGGACTTCCCCACTGCTTTGCAATTCATTTCACACCGTATCTCATTTTAATATAACTTCAACTGTACAATGAACTCTAGTTTAGGCAACTACAGCCTGATATTCACTTCTTACGCTGTGATCCAGAGAGCCCTTTTATGTACTGAAACAGGTTTTGTGTACATGCAACATAGCTCTCTGAACAGCAACTTCTCACTGAGCGCTTGTAAACTGCTTTTTAACCCCCTCATATACCCTGATTTAGAAGCTGCGTGCAAGGCAATGAGAGAAGGGATGGATGAATCACTTGTTTGGATCAGGGCCAACACTTTATATATGGGAACAACTGTAGTTCAGTGGTAGAGCACATGCCTTGCAGGCAAAAGGTTCAATCCCAGGTATTTCTAGCTGCAGCTGGAAAAGACTCATTTGGAACTCTGGGAGAGTTGTTGCCAATCATTGTAGACAACATGGAGCTATATGGGCCAATGGGAAGTTGCTGCCAGTCACTGTAGACAGTACTGAGTAGGTGGACTGACTCAGGATAAAGACGTTTCTTATGTTCGTCCTATAACCTGATCCTAATCAATCAACTGGTATCTATTTTCCCCAGATTGTCATGATTTGGGGCTTCTTTAAACACAAATTAAATCAGATTTTTCATGCAGGTTTCTTCCTTCAGTTATAAACAACCTGTTCACGAATGTTTCACAAATATGAAAATGCTGCCACATTAAAATTCAAGTCTAGGCAACGTCTGATTTTTTCGTGATACTCCACAGATGACGTTAGATTACTGAAAAAGCATTGAAGGGAGTCTCCCCACACACACACACACACACACACTTCAATTGTAGGCAAAAGATTAATTCAGACTGTCCTTTTGAGTATGATGGAAGTGCAGAGACATATTCCATTGAAGAGAACCTACAGGAAAAGTATTGCGAAACTACTCTCCTAATTACTCCATAATACAAGCGAAATGCACATGAGAAACTGCAACTATTGAATGTGAATGTTCCATAACTGAGATTCTAGAATGTTTCTTGTGTTATTTAATACAAGCGGAGGCTCTAGCAATTAAGACACAAGAGAGATTACAAAGCTCTTCCAATTTATTCAGATTCAAATGACTTGCTCTCAGACAACAGAGCGGAGAATGGAAACTCTGTTTCTTATCAGCCATTCCAAGAGTTTGAAAACAAGCACTGTGATTAGTATGATCCAAATACCCCAAGAAGTCAGCTGTGACTATCTGATTATAGCCATTAAAATCTATAGGTACCCTCCTCCAAATGTAAAGTCTTCCCATGTGTCTCTTTCTGTTTGAATAGCCTCTTGTTCTGGGGACAGCAATTATATTATTGGGGGGGGGGGTTAAAAAAAGGTTCACAGAGTCAGTGTAGTCCTCTATCATGTAACATATCCTTATAATTTTAGAACTCCATGAAAGATATGACCAAGATTTCTTTATAAACACTTCAATGCAGCTCTTCTTGAAAACACAGAAAGGGTCACTGACTGGCAAGATGAAATGTTAGTTTTATAATGAGAGAAAAGGGTTTTCTAAATTTTGAACTATTCTAAAAAGATATAACATGTTTGGACACATCCCACCTCGATAGGGCTCAGTCATGCCCTTTAGGGCTGTTGCACTCATGTTCTGCTTGTGGGCAGCTCATGTTGCATTCATGTTTCCCATGGGCAGCTGGTTGGCCACTGTGTGAACAGAATGCTGGACTAGATGGACCCTTGGTCTGATCCAGCAGGGCTCTTCTTATGTTCTTATGTTTAATTCTCCCTCTGCTGCCTGCCCTGCTTGGCCAGGGAGCCTTGTCAAGGGACCTTTAACACTACCTGAAATAGGAGGCCTAAGTCCAGCTCCAATGGTAACATCTAGCAACTCTACCAGATCGTTTCTACGGGAGGCATCACTGAGCCCTGTATGGATCCCTTCCATCCCTCCTGGAGCAGGTGAATTTAGGACACAACATTGTGCAAGCTTTATGTTTTCAGAAAGAAAGATCAGTAATTGCTTCTCTCTCCCAACATGCATTGCTAGGTGCAATCTCATACCTGCAACATCTACCACGGACTAATTCATTCAGACTGCAAATCTCTATTTTGAGACTGAGTCTATCTAAACTGCAGAGCTCCTGGGCTTTGGACATTGGGGCACTGTTTCTTTCCCCAACCACTGCTTTTTGTACCACCTAGCCAGATAAAGAGTTGTGGAGAACTCGAAAGTTTGCACAATTCTGCAAATTTTGGGTTTGTTGTAATTCAAGAATTGCCCAACTGTAGATTTTGGATTTTTTTTTCTCATGGACCAGCATGACTACCTTTGCTTTTAGAGATTATGTGCTTATGGCAGCAGTGAAAAATTAGTCAGAGAATTTTGTACCGAAGGACACATACATTGGGCATAAAGTTAGAAGAGGATCACTTCCTAAAGAACCATACACAGCCACCAAGGCCTTCCTCCCACCCACCCGGCTGCAGTTCTTAGCACACTCCAAACAACCTCTGCTGAGACATGGGGGACCATCCAGAATGGCATACAATGTGGCACCCATGGTGGAGGGGAGAAAAATTGGTACCTCTCACTCATGAGCAAGCAGAAGTGCCTCTTGCTCATGCAGGGAGCCCTTGGGGATTCAAGCCCTAGTGTCCTACTTCCTATATAGGGTGGCCACTCATGAATTGCCAAAAAAGAGGAAATGCATCACCAAAAAAAAAGAGGACAAAATAAGGATAATTTGCATAAAATTTGCATATGAAAATTTGCATGTATAGCTGCAAATTTAGAAAAAAATATAATAATTATAATTTAAACAGAAATATAGTACATCTCACATCAGTGTGGAGGACAGAGAACAAGTAACCCCTTTGCCTGCCTGTTCAGCCTGCTGAACCATTCTTATGTTTCTTTATCTTTAAACCAGACTTGGACAGGATAGCCCTTCAAATAGAGAACACCTTCAAAAGATGTCCCTGGCACCCCTTCAAAAAGAGGACTCTCCTCTGTAAAACAGGACACACGGCCACCCTATATTACTGGTCAACTAAGCTAGACTGGCAGCATGAAACACCAGAATAGCATTTAGCTGTTTCAAATTGCCAGGTGTGGAATGAAGCAAAATTAATCCTGCTGAAGTATGGAAGAGAAAATCATATTTCAAATGTCCTCAGATTCAATTATGGGATATTTTTAGAAGCAGATTAAAAAAAAATAGAACAGTGAATTGGTAGGAGCAAATTTGCTCATTAGGACAAGAGATTCTTAAAATGTAAACACATCCATAAAAAGTGGAGTGTGCCAATTCATTTTTCAAACTACTTGTGACAGTGGACAAGCTGACAAACTAATTACTTCAGCTTCCCCAGCTTCTTTTTTCATTCATAAACTTTTAATGTATAAATGTACTGTGAAATGAAAAGAATAATTATTCTGCTAGGAGACACTGAAAATCCTTCAACATCAATATTAAAAATTTAATAATTTTCATGTAATTCTGGCCAATTTGAATTAATGTGCTCTTCCCTGTATTGTTGTTCAATGCCGATTGTCATTTTACTAGCCCATTGATGTTCAGTTTAATAATCATAAGGTTAAGTTTGAAAAGATTATTTTATGTTAATGACATCCTTCACATGTCTGGTCATTCTTAGGGTCAAGGAACTGAATATGTAAATGAATACCCATTAGGATGGGTAATAGCTGATCACTTGCTTTACGCTTTATTAGATCTGCCAAACTTACGTATTCTAATTAAGGAACAGAGGTAATTTTTAGTCACTTTATGGATGAACTTTTAATGCTAAGATTTTTCATTCCAAGAGCAACTTATTTCTTCCCGTTTTTGTTAAACTTTAGAACAAAAGTTTAACAAAACTTCCTTTTTCACTGAGCTCATCTTCTTGCTCTCCATATATAAAGATTTCCACCCATAAGAAGATCTGCACTGAATCAGACCAAGGCCTATATAGCCTGGCATTCTGTTCCCAGAGTGGCCAACCAAAAGCCTAAGTGAAGCCCACAAGCAGGACATGAGGGTAATAACACCTCCCGGTTGTGTTCCCCAGAAGCTGGAGGTAATGTACAGCCATCATGACTAATAGCCTTTGACAGCCCTAGTATCCATGAATTTTGTTTAATCTCTCTTTAAAGCCATTCAAGTTGGTGGCCATCATTACATCTTGTAGCAGCAATTCCACAGGTTAATAATGCATTGTGGGAAGAAGCACTTCCACTTGTCTGTCCGGAATCTCACACCAATCAGCTTCATTGGGTGATCCCATGTTCTTTTCCACACCATGCATAATATATAGTTTTCCACCCAGCATGTTTACCATGCCATGCAGCAATGCTTGGCCCTTTGGCGGATTTGTTTCTTTCATAGGATGGCTGGAGGAACCACGTGGCCGGAAACTTTTATCGTGGATCCAAAATGACCTCAGAGAAATAACAACCGTTCTACATGAGGTAAATGTAAGGGAACTCTTAGTGCCAAGGGTATGCTAGACACTATACAGAATATAGTAGGGGCCCTAATCCCAGTCTCTCTCACTGGGTGAGAGTGAGTGAGTAGGGAACTGACACTGAGAAGCAGGGATGGGGAGATGAAAAGCCAGTTGGCAAAGGAGAAACTAGTAAAAGAAGGCTGAAGTTGTGTTCAAAAAAGGCTCTCCTATGGAAAGAAACCTCAAGAAAAGACTTGGAAGGAGGCAAAGAAAGAGAGCAAGGGGACAGCATAAGACAAGACATGAAGAGAGAGAAAACAAGACAGGACTGAGAAAGGCACCTGATGTGAATAGGTGGTGGGGAGAGCAGGAAGGGATGTCAGCCAGAATCCTCTATTATACTTTGTGAGCTAGTTGAACAAGAACTGGGCTACACTGCTGGCACTAACTGAATATCTAATAGCATCAGCACAGCACTGATAGTGCTGTGCCGAAACTTCTTCCATTTTCTTCCATTTCCTGGGGGTGAGGGCAAAGCAAAAACTCTGGAGAAAGAGGCTAGGAGAGGTGAGAATTTTGGAGAATTTTCTACGGGGGAGGGGGACAGAGTTTCCACATAACTTTTTAAGTGTAGGCAATTCTTGAGGGGTCTTCTTGTTGTTTAAACACCCCTCCACTTGCAGGAGGCAGGTGACCCTCTCCCTCAACGAGCACTATTTGCCACTCAAATGGCTGCTCCTTCTTTTCTCTAAGTGCCCCATCTATGCACATGGGGGCCTTAAAAGGCATTTTTACAGGTATTCTATGACTATAATTGATGTTTTTGTTATGTAAATAGCAGCTGTAGAGATGCCTGAGCGGCCTCAGGACTGGGGACGGGGGAGTTTAACTCTTTCTCTTCCCACCACAGTCCTTACTAGTGCTGTGCCGACAATGTCGATTCTTCCATTTTTGGCATTTTGGGAGGTGGGGACGAAAACTCTTGTGAAAGAGGCTGGGAGAGGTGAGAATTTGGGGGAGTTTTCGCCTTGGGGAGGGAGACAAGGTTTCCGCATATCTTTTTAAGTGTAGGAAATTCTTGAGGGGTCTTCTTTCTATTTTTTTTAAGCACCCCCTACACTTGCAAGAGCCCAGGACTCTTCTTCAGCCCAGCAGTTCTTTCTGAATTTCCAGGAGACCACGTGACCTCGCCCTCTCCAACAGGCATTCAGGAAGAACCCCCAGCTGAAGAAGGGTCTTGGGCTCTTGCAAGTGCAGAGGGTGTTTAAAAGAAAAAAATATATAGAAAGAAGACCCCTCAAGAATCACCTACACTTAAAAAAAGGTATGTGGGAAAACCCTGATCCCCTCCCCAAGGATAAAATTCTCCAAAATTCTTCCCCTCTCTGCAAAAGAGGCAGAAAAAACAATGCCTCTTTTGCAGGGAAAGAAAAAGTTCCTGAAAATAGGGGACAGGATTCAGCACAGCACTAGCACTGACTTCATCAGAGGCCTGCATCATTTGGAGGTCTCCAGTATGTGAGGAATTTCATGGCTACTGTGCTTGGTGAAATGTAAAAATCTAGCATGGAGGAGATAAAAGTAAAAGTAAAAGAAAGCTTTAAGACAGCAAACAAGAATCTAGAACAAGCGTGTACAACTTTTTTGGCTCAGAGGGCTGCATCATGTGCATCCCTTGCACGGGGGGCACACGCACAAACATGTGAATTCGCACAAACATGCACACAAGCCTGGGGATTACCTCACTAACGCTAGCAAGGGCATTCCTTGCTTATCTCTGAACTCTGCTGGGAGATCAGAGCTAAGGAAAGGATTTCTCCCGCTAATGGCAAGGGAATTCCTTCCTTTGCTGTTGTCAGAGATCAAAGATAAGGAAGGCATTCCTTTGCTAGTGCTAGCAAAGGAAACCCCAGGCAGTGCTGCCACCATGGCAGATGTAGGGCAGGGGGGACGGATCTGGCAGGTTGCTTTGTGAGATGCACTTTTTAGATGCCTGTTCTACCAGGAGGAAGAGGAGAAATAGTTGTCATCCTTCTACTATGATGATGATGACTTGATCGGAAGCCACTGCCATGCCTTAACAGGAGGCAGGATCATAGAAGCAGTAGAGGAAGATGACTTCTACTCTGTCTACTCTGAAGTGAGCCCCACTATTTTCAATGGGGCTTACTCTCAGGTAAGTACGTATAGGATTGCAGCCTAAAAGGACCATCAGTAGCAAAAAGTAATTAAAATAAAGACATTTCCATGAAGGTTTTACTTACAGGTTTCCATGCCTTCATCATCCTCATCTGCAACAGGTTTGTCATACGATTTGTCAATTGCAGCTCTGAAGCTTTCATTGCATCCTCGCCCTCGAATTATTCGTGGTCGTGGACGATGGAAAGGAATATCACCATTCAAAGTCACCTCAGCTACTGCTGTCTGCAAACTTTCTAATGAGCTGGATTTTTTCAGGCCTAATGAAGGGCCCACATCTCTGGTTGGGGAACCTTAATTTTTATTTAAAATAAAGGTTAATTAGGATTAGCAAGGAGGACCCCTCCTGTTTGATTATTCACATCTACAGCAATGGTCTATGGGGTATATGCTTAACATTATTCATATTATCTCTATACTCTGGAGGGAATTCTAGGCAGATGTGTTGGTTGGAACAATGAGTGTGTCAGGTCATACTCTGTGAATCTGACAAGCTTAGCAACATCCCACTTCTTAAATTGGTGGGAAGGTAAAGTCATCACTGTTATTTCAACCATTTTAATGAGAACAAAATAATTACCAAGCTGTTAAAAAAACAAACCAGAATTCATATATTAAAGATGTCAGCACTATATATTTGATTGGCATAGCCAGTTAATTTTCTTTTTTAAAACAGAAAAAACAATCCTATGTAACTGCTGGAAATGATGAACATTAAGGAGATTTTATTGACCTAAAATTAGCCTGCATTCTCAGAATAACATCTAGGGAAAATTCTGCCTCACTAGCTACTTTCATGAAGTGAATTTTAATAACCTGCACTTAAATATTACACTGTTTCTGAGGGCTTGTCTTCATAGATTTTTTCCCTTGGATTAATTAACCCATATTAGTTAATATGGTTACTATACATTAAAGCTCATGTCGACACTTATTATGGAATAAATGTGAGTAATGTAATTTTTTTTACCTTGATTAGGAACAGAGATTACCCACAGTGTGATAAAAGCACTAATAATCTCAAATAAGCATTTACATAAGAAACATTAGCAAATAAATAACATTAATAAGCAAAAGAAAAATAATTAGAACAGCATACAAAAATCATTTTTGAACGGCATGCATACGAATAGCAGTGAACTTAATGGACAAATTATGTCACTGAAAAAAGATTAGGAATGGGTCCTGTAAAACATTAATTGTTGCATGCTATTCTACTTTAGGCTGTTCTTGTGTTTCCTAATGTTGTTTATCAATATTCCCTATGAAAAACTTTATGAAGATTATGAGTACAATTATCATGCTAAGAAAATCCCTGTTTCTAAACAAAGTAACAAAACCTACTCTTGAAGTATCTGATGTTCGTGTCAGACAAGCCTAAAACTAATATAAAACTTAAATAATTGAAACCATTTCCTGAAATTTAAATTTAGACTCCTAAGAGCTGACCCCACCTCATGGGGTCAACTGCTCGCGGCTGGGGGTCAGCAAAGGGCAATCTGTCCATGTGGCGGCTGCCATGACCAATGCTGACTTGGCAGATGCTGTTAGAAGTTTCCTGATCATGGACCATGTTTGTGAGCAGAAGGAATTTTCTTCCTATGGCATGTTAGCAGTTTCCCCCCTGTCATTATAACCCCAGATTCCAGAGCCAGCCCAAATATGGAATGGCCTGTCCTTAAAATGATCAGGGTGTTGTGGATGTCCACCAAAGCTACTTGCACCACTGTAGAGTTAGCCACTAAGAATGCCTTTCTACATGCTCTTGAGTTACAGATGAAATAATTAGGAAAATGTATGCCTGAACATAGGAAGAGTGTTTTGTGACCAGTCATGCCCCCCATGGCAACCATTTTATGAATGGGCAAGTCCTCAATGGCAACTAAGTTGTGAGAGCACCCACAACACTTTCTCGAAATTCCAAATGTGCCCACTGACCCCAAAAGCTTGGGACCCCTGCTTTAAAGGTTCTGAAAATGAAGTGGGTTTACAGGAAACCCTGTACAGGAAACCCTTAATTGTTGTTAACATTGGTGCAAAGTACTTCAGTGCAGTTATGGGTGAATTTGCTTGAGGGGGGGAGAGGCTGAGGCAAGGGAGCAGGGGTTCCTGAGTTATCTTCCAATCTGCTAACCATGGTTAAGATGGAGCCATAAATGTATCTCCTCCACTGCTTTGCAAGGCAACGTTCATAAGGAATGACTCACTGATTAATGACAGAATTAGGAAGCAGCTGCAATAGAGTCCAACACCTATAGTGAACCCCATACAATGCGTAAGCCATGCTCACCCTACACTCAGAAGATAAGGCATCTCAGGAAACAATTTTTATAGAAGATTGGAAACCGCTGTAACCAAGTATCTGTAAACTCACAGACTGTTAAAAAATGCAGTAAACTGTAAGAAATGGTTCCCATCCCACAGTTCCCCAATATTTTAGGGAGGAAAAGGACCTGGGGAGAACTGGAGACAAGGGCCAGCTAGTGTGATGAGCAAGAAAGGAAAAGGATAGTTCAGCTCTTCACAGCTGTGTAAACAATCCTTAGCCTATGCTTGCAAAATATTTGGAATAATGTCTAGTGCAAGTTATCGGACATAGTTATATTATATAGCTAGTTTGCTAACTAGTGATATATATTTCCAGAGGATATTTCTGATGTTGATATGTTAGGAGAAAGCTTCAGCATGGATAACTATCCTGTATTTCACATTGACTTTACAGTCATCTAACCCTTATAGGAAGTTTGATGAGTGATTTATTTTTTAAAGTTTAGGTCTGTTCAAATCCTATCTGAGAGACAGCATACCCACCCACCCACACAAAATTGGAGGTGAAATTTTTGAAAGACCAAGGGATGAGGTAGCTGCGAATAAAGCAGCTGTTGAAAAGATTTATTCCTTAAACCAATGGGAGAGAAAATTATCCTATTATGTGGCAACTTTAAGCTCCCTCAGATTCTGCATTTGAATATCCATTTTAAATGAAATATGCATCAATCTTATTCTAATTACCAAGTGGCTCCACACTCCTTTTGTAAACAGTAGTTACATTATGTACCTATTTATGCTCATAAGAGACACTGAAGAAAATGGCCCATTTCCTGCTACCCAGTATGGATCATTGTGAGAACAATATTTATTTAAGTTGTGCTCTCCCAAAGGAAAAGCGAGATGGGATATGACCTAATGTTCCCAGAGTACTGTAAAACTAATAATGGATTGCAGAAATGGGAAAAGAGTATTTATTGAACTTGGGTGGCCATCAACATAAATGTGGACAGTTCACAGATGCTGGAAGACTGGAATAACCCTGCATAAGCAGAATATGTACTATAGCAGTAAAAGCCATTTCTGTGTTAACAGCTCAGTGTTTTACTGGTTACTTCACAGCAAGGAAACAGTTCTCAGAAACTGTGGTTTGGTTGAGAACCGCAGTGCAGATGTCCCTAAGTTACACCACTGGTTTCAATGGGGTTGAAAGATGGCTAACTTTCTCTGGATTGAGACCTGAATCTTTTGGAGCAAAATCCTATGCATGTCTACTGGAAGGAAGTCTTACTGAGTTTGGGGAGGGGGGAGACTTACTCCCAGATAAGTGCACATAGGATTGCAGTTTAGTAATGGAAATGAGGTTGCATTTTAAGACACTCCTGAAAAAGGGCACTGGGAAACCTTCCAACTCAATCGCCACTGAAACAGATGGGTTGTTTCCAAAGTCTGCAATGTTTCAGAATACCCTAATAAATAATGTCAGAGCATCTTAACTAGTGGAGGCTGGTGGCTCCGATGCCAGTGGGGCAGTGAATCTACTACAGGTTTCAGTCAGAACTGGCCAGAACTCTAAAGGAGCTACCTTGGATAGCTCCTTTAGAGTTCTGACTGGTTCTGACTGAAACCCGGAGCAGATTCATGGCCACACCGACATTGGAGCCACCAGCCTCCACTGCTTTTAACCATTTCTTTTCAGAATTAATGACTCATACATTCACCATTTGCTAACCTCAAAGTGAAGGGATGCTAGGAAAAAGTTATCATTTTAAATGGAACCGAAGACCCTTGAAGCTTTTTTGTTTTTATTCTTGAATACAAGAAACCAACCTCTGCCTCATATAAATCATGTCTTCCAAAAGTATAGTTGACTCCTAACCCTCCTGTCTGGTATGTACAACATGCATCTCATTACCAATTTTAAGATGAAAATCAGAAGAGCATTTGTAATTTTTAGAAGGAATAGTCTCACTGGATCAGATATGGGAACAGAAACCTTACTCACTTCATGGATTCAGATAAATCTAAGTGGCATATCTTATAAAAACAAACCAAGAGTCTTTTGTCACTTTAAAGACTAATTAATTGTGGCCTGAACTTTCATAGCAAGAGTCTTTTCCATCAGACGTGTCTAATGTTAGTCTGTTGCCTCTAATATTGCACACCACCACAAAGGTTTTAAGTCTGGTGCCACAACAACACTCTTTGCTGCTATTTTTTTTCTGCAACAGACTAACGAGGATACTCTTCTAGCAGATAACTTACTTAGAATTTGTATCCTGATGCTCCAGTTGCAGCCAGTGAGCACAGAAAGAATCCCTCCCAGCAAATTTGTGTTTTGAGAGACTGCTAGGACTATCAATAGGAGGTTGGGTAACATGGAGTTGCATCCAAATGAATATTCCTTAGTACTACACAGTGGAAGGGTTTTATTTGGGATTCTGACTGATCACTGCTTTTGAATCATCCTTGCATCAGATTAATGGTGCTGGGTTATTTTTGGTCTTCTCCTATGAGTTGTGGTTGAGCTCCTGTATAGGGCCATCTGGAAATATTTTCTGTGAAGGAGCTTTTCTGCACACACTGTGGCATGAACTGCATGAGGTGATTCTGTGTGGAAAAGGCACATACAAACCTTCATTGTCGCAGTATACATTCTTGTGGTTGACCTCATTTATTGCACACTTTCGTATACACCTTATGAGCACTGTTACACGTAAGATATATCTATGCATGTCTTTCAGTAAATTCAGAACCTTTGTAAACATTGACATTGTATTGGTAATTTTTTTTTTAATATTAGGAGGTCCCCTGGGAAAATGCTAAAAATCTTTGTATCCTGAGGGATGTTTTCACATTTATCCTCATAGCATGGTAAAGTTCATTTACCACCAGAAATGAGGATGACATTTGGACTTTTACTTGTTACTCAGTTGGCTTGAAGATTCACTTGTGACTGTCTGACATGTTCCTTTGGACCTACATAAATATTTATACCTGTATCTAGATCACTAAAGACCACTGACTGTTGTTGCAACCTTTGTTATACAAACAAGCCAGTCAAAGTTTTCTCATATCCCAGAATCACCTAACGTAGATACAGAAATGCATTTCCCCGGGGTGGCCAAATTGTGGCTCAGGAACTACATACAGCTCTTTGAAATTTTAAGTGTGGCTCTTGAGCCAACAAAGGTGTCTGTATTTTATGGCTCCTGGCATCATCTTGAGATGCCAGTAGACCAGGCAATCCCTACACACTGCAGCTACTTGGGCTGCTAATGCCACTGAGGACCTCCGGCACTGAGGAGAGAGAAGAAACTGAAGAGACATGAACAGCATGCAAAGAGGGTGGAGATGGCTAAGGGAGCATGGAGGGGGATATTACTGAGAAGCTCAGCCATGGTGGCTTGAATACATGTAGTCTCTATTCTGGCATCACCCTAGCACCTTGACTAATATTTATTTTGCTCCGGGAAAGGCTGCATGGGCAGGGGGGTCATGGCAGCTAGGAACAAGAATTTCCTGAGGTTGGCAAATTAGGCTACATGCCTTTATTGCAATTAAAGTTCATTGCCTTATGTATCCTCTACTGGAGGTATGGGGAACCTTTGTCAGCATGATGGCCAAATTCCAATAAGGGAAAGGTTCTGGGGGCCGCTTTGAATCTGTGGGCATGAGAAAGGCCAAAATGAGATTTTTTTTTTACTGATTTTAAGTCTATTCAGAAGTAAGCAGGGAAAGGCTTCTGCATGTCTTTTCATAGATAAGCAGCAATGAATCACTCAATAGCACGTTCACAGAGCATCCAAAATACCAAGCTTCTGTATGCCTACTCAGAAATAAGAAGGAAAAGGGGTGGGGTCTGGGGAAGAAGCTGGCAGGCCAGATAGGGAATGCCTCTGCATCAGGTTCCCCATCCCTGCTCTACTGTGGCTTAGTTAAAGGAGTTGCCCTGCTGCAGTATATAAAGCTTTGGAACTCGGAATAAATGCAAATGTCTTTCTAATGACAAAGTCACCACCCCAGGAAGAAGACCCAATTTAAAGAGGGCACCTTTAAATTGGCCAGTCTAGAGCCTTCATAAGAAACATGGACCACTCCCAAAGAGTGCTCAGTACAAAACAGATCAGAAGACTAACACCACCTGGGCACTCATCATGGCACACCTTGTACTGCATACCTCTACGTAGCTGTCTCTCAGAAGCACGGCTTTTGTAATGCTTAGTCACCTAGCTGCAATTCAATCAAATGACTAGAAACCTGCTTAAAGTTTCCTTTCATTCCCCAGGGTCAAGCTATTGAGTCCCTTGTTCTATTCCATCCAAAGCTTTTGTCATTTGCTTGGAGTCTATAACTGCCCTTGAGTTTGGTTACCCAGTGCTCACTCTTCATGATCATGTGACTCAACATGGACACCCTCCCTACTGCAACGCTCCAAGAATTGTCTGGGGTTTGCTTGGCTCTCAGCCTCTTCCTTATGATCCCTTCTAGCACTCAACTTCTGGGGTTCTCTTGTTCTTTCAACTTCCTCTTGCCAATTCCTATGGTGGCAAGGCACTGGTTGATTAGCGGCAAGGTGTAGAACCTGGTCGCATAACTTATTTCAGTGGTGGTGAATAACAAATTAACAGATGTTATTCCATCTGTTTGTCCCTGATGATTGAAAGTATATTGTTGAAGTCAAAGGAAGTGTTTTGAGGCTCTAGAATCTAGTCCAAAGTGCAGTCTGGCTAAGTCTAACTTGACCAAGATGTAGAGTGGCCTTTATCTTTCCATTTGCAATTCTGGGACTAATGGCAGTTTCAGTCAAGACTAAAACTGGTCTTGGTGGTAATTGGTATAACAGTGACCATGCACAGTGAGTTTTGATTGTCCCTTAAGTTTATAAAGTACTGTGTAGGTGGACTTATCCCCAATGAATGGGCTGCTGTCTCGATCTCTTTTATGCACAGTTTATCAGTCTCCTGATTGGTAAGACCCTTGCCATTGAAAGAGGTGCAAGTCTTCCATTTTAGTCCTGTGATCATTTGTCCTGCACAATCCACTATGTGTTTGGCAGTACTGCTTTGTTGTTCAGCCAACTTAATCACCTTTGCTTGCTTCACTTCAACGGAATGCTTCTTATCCTTTTTATCGATCACATCAATGAAAGCAGACACTTTCTTCTCATAGGAAGTATTGTAACCTTCCTATCCCAGCCTAAAAGCTGGTCATTATCAATGTTGAGAAGTCAGTTGGTTGGATTCAGCCACCCTTGGATAACACGGGGTGCTACCAGTTCCAAAGCACTGGGTTCTGCAATACCCCATTCAGGTTCATGGGGACTGAAGTCCAAAGCATCTGGTGGCTACAAGGTTGGGGAAGGCTGACCTAGATTTTCTCAGGCAAGTTGGAAGAGTCAACAGGGCCCAAGGCATAATGTGGGCTTGGTTCTTTGTCCTCAGCACGCTTTGTCCTTGACCCCATGAGATTCTGAGATCTTGTCCCATGGTCACTTGCTGAATGGGGATCGACTTGGGTGTATTCCCAATACCACACTAAGTTTATTCCTCAAAAACCATCTGAGTTATGTATCGTCACATCTGAGCATCTAAGGAACATGTATGCCATGAAAACATGATCTGGATCATTCACTTTACCTAAGTCTAGCTGAAGTCATGCTATACCTTGATTACCTCTCCCAATACTAATTGTCCATATAAGGCCGACATACATTGTTTTGTCAGACCAACTCTTACTGTGAGGCTGCCACCAAGGGCCCAGAACGTCATCCAGATAAACGCAATGAATTAGGTGCGGAGACAGGTTTTTATACAACATCTCTCTCTCATGCAGATGGAGGTGTCTACAGTATTTGCTTCACTGAAGATGCCTCTGAGATCAACACAATTTCAACACTGGAATCCAAGTCACAGGAATAAATCTCCCAGAAGAGAGTGGATAGGATCTTCAGCATTTCCACCATCACCTGGAACTTTTCTCCCACCAGGATGCCCTTCAATTTTGTCTTTCAATCTGTGCATTGTCTTGTTTTCTTGTTTTCTTTCTTAGTTTCTTCTTTGTGGGATCATTAGGTTTTCACCTTGCACACAGGGGAAATTATTTACATGAGCCTCCCCTTTATTTTAGGCATCTGATGCTTTGGGATGCAAATGGGGTACCTCCTTCATGACCGGCTTTACTTTAGGCACTTAGCAGCTTTCTCCAGATTGCAGTCCTGATGGGAAGCATTATGCATCTCTCTTCCAGGTGTACTGGACATTGAAGTTCTAGGTTGGGCACTGATATCTGCCCATTAAGCCACCTCTGTCACTCACTGAGGCTCCCTCTCAGCAGATGTACCTAAGGGGTAGGAATTTGCAGTAGGGTATGGTATGGCCATCTCAAGTGGTAGCCAAATCTTTCTCTAACAATGTCTTATTTAGTTCGGTGTCTCAAACGGCCCTCACTATATACGTTTTTGACACACTAGACAGGCACCAATGATATAGCCTCTACTCAAACATGCCAAGCATAGTCTGTAGCTGTCAGACTGGGCAATTTCCCCATGCCCCACCTGGCCAAAAAAAAAAAGTTGGCATAACCACAGGTGTCAATGAACATTTTTAGCACCTCTAACTTGTGGTTTCACAGTACGTAAGCAGGAGTGCATTTATACAATCATTAACCTCAGATAATTTCCAGAGATTTCTAGCCATGGTTGACTGATCATTAGCCTCACAAGGGCATTTCATGGAGCAAATGTTTCAGATCCTGAAGCTTGGGAAGATTCTTCCTTCACTACACTGGTATGGTCTCAGTAGTTTCAGTGAAACTAGATCATTAGTGTTGATGGGTGCATAATTCTAAATAAATTGTTTTATTTAACAGTTTAGTCCACATGATAAAGGAGTAGGATTTTGACTGGGGGGGAGATTCTAAAACTGCAATTATATCAATTACTGAAAAAGAGCATTAACTCCCAGAACACACACACACACACTGATAAATGTCTATCGTGAACATCATGTTATTTTAATAAGCCTTTTTGTTCTCTGAGACCTATTGTTAGCATTATGACAAGGTGAATATGGAAATATCCCATCATAGTTACTGTACGCTTAGGGCTGAATAAATGAGCCATACTCAATTGCTACTGAATATACTTCTGACCTTTGGAATGAACTGTAAACACTGACAAGGATTAGGCAATTCAAGTGAACTGAAGGAAGAAAAATAATTTTTAAATCTATTAGAGTAGATTCTGTCCTGGTGAGAACCTTACTTTCCCATTTGAGGTCAATACAATTAAACCCAACTGCAATTTTTAAACAGGTTCAAGTTTACTCTGCCAATGTAAATATGTTCCACTGTTTTGCAGTTTATATACTTCAGTGAAAAATGTTTTACCGTACATATTAAATATTTATATTTTATAACCTAAGTTGCTATTTTTTTAATGAAATGATAACACTGGTTCATTCAGTGTCTCAGCTTTTGACAACAGAAAAACTCTACAAGTCAAATGAAAAATCTGCTCTGCATCAAGCCAAAGGGAAAAAAAGAACCAAATCATATTAAAACTTTTTTTTAAAAAAAGAAAAGAATCACTAAATATTTATTTTGCATGGCCCAGGTGGTTTGTGGCTTAGGGTCATTGCCCTATAATCCAAGTGTGTCTTCATGGCTGTTAACAGAGGCTTCCACATGGAATAGTTTGCATTATCACAAATAAAACTAGGAACGGTGTTCCTTTAAATGCAAGTGGTCATTTCCCCTACAGTATGTATAGTCGGTGCAAAAGACTTATTCAACGAGTGCTAACAGCCTGAACCCAAGGGCCTAAGACGAGACTATGCTTGCTGCAGGTAAGAGACTAGTAAACAAAACCAGAGGAAATCAAGAAGAATTGGACTGCTGTCTGATCCATCTGTTTCTTGGGATAAGAAATAGATGACACTGGAAGGCTGTGAAAATGTGAAATTAGGCCAAAACGAGGAAGACCTGGTGAGAATGCATGGGAGGCATTGTGGGAGTTTGAAAACAAAATGCTAATGTGAATTACATTGCATCAGCATAAGGAACCTCAAGCATAACATCAACAGCGTTAGCTAGTGTGATAATATTCCCCAGAAAACCCATCACACCAGGTAATGCTGTTGGTGGTGTGCTAGAGGTCCCTTACGTGAGCACAACCTAATTTACTTTAGCGCTCGTCTCTTATTGGATACTCTTATTGGTTATGCAGACATATCAAGTATTCAGGATGGGTGTACAAACAAGCACAGTGTCATAAAACTAGAATATTATGCCTTGCAGGCATAAAACACAGCAGAAATGTGTAGGATCAAGAAGTCAGAAAACTAAAATTCATTTTTGTTAAATTAGCATTTCATCATATCACTTGGACTTATGCCTGTCAGCTCAGGCAACAGTCACAGGACTGAATAACAGAAATCTAGTTCTGCAGAGCTCGTCCAACCCTATAAAGCGATGCACATTTAGACTCCACATGCTTTGATAAATGCCACTTAACAAGACTAATCTCAGTATGTAATGAATGCATGCAAGTCACTGCAATGCTGTGACAGCTCGCTTACTAAGATCTTTGAGCTATTCTAGTTGCTTAATAAATGCTTGAATCCCTCCAGTTCTTTTAAATATAGTTTTCCAGTTGAATGTTTATGCTTCACAATGTGATTAAACAGAAAGCCAATTATTAAAAAAAAAAACATTAATAATCAGTGCCCTATTCAATGAGTCATGCTGGAAATAAGTAATATTTTCAGGATTCAAAGGTGAATCGTCTCTAATTAGAGCTAAGTAATGTTACGGTTTCCCTGTATGGAATGTTACTGTGTCCTCTAGATCTACCCTAATTAAAACAACATTCCAAAGGTCAAAAGTTAACTTGCATTAATAAATTATAAAGGCTCATAATTGCAGCTGGTGCATTATTTTAATTGCTAATAAATTCATGCTTTCGAAGCTGGCATCATGACCATTACACAGAAAGCAAAGTGCCTCCAATGCATGGCTTATGGCACTCATCCTATTTTGTTCTAATTCCTAACAAGGGAAGGGGAAGGCTTGGCAAACAGCCTAAATGGCAGCCCATGATATCCGATTGCCAACTTTTTCCGAAGATGGAAGTGCTATTTAGGTGTATATCCAAGGATGATGGAACCTTGTGGTTAAAAGCACAATTGAGAAGTCTGGCATTAACAGTGCCTGCAGATAAATACTCCAGATTTCTTAAAGCATTCTGCTCTAAGTCGAGACTATAGACCAAAGAACATGTTACCCAAAAAGCTCTAGGGAATGATAACGGCTTTAAAGAACTACATTTAGAGAACTGAGTGTCTGGACTCACTTTGCTATATGTAATTTTCTCATACTTGCTATAGTTCTAAAATAGTGTAAATTAATTATTGTATTTCATAATATCTGAGTTATTTGTGACAAAAAAGAGTCATGCAACTATTGAAATATTATTTTTCCATGCACTGTGATTGGCAGTTCTGTAATTGTGGTAAGCTGCTGTGACCAAGGTTTCTATGGCAACCACCCTACAGTCAATTCTTACCTGTTTTCTGGTCATCCATTGTACTGAGCTTAGTCTCGTCAGCTACTGTTAAAAGGTAAATGTATAACGGTTAGCCCTGTTAGTGCCCACGTCCCCACATGCATCCACTATTTATATTCTTTTTAAAGTTAGAGGACACTTGCAACATCACTCTTCATGCAAATATGCAAGATTATGCAGACAATATTGACTGGGCAAAATAATGCCCCAGCAAGAAACCTAGTAACTGTCATGCATTGGTGTCAGTCATTTCCATATCACAGGCAAGTACAACATGTTATATTCACATGCTAGCATATCACACCTTGCTGAGGCAAGTTGCCAACACATACGTGAAAGTGGTGATTTGAGTTTTTAAAACCCCACCAGTGTTAAACCCCCCCCCACAGTATTTACATATCTATATTACATTTTCTTGGACTTAAGAAACCACACATATCCAAGCCCAAGAATCCTCCAATAGAATATAGATATACATAAACAGTTTGGTTAGAAGTGCTTAGTTCAGACTACGGCAACTATTAAACAGGGTGGCTGAACGAGCTTTACTTGCCTGCATTTAATGTTATCTTTGCGCCTGTCAGGCATGCAGGGGTGCAAGGTTACTTATCGCTTTCCCCCACTTTCAGAAATATTAACCCTTCTGGAAAATGTATACTGGGGGTGTTAAACCTTTCAGCCCAAGGGCTAAATTCCATTTCAGAAAAGTTCTTGGGGGCCGCATTCCAGTGGTGGGCAGGACAGAAGATAAAATGGGCGGGGCAACATGGACAGGGCAAAAGGAGTGGGGCCAACATACAAAAACTACCAACCTATTTTAACATGAAGCTCTTACTGCCACTAAGTCACAGGAGAGGCATTTCAAATTTTTAGAAGCGGGGGGTAACTGCACAAAAGCCAAGAATCTACCAAACGATGGGTGGTCATAGGAAATGGGGTGGGGCCACAGAAAGGGAGTGTGGCCCCCTGAGGAATCCCAGAGGGCTGGACTGGGAGTCCGGGTTGGCTGGATTTGGCCCCCAGGCCTGAAGTTTATTGCTATCTATCTATCTATCTATCTATCTATCTATCTATTTCATGTCTATACTGCCCAATAGCCAAAGTTCTCTGGACGGTTCACAAAAATTGAAACCACAAAGCACAGCATAAAACAATATAAAATATGACAGCTTAAAACCACAATATAACAGTACAACCAGAATAAAGCCTAGCAGCAATGCATAGATTTAAAATACAGATTTAAAACACCAGAGCTAAAATATTAGGAAGCTAAAATGCTAAAATACTGGGAGAATAAAAAGGTGCCGGAAGGATTACAATGTAGGTGCCAGGCGAACCTCTCTAGGGAGCTCATTCCACAGCCGGAGGGCCACAGCAGAAAAGGTCCTCATAAACTACCAATTACTGAGCCCTCCTAAAGGTTCTCCTATTCTGGGACTTCCTTACAAAAGGATCAGTTCCCATAAAGTGAACAAACTACTGAAGATCGTTCAAGGACATTGCTTGGGTCATATTTATTTCATTACTGATGAAATAGTATCCTATTTCAACTTTCAAAAAAGTTGGGATATGAATCCTATTAATTTGTGTTTCAACAAAGGGCATTGCTCGTCAGAAGCGTCAAAACTCACATACTTTATCAGCTTCCCATAATGAAGAATCCTGTGGTACTTTCAACAGCCAGAGGCCACTTCACAGCATGCATGAAATGGCCACATAATGCATATCACAAGAAGAAAGTGGGGTGGGGGAAGGAAAAACAATGATTTCCACACCATCAACCTATGGCGTAGAAAATTTCGTGCAGCAGGTTCACTTTCTGGGCAATATAGTACAAGTATGCATATAAATACCAACTTAGATGGAAGCCAAGAATTACACATACCTATATTAGATTGTATTTATTAATTTATTAATGACATCTTTTATGTCATTAAATTCCCTCAACATGTTCAGGGTGGCTTACCTAGCTCCACTCCAACCCTCACCCCTGCAATATCCTCATAACAACCCTGTGAGGATGGGATAGAAATGTGATAAATAGCAAATAATTTATTTTTGATTTATCCCACCCTTCCTCCAAATTGCTCAGGGTGGCTTACGAGGTTCCCCCCCCCACCTCTGATTTTAACCTCACAACAACATTGTCAGGTAGGTTAGTCTGAGTGATAGTAATAGGTTCAAGGTCATCCAGTGAACTTTATAGATGAGTGAGGATTAGAACATTGGGAAAGCGAGGGTAGTGCAGTGGTTAGAGTGTTGGACTGGGGCTCAGGAGGTCTGGGTTCTAGTCACCACTTGGCCATGAAGCTCAGTGTGTGACTTTGGGCCAGTCACTGACTCTCAACCTTAACCTACAGGGTTGTTGTGAGGATAAAATGGAAAGAAGGAGGACCATGTAAGCCACTTTGGTTTCCTTGCAAGAGGAGAAAAGGTGGGGTCTAAATGTAATAATAAACAAACGCAGGTATTCTAGTCTAATACTCTAACAGCAACACTACACTGGAACCATGCTAGGTGTACGATTCTACTATACAGAGCATATCATCATGCATTTGCTCTAATCCTTAGGACAGGAGCAAATACCTACAAGATTTGTAGCAGTTATTCTTAAAACTGCAGTACTCACCTGAGGAAGTAAAGAAACAGACTGACAGGGAGTTGCGTAAGACAAGATAGGTCCAGCAGAGAGAATACCAGCACACACTGTTTCTCATCTACAGCTCTCAGGTTTTCCATCACATCCTCAAGGTTCTTGTTGTGTACCACCATCCTCCTGGCAGGATCACCCTGGAACTGGATGAGGCCTCAGAGGAGGAGTATCCTATTGCTGGCCCTAGTGTTTGTGAGGGTCATGGGGTGTTGGCAGATGTCGACAGGCCTCCTGAGAGGGGCCTAATAACAAACCAGGAAAGGACAGGGCAGCAAAGCTACAAAGCTATCACCTACAAAGCTTCTCGGTTGAAGCCTGGCCATTGCTGAGACAACATCTCTCTTGCTGTGGTCCCTGCTGGACAGCTTCCCTCCTAAGCTGAACTTGCTTATCCTTGACCTGTGGGGCTGCTCCTGGTAAAGGCAGGATGTTGAACCCATTGCAGGTGTGGCAGAAATGGGACAGATCTACAATTACAGCCCATTTTGGAGGTAATCCTTCCCTGTCACAGGCCACAGTAGAAGGCTTGCACATGGTCACAGCTCCACCACCACCAAACTGAAGCAGCTATGTACCATCAATGTACCTGTGATAAACTCTCATAGTGATAAGACCCCACAGAGTCAAATTAATATCTCTGTGATCCTTGAGAGAGCTAAATATCTTCTAGCCTCCACCATGGCCTAGGGAGGGCTAACTCATCAGAGAAGTCCAAGCTTTTACTATACCTCCTCTTCAGTACATCTATCTCCTTGTATATAATCTCTGCCAATCCCTAGGAAACAAAGTTTGCCTTGGTACCCATCAGTCTCCACCACTTGGACTTCCAGCTCTCTGGAGTTCCCTGGCATTCTCCTCTCTATCTTTCTTATGCCACCCCCCCATTGCTTGGATTCACTGCTTGTCTCTGGTGTCCCGTCACACGCATTTCTGGAATATTGAAGCAATAGGTAGAGTAACACTGGAAGCAAGCCGAGTCAGGTTTCCACCCCTACACAGTCTCTGAAAGGACCAAATGAAGACCAAACAGGACCAAACATAACCAGGACCTAGCCCCCACAACAAACCCCAGTCCCCATATCTGCTCAGCCAACAATGTCACTGACCAAACAATGTCTCTGATACCATCAAGGGCTTGTTCAACAGTGTCTCTTTAAAAAATTTTTTTAAGAGTCATGACTTTCCCAAACATTATGAGTTCCTTGTCTATGTTCTTTTATATTATATAAAGGGCTGTCTGTACAGTTTGTTTCTGTGTTACTGGACTCTGATCCACTTTGAGTAGACTGCTGTGGAGCTGAGGAGAAATGAGAAGAGACTGTTTTCCCTCTTTGGACAGCAGAAAAATCAAGCTTCAGGGAGAAGTTTTATTTATATTTTTGTTGTGGACCCAATCTGGAAGACAGAACTTTGGGAGGTCTGTTCTCTGTTTTATTGTTTTGTGATATGTGCATTATTATTGTTGAGAATTAAGAAATGAAATGATGTATCTTAGTTGCCCCTGTATAAGGCCTTTGGCCTTTGTTATGAGTCCCTTTAGAGACCCTGTAGAAAGTGTTGCACTTGCACAAGAAAATAAAAGCTAATATTCAGAAATGATGGGCCATAATTTAAGCCCCAGGACATTTTGTAGCAGGCCTTAAAGTTGCCACGCTCCATCAAACTTTTAAAAGGGAGACTCTAGCATCAAGTTGCTTATCAGCAAATCTGACATTGCAAAACTAAGTCTCAATGAGGACTGAGTGGCTGCTTCATTACAGAGTGTAATTGCCTCTCTTTAGATGTTTATTTACACTATCCAGCACTAGTAGCCACTCACCCACTCTGATTAGATCTTATACTAATTTTATTGCATCTTGCCTTAATTTGTGACCTGCATAGTAATTTGACACCACTACAACTGTCTCTTCATTGCTTTGCCCTTTGTCCTCACGTTGAAAGAATGTCCTGAAATAGATGAATCCTGCATACCTATATTGCAGATAGTGTAGAGTAGACAGGAAGTGGAGTTTTTCTCCCTTTCTCAAAATACTACAACCCAAGACAGATAAAAGGGAGTATTTCTTCACACAGGGTATAGTCAAACTATGGAATTTGCTACCACAAGATGTAGTGATGGCCACAAACTTAGACGGCTTTAAAAGGAGACGAGACAAATTCATGGAGGATAATTCTATCAACCACTACTAGATGGTTGATAGATGGCTATCTATTAACTTTTAATAGATGGCTGTCTACTAACTCCATGTCAGAGGCAACAGGCCTCTCAAAACCAATTGCTGAGGAACGCAAGCAGAAGGTTGCAAAATTGTTTCCATGTCCTGCTTGTGGGCTTCCCATAGACATTTGGCTGGCCACTCTGCGAACATAATGCTGGACTAGTTAGGCTTTTGGTTGATCCAACATGACTTTTATGTTCATACAACGTAATCTGACCTTGCCAATCAGTTTCTTCTCTTTTCTAGGGGAGTACTGTTATTTTAAGAATGTCCAATATAAATCCTGCAGGTGTCCATTCCTGTCTGAAGGTTTGAAGCAAAACCTAATTAGAGCAAAAAATATCTGCTCAAATGGTAGGACTTGGCTGTTGTCAATTGATCACATGTTCTGGTCTGGGTGATAGCTGGGAGCATATAGGTACCCATACTGCCTGATGATTTCTGCCTGCTGCATAGTTATATGCATAGTTGCACTATGGTGGCCAGAGAGTGAACCTGTTGCATAAAGTGATACAGACATAGGTTGATGCGGTGGATGAAATTATCAGATGCCCTCTTTCAATACTTGTTTACGCTACTCACTTTGCTATTCACCTTGAGGGGTCTCAGGTCAGGAGACCTGGTATTCATTCATTTTTTGTGCTCTACATAAAAATGCTCTGCGTTTGACATACCAATGTCTATTTCTTCAATTTCTTAGCCTTTAGGCTTTACTTTGACATTTCTCCCCCTGTCCCCAGTCTTCCCACATGTACATGTACATGTACATGTACATATCCATTTAAATGCCATTTCTTGCATCTGATGAACTGGGCTCTGGCCACCATGAAAGTCACCATAATCTTCTGAACTTTAAGGGACCACAAGGCTCTTTGTTGTTTTTGTTTCAACACACACACACACACACACTCAAAGTAAGGGCTCCTGATGTCTGTTTCTGGATCTGAGAACTTGATCGGGAACCAAGATTGAGGCTAGAGCTGAACCCAAAGCTAGGCCTAGTGCTAGACCATGAGATGGAATCCGGAGTGTAGCAAACAGATGGGACCACCCTGTTGACTAGATCCTTAATATTTATACCAGGCTTGCAAAGCCAAAGGCTTTATACCACCTACCAATTTCAAGGGCTGATGTTGCATGTTTTTATTTCCTTCTGCATACTGAACAATGCCCACCAATGCCCAGGCTCCAGCCATGAGATGTTTGGTTCAAGCCCCGGAGTCCTCAACAATACGTCTTACTGAAAATAATGGGACTGACTTTGAAGTAAATCTGACTGGGACTAGACTGTAGGTTGAACAAGGTGGTTAGGGTTACGTTACAGTCACTAAGTATAAGGGCCACCTTATCAGTGCCCCAAACAATGAGAAGTTAGTTGTTTAGGAATTATTTTAAAATAGAAACTAGTGGATTTCCCATCTTTTGAAAAGTGAATCACATGCTCACAGATGACCACATATTAACCCATCGGCTATAACATGCATCTGCACAAGCATAATGTTTAAAACATATAAACATTAAAACTGCAGAGACACACATGATGCACTTCGGTCAGACCATATTAAGAATTCTTCATGCCACATATTGAATCCAGCTGCATGGGCAAATCAACTGTTTGGCGTACCAAATAATATAAACTGCAACATGAAACAACAAACAGTATAATTGCAACCTGGAGAAACATGTTGAAATACAACACGGGGGGAGGGAGGGAGGGAGGGAGGTCTAAATGCAATACCTAAGTCCATGCTTTTGGATTTCCGTGTCTTAACAAAGTCCAACTGGCTGGCATCTGAAAACTGCTTTGTGCGTTTTTCTGACATGCTCTGGCGTCCAAATCCCTCTCGCTGGAAGGCAAGCACTGGATCAACATCTGGACTCAGAGTGCTGTAAGGAAAGGAGAACAAACAAGATCACAAAAGCATACTTCCATCATAGTCATGCAATAAAATATTTGCATAAAATAACAGCCACCCACCACATCAAAAATGAGCAAGCTTACAACAGTCCACATAATTCTTTCCAGGTAAGTGTCCTCATACTTGAAGGACCACCTTTAACTATATGAACCTGCCCATGTACTGAGATCAGAACACTTCCTCACATGCTTGCCAGTAAGATCAATCAGTTTGATGGGCATGGAGAGGGAACCTTTTCAGTTGTGTCCCCACATCTATGAAATTCTTTCTCCACTGAGGTGTGAATGGCCCCTTTTCCAAGTGTTGAAACCGGCGTTGAAAATCCATCTAGTCCAGCTTGCTATTTCCTGGTGGTTTTATAATGCTGGTAGTTGTGACATTGTTTTAAACCTTTACACTGAGCTAAAATTATAGGTTTCATCTGCTGTCAAACTATTGTGGATTTAATTAGTCATTTTTTATTATTATTGCATTCTGTGTACTAGAAGCTGCCTTAGGAGGGTTCTTACCCTGAAAGGCAGCATAAATACACTGCATTTCATCCTCACAACAACCCTTTGAAGTAATTAGGCTTCGAGATAGTGACTGACCCAAGGTCACCCAGTAAAACTGCTGAGTAGGGATCTCAACCTGGTTCTCCCTGATGTTAAGTCTGGCACTCTCACCACACAAATTGCAGTGTGTGGATGAAACAAAAGTAGCTGCTACTAAGCTACAGACACAATGGTCCTGTTCAGACATGATGGTAAGCCATGAGGGTTAAGCATTTTGAACTATGATGGCTTAGCGTGCTGTGTGGAAGGCATTCTTCCTAACCATGGTGGCTACATAACCATGGTTTAACCACATTCACTAACCATGTGCTGCAGCAGGATTAGCAGCCCTAACAGTGGCTTAGTGTGATGTCTGACAGGTCCTCATAGTTACCCAAGCACTACCATAGAGCTCCGTTGCAAGATCAGCCGAAAACAGCCCTGCGGCTCCCATGCTCAAAATCTGCCTAGCAACACATGACATGGAAGCTGAGAGCCAGTGTCCCCACCTGCAGTACGAACTTGGAGAAGCGTGTGGGGAACAAATATGTTTTCGATCCCACACTGCTGATATCAGCACAGTGACTTTGAGCGCTCCCTGCTCTCAGGCACAAACGCCTGCGGCTGCTGCAGAAAATGAAAACTTCCCTGCCAGAGATGTTGCAGGCATCCAACATGGGGGTGGAATCTGATGGACTCCCCCCTGTTCAGCCTAGTGGACTGGGTGGGGTCTGCGGATTCCACTGCCTGCCCACTCCCTCTCACTGCGCAAGCTGATAGATGACCTGATGAGTTCTGCGTGGCCACCTGGTCCCCTAGCGAGCTGCCATTTTGTGTAAAGTTTCTTTATGCAAATGGTGGCTGCAAAGCCACCATTCATGCAAGATTACAGGCATGAATGCATGGCTTGCTAGGGGACTGGGCGGCCATGTAGAGCTCGCTGGGCTGTCCAGGGGCGAGCGGGGGTGGGTAGCGGCGAGGGTTCAGTGAGCGCCTGGAGAGTGTGGACGGAGGTGAGACATCCATTCCTAATCCCCACGTGCTGTGACCCAGTGGGAAGGTGGCTGCTGCAGTGCCAGCCACAAGATGGCCCCTTGCTTCGCTGAGGCCGCTGGGATGCATGGTGGCCTGGCCAAAGGACTGCAGGGTTTTGTGGGATGGGAGGTGGTTAGGGAGAGGTTAGGCTCATCACACTGTGGGCCGTGTTTCCATGCATGTGTGACAGAAGCACACGGTGTGGTTAGCCTAATCACCCCGCATTATGTCTGAACAGGGCCAATGACTTCAGACAAATGAAAATGCACATGCAAAGACGTGTGTGTGTGTGTTACAATTAACATGTCTTTAGTTTATAGCAAACTCATCTCAAACGCAACTCGTGCTGTGTTCCAGATAATCCTTCTACAAAGACCTTCTTGCTGTTTGTTCATAAAATGATAACTTGTGAGAGGGCCTTTTCTGTGTTAGACCCTCCATCACCTCTGGAACTCCATGACCTATAGGGCCCCTTCACTGCTTGCATTGGGAAGGGTTAAACAAAAATTCTTTAATCAGGCTTTTGAGGCCTCCTAAATATTTTCACTGCTATGAGTTTTGTTGTTTGCTATGGCTTGTTTATATTGTTTTATTGTTCTTTGTGCAGGCCACTCTGATCCCTTAGGGAGGAATACTGGGATAAGAGTGATCTTAAATAAATAAAATGTTTCACTGAATTCATGTATTTAAAGCAGGAGTGGGCAACTTGTGGCCTTCCGAATGTTTTGGTCTACGACTTCATTAGCCCTAGCCAGCACAGCCAAAGGTGAGAGCTGATGGGAGTTCTGGGCCAAAACAGCCGGAGGGCACAGGATGTCCACCATCATGCATGTTCCTTTCACAGCTTGCGCGCTTTGCGCCCAGAGAACCATGCAGAGGACTCTGTATTGTATGAGAAGCAGCTTAAGCGTGAAAAGCCTTTGAAATCGATCCCCAATTGTTTAATACCAATTATCGGGCTACTCAACATCCAAGTGATGCACGTGGATATTCGATTCAATGGGCAGTATCCAGTGGGGCTTTGCTAGTTCCGTTGCACCTGTGGGTCCCACCACTTGCACACCGGGCCTTTGACACTTCTAAAAATAACCCTGGAAAAGAGTGGGAACACTCATTCCCAGATCACGACAGGTCACGAAACTCCCTCCTGTGAGCTCTGCTGTCCTGCCCCTGTTACGGAAACAAGCATTTCTGCTCGCTTTGGGTTATTTTTTAGAAGTGCCAACACTGAGTGACCCACGCACAATAGGATAGGGATGGCGGAGAATTTCTCCCCGAAACTTCGGGGGGCCGAGTGCCAACGTGTTCGGCCCCCCGAACAAGTTTCGGGGAGAAATTCTCCGCCCCCCCGCCCCCCCCCCCCCCGGGACGGGACTTACCTTTGGCGAATGTTCCTCCCGGCGGCAGGTCCGGCCGGTGGTTCGTCGGGTCTTCGTCTGGGGCGGGAGCGGCAGCCGGTCTTTCGACCGGCTGCCGCCACCGCCATTCCAATAAAAGAAAAAAAAAACGCCCCCGTGATAGGCTACGTGACGACTAATGTAGCCTATCACGGCTAGATTTGCAAAGTCAGCCATGATAGGCTACGTAAATCATCACGTAGCCTATCACGGGGGTGTTTGTTTGTTTTTTTTAACTTTTAATTTCGTGGCCGGGCGAGGCGAGGTGCCTCCTCCCCGGCCTGAATTTCGGCCGGATGAGGCGGGAAGCCTCCCCCCCGGCCTGAATTTCGGCCGGGTGAGGCAGGAAGCCTCCCCCCCCGGCCTGAACTTCGCGGGGGGAGCAGCGAAGTGCCTCCCCCCCACCGCGAAAAGCTGCGAGACCAGGTAAGTGACTTTTGTGCACCCCTACAATAGGATGCACGCAATGCTGTGAACAAAATATGATTCGAGCCATTCTTCTTTTTTTTCAAATGAACTCCCAAACCTCTCAAGGTTATTTAAAATAAAATAATATAGTATTGATATTGTACACTGCCCTGGAAACCCATGTGATGAAGGATGGTACAGAAATGCTTCAAATAAGTAAATAATTCTTATAGGTTGTCCGTTACACTGTCCATCCGATCGTAGGCAACCTCACTTGGGTCACCCCTTTATAGTTTAGAGGCATTACTAGTATAAGTGAATTATTTCTTCAGTAACATTTACTAATGCAGTTTATGGATGTCAGCAAAGACCAGCTTTATCTTGTTGAACTGAAGGTATTGCGCTATGCTAATTTTCAGGATTCAGCCCTGCCCAGACCTGGAACATGGGGTCTTCTCAGAGGAGGAGCAGCAGCCCCCAGCAAATCCCTGCATCACCTTGAAGAGCAGAGCGAGAGGTCTCCAGATTGGTTGTTTGGGTGCCGGGCTGGCTCTCAGATGCCTCCTTGTTATCCCCAGGGCCACAGGAACAGAGGAGACAGCAAATCAGGCAGGAGCTCCAGGGCCACTGGTTAGATACATGTGGGTGTACATAGCAGGAGAGAGAATCTCCTGCAAGCACCTGCCCAGATCACGACCTGTTGATGCCTGACTGACTGCCCCAGAAGGGGATTCCAATCAAGATGGACTGAAAAGATCCTGCTCCTAGTAGATACCTTTTGAACTTCATGCCCAGGTTTTAGCAAAATGTACTATACAGTTGATGAGATGTATTGCATTTTATTAAGTAGAACGATTTGTTGTAAAACCTCAAAATGCATAAATGAAAAGCACTTTGAAAAATCATTTGAGTATAGCTGAATAACATTCCCAAATAGCTGTTCTTAATATTTCACACTGATGTTAAAGTCACTTTCTGTCTATTATTACTGTAATTCGTAAAACCAACGAGCAGCAAAGTGTATTATAACAACTAAGGCTCCTGGAACGACAGTTGACTCTTTAAAGAATGTAACCGTATTGTGACCCTCAATGTTATTAAAATTCTACTTATTAATCCTGTCTCATTGTCCCTTTGTTTTCATAACATTTTCATCAAGGATTAGGGAGATATTGTCAGGCTGGAAAAAGCTTACATTTTCAGCCGTGATTCAGAACAGCTGCCATTCTTGTTTGGATAACCCTTCGTCCATATTCTTAACTTCACCTCTTGGTGCCTTGCAGCAAACTCATAGAATACACCTTCATTTCACAAGCCTTCCTTTGTCCATTAGCAGCAGGAAATTAATACAAAAATCCACTCCCAACTGCTGTTTATTTTATTTTATGGGGTTTATTTTTAACAAATAAAATGAAGTCAACACAAGTAAGGCTCCAAACTGATCTGCCTCTTTTTGTAATTACATCTCCATCTTTGGGAGGACAGAAATAAAGATGGGTGAAGAAGAAATTTCACAATTCTTAATAGCTGTTCGTTCTTTTTTCCCATGTGAACAAATGTGTGAGGAAGAAAATATTCCACTACTGTACACAAGAAAGCATCTTCAAATGTGTTTTTACATTCTGCTGTGGTTCTCTTACCACTCTCAACTGGAATAATCCACATCAACACTAGCTATTACATGGAATTTTGAGTTCAATATCCCCCCTCCCCCCCACCACAACCTCCCTTCAGATTTTTAGCTTTAAAGCATTTCCCACACAAAGACAAAGTTGGGTATTTGAAGGGTTGAAATTACAGTTGTGCCTCTTTGAAACAAGCAAGAAGAAGAAAAATTACATGTGATGGAGAAATAAGTTGCTTTTAAGATAACAATTAAAAGCATTTTTTTAAAGACCGGGTAAGAGCAAAGCCACTGAACACTAACCCACAAAGATATATGTAAGAAATAGCTGACTTGTGCAAATCCAGACAAAGAGACACTTGCTGGTGCTAATTCTTATTAAGATATTGCTGACGCAGTTATACCAGACCCAGGAGACTGTGGGACATGGAAAATTCTCATACGTCAACCTGTGTGTGTTAATTATCACCACAGCCCTAGCAGGGGGTTCCACAGAGAGGTTTTTTATTTTGCTTATTGCTGAACATAATTACAAGGCTTACAAATTAATGTCATTCCCTTGGATTAGTGCAGATCGCGCTACCTAAAAATTAGACAATATTTATCCTACAGATCACTGTAAACAAGCCAAAACCAAAACTACCTCCCGCAACCTCCCCCAAGCTCTTCCAACACACACACACACACACAGCATCAGCATAATGAGAAGTTCACAGTCCCAAACCAAGATTTGTAGATATGCTGAGGTGGAGTGGGAGAAACTTAAACAATGAAGAATTTAGTTTCAATGATTCAATGTATACAAAGTTGTTTAAAAGGCTGCTTATCTGCAAGGGGCATTCATTGAGTGATTGTGTGCACACACATGGATCAGGAACTTTGTAGAACTCAAAGTCCAGGAGTTGCCATTTACACACACACACACACATACACACACACCCATGAGAAGAAGGTTTCATCCTTCTATGCATGCCTAGAGAAGTAGAGAGTGAGCACTTTCCTATCCAGTTCCCTCAGAACTGCTGCAAACATGTCCTCTCCAAGAAGGAGAGATGCCTGCAGCAGGCAAGGTTGGCAGGCTGTATTACTGCACCGGTGATAATCAAAGATTATCATTTATAGGTGAGCAATCTGATTATTTCTTCTTCTGGTGCCATCTCCTATCAGAGCTTAGGTATAATTACAGCTATTTTTGTTTTTTATGCCACTGCTCTGAATAACTGTATAGAAGTACGGCTGAACCATTCCCTCAGATTTTCTTCTTCACAGGGCTTTTCTACATGAGACATTTATTGTGCTCATCGTTCCCTACTTGCGGTTGTTTAAGGGGTTTTTAGATGATGTTGAGACCCTCCAGTTTTGTTTCTGTGTCTAAAGAACACAGTGAGTGTTTTTAGAGCAGGGAAAATTTGGTATTTAATTGTAAAACTGAAAGAAAACATTTTCCTACTTATGTATTTGCACTATTCTGCTATACCACAGTGCCACCTAGAGGTTATGTACTGGAAAAGCAGGAAAAGAAACGCTTTTTGTGTAGCGCTATTCTGCAACGAAACCAAAAGTTAATCGGCAGTTAATTGTACAGCCAATTAACAGCCGATTAACAGACTCGTGTAGACAAGCTCACAATCTCTACGTCAGCACTCATAGGGTAGACCGGCATGCTGAAATGAACTGGCAGCTTCAGAAGACGAGAGTACTGGGAACAACACTACCTATTGAGAACCACTATAAAAACAATAACATACAAAACCATTATAAAGAAAAGCCATTAAACCAGCAGATAAAACTTAACATCAGCCAGTAAAAATCCATATAAAACATTGGCAAGCAGCAAAATGAAATTAAAGGGAGTCTCAAATACCAAAGGCCATGAAAGGGGAGGCATGAGAGAGAACTGGATGGGCTTTCCCTGGCACCTAAAAGATCATGAAGGAGGTGCCACACACATGTAACTAGGGAGAGAGTTCCATAATTAGGGTTTCCATACAGGAAAGGACCTCTCTCCCATAAGCATCCACTCCAAGAACAGGGATACCAGGAGGGAGGGAGGACCACCAAAGGAGATATCAATTGGTGGATAGGTTTAATGTTGGAAAAACTTTGGATATCAAAGTCCCATCCTGTGCTTATTGTATGGATTTTTAACTTTTTTTTCCTTTGGACAACAGGCTCCCACCCCCTGCCACAAACTGCTCCCATAACATGACACAAACTACCCTTACTTTCAAAAGTCATTTCCCATGCAGGATGGGGAGAATGCTGTTCAACAACCACAAGTGCAAAGCATCCTTGGCGGCCTAGCTCCAAATGAGAAGTTCTTTGAATCTTGGCCAGGAGAAAATTCCCCAAAGTCTCTTCTGCTCTGCTTCCCAGATAGGGACAAAGAAAACAGCAGGAGGGCTGGAAAGACCTCTTTTTAAAGAGTATTTCTCTTCCTCTCTGTGATGTACATGAGTCAAAAGTTCATTAAAGGTTTGATAAACTGAAGTAACTATTCATGTGGCCATAAGCCTTACCATTCTGTGGACTCAATAATCGTTGGTTTGCTCCAGGCTCCAGCATCCACCGTTGCAAAGCCCACATCATCGTGGGAACTGGAAGATGATTGGTCTGAAAGATGTGGAGGTAGTACTGGCAGTCTATCATCTTCTATAATGACCGTGTCATCCTGGGGCATGTTGACTGTTGGAGAAAGCTGGTATTTACCTGCACAAAATGGCAGCAGTGAATATAACTCTACACAATGAATGCTTAATACAAACGCTGCGTTTCACAATTTACAAACACACTAACTGAAAGCGGTGTGCCACTTTCAACACTGGCCTATTTATTTTGGCATAAGCCTCCACAGGATACAGGCTACCGCAGGGGTGGGGAACCTTAGGCTCGGGAGCCAAATCCAGCCTTCTGAGGTTCCCCTTCCCTGGTGGTTTCCTGGCTTTTAGGAGGAGGGCAGTTCCCCCCTATTCTAAAAGGGTGAAATGCTTCTCCTAAGGCTTAATTACTGGTAGTAAAGCTTTAAGCTAAAGTATGCTGATATTTCTGGCCCTGGCCCTTTACCTCTGGCCCCACCCCCTATTGCCCTCAGCCCTGATGACCACTGGAATTTATTTTATTTTATTTTTATTTTATTTATTCCATTTCTATACCGCCCAATAGCTGAAGCTCTCTGGGCGGTTCACAAAAATTAAAACCAAACAGCACACAATAAAACAATTTAAAATATATAGAACATTAAAACCACAATATAACAATGCAACCACAATAAAACCTAGCAGCAGTACAGGAGTTTAAAATACAGATTTAGAACAGCAAAGCTAAAAGTTTAGAATGCTAAAATGCCTGGGAAAATAAAAAGGTCTTCACCTGGCGCCGAAATGAATACAATGTAGGTGCCAGGCGAACCTCACTATGGAGCTCATTCCACAGCCGGGGTGCCACAGCAGAAAAAGCCCTCTTCCTAGTAGCCACCCGCCTCACTTCCTTTGGCAGGGGCTCACGGAGAAGGGCTGCTGACGATGACCTTAAGGTCCGGGCAGGCACATATGGGAGGAGGCGATCCTTCAGGTAACCTGCTCCCAAGCCGTTAAGGGCTTTAAATGTTAATACCAGCACTTTGAATTGGGCCCGGAAAATTAACCCTAAATTTAAGGGTTAATTAAGCCCTAAGGGTTAAGCCCTAAGGGTTAAGCCCTAAGGGTTAATTAAGCCCTAAGGGTTGCGGTTAATTAAGGGTTAGAATTACTTAAGGGTTAGGGTTAAATTTAATTCAGCCCTTGGGTTGAAAGGGGTTCTCTCCCCCCCCCACCCCCCATCACCAGCCTACTTTATCAGACACAGAGTGATGTTTGTCAAGTGCAGGTTTGGAGTTATAACCAGCTATTGACAAATTACATACATTTTAACTTGTTCTATTAAAAAAAAAAAACATAATATAGTAGCAGCTGCATCTTAGGGAACAATCTTGAACCACAGGTGCAGTACTGAGACCTTTCACAGAGCACAAGAGAGCACTGTTTCCCACCCTCTTTCCCCTGGGCACACGTGCATATGCCCGATCTGAGAAGAAGAGGCCCCTGCAAGAGGGAAGGTTGGCAGGCTGTATTATTGCAGAATGGGACATGTGTGTGTGCCTCCCATATCCTCATCTGGTTCTCCTTCTCTGCTTTGTCAAATAGTACCACTGCCACTGAAACGTGACATTTGCATGGAGCTTTCAAGTGTTCGAAGCACTTCACATACATTATGGAGTTGTAATCCATACAACAACCTGTAAGATATTCCATTACTATTAACCCTTTAAGAAGGATGCAGTCAAACTGGAGAGGGTTCAGAGGAGAGCAACAAAGATGAACAGGGGACTGGAAACAAAGCCCTATGAAGAGAGACTGAAAGAACTGGGCATGTTTAGCCTTGAGAAGAGAAGACTGAGGGGAGATATGATAGCGCTCTTCAAGTACTTGAAAGGCTGTCACAGAGAGGAAGGCCAGGATCTCTTCTCAATCATCCCAGAGTGCAGGACACGGAATAATGGGCTCAAGTGACAGGAAGCCAGATTCCGGCTGAACATCAGGAAAAACTTCCTGACTGCTAGAGCAATATGACAATGGAACCAATTACCTAGGGAGGTAGTGGGCTCTCCCATACTGGAGGCATTCAAGATGAAACTGGACAGCCATCTGTCAGGGATGCTTTGACTTAGATTCCTGCATTGATGGTCTTATAGGCCCCTTCCAACCCTACTGTTCTATGATTCTATGATTCTAACCCCTATATTGCAGATGGGGGGACTGAGATACAGAGAAATGGGGGAGAAGGCAGAGGCTTGCCTAAGGGTTTACAGCAGAGGCAAGATTCAAATGAGAGGCTTTCTTATTTTTAGCTCAGTCTCTTAGTCACTATGCTATACCAGCTCTCAGTGTGAACTGAGAGGTTAACTAAACCAAGTGGGACGGGCTGGAATTGAATCTGAGGGGTGGCCACAGATATCACATTCTCCAAAATGACTTCATGTCCTGGGCAATTTTGCATGCCAAGGAGCGGATGGAACAGGGCTCTGATATATTCTATGGAGATCCACCCATGCAGGGCATGAATGTCCATACAGGAAAGGATCATGGCAGATATAGATAGACAGATAGGCAGGCAGGCAGGCAGGCAGGCAGGCAGGCAGGCAGGCAGGCAGATGTTTGCTCCATTAACTGAAGATCAAAGAATAACGCCACTAGCTCTGATAATTCCAGCTGAGAAACTGGTTAACTTAAAAACAGAATCAGAAAGAGATCCTTTCTTTTAAAAAGTTGGGAGAGAGATTAGAAGAAAAAGACTCCAATGCACGTAGACCCATCACTGTCAAGCTGAAATGAATGTGTTCAGGTTTGCATAGCAGCTAATTCTTTGCCCAGCAAAAGCTTCTTTGATGGACAGGTTAATGTTGAGCCTAGTAATGCACTCCTTTCCAAACATAATGCCTACAAGATTGTTAACTCTGTGGCTAATAACGCCTCCAAAGAGCTGAATGCGAAACAGTATAACCTTATGGCATTTTACAGATGAAGCCTCCAAGGTTGAGAGGCAAAAGTAATTCAGTGGCATGTCTAGCTTTTTTCTGCACTTCTTAATATTTCAGCAAGAATGAATGATGACATTTTAGTAGTTCCACTGAAATGTAAAAGAAAATGCATTTCTTTTACTGCAGATTGGAGGGGGAGATGGGGAGGAGAACAACTTTCAGGTCCATACTGGACACAATGCACCAATGAAGAAGAATCACTTCTCCCTCCTACTAGTGATCCATCTACTGATACCATAAGATGGTGCAGTTCGGTGTTAACCAACTCTAGTCCACTGGCAACGAGATCTGGGAGGAGCAATAATTCAGTAGAGCAAATGCTTTGGATGCAAAAGGCCCCTATGTCTTCTTGCAACAGGGATCCATATAGAACTGCATCACATGAAGAATTCAAAACAAGACTAACATTGACTGTACTCTTGTTGGCTGTTCCGACACTGTGACTTCACATCGACCTTGACTACAGAAGGCAACATACTGGTGGGAAAACCATTGAAAAAATAAGAACATATAATACCCATAAGAAGGAAATGACCTCACAAGGCCTCCGTATAAACACTCTGGCCTCAATTAACTTATGTCTCTTTATAGTTGGGATGCACAAAAGCTTGTTACTAAAAAGGAAAATAGATAGTTGTTGTTTTAAAAAACAACAACTGTATATTTAAAAGCACAGCACAAAAAAGGAACACAGTCCGTATGCTGAAGTGGAAAGTGGTTCTGTACAGACAGTCCTAAACACAATGGAAAGACATAGTGGTTTTCATTCAATATCACCACTGAAAGCAACAGAAGTTTTGTGAAATGGAAGTGTTGATTAATGTAGATGTGTTGTGAAATGCTGCCTTAAATAATTCCCGGAGCCTTCTTTCAAGAACATAGATAAACAATCCTTGTGTATTGATCAAATCACATTACTAGTTAGTTTATATATTCCTAAAAAATAAACACGCTGAAGCATTAAATCCTGCCTTAACTCCATCATAAAGCTCAAATTAGTTCAGAAACAGTTCCCACTTTTGTTTACACTTAACCTGTTTACTATATTTTTTTCTATCAGTCTTCTTTACAAGCTCAATTATTTCGGAACGTTGGAAAATAATTGGCTGATCCACACTGCTGAGATTCAGATGGTACCAGTATCTATATCTATATACATATTTTCCTGCAAGTTTGGGCATGTGGCAATGCTGAGTGCTTTGGGACTTGTTTTTCAATATAAGAAAAAAATACATTTATTAACAGAGAAGTAAGAAACACAGATTCAGTTAGGAATCCTATAATTGGGGGTTGGAATCCTTACCTTCTGAGAACATGAGTGGGATCCCTGCAGGGAAAAAAGCATTCTACAGTTACAGCTTAGGTAACATTTGTCCATTATTGTGCAAATAAATGTTCTAGGATTATTAATGCTTGCTAGGCCAATGAAGCACCATGCTGGTTTATTATATAATTTGGTCTCTGGTATTGGTTATCAGTGGATAGGCAGGATGGGAGATTTGTTGGCAAAGCTACTAAGAGGATCCCCAGATGCCTAAGCAAACTTAGATACCCCTCCTTTTCCAAATCAGGGTAACTTAGCTTTGAAAATAACCTCTTTTAGGTCCATAATGCAGCAACAAGGGATGTCTGTAACGGATTTAAATGAGTTCAGATTTCTATGAATCTGACCTGTGGATTCCACAACGGACTGGCTTTTTCCAAGTCATGCAGATTCCATGGACTTGTGAACTGGTTTTTTACTTGGGGGGGGGGATTCGTACAAATCCGCACTTGCGCTACTGCACACTTGTGCAAGTGCAATGAAATTCTCCTACATTCCTAAAAAATATATGATTCTGTCAGTGAGTGGTCAGCGGAATGGAAGACACCTGATCACCCACAAAACACAGATGGAACGGTTTTGACAAAATCTGTACAACCTTAGCAGTAACCCAGGGAGACATGGAGGCATCATATCTGAGCATTTTGGGTGCATCTCCAAACATGAATCTATGCTCAACCATTTCTTCAAGCTGGCTTATAGCAGTGGCACCACCAAAAAACTAGCTGGCAGGGATCTTCCACAAACTTCTGAGCGTGGAAAGGGATTGCAGCCACCAGATTACCCAGCCCAGCCCTGATGCAGTTTTCCTGTTCGCTTAGCAGCAGGCTGGCTTGCAGTGATTGTCTGCCAAAATGAGCAATCAGCAGTTCCGTAAAGAAGATAATTGCTTGTCAAGTTAGACCTCAAGCATCCAGGGAGGGAACTGCTACAAGCTGTCCCACTAGTATTCAGAGCTCTGCGTAGACCAAGGGGGTTGCTACAAGGCTTCAATGAGTAGACCAGGAACTCTATGGTCCTAGGGCCTGATCTAAAGGCACCAAATACATCAGTCTCACTGAAACTGAGCAGGACTGGGTCTGGGTCATGGTCTGGATGGAAAACCATTTGGGAACCCTATATACGTTGTCAAGAGTTCCATATAGAAGAAAGGCACGATAGAAGTGCAATGCACACACACGCACACCTGGCAGGGAACCTAAAGAAGACAGAGTGGAGCTGGGGTAGAGGCTCTTAAGAACTATCTTCCCTTGGGCCCAGTGTGCCCCCTCCAATAGCTTTTCAATGGGTCTACTGTAATTATAACAGTGGTCCTGTTCAGACATAACTGTAAGCCATGATGGTTAAACATTATGAGGTAACAATGATGGCTTAGCATGCTGTGTGGAAGGTGTTTTCCTAACCACAGTGGCTACATAATCAGTTTGACCACGCTCACTAACCACGTGCTGCAGCAGGGTTAGCAGCCCTAAGTGTCACTTAGTGTGATCTCTGACAGGCCCCCATGGTTATCTGAGCACTGCCATATAGCTCCAAAATGGCCCTGCTGCTCCTACCAGCATGCGAGATCTCCATGGTCAAAAGCTGCCTGGCAACAAAAGATGCAGCAGCTGAGAGCCCCCACTCACAGTACAAAATTGGAGAAGCACGTGGGAAACAAATACGTTTTCAATCCCACACTGCTGATATCAGCACAGCGACCTTGAGCAGTCCGCACTCCCAGGCACAAACACTTGTGCCCACTGTGGAAAATGAAAACATCTCCACTAGGGATGTTGCGGGCATCCGCAGATCTCACCAGCTTGGCCACCCCCGCTTGCTGCGCTGTTGGACAGCTTGATGAGCTCCGTGTGGCCGCCCAGTCCACACGGAGTTGCCATTTTGCATTAAAATGGTGGCTTGTTTTTCTGCGTAAAAGGTCTTTTACGCAAATGCTGACTGTAAAGCTGCCATTTATGAAAGGTTAGAGGTGCGAATGGTTTGTGCAGCTGTAAAGCCTCCATTTACATAAGATTAGAGGCATGAATGGTAATTAAGCAAATGGCAGGCACACCGGGGTGGGAGGTGGGTGGGAATAAACAACCCATAATGCATTGTTTCCCCACTGATCATGTGAACCCAGCCATTACGTACTGTGGAATTCGCTGAAAAGGAGTGCCACATTTCTCATTGCTATAAGTAGTATAGAAACGTAGCTTTGAGCCCATATTCTTGTTCCATGTCATCAATGGGAGAAGAGAAGACGAGCTGAAGGGAAGCAGGTTAGCATTGAAGTCCAGTGCAGGATCTTGTGCTTTGGAACATGTTCATTTGGAACGTGTTCACACGTGAGATTTGGAGTGTGTGAATGAAAGCTGCAAATAGGTATGTGGGAACTACATGACTGCCTTGTGGAAACTCAGAAAAGGATTTCCAAAATCAATCTACAGATATCTGTGTCTGTCAATGCATGTAAAGGGGCATTTTAGCAGTTATGTTGGAGTTTCAGACTTGCAGTTGAAACTAGAAATAAATTTATTGCATTACATCAGGGACTAGAACAATCAATTTGCTAAATCGAGCCACTTCTTTGACAGAACAAGTCTTTATTAACAAGAACTTTTAGTAAGGGAGGGGGGACACCCTGAATTGCTATAGAGTAAGTACAAATAACCTCATTATGCACTGGGAACCATGCAGACAGAAGAGTACTGAATCCAAACAAAGGATGCATAAGATTAGCTATATGATTTTAAACCTAAAGCCTCTAAGGTATTTAATGCAGAAAAACAAAAACAAAAAAGGCCCCGAAATACACATACTAAGCACGAATTGGATAAGCTTCATATGTGCTTATCTGGTTTTTGAGGGGAGTTAAAATCCATGTCGAATCTTAAATGATACATGCTTAATCATAACATTCATTGACTTTACATTTAATGAAGCTGCACCAAGCAGACTCTTATTGGCTAGAATAAAGCATCTCTCTCCACCTCAGAGACACAGTAAAACATTTTAATATGTTCCTGTGGTTATCTCCTGCTCTGCGATCTGGGACTTATTTGATCAATTTATTGACTAACATTAAGAAACCTCTACGGTGAACTTGGGGAGAGGGGAAAGACATCTTTTTGAACTGGTCACTACTATGTTCCATGCTGCCTACATACAAAGTGCATCAGTCACCCATCAGCAAAACCAAAAAAACAAATGATAAACGAGGCAAGATTGGCAGTATCTGCTTGACTCACCCATTATCCTACTCAGAGCAGCATTCCTGGTGGGCGATTCACTGAGGCCCTCGATCCCGCTGTAGAGCGAATGGGAAATCCTACGCTCCCTGTCATCCAGTATTGTCTCAATAGGCAGCTCTGGCCCCGGGGGACTCCCAGGTGACTCCAACTGCATGGAAAGGGGGGAGGGCAATCAGTTGTGAGGGGCCATTTAACAGCATGAGGGAATAATAACAACTTGTTGTAGGCCTGGACCTGGCTGGGTACCAAATGAGCTAGAACCTCTCACCCTGGACCACAATAATTTGCAGTGACAGTGCTGCTTAATGACCAACTTTCTGTGCCACTTTACACTCTGTTTCCCACAGAGTCTTGTCAGACTCCATCCCTCTTCAGGGGGAACATGCAAAGACAAAGCACCATGTTTTGGTTTATCTGTATTGCACATTTCCTTGAGCAAGCAGGCAGTTTCATACATTTCAGAATTATCTGGCAGATGGCCTGGACCTCTTTCACAGACTGACAGCTTGTCAGGACAGGATCCTTCAGAATACTTTTTTTATTTTTTGTGGGGGCGGGGGATGGGACAGATGAAGAGAAACAAAAAAGAAAAAGGAAGGAAATAACTCAATTTGGGATCCAATTTCTAAACCTTTTCCAAATGGAGCCGTTTGTAGCCATCACCCGATGCCCCCCTTAGAAAGCCCAATGTCACATCCATGAACACGGACATACAAATAAATGCCCGTCACATTTTGAATTATATTATGATTTGGAATTAGCACAATCTTTAGATTATTTATAATAAGATCAACCGTTTGGGTTTGGTGGAAGTTGTGTGCATGTGGGGGAGGCATTTACTCAGTGTTTCTGACCCTAAGGGGAACACACTACATCTTTTCAGTGTCTGGGCAGCATTTCTGTCACCTTCATTACACACACACAAATGAATTTTGTCCCACTTTTTCCAAACCCCTTCAGGCTTAGTAGTGGTTTTCAAAGGCCCAGCAGGGTGCCTCTAGTCAGCATGGCATGATGAGCCAGGAGTGGGTAAGAAGGAGAGAGATATTTATGCTTGGCTGCACAGCAAAAAGAAGATGATAGAATGACTTCTCCCACTGTTTTGACTTTCCAGCTGCCTACATGCCATGTGCAAAGGGCCAGAGCAGAGGTAACACTCCTGATCTTTGAACCATAATTTTAAACAGATGAGATGTGGGCTGTAAGATTATGCACCTTCCAGACCTCCCATGAATATCCCACCCCACCCCCGGTAAGCCAAACCCATGGTTAAACTTTAGATCAGCACCAACCTTAACCATAGCTGACACTGCCAGGGCACACTATTAAACAGGGTTTTGCTTCAATCATAATCTAGTTAACTTGACTTAGTTTGCAACCTAACTTTCTAAAAGCTAACTACTGTAAAGTTTATGCCACTACTTCTGTAAGTCCTTTGCAGGACCAACATTTCCTACACTCAAACCAACACAAAAAGCTGAATCCTCATAGATTCCATGCAAACATGAAAAGTGTGGAGCATGCATATGAATCCAGTGGATGTTGAGAACACTCCCTAGTAGTCAAGGACTAAATGAATATGGAATGATGCAGTCTGCAAACCGATAAATATAATAAAAGACACTTTTATTATAAAACATGGAGATTGTTGTAAATCGTAACATTGTTATGCGCTCCCTGCTTCTGATTAATATTTACTACTTAGTAGACAAAGCAAACTCTACCATAAGCTGACCTTGGACCTGGCCAGAATTACTGATGCTTTAATAACCTGACTGGACTACCATAATACATTCTATGTGCTCTGGCGCACCCTGGAAATGTTTTTGTCTTTTTAAATCAGTGGTTTGCAAACAAACTAAATTTGACCGTTTTAGCGCTCCATAGTGCTAAAATCACCATTTTTTCCCAATTGTTTTTTCCACTGCCCAATTCAGATGCACAGCAGGGGGTGACTGGGACTGCATGTGGCCCATGAACCATGTGTTGCCGACCTCTGCCCTAAGCAGTTTGGGGTATTTCCCAATGTCTGTATCGGGCATTTCAATGGATCTTCTGTTACGCCTTATTCAGCAAAAACTTTTGTTTAAGGTCTATTGGACACTATAACGTCTTTTTCATAAAGGTTTGTCTAATTCATTGGAGGTATAATGCAGTCAATGCTTCTCTTATTCATATGTTTTGGAAATGCCCAATGGTTGCCTCCTTTTGGGAGGAAGTTATTATATGGATAAATTTTGTATTGGAAGGCTCTTTAAGATTTACTGATGTAAAAGTTCTTTTAAATTACTTACCTGCTTCTTGGAATGTAACACATGGGCAGTGTAAATGGATTTTTCGCACTCTTTTGGTTGCTTAAAGACTGATACTATGATATTGGAAGGATAAAATCTCACTGCCTATAATGCAATGGACTGAAGACTTAACAACACTAACAACATTTGAAAGAGTGGTATATAGGCGTAACTTGCAGATGGACTTATATGTGGATATTTGGTCTGCTTTTACTGAAGTTTATTTTAACTTTTTAAACTTTTTTTCTTTCTCAAATATTGTAATATTTGAAACTGAGGATTTTAGAACATGTTGTATTTTTATTTTGTTCTTGTTATGTGCTTGGTTTGGTTTATTTTGTTAAAATTCACAATAAAAAAATGCGGGGGGGGATCACCATTTTTTCCAATTGTTTTTTCCACTGCCCAATTCGGATACTCAGCAGGGGACCACAGGGACTGCATGTGGCCTAAGGACCATGTGTTGCCCACCCCTGCCCTAATCAGTTTGGGATCTAGGTACCTTAAGGTCCACCTCCTCCTGTATGTTTCCTCCCTTGCATTTGATCAACACAGGAAGCTGTTTAATACCGAGTTGGACTACTGATCCATCTAGCTCAGTATTGCCTAAACCATGGCAGTATGGTTTAGCATGATGCTTCCATCAGACCGAAGTTTTCCCCAGATGCTGCGGATTGCACCTAGAGCTTCTGCATCCAAAGCTTCTGCACTTTGTTCTTCCCCTGTCAAAGGTCCCGCTCTGGGTTCCCTTGCTACCAAGGTCCAAACTACACATCATTTATTAGCTGCTTTGATTTTTCTTTTGAAAAGGAAAGGGCATTTAAGGAATAGACAAATAAAAATATGTTGCTGGCTTTTTTATACACCCCCCCCTTCTTCTTAACCACAGCATTTAAATGCATATCCAAGAACACTTAACACAGATTCATGATCCCCCTTAATATTCTTCATCCACATGGGCAGCCAGGGCGGCAAAACAGTGGTGGTGGTGGTGGTAGGTCCCCACTATTTCTATGCATGGTAATGGGTACGTGGGGATTTTAATCCATGTCAGAGATTTAGTGTGGGCCCAAGGAGTTTTAATGCTGTTTTAATGTTTTAATATAATTTTAATTATATTGTTGTTTAATTTATATATTAACTTTTGTATATTTTCGTATGTTTTAATTGTATATGTTTTAATTTTTGTAAGCCGTCTTTTATCCCAGTACTGGGGAAAAGGCAGGGTATGTAATAAATAATAATAATAATAATAATAATAATAATAATAATAATAATAATAGGTTCATTGTAATACAAATGATAAGGGTTTGATCTTGGTTATATGGTATTTTTGAGAAACATGCTCTACAAATTGACCCAAGGCCTAGCACCATGTTGCATCTAGGAGATCACACAGTACCACAAAGATAGTCACAAGAGAGGATTCGCAAAACTTGCAGTACTTCAAAGTGGGTGAAGCACAATCAGAGGACACTGTAGGAAGTATGATTTCTGTTCAAAGCTAGAGTCTTTTTAATATAAATGAGATATTTAATGAAGTTCTGAATTGTAGCCTTATCTTTCCCAGTTTGATCAGCAGTGGGGAGATTTACTGCATTGAAGGGTCAACACAATTACAATTGGAGGCACGTCAGGCTGCAGGAGAATAATAAACTTGCCGTGCAAGTGAATTAGACTCAATAAGGTTTAAATTGTGAAATGAGGATTTGTTTTATTCAGGTTTTTTCTGCCCTAAATTGCAGATTACAACTGACAGCTCTACTGAAAAATAAATTAAACAATATTCAAAGCCTCTGATGTAAAGGAATCAAAGGCAAATTTAAGAATAAAAACATAAAAAAATTGAAATGCTATTAAAAGAGAGAAAGAAGGAGACACTATCCAGAGACTGAAGTTGCATGCCAAATATATTCATAGAGATGAACTCTACTTTGCTTTAACTTTCTTCAAACAAAGGGTAAAAATTAGCCTAAATGACAAACATGACTTATTTTCCCAGGGAGATAGAGCTGTACATTGAAGTTTATATAACAAATGTCTAGGTCTTTACTGAGCTACATAAAGTAGCCATTGCTAAGGGGACAATGTGCAGCTATCAAGCTCCGAGTAGGAGTGTGTGTGTGTGTGTATGTGTTTTAGAGACACAGAGAAAGAGGCAGCTTAGGATCCTAGAGAGAGGCATAAGCATTCGCCCCAGGTAAACTCGTAAGCCTCAGTGTACAGAGAGGAGAAACAAAGGCACCATTGTTTAGATGGCGGCTCTTTGAAAAGAGTACTGGAATGTCTTACCGCTTTCATGGGAAAAGGCTTTATTCGGTGTCTAATTAGCATATCAAAAGGCAGATTTAAATCAAGACATCAACAGTCAGCCACACAAATATTTAACTGAAGATATAATGCCTTTTATAAACTAACAAAAATGAAAGTTTGGAAAGAAGCGAAGGGGAAGGCTGCACAGAAGTCTTTTAAACATTTTTTGTTGGTTCCTTTGTCAGTAAAGTTTGCATAAAGTAAATGCGTCAAACTGAGGGCAAGTTCTGTTGACAGGAAGAGATGGACAGAAATAGGGGTGGAACTAATCCAGGACCACTCTGGCACTTTATCAGCTTTGGCAACTTTATCACTCAGCCTAAGGCTGTCAGACACTCCCCTGTAGGGGGGACATACAGTACAGTGGTTATGCACTATGAGTGGGATGCCTCCAGTTTAAAAACACACACACATCTCAAAGAAGTCATTGACCCAGTTCACATGATGAAATAATGCAAAGGGCTGGATGCGCCCAATCTTTCTGATCTCGGAAGCTAAGCAGAGTCAGCCCTGGTTAGTACTTGGATGGGAGACCGCCTGGGAATCAGGCTTCCTGCACTAAGCAGGGGGTTGGACTCGATGGTCTTGTAGGCCCCTTCCACCCCTATGAGTCTATGTCTATGTCTGTTCTTGGGTTATAACTCTGGCTTGTCTCTACGTCAACAACCCAGAGTTCCAGGCTTCAACATCACAGAGGACAACCCAGGGATGGAGCATCCCTGGATGGAGCATCCCTGGGTTGTTCGGCACACTGGCAGTGGGCGAGTGGTCGGGAGTCAGCATGTTCGCTCCCAAACAATGCACTGTTAACAAATGGTGGGTTGTTTCATTGTACAAACTGGCTCACAGAGTAGCCATGTGACATCTCTCTCTCTCTTTCACTCACACACACACACACACACACACACTGGGCCAGTTTGTACAACACAACAGGCCATCGTGGGTTAATTCACCCGTGAGGACACCAGCCGCCATTATGAATACACAAGCCGCAGCCAGAGGTTGCTGTAGCTTGTCATGTCATCCGAACCTGGGGGATGGGGGGTGAGGGTTAAACAACCTTCGGATAACCCTAAAACAGGCTGTGGGTCCTGCGAGGATTGTTTAACCCTCACATAATCCCTGCCACTTGGGTTTGGACAACACAACAAGCCACAGCAACCCCAGGCCAGAGCCTTCATACTCATACTAGTGGACAGAACACACCGCAGGGCCCCGAGGGTTAATTAACCCACAGTGGACTGTCACATAATCCAAACCAGGTCAATCTATTTCTCCCCTCTCACCCCACACCCTGCAACATGAGATAATATATGTGTAGTCAGCCTTACCTATATTATCAGAGCAGCTATTATCAGTACTTCTGAGATAATATATGTGAGGCTCTTCGAGGTTTCAAAGAAATGTGCTTATTAGAAATTATTATAATTACCTACTTCTTATTTTTTCTAACCACCCTCCCTCATGTGCAGCAGACAAGCCTGCATAATGGGGGAGAATGGAATCAACCCGGCAATGCCAGGGTCTCCACCCATGCCAGAGCACCTCCAGCCTAAGCAACTCTTCTCCCCTCACACCCATGGCAGACTTTGCCAAAGTAGCCAGAACATTTCTATGACCCTCAAGCAGCAAGGTTTTCCCTATCAGCTGGATCTGGAGCATACATATTAATTACAAACGAGTTCAGGATAGAACAGCCTGAGTAGGTTAGGCTGGAATGAGGGGGGCAGCTGGTGACCTGGTGGTGTCTGTGACCACTGGAGCTGCAGAATAAGCAGCATCTGCTGAAAAAGATGTCCTTTATTTTAGATCTCCAGAGCTGGCATACAGCCAGAAATGCTAAGGTGGGAGAACTAAGATGTTTGAAGTTACTTGGAGAGCAATCCTATGACACCTAGAGAGTGTCTGGGGGGCCATGGGATAGTTCAGATTCCTGGATTTGAGGTCGGAATCAGTCCTCCGACCTCGGACCCAGGAGTCTGAGCTCCCCTCCCCCTCCCCCTGGCAGCCGGTGCAGAGAGAACAGTGCAAAAGCAACCTCGGAGGGAAGGTAATGGCGGTATTCCTGTGGGTGGGAAGGAGAGGAGGCTGGGGAGGTGGGCAGTGTAGAGGCAAAGATGGCCTCCACCGCGCCTCCTACTCTGCATTGGATGGCCGTAAGCCTCCGAACACCTGACTTCCAAACACAAGCCTCTGAACACATGGCTTATGGCCATCCCCATAGGACTGCACGGACACACACACGGTTCCCAGGTTTGCTTTTGTCAGTCATCCTACTGTCTTTGCCCATGTGGGCCAAAAAACTTGTGCAACTGGGTAGAAAAGTGATGGCCTGTATTTTTAGACACCTTGGGAAGTAAAAGCGCCAGAAGCGAACTTTTTCAAATGAAAACTGAAAAACATAAATAAGGGGGTTTGGAATATTCTTGAGATGGACAAGCATACACAGCCCACAGCCCAAGGAAGTAGCTCCCTTAACACTGGCATAGTTTAGGCGGGACACCACCCAAAACTAAGGCAGCCTTATTGGGGCTTTAAAAAAATATAATACAAAATAATATGATACACACACACACACACCACTTTATTTTAGCATTTCTAAAACACTATATAGTATAGCCAATGTTTTATTGTATAGCATTTCTAAAATGTGTATGGTGCTTTTAAGCACGCACTCCTTCCTTATCCCATTCATCACTTATTTGCTTGAAGTCATCCATGAATCTAGAGCCAAGGGAATGGGGATTTGGGCCCAGTAAAAGTAAGAGAGTGCTACTGTCTCTTATTCTTTTCAAAGTGATGTCAGCTAGCAAGAAACACAGCTGGATCATACAGCTCCTTCCTTGTCCGAAGCCGTAACGTTATTACACAAAACAGACAGTAACAGGCCCGCAGTTCACATTATGGGATTATTTTGTCCTTATGCAGACAATGCCATGTTTTAAATAAGGAATAGGACTTTGCCGCGTGGTCCTTTATCATCCAGATAAGAACAAGCTGCTTGATAAATACTAGGTACTTGATAAATACTACCTGCTCTAACTAGAACAGGTTTGGTCCTTATCTGAACAAATTATAAAGGGACAGCTAAATGGTCATTTGCAGTTCAACAACATCATTGCCAAGTGATGTATTAATAAAAGATGAGAAAATGTGAATCTGGAAAAACAGTGCCCAAGAAGTAAGTGGTAAAATTAAGTTTCCTTATTAACATTGCTTTAATTATCTTCTGTCAAAAGAATCAGAATAAAGGTTATAAATACTGACAAGAAGGTAACCTGAGATTTTTTAGAGAACAAAACTGGTTGTCCCCAGTTTTTCTATAAATTCTCCTCTCTTCTCCAGTTTCTTCCTACATGTGTGGGACTAATGTGCCCGAAGTATAAAGACCTGCAACCCAGTGCTTTTCAACTCGGAACCACACATACTCCTTCTCAAGTAATTAGGATCATGTGTGTGCACAGCTAAAGAAACCTACAACATAATCCTAGGCATGTTGACCCTGAAGTAAGTCCCACTGAGTTCAATGGGACCTTCTCTCAGGTAAATTTGAATAGGAATGCAGCCTAAATTGGATATACCCAGCTGGCTCATATGGAACCTGCCTAGTTCCTCTACCACCACCATTCCAAGCACCATTTCACTGGCACCAGTGGAAGCTGGTGGCTCTGATTGGACCTGATGGCTTTGTAGGCCCCTTCCAACCCTACTATTCTATGATTCTATGATGTCAGTGGGGCGGTGAATTTGCTCTGGGTTTCAGTCAGAACCAGTCAGAACTCTAAATAAACTATCCAAAGTGCTGAACCCATTGTGAGGATATGGTTCAGCACCTTGCATAGCTTTTTTAAAGTTCTGACTGAAACCCAGAGAGAAATCACTGCCCCACTGACATTGGAGCCACCAACCCACACTGGCTGGCACAGTGTTGGATACTCAAAATCAAGGCTATTGTGCTCTTAGGGTTGCTAAACCACCCTTGAATCTACCATATTCAAACAGCTGTAAAAAAATCTTATTAGGCCAACTGAGGCAGAATCCAGTTTTTTAACAGCCATTGTAGTCTAAAGTATGATGCCAACAAAAAGCATCAAAGTGAACGGCTCTCCCCGTCACAACTTATTTTTTTTTTTAAGTCTTGCAAGTTAGGAGTATATAAAATATACACAAAAAGCTCTTCCTGTGTACAGCCTAACTTGCTTAAAGTCCTCTTTATCATCTTTTTATTACAAGGCACTATACAAAACTCCAATTTAAATCCCAGAAGCATTAGTCTGAAGAAGTGTCATTATTCTAACAGCCAGACAAAGAAAAAGTAGCCTCTGGGTTCAAAACAGAAAAGGAAATTTTCAGCCTATTATCAGCTACAATGATTTCTCCAATCAAAATTCCACCTCCAGCAACACCTCTACAGACATCCCTCGTGATTCAAATCGAGATTTACAAAGTTATAAATCTTTGGAATCGGATGCAGAAAACAATTATGAGGGTGAACATGTTGAACATAACCTTTCACACTCTGTTATAGTTGTGGTACCTTGATAAGAATCACAAGCAATACTGCTTTCCAGCGCTAACCTGAACCAGTGACATCTTGAACAGCAAAGGTAACAGTTTCAGCAACAGAGGCCTGTGGGATTTTTGCAACCACTTCTGAGAGCAGAAATGTGTTTTAATTTTCTTAGACAAAAGGCTTGGAAAAAAGGCAGACATTGTCTATCGCGTAATATTAAACTCTAACAAAAGCCAATAGGACACATAAGGCTGGTTCTCAAACGTACTCAGCTCTGCTACACACTTTATTTATAGGCCCTGTGACTTGCTGGTGCGTAGTTGATTTTCTTGGACCAAAGTTCAAGACACTTGTTTAAAGACACTTACTTAAAACACTCTTTACTGAGGCCACGGAAGGCTGGCCCTACCATTAGGTAGAGTAAGGCAGCCACCCCTTACTCTAAGGGCAGCTGAATTTGGATGCCATGAAAGGGGAAGCAAATTGTTAGTTATTTAATTTATCATTATTGTCTTTGTAACCCCAGGAAGAGGTGCTTGTGGTATTTTGTGCCTCAGTTGCAAAATAACTTGGCCAGCCTTAGGTAATATGCATCTTGACTTTATGCGCACGTGTGTGTGGTGTGTGTGCTTGTGTATGAGTGCACCATTCACTGATCCTCCTCAGGAAGTAAAATGCCTTGGGCTGGCCCTGAAGCCATGCGCTGGAATAAGTGCAAGCTGAGAGACAACGTGCTAGTTATATGCTTCCAGGACTACCTGACATTATATATCTCACAAGCACATAGAGCACAATAGTATTTCTAATTCTGATTACCATGATGGTAGTAAGCTCAAAAATGCAGGCTGGCAATACATCATCACATAAACTCCCATCTCTCCAGCTAGCACTACTATGTTTACATCAAACTGATCTGTGCAATTGTGATGCTCATGCAAGTAATATTTGCTGGGTTCTTTTGCTTCCCTGCTCTTGAGTTTACTATCATCTGTATATATACAGTAGTAGATGCGGAAAACAAACAGCATGGCTGGCTAAGGCATGCTGGGAATTGTAGGACCTTTTCCTGTCTAAATATTATAGGATTGTGCCCTAAGGCTGCCTCCTCAAACTCTCTGTCCATCCACCGTTGAAAAGTCAACATAATCTATGCTTTTTTCCTCTTGAAAGGAACCCAAGGTTGCTTCCATGGTTCTCCTACTCTCCATTTTATCCTCACAACAATCATGTGAGGTAGGTTAGGCTGAGAGTCAATGACTGGCCCAAAGTCACACAGTGAGTTTCATGGCCTGAGTGGGGACTAGAACCTGGACTTCCCAAGTTCCAGTCCAACACTCTAACCCCCTACACCACACTGGCTCTCTCTATATGTGTAATTATATTATATTATATTACATTATATATTTGCAACATAAGGGTTATTTATTTATTAGATTTATTAGCTGCCCATCTGGCTGGCTACCCAGCCACTCTAGGTGGCGTACAATACAAATAACAACACAAAATACAACACATTTACATAATCAACTGAACAAAACAACAATGCTCTAAAAGGAAACAAAAACACCCTAACCCACCCCAATGCCAGCCTGAACAGCCAGGTTTTCAAAGCCCAATGGAAGCTCATCAAAGAGGGGGCATGGCAGAGGTCACTAGGGAGGGAATTCCACAGAGTGGGGGCCACCACAGAAAAGGCCCTCTCCCCAGTCCTCACTAGCCTAGCTGTCCTGGCTGATGGGACAGACAGAAGGCCTACTGAGGCTGATCTTGTTGAGAGACATCCTTGGTGTTGTTGGAGGTGCTCCGGAAGACAGATTGGGCCGGAACCATGTAGGATTTTAAAGGTCAATGCCAACACCTTGAATTGGGTCTGGAAAACAACTGGTAACCAGTGTAACTCCTTCAGTACTGGAGTGATATGGTCCTGCTGATGGCTGCCTTTAATCAGGCGGGCTGCTGCGTTCTGCACCAGCTGCAACTTCCAAACCATCTTCAAGGGCAACCCCACATAGAGTGCATTACAGTAGTCTAGGTGAGAGGAGACTAGGGCATGAACTACTGAAGGGAGCAGATGGTTAGGGAGGTAGGGGTGCAGCTGCTGTATCAGATGGAGCAGGTACAGCGCCACTCGGCTCACGGCTGACACCTGAGCCTCCATGGATTGCTGGGAGTCTAAAATGACCCCCAGACTGAGGACCTGGTCCTTCCGGGGCAGCCGCACCCCACTGAACACCATGTCAACCTCCCCCAACCTCCCCTTGTCTCCTACAAAAAGTACTTTGGTTTTGTCGGGGTTCAGTTTCAACTCAGTCCTTTCCATCCAGCCACTCACTGACTCCAGACACCTGGACAGGGTTTCTACAGCCAACCTTGGCGAGGATTTAAATGAGAGGTAGAGTTGTCATCCGCATATTGATGACACTGCACCCCAAACCTCCTGATGATAGCCCCCAACGGCTTCACATAGATGTTAAATAACACTGGGGAAAGAATAGAACCCTGTGGCACCCCACAAGTGAGCAGCCAAGGCTCTGAAGTCTCCTCCCCCAGAGCTACCTTCTGGTACCTGCCAGAGAGGAAGGAACGGAAGCAACCATAATACAGTGACTCCTATGCCCAACCCCTCTTTTTGGAGGATACTGTGGTCGACAGTATCAACAGCTGCTGAGAGATCTGAGGAGAACAAGGAAGGAGCATTTGCCCCTATCCAGGGCCCTTCCCATATCATCCACTAAGGCGACCAAGGCCATTTCTGTCCCATGCCCAGGCCTGAAGCCCGATTGATCCAGATAATGGATCCAGATAATCAGCTTCTTCCGAGTGTGCCTGCAACTGCAACACCACCTTGGACTGGGCGAAAGTTGTTCAAGTCTTGGGTATCCAAGGAGGGCTTCTTTAACAGTGGTCTTATCACTGCCTCCTTGAGGGCTGATGGCATCACTCCCACCTTGAGGGAGGCATTCACCACCGCCTTAATCCCCTCCCTAAGTCTCTCCCTGCAGCTCATAATGAGCCAAGATGGGCAAGGATCAAGTAAGCAGGTGGTCAGCCTTAAAGATGAAAGCACCTTGTCCACTTCCTCTGAAGAAAGAAGCTGGAACTGATCCCACACAACCAGTCTGCCACTGGCCGCCCCTCGTGCACTAACTGTATCCACAGCGTATGGAGTAGCACTCCTGATCCGGTCGATTTTATTTGCAAAGTGCTTTGCAAATGCATCACAGGAGGCCTTAGAATGCTCTATTGGTTCCCGAACAACTGGACCGACCAGGTCCCAGACCACTTGGAACAGCCTCCTGGGACAGCACCCTGCAGATGCGATAGAGACAGCATAAAAAATATTTTTTGCTGCTCTTACTGCCATGTGGTAGGCTGAAGCTACAGCTCTAACCCATGTCTGATTGTCTTCAGAGTGAGATTTTCCCCACCAGCACTCTAGCTGTTTCAACTTCCACTTCAGAGCTCACAACTATGGGGTGAACCATGGTACAGTCTGAGCTCTGTTCAGGGGGAGAAGACATTTCAGAGCCACGTGGTCTAATGCCCCAGTGATTGCAGCATTCCAGCCATCCACCAGGGTCTTGACCAAGCGACCGTTAGCATGCTCCAAAGAATCCTCAAGCACAGTCAGGAAACTATTTGGATCTATAAGACGCCTGGGACAGACCATCTTAATGGGTCCTCCACCCCTGCAGAGGGGTTGTGGAACCAAGAAGTCCAACCCCACCAGGTAGTGATTTCACCATGACAAGGGGGTGGTGGATATACCCTTGATTTCCAGATCACTCCCCACCTCTCTGGAAACAAACACAAGGTCTAACACATGACCAGCTACATGGGTGGGCCCAGTTGGAATACGGTGCAGCTCCCACGAAGTCATGGTCTCCATATATATTGCCATAAGAACAAGACAGCCAGTGTGGTGTAGTGGCTAGAGTGTTGGACTGGGAGTAGGGAGATCTGGGTTCTAGCCCCACTCGGCCATGGAAGCTCACTGGGTGACTTTGGGCCAGTCACAGACTCTCAGGCCAACCCACCTCACAGGGTTGTTGTTGTTGTGAGGATAAAATGGAGAGGAGGAGGATCACGTATGCTGCCTTGGGTTCCTTAAGGAGGAAAAGAAGTGGGAATGGAATGGAATGGAATGAAATAAATAAATAAATAAATAAATAAGAACATAAGAACAGCCATGCTGGATTAGACCAGAGGCCAACCAACTGCCCATGGTAAACCCATCAGCAGGACATGAGTGCAACAGCACCCTCCCATATTAATGAGGATGGAAAGATAATATAGGCATGGGTAGACAAATTAAATCACAACTAACAATGTTGCCCAGTCATTACAGGAGAGATGGAGATTTCTGCATTCTGCACTTTACAGCTATTGAATGAATATAGGTGGAAGCGTTTTTTGTTTTAATCTTCACATCTTCATATTTTATTTGCATCTTTTAAATATTTACTGGAGAATTTACCTTATATTTTGAAATCATTGCAATTTTCCCAGAGCCCAACAGGTTCATTTTTCAGCATTAATGTAAATAATGCTACACAGTGTGCTGATATACATGTAACTCAGTAATAAAGAACAGCTGTATCAGACTCTAAATTAGATGGCTGGAATGTGAAGTGGGACTGACTGTTGAGCAAGTGTTTGGAGATGCAGTCCTACATATGCAAAGAAAAGTGAGACAAATGCAGCAAAAAGACTCCCCAGTAAATTAATCCATGACTTTAGAAGTAATATTTGAACACACTTCTCCCAGGCCTAGGTCCAGCTCCCTGTGCATGGATCAAACTGATTCCCAAGTGCTTGCATATATTACTTGCATTTTCAGTGTGAGGGGCTTGGTTGTTTTTATTATGAAGGAGTGAAGGGGGGGGCAGTATATTGATAAGCAGGAGCCAGGAGCAGAAGCCCCCCCCCCCCACTCCACATATCAGATCCACATCAGCAACCACAAGCACTGCTTTCATGCTCTGCCACATACATAGGGTTAGGTCCAAATTTAGTTGTACTTAGAGCGGGCAGACTGAAATCAACAGGATTTGTTGATCATGACTAACGTAAGCCCCATTCATTTCAACTAGCCTACTCTAAGTATGACTATGGCTGGATCTAACTCATGTTGAATTTTCTCAAGTTTTAAAAAGGTATGGGGAAGGGGGGCGGTCTTTCCAAACTGGTTTAATGAAATCCACAAGCCCCACCCCCTGACACCACCTAATTGTAATGAAATCATGGCCGCCATAGCCTTCTAAAACAGTAGTTACGGGGCCCAGCCCATCTCTACCTCCCTGTCCCCCTGTAATTCATGCATTGGTACAGCCCTCAAATATATACGTAAAATACCACGCCTGCATACACATTCTTGAATTCATTGCTAGTATTTAGAAAAGTTTCATTTTTTCCAAACCATACATTTCAGATGTGGGAGAACACTGGTGGTGGTGGGAACCCAACTAAATCAAGGTTTCATATTAATTACATTTGGGGGTCAAAAATCTAGAAAAGATTGTCACTGTTAAACATGGCTAAATTTCTTTTCTCAGATTCGATACCATCAATGCACCAACCACTTCTAGCTACTGAAAGAGAGAGACAGAGACAGAAACAGATAATAATAATAACAACAACAACAATAACAACAACAGCAGCAGCAGCATAAGCATATGCACTTCTAAAGTTGGGGGAATACACTTCCCATGTCTTCTTCCATGCTATAATTCTGCTTGTGAAACAAAAGCTTCCCAGAGCTAAACAAAAAGGCATACTACTATACCTCACTGCATTTGCTTATTCGCCTTGCCACAATGAGCTGAATCATTCCACGTTTGTTTCCCTCAGTGGACATAGACCTACGCAGGGTTTCCATGGCATCTTGGTTCGTCTTGCCCAATAACGATTCCCCATTTACTGCTATTAGTTGATCGTTTACACGGAGTCTTCCATCCTGGCAAGGGAAAATATTGGCAATAGTTAAGAATAAAGGATGTTTTGGCATCTTTTGTTAGGGAGAAAAATCTTAATCCTCAAGAGTCCATGGTTAAATGAACACAAATAGAATGGCTCTGGAAGAAGTCATTTGTAGATGTATCTTTTCCATATATTTACAGATTTTGAACTTTTCATCATTATCATAACGTAAACAGCATACTAAGTGAAATGCACAGTGACAGTTCTTTTTTCCATTCTTGAATCTTTGGATGTAATCCTTACATCCATATCAGTTAAAACGTTGGGACCTTTATACCCCAATGGGTAGCAATGGAGCACCGCAATATGCATAACTCCCTCCAAAATGCAAAACATGCAATGACTCCCTGGTCACTTGGGGCTGCTCTATCCAACGGGCCAGGGAAGGCAGAAAGAGCTTTCCCTTTAGGGAAACCTGGTGTTTTTTATTTGGGTGTCTTCCATGGTTTGCAGGGGTAAACACAACCTTTTGCAAGGACCCTGTTCAGGAGACTTCTTTCTGCTTTGCAAAGCCTTGAAAAGTAGGACAGGGTGTTCACTTCACTCCTATGCACTCTGCAATCTTACCCATATCATCCATTCTCCTCTCTTTCTTGACTATAAACCAGGGCAGCTTTTTAACTAGCTGGCTATTCTGATCAGTGGCCACATTGTGGCTCAGGTAGATCATACTGCTGACAGCTAGATAAACAAAGAATACCGAACCCAGGACTGTATCTATTCCTCCTGCTGGGACCACGGGAGCCCTGGGAATCTTGCTGAGGGACGGGGCTGGTTGGTTGCTTGCTGTAGAATGCCATAAGGCATACTGGCCACATCATCATTCTGTTGGACATTTTAGAAGTTCTCAAAATGGATAGGTTTGGAATTTTAGACATAAAATAAGAATGTATTATTTTATTTAACAAAGTCCTGCTCACTAATTGGTGGGCAAGATGGAGAACCGCAGATGATTCACTATCATCATCATCATCATCATCATCAATAAATAAGAACATTGGAAAGGCACTAATTGTTCAAAGGGAAAGGAAGGGAAGATATGCTACAAGAAATCAATAATCGATTGCCTAAAAGAAGTCGAGTTACACGAATATATCAGAGCATTTGAAAATGCAAACTGTTCTTCTGCTTACCTTAGAAGCTGCTCCACCATTAATAATGGACTTGACAAAGATGCCTAGGTCTGCATGATTCTCCTTTGACCGGTTACCTTTCACACTAACACCAAGCCCAGCTGATCCAGAATCATTAAGGGGAACTTCAAAAGTGAGGAATTCCCTGGTGCCATCAGGTGTAAGGACAAGATCTTCTTCTTCTGCTTTCTGTCAGGAAGAGATTAATCTGTGGTATTATTTTAAGATCAGTTCTTGTTTGCAATTATCTTCTAGCTACAGCTATTAAACTTTGGTATGTGTGTTGTTTTTTAAAGAAAAGCAATCTTGAAGTATGATACGACAATAATTTCTATTGATATTCTATGGGGAAATCTGTGATAATCCCACATCTGGAACCTCCTTCAAGTAATTGTTAGAATCAGATGTGGGGTGTGTGTGTGTGTGTGTGTGTGTGTGAGAGAGAGAGAGAGAGAGAGAGAATGAGAATGAGAGAGAGAGAGAATGAGAATGAGAGAATCCATATATAAGGACAACACTTTCTGAATTAATACAAACTTCAACCTCTCAGTTTTCAAATAGGAAACAATTATTGGAGGCCTTAAAACCAACACATTTTCTATTGCAAGTTCATTTTCCTTTTCAAATAATGGCATTTCAATATTTATGTATTCCGAGCAATAAGGATACAAGCAACAGGCAAATGGATAAATACCCATTAGTCATCTGCCCTGCATTTCCTTTACTGTTGGGATTATTAACAATGTTCAAAGAAACAAAATGTAAAACACTTCAGATGGGATCAGGTAATTGTAAGCCTCTTTGCTCTTGGTTGCCAGAAAACTCATATGGGACACAGCTGTACACATCTGTTCTCTTTTCACACTCCCCACCTTTGTTCCTCTCCTCCAAATAGAAATGAAGATACCCGCTGACATGAAAACTGTGAATGGATGGATGCTCAAGGGAACCCAGACATGCATGCGGCTCATTACTATAAATTCGCTCCCCTAACAAAAGAGGGAGACAGAATGCAGATCCAGCCTTCACAGTGCTGCCTGCATTTACTGAACTATATCTAGTGGTTAGGGAAGGGGCAAAGAAATAGTACACTAAGACTGGCAGCACCCACAGTGCTTAATGTGCTTTCTTTGCCAACAGCAAATCCCTTTAGAACAGAGCAGTGATGGGTAAATTCCCCTCATCACAGTTCAGAATTGGAACAGTACTTAAGAGTATAGCTGCAGAACTCACCCCCCAAAAAAACTTTTCCCAAGAGTTCTAAATTGACTCATGATGTTGGTTGTACCTTATTATATTGCTTAAAATTTTTGTCTATTTTGTCTATTTTTCAGGGATATTGTCAGGGGGCCCTAGCCGGCCTCCTTCAGTCTACTCCAGTAGCCAACTCCAGACACAGACAAAGGATTCTTTTCAAGGCTTTATTCCTTTTACAACTTAATAACTCTATCACCAGCGACTAAGCTATGAACAGCAGAGTAACCTATGCCCCTGGGTTGGAAACAGTTGGTCCCCATTTGAACGAGAATCACTTGCAGACCCTGAACTTATGGGCTAGGGAGAGTCCCTCCCCTTTTCCCTTGGGTCCTCTGGACATGACCACTGCTTGCATGCCAAACAGGCGCTACGCCTCCTTTCCACGACCTCCATAGCTCGTCGCTCTCTGCGTCTGCATCAAGCATCCAGCCAGACCTCCTCCCGCGCTCTTTCACTCCCAGGACTGCTATCTCTGTCTGGAATGCTGGGAGGAGGAATCTCTGCCAGCTGCAGGGCCTGGGAGGGATGAGCGCACTCCTCTCCCACGGACGGCTGTTCCTCCTCAGAATCAGAACTGCTCTGAGGTTCTATGGGCTCAGTGTCCGCCCTGACAGATATGATGTTCGATTAGTAATCATGAGAGCATTATAGGCTTGGCAAATTCATAGTCTAAATTAGGCAATTCCAAACTTCAGCAGCATCACTAGAAGAGAATGGGAAGGAAAAGGTTTCCAGACACAACCTCACTAGACACAGAAAGAAATATTCTGGTCCTTATGTAATGGAGAGCTGGGGCTACTCTTGCTGATAGGTAATACCCTTTCATCACAGTAATAGCTGAGTTTGTTATTCAATGGTACTCAATGTTTACTTGAAAGCTGCATGAATGAGTAAAGTTACCAATGCAAAGAAGAGGAAGAAGAAGAAGAAGAAGAAGAAGAAGAAGAAGAAGAAGAAGAAGAAGAAGAAGAAAAGAAAAAATTAAAAGAGTGGGTGAAAATTAGTAGACCATTCAAAATGGTGCAAGCTGACAAGGGAGAGACTTATGGCAGTGAATTCCTATGTCACCAATAAGTTAATCCTTATAGTATAACACATGCGATCATAGCACTTCCTGGGTCAATAATTGCAATTTACCAGCATCTTTGACTAGCAGTCTGAATGCTGGTAAGCAGTGATTTTCCAATGATGGGGGCACTTCCTGAGGCAACTTCCTATGGGAAACAATCACTCTGACTTCTGTCAAGAAAGAGGTTGGGAGATGATTACAGCTTCAATCCTTCTCTAAAAAGCTGATATATTAGTACTACATAATAAAGTAATCCTTCTTTGCTTAGATTTCAATAACTCAGAGTGGTTTTCAATATATCCTTATCTCAATCTACCTTTGGCGTAGCACAGAATGACTTTCCTAAAGGTATACAATCAGCTTCATGGCTAAGAAAAGATGTGAACCTTTTCTCTCACATGCACACTATGCAAACACAATACCAGTAGCCTTAAACCTCTTCAGAGCCAGGACTCAATCTTAAATTCAACTTTGTAATGTGAGACCAACATTTAATTTTTCATCATACTTGTTTATATGTCTGTCTCTCTCCTTGTAAAAAAAGAAAAAGAGATAGAAAAGGCGGGGGCGGGGGGGGGGGAGGGCGAGAGATCTAAACAAGAATGGTGGTCTTACTAGTGCAACCTGTCCTGTTCTGTGATCCTTGGAGGCTCACAGGGGAAGCTGATAGTAAGATCAAGGCAGGAAGAAAGTAGGACCTTGGATAACTCTAAATTGTTCCCACTGGCTGGAACTCTCTCCTACTAGGATAATAGGAGAATGCTGTCTCAGCAGGTAGTTAAAGCCAACGGAAGCCTAAAGTAGGCTGATAAGACCTGTAGTGTGGTCAGCTCCATCACACTGGAAAGCCTGAGGGCTACTGGTCATGACACCACCCAAATCTCTGTCCCAGCCCACTGGTTGACAAAAATGCATTCCACCATACTGGCTCTGTATTTCAATTTGTTTGTCATTAATGTAGGCATGCACATGGGCATTTATTTTCCTTTGGTGGAAAGTACTGGATATGGTTTTATTACTAGAACCTTTTTATTTGACTTCAGTCAAGTAAAAAACGGATCATTTCCTGTTTGCCCTAAGGATCTGGCAAACTACCATGCTCACATAGTTAATACCTTGACATCTTCCTAAAAGAATGTTAAGAATACTATGACCTGCAAACCTGAATTATTTGAAGATCCAAATCCAGAAGCTTAGCAATCTTTTTTAAATAACAGGAATGAATGAAGCTTAGTTACTAATGCCACTACCTAGATTTAAGAGAAGCATTTATATTTAAGGGCACAATCCTATGCAGGTTTAGACATTAAAAAGTTCTGTAACTTCCAGCATTCCTCAGCCAGCATTGCTGGCTGAGGAATGCTGGAAGTTGTAGGACTTTTTTATGTCTAAACCTGCATAGGATTGCACCTTGGGTCATTTTCTACCTTTTTATGCACCCTTAAGAAGAAGACTTGCACCACAATCGTTGGGAAAAAAGCCTTTGAGATGATCAGACGTACCATGGTAGCAGGCTGTAAGTCCACCTCACCTATATGAATTCTCTCCAACTTTCCCTTGTCAGAGATGGTATAAATAGCTACATTAATACAAATGTTGACCACAGTTATCTTTTAGCTGGGTCTCCAAACCAGCTTCAAGCAGTGATTAAAAGTTAGCCATGCATCAGTGCTGTGCAGGGGCGGCACCAAGAGTACTTATGGTTGGGTACCTGCCAAGGGCCTGCAGCCCAATAGGGGCACATTGACAAGACTGCTTATACTGCAACCTCTTTGTTCACCTGCTCTGGCCCTGTCTACGATGGTGGTGAGAAGGAAGAGCAGTAGACGCTGTTGCCTACTCACTCACTGGCTCTCTGCCTGTCAAGCAAGCAAGTGGAAGCAATGATGAGAAAACATCGGGCTGGCACTGAGCATTGCTGCAGTCAGATTGCTGCACCCTGGTTAAAGCTAACAAGGGAAGGAGGGAGGGAAATGAGTGTGACAGCCTGCTCCCAATTTCTTAATCACCGTTACTAGACTGGGAGAGTTGCATCTGTACCAGCTCTGTGTGATGACAACAGAGGCAACTACACTGGCCTGGAGAGGTTTGGGTTTTTGTTTTGTTTTTAAAAATATAATAAATACTATTCTGAAACCCCTTTTTAAAGGCAATCCAAGATTTTACTCTTCAGAAGATTCAGATACTTAATACTTCTTCTTATTAAAGGGAAATTACAGGCAATGGTGAAAGTGGGCCTTCGCATCGGGGTGTGTGTGTCTGTGATGCTAACTTCACATTACAGCAGCCTTTCCCAACCTGATGCCCTCCATATGTTTGGAGCACAACTCCCAGGATTCCTGACCATTGGCCATGCTGGCTGGAGCTGATCGAAGTGAAGTCCAAAACACCTGGAGGGTACCAAGTCGGGGAAGGCTGCATTACAGTAATGATAACATTACTATCATGTTATTCTGGGGACAGAACTCAGTTGGAGAGCAAATACTTCAGAGGCATAACATTTCAAGTTCAGTCCCTTTTAAACTCTGACAAGCATCTCAGGAAGCAGGGCTGGGAAAGACTTTTGCTTTAGATGCTGGAGAACTCCTGCCACTGAACAGGCAACCCTTGTCTAGACAGATTATTACTCTGATGCACTGTAAGGAGTTCCTTAAAGATCTGTACAATATGCTCAGTAGGTATACACCACTGTCAGTGTTTCCTTTCAGGCAGTATAAAGTACTGGGACTGAATCATACAAAACTATGGGGGAAAGTGTTATTTTTAAAAGGAAAGAAAAATCGATGTAGTAAAGCCCTGCTCCCCATCATTTAACACTAAAAATGTAGTTAAGCTCCACTAAAATCCCAAGAACACAAATCATAGCTTTAAAATGCAGGGGGGAAATATGTAAAATGTGGCATTTAAAAACTGAAAATAAAAAAGGTAACACAATCACTGACTAATTGCAATAACTTCCATTTGATCTTCATATGCTCAAATTAACAACTTCAGTGTGTCAATCAAAATACTTCAACATTATTTTCATGATTAGATGATCTGTGGAATTTATTGCTTCGTATACCCTGACACCACAAGAAATAAAAACACCCGAGTCAATTTATGTGCTGTGATCACTGAACAACAAGCCTCAACTCACTCAAGAGTTCTTGCATACCATGTCCAAAACAATTAACAACTTCACAATACTCTGTTCAGAGCTGCTGCACCAAAGGAAAGGTCACCTGAAATGACTTCAGCTGAATGAATGAAGCTGCTCAAGTATGTAATTTGCAATAAAAATTCGATGGGTGATAAACTGCACAGGTGACTTCTTTGCCTCAAATTCAAACACAGCATCAGTGCACAGTAAGTGACATGAGATCCCCGGGGTGCATTGGGGAGACTTTTATAACTGCCACCCCTACCCAGCCCACCTGAAATGACGCCTAAGTGTATTTTGGCATTCAGTCCTTGTTAGCCTTGCCTCTCATAACCCTCCCTTTTTTTATTACCCTCACCTCTCCTTTTTCTCTCCTCCTTCTGTCTTCCCAAATGTTGAAATGTTGATTGTAAAGCTGTTGTGGCAGGGACCTTTAATTTGTTTCTATAACACTCTGTAAACCTCAGTGTAAAGTGATGGAACATATTACATGTATGAAGATACAGGGGCCTCAGTGATTCATGGCTGCATTGAAATTGTTCCCATTTGTTGCAGTACTTCCCAATAAGCTAAGGGGCCACCACAAAATGTAAAGGGGCCCGGTCCTGTCTCTCCCCCCCCCCGCCCCATAATTCGAGAACTGTAATGGAGGCCAGAATCCCATGTGTGGAGTAAACCACACATGGGAAAAGATGTGGGCATTTTGTTGCTTCTTCAGCCATGGATTTAGGGAATGGAACGCTTCCAGTAGCTTGCAGAATATATGTTTCACTTACCTATGTACTAATAAAGAAAGCAACATGAATCTAAAAATGCTTCTTTCAACTGAATGAAATCAAGACTTGTCCTGGAATGCCATTTTGGGATGGTGTACACACACACACACACACACACACACACACACAGAAAGTGGCTGTTGCATGGGGAAAAGCGATGGGTGAGGGAAGGCTTAAGTATTCCTCCCTCCTGCCCACCACTTCCTCTGGGCAAATAACTTCCTGATAATACTGCTTGGCAGCCAGGGTTTCCAGCTGCAAGTTGACTGAGGTGCAGATCAGGCATACATTTTGGGATGTGAAGATTAAAAAGCCATACAAGAGACACATAAATGTTTTCTTTTTCTACTGGAAGTTAATGGTCTCTCTGGTCATCTCACTACAGATGTGCATATGGACACCAGTCGTGTGACTGTATTGCCCGCACAGCTGCATTGCATGCAGAAAACCCAGATCTTTACTCTTGTGCTTGGTGATAGAGAAACCTAATGTATATTGAGGCCATCCGCAAAACGAAATTTCATACAGATTCCATCGTGACATGATTACAAAGTCACCTTGCAATGGACCAGTTATTTGTATCTAAGACTGATAACAGCTATATTTCATCTTACACCAATGAGTAAAGTGTGTGTGTTGTGTGCCAATATACTAGGCCTTGGAATGGGACTAGGAAGAGGATTTTCCATTTTTTAAAAAATTGCTGCATTTAGAATGAAACACTATATAATTTAAGATTGCCATGTAAAAATTCATAAGCATTTACAAAAACAACGAAGTTCTTCACAGAACAAACTAGAAAAGCAGGAAAATCATACCAAAAGTAGTCATAAGAAGAAAAGAGGTATTCTATTTCAATCAATAAGATATTGTATTTAATTAAGAGTTTAAAATGTGGAGAGCGGAGGAGGATGCAATAAAGAGCTGTAGGAGCAAAATGTACAAACCTCAAAAATGTCATAGGTTTAAATTAGTAACTCCTAATAACTCCCAACAAATTAAGTAGTGCTTAAATAAAATGCCCTTATCTGCTATACAGTTCTAATATGTGATCAAATTTCATGATTTTATTTGGCACAACTCGAGATCTGGTGATGGTGATTAAAAATTAGGTGTATCTGTAGAGTCTAGACCCACTTGGGTGAACTGAGCATTGCCTAATAAGTTCAGTGCAAATCTTGATAGACCATTTTGCAGGGAGGGGAGAGGGAGATGTTTCAGCCTTCAAGCAGTTCTAGAAATACCTCGTTAAATATAGTGAAATTGGCAACAACATCTTGGTTTCTTCCACATTCCAGCTCAGCAGTCACAAGCAAGCCACTTGAGTCACTGTGTATTTTATTTATTGCCAAATTATGATCTGCTGTCCAGTAAAACCAAGGGCCATGGATGCTTAGTAAGGCCAGGGGACCCAGGGACCCAGAAGGCCAGGACACCAGGAAAGGCCAGCACTGCAGAGGCCCAGAAAAGCCAGGCCCAGCAGAAATGCCAAGGCCATGGGAACCCAACAGAAGGCCCAGAGAAAGGCCCCCTGAACAAGGGCCAAAAAAGAGACCTGGCAGCTGAGCTGAGGCTGCTCCATTCCCTTCCCAAAGGCCCAGGAGAGATCTGACCAGTACTTCAGCCAGAAGGAAGGACAGCTACAGTGGGGTAGGCGCTGGCTTATATAAGCCCAAGCTCAGCCCCCAAAATGACATAACATGAGGATACACATTATGCCAAAGGGGTCCGGCCCCTATTCCATCCATCCACAAAGGTGGGGCTAGTCAGCTGGGGAGAAGCATTCTTTTCTCAGTCTAACCTATGTCATTAACAACTGCTTCTCAGGCTAAAATAGATTTATTAACAGGATAAAAGGAAAGCGTCATGTATATCCGCCCTATGGAAGAAGGTGTACAAATGTGATGAATAACTGGGTTTTTAGGCTGTGTAGATTTGGAACTCTACAAAATTCAAAACTATATATTTGACAGGTAAAGAAAATTAATAGAGCTCACGAGAGTTCCACCTTTTATTTTCTAGCTGGACTTTATATGTGTGACATATACACTGGTTATATTGTACCCTATTCTTTCACCTTGCTTCATTCAGGCTGTGCTCATAGCTAGACCTGCACTGGAAGTGTCATATTCAGTTTGTTCTCTGGGAAGAAAATTAATAGGTGAAGTTTTTCCGATCGCTGCACCTGCCTGCTGAGGTTATTATGACCCAGGTGTGCTATGTGTTAACAGGTTCTGTTAAAGATCGGCTTTTCTATCTAACAACAAGTTGTAGCCTTAGTTTCTTAAACTGTAAGTGAAACATTACAAGTCCTAAGTGTAGCTCAGATAGATACAATACTGAGTCTTCGTAATATACAAATGTATTTAAATATAATTGATTAACCAATATATAGGTTAAAACAGCAGGTGAGTAACACAATAAGAATTCTTTAAGTTCTTGTTGGCCCTAGTATTAGGGCTTCCAAAATACAAATTAACTCACAGGCAGGCTGGAGCTCTAGCATCTTAGAAATAAAGTGGTGCCTTTATCCTCAACATTTATCCTTATGATCTATGTACTCCCTGCTTTTCAGGCCTTTTCTACACCTCTTCAAGCTGTTTACCACAATTGTGTCGTAACATCATTAAAAAAAGAAAAAATGACCATTTGAAAGACACTAAGGGCGCAGTCCTATGCAGGTTTTGACAGAGAAACGGTCTACAACTCCCAGCATTCTCCAACCAGCATGGCTGGCTGGGGAATGCTGGGAGTTGTAGGCCTTTTCTCTGTCTAAACCTGCATAGGATTGTGCCCTAAGCTGGATAAATGTAGGTATGTCATTTGGTGTGCCCCTCAGGGCTTAAACTTATTATGTAAATAAAGTCGGTTCTGTATTCAAGAGTGTCATATACCATGAGGTTACAGTACAAACAATGGTTAAACACAAAAATACAATCTCTCTCTCTCTCTCTCTCTCTCTCTCTCAGGTCTCAATATATTACATACCATCACACATATGTACTCATATGTACTCATACATATGTACTGTGTTTGCCCATAATGCTAAACTATGGTTTAGTGTTATAAGGGTGAGCCTCAGGCTTGCATGCTCCCCACTCCCCTCTTCTCCTCTGATGTGGATGGGAGAACAGAAGCTGTTGCTTTCATTTAAATTCACCACAGTTTATCATTATGTTCGAACCCTAAACTGTGGTTAGTTCTAACTGGTTTGAAGTTGCCTTGTTTCAAGAAACCATAGTTAAGATTAACCACAGTTTGTTAGGTTTGGATAGCATGACAAGCTGAACTGAAAGAGGAGAGGGGAGAGTGCAAGCTCAAGTCTTACTGCGACTCACCCCCATAACGCTAAATGTTACATGTGAAATAGGTGAGCTTGTTCAAAACAAGGAGCTGTTTTATTCTAGGCTTCAACATTTAGGCAATTAACTGGTGGGAATAATGAATTAAAACATGCTCCTGTCAAATCAGGCAGCATATTTTTTAAAAAATGAATACTTTTAGTAGACGTACTTCAAAAAACGAAGGTGGCCAATTAGGTAATAGCCCTGACTTTAATGTCCATGAAAGCACTTCCTAGATATATGGCTACTTTATGAACACAGAGAAAAAGCACGCAGCCAAATACATTCTTTTGCGATTTCACATATAGCCTCCTCGTGGCCAGAAAAACTGAAGGCTGCGGAGTTCCACTAGTAGTTCTCCATTACAGAAAAATACATGGAAGAATTTATTCATCCAGACTTGAGCACTGGGCCACTAATGTGATGCAGCTTCTCCATTGAATCCATTTCTGTTTTCTTTTATATGATCAAAACATCCTACTCTAAAGCATGGCACCTTGTAGGAAAACTGTGATCATAGCTTTGATTTTGTTGGTGCTGCCATGATTGCCCACTGCTAAACTATAAAATCATGTACAGCTGATCCTTGATACACACACAAAAATTCCCACTCTCTTCCCTTCAGCTCTTCCCAAGCTAAATATTTTAATATCTGCCACATGTTGGGGTAAACATTAATTAATCATATTTGCACATATATACTAAAGCTCATTATTCTTATTAGCCAAGTTAATATGTCACATCTGGCAAAGATCGCACTTTAATACAAATCTAACAGTAGCTGCTAAATATCAGAGACTATATGCAGAGGCTTGTGTGAGATTCCATGATAGATGGGGGTCTGCTTTAGCTTGAATCTTATTACTGAGACACCATTTATATGCTAGTTCAGCATGCAAATTAGAGGCATGAGGCCTTTTTTTATTGCAGCTCCCATCCTTTGTCTGTTGCAGTTCCCATTTCACTTGTACAGGGCTGGCCTGCCCATCAACCAAGGTGAGGCACCTGCATCAGCCAGCGGAGTGGAAGGAGGAGTGAATTGTGCGGCTCCACTCTGCTCCATTACCTGCTCCCACCAGGAAGGTAAATTTCACATATTGGTTGGAACCGACAAGGGAATTCATTGGCTGCAGGATTCTAGATTAGTAACAAGTATGTTCTGAGGGACCGTTCACTCAGGTGAGATCAAATGGGGAGACAAGGAAGATCTTTACTTCATGTGAGCTGAAAGACCAAGGCATTATTGAGATTTGTAAGATTATGACTGGTGTGGAGAGAGAGTAGAAACATTGAGGTTTCTTCTTCTCCACGTAATACCAGAGTTTCAGGTGCTAACATACCCAAAAAGGTTGCTAAAAATTGTGGTGATGGCCTCTAGCTCAGGGTCAAAGTACACATTATGCTTAACAAGTAGTATGCAGCTACGTCTCCATTTTTCTTTACTTGATTACAGGCATGGGACTGCCCGATTGTGATCAGAACTGCAGCACACAAGGAGGGAAGCTTTATCTCTTCCTTCCCCAACCATAATTGTTCCCCATCTGCAGCTACGTGGGAACTTCGTTTACTAATCATTGTAGCTGCACACAGGGGTGGGGGTGTAGGTTTGAGGGTCATAGCTGGGGAGGGAAGGAATAAACTTTTGCTCCATGTGCTGCAGTCCCAATAACAATCACATCCCCATGCCTCTAATCCCACCTCTGAATACCAGGTGCTGAGCTCAAATGACAGAAAAGAATGCTGCCTTTGTGTGCTTATCTACAGGCATACAGTTGATCGCATAGGGTTGATCAAGTAGGATGCTGGACTACATGGGCCAGTGTACTACTGGTCTTATCCAGTAGTACAATTCTTATCTTCCAGATCCCTACAATATGGTAGAAAACAACATACTTCTGGTGCTGAAGGCAGTGAGGAGGGGGGATTAATTGGTTTAGTGCTATCTATTTCTTGTATTGTTGTGGCTTTAATTGTTATTTAATGGTTCTATTTTTAATGTTATGTTTTAATTAAGATTTTTTTAGAATCTGTATTTTATTGTCAGCTGCTCTGAGCACCATATTTGGCAGATATACGTGATACAAATCAAATAAATAAATAAATACTTGTGAGTTTTACATTATGGTGCAACAATGTAATAGTTAGCTAACACAAAAAACAAAATTACCAGATACAAAGGAGGATAGCACTCCTGTAACTATGATAGTTGTACAGAAGAGGACATTTCAGCAAGTGTCATTCAAGGGTAGGAAAAGCAGCGCCTGCTGAAATGCACTTCTTCGTTTTTACAGAATTGTTAAGGTACAGGAGTCCTGCCTTCCTTTGCACCTGGTTATTCTTTTATACAGAAACACCTGACGAAGATTGCAATGCTAATTTAAGGCTGCAATACTACATCCACTTATTTGGGACTAAACACCACTGAACTCAATTTTAAATACATGTTAAAATAGTAGAAAATATCTGCACTTGCAGAACTGTGCTACCATATTCCTAAAATTCATTTTTTTTAATACCAACACATATTACTCAACTACAAGGGCCCATGTACAAGTATATATGACTAAATCTATGGAACAGCTTGACTTTACATATTTAAATATATTATACGTTCTATACGCTGCTTCTGAATTAATCACAAGTAAAAGATTGCTCACTAACACTCAACTGATTAATTCTGAACATCCAAAAAGTTTCAAATTAGGCACAGAGATTATGTGTGTTACACAAAACTGTTCCCTAGGAATTATTGCTTTCGCTCCAGGGATTATTATTCCCAATGAACTATTCAAAAACAGCTAGCAACCCTTGGTGAAAGCAACTAAACACAGTAGTATCCTGGGGTAAATTGTGTATTCTCTTTCTCTCTCTCTCTCTCTCTCAAAGTTATTTTAGATTGCATCTTTATTTTTAAAAAAAGTAATCTGAAACCATTCAAAATTGCCCCCAAATGGATATGAAACCAAAGGCAATCACTCTCCTCCTTTAATGTGGCCAGTCTCACATTATTGAAAGACAAAAGACTGCATTTTTCTTTATCTCGATAAAAGTCATACGAAATAATAAGCAGCACTCACAATACTCCCAATCAACACAGAAAATAATACTGCCAGCCTCATCAGCAATAAACCTCTCCCCATCTGGCCATAACAATTCAAGTCTAAATGATATGATATACTAGGAGAAGTATTTATCAAAGTCCTAACCATTTCATATATGGTATTTGCAAGTGCATCTTGAAGGGAGATAGATGGCTACCTTTACCAAAACCTTTGGGAACCCCTAAGGTAGTCAAGCACCATACGTCAGCAATCAACTCACAATTTAAAAGTATAAGTTCCAGGGGCCAAGAGATTCAGGCACAAGACTGCTTTTTAAGCAGCAGTTTCAACCTTTCTATTGTCAGAAATATTCCACATTCACTTGCCTGATGAACTTCTGCTTAGCTGCCACAAGAATTGCAAAGGATCATGGGTGATGCTTAATTCACATCTTATATTGGTCAAACTCAGCAATGGCTATATGAATTGAGAGTGCACCCTAGAACACATCCAACAGTCTCCTGCAGCTCTGCATTGCAGGACAAGATTGGTGGTAATGGGCAGCCGGGCATGTCTTGGGCAAAAGATGGAACCCAACGTACAAAGACGCAAGGCAGTTTGCACCTTCTTTGGGGACACTGACATGAGGGTAGCCCTTCCCAATCATAGTCTGAAGTACGCTGTATCCCTCAAAAGAACCTGAGTAAAGCCTATTGGGCAGGCAGCAGAGGGAAGACAAATTCAGCAGCTTGGCCCTGAACCACAGAAAGGGAACACCTGCACTAGCAGCAGCTTGAACTCCTTGAGGTAGTTTGAGAGTAAATATCAGAAGAGGGGACTATCAGAGTTTCAAGTGAATCTCTCTCTCTTTCTCTCCCTCTCTTGCACTCACACATGCATGCACACACACACGCACACCCCTTCAGGGAAACAGATCCCAATGCCACAAGACAAATTAAGTGTGTTTTTACCTTGTATTTCTCACTTGTTCCCAGGGGTTTACTAAGACTCTATCAAGGAAACCAAACACGGTGGGCAAAAGGTATTCCAGGTCCCCACAGGTGAAACTAACACACAGGTCACAGGCCGGGTTGGGATAAGAAAAACAAATAGAGAGGTGGAAAAACTCAAAATGCACAATACTAGCCTAGCTCTATTGACTTTTGAGGAGAAGGACAAAGGTTAATTGGCAGATGTTCCTCATATCATAATTAACAATTTATTTCTATGCACTGTAACAAGATTAAGATAATTATCCTCACAAACAGAAAATGTAATGACAAATTACTGGTTTTCATATCACAGTCAATCTCTTTCATATCAAAATAATCACCATGCTTTAGCAGAAGGTGCATCTGCTCCATTTTGGATAGGAGCATATAAAACAGATTCTGAACTGCCATATGGGAAGTCCATGAAGCCAACTTGCTGTGAAAGCAGGAAGCTGCTGGCTACACTTTTCTGGAATATTGTGGTGGCCAATGGAATCCCAGCTGGGATAGCACAGAACGCATTCATCAAGAGAATAGCTTATTATACCACACTAGTAATTTAGGAATGGAAATATAAAGGATTTTCACATGCCAGGTCACTAGGAACATATTGTTCCACTGGTTCATTTAGGCCAGGGGTCCAGAGCTTCCTACAGCTAGGGATGTTGGAGAAATCTGCAATGGAACCAAATGAGTTTGGATTTTTATGAACCCGGCCCACCGATTTCACAGAGGACTCGCTTTTCCCCTCTCGGGCAGATTCTGCAGACTTGCAGACTGTTTTTCTAACCTTCAGGAATTTTGCGCAAATTTCATCGTAGAAAAATACGCCAAAAAAACCCTGGCCAATAATGCATATTTCCCCCATAGGCTAAAGTGTGAAAATTGAGTATTTGGGGGAGATTTGTGCTTTTTGTGGGAATTTGCGCATTTTTGCAAGTGCAAATTTGTGCAAATTTGGAAACAAATCACTGATTCTGGTGAAGGCAGATGATGGAACGCAAGGTGCCTGAGAACCCACGAAACACAGATGGAATTGATTTTATACAATCTGTACACCCCTACCTACAGCCTGCTTGAATCTGATTCTGCAATGACAACTTCAGGCACACAGATCCAGGTACTTCTCACAGAGAGGCACCAAATACCTAGGGCACTTGGGGGGCAGGGGGGAGAACTGGCAGGCAGGCAGTACACAGAGTGGCAGGCAAGCAAACAGCCAAAGTGCAGGGTGAGTGACCAGAGCAGCCTTCCCTCATGCTCTCCAGATATGTTGGAGTCCCAGCATTCCTGAACATTAGCTATGCTGGCTGGAGCTGATGGAAGTTAAAGTCCAAAACATCTGGAGGGCACTAGGGCAGGGAAGGCTGGACTAGTGTCTTTTCACTGTTAGGAGTTACACAGACTTAAGGCTGGCTGGCATACATAAGAATAGCATGTGACTGACGCTCTGTGATCTCAAGGCAAGAAGGATTTCCCTCTTCCAGTCAGTCATTCCAATGGCCCAGTGAATATGAAATTAGTGCTTTATCTTCAGGGCTCTTGGTAGTTCCTCTCTGCAATGGAGTGAGTGCAGTCTTGCTGCAAGAGATAAAAGCCATTCGCTATTTAGTCATTCCTATTAAAAGTTCAATAAATGATATAGAATTTGTGCATGGTTGGGGTGATGCTTTGCTACTTTTTACAAAAATTCAAAGTGCTTCATGAAAGCTCCTATATTTGACTGGCTGAACTTGGGATGTTCAGCCACTAAAGCAGCGAAAATGGGAATGGGAGAGGCAGCGAAAGGAGTTGCTTGCCACTGGTGATGCCACAGGTACTGTCCAATTCATGCTGTGACATTCCATAATGCATAGGATATTCATGCCATTAGATTCTACAGTGCCTTCACTATCATAACTGATACGTCAGAATATTGCTATTTGAGTGCTGGGAACGTGAGATCTCCTTCACTGCAAGCTCTTCCATAAGGAAAACCTTCTAAATCCAACAGAGCAAGTAAGTAGCAATTGTAAAAAAAATGACTGCCTGAAAAAGTCCAGAGTAAAATTGCAGTGGGAATGGTTTCTTCTTCTAACGGTCATTTAGAGTCCCCATCAGCAGGCACTTTTATCTCAGACTGCAAATATTTGTGATAGCCTGTGCTTCAAAGCTGGAAGAACCTAATTTTGTTTTTGTGTTTCACCTATCTCCTGTGATTCTCCCAACGATCTCACTGCTACTATTTTAGCTTTGCTTCTTTCTGCTGTCAGCCCCATGACAGCAACACTCAATGTACTCACCACTAACAGCACAAGAGAGACCAGAAGGATGGCACAAAAAATAGAAGCTGCACAAGTAAGGAACCGAAGGGTCTGACAACAAGAAAAACTAAATGGAGAATGATGCCAAACCAAGCAGAGGGGGGAAAGGCAGTCACATTAATATGTGAAATACAACCCCCTAAAGTCCATGCTATTGATTTTCTGCTGAAGAAACTTTGATATGCAGAAGAGATTAAGGAGAAAGAAAATCAGACATAGGCATACAACAGCTGCCATGCTGGCCTTCACAAAGACATTCACCTACCCCAGGCCCCACATTAAAAATGTCAAGGTTTAGAGAATATGTTCATTTTTTAAATTGCTGGCCAGGTTGCTAGTATTTAACACCTCTGCAAATCATGCAGCAAAGCCATCACTTCCCTGTCGCCTAATGACAAGAGATCAAGCATAACCCTTGATCTCTGAACTATTTTAAAGAAACTTGGTTTATAAGAGCAGAATATCCAAACTCACCACACAAAGGTGCCCTAGAATATTTGTACTATGTAACCTGGACTTTGATTTGGCTGGGCTTGAGTCTCTTGAGCATACTTAGTGTTACCGTTTCCGGCTCTGGTTGAGAAATTAGAGGACCTGATTCACACCTAATTATATTGTGCAAGTATTCTAATTATTGAAGAGGACAAATCATAGAAACCTGGTTTCCTCTGCAAGAACTTTGCTGTCCTTTCTAAATGACCAGATCTACTTTTACAGTATCTGTTTTTTTTAACTTTCCTTGGAGGCACCTCTCAAAGGAACCAGCAAATGCTCAGTTTATGGCCAGGTACCTTTATTTTAAAATAACTTTAAAATACACCATTATACAAGAGATATGCCTTATGAGAAGATGCTTTGGAGTATTGCTTTAAAACTTGTACGAACAGTTATATTACTGAACCACAGGAGTTAAAACAACAACACAGACTGGAGAAATCCTAGAAATCTCAATTGCCTGCCTACTCCATTGCAATTTTCAGTTAAAGCAATTATCTTCCCCATTTTTATCCATTATTCTTAGTGAGATGAAGGCATTATGAAAGATGTCATGAAAAGTAAACAGGACTGAGCTGTAAAGTACTGATTCATATGATGATTCATTTCTAAAAGCAAACACAAAACCCTACATGCTTTAAATTGCTTATATAATATACAATGTCTGATGTTCTTTATCAGGACCATTTAAAGGATGCTTTGAAAAGCTGCGGACTGCACCTTAATATAGACTTGCTACATCAAACTCCGAGGTAAAACTGATATTCCTTCTTAAACTACATTAGAGCTGTCTTAAAGATAAGCTCCAGCAACAAATGACAGCTAGAGTTGTGGCGGGGGGCTTCAACACAATGTCAGCTTGTACTTCAGACCTCTTAGCTTTTACTTGAAGCTCAGTTTTAAACTATCTCAGTCTCCAGGAACTAAATACCTTATTTGGTCTTGAAGCCAATTTGTTTGTGAGTGAGTGCACATGCGGGCGCCCCAGTAAGAGGCACAAATGATCATTCGTCGTATATTGCAAAGTGCATGTGAAACAAGTGCAAGAAAGAACATGAAATGCAATTTAAGGATGGAGAGAGCCACCTACAGCACACATAGTGAATGGAATTGTCTGTAAAAACTCCTTTGATGGACTAGTCCAACATTATTAATTCAAAAATCATTGCAACCCTCCTTGACATGTCAAATGTAAAACTCTTACCGTTTCCTTCGGAATTTGTGACTGGCTTTGTTCAGGATTCTAAAAGAAGTGGGGGGGAAAATTAAAATAAGAATAAGGCTATAAAAGGCATTTGCTCAATCACAAAAGGAGGACAAGCTAGAGCTTTGAGACTCAAATGGAATTATGATGGAGGTCTGCAGGAAGTGGGGGTGCTCCTAATGACAACCTTTTCCTAGTGATGCAGATCAGATCTACACAAAAACCATTGTGAAAAATTCCAAAACCCACAAATGACATTTTGTACTAGTAGCCCAGCAGACACAGGAACAGAGAGTGTTCTAGCACTCCCATCTCGCTCTCAGATTGTGTCTGGGATAACGCTTTAAACACTATGTACTATCCTAATGGATTATGTTAGCCTATTTTAATTGATGTGAGGTGCACTTAATAGGAATCCCCACCCTCACACCACAGACAGTATCCAAATCAGGGGCTCTGGAGCTGACCCATCACCCTTATTCTCATTGCCATTGTGACACTGCATTCAAACAGCAGAACTGATGGCCAACTTTCCACCTCATTTAGGGACAAGCTTCTTGTTATGCAAAATGTATAGCGTGCAACTTGCCTTCCTATTTTTTTTTAAAGTATATTTTTCAAGTATAGGTGTGGGGGTAGTAGGGGCGGTGCAATGCCAGTAGAAAGTTCTCATTGGCACCAACGGGAATTTATTAACTACAGTTCCTAATAGTGCCCCCGGAGGGGGGCAATTTAGGAGGGGAATCACAGCTGGGCAAAGAAGGAATAAACCTCTCCTCCCCACAAACTGCAACCTCCCACCTCCCTGTTTTAAAGAAAATCTGAAGGCAAAGCTGCATGCTATGCATCCAGCATAATGTGTAGCTTGACTGTTAGCTGCCGCTTTTCACACATGCAAAAGGAGACACTGCAACTCATGGTTGATTCAAATAAGAGGCAAATGGGGTTTCATGATCACCTAGCTCAGACTCTGGCCTAGTCTAAGCAATTAATCCCTGACGAAAGACCAATATAGTCATGCATGATTGTAATGCCTTTGCTCAGACAACATGCTTCAGCAACGTGTAGTGCTGGCCTTCAATACGGAGTGAAGCATTAGGCCCCACAAGGGATTGCTTGGCTCAGAATTGTAATCCAAGCTGGAGAAGAGATCCATCCAACTCCCATGCACGGCTGTGACAAGAGAAGCTGTAGTGGAAAGGGAGGCAGATAAATCTCTCCTCCTGGCATACACAGCAGTGCCTGTAATGCATCTTTAGTTTGCTATAGACACCTGGAACTCTGGGACAGGTATTTCTCCCAGGCCAACTGCATAAGATGCTATCAGTGTTTCAAAGATTAGGGAAAGAAGAGGAGGGGAGGGAGAGAGCTCTCTCCCACCCTGCTGCAAAGGAGAAGGAAGATGCCATGGAAGCTGCCACTGACAAAAATGGGGAGTGGAAGCAGATCCAATGGTGATAACAATGCAGAAAGGGGCGGGGGGAAGAGTGCAAATGTTGCTGGTGACAACGACAACAAGGAAGAGGCAAGGGGAGAGAATGCTGCCAATGCAGCAGCCCCTATGTAAGGAGTTGGAGAGCTTATGGGTAATGGTATCGCTAGGCTGGACCTCTGGGCACAGGTCTGGGGGCCATACACCCTGGAGGACCCCCAAACAACAGCACGCTGTCAGTGGCAGTCACCACAACATCTTTCCTTTATTTTAAGAAGTCCTTTCAAGAGTGGATTGGAACACCTGCCATCTTCATTCCTCGAGTGCTGTTTCTCTAAGTCTCTGGCTCAAGGATCCAAAGTGACTGACAAACTTTGTAAAACATTTTGAAAAAAAGGAAGAAAAGGAGCCCTGCTCCTCCCCCAACCCCCACTGCTTACGAGATTGTGAGAATGGAAGAAACGATTCCCCTTTTCTTTCTTTTTTTAAGTGTGTGTGTGTATGTGGGGGACATAAACAACCAGGGTGGTACAGGCGAGGGTGGAGGCGCCCCAAAGACATCTTGTCTCAAACTTGGCAGTACCACTACTGATGGTGGGGGGGACTGGAAAGTTCGTGGACTGGGGCTGGCAATTATGGGGCTGGCAATTATGAATCTATTTAGAATGCTGGGGGAAGATACCTGCTGTCTGAGTGTTCTTGACTTTTGCTCGTAATTGCTGATCCCAGGCCAAATTGAGACTGAAGGGATTCACTCATTCCTAGTAAAAGTCAAGCAGCTATCGGGCTAGCCATATCTGTTTCCTTTGTGACCTGCATGCCATTTTATCAGTTCACCTACTTCCTGGCAGACCCGCCAGTCTGCTCAGTCCCTGGCTTGCTTTTCCCATAAATGATTAACCTCATCTCTGCCTGTCTCAGACACTGTGGTACTTACTGCTAGTTCCAACACACAGTGATTTTAAATAGTTAAGGACAGGCTTTCAGAATGCTTGGCACTGAAGCATTTTATTCCATTAAAAAAAGCATGCATAATATGTTGGATGATGACTGAGAAGAATGCACAGCAAGCAAGGAGTGTTTTCTCTTAACATTTTTATCCCTTATATTCACACACACACACACACGCACACACAGCGAGCAATTTGCATTTTTACACTTCTTGCCAATCAAGCAATGTTAACATTCTTCAGAGACATGAATCAAACACAACAACTCTCCTATGGGATGGGCAATTTTAATTCATTGCCTGCACACTGGCAAAGGCGACCAAAGCTTGTCGAAGGGGAGTAACTTGCTAGAACCACTGCAGCTGACAAAGACAGAGAGCCAATAACTCCTTATTCCCTAAAAAACAAAGTATAAAAAAGATGCCATTGTTGGCACAACAAAACCAATACAGTAGAACTTGTCAATCATCTCCCAATCTTGAACCTTAAGCAAAATAGTGCTACTTTCACATAACCCCCTCCAGAAGTATTGGCCACTTGGGTCCAAATGAACACCGCTGCACACTGGCAAAATGACCATGCACAGAGCGAAGACCTGAGTCAACTGCAGCAAATAAAAACTGAGGCTGGAAGTGTGCCTGTGTTTATTATTAACTCAAACTAACCTGGTATCATCTTCATATCAAGTTCACAATTTGGGTCCATAGCTTATGAGAATAATGCAGCTTAAGTGCACATGACATCTTTCGACTATTATTAGATAGAACATCATGGCTTGGGGACCTCCTCTTCCCATATGAGCTTGTCCAAACTTTGCATTCCTCATCAGAGGCTCTGTTGTATGTCCCACCTCCTAGAAAGGTGAGGTAGGTAGATACATGTAACAGGGCCTTTTCTGTAGCAGCACCCCAGGTCTAGAACGCGCCCCCAGGGAGCTAAGGCCAGCTCCTCCTTAGTGTCCTTTAGACAGCTGGTGAAGATGATGTTGTTCTGCCAAGCTTTTAATACTTATTGCTGCTCTCTATTTTTCTCATAAGGTTTTTTGTATTTTTATGTATTATATGTATGTATATGTATGTATTTACAGCATTTATATACCCCTTCACATCTGAACAGATTCCAGAGTGGTGAACAATAAAAGATAAAAGAATAAAAAGATAAAAGAATAAAAAGATAAAAGAAGTAAAACACAATATTAACAAGTATTTTTAAAAACAGAGTAATAATAAAATTGTGATTGGTCAGTTAAGGAAGGCTTCCTGGAATGAAGTTGTTTTCAGGAGGTGCTGGAAACAACACAATGCTGGTGCCTGCCTGACCTCCAGGGCAGAGAATTCCATAGGAAAGGGGCCATAGGAAGTTTATTTGTTTGCTTGTTTTTAAAATATTTCTTGGCCATCTTTCAGGGCAGAAGCTCTCCCAAGGCAGCTTACAGCAATAAAATACATAAAAAGAGTTAAAATATTAAAAGCGATAAAAACAAGTTCCATAGGACATCTTTGTATTTCCGCTGTATATGGAAGCACTCATCGAATGGAGGGACAATCCAAAAATATTCTAATTAAGTAAAAACATGTGGTTATGTGCAATAAAGCTATCTTCAGGTTAGAACACTGTAAATGAGCCTTCCCACTTGCAGAGTCATCAGATGGAGCTCTGTTGTCTGTGAAAGGCTAGGTCAGGAGGAGAATGGGGAAGAGCGAGACCCATGATTGCGCCACACTACAGAATGACCTTGCCTATGGACCTGTGTATATTTTAAGACAGAGATGGGGAATCTATTGCCCTCCAGATGTTGTTGGACTACAACTCCCATCATCCATTATTGGCTATGATGGCTAGGGCTGATGGGAGTTGCAGTCCATCTGGAGGGTCACATGTTCCCTTCCCTGTTTTGACAGAATGACCAAGATTTGCTTTTGCACCTGCACTTGACTTTAGCTTTACGTACGCGTCTGTGTGTGTGCGTGTGCGCGCGCGCATGTGTGTGTGCGCGTATGTTTGTTTTAATATGGCTGTTTCAAGTTATCTTGTTTTAGGATGCAAGTCACCTGAAGTGTCTGTCTGAAAGACAGGGCACAAAGTTTCAGAATAAATCAAACTGAAATTCATGAGCATTTTGGCACTGCTATTGTCCACAGGATCGACCTTTGATACAGTTTCTGCCTAAATTTGGAAAATATCACTTGGAGAGAGGGAGAGACCATCCAAACTTAAAGAAACTGGCCTTTACACTAAGAATTCAATACTTGAGTTGAACACAAACATTAGAAAATACTTCATGAGATATTATTGTACATACAATTTTTCTGCAAGTGACTGATGTGATAAATTGGATAAGGGAAGGAATGGTTATTTTATCATTTTTTCCTTACCTGCAGAAATAATGAAAGCTGTTTATGGATGATTATAAGAATCCAAGGCCATGCACACAACCACTTCCCCTTTCTATTCCTTATTAGCTATTGATATTGATTTGAAAGGTGGTTGTTATGTTGCTTATTTTGGTTTTTAAATGCACATATCCTGTCTTATACCAGATCAGGAACACACTGATAATCTTGGGAAGTTAAGACTTGTCTTTTGGAGGTTATCACTGGAGTTAATTAACTAGCATTTATGGGTATGATCATAATAAAATTAGTTAATCTATATTAAAACCTATGAAGAACACTATACCAATTATAGGCATCTTACTCACATAAATTTAAATAAGGTCAAATTTAAATGCTGTTTACAAATTAAATTTACTGTTTATTATCCCACAATCTATTTATTTTTGCAATGAAAATGTGTGTTCCACCCTTCAGTTAGAATTACAGGGTGTAAAAGACAAGAAAAGAGAAGGTTCATCCCCCCAGGTATATGTCTTAAATTCCATGTGGTTCTTAAGCGTGAAAAGCCCATTGCTACTCCAGCACTCATGGGTGCAAATTCAACAACCTATCTCAGACTGCTTCGTATCACACACTGGTAGTGTGGAGGATACTGCAGTCTGATTTTTTCCTGTTAACACTTGAGTAATATGGGAAGTCAAGGCCATGCGGGAAGATCCCACACTGGGGCCCCTTCCTCACCCTCTTTAAGAACGTTGGGGAGGAGGGGAAGCTGGCAAGATCCTTCTGGGACAGAAATCTCATAAACTGTCTGGGTGTCAAAGATTTGGTTAACTTAATGACATGTTCAATCTTTTCTATATCCTGGCCTCTTGGAAGTACACAGCAGCTTGCTGTGCAACTACCAAGGACTTCCTATGGCTGAAAAATGATCTTTGAACTTGGGTAATATCCACTGTGATTCTTGTGCAGAGTGTGTGTGTGTGTGTGTGTGTGTGTGTGTATATATATATATATATATATATGGTTTACACATTTATTATTTTTATTATTATTAGGAGCTTCTATGTCACGTTGGACATGGAAACTATTGCATATCATTTTGCAAATGCAAAACGTTGCACACCGAATATAGAAAACGTTGCATATTGAATATGCAAAACATGGATGGCCACTGTGTGAAAAGAATGCTGGACTTGACAGGCCTTTGGTCTGATCCAGCTCATCTTAGGTTCTTATTGTATTTAATTAGTCTCACAGCCACATAGTGCTATAGTAAATCATTACTATTCCCATTTTACCCACACTGGCTCTCATCACTTCACTCTGCAAGAGGCAAGACTGGCAGTGGAAGACTGAAGTTGAATCTTTGAATTATAGAAAAAAAATCAGTCTTTTACCATCTATCAATGTTTATCTACTAATACCAGGGAGAATCAAAAAGGGAAAGGATTGTTTTTCTTCTTTTCCTTCTCTTTCTAATAGTTTAACTACACATTTTATTTTGGACTCACTTGCAGCACCTCACTTGAATACAGACCATAACAGATCACCCTTTAGAGAAGGAGACAAGCAAATGTTTTGAATCCCAGAAGTCCCAGGTCTTGACCAACTGTGGGTCTAAAAAGTCTCAAATAGCAAGACTAGGAAATGCATCACCCTGAGACTAGTAATAGGCAAACTGTCCTTGTTTCACTTCAGAACTCCTCTTAAGGTGCCGTCTTCTATCATTACAGCTATTTTCGGTTTTGACGCCACTGCTCTGAAGAGTTGTACAGAAGTACAGCTGAACCATTCCCTCAGATTCTTTAACCATTATGTTCATTTTCTTCCTACTGATCTTTTTCCTTTTATTTTCCCTTGTATAATGAGTTGGAGTATGACGTATTTTTGTCTCAGATAATATGGCCAAGGTATTGTAACTTTCTTCTCTTGATGGTCTTTACCAGTTCTGTTTGTTCGCTTACTCTACATGGTACATCCTCTTTTGTTACTCGATCAGTCCACGGTATTTTCAGCATGCATTGGCATACCCACATTTCAAAGGATTTGAGTGTCCAAACCTCCACTTTGTAAAATAATATAGAGAACACATAGCATCTTACCATCCGAATCCTTACTGCAAGATTAAGGTCCCGATTATATATTTTTTTTCATTTTGACAAACTCTGTTCTTGCCATCTCCACTCTTACGTTTATCTCTTGTGTCTGTTCATTTCTTTCACTGAACCAGGTTTGTAGGTCTTTGTATTTTGTGACTCGCTCAATTCGGATATTATTTATCGTAATATTAAATGCAGTAAAAGGCTTTTTGCTTATCACCATGTATTTTGTTTTCTTGATATTCATTATAAGGCCATACTCATTACTAACTTTATTAATCTAATCTAGTAATTTTTGTAAGTCGGATATACTGTCTGTCATTACTACGGTGTCATCAGCATATTGAACTATGTTAAATATTTTTCCATTGATGTTTATGCCAGCTGTTTGTTCAGCAAGTGCTTCATTAAATATAGCTTCAGAATATAAATTGAACAGCATAGGTGACAGGACACAGCCTTGTCTTACTCTTTGGATTTGAATTTCTTCGGATAACTCTCCATCTATACGAACTGAGGCTGTTTGATTCCAATACATTTTCTGCAATCTGAATCTCCTATCAATATTGGTTTTTCTCAGTTTGTCGATCAATCGCTCGTGAGGAACTTCAAATGCCTTCTCATAATCAATAAATCCCAAGTATATGTCTTTATTCATATCAAGACATCTTTGAATTAAGATGTTAACTCCAAATAAAGCTTCTCTTGTTCCCATCCCACTTCTAAATCCAAACTGCATTTCATTAATATACACAAATTTAATTTCTTATACATTTGACTGTGAATAATTTTGAGAAATATTTTTAATGCATGTTGTTTTAATGCAAGCCCCTTCGCCTTGTTGTGGCGAAGGGGCTTGCGTAACTCAGTGAAGCCATAAGCTATGCCGTGCAGGGCCACCCAAGACGGACAGGTCATGGCAGAGAGTTCTGACAAAATGTGGTCCACTGGAGAAGGAAATGGCAACCCACTCCAGTATTCTTGCCAAGAAAACCCCATGGAACGTATCACAAGGCTAAAAGAGATGACGCCGGAAGATGAGCCCCTCAGGTCGGAAGGTGTCCAATATGCTACTGGGGAAGAGCAGAGGGTATTTCCAAGTAGCGCCAGAAAGAGTGAAGCAGCTGGGCCAAACCCGAAAGGACACTCAGCTGTGGATGTGTCTGGCGGTGAAAAGAAAATCCGATGCTGTAAAGAACAATACTGTTTAGGAACCTGGAATGTCAGATCAATGAATCAAGGTAAGCTGGAGGTGGTCAAACATGAGATGGCAAGATTGAACATCGACATCTTGGGAATCAGCGAACTAAAATGGACAGGCATGGGCGAATTTAATTCAGGTGACCATCATATCTACTATTGTGGCCAAGAATCCCTTAGAAGAAATGGAGTAGCACTCATAGTCAACAAAAGGGTGGGAAAAGCAGTACTGGGGTACAATCTTAAAAATGATAGAATGATCTCAGTACGAATCCAAGGCAAACCATTCAACATCACAGTAATTCAAGTCTATGCCCCAACCACTGAGGCCGAAGAAGCTGAGGTTGATCGGTTCTATGAAGACCTACAACACCTTCTAGAACTAACACCAAAAAAAGATGTCCTCTTCATCATAGGGGATTGGAATGCTAAAGTAGGAAGTCAAGAAATCACCAGGATAACAGGCAGGCATGGCCTTGGTGTACAAAATGAAGCAGGACAAAAGCTAATAGAGTTTTGCCAAGAGAACATGCTGATCATAGCAAACACTCTTTTCCAACAGCACAAGAGGCGACTCTACACATGGACGTCACCAGATGGTCAATATCGAAATCAGATTGATTATGTCCTTTGCAGCCAAAGATGGAGAAGCTCCATACAGTCAGTAAAAACAAGACCTGGAGCTGACTGTGGCTCAGATCATGAGCTGCTTCTTGCAAAATTTCGGCTTAAATTGAAGAACGTCGGGAAAACCACTAAACCGTTCAGGTATGACCTAAATCATATCCCTGATGAATATACAGTGGAGGTGAGGAATAGATTTCAGGGATTAGACCTGATAGACAGAGTGCCTGAGGAACTATGGACGGAGGTTCGTAACATTGTTCAGGAGGCAGCAACGAAATCCGTCCCAAAGAAAAAGAAATGCAAGAAAGCCAAGTGGCTGTCTGATGAGGCTTTACAAGTAGCTCACGAAAGAAGGGAAGCGAAAAGCAAGGGAGAAAGGGGAAGATATATCCAACTGAATGCAGAGTTCCAGAGAATAGCAAGGAGAGACCAGAAGGCCTTCTTAAATGAACAATGCAAAGAAATCGAGGAAAACAACAGAATGGGAAAGACTAGAGATCTCTTCAAGAAAATTGGAGATCTCAAGGGAACGTTTTGTGCAAAGACGGGCATGATAAAGGACAAAGAAGGCAGAGACCTAACAGAAGCAGATGAGATTAAGAAGAGGTGGCAAGAATACACAGAAGAACTATACAGGAAAGATCTGAATGTCCCTGATAACCATGATAGTGCGGTCACTGAACTTGAGCCGGACATCCTCGAGAGTGAAGTCAAGTGGGCCTTAGGAAGCATTAGTAACAACAAAGCTAGTGGAGATGACAGTATTCCAGCCGAGCTATTTAAAATCCTAAAAGATGATGCTGTTAAAGTGCTGCATTCAATATGCCAACAAATCTGGAACACTCAACAGTGGCCACAAGACTGGAAAAGGTCAGTTTACATTCCAATTCCAAAGAAGGGCAACGCCAAAGAGTGTTCAAACTACCGCACAATTGCACTCATTTCACATGCCAGCAAGGTGATGCTCAAAATCCTACAAGCTAGGCTTCAGCAGTATGCGAACCGAGAACTACCGGAAGTACAAGCTGGGTTTAGAAGAGGCAGAGGAACTAGAGATCAAATCGCCAACATTCGCTGCATCATGGAGAAAGCAAGAGAATTCCAGAAAAACGTCTATTTCTGCTTCATTGACTACGCTAAAGCCTTTGATTGTGTGGATCACAACAAACTGTGGTAAATTCTTAAAGTGATGGGAGTACCAGACCACCTTACCTGTCTCCTGAGAAACCTGTACGAGGGTCAAGAAGCAACAGTAAGAACCAGAGATGGAACAACTGATTGGTTCAAAATTGGGAAAGGAGTACGACAAGGCTGCATATTGTCACCCTGCTTATTTAACTTATATGCAGAGTACATCATGAGAAACGCCGGATTGGATGAATCAGAGGTCGGAATTAAGATTGCCGGGAGAATTATCAACAACCTCCGATATGCAGTCGATAACACCCTAATGGCAGAAAGCGAAGAGGATCTCAAGAGCCTCTTGTTGAGGGTGAAAGAGGAGAGTGCAAAAGCTGGTTTGAAACTCAACATTAAAAAAACTAAGATCATGTCATCTGGCCCTATCACTTCCTGGCATATAGAAGGGGAAGAAATGGAAGCAGTGACAGATTTTACTTTCTTGGGCTCCAAGATCACCGCAGATGGTGACTGTAGCCATGAAATTAAAAGACGCTTGCTCCTTGGGAGGAAAGCTATGGCAAACCTAGACAGCATAGTAAGAAGCAGAGACATCACCTTGCCGACAAAGGTCCGTCTAATCAAAGCTATGGTTTTCCCAGTAGTAATGTATGGCTGTGAGAGCTGGACTATAAGGAAGGCTGAGCGCCGAAGAATTGATGCTTTCGAACTGTGGTGCTGGAGAAGACTCTTACGAGTCCCCTGGACTGCAAGGAGGTCAAATCAGTCCATCCTAAAGGAAATCAACCCTGAGTGCTCATTGGAAGGACAGATAATGAAGCTGAAGCTCCAATATTTTGGCCACCTAATGCGAAGAGAAAACTCCCTGGAAAAGACCCTGATGCTGGGAAAGACTGAAGGCAAAAGGAGAAGGGGACGGCAGAGGATGAGATGGCTAGATAGCATCACGGATGCAATGAATACGAACTTGAGCATGCTCCGGGAAAGAGCGCAGGACAGGAAGGCCTGGCGTGCTATGGTCCATGGGGTCACGAAGAGTCGGACACGACTGAACGACTGAACAACAACAACAACATAAGGCTGATTGTTCTATATTCGGAGCATTCTTTAATGTTTTCTTTCTTGGGCAATACTATGAACATTGATTTAAGCCATTCTTTTGGTATGATACCATTTTAATAGATAGTATTATATAAATGTACCAAGAGTTGCATTTTATCCCCTTCAATTAACTTGAGTAGTTCAATTGGTATCCCATCACGACCAACATGATTTTTCCTTTGTATTCGTTACAGCATATTCTACCTCCTCACACATAATAGTCCATGTCTAACTCCATCCTCTTTATTCAACTCTGGTCTCATATCATCAAATAATTTCTTAATGTATTCTTCCCAACTCTTGAATTTTTGTGATAATTTTACTATAATTGTTCCATGTTTGTCTTTCAGTAAAACAGACTGTTTCTTTTTCCCTAAAGCTGTCACTTCTTTCACTTTTTTATGTAACTCAAATGTGTCATGCTTGCTTTCTAGTTCTTCTATTTCTTTATATCTGTCTACCATAAATTTCTCTTTTGCTTCTATGATCTTATACTTTATTATTTTATGTATATCGTTATATTTTATCATGTCACATCCCCTATATTTTCTTCTTTCTTCCATCAAGGCCAGGATCTCAGAGGTCATCCACTTTTGCTTTCCTTTAAATCTGTTCTTTTTTAAGTTGGTCCCACTTGCTTTCAATACAGCTTCTTTTATTTTATTCCACCTTTCGTTGATATTTAAGTGGGTTTCATTGTTGCTCTTAATATTTTGTAAATTCTCCTTTATTTTTCTCTTCACCTCTTCTTTTATTTCAGTATTTCTAAGCATATCAATATTTAAGCTTTGTGTTATTTTCTTTCTTAATTTCTTTAACCTTATATTAAAAACTGCAACAAGTGGGTTGTGATCCAATTTTACATCACTGTCTGGATATGTTTTTACTGACTTGATGGCATTTCCATGTCTTTTATTAATGATGATAAAATCAATTTGATTTCTGATGATATTCTCTTTTGTATATCTAGGTGCTGTCCATGTATACAGTCTTCTTTTTGGAAGTTTAAACCATGTATTTGTTATAACCAGATCCTTCATTTGACAAAACTCTATCAGCTTTCCCCCCTCTATCATTTCTATTACCTAACCCGTATGCTCCAACATACTCGCCAACTTTTCCTTCTCCTACTTTTGCATTGAAATCTCCTAAAATTATTGTGATTATAGAACTACAGTTGGAAAACAGATATGCCCAGTCCTGCAACCACTGCCAAAACAGAATATACCCCTTTCCCCTCTGCCCAAGGCCAATTCTGGAATTCAGACCCCATCATTCTGCCAATGACATAATTAGGAACATGTTGGGATCTAAATGCCTCCCCTGTGCCCCCATGATTACCCATATTTTCCCCTGCATCATGCCTCACTGACTTCTCCCCTTCCTACTTATTTGGTGGAGATAGAAACGATCAGAAAGTCTCTCTGAGAGGCCTCCATTCTTCCTTCCCTGGTGCTTTGAGATTGCAGAGTGTCAGGGAACCTGTCCTTAGTACAAGTGTCAGGTACAATGAAAAACTACATTTCCCATGATCCTTAGCACCTAGATTGCTAGCATTCAAGGTACCAGGAAGAGATGGAGAGATATTTAGAAGAACTTTGAAAGCGTTCTTGAAAGAGGGGGCAGGGGGCAGGTGGAATGCTGTTTGATTTGTAGTACAGATAGACAAGTCTGAATTCCTAGGCAGATAACATGAACTTCAGTGACATTGCTGCCTGAAGCTCTGAAGCAGATAGATAGACTGATGAGTCTGGCCCTGAAAGGACAACTTCATATGTTCAACATCTGGTGCATCCACAGCCTGCCTTTTAGTAATAAAAACTTACCTTGTACAATTATTGTGGAAACGTTTGTGCCCACTTTGTGGAACACTTAGTCTAAATACAATTGTTTTATTGCACTTATATTATACAAAATGCATTCTCCGAATCACCTTGCTAAATTAATAGCGGTGGGGTGTCTTTGCCACATGGGGATAACTATTGTATTAAAAACATCGTTTTTGCTCTTACAAATTTCACTTTTCCAAACAACAACATTCATACATCCTGTTCTGGATTAATTTTAAATGTTCTGTGAGATTGAGAGAGAGAGAGAGAGAGAGAATGTTCATGTAATATGACAAACAACAAGCTTTCCAACAGGGACACATGAATGCAGAAGATAGTGAATAATCCAGTTGTCTGCAGGAACCGAAGCATGGTCCATGCAACAGCTCATAATTTGCATTTGCTGTCACCCATGATTTGAAAACATTAGTTCACATATTAATGTGCAAATCCAATTCAGAGACCACTGCTAAAAGGAAATGTCTACAGAAAATAAACTCTGTTCCTGGCCACACATGTGTAACAGGAGGTTTTCATATTATTTGCACAGATTTATCTAAAAATGTCATAGCCACTTAAAAAAATTAAAATAAAATACACACCAGTTCCCTTGGATGGAATGCTTCTTCCTGGCGGAAAATGAGAAGGCTTACTGTGCCTCCCATCTTGGTGCTTCTCAGCAGGGAGACAACTTCTTCTTGGGTTTTTCCTGTTAAATCCACTCCATTTACCTATGATAGAGAAAAGATCATAAATTGTCCTGTCCACAACAATGAAGGATTGCTGTGGCAGATCAGCTAGAAATAGGCAATAACTTTCATTTGAGCAAGAATCCTTGCCTGTGTTTGAGGTGGCAGTCCTAGGTTCACTTTATTTAAGAGTCAGTCATCCCACTGAAAAGTGTGACTTACTTCTGAGTAAACTTCGGCAGGAGCAGGCTGCACCTGAAATCAATTACTCTCATGGGGCTGTGCTTCTCTAGCTGCCTAGCTGACTCAGCAAATAGAAAAATGCCTGTGTCTGATTGCTTTGGTTATAATTCCAAAATGTTTAGCTACAGAAAGAAGGAAACTCGTGTTAAAGAGGTAATTACTGACATTCTCTTGTGGGCTCTCTTGTATCATTTCTACTGCTATGTCTATACCATTTTCTTTGCACAGACTGGCAAGTAGTTATTTGCTTGCTTCCTGTGCTAAGTAAAAATGGTCTCTAAAAGGAGCTAGACACTGGCTTCAGAGAGAACACAGATTCAGGGTGCTTCCAGGAGGACAGCTCCTAGCACTACCAATCAAAAGGAACTGTGCAGCTATTCTGTGTTTTCCTGTCCTTCAATCTGGGAAAATTCAGTGTTTAAGGCAGGGCGAGTGCACAGTAAAATCCCCATCTTAGGGATGAGTGAATCTATCTGTTTCATTTTCTCCCACATTCTTTTTTTTTTTTTTTAATCTCAGGTTCTTTCTCTCTCAGATATGAAGAACTTTGCAGGTTTGGGTAAATTCTTGTCCAAAATGAACTGAAACTAAATTCTCACTCATCTAAACCAGCCGAGTTCAATAGGTAGAGCTATTCCCAGCATGGGGAGAACCATGATATACCTGCCTGCCATACAGCTGTTAAAATGAGGAGCCTCTCAGGAAAAAGAGATGGCAACCCTATTTCAGCACTACAAAGATGGTTTAATACACAGGGATTCTAGCCCAGACTTTTAAGAGAAAAGCACTTAAAGCTTTGGGCCTGGATGGACAAATCTGTCAGTTTTGCCTTCTCCCACATTCAGACTTTTTAAATCTCAAGTACTATAAATTAGAGCTCTGCTCTTTCAACACCCCCCCCAAAAAATGCTGACACCCATACCTCCCCATCCAGAAGCACTCACAGCATTTCTCCAGGTGAGACGAGTAACTTCTCACTCCATCTGACTAGCTTGTTTCTCAATCTTGAACAAGTGTATCTCAGATTCACCAGATCAAGAGAAAATACAACAGCTAGTCAGATAGAGTGAGAAGAAGTTACTCATCTCAAGCGGTGCTGCACATTGCGCGCCACTTGAGATGAGTAACTTCTTCTCCCTCCATCCGACTAGCTTGTTTCCCAAACTTGAATGGGTGTATCTGAGATTCACCAGATCAAGAGAGAAAACAACTGCTTTAAGGACAGACCCCACTCAGTGATAGATTTGCACATCTTTACCAAGTGTTTAGGGCTTCAAGAATTGATGTATGGGTAGTGGTCCCTGAAACCTCTCTCAGGCCAGACAACACAAATATGGTATTAAAGAATATATATATTTATTGCTCAAACAATCTAAGAGAATAACAGGCTTTAGCTAAAATGAGGCAGATTACAAATATCCCTAAATACACACAAGTTATAATCACTAAAAGTATAATGAAAATAATAGCAAGCATATTGTTAACATAGTAAAACCTAGGTTCCTCTCAATCTAACAGTCAAAATCAAAGTTTCATTAAATAGAAGGCATAGTGGGCAAAGCCAGCCTAAACACCTATGGTGGGTTTCTCGTTCTCCCAGGTCGATGACCTTATCCTTACTTTTGGACCTGGTCATACCACCATTCCCATTGTTCTCAATGTAACCAGGCCTGCCACAGACACCAGTAACACCTAGACGAAGGCATCCCTGCTAAACGTAGCAGCTGGCTTCCTCCAGTACCTAACCAACCCACTTGTGTCAGCCTTCCTTCAATTCCAAGAATACACTCCATTACTCATAGTTATCTTACAACACACACACGGAACTAGTCACATCTACAAAACACAATAAATTCTTATCAGTTCCACACATTACAATGCATATTCTGCTACACAGGCAGCAAGAAAAGGCAAAGCATTGTGGCAACCATGGCTCTGTTCTCTTTATCTCTCAGCATACCTTCCCTCTTACCTACAGGAATTACACAAAGCAAGGACAGTGCCAAAATGCCACTGTGTTTCCCTATTAGCATAGTTTGGGGCTGTAACTATGGTATGCTCATACATTACTATAGTGGTAAACCACCCACTGGTTGAAGTCTCACTGGAGACTTACATTCAGAGGTGGCAGTAAGAGCGTATGAGCAGAGTACTGAAATGAATTGTTTGCTCTTGCCATATTTGTTTTGTTTTTAAAAGAATAATACACACAAGACTTAAAAGTCAGCATTTTATTATAAATTAGAACTCTGCTCTTTCAACAAACCCCCCAAATGCTGGCACCATTCCAAAGGCAACACAGCCACAGAACAGATCTAGATACAGTCACAAACTGGGGCCACCTTAATTTAGAAAACAAAACAAAACACACACTCAGAATCTCCAACTAGTGCCAGATGCCAAGATATCTGTGCTTGTTTGCCTGCAACATTTCAAAGCAAACGAAGGAACATGTGAAGCCTTGGCAGATTTAGTTAGCTGGACTGCGCTATGAATTAAGATACTGAAACTGACCAGGCTCAATAGAAAACATCAGGGGGCTTTTCATATGCAGTGAATATAAAGGGGCAGAATTATGAATGCAAGTTGGTCAGTCCTTAGAAAGGTACAAAATAAGCATGACATAAAAAGCAAAGGCAGTCATGTTGACCATATACTTCGGCTATTGGGCAGTATAGAAATGAATGAATGAATGAATGAATGTCCAAAATCTGCATTAGTGTGATAGCTTTATTAGGCCAACCAAAGGATCACCAGAAATGTGCACATTTTTGATGATCTTTTGGTTGGCCTAATAAAAGGAAACGTGAGTAAATCTAAGTCAGCAGGAGCTAATGGAATGTGCATCATAAAATGCTACAGGAAATGGCTGAAGAAGAAAAAAAACATGTATCTTTGAAAACTCACTGAGGACAAGTGATGTCCCAGGAGACTGGGGGAAGGCAAACATAGATCTCTGTTGTTGCTGCTGCCGCTGAAAAGTGCTGTGAAAGATTCAGAAAATTATATAGAAGCGTTCACCTTGATTTCAGTGTTCAGCTGAAGAACAGCAAAGAGACAGACAATAAGTCCTGCCAGACTAAGCTTATTTCTATCTGGGGGAGGGGGGGGGAGAGAGAGGGGGGGAGGGAGGAGGAGGAGGAGGAGGAGGAGGAAGAAACTGTTCCAGAAGAGGAATGCGGGGGAGGGGGCAGAATCTTCATGTAATAACAGTAATGACAATATTCAGCATTTGTGATTAGAAGCCATGTAGATCAGGAAGAGCTAATACAAAGAAGAACACAACTGATGGATACATTATTATATTAAGTAAATGTTAATGGGCCTATACCAGACTTCGATGAACTGTCAAACTGGCATCCTTCAACAGTCAGTCTGGATCTGGAGTCAGTACTCACAGCTTCACCAGGACTTTAACAAAAATCATTTAGTGGTACTGCCCCTATCAGGGAGATCCCCTTTCCTCTCATCACGGTGGGAATTGTGGCAGTCAGGAAGCCTGACAATTGGAAGGGCTCACCTCTACCTGCACTTGAGTGAAAGACAGAGGAATGGATGCCCATTACATCCCCTTCATGATGGACAGTTACATGTCCTGACTCTTGCCATTACTCAGTTCCCTGCCCCCTCTTCCTCTGTCATAGCCCATCATTTAATGAGCTCAGAACACGTCTTTCCCTCCCTTAGAGAACTCCCTGCCCAAACCTCAGGCTTGGCCCACAACCCAGAAGCCTTCAAGTGTTAACAACTACACCCAAGCTGGACAAGGGCTAAAGAGGGCCATGGAAAAAAGCAGGGGTAGGCAAGCTGTGACCCTCCAGATGTTTTGGGGCTTCTTCACACAGAGCTTTTATCCTGCTACTGAGATTGCTCACTCACAAATGTTTGCAGGCTCTTTAGATGACATCATAAACCTCAAGGGCGTTTCCTGCCCTAAATGACCTTTATTCCATTTTTAAATAGTTCGTAGATAATAAGCTATCAAAATACCCTGCTTGTGTTCCGCTTGAGTTCCTCTGTGAAAAAGGGAAAGCCGCAAGAAGAGGAGCTAGATCAATGAAACATATGGAAGACTCAGATAATGGGAAGAAGGAGGGGGAAAGGGGAGGGGGGAAAGGAAGCATGTGTAAAGGGAGTCCGTTGTGATCCTGCTTTAAAACGGAAGCAGAAAGCCCTGTTTTAAATGCAGGATTTTAGGCTGGTGTAGAGCTGCTTTTGGTCTACTATTCCCATCATCCCTCACCATTAGCTATGCTGGGAGTTGTAAGTCAAAACATCTGGAGGGGTGCATCTTGCCTATCCCTGGAAGAGAGGAAATGCTAGAGATACATGAGGGTTGAGAGAACTATGTATGCTCCCCACAAAAGTAGTTATGTTGTGACATTTCCATCATGAAAGGTTTTTGAGAGTGTAAATGGGCATGCAACAAGAAAACATCAAATACAGAATTTGCCGACTCTGGGCAGGTTCATTCCAACTCTTAAGCTTTCCACGTGCAGTCAATGATGTTGTGAAAGTATCATGAGTTTGTAATGTGACAATACTATTAGGTCACTGCATTAGGAACCATTGTGTGCATTTTTCCCTATAGATCGTAAGGCAAAGTGGAAGACTCTCTAGAGCAGTACAAAATCTATAGTGAAAATACAGAATGTGTGAATGCATTTGCCACTTTATGCTTTAAACCTTCTTAAACAGAACTGTGAGGAAGGAGGCTGCCATTTCTTATCCCTTCTTGGGAATTACTGAAGTAATGGAGCATAAAGGAATTAAAACACAACAAGTGGGTGGCGGGGGGGGTGGTTCCCATGGCATTAATTATGATAATGCTGTTAACCCATACAGCCTTTTAGCATCATGTTCCTCCTCTGCCTCACTTATCAGAAGAGGCATAAATTAGATTGCAAATTAGATAGTTAAGTACACAACTCAGCTATCATGTCTCTATTCGTGTTTAGGCACCGACATCTACAAATATACCAAACAAGAGTTAGGGAGTACCATTCAAGAAAACTATGACTGGTCAGAATGGGCAATACGTTTCTATGATTCTCCATGCCTCATGCTTTGCTGGTGCTTATATATTTAATAGACGTCTGTCTGTAACAAAAGCTGATTTGACACAATATTCCACACAAAATGTGGTGATGCATAAGAAGGAAGTTAGATTACTGTGATAAGTTGTATGTGGAGCTGCCTTCGGAAACTGTCTGGAAAATGCAGTTAGTTTAAAATACAGCTGCTAGGCAGCTAACTGGGACCAGATGTTGGGATCCTATCTTGCCAGTGCTTAAAAAGCTGAAGCTGGTTCATTTCCGGAAACAACTTAAGATGTTGGTGGTTAATTTTAAAGCCCTTTAGACCAAGGCACCTGAAGGATCATGCGTCCCCATATCAACCTCCCCGTACATTGAGATCTTCTTAAAGACCCTCCTCCGGGTACCCCTACCATCTGAAGTCAGGTGCATCATAACACAAGAGAAGGCCTTCTCAGTGGTGGGAACCTGGCTGTGAAATGCTCTCCCCAGGGTGGGCTGCCTGGCCCATACCTTATTTTTCTGGTGCCAGGCATGCCCCTCTGGATTGCATTTCCTTTTTCCAAGATGTACAGCCAATCAAATTACAACTGTATAGCCAATCAAATTCCTGAGTGGTAGACCATAAAAAGGAAGAAAAAACAAAACAAAATACAGAGTTAAATGAAATTATGCTAATAAAACTGTAGTTGGTTAGTCAGGAAAGGCTTGTTTAAATGAAAATGTCTTTAGCAGAAACTGAAACAACATCAGTGTCAGGTTTCCTTTAGCCCACACTTTATTTCAACAAATAAATACAGATGAGAAGCTTCAGTCTACAGCTTTTAATCCATTACTTCACAGGGTCATGCAGATGCAAATTCTCAGTGACTCTCAGTTTACAAAGGAATGCCTTCAGGGGATTCAAAAGGAAGTTACGAGAGTTTGAAGAGGAAGGCAGTCTCACTAGCCTAACTGAAGGCGGGGGAGGTCCCTCTCTCTCGTGAGGCCTCTAAGCACAGCTTTTCACACAAGGCCAATCGGGTAGACCGTTTAAGTTCTGCCCCTGCCTTCTCTCTCTTTGCTCTGCACCTGGCATCTATTAGGTCAGACTCCCCAAACCCTGCCTCTTCCTGTTTGCTGCCTCTCATGGTGTGTGTGTGTGTGTGTGTGTGTGTGTGTGTGTGTGTGAAAAGGGACCCTCATCCAAAGCCAGCTGGATGTTTGTAACCTGAGAAGCCAGCCCAGTCGTGTCTGGACTAGCCTGGGAAAACACCTCCCCCATGTCTGGCAGTTCTCCTTCAGAATCTGAACTGCTATCCTACTCCCTGCACTCAGAAACACCCCTGACAATCGGTGCCTGCCTGATATCAACATGCAGGGAGTTCCATAGAGAGGGAGCCAATACACTGAAGGCTCTAGTACAAGTGGACTCCAAAGGGTCTGCAGGTCCATGCAGAAGCACCAGGAGTGCCTCAGTGTCCAGGCAGGCTGGTAAGGGAAAAGGCACTCTCTCAGATATCCTAGTCCCAAGTTGTTCAGGGCTTTATAAAACAATAACAAAACCTTAAACCTGGCCCGATAACAAATAGGCAGCCAGTAAAAATGTTACGCACTGAAAAGGGGCAGCTCCTGACAACAGTCAAGCTGTAGCATTCCTCACTAGCAGCAGCTTCCAGACCAACCTTAAGGGCAGTCTGACAGACAGCATGTTGCAGCAATCCACTCTTAAGGTTACTAGCGCCCGTACTAATATGGTGTTAAGCAATATGGGAAAAATCTTTTTGAAGGGCAGGGTATAAATATTTTAAGAAAGAAAGATGCCAAATGCTCCAAATTGAAAACTCTGGGCCTAGATGAAGGCATCTGAATCTGCATCACTCTTACACAGAATCATTCCTGCTGCTGGAATGGAGAAGTGAACCATACGATGGGACACAATAGCAAATGTTTTTGTCCTTTTAAGCAGACAATGACCTATTAGCAAACAAACATGCAGCAGTAATGCTAGCTGGTTTCAAATCTCAGTGAAAGGGGTACTTAACACTGCATTAAGCAGTTAAAGGTAGTACCAACATATCATTAAAATACAGGTAAGGTGGGAGATAGAGTTCCCTCCCAGAGAGTGGAGAACCAATGACCACCACAGCCCACAGCAGATCTCGTAAACTACAGTAAAAGAGAGAACCAGTGGGCCAGTTCGCATGACATGACAGCACATCGTGGGTGAATTTACATGTGAGCAGCTCAAGTGTCTGCCAGCCGCCATTATGAATACGCAAGCCATGCCCAGGAGTTGCTGTGGCTTATCATGTCATCCAAACCTGGGGAGCAAGGGTTATTTGAGGGTTAAACAACCCTTGCATAACCCACAGTCTGTTTTAGGGTTATTAACCCACAGTGAACTGTCGTGTTGCCTGAACCAGGTCTGTGTGACATCTGAGCCAGCCCAGAATAATCACTTTTGTAACAGAGTTCTCCAAAACAGGTAAACTATTTTGGAAATGGAAAAGATTACATAAAGAATTAATATTTCCAGTTAGCTAGATGATAGAGAGAGAGACAGACAAATGGGGTTGAAGAAATGAGTGAAATTTACACCACTGATGAATTTGTCCTTAAAATATGCACTGAAAGTGCTGGCCAAGCTCAATAAAATTAGTAACTGGATGTGAATCAAAGAACTGAAACAATTATGATCTCATCTCCCAAGATCTGAGAAAGAGTTATTTTACAGATCAATGGGAAGTAACGTATTTCGTATTAACCAATGAGCACCTCTCCCTACTTGCTCTGCTCATTGTTTACTTTCTTTTTCTATTGCTCATTTCTAGATTGCAATTTCTGATCTGCACATTTCAACAGAATTGCCAATATGCTCCTCTTTGTTTTGACTGCATATGTATTTCCCCAAGGAAAGCTTGGAAGGAGTAAAAACGGAGCACAATTCACTAAATGAAAGGTAGAAACATTACAAAGAATGTTGTAAATACCTTAAACCAAACTATTAAAAAACTTGTTAAATTCAAAAATAATCTTGAAAGAAATCCAGTCATATTTAATATAAGTGCGTAACCTTAATAATCATAATAAATATATGTCCCCTTTATAGCAATCTCATATAATAAAGATAACATTAAGGATAACATCCTACAGCCTTACATTTCCCCCCACGTCAATTCTGTTAGGAGAAATTAAGAGATCTCTATTTTTTTTATCTTTTGACAGGCCTTTAAGAAGAGCCATGCTGGGTTGGACCAAGGTCCATATAGTCCAGCATTCTATTCACACAGTGGCCAACCAGCTGCCCCAATGGGGAACCCACAAACAGGACATGAGTGCAACAGTACCCTCCCACCCATGTTCCCCAGCAACTGGTATACACAGGCATACTGCCTCAGATACTGAAGGTAGCATATAACCTTCAGAACTAATAACGTTATCAGCCATGAATTCACACAATCCCCTTTTAAAGCCATCCAAATTGGTGGCCATTATGACATTTTGTGGAAGTGAATTCCAAAGTTTAACTATGCACTGTGTGAATAAGAACTTCCTTTTATCTGCCCTGAATCTCCCACCAATCAGCTTAATGGGATGACCCTGGGTTTTAGTATTATGAGAGAGGGAGAAAAATATCTCCCTATCCACTTTCTCCATACACGCACACCTCTATCATGTCTCCCCTTACTCACCTCTCTTCTAAGCTAAACAATCCCAGATGTTGTAACTTTTCTTCATAGGGGAGTTGCTCCAACCCCTTGATCATTTTAGTTGCCCTTTTCTGCACTCTTTTTGAAGGCCTTTTTTTTAGCTGTGGTGACCAGGACATCTCAGCTATTATTAGCTATACTCACTCAATCAAGTCATTACAATCAGTGCAACCATTTACTTAAGTTGCTAACCACCACAGTGATCTACAGCCATTTCCCACACAACCTCTGTTCCCTAACTTTTGATGCAATGCATATGCACCAGCAGTAAGGGCTCAGCTAGTCCCAAAAGATGTCAAAGGATCTTTATCATCCCAATTCCCCAGTGTACGTACCTGAAACTGCAGCCTGAGAGCTATTTATATGACATCTCCATTTGTGTTACTCTAAAGAACATGCTTTTAAGATGTTATATAGATAGTACCTGAGCACAGGCAAAATTAAGCTGGATTACGTCACTAGGAATGTATTTTTCTGAAAAGGTTGCAATAAACCCGACTCTCTCTTCTTCATTTTGGGCACATTTCCCAGCTATTACTACTACAGCTGTTATTATTATACATTTGCGAACAAGAGCATTAAAAAAAAAACATTATGTGAGGAAGACCAAACCACAGAACTGTGCAGACTTTTATTTAAAGAAGGGTCTTATCCGTTATCCCAAATAACTTGTTGTGCCACACTGTACATTTTGTTACTCTATTATAGACATAATAAAAATGAACACATAAAAATGGCTGCTGCATCCAGTTATTCTCTACTGGTCAAAACTGGGCATCCAGCCCAATTCTAAAATAAAAAATCTCTACGTTCAAAATGAGACAGCTGCTTCTTTGCACAGTAAGTGACGTTACTGCCTGGAATACTGGTGTTTATTAATACAGTTATTCAGAAAGTGCGAAGATCAGAAGACAATGCCCTAGGAAACAGGTTGCAGAATGGTAGAAAATGCACTGAAATGCTATGCAATTCATATGAAAGTAAGCTGTCTGCCAAAAGGACATGTAGAACTCCCAACAGCCCTGCAACATTTCATCACCTCAATGAGCCGGTCTCCGGCCTTTAATCTTCCATCTTGAATAGCTGCACCTCTTGGAAGGATGTTTTTCACATAAATTGGAGCTGAGCCACCAATAGGAACATCTCTTGAAGTGATGCTAAATCCTAGGCCTTCGGTACCTGCATAAGTGATTTAAAAGTGCGGTAAGTTTCTTGTGCTTGCCTGTAAATGACTTCTTATAGAACTTTTTATTTACATCCAATCACCCACACAAACTCCCTTTCTCTCTCTCTCTCTCTCTCCCCCCTCCCCATATTTCACAATATATGGAAGAAACATTGTATCGCCACTAAATCCATCACTACAAATAAGTTAACATTTAAATCACACACACACAAATATTGAGATCCCCAAACCTTAACTGGATACACACATCCATTTTCTTGTAAAGCTTTATTCTTTGACTCTCAAAGCCCCAACCTCTAAATTTATTACTTGGCGGGGGGGAAGAAAACAGAATGACAGAATAAAAAAGAATGAGCAGACCTAGAATAAAATTACTGTTGTTTCTTTTCCCAGTAACAGCTTATTAGTTCAGTCCTGGCAGTAGTACCCAGATGGTACTTTCCACACTTAACTGGCTGTCCTCAGCACTGGTAACTATAGCAGGTCGCCTATCCACCAATGGATCTGAAGCTGTTTTGGTTATGCTCATCATTTTCTTCCAGTCCTTTATCCGGTGGGTGGTTGGTTGGTTGGTTATTAATTATTTAATTAATTACATTTCTATATCACCCCATAGCCAAAGCTCTCTGGGCAGTTTACAAGGGTACAACATTAAAAGTGCAATATGAAAAATTTTAAATACAAAAAAACACAAACAGACACTTTTATTACTTCCTGTTTTATACTTAGATATAGATCCTCAGGTACAAAACACAGAGAAAAGCAATCTAACAAAATGCCCCCCTCCCCGACATTTGATTCAAAGTTTACATATTGTACATGGGTACAGGTAATAAATACCTATCATCAAACCTGATAAGCATGAACAGGTAAAATTCAGAGCACCCCTTTGGAAGTGGAGAGTAGAGGGTAGGGCCTATCCTTTCCTAATCAATGCTTCTAAGATTTGAGAGATGAACAGTATTTAACATGCACAGACTTTTCAAATCTGATGAAAAGCTCACAAGCATGCATGAGCCAATGGAGATTCCCCCCTCCCTTTTTTTTAATGCCCATGAAGGGAGGCAGGAGGGGATTTGAGGAAGCAAATGGCTGTGTGGGGGTGGGGTGGAGGTTTAATCCTCCCTCCCAATGTGGGCTGCTCCCTGTCCAAATCGGGGCTGTACACACATTTGAATAAGAAAACAAGACAGGCTTCAGCTACTCACTACATAATTAACATAATATATAGTTTGACCATTACACACACACTATGGATTTGAATGTGGGGACCTTTAAAACAGTGCATCTTTTTGAATCCTGTTGAATGCAGAGGCTGTTATATTACAAATAATCTTGCCTTTTTCAAAGGAAGGCAGGTTACAGGGTCTGACTCCAGAGAGAAGATAGTGAGAAAAATATAGCAATCAGAAATATGACAACTAGACAGTACAGCAATTCTCGCTGTAATCAAAATCATAAAAGTTTCATATCTTATCCTATTAATTTCTAAAACGAACATAACACTGAGAGCAGCAATTTTGGTGTTCCCCTCTTTTCCTTTCAAATCTGACTATGACAACTACTGCATTATAGCCCATAGCAATGGCTGTATCATTCTCAAAAGGCATGTCATTGTCAGCTATTTAGTGTCAGGTGCTGCTTTTCTGCTCCCTGTATCATTGCGGCTGCTGGCTGGATGAAGGAATTGAAGCCACAGCTCCAAATCCTCCTTGGCCTGGCGATCGAATGATCACAGAAATTTGATCCCATGCCGCTGCCTCCTATAACGGTCTCAGGACTGTTGCATTGCCATAGTCCAGTCTCCCCCAGCCTGGTGGTTTGGACTACAACTCCCATCAGCCCCAGCCAGCATGGCCAATTGTCAGTGATGATGGGAGTTGTAGTCCAAAACATTAGTAGGTTGTTTTATTAACAAATACATATTTAGGGAAGGCTGCCTTATTCTAACTAACTGATCACTGGATGGAGAGGCCAACAGGACCTCCTGTCGGAAGCTGCTTTATACTTGGTCTGCCTAGCTTAGTACTGTCTACACTGACTGACAGCAGTTCTCCAGGGTTTCAGGCACGAGTCTTTCCCTGCCCTGGAGGTACCAGGGAATGAACCAGAGTCATGAGCTCTGCAAATGAGCTACAGCCCTTCCCCCAGCTACCTATGTACCAGCCACCTACCTGGGACTGTCAGAACTGCTCACTGCCTGCCTATCTGCTCCAGGTACTTACCAGATCTTTGACTTGAACACCTGACATTCAGTATAAGACCCTATATGGTTAAATTATACACATTTGTAGAAGGCAGGGTCTTTTGGATGTCATTAGCTGCGACAGCTACATGAAGTTCCCAAGTTCTGATGCAGTACGTTATGAATATTGGGGCAAAACTAAATGTTCCTTTAAGCACACATAATGGGACTATGCACAATATTTTTATTTACTCTCCTGCAAGTGTGCACAGCACTGATTTGGATCAGGACTGTGTTGCTCCAGGAGAGAGGGGTTTAAGCTCTCCCACAAGGGGCGGAATTTTGAGATGAAGGGGTGGGAGGCAGAAAAGCTTAAACCCTCCTCTCCCAAAGCACCTCAGTCCGGATCTGAATGGAGGGGAGAGTAAATAATAAATAAATACTCTAGGAGAGTATAAATAAATACTCTAGGAGAGTAAATAAATAAATAAAAGTAGCATGCATAGGTCCAGTAGGCAGGATTAAAGGTATGTTTAGTTTGGCCCTCAGTTGCTGGGGGTGGAAGGTGACGGGGACAGCAGGGGAGAGCTATTACTTCCATGCCTTGAGACCCCCAGTTGGTCCCTTTGAGAAACAACATGCTGCAGCAGATAGACTTTTAACTCTGATCCAGCAGGACTCTTCTATTTTTATAAGTTCACTAAACTGCACATTCCTTCCCCATGCTTTTTAAAAATCTGTTTAATCACAGTCCAGCCTCTCCTCACAGTATTTGGGGTAATTCGTTATTCTCAAAATCCGAAACAAAAAATCTATTTCATAAATTTGGTAGCCTGTTTGTCTCCCGATCAGTTTCACACCTTTTAAAATTGTTTCCTGACTACATAATTGAGTTTATTATTCATATTCCATAAATTTGGGCCCCGCTGGCAAGAAACATTTGCGCTATCCAAGTGCTTGGGCTGACACTTTATTTTTCCCTGCTGTTTGCAGATGCTGAGTTTATTCAATTTTAAAGGAAGAAAAATAGAAAAAAATATTTATATGTCCTTGGTGAAAACATATGGCTAGCCCTAATGTTACTTCTTCGTCAGCTTGTGCTAGTGTATATGAATTAATGTACAGAAAGAGAGTGAGTGTATAAACTATTAAGAAAAGTGAGACATGGAAAGACTGAAAGGATGTAACAGAAAAGGCAGGTCATCATTCATGACTACAAGAGTAATGTTTTATTGAATTATAGAGTGCTCTACCACCATCAACACACATGGATGCTGAGTACATCTGTATACCTTGTATGGCTCCTTAGAGGACTAACTCTACCGATATCTAATTAGTATCAGACACAACAGACAATAGCCAAAAAGACTAGAGAAAAGAACTGGCAGGTCCCAGTCTATTTAAAAGACCACAAAATGTTAGTAGTTTAAATGTTCGTTTAAAATTTCACTTAAAACTTACCCCACTCATCATCATAGTTCAAGTTTTGAGATCTCTCTCATTAATATTATTTAATGCACCTATTATTTTCGAAGTGTTACACAAATATTAAATGACAGGTCACTCCCTGCCTGCTTGCTCACAGTCTAATAGATCTATCTTATTTATTTGTTACATTTATATCCTGCTTTTCCTCCAAGGAGCCCAGGGTGGCATACATGACCCGCCTCCTCTCCATTTCAACCTCACAACATCTCTGTGCGGTGTGTTAGGCTTTGAGTCACTAACTGACCCAAAGTCACTCAGTGAGCTTTATGGCTGAGTGAGGACTAGGATTCAGGTCTCCTACACTCTAACCACTACACCACACTGGTCTCGTGTAGGTATGATACAAAAGGAAAAGGAATGGGGAGGGAAGAAGAAAGTAAGTGCTGGAGCATCTTAATCTCTTTCCTCCTACATCAGCAACATTAAACAGTGGTACTTAGCATTCATTTTGCACTTGACCCCTAAGTGCTTTAAGAAAGGTGGCCACATGTCCTACTTTACATGGGACAGTCCTCTGTTTGAAGGGTTGTCCTGTCCGTGTCTGGTTTAAAGATAAAGAACTGTAAGAAGAGAAAGCAGCAGGAGGCTTGAAGCTGCCCATCAACATTACCACCTGGACAATAGACTGAGCAAGCACATAGGCCACATGTTCACAGTCTTCCCCACTATGTTGTACTGTATTTCTATTTAAATGACAGTAATCATTTCTAAATTTCTATTTGTATGTATATACATTAGCACATGCAGTTTTATGGAAGTCTGTGTCCTCTTTTTTTGGTGATCCATTTCCTCATTTTTGGTGATGCGTAGGTGGCCAACGTAGCTTAAAGTGTTTCCTGTCCATTATCTTAACAATTTTGTATGGTGAGTCAATATCATCACCAACACACTACAGATGTCACTGCTCAAGTCATCACCAAAGACCCTGTTTTGTGCCTCCCCCAAGCCTGGACAGGTGGGTGACGACATAAAGCGGAGTCTTCTCCATCTCTCTCAAGAGATGGTTTCTTGGCTTTTTTTTAATGCTGCAGTTCAAAGAAGAGGTTAAAATGTTTTTTGTGGGGGCATTAGGGATAACTGATCATTGGTTATTGCCCTTGATAATTCTGTTTTATTGGTGGTCCTGTTTTTGTTACAATAGACTGGTATTTTGTGAATGTTTTTATTGTTGTTTCATTGTGTTTTACCTGGGTTTTAAAAAATTTCTATAAAGCTGCCTCATGTGCGTCCTGTGGGATGAGAAAGTGGGCACATATTTATTCAACTAAGTAAATTAATTGATGGGCTGATCAATGCTGAGAGTGCATTGAGCAAAATACTTTTGCTTAAAGCCTCTCAGTGAATAAGGCTGAGCTGAGAATTTAACCAGAGGCTAATTGTTCATCCTCTTAACCATCATTCTATATCAGCTCTGTAAATCATTATCTCTACATCAGTGATGGAGGGGTGGAGTGAGGAATATGTGAGCAAGTTACACCAGAGATGATGGGCAACTTGAATACATATGAACATAACATAACAACAAACAGAAGAGACAGTTCCCACATATCTGCATCCATGGTACTGCATTTTACAATAATTACCCTGAAGATGATTGACAGACAGACAGACGGGGAAGGGTTTTAGGAACGACAGTGTACAGGTGACTAGATTCCAGTCAACTCCTGTTCCCGTCAAGAACTCTAGATTACAAAATTAGCACATCAGATAGAAGGCTGAACTAGAAGCCTTCTCCCTGACAGGCTAATGTTGCAAGTGCAGGAACGTGTGGGTTATGTTTTGCTTTTAATGTAGGCCAACGTTCAGGCTGCTATCCTATGCACGTTTACCTAGGAGTAAGCCCCACTGAATGCAGTAGGACTTCTGAATAAAAATGCATAAGATTTCATTTGCAAACATGCAACCCACACCTACATTCTGAAGTGCTATAGCCACAGCAGGGCTATACCAGTGGATGAGAAGAGAGTGTCAAGGGCAGGCATGGTCAGGCACCTGTCGAGGGCCCACTCCTCAACAGGGGCCCATTGACAAGAGCCCCCTGGAGTTGCTCCTCCTCTTCATCACTGCAACCTGATTCTTCACCTGCCTCTTGCTTTGGCCCAGACAAAGGAGGTGGTGAGAAGGAACAGCAGTAGATGCTGCTGCCTACTTGCTCACTGCAAGTGGTAGTGATGATGAGAAAGACGATGAGAGACAACAGCAGCTGGTGGCAGTGGTGGTGAGAAGGTAGACTCAGTGAGTGAGGGGGCCCATTGTGGGTGTCTAGCCCCAGGGCCCTCAAAAACCTGGAGATGGCACTGGATGATGGAACTGGATAGCTTTCATCTTATGGTAATATTGATGTGATAACTGGGTGAATTGCCATCTTTATTTTGAAAGGCATACATTTTGTAAATTCTGCTTTAATTTAATTTACAGACTTCATAATAATTTTAAAAAAAACAAAAAAACATAGGACCAGATATGGTCTGAGAGCAAAGGATAAAGCCACCTTACTGAAGCTTAGCCAGAGTCTGGTCAGTGTCTGGATGGGAGACCACCTAGGAAACCATGCATAGCACCTTGAGTTCCATAAAGGAAGAAAGGCAGGATATACAATTACTACACAAATAAATAATAACTATGTTGGAATGAACCCAAAGGCCATCTAAGCTGAGTCTGTGCCCCATGATATTTCTGAATCTGTAGCTCAGCTTTATGGCCAGGCAATGTGTACAATGTTCATTGCTGCTCAGATGCCAATCAATTTTGAAAAACGGGTGCTCACTCAAAGGGCCCCAAAGATCCTCCTCCTCTTCACTTGAACAACCACTGTGCTAATGCCAGAAAGGAACTTTGGACAGTCTTCGTCCATTAACTGATTATTATCTCTCAGTGTCTCCATGTGGGGCAAGTTGGAGTCCATCCAAGTTCTCATCTTCTTTTGACTTAAGTGCTTGCGAACAATAAAAAGTGACACGTTTTTGCAATTAATGTTCTTCGCAGCTTTGTGCCTAATTAATTTTGTTCTTGCTCTCGGTGTTGGGACTTCGAGAGAAGAGAATGTTGGCTCCTAACATTGTGAGAGTACTGTATTGATTGCTTAACACTGAGCAATCCCCTGGCCATCCCCCCTCCCTTTACTCTGGTATTTAGATCAAACGTAACCATTATGGAGAGAGGTCAGCCTGGACTCTGGTCATAGAATATTAATCAGGTTCCAACATTAGTTTCTGTTAACTAAAGGTTTCATTAATATATGCACACTACAGAACATTTCTCACAGTGAAAACTCTCAAAGTATCACCCAATGGGGCACGTTTGTGGGAAAATGAACAGTATTTCAAAAGCTTTAAAGGACTAGACTCATCTCAGTGGGGTATTATTTCTGAACCCAAAAATGAAGTACTGAGAAGCGTAAAACTGTTGGTAGTTTGACTGCAGATAATTGTGGAGAAAATAGCTTATATTTGGACAGAGTAAAAGTCAAGTGATTATTTTTTATCCCAACTGTGCTTGGGACTTCAACGTGCAAGGAAATATGTGTACATTAAAAAAAACCAACACCAATTCTACTCCCTTAGATAATAACTGTATGAAGGCACAATTTGCACCCATGTGGTGTTGTTTTCAGTATTCATATATGAAAGCTAATATTCTCCTTGAGATGGCACCACAGAAAGCTAATAATTCTTCTTATGATGTATTTATTTTCCGAAATAAATAAATAATATTCCCTTTATGATGGCAACACATCCATGTTTGATGCCTATATAAAGAAACCAAAGGAATGGATGATAACTATCATCCATTCAGTTATATGGAAGAGAGTAAAACTATGCATTCAAGAGACACCATGCAGGTAGGCTACCTCTCCCATCCTCCCCCGATAATCCCAGTGCCTGGAATCAAAACAGGTCACCCTACCCAACACACACAGCACAGACATATGCGTGCGCGTGCGCGCACACACACACACATAGGTTGTGTTTACTTTGCTACCAAAAACCAAGCCAACCCTTCTCTGAACATGCTTCATCTAAGTTCTGTTTCAGGGTTACGCTACAGCAGGAATGGAGACTCTGTGGTCCTCCAGATGCTGATGGCTTACAACTGGCATCATCCCTGACCATTGGCCATGCTAGCTGGTGCTGATGGGAGCTGGAATCCAACAACATCTGGAGGGCCACAGCTTCCCTAGCCCTGTGCTATAGTGATGGAATGTGACTGACTGCTGAGACCTGGATATGATAGATTTTTTTAAAAAAAACTAGCTTAGACCAATGGTTATGACAGCATCTCTCTTTGGCAATACTTGGATCAGAGATGGACAACATCATTGTCAAGGTCAACTTTCCCCAAACTTCTCCAAACTTCTCTTATGTATTATTTTATTTTAAAAATGAACTAAGGATTCTCCAAATTCTAACAGGAGCTTGTAGGCAAATAAGCCCAAGGGAGGAGGGTGTCTCCATGATGCAAGTATTCCAGCATGAGCAGGGGTGGACCACTTGTGGCCCTCCAAATGTTGTTGGACTGCAACTCCCATCAGCCCCAGCCAGCATAGCCAATGGTGAAGGATGATGGGACTTACAGCCCAACAACACCTTAAGGGGCACTGGTTGCCCACTCCTGTTTTAGTGGGACCTATATAATAATTAAGGATCCATCATCTTTGAATTCTCATCCACCAGCCAGTAGGCTTTTAATTTGTACAAGAAGTGTAGAACGATGGGGGGTGGGGGGTGGAGGCAACGGGCGGGAATGTCGGAATGACACACAAAAATAGGGCAATGACAGTAAGGAAAAGTTGATGATTATAGGCCATTTGTATCCCTGCTGTTTTTCCCAGTAAGGTGCCATTCTGCTCTGATTTAGTGAATTGTTCATCAAACAGAAATTCTGCTGTGCGATGTGCTTCATTAGGAGTCCATTATACAACCAAAACGATTGAAGGGGTGGAGAGAAAGTAAGCATTGTACTGTCACATGGCTCAAGACTCTGTGTGTTTTTTTTAAATTACACCCTTTTTGAGAGTCCTGAGATGATATGATTTTACGATCCTTTTATATTGGAGATCTGCACCTCCAGAATCTCACATACACAATCACAGTAATTGCATGTGGAAATGACCAGTTAGGAAACTGAACTGGTCATTTGAGAATGAAATTACTGCAGCTGCATATGCAATCAACGTAATTACACAAAGTATCTGCAATGCCTCTTTGCTGAAGCAGTTGAGAGAATCTGGGCCATCTTGTACGATCTCCAGCAAAGGACATGTCCTCTAGGCCTGCAAAGTATTCAGGGACAAGTGGCCCTTTATTCTTTAACCAGTTTACTGGAGAAAAGATTAGCCACCTCTGCTTGAATACTATGGGCAATGTTGTTCTACATTTCCACCACACCACCCAGCAGTACAGCAAGGGCCCAAACAGACATTATTTTAAATGTGTGTCTTGCAGGTGTCTTCTCCCCCCCCCCATTTTTACTGTAGAGTAGGTAGAGGGAGCCCAATCCAGATCTTAAAAGCCCCCAGACCCACCACACTAGGATCCCAATCCAGACCAGGGACCCTGTGCTTACTATAGAGTACAAATGGTGGTGGTGGCGGCGGTGGTGGTGGTGGGGAGACACAGCTATTAGACACACATTTAAAGTAATGTCTGGTTTGGCCCTAAGAAGTCATATGTGGCTACTAGGAGGAGGGCTTTTTCTACTGTGGCACCCCGGCTGTGGAATGAGCTCCCTAGTGAGGTTCGCCTGGCACCTACATTGTATTCCTTTTGGCGCCAGGTTACCTAGTGACCAGGTTACCTAGCCAGAACCTAGTGAGGTTCGCCAGGCGCCAAGACCTTTTTATTTTCCCAGGCATTTTAGCATTTTAGCTTTCTAGACTTTTAGCTTTGCTGTTTTAAATCTGTATTTTAAATTCCTGCACTGCTGCTAGGTTTCATTGTGGTTGTATTGTTATATTGTGGTTTTAATGTTCTACATATTTTAAATTGTTTTATTGTGTGCCGTTTGGTTTTAATTTTTGTGAACCGCCCAGAGAGCTTCGGCTATTGGGTGGTATAGAAATGAAATGAAATGAAATGAATGACTGAATGAATAAATAAATAAATAAAATGCAATATGGAAAAGGGTGAGTAGCCTCTATGGCATTGAGAGTTGAGGAGACAGTTTCCACAGTTCCGCTGCCAAACTGTGAATGGGCAGAAGCTTTTCACCTGGCTATTGGGGGACAGTGGTAAAGTACAGTACATGTTTCCAAACTTCTGACCGTGCCAGTGGAGGCTGGTGGCTCTGATGTTAGTGGGGCAGTGAATCTTCTCTGGGTTTCAGTCAGAACTCTAAAGGAGCTATCCAAGGTGCTCTGTGGGGCCTCTAAACATGGTTGATGCTAATAATCAAGGTGTGCAAACTCACTTCAAACCCTGACCAAACAGGAAAATTGGTTAGTGCTAATGCAGACCTAACACTACCCCGTGGTTAAAGGAAACCACAGCTGGGAGAGGATAATTTTCACGGGAGAAGAGACTGGAAGGGAACCTGAGAAGCCATGGCACTCTCTCCTGCTCCTAACCATGGTTAGAAAGGAGATCGGGAATATTATGTCTGCACTGGACCATTATAGCCAGAAAACATAGGGAAACAATCTCATTGCATTTTGTAAGCTACAATCTATCTGTACAAAATCGTAACACATCAAGGGGCTCTTGTGTGCATGAAACTTGCTGCAGGAATGCAGCTTGGAGTTTATATGAACTACAAAGACTGACTGAAATGCAACCCTTCAGTAATATTAGAACATCAGCAATAACCCCTAAATCTGTATGCTAGACGTTCAAGCCCCGACCTTTAACAAAAGATAAATAGATATCAATTTTCATTTAGAAAAAGCCAACAAACATTCTGCATTGACAGAAGCATATTACTGACCTTCTCTTCTGACTTTATTAAACAGCTAATTTCTATGAAAGATCAGGTTATTTGAAAATGCCAAAACAGCAATAAATATTAAGAAATCATAACAGAAGCAAGTACAATTACTATAGGACTAGCCCACTTTGTCATTTTAGATGACATACTGTAGTTCACGCAGCTGGCAAAAAGAACAGCTTTAATAAGGAAGGGTTCTCTCTTCCAGTGTCTCTTGCTTTTATATCTTAACAGGGGCAATTTGCACACTCTAAATCATTATTCCAAATAGACTGGCTAAATAAGAAGAGAATTTCATGATGATGGCATACGTGTGTGTATGTGCATTAACGCGCCCACAAGGAAATTTTAATCTAATGATGGTAATTGGCAAAATAACTGCTGCCTGTTAGCTGAAAAGAAAGCACATTTGTTAGGTTTCCATAAAGCCCGTCATATTATAATATCCTTCATTAAAAATAATCAAAGACAATCAACATCTCCATTCTACTCATATTTATAATAAACTACTTGGGGGTATACTTAAGCGCTCTGCTTCATTTGTTGCACCACATGCACATTCTCAACATAATCAAATGAGAATCGAGGCACAAGACATGTATCTTTCCATGGTGAACATTAACAAGAAAGATCAAACGGTGAAAAGGAGAATCCTGCTTATTTACATCATAGACACGATGTCACCATGGATAACACATTACAACTACTACGTGGTACAATGCCTGACATTGCAACTAGGATCCCAGGAGTCCCATCAACATTTAGTACCAGCTACAGAATTTAGGCGGGGTGGGGGACACCCTCAGGAAGGAACGTTTTAGTGGGACCTTTTTACCTGGATACATGGGGTGTGCAAACTCAGAACTGTCTTACACTGCCTGTCTGAACTTCTTGGATGTTCTATATCAAGGAACATGTTGATGTGGTAGGCCTTTGGCCTATCCTAGGAAAATGACCAACCTTGCTGCCTCTTTGGGTGTTCCAGTCCGTTTATTGCAGGCCTTTCGGCGAGCCTTAAAAACATATCTTTTGTTAGTGGCTTTTTGCTAAACTGAGTTATTAGGTTGCTGAGCAGAAATGATTTTAGCTGTAACTGTTAAGGATTTTATTATCTGTATTTTAGTTTTCTCTGCTGGTTCTTCTTATTAATTATTTGTGGTTTGAGATTTTGTGTTATTGATGTTTTATGGCCTGGCTTCCCACAGGTTGGAGTAACCCTTAGTTTGATACAGTGAAGCCTTCAAGCAAACTTACACGGCTGCTGAAGTTGGACACACTGTGGCCGCCCCATATGAGTGCAAACACACCCACTGGGATCCCTAGCCATAGCCCCTGCCATGATGCACCCCATAGCCCCCTAAGGGAGGGCTCTGCCCACTCTATTCCACTGAGGAGGGCAGGGCTGTCCACAATATCAGGAATTGGGCAGGAGTATATATCTGTGTCCTTTGGCCTACTATGTGCTCATTAGCAAAATCTGTCCCCAGTGGCTGAAAATGTTACTTCGAGCTTCAACCACATGGAAACATTAACTTAAAATTAATTAATGCATGTTAAAAATAAAATAACCCCAAGGTGCACACCCCTAGGGTTCTCTTAGTATACATACCAAGTTTCAGGTGTCTAGGTTTCATGGTTATTTATTACAAATGCAAGAAACAACATTGAATGGTCTTTGCCTAGCACTAAAAAGACATGAAATTGGTGAGCAGATGAGCCTCTGGGGAGAATGTTCCATAATCAGGGTGCTCAGCCAAAATGTCCTCTCTGTGGTTGCCACCCACCTAATGCTCAAATCCAATGAAGAACTTAGTGTACAGGCAGACATATGTGGGGAAAGGCACCCAGATCTGAAGTGATTAAGGCCTTTGTGCTCAGAAATGGGACATAACCAGTGAAGCTATTTCAAACTGGCATGATATGTTTCCTAGGGTTGGCCCCAGTTACAGCAGTATAGCAGCTATATTCTGAACTAGCTATAGTTTCCAAAAGGTCTTCAAAGGCAACCCCATATACAACACATTGTAGTCATCAAGTCTTACCTTTGTGCCACAGAAATGTACACTCTCACTGTTTACTGCTGAGAAGCTATAAAATGCTATTTAGTCCACTACTTAGTCAAAATTACTGCTGCAATTATATAAACTGTATAATCACTATTTCCACTGCTGATTGAGCAAGTCAGAAGCCTGTGTAATATCCCAGCGGTGTTTTTGTAGGGTTCCTCTTCAACTGTTCCATTAAAGATGAAAAATTGGTAAATCACTGTAGTGACTAAATTTATATTTGTAAGCACAGCAGTTCCTCACTCAGCTAGTACTAGTGTGTTTTTCCCCCAAGCATGTCATCTTAAGCCGATGGCCTTAAGTATTTTTGAAGGCACATCAACAACAGAAGCAAACTGTCAACTCAACCTTATGTCATCCAAGTTTGTAGAGCTTAAAGCTCAGTAACCAGAAACAAGCAATCTGGTAGTTCACATGAAGTTCACAGAAAACAGAGCATAATCAAAGATGGAAAATAACAGTTCTGATAATTATTAAGCCTTAGGTAGAGTTTCCTTTAACGTATTCCATGTGCAACATATAATGTGAAGTTCAGTACCAGTCATACATCTACTTTAATATGATATTATATGCATAGAGACACACATACACACTGTATGTATGACTGACACTAAACGTAACCACTACATGCACTACAAATAAAACAGCATTGTTTGCCAACAACAGCACAAAAGTAACACTGAGATCGTAGTCAATCTTACTTCATTACAGTGAAATAATAGGTTTTATAAATCTAATTACTGGACAACTTTTTCAGATATTATGACAAATGCACATTGAACTTTGTATTTAGATATTACTATGCCCACATATAAAGGCGTGTTTTGCCTTTTTTTAAACATCCTTGTGTCACAATTCACCTGTCTGTTGCATCTGTTAAAGTGGATTCTAGTCCTCAAAAGCTTGTGCTGTAATGCCATAATACATTTATTAGTGCCAGAAGACTGTTGTTTTTGCTGCAACGCACTAACATGGCTACCCCTCTGGAAATCCACCCAGCTGAAATTTATGAAGAACTCAGTTGAAAAATATTTGGTTTAGGCCCTTGGAAATTACAGATGCTACCACTGGAAATGTTAATGGCTGGGTGTTGCCTTAACACAATGGACATTTCCCTGAACAGCTGACTCCTGTGCCATATCACAAACTTTCTTTGAAACTTTGAAACCTTTGAGTTTCAAAAGAATTTTGCAATGTAGGGGCTACTGTGGAAGAAAAATGCTAAGTCTAAAGTTTCCTGCTTTGTGTTACTAGCTGAATACTTTACTTTACACCCTGCCTAATAGTTTCAGCTTTGCTAGAGGTGCAAAGCACATTTTATGATTAATACCCTTGATAATGGAATCAAACCCATTACAGTTGTTAAAAGGTGCTATTTTCTTTTCTTTTTTTAAATTAACGGAAAAAACTGTCCTTAAGCAATTTACCAAATGCAGTTTCATGACCATTCTGCTGTACACTGTCATAGCTGAAATATCACCATGCTGTAGAAGCTTGTGGATCAGGGCCAATATTTCTCAAGATAGGTATCAGCCTAAATAAATATTACCTTGAAATATTACCTTTATCTCTCCAGTAAATGTTAAGTACAGAAACCATCATCTTACCTTTCCTCAGCTGTATATTAAGCCGCTTCCCTATCCTTTTCGTGTTATAGCCAGTGCTTGAAGTGGAGGTGAGAACTTTTTGTGGTGATGGTGCCACGCCCAAAGGTGGTTTTCCTGATGAATTCACAATATGAGGTAGTTGCGAGTAAGAGTCTGACTGATCTGCTTGATTGCTCACTCGGGGTATTCTTTGCAGTGTGTGAAGTCCAGTGTGGTTAATACTCTTATTGTCAATACACTGGGAATCAGGGCTAAACCGACTGGAGTAGTAAGCATTCTTCTCACTTTGTGATAACTGCTCATACTGTTCTTTCTTTGCTGCCGGAACCACATGGAACCAAATAATGGGAGTACGCATGGCTTGACGGAACATATGCTGTGCTCTAGGTTTTAGAAAGAATAGAAAATTAACAAATTAAGACTGGCAGACTAGAATACATTACAAACATAATTACTGATGTTAATAAGGCATCATGAAATGACATATTGTTGAAACTGAACTGTGAACTAAAAAAGCTGATATTCTTGGATTGCTCTGTTAACAAATGACTTTTTCCCTGAAGTATATTCCATTAAGGCAATGCAAGTGGGGGGGGGGGGGGAGACTTTTCTGCTTTTATCAATCAATGCATCCTTAAAGTTCATTGAAAGCTTTGATATTTTTCTTATACTCATTGTTTTGTACTTGTTATTGTATTTGTTGTTGTTTTTAACTTGTTTTACTGTGTGAGTCACCCTGTCACCTTTTTGTTATAGGACTGCATATAAATATAATAAATAAATATTATTTTCTAAAATATTATTAAGTGCGATTCTCCCCCACACACACACTACCACAAACCCAAACTCTCCTTAATACAAACTACAGAACATCTAAGAACATTATATATTGGCTTACACTGCATAAAGCTTCACTCTACCCTGTTTCAAAATAACTACTGAACTGTCTAATTAGCATTTTCAGTTCATTTACAATATACATCTATAAATAGAGAAGATTTTCATGTTAAATATTTTCTTTAGGAGACAGTTCAGATGTACTCTAAACTATGGTTATGCATGATGTGAATGAGTCACAATGAGACTCTGTCCCAAGCGCTCACTTTCCTTTTAGCTTTAGGTGCAAGTAGAGGATATTGAAAGCTTCCACGTTCAGTTTTTGAATAAACCAGTTTCCTGTTATATCAAACTCAAGCAACTGTTGTTTATTCATTCCAGCAAACCAGGATCAAACCTTGGTTCTGATCTAGTAGAACAGTGCTCCGTGGGCAAAAGTGACCTCAACATTCTTCTCTTTTAATAACCTACTAGAGATTATAATGCTACAACCTGCACCTTCCTTATTCACCATATTCCTCATACTGTAACACAACTCTTTGATACTCAGTGAGAGGTCTTCCACTAGCCTGACTGAACAGCACTGATACAGGTTTTGTTCTTCTACTGGTGGTTCTTTGGATCCAGGCTAAAGTCTTCCCCATTTGATGCAATGTTGGAGAAATCACATGACTGGCTGTCCCCGACATAACAGTGTTTGGGGAAGCCCTCGAACACACTGCAGTCGTGGGAGTGCTTCAGGGCTCCAGAACATTCAAGAAGTCTGTGGACTTAAATGACTGCCCAAAGTGCCAGAAATATTTTAATGTAGATTGATTATACTTAGTGGCAAAACAAAAACAAAAATTAAGGTCCCTGAATTATTTCTCTGACAAAAATCAATGCACTGCAAACACAGTAATGCTCAGGTGATAAGAGCTGCACAATTTTTCCTGCTTTACATTCATTTTCATTAAAATATTCATGTGAACTATAATTTATTTCATCTGTCAGGATTTTTTTTTAAATGGTTGGCTTCTGTCAAGACCTAATGCCTTGCCATGCAAATATTTATAAACTTACTGACTTCTTCAGGGAAGGCTCAGCATCTGAGCACAGGTATTATTTCTTATGCAAAATTACAGATTTTTTTTTAAGGAAACAGTAAACACAATGGTGTCTTGTTAACCAAAACAATGCTTTACTTCTCCATCTATAAACAAGATGAATCACTCAATATAATGGGGGGGGGGGAGAAAGAGAGAGAGAGAGAGATGGCCCTATAACTATTAAGAACAAGGCCTAAATTATCAGAAAAAAAGATATATAATGGAAGTCATTACCATGTAGCTTTGTAGACTGAGTAATTAAAAAAACCACTGTAATGATCTATAAACACTTATCTCTTTACAGAAAGAACTTACTTAGGCAATTTGTTCTTAAACATTTTATTCCAAATTACTTCCATGTGCAATAGTTAAAGGTTAAGAAAAGCAATAAACTGTAAATAGATGCACTTACTGCTCAAATCTTCTATTGCGAAGGTCCCCATCATTAATTCTGACAATACAGTCATTTTCATGAAAGAGATTTTCTTGTTCTGCTTTCCCACCTTTCTCCAGTCGCTTCACTAACAATCCCAAAGTTCTGCAACATAAAAACTATAAATTAGTATTACACATGCAATAATTGTCAGTATGCAGCGAGGATTTTGTTCAAAAGAATAAATCCTACTGTAATACTAAATTGCTCCCACTGCCCTAAAAATGAGCTTCTACAGTTTCTAAGTGATTACTATATATTAACTGAATAGCAGCCAGTTCTCACTGTGAGCACAGGAACTCCTCCAGGAAATGTGCCTGTATAAGGCCCATTGAAAATAATAAAGTTATGGGGTAAAAAGTACTTTCCACTTCTAATTTCACTTATACTTGTTACATGTTGCAGTGCAGTGAACATCTTGACACATAAGAGGTGCTATTACTCAGTAGTTTGCCTACTCAGGGGGTTGTAATCAACCCATCCTAGACAGGGGTCAACTCCCCCTAAAAAACCAAGTTCACAGACTGGGCAAAACTCATACATCCACCCGGATTCTCACTGGAGGCCCACCACGTGGCCTTTGTAGCATGGAGTACCTTTCATCACTTTCAGTTAGTGCACCAGCCACCACCTCCTGGATAGAGATAGCCTGCCCACGGTTACCCAAGTTCTCATATCATCTAGGTTAGACCAAATATACTGTACATGGGACTCCTTTTGAAGAGTAGTCCAAAATGCTGTGGTAGGTTATTAACTACAGTAGGCTGTTCGGAACATACCTTGCCAGTCCCTCAACTGGCTGATAGCCTGTTTCCGAGCGCAATTCAAATGCTAGTGCTAAAGCACTATCCTTTTCCAGATGAACCCACCATGCATTAAGGTAATTTTCCAAGGCGGAAACTGAAGAAAGGGCATTTTTGGCTGTGGTGGAGCAGCTCAGGAATGTCACCCCCATTAAGATTCACTTGGCACCTACTCTTATCTTTTTGGTGCCAGACCAGATGACGCCCTTTGTATTTGTCCCATGCCTTTTAAACATTTGACTGATTATTGACTATCGTTTCGATCCAGCTACTGTGATTTTATGTCTGCTGTCCTGTTGCTTTCATGCTGGTTTTTTATTTCATTTTATTTGCATTGGCTAGCCACCCTGAGAGCACTTGTGCTGAATGGTGGGATAAATGTTTTTGAAAGAACAGCAATAAAAACTTCTGAATATGGCTTCAAGGAGTCCTATTCTGTGCACATGCTCAGAAGAGATGCCTAGATCTTTCTTCTTGGATGCTTTTCTCTTTAAACTCCACTAAAGGGGGAAAAGCAGGTAACACAAGCCAAGGCTGAATCTACACACAGCAGTTATACCGTTATCATAACTATTGGTGCCCAGTGGTGTGTGTAGATTCAGCCCACATCAGATTATTTTAATGCACACTTCAATTACTTAGCCTGGCCCACCCACCCGCTCCATGACTCAATATTTTCAGAGGTTGTAGAGCATTTTTACTAAACTAAATTAACCCTAAAAGATGTATTTTCTACCCCACCACTGTTTCTTTGTTCATTCATTTGGTACATTTATATCCCACTTTTCCTCCAAGGAGCCCAAGGTAGCTTACAGGATCCTCCTCTCTATTTTATCCTCACAACAATCCTGTGAGGTGGGTCAGGCTGAGAATCAGTGATTGGTCCAAAGTCACCCAGTGAGCTTCATGGCTGAGTGGGGACTAGAACTTGGGTCTCTCAAGTCCTACTCCAATACTCTAACCACTACACCACATTGGCTTTATTGTAATGAAGAGCTTGAATTATAGAGTAGGAAACAAACTAAGTTAGTTGCACTCCATTGAAATCAAAGTGACTTTACTATATTTTCACATTGATTTCAGCAGAACCTAGATGCAATTGATGTAAAACACAATACTATGCATGTCTATTCAGAGTAAGACCTTACATCCAGGTAAGTGTGCATAGAATTCCAGAAAAACGTCTATTTCTGCTTCATTTACTACACTAAAGCCTTTGATTGTGTGGATCACAACAAACTGGCAAATTCTTAAAGCGATGGGAGTACCAGACCACCTTACCTGTCTCCTGAGAAACCTGTACGAGGGTCAAGAAGCAACAGTAAGAAACAGACATGGAACAACCGAGTGGTTCAAAATTGGGAAAGGAGTACGACAAGGCTGCATATTGTCACCCTGCTTATTTAACTTATATGCAGAGTACATCATGAGAAACGCCGGGTTGGATGAATCACAGGTCGGAATTAAGATTGCCGGGAGAATTATCAACAATCTCCAATATGCAGATGATACCACCCTAATGGCAGAAAGCGAAGAGGATTTGAAGAGCCTCTTGTTGAGGGTGAAAGAGGAGACTGCAAAAGCTGGTTTGAAACTCAACATTAAAAAAACTAAGATCATGGCATCTGGCCCCATCACTTCCTGGCATATAGAAGGGGAAGAAATGGAAGCAGTGACAGATTTTACTTTCTTGGGCTCCAAGATCACCGCAGACGGTGACTGTAGCCATGAAATTAAAAGACGCTTGCTCCTTGGGAGGAAAGCTATGGCAAACCTAGACAGCATAGTAAGAAGCAGAGACATCACCTTGCCGACAAAGGTCCATCTAATCAAAGCTATGGTTTTCCCAGTAGTAATGTATGGCTGTGAGAGCTGGACTATAAGGAAGGCTGAGTGCCAAAGAATTGATGCTTATGAACTGTGGTGCTGGAGAAGACTCTTACGAGTCCCCTGGACTGCAAGGAGGTCAAATCAGTCAATCCTAAAGGAAATCAACCCTGAGTGCTCATTGGAAGGACAGATACTGAAGCTGAAGCTCAAATATTTTGGCCACCTAATGCGAAGAGAAAACTCTCTGGAAAAGACCCTGATGCTGGGAAAGACTGAAGGCAAAAGGAGAAGGGGATGGCAGAGGATGAGATGGCTAGATAGCATCACCGATGCAATGAATATGAACTTGAGCACGGTCCAGGAGAGAGCGCAGGACAGGAAGGCCTGGTGTGCTATGGTCCATGGGGTCACGAAGAGTTGGACACGACTGAACGACTGAACAACAACAAAGTGTGCATAAGACTGCATCCTTAGTCTGAATCCAATCCATTATTATTTAATAAAATTATATAAGTATTATCAAAATTATTAAGTTGGTGGGTAGGAATTTACAAGTGGGCCATGTCCCAACCTAAGGTGGACTACACCAGTTGTACCAATACAACCTTCTATCTTTAGTTACAATTTTTTAGGTCTCGGGAGAGTGGCTGAGACAAAGAGAATGGAGGACAAGGTAGTAAGATAAACACACAAAGGGGTCGGGGAAGAACGAGGGAGGATGGCAAAAATGATCAACAATGGGTCCCATGCTGCAAATTGAGGTTAAAGGTACATTCTACTGCTCTATGAGAACTTGCTCTTTCCCATTCTAAGAGCTAACTTCATTCTATTCTCTTTCTTTTTTGCAGTTTTTTGAAAGTAAAGGCTGTTTTTTAAAACTTGTACATATGCATGGTTGGTTAAGTTTTAAGTTTGTCAATTTATACTTTAATTAGTTCAATTACAACTCAATTTTAGCCAGAGGGAACAATCACATCAGAACACATGTGCAGTGGCCACAGACAGCCAAGGTACAATGTGGCACATCCAGTATAATATTCTTATTACACTGTTGGTGTTTACACTGTCAGTTTTTATTAGGATACATTGCGATCATCTTCATACAGCTGGGTGGCAGTTGTGGGTTGTTCATATCTTCAAAGGAGATGTACATTAACTCAAAACAATTTTAGACATCAATAAAACACTTGCTGATTATTTCCAGTTGTATCACTGATTATATTTTAAATGTAAAATGGGAATGTTAACATATGTGACTGAGTTTATTTTATTTATATAATTAGGCTAACAAAGCATTAATATCTGAACTCATAGGTTGCACGTGCATAAATGCAAACACAACTACAGAGCTAGAGCATCTTTACACTTCCTCATTTTTTTCATGTCCCTAAAACCTAACCTCCCTTCTGTCATAAGTACAAGGGGTAAAGCAGCATGCAGCTGAACTATTACTTCAACAGGATCATAGATTTCCAGAGGACAGTGCAAGCCGTATAAGAAAATCAGTTTTCGAACTTTAAAGCCTTGCTGCCTTCAATACTCTCTCTTTCCCTCTCTCTCTCCCCCATCCCTGTGTGCGTTTGTGTGTGTGTGCATGCGCATGCGCACATGCATGCATGTGTATACGATCCTCCTCCTCCTCCAGAGAAGTTCTTAAATATTCATGCCTAATGGCTAGATGCATTAAAGCACCATTTTCCAAAAAGGTAACAGGTACAGTGCATTTCTTGTACCAATTCAAAGTGCTGGTTTTAACCTTTGGAATGCTAAATGGCTTGGGGGGAGATTACTTAGTGGAATGTCTCCTCCCATATTTACCTACCCAGACATTAAGATCATCATCACAGCCACTCCTCCAGGTGCCCTCGCCAAATGAGGCGAGGTGGGTGGCTACAACAGAGTGGTGTGGTGGCTAGAGTGTTGGACTGGGAGCTGGGAGATCTGGGTTCTAGTCCCCACTTGGCCATGGAAGCTCACTGGGTGACTTTGGGCCAGTCACAGACTCTCAGCCCAACCCACCTCACAGGGCCGTTGTTGTGAGGATAAAATGGAGGTAAAAAAGGTAAAGGTGTCCCCAACCAGTTGTGTCCGACTCTAGGGTGTGGTACTCATCTCCATTTCTAAGCCGAAGAGCCAGCGCTGTCCGAAGACGCTTCCGTGGTCATGTGGCCGGCATGACTGAACACCGAGGTGCATGGAATGCTGTTACCTTTCCCGCCAAAGCGGTACCCATTTATCTACTTGCAATTTCTTGCGCCGCCTTGAGTTCCTTAAGGAGGAAAAAAGGCGGGATATAAATGTAATAAACAAACAAATAACAGAGAGGGCCTTTGCAGTGGTGGCCCCCATTTGTGGAATGCTCGACCCAGAGAGGTTCACCTGGCACCTACGTTATAGTTTTTCCAGCATCACATAAAGACCCTTTTATTCTCCCAGGCCTTTAAAGAACTGTCTTCAGTGCTTTTAGTACTCTATTCTGTTGCTGGGTTTTTTTAATGGTTTTATGATGTGTTGTTTTTAGTCTTTGTAGCTGGTTTTACCATACGTTATTTTTATTTTTTGTTTTAAAGTTTGCAATAAATGTTTTTCATGTATTTATACTGCCCACATAACTTTGGTTGTTGGACAGATCCAAAGTACAGTAAATAATTAACAAGCAAACAAACAAATAATATACATAAACCAGGATTCTGAACTTGCAAACATCTGGCATGTGCCTGTAATTTCAACCAGGAGAGGTCACAGGATCAAGATCTAAGACAGTAGTAGGGCATAAGCAGGTTTGGAGCACAAGAACTATGCAGCAGTAAACAGCCTATGCAGGAGATGAACAGAAGTAACAGTAGGATGTGTCAAGATCAGTCACCAGCGTTGCTCATAAGAACATAAGCCATGGTGAAGCAGACCAGGGGTCCATCTAGTCCAGCATTCTGTTCACCCAGTGGCCAACCAGCTCCTTTCTCTGGAGCAGACAAGGGAAGTCAAGGATAGCTGACAACATTAGCTAAGGAATCCAATAGAAAGAATGAGAAGAAAGGACTAATGAATGAGATGCAGAAGCAAAGGGAGTGGGATGCAAGGAGGAAAGGCAGAGCACAGAATCAGATACTGGGATGGTTCACATGATAGCAATGAGGGAAATAAGCCATCATAGCTTATTTCCTTCACCACGCGTGCCGGTTGTGTGCCAGCTGGATTTCCCTAATTACCCTCACTCGTGGGGCTTGTTGTGTCTTCCAAACTTGGGTGGCATGGCTTGTTTGTGGAGGGGCAGCAACCCCCAAATAACCCGACAACACCCCATGGGTTATTTGAGGGTTGCTGCTCCCTCCGACAAGCCATGCTGTCTGGGTTCGGATGACACAGCGAGCTGTGCCAGTGAGAATAATTAGGGAAATCCAGCCAGCACGCATGGCGGGTTTAACAAGCCACTGTGTCTTGTTAACCATGCTGCAATTGTACAAACTGAGTGTATGCCCTGGCCGTGGGCTGCTAAGGTTTGGAGGTGCTGAGACAGTGATATGCCAGATCCAGGCTTGCTTACAAGGAGACTTTATTGAGTACTTACAGCACACGGGTGTACCCAATGGTTGGATCAGACAGCTTCTCTGAACCCAGAGCCAAGGGGTACAATGGGTTTTATACCATACATGTTAGCAGCAAGGCAGCATGACAGCAGCAAGCGTTAATTAGCGTTCATCTGCAACTTTACCAGCATAGGCTACCAGCCCCACGTCAGAGGGGAAACAATCAGAACTTTCCCAGCACAGACACCTGTAAACAGAGCCTAAACAGAGCCTCACTTCTCAGGCATTTCCTAGGCCCTGATAAAATAGCTCGTTAGCATGGAATGTGCTGAGGTGGCGATAGTGACATTTGACTCATCTAACAAGCTCAGCTATCAAGAGGCCCACTAGCAAGGAAATTGCACTTAATAATGAACCAAAGCAAAGCATTATGAATCTGTAGGCCCCTCTAAAACTACAGGTGACTTGGTTACAGGCCCGAGGCCTTACACTGAGCCACAGTGTTAGTGGGCAAAGTAACTCATCACTCAGGCAAAACTCTTCATTCACCCCATGGGTTCCTCTCGGGAGGAACCAGAGTTCTGTGGCATGGCACACAACCTGCATGCTGAAGTCCCAGGTTCAATCCCTGGCATTCCTCCTTAAAAGGATCAAATAGTAGGTGTTGTGAAAGATCTCTGCCTCAAGCCCTGGAGAATTCCTGCCAGACAGAGTAGTCTATCTAGGCTGGATAGAGAAATAGAATGACCTGGTACATGGCAGCTTCCTATTATGAGTTCCTATTACATAAACATACCCAGCAGGGATAAGGAAGAGTTATCACCAACTCATGCAAAGTGTAAATACTGCAGTATAAGTCTCCCTCTTATGCCAAGCCTGCATTCAAGCTGAAGGAATGAAACACAGAGATGAATCCCTGGTATCTCTGACATAAAATTGGTTATGATTATACTTTTTTTCTATTTGCTCCTTCAACATGTTCAGGGAAGCAGAGTGAGAACAGCCAATGACTGATCCCTGCAAAGTTGGTACTATCAGTTAGAAATCTAATGTACATAACTAGCGGGCCATCTTTAGAACTGTACCAGTTTCTGGTACCTGTGAGACCTGCAACTGAACTTTCCAGCACTGTGGGATTTGCATCTTTGTCCTTATTCTCCCCACTTTCCTATACATGTCTTGAACACACAAGCAGGGAAAGCTAACACCAGTGTCAGGTCAATCCTTGTTATTGAGGATGATGCAGAGTTGTCAGGGAATGCAAATCAAATTTGGGTTCTTAGAAGTTCTAAACTATGGCCGGTGACTCTGACACAGATTAGGACTAAAAAGGCTGTACTTTAGGTCTGCCAAATCTGGCACAATCCTGACTTGACAAAAATTAATAGAGATCATGTTACCTAAATTTATTTTCAGATCTCAATATAAACGTTACACCCAAGAGAGCAAATTACATCAGAACCTACTGAACTTGTCAAAACAGACCTGCACAAACAACCCTTTTTAAATTAGTTCTGCAATTGTACTTTTTAGTCACTTTGCCTTTTGCTGAGGACTTCACATGAACTCTATATACAACATTTTCTCTAAAGAAATGTGGTTTGTAAAAACTGTTACGAAAGTAATCAGGAACCTGCATAACTAATCATATAAACTATGTATTCCCTCCAATGATTCTCCCTTTCCATAAAAGTGTATAAACACACAGAAGCATAGAGAAAATTTTATTGGAAGTTCCATGTGCTGTTAAAATATTACACTGAGTGTTTATCTAATCTTTGGTCTTTTCTTACGGAAATACACTCGGTATCATAGAATCAGAGAATCGGAGAATGGTAGGGTTGGAAGGGGCCGACAAGGCCATCAAGTCCAACTCCCTGCTTAACGCAGGAATCCAAGTCAGAGTATCCCTGACAGATGGCTGTCCAGCCTCATCTTGAATGCCTCCAATGTGGGAGAGCCCACCACCTCCCTAGTTAAATTGTCTAGCCTTGAGAAGTGCTCCTTAGCTGAAGCTGATTGGTTACTGGGTACTCCATAATGCTGGAGCTAGCCATTCAGTACCCAATCGCTCTGGTGGCTATGTATTTATTGTACATCTAATTGCTATATGTGCGGCCTTCAGCCCTGTGATAATTACATCACTTCAGCTGGGCATGTTTTTGCCCAAACAGCTAAAAAAAGGATATTCAAAACAATATTTGTGAATACCAGATGCTGCATCTGAACTGAGCTCTCCTACACTAATGTAACTTGTGGCTTTTGTTTAATGAGAGTAATTGCAGTTTTGACGCACAGATTATTTCTTTTTATTATACATTGTTATCGCATGACAGGATTAATAAGACTTCAACTTGTTTAAGAGCTTATGTAGTTAAATTTGAGGAGAGGTGCGTTGTGTAGGTAGTAAGATGTGTTCTGCATTATTATTAGAAGATTCAGAATATAACTTCTTTCAAAATGGCAAGCAATGGCTATCATTATACCCAGATAAAATTAACATACTAATTATTAAACGCTGAGGTGTCTGGGAGAAGAGATGAAATATTAACATCCTATCACAAATGTAATTTTTCAAACCACAGATCTATTATAGAAATTAAAGATGAAGATGACCTGTTGCCCCACAATATGAACATGCTTGTGAAATCACTAAGTTTCTGCAGCTGCTTAACTGATGAAAAAAATAAAATGTTTCTTCAGTCATAAACCAGCATATCCTCTGCCTAATTAAGGAAACCGTCAGTATCTCCACTTAATTTAAGAAATAAGCAAAGCCTCTGCCTAATTCAAGTTCTTAGCACTGTTACTGACTAGATCATGAAAATTAGCTTCTACAGTGATTAAAAACACTCTTGCCCTATATATGGAAGGTTTTAGGGCTTGCCCAAGATATTTTGCTGCCTGAGTGATGCTGCCCCACACCACCCCGCCACACATACACACACACACACAAGTCAAGGTGTATAGTACCCAAGACCACCTAAGTTGTTTGGGCACCTCAAGCAGAAAATCCCACAAGCACCTTCCCTGGTAGTAAAAATACAACAGTAATACATGGAGGGAGCAATCCTATGGCCGCTAGACAGCGGCTAGATGGCCATAGGATATGCCGTTTTCTGGGAAATGACCTCGGAGCCCATGCTCCAAGGTTGGTCCCAACCTCCCTGCCCCCACATCCATGCTGCCTCAGAGGCAGCGCGGAGAAGCCCCATTCTCTGCACTCGGAAGAAGAGCGTGGAGTGGCTGAAAAGGGGCTGGGTGGGGCGGGGAGAGAGGATCTGCCTGTACAACACATCCTATGTGTTGTACAGCAGCCTCCTCTCCCGCTCGCCCCCCTCCCCCACGGCTCGACAGCCAAAAATGGCTGTTGAGCAGAAAAAGCAGGGCAGGAGAGGCGCAGAGGGAACAATCCCCCCCTGTGCTTTTCCTGCCTTGGCCGCCTATCTAGGCTGGATTGTACCCTAAATAACAATGTGCTGCCCTTTCATTACAGCTCAAATCAGCTGCCTGAGGCAGCCACCTCAATGTGCCTAATGGTAGGGCCCACCCTGAAGGCTGCTGTCTCACTCTGCCTAATTTTAGGGCCGGCCCTGAAAAGTTTCATTATTTAAGTCAGTGGTTTTCAGACCATGTTCTGGGGAAGCCTGGGGCTACTCAGTGAGAAGACCAGCAATAGCAAATGAGCCATTGTTCCTGACAGACAGTTTGCTCACCACTACTGGTCTTCCCCTACAATGTACAGCCACAGATGTGTGTTTTAAGACATGAGAAGTGTATAGGCAATGTCATGGGGGTTAAATTTATCAGGGGATACTAATCATGATGGTTATACAGCATCTCTAGGCACAGAAACAGTTGCTGAACAACAATTGCTTTGGATCAAAAATGAGAGAGGGCTATTGCAGTCATGTCCTGTTTCTGGGCTTCCCAGAGACATCTGGTTGTCCACTATGGAAAGTGAGTGTAGAACTAAATTGACTTTTTGTCTGATGAAGCAGGGCTCTCCTTATATCCTTAATGGTGAAGCTTAAGGGGCCAGGAGAGTGGTCTGTGTAACTGGTTCTCCCAGAATCTGCTGCAACTTATACAACTTACAGGGTTTCCATGGCAAACGAGCATAGCTTCTCTAGGATTGATGGGACAGTGTTTCCCAAAAGGACAATGTTTGAAAACCCACTGGTGTTTGTTTTGGTGTGTTTTTTTTTACAAAATCCAGACTCATTAATAAGGCTTTGCTTCACTTATGACAAATATATTATTATAAGGACATGGTAATGATGCAACAGGTGCCCATTTTATTAATTAGGTAAGAAATTTTATGTTGAAAAATCATGTTGAATTTCATGAATGAAAGAAATATTAAGGGTTGTATCCAAAGAACTGCGAGTGGAAGAAGATGTATTAGCGCTATTCTGTCAGCTCTTGCACATGCTTCGCACAGTGCATTACCACAATGTATCAAGGATTGCATAACCTTATGAGAAACTGGAGGAACAGGAAAGATATACGCTGTTAACAGATAAACTACTAGTAGAACATAGAAGGTGCTGATGAATGCTTGTGCAAAACTTGTACAAAAAGGAAAACTCTAGATTTAGGACCACTTTCCTGACACAACATTCTTCTGCTCAGTTGAGCGTTTTTGTGAGCAGAAGAAGCTTCCTACTAGTAGACTACCACATTCGGATACAATCCAAAGTCATTTCATATGTTGCGTCTACCATATATACGAAGGCTAAGATTTCAGTTTTAATGCAATTGCTATAGCCCCATGCCTGTATTAAAATGTTGACTAAGATCAGGTGAAGCAGTCTATTAATAAAGACAGCTTGTGTTTTCAACACAGATATTACAGAGCAGTAACAGCCCACTTCCCCCAGTTTGTCTTCATTAAGGAAAACAACTTTGGACATTTTGGGGACCACTACTGAAAGCTCTTCTAGGTTTTTTAAAAACTTTTTTGCAGGATGTGATTATGGGATACATAATAGTTACAGACTCATCATTTTAATGTTATTCTTCACCGACACAACAGTGCTACCTTTTATGAGAAATATTAAGTTTTAAATTTCATCTATTAAATACCGAAAAGCCCAAAGGAAATCAATGAACTGTATTTCAGAAATCTAACTCAGATTGTAATTGATTGTAAATCTAACTTGGTTCGCATGATACAACAGCCCATGGGTTAAACTGTCATGCACAAGCCTGCAGTGCACCCACCACTTCCACTTTTACTGAGCAATCTACAAGCGGCTCTGTGTAGGTTGCTGAGCGTGTCATCCAAACCTGGACCACTGGGTTGTTTGGGGGTTAAACAACCCAGCAGTTAACCCATCGCTTGTTGTTGGGTTAACTGTTCGGTTGTTTAGCCCCTAAACAACCCAGCGGTCCAGGTTCAGATGACACACTCAGCAACCTATGATGGAGCCACTTATGGATCGCTGAGTAAAAGTGGAAGTGGCGCATTTCTCCCACTCATCTCTGACAGCCCATGGGTTGTTTAAGCCATGGGCTATCATTACGTGCGACATGGCCCAATGAATTAACACATCATTTTGCACTACATATATGCGCATCATGGTCTATTACCCATAGATACTTCTTTTGGACAGTATAATAAACATATATAAGTTTAAAGTCTGAGAGAAACCTACTCAATTATTTTAAAATCATTTAAGAAAATATTTTCAAATGGAACACACACATATCCATCTCAGGATTTTGATGCAGTTCATCAAACTATGGAAGGCATTTTTTTCTGAGAGTATTTCTGAAATAAATAAACTAAAAGGGTCTGGTAGGATTGGAACTCATGTCAGCTGCAACAGTCTTTTACAATTATAATGCATACGTAAAAAATGTTTGATTGACCTACATTTTAGGTTTATATCTCCATTTCCTACCATTCACGAATGTGATTTTTCTGTCTTTCACAATTCCAGCGCTTGCTATCTTGAGTAGTACTTTATTTTGTATTGATTAATTATAATTTCCAAGTCCCCATGGGGTGAAGGAAGAGAAAACAAAGAGGAAGACATGATCACAAGGAGTTCTTATTTAGAAGCCTGCTATTTTGAAATATACACAGTAGTTTAGTGCAGTTCTTTAAACTCCAACTATCACAGGTGATTAAATAGGAGAGCTCTGTGAAGAGAGCTATGCTATGGACTTCAGTTAGGATGTCCATGTATGTGTAAAGTGGCATGACTAAGGAAGCCATCCTACAGTTCCTGGGTGAGCGTCCCAGGGACCAGATGATTGTTCAGAGTCCCTCTTCTGAGCTCAGAGGTAGTGCTCCAGCCTCGAAAGAGATCCAACCCCCTGCCCCCTTGGAGCCTGCATGGAAAGGACTGCGCTGGCTGCCCTCCAAGGTTGGAAAAGTGACCTTGGAGGAGGAGGAAAGGGGGTGTTCCAGTGGGCGGGGAGAGGAGGAGACCAGAGATGCCAGGATACGTGTTATCCTGAGCCTTTTCCAACCTCCTTTCTTCCCCCTCCAAAGTGTCCTTGCTAGATGGCTAAAAAGTCCATCTAGAGAAATCTGCAGAGCAGGATGATGGAGAGGTGAAAAATGCCTCTGCCATTCCACCCAACCTGTATTGGATGATTGTACACCTCTGAGTCTGGGGGCTTCCGATCAATGGGGGCACAATCAATTGGATTGTGTCCTAAATTTATCAACATAGTTTTGTTTGTGACAGGCATATTCACATCTGTGGCTTCTGGAAAAAAACACAACCATGTCTACGTAACAGTTACCAACTTGCTCTTTTTACCTGTTCAGTTCACACTAACCCAGGGGTAGGCAACTTTCCATCTGCACAGCCCCAGTAAGCGTAAGGTATTTTAGGTTAGGATTATATTTTGAGGCTGCAGTCATTTTTTTATTACTGAACATGCAATCCTATGTATGTTTCCAGAGAAAAGGGTCGTACAACTCCCAGCATGGGAGTTGTAGGACCTTTTTCTCTCAAAACATACATAGAATTGTGCTCTGATAACAATTGTAAAAGTATATTGTGAACTGGCTTGAGCTGTTGAGAAAGGTGGGATACAAATGTTTTAAAGAAATACTAAAGAAATATGGCTAGCTGAAACGGATGCTTTAGGACCTTCTGGTGGGCTGAGAATACAGGGTAGAAATGAATGAAAGGAACAAACATATTACAAAAAGCACAATTGTATAATTAAATTTTCCGCCCATCTTAGCATCTAAAAATATGCCTTCACCAGGCCCGTTTTTAAAACAAAAGAATGAATAACTGCAAAACCAAACCACCCTGAACCAGAGCATTACCTCTCAATAAAATGTTGGGGAGCCCTAAATGGCTCAAATCACCTTAAAAGCTAAACACTTCCAAACAATTTACAGTTATGAGGCTGTTCTACCCCTCACAGTGCATTGATAGCTGATACAGCACAAAGAAAAGGAAAATAGGTAGTCCTACAAAAGCAAGAGGGTAAAGCTACACTGAGATAAAAATGAAAGAGCAGTTTCTGAAAGATTTATGAGCTTTGGATTTTGAAAGCTGCTCCTGCACACACTGGATATACAAATAAAACCATATGACAGGAACTGGAAGCAAGATGGAAGGAGTAAAATCCATACCAATTTTCCGTGTCAGAACCGTTAGCCTGATGGTGCCTCCCCTCACCCAAATGAATAAAATTATTTGTACACTAAGATCAGCTGAAATAATATTAGGGCAGCAATGGAATTTCAAGCCTGCCCACATTACAGCTTCACTTTTAGTGAGAGGTTATCTGATTAGGCTTCTCAAGTCTATTTGAATAAGTCAAAGTACGCAGCACCCACAGTTCTCAATTTATGGTCTTCTGAGTTACCTGGTGATGAGATATCTTCTGTGTGCCATTCCAGAATCTCAAAGAGCTGCTTGATCATGCTCCAGCCAAAATCCCCTTACAAGCTATTCTTAAGTCTATGGTGTGTCAGTCTGTCAGAATGCAATTCCTAATATGTCAGGATAATTAATGATCCATGACAACTGCCCTCAGAAAACAGAGCTTCTCAGATTTCCTCGCCCATCCCCGCTTTATGATAATTTACCCTGCCATAAGCGATGCTCCACTCTCCATTCAGACCTTCCAACACATTTTATTAGCACTATGAAAGCTTGCATTTTATAAAGCATAGGAGCACTACAATAAAAGCCACAATCCAGCAACTCTGACTGTACTAGCCAAGTGCGCAAATGTGTCTTCTTCTTTCTTGTCGAAAACATCCTGGAAGGCTGCATATTTACTGGATAGGGTCACCAGAGTAGAAAAACTGCTTGGAGATGACAAGGAAGGAGAGGAAGGGGCTAACGCCTGAGCTGTGGCTGATCCGGTTCCTGGGAAACAATGCTGTTGATAGTACGGGGATGAGAACTGTACTCTATGGAGTTTCCACACGATCTGAGGATTGTGCTTTGAGAGCCAGGATATGCCCAGCACAATTGGGTATTGGGGCACCTTGGCCAGGTGAAACTGAGTTTGCTCGACATGCCCCTGGGAACGTAGGATGACTGGAGTTGTAATCTGAGTGACTGCTCCAGATAAGAAGAATGCCCATCGATGGTCTCTACTTTCAATGGGGCAGGCAGGAGCAGAGCAGAGATGTTGTGTCGCTGAACAAACATTTTGTGCATAAAACTGGTAGTAGCCCCAGAGTCCACCAGCGCCATGACATGTCTCTCCCCCGCCCCCCGGACTGGGGAGCATGGAGGTGCATAGGAAGCAGCAGGTGGGATGGGGGAGCGATGTGTGGGAGGCTTACCCTGGCTGCGGATGGTCCCTCCTCACTGGAGACTCCCAACAGATTTGTGAGGTGGCCTACTCAGGCTTGGGGGGCAGGAGGTAGTGAAGGAGGTGGGGCTGTCAGTCAGGACCTGCAGAATCTGGCAAATTGACCTTTCTTTCCACACCTGAAGCACCGATGTTCAGCGCGCCACCGTTCCAGTTCTTCCAGCGACAGCGTAGATCGGATTGCTCCCAGTTACATTGGGATCTCCTCCGCCCCTGCAGCAGGGCTATGGGGGGGGCAGCACCCAGGGGGGTGGGAGGAGGAAAATCTCAGCTAACAGAACTTTTTTTGGCTTGTCGGCACCCTTCCAGCCGACTGTCAATCTGCAGGCGTGACTGGATGAGTTCAGCCAGCATCGGTGGGCGTGGTGCCTGCACTAGCTCATCTAAGATCTTGTCATTCAAGCCGTCCAAAACTTTGGCCACCGGAGCACCATCATTCCACTTTAAATCCTGCATCAGCAAGCGAAAACTGGTCGCATAACCTGAAACACAGTCCTTTCCTCACTTGAGGCGGTGGATATCCCGGGTCGCCATCTCCACATGAAGGGGGTCGCCAAATCCCCCCCCCCCATCGCATTCATGAAGTCCTGGTAGTCAGCCAGCAGGGGGTCATTAGCGAGCAGAAGTGCTGAGGCCCATCCAGCCGCCATGCCTGAAAGCAGGTTAATGATAAACCCCACACGAATCTGGTCTGTTTGGAAATCCTCCAGCCAGAGGCTCATATACAGTTCCGACTGGGCAGGGAAAATATGCAACAGTCCTTTGTCTCCAGCAAAGTTCGCCGGCAGAACCACCGGGCATTTCTGACAGGGAGGGATCAGGGGTGGAGCAGCCGCTTGTAACGCTTGAACAGTGCCCATCAAGTGGTTGACCTGATCGCGAAGAGCCTGGTTTTCCTGCATCAACGTGGTTAATGCTTGTTCCATGTCACTGCACAAGAGAGCTGGTAGGGAAGTAGACCGATGAAAGGAAAAAACAAAACAACACGAGGCTTGGAGGCAGGTGGGGGAAGAAACTGCAGGCAAACTGTCATGATCCCCTTGGCACCCTCTTTCCTTAAGCACTCACAAACACACAAAAGGAGAGGCTTCAGTCTCACACCTTTAATTCATTATTCACAAGTTCATTACGGATGCAAATCCTCGAAGACTCTCTGGCTACAAAGGAATGCCTCCAGGGGATTCAAATGGGAACACCAAAAGTTGCCCGCAGTTTGAAAGGGTGGCTGTCTGGCTAGGCTAACTTAGGGAGGGAAGTCCTGCCCCTCGTGTGCTGCTTCCCTGCGTAGCCTCTCACGCATCGCTAACCGGTTTGAACATCTGAGCTCCACCTCTGATGTTTCCCTCTTAGCTCTGTGTCTCCACCTCACGTCTCTTAGGTCACAGATGTCAAGCCCCTCCTCCTCCTTCTCACTGCTTCTCACAGAGGGCAGTAAGGAGGAAGCTTCGTGCCCAGCCATCTGGGAGTTGGTAACCTGAGAAGCACGTCTACCCATATCTGAACTGGCCTGTGAAAAAGCCTCCCCCAGTTCTGGCTGCTTCTCTTCTGAATCTGAGCTGCTAACTATCTCCCTGTGCTCAGAATCAATCCTGACATTCTCTCCCAATGCAAACTGGATCCGTTTTAATGCCAGACTGTACAGAAATAGGCTCTTCATGTTATATTTCTGTGACAGGTGTCCCAGAATGAGTTTCAACAGCTCATTGCCTTATCATAGAATCATAGAATAGTAGGGTTGAAAGGGGCTTACAAGGCCATTGAGTCCAACCAATATCCCCCCATATTACACTAGGTATTCACTATCATTACCCTCCCACCCCCAAATTCTCACTTATGTTTAACCTCTTCTAACAGACTTGAATCTACAACAGGCCTGATTCAAATGTTTCACACACACACATACACACACACATACACACACACACACACACATAGTCCACTTCACCTTGGAAGCCACTAAAAAGGTTTGCTCATGATGGTGGCCCATTCCTGGTGTCACTCCATTGGCCTGATCTATATGGTAAGCAGCGCAGAAATGTTATAACCCCTTTGAGAGGCCATCTCTACAGATAATCTTTTTTTAGCGGCCTGTAACATTTGAAATGGCCATTATATGCAAACACAAGTAGCTACTCCTTGGTACAGCCAGGATAGAGTAGCACACAAATCTTGAGCCTATTCACTGATTTTTTTGAGACATAATTGATACCTGCCCATTCTTCACTTTTCTTAGCATCTAAGATGAAGCATTCTCCATACCCATTCTCATGGGCTGTGAGGGACAGGGACAAGATAAGGCATTTTCCCCTACCCAGGGCCTTGCTTCTCAAAGCATCCATCCACAGCCATAAGCTAAAGTTGAAGATGAGGTGTCTGAGCTGAGTATGACCTGGCTGACAGGCTACAGACTCTGCTACGCCCTTTTGAGTGAGAAAGTGTAGTGTACAGCAGGTCCTTCGGATGGGGAGAGAGAGGGAGAGGTGAAGGGGTGGCTCTTCACAAATGACTTGACAAAACAGTAAGGAAAAACACACTGTATTTCCAGGTCACCAGCATGACCCAACGGCTTACAGCTACTAGTTGCCTTCAGGGCATTATTGTAATACATAAGGAACTGAAACATTTTCTGTGAACTGCAGAAACATTAGTATCAATTATTAGAATTCAGTACCAGTTCAGGTACTGGTGTTTGGGCAACAAAAGGCCAGGGGCTGCTGGAATCACTTTACGTGAAAATCATTCCACATCAACAGCCAATATTATGACTACTCTGAAAGTGGCTATTAGAGCCCAGTGTCAAGTTGTATGGGGGATGCAATTCCTCCAATTTGTGGGGAGGTTGATTAGAGAGCAGGGCTGCTGGATGATGTACTTGGATTTGAAAATGGCTTCTCTACGTTTCTACGTTCTACATCATCATCCCAGCTGAGGAGAGGCTGATGAAATCCATGGATTCAATATTTTCCTCTTTCATTTTGGCTTGGCCACACAGCCAAACCATTACAACAAGTTGTTGTGTTGCTATTTAAGTTTTATCTAGATAGATTTCATCCTTTAGGAAATTATCTCAGCTGGCCCAACTAAGGTGATGAATATATGCTTGCCTTCTGGTAGCTTGAACGAAAAGCATGTCATTGGCCAGCAAGAGTATGAAATATGGTCAGGCACACTACAGTAATAACTGTAGAAAGAAGAAACAGAAGCAGAAAGAAGATTAAAGCAGGTCTATTAGAGAAGTAGGAAAGAGAAATATATCAAGATAATAAATTACTTCCTACATGCTTGGAAATGGATACCCATATTTCCCCAGTTCTCTGTTTTTCTCCTCTAAGCCCACTTTTGCACATCACAATATAAGCCGCAACTTCGCTAGTGCTTGGACTAAAAATGGAGTAATTCTAACACATTGGAATATGTAGAGATTTATGTTGGGACACGGTTTTGTTCACAGAAGCAGGAGGACAGCATATCACTCTAGTCTTAGTGCTGCTGATTTGCTTTCTTGTCCAAGGAGAGATTTCTTACATTTAAAGCCCCTAATGGCCAGTTCTCACAAGTTGTCTAGAGAAGCTCTGTTCTGTACAACTTCTTTTACTCTGATCAGAACTGAGAGGGTGCAGTGTAGAGTCTTCTCTGGGGTAGCACCCACAATATCAACTCCTTCCATTTGGGAGATCTAGCTGGTAATGTTGCTGTATAATTTTCAACACCAGCTGAAAATCCATCTATTTTCATTTAAAAAAAAATATTCGTAGATGATTTTTAACAAAATGTTTCACATTATTTTCTCCCCAAAAACATACACAGCATAGAATAAATGTGGACAATAACAAAAGTAATAATAATAATTAGTGGCTACACACAAAATAAGCAGGAAACAAAATTGGCAGCACAGACAATAAGTGTCATACCTGTAAATAAAGCGAGTTTTGGACCAATGATAAATACGGCATGGCCTGGTGAACACTTTTGATAATGAAAATAAAATGCAAAGCTAAGTCATACTTAGCTTTATATCAGCCCTTAGTAGTGTTAACTGTACTGGGAACAATCAGGTTAATTTTTTCATGTTTCTGTTGTATTCAGAAACCATAGCTTTCCATAGAATTTCATGACAAGCCTAGACAAATGAACAGCACAGGGATGCTTTGAGATCCCAGATCAGAAGACAAGAATTTCACCCATGTAGATGAGCACATATATGCTAAGGGTACCAATCACAGAGGACACAGAAACACCACTGGGATCAGGGATCAGACATCTTGCTTGCCATAGCGACTGCTCAATCAATCTCTGACAAGTGTGATGGCCAAAGCTTGCTTTGAAATCTGGAGCCGCAGAGGGAAATGTGTGATCCCATCCCTACCCCATTTCCACAGATGGCAAGAAGCCTAAGATTTGTTTTGGCTCTCTGCTTACCAAGCACAAGTACAGAGCTCACCTCCCCACAAGCCTCCAACTCTGCCTCCTCTCTCCAGTTTCGAGTCAGAGGGAAAAGGTAGAGACATATCAGCTTGTAAGCTCTGTAGCTGCCAGGAGTTGGGAGCTCCAGCTGCCTGAAAGGTAAAGAAATGAGTCTACATGCCTCTGCTTCTCTTGTCTAAACTGGTGGAGGAAGACAGTGGTGCATAAGGTTGTCCCTGTGCTTACTGGGCGCTCCGAGCACCAGGCAAGTCAAGAGCCAAACAAGGTCTCCGCCCATCCCTGCTTCTGTTCCATGCTAGAAGAAAGGGTAGTTTTTTCTTTTCTTTTTCTGAATAATCCCCATTCCCTCCCCAGGTCCAAGTGTGGAGTAGAGAGGGGAACAGAGGAGCAGCTCTCTATCCTCACATTGCATTTCAGACATGCAGTGGGAGGCCAGAGACAAGATCTCACCTCTTGGTGCCGAGGATCATACCATTTGGTAAGACCAGCCAGAACTTGAAGACCCTCAGACAGGGATGTTTAGACAAAGATTCCAGAGTGCAAAGCAAGAATGCTACCAGAAGATGGCTGCAGACATGCATGGACTACTACCACAGAGGAAGGAGAAAAACACTAAACCCATCATTCAACACTTATGGATCACTTTCATTTTCTACAAAGTAAAGGTGACCATCTAATATATAATGCTGTATATATTAATTAGTATTTATTATGACTACTATTGCATTTATTTAAAAGCAGCAATTGTCCAGTAAGCAGAACTTTGCTTCCAAGAACCTGTGGAATTTTCCAGAGTAGTACTGTACTGTTCAAATTGACCCTTGTTCTTGATAAAAAGGACTTGAATACTGCCAGCAAAGACTTACTTGGTAGCTTGCTTTGTTTCTAAATATCTAGAACAGAGATGTGAATGAAAGATGGAATTCACCCTGAATACCATGGCCTTATCTGTGACAAATGCAATGTTTAACTGTTTGGGGGTGGTCACCATCAATTTGTTCTACTGAACAGAACAAGGGTAATAGCCAAACCCTTCTTGAAAAATTAATGGGTTGCCTGTTCCTACCCTCCCACCCTTTTCACAGCTATATTCATCTTTGCCACTTCTGTAAAGGAATTAAACAAGTTCTTGCATTTAAAAAAATTGAAAATGTAACACTTCTGATCTCAGTGGTAATGCCAGTAAAGGGCCATTGAGAAGGGTGTCTGGGCTGATCTGACTGTCTGCTCTTTGAGGTGATTATAATGTCCTTTCTGAGTGAAAGGGATTCATTCTTTTTTTCTTTCCACAGTTCCTGACCTGATTTATGTAGCATTTATAGTTCCATTATGTGCAAAACATAAGCTTTGCTGACAACAGTTACATACGAAAAATGGCAGAGACTCTACAGGCTATTCACTCCAAGAGTCAAGGCCAAGCTATCTAACAAAGTTTGAACTCACCTTCCTCCACAACATTGTAATAAAAGCTGTGAAATGAAGACAGCGTTTGCACAAGTGGTGCCTCATATTTTTTAGTACAAGCGCAGTTCTAGGAACACCACACATCCAGAGCCCAGAAAGAAAAGTAAGCTGTTTTACTCCAGGTTGGCCTGGCCGACATTATTATCCTGCCTAATGATAATGAGCAGATAGGTGTGCATTGTGACGAACTGCCCGTAATGACACTTTCTGAGACATTTAGGTCAATACTATCATATCTGTAATGCTGCTTTAGACATAGATCAATGGCCCATCTAGCCCTCAGCTTAGGAGGATTCTTGGGATCTATTAACCAACTTTGTCCTAGACCTTCTCAGAGAAGATTACAGGATCAGGAAGTGTGGACAGGTTTACTGCACTTTTCTGACTTTCCAAGAAGGTGATAGGAAGCGATGACCCTAATGGGCAAGCTATGTGTTACGTTAAAAATTTAGCATGCACCTGACCCTCTAAATTGTAATTATTCCCAAATAAAAGCTTGGGGCCCAGATCCAGATGAGGACCATCTGAGGACCAGATGAGCTTTGGTTATTGGGTGCTATAGAAATGAAATGAGACGTTGAAATCTTCCCACTCACTTCCCACCCAAAATCCACCACAGCCCATGCCAGAGATTAAATCATCGTCATCGTCATCTACGTGCACTAATTGAGGGATTTTCTCTTTTTCAAATCCCCATATTGGGACGTGGGGCGGCGATATCAGGAAGGGAACAGGAGGAAGGTTTAAACCTCATTTCCTTATGCATGGCGATCCCAGGCTGGATTGGGTGCCCACACACTTGCTTGTGAGCAATTCAAAACAGAGGCAGCACAACTACATATGATTTCATTAACATAATATGTAGTGTGGCCCTAAAGTGGCCCAGAATTGCCCAGGGTCCAATATTTCTCAGTATGCTTACACCTATGTTACATCAGTAGGAGCTGCTTTACATTTTAGGCCCCAAACCAGAGGCCAGTTGCCAAATTAAGTTACATTAAAGCTGCTATCCTATATCACTTAACTGAGAGTAAATTCCACTGATGTCAATGGGTTACTTTTGAGTAGCCATGTATAAGGTCGCACTTTGAATTCTTTGTGTATTTAAGCCCACTTTTAATTACTTTTTATTGCTGATTTTTTCCATTACTTTCTTGTCTTTGGAGTTTGTGTAATTGGATTCCACCCAGCAAGTCTAGGGTTTTTTGTTTGTTTGTTTCTAACTTTATTTTGTTCCTTTGTTTCAAAGAACATGCAAGTTTTCTGGGTAAACATCATTTTTATATAATTGTTGCTCTTAATGGAATTCTTTTTAAGTCAAAAGCTGACCTCCATAGTTTCAAACATCAGTTGGCATTTAGCTATTCCCAAAATCAAAATTCTGTGGAAAATCAGGAGGAAATCAGGACAGCAGTGGTCTGCTGTGGTGCACATCCTTTGAACCCAGTTGCCTACACCCAAAGAATCTTTTCTCTTTGCTCTTTTCTCCTCCTAGGTAGTGGAAATATCAAAAGAGAGAGGTAGTTGGAGCTCCCCTGTGAATTCTCAAATATCCTCACTTTCCATTAATGCTTATTTTATTATTACTATTTTTATAGGACACTCAGTGTGCGAGCAAAAATGTACAAGCAACGTACCTGTTACAAAGAGTTTACAGACTGGCTGATCTGCCTATGCCACACACAAAGCTACCGACACAGAGTTGACAACTCCAGGATATAAAATATTGGCAATTCTGATGAAGAAACGTAACACTGTAACCAACCCCTCCTTTATCTTTTCAGTTAAGCAACATAAAAACCTAACACATCATTGTTGATTGCCTTTGGGGGGCAGGGGTTGTCAGGCAGCTACAGCAGCTACTTCTTATACCTGGAAAACGTAGCTAAATGAATATTAGATCATTCACAAGAGGGACAGTCTTATAGTGCCACTTATTCTTACCTCCCAGGTCCTCAGGGAAAGCTGCTATAAGAAAATTATTTGTTTTGTCGGAGCGCCACATGTCATTGTAACTATCCAGCCATTAAGTTTAAAATAATACCAAGAATGAATGATTTTTTTACACCAATGAATGTGAATGCATTCATCATTCTGTGCAGGGGAAAACTCCCCTATTTATCAAGTATGAAAAGCAGTTGATAAGATATATCTGATATACAGTGACATTTGCTTTTAATCAATTTAAAGTGAAATTGTTGATGGATAGGTGGACTTGTCAAAACATAATACCCCCTCAATATATAATCCAAGATTACATTTATAAAATGCATGTTTGGTCCTTTCTCACCAATGAGGAGAAAATGTGAATGCAATTACTCTACTAAGATAAAGGTAATCTCTTTCTCTTCCCTTCCCCACCTCCCTCAAGTCCTACTTACATCTTTGAGGAAGTGCCAGGAATTTTCTTTCATACCACAAAGCTTCAAACCTTGGCACAGAATCGTAATTGCTTTATAGGTCATTTAATTTTCCAAGTACATTCAATCAAAGACCCTAAATACTAAAATTCCACCTCAATAAAGTGAGCATTATGATTTTGAGTGCTCTGTTTACCAATGAAGATCAGCAAATGGCCATTATCTGCATAGTACTCGTTTCACCTCATCGCTTAGATCTCTCAGATACTTATCTTTTTTGCATGCAGTGCAATACTAGACACACTCATGTTCAGCAGCAGATCAAAAACTATGCTGTATTTCACGTCGCCAACTTTATTTAACACCACTGTGACTATAAATTTTATTCCTTTCAAGTATGAGTGAAAAAATACACCCAGAAATGTGTCTTTGTGGTTTCAGATGCTGCCAGTTGGGTAAATTATGGCCTAAGCAGCCAGGGATAAATACCGCATGAAGTACATTTCTAATATTAGACCAAGGTAAAAGGCAAGAGGAAACTTTTATGAGATTCTGATGGAAATAATTCATGTCCTTGCAATTCAGCTTCACATTAGGACAGAATATAATTTCTATTATAAATTTGGAGCTAGGGTCTGTCATCCTCAAGTTGACTGGTGCAGTTACACTCAAAGGCAGGTTTCCTTATGGTTTAGAGTCAGCAAGACTTTCTGCTGAAAAGATCATGCTTTATTTCCAATAGACATCCTAGCCCCCCACCCACACCACACCCTGCAAAAGCTGGCTACTCATAAGATAAAAGTGGAAGACAGCTATGATTAAATTAAAAACCTACACAATACATTACCTTCCGCCTCGGGCACTGAAAGGCACTACATGGATTCCCAAAGGTCCACCGTCATTGGAGACTTCGACAAGCTTTACCATATCACTGTGAGACAATGATGAATGAGGGAATGTGAACATAAATGAACCAAAAAAGACCGCACACACACATACGCACACACCACACAAAGTTATTTGAGAACCGGTGGTGATGAAAGCAACATTGAATGTTACATACCTCAGTATTAATCTGATGGCATGAAAGGAGATCAATCATCAAAAAATAATTCCGTTAATAAATCAAATGAAATGTGAACTAATGTTTTGGGTAACCCTAACCCATTATATGAATTGTATTATGTACAACAATAACAGGAGGGAGTTGAGATTGGCTTTTTTATGGATTGGCAGTGAAATCATAGTGTCAGAATCAAATTGTCTTAAATACAGGCAAAAAATAGTTCAAACCCTCCCCCCCCCCCCCCAAATAGATTTTGGTTCATAAATTAAACATGCAATAGATATAAACTGCTTTACAGGCTAACTGATCAGACAGATATGTTCTCACCATATACTTAAACTTCGTAATAAAATTATTTCAGAAAACTATAACTTAATTATTTGCAATGAGACAGTGGTGGTATGAGTTTTGCAGTAGGGAAGCAATAACACAGCATTCAGAAAACCATGGTTTGTACTAACCACAGTTAAGAACCCACATCACAAGTTTGAGCTTCCACACATATAATATGCAAACCATATTTAGAAACGCTTGTCTGCTATTGTTTTCCCATCTGCTCAGCACTTGGCCTCACAAGTTCAGCCCTGTCTCCACAGTACAGCCAGCCTCTTAAGGCAGAGCAGATGCCCCTAATTGTGGTTTGCCAATGCTCTGTGAACTGAAACATTACAGTAAAACAACAGTTAGCACAGGCCATAGTTTGCAAACCAGTCTCAAACTGTAGTTTCAGATTCTGGCTTGTCAGCACAAAATTAAAAATTTTCACCCAATTTCATATTTGGAATAGTTGATTTAGACTTTAGCCCAATAGTGGTTTAGACTTGTTTCACTTGAATAGCAGACCCCTTTCCCACTACATTGTCTAATGAAAAACGGATTTTGAAGCTGAGAAGAATTTCAAAAGCAGCTTGTGACATGTCCCAGAAGGGAGGACATCAGCTATTCCACATCCAAATTCTGCTGGGGGCAAGATTCTTCCATGGGGAAGCTAGGAAGCAGATCATTGGACCATCTAGTATTGCCTACACCAAGGATAGGTAATGTGGCACCCTCCAGAAGTTTTGGACTACAACTCTCACAATGTCTTTCCTTCGGCCATGATGGCAGGGCTTTATGGGAGCTGTAGTTCAAAACATCTTGAGGGCACCAGGTTGGGAAAGGCTGGTGTAGGACTATCAACATCCTGTTGGCAGTCACTGGGAGGGGTCCCTGAAGTAGCACTCCAGGGTTTCCAACGGAGGTCTTTCCCAACCCTACTTTCACCAGTGCTTGCCATTTTTAACTTGCCCTTTTGCAAGGAAAGCATGTGCTACATTACTATACCAGCCTTAGTTTCCATATTTTACACTACAGCTTCATGGGCTTACTGCAGACCCTGCAAGTGAAAGCAACACAGCAGGAACAGACACATTGATTTCTCATTACTTGTTCAGTGATTTCTCTCTCTCTCTCTCTCTCTCTCTCTCTCTCTCTCTCTGCATAGCTCAAATTATCCAATTTCGTCTTACAGTGTTTTAAAAAAAGGGCGAGTCCAAAGGTAATGCTATATTACTTAGAACAGATTCTTTCTACATAAACACTGGCTTTCTGAATAAGGAATCCTTAGCAATCTACCTTATACATCACAGTCAGTGAAGGAAGGAAGGAATAAGGCTTTGCTCACAAGCTGCCTTTTCCTTTTGGCCTATGCTCGCCCATTCAAAAACTATCAGGCCTACCTAACATTGCTCAAAATCCATCCAGGCATTCCAATGCTTTAGGGTAGCCTTCCCCAGCCTCTTGCCCACCAGATGGACTACAGCTCCCGCCAGCTTGGCTATTAGCTATGGTGGCTTGGATGAGGGTGGTTTTCGTCTCACATGTCTGGAGGGCACCAAGTTGGGGAAGGTTGACTTGGGGATTCTGCAAAAAATTACCAACATCTGTTTCATTCAGGTCTTTGCTCAATGTGCTTAAAAAGATACTTGGGACATGCCAAGGTAGAAGTAATTTATGAAGTACAGCATCCCAACACAACTCTTGCATGGACTACATGTGAACACACAAATATGGATATAAAAGCTATATTCCTTGGTATTGTATCTTAAGACTTATAATTTAAACATGCAACTCTATTAGTAAACTTACTCTAAAGAATAATTGGTGGTATTCTCCAAGCCAGTATCTGCATGACCCACTGGTTCAACTCTGCTATTTTCTTCCTCTGTCCCATCTTCATCCTGGTAATAACAAAAGAGGTAATACCATTTAAGCATACAATTTTTTTAAAAATGGATATATATATATATATATATATATGCATGCATGCATAGGGATGCTTTGTTTTTCATAATGCTTTGCTGTGAACAGCTTTGAACATACTGTATGGAAAAGCAGTATACAAATAAAGTGATTGATTGGCCTCTTTTTTAAAAGCTGGTGCTGCCACACACTCTCAAAAAGGAATTTACAACCCCCTGGAGCAGAGTTTTACAAAGGACCCCAGTTGCCATCTGAAACAATACCACTGAGGAGTGAAATGCTCAGGTTGTTAAAACATGTAAGGTAAGAACTGTGGGGCAACAGAAGCTTAATTGGACTGATTTGAATGAGGCTATTCTGGTTTGCCTAGACTCTCAAGTCCTTGTTAACAAAAACGGAGGGGAAAACTAATGAATTAGGGTTGGACTCGATGGTCTGGAGTTGGACTCAATGTCTTATAGGGCCCTTCCAACCCTACTATTCTATGAAAACTTATTAATAGAAAGGCCCTTGGGGGATATTTTTGGATGTAGTAAATCCAACAAGCGTTAGTCCCTCACCCTGTCCCCAGATGCAAATTTCCATGCTTCAGACTCCTTGTGGCGGGGAAAGATAACCATGCTGAGTTACAGCTCAGCAGAACACAGCACAGCTGGCAGAAATGATCCCTACAGCTCTCCTTCCTCTCCCTTGTCCTACATTTCTCAGAAAGAAAGGAAAACCTTCAGATCCCCTGCAAAAGTAGGCCAAAGGAATCCTCCCCATATCACCTGTTAGGTGCAAGGTTATTGATGGGCCTGAGGTGGGCAGCCTTGAGATGCTGAGCAAGTGCAGCCCTCACTGAAACAATCTGAGATCATTCAATAGCAGCACATTAAATGCAGTTCACGGTAATCCCACTAAGTCTGAAGGGGCTAAGTGGCTCGATTACCACCACGTTACACAAAATGCATATGTTCCACATGGCTGGATTGAAGTAATGTTGCACTTAAATGTTAAAGCAACTTATTAGTATATTGATCATTCTGTACTTATTTATATTATGTTGTAATACAGGTATACAGTTGTAACATGCTATGAATTTGTATAATAAAAGAATGGGAAGTTTAAAGAAAAATGCAGATTTAGACCACTGAAGCTGTCTCTCTTGCACATCAGTTATTGTAGTTCCACTAAGTTCAACAGGATTCAGTTTTCTTAGGTGCAACTTACAACACAACCTATTGCTCACTGCTACTGTACGTCCTCCATCAACAATGCACTGTGGCCACTGTGACCCACCTTAAATACTGATTTGCTGAATGCTTGCTACTAAATTGCACAGTGATAGTAAGAAAAAAAACCCTTTAAAGTATTTCCAGAATTGTGTCCGGTTTCAAAGAGTTAAAAGTGGTTATGTTGCTTTACTTCATGGACGCTTAATCTATCAGTACATCTACTAGGCTTCATTTTAATATGAACAACAGGAGTCCAGCGATGACTAGACCATCTGTTTAAGGGTCTTCCCATTAAGAAAAGGGAATCCAAAGCTTTGTTCACTGGCAAACTTCATTAAAAAAAAGTGTGTCTCTTTAATTACCCATGTGTACAACCACATACACACACCCATACACAAAACCTATTGCATTAACCAGCAGGTTTCAGAGCACAGTTTTAGAATCCACTGGCAGAGGCATCAATCTGCAAAATGATAAGTGATGGGTGAAGGGTTATGAGTTCAGCATGGAGAGAGTCAGACAATATATTAAATTATTGAATAGATATTAAAGCAAGGCAGAGGCTGTTGGTAATGTCCAATTGACATTTCCTCTGAGGGCCTGCAAAAATAAGAAGGTGGATGTACCAAGCTCTCTATGAATTGTAGATGTGTGTGCTGGATGGCAGATCCCTGCATGAAACCAAGCTACTTGAAGACTGATGATTCTGTGTTTTGAGAGGCTCTAATATATACTTCTTAGTCATCTATCTCTCTTAAGCACCAGGCAAGTAATACATTTCAAAGGTTAATCAGCAACTTGAACTTGTCTAGAACTGCATCAGAATATAAACACAAACTCAACATTAGATATTTCTGTTATTCATTTTTAAATATAAAGAATATTGAGTCTCCCAGCAACATGTTAGCAATTATAAGTTATTTCAGATGTATTGATTTGTGTGTGAGTGTGTGTGTGTATGAGAGAGAGAAGAGAGAGAGAGAGAGAGAGATTTGGTCCATAGAGCATAACTGGACTATCTGACTGCTGATTTTTGTAAGCCACTCTGGGAGTCTTTTGACTGAAGAGTGGGATATAGATGTTTTGAATAAATGAATAACTGAATAAATAACTGAAACCAACATAAACCTTTAAACATGACAGAAAAATCCTTGCTCCCTTTCCCATGGATATAAAGATGATGGATGAGGTCCAGAGAGGCCTTCTCATCAAGGGAGTGTTGCTGATTTTCCCTTACAGCAGCAACCCTGAAACACCACTCCAGAGTATGTCCTAAACTTCAGGGGCAGCTTTTCAAAGGTGTTGCTGGAATGCCAAAAAGACATAAAAAGAAAATCTGTGCAGTGTTCCTGAGAGCCAAAGAAGAGGATTTAGCTAGGAATACTTTTTACCAGTTATGTCCGATACACCGATTGCACCTTTTCCTGAAAAGCAAGGGAGTTGCTACCATTGTTCATGCCTTCATAACTCCCACAATATGCCTCACATGGGGTGCTTTCAAAGACTGTTCAGACCTTTCAGTTAGTACCAAATGCCACAGCTCACCTCCACAACGTCCATCTAGTCCAGCATTCTGTTCACACAGTGGCCAACCAGCTGTCCACAGGAAACTCACAAGCAGGACATGAGTGCAACAGCACCTCCCACCCATGTTCCCCAGCAACTGGTGTACAGAGGCATACTACCTCAAAACTATAGTCATATCCTCCATGAATTTGTCTAAATCCCCTTTAAAGCCATCCATATTGGTGGCCATTGTGGTAGTGAATTCCATGATTTAACTAGGCGCTGTGTGAGGAAGTACTTCCTTTTATCTGTCCTGAATCTCTCACCAATCAGGTTCATGGAATGAGCCTGGGTTCTAGCATTATATGAGAGAGAGAGAGAGAGAGAGATGGGGGGGAGACAGCGAGAGAGAGAGAGAGAGAGAGGTCTCCCTATCCACTTTCTCCATAACATGCATAAATTTATATTTCTCTATCATGTCTCCCTTACTCACCATTTTTCTAAGCGGTCCCAGAGGGCTTCCTGTTGGTTGCCATGAACAATTCAAGATGCTGGTTTTAATCTTCAAAGCTTTTATTATCTGTGTCCTGCATAACTCAAAGAATGCCTCTCCCTATATAACCCCTCCTCCCATTTGGACAGTGTAATCCAATACATGTTTACTCAAGAATAAAGTCCCACTATGCTCAATAAGACTCACTCCTGGTTAAGTGTATATAGGGTCTTAAGTGTACACGCAGCCTTAGGGTCTAATGAGGTGTTACAACAGGCAAAGGATTGCTGCTGTCCCATGTCTGTTCTCATCTCTCTTCTCCATAATTACAGTTGAACATCACAGATGAAACATCATGGTACTGTGTGCTGCTGTGCTTTGCCTCATTGGCTGAATGCAGTGGCACACGGCAATGATGTGTGCTGTGTTCAATAGAAGTTATGAGGGAGCCCAGAAAAAAGAAAGAAAAAGAAAAGAAAGAGGGGGGGATATGAATGATGGTAGCCCACATCTTTCATAACATCTAATTAGGCTCTGAGACCTATCAGCTATCGAAGTAGAGTCCACCAGTCAAGCTGATTTAATTGAACACAGTTTCAACTTCTGTAGTTGCTCAGTCCTGGATTGTAAAAGCCTCTTTGTTTTTCCAGACCTTCTGGGAAGTGCCTTGATGTTCATGTTGTAGCTGTGAATGATATTTTATGCTATTCCCTACTGCTGTTAATATAGACTTCTTATTATTAATTGAATTTTATTTTTATCTACATTGATTTTCTTTCCTGATGCTGTTTCGGTAATGCTATAAACCATGTTGAAAAAGATGGATATACATTTTTAAATTAACACATACTTATTTAGGGATAAGCACAAAATATATTTGGACACTTTAAAATAAACCTGTTTTCCAGGAAACACGCACGCGCGCGCGCACACACACACACACACACACACATATATATATATATATATATATATATATCTAATTTTTTGGAAATCCATGTTTTTCCTGAAGTTTTAGTAGCTCTAAGGAAACAGTATATTGTTTCAATTTTATTTTAGTAATCTTGTGAGCCTAAAATTATGTCTCTCAATTATGATACTTAGAGTAAAAGAAGGTTCTAAACTTCACTAGAGCATTGGTATCATGATGCTATAATCAACAGATGTGTCCTTTAAAAAAATTTAATATTGCAGTAATCAGTCACTCTTTTCTTTCCTATATAACACAGACTTCCATTTACATGGCACCAAACGTAGATTAATTTGGACACCTGCAGAGGGAAGTAACTTAGAATTCTCATTTGCTAAAAAAAGTAACTAGCTTTGAAAGTATCTGCATCAAGCAATTATTGCCTTGGGTTTCTTCTTAAATTAACAACTCCACCTGTTACTGAGGTAAAATTAGCAAACTGTATACTTTACTTAGAGGATTGAGAAAGTTCTAGAATCAATGGTTTGGCAATCGTAAGCAACACATTTTGTACAACAATTGTTTTCATAAAACTAGGTAGAGTTTTTTATAGTGGTACCCTCTTATCGTAGGGGCACATGCTGCATGGTATATTAGTAGGACTATCAAATTTTATTGCAAGGATACCAAATTACAATGTAATTTAAGAGTCATATAATAACACCATTGGCTAAAAATTGGCTTTTGCCTATCGCCTTCCCCCTCCCATTGGCTTGGCATGATTGATTCAATAGAATATTCATGAACATTCTAACTGAGGTTTACTTTATTCAATTTATATTCCACCTTCCCAAAGAAGGATAGAAATGAAATGAAATAATGAATTAAATAATCCATCACATTTGCCCCTGACAACCACCCTGAGAAGCAGATTAGGCTGAGAGACTGCAACTGGCTTGAAACCTCTCACTAAGCGTCATGGCTGACAGGGAATTTGAACTGAGTTCTTCAATTCAGTCTGAAGATACTATTGCCTATACCATACTACTGTTATCATAACAGAATTCCTGGTCAGCTTTAAAATGTTGGCAAACACTGCAGTTTCTATAAGGTAAATAAAAAGTCAAGCTGAAAGGGGAAAAAAATCATATAGTGCCTAAGGATAGGAGAGACTATGTGCATGTTTGTGCGTGTGTGTGCGCGCGTGTGTGAGTGTGTGAGAGAGAGAGAGAGAGAGAGAGAGAGATAGCGCTGTAGGAAGGGCCTGCCTAATGGCAGGCCCATCAGCCACCATCACCTTGGAATTACCATTCCAGAGATTTGGCAGGAAATTTGGCCCAATCCTGAAGTATTCTCATCTCCTACAGGTCAACAGGTTTAAATATGACCTGGATGGCCCTAGTGATATATTTTGGTTTGAATACTGTACTATGCTGCCTTGTATGTCTGGCTAGGTATAAATCCATCAAGGAGCAATGAACCTCCCTGAGCTTTCTTTTCGATCCCCAGACTTAAACTATTGTTCTCTTTATTTAAACCTATTTGGGGTCCAGCCTCTGAGCTACTGAGTCACATGTAGTACATGTAGTTTTGAATCCTATAATTTCCTCAGAGTTCAGGCAACAGCAGTTCTTTCTTTTTGCCTCGCACCTGTGGGTCTCAGCTCTAACAACAACCTGGAGTCTAACTGGCTTCCAGTATTGTTCCTCATGTCACTTTCCTAGCAGAATTCTCCACTCCACTCTGGTGCATATCCCATTAACAGATCCAGAGCTCCCCCTGCCCCTTCCTATTGAACCACTTGTTGCCAATCTTCCCAGACAGATCTGTTTGGCTTGTATACCCAGAAAACGTTTTACCCTCTGGTAAATTGCCTGTTGAGTCCAAAGCCAGGTTCCTCAAATTACACAGAACAACCTGGGAGCTCCCTAAACCGATTTTGGTGCCTTGAAGCGGACTACAACCTACGTGTCAATTGTGTGAATCCAAGGGGGGTGGCAGCGGTCAAGCAGGGATCCTAGAGCATTGGGAAATTGCTACCAAAGTCTTAATTATTGCATAACTATTTTCAGTCTTAATGGGTAATTCTAAGGGAAAGCCCATTTCCAAGGCTCTCCATCCAAATTCTACTTTGAAACTAAATCATTGCAGTTCTGGAGTCCTTAGTAATGGCTAAGCCTCTGTTACAGACACTGATAAACAGTGCCTCTAAAACCCCTGCCGCTGCCGCCGCCGCCGCCGCCGCCACCTACACACACACACACACACACACACACACAGTGGGCTCTCCCACACTGGAGGCATTCAAGATGAGGCTGGACAGCCAACGGTCAGGGATGCTCTGACTTGGATTCCTGCATGGAGCAGGGGGTTGGACTCGGATGGCCTTGTAGGCCCCTTCCAACCCTACTATTCTATGGTTCTATGATTCTGTGATTCTACACACACACATAAAAGCCAATTCGAAGCAAGCTACAAGGTCAGCATCTTCAATGGCACAATTGAAAAACCATGTTTTCTGGAAGTTTTGAACTCAGACATTTACTGATGTCCTAACTTGATTTGATTTAGCATGTTTATTTGACTGATATTAGAAAGCATAAGTAGTAGAACTGAAATACTAGATGAGGGGAGGGATCAATAAAGCACATTTAATGGGGTTTAAATATGATATTCAAAGTTTTACTTGTAAATAATTTGTTGTCAGGGTGGACACTGAGCCCATAGAATCCCAGAGTAGTTCTGATTCTGAGGAAGAGCAGTCGCTCCTGGGAGAGGAGCGCACTCATCCTTCCCAGGGCCAACAGCTGACAGAGATTCCTCCCACCGGCATTCCTGGCATAGATAGCAGTCTCGGGAGTGAGAGAGTGCGGGAAGCAGACTTGTGGGAAGTAGGCAGGTAGCAGCACCAAATGGAGGGCGCGGAAAGGAGGCGTAGTGCCCGGTTGACGCGCAAACAACGGTTGCGCCCAGAGGATCCAAGGGAAAAGGGGAGGGACTCTCCCTAGCCCATAAGTTCAGGGTCTGCCAGTGATTCTCCTTCAAACAGGGACCAACTATTCCCACTTAGGGCATAGGTACTCTGCTGCTCATAGCTAGTTGCTAACAGTAGAGTTGTTAAGTTGTAAAAGAGGAATAAAGCTTTGAAAAGAATCCCTTTGTCTGTGTCTGGACTAGGCTACTGGATTAGACTGAAAGAGGCTGCCAAGGAGCCCTTGACATTTGTATTGCCATACTTATCAATATTCTAGACATGACAACTCAGAAGCATACACAATTGTTTACCCGTGTGTGTGTGTGTGTGTGTGTGTGTGCGTGTAAGCAAATTTCATTTGATTATGCACTGCATGAAGTACTTTCTGTCATCTGTCCTGACTCTCTCACCAGTGTGCATCACATGAGCAGGGCAACTCATGTGCATGCATAGGTTAGGTGCCTCTCTGCCTGCTGTCTTGTTTCAGGGCCAACTCCAACCATACTGTCTGTGATGTGTTGGGAGAAGGTGACTAGATGATAAAGCCAGCAAGCACAAGACTGCAATGAAAAAACATTGCCACCACCTCACTGTGACTAACAGTCAGCCCAGCTCTGTGATAATTCTGGAAGATGGTACGGCTGGCACCTTAAACAGGAACACTCTCTAAGCAACAACATTCTGTTGCAGGTGCCATTTTTATTACTGTATATGCACACATGCTTCCTAGGGACAGTCACTTGAAAAAAAGCTAATTACAGTTGTGAGCTGCACCAATTTGACTTCTGTTGCATTGTGTTACTAAGGGAACAATCCTATGGCCATTAGACAGCGGCTGGATGGCCATAGGATTATTCAGTTTTCCGGAACTGACCTCAGAGCCCATGCTCCGAGGTCGGTTCCCAGAAAACTGCCTCCCCGCCCCCTCCCCTGCCGCCCCATAGGCGGCACAGATCTTCCCTGGCTCTAGGCTCATAAGAGCAGCATGAAGCAGAAGGAGAGGGACTGTTCCCAGGGGTGGGAGAGGAGTGCGGAAGTGCCGGTACAATGCTTCCTATACTTCATCCACCGCCCCCTATCCCACCCCGCTCCAAAGTCTTGCACTAGACAGCCAAAATCGGCCATCTAGCTGCGAATACAAGGCAGCTGGAGCACAGAGAAGATCCCTTCCATGCCCCGCCCACTCTGCATTGGCTAGGCGGTTGCCACCATGTTCGGAGGCGGCTGACTATCCCCATAGGATTGTGCCTTCCATGATCTTATAAAACAATGTGTTCGTGTGTTTTTTAAAAATGGTAAAAATAGCAGCAATGTTCCACCAGATATTATTGACCACAAGTATGTTTGTTGCTCTCCTTACTTATATAAATAAAAATGTGAAAGTTGGCACAAGCTACAGCCCGAGACACTAACTCAAATAACTAAGATTAAGTAAATGAAACACAAGCTTGGAGCCAGGAAAATAATCTCACTATTTATTATTCGGGGGGGGGGGGGATCTGGCTGTTAAGCTATACAGTACCAGGCAGTGGAGCAGGTTCCAACTGAGACACACTCTAATATAGAAAATGGATAGGAAGATGGCCAAAGAAATAGGAAAACTGAACGACAGCAGTCGAGGAAGGGCAAGGCACTGGGCAGAGAGGCAGGCAGGTACTCAAGAGAAGGTTATGTGGAAGGAACAGAAGGACCCTAAGGGAAATTGGGAAATTGGCAGGAAGCCTAGAAAAGGTATGAACCTGAGCACACTCCAGGAGAGAGCAGAGGACAGGAAGGCCTGGCGTGCTATGGTCCATGAGGTCACGAAGAGTCGGACACAACTTAACAACTGAGCAACAACTAGAAAAGGTGGTGACAATGAGAAGGCATGTGTGTGTAAGGGGGGGGGGTGTTGAAGGCTAGTGCAGCCTTCCCCAACCTGTTGCTCTCCAGATGTTTTGGACATCAGGTTGAGGAAGGCTGACCTAGTGACTCTCGGGAACAAGATTCATGGTTTGGATTTACACTCCCCCAAACATGGCACAAGACAAAAATAAAGGCAAGTTTACTGACACAATACACAGTATGACACAAATAAAGACGAGATACTTCTATATAATAAATCTATCTCAGGCATGGGCAACCTGCAGCCCTCAGTCTAATTAATGCGGCCCTCAGACTAATTTCAAAAGCCCTCCGCATGCATTCAGTTCAGATCTCTGGCAAGAGCAATCTGTTCATTCCTTGGCAGTCTACTGAATGGGAAGAAGGCCGGGGGGGGGGGGGGGGAGACAGACAGAGGGAGAAGGGGATGGCAGAAAGACAGAGAAAAGGTGGTGGCAGAACAGAAGCACACACTTTTTACTCTAGCTCTACCTGCTGCTGGGTTTGTTCCCACCAACTGTTGACAGGAGGCATCTGACAGATTACCCAAAAAGGAACACAGCCCTCCACAGAAAAAAGGTTGCCTACCCCTCATATATTTGTATATGTGTGTGTGTGTGTGTGTATGTATGTATGTACACACAAACACACACACGTCAAATGTCAGTTTTGAAGCAGTTAACTAGAAAACACAAACAATTCTTAAGACCACATGCTAACAGATACCTATTTGTAAAAACAGCAATGTGCGTTATCTCAGCAAGTGTGTGTTCCCAAACCTATGTTAAAATGCAGTCATGACAGACTGCTTAATGGTTCCCAGCAATTCTCCACTGCAAATGCCCTTCCTCATTAGCTTATTTCCAGTCTCTTATTCTGACTGGCAAGGAAAAAACACGGTAAAAAACAGTCAGGGAAAAAGGGTCATTTGCAGGGCAAAATCAGTGGACAAGGAAAAGGTTAAGCACTATTCAATTCTAATGCCCCTTCCATGCAAAGGCCTTCCCCTCCCCAAAATAGTATTATGATGCAGAGATGGGGTTAAGAACTTTGTGTTTGCCACCAGAAGTGTAGTCCTATGCCAAAGAACTCTAAAATAACAAATTATAAATTAGTTGGCATATGCAATAATACAATAGCCTACATAACCTCATTCCACATACCCGTACATGTCTTTCATAATTAGTTACTACAAGTAAAGTATTTTTCCGAGAGATTAAAACTCTTGCCAACTTCATTCTCTAAATCTTGGTTAGAAATTAATACATATCACATGACATATCACAATACATATCACATGACAACTCAGAAGCATACACAATAGTTTAAAGTGTGTGTGTGTGTGTGTGTGTGTATGTGTGTAAGTAAATTTCATGGTTTCATTATGCACTGCATGAAGAAGTACTTATTCTATACAATTATGTTTGGTAGAACATCCTGCATAACACACCTGCTTTCTGCCTAAGTAGCAGAGACATATGCTTAACTGGCTTTCATTTTGTCTTCTCTTCATGATTAGCTGCCCAAATCTCCTGAGAGAAGCAATTTTCAAACATACACAAAGAACTGGCAGTAACACAACAAACTGGTCACTCTCCATCCTGGATACAGTACTAACTAAATTGAAGCATAAAATATCCCTTGTGCTGGGCTGACACTTCTATACCTTTGTCAATATATCCACCCCACCTAGGTTTGCCACTCTTTGAAGCTAGGAAAGAGTTGGTTCACATAAAATGTCCATGGGCAGTGCCTCAAGTTCACATGCTCCCTGCTCTCCTCATGTGTGCCAATTCCCTCCTTCACTTCCCAGTTTGAGCAAACTATAGTTTTCCTTTGTTCAAGTATGAAGAAACCCAACTGAATCCATGGTTTCCGATTCTATTTAGGATGAACTATCATTTGCACAAACCCCAGCTTGCCTGATTCGGATGTTATGGCAAGTTACAGCTTGCTCAAAACCAGGAAGTCAGTCATGGAACTAGAGCACACAAGAGAAGGATGGAAAGTGCAAGTCCCAGGGCATGGTCCCAATAGCCAAATTATGGTCTGGCTAATTCATGTGAACCACCCAAAGCATGGTCAGCCTAGCCATTCAGTGGGACAATACAACAACAATGGGCTTATTGTGAACATGCCAAACCCTGCTTTAATGTGCAGTGCACAAGCAGAAATTGACTATAGCTAGCCTCAGGCACATACCCCCCCCTCCCCCCCCCCCCGGCATGGTTCACAAGAGGATTTCGGAAGCTTATTCCTTCACAATTGGTCAGCTTAGTCTGAACTGACTAAGTGTGGTTAACATGAACTATGGTCACTTAAAAAAAAAAAAAAAGAACTTCAGCCCAAGTTTTCTGAAGCTGCCTTGTTGAAACTAACCATAGATAATGTTAACCACAATTCTGTGTCTGGACAACACAGTTAACTAAGAGCAAGAGCTTCTGAACAGTTCCTTTCAGCCACATGGGATGGGTGCAAAGTTTACTGTGACCCATTTGCATTGTGCTGAGCCATGGTTTAACGTGACATGTGAGCACAGCCCAAGAATGTTTACTAAGATCGTGCTACTTTTAAGCATTAGATACATGCCAATAATACTTAATAGTCAACGCAATTCTTTTTAAAGTCATAGACAGCAATTTTAGTTGTCAGACTGGGATGGAAAATAAAGTAACATCACTATTCCTTATATTTTACAAAACAGTTTAATACCCTTATATGGGTTCAGGCAGGGCTGTTTTTTGCGAGCTCACTTTCTTTCATTCACAGTGCTGCCTCCAAAGCACTTTGCTGCCTCCAAAGCATTTTTCTGCCTCATATGTATTTTTGAAACTTCAGGCAGGACAGATTGATGCTTGTTTGGATGCACCCCTCTGCCTTCTTAAATGCCACTCTCATACTATAGCATTTGTTATGGGAAATGACAAGAACAAATAAAAATTTGACAAAGCTGTCCATGATAAGTGTGTCACTTATTATGGGCAGCATTTGCAATGTATAAGCAATCCACTACAATTATGAATAGGTGGCAACTCTATGGCCAAGACCTGCATATACATTCATAGAGAACCAACAGACTGGGGAATACATGATGCAATCATCACAAGGCATTCTCAAGATGGGCCAAAAAACAGAAAACTGTTCCACAGTCTTTACAAACAAACTGAATAACAAAATAACATGTTTTTAATCGAAGCAAAACAGCTTGATTTAAGAAAAGACACTTTATTTTCAATATATGGGGAAAGCCCCACAAATACGAGATCTGGAATACATATGTGAAGACTTGGGAACGTTCCAAGTAACAAGAGACAGTTGGCTTTATTGGCTTGGCATTAGACCTTGCAGACGGAGCTCACTGAATGTGAATTATCTACAATATTTTTACCAAGTGCTATTGCACAGTAAATTCATGTAATGAGCTCCATGGGGCTGCCCTTCAGATCTTGCAAAATAAATCTAACTTCAAGCCAACCACAGTCAGCGACAACTCTGTACACAAAACAAATTTGACCCCACGAAAATACAAATCTTCTGCTCAAAAATAATTATACACAGCAAGGTCATTCCCGGAGTTTTACTTTTCTTCAAATTACTCAAGTTAACAAAGTGTTTGCAGCTATCTGGCAACAAAAAAAGGAAAAGGAAAAGAGAGGAATGGGAATAGGTGGGCCAGAAGGAACATTAAGCATGAGTCAAGCACTGGTCACTTTTTCTGGGGAAAGACATTTTAGTAACAGGGGTGGGGGAGGTAAAACTGTGAGTAAGGTTGAAAGGCCATCCCTTGGATATATTCAAGAGTACATTGCAAACTAAAAGTTCATTTTAAGAAGATTGTTTGTGATTACTATAGTTATTACAAGATTTTTTTAAAGAAGTAAAACAATCAGCACAAGAAAATCACCCTCATTTTTTAAAAAGTATGGAGATTTGTGTCTTTTGGACAGTGCTATAGCTAGGTAATTTTAGACCTTGGACATAATGGACTCACAGGGACCCACTTAAGCACACAACTAATATTTCTTCCCCCACCCCCCTGCACTACCATTCAGTGCTTTACAACTGCTTCTACATTCCTTATACGTTAGAACAACAATGAAACTGTTTGCCTGTTTTAAAGAAATACTCTGAACTTGTGCAGATTTGCTTTTAAAACTCACTTAAATCATAGCACCATCATGGCTAATAGGAATAAAATGGAGCTTGTTTCTGCTGCCCTGACACCCTCATCACCTGCCACTCTTTGGGTGGTCATGGACTTTGGCCCTAATGTCCAGCTCTAGCTGTACCACTGCTCTTGGATATATACTAGTATACCTACCTGTGAAGGTCTGAGGCCTAGAGAGGCAAGGTTAAATGGTCAGGCCTAGAGGCCTGGGTGTTTGCTTGTTTTGTTGGGAGTGGGTATGCCTGAGAGGAGTAGTTTCATTTCCCTGTTTAGGTTTCATCTTCCTGAGTTCAGTTTCATTTCTTCAGGTTTGAACCAGTACTTTCGGTTTGGAGGGAGGAGAGGATAAAAAGAGGGAGAGAACGAGGGGAGAGAGAGAAGACCAGAGCATGACGAAAGAGCAGGAAGAAGCAGTCTGGAGAAGTCTAAGTGCAGCTAGGGTAGAGGAGCTTGTGTTTTTGCTACCTTTATTTTCTCTTAATGCATTTTGTATCATTCAGCTCTGGTCTGTAAATACCTTTAGCTGGAATTTGCTTGCTTTAATTTACCAATAAACTGTTGTGGTTAAAATGAGGGTGTCGGAAGTGCCACTCACCCCACATCTACAGCCTAAACCCCATGTTATTGAGAAGGGGGAATTTAAAAGAAGGAAGGTGGGACTCTAAAGGAGGCAAGAGATCCTTAAGGAGTTGCTCAGGAGGTCCAAGTCAGAAGGGGAACCCTGACAATACCTAAACAATTGTTTATTATAACAGTAATCACACGCTGTGTAGAACCAGTGAGCCAACATGTAATACAGTAGCTAGAAGAGTAACATCATGGAGGCTGGAACACATGGAAGGTATGATGGCTGCCCACCCTTAAGTACCACTTCTGGTAGACTGAAGCCCCTAACACATGGCTACAGAAAGCTTTGCCCAGCCCCTTCTAGTTTCTGAGCATCACCAGATACTGCTTGCAGCTTTCCATTTTGCTTCTGCATTCATCAGGGCTAAGTGCTGTTCTACATAAACAATAGAGAACAAAGAAATCTTAGGAACCCCACCTCATGTGCTAGATTCAGTGACATGTATGAATTCAGTCTCTTTTTTATTATTACTGGGGGGGAAAGGATCCACAAAAAAACAAGATAAACGATTCATCCTGTGATTCTATAAAAACATTTTGTCCAATTTTATATGACCACAGTTATTGTTCCAATAGACAATAGAACTCTTCCATTTATCTGCCGAATTAGTTACACGTAGATTTCCAGCACTTCTATGTACAGATTCTGTCAATTTGTTCCATGTATGCTTTTAATCAGTATTTCATCAGCCACTCATTTAATCAGCCACTCAGAAATTGGAGGTGATACTGCATTCTTCCAGTGTCTAGCCCACAATGTCATAGTCCATAGTCTCAAAGATTACACACAAGTTGAATGATTATAGGCTATAAATTGAGTGTAATGCATATGGATGTCCTCAATTATTTAAAATTCTATCCATCATGGCTACAGAAATAAAAAGCCCAAAGATGTAGAATGTAAGAAAAGAGCCCAGCACCAAGTTTAAGGAGAACATTCTACTCTCTCTACAAACAGTCTGCAACTTCGAGAGCCAAATTATCTTTTGAAAACCATATCTCTAACACTTATGAATCTGAAGGCCAAGAAATCTTGAAGATGTCTAGCTCTGCTACTAACTTTCTATACAACCTAAATCCAGAGTACTTCCTGCTTTTCCTCCGAAATACTTGGGATGTACGAAGTATTCAGTTTAAATCAAATTTTCAAATTCAGCATGCTTAAGGGATATAGTGTGCCAAAATATATGCCTAATTCCTAAAAAGTAAAAAACATTATAATCAATTTCTTCTTTTTACAGACATTTGATAGTACTCCATCCAGGTTTGCAGAAAATATTGATCAACTAGGAGATTACACACACTGCTTGTTATTCTGTTGAGGTAAAACGATGGGAAAAAGTAATCATCATTATAGCTCACTTACAGATGAATCTACAGCTGTAACACAATCATTTATAAGTGTGGGTTTACATGCCTTATCAACAAAACAGATTTCACAGTCCCCAAACTGACACCTACTGCTAAGGGGGGAAAGGGAACACCACAAGAAAAGCAGATGTACTGATTAATGCAAGCATTGTAGCATTTTCAGCGATATCAACCATATCCAAACATGCTTTCTCAGAATCTGATCAATACAGAATTATAGAAAATAACAATTTATCTTTTCATCCACATACTTTGAGCTTTTATGCAAACATGTCATATCTCAAATCCCAGTATATTGGCTAGTAATTTCAAAAACCAAAAACTTGTATTTACACAACTAGACACTAAACACTATACATAACTAGAGACTAAACAGAGAGAGAGAGAGATGTCTACTCTAAAATGAGAATGAAACTTTTCATCAATGGCTTCAGGTCATAGTGTCCTGAACCAACAGCTTACATAACACATTCCTGGTGTACACATTTGTATACCATCATCTGGAAATTATTAAAATTAAAGCGTGCAAAATAATTATTGGAGAGTCAATAAATTATGTTTTGCTATTACCATGGGAGAAATGTTTAAATATATCCTAGTGAGAATTTCTTCAGGAGGGAGTGGAAAGAAATCTAGTTACAAGGCAATTTATCATTCATTTATGCCCCTGTATATAGCTGAACTGTTAAATACTCCAGAGATGTTAGGTTTCCCGACTTTCTTCCTCAGCAACGTTGGAAACTAAAGGGGACCAAGAAGCTTTTTGTTCTGCTCCTTCCTGTGATTTAGATCTCAGGCCTGTACTGCCTCCATTTATTAGACGGCATAGTCTAATAAAATGTAAATGGAGCTATTTAAAACTTTTAAATAGCTCAAAAGAGTTAACTTGCAGAATACTTCTACTATGGAGACTAAATCCTGATGAATACGACAGTGCTATCATTTTAATCCTCTAAACAGATCACTCTGTTTTACCCCAGCAGCCCACTGTGTTACCATGCTGAGGGGAAAAGGACAAACTTCTTTTTCCCTGCCCAATATGAAAACCGAGGAAGCTGGAGAGAAACACTGGGGTATGGGAAAGACAAAGAGAGAGAGAGAAAGAGAGAGAGAGAGAGAGAGTAGAGCTGTGATGATCCCACCATTGAAATGCAAGCCCCCAAACATTACCCTGGACAGAATGCAAGCCTCAGTGAAAAACGGTATTCTACTGCTGATATATCATGTAGGTAAGGTGAGAAGGGACTCTTTGGTGTGTTCTCTCTCTCTCTCTCTCTCTCTCTCTCTCTCTCTCTCTCTCTCGTTTCCTTAAAGAGCCAGTACTCTATTATGGGTAGAAGACCGCATTCAGTGTGCAGGGCCTTGTGGTAGAGCCTGGCCATACAGCTCTCCATAGAACGCCTTCTGTTGGTAGGGTAATTGCTATTCACTGCAAGTGAGCAACAATTCACAAAACCGATAGTGGCACCTACAAAAACTGAAGAGGCCCCTGAGAGATGATGAGAAAAATATAGCCTGTAATGCATAAAAGTACTGGACTCAGTTAAAAGGGAAACAGAGAAGGAAAATCTGTTGAAAGTCTGTATTCACACAACTGAGGTGCATCTCCTTTCTCAGTGAAGTACTCTGCACAAAAGTAGGTCAGGTTAAACACATCCATTAGTCCTTCTATAAATATGCTTTGAGTTCACCTGCTTGAAACTAATGTAGAACAACATGTTTGTTTGTTTATTTATTTATTTATCATTTCCACACAATGGTGCAATTTATTCAGCGAAACAGCAGCAACAACAAAAGTAATCATTTAACCTTGTGTGGTTTTTATAAAGGCAAAGCAAATCCACACTGAATGTATGGTTCTGGGGCACCCAAGTTACTGCTACAAAAAGAAAGAAAGAAAAAAAGAGTCCAAGAGATCACCTGTATATGTCTGGTACACTGAAACTGATGCATAATAGATGACACCTATGACCCTCTCCAGGCACATAGCCGCAGAGTAAGAAAAGGAATTATGCATAAGCTGGATACTCATTTGCAGAGGCAAAGCTATAAACTTGCAATTCACCTTACCTCCTCAAGGAACAAAGTTGAATTTCCCCATCTCATTGTGGGTATTACTTGTGAATACAAATATGTTAGGATTTGGAAACTGAAACATAGTAGCCTGGCACAAATTTCAAGTGGTTTCATACTGCTTTTGCTCTTATCCGTTCAAAGATATGAAGCATTCCTTTTTTGGTCAACTAGAAAACCTCCATCATAGCGCAATGGTCCCCAACCCCATTAACTAAAACACACATGTTTCAGTCTACTCCCTTGAGTAGCATGTAAGAGTAAACCCAGAAGTAAGCTAGAACTGTTTTGTGTTCTGTTTTCTGTAAGTTTGAAAATGATTGTACTCAACATGGCTTTTTCATACCCCCCAAAATCAGCACTGGATAGACACACATACCTGCAATCCTCTCTTTGGTGATGTCATTAGGAAGTTAATAATATTTCTAATTAAAATATAATTAAGCCCAAACTATATATGTATTAATAATATCAGGATTCTAGTGTTCCAGACAGTTCAAAAGCTGGTGCGTGTGCCACAATTCTAAATTTCCTGCAACTCTGAGATTTTAAAGACGGCAAAGTGGCAAGATAAAAATAACACTCAAGAGTTTTAAAACCATTTTCCCTTTCCTCTGTCACCAACACTCTGCTCTATTATTAAACTGAAATAATTTTTAAAATCCAATTTATTTTTCATTTCCACTCATTTTGCTAAGTTAATCGCATCTCAGTCTGCTCAACGCAGGGAGGAAAAACCCGTTTTCTGTTTGTACTGCTTCACTCCCAGTCATCGCACACTAACAGACCTTTTCAGGTGAAAGCTTTAATTATCCCTGGAATGTAAAGCAAGAGAGAAACATTACAACATTTAAATCCTTGCAAACCTAGCAGCTGCCATCTTACCCAACACCACACTACCCCAGGATATGAATCCAGGAACTCCAAGGCCAAACACATAAATCTTCCACCATGAAATAATGAACTAGTCTCCCCACTCCACCCACCCCTCCTCCTCCAGCAAAGACATTTGCAGCTGCTGATGCTATAACCAAGGTTTGTTCGCACTAAGTCAGCCAAAGACACATTTACAAAATTACAATATATTCTTCAATTGACAATCTTGTACTATTATAATGAATGGGATCCAAAGCACAGTGGAGGCAGCTTCCAAATGTATGTCGGGATACTGGGAGACCCCGCTTCCAAAGGGAAGCAGTTTCTAACAGTGTGGTCAGTGTGCAATTGAAGCTAGAAATTGGCAAAATGGCACTGTGCACTCAGGAGGTGGGCATCACAGCCGGCCCCACCACCTGGCAGGACCCACTGCAGAGATCTGTTCCTGTAGCCCCTTAAAAAAAAAAATCTGGCCCAGCACTCCAAGCAGCATCAGGTGGCTGAGTCTAGCTGCCATTTTAATTTCCCACAATGACTCAAAAGTAGTGTCACTCCAGAGCAGAGTGGGAAATTTAAATGGTGGCTCACAGCCAGTGAGTCCTCCTTGGAGCACTGCTGCCTGCCAGATACACCTGTCATAGTTCAACATTAAATGAAGGGTGTCCCCTGAGGGCACTTTGCCCAGTGTCCCCTCAAATGTGAGGCCAGCCCTACACAGGGCTCTTTTGGTGCTGGCAAATGAGTAAGGGGCTGGGGTAGAAAGAACTTTTAGAAAGAATTCCTGTCAGAGCAGATGGTATGAAAGAACACTGGAGTGGGCCTGGTATAAGTTGCTGACCTGGGTCCAAGACGGTAACTTGAGAAACATGAAGAGGTTTTGCAGCTTTCCAGAACATTAGGCTTAGGGCCCCACAGTATACCCAGTGGTGTAGCAGAGCCTTTGCTTGCGTAGACGCAGCACAGGCACTTTTTTATTATCAGGGATGCTGATGTTACCCGCCGCCGCCACCCACACGAAATTCCCTCTTCCCTCTGAGCTTAGCTGTAATCCTCACAGTAGCTGGGAAGAAATGAATTTTCCCAGCAAGAATATACTGTTCCTTGTTGGAATGCAAAGTATTTTGGGGTGGCTTGTTCTTGAATGAGCAATTAAGACTCATTGACTGGGTTCACACAACATGACAACCCATACTCAAGGTTGAGAATGGGCTGAGTGTGGGCTGTTGTTGAACCATGGGTTGTTGTGTTGTGTGAACCCAGCCATGCTAACAAACCATTGTTTGTTAACCATGAACAACCCATGAAGAGAACACATAGTCTGCTGTTGGGTTATGAGCTGTGAGTTGTTCATGGTTAACAAACCATGGTTTGTTAGCATGGCTGGATTCACACAATACAACAACCCATGGTTCAACAGCAACCCATACTCAGTGTATGAATTGTTGTGTTATGTGAACCCAGCCATTAGCTTTTCAACAGACCTGTTCCTGGAAGAAATGAAAACTACTGTTCACAAGGGATCAACACAGATGCCTGAAGTTTTGGACTTTCCTTGGGAGCGTGGCTATAGGTACTGTCATGATGAGTGGCTAAATTCCACAATGTACCACTACACCATTGTATATTTATTAATTTGTTTGTTTCATTTCTATACAGCCCAATACCCAAAGCTCTCTATATTTATTTATATATCTCCTATATGTTCAGAGGTAATGGGGGCCAAGAGCAGCCAAGTCTCAAAGCAGAAAAATACCACTTGCAGTGCAATGGGACAGAGCCCATTCCATTGTGAAAGCCTGGACTATGGTAAACACAAATATAAAGTGTCCAGTTAAAAACCAACATTTTAAAAGGTCTTATAAATGGGCAGTTTCATAATTTGGTATTTAAAGAAGAAAAGGCTCAAAAACCTACATTTTCTCCAACAAAAATGGATCAGTTCTCTCATATCACATTTAGGCACCAAGGACAAATGTATGATTCCTGAAACAAACATGATTTCACACATCAGTAAGAATTCATTTGTCAAAGTATTATTTCATTTATTTGTTTGTTTATTTATTTAATTTATATGCCACTAGCCATATTTAAAAATATCTCTAAGCAGCTTTAACAGCTTTGCAGTGATCTTTGGAATATTTTATTGTTACTTTTCATAGAATCATAGAATAGTAGGGTTGGAAGGGGCCTATCAGACCATCAAGTCCAACCCCCTGCTCAGTGCAGGAATCCAAGTCAGAGCATCCCTGACAGATGGCTGTCCAGCCTTGTCTTGAATGTCTCCAGTGTGGGAGAGCCCACCACCTCCCTAGGGAATTGGTTCCATTGTCGTATTGCTCTAACAAGTTTTTCCTGATGTTCAGCCGGAATCTGGCTTCCTGTAACTTGAGCCCATTATTCCGTGTCCTGCATTCTGGGATGATCAGGAAGAGATCCTGGCCTTCCTCTCTGTGACAACCTTTCAAGTCCTTGAAGAGCGCTATCATATCTCCCCTCAGTCTTCTCTTCTCAAGGCTGAACATGCCAGTTCTTTCAGTCTCTCCTCATAGGGCTTTGTTTCCAGTCCCCTGATCATCTTTGATGCCCTCCTCTGAACCCTCTCCAGCTTGTCTGCATATTTACAAGCAGTGCACTAAAGTCCCCAGCAGTTTTAGAGCACCTTTTTAGAGCCCTTTTAGAGCACACTGCGTGGATGCAGTGTCCAATGTGTTTGAAAGGACTGTTTCTGAGGAGGAGGTAGAACACCCAGGAACATAGGAAGCTGCCTTATACTGCATCAGACCATTGATCTTTGGAAGGACAGATACTGAAGCTGAAGCTGAAATATTTTGGCCACCTAATGCGAAGAGAAAACTCCCTGGAAAAGACCCTGATGCTGGGAAGGATTGAAGGCAAAAGGAGAAGGGGACGGCAGAGGATGAGATGGCTAGATAGCATCACGGATGCAATGAATATGAACTTGAGCAAGGTCCGGGAGAGAGCGCAGGACAGGAAGGCCTGGCGTGCTATGGTCCATGGGGTCACGAAGAGTCGGACATGACTGAACGACTGAACAACAACTGTCAACACAGAGTGGCAGCAGCTCTCCAAGGTTTCAGGCAGGATTTCCTAGCCTACCTGGAGATGCTGGGGATTGAGCCTGGAACCTTCTGCATGCAAAGCAGGTGCTCTGCCACTGAGCTACGGCCCCTCCCCAAGGACCTCCCCAGCTAGGTCCAATAGGACTTAATTGATCCTATTCACAACATGGCTTGGCACAGGCATGCAACCATCTCAGTTACTGACCCCAGAGCTGTTTAATATCCATACATATTTAGAGCCACACTGCAAGTCGTACATTCATTGCAGTATGAAGGAACTGACAGAATTCTATATAAAAAAAACAACACTTCCCTCCCTTGGTCTGTGCAAAGGATTCCTGCCTGCAGACATGCATCTAGAAAATCAGGGCGTTAACTCTACAGGAGACCTCACAGGTCATGCAACAAATCAATTTCTTTTATTCATACATATTCTTTATATATTTTTTATTTTCACAGATATAAATCAACAATAAAAACTATGGAATACAGGGAGCAATTAATCAATTTCGGACAGCCATGATCTTGAGACCTCACTAAAGAATTCCACTATTTTTGCTGTTCTGATTGTCAGCCACAGCATCCTAAGCCAAATCAGAACTGAAAGCAGCTGGTACCTCTGCACCTTTACTTATGGTTTTAATTGCCAGGGTAAACACAGAGTTCACATGTTCAAGGTAAGTGACAGCCATCAGTTGAAGGGAATAGCAAATCAAGGACAGGCTAAGGCTTATCTCTAATAGGTGACATGATGGACAGGTCCTGATCTGCATTATCTCTTCTTGCAATAAATTACTGGGGCAGTTCCACATTAAAGTTATCAAGAGATAACTGGAATTAGCACACCTAAGACGCAATGTCTGAGTTCGCATAAATGCTGCATTAGGATGTCAAATTATCACCATTTAATGTTATATAGAAGAGCCTTCGAGCTGCGTGCTCCCCTGTCCTCCTCTGGTGCTGCTGTGAGATCACAAGCATCCGGTTCCATTTTCAACTAACTGTAGTTTGTCAATTCAAACTCTGGTTTGCCCAAACAAGTGAAGATTAAGCCTCAGTTTCTGATGCAGACTTGTAAACTCTAGTTAAAACTGTAGCTAAAACCAACTGCAGTATGTCATGGTTCAGATGAAACAAACTATGATTATGGAAGCAGATGTTTTCAGTCTCCTTCTTGCAGCTGCACTGGAAGATGAGAGGAATGGGGAAGAGCAGGCCTGTGCACATTATCACCAAACCATGGTTTAGTGTTACATCCTTGCTAAACTATGGATTAGTCTTATATCCAAACCAAGTTTCATATCATTGTTCCTGATCCAAATTTGGGACACACACACTTGATATAGAGTAAGAACACAAGAGAGGGGTTAGCTACACACTATGTAATTAGCATAACATGTACTTTGACCCCCAAAATGCCTAGCAATAGAAATAGAACAGAAGCATCATGAGCCTTTGAGCAGCACTTTTACAAATGGCTGGACATGCCCAAAGCTAGACACCTTATGGCTATCCCCTCTTCTGGTTCTTCCCCCAACCAGATGGTTCCTGGCAGCCTTACCAGCTTGCCCTCGGGTCTGGTGGTGGTGCTGCTGAATGCCAGGTCGGCCCAAAATAAAATCTCCCTCATCCATGATTTAATTGTGGATGAGGGGGCTGACCTGGTATGTATTACTGAGACCTGGGTGAAGGAACTGGGAGGGGTTACTCTCTCCCAGCTATGCCCTCCTGGGTGCAGCACCAACACAGACTCGAGGGTCGGGGGCGGGTTGCCATGGTCTATAGGAATTCAATCCCTCTCTCCAGGCTTCCTGCTCATTCGAGTGCAGATCTTGAGTGTCTGTACCTTGTGTTGGGTACCCAGGACAGATTAGGGATTCTGTTGGTATACTGCCCACCCCGCTGCCCATCAGACTCCCTGCCTGAGCTGACGGAGGTGGTCTCGGACTTGGTGTTGAGGACCCCTAGGATGATGGTCCTGGGGGATCTCAACTTCCATGCCAAGGCTGCTGTATCCGGGGCGGCGCAGGACTTCATGGCCGCCATGACAACCATGGGGCTGTCCCAACATGTCATCAGCCCAACGCATACAAAAGGACACACGCTTGATCTGGTTTTCTCGACTGGGCAGGAGGATGGTGATCTGAAAGTGGAGGAATTAACATCTGTCCCTTTGTCATGGTCAGATCACTTCCTGCTGAGGTTTAGACTTCTGGCAGCCTTCCCCCTCTGCAAGCATGAGGGACCTATTAAAATGGTCCGCCCCCGGAGGCTAATGGATTCCAATGGATTCCAGAGGGCTCTGGGAGATTTTCCTGCTGGTATGGCTGGTGCTCCTGTCGAAGCCCAGGTGTCAGGAGAGCCCTAGCTGCCTCTTTAAGTCCCCTCCAGTAGCCAAAATAAGACCCAGACAACAGGGATTCTTTCCAAGGCTTTATTCCTTTACAATTTAATGACTCTTTCAGATGCTAATTGCCAGCAACTAAGCAAGGAACTGCAAAGGGTATCTTAGCAGGGTAACCTAAGCTCCATGTATGCAGTTGGTCCCCATTTGGAGGAGAAGGGCAGGAAAGCTCTGAAACCTATGGGCTAAGAGGGGAGGCTCCCCCCCTTACCCATGGGGCATCGGGGTGCAGCCGTTGCTGTAGCGCCAAGCGGGCTGAGTGCCTCCTCTGAGCGCCCTCCACCTTGCACCTCTCTCTGCGCCGGCACCTTGCGTCTAGCAACAACCGCTCTCCCACTCTTTCACTGCCAGGGTCACTATCTCTCTCAGGAATGCGAGCAGGGGGGCCTCTCCCTGCAGCTGCACCTCTGAGAGACGAGCGGGCTCCTCTCCCATGGGTTGTAGCTCTTCCTCAGAATCAGAACTGCTTTGGGGCTCTATGGGCTCAGTTCCAACCCTGACACCAGGTTGCTCTGTGGAATGCAGAGATGACTCAGGCAGTTGACACGATCGCACCCAAGCGTCCTCTCCCTCTGAGCAGAGCCTGGCCAGCTCCTTGGTATACATCTGAGCTGAGGGCAATTAAGCAAGAGGGGAGATGACTAGAACGCAGGTGGAGGAAAACTCATGCTGAGTCTAACCGAACACAGTTAAGAGCTCATTATCAAGCCTACTCTGTGGCAGTGAGGGTGGCAAAGACAGTTCTTTTCCACCAGCATTGCATCTTCTCAGTGTCGTCCAGCGGAGCTTTTCTGAGTGGTTTGCGGCTTGTTACATTCTGGGCCAGGGAGAGAGACTGTGGAACCCTCGGTTGCATGCTGTGACGACTTTGCACAGCACTTTGAAGATAAAGTCACTCAGATTCGCCATGAATTGGACACCACGATTAATGCAGTTCCATTGGTAGAGGCATTCAGAGCACCGTCTGGTCCAGTTCTACTGGATGAGTTTCAGTTATTGAGGCCTGAGGATGCGGACAAGGTGCTTGGCCAAGACCGATCAACCACTTGTGTGCTTGGCCCTTGCCCTTCATGGCTTATTACATCAAATAAGGAGGGGATGTTCGGCTGGGTCCAGGAGGTTGTAAATTCCTCCTTGAGAGAGTCGTGCCGGCTGCTTTAAAAGAAGTGGTAATCAGACCACTCCTGAAAAAGCCTAACCTGGACCCGGACAATGTGCTTGAGCGGGTGGTTGCAAGACAGCTCCAGGCACTCTTGAATTAAATGGATTATCTAGATCAATTTCAATCAGGCTTCAGGCCTGGTTTTGGAATGGAAACTGCCTTAGTCGCCCTGTGGGATGACCTCTGCCGGGAGAGGGACAGAGGGAGTGCGACCCTGTTCTCCTGGACCTCCCAGCGGTTTTCTATACCATCAACCATGGTATCCTTCTGGATAGGTTGTCTGGGTTGGGAGCTGGAGGTTCCGCTCCTACTTGGATGGCCGACTCCAGAAGGTTGTGCTGGGGGTTATTGCTCTGCGCCATGGTAATTATGCCATGGGGTTCCACAGGGCTCAGTTTTATCCCCCATGCTGTTTAACATCTACTTGAAACCGCTGGGGTGCCATCAATATGTGGTTGACACCCAGCTCTACCTCTCTTTCTCATCAAACCCAGGTGATGCACTGGCTGTTCTGAATCAGGGCCTGGGCATGGTAATGGACTGAATGAGGGCCAATAAACTGAAACTCAATCCAGACAAGATGGAGGTACTGTTAGCAGATGGTTCGTCTGCCCGGCTAGGTGATATTCAACCTGTTCTGGAGGGGGTTGCACTCCCCCTAAAGGATCAGGTTCATAGTTTGGGGGTGCTCTTGGACCCAGAACTCTCACTTGAGGCACAGGTGAACTCAGTGGCACGGAGCACTTTTTATCAGCTTAGGCTGGTATACTGACTACGCCCTTATCTGGACAGAGATGGCCTAGCTACAGTTATCCATGCTCTGATAACTTCTCGACTGGATTACTGCAATGTGTTACACATTGGGCTGCCCTTGAAAACGGTTCGGAAACTTCAGCTGGTCCAAAATAGGGCAGCAAGATTGTTGGGACTGGCCAACAACCTCATATTATGCCAGTACTTTTCCTGCTGTACTGGCTGCCAGTCCATTTCCGGGCCTGATTCAGAGTGCTGGTATTAACATCCAAAGCCCTTAACGGATAGGGGCCAGGTTATCTGAAGGATCGCCTCCTCCCATATGTGCTTGCCTGAACTTTAAGATCATCTTCAGAGGCCCTTCTCTATGAACCCCTGCCAAGGGACGTGAGGAGGGTGGTGTCAGGGTGGATACTGAGCCCATAGAGCCCAGAGTAGTTCTGATTCTAAGGAGGGCCAACCACCCGTGGGAGAGGAGCTCGCTCATCTCTCACAGGCACAGCGGCAGGGAGAGATTCCTCCTGCCTATATTCCTGAGAGAGATGGTGACCCTAGCAGTGAGAAAGTGGGAGATGGGATCTTGCTGGACACTCGGTGGAGACGGAGGGAGCGGCACCTGATGGAGGGCGCCGAGAGGTGGCACTCTGCCCACTTGGTGCTAAAACAACGGTTGCATCCCGAGGATCCCCGGGGAAGAGGGAGGACCTCTCCATAGCCCATAAGTTCAGAGTTTTCTCGCTCTTCCCCTTCAAATGGGGACCAACTGCCTTACCCGGAGCTTAAGCTACTCTGCTAACTATCCCAGTGTGTTTCCTTGCTTAGTCGCTGGTGATTAGCATCTGAAAGAGTCAGTAAGTTGAAAGGAATAAAGCCTTGGAAAGAATCCCTTTCGTCTGTGTCGTGAGTTGGCTATTGGGGGGGACTTAAAGAGGCAGCTAGGGCGCTCCAGACAGGTGGCTACTAGGAGGAGGGCTTTTTCTGCTGAGGCACCCAGGCTCCCTAGTGAGGTTTGCCTGGCACCTACATTGTATTCTTTCCGGCACCAGGTGAAGACCTTTTTATTTTCCCAGGCATTTTAGCATTTTAGCTCTTTAGACTTTATCTTTGCTGTTTTAAATCTGTATTTTAAATCCCTGCACTGCTGCTAGGTTTTATTCTGGTTTTATTCTGGTTATATTGTTTACTGTGGTTTTAATGTTTTATATATTTTGTGTTGTTTTATTGTGTGCTCTTTGGTTTAAATTTTTGTGAACTGCCCAGAGAGCTTTGGCTATTGGGCAGTATAGAAATGAAATAAGTAAGTAAGTAAGTAAGTAAGTTGCAAGGGAATGGGAAACCAAACAAAGTTTTGTTGCTTTTTCTCAAGAAACCAGAATGAAAATGTAAGGGGCAAACACATAGTTCCATGTCAAGAAAATGTACTGAAGGTACAAAAGTGGTAAGACACACTACACAGCAGACAGGAAAGTCCATGGGTGGGATCCAAAGAGCTACTTTAGGCACGCCCAAGAGCATAGGCACAACCAGTGGGATTTTTTACTGGAACAGGTCACCATAGCATATCACACACTGCTTTTAAAAGCCACCTTAGTTCCAAATCTAGGTTTCCATCTGGCTTCAGAAATATAAGCCCGAAGTCCCTTGGGATTTGTGTTGTTCTTTGGATCCCAGCTCTTGTCATTCTGAAACGCCCTCAAAGTGGTCTAATTGGGGAGTGAGCTTTCCTAGGTTCCTGAACATTCTAAAAAAGAAATGTAAAATGTCAGGGAAGGAGAAAGGGGGGAGAAACCCAATACATATACAATATAATTTTCTTTGCTTTTCTATAACTCCCACAACACACTGTGCAAAAAAAATTAAGTACAATTTATATCACAATATCTTGGTCCTGGTCAGTTCAATACTACACCATATTGAATTGTGGGTTTATTGAGATGTGGAAGGTTTCTATCCCTGCCCCCTCCACTCCAGCTCGAAGAAAAACCTTAAAAACTCACATACTTTAAAATATTACAAAACTACAAAAGCAATGCAACAAAGAAAAAAATCTATAAAACTGATGAAAAGCAGCACTGTCTCCCACCCTCCTTCTACATAACTACGCTGAGGGCAATAAAGAATGCAACTCACTTGTAAGTAGTTTAGACCAAAGGAGTGTATTATACAATCTTGTTGGAGTAAAGGTGAGAGAAGTTAATAATATTTTCCTTGGGGAGTGGAATTGGGACCGTGGCTATTTAATGGAATTATTAATGACCTAGATCAGGAAATTGAAATAGAAATGGTAAAATTTGCTGGTGTCATGAAGTTATTGAGGTTAGTTTTTTATTTTATTTTTCTAGATATTTGTAACCATCTTCTGAGTCTTTATGATAAAGTCCAGAAGGATCAAATCAGTGGATGGGGAGTCTTGGTGACTGAAGAAACTTAACTTAGATGTAATAATATATACTGGGAAAACGTAATCTAAACTTTCTATAATCACAGAGTGGCTCAGAACAAGCAAATATTTCAGAGGAAAAAGAAGTGCAGAGAGCTTCCCTGGAAAGCCAATGGGAAAAGTTAATACCTGTAAAAGACAACATTAGTGTGTGATGATTATATGGTACACTGAATATTCTACTAAAGTACTGGATGTTAAACTTGGATGAAGAAAGTGATTGTGCACTGTAGATTAATATTCTCTTAGGGAACAATCCTATGCATGTTTAGAGAGAAAAAAAGTCTTACAATTCCCAGTATTCCCCAGGCAGCCATGTTGTAGGACTTTTTTTGTCTAAACATGCACAGGATTGTGGCCCTAACCTCTGCTTTTCACATAGAATCATCGACCGCATACTGTTGATACATGAACGTTTACATAAAATGGAAACACACAAGGCAACAGAAATTCAAAGTAAGATGTGTACAGTGCTCTGTAACTGTCAGGATTGCCTTTTATAAGTTGGGGGATGTCCTATCCAAACATGGATGCCCTTTATTGTGCATATGGAATACCTGCAAGACTCATGGGAAAGGCTCATGTAACACTCCTATGTGGATATCAGCGCCCCAGAATGTAACTAACAATGCTAGATCGTGGTGAAAGTGTACAGTGTTCTTTTAAAGATAACGCTACATGTTGCAAATGCATTCAGGACACTCTCTGGTGTCATTTACTCTCAATGTATAGGAGCACAGGGTGGAGAGCACTGACAAGAGAGAAGGGAGGATGATGGTGGCACTAGCAAGATCGTGAGGAGCAGCAGGGTTTTTTCACCACTCTTGCTGAGCACCTCAGTAGCCTTTTCCAACAAGCCATGCTATAGGCACTGTGCTGTGTTCAGACATCATGACAAGCCACCCTGAAAATAAGCCAGCCTGAACAACCCAGCAACAAGCCATGGGTTCTCAGGATGCCTAGTTCACGAAAAATATGCCAGCCGGAGGAAACTGCGCCAAGTTCAGACATCACAACAACCCACCGTGGGTGATCACCCATGGTGGGTTGTTGTGTCAGGCAAACTGGGTTTCTAAGTGGGCACAGGCCCCGGTACAAGAGAGAGAGAAGCTTATTTATGATCCACTGTTTTCAGAAGCAGTAGGAACTGGGCAGGAAAAATACACCAGTCCAACAGGACATACTCAGATCTGTCCTTGAGGTGATCACAAAGTGGGTAATCCATAACTGATGCTGACAACTTCCTAATGTGAATAGAAAGGGTATTCTTGCCACTTAAGAGATTCTTTTCCCCCAAAGCCTGAAGAAAGCAGTGTAAAACATGCTGTAAGAACAGGAATAGAGTAGTTGGCCTAATAGTATAATTGGATTTAAAATAACTAGATAATGCCATTACCATTAACAACAATTGCAGCTATACAAGCCAAAACATTGTTTCTATGGTAATCAGTCTTTTAACTCCATTGCAGAAAATGATAGCATTCAGGGGCTGAGAAGGAATTCCACCCCAGCTCCTTCTAGATCTAAGTACACATGCAGAAGCATAGAAGTGTAGAATTAGCCACAAATGCTAAACCATTTCCCCAACAATTTTCCTGTTTTTATTCTCATTATTAGTTTTACCAACATGTCCTACCAAATTTAGATCTGGACTTTTGTCTTATAGCCTGACACAGAAATATGGCCTACTATAAATGCTAAAGATGTAAATGCTGGAGATGTATGTTGTGATAGCACATGAATAAACCTCCAGTATAAATCTGTCCATGGAAACACTGGGGAGGAAAACAGCAAGGCTGAAAATGAAGATCAGTTGTCTTGACAGTTTATGGTGCTGTTGCATTGTTACAAACCTAAACAGGCCTTAGCTAGGTCAGTGCCATTATGGGAGATGGTCTGCGACTTCCATATGAGCTTCTTTCAGCCTTCCAAGGGAATAACAAGAAGTCAGATGTGGGCAGATTTCTGGTTCATGGGATCTACTTTGTTGTTTGCTAGGACCCTGAGGTCCATCAACCAGAACCAAGTGTAAAAGCATGGCTTGTAGGGGAAGCTAGATGAAAAATGGTTGTTCAGGGAGTAGAGCCAATTGCCTACGGGCCATGCCCTGGAATGGCCTGTGTAGACAAGTACAAGTCTATAACTGAATTACAGAGATCACTGAATCTAAGGGTGAAATTTGAGCAAGGGAGCCATGCGAGGGGGAAGCAAGACTTTTTGTTGTTTTAAATAACTGGGTGCCCAAAACCCATGGCAATCCACTGCAAGTCATCTAGTGATCTGCCAGTAAATCTATCTTCTGCACACCCCTGCTGTTACTAATAAGGTGCTTTACTTAAGTATATATAGTGTCTCTTTGTATTCCCTACCTTTAGCCAAATCAGTGTAATGGTGGAAGCTTCGTGCTACCCAATAAGGGGCCAACACAGTCCATTGTTTATCTTTCACAAAGCTTTTTCTCCTCCTCTGGATCACTCCTTCTGCTTTTTCTTAAAGTATGTCACCAGTTCCGGCATCATTTGTGGAACCAGAGTTAGATAGGCTGGCCACTAAGCCATGAGTTTTCACTTAGGGTTTGTTCTTGTGTTATTTTGGCAGTGTGGTTGCCTGCCACAACCCTTCAAGTTAAGAGCTATGCAATCTAACATGGCATGGCCAATCTTGGCTCCCTGGCATTCTCTCTATTGCCAAATATGTTTGGCTGGCTAATGCCAGTGTAGCTTAGTGACTACAAGACTGATCTGTGAGCCAGGGAATCTCTAGAACAAATTTCCAACTCAGCCACAAGTCATAAGAATGTAGGAAGAGCCCTGCTGAATAAAACCAATGCCCTATGTAGTCCAGCATCCTGTTTCTCGCAGTGGCTAACAGGAGGATATCCTACAAGCAGAATACGAAGACAATTGCCCTCTCCCTCTGTTGTTCCCCAGCAAATTGTATTCAGAGGCAGCAACATAGTGGTAGCACATAGCCACCATGACTAGTAGCCACTGATAGCCCTATCCTCCATGAATTTGTCCAACCCCTTTTTAAAGCTAATTGCCTTTAACACATTAGGTGGCAGCAAATTTCATAGGTTAGTTATGGATTCTATGAAGAAGTACTTCTTGTTGTCTGCCCTGAGTCTCCCACTAATCAACTTTGTTGGATTACCCTAGGTTTCTGGTCCTGACTTGTTTGGATAAGTCATAGTTAATCATAGTTTGTCATGGTTCCAATAAAACAACAAACAGTGGTTAGTTGAAAACGGAAACAAGTGCTTCCAGTCACCTCCAATCTCGCTATCACAATGTAATGCTACCCAGGAACATGGGAAGCTGCCTTATCCTGACTCAGGCCACTGGTCCACCCAGCTTGGTATTGTCGACAGTGACTGGCAACAGCCCTCCGGGGTTTCAGACAGGAATTTCTCCTAGCCCTACCTGGAGATGCTCGGGATCTGACCTAGGACTTTCTGCATGCAATGCAGATGCTCTGCCGCTGAACTACACCACCTCCACATCTTGGACCATATGATAGTTGACTTAGGCAAGCCACTACTATTTTAGCCTTAGTCCCTCATCCCCACGGGAATAACAACTCCCTATCTTACAAGGTTGTTGGCGAGTATTACTGAGATAACATAGGTGAAATGTAATGAACACTCATATAAGTGCAAAGTATAATTACTACTGCTGTTATTACTAGTACATGTAGCGCTCAACTAATAAAGCATCACAGTTTACCAGTCAGATACTTACCCAGGGACAACTGCTACTTGCTCAGGCAGATGGCAAATTAAATTTCTGTAATGACATCCACTCACTGCTTAGGTCAAAGATAATGCTTTTCAGGCTAATGACAATTTCTATATGGCCATTATTGAAAAGGGAGGGCATATTATTATTTCTTTGTCTTGCTTGCATGAGAAAGTAAATCCTTTTAAATCCTTAAAAAGGGGGAAAGAAGAGTACTTAAAGCAAAGTCAAGTAAAAATCTAGAGGCCCCTAAACACCAGTATGAATTTCTAACCATCACAATAATTATGTTTGTGCATTTACTGGCAAGTGATAAACACTGCAAAGACATTTCACAATATTGCTGAACATCAAACAGTGTCCTTCCTCCTGCCTTCAAATTCAAAACTCCTTTTAAAAAAAACCAGTGTGGGGATTCAAAGTTCAAAAATCATTCACTGAAATAGAAACAGGATGTGATGCTAGCATTTGTTCCCAGCTGAATCATTTCAAAGAAAACTAACAGCATGCATTTGAAAGAAAAGAAGGAATTATTAAAAACTGCAGGCATCTCAAGACTGTTACAAGGAATAACTGCCCCACAGTATTTCACAATCATATCACCTCTCTAAACTTGTCCATTTGTTCATTTGTTCTCTTTTGCTCCCTCTGTCTCACACACACACACACACACACACAGATAAAACAAAGAGAATTCTGGAGTGCAATGAATGATCAGCTCTGGTTTTTCCTATTATAGAACACTAGAAAGAAAGATAATTGTAAGACGGACCACACAAGTGCAAATTAATAAGGCCGTTAGGTAGCTGCCATACAGAATCAGAGCATTGGTCCATCCTGCTCTAGTGATTGGTAGTAGCTCTCCAAAGTTTCAGACAAGAAACTTCCTGAGCTCTACCTGAAGATACCAGGGACTGAACCTCTGACCTCGGAAGGGAAAGTTGGAGATCTGACCCCTGACCGCACCCAGGCAGCGTGGAGAAAACTATGCTGGCTGCCTCTCCAAAGTTGGACGACTCTGGAGAGGGGGGAAGGGGGCATGCTGGTGGGAAGGGAGGGGGGAGACCAAAGAGGCCAGGATACAATTTATCTCAGGCCTCCTCCCCACCCCCACCAAGGCACCCTGGCGAGACAGTCTGAAAAGCCCCTCTAGCAAAAATAAGGGGGACTGGAGGATGCCACCCCTCCCGCCCTGCCAACTTCAGCCCGGCAGGGCATAGGAATCTCAGAAGCCTCTGAGTTCGGGGGCTTCTGAGCAGCAAGGGCACAGTCCTTAGGATTGTGCCCCTAGGATATGAATTCATCAATCACCATATTAATTCTGGACTTCTAATATTACAGACCTTTACTGTATACAATTATTAAAAATAAAGAAATCCTCTCAAGCTTTTTTCTTTGCTTTTTAAAAAGCTAAGTAATGAGGCATACAGTGGAGGAAGAATAACCTTTAATAGCTGTTGACAAAAAGGGGCTATAAATAAACCTGTTCATATGAAAAATTTATTGCACTGACCACAATGAATGTACCATATTTGAAGTGGGGGTGGGGGGAAGAGTGCCAGAATAGCCTCAGAATTCATGCACCAGCACGCAAGAGGCCTGATAGAACTTGCTTCACATTTCTACTTGCACATGAGACTCAGCTATTTCCATAATGCAATTTTCTACTAAAATATCATCTAAGAGCAACTGATAAAAACAAGGCAGTCTCCATCAGAACATTAATGAAATGTTAGAATAGTCTTGAATTCTCATTACATTTTTACAAATTGATGGTTATGCACCCTCTTTACTGAAAATAGCTCTAAAACATTGAGCAATAGCTTCTTTTCTTTTCTTTTTTTAATCTCTAATACTATTTTCCTTGGAGTTTGAACAAAAATGTGTTCCTCTTTGGGAAAGTTTCAGGTCATTAATGCCAAAACTTTAGCCAATGCATCATGAGAAAATTGCAGAATTATGTCTGTTTGTGATTACCAACACAAATTTCTCATGAAAATTGGTCCCCCTGGAGCGTTAAAAACTAAATGAGTAAGAAAGTCCAGAATGTGCTTAGTGTGATCAAGATCATTTTGCCCGCCAAAATAGTTCACTGGGATCCTATGTAAACCTCTATATCAGGTTGTTTATTTAAACAACAGTATTAAAAAACTAAAATCAGATCAAACATTGATTCTCAACATGGCTTGATACTGTTCAAATCTGAACAATCAGATGGCTGAAATTCCATTAATTCTCTGTGATTTAAACATCCAAACTTGAGCAGGATCACTAGACAGTAGTCAGAATACTGAGAAGCATACGGTGCATACATTTCTGAAGTTATCTGGGAATTTATATCTTGCTTTAGAAAAGCAGAATACTATTTTTAAAAATCCAAATACAGAATGTGCACGCGTGCACATATGCATACGTATACACATAAACAAATCCAGCTGTGCCTTTCCACAAACATGCTTTCTGCTCACAGAACAGCTGCTTTACACCTCATGCTAGAATGCTGTGCAAGAAAAGCCCAAAGATGATCTTCCTCATGCACAGGAACTTGTACAAACTCTCAACAAGTGGAAACATGAGAACTGATATAGAGAATTTGCTTACCTGTGAATTCTCCTTCTACTTGTTTTCCAAACAATGGCCCAGACACTGGAGTGCTCTCCATTATGTACAACTACATCCTTTTCACAGAAGGAAGAACCGGCCAAGCGGTCGAACTAGGAGGCACTTCAGTTTCTACATCCTCTCTAAAGCTAATATTTTGCATGCCTTCTCAGAAAATGGATGCAGGATTCTGGGTCTGCTCTTGTAGTCAAAGCAGACCAGGAAAAAGGTCAAATAAAAGATGGAAGCATACAAGACAGAAGCTCAGGATTAAGACTCTGTCCTCTCCTTGCTTCCAGCCAAGGATTTAGAGCCAGTCTTGAGTACGGCTTCTTTGTGGACAGAGAAGAGATCACCCAGCCATATGGACTGCTGGCTGGTGCCACTAGGAAGAGCATACCAATTACAGCACAGTGACTTCTTTCATTGCCCTTCCTTTTCATAACTTAATGTCAGGGTTGGATCGGAGTCCAGAGAGCCCCAAAGCAGCTCTGATTCTGAGGAAGAGATAGAAACCGCAGGAGAGGAACCTGCGTGCTGTTCAGAGGGGCAGCCAGGGGGAAAGCCCCTCCCGGTACACATTCCTGAGAGTGATAGTGACTCTGGCAGGGAGAGAGAGGAGCATCAGCAGTTTCTGGACGCTAGGCACCAGCGCACCCTCAAGCGTGAGATGGCAGGCGCTGAGAGGAGGCGCTCATCCCGCTTGGCACGATGGCAACAGCAGCGCCCCGATGCCCCACGCGAAAGGGGTGGACTCTCTCCTCCTAGCTCATAAGTACAGAGGTTTCCCGTGTTCCCCTCCAAGCGGAGATCAACTGATTCCTAAGTTTAGAACCCCCGAGTAGGCAGCTCTCTTAAGTCTCACTCGTAGGATCACACAATTAGGAACTGTAAGCGTCATTAGATTGAATGGGAATAAAGCCTTGGGAAAGAGCCCTATTGTCTGCGTGTTGATTCTGGCTACCTGAGGATTTCAGAAGGCAGCAGGGGCAACCTCCTTGACACTTAGAAGACTTCAAACCAATTGTCAAGGGCTCCTTGGAGGCCTCTCTCAGTCTAATCCAGTAGCCAAGTCCAGACACAGACAAATGGATTCTTTTCAAAGCTTTATTCCTCTTTTACAACTTAACAACTCTACTGTTAGCAACTAGATATGAGCAGCAGAATACCTATGCCCTACGTTGGAACAGTTGGTCCCCGTTTGAAAGGGAATTACTGGCAGACCCCTGAACTTAAGGACTAGGGGGAATCACTCCCCTTTTCCCTTGGATCCTCTGGGCGCAGCCGTTATTTGCGCGCCAACCGGGCACTACACCTTTTTTCTGCGCCCTCCATTTGGCGCCGCTCTCTGCGTCAGCGTTGCGCATCCATCAAGTCTGCTTCCCGCGCTCTGTCACTCCCAGGACTGCTATCTAAGCTAGGAATGCTGGTGGGAGGAATCTCCGTCCGCTGTTGGCCCTGGGAAAGAGGAGTGCGCTCCTCTCCCAGGAGCGACTCCTCTTCCTCAGAATCGGAACTACTCTGGGATTCTATGGGCTCAGTGTCCACCCTGACACCAATTTTGTGGATGCTGCTGAGAGCTCCCTGTGGCAGTACGCCATACACAAGCCATAGTGGAGCACATTCTCCTCTCCTCTCCTCCCCACCCCACACACATCTCTGTGCCATCACTGATGATGGCACTGGCACATACAGGAGGAGGGCTATATGAAATCCATGGTATACTTCCTAAGTATCTGCAGATCCCAGAAACATGGGGTAAATGTACTTGTCTTTTCCAAGGAGCAGAGGGCAGGGCACTATGAATGCACTCTTAGCCACAGCTGTGTATACTCTATGCTTAAACATGTATACATTAAAATACTGCACCCAGGCAATTAAAATTATGCACACAAAAAAATCTGGATTCTGCAACTGTGTACCAATTTACATACTCACTTACTCACTCACTATCTGTCTGTCATTCTGTGTAATTTATTCTAGTCTTGCTGTTCTCAGGATAGACAAGAGGCCAGACAGATCTCTGTAGCTTTGTTTCCAATCACCAGGAGTCTTTATTAATCATCCATTTAACTTCTGAGATTTCAGCAGGCATTGTCTCAATTTGCTTTCAAGAATATATTTGGCAACAGAAAGGGCTAGAAACCTTGTTTTTTTTTAAGCTGATATTCTCAACATGAAGAATTCTTCACCCATTTCCACATTCTGTACTCCCCTCCAGAACCATAGTTTACACTTAGCCCTGCCTTTCAGCTTCAGTGTTAGGCATACAAATAAATAATAACAGGCAAATGAGCAAATGGATGGTGGTGTCCCCAGCTCCCAACTCCAAGGAAGGGACAACCCTCCCAATGTAGAAACTTCTAATTACAAGATGGAGAACTAGGGTGGCTAGGTGTCCTTGTTGTTGTTGTTCAATCATTAAGTTGTGTCCAACTCTTCGGGACACATGGACCATAGCATGCCAGGCCTTCCTGTCCTGTGCTCTCTCCCAGAGCGTGCTCAAGTTCATATTCATTGCATCGGTGATGCTATCTAGCCATCTCATCCTCTGCCATCCCTTTCTCCTTTTGCCTTCAGTCTTTCCCAGCGTCAGGGTCTTTTCCAGGAAGTTTTCTCTTCGTATTAGGTGGCCAAAATATTTGAGCTTCAGCTTCAGTATCTGTCCTTCCAATGAGCAGTCAGGGTTGATTTCCTTTAGGATGGATTAATTTGACCTCCTTGCAGTCCAGGGGACTGTAAGAGTCTTCTCCAGCACCTCAGTTCGAAAGCATCAATTCTTTGGCGCTCAGCCTTCCTTATAGTCCAGCTCTCACAGCCATACATTACTATTGGGAAAACCATAGCTTTGATTAGACGGACCTTTGTCGGCAAGGTGATGTATCTGCTTCTTATCATGCTGTCTAGGTTTGCCATAGCTTTCCTCCCACGGAGCAAGCGTCTTTTAATTTCATGGCTACAGTCACCGTCTGCGGTGATCTTGGAGCCCAAGAAAGTAAAATCTGTCACTGCTTCCATTTCTTCCCCTTCTATATGCCAGGAAGTGATGGGGCCAGATGCCATGATCTTAGTTTTTTTAACTTTGAGTTTCAAACCAGCTTTTGCACTCCCCACTTTCACCTTCAACAAGAGGCTCTTTAGATCCTCTTCACTTTCTGCCATTAGGGTGGTATCGTCTGCGTATCTGAGGTTGTTGATAATTCTCCCGGCAATCTTAATTCCGACCTGTGATTCATCCAACCCCATGTTTCTCATGATGTACTCTGCATATAAGTTAAATAAGCAGGGCGACAATATGCAGCCTTGTACTCCTTTCCCAATTTTGAACCAATTGGTTGTTCCAAGTCTGGTTCTTACTGTTGCTTCTTGACCCTCGTACAGGTTTCTCAGGAGACAGGTAAGGTGGTCTGCTACTCCCATCTCTTTAAGAATTTGCCACAGTTTGTTGTGATCCACACAATCAAAGGCTTTAGCATAGTCAATGAAGCAGAAATAGACGTTTTTCTGGAATTCTCTTGCTTTCTCCAGGATCCAGCGAAAGTTGGCGATTTGATCTCTAGTTTCTTTGCCTCTTCGAAACCCTGCTTGTACCTCCAGTAGTTCTTGGTTCACATACTGCTGAAGCCTAGCTTGTAGGATTTTGAGCATAACCTTGCTGGCATGTGAAATGAGCGCAATTGTACAGTAGTTTGAACACTCTTTGGCATTGCCCTTGTTTGGAATTGGAATGTAAACTGACCTTTTCCAGTCTTGTGGCCACTGTTGAGTGTTCCAAATTTGTTGGCATATTGAGTGCAGCACTTTAACAGCATCATCTTTTAGGATTTTAAATAGCTCAGCTGGAATACTGTCATCTCCACTAACTTTGTTGTTAGTAATGCTTCCTAAGGCCCACTTGACTTCACTCTCTAGGATGTCCGGCTCAAGTTCAGTGACCGCACTATTATAGCTATCAGGGACATTCAGATCTTTCCTGTATAGTTCTTCTGTGTATTCTTTCCACCTCTTCTTAATCTCATCTGCTTCTGTTAGGTCCCTGCCTTCTTTGTCCTTTATCATGCCCGTCTTTGTACAAAACGTTCCCTTGATATCTCTGATTTTCTTGAAAAGATCTCTAGTCTTTCCCATTCTATTGTTTTCCTCGATTTCTTTGCATTATTCATTTAAGAAGGCCTTCTTGTCTCTCCTTACTATTCTCTGGAACTCTGCATTCAGTTGGATATATCTTCCCCTTTCTCCCTTGCTTTTCGCTTCCCTTCTTTCTTCAGCTACTTATAAAGCCTCATCAGACAGCCACTTTGCTTTCTTGCATTTCTTTTTCTTTGGGATGGATTTCGTTGCTGCCTCCTGAACAATGTTATGGACCTCCGTCCATAGTTCCTCAGGCACTCTGTCTATCAGGTCTAATCCCTGAAATCTATTCATCACTTCCACTGTATATTCATAAGGGATATGATTTAGGTCATACCTGAATGATTTAGTGGTTTTCCCTACGTTCTTCAATTTAAGCCAAAATTTTGCAACAAGAAGCTCATGATCTGAGCCACAGTCAGCTCCAGGTCTTGTTTTTACTGACTGTTAGGGATGTCAGAGAATTCCACCACGGATCTCGGGGAGGCCGAATGCCAGCGCATTTGGCCCCTCGAAATCTGTGGCAGAACAGTCTGCCCCCCCCGGGACAAGACTTACCTGGGGCGGATCTTCCTGGCGGTGGCGGCTCCGGCGGCGGCCGGTCTTCCTACCGGCTGCCGTCACCACCATTTCCAGTTTAAAAAAAAAAAAAGATGTGATAGGCTACGTAAACATTTACGTAGCCTATCACGGCTAGGTTTAAAAAAAAACTGTGATAGGCTATGTAAATGTTTACGTAGCCTATCACAGCTGACTTAAAAAAACAAACAAACGCGCATACGCAAATGGCGGCGGCCACAGCCGCCGCCATTTGCGTTCCTTATTTTGGCACCTCTTAGTCTACGTCAAGACTAATGCTACGCTATTTGCTACGGATGCTACGCTATTTGCGTTCCCCTTATTTTCGCCGTCTTAGTCTACGTAAATCTTGACGTAGACTAAGACGTGCCAAAATAAGGAATGCAAATGGTGGCGGCCGTGGCCGCCGCCATTTGCGTACGTGCGGGTTTTTTTTTTTTTAAGTCAGCCGTGATAGGCTACGTAAACATTTACATAGCCTATCACAGTTTTTTTTTAAACCTAGCCGTGATAGGCTACGTAAATGTTTACGTAGCCTATCACGTCTTTTTTTTTTTTAACTGGAAATGGTGGTGGCGTATGCGTGTTTTGCGTACACGCGTTGTTGTTGTTGTTGTTTTTTAAGTCAGCTGTGATAGGCTACGTAAAGATTTACGTAGCCTATCACGGCTGACTCCAGGGACCCAAATGGCGGCGGCCACGGCCGCCACCATTTGCGTCTCTGCTAGCCAGCGGCCGGACGTCCGGCTGCTGGCGGAGCCAGCCGGCGGCTCTGCAGAATCCCTGCGGAGCACAGCCAGCTGGCCAGGATTCCGGGGGGGGGAGGAACGGAGTGTCTCCCCCCCCCATCCAGGATCCCGGGGGGAGGGACGGAGCGCCTCCCCCCCCACCATCAACATAATCCGCGAAAGGTAAGTGCCTTTCGTACATCCCTACTGACTGTATAGAGCTTCTCCATCTTTGGCTGCAAAGTACATAATCAATCTGATTTTGATAGTGACCATCTGGTGATGTCCATGTGTAGAGTCGCCTCTTGTGCTGTTGGAAAAGAGTGTTTGCTATGATCAGCGTGTTCTCTTGGCAAAACTCTATTAGCCTTTGTCCTGCTTCATTTTGTACACCAAGGCTATGCTTGCCTGTTATCCCGGTGATTTCTTGAGTTCCTGCTTTGGCATTCCAATCCCCTATGATGAAAAGGACATATTTTTTTGGTGTTAGTTCTAGAAGGTGTTGCAGGGCTTCATAGAACCGATCAACCTCAGCTTCTTCGGCCTCAGTGGTTGGGGCATAGACTTGAATTACTGTGATGTTGAATGGTTTGCCTTGGATTCGTACTGAGATCATTCTATCGTTTTTGAGATTGTACCCCAGTACTGCTTTTCCCACCCTTTTGTTGACTATGAATGCTACTCCATTTCTTCTAAGGGATTCTTGCCCACAGTAGTAGATCTAATGGTCACCTGAATTAAATTTGGCCGTGCTTGTCCATTTTAGTTCGCTGATTCCCAAGATGTCGATGTTCAATCTTGCCATCTCATGTTTGACCACCTCCAGCTTACCTTGATTCATTGATCTGACATTCCAGGTTCCTAAACAATATTGTTCTTTACAGCATCGGATTTTCTTTTCACCGCCAGACACATCCACAGCTGAGTGTCCTTTTGGCTTTGGCCCAGCCGCTTCACTCTTTCTGGCGCTACTTGGAAATACCCTCTGCTCTTCCCCAGTAGTATATTGGACACATTCCGACCTGAGGGGCTCATCTTCCGGCGTCATCTCTTTTAGCCTTGTGATACGTTCCATGGGGTTTTCTTGGCAGGAATACTGGAGTGGGTTGCCATTTCCTTCTCCAGTGAACCACATTTTGTCAGAACTCTCTGCCATGACCTGTCCGTCTTGGGTGGCCCTGCACGGCATAGCTTATGGCTTCACTGAGTTACGCAAGCCCCTTCGCCACAAGGCAGAGCTCCATGAAGGGGGGCTAGGTGTCCTACTTGACAAAGAACAGTCCTCTGTTTGAAAGGCTGTCCAGTCCAAGTCTGATGTAAAGAAAAAGAATGACAAGAAGAATGAGCAGCAGGAGCCTTGAACTTGCCATCAATAGTTAGCAGACTAAGCAGGCACACAGCTCACCTTGGCACAGTCCTTCCAACTATGATGTGATGTATTGTATTTCTGTTTACTTCTCAATTTGCACCTATCCATACAAATTAGCATATGCACATGTTATGCAAATTGCTATCCTCTTTTGTCCTCTTTTTGAGGATGCATTTCCTCTCTTTTAGCAATGCATGTAGAACAGCCTTGGACATCCTCTTGCACAAAGGAACTGCATGACAAAGGCTTTTTAGCAGTACTTCCAGTGCCAAACTTTCAAAAACAGAAGAAAATTAAACCACTGTACAGTGTGATATTTAATCTCTCAGATCAAAGGAAATAGCCTTCTTTCAAAAAAAAAAAAAATGCACAAGTGAAATAAAAGGTGACACATAAAATCCATTTGCAGATTTATAATATGACAGAACTGATCATGATTTGGCTATTTGTGGGCATTTTTAGTTATTCTCCCTTGGATACATTTCCATGCTTAATGTATGAGATGAAAGCAGGGCCATGCTTTCCAAGGTTCTGTTCTGTGCAATTCCTCCCCCTCCCCTCCCCCGCTGTCCCTGCTTTAATAACTTTATTGGTCCTTTAATCTCTTTGAGAGTTTTTGTGATTTCAATCACTACAATTACTTTAAAAACTAATGTGTGCACTTCTGGTGTAAATGCAGAAAAGGGGAAAGACACTGTCAGGGATTTCATCCAAAATAAAGAAAGGGTGATTGCTTATCTGTAAGCATTGTTCTTCTAACATTCAGAAACAGTCACAAACACTGGACCAGGAATCTTCAGACCATACCTCAGAACCATCTAGAGTGCACTTTGCCATTCTGTTTAATTTGTATGCTCAGAGAGGTGGGGATGGTGCCCAATTCCTTACATGACTGCTTCAGAATTGACCATTACTGACATGAGAAAAGAAGTATCTATAGGGGTAGCAGGACAGAGGACTTCTCAAACAACAATTACGAATACGTAACTTTGTTCTTTCCTCTGGGCACTTCCAGACATGGGAGACTAGCAAGCTGTCTTGCTTGGACTATAGCATAAATCAGCTTTCCCCATCCTGGTGCCCTTCAATTGTTTTGGATAACTCCCAGCATTCCTGACCATTGGCCATGCTGGCTGGGGCTGATGGGAGGTGAAGTCCAAAACATCTGGAAGGCACAAAGTTGGGGAAGGCTGGCCTAAATGGTTGTCACACTAGAAATGATACTTTATAGCCACTCTCTCCTACATAGACTTCCTGGATCTCCTCAAGTTTGAGAAGCCTGTCACACAAGGCTAACCACAAAGATATACTACTGCCTCTTTAGTTTGCCTGCTACCCATTCACCTCTCATGTTTGCTCCATTCTTCCCATTTATCCTGTCCATTCTAAATCTGATTCCTTGTTCCACAATGCCCTGAGAACTGACAACATGGCTCTGGTGCTTTAGCTTATCTAAGGTTCTATAATTCTATGTGCCCACCACAGATAGCCTTATCAGAGCGATCCTCACCTGCAGCTGATAATCCTGCTCAGTTTGTGAAGCTATGCCACTCTGTGAAGACCCTGTGGAATGGTAAGAACAGAGTTCCCCTGTATAGCCTGCCAATAATGAGCATGGTATCTCTGGAGGAGATACCCAGCTGTACCATGAATGGCTGGAGATGATGGGGTTTGTAATACAACTCATCTAGAGGGCACCAGATTGGGGAAGGCTGTTCTAATTAATCTGCCTAGAGGATAAACACTTAAATGTGCAGCTGCAAGACTTCCAGTAAAACCTAACCATGGGTTGCAGAGAACATCGCTTTTTCTAGGGATGTAAAATTCTCTTCTGTTTAACTACTTCAACTGGACAGAGGTAGTGAAGATGATAATCTGGGGTCCACTATGCTGGGACTGCATATCTGATTCGTTCAGTAGGTTTTTACTACCCTGGAGAACATCTACAAACCACAACCAATAAATTATGGAGCTATGATCATGAAGTTGGCATATAACTAAAAGAAAGACGGTTGGTGATTAGTGACAATGGTAGAGGTCCACTGTAGGAAATCATTAAATCTACAATTTAAAGAAGCAACATATACAACAATATAAAACCACCTAAAATCAAAGAGCACACAAAATATAAACATAGCAGCCAGTTAAAACATCATTAAATTAAAAACATACACAGCAACAGAGACGAAAAATCAGCTCTATAGGACAAATGCCTATTTAAATAAAAAGTTACCACCATATGCAACTCAGACATTGCAGGACAGAGAGAAGGTGTCTGATCTGGGCATGGTTACACATGGCTTAGTTACATCTCATTTGCATTACTGCAAGATACTCTATGTGGGACAGCTTTTGGTTTTCTGGGGAGCCTAGGATGATGAAACAAGTGGGACGACAGCTAGAGCAAGAACTGACAATAGCAATTAGTAGGTGTTCAATTGATACTTACACAATTATATTTGGAAGTTTCCTATGTATGTGTACCTGTGGAAATTAGTTATCTATGTAACATTTTCCAAGAACACCCCTATGTATGGGAGCCAAGAAGAACTCAATATCCCTAAACAGGGACTGTTCCTGAAAAACAGGTCATCGATCAGTGGTAGAAGGCATGAACAACATATTCCAACATGGATTAACAAATCCTTCAAGAAGATGAGAGTTAGCCATCTGGCTCTGGACAAGACTTAAGTGCCTATTATGGAGAGCACTTCATTCGAGGCTAGGGGTGCCATTTAAGTAGGCAAGTTAAACCATTTCTGCATGTATGCAGGCAACGTCCTTCCCTCCAGTTTTACGTCAGATGTTGATAATATTCCAGGGATTCCCAAATCTTTAGCCCTGCACATTTAATGATCACTCCTCTGTGTGACACTCAACAAAAACACTGGGAAGGATCCAGAGTTCAGCTCATGCAAGGGGGATTTGGGCTTATATCACTCAAACCCTCTACGCTACATGGCCACGTATATTTTAAACGAATGAGCCCTTTTTTAGAACTTTCTGACAAGGCATGAGGGTCTGCCTTTAAAAAACAAAGTGTAGAAATCCCACTGCATATGGGTCAAGCCTTTGGGTAGTTCTTTATATTGTGGCTATTGGGTTGTATCCAGGATCTGCCTTCCATTGATGGAAGGGCTTTACTCACAGAAGATGCCTCTGCATGACTACAGCTCACCCCATTTAATAAGGTTCCTCGACCCTCTGTGTAGTGTTTTCTTGGGGCTGGAGGGGCTCCATGGGGAGGAGTGGCTTACACCAGCCCAGTTGCACATGACTAAGACTGGATTCAACTCATTGTCTGTACCTCTTATCCTGTTATCTACAAAAAAGACAACAGCAGATGTTATGATCTTCGCAGGAATGGCATTAAAAATTTCCTGCATGTGACTTAAGAACATTAAGAAGAGCCATGCTGAATCAGTCCAAGGGTCCATCTAGTCCAACATTCTGTTCATACAGTGGCCAACCAGCTGCACACGGGAAACCCACAGGCAGGACATAAGTGCAACAGCACCCCTCAAGAACCCTAGTGACAAGTTCTTCCAACTTCTAGTGTAACGTTGCCTCATAGAGGGCAGCCACCATGATACAAGTCTTTTGCTTCCAATAGCTACCAGTGATGTGGGGCAAGGATAGTCACAACATGGTAAGAGATGCTAATGTTAAACAGAAATCCACCATGGCAGAACCATTTTGGGCTGTATCTCTATGGTGTATGTAATGCTTGTCTGGTTCAAAGAGTTTCTCCTCTACTCCTCACTGGCATAAGGCAGATGTTTTTTAAAACACATATGCACACACAAATATAAAAATAGGTATATTTAATTAAAACTATATAATTGTCTCTCTCTTCTTCTTTTTTATATTCTTAAAGTTTTTATATTCTTAAAAGTTAATTTCAAATAGATATAACTGCAAACACTGGTTATTTAAGATATTTTATTTACTCTGGCTTGGAGCAATGTGTTAAATATTATCACTATAAACTTCAAAGCACTACAAAAGTCTGGTTTTTAGAAATGGGAAAAATATGTAGGCTAAAGCAAAGCTCCTACACAGAGATGAAGATTGGCTTTGGGCCCAGCGCCCATGAAGAGAGATTTAAAAAGGCATTTGAGGCTTTGAATATTTTGGACATATCACTTCATGGCTTTGCTTGTTTATTTGGCAGGATGTAAATATCTGTGAAAAATTTAATAAAGTGCAGATAAAAATCAGCTTTAAAGAGATTCTCTTTCCCAGCCGCTCTTCAGCTGTTTGGTGACATTACTGGTGGCCTTTAAATTAGCACTGCAGATGACACAGCTGACTAGAGGGTTATTCTAATCAGTGGGGAGTCTCAAGCCATCGTGAGGAAGATGCCCTCGCTGACTCGGGCAATGGTATTTCTGGAAGCCAAGCTGCTCCTTTCCATCAAAATAAAAGTGGGCAAAACTGAGCACCTCATGCAAGTTATTAAGCCTGATAAGTCAGACAAAAAAAAATGGGAGCAGAGGAGCCAGGAGCGGGGTGAGAATATCTAGCAATAAATGAAAACTGGCAGATTCAGAAGATAAAAAGAGTTAAACCAGACTATCCCTGGCAGGCTCTTATACCAGCCAGCTCCTCTCTCCCTTCACCTTTCCAAAGGCTGATATTCCTCAAAATTGTTATCATGCAAAGCTGTCATCATGCAATACTGCTGGCACCCATTAAAGCCATCACTGCTGCCCTGTAAACACTCTGATGTCCTATCCACAGAATGATGGAGAACAAAATGAAAACCAAATGGCTCCCGATAGAAAGTCCCACCCACCAACCCCATTTATGGTAGAAAAATCATCTTTCCTCTGGTGGTAGATTTTAAATGGCTAAATACAGTATTCTCCAAGCACATTAAGAAGACAGAGAGAGCCATGCTGGTCCAAAAAAATGAAAAAGCCACCTTTATTAGGACAGTCCAAAATAGTCGCTGGCAGTAGAAGGAACTGACATCTATACATACTGGTGCTTTTTCGTGCCCCTTCCCTCATGAAGGCCACTGGAACCAACTACCCTGTGAGGAAGAGAAACAGGACCATCTGTTCTGGGGTGGGATGTGGTATCATATGGGCCCTCTGAGCCTTACCTGAAGTGGCAAGAGTGGCAAAAATCTGCCAAATTCCAAGTAGGTCCCAGAAGGCAGAGTCCCCACTGTGTAAGACCAACAATGTATGGCCGCATTTTGAGGGCGGCTGGGTCTGAAGGCAGCCTGAAGGCAGCCTGTCTTGTTTTTATTGATGGGCAAGCTGCTCTGGGTGCATTTCTGGATGAAGAACGGGGTATAAATGCTTGAAATAAATAAGTAAATGGAACATTACATTCTTGTAGCATTTTAAAAGGGCTGGCTGTTTAGGAATAGCAGAATCTCTGAGTGCAAAAAGGAAGCATTAGGGGAAGCTAATGTTTGAAAGCTAGAATATTCAACTACCAGCTGATCACTCCTTTATATCTGAAGGCTTGCAAGCCCTCAGAACTGACAGCTATCCTCCCATGGGAATTGGCCATGCTGCTGTGTGAATTGTGGTTTATTCCAATGGGATTCATCTCCAAACAAGATGCCGTCCCTCATCTCGTACATCTGGAGAAAGATTCCAGAGGGACAACTATGTGCTAATCTGTTGAAAACACAACAGTCTTGGAGCATAGTAATGAATGTACTGTGGTATAAGCTCGGATGGACTAGAAACCACTTTGTCACTTTGTATAAAGCATCATACATGTGATGAAGTGGACTCTAGTCTACAAAAACGTACATCATAATATATGTGCTAGTCTTTGAAGGACCACAAAAAGTATCTAAAAGAAGATGGCTTTCAGCAAGAAAGAATCAAGCCTCTGTCAGGCAAAACAATATTTTTATTATTAGATTTCTATATAATTTTAAAAATATTATATTATACAGTTGGACTTAAAAGAACTGTGCCAAACTGGGGGAGGAGGTTCACAAACATTTTCATGTCACCTCAAAACATTGCAAGATGTTGGGTAGCTCAAAGTATTCAATTTTCTGCTATGTATCTAGACCTCCACTGAGGTCTTTTATCCTCTTTGGCTAGACTCTTCCCCAGCTCTGCTCTATTATTGAAGTGCAGAGCACCTAATAGAGGGAAGTCCTCTGCCCTGAAGCCTAGCACTCCATCACCTCTTGCTCATCATCTGGTGTGCTGCCTCCATGAGAAACCCCTAGAGAAATTGGGCCAGTTTCTCTGGGGATTCCAGTTCAAGGGTCTCTGACTGAAGGGGTTCCTGGCTGGCAGGCTCTGTGTGCCACAGCCTGGATCAGAGTTCAGCACCTCTGGTATTCCTCCCCCTCTGATCAGAGTCCAGGCCGATAAGAGGACATAAAAGAGTTCACAGGAGGAAGAGGGAACACATAAACACTCTCATTGCCTTGGTAATCAGACTTGGGCTCCCTGCAGTGACAATGAAGTGCTGCAGGACTGTGTGGCAAAACAGAAAGCATTAGCTTCAGTATCTGCCCTTGCACATCCAAGGGCAGATATTGAATGGGATGCACGCTGGCAGGTCTATCAGGCAGAATTTATGATGTGTGCATGCGTATTATATTCTAATCCATTTTAAGTGTGATGCAATATCCACATCCAATTTGTTAATTTTACCTCTTTTTCCAGTTGTACAAAGGTGTCTTAAATCCACATTCTTGGTTTCAGACCAGATTTCTCCCTCTTTTGTGGGCTGGCAAGGGGTCATATCAACCATACGTATAATACTTGGGGGTTTGGGCCAAATACATGAACTGTATGATTCCTGATGTTTAACATTCAACATCAGTATTGTTTCTGGTGGAACGATGAAGAGAAGTTTTTCTTTTTCTTTTTTCTATAGCTCTTGCATGGAATTCCCACAAGATATATTTTCAGAAAGTAGAAATGCAAATCAGTTGTATTCCCTTGGTGTCAAGTTTTAACATTCAATCGTACCATCAATAAACTTGCCTGCTGCTGCTACAAGGCAGCTCATGGATGGAGAAAGCTTTCAATTATTATTATTTTTCAATTTCTAAACAAAAACATTATGTGTGGTTAAAAATATATTATAAAAATCTTTGTTCATAGAACAAAAGTAGCAAATGCAATCAGCAAATGTCTGTTTCCCTTCTTGTAGCATTACTGTCTAAGAACACTTTCTGAACAGAACCAAATGGTGACTTTAACTAGCATTCTACTTATCTGATAGTGCATACTATCAGATGTCAGAGAGAAAGTCGGTCATAATCTGTTGACATAGAGTGACCTCTGTTCTATTGTTCACTCCCACTGGCCAAGTTCTACTATACACTGCAGGTTAACTTACTTCTGCATCCTAGAGTTACTGTTTGCTGAATATTTATACTTGGCCACCTGCTCTTTCCAGGTCTCACACATTAGAAGTGTGTATACAGTTGGTTCATCATTTGTTGACAAAACTGCTCCCTACAGATTTTTAGTCTTAGTTTCCAGTACCCATGTTCCCCATCATCCATTCCATCTTCTTTGTATGTATTCCCAATGGATACTACTGGACTGACTCTGAACAACTAAAACACTTATAATCACAGAACCCCATCTTTTGCACTTGGGAGAGTCCAGATATTGAATTGACAGGATTTACACTCAGGCCTGTTCACTCCGTACAGTTTTCAACCTGGTAATGCTGCTCTACCTCATCCTCCAATTATTCCTGTATGCTCTCAGTACCAGGAAAGGAAATCAGATCTTATAACTGTAATGGCCTATTCAAAGTGCTGGCAGGAACAATACACACACACACACACACGCACAGGATAAGCTCACATCAATTGGGTATGGCTGGGACAATTTATGATTACTCATTTAGAGAAAGCAGTTAGAAGTAGTAATCAGTGTAATTAATCAATTAGAAATTTAATAATAGATCAAAATCCTTCTCCTACCCTGAATTAATTGATAAGGCTGATAAACAGAGAACCCAGGAATAGATGACGATGATGATACTGATGATGATGATTTTTTGCATTTCTATACTGCCCCATAGCCGAAGCTCTCTGGGAGGTTTACAGCAGTTAAATAGAGAATCTTGAAGGGACAATACAAACAGAAGTTCTGTCCCTATGCTACATTTTAGAAATAAGAACATTCTAGATACATTTTCATGATAAAATCATGGATTTCCTTCAAGTAATAAGGCACAGGCAACCGCAACCAACAGTATGCAGTTGAAATCAATGCCAATACATTTCTTGGGGTGGAGGCTGGGGGAGAACCAGGTTCATAAGGGGGGAAAATACACCTTATTATATTGACCCCAATGTATCTTCCAACCAAATCCTTTCTCAGGGATGCTCCTGAATATTCACTTTCAACCTAGTATCTGTACATTGGGCTCAGTATTATTTTTTTTTAAGTCTTCTACATCTAAAAGTTCCCTCCCTCACTTTCCATGCGATTGGTGCTTTTGCAATTTACTTTCCTGAATATGTCTCTTAAGCCCAGATTTTCAATAATAATGATGTCTTCAATTTGTTCATTCTTTCAAGCCATTTTGGTTCTGGTGGTGATTAACTTGAGGTTGGAAGACCGTGGAATTGGTTAAGAAATTCTAAAGTTATGAATGCACAATGCAGTATTGCCCATTTCCTTCAGCATATGCAGAAGCTACCTTCAACTGATGGTTTGCAATATAGAAATTTGTTTAATCCATATTGATGGATGAGTTAGACATGAAGTCAATTATTCAATTAATGAGCCTTTAAACCAGCAAGATCCCTTCCCTCCTTTTTACCAATAAAAATTGGGGGTAGACAGGTCAGCCTATTTCTGGTACATATCAGTTTCACAAGTGTTCAGTCACAAGTCTGTTCCATCCTGTTTTCTGATTTAAAAAATACATACATAAAACTTCATATTTAAATTGTATCTATTTTCCCCTAAAATATGTATTTTTGTTTGCACTATTTTTGTACATATTTCTGAGATAAAATCTGCACCACAAAGATCAGAAAAGTGTGCAATCCAAACGATAACTGTGTCCTGATCTGCGTAAGAGTCCGTGAAGTGTGAATTATGATGGTTTGCTTAAAAGTGTAGACCAGACAATATTCTTCAGAATTCCTAATAAGGGATTTGGAGAGGGGAGATGATATTGAACATGAGACTAGAAAGACTAGAAGACTAGAAAGAAGACAGGGATAGTAGAACACATAATTAAATAGGCTGGATCCAGATTTAAGCTGGATCAACTGTGCTGACGAAAGTGGACTTCCCCGCCCCCTCCTTTCCATGGCAGCCCCTCCAACCTCTTGAAAATGCTATACAGGGAGTCTGAAGACTCTGCTGAAGGGGGTGATCTATGGTGTAGTGGGGGGAGGGGAAATCCCCCCAAATCAGCCATAGGTACTTTCTGTGAGCAGAGCCCTTCCATCTATGAAAGCCTGCTCCTGAATCCAACTAATTGGGGGGAAGGGGGGGCCCAAAAGTTGGGTGGAGGGACTTCCTGCTAGCAGAGCCTTTCCTCTCATGGAAGGCAGGTCCTGGATCCAAACCCATTATAGGCACTAAAGCAAAACATAACAGCACTGCTGGATCAGACTAAGGGCTCATCTAGTCCACCATCCTATCAAGTGAATGTTTTTGAGAAACCTGCAGCAAGACATAAATTCAACAGCCCTCTCTTGCTGTTTGCCACCTCCCTTACCCCAATTATCAATAAAAGCAATATACATAGCTGGGTCACACTTCAGGGAAAGCCTCAACAAAAAGGTATGCCTAAAATTCAAAACTGTTGTTGTTGTTGTTCAGTCGTGTCCGACTCTTCGTGACCCCATGGACCATAGCACGCCAGGCCTTCCTGTCCTCCTCTCTCTCCCAGAGTGTGCTCAAGTTCATGTTCATTGCATCGGTGATCCTATCTAGTGCCTTTAATCTTTCCCAGCATCAGGGTCTTTTCCAGGGAGTTTTCTCTTCGCATTAGGTGGCCAAAATATTTGAGCTTCAGCTTCAGTATCTGTCCTTCCCATGAGCAGTTAGGGTTGATTTCCTTTAGGATGGACTGATTTGACCTCCTTGCAGTCCAGGGGACTCGTAAGAGTCTGCCTAATATTAGCAGAGAGGGAATTGTACAGGGCAGGAGCTGCAATGCTGAAAGCTCTGTTTTTAGGAGCCCGAAGGAGGCCCTCCAGAATACGCAGGACCACCAGAGTACCTCTCCTGAGGTCTGCAGTAACCCGGCAGGGGTAGAGAAAGTGAAACAGTACTTAAGGTAACCTGGTCCCAAGTTGTTTAGGGCTTTATATACCAATAACAAAACCTTGAACGTGGCCCAGTAGCATACTGGCAGCCAGTGCATTTCTTTCAGCAGCGGTGCTGCATGCTGTCCAGTCAAGAGCATCATAGATGCATTCTGCACCAGCTGCATTCTTCCAGACCAACCTCAAGTGAATCCCAACACAGAGCACATTTCAGGGAGGTTCCGCATGTCTGAACTACCATAGTAAATGTACTGTTCTGCAGGCCAAAATATGAGCTAATATTTTGAGATAATGATAGTACAAACCAGTGGTGAAAACATCCCTAAATGCTAAGCTTGAAAACGGTTATGACTAGTATGGTGAACTGTAAATGAAGAGATCCATAGCAGAGGATCTAATATTCCCTATAGACATAATTAAGTGAATTGCTTTAATACATTTAAAACTTTTAACCTTCACAATCTTTGAAGTGGATACAAGGACTGCTCCTATTTAAAGTTTGCATGAAAGCTTGGTGCTACACTAAAACTTTTACAGTGATGTAAACCATTGAAATAAATTATCTTAATTTGGTCAGATCTATATTCATTAACTGTATGACCCACCAAGGGAATAAAAGACAAAATTTTAATCCTACTAATGTATTTCACTTACGCATTAGTTTGGCACTATAGTAATTAAGGGCACTATTCAACAACATTCACTCACTCTTCACTTAGGCCAAATTTTCACTGCAGTCCCACTGGGTTTTTGATCCAACTGAGGAGTGTTGAGTTTGTAATAATTTTAGGTATGAAAAAACGTAATTTTATAGGCCTGGGATATAAATTTTGAGACACCCTGTATCTTTTAGTGCCCTTAAACATCCTGATTTGAAACATTTAAATAATCAGCAATGCTGATCTCAGTGCAACATTCAGATAATACAAATAATGATTATACACCAGCTTCACGAATCCTCAAATGGGAGGTATGAGGTATGAAGCAGAACCAAAAGCAAAACTTCAACAACCCACAATTCAGGGACTTTCAATTCATATTTTATGCTCAGTTATCAGAAATCTTTAATTGACCAATCTATAGGACTCCTTAATGGCCCACTTTAAAAAGTAAACCACCCATTGTATAAGAGAATTTTGTGCTGTTGGTCCTATTATTACTCTATGTATTAGAAGAATTAATATAGTTTTCCTAATACTTCTACAGCTGTTTTCCTACAGACATTCCAACACACACATGTATACACACACACACACACACACACACACACACACAGACCTCTAACTGTTAAATAAATCACTATCGCTTCTGGGCTCCAAAAGTTTAAACATTCAAAGTAGCCTATTCATGCAGGATGCTTACTGAAATGTGCTGTGCTTGTGCACATTATACTGATGCACGTCATATTTTTGTTCTATTCTTTTCAATTGCACTATTTGTACCACACTTCCAAGGTGATTTTTCAGCTTCTGTTTGGCTTCAGCACAGTAGGAAAAAACCATGGCAGCCAACATACCTAGGATGGTTAAGCAAATTTTGTACTTGACTATGTAGCATTGCTTATGAAAAAAAGCATCTTACTCTTTAAGTGTCATTCATTAGTTTGCAGAATTCTCCTTTGCCCATTTTTCATACAGATGCTGAAATATCTCTGTTCAGATTCTGCTGTCCACAAGCAGTACGTGTATGCCACTTACCAATTTTTTTTTCCTATTTGCAGATGAATCTGATATTCATCAAGTCTAACTAGCCTCAAAGGGAGAACAGAGGGAAGTATTTTGTGAAACCTTTAAATATATTTTCTATGAAGTAAATACTAAAAGCGTAGGTTGCCATGCTCCCATGGTCCAACACCCAGCACTTAAGAACAGAAATGTCTATTAGCAGTTGAATCATCAAAAAGTGGATGCATCAAAATATCTACCTAATTTCTTGGACTGTAATGCAAAGATTAATGCAAACATTGCAATGCAAGCAATAAGTGGGGCTGAAAAATGATTGTACCATTTATAGGATATGTCACAAAAGTTATTCTCTTCTAATATCCTGCTTGAAACTTGAGAGAATCTTTGTAAAGTGGCGTAATGGAAAAACAATTATCTAAATCTATTTCTCCTTAGGGCCTAAAGACTGGGTTGTTATTATTGTTTTAAATCAGGTTAATCTGTCTTTAAATGTCCATTCATTTGCCCCAAACAAATCCTGAAGAGTGAAATGTCTCTTTCTAGAAAACTAATGCTAATTCTATTTGTATATCAGATGGTTCTGCTGGTAGGGGTGGAGGGCGGGGACTGGTAAGATCACACAAAGATTACGATTTTATTCAATTACTGACAGATGCTGCAAGCTAAATGTAGATGCAAGGGAAGAAGCCAAGGGCAGGTCTAAAACAAACAGAACTCTCCATAGGTTGGACCACTCCTGTGGAAACTTACTTTAACTCATTCTTTATAGACTTTCTCCCCTTACAGTGTCTCATTGTGACTCTCTCACTTCAGCTTACTTTGCTTCACTTTAGTACCACTGCAGCACTGACCTTCAGTTCTCTCTATGTCTTGAAGTAATGAAGGCTACTGTGGTGTTTTGGTTAGAGTGCTGGAATTAGAAGGATAGAGACCTGGGGGTGATTCCATCTCAACCACAAAGCTCACCTTGGGCTAGTCATGATCCCTAACTAAAAACATACCTTACCGGGTTATTTTAAGGATAAAGAAACAGGACTCTGTACAGTGCCTTGAACTCCATGGAGGACTGCCAAGATAATTAACTAACTAGATCCAAGGTGACTGAGTGTGGTCCCTGCACGTTGGTGGAAAGTATTTTCATGTTCATTACCTCTCAAGGTAGTTCAAAAAATATTTTCAAAGGAATGTGCAATTTCATGTCCATATCATATTGAAACAGCAAGATGACACTAACTTGTACATTTGTACAAGTTTGTCACATAAACAGAAACACATGAAGCCAAAACAATGAACCGGGTTGCAATATCCACTTGCTGGGGCATGCTGGGAATTGTAGGCCCTTTCTCTGTTTAAACATGCATAGGATTGCGCCCTTAACCAGGCTATTTAGATGATAGATGGATGGATGGATGGATGGATGGATGGATAGATAGATAGATAGATAGATAGATAGATAGATAGATGACAGACAGATATCGCCTTTTGAACCAGGGGAATGGATGTAGGAAGCATGAGGAAGGGACAGAAAGATGAACCAGGCTGGTACATATCACAATAACAACAAAATCTAGCACTAATGTGCTATTTCAATCTGCTGTGAACCATGACAAGATGTAATAAAGAAAACCTGCTCTTCTTCCATGCCATTCAGTATTATTTGCAGTTTAGCATGTCATCCAAACTAATCTGTGGTTAATTTTGAGTATGGTTTAATGAAACAAGCCAGCTTCATATCCCATGGTTTGTTTCAACCACAGATTGTCCAGTTCAGATATCAAAAGCTGCAGTTAATCTAAAATGGAAGTGAAAACTTCTGAACTCCTCCCTACAGCCATGCTGAAGAAGAACAAGGGGGAGGGAGTGTGGGGGAGTAGTGCATGAGCCTAAGGCTGATTGTGGCCTGCCCATATAATGCTAAATCATGGATTAAAGTTATGAGTGAATGAGGAGTGCTCCAAATGAACTTCCTCAGCATTGATGATCACTGGTAAATTAATCATTTTAACAATGCTTGTTTAAATGGCAGTATATAGCCTTTTAAGCCTATGTTGCTTAAGCTGGCCATATTCTCTGCCATTATTCTTTGCAGGCTGCCATTTTTCACCACATAATGTACAAGAACAATGCTAGGTCTGCCCCAAGTGACAGTCTTTAAATATCAAGAATGCTCTTCCTAACTGAACAACCTCATCATGGATTCTTTTTCTTGGCCATGCTAGGATATGACAAACTTTTACAACAATCGTTTGTGTTAGGTAACTCTGTATCTGTCATAAGCTGGATGACTAATCTCAACATTTGGCTGGCTGGACTCCTCATCATGTACGTGACTGGCAAAATGTTGCAGATATTTCTAAAAGCAATGGTTTTCACAGTAGTCATAGGAACAAAGGAAACATGGGAAGCTGCCTTATTCTGAGTCAGCCCATTGGTCCATCTAGCCATTGTTATGTTAAAACAACAATTAAAAAAAAAAAATAGCCCAGTATTGCCAACACTGACTGGCTACAGCGGCTCTCCAGAGTTTCAGGCAGGAGTAAACAAACACTGCTTCACTTTTTTCCTTATTAACAACAACAAAAGAAAAAAATATGTCTGAAGAATTAAATGTTATTATACACAACTACATAATTCCAGGAACAGATCCATAAAACTGTACACATCAATAGCTTATAGAATATAGTTACCAGGGCTGAAAATGATCATGCCAATCCACCCAGTGTCAACCATACTGGGCTAGATGGACCAATGCTCTGACTCAGTAGAAGGCAGCTTCCTACCCTAACCACTACTCCACACGAGTGTCATGGTCATAACGTAAATCTTTTTCCACTTCACCTTTGTTTCATGGGAAGGAATGAAAAGCTAGCAATCCTTTCTTGTGTTTGCAGCGAATTTCTCAGTCTTTTCAGTGAGAGCACAGGTTCCGTTTGCAGATTGCAGTACAGCATGATATAACTCCTCAGTGCCATTATGAGCAAATCTATGCATTAAGAAGTCTCAATAGGCTGCAGAGAGGGACTTATTTAGAGAACAAAGCAGGGAATTATTAGAGAAATTGCTGCCTCTTATTACACTGCTCTGGACCTCCTCATTTGATAGTTGAAAAGATACCTGAAAATTCATGCATGCTCTTTTGTCCGCTCCTCTATATATTATCACAGTTTCCAGCCCATCTTTGGAAGCTTTGTGAACTAGAGAAGCACTTCTGTACTTGCTGGTTAGGAATCTGCACTTGAATATTAGAAGCAGTTCCTTGAAGTAAGGAGGAATGGTATGAGATAAAGCTTTTCTGTCATTATACCCATAAAATAAAGCAACCTAAATTTGCTTCTTACATTGAGCATTCTGCTTGTATACTTGTATCCATTAATGTTCAGCACCTTGAGTAGCTCCTTTAGAGACCTAACTGAAACCCAGAAAAGACTCACAGCCCCACTGAAATTGGAGACAGAAGCCTCCACTGAACCTTGCCAAGGAATAGCACTGGCCATGGCATTTAATGCTCAGTGGTAGTCAATGGATCTGTCCAGGTGATACTTCAGTCTTCGAATCTCAACTTCCTACGGGTAATTCAGAAGGAAACACTGGGCTTCCACTCTCCCATCCCATTCATTTCTCCACCATGTTAATGCAGAATCTTCCTATTCCATTCATTAAGTTCACCCTTTGGGGAGTGAAATAGTGAGAGTGTGGTAGTGGAGTGTCAAAGATGGGGGGGAGGTGCAGTATCTGTCCCAGAGTGGAGTATCACCTGAAAAGGCCCAATACGTTTACTGTGGAAATTTAATTTGTTAAGTAATCCAAATTCCATGTAATTAATGCAAAACATAGTTTATGGAAACACAGAAAATTCTGTGCATTAAAGATAAAAATCTAGAAGAGGAGGAAGGGGGGATGAAAACCAGGATTTCGACTTGCATCTGGGTCTATCATGTATAAGCCTCATCACTCTCAACAGTGCCATGCTCTATTCTGCTCTCATTATGGATTTGCTTCCACTGTTCATGCCCTGTTAAACAATTTCAGTTTAATTAATTATCCAGCTGATATGAAATCACCAAAGGATCCTTCCTTTCTAGGTACATGGAGACTCATTAACATCAAATTTAATAGATTTTTTTAGTAAGCCCACAAAAAAGATTCTTGTGGGGTGGGGGGAGAAGAGGGGAAAAAGAGCACTCGGTTAACTAACACAATTCAACATGTTTTGTTATCACTGCCTATCTCCGTAGTAATTTTGCTTTTTTTAAAAAGGTCTCATTAAAAACCTTAGGGTCAGAATACCACAATACACATATCTATTTGAAATATATTAAAATATGCAAATGTAAGGCATTTTCTTAGAAGGTCACTATTAAGGCTCCTGATTCAACTTGCCTTGAAAGGAAATGTTTAATTTAATGGAGACAATAAGAACTCAATAACTATGGAGTAGTTGGTGGCTTTTAGAAGTTTCATTTTGAGCAACAGTTGTGTGAAATCAGACGTAACATCCCAGAGGTACTGTACAGGTTCTGTTTAGCCTGCATCGATTATCAAAATCAGAAGCAATTGATATGATATATCATGGGAAGTTGTGTCATTTTGTAGGCTTTTAAATGAAAAACAATTGGATAGGGTTGCATTGCGGGTAGGATGCCCTGTCTTCAAGTTGAAGCACATGATTAGCAACAACATGAGGTCTATCTGTTGCGAGATTGCACCATTTCAGGCTGGTGGTGGTTGTATGTGGGCAGGAGGTAGGGATGTCAGAGAATTCCGCCACGGATCTCGGGAAGGCCGAATGCCAGCGCATTTGGCCCCCCGAAATCGGTGGCGGAACGGTCTGCCCCCCCCGACCCCCCCCCCGGGACGAGACTTACCTGGGGCAGATCTTCCTGGCGGCGGCAGCTCCAGAGGCGGTTCGGCGGCTGTGGCGGCCGGTCTTCCGACCAGCTGCTGCCACCGCCATTTCCAGTTAAAATAAAAAAGACATGATAGGCTACATAAAGATTTACGTAGCCTATCATGGCTAGGTTTTAAAAAAAAATCGTGATAGGCTACGTAAATCTTTACGTAGCCTATCACGTCTGACTTTTTTTAAAAAAACAAAACCCGCGCGTACGCAAATGGCGGCGGCCATGGCCGCCGCCATTTGCGTTCCTTATTTTGGCACGTCTTAGTCTATGTCAAGATTTACGTAGACTAAGACGGCGAAAAGATGCAGAATCCCTGTGGAGCACAGCCAGCTGGCCAGGATTCCGGGGGGAGGGACGGAGCGCCTCCCCCCCCACCATCAACATAACCCGCGAAAGGTAAGTGACTTTCGTACATCCCTAGCAGGAGGTCCTAAATAACCAAGATAAGTAAAGGATGTCAAAATCCACAATTAAACCCAAGCATTAAATACTTTTGCCAAATGAATAGTTTTCTTCTATTCTCTAAAAGGGTACTACAAAATCTGCAAGCAAATTAATGTATCATGCTCCTAATAATTGTCTGCATTAAATTCTCCCGTGCTCCCTGCCTTCCTCCTCAGTGCTTTAGGTTACTGTATGCATTATCTCTCACTAGGATTAAGGATAACACACTCTTTGTGATCTTTCATTTCTTAGAACCTACCTTCAGTCCTGATGCATTCAGAGGCAAATTAGCTGCTATAAGTGAGCAATTTCTCTTTAAAGAAGAACTTGCTAATGCCAGAAATCCATAGATAACCTGGTCCAATTCCACTTCCACTAGAAGATCTAAGCTACATGAATAGGAGCCTCAAGTGACGCATCTATTGTTGGATTGTCCCACTTCAGACTGCAGGTGGAGAATCAAGCATTTGAATGCTCCACCATATAAAAATCTCTCTGCACATATACAAATGAGAAAATGTTTCTGAGGAAATGCTAAGGCTTACCCCAGAAATGCCACCTGTATGTATGCCAGGATATTTTTATATGGAGGAGCATTCAAATGTTTGATCCCTCACCTGCCATCCAAAATAGTACAGTCCAGGAATAATAGATGCAATCACATGATCACGTGATGTGACTACTGATCACATGTTTCATCCCTAACACTACTCAATGTGTTCAGATCCACCTTTCTATCTTTTTAACATCTCTCCTTGAAACTCTGTAGATTTTAAAATGTTTTATCCACATCCCACAGACAAGACATGACCTAGCAGGATGCTTCAAGTGTCTATGCTCAGGCTTTGCAGACTTTCCAATAAACTGAAGGCACAGCTGTGGTAGTTATTTGCCTTTAAGAGATTCCCAGCAGATGTACTGGTCATACCCATCTTCCCAACAGCCAACACAATTCAAAATATAGATAGATGTGTGTGTGTATGTGTGTGTGCGCGCGTGCACGCGCACATAAGCATAAACACTAAACTGCATTAGCTTTATCTAAGGATGCATATATGTTACCTGTTCTTGTCTCTCCAGCCATTTATCTACCATGGGATGAGTGGCACTTAGCGAAGAGCGAGCGTTGTCTCTCTGAAACTGGTTAGTAGACCAGCTACTGGTATCCCGAGGAAGGCTTCTGTAATTTTCATCTCTCTGTTTCAAAACAAAGAAAGGAGGGAGAAAGGTGCTATAATTTAAAAGCAAAACAAAAATGTTGCCCAAAGGCACTAACCATGCAGCATGTTTTTTAAAGGGTTACACACCGGAGACAGCCTAGAAAAGAAAAGCAATGGATCATTTTAGTGAATAGCTCTATTTACAATGTTATCATCGCAAGTCTGCACATGGCACTATTACTGCAAGAGTGTTCTAGGGACTGCTAAAATACAAATGACCCCTGCCTCTCCAGACCCTTTCCTAACATGAGTGCAGGATTATCTATGCACAAAAAAAGTTTCCGACCTCCAGGATGAAAACTCTGCAAATGTCTATTTGGTAGTAATTATGCATGAAGACACAGTACTTCCCTGCTTTGGGGGCTGGAGGTGAAGCAGTCAGGTAATCAAACAGGTATAGAAGCAAGAAGCTCAGACTCGGGATCCAGACTAACAGCCTCAGCAGCTTTATAGGACCAAATGAAATCATATTGGTCCTCATGACACTTAATTCCTACTTCTGCAGCTGCGATGCCTGGTATTTGCAGTGGAGTCCCTAAAGTACAGCGGAAAACAGGTGGGCATTTCCCTCCACTGACAAGCTTCCACACAGGCACAAAGAATAAGGCACATATGACTTGCTTTTGGAGTCACTAGTTCAACTGTGCATATATGAAGACAACCTGGTACTCGACGGTAGACAGGTGAGATTAGGCAGGTGGTAACTTGGGAGAAGGCCTTTTCAGTGGGCGTGCCCCATTTGTGGAATGTTCTTCCCTAGTTGAATAACTCCTTCAACAATCTGTTTATCATTTAGAAGACAAGTTAATGGCTACATGTTTGCTAAATATCATATTGAAGGCAGTGTGGCTCAGCATGGTTAAGGAGGAACAGCCACCATCATCAGGCATGCGACAGCAGTTGACTCACACAAATATAAATCCCCTTTGTGTGCCATTACACCTGTGTATCTCTATGGGCTCAAAACGTTAAGCATACACAAAGCAAGCTCTGTTTATGCCCCACCTAATATACATGTTGTTCCATCCACGACCCTAAAGCTCAAGATGACAATAAATATAAAAAAAGGGCTTAAGGTTTTATTAAATTGCACAATGGGGGGAACAACTGGCAAAAGTAGCAAGGCCCCAAAATCTCTCTCTGTACTACAAAGGCAACTGGCTTGATTTTAATAGTCATCCAAAGGCCTCGATGGAAAACAGCAGGTCAGGCACAGAAGAATATTGCTTCTTGTTCCATTTCCTCTTTGTGTCCAAAACATATTTGCAGTCATTAACAGCTGAGAGCAACTATTTCAGTCATTTGTGGTGGTGCAAAGCTAAGGAAAAAATCACAGTTGGGACAAGAAATATGACTTGACATGAAGGAAAACCACTCTAAAACCATAATTTATTGATGAGACCTTGTCATATGACAGATCATCAACTTCTCTGAAGAAGCAAATGAGCATCCTTGCAAGTAAGGCTGGGCTGATAATGAAGAGACAACTCCCACTACTCTATTGATTGGCAATTATCATTTCCTCCACATACGTTTGCAAGGAGACCACATAATCCTATGCAAACAGTAATCCTCTAGATAGCTTCCATTAAATTATCTCTCTGAGAATATTTTTTTAAAGTGATACTGGGGCTCTGAGAGCTTACATATGTACTTCAGTTGAAAACCTAATTACAATCTACAACCTATTTTTAAAGATAGCAGGCCTTACCATTCAAACCATGAAGGCCTAATTCTCACTGAGTTGGCAAAACTGAGTCAGGGTTGTACCATATCAAACTGCAAGAGGAGGTTCACATGACCAAATACGTCTCCATGCAATGAATTCCCTGCATATAAAATGGAAGGGCATTCAGCCATTTAGTCTGAAGTGAAACAGCCTAGAGACATTTTCCATCCAGTGAGAACTTGGTTTTACTTACCAATTAAATTTGATTATACTAGATCATTTGAAAATAAGCATCTCCACACAAGACCTTTCCACAACAGAACACATTTGCACATCTGAGAGAAGAACTTTGCATGATATTTGGCTTATCAAGGACCAGTAAAGAGTAGGAGTAGGGTTTACGGAACAACGAGCTGAGAATCAAGCATTCCGTCCCCTGCTCCTTGACTTGCATGCACCATCCTGGATCTTGTATCCATGGATACAAGAGGCTCTCCTCTTCAGACCGTTGCCCTCCATGAGTACAGGGTGATGGAATCACGTGAGGAAGGGGTGAGGGTAGAGCACTCCCTCTCCTCGCGTGTTTAATTTCTACATGAATTGAACGTCTACATAGGGCTAATTTCTAACCACCCTCTGAACGAGTGCACATACGGTGTGAACCCATGTTCAGTGTAATGCCTCCTCACTCCTTGCGTCTCCTTTACATGAGTTCAGTATTACCTGTGACTTTTGCCAAATCTAGTTAAAAACAATACATCTAGAAAGGATATTGTACTGTAAGTATCGATTGGAAATTGGACTCTATTGATTAAAGTAATGAGAGCAAGGATTTATGAAGCCAGGAACAAGTGCTGGGGCCAAACATTCCTTGGCTTCCCTTCCCTTTCTCCCATACTGGCTAATTTTCTTGATTTGTTAAGCAACATTAAGCCAGAGTTCCCTGATATGGACATAATGGGTAATCCTGACATAATACAGGAGAGGATCTTTGTGTAATGAGAGGAAGGGAGGAGAAAGAGAGGAATGCTCAGTGCCCATACTCCTTCCTGCCTTCATAAACCATGATTTATGAAACCAGGAAGCAACGTCCACAACAGGCCAACTTCTCTCTTATACACAGCATAATATATAAAAGACAAGTATCCCAAAGGGACAGCATAAAATCATTATTATATTGGTCCTTGTATTAATGCATAAATAAAATAATAAACAGTACATTTTACCTTAATAGACACATATCTGCAAACAAACAAAAAACAGTGGAGAATTTTTAGCAAGGTGACCATCGGGGTTAGAGAGAACTCTCATTTCTTCAGAAGCTGCAGCTGGGAGCCTCATGAGATTGCTACTGACATGGATCATTGCCTTCAATTAAATGCTCTAATTTTGAAAAAAGATTTTCTCCATACAGCTTGGGAACTGTGGGCATAAGGGGTTCTGTAATATTTGTAATGAGAATTGATCAGTACAAATCCGAGTTATGAGACCACAATATTCATCAAAACATTTTTGCTTCCTTTAAAATAAAAATATCAACAGCTATACAACTGGCATCCTAAAATTTATGGCAGCGTCCCTACTTGGTTTCTCCCCCTCCCCCCTCCCCCCCTCCAATAAGCTGGCAATGTTTTCGCTGGACTTGTAACATGCAATGGCTTGGATCTAAACTTAGCCATAGTTAGAGTAGACCCATTGAAATCAATTGGGTTTAAGTTAATTGTGATTAACTTAAGTCAGTCTGGATCCAACCCAATAATCTTGAAGTTGCAGAGTGAGTCCATATATTGCTAATGAAATATGCCTAAATACACAATAGCATTTACATTATTAGATATTTATTTTATTTATTTATTTATTACATTTATATCCCGCCTTTTTTCCTCCAAGGAACTCAAGGCGGTGTACATAATCCTCCTCCTCCTCCATTTTATCCTCACAACAACAGCCCTGTGAGGTGGGTTGGGCTGAGAGTATGTGACTGGCCCAAAGTCACCCAGTGAGCTTCCATGGCCGAGTGGGGACTAGAACCCAGATCTCCCGACTCCCAGTCCAGCACTCTAGCCACTACACCATGCATGGCTGAATATAGTATCTCATGGCTACACCTTCACACAGAATGTGTGTTAAGATTCATTATCCACCCCCGGTGCCAGGGCCGGCCCAAGACATTTTGCTGCCTGAGGCGAAGAGGAAGATGACATCCCCTCCCATCCATGTACAAAAGCCCACTGGATTGGCAGCTGACTCTTTCTTCAACACGGGCTGTGGGACAGCATTCTCCACTGAACCTGAAAGCAGCAGGCTAGCTTAGGGGTTGCAGGACAGGCACGTGGCACACAGCCTTCTCCTCCAACATCTTGCAGCCGTCTACAAGCATCTGCTACCTGAGTCAGCTGCCTCACTTTGAAGAATGGAAGGGCCGGCCCTGCCCAGTGCATCTCCTTCCTCTAGTTTATCCCTCTCTAAATTGAAAACAATGTGATCTCGTGTTATCTATTATGTACATGGAGGTTCACAGTAGTGTATAATAGCCATACATATCATATGTAAGTTGGGGTTTAAGTATACACATATCGACAGGAACTGGTAAAGACAAAACAACAGGGCAAAATGTAGTTTGAAGATCATACACTGCAAGTAGCTAAAAGCTCTCCTTTTTCCTACAAATAATATGGGTGGATTCATTCACAGGCCTTTGGGCATCACTTAATTCCCTTGAAAATCCCATTAAGCTCTTCTGCAACCTTGATTTTCTATCTTGTGTGTTCAGGAAGCAAACATTTTGTATTTTGGTGTTGCTAGCTGTATGGTCATCTGACGTGCTGCACAAGCAATAGTTTTTATAATTTTAAAAATAGGAACCACCGCTGACATGAAGCAAAGTAAGAGTACAATGAAGTGGTTTCACATAACTTAAAGCGGATTTCTGAAAAATGTAAGTCATACTGTTTAGCTACAGGGATGATCATTTGTAGAAACGGCAGCTTTTTTTTTTTTTTTAATAAACCTTGGGCTTTCAATAACTGTAGTGTGGGAGATCCAATACAAAGTTTAAAATCTGTACTTCTGACAACTAGAATAAGGGACTGAGATCAGGAAGGGCTCAGCGGCTCTATGTGACCCTCTATGTCAAGAGTGGGCAACTTGTGGCCCTCCAGATGTTTTGGCCTACAATTTCCATGATCCCTCACCATTGATTAGGCTGACTAGGGCTGATGGGAATTGTAGGCAAAGACATCTGGAGGGCCACAAGTTGTCCACCCCTGCACTATGTCTCCTAAATTATCTATTCCACTGGCATATTAAGATTGTGGGGTATAAAGTGGCATCCAAGAATGGCTTGTTATCTTGCCATACAGATTTAATCCTGGTAGCTCTTTTAATGGCCATATTCAGACATCACATCTTTGCACCGCAAGCAAACAAATCAGGCAGTCTCTCATTAACCAGTTTCTTGTTTTGTCCAACTGGGGAACTATGGTAACAAACTACAAAAGAAGACAGGATATTACACCAGAGATTGAAGTAGGTTTAATATCCTGGCTTCTTCCAAACCTGGTAACCATAGTTTTCTGGGTTGGACAAAATTGAAAAGTATAGTTAATTAAAGGCTCCCTGGTTTAATTGCGGCTCATGTGAATGAAGGGGTGAAAGGGTGCTGTGCATGAGCAAAAGGCTAATTCATATCTCTGCTTATTAATTTGTACTGGTACTTGAACAGAGAGGCTTCCTGTTTTGTGTATTAAATGCTGGTTTTCTTGGATATACATCTTGTCATAGGTCAACTGGAAGAGTCAGGAGGTAGGGATTTCAAGATTAGGGAGAGATTTCCATCTTTGCGGACTTTCAGAACGTGCTAGGAAAATTCTCCCACAAATTTATCAGCCAGAACTAGAATGCTAATACATACAGGCATTTAAGCAGCTTGGAGCAGGATGGCAGGACTGGGAGAGAGAGCAGTTGGCTCTCTCTATTTCACACGATACTGGATCATATATTTTGTGCAATGTGGGTTTACATGTTGCTGTGCCACCAAGCATGCACCCTACCAAAACATATGGTATTGGGCAGAAAAGAGATTCCTATGAAGGAATATATATAATTATGCTATCAGTGGGTTCCCCTAACATAATGGTAAGAATAGTTGGAGGACTAAGACGCACTTTAAAAAACAAACAAATCTGGCAAAGACCATCATGACTCTTACAGACAAAGGCCACTTTGGGGATATTCTCTTTATTCAGCATGTCAGGCACATGTTTCAAAGCTTCCTCTATAATGGGGACATAGAAACTAATTGTGTCCGTCAGCAAGTGACTTGTTACAAATGTTTGTATATATTAAATGAGACGGACACCATTGCTTGGCAGTCTCTATTCCCCTCTGGGTAGGTTCAGTTTATTTTATCATTCTGCGGTGCAATTTAACACTCTGCCTATTTCCAGATGATTTTAGATCCATGACCTTGTAAACTCAAGCGAACAAGACAGGTGACATCCCTAAGACATGCTGAACAGAAGGGCCAGCTCCAAGAGCACAATATCAGAGCTCTATTTAGTCTTTTATTTAGGCCACCAAAAGAAGAGCAGAACACACAGAAAGAAAGAGTGTGCTACAAGGTTATTCCAACACAAAGCAAATCTTCTACTGTGCAGGCATGGGGAGGACGAAACAGCAAGAGTATTTTTAAAAGTGTGTGTTCGTTCGTTCGTTTTTCCAGTTATTAGGAACGGAAGACCAAGTGTTTATTTCAGATTTTTACAAAGAAGGTAGAGCCAGACTATTTGCATTCTTCACATATGAAAAAAGACATACAAGAAAAATGACCACTCATTACTCAGCCTGATTACTGAAAGCCTTTAGAAAATGCCTGCCTTTACAGCAGGGGTGGGGAGCCTCTTTCAGCCTGGGAGCCGAATTCAATTTTAGAGAAGCTCTCGGAGGCCGCATTCCAGTGCTGGGCAGGGCCAAAAGCAAAATGGGTGGGGTTAAAAATACACAACAAAAAACCAGAAACACCTACCATATTGTTCCTTAAGGGCACAATCCTATGGTGATGACTATAAGCCTCCAAATATGGAAGCTTATGGTCATCCTATGCAGGGTGGGAGGAGTGGCAGAGGTGATCTTTGCCTCTGCCACTCCTCCCACCCTGCATTTTTGCTAGACATGCTTTTTGCCCATCTAGCAAAAGTGTCTCAGAGGGGGAGGGAAGGAGGCTGCAGAAGTCTCAGGATAGCTCATAACCTGGCCTCTCCAGTCTCCTCCCTGCCCACCAAAACGTCCACTTCCCTCATCGTCTGAGACTGAGTTACCAACCTCAGAGAGTAGCTGGCACAGTTCTTCCAACAGGCGGGAAGGGGAGGGGGTCAGCGCTCCGATTCTCAGCGCTAAGGTTGGAGTGCTGTCTCTGACTTTGGAGCTGGGAAGCCAAACTATCCTATGGCCCCTCAGATGACATCTAGGGGCCACAGGATCATTCCCTAAAACTCGTACTGCCAGTAACTAAGCCTTAGGAAAGGCATTTCAACCTTTGAGAATGGGGAAAGAACTGTACAAAAACCAGGAAACCACCAAAATGATTGGTGGTTGGGGAAAAGGAGGCATGGCCATCTGAGGAAGCTGGATTGAGACCCCAGAAAGGCTGGATTTGGCCTCTGGGCCTGAGGTTCCCTATCCCTGCTCTACGGCTATGAGAAGGAACAAAACTATTATTCATAAAGAATAGATCATTAGATACCGTGAGAAGGCAACAGACCCTTTCAAAGCTCAGTGCTATTTTTAATTTCAATAGTCTTGCATTCATAAAAGCTTCTCTCAGGTTAAATATGTTTTCCCGAGGGTTTTGAATAACTGGCAAAGTCTGACCAAAGCCAAAAAGTGAGAAAGAAGAGGGGAGACACCCCAGTTATTAAGGCAATGTTGATAAATGGCTCTTCTACTGAGCAACAAATCATCTGTTTTGACAGTCGGCACTGGAGTATCTAAACCATACCTGGGGAATAAAGTGGAATCCAAAGTCAGAACGCCTCAGTCGATTTTCCTTGTTTACAAAGGAAATATCAAAAAATGGTATGATACTTGGTTAGGTATGTACACATGCAAAAGCAAAAATTCTTGAGTGTGGTGCACATTATTTCCCAGGCCTCCAAAGCTCTGATGAATTTCTCCCCCCTCCCCAATTCACTCTCCCCTCATTAATCTCACAGTAAAATCTCAATAAAGATCATGCAAAACAAACAAAACAGCATATGGTGATTGATGTAGTGTAATTACAATGCAGGAGCTGGGCTTTAATCCTGCTGGTAGGTTTAATAAGACAAAAAATAAAGAGAAGAAAACAATGTTTGTTTCCCCCAGGTGCATTTTAAAGAGGAAGAGGTACCCTACACTATAAGGAATACTGCCTATTTATATAAACAATAATTCAGAATCATCCATCTGCATTATATTTGTTCTGCAAATCTAATGCAGTCAAAATGAAACTCACTTAAGAGTCTATTCAAACTTCTTCCTATTCATTATGATCGCATTATGTTTCCACTTAAGTCCTTTTGCTGACTTCTTTGCCAAACTGTGCATCAACAGGAAAATCTAGTTCTTGGTTTTAAAACTCTCTAGCTCTATTTCCCCAAGAATATCATCTCCCTGAACCATGTTTTGAACTTTCTCATTGGCATATGCACATCTATCATCAGTCACTTCTGTCACCATCTCCTATTCCCATCTTTGCACTCTCTGCATGGAAGATCCTCATTTCCTCCATGTATCCTGTCATTTTAAGACTAGTACGGGGACTCCTTATGGTTGAAGGGAATAAACCAATCAGGGAAAAGGAACTTGTAGCAAGGCCATTCTTTCATTTCAAAGAATGAAGATCTAAAGATCTTTCTAAGAGTGTCCTCTATTGCATTCAGTTCAGGAAGAACAGAAGATATTTCTGTGGCTGCCCGGTTATACAAACACAGGCGATTCCACCTATTTCCCTTCCATTCAATGCCAATGATTTCAGAGTCAGACCAATATCTGTAAGGGCTCAGCTTAAGCAATGCAGTAGGCCTTGTAGGTTATAGCCAGGCTTTCATTAGAAGTAGCCTGAAAGTGCTTGGGCATATTCAACCTCTGGAATGTCAGAATCTGTGTGAGCTCATCTCCGTCAGTGTTCCCAAGTAGAACCAGGGGAGTCACCCAACTCCCTGTCCACCTGTTGGTCTGGCCTTGGTAGGCAGGGAAGCTGGAAGCTGTCCATGAGAACCTGACAGAGGTGGGGTGGGGTTGCAGAAAGGTCGCCTAGGTTGAAGTGTCACTGCTGAGCTGAGGGCTGAGCAGTGATGCCCTGTTTAGACAGGGGCCTTGCTGAAAGGCTAAAGACCTTGTCTGTCAATGGATTGGGTGGAGGGGGGGGGGTCTTACAGTCATGCCTTTCCCTTTTAAGCTGATGCAAAGGCGAAGAGCCTTTGCTAGGAACATCTTGCCTTCATTGCCTGAAGCCTCTCTCTGTTTGGATCCATCATCGTTTGCGCTTTTGGAAGCACTCTGCACATGGACCCTACCTTAATTGGAACTTCAGATTACTAAAGACTTGCCATGGAAAGTACTATGAGACTTTTCATAGACTTGAACTCATTTGCTGTGGATTGTGTCTCTTTGTTTGTCATCAGCTCAGTGTACCAGTGGACTGAGTTTGATCTGTGACTACTGGACTTTCCCCTGCCTGGACTCATGCAGCATGGAGTTACCAGTGCAAAAGCGCTGGCACTGAACTCCTTGCATGTGTAGCTTTACCCTTCCCTCGGTCTTGATAGGCCTCAACCATGTAGGCTGGAGTTATCAACAAAAGATCCAAAGTTGGACTAACTCTCTGTGGGTGTGGTTTTGTTAGGACTTTCAAGAATTTATCCCTTGATTGCCTGCAGGATCATTCCAGGAATCATTCCCATGCCGTGTCTGGGCTTTGGAACCCCATGTATGGATTGCCTGGGTTAGATGTGCCAGGAATCCCAAGTCCCATGGAGATGGTAATGGGGAAACCACATTGATGAGGATCTCAGTCACGGTGGCAGTGGTTAGCACTGGACTGTTCTGGAATCACATAGAGCCTATAGCTATTGACCATCAGCTATATGATTTCTGAAGAGTGTAGCCATTAAGCTTTTGCTGTGGTATTTCCTACAATAAAGAAATCTCACTGATTTAAGTGTCCAGCGTCAGAATGCCTAAGCGTGGTTGCAGGGAGGATCAGGAAACCTGACAATATCAAACCAATAGGAAAGTTACATTTTCTACACCAGCCTTCCCCAACCTGGTGTTGGACTACTAGAGATCTGAAGGCCTGAAAAAAACCTGGAAAAATTCAGAAAACAATGGGCTTTTTAACCATTGTTTCCGAGGACCGTTTTTGTTCTTTTCCAAAAAGCTTTGGATTATGAAATATTTTCTTTTAGAATTTAAGATATATATATTGTTACCCAGCATTTACTCCCTGCAAAATGATTTCTAAAAACTATATAAGAACACTTTTATAGAAAGACTAGAGATGTAAATATTGTTTGGAAATAATGAAGTCATGGGGGAAAATGTTTTTAATCCTCTTTGTAAGATTCCCAGCATAGTTAGTTCTTTCATTCCTTATTAAAATTATTGATCTGAAGTATATTTTACTAATAGACATTTATGCTCAGTTTCCCAACATGTGAGTAGAGTCACCATTGTGCATTCTTGACAGTAAATGTGCATTCTTGACAGCTTGGGTTTTATTCTATAGAGTCCTGAGTTTCTGATGCTGTAGCAGTCATTTAATATAGTTCTAATCTATTCAGACAATAATTACAAATTTATTAACTGAGTTTACTTTTTAAAGTTTTAAAATATAATGATAATTTTATGAGCAAACTAAGTGATACGTAAAATCACTTTAGGAACAGAGAGTTTGCTTTATGTTCCTAAAGCTGCCCTGCCCAAGCTGGTGCCCTCCGTATGGTTTGGACTACAGTGCCCAGCATTCCTGACCATTGGCCATGCTGCCTGGGGCTGATGGGAGCTGAAGTCCAAACTATCTGGAGGGTGATGTCAGGGTGGAAACTGAGCCAACAGAGCCCCAGAGCAGTTCTGATTCTGAGGAGGAACAGCAATCCGTGGGAGAGGAGCTCGCTCATCTCTCACAAGCACACCAGCTGGCAGAGATTCCTCCTGCCAGCATTCCTGGGACAGATAGTGACCCTGGCAGTGAGAGAGCGCTGGAGGGGGCTTGCTGGATGCTCAGTGCAGACACAGGGAGCAACAACAGATGGAGGGCGCCGAAAGGAGGCGTAGCCCTCATTTGGCGCGCAAACAATGGTCACGTCCCGAGGACCCAAGGGAAAGAGGGAGGATCTCTCCCTAGCCCATAAGTTCAGGGTCTTCCCATGATTCTCCTTCAAACGAGGACCAACTGCCTTACCTGGAGCTTAGGCTACTCAGCTGTCTTTCCCCAGTGCTGTTCCTTGCTTTGGCGCTAGCAACTAGTATTCTGAAAGAGTCATAAAGTAATAACAGAATAAAGCCTCAGAAAGAATCCTTGTCATCTGTGTCCTGAGTTGGCTATTGGTGGGGACTGCAAGAGGCAGCTAGGACGCTCCTGACAGGCACCAGGTTGGGGAAGGCTGTCTTAAAGCAACAAAATGACTTTAGATCTATAAAGAGTGCTAAAAAAAAAAAAAAAGTATTGCTTATTTTTCAATTTTTCCAAAATTTAGATTTTTTCTGGGGGGAAAAATGGGGGGGGGAAACATTTTTTTCCCATGGCCTCAAAATTTCCAGAAATTTTACATCTCTATAGACTACAGTCCCCTCATTCCCAGCCAGCATGGCAATTTGCATGAAGGTTATCTCTACAACTTCCCCTGAAGAAATGGCAATTGGAATAGCGGAAGCAGCATACTAAGGAGTGGGATCCATGTGAGCCCATCTAGCGAGAGCACTTTGTAGGGGGAGGGAAGGAGGCTGGAGGAGGCTCAGAATATCTTATCCTGGCCTCTGTGGTCTCCTCCCCTCCCCACCCACTAAAACGCCCCCTTTCCTCCTCCTCTGAGGTCTCTTTTCTGACCTCAGAGGGCAGCTGGCACAGTTCTTTCCACACCAGCTGCAAGGGGGTGGGGGGGTGGGCCGGATCTCTGACTCCCCCTTCCGAATTCGGAGCGCTGTCTCTGACCTCAGAAGGGGGAATCCAAACAATCCTGTGGTCGCTGGGACACTTTGTAATTATTGTCTGAATAGTTTAGAATTACATTAAATGACTGCTACAGAATCAGAAACTCAGGACTCCATAGAATAAAACCCAAGCTGTCAAGAATGCACCTTTACTGTCAAGAATGCACAATGGTGACTCTACTCACATGTTGGGAAATCGAGCATAAACGTCTATCAGTAAAATATACTTTAGATCATTAATTTTAATAAGAAATGAAAGAACTAACTGTGCTGGGAATCTTACAAAGAGGATTAAAAAAATCCCAAGATTTTTCCCCAAGAGGTGACCACCTATCCAAGGCAGGGCAGGAGAAGCACAGAAGAGATCGTTCCCTCCACGCTTCTCCTGCCCTGCATTTTCAGCTAGATAGCTGACTGCAGCTGTCTAGCCGCGGGAGGGCAGAGCAGGGGGCGGGGAGGCTGCTGTATGACACATTGGATGTGTCATACAGGCGTTTCCGCCCTCCCTGCCCCGGAACACCCTCCAGGAATGCCCCTTTTGGGCTGCCCTGCACTCCTCTTGCGGGCATGAAGCACGGGGCTGTTCCACGCTGCCTCTGAGGCAGCGCAGAAGTGGGGGGAGGTCAGTTCTCCAGGAACCGACCTCAGAGTGCAGGCTCCGAGGTCAGTTCCTGGAAAACAACATATCCTATGGCTGTCTAGCCTCTGTCTCGCGGCCATAGGATTGCTCCCTGAGAAAGCAATCCTATGGTCCCTTGGAAAGTGTCCCAGGGACCACAGGATTGTTTGGATTCCCCCTTCTGCGGTCAGAGACAGTGCTCCGAATTTGGAAGGGGGAGTCAGAGATCCAGCCCACCCACCCCCTTGCAGCTGGTGTGGAAAGAACTGCGCCAGCGGCCCTCCGAGGTCAGAAAAGAGACCTCAGAGGAGGAGGAAAGGGGGCATTTTAGTGGGCGGGGAGGGAAGGAGACCACAGAGGCCAGGGTAAGATATTCTGAGCCTCCTCCAGCCTCCTTCCCTCCCTCTACAAAGTGCTCTCGCTAGACGGGCTCACATGGATCCCACTCCTTAGTATGCTGCTTCTGTTATTGTTAGTTGCTGACCAGGGATCTTGTCATATACCACACAGGCTCTCAGTTAACAATCCTGGGGGAACTGCATAAAGGATGCAAACTAAACACTGATTTCCATTTCGAAAACCAGCAATGCTGAAATTCATCCTTACAGATGGGGTTTTAATTTTATTCCACCACTACTCCATTTCCCAAAGCACACTAGCTGCTTCAATGTAAAAGTTATGAATCCCAATACAGCAGGTAAGAAGATAATAAACTCTTGTGCGCGCACACATGCTCTTTTAATTTTATTTTTATGTCTATTTTGGTACATTTGGCTTAGAGTATATTATCCCCATATGAAAAGCTGACAGCAGATTATCAAGTCCCAAAGAAAACACATATACTCAATTCTGTGTGTTTAAAAAAAAAAATGCATCTACCTAATGGAGATGCATACATATTTCCCATCATTAACTAGTGTTGTTAACAATTTTATAAATTCAACCATTTTGATACATTTTATCATTCTTTGCAGAAGTTCAGTTTACTGTCTCATATGACACCTACTTTTAAAAAGCAAAACAAAAAACAAAATCCAAGCTTGGCAAGAGAGTAAATTAGAATTTGATTCAATTATACTTTCTTATTTTCAAGCATGCAAAATTGCTTTGAAAATGGAATGTGTTTCACATTTAGAACACAGTTTCAAAAGTTGCTTTCTGTGCAACTGTCTTAATGTTTTGATTCCAGAAGTGTAGCCATATTAGTTGCTTCAAAGACTACGAAGAAATCTGTTGCACAGTAAAGACTGACCAGTTTGCAACATGAGCTATCATAGACAACAGATTACTTCCATCCACATATATGTTCAATCTGAAAGCATTCGGCAATGTTTTCCTTGTGATCCTGGATGCTGTTTAAGAGGGGCCCTGGCTTAGTGACAGAGCATCTGCTTTGCATGCAGAAGGTCCCACATTTAATCCCTAGCATCTCCAGGTAGGTCGGAAAAACCTTCGGCTTGAAACTCTGGAGAGCTGCTGCGAGTCAGTATCGACACTACTAGGCTAGATGGGACCAATGGTATGACAAGGCAGCTTCTTATGAACTATGATTCAGTCAAGAACATCTTCTCCTCTTGTCAGTTTCATCACCATTAAGAAATGCTGCAGGATGCAATGAATGTATTATGGCCTTGGCTATTTCTGCATGTTCAAGGGAGCTTTGGACAAGATTTTTCTTAAAGAAGCTCTCTATGCTGTATTGCAGACCTTGACTGGGTTTTATCCAATGTTAGTCTAACTTGAGTTCCATTCATTTCAATGGGTTTATCCCAAGTAGGACTGACAGTGGATACAACCCACTGAAGACCAACAAGCATTTCAAAAGCAGTTTTTGACATGGCATGAAAAGTCTGCTGTTGAAAAGTCAAACATCCCACTAAGACCACCCAAGCTTGTAGGCATGCATCAAGTAGTCCTTTGGATCCTAAAGAAGGCATTATGATAAATAGGATCACATCTGACATAGCTGTATGTGTGTGTGTGTTTGTAAATTGCAGCCACAGAAAGAGCTAATCAGGACCAGGATGCAAAAGGTGGAGTGGTTAACCTGTTCTCCCCAATGTAAATGCCCCTTCCCAAACATTCAGTTAACGTTGACATTCTTCATTCCTTAAGTCAGTCCATGTTCTTTCTATTCTGTATTACATGCGACAACTAAATACACAAAGATCTACTATTCCCAATGACTGCCATCACTCAAAAGATTAGTGCCCATGGTATGTAAGAAAATAAATTTTGAAGAGAAACATTATCAATATTTGTTGTACTATACCACATTACTTCTCCCATCTTCCTGATTTAATGCTCCCTTGTGTCTGGATTTCCCATCACTATGCTGGATCAATCGGAATCCTTTTCATCTTGGTCACTATGCTCATTTCCACTGATGTGGTGCTTCAGTGGTTCAGGAAAATATTTTCAGGAAAATCAAGAGTAAATAAATGTTCAACAGCTATTGATACAAAGAGACAGAAGTGCACGTATAAGACAGGTAGTGCTTAATCTCCTACAAATAATACCTGTAGACTTTCAACTATGGCTGCTCTGTGCCAGGTACAGATCCTCGCCACACCGTGTATCAAGCTAAACTCCAATACCGTGAAACCTGTATTCTTTCATTTACATTCAAATGTACATGATTAGGGTGAGTGTAAAATGCCTCCAAATTTGCATTGATCAACTTCAAATGTAGAAAGCGAACTGCTGGTGTCTAATTACTGATGCAGATAGTATCAGAGCCATTTGCAGTAAAAGGGAAGCTCCAAAAATTGGGTGGACTGGAGATCAACCTTAAAACCACTTGAGGGAGACTCAGAGAGGGCTGGAATGGCACCCCCAAGGGTAAATCCCACTTTAAGGATAACTTTGCTAAAGGGCCGATCTGATCCCTTTTCCCCCACAGCCTGTCAGCTGTCAAAGGCTGTCAATCTAGCCTACATGGAGCCCCGTCTTGTCAATTACCTTGTATGCTACAGACATTGACAGCTGCAACACAGAAGGCAATAGGCAAGGCAAGGCTAAATACATATATTTGACAGCCGTAATTGCCCACCTCCACAGCTGCAAAAAAATGATTAAAATTGTTTCAAAAAATTACAAAGACATTTCTGCACATTGTTGGGGCTGGAAAAAGAAAAAAATCGGCCCAATTTGCACAAATGTTGGGGCACAAAAAAACTAAAAAAGAAGAAGAAGCCAAGGAAGCTTTGACAGCATCTCCAAAGTGCTCTTTGGACACTGTTGGAGGGGCTGTCACTGGTGAGGGAGGACTGAGGCGGCTCAGCTATGATCATGCAGAGTGACTGCGGCGGCACTCGGGAAGAGAAGCACAGGTTTCTGCTGCTCTTGTGAAACAACTCGCTCACCGATGCCTGCAACTCACAACAGGTTGGCAGTGCCAGGTTTGGATAACACACCAACTTATCGCAGGTACAACCCCTACAACAAGCCACGGATTGTTAGGGTGGTTTGTTGCCCATGCACAAGCCACCCTGCAGGAAGCAGTCCTCATTCAGATGACACAACGACCCACCGTAGCTTGTTACCCATGATGGGTTGTTGTGTCGTGCGAACCCAGTCACTCTCTCCATCTCTCTCTCAGCAAAGGTCATCCCACAGGGTGACTACAGAAGTTTCTTTCCCCTAAACAGGCCTAAAGCCGAATTGAAATGGACCTAGAAAAATGACCTTATCCAAGAATGCCTAGAGCTGATCAGCAGCCACACACATTTGAGCACCTTGCCCACGAAGAGGATGTTGGCAGCAAACCTATACTTATCCTCCACTTCTGGGTCCAGATTAGCTTTATGTAGGAGCAGCCTGATTACTGCCTCTCTTAAGGAGGCTGGTACCACCCCCTCTCTCAAAGAGAAATTTGCAACCTCTGGGATCCAACCAGCCATCCCCTCCTTATTAGATGTAACAAGCCAAGATGGGTAAGGGTCAAGCATACAAGTGGTTGGTCGAACTCATCCAAGCACCTTGTCTGCGTCCTCATGCTTCAACAACTGAAACTCATCCAATACAGCTGGACTAAATGGTGTTCTGGATACCTCCATTAATGAAACTGCACTAACACAGGAGTCCAAGTCCTGCAGGATATGAGCGATTTTATCTTCAAAGTATCTTGTGAATTTTTCAGAGCAACCTGTCCAGGGTGTGATTTCTGTCATGATACAGCAGGGTTCCCAATCACGAGAGCTCTGTGAGCACATTCAGCTAAAGGGGCTGACAGAACCTGTTGCAGACCTCTAGGGCAGCTGGGTGCACAGGGTTTCTGGCAAGCAGGGTTTCCATGCATGCCCATGTGTCCTACACACTTTAGCCCTACTCATGTGCAGATGAATGCCTGCATAGGGCTTATGTGTGGCATAGAGACTTCATTGAGTTCTACATGCTAAAGAAATGTTTTATCAAGGAGACCATCTGTCAGCATTGCAAACTCTACCAACTTGCTCTTCACTAACTGGAACAGAGTCCCTTCTCCCCTCACAGGAACCATTTAGAACAAACTTCTTTTACAAAGAGTAAAAGAAGGGAGCCAAATCTCTCTGCTACTGTGTCACCAAGTGGAACTGGAGCCCCTCCCTCATACAGCAGGCTTAAAAAGAAAATATGGGGCAAGAGTGAGTTCTAGGGTGGCTTCGTTTTACTGTTAAGCTTTTTGTTTGTGGTCTGAGATTTGGGGAAGTGGGAAGTGAACAGAACTTAAAACAAGGGATATATAGTGAGAGAGTTGTATTGGGGGAGAAAGGGAATAAAGTGCATTTCTAAGTGGAAAGGACTTCTTATCTTTAGTTTGTCCTCTTTTGTCTCCTCAACCCACCCAAATTGTCAACCCCCCAGAGACAGATGTTGCTATGAGCCACTCAGAACCCATGGAAGGATATGTAAACTCAACAAAAAATATATCAGTCTCTTATTTTATAAAAGACATGTTTCTGAGTAGCAGTTTTGGAGCATATATACGTACAAATTTCAGCCATTAACTAAGTAATGCAGAATGCCTGGGGAATTCATTTCTATAACCCAGCTTTTAAAATGAAGTAATATCAAGCTGTTTTTTTAAAGTCCTTTCACAATCAGAATTAGGTCAAAGAAAGGAGAGCAGAGGGACTAAACAAAACCAAAAGCATTCCTTTGAAGTCCTCTGTTTAAGAATAAAGATACACAGGAAAACAAGCTTCCTGCTGATTTCTTTAGGTACCAGTATTATTGCTCATGTGGAGATACTGAACTCAGACAAAATGTGCAGAAAAACACACACCATATATTGTGAGACATTCTGTCTAGGAAGTCTAACTGAAGTTATTTCTTTGCAAAGCTCATTGTTCTCCAAGGAAAGATGGGGAAATTTTGGGTGCTACAGAAAAAGTGTAGAACATCAGGAGCTACCTTGGATGTTTGACAGAAGCAGGGGAAATTCAAACATGTTGTGAGAGTAAGCCTAAGAAAGAAAGAAAAAAAGAAAGAAAGAAAGAAAGAAAGAAAGAAAGAAAGAAAGAAAGAAAGACAGCATCTTTAGCAATGGAATTTTATATGTTTGAACACTGCTCAGATCCTGCAACCCTGAGATTAATAGTAATCATCTGGTAGGCATCTGACGGAAGACAAAATGTTGGACAAGATAGATCCTTTGTTCTGATCCAGCAGGTCCTTATGTCACATCTGTATGGTCAGCAACTACTTTCTATAGAAGCCCATTTTGAGAAGCAAGTGAGGGGTGGCTGGCAGATGCTTCAACTCCCATTCCCTAAACTGGGCTTCCAGAAAGTTTCATTGCCACTTTCTGTAACCCTCTTTGGCCACTAGGCTAGTTAGTATCTCATCAGAGGGCCAGGTATGATGGAGGAGCCTCTAACTGCTGACCCCTATAGGCTGCACTCAATAACTAGATAGAAGATATGTTGCAGGGTAACAATCATATATAGTAGATATCCACCGAATACACACCACATAAAATCAGTCCTGTATACCATCTGTGCAACAAACAGCCTTCCTTTCCAAGAAACCCTCAAAAATCCTTGTTGCCAATGTTGCAATAACAGCTGCTGTTCTTCTGGTATCAAGCTCATTACTGTCCATTAAGCAAGAAACACCATTTCCATGGAATGGACTGTAACCGAAACATTAAACAGTACCTTATTTAATTTTTTGTGTGGGGGTGGGGAAATAATACCTTTCTTTCATTACTCCTTGGCCCACCAGAAGTATTCTGTTTGAGGAAGCCTGCTGTTGTGGACCATCTCGTGGGGTTTTTCCGGGAAGGCTCTTCTGAAGTAAAATTGTTCTCACTGGTCGATGTTGAGAGTCCAACTAATGCAGGATCACTGCTGCGCCGTACATGAAGAGGCATATCTGAAGAGATAAAGAGGAAAAGAAACTCAGATTTAAGACCTTTATTTCCTATTAAGTCAGGAAAGTATACAACTCTCATTTTGAGACTAAATGGCTACATGTGACTGGAATCAGTACAATGGCACAAAATTGGAAGGGTCTCCAATGAGTTATTTACCGCAATCAACTGACTTAAGGAAGGATAATTTGCACTAAAGCATCTCTGACAGATGCTTGTCCGGCATTTCTTGAAGGAATGAAGCAAAGTTCTGCAGTATCACCGGACTGCTCACTCTTCCATCTTAACAGCCTTTCCAAGTGTAGATGTTTTGCCCCAAAGTAATAATATGGACTTGTCCTACAAGTAAGGATTGCTGATAAAATGTATCCAAAGTACATTGAAAATTCTGACTGACTTTTTTCCCTAACTTCAAAACAAAGTAGCAAGCAATGGGGAGCACACAATCCAGGCTTTTATGCAATTTGGATATCACATAGAAGGCCAGATCCACACTAGAGGGTATCTGCATGATAGAGAAAAAGGGCTGGGGCTCCTCCCGCATCGTGTTATTTATTGCAACACTGACCCCAACTGAATGTACAACCAAGGCTTAGATGTTATAAATGTTACTAAAAACTCCTGTGTGCTGATGAAGAAAATCATCATCAACATGTACAAACACAGGCAACGGCCAGGTTCAGAGAATTATGATCACAAGTGTGCCGCAGCAAGCATTGGGCTTGCATACTCTCCCTCCCCTCTCCTCCTTCATGTGTGAAGATGAGAGGGAGTATGCTTCTGCTTTCACTTTAGAACAAACCACAGTTCCATGTTACATACGAACTTTGGAGGCTGTGGTTTGTTCAAACAAACCAGGATCAAACTCTAGTTTGATATCTTGGTTTGTTACCTAACTTTGGTAAGAACAAAGTTGAGATACTACAGAGACTACTGACATTTAACCACACATTTGACTGGAACAGAATGGAAATGCTCATCCTGCACACCACCAACAGTTGAACATCATTATTCTTCAAACTCCTTTTACACAGTAGCGTTCAGATGTCTTGATCAGGACTGAAATTCTTATTTTGGTTGGCATGAAACCAACAGAGCACTATGGTTCCAACCATAAAGATTTATACAGCCTAAGGATATTGCTATGCTGAATATTTGTTTAGCAGCATGATTTCCTGCCTTTAAACCTCTTTGGCAACAAGCAGCACCCAAGAGAACCCCAAAGCAGCAAGTTCTCAAGCATGCTATAGGGAAACAGGAAAAATAAGTAAAAATGAAAAATGCATTTTATTTTCATTAGGTTGTCCCTCTTCCCTGTTTAAATACCATGCATTTTTATTACATTCCAAGGTGTTCAACAAAGAAAACACATTAGAAGAGATATGTTTTCCACTAATGAGGCAGAATGCAATATAAAAATGGAGCAAAAATAATTAGACACATATATCAAGAAGTATCTATTATTTCTTACCTAATAGCACACAGTTAATGCACTTCAATGAGGTTTCCAAGCACATTAAGCAGCCTTATAAATTGTCAGGACCAAGTCCAGATCTCGAGTCTGTGTTCTTCAACTCATGGTTCCTGAAGTCAGTTGATGGAGCTGAGGGCCATGGCAGGGGTTGACACTAAAGTGCAACAACCACGGCATTGTTGACAAAGTAAGGATCTGTCTCCTAGTATTTATACCAAACTGTATAAATCTCTGGATTTATGAGTTCTGGTATAAATAAAGATTCGTCATGCTGTCCGGTGCCAGGTCCCCTGCTTCTGAGGCTCTCCATTACCTCCATGGAGGACTCAGATTCAGATGAGTCCCAGATAACCCCACTTCAGGGAGAGCCCTTGGCATCCCCTTCTATACCTTCCCGGCCTATGGACAGCTGACCCTGAGAATGACTCCCATGGAGTTTCTCCTATCCCTCAGCCACACAGGAGCATGAGACTCCAGAAACAGACACTTGCCCTTTATGAACCACAATCGGTACCCAGCAATGGGAAAGCCACTGAAAGACCAGACTCTGCCAGCCTTCTCAAGGCCTCAGTTGACTACAACCCTTTTCTGGGACAACAGCACCCGATGGAGAATACTCTAGCCAGCACTACTGTAGTGTGCTCCTGACATGACTCCTGCCTTGCCAGATGTGACCCAGGACAGACAGTGAGCACCATGTTGCAGTCTGTTTCTCCTGGGACTCATGCCTGCTCAGGACACCCGTACTTTGTACCCCATAAACTGATTTCATAAATTACACCACCTCTGAACATGGTGGTCCCAATTAACTATTTTCATTAATAACTGCGGATAAACATGTTATTCATGTTTCTAATTCCCCTTTAAAGCTGTCTAGGTGGTGGTGGTTGTTTATTCGGTCAGTCGCTTCCGACTCTTCATGACTTCATGGACCAGCCCACGACAGAGCTTCCTGTCAGCCGTCACCACCGCCAGCTCCCCCAAGGTCGAGTCCGTCACCTCCAGAATATCATCCATCCACCTTGCCCTTGGTCGGCCCCTCTTCCTTTTGCCTTCCACTTCCCCTAGCATCAGCATCTTCTCCAGGGTATCCTGTCTTCTCATGATGTGGCCAAAGTACTTCAGTTTTGCCTTTAATATCATTCCCTCAAGTGAGCAGTCTGGCTTTATTTCCTGACGTATGAACTGGTTTGATCTTTTTGCAGTCCAAGGCACTCCCAGAATTTTCTTCCAGCACCACAGTTCAAAAGCATCTCTCTTCCTTCGCTCAGCCTTCCTTACGGTCCAGCTCTCGCAGCCATAGGTTACTACGGGAATACCATTGCTTTAACTATGCAGACCTTTGTTGTCAGTGTGATGTCTCTGCTCTTCACTATTTTATCAAGATTTGTCATTGCTGTCCTCCCAAGAAGTAAACGTCTGCTGATTTCCTGGCTGCAGTCAGCATCTGCAGTAATTTTTGCACCTAGAAAGACAAAGTCTGTCACTGCCTCCACATTTTCTCCCTCATTTTCTCCCTCTATTTGCCAGTTATCAATCAAGCTGATTGCCATAATCTTGGTTTTTTTGAAGTTTAACTGCAACCCAGCTTTTGCACTTTCTTCTTTCACCTTTGTCATGAGGTTCCTCAGCTCCTCCTCGCTTTCAGCCATCAAAGTGGTATCATCTGCATATCGGAGACTGTTAATGTTTCTTCCAGTGACTTTAACTCCAGCCTTGGCTTCATCAAGCCCAGCACGTTGCATGATGTGTTCTGCATACAGGTTGAATAGGTGGGTGAGAGTATACACCTGCCGTACTCCTTTCCCAATCTTAAACCAGTCCGTTGTTTGGTGGTCTGTTCTTACCGTTGCTACTTGGTCGTTATACAGATTCCTCAGGAGGCAGACAAGATGACTTGGTATCCCCATACCACCAAGAACTAGCCACAATTTGTGATGATCCACACAGTCCAAGGCTTTAGAATAGTCAATAAAACAGAAATAGATGTTTTTCTGAAACTCCCTGGGTTTCTCCATTATCCAGCGGATATTGGCAATTTGGTCTCTAGTTCCTCTGCCTTTTCGAAACCCAGCTTGTACATCCAGCAATTCTTGTTCCATGAATTGCTGGAGTCTACCTTGCAAGATCTTGAGCATTACCTTACTGGCATGTGAAATAAGTGCCACTGTTCGATAGTCTGAACATTCTTTGGTGCTTCCCTTTTTTGGTATGGGGATATAAGTTGATCTTTTCCAATCTGTTGGCCATTCTTGTGTTTTCCAAATTTGCTGGCATATGGCATGCATCACCTTGACAGCATCATCTTGCAAGATTTTAGACAGTTCAGCTGGGATACCGTCATCTCCTGCTGCCTTGTTATTAGCAGTGCTTCTTAAAGCCCATTCAACCTCACTCTTCAGGATGTCTGGCTCTAGCTCACTGACCACACTGTCAAATCTATCCCCAATATTATTATCCTTCCTGTACAGATCTTCCATATATTCTTGCCACCTTTTCTTGATCTCTTCTGCTTCCGTTAGGTCCTTGCCATCTTTGTTTGTGATCATACCCATTTTTGCCTGGAGTCTAGGTGGTAGCCATCACCAAATCTTGAGGGAGAAAATATTGTATCTTAATTAGGTGTTATGTGAAGAAATGCCTGCTTCTGTCTGTGCTAAAATTGCTGCCAATCAGTTTCACCAGGTGACCACCATTTTGAACAGTAATATGTCCCCTCTTAGACCCAAAGCACACTTTACTTTAAAGTGGCAGCTACGTCTTTTTTTTTTTTTACTCTGGAGTATCACAGGGGTCCCAATCTGGATCAAGACCCTAGCATAGGGGGTCTTTAACCCTCCCCCCAGGACTGAAGTCCTGATCCAGATCAGCTACACTCTCTGCACCTGCAAATTAGGGTACAATCTTATGGCGATGCCCATAAGCCTCTGAGTCTGGAGGCTTATGGGCATCCTGTGATGAGTAGGAGGAGCAGTGGAAGTGATCTTCGCCTCCCTGGTCCTCCTGCTCTAGATTTTGGCTAGATGAGTTTTTGCACTCATCTAGCTTGCACACGTCAGAGTGGGAGGCAAGGAGGCTGGGGAAGCCTCAGGATGTGTCATATCCCAGCTTCCCTAGTCACCCACCCACCAGCACACCCCTTTACCCCCCTTTGAGGTCACTTTTGCAAGCTTGGAGAGGCAGCTGGCACAGTTCTCTCTGTGCCAGTTGCAAGGGAGGGGGTGGGAAGCACATATTCTTGGATCCGCTATCCAGGGGTCATAGGATTACTCCCTCCAGTAGCTAAGCAATTGTCCATTAAAGCAATGGCCCCCAATTAGGAATGCATATTGCAGGTAGTGTGTGTATGTGGAAATGGTAAATAAAAAAAAAAAACAAACTCCCGCCCCAGTCCATGCTCGAGAGCTAATCCAGATCAGGACGCCTGCATTTACTCTAAAGTAGCCAAAATGTGCTTTGTACCACAGTCATTTTTCTAACTAAAAAGCCACAAACACTTTAACTGAAAAATAAGAGGGAAGATGCTCCAAACCCATGATCATTTTTGTTGGTCTTTTCTGCACCTGTTCTAGCTCTTTAATATCCTTTTTGAGATGGGGTGACCAGAACTGTGCACAGGATGACAGATGCAGCCGCATCATAAAACATTATGATACTGGCCATTTTATTTCCAGTCTTTCCCCTAATTTTTAATTAATTTAATTAACTAATTTAATTAATTAATTCCCCTAATTTTTCCCAAACACAGAATTTGCCTCTTTCAATGTCACTGCCCTCTGAGTTGACATTTTCTTTAAGTTGTCCACCACAAACCCAAATCTCTTTTCTCAATAGTCACAGGACTTGTCCATTCCATCACATCCCAGTTTTGTCCCTATCCCCCCATCCCCAGTCAATCATTATTCTATGGCCACTGAGAATGCTCAGTCTCAAGGAGCTATATTGGAGGGAGGGAGTTCCAAAATGTATGTATTTATGTATTACATTTATATCCCACCTTTCATCCATTGAGGAACTCAAAGTGGCTGCATGTGGTTCCCAAGTGGTTTCCCCTCCAAGCACTGGCCAGACCCAGACCTGCTTAGCTTCGGCAAGGTGGCTGCCCCACGTGCCTTCGGACCGTGCCTTCTGCAAACCTTGGAGCTTCCCCAAACCTTCTGATATGTCCCTCTTGTGCATGGATGGTGTTTTGGCTACATAAGCAACAGCAGGCACCTCTGAACTTCAGAAACAGAGGGAGCGATAAAAGGATCCAAAATTCAAGTCCAACAACATAAACGTTTCTCCTCTATGCTTAACCAAACTTTGGGTTTATATCTTGCTAAGTACTTTTCTTGAAGTTGAACTGCTTGAAAAGGGATTCCCAAATTATAATATGCATCCGAAGAAATCAAAAATCATGAAGCCAGGAATACGACACTCACTGATTAGCTTGCCTTTCCCAAAATCTCATTTTAAATTCCTCAGCACAAACATCAGTATAATGAGACACTTAAATACTGCTTCTCTACTTCTTCTCATGCACTCCTCCCATCTTCCAAAAGATTTACACACATGGTTAACGAGAAGATATGACAGAAAACTTCCATTTACTGCAGGAATGAAGCTTTTCCTCCACATGAATCTATATTCAAATGCCAGTGATTAGTGCTAATATCCATACTTTACCAACAAAAGTCAATCAGGATGCCTAATTGCTTCAACATATCTGAAATGCACTCCAGAAAAAAAGGATATTAACATACCATTTGCTTAAGGCCAGAGTAACAATAATATATAGGTATACACACAGACAAAACATCAAAATAGTGAACCAAAAGCGATCTGACACATTCACCTCATCCATTCTCTATTTAATTACCAGTACTGTTGTTGTTTTGTAGTCAATTAAGCTTTCCTCCTTCTCTCCCCACCTCCAGCACCATCTGCAATTCCTCCTACTCAATGGGGACTAAATAAAAATAAGAACAGGAGTAGTAAACAATATTTTTTATTGGTTGGATATCTGGTATAATTTTATAGTTTTCCAAATTTAGAGATTTCAGAATTATATTCTTTAAAAAAAATCAAAGAAAAAAGACTTTAAATAATTAAAAACACCAGGTGAAGGCATGTGTAGGCTCAGTACAGTGTCACAAATTCCTGGATGATGGCAGACAGTGTTTGATGTCTAAGGTTGCTTTGAAGAGTGGATAAAACAGCAATGAACTCTAATCACAAGGCTTCAAATTCTCTGTGGCACTAATGCACTGTAAATATTGATTTGCTTCTGGAGCCAAGGTGCATTTTAAATAAGCACTTGAAATGGGAAATCTAATAACACACTGCAGAAGTTGTTTTTTTTTAAAGGAAGTCAAAGAACCAAAGGAGAAAAAATAAAATAAAATAAAGATGTACAGCAACTTAAATACCTTTGAAAAGATCCTTATTGCTATTAATTCAACAGTTGTTAGATAAATGAAATATGAAAGGACATTTTGTGTGCATGCACAAAAACACAGATTTCTGATTATGTAAGCTATTACCTGTGGTTAAAACCACAAAAGATAATAGTTTTTGCAAGGTAACAGAGTGGAGTTACTGACTAGAAATAATTTCTCAGTAATACATTTATTATTATCATTATTGTTATTATTATTCATGTGTGTTATTCATACTCATGCACACACAAACACCTTTCAGTACTTTGTAAATCGAAGTGTTATCAATTATCAGTTCAAAAAAATGTGCTACATTTTATCATCTCAGCCTCTGGGTTCCTCACACAGAGCTTTTATCTTGCTATTGAGACGGCTCTCTTGGAAGTTTGCAGGCTCTTTAGATGATGCCACCCTCCAGGGTATCTCCTGCCATTTCCTCCAGCCTATCTCGTGTTTTCCCGAAACGCAAAAAAGTGGTACTTTTTCTAGCCCACAGAACAGGAGTGCCATGACCTCCCTGTGAAATTCTCCAATAGCAGAAGAAACCGCTGTGTCTGCCTGCTGTGGGCATTTGTTTTCAGTTGTTGGGGCCGTGGTCAGGATGAGATTTCACAAGCGCGAGGGCAAGAATTTCCTGCCCATTGCGTCTCCTGCCTCTGCATTTCTCAATTGGAGGGAGAAGAGGGTAAAATGCCTCCCTGCAACGAAGGGAGACACAACTGATCCCCCAACCCACCAAGCTCAGAAGCAACGTCCTCTGTTGATTCAGAGCACCCCGTTAAGTTCAGTGGGGCTTGCTCTCAAGTAAGTGTGCAGAGGGTTGCAGACTTACAGAGCGATCTTATGCCTACTCAGAAGTAAGTCCCACTGAGTTCAATGGGGCAATCTTACATTTTATGTCTACTTAGAAGTAAGTCAGAGGTTTCCTGGGGGCTGCGAGAAAAGGGTACAGCAGAAGTTAAGCTTCAAAAACAAGACCTCCTCCCCCCCCCCCCGGCTCCTTTGCACACATGCCAGGGAGGGAGGGAGGCACTCCCTCAGTTCAAACCATGTGGCCGTGTAAAGAAGCCCTTCCTAATCCCGCAAAGAAACGGAAAGCAGGAAGCTCCAGAAAGGATGTGAGTTTTTGTGGGGAGTTTGCTTAATGTAGAAACACCCTCTCTCACACATCAGAACAACATGCAAAACATCACCATAGGGCAACCTTCCCCAACTTGTTGCCATCCAGAAGTTTTGGACTTCAGCGCCCAGGAGCCCTAGCCAGCATGGCTAATGGTCAGGAATGATTCAAAACATAAACGACTGGTTTAAGATTGGGAAAGGAGTATGGCAGGGTTGTATACTATTCAACCTGTACGCAAAACACATCATGTGATGTGCTGGGCTTGAGGAATCCAAGGCTGGAGTTAAAATCGCTGGAAGAAACATTAACAATCTCAGATATGCAGATGATACCACTTTGATGGCTGAAAGCGAGTAGGAGCTGAGGAACCTTATGACGAAGGTGAAAGAAGAAAGTGCAAAAGCTGGGTTGCAAGATAATGGCAACCAGCTTGATTGATAACTGGCAAATAGAGGGAGAAAACGTGGAGGCAGTGACAGACTTTGTCTTTCTAGGCGCAAAGATTACTGCAGATGCTGACTGCAGCCAGGAAATCAGAAGACGTTTACTTCTTGGGAGGACAGCAATGACAAATCTTGATAAAACAGTGAAGAGCAGACACATCACACTGACAACAAAGGTCTGCATAGTAAAAGCAATGGTATTCCCCGTAGTAATCTATTGCTGCGAGAACTGGACCATAAGGAAGGCTGAGCGAAGGAAGATAGATGCTTTTGAACTGTGGTGCTGGAGGAAAATTCTGAGTGTGCCTTGGATTGCAAGAAGATCAAACCAGTCCATACGCCAGGAAATCAAGCCAGACTGCTCAATTGAGGGAATGATATTAAAGGCAAAACTGAAGTACTTTGGCCACATCATGAGAAGACAGGATACCCTGGAGAAGATGCTGATGCTAGGGGAAGTGGAAGGCAAAAGGAAGAGGGGCCAACCAAGGGCAAGATGGATGGATGATATTCTGGAGGTGACGGACTCGACCTTGGGGGAGCTGGGGGTGGAATTTTCCTGACAGGAAGCTCTGGCGTGGGCTGGTCCATGAAGTCACGAAGAGTCGGAAGCGACTGAATGAATAAACAACAACAACAAGTTCAAAACATCTAGAGGGCACAAGGTTGAAAAAGGCTGCCAGAAGGCAATTTGCCCATACACTTTGATGCTATGCCGAACGTTCACAAGCAACTTTCACTCTGTTGAACTAAACTCTAAAACAGCTGATCATGGAAAGTAAGTGCCATCTGATTTTAATGGAACTTATGTCCCAGTAGGTTTTCTAAATATCAAGTTTTATGTTATGTTTTAATTAAGATTAAGATTTTATTACTGTTATCACCTTGAGCACCATTTGAGGCAGAAAGGCAGGATATGCATTAATTAAATGATTTAGAGGAATCAAAAAATGGATGGACACGTTCCCGAACATGTCACTGCTTTTGATATTCTCCAATTAAAAAGGCACTAACTTCACTTGGTGGTGAGTATTTGTTTTCTAAAGTTGATATTGAAGAAAAGTCAGGGATGAGCAACACAATTACATCCTAAATTTCCTAAATCGATTATCTTTTTGGCTTGAGTAAACCACCGCACAAGGGTCCCCATCTCCACAGCTGAACTTGCTGGCACCTAGCTGGTTTGAGTGCTCCTTTGTATGCACACCACTCTCCACCTAAAACTTCAGCCATAACTCTTGACAACCAAGAAAATCAAATTCCATGCAGCAGCAAGTTTCCTAGGTAACCAAGCACAGGCACCAACTCTAGAAAGGAGGAGCATTGACAACCTGCAGCATTCTACTTGGATATTAAACAAAACAGGAATATAAATCATTGAGTACCTCAGAGGTGCCAATGCTGAAAATGCTACAGTACGTCAATTCAGGTTTTAATACTTTCATGCTTCTTGGGCAGGGTAAAAAAACATGGCTCACGCAACTATTAATAATTGTTAGAAATGCCCTCACCCTGGCGCCAGCTTGTCTGGCTGAAAGGGGGGGACATTGCAGGCGAGTGGGGTGACAAGACGTAGGGGCCTCTGGTTGGTGCACCCCAGTGGCACCACCATGCAAGGAGGGGCAGGCTGAGTTGCCTTAAACTCAGCCCTCCTCCCAATCTCAGCTCTCTAGCTCTACGCAGCTAGAGAGGAAACCACGAAAAACACCTGCCTCCTGAAGACCGGCTTCGTCGTTTGCCAGCCACCTGGACTCAGCGTGCAATATGCGCGCCCAAAACCTACCTCTCCTGCTCCTCGCTTCTTCTTCAGGCGGTCGCTGCGTGCCTCCGCCGCCGCGGCCCCGGAGTTGGTGACGCTCGCGGCGAAGGCCTGTGTGCACGGGCGCTGCCCCCTCGGCCGGCGCTTGCCGCCCGATGGGAGCGCCCATGGCTGTGCCAGCGCGCGCTCAGGCGTGGCGCCTCCTGATCTTCCTGATGGGGTGTCGGCACTCGCAGCGGCCGAGTGCCCGCCCCCCCCTTCCCTCCTCCTCAGGTGGTGGCCGCGCGCCTACCCAGCCCGGCGGCCCTGTGGTTACCGGCGGTCACGGCAGGGGTGTGTGTGCGCGGGCGCCATCCCCTCGGCTGGTGCTTGCCGCCTGGCAGGGGCGCTGGCGGCTGTCCTGGCGTGCGCCTGGGCGCGGCGCTTCCTCCTTCAGCCTGTTGCCAGGTGCCTGCGCCGCCGCGGTCCCAGGGTTGCCGGCGCTCGCGGCGGGGGCGCGGTCGCCGCTCCCTCGGCCGGCGCTTGCCGCCCGGCAGGAGCACCGACAGCTGTGCCGGCGCGCGCCTGGGTCTGGCGCCGGCTGTCCTGCTCTCCTGCGGCGGCGCCTGGACTCGCGGCGGCCGGGCGCCCGCCCCCTCCTTCTCACCTCGGGCGGGGGCCGCGCGGCCATGGCCCTGGGGTTCCCAGCGCTCGCAGCAGGGGCGCATGTGCGCGGGAGTCGCCCCCCTCGGCCGGCGCTTGCCGCCCCAGCGGGAGCGACGGCGGCTGCACGGGCGTGTGCCCGGGTACAGCGTCTGTTGATCTGCTCCCCCGCCGGGGCGGCGTCCGAGCGCCCGCACCCCTTTTTTCAGCATGTGCTCGAGCGGGCCGCCGGTGGTTGCGGGCGGTCACTGGCTCTGAGGGGTGCCGGCGCTTGCGGCGGCGGCGTGCCCGCTCCTCCGCTTCTTTCCTCACTGGCGGTCTCACAGGCCAGGGCGCCGAGCAGTTTGGCGCCGCCTCTTGCCGCCTCCCGTGAGCGTGGGGTGCTCACGGCGGAGGCATGTGCGTCCCCCCAATAAATAAATAAATAAATACAAACAAACAAAACCACAGCCACGGCTCCCCATAGTGTGCCCACCGTGGCTCCCGGGTCGCGGGCGCTCTTGGTTGGGGACGCCCGCGCTCAGGAGTGGCTCCCGTGGCCACGGGCCCTTGCTGCGCCTCTTGGGTGCTGGGCTTGTGGCAGGTGGCAACCGCACCCCTTTCAAAGCCACTGTTTTGTAGCAGCTACAGTGTTGGACTGGGATGTTAAGAAACCCAGGTTCTAGTCTCCTTTCCAGGGGTATAGTTTAGGGCTAGAGCCCCTGCTGGGCTTGCAGAAGATCCCAGGTCCAGTACCTGGCATCTCTAGGTAGGGCTAGGAAACCCCTACCTGAACCCCTGGCAGAGCCAGTGGGGGGGGGACAGTTTCTCCACTCCTGCCCTATAAACTAATAAGGTTAACGGCTAGACACACAGTGTCTTAAATGTCAACACATAGAGCCATACAGAAAGAGGGTCTATGTTGTTGGCACTCAACTCTCTAGCCGCTGCCAGACACGGAGGGTGCCCCTTCTGTCTGGCGGTAGTAGCGGCACTGCTGCCTGTTGCCCGGGGTGCCCAGTGAGTAGCCCATGGGAACCTCCTTCTATGTGCTTTGACCTCTGCCGCATTACTTTTAAGGAGTGGTGGTTGGTGTGTTGGACTGGGTCCGGGGCCCTTGCTTCTTCTTGCCAATGTCGTGCCAAGCTTACCTCACTTTCTACATCATGACCCCCAAGAAGGGCCAAGGTTGAAAGAACGGGAGGGGTAGGGGCCCGCCTCCCCTTCCCAACAGATCGCTGCCAAGGCCCGATTCCGAGTTTGTTGATGAAACGGACCCGGTTCTGGCGTCAATTCTCGCTCGTCTGGAAGCTGCTGAGCGTTCTTCAGGGATCCCTTCCCCCTTCCCCGGCCAGGCCTAAGAAACCCCTGGTGGTCCTGCCTAAGTGAACACGACAGCAGACCCAACGTTCACTACTTCTTTCTATTGCAGCTCGTCTCTGGGTTCAGTACACTTGGACGCCATGGAGGCCTTCCACCTCGCTTCGCAGGTTCACCATGGCAGCACTCCACCACTGCAGGCAGTCCACCTTCCTGCGACATCTCTGTTAGCAATGATCCAAGCAACATCCTCCTCCTTGTGGTTTCGCCCAGGCGACGCACCACAGCTGGAGGTGGTTCGCCCTCATAGGGCATCTCCGTCAGGAGCACTGCAAGTGGCATCGTCTCCCTGGCTCCTGGATATGGGTGAGATGACTGCACTTCGCCCCACTTGTCCAGACAGGCGACCTTCAGGGCCGTGGGGTTGCCACCTTAGCTTACCTCCCTGGGGCGGCTGTCCCTCCCAATGTCATCTCCCTATACGACGCCCGGGCCACCTGCAGCTCCGTCAGTCACACCCCAGTAACCCCAGCCGCTTAACGCAGCATCTTACAGGGTTTTGCTGGATTAATTTGGGATACCTTGCCTGCCCCCGCCCACTCGGGCATCCATTTACCTGCGGTAAGTGGCATATCAGATCCCTACGCTAAGTTAGCAAGTTGTAACGTTGCCAGCGCTACTCCTTCTCGTAATGACTTTCACCTGAGGAGGTGTGTGACTGGCTTATGTTGAGGCCTTTCGCAGGAGGGCCGCCATTGCCCTTCTCGGCGCAGGGACCTGTTGGACCAGGACCTTTCGTTCCAATTTTGACTCCTTCCCGGCCGGGTGCGGCAACAGTTCTGGCAGTGGCCACATTCACCTGGCTGTCTCCAGCACTGGCCCTCGGCCTATGGTGGGTCCGCTGCTTCAGCACTGCTGTTTGTGCTGGGAATACAGCCCCAAGGGCACATGCTCCCAGGACACGTGCAGTTTCCATCGTGGGTGCTCCCTTGTAGTAGTCAGCCCTCATGCACCTCTTGTCCAATGCCCGGGGATGGTAGGGTCCCCCTTGGAAAGGCCGAGGCAGTAGGAAGCTCAGGTTGGCCATGCCTGGTTAGGTTGGCGCCGCGACTCCGGCTTTAAGATGCTACCCCAACTGGGGGAATGCATCTTACCTTGGAACACAGTTTTATGCTAGGTTCTAGGACCCCTCCCCCCTTTCTTAGGTCAACATATGCCATCCTTACCTCATAAGCAACATTTTTCCTCGCCAGGCGTCGACAGGTTCATGAGAGGTTAACAAGGCAGTAATGGTAGAAGGGTTATGCCACCCCCTTTTTTCCACACCCTGTTATCTAGGGATCTCCCTTTTCGAAATGGTGCCCAGGAAATCCTCTAGGGAGTTTATCCTAATTCGTAACCTCTCTTCCCTGAGTGTCAGTCAGTTAATCACGAGATCCTTGATCATCTCTGCTCAGTGCGACACACCTCTTCATTGAGGCAGCTGTCTTGGTCTGGGATCCCGGCCACGGGTCCCTGATGGGCATGTGCTACAGGGAGTCCAAAGATGGTGGTCAAGGTTCTGACCTAACGCAAGTATTGCTCCCCTTTCCTGTTACTTTGGTGTTCCTTAGCTCACAAAAGGCTGAGGGCCTGTCTCCTACATCAACATTCAGTGAAGCCAATCCGATACCATTAGGCGTTATTCTCGCCTCCCTCAGGACAACTTTCAGGCCCTTTGGGCTCAGTTCCAAGCAGTTATACATTTTCCTAGGGTTTTTCCTTTAAGGGGCCATGCAAGATATGGTAGGACATCTTCTTTTCACTGTTGGGGTAGCGGCCCCTGACTGTGCCTTCTCACGCCGGCTCAGTTTGAGCAGTGCAGGGACTGCGGCTGCCACACCATCGAACCAGGGTCACTTCTGCTGTGTGCATGTATCCATAGGCATGGCTTCAACTTAGTAAGGCTTTAATGGCACCTCCTTCCGGAAGCGTGAGCCTCTACTCAAAGCCGGACTGCGGATTCACATGGTTCCGCCGCTACTGTAAGGGGTTTCAGATTCTTAGGGCAGGTCCAATCGTGCTGTGGGTAACGGCCTGTAGAGTGGAGGCTGCTGCCGCCACCAAGCACATTTTGGATGACCTTACAGCCAAGTCAGTAACACACACCCCTTCAGTATGACAACATGACCTCGTTATTCATTCTCCGTCCTCCTGAAATTGGAAAGTCATGTCATGTGTCAGTGTGTTGGTGCTCCAGAGTCGGTGTTACAATATCTGGTTCTGGGTCCACCAGGTACTGGGTTAGGCAAACCCAATTGTCAGGAAATTAGGTCAATGTCTTCCGGGCCTTAGCCCCGTGGGTGCTCCTTTCCCAGATCCCATCCTTGCAGTACCATGGGAGTCCGGGATATTGAAGCCAGGCATGCCATCCTGCATTCCATGGCTCTCCGTACAGGAGCCGCCTGCGACACAGCAGGTAGGGGGTGCTGTGCACTAGACAAAGCTTCAGCGATAGGACTCATGGCCCTTATCTATAGATCATTGGCTGCAATTTTGCGCCTCCTTAAGGAACAACAGACTATCTGGGACCATAAGTCGCAAGCTGGCCATTTAGCCTTCCGGCCCACAACGGTGGGATTCACTGACTCCATGTCAGATTTTAGGTTTGGCGTGCAATATAGTGTTGGGCACAGATGTTGCCTGCTTTAGTAAATTAGCCACCCTCTCTCCCCGGATACCCCTTTCGGGCTCCGGGGGTAACAGCCCTCCATTTGAGCTTTACAGTAAAACGTTTCCTTCGGAATTCAGGGTTGGTTTGGGCTCCCAAGGCCGACTTGTCCCGGAGGGCCTTCGATATGCTTCAAGATACTGGTCTGGACCAGTGTAACCCATTTACGTATTTGGTGATCAAACTGACCAGCATGGCAAGGGCACAGCACAGCAGTGGCCCACGGCCAAACGCAAGTCAATGGGTTATGCCCTGTCGGCACCTTATGGGTTTTATGGAATGCTGCGGGTCTGAGGAGGGGACTCCGTTTTATCACTTCAATGGCTTACTGTTGACTTAAAGGCAATTTGAGGTAGTTTCTACATTAGCTCTACCCCGCTAGGCCTAGGTGATTTGCAGTTCAGAACCCACTGTGGTTGCATTGAAGCAGTCTCCATGGTAGCCGCTGGAGGTTTCTCTCTCAAGCATGTTATGACATTTTAATGTGCTTATTCCTTAGACCAGCAGACTCGTCGTACGCCGATATGGGTGCTATTACATGGGCACGTTATGATGTCTGGAGCTGCATGGAGGACTTGTGTGTCGTCTTCAGATTTCAGCTTCTGTCACCCTGTCACATTAAGATCCAGTGGCTTCACAGTCGTGGCATACGGTGGGAGCCCCCTGCTCACTCTGTTCCACCAAAGTTTGTCAGTCTTCCTCCACAGGTCCAGGTGCTGCACATTGAGAGGAATGACTCCGGCTGTAAGCCAGGCGAGGACCTGATCGAACAGGCCTTGGTTGAGATGTAGGTGGTCCGGCATACCTGGCCGGACGTAGCCTATAGCAGCCCTCACTGCTCCCATGGATCAATGGGAAGGAATGGAATGACGTTGCCAGTGGCAGGGCACGTCCGAAAGTGCACAGAGAAATGGCTTATGGCCATGTGAATGAGGTGATGGATGCACCACCCGCCAGGGAATTCTGTGGACATGGAGGGAGCGTTACAGGTAGGACTGTGTCCGCCTGTCTCATGTAGTAAATAACATATTTCTGTCTGATCTGCAAAGGGGCCTGCGGGAAGTTCTTCTGTGCAGGTGGGGGGAGTTTCACAAGCTCTAGGCTTGTGACTCCTGTGGCAGCTAGGATGGGCAAAAACAGGGAAGTAGGGATGGTGTGCATGCAGAGGCACCTTATGGTGACAGGTGACGCCTGAGGCCCCTCGAACGGGTTGTGCGGCTCGGCGGGGGAATAAGGGTTGCCTGGGAGACCAATCCTACTCACTCACCCAGGTGTTGTGCGGCACCGGGTTGGGGGTGACACCGGAAGGTCTACCTCCCCCAGAAGGGGCAGTCCGGAGGGATGGCGAGATCACCGCCACCCCTCAGGCTGGGTATGTTTTCGCCCAAGAAGTGCCAGCTAGCCGCTGACACAGTTAGATGCCTGTCCTAGTTACCCCTTTGCAGGTATTTCAATAAATGTGGCCCAATTTTCAACCCAAGATTGTTGTCTGCGTCTTCTTTAACCCATCTCCGCTCGCAAGGTATGTTTTGTCATGTGAAGCTTTGCTGTCAATGTATAGTCAAACTGTCAAAAATAATCCTAACCACCCACAGATGCAAGCATTACTAATTACTATGTTGGTTCAGTGTCAGAAAAGATAAGACTATGGGCACAATCATGTGGTACACTCTAGGTTTTCTGGGTCTACCTTAAACATGAGCTAGTTCACTCCTTCCTCTTCCCTCCCAGTTCTTCAGCATGGTAAACTGTACCTGACTGCTGAATCTAGATTCTCTGCAAGACCTCACTATGAGTAAACCTGGCCATCTGGGGGGTTTTGCTCTGTGTTATTTAAAACATTTGAACCTCATGCCTCTCGCATGTGAGGACCCAAATGGCATATGTAGGCTTCCCAGGACGGTTTACATCCAAGCCTTGGCCAGATCCTGACAGGCTTAGCTTCAGCCTTCAGAAGATACCCTATAGATGAATGTCATAAGACTTACTTATGCATGTGGAATCCTCTGGACTTTGCTTTCTGTGCATCAAAACACTGGATCTCGATTGAACACTGTGTAACTAGGCAGTATTCGTAATTTTTCTCACTTCTATACAGATAATTATCAATGTACTTCTGAAGGTTTTCTCAAAAGCAAATCAGAGACTGATTTTGGGCATACATACATACAGTCATGCAGACTGTATGTAATATTGCACGTTACGTTAAAAATAAATATTGCCATGTAAGTTCTCTCTCACAAACAGAAACCACTGGAAGTTACTGCCACACTGTAATGGTTTTCCCACATCTGACACTTTCACTTAACAATATTTATCCTGTTGATGGATTGCTGTTCCTAGGTTGTGGGGTGGGAATGGGTGGAGAGAGATTTACTGGGACTCAACTACTTAGGAAAATGCAATGCTATACTTAACTTTGTCACAGCTTTTCCCAGATGTTGTATGCTGCTGATGTCCAGAATTTAAATAAACTGACCTTAATTAGGTTGGCTGCACATCACACCCAACAAGATGTATATTTTTTTATTTGATTTATACCCCGCCAAATGACCCAGGGAAGAAGTATGTCTTTGCCTGGCAGTGAAAAAAAATGGCAGTATCAGCAACAGGCAAGCTTCCTTGGGGAGAGTGTTCCATGATGAGGGGCTATCACAGAAAAGGCCCATTCCTGAACTGTCACCCCCAAGCTTCTCTCAGAGGGGGCACACAGAGAACGGCCTCTGAAGCCAGCTGTATAATTATAACCACTGCTAAAGTTAAATTCTGACATAGGTTAAATCCAACATCACGCTAGCGGACATCAACTAGCGGACATCAACTAGCGCCAACGGGACTTTCAGCCTCTCTTGTCTCCCCTGCAACCCTCTATGTTACCCAAAATCTGCTATGGAGGATTCCCCAGTCCTCCGGAGCAGATTTTGAGAGGGCATAGGGAATTGTGAGAGAGAGAAGGAATTCCCCCCTCCTGATTCTGCAGAAAGACACTGGTGGATCCAACCCATAAAAACTAATGACTTGACACAACCCTGTAGCTCTCAATGTTGGGCTTTATTTATGTAGGGTTGCTCTTACTTATTGGGGAGGGAAATGCAAACTGGATGGCTTTACTACAGAAAACTCCTGCTTTGTACACAGAAGAAATTAGGTGAGATCCCTGGAATTTCCACATTAAAAGAGAACTCTGAAAAAGACTTTGGAGAGACACTGCCTGTCATCAGAGTAGGCAATAGTGGGCTAAATGGACCAATGGTCTGACTGAGTAGACCCATTCACACATTCCTCACATGAATATGTTAACCGTGTTCAAAGGGGTGGCATGGCTACATCAAAGGTGAGGGACCTCCTTCAGCATGAGGGCAGAATTCAGTTCCAGAGAGAAGATCTCAAGGGCCACATTCCAGTTGTGGGCAGGGTTGAAGGCAATGGGGGTGAACACAAAATACCAGCATAATATAGTTTAAAGGTCTTCCTGCCAGTAACTAAGCCTTAGGAATGGTATTTCAATCTTTCAGAATGGGGGGAAAAACCAAGATGGATGGATTTGGACCCTGGGCCTGAAGTTCCCCACCCCTAAGCTATGTGATTAGCCCCATCCCAAAGTCATGCCACCCCTTTCACCCCCACTGTTGCTGTGTTTGGCATAACGTCTGAAGCGAAAAGCTTGTGGAGGCACCTCGCATCATTAAGAAACACGAGCCTTGTTTGGGTGTTTGCTTGAACATGTGAGGGCTTAACGTGGATACTGGGATCCCACCTCCCCCTAGGTCTCCAGGCATGTTGGCTCCACCCCCTCAGTTCAGACCTTGCCGTCTGAAAGAAAGTTCTACTCGCGTTTCCTTAAACACAGGTAGAACTCACAACATGATCGCAGACCCTGCCTTATTTATTTATTTACCGCTCCACATCAGAAGATTTCAGAGTGGTGAACAAAGGTAAAAGAATAAAACACCAGGTTAAAACAGTTAAATCATTTTTTTAAAAAGACAAATCCCAATAAAGTCAAATTTAATAAACCACGGCTGGTCACGCAAGACATTGTTATTTCATCTCTCAAAATAACAATGTCTTCAGGAGACACCAAAAACAAGACAGTGTTGGCACCTACCTGACCTCCTGAGGCAGGGAGTTCCATAGGAAAGGGGCCACCACACTGAACGCTCTTTTCCTGGTGCACTCCAACCGGGCCATAGGTCCATGTGGAACCACCAGGAGCAAGCCCTCTGATGACCTCAGTGACCAGGCAGGTTGGTAAGAAAGGAGGCACTCTCTCAGGTATTCTGGTCCCAAGTTATTTATGAGAATAAGAGGATAAGGCAGTTCCATAGTATTAAAGATAAAAAAAAACTTGGCTTTTATAGCCAAATAATTATTTTTAAAAACAACTAGGTAAAATACATCCAATATCCCTTAAAGCTGTTATGAAGCTGAGTAAGTAAAAATCAAAGAGAACACTCTTTGTCGTTTTGCTTCCCTCAAAAACTTGTAAAGTTGCTGCAAAATAATTAACCCATGAGGCAAATGTAGTTGAGATAAGATGCAGAAAAACAATTGTTTGAAGAATTTTCAGAAGATGATTAACACAGACTTTCCCTGTTCAAGAACCCTTTTCTACAATTTAGTGTGAGGGGAGGAGAGCAGGCATTATCTACTAGTCACACACAACACACTTTCAGAACAGAAGCCAAACTTTAGGTATCGGATGACCATTTTAAGCCTGTACATGCTGTGAAGAATGAACCACTTTCTTTCTAAAATTGATGTTGTTTTCAAAACAAAGTTACCAAAAGGAAATGCCTCAGAAACCTCACATTTCAGACACCAAAGGGTGTGCTGACCCTATTCCCATGCCTAGGGATGCGGGCAGAATGATGATTAAGTTCATTTCACAAACTGTGGGGAGACTGGTGCCTGAATGTTTGTAAAATGACTATAAGGCAGACAGGACAAGTCAAATCCTTACTATAACTTTTATCCGAGACTACTTTATGCAAATTGATGTGGCAGGTAGGTGGATTAAAACAGCTTTGGTTTAGGTTTGTTGTGACCTGAAACCAGAAGAATTGCCTCGCTGACTCAAATCAAGGTCCACCAATCATCCCGTTTCCAAAAGTGGCCACTCTGGAAGCTCACAAGCAGGGTATGAAGAGTAACATTGCCGTATATGGAGTCCATCTAGAGTGGCCCCTCAAAACCTCACCAAAAGAGGGGGCAAAAGAGGACACAGAACTGCAAAAACAATTGCATATGCCAATTTACATGTATAGGTGCAAATTTAGAAACAATCACAACATTTCATTTAATAGAGGTACAATGCATCTCAGAATACTGGACAAGACTATGACCAGGTGACCAGATGGTATACCTGCCCAGTATGCTTTGCAGGTGATCACTATTGATGACCAACTTCTAGGCCCCTGTCTCCCTTTCTTATGTTTCTTTTTAATCTTTAAACTGAACTTGGACTGGACAGCCCTTCAACAGAGGATGCTTGCAAATAGAGGACTGTCCTCAAATCACCATACAAATAGAGGACTGTCCTCTGTAAAGTAAGGCACAGACCTACACTAAGTCCATCTAGCTCAGTTTGACTGAACTGGACCTGCATGAATGAAATCACTCCCTAGAGAAAGGTGTACAGTTGAAAGGAAACAAAAATCTAGCAATCTTTTTATTTGTATTTTTATTTCCATCTAGAAATAACAAAAGATTATATTTATTTATTACATTTATATCCCACCTTTCTTCCATCATGGAACTCAAGGTGGCTACATGTGGTTCCCAGGTAGTCTCCCCTCCAAGCACTGACCAGACGCAAACCTGCTTAGCTTCAGCAAGTTGGCTGCCTCATGTGCCTTTAGACTATGCCCTGGGACTATGCCTTGTAGCATTCATGGGTGGAAAAGACAGGGGATGTAGATTTATAATGGTTTAACAGTTCCCATTCCAAAGAGCTCACTAGAAACTTTTAAGAGCAGAATCTCTTAATTCCCTAAAATTACTGCTAATGGACCAAGCAAATGAAGAACAATTGTGATGAAAATTGAATGCTTTGAAAATGCCAGTTTGCTGTGTGTCCTAAATTAATATTGCATGAGTATTCTTGGTATCTGGCAGTATAAGCTGGCCCAAGGCATTCCTCCATTCATCTTTATCACTATTATAATCATGTCTCCTAGTATTAAGACCATACCTGGTATTTTACATTTTATGAACACACTAAAAACATTAAATGCAAGTTATGTTTTCTTCAAATTAGTCTTGGGTATAGAAATAAGAACTTAAGTAAAAACAAGTTGGATCTGAGGTCCATCTAGTCCAGCGTTCTGTTCATACAGTGGCTGACCAGCTGCCTGTGGGAAACCCACAAGCAGGACATGAGTGCAACAGCACCCTCCCGCCCATGTTCCCCAGCAACTGGTGTACATAGGCTCACTGCCTCTGACACTGGAGGTAGCATATAGCCATCAGGGCTAGTAGCCATTGGTAGCCTTCCCTCCTTAAATTTTTCCAATCAATCCCCTTTTAAAGCCATCCAAAGTGGTGCCATCACTACATTCTGTGGAAGCAAATTCCATAGTTTAACTATACCCTGTGTAAAGTACTTCTTTTTATCTGTCCTGAATCTCCCACCCATCAGCTTCATGAGATTACCCCAGGTTCTAATATTATGAATGTCTCTGTCCACTTTCTCCACCCCATGCATAATTTTGAACACCTCTATCATGTGTCCCCTCATTCGCCTTTTCTCCAAGCTACACAGTCCCAGATGCTGTAACCCTTCCTCACAGGGGAGTTGCTCCAGCCCTTTGATCATTTTAGTTGCCCTTGTCTGCACTTTTTCCAATTCTACTATATCTTTTTTTAGCTGCAGTGACCAGAACTGCACACAATATTCCATGTGTGGTAGCACCACAGATTTGTATAAGGGCAGTATGATGTTGGCAGTTTATTTTCAATTCCTTTCCTAATTATGCCTAACATGGACTTTGCCTTTTTAAGTTAGTGGCTTAAGGAGCTTCATAAATCCAACAGAGTTCAGTTTCTATGCAGTATACGAACAAAAAAAGAAAATATCAACCATATGCAAGACGGTCTAAGTGTTTTGTAAAAACCCTAGGTTTAAAAAAAATCTTTAAAGCACCCCTCACAATGATGGAGGTAAAAGTTAATCTAAAGTGAAGACAGTGCCTATTTAGAGCATAAAAAAGGTTTAAGTGTTCTGTAAAAACAGAAAAACATTATTTAAAAAAAAATTTAAAGCCTAAACTTCTAGCTGTCAAGATTAACAAGGTAAAAGATAAAATGTGAAGACAAAAGGCACCATGCTGAGATAGTCCAAGGAGCCACTAGATTCAGTAGGAGTTACTGGAAGTGAAGACATGGTGAAAACCTGTGTGGCACAGTACTTAAAGAACGTTGGATTTAGGAAATTCAGATTCAGGTCACTTCTCAGCACATGACCCTGGGCCAGTCACCTTCTTTTGGTTTAATTTGCTTCACAGGGTTGTTGTGAGAACAAAATTGGTTGGAAGCATGATATGCATTTCTTAGAAACAAAATTGGTTGGAAGCATGATATGCATTTATTAGAAATAAATTAAAAAATAGTGGCAGCAGCAATAGCTGTGACTATGACTTTTAAATGCTTCTGCATGGGGGCATGGGGTCAAACTCTTAGCCAGAGGATCTAATGTAGAGTAGAAAGCATGGCCTCAAACTATCAAAAAAGCAAGCAAGCAAAAAGACCTGATGACTTCTGCTGACAGGAGTTTGTATTCAATAAATCAAAACTGACATTTATTAGATGGGTAATAAAGAAAAGTTTGCCTTACTTGTCTAAATTATTCTGCTCATAGTAAACATGGCAGAATTAAAGCTTTGGACTTGCAATAACCCAAGGTCCTGAACTATAATGACATTTATAGCAAATTTGCAATCAAACATACCAAAGTGTCAATAGTCAAGAGATAGAACTAGATAAATAATGGCTGCCATTTATACACGTTTAACAGATGATCCCTGAAATGTTTGGTTTGATTAAGATTCATTTAATTGTATCAAAAAACCAGGTACTTGCTTATTTTAATTTCCTGCTACATATGGACTGGCACATGAAGACGCCTGTCAAACAGGAGCCAACTTCCAGAACAATTAATGTTTTCGTCTCAAATACAAAAGAAACACAGATACGTATGCATGTGCGCACAAGTGTATGTGCGCGCACACATACACACAAGCACAATCAAAAACTTATCCTCATTAGCTTGAGAGAGTTTTAACTATGGCGTATCCAATATAGTGCTTGTGGGCACCCATGTGCATCCACCAGACTCCTGAAGGGTGTTTTTGTTTTGTTTTTTTAATTAAAACACATTTTTGAACTGGAAATCTGGCATGCTGCAAAGTGCAGTACTGTCCTCTAGCACTATCTTTATTTGGATTCATAGGAGTGGTTTTGTTTTGGAGTTCAGAGCCCACTTCTGACTAGTACTTAAGATTCCTGGCAAGTTACTTTTCTTGCCTTCTGGGAAATGAGTGTTTTGTGACCAGCTGTAACTATCATGGCAGCCATTTTATGAGTGGGAAAACCCCATTCCCATGCCAGCCATTTTGTGAGAGTGCTCACGGCAAAGTTTAAAAATGCCAAATGTGCCCACTGACCCCAAAAAGTTGAGGACCCTTGTTTTAACTGAAGAGAAGAGACAGTGACTGGGTTCGGATAACACAATAACCCACAATGGATTAAATAAACCACAATGGCTTATTTAACCCATTGTGGGTTATCATGTCATCTGTCAGGAATTTTTTAATCCATGATGGCTTATTTGGCCAAAATAACCCACTCTGATAACCCACAATCTGCAGTAGGGGTTACTTAACCCACTGTGGATTGTCATGTCGTCTGTTAGGCACTGTGGGTTATTTTGTTCACGAGGCAAGTACGGTTCATATCGCTGCCATCGCTCTGTTTTTCACAGATGTTCTCTGTGTAATGGAAACTCCCTGACAGTTTGCTGGGTGGGGTGAAAAGTGAGCATGTTTTTCCCCTATTCCCCCATTTTCCCCTATTCCGCAGTTGCCTCTGTTCCTCTTTTTTATTATTTTTCCTTTGCACATTTGCGTAATTGCGAATTTTCACATTTTTGCAATTGCAGTATTGGGAACACGTTAAAGCCTCTATGCCAGTAATGTCTATGGGGAGAAATGCTAAATTCCACTTTAGTGCTTCAGCAAGAATGCTTATAATGCTTTAGCAAATGAGCAAAAGAGTGCTACAGCTCTGTATGAGGTTTGGCCCCGATCCTACAAACCCCAAATGTTTTACAGCCACCACCCCCTTTTTGGTGCACAAGGAATTTTTGCTCCTTTGTGAGTAATCTCGCAGGGTTTTGATGGGGCATTGGGTGCCTCCTGACTAGGGGAGGTGCCTTTGGTGCACCAGGGAATTTCGCTCCTTTATCAATGGGTGAAACAGCACCGCTTTCGGGTGGGAGGACTACAGTGGGACAGGGGATGGAGGGATAACTCAGATGATGCACAGTAACTTAATAAACTACTCACAGTAGCTTATTAGCCCACTCGTGTGGTGTGGCACTGTGGATTATTTAAAAAATAAGCTACTGTGAATCGCTAATTAAGCCACCGTGGCTTAAAGTGATGCCTGAACACAGCCAATATTTATTATATATTTCAGTAAACACGTTTCTCTCCCCCTCCCATGACTGTGTCAGACAAATGTTTAATGCCACACAATGAAAAAGCACTACTCTGCATTCAGTGACAATCCATTAAAACTTTTATATGCAAAAGGCCCATTTTCATAGGTTTTCAAGGCACTTAAGAAAAAGCTTTCTGAACCCTGCCTAAGAAATGGAGCACTGCCGACTATTCCATCTGGGAAGGTTAGCTTTTAACAAATAAAAGTAAGAACATTAAATGTAGAACCTAATCCAGATAAGCAACCACAGAACGTTAACCACCACAAGTACTGAATGTGTACATTCTTCCTCAAAAGTTATTGCCTTCGTTGGGGCACAATCCAGCAACCACTTCTCTAACGCAAACACTACTGAAATGAATGGAATTGGAACAAAGCAGATTTGCCATTGTGCAATATTTGTTTGTTTCAATGGAGCTCCCAAAAAAGAACTTTGTAGCAGAGCATGACTTTTGTTTATATATTCTAATCAGAAACACATCTGCACATCCTGAGCACCACAGCGTACAATAGGCTGCATATAAATAATTTAGCCTTACAAAAATATGGTATGAACAGTATTGCAAAGCTGTTGAGTAATGTGCAGTTAGCTGTGAGGTGTTTGGGAAACCAACAAGTTATGAAAGAGGTCTACAATTTTTATTAGTATTTGCAAGCACAGAGAGCTGCTTCAGATATTACAGCAAACTATGGGTTGCTGCTGTGTGAACAAGCCAAGGACCCTTGGGCTTTTGTGCTCCCTTCTTGCCTTGTGTACTGCAATTCCCTTCATCATTTCCTGGTTTTCCATAACTCATAGTTTTACCATTTCATCCACCACCACCACCCCAAAAAAACTACGGATTTGCCATGCCTTAGAAACATACAATTTTCTAAGCCTACAGATCAGGGGCAAGGGCATAATTTGCTGGTTCTGGCAAAAACCTCCATTATGGTTTGCCACAGGCCAGGAAGGGAGGAAATCGTAATGCCTGAGAGGGATGAGAAAAACACAAGCAAAAGGGCCCTCTAACACTCATTCGCATACCGCCAAACCATGGTTTGGTATTACATCTGACTCAAACCACAGAGTCATACATCAACTATACCATCAAACCACAATGTCCAACCTATCGTGCTTGGTAAATCTGTTTTGGATGCAGCTTGTTTTAATGCATGAGTATGCCTATTTTCTGTCTGTTTGTTTTAACATTCCCTTTGTCCATCCCCTCACCCCCCCCACCCTACAAAAATGAGAATAGTTTTGGAAAGACTTATTCAGTGGTGCGTAGGAATACTTCTTAGAGGACAGGGCTTCAACCAATGAAACATTATGTTTGCAGTTTGGAGGTTCTTCTGGATCCAGCTCTGCTTCTAGATGCCCAGATAATGGCTATGCCCAGAGTCCTTGGTCAGCTTAAATTGGTATTAAAACTTCTTTAGGTTTGTTTTTCATCAACACAATCACATGCCAAATTGCTTTGGAAACTGAAAAGCAGCTTGTGATATGGCATGGAGGGCCACTGTTGAAATTCACTCTGAGGCAAATAACGGTGGCAAAGTCAACCTGACAGTCCAGCCTCATCCCAGTCAGAGAGAGTTTTGGACCCAGCCACTGTGTGAGGGGCTTCCACCCACATGTATGGGGCCCACCTATCCAGTTAGGGCAGCCTAGCCTGTGAGATGTTCTGAGGTAAACCTCTGATAGCTGGTGTGGGTGGCCCTCCTTCACAAGGAAACAACATGGCTAAAAAACGCCTCTAGTAAATGCCGACTCCATCCCTGGCTGTTAAGCTAGAAGGAGAAAGAAAAGGACAAAAAATATGGAGAGGAAAAAATCCTGTCAGAAACACTTAAAAACTACTGCTGAGCTCCTAGAGTTCCGCAAAGACCCTGTTGTCCTGATACCAGGCAGGGCCAGTCTAGGAAGGTTGGGTAGCTCCTCCTCCTGGAGAGGATTTTTTTTTAATTGGACCCTGCCTGTTGTCCAGTGAGACAGGCTATCCCAAAGGTCTTGGAATGGAGTCCAGAAGATACAGGAGAAAGGATCAGAAATCTACTGGTCTAGTGGACATTCATTGCGTGTGCATACACAGCTCTTTGGGTCCCAAACTTTGCATGGAGACTTGAACATGTTTGTATTAAATTCATATTTTAATCTGGGTTACTTTTTTCAGAGACAATACAACTGAATTTAAAACAAGCAAACTCTGATTTAAATTTAGGTTTCTCCCCTCTGGATTTAGTAGCCTGAAAAAATGCCCAACTTGGCCCATTACATGGAGGAAGATTCTATATGTATTTTGCTTTTTTGCTAACTTCATTCTGGGCTCCCCTTAAAATGAGTAAGCAAACAAACAAAAATAGGGAAAAACCCCACTCAGAATTGTGGGTCTACTCAACCAAATAACCATCTGACAGAATTTCCACAGATTCTTAATGAAATAAAGGGAAAAGAAAAGGTGTTGGTTAACCCAGCACAGACAAGAGTTGACATCTGTCTAAAATGTATTCCGCTATTTCAGACTAAGTGCATGATCCAAAGGGATTGCAGCTGGATAGACAGAAGGCTCTGAGATCAGAGGGGGAGGGGAGAATGATCCAGTCTCAGATTCCCTTCCCAAGGTTGCAACAGTGTATACAGCCTCAGGAGAGGGGGGGATCTGCCAAATCCTGTGGGGTCCTTGGGAGTCTTTCCCAGGGACCATAGGATTGCTTTGCCCAAGAACTTTGGAGTCAGTGAGCATGAGTAAGTGAGAGAAAGCAAAACTTAGGGTGCAATCCTATGGGTTGCGCCCTCAATGCTCATCAGCCCCTGAACGTGGAGGCTTACGAGCATCCTATGCAGGGCAGGAGGAGTGGTGGAGGCAATCTTTGCATCCCCATCCTCCCATTGTGCATTTTTGCTAGACAGGCTTTTCTGCCCATCTAGCAAAAACATTTTGGAGGGGATGGGGAGGAGGCTGGAGTGGGTTCAGGGTAGCTCATATCCTGGCCTCTCCAGTCTCCTCCCCATTCTGCCCACCAAATGCCCCCCTTTCCCCCTCTCCAAGGTTGCATTCCCAACCTCAGAGAGGCAGCTGGTGTGGTTCTTTCCGTGCCAGCTCTGGGGGGGAGGGGAGGTGGGTTGGAGCTCTGATTCTCAGCTCTGAGGCCAGAGCACTGAACTCAGAGCTGGGAATCCAAAAACTCCAGTGTCCCCTCAGTTGTTGTCTTGGGGCCATAAGAGTGCTCCCTTAGTGGCAAAACACATGCTTTGCAATACAGAAGGTTCCAGATTGGTATCTCCAGTTAAAAGGAGGCTCGGGAAGCAGGGGATGGCAAAGACCTGTGCCAGAGACCCTGGACAGCTACTGCCAATCAGAGTAGACAACACTTGGCCAGGCAGACAAATCGCGTGATCTAGTTATAAGGCAGCTCCCTGTGTAACAGTTCTGAAAGCTGCTATTCTAGTCTCACACATCTACATTATTTTTCTACTTGAAGAGGCTAACAGCAGAGCAATTATTATTTATTAGGAGATGACATGTACTCATAAACAAGGATGCATTTTCCCCTCCCTTGGCCACCCTCTCCTGCTTTCTTGTTGACTGCTGGCTACAGACAATTTTTCATGTCATATAGGCGGACACTCCCAATTAGAACTCAAGTGAATAATTCACGGAAAAATAAATGTGACAAGTTTTGGCTTTCGCAGTACTTGGGGATTGTCTGTGAGCAAATTGGGATCTTCTAAGCCTTATGCACACTTAAGACTGATTGTTTGTATGTCTACTGAAAATAATAATGGTCTAGAGACAATTTAATGAGAGACTGAAGCCAGCATTCAGTACTAAAACTGCAGCAATTTGTACTGATTGCAAACACTGTGCTGTGCTTTACTCAACCATTCTTCAAGTGGCTAACCAGAATGCTTAAAGGCAGGTTCCTTCTTCAAACATTTGTCTTTTCAGCTCCAATGTATCCACTTTCCTTGAATATTTTTGTTGATTTGTTCTTAAATGCTAGTTTTTCTGAAATCCACTCCAAGCAACACTAAAAAATAATAGCACTACCATCAACACTGGTCAGTTACTTTTTTAAAAAGCAAAGGTTTTGTTCCTTCGATGGTCATAACCATATATATGCTCCCATGTAAGTGTTTATAACAATGCGGGTGGCACAGTAGTGTCAGGGAAGAAGTGAAGTCCATTGTCACTCCCTGTTGCCATCAGTGTTCCACTTAGGCTGGCCTGACCCCACCGCTTCATTTCTACGGCCTCTTGTCAGAGGCGCCACCATTCTGCTCAGTAGAGAGGAGTTCAGGGGACCTCGTTCCCCCCTGGACTGCAGATAAATCAACACTGACTATTGTCCCTCCCCCCTTATCCTATGTTTGAAATGAACATTTTCCAGCATTCCAGCCATCTTTACTCAACAGTATTCCTTCATTAGAATTCATCCTAATTAACTTCGAAAAAGCCTTACTGTTGTTGTTGTTGTTGCTTTAAAAAAAGTAATATTATGCAAATAAATCAAATATAAACCCTTATAATATAATATTTAAACAGCATTAAATTGTACACAGTAATAAATATGGATTAATATTACACTGGGCCTTGTTATTCCAAAAGGAAATAAATACACATGCTCCATTTTTCTATGAACCTTTTTCTTCTTGAGTCTCTTCCCCAAGTCTAACGAAGTCAGTCAATTTGATTATACATATCATGTCCCATAATCTGTTAATCCACTTATCAAGTGATGGGAGGCTAGTTTTCTAGTTGCTTTTTGAGTGACCATGTGAAGGGACAATATTGTTCTGAAGGGGAATTTAAAATCACAGAACCATTAAGAGTTTGAAGATCGAAACCTCCAGATCATCCAGTGCATGTGCACGCCATCCTCCGGGGTGAATATAACGGTTACATATATTCTAAATTTACACTCAAAACTTGGATAGACAGCCAAGACCCCATTGCTCTGCTGGGGAGGATCTTTGTGCCTTGTCCCCTGTTCAATGGGAGGGTTCATGCAATATAACTGATAGGACAAGAGCATTTCCTTGATAATTTTTGTAATTTAAAATAACATTCTACTGCCTTCCTACATCAAATGCCAGAATAAAATACATACACTGCATCTAGGAACATAGGAAGCTGCCCTATATCGAGTCAGGCTATCAAGTCAACTATTGTCAACTATGACCTGGTTCATGTGACATGACAGACCACTGTGGATTAATTTACCCATGGGGGCTATTGCATTGTGCTACCCATGGGCACCATTTTTGCAAGATGTCCCACAGGTACCCAGCTTGCCATGGCTTGTCATGTCATGCAAACTCAGGTGGCAGGGAATGTCTGAGGATTAAACAAGCCATGGGCTATTTGGGGGTTGTCTAACCCTCAAGCAACTCCTGTCATCTGGGCTCACACGATACAAGCCATGGTAAGCTAGGTGCCCATGGGTGCCATGCAAAAATGGTGCCCATGGGTATCCAGCATGATGTGATAGCCCCCACATGTAAATTAACCCATGATGGTCTGTCATGTCATGTGACCTAGTCCACTGACTGGCAGCAGCTCTCCGGTGTTACAACCAGGGGCTTTTCCTGCCCTACTTGGAGATGCCAGGGATTGAACCTGGGACCCTCTGTATGCAAAGCAGGTGCTCTGTCACTGAGCCATGGCCCATCCCCAAAAGCTAGCTTTAATAATGTTAGGATGCTTGCATTCAGTCATGTGCACATGCCCCAATACTTCTGGATTATCGCCCAAATTGAAGGATCCCAATCTATTTAAAACTAATGGCTACAAGTCATGATGGCTATAAGTAGCCTTTAGGTTTCAGAGGCAGTGGGCCTATTCACAATTCACACTAACCCATGGTGGGTGATAAGCTATGCAGAGTAGGTTGTTCTGCAAACAACCTACTCTGCTCCCATCAGACGATCAGGCAGACAAGCTATGCAGCATGATTTATTCCTCCCAGCCTTGCCCTTCCTCTTTCTGGAGACCTCCTGCCCAGCCAGTCAGGTATCCCAGCTTCCTTTGCAGTAGAAACCATATCCCGCCATTCCTCATTCTGCCTTTCCAAGCCTTTGCCTGGTCCCCTGTCTCCACCAGTATGCAACAAAAAGGGGTGAGGGGCCTCCAATTCCTTGAATCTTTGCATGATGGGGACAAAACTTCATCTACAGGTTCCCCTTATGTGGAGCTACCACATGCACTACTGGATAAATGTGCAGTGTTGCTTTTTCATGGAAAAGTGAGGATTTAACCACAGGTGAAACAAACCATTTGCTTCCCTTCTCGCTCCTACCACCTCTTCCCCAATCCTTATTCCTTACCTGCCGCCCCAGTTTCCAAGCCTTTGCCGGCTCCCCCCTCACCAGCAGCGAACCAACAACACACAATAAAAATAAACTTTTTACTGGTATACAAAGTGGCTTATTTGGCTGGCTTATTTGGCTTGTTTAATACTGGGCTAGCTTAATACTGCCTTGAATCTACCCATGGGGACATTCTACCAAGAGGGGAAGGAGCTCTAGCTCCTTCAAATTTTGCAGACATTGGATTAAATTTAATATACAGGTTCCCCTTATGGGGAACCACCACAGGCACTGCTGGATAATTGTGCGACTTTGCTTTTCCGTGGAAAAGTGAGGATTTAACCGTCTGGGAACCACGCGGTGTGTATGGGGGAGATGATCTGGAGACAGAGCTGAATATGGCAGGAAAACAAGTTTGCTCAGAGAGGCAGCAGCGTTTTCAGCCGCTCTTGCTGAGCGGCTCTGTAAGCAATCGCCGTAACCCATGCTGGTGCAACAGACGGCATGCTAACCCACTGTAGATAAAACAACCTCTACTGCAGACAGTCAGTTCTCAAGGTGGGTTGTTCAAGGGAAACAAGCCACCGTGGGTGGAAAAAACAGCTCACAGATGACACACTAACCCATTATGGGTTGGTCCAGAAAACAACCCATCGTGGGCTCGTGTGTCATGCAAACCCAGTCAGTATGTCTCTCAATACCAGCTGCTTGGGGGCAACAATGGGAGAGGGTCTTTGCTTTCATGTTCTGCTTGTGGGCTTCGCATAAGCATCTGGTTGGCCATTATGGGAAACGGGATGCTGGATGAGACGAACTCTTGGTCTGATGCAGCAGGGTTCTTCTTAAATTCTGAAGAGGATGTTCAGTCAGTCTTTGGAATCCTGATAAGGCACTGTGATAACCTATCCCTGAGGTATGCTAAACATGTTTCCAAAAGAACAGGTCACATCTATAGAGAATATACTTAGATCAACAGGCAACTAATTTCAGTTCCAAGTAATTCCTGCAGCCAAAATTAATGCTTGAATGAATAAAAGTGCCAGAGTACACCATAGCAAAATCTAAAGTGAATAGGGAATTCCATTTTCTTATAGCAAAATCTAGGCCAATCACAACATAAATTGAAGCACTGCATGCAATTAGCTCATTTTAAAATGCATGTATGCAAATGTTAATATTGTTCACACAATTATTAAGAGCGTCCAGTTGCACCTTTTAAAAAACTGGAACACTGCATGCAATTAGCCCTATTTTAAAATATGGCTAATATGTATATGTGCAACTCTAAAGACTGTGTGAACAATTATTAAGAGTCCAGTTAAACCCTTTTTTTAAGGTGAACTGAAATGATTTTACTGAAAGAGCTTTGGGTTTTTGTAGGTGATTACCTGCTTCATCAGATGCTAGAGTGAAACTCATTATTGCCTAATTATATAAACTCTTGTAACTATTTTACAAGCTAGCGTAGTGCTTGAAGAAATATTTCCTACTTGTTTAAGCTACAGTTTATTTAATTAAGCTACACTTTATTTAATAAACAGCAACACCAACGAAATGAATAAAATGGATACTGCCTAAGAATGTTACACATTTCGTCCTTTTAACACAGTGAAACCTAACACAGTGAAATCTGACCCCATTTGAACACTATTGATTCTGTGTTACAGAAAGTAACATTTCTACAGTGCTAATTCTCCACATTACATACCCCCGCTCTATCCAAGCTCCAAATCTGCTTCACATCTGACTGCATGAAATCTATCCCCAAAAGAAATACTCCTGCAGTACTAAAGGAAGGAAAAAGCTAATTCTCTACTTAAAAATGTAAAATCCAGTATCCAGAATATTGCAATACTACTTTGTCATACATAGAAGACAGTAAATCATAGATTTTCACTTCCAGAAAGCTAAATCACGCAAGCCGACAGTTAAAGCTGTTTAATGCACTACATATATCAAACTCAACAGCAAAGAGTTTAATAGTAAACCTGACCCACATTTAAAAACCCAAGTTTTGCCTGCACTCATCAGAATTAGAGATAAGCGAACTCCCCTAGGCTTAATTTGAATCAGCAATTGCGGAGAATGCTCAAGTTCTTTTCCCTTCTGAGGGTTCAAAATTTGGTGGGGCTGCTGTGAGCCCAAAACTTCTTAACAGGCCCCAGATTGCAACTGAGAGAGAGAGAGAGAGAGAGAGAGAGAGAGAGAGAGAATGAGGAGAGGTTAAATTGTAGATCATGCTTTACAATATTTATGGAAATTGTCTTTTGTCCAGATCTTGTGAAATTTGCTGGAGCCAATCAGAGAAGCGAAACAAGCAGTATTCTAAACAGTCAGAGCCCAACTATACATTACGCTAATCACATAACATGTACCTGAGGATAAGCTTTTTGTTTATTCTATTGTAATTGCGTGTGGGCCCTGATTCAGATTGGAATGCCCGTGCACAGGGAGGGGAGGGTTAAACCTTCCGCCCACCACCATTTCCCCACTGAAATTCCCTCCCTTAAAGGGAGGGGGGTTAAAAGAAAGGTGGGGCATAGCTTCCATTTATGCCAATTGAGACGTTCTCAGGAAAAAACAGTGAGCGGAAGGTTTAATCCTGCCTTCCTGGTGCTCAGTGGTCCCGATCCAAATAGATATTATGGGAACTTACACAAAAGTAAACAAAAAACTAACCCTCAGATACACACACCATAATTGGCATAACGAGTAGTTTGAAAAGGAATAGTTCGCCAGGCATTTCTCCAGAACAGAGAGAGCATATTTGCAAAGTTGAACTAGGTTGTATAGTTTGAGCGAAATTTGTGCTTCCCTGTGTGGCATGCTCTTTCAGGAACTACCAGTTCCAAGTTTCCTTGTGTATAGGCAGAAGGGAGGCACAAACCACCATAATAATCAGGACAGTGACCCATGGCCAGTGGACATCAGTGCTGCTGGTAGGATTTACAGGCCCAAAATACATGCAAGAATATTTCTGGTTCTCTCTTTTTCTCTTTCACTGGGTTCAGATGATCAGCAGGGGAAACAACACAATATGGGTTGTTTCCCTTGCCCCTGCACTTGTCGGCTGCACAACTCTCATTTCCCTAATTACCTGCGCCATGTCGCTGGTTCCTATGTCATCCGAACCCAGCATGAAGCACAGCGGGGGTAACTTCTTACCAGCCCTACATCCACAGCTTGCAGTAGGGGTTGTGGGATGGGTAAGAAGCCACCCCCACTGTGCTGCACACCAGGTTCAGACTGCACAGCAACCCATGAGATGGCGTGGGTAACTAGGGTAATGCTGATCGCATGACCGGCACATGCAGGAGAAACAACATATACTGTGTTATTTCCGACGCTGATTGTCTGAACACAGCCTCTCTCTTTCTCTCTGTCACACACACACACACACACACACACACAGAGCAAAAATGGTTAAGTGGCCTAGTTATTTCATCTATCGAGTGTGGACGTTTCAGAGAAATTGAGTTCGGGGAGGTAATTCATGATTTTGCAATGAAAAGGGCCAGGAAAATAGAGGTTTAAAGTGAACTGGCCTGCTTATAAAATGTTTGCAGCCATTTTGGTCTATTAGAATAAAATCAATCAAAAAATAAAAAAAAGTTACAAAATAGGCAAGAAGCTTTGTACGGCTTCTTCAGGGTGGATTTTTTGTTAGCCAAAACAGCAAACAGGAGGGGGGGGGAATGTTGAAAAGTCCCCCATGGTGTAATTTCAGAAATGTGGAAAGTGTAATTTCAGGATTCAAACAGAAACTTTTCCATTTGATGGGAGCATGGTATGTGTGTGGGAGGGGGCCTGTGTTACAAGTTTGTAAACAACAACCATGGCACCAGTGCTGAGGCCTGGCCTCTGGCCTCCACTTCTCCTTAATGGTGACAATAGCTGCTGTGGCCATAGCAGCAGAAAAGGAGTTCAATGGCCTTGGGCCCCACAATACTGGAAAATGTCACCTTAAAGTGTTTTAAGGTAAACCCTAGACATCACCAAGCTTTGTATTCTAAGCCAAGAGATTATGAAGCTCCATGACATCTCCTATCAAATAGGTTGTGGTTTTGCCCTGTATGTGTTACCTGGTAAACTCCACAATTGTGTTGCTGAATTCAAAAGATTCTGAAATCTTCTAATTGGCATAACAATATAACTACTGTGGTAGTAGAACCAAGCAGTGGTGCAGTTTGGTAATTTTAAGACTCGGAATGTAAATGGTTTTACATGGAGGGGCCTCTTTGGATGGCAATGTTTAAGCCAGTCCACTGTTTTGGGGGACCCTGGACCACTGCTCTTGAGTTCTGCCCTGACACCACCCTTGGTACCAAGTTATATGGTTGTTTAGGCCTGAACAGGGGTTTAAGCAGCTAAAAACTATATCAAACTTTCCAAATGAAACAAGGGAGAATTTTTAGTCAGCCTAAATTTTTAGTCAGACTTTTGTGAATTATGCAAAAACTGAAGCCATTTCATCATCATCGTTACCATTATTACTATTATTTTGCCAAGCCCTTGTGGGCTATTTCAGGGTACGCCCAACTCCCTGGAGCCTTTTCTTTAAATGTCATTTCAGTGTTTGCCTCACAGCTGTTTGTGTACAGTGCTCTGTGTCCAGGAATTGAGCAAAACATGGTGAAAGCTTCAAGGAGGCTGTCAAAAAGACAAAATGAAAAACTGAAGTGTTTGCATCAACAACAAACATGAAATTGGATGGATAGCTTTGACTCATTCATACTAAACAGAAGTAATCCCAGCAGCTCTGATACACTGTTCCTTGCTGGGTGAGTAATATAGGTGGCTGGAATGATATATTTTACTGGTCCTATGCAAGTCTGTTACTGTCTTCTGTTTAATGACTCACATTTTGTATCTGACCATGGGAACTGAAATATCCTGATCTAAAACAGAGACAATAGCATTTTATTTCCAGAATATTTATTTATTTTGTTGCAGCTGCAGCAGCACAACCACCACCACCACTAAGTCAAGGCCAGGCAACCATTTTTGTCCCCAAGACCAGCAGGAAGTAATGGGTAAGGGGCTGCATGCCAGTGGAAGGCATGGCCGAAGGAGTCACTGAGTGTGGCCAGAAAAGAAATTTCCTAAAATTAAAATTGGACTTATCACTCGAAGTTGTACTCCTTGGGCTAAAAATACAAACCTTGTCAACTCATAATGCTCAAAATCAATATCTAGAACCTCTAAGGGAGCCTGTTTCAAAGCTAAGGTTCCACCACCAAAAAAGCCCTGTTCCAAGTAGGAGCTGTTTTTTACCTTGCAACCTTAAGTGACAAGACCTCACTTAACATGCATGTGGATGACAAATTGTTATTAGAAAAACATAATTTTTATTATTTATTACATTTATGTCCCACCTTTCTTCCATCATGAACTCAAGGCGGCTACGTGTGGTTCCCAGGTGGTGTCATGCTTCCCTTTTTGCCCAGCTGAGAACTCCAAGAGCCAAATCAACACTCAGACCAGAGGCTGCATTTCCAAGGCTTTAATTCCATTTACTCTAATGAGGCATACAGATGCAAATTGCTAGAGACTCCAAAAGAAACAGCCTTCAGGGAGTTCAAAGGGAAACTACATTTCTCTGTTTGGGAAAAAAGGTGGCAAGCTCTCTTAACTTAAGGGGTGGGAGGGGAAGATCTCCCCCTCTCCCATGACATATCCAGGTGCAGCAGTTGAAGCTGAGCCAATCGGGCAGAGCACTGAAGTTCAGCCCGTACGACTTCCTGCTTGTGCCTGCATCTGCATCTTGCATCTAAAAGTTCAGGTTGTTCTTCTCTCGCCTCCCACTGTCCACTATCACTCTCAGGGATGTGTGATGGGGGGTTGGGCTCTCCATGCAGCTGTGCCTCTGAAGTCTGGGAAAGTTCCTCCCCCACATGTTTTTTATTTATTTTTATTATTAAATTTATTAATCGCCCATCTGGCTGGTCACCCAGCCACTCTGGGCGATGTACAACATACAATAAAAACAGTTTAAAACAAAAAAATTCTACAATAAAAACATTTTCTAAAATACCCTAACCCACCCCAAATGCCTGCCTGAACAACAACATTTTTAATGCACGATGGAAGCTCATTAAAGTAGCAGCTCTTCCTCAGAATCTGAACTACTCTGACATTCTATATGCTCAGGGGCAACCCTGACAGGTGGTCTCCCCTCCAAGAACTGACCAGACCGAGACCTGCTTGGCTTCAGCAAGGTGGCTGCCTCAAGTGCCTTCAGACCATGCCCTGGGATTATATTATAATGCTAAATATAATCATTCCTTCCTTTCTTCCATGTAGGATACAAGGCATTGTACATAGGGTTCCTAGGCAGTCTCCCATCCATGGACTGACCAAACGTGCTTAGCTTGCTGCATTATATGCCTTCAGACTATACCCTGGGATCCGGTCTAGGACTGCGTTAACCCATCAGGGTCTCAAACATGATACAAATACTGAGCAGGTAGCTCTCTGGGTCAGGCTTTTTTCCCCCAGCTGGAGAAACTCATCGCTTGGAAGAGTTTCTCCAGCTGGGAAAAAAGAGCTAGAAAGAAAACACAAAACAGGACTGCAAAGCAATTTCTCACCTTAAAGGGAAATGAAAAATAAATACAGTCTGGACAGATAAACAAAAAGATTCTTATCGAAAGCTGCAAGGGAAGGAAGAATTTTTATCTAGCGGGCTTTGGTGCTGACAAAATAATTCACAACAGAGCCCAACAGAAAATCCACATAGGCAGTTAGGATGGTAGAAAAGAACCTGATTTTATTTTAAAGGGGGGGGGGTTGATTTATGGAGACATGGAGCAGGCATACGCCCTATTGAATTAAATTTCTGGGGACCATTTCTGGCATGTAATTTGTATAACTGGGTGCAACCTTTTCCCTCCTATTTCTTTGGGAGGGTGAGTGTTGCTTTTCATGGAAGGTTTACACAGACGGCTCCCTGGACAGCTCAGGGAAAAGAAACAGCTGTGTGCTCCAGTCCTGGTTTGTTATCTGCTTCCACTCTCCCTTGATTAGACAGCACACCACAGGGCGTATCCACAGATGAGAACTCCTGGCCCACCTACTCACGCTTCTCTGGTCTCAAGGGGATGACACTGTTTGCGAATGGGAAGAAAACAACCTTTCTGCTGTGGGTGGTCTTTTTTTCAGCTTCGTCGACACCTTAGACAAACATCTCAGTGCAGTTTCACATGGCCATCAAGCTGATGGAAACTGCTTGGAATTAAGATTTTCACACGCCACTGCGAATGGCCTCCCAAAAGGCAGACTTGCGGTGATGTGTAAAAGGCTTAGCCCTCAACTTGTGGCAGTGCCGAACACAAAGACAAGGCAGGGAGCTGACAGGCGTAGGAATTTCAGGCCAGAAGCCCAACAGTGGTGTGAATTGTTCAGCTTTCTTTCATAGGACCAGTCAGCAGCAGACACAAACATACACACCCACAAAGCCCGCTTTGGAGATATGGAGGTGTATACCTGGTGTCATGTAGGAGCTGAGAAGCTTTTTTTTTCTGTCAAGGATGCACTCCCTTGGAGGCGATCTATCAGGCACATTCTGATGGTGGGTGGGTCTGAAGTCATCAGTAGGTGTGGCCAGAATGAAAAGTGGATGGGGCACCAGCTGACTGCTGGACAAGGAACCAATCATTCTTGTCAGAGGTCTAAACTTAATAATTTGCAGAGGACTTTTAAAATTACACAGAGGACCACAAGTTTTCCACCCCTGGTGTACCGGTTTCTGTTTCAGACTAGGATCAGGGAGACCCAGGATCAAATCCCCAGTTGTCCATGAACATCACTGGGTGACCTTTGACCAGTCACTATCTCCCAGCCTAACTTACCTCCCAGTAAGGTAAGGGAGGGGGTAGGGAGAGAACCTTGCACTGCACCCTGAGTTCCTTGAATCAAAATGTAACACATACATTCCATTCCTTATTTCTAAACTTTCCACCTGCAGGGAGATGTGGAGGTGCTTTTCAATGTGGGATCTCCCACGTCCATTTTGAAATGGTACCCAAGCTCCCATTTTTTTTGGAATAAAAAGTTCTGGTTTCCCTAATGAGGAATGGTGCCAGTGGAAGTGAGGAAGTAGATCCAGGTCAAGCCAGCCTAGAATCTGAACAGCCAAGTACACAGAATATGACATGGCATTAAAAGAGACATATACAAATGTATGTATGTATGTATGTATATTAAAAAAAAAAAAAACGCTAAAAGAAAAAGAAATAAGAACCTGGGTAGAACCTCACTGGTGTGTTGCAGTGAAGCCAGAATGGAACCTGTCGAGTCTGGTGGAACACATCCAGAGCATTATGAACCTAGGAATGGGTCAGCAGCAATTGTTGCACTGGCTCTGAAGTTTACTAATTTTTCAGACCCCAACACTAGTTACCTGCCAGAATGAAGGTTAAGTAATTGGACTAGCCAATTACCATCCATACATGATATAATCCTATGAGATAAGTGTAACATGTGCCCTTCTTATTGAGAGAGGATTACTGAAAAGACAGTCCAACGAGGTGCAACTGCTAACATAAATTATGTTGCGCTAGTGTAAACTACTCAAGTACAACACCAGTAGCCAATTTCCCTATTTCACTGGGAAACTGGCGCACCAGCTAACGCTATCGGCATTACGCTGGAGTAGTTTAGGCAGTATCCTGTTGGATACCGCCTAAAATGCTAATTTTGCAAAACAAGTAAATGTAATGATCTGGCACTATGAGAACAAGCACTGTTCTAGACTAGAGGAACCCAGGCGACTTTCCCAAAATCTGGCCTGAATATGAAGAACTTATGAGAACATATCTCTCGATCCATGAACTGTTGCTAAACACAACATGAGCCTATAATAAACAAACCATCATTCCAAGATGGCAGATCAGGACCCATTAGAATGTCATAAACTTCTTATGGGAAGGTCACTAGATTGTAGGTATGAAATGGTGTAATCATTGCAGCACTTATGGTTAAGTACATGAAAATTATCAAGTGGTTCTCCTGCAGAGAAAAAAAGGCATTACCCATTTGGGTGTATTTAAACACTTACTACTGGCTTCTCAACATGTTAGCCAAAAAGCAAGCAGTCTCTAAACAATCTGTTAAATCAAGTGATCACTTTACAAATATACATACTTTAATCTAGTTATTCCCTGCACAGGTATACAATTAAAAACTCCATGATCTCTTCAAAACCCACTGTGGAAATATTTGGAAGAGAATCCTCAACAAATTTTGAACTCAAACATTCAGCTGGCAAGGTTGCCAGTTATTTAATGCATACAAAATGGTGTGAGGCCTCCATATCCAAAGGATAGCACCTCTTTCCGTAAGTTTCATTTTAGCTACTTCAGTCTGCTGAAGGTGCTATTTTGATAATGTCCCCACTCCCAATATATCTCATACAATCAGAAAGAGAACAGAGGGACTCATTCTCTAAGAATGCTGCTGAGCTCTGGACGTTCTTGGAGGTCCACCCAAGTTAGAGCATAAGCATGTTCTGGTAGTGATTAAAGAATTTACTAATAAAAGAAAAAGAAGCAGGTACTTACTGGCTATGTTTAATTAAAGAGATATTTCAGTTTCACATATACTTTAATTTTCAGATGACATGAACATTAAGGGAGCAATCCTATGACTGCTAGTCAGCAGCTAGACGGCCATAGGATAGGTCGGTTCCCAGAGAACCAACCCCCACCCCACCGGCCCATAGGCAGCACAGATCGGCCCCGTGCTAGGCGGTCGTAACAGCAGCGTGGAGTGTCGAAAATGGGGCATTCCCAGGGAAGGGGAGGGGTATGGAGGTCACCACCGCTTCCTGCGCTCCAAGGTTCTGCAGCTAGACAGCCGAAATCAGCTGTCTAACAGCGAAAGCAGGGTGGGGGAAGCGAGGAGGAGATCCGCTCCTCACCATTCCTCCCACCCTGCACTGGATAGGCGTTCCCAATAGGATTGCTCCCTCCATGTTATTTTATATTTGTTTGCTATGTTTTAACCTGCCTAGTACATTCAGAATGGGGAATGATCTGAGTATACCATAAGTTCTGGGCTGGATATCCAGACTTAGTCATCCTTAGAGTAGATCCACTGAAATCAGTCGTGACTAACTTAAGTCCCACTGATTTCAATGGGTATACTCTAAAGATGTCTAAGTCTGGCTACCCCAAGCCTCTGTGTTTCATAACTGTCATCTTCTGCCCTGTACTTAATAGTTATGGCAGGATATAATTTTTTAAACTGTTACATACATTTGAAAGGCTACACAACTGCAGAAAGAAGAGGAGCTTTTGCTTCTATCTGATGGTGAGTGATCGAGGATCTTATTTACAGTATTTAAATGCAGTCCTCTGAAACAAACAAGTTGGTTCACAGGCAGTGCAGACACGGCTGAACTGTCATTGCCTGACATCCTGTCTTATCTGCCAAATTGCTCATTAGGTTTGGCAATTTTCACCTGCGCCTCCAGTTTATATATTTCAGCAGGGAATAAACATCAGTTTGCTTCAACCCATCTCCTTCAGCAAACTCTTCTCCAAAGCATACAGACATCGACTTACTCAAAATAAAAAATCCACTGTTGTGTGTAGCACACTGTTAGGTTGTTTTTTGTTTTTTTAAAGAAATCTGCCTTAACCAAAGAAATATAGTAGAGGAAGTTTAGTTTACTTTTTTAAAAGGAAATAAGAATCATTCACAATTGGAAATGTTAGGAGAAAGAAAGAAAGAAAGAAAGACAGAAAGACAGACAGACAGACACAGACAGACACAGACAGCAAGCTATACTAGCACATAAAGGTATGATATGGTTGGTGCAGTCTCAGTGCAGAATAGCACAAAGACTTTGTTGTCCAGTATTATTCTTGCTTAGTTGCAAAGATCCAATCTAAGCCAACCCTCCACGCACGTAGAACATGATTACTGCAGAGAATGTATGGCTTGTGCATGGCGGGGGGCGGGGGCAGAATGGCAGTCCAGACGAATATTGCTTTCTCAGCTGGAGCTGATCTACCTAACCTTTTCCTTTCTAGGGAAGGTGGTACAATTTATACACAAACAGAAAAAGGGGTAACATGGCAACCTGAACAAAGGAAGATGAAAATCTCCGCAGATCATTCAGCCTTGGCTTAATATGCTTAGACAGTGCATCGGAACAGAGGCTGCTCTGTTACCCCCAAAACGCATGTGAACAGCAGAATAAAATGTAGGCTTTGCCACATGAGCTGCATTGTCAAAAGGTGTAGCCCATTTGGTACTTGGAAAAAGCATGTTCAAGGAAAAAATAATAAAATTACAAAGCACCAAAGGGGAAGGAGTGAGAAATATCTACAACAGCTACCAAACAATTTCAGATGGAATACTGTTTTTCATTTGGTAGAAGTAAAATATTCACCGCCAACCCTGCAATTAGCTGGAAAATTACAATAATTACAGCAATTTTGCATCCCATCTCCAATCTAATTAATAGATATATGATCTTGTCAACATGTAATAATCAGGATCTGCAACTACCACAAAACTGGATGGGTTTTATGAGCTGAATGGAAGTTGAACAGTAAGAAGGTAATTATTTGAAATCCTGAGAATACCATTTGTATGCCATGCTTCACTTCACAAGTTTAAAAGGAAATACAATAGAGATATTATTTCTATTTTCAAAGTATATTTAAATCAGGTATTTGAAATCGGTTTGCTTTAATGTCAAGTAACATTGCTAGTATGGCTTCAATTACCCATGGGATGCAGCGTCCTGAAGAACAAAAAATATTTGACAAAGAAAGGAAAATAATTCTTTTAAGTGGTACACAGAACATTGCTTTTGATTTTCTAGGATATCTGTGCCAAAATATTTCACAAATTTTTCTCTGGGCATAGATGTCATGCAAATGCACCGCCTAAGTTAGCATCTTTAATCAGTTTTCTCAACGCGCTATGTTTCTTCAGGCAGTCAGGCAGGCAGGCAGGCAGGCAAGCCAGTGAAGGTGTACAAAATGGCTAAGGGAGGTGAAGGCTCAAACAAACTACACTTTAAGGTAAATGGTTAGAATGTACCACAAAAGGCCATCTACTCTGACCCTCTGCTATAAGGCAGAGCCAGACATCTACCACTTGATGAAAAATCGAGTTATGTGCTCCATATCATGATGCCCCACAAGTGGTGGGTGGGTACCCTTGCTGAGATGCTAGGGGCATCTGTTTGGTCAATGATGGAAACAGAATGATGGACTAAATTGGTTTTGGCATGATCCAACAGGCAGGACTTAGCTTTATTTATTGTGTGAGCTACACTGGTTGCTGGTACATTTCCAAGCTCAATTTAAGGTACAGGTTTTAACCTTTAGGGTGCAATCCTATGGGGACAGTTGGCCACTGATTATCCAATGCAGGGCGGGCGAAGCACGGAGGGGATCTTCTCCTCTGCACTCCAGCTGCCCTGCATTTGCAGCTAGATAGCCGATTTCGGCTGTCTAGCCGGAGCAGCTTGGAGTGGGGTGGGGAGGCCAGACGGCGCATAGGAAGCATCGTACCAGCACTCCTGCTGTCCCTTCCCTGGGAATGCCCCCTTTTCTCCAGCTCCACACTGCTCTTCCAAGTGCAGAGCCAGGGACGAAATGCACCACCTACAAGGTGGTGGCGGAGGAGGAGAAGGTGATTTTCTGGGAAAGGACCTAGGTGTGTTGGCTTTGAGATCAGTTCCCGAAAACCAAAAAATTCTACAGCTGTCTAGTGGCCATAAGATTGTGCTGTTAAAGCCTTAAATGGATTGGGCCTGAGCTACTTGAAGGAGCTTTCTCCTGAACCAGCCTGCCCACACTCTGTCATTTGTATTGCTGCATTTCTGGGGACCACAAACAATTTGTTTCACCAAGATGGAGTCAAGCTACAATGAAGATGAAAACTGTAGCCCTAAATCTGCCTTCCCTAACCTGGTGAGCTCCAGAGCTTTTGGACTTCCAGCTTCCATCAGCATCACCCAGCATGGCCAGTGGTCATGAATGCTGGGAGTTGTGGTCCAAAACATTTGGAGGTTGAGGAAGGCTGCCCTAGATAATATGCTGGCAATGCTCCCAAACTGACATGGTTATTAAATCATAAAACTTCAGGCTCAGGATATCCCATTAGGTTTCTGTAAGCTAAGAAGAATGCAGACATGAACCAGTGAGGCCCAGCAATGTAGGGCTATGTGAAGATCATTGTGTAAAGTCTAAGGGAAGTTACAAAGTTTGTTCCAAACATTATATTAGGGGAAAATAAACACTGCCAGAAATAAGGGATGCTACCAAAAATGGGAGGTCCTTGTCAATTTCTTGCCCTCCTCCACCTCTTCCTAACGTATCCTGAAATACAGATGCTTGGAGTTTCCCTTTCCCCGCCCACCAAGGATGTGGACATGATGTCAGCACAGGGAGTAAGTTTTACTACACTTCATTAAATGAGAGAAGTAGGAAAATAACTATAGACACTGCATGTTACAATAAACAAGAGACTGCCACTGAAAATGGCAGCCCCCTGTTTGTTGTTATATGCAGTGTTAATTGCAATCTGGCCTTACTTTCACCCTGGTTTTGGCATGTTTTTATCTTGAGGATAGAACAATACGGAAGACAATTCCCTGCTCTTTATTTCTATGGAAGGAGTGAAAAGGAGAAGTTATATAAGGCAACTCAGTGCATCATTACTGTATGTATAACTGGTAAGACGACAAAAGAAATTTCTGTGGCAATCACAGAACGGTGTGACCCAAAGCACCTACTATTTATAAACCAATTATTAATCTTTTTCATCTTCATTTGCCAGGTCAAAACTGCCGCTCCTGAAAGTACAACCTGGAAAAACTGTGCTGTAAGATTTTCATGCTTGGCTACTTTAGAAGGGGGATGCAACACGGAGACACACTCACGCTTATGAATGTTTTAAAGCAGATCATAACCCCTGTATTAAAAACTAAAAGGCAGAAGCTTCTTTACTTGACTGCTTCGAACATCAACCCCATTTCTGAACTTCAATCAGCTTTCGATAAGGACACATAACGAATCGTATTCTCAGTAGCACAAAAGGGTAACGGAAGTTGGCATCCTAGTAAATGAAGATGAAATGTGCAGAGGCAAAGGGAGATTTTACTCACTTGTGCGAAGGACTGAAGGCGTGACCTCAATTTCACTTGTTGCTTGGTAAGGCTGGAAGGCTGACGCAGCATTAGTGCCCAGCTCGCTGCCAAAGATCTCAGGGCTCTGAGTGCCAGTGGAACTGGTGCCATCTCCTCCATGGTGTGGGTCTTGCTCATCGAAGACAGCGACAAGCTGTGAATCACAAATGGATGTGTGGTTAGAAAAGTAGTGGCACGAAACGGCAGCATCACAGAAACAGCTACACAAAATGCAGCAGGTGATTCTTACTGGCTGGACCAACAGTGCAAGAATTTGCATCAAGGGATAGGAACACAGGAAGCTGCCTTATACTGAGTCGGACCCATCTATTATAGATACTGACGGGCAGCAGCTCTCCAGGGTTTCAGGCAGGATTCTTTCCCAGCCCTACGTGAAGACGCTGGGGACTGAACCTGGGACCTTCTGCATGCAGAGCGGGTGCTTCACCAGTCAGCTGCAGCCCCTCCCCAAAATCTAGTTCTAATCATGCTAGGATGCTTGTATTCAGTCATGTGAAAGCCGTCCCGCCCCCCGCCCAAAAAATCTGGATTACTGCCCAAATTGGAGAATCCAAGGTGCACATCTAAAGCAGATTCAAGAGTATAGTCCCTGGTACATATTGTCCAAAACAAAATCCCAGCTGGTACATAGCACAGATCATAAAAACAAGTAATTTCCATTTTGTAGCAGAGAAAATGAAAGAGGGCCACTGACTCCATCATTTAAGTACACAAGGAATGCTGCCTGTATCTTGTTCTCCAGTTAGTTAGAATGGTTAATTATGTTATTCTCATAGCAGCCCAGCAAGGTAGGTTTGTGATATTACTCTCAGTTTTCAAATAGAAGACAGACGTAAGGAGGCTAAAATGTCTTGCCAAAGATGAAACAGGAAGCCTTTTCAAAGAAAATAATTGGTCCAATTTTTCCCAATTGCAATGAATGTGACCGCTGAAAGATCAGTGCATTTAAGAAGGCAAGATATAGAGATGAAAAATCTGCAAATTTCAAGCCATGGATTCATTTGTTTTTGCTTTGCTTGGGGCTGGGGGAAACCCCCCTCCCAGACTCTTGGGGAGAAGCTGAAACACAGGCAATACATATATTCATAACAAACTAAAATTACAATGCAAAGATAGATAGATAGATAGATAGATAGATAGATAGATAGATAGATAGATAGAGAGAGAGAGAGAGACAGACAGACAGACAGACAGGCACGCATAAGAAAGCCCCACTGAGTTTAAATGGACCGACTTCAGGTAAGTGTGGATAGGATTGCATCCTTACTTTACTACTTTTAAAACATAATTTATTTATTTTTACATTTTACTATTACGTTTACATCCCACCTTTTTTCCTCTTGCAAGGCACCCAAGGCAGCTTACAGGTCCTCCTCCTCTCCACTTTAATCTCACAGGTGAGGTAGGTTAGGCTGACTGGCCCAAAGCCACCCAGTGAGCTCCATGGCCGAGTGGGGACTAGAACCTGGATTTCTCAAGTCCAGTCCAACACTCTAACCACTATACCACACTGGTGCTGTACACTGACATTATGTATAAACTTAGCATATTAAACTGACCTGTGCAGCATATTTATGAAATTTAAAAGTATAAATGCCTTAGCTTCATTTAAACAATTCATACAACCATAGTGTTAGAGATGAAACTGCTACACCCTAAGGTACATTCATTTTTTTATTCTTTCTTTCTTTTTTTTTGTCTGTTAGGAAAATATGGGTGTAGGGTGAAGAAAAGAAAGCACCAATATTGTAGTAAATGAAATGAAACTGGCTGGGATCTGAGACACCCATGCATGAGTGGAAAGGACTTCAATACATGCCCACGGGTGTTGCCAATTACCTCCTTGCTACATCATGCCCCATTCCAAACAGTGCCATGACCCTTTACAATAGCATGGGGGTGGGAGGGAGAGCATTGGGACAAGGGTGCATAGACCATAGCATTAAAATGTTGAAACAGAAGAAACTCGTTTCTGTTTTGTTTTGGAAAGGAAAAAAAATACTATAATTTAATTAAGAAGTAAGCAATCATCACAAATATGTCCATTTGTGAGCTTATTTAGCTGAAAAGTGACTAACACATGAATGATTTAATTGCCTACACAAAGTGTTATGATGGCCTTCCTATGAAAACTTACCTGGACAGTAAGGCCTACTGAATGCAGTGGGGCTTGCTTCTAAATAAACAAACATAGAAGGAGGCTACAAGCATCATCATATCTTTAGGAAAAAAATAAGCTACCTAACCCCATATTTATCTGAACTATATTCTGCTCCATCCCAGTAAATATACCCTTGAAAATAACTAGCTCAACTAAAGTTTATTTCTCTGATTGGAATCATTGGCTGCATTTATGCAAAAAAAAAAAAATCAGAACTGCTGAGAATTCTGGCTTATTGGTGATGAGCAAGCGTGCTGGTGCATGCTGCCTGATTGTTCCCACTTGGCTCCTCCTGCAAGCAGGAGTGGCTATAGTAACTAGGAACTTACTAGCCATAGAAAGCTTAGTGTTGTGTCTGAACTTTGATTCTTGGCTTGGCTCTCCCTCAACAAGCCAGAATTCGAAGGCAGATTTGCAGTTGTATCTGGAGCGGCCTCTGACTTGGTTCGCACATCACGACCAATTCCTGGGTTGTTTAACCAGAGGTGGGGGGCGTGGGAGTGAGCAAACATGCTGCCTCTCCCCACTCTCGCTTTCAATTAATAGCCCAGGGTCATCCCATTCCTGGGTTGTTTTGTAATATCTGAACCTGGAAACATGGTGTTGTTTATAGGTTAAACAACTCAGACTTAACCCAGCAACGAATGATGGGTGATCGTTGGGTGAACTCTGACTTGTTTAACCCCTAAATAACCCAGAGTTCCCAGTTTGGATGTCACGAAACTACCCAGGAATTGTCAGGAGCGCCCTAGCTGCCTCTTGCAGTCCCCTCCAATAGCCAACTCAGGACACCAACGACGAGGATCCTTTCCGAGGCTTTATTCCTTTATTACTTTATGACTCTTTCAGATACTAATCACTAGCGACTAAGCAAGGAACAGCACTGGGGAAAGATAGCAGAGTAGCCTAAGCTCCAGGTAGGGCAGTTGGTCCCTGTTTGAAAGAGAACCACAGGAAGACTCTGAACTTATGGGCTAGGGAGAGATCCTCCCTCTTTCCCTTGGGTCCTTCGGACGCGACCGTTGTTTGAGCGCCAAACAAGCGGAACACCTCCTTTCAGCACTCTCCATCTGGCGCCGCTCCCTGCGTCTGCGCTGAGCATCCAGCAAGCCCCCCTCCCCTGCTCTCTCACTGCCAGGGTCACTTCTATCCCAGGAATGCTGGTAGGAGGAATCTCTGCCAGCTGCTGTGCTTGTGAGAGATGAGCGAGCTCCTCTCCCATGGATTGCTGTTCCTCCTCAGAATCAGAACTGCTCTGGGGCTCTATGGGCCCCATAGCAGTTTCCACCCTGACAGGAATACGGCATTCCTGGGTTGTTAACTGAAAGCGGAAGTAGGCAAGCGGGTAGAAACAACATGCTCACTCGCAGACGCACACTCACAAAAAAACTATAATCTGTTAACTATGGGTTGTTTGATTATCTCTTACACCCAAATAGTCATGCTTTGCCTGGGGTAGACAAAAGTTTCTGAACTGGTAACCACAAACAAGCGAAAAAAAAGAGAACCCATGGTTTGTTGTTGGGTTGTGAACTCTGGGTTGCTTAAACCATGGGTTATGTGTGAACCCAGAACTGTGGGTTATTCATGAGTTGTTTTGCCAGGCTACAGAAGCGGTGATCAAGACTGGGGGGAAAAACACCAGCCACTCTACATACCAGTACTGCAGTGCTGCAAAGGCATTTGGGACATAGGGAGGTAGTGGGTGAAGGAGGAGGGAAACAAACAACCCAGGGATTGAGGAAACAAACCATGGTTTGTTCAATTGTCTCCCAGACAAACCCTAGGTATGGCAACAAGCCATGGGTTAAATAAGCCATGGGCTAGCATTATGTGTGAACTAGGTATTATGAAACTATGGCTTAGAGCTAGGAGCTTTGCTGCAGACTGAGGAGTCTGGTTGTGTCAACTAGAGAGTCTGTGCGGATTCTGAGATTGCTGACTGAAAGGGAAATACCTCAGTTCCTTCAATTAGCTGAAGACATTCTGCAAAGTTTAACGGCATACAAGCCTTAGGTTTCGCTGGCTTCAGCTATGCCATATCAACATCATTTCTGTCTTTGAATCCTACATCTTTGAGCTATGCAGCAGTATGAATGGGCTGTAATGGTATCATTTTGAAACATGTATTTGCTTACTCAGAATGAGTAAAATTTTTAATATGACAGCTGTTCCCCTCCCAATTCCCCCCCCCATTTTTTTTCCAGTTTTTTTATTTCAGGTCTCTAGAAAATAAAACAAGGGGGTTGTTTCTCTTTCCAAATCTTTCCATTTTAGTCCAGGTCTCCACATCGCTGCAATAGAGGAATTATCTTCTTTCATAGAAGCAGCAGTACTTTCAGATATACCTGTAACAAACATGCGGCAGCGCTTGTACAGAAGGGCATGAAGCCATCCCACAACGTGACAAGTACTATCAAATATCCTGTAGAAGTATTTTAATATAGCCCAAACACTGTGTGCCTCCAATATCACTTCATTAACCAACTCTCAAGAGAGATATTCCTTTCTTTGTATGAGATCAGGCTTTCTACAACCAGGCGCAATGAACAGCAGCAATAAAAAAAAAATAGATTCCTGTAACCATAGCTTAATTGATGGATTCTTGCAAGAGCAGTTGCACGATACAAAAGCTCCTTAAATGTGTAAGTGCGTAATAAGAGTGGGAAAGGGGGGAAACGCTGTGTAGCTGTGTATTCCTAAAATCTGTAGACAAGCTATTAGAAGGGGCTGTGCCTCCTTATTACTGCTGAGACAGTAGAAGGACCAATGTACAGAATCCCAAACTGTGGACCAGTGACATGTTAGTCCTCTTCACAAGTAAAGTGGTGAAGCTTGCCCCTGTTCTCCAGCAAACTGGCACGCCCTGTCCCCTAACAATGTATGAACATAAGAAGAGCCCTGCTGGATCAGATCAAGGGTCCATCAAGTCCAGCATTCTGTTCACACTGTGGCCAACCAGCTGCCCACAGGAAACCCACAAGCAGGACATGAGTGCAACAGCGCCCTCCTGCCCATGTTCCCAGCAACTGGTATACATAGGCATACTGCCTCGGATGCTGGATGTAGCACACAACCATCAGGACTAGTAGCCACTGTTAACCTTCTCCAGGAATTTGTCTAACCCCCTTTTAAAGCCATCCAAAGTGGTGGCCATCAGTACATCTTGTGGAAGTGAATTCCATAACTTAACTATGCGCTGTGTGAAGAAGTACTTCCTTTTATCTGTCCAGAATCTCCCACCAATGAGCTTCATAGGATGACCCTGGGTTTTAGTATTATAAGAGAGAGAGAAAAATGTCTCCCTATCCACGTTCTCCACATCATGCATAATTTTGTACAGCTCTATCATGTCTCCCCTTACTTGCCTTTTTTCCAAGCTAAATCATCCCAGCTGTTGTCCCCTGATGCCTGCGCATTTGGTGAAAACGTCTACAGTGATGGAAGCTTTATGTTGTATGCATGAAGGTTGCAGACATTTGTGCTGAATGCACAGGTGTCGGGGGCAAGGCATCCTAGCTAGCACGATGTTGAGAGCATGTTGAGTCAACATCTGAGCATCACTTGTGACAAGGGCTAATGCGGTGGATGGAAGCAGCACAGAAAATGGAAGAAAGAAATGGAAGGCGCCCTACACCAACCTGGCCCAACCAGATGTCCTTCAGATGTGTTGGACAACAACTTCCATTGTCACCAGTCAGCATGGGCACCATGCTGGCAAAGGATAATGGGAGTTGTAGTCTCAACACTTCTGGAGGTCACAAGGTGGGAAAATGCTGCTACGCTATCCTGTCTGATCCCTCAAAATAGGTTCCTCAGGCATCAGGGAGCAAGTGGTTGCCAAATAAACCCATGTCATGCGAACCACAGCCCACACTACCAACAGCATGCAGGGTCAAACAAGGCTCCTAGTAAGTGGAGAGCTCAGAAGGCCTTACACTATCAATCTAAGCCATGCGTTATTGGGAAAGAAAGACACACACACACACACACACACACACACACACACAAAGCATCACCAGCCAAACTGGACTGAAAGAATCTTCTTGGTTATGGTTAACAGTTGGACCCTAAGAATTAAGGAAAAATCATCCAACAAGCCTTTCCCAAGGAAACTGGATTATTGACAGGGGTGGCCGCTCTCATGAGGCAAAGTGAAGCATGATTCAAATGGCGGATCAGGGCCTCTCCCTGCACTCACCGCCCAAGGCGGAGAAAGCCAACATGGCTGGCTTTCCCTTCCAATTGCGGAGGAGGCAAAGCCACCTTCTGTGTCTGTCCCTTCCCGCTCCCGCTGCCCAGGAGGAGACCAGGGAGCTGTGCAGTTGCTGCTGTTGTAGCAGCTGCACAATGAGAAGCAGGAGAGTGGGTGCTGCGACGCTGCATGCTGCGCTGATTATTCTGCTGATCCTACCCTGCTATGCTACAACTTCACGCGGAGTTGCCTGAGCCAAACCTCGCCCCTCTGTCCAGGACCACGGAAAGGCAATCAGCAGGGCATTGCCACCCTGGCTTGGTCATGAGTGGAAGCAGCACTTGCCTTGTCTGTCTGTCTGCCTGTCTGCCAGCCAGCCAGCCTTGTATACATTTTTCTAGCCGCTGCTCCCAACAGCAAATTCTAGTGTGGAGACTAACATTGGAACTCTGAGGAGTGGCCAGGACAGAAGGTAGTTTGGGGTGGGGGACAACCAGAGAGCAGACGGAGGGGGAGGGGAACCCCAAGGGATGGGGAGGGGAACCCAACTGGGCTTCCTCTTCCTGCGTCCACTGAGAAGAGACTGTCCACATGACACTTTTCTGTGTACAAATTTTGTCAAATTGCAGGGATAGTTATAGAGGGATAGCAATCACAAATTGCAGGAAAAAAAACAACAAATGATCAGTTTTGTTTTCGGCGCTCAGGGTGTTGGTTTCTTAAAAAGCCAGTGCCTGCTGACCCTTGGCAAGTATTTTGGATGGTGCCCTGAACAGATGGCCAGTGCTGGAAGGGTTTTTTTTTTAATGAAATCCACAAGCCCCTATGCCCAGATTCCTTCCTCCCCCATTTTAGCCACATCACATGCCCCTGGTCTAGCTTACCAGCATGGTTACTTAGCATGAGTAACCATGCTTACCTTCTTGTCCATCAAGAATTCTTACAATGCATTCCTATGAATGCCTACTCAGAAGTAAGACCTAGTCAAATCCCAGGCAAATGTGTACAGGATTGCAGCCTTAGTTGACCTGGGACTGAGCCTCACTGAACACAACAAGATTTGCTTCTGTGTAATTATGCATCGGATTGCACCATAAAGGCATTTCACGAGATGTCCTTGATTTTGCTTACAGCAAAGTGTATGTATCACACTTTTATTTGAGCACAATGCCTTGTCATGGATCACTGCCTTGTTGTGGCGAAGGGGCTTGCATAACTCAGTGAAGCCATAAGCTATGCCGTGCAGGGCCACCCAAGACAGACAGGTTATGGTGGAGAGTTCTGACAAAATGTGGTCCACTGGAGAAGGAAATGGCAACCCACTCCAGTATTCTTGCCAAGAAAACCCCATGGAATGTATCACAAGGCTAAAAGATATGATGCCAGAAGATGAGCCCCTCAGGTCGGAAGGTGTCCAATATATACTACTGGGGAAGAGCAGAGGGAATTTCGAAGAAGCGCCAGAAAGAGTGAAGCGGCTGGGCCAAAGCCAAAAGGACACTCAGCTGTGGATGTGTCTGGTGTCCGATGCTGTAAAGAACAATACTGTTTAGGAACCTGGAATGTAAGATCAATGAACCAAGGTAAGCTGGAGGTGGTCAAACATGAGATGGCAAGACTGAACATCGACATCTTGGGAATCAGTGAACTAAAATGGACAAGCATGGGCGAATTTAATTCAGGTGACCATTATATCTACTACTGTGGGCAAGAATCCCTTAGAAGAAATAGAGTAGCACTCATCGTCAACAAAAGGGTGGGAAAAGCAGTACTGGGGTACAATCTCAAAAATGATAGAATGATCTCAGTACGAATCCAAGGCAAACCATTCAACATCACAGTAATTCAAGTCTATGCCCCAACCACTGAGGCCGAAGAAGCTGAGGTTGATCGGTTCTATGAAGACCTACAACACCTTCTAGAACTAACACCAAAAAAAGATGTCCTCTTCATCATAGGGGTTTGGAATGCTAAAGAATGAAGTCAAGAAATCACTGGGATAACAGGCAAGCATGGCCTTGGTGTACAAAATGAAGCAAGACAAAGGCTAATAGAGTTTTGCCAAGAGAACACACTGAACATAGCAAACACTCTTTTCCAACAGCACAAGAGGCGACTCTACTATGGACATCACCAGATGGTCAATATCGAAATCAGATTGATTATGTCCTTTGCAGCCAAAGATGGAGAAGCTCCATACACTCAGTAAAAACAAGACCTGGAGCTGACTGTGGCTCAGATCATGAGCTTCTTATCGCAAAATTTTGGCTTAAATTGAAGAACATAGGGAAAACCACTAAACCATTCAGGTATGACCTAAATCATATCCCTTATGAATATACAGTGGAGGTGACGAATAGATTTCAGGGATTAGACCTGATAGACAGAGTGCCTGAGGAACTATAGATGGAGGTCCGTAACACTGTTCAGGAGGCAGCAACGAAATCCATCCCAAAGAAAAAGAAATGCAAGAAAGCAAAGTGGCTGTCTGATGAGGCTTTACAAGTAGCTGAGGAAAGAAGGGAAGGAAAAGCAAGGGAGAAAGGGGAAGATATACCCAACAGAATGCAGAGTTCCGGAGAATAGCAAGGAGAGACAAGAAGGCCTTCTTAAATGAACAATGCAAAGAAATCGAGGAAAACAACAGAATGGGAAAGACTAGAGATCTTTTCCAGAAAATCAGAGATCTCAAGGGAATGTTTTGTGCAAAGACGGGCACGATAAAGGACAAAGAAGGCAGGGACCTAACAGAAGCAGATGAGATTCAGAAGAGGTGGCAAGAATACACAGAAGAACTATACAGGAAAGATCTGAATGTCCCTGATAGCCATGATAGTGCGGTCACTGAACTTGAGCCGGACATCCTTGAGAGTGAAGTCAAGTGGGCCTTAGGAAGCATTAGTAACAACAAAGCTAGCGGAGATGACAGTATTCCAGCTGAGCTAATTAAAATCCTAAAAGATGATGCTGTTAAAGTGCTGCACTCAATATGCCAACAAATTTGGAACACTCAACAGTGGCCACAAGACTGGAAAAGGTCAGTTTACATTCCAATTCCAAAGAAGGGCAACGCCAAAGAGTGTTCAAACTACCGCACAATTGCGCTCATTTCACATGCCAGCAAGGTGATGCTCAAAATCCTACAAGCTAGGCTTCAGCAATATGTGAACCGAGAACTACCAGAAGTACAAGCTGGGTTTCAAAGAGGCAGAGAAACTAGAGATCAAATCGCCAACATTCGCTGCATCATGGAGAAAGCAAGAGAATTCCAGAAAAACGTCTATTTCTGATTCATTGACTATGCTAAAGCCTTTGATTGTGTGGATCACAACAAACTGTGGCAAATTCTTAAAGAGATGGGAGTACCAGACCACCTTACCTGTCTCCTGAGAAAACTGTACGAGGGACAAGAAGCAACAGTAAGAACCGGACATGGAACAACCAATTGGTTCAAAATTGGGAAAGGAGTACGACAAGGCTGCATATTGTCGCCCTGCTTATTTAACTTATATGCAGAGTACATCATAAGAAACGCCGGGTTGGATGAATCACAGGTCGGAATTAAGATTGCCGGGAGAATTATCAACAACCTCAGATACGCAGACGATACCACCCTAATGGCAGAAAATGAAGAGGATCTCAAGAGCCTCGTGTTGAGGGTGAAAGAGGAGAGTGCAAAAGCTGGTTTGAAAATCAACATTAAAAAAACTAAGATCATGGCATCTGGCCCCATCACTTCCTGGCATATAGAAGGGGAAGAAATGGAAGCCGTGACAGATTTTATTTTCTTGGGCTCCAAGATCACCGCAGACAGTGACTGTAGCCATGAAATTAAAAGACGCTTGCTCCTTGGGAGGAAAGCTATGGCAAACCTAGACAGCATAGTAAGAAGCAGAGACATCACCTTGCCGACAAAGGTCCATCTAATCAAAGCTATGGTTTTCCCAGTAGCAACGTATGGCTGTGAGAGCTGGACTATAAGGAAGGCTGAGCGCCAAAGAATTGATGCCTTCGAACTGTGGTGCTGGAGAAGACTCTTACAAGTCCCCTGGACTGCAAGGAGGTCAAATCAGTCCATCCTAAAAGAAACCCTGAGTGCTCATTGGAAGGACAGATACTGAAGCTGAAGCGCAAATATTTTGGCCACCTAATGCGAAGAGAAAACTCCTGGAAAAGACCCTGATGCTGGGAAAATTTGAAGGCAAAAGGAGAAGGGGACGGCAGAGGATGAGATGGCTAGATAGCATCACCGATGCAATGAATATGAATTTGAGCACACTGCGGGAGAGAGCGGAGGACAGGAAGGCCTGGCGTGCTATGGTCCATGGGGTCACGAAGAGTCGGACACGACTTAACGACTGAACAACAACAACATAGCTGCTGGCCCTGGGTAATTTGTAAAAAGGGTGTTAAAGAAAGTAAAACCTCTCCCATTGTGCAAGAGATATTTCCTTCATGTTGGGTACCATCAGATATTGCTGCCTAAGCGTAAACCTTTGCTTATTGGCATGACTGAAGTGAAGGGCTCCTCTTCAATATGAATGCCTTTAAGCAAGTACACAGCACCTTTCCTTCAGTCACATGTAACTGCAAGTCAGTACCACTCAAGTAACACCATGATCATCACCACCAACGTTCAACCTATGTATGGGGTTACAGATGCTCATTTTATATTTTATTCTTAAGATATATTGCCAGGGTTACCAAACTGTGTAGTTGTTTAATACATGCAGCAGGAATCGTAAAGCATGGAATGGCAGGGTGGGTGGGTAGAGCAATGTTCACTGTGTGCTTCACAATTGAAGTACTATATATGATGCTTAACATTTACACAGCACATTTCAAATGTTCAGAATACTTCACGTACAATATCTTTGTAGTCCTTAGAACAGCCTTGCATGGTAGCTCAGTATTGTTATCTATATAAGCAGGGGGGGCAAGTGGGCTCAATCCATGTACAGTGCACTGGGCCCATGTACAGTGTACTGTTGACACCCAGGCCACTGCTTTTTAGGAGCCAGCAGCAGCAGTTTCCCAGGCAGAGAGCCCGATGAGTCTCAGAATGGGGCAGGGAGTCAAAGCAACAAACTCTACAAAAACATGCTCCTTTTTTCTGGAGGGCAAGTGCAAAGCACAGAGAGGACTGCGAGAAAAGGAGAGCCCTGATGGATGCTGTCTTGTGTTTTGGAGAGGGTAGCATAGAAACCTTGGTAACTGCAGAGGAGGAGACAGGAGGTGTGTGGAGATGATGAGTGACTGGGGTGCATACTTCTATGTGTGTTGATGGATGGATGGATTGATGTGAGCTGTGAAGCATGATGTGTGAAAAACAGGGAATGATATGGTGGGGTGAAGTAGCTGGATCACATGATATGATAGCCCACTGTGAGTTAATTTACCTGTGGGAACTGTTGTACTGCCATGAGTTGTCGTCTTGGGTGAACCCAGGTGGCAGGGAATGTCTGCACATTGGCCAGCCTTCAATTAAGCTTAAACAAGGGTTGGCAAACCCTCATACAGCCCCTGCTGCCTGGGTTCACCCAACACGACAAACCATGGCAAAGCAGGCCCCCACAGGCACCATGCAAAAATGGCGCCCTTGTGTGGCGAGCATGACACAACAGCCTCCGCGGACAAATTAACTCACAGTGGGCTGTTGTATTGTGTGAACCAGGCCATTGTGTGTGAAAGAGAAATTTGGAGGGGCACCATTTCCTACTCTGCCTCAGGCAGCAAAATGTCTTGGGCCATCTCTGATTATTTAAAATACAATTCCACACCAATGTTATGGTGACATTGCACCAATCATGCAGTCTGATACAATTGCACAAGTGTTTCATTTATCTGCTCTTAACAGAGCAACAGATATGCATGCCAATAATTATTAAGCGGGGTGGGGAGAGAGAGAGCATGATCACCTCACATGCACATATTGCTCAAAAACAGATAGTGTTCTCTTTTTGGCTCTGTCGAACTGATCTAAGTTGAGAATAAAATTTCCCAACTTTGTGTTGGAGCCAATCAGACCAGATGCAGTATGTTCCCACAAACATCAGCTCATCATCCTCTGCTAACCTGACAACACACCCAGGAAGTTCCCACAACTTACTGGTAGGTCCCAGCCCACTTTTTCGAAATCTCTGCCATGGGGGTGTGGGGGTGGAAGACTATAGGGGATCCTTATGGTTAATTAACTTGGCAATAATGAAGTATTTGATATAAGTTTCCCAGAAATAACTTATCTTAACGTCTAGACAAATAACAGTGAAGCCAACTTTATAATCAGCGTACTCTCCAAGAAACACTTATTATTATGGCCTAATACCTAGAAACAGCAGTAGCTTCATATGTTACTGAAGTCCTGATATACTGCTCTGAACCCCTTAGACAGTTGGATTCAAATGTAATAACTTAATATGTGTACTTAAGCTTTGATGAAATCAATATCACTTAAGCCTGCTTAACTTAGGTCCGGATTTAGACAAGACACAAATACAGATGGGAGTGGAAGAAATGGCTTGCACTTCTTGCATATGCATTTTAGATCTCATTGAGAGCTTTTTGCATCTCCCAACTAGGGGAGACAGCCTTTGTGCTTATTCTGGGATGGAGGGAGAACAGAGATAGAAAAATTCCATTTTGGATAAGATAGAAGGCCTATACAGATTGATTGATTGATTGATTGATTGACTGATTGACTGATTACATTTCTATACTGCTCAATAGCCGAAGCTTTCTGGGCAGTTCACAACAATTAAAACCATAAAATGCACAATGAAATGCACAATAAAAGTTTAAAAGTATAAAACTACAATATAAAATAGAAGTAAAAACCAAAATAAAATCTAGCAGCAATGCGAAGATTTAAAATACAGTAACAGATTTAAATGCGAAGAGAAGACTCCCTGGAAAAGACCCTGATGCTGGGAAAGACTGAAGGCAAAAGGAGAAGGGGACAGCAGAGGATGAGATGGCTAGATAGCATCACGGATGCAATGAATATGAACTTGAGCACGCTCCGGGAGAGAGCGCAGGACAGGAAGGCCTGGCGTGCTATGGTCCATGGGGTCACAAAGAGTCGGACACGACTGAACGACTGAACAACAACAACAACAACAACAGATTTAAAACAACAGAAACTGAAATACTAAAATGACTGGGAAAATAAGGTCTTTACCTGGAACCCAACAAAGCACAACGTAGGCACCAGGCGAGGCTCTCTGGGAAGCTCATTCCACAACTGGGGTGCCACAACTGAAAAGGCCCTCTTCTTAGTAGCCACCCACCTCACTCTCTTTGGCAGGGGTCCCGGAGATGGACCGCTAATAATGATCTTATTATTATTGCTCTGTGGATTATTGCTCTGATTATTATTGCTCTGTGCCATGGCAATTTTGCTTTGGGGTTCCACAGGATTCTATTTTATCCCCCATGCTGTTTAACATCTACATGAAACTGCTGGGGGAGGTTATCCGGAGGTGTGGGCTGAGGTGCCATCAATATGCAGATGACACCCAGCTCTACCTCTCTTTCTCATCAAAACCAGGTAAGGCAGTGGCTGTTCTGAATCAGTGCCTGGGCACGGTAATGGACTGGATGAGGGCTAATAAACTGAAACTCAATCCAGACAAGACGGAGGTATTGTTAGTGGGTGGTTCGTCTGCCCGGCTAGGTGATATTCAACCTGTTCTGGAGGGGGTTGCACTCCCCCTAAAGGATCAGGTTCGTAGTTTGGGGGTGCTCTTGGATCCAAAACTGTCACTTGAGGCACAGGTGAACTCAGTGGCACGGAGCACTTTTTATCAGCTTCGGCTGGTATACCAACTACGCCCTTATCTGGACAGAGATAGCCTAGCTACAGTTATCCATGCTCTGATAACTTCTCGTCTGGATTACTGCAATGCGTTATACGTGCGGCTGCCTTTGAAAATGGTCCGGAAACTTCAGCTGGTCCAAAATAGGGCAGCAAGATTGTTAACAGGGACTGGCCTGCGAGCTCATATTACGCCAGTACTTTTCCAGCTGCACTGGCTACCAGTCCATTTCCGGGCCCGATTCAAAGTGCTGGTGTTAACATTCAAAGCCCTTAACGGCTTGGGGCCAGGTTACCTAAAGGATCGCCTCCTCCCATATGTGCCTGCCCGGACCTTAAGATCATCATCAGCGGCCCTTCTCCGTGAGCCCCTACCAAAGGAAGTGAGGCGGGTGGCTACTAGGAGGAGGGCTTTTTCTGCTGTGGCACCCCGGCTCTGGAATGAGCTCCCTAGTGAGATTCGCCTGGCGCCTACATTGTATATAGAAAGCATTTTAGCTTTCTAAATTTTTATCTTTGCTGTTTTAAATCTGTATTTTAAACTCTAAGGTTTAAAATTATTAAATGCACTGCTGCTAGGTTTTATTGTGATTGTATTGTTATATTGTGGTTATAATGTTCTATATATTTTAAATTGTTTTATTGTGTGTTGTTTGGTTTTAATTTTTGTGAACCGCCCAGAGAGCTTCGGGTATTGGGCGGTATAGAAATGAAATGAATAAATAAACAAACAAATAAATAAATAAAATCTTAGGGTCCAGGCAGCTATATATGGGAGAAGATGATCGTTTGGGTAACCTGTCCCCAAGCCAGATGACCAACATACCAAGTGGTAAGTTTTCTACCATGGGTTTTCTTGGTTGTCTGTATTAATGAAACATGTCATTTTTTTGCTGCAACATATTCTATGTGTGCTAAAAGGATGGGGACCTTATCAAGTGGTACAGTTCCCCACATTTACCCCTTGGTAAGTTGGCCACATGTATTAGTAGTCCATAGCTGCTGTCATTGAAGGCCAACCTAGACATGGCATTATTCACCTCCTTAGCTCTAATGTGCCTACTTTAAGATAGATGGATGGATGGATGGATGGATGGATGGCAGGCAGGCAGGCAGGCAGGCAGGCAGAGGGAGTTGGATTGGGACCATGGCATGGCAGATCCCTTTGCCCCACCTTTGCCCTGCCATAGTACCAATTGTACTTTTAGTTTTTTATCAGGTCCTGGTGGTTTTATTGTTAATTGCTTTTATGTTTTCAAACTGTTTTAATTTTTTTTAATGTTACAGTTTTTATATTGTGTTTTATCATGGTGTGAACCACCCAAACAGGTTTGGCTATTGGGCGGTATAAAAATGTAATGAATGCATGAATGCATGAATGAATGAATGAATGAATGAAATTGCCCCGTGCCATGACACTTGCAATGAGAAGTTTCCATTGGCACCAAGTCCAAGTCCACAGTGGCCAAGGTTTGTCCACAAGCCAGAACGTCTTTACAACTACAGTTGTCTTTTGAAGAACAGCTCATCTTCCCTACTTCATGATTTTCAGAAATTAAAATTTCTGTTCCAAGTGTTGTTTATGCATTTTGAAAGATGTATGTACTCAACAGTAATTGTGGGTATCTTTAGTTTGAGAATGCCTTTCTTAGAGAGAAACTATATTCATATTTCCAAGATTATGGTTTTTGTGCATGTCACATAGTGGGATGGGGGAATGATCTGGATTTCAAGGTGTAAACTAAACATTGCTGGGGGGTGCCTTAAATTTTTGCATTGTGACATGCACACGTGCATATTTTTCAGTCTTTGTTTATGATAAAGTTAGAAAATATGGAGAAAGGGCATCAGCCATCAAAAGCTGTGGTTAGCCTGGTACCGAGGGACTTCATACTCAGACTGCATTTCCTTATAGAAATACATGCGTGTGCACCCATCACAATTGTGCACATACGAAATACACGTGGATAATCTAAAACAACGCACAACAAACTTCACTGACTTAAAAACAGTGAAAGAGAACTTCACAGGCTTAAGAGCAGCACAAACCTTTTGGAAAGCATGATGTTTTTCTTAAGAGAAAGAGAACAATGCCAAAGAGAGAGGGGGAAATGTAGTATTTTAACTCTTTGAACCAACACCATTATTCGTATCAATAAACTTTTAAGACACTGAGAACATATTAACCATCTGCATCGCTAAACAAAGAACTAGGATGTAGTAACAAAACACTGTAGCAATGTAAGGCGGGGTAGGTCTTCACCTTTACGCCATTCAGCAGATAGGAGTCAAACAGCAGCAACTACAGGATATGAGAAAGCCAGCCACAGTTGTCATTATAGCTGCACTTTAACACACCTTAACAAACGGGCAAACGTCCTCACATTAACGATATGGTAAGTCGTAATTCTGTATTCACCCAAATCTGGGGAGGAACAGGAAGTACAAGGCACTTCTCTGAAAACAGTTCATGTGTTTTAATGGAGGGCAACCATCTGTCAGATGTAGCTTTTTTCATACTGAAGCACTTCGTAATGGAAGCCCCATCTGCTGAACACCTGCCTAACACACAGTTGTTGAAGGTGCTGCATCCTTGTTGGGTCATGATTTAGCAACCACAGGCCTCTGCTGACATTTTTGCTGATACGTTAATGCTTAAAATTCTGTGGTTCAAAGCAACTCTATTGGCAAATGCCAATTTTCAGTCTGATACTAAGCCTAATTTGTATAAAGGCTGGGGAAAATACACTGGAGAGATCTGAAGGAGACATGTCAAACTTGATTTCCCCCTCACTCTCTGACTCTACTTACATGAAGTTTGCTCCTCTAATTATAATCCATTCCATACAGATGGGTAGACAAAACTTCCTTGATTTGTCTCCAGTATTGTATCTGTACTCCAAGTAGCTAGCCTACAACCTGAAGTATTATTCAGTGGCCATCCATTTGCTGAAAATTAACATTTCTTATTTCAAGCTCTCTCTTTGATCTTCTACATCTCAGCTGTTATTTACCAGTGCTGACAGCACAACCTTTCCTTTTAAGAAAAATTCAATTCCAGTGAAAAGCACCTTGAGAACTCATATTTTTGTACACCCTCCAGAAAAGAAAAAAGAATAACCCTTATTCAAGTTATGAGACACCGACAGAATGCTCAGCTTCACAGTAATGTTTTGACACATTGGGGTTACGCAGTGTGAAAGTAGGTTAGCAATGCTATAAGGCCGCAACAAACTCCACAAAATAATCCCTAAATCTAAAAGGTGGGGAGGGAAGTGTACTCATGGGATGCTGGCAGCAAGCAAATTGCTGTAACGTCTTACTAAATGTTGTAAGGACAGATGACAGTGACAGGAAAATGTGATGAAAGATATATGATAGGGAATAAGACTCATTGAATTCAAATGGGATGTACTTCTGAGATTACACATTTAGGATTGTGCTACAAGCAACCAAGTGCATTACAACACAATCTTACAGATGTTTACTTGGAAGTAACTCCTAATTTCAAGGCTGCAGTCCTATACACACTTAGCTGGAAGTAGGCCTAATTGAACTCAAGGGAACCAACTTCTGATTATGTATGCAAAGGATTGTCCTGTTAAGTCTCCCCCGCACCCGGGGCCCCCCACCTTGTGTACACATGAGCCACACCCTTTGTATTACAGAAACACCTTCATCACCACGTATCTCTGAGGACAATACTAATATACAGAGAAAATTTCAGCATATCACTGGAGAACTCTCTAAGCATTTGGTCATTCATTGTTTTCTGTAATTAAAGAACAAAATCCTTAGATAACCATGAAACTATTTGTTATGCATTACTAGCAAAATACCCATAATTTTATGCAGTGCTTGCCATAAAGTTTTAACTATTTTCTGAAAAGGACTCCATTCTCTCTCCTCAGAAAGAAGGAAAGCCACAGAGGAAGCTCCAGTAAGAGACAGAGACCAAGGTTCTCTAAAACCAAAACATACAGAAAACACGATGATACCAAAGACATGTCCTCATAACATCCTAACTGGAACCTACCCAAATTAAGAGAAGGGTTATAAAACCTTTCTCAACCTATCTCATTGGTTGATTTGGGTCACTGAGAAAATGGTTCAAATGATGGTAAGACCTTTCTATGAAAATGACACATACATTGTTTTAGGCCAACAGAACTCTGTATTCATTATTTGCCTGATCGGTTAACAATACTTCACTACGACAAGGTCGATCCATATCAGCTGGAGTCTCCTAACTCCACAGTTTACCAGGGAGGAAAACTTCTGAAAGGCTTGCCAGCTACAGTCAGTAGACACTATTTCAATAAATTAACGTCTTCTATTTTAAAGTAGCACTGAGTCCACTGGTGATTAACCAGACTCTACTTCATCCTGCTGAGTAATAGCATAGACTGTATCATGCAAGGGCCTCTGTGGGCAGGGCAGATCAAGGGTGGGCATGGTTGGGCACCTGCCAAGGGCCCACACCCCAGCAGGAGGTCACTCACAAGAGCTCCCTGTAGTTGCTCCTCTTCTTTTCCATGAAACCTGCTTGTTTCCCTGCTTCTCACTCTGGCCCAGACAATGGTGGTGGTGAAGAGAAGGAGCAGCAGTAGGTACCGCTACCTATTTGCTCACTGGCTCTGCCTGTCAAGCAAGCGAGGAGGAGGAGGAGGAGGAGGAGGAGGAGCAATAGCAGCTTGTGATAACTGTAATGACAAGCTAGACTCACTGAGGGAGGGGGCACATAGAGGGTGTTATGCCCGAAGGCCATCCAAAAGCTGGTGCCAGCACTGTCTGTGGGGATGCAATGAATCTCAATATCTTCAGCAGGGACACGTCATATATCCCTGCAAGGACCTCTGTGAGCGAAGGCTACACAGTTTCAGGAGTGACGAACAGACTCCATCCCCCCTACTTCAGAACTATCCCTCAGTCCAATGCTTTTCCCAATAAAAACAAAAGGCAGAGCTCTATGAGGGAAAGTAAAAGGTGTGCACTCAGGGACGCAATTGGGGCAGAGGATAAATCTCATCCCCTGATGTCTCAGCCACTAAGACATGTTTGCTATTATTATCTGAAAAGCCCCATCAGGGGTTCTATTTCATGGTTCTGCTAAAGAGTGTTGGAATGCTGGCTGAGTGGAATGGAAAGTTGAGAACCATCTTTTATACAACACAACAGACACAGAAAGCCTCTTCAGACATCCAGTGCCTCTCCTTAAACACGCATCCGATTGGCAGTTCTACAACGTGTGTATGCGTATACGCACACAGGCACCTCTCCATAAGATTGGGAACCCTGCAAAGGCCACACTGCAGACATGCTGAGGGAATGTGTGTGTGGCAGAGCATGTCACTGAAATGCCACCCTCCTTTCAATGCGCAGAGGAGAGACTGAACATTTAAAAAGAGCTAGGCATCGGGCCTCTCTCACAATGCATCCAAGGTGAACACACATGCACAGAAGGAGGGCACAATCATGGTGGCAGGCCTCAGCCACAGTTTCCCCTTCTCTGTGCACATTCACTCACTCAGGATATGTCATGACAACAGGGCTACAGATGTGCAGTGGATGTGGTTTGAATGTGCACTCACTGCATTCCAACATTTGTTTTGAGGCCAAGGATGCGTGTTCAAACTGCTTTCGGAACACTTCACAATGTCTATCTGCCTTCCATTGCTTTCATATGCTGTACAGAGGGGTAGAAACTTTTGTAAAATCCAAAATTTTCAAATATGTACAGTTCAGGAGCCCAACACCCAAGACAACATTTTTTGTGTATATTGTCTTTTCGTGTGTTTTTTATATAAATGGTTTTTACCCTCGTATATTGTATTTTTAATGTTTTTAATCTTTGTAAACCGCCCAGACAGCTCCAGCTATTGGGCGGTATAGAAATGTAATAAATAACAACAACATTTTATTTTCTTTACCCCATGATATTCAACAACTTCCTGGGTTCCACATTAATAATCATTAAAATATATTTTAGGACCTTCTCTACACCCATATTAATATACTTGTAAGGTCAGAATTAAATGCATCCTTTCCCTTCTGTCAGAACCCTGATTGAACAACAGGGTGATTAAAGAGTATTTGAGTTTACTCATCTGATTATATGATTTCAACTACATACCCTAAATAGTTTAGGATCTTTATTTTATTTTATTTTATTTATTATTAAATTTATTAATCGCCCATCTGGCTGGTCACCCAGCCACTCTGGGCGATGTACAACATACAATAAAACAGTTTAAAACAATAGAATTCTACAATAAAAACATTTTCTAAAATACCCTAACCCACCCCAAATGCCTGCCTGAACAACCACGTTTTTAATGCACGACGGAAGCTCATTAAAGATACTTTAGGTAGATACAGGAGGGCTCTGGATAGGGGTGAATGCTCCTTCCTTGTTCTCCTCGACCTCTCAGCGGCTTTCGATACCGTTGACCATGGTATCCTCCTGGACCGCCTGGAGGGGTTGGGCATTGGGGACACCGTATTGCGGTGGTTCCGGTCCTTCCTCTCCGGCAGGTACCAGAGGGTAGCACTGGGAGAGGAGGTTTCGGACCCGTGGCCACTTACTTGTGGGGTGCCACAGGGTTCCATCCTCTCCCCGATGCTATTTAACATCTATGTGAAGCCACTGGGGGCTATCATCAGGAGGTTTGGGGTGCAGTGTCATCAATATGCAGATGACACGCAGCTCTACCTCTCGTTTAAATCTTCACCAAGGTTGGCCGTAGAATCCCTGTCCAAATGTCTGGAGACGGTGAGTGGCTGGATGGGGAGGAACAGGCTGAAGCTGAACCCTGACAAGACCGAGGTACTTTTGGTGGGAGACAAGAGGAGGCTGGGGGATGTTGACCTGGTGTTGAATGGGGTACGGCTACTCTTGAAAGACCAGGTCTGCAGCCTGGGGGTCATTTTGGACTCCCAGCTGTCCATGGAGGCTCAGGTGTCAGCTGTGAGCCGGACAGCGCTGTATCAACTCCATCTGATACGGCGGCTGCACCCCTTCCTTCCCGACCATCTGCTCCCATCGGTAGTACATGCCCTGGTCTCCTCTCATTTAGACTACTGTAATGCGCTCTACGTGGGGTTACCCTTGAAGACGGTTCGGAAACTGCAGCTGGTACAGAACGCGGCGGCTCACCTGATTAAAGGCAGCCGCCGGCGAGATCACATCACTCCAGTGCTGAAGGAGTTGCACTGGTTACCAGTTGTTTTCCGGGCCAAATTCAAGGTGTTGGTTTTGACCTTTAAAACCCTATATGGTTCCGGCCCAGCCTATCTTAAGGAGCGCCTCCAGCAGCACCAGACAGGCCGCTTAACAAGATCAGCCTCGGATGGCCTTCTCTCTGTCCCATCAGCCAGGACAGCTAGACTGGTGGGGACGAGGGAGAGGGCCTTTTCTGTGGTGGCCCCCACTCTGTGGAACTCCCTCCCTAGGGAACTCCGTCATGCCCCCTCTTTAATGAGCTTCTGTCGTGCATTAAAAACGTGGTTGTTCAGGCAGGCATTTGGGGTGGGTTAGGGTATTTTAGAAAATGTTTTTATTGTAGAATTTTATTGTTTTAAACTGTTTTTATTGTATGTTGTACATCGTCCAGAGTGGCTGGGTGACCAGCCAGATGGGCGATTAATAAATTTAATAATAAATAATAAATAAATACTGTTTATTCTCCCTGCTAGTTCAGTTCAATAGAAGGAAGCTGAATTAATAATACTTGATGTAGAAGTAGACAATTATTTAAATGTATAGCTATCTATTGCTAAAGCTCAGGATTGGCAATAGCCTATCTCAAATTCATCCTCAATGTAACCATGTTGGATAGATATTTATTATTCCCATTTGTGCCCATGGAACCACACTGGCTCGCTCTCATCACCCGATGCATGGAACTGTGCCCATGGAACCACACTGGCTCGCTCTCATCACCCGATGCTGGTAAAGCACTTGGCTGCTGGTTTGGGATCACCACCTGGCTGAATTGGTAGCAACATCTGGGGATGAAATGCAGTGCCAAACCACCAGTGGATTATTGATGTCCGATCTAATTAAGTGGCTTAAGCTCCAGATGACATGTGTGCAGCTACAGCAACGGGTAGACTTTAGAAGCAGATAGGTCTGCAGGTGCTTGTAAAACTAGCAAATAGAACTGAAGCCAAAAATCTTCACGCTTTGCCATTCAAAACACTGGTGTGCTGCACGTCCATACATAAAACTGTCCCAATTTACATAATATTAAAACTAGTGCTTTCCAGAAAACAAGCAACTATGTTTTTTCTAGTCTATTTCTGTATGCAAACATCGGTTTTATTTATTTATTTGGTCAGTTGTGAGAAGCTCATTTATTCAAGAAGGTTTCAGAACACAGGGAATGGCTTAAAAAAACTGGTAACAAGTTTTATGCTGTGGGGTAGCTTAGAATGGCTTAAACTCTGTTTATGTTTTTAGGTGAGTGGATTATTATTTTCTATTGGTTTTCAACTTTTATTGAGGCAATACTTATTGCTTCAAGGTCTTTCAGAAAGGTATGTTAAAACATTTAGGAAAATAGAATAACAAGTTTTGCATATTCAACTAAAAAGTGTTCAATTTTAGAAAAGCAACACCCCTACCTCACTGAGTAAAAAAGCAAAACATCAAACTATATTCTAATACATATCTAGTGGAGGGGTAGGCAATGTTGTACCCATGGGAATCAATGTGACACCTTTCTTGGTGCCCACCAAGGTGACCTAACTCTCCCACTTTAAAAACAAAATTAACACATTTTGTTAAGGGCGGCTGGGGTTTCTGTGAAATAGGTCTCTGTTGGTGCTGAAAACTGTGGTTTCAAAGGAGTTGTTCAGTGTGTTGGTACTCCGACTCCACCTCTGCCTTGTACTTGCATTTGTGCAAGTTACTTGTCCTTTGCAACACCTACTATAGTAGCCATTTGTGGTGGTGCCCAGGACAGTATCTTAAGTTGCCAAATATGCCCATAGCTGAAAAACGTTGCCTACCCCTGACCTAGAATATACAGGTAAGTGAACATTCCGATAAATGGAATGGCATTTACAGAGTGTTGTGTTTTTACATGATATATATACCGTGAATTTGGGCAAGCATTCATTTGCCATACTCAATTTAAGATAAGATTTATATTGTATTCTATTCCATGGAAAATGGTATACGGTTCATTCCTTCAAGTGCTTAGCAAACTCTGCTTCTACAATCCATTGTTACCCAAATGAAACGTGTTTTCCTAAACAGGGATCCCAGGCCGCCTCCCATAGATACATTTGTTTCAAACAATTCTCCCACCACTTCTTCTCAGGTAAGGAAAAAGGAAGCAAACATTTTTTCCCCCCAACTCTGCTAACCACTTGATTTCAATGTCTCTTCCCACGAGAAAATGTGCCATAAATCCCAACTTGTTTTATTCATCCTGGGATCTTCATTAAAGATTATGTCACAAGCCTCCTGCTGACATAAATGAATCAAGGTCCCAGGATTCTTTACATGGAGAGACAAGGAAACATGCAATAAGCCCCCAACCCCTTTTTTCTTTAAATGCTGTTTCACAGCATGAATTTCTCCATGACCATGACTACATCAGAGGAAGCAACCACACTGAACTAATAACACTTGATGGGAGAGGAGAACAGCTTTGTGGACGCTGGTCATGAACACAACTGTTGGCAAGAAGGCAGCTCTGTTATCCTGAGCATAGTGAAAGACATAAGAATCTGGCTTCATGATTATGTGAAGGGAAAAATCAACAATTAATTATATTTGTGAACGTCAGCACACTTTGGAGCGACTGAAGAAAACAGATAAGGAAATTCATGATGTAAGAACCTAAAACAAACCACAATACTATCTGTCAACTTTTACACGTCCCCCCACACCATGACTGTGAAAATGCTGCTCTTTTATCCCCACAAGTTTATCCATAATGCCAAGAAAAAAATGCAAAGCTGATATTCTGCTTTTTCCATTCAGTAAAATTGGGGGGGGAGGGGGGTATCTTCACAGCAATGGAATGAGAAGTGCATTGGAGTATTATCTGGATTTTCATGGAATTGGCTTTGGTCCGTCAGGGACACACAAAGCAAAAAAAAGCAGAGTGTACTGTACCTTTAAAATCTGGTTTTCAGGGGTCACACAGCACTTGAAAGGAACATATTTCTGGGTTGCAGGGGGTAGAACTGAACATCAACAACCGGGCAGGAGTTACTCAACCAATGAGAGAGGCTTGTTTCCCAGCCCATGTCCGGGCTCCCCCATGCTACTACATTATTATGAATGGAGAGTAACTGATTCACAATTCTGAGAGCTAGGAATGACCCAAATATCCAGTACAACAACTGAGGGCTCCCTATGAGAGCAGCCCATCACCCCAATTTCGCTGTCACGGAGTTATTACTCCCACTCCATTTTCCCCAATGTGTGCACTTTTGCCTGAAGAAGCCAACATTCCCAATTCTCCAGTGCAGCATCTGAAAGCACCCCATGACAGCATTCCACCTACCCTAATTTCACCCCATTCCAGCAAACTGTCAAGGAGCTACTGCTCCCACCCTCCTTTCTCCTTCTCTGGGCACTTTCTACCTTCTCTCAATGACAGGGTCCCATGATCCTGAGATCTCGCCAGATCGCTACTCTGATAAACTCTGATGCATCAGAGAAGCGACTTTACACAACATCAGGAAAGCGATTTAACACAACATCGGGGAAGAAAAGTAACATAAACATCAAAGAAGTGCATAAACACGGAGGCTAATTACTCTCACTGGTGAAATGGGAGTGCAGGGTGATTCTGAAGGCTCAAAAGAGCACTCTAAGGCTTTGATGTGCTAGAAAGGCAGGAAAGTTACTTTAGTTACCTAGGTTATGGAGGGCATAGTGAGGTGGAAGACACATGCCTAGGAATGCCCTGATCTTACCGAATTTAAAGTGGAGGGATAGGCACACAGCAGCTGAACTGCAGGAGAGCCGAATTAAAGAAAAACAGTGAAGTAAAAGTACTCCACAGAAATGCAGCTTCCCCACAGGTAAACTCCACAGTGGCTGCAGAGTGGCTACAACGTCATGTGTCCCTAATGACTTTAAGCTGTAGCAGGATCGGAGAAAACTTCCCATGTAGATGGGCCCCCGGTGATTTTTACTGCATATAATTCCTAGCCTAGGCATCTCTTGCTTACTTTGTCAAAGAATGAATTACGTGACTTTACTAAACCTGAGCAGCAAGGTAGCTGAAATCCGAAGTCTAGCACAGTTTTGAAAATAATTTTAAACAACTTGCAGGGAAGGCACTAAGCTTATAAGCCTTCTTCTACTTGCTTATTATTGCAGTGTGTTATATGTGGGTCTGCCTTTAAAAATGGTCTGGAAACTTCAGCTGGTCTAAAATATGGCAGCAAGATTGTTAACAGGGACTGTCCAATGAGCACATATTATGCCAGTACTTTTCCAGCTGCACTAGCTGCCAGTCCATTTCCGAGCCCGATTTAAAGTGCTGGTATTAACTTTCACAGCCCTTAACGACATAGGGCCAGGCTATCTGAAGGATCGCCTCATTCCCTATGTGCTTGCCTGGACCGTAAGATCATCCTCAGCAGCCCTTCTCTGTGAGCCCCTGCCAAAGGAAGTGAGGCAGGTCGCTACTAGGAGGAGGGCTTTTTCTGCTGTGGCACCCCAGTTCTGGCACGAGCTCCCTAGTGAGGTTCACCTGGCACCTAATTTGTATTCCTTCTGGAACCAGGTGAAGACCTTTTTATTTTCCAAGGCATTTTAGCTTTCTAGACTTTTAGCTTTGCTGTTTTAAATCTGCATTTTGAATCTCTGCATTGCTGCTACGTTTTATTCTGGTTTTATTCTGGTTTTATTGTTATACTGTGGTTTTAATGTTTTATATATTTTGTATTTTTTATTGTGTGTTCTTTGGTTTTAATTTTTGTGAACCGCCCAGAGAGCTTTGGCTATTGGGTGGTATAGAAATGAAATGAATGAAATGGAATGGAATGGAATGAATGAATGAATGAATGAATGAATAAATAAATAAGGGTGTGTGGCATTCCTCCCTGTTCCTAGTGAGGATTCTCCTTCTCTAAGGCCTTTCTCACCCCAGCAGGAACACACACTTGGTTTCACTGCCACCAGGACCTTTACTTTAGGTCCAACCCATACTCAGTCCTCTATCTGCAAGGCCACATAGACTTTTATTATCACCTGTAATGTTCCCTTTATTACTTCCCTCTTATGTAGCTAAGAGCAGGAGGCATAGGACTTTTATACACAAGGTGATCTTTATTAATTAGAACTTTAAGTTGCTGAATAGTACAGAAATAAGTTTTAATAGTTCTATAAATGTATATTCTCTCATACACAGTACTCCAGATCACACTCTCAATCAACCATCTCACAATTAGTACAGCCCTCTCCCTCTCTCTCTGTTCTAAAATCCTACCTCTGATTTAAACCATCTCACATTAAACACCTATCTGCCTTAGTTAAGCACAGCACTCTGATTATACAGCACACACATTTCACCTCCCCCTTCTCAATCACTCAGCCAGTCCTCACACATATGCTAATCCACCATTCCTCCTGTCACTCATCTCACTCTCACACTAGAGATACTCACCATAACCACAGTCATAACATGAATACACAGTTATAACCACAGGTTCATTATATGCACACGTAACGTCACGGGGTGCTAGAGTGCATTTCAAATGGTTTGATCTAGCAAGCCCAGCTTAGTTCCCGGACAATTTCCCTTCATTGACAGAAACACTATTTCAGAAACGGAATATGTTTCTGAAGAGGCAGTATACCAGCTGCTGGGGAACACGAGTGGGAGGGTGTTGTTGCACTCCTGTCCTGGTGGGCTTCCACAGGCAGCTGGTTGGCTACTGTGTGAACAGAATGCTGGACTACATAGGCCTTTGGTCTGATTCAGCAGGGCTCTCCTTATGTTCTTAAAACTCAATGAAATTATTAACAAAGGCATCAGCCTTAAAACAACAGTTCCAATTAGGATCAGAAAAAACAGCTGTAGAGCTGGAAACCAAAATCAAAAAAAGGACAACAGTACCTATTGAGTTCCCAACACATTTCAACACGGGTCTGTCTTTGGAAGAAATAAGGGAGAGGGAATCCTCCAGAAAAGTCTCTAAGAGTTCTTCCCTCGATAAAGACCCGTGTCGAAACGCGTTGGGAATTCAACTGGTGCAGCTGTTCCTTTTTTTATTTTATCAGCCTTAAAACTAGTAGCCTATTTTCAGCAAGCAAGGTGGTGGGTCTGTACAATATAATGCACAATGAGGCCTTAATGATACATTTACACCACTGGTCTGTCTTTAACTGGTGGCAGATCAGGACCACTACTGGGTCTCAGCCCGAAAGGCAGATTGCGCCAGCACCACTACCGCCACAGAAATCTACCGTTTTTTTAAAACTCTAAGAAGTGGGTCCAAAGTGCTTGGTTGGGCAAAAGGTGGGTCCCAGGTCTGAAAAGATTGAGCATATCAGGGGTAGGCAACTGGGTGCCCAACAGGTTTTTGAAAAAGAAGTCCCAGAAGCCCTTGCCACCATGGCCAATGGTCAGGGATTCTGGAAACTGTAGTCCAAAACAGCTGGGGGCATCTGGATGCCTTCTCCTGACTTAGATGCTCACACACATGCAGGTATGTCTCTCTGCTGAAAAACGGATTTTGTGTGTTCTGTATTCAGAGGCAGGCCTATTAATCATGCACAGTGACATGGCAACCTCAATGGCACTCCTATCCACTGTCTGAAGTCAACAGGGTGGCAGACAGATTCGATTCAATTGGTGCAAGACCCTGGGAAGTTCTTCAATGGAAGCTCTACTGCCCCTCTGCCCCTGAGGAATCAGCGACAGGCAGCAAAATCAGGAAGGTTTATCCAGTACCCGCTGGGCTACCCTATATCCAAGTGTGAGGAACCTCGTTTAGCATGGCCGAATTCCATTTCTTGGGGGGCCACATTTCAGGGGTGGGTGGGGCCAAAGGCAAAGAGAGCAGGGCCAAAAATACACACACAAAAACCACCAGGATATTCTAGTTTAAAATTGTAGCTGCTAGTAATTAAGCCCTAGGTGTCAGGGTTGGATTGGAGCCCATAGAGTCCCAAAGCAGTTCTGATTCTGAGGAAGAGATAGAAACCCTGGGAGAAGAACATGCTGGCTTTTCAGAGGCACAGCTGGAGGGACAGCCCCTCCCTGCTCACATTCCTGAGAGTGACAGTGACCCTGGCAGGGAAAGGGAGGGACAACTGGAGCTTCTAGATGCGAGGTGCCGGCGCAGAGACAAGCGGGAGGTTGCGGGCGCCGAGAGGAGGCGCTCAGCCCACTTGATGCGACAACAACAGCTGCGCCCCAATGCCCTATGGGAAAGGGGTGGACTCTCTCCTCCTAGCCCTTACGTTCAGAGGCTTCCCGCCCTTTCCTTCCAAATGGAGACCAACTGACTCTCTAAAGCTAGAATCCCCTGGTAGGCTGCTCCCTTAAGTTTTCCTCTTAGGCTCAGGCAATTAGCATCTGTAAGCATCATTAATCTGAATGGAAATAAAGCCGTGGAAAAGAGCTCTTTTGTCTGCGTGTTGATTCTGGCTACTTGAGGATTTCAAAAGGCAGCAAGGGCACTCCTGTCACTAGGAGAGGCCTTTCAACCTTTTAGAATGGGAAAAAAACTCCACCAAAGCTGGAAAAACCACCAAATTATCAATGGTTGGGGAAGGGGGGTGGGGCCAGCAGAAGAACTCCAGAGGGCTGGATCAGGAGCCCAAGATGTGGGCATTGGGCCTATATGGACGGTGGCATGGCCGGCAACAGGGGTTGGCACTGTTGGGCATCTTCCAAGGCCCGCATCCTGACAAGGGGCCCAATGTCAGAAATGAATCTGCATGTGTGGAGATGTCTGGCAGCTCTGATTTGGAATCAGAATGGGAACAGCAAGAACAGAGGAGGCACCCTCCCTAGTGAGCCCAGATATGGTAAGACTTTCTTTCCAAGACCTTGACACACAGATGGCCCAGCCTGAATGGCTCCCCCATTCCTCCACCAAGAGAACTCAAGTTTTGGAGGGAGAGGAGGAAGAGGAGGGCAAGGGGTGTGACTTGAGGGATGTTAGGGTCCGTCACAGAGCGAAGTGGGAAAAGTTAGAGGCAGGTTTCAGAAAACCACCAGGTTGGCCACTTGTGAAAGCCCTATGGGAGGGGCATCCCTGCAAGCTAGTCTGGCCAAGAAGTTCTTACCCAGACTGCTGGCAACTTCTCTAACTTCCACTTCAGCTCCTCTATTGATACTGGCAGATGTGTGGATTAGCTGTTTTGTTGCAGTCTGAGAGTTTCCTAGAATCTGCATTTGTAAAGAAGCTAGTCATTTACTAATAAAGGCCTGAAGCTTTGTTTCCTGGTTTGTTTCCTGATTGTTTCCTGATTGTTTCCTGATTGTGAAGTGAGAAGACGAAAGAATGTGACACCCTATGCCAACCCTGTACTCCACTAGCCAGACGGACCCTTATTCCTTCTTGCTGTCACTGCCTCTTCACCTGCCCTCTCTAAGCAAGTGAGCAGTGATAGGAGGATAAGGAGGTGGATCCTCTACTCACTTTGCCTTCTCACTCTGGGCAGCTAGGCTGCTTGGGCCCCAAGAACACATGTTGAGCATAGGTGAACCCCCACAGCTTAAACCACTCTGACAGGCACTGCTCCTGATCAAGGTTCTCAAAGCCCCCAATAAATCCTATCAGCTTCACCTTCCTACCAGATTGTCTCTGCTGCAACTCAAGCTCCTTGCACTTTCACAGACTAAATTAGCACATTCCTTAGGGAAGGGATGGGGAGGATCCTGGGTCCACCCTCAACACTATAACTGTTTGGTTAACAAACCAACCTGCCTGGGCAAGATTTGGCCAAACCACAATCCTAAGAGAGGGTGGAGAAGGGAATTCCTTTTTGACATTTGCTTAAAATAGACTTCCTGGAGATTATCCAGACCAACCTCAAATCTCCCAACGGTACCATATCGATTTTCCATACTACAGAGTATGAATCTTCAGCATCCATAAAACAGGGATGGGTCTCAGCGGATGGGACTACTTTGATACAAGAAGAGTTCCTACATGTAGTATCAACCTGTACCAAATATGATAGGAGTAAGAACAAGAAAAAAAAAAAAGAGAGAGGAATCGGACATATTACAAAGCTTTTGGTTACTTATCTTTCACAAACATTGTCTCATGTCATATGTATTCCAAACCGAGGGAAAATGGAGAAAGAGTAATACATTTTGAAGGATTTTCCTCCTCACAAAGCATCTCGGAATTGTAGTTTTGAGAGCATGTGGCTTTGATTTTATTTTTTTTTAATTGCCCCAAGAGTCTCTAGTTTGGGAATTATGATAATTAAGCAGATTTGAAGCTGGTTTATGTATGTAGTGTATGCATGACCCATCTTTCTCTCTCATAAACAAACACATAAACAAATTAAAGAAAAACATGATATCCTAAGGGTTACATCTACTTTTCCAAAATCCTAAGGATTATGTCACAGATAGTAGAACTAATGGCTTCTGTTGGATCAAAACAATGTTAAAAGTACTTATCTAATTTCAGAAAACAGCTTTCATATAACACTAAGATTCATAATTACAATTTGGGAATAATCTAGCATTGGTGTAGTATCTGAAAATAAGTGCACAATCATGCATAGGACCAATATGCAGGAATATATATAATGAGGCAGTAACCAATTATTATTTGGACAAGAAGAAAAGTAACTATAAAATCAATTTGTAAGCTTTCTGATGACTGAACTGACTTTAACAGCAATGAGGCAGTCCAAAATACTTAATCATTCTCTGAGCTCCCCTTTCTTACATGGCTCATTAAGAATCCATTTCAAGGTAACTAGCATTCCAAAGGGCTTGCAAACAGGAAATATAACAGGAGCACAGACATCGTATCCAATGCAACCTTATTTCCCATAGACCTAAAATTACAATGGCAAATAATGGCACCAAAGAGAAATCCTAAATAAGCGAGTGCATGCAACTACACAAGAACAAAGATGTGTGCATTAATGCAAAGAGAGAGAGAGATGAATTTTTGAAATAAGGTAGCTTCATTTTAGAAAGTCTGTGAAACTAATGTGCACTTAGTACATTTGATAAACAATTAAGCTATTATCCTTCCTAGTTCCTCACTGTCAAGATTTTGTATCAAATCTATCGTTTTTCATAATTATCTTTCAAAACAGCTACCCATCAGACATCTAATCAGAAGAAAAACATGCTTTCTGTCACTGAAAATGAATTTTAAAAGCTGTTTCATTTGCCCCTAATGGTTCAGAGATATTTGGGGGATATTTGGGGGAAGCCTAGTTTATTAATACTCTCAAAACTATGTTTTTCTTTCTATCCAGCTGCAAGAGATTCTCACTTTCAAGAGGAACTTAGGCCCAGTCCATAATTACCGAGCTGGTTTGGGAGCCATTACAGTCAGTCGAGCAGAAAAGCAATGGAGAAATAGTTTTTAAAGGGGTTTCTAAACACAGTAATAAGTGCAACTGGAGATATAACAGCGTGACATGATTATTAGTTGTACACCAATACGTGGTGAATAGTATATTATAAATCTTCTATGTACAGGAGTTTCACTGAAGAACCCACACACATGCACAACATGATCCAAGGAGTAAAGGAGACTGGGCTCAGCTTTCCCAATGGGAGAAGGCATGGGCTGGCTTTGCTGCACTTGGGCCTTTCCCAGCTGGGGGAAGTCGACATGTAGCCAAGGCAGCTGCCCAGCTGAAGCAGCAGGTCAAGTCAACATCTCCGCTGGGGACCAAATTATGTCAGAGGCACAACCACACCCCCTGACATCATTCCACCCATGAAGGGCTAAGGGGGGGGTCACCTGGTCACCATTCCAAACTACTTCTCCACCCTTGCACAAGGGCGACCAAAGAGGTTTCTGCTCTGAAACCAGGCCAGAAGCCAGACTGAAAGGAATCTGGGAAAATCAGCTCCATCCAGCAAATCCTGGAACTGGGTCCCCACAAGACACTTGATACCCAGGAATGGAACATTACAGACTACAAATGTTCATTATTCCCATGAGTGTCAACTTATCATAGCCTTGATCCAAAGAGCTACTTTAATTATACCCAATGGCTTGCACATGCCCAATGGAATTTCTTCTCTTTTGGACAACAGAATTTCTTCTCTTTTGGACAACAGACCATGCTGCCTGCATCACTAATGGACTTCCGTGAGCCTCCAAAGCAGTTTACATATACTCATGGCTGTGTAAGTCCACATGGGTGGATATGTATTGTTGTTTGAGAAGCATAGTTCCAACGGCTCCTTTGGGTACACAGAACTAGTGGTGCAGTATTAGTCCCTGTCCATGTACCTTGGATACATTCTTGTTAGGAGGAAGACAAGTACAAAGAAGGAAACAAAACGTGCTAATCCTCTCTCTATTTGCCTGGAAGCAGTATGCACTTTGAAAGAGTGCATAAAGCCAGAGAGGCCATGGTTACGAATTCCAGGTGAAGAGAGACTGGTATCTTAGAAGCCAGTTGAGTCGACACATTAAAACATAAAGATATCAAGTGTGTAGCATTTCTAAAATGAATCGCTTAAAATTAATATACGAAGAAACAGCTGCCCTTGTTACTTGGTTATTCCCAGTTAATACAACTGAATCGGTAGCAAAGCACATACATTTTGTAAAAAGGAGCCCCACTGGTCTGTGATTGGGGACATAAAGACTGAAAAATTACCATATTATGGGCTACTCAATTGTAGGTGTCATGTTTAATTTAGAAAAGAAAAACAGAAGAAAATAAACAAATTGGTGTTAGGAGAGCACTGAAAGAGAACTAGCATACAAAAGGGAGAACGTACTTGCTCCCTCTTCGCAGATGGATATGCGTGACCTGAAACAGGCACAAAGCTGTTAGGAGCAAGGAGCATCTTCTTAGGGCTCCATGAAATCCTGCTGCCCTCTTTAAAAAGGGAATGCTTCTAAAAAAGGTACCCTGATTGGTCTTCCATTCCCCTCCATTCAGCTGAATTTGTGAGTCTGAAGCTACTCTGCAGGTCAACAGCTTTTCAGCTTAAAAGAAAAAAAGTATCTCCAACCCACTAAATGTAGGTCATACGGAAATCTCTGCTTTTTACTTCTGACGCCAGCGTTAGCAGTTAAAGCGCTGATGTTACATGGTAAGGAATCCAGACACCGGGGTTATGAGTGAGGCTGGTGTCACACGGCAAAATATATTGTTCAAATACAGATGTATTAAGTCTCCCCATTTTCTCATTTGTCACTTGGAGATGGAGGCCTTAAATGCCAAGAAAATAATGGCCACTGAAGGATCCCCAAATGCAAACACCATCAAATCTTCAACTTCACAGGATCCAAAAAAAGGGGGGGAAGCATCAAACACATACAATGCTACGTTAGGGTTGAATTTGAGACAAGAGTTCAGAAGTATCCAAGTCAGTTAAACACATAAACCAATATTTGCAGCATATTTAAAGTGCTCAAGGAAATGGAATTTGTAAAATAGAACTGCTAATTTTACATAGTGTATGCTGTTCAGTTTAATTTGCATGCAACAGCCAGGAAAATGCAATTAGAAATACCCATCTAGACAGTGATGAGAAACTTCAAACATTTTTTGATTCCCTTCTGTTCTGCTCATTATTTCAACACCTCACCATAATAACGGAGCAGATAATACATTTCCTTGACATTAGCCTAAATTAGCTTTGGTGTGCAAAGCAATACCTATTCATTTAGGCTTATTTTAATCAACTTGCCAAGGTTGATTCAAAAGGTAAATACAATAAAAGAATAACTATTTCGGGTTTCATTATTATCTGGAGTGTAACTTTACAAAACTGTCCAGTGGGACTGAAAAGTGCTGAACGTCAGCTGGATCATGCCACAAATCTAAGAGAAATTAGAATATAAAAGAGCACTTCTAGATGAGATCAAGGTCGCTTTTGGATGATCATATCATGACATTGCACCAAGATACATGTGAGCCTCTTCACTGCACAGCAAGCCCCTTCACAGTGTACAGCAATCAAACCAGCAAGACTATTAACAACAGTTTCTTGTTACATCCAAACTGACGAACTATGGCTACCAGCTTTGGGGCAAGCTGGGATCCTAAACCATAGTTTGTAGCTGATTTAATATCCTGGCTTGTTCTGAATCTGGTTTGATTTGCTGCATGCTGCAAAGGGAGCAGTGAAGTAGCTGTGTGCACAGGCAAAACGCTTGCACATATCTGTGTTGCCCCAGCCATGGGTGTTGAACTCTTAGGTTAGAAGTGCCAAGACAGTGATAAAACAGACTCAAAGGTTTGCTTACAAGGAGACTTTATTGAGTAACTTACAGCACGCAGACGTACCCAGTGGTTGGATCAGACAGCTTCTCTGAACCACGAGCCACTGGGTATAATGGGTCTTATACTCTACAGGTTAGCAATAAGCAGTGTTTCAGCAGCACGCCCCCCTAGCGTTCATTTTCAGCATAAACTAACAGCACTTGGTCAAGCATAGCCACCTGTAGCTTTAAGGTAAACAAACTCTGCTTCTCAGGCACATCAGAGATAAAGACTCTCCTCATTAGCAAGGAATGCACCAAGAAGGCTGTTATCGGCCTTTTGACTCATCTGCACATGCTCAAAGCCTTACTAGCATGGGAATTGCACCAATAATGAACTTAAGCAAGCATTATGGATCTCTAGGCCCCTCTAACACTATAAATGACTTGGCTATGCTCCTGGGGCCAATACAATATCTCAGCTTAATAAACTGAGAGATTGTTGTCTGAACTGGGTCCAAGGGTCCAACTAGTCCAGCATTCCATCTCCAACCATAGACACCTAGATACTTCCAGAAAGTCCAGAAGTAGGACATGAATTCATAGGTACACTGCTTCCTAACATAAAGGTTCTGTTTAGATATCACTGCTAATAGCTCTTATGCTCCACTAATTGATTCAACCCGCTTTTAAAGCACTGTAAATTAATGGGTATCAGCACATTGCGCGGAAGCAAATTTTGTACTTGTATTTGAAGCATTTACTGAAGAAGCACCGTCTAGCACCCTGAATCGACTGCTAATCACTTTCACTGGTCATCCTGAGTTCTAGTATTATAGAAAGGGAAGGCTGGGGTTGGGGGATTCTCTCTATCCACACTTTCCTCCCCATTCATAATCTTTTAAACACCAAATCTCTTCACCAGTAAGTGGTTCCCCCCTCCACTTAAACAAAGAATCCCAAAATACTTTTGCTTTTTTTCCCATAGGAAAGGTGCTCTACCCCTTGTTTGTCCCTTTTCTGTCCATTTTCCAGCTGTGTGGAACCAGAATTTTATTTGCATCCAAAATTATAATGTGCTGATAAAACCATTGGCCATCTTGAAACGGTAGTACATGACTGAACACGTGCCACCTTCTCACATATGTTGTAGATAACGCTGCCAGGATGTTTCAGATTGCCCAAGAGAACAACTGATGATGTCACAAGGAGCAGTTTTCAGAATTGTCTTTAGAGAGATAAGCACTGTCTTTAGGGATGTAAGTTCCCCTGGGAGTCAGACAGACATGTCCAAAGGAAGGTGACAAAGAGAGCGAGAGGGGAGAAGACCAAGTCCTATGAGGAAAGGCTGGGCTAAAGCAGCTGGGTATATTTAGCCTGGAGAAGAGGCAACTGAGAGACAATATGATAGCCATCTTCAAATATCTGCAGGCCTGTCACGTAGATTATTTATTTATTTATTTATTTATTTATTTATTTATTATATTTCTATACCACCCCATAGCCAAAGCTCTCTGAGCAGTTTACAAAAGTTAAAACATTAAAATACAATATACAGAGATTAAAAACCATTTACATAAAATATATGGACAATATATACGAATAACATATAACTAAAACCAACTTCGAACTAAAAGCAATTTTTAAAGAAAATCCAACAATAAAACACAGCTTAAAACAACACTGCGTAAAATAGTATACAAGAGTCATCAAAAAGGAATGAGAGCTCTAAAAAGGGAAGGCCTGCCGGAATAACAGCATCTTTAATGCCTGCTTAAAAACCTTCAACAAGGCCAGCAGGTGCATTTCAACTGGCAGGTCATTCCACAACTGAGGGGCGGCAAAGGAAAAGGTCCTCTTGCACGTGGCTGCCACCTCACATTAGGTAACCGCAGCAGAGAGCCCTCAGAGGACCTTAGGTGGCAGACTGGGACATAGGGGAGAAGGGGCTGTCAGGATTTATTATGAATGTATGGAGATAGTTAGCAGTTCAGATTCAGAAAGGGAACAGCCAGAACCGGTACAGGCATCTTCCCAAGCGAGTTCAGATATGGATAGGTGTGCTTCTCAGGATGCTAACACCCAGATGGCTAGGCCTGAAGCCCCCCTCCCCCCCCGAGAATCCAGGAGGAGGAGGAGGAGCACGGGGTGTGACCTGAGGGATGCTAGACTGCGGTGCAGAGTGAAGTGCGAAAAGTTAGAGGCGGAACTCAGACAGTCGACCTGGTTGGAGATGCGTGAAGGTAGGGAACCATCACTGGATGGGAGGGGTTTCCCTCCCTAAGTTATTCTAGCCAGAAAATCCCTGTTCAAACTGCTGGCAACATCATAGCTCCTATTTGGATCCCCTGCTGTTATTCCTTTGTAGCCTGAGAGTCTTCAGGGATTTGCATCTGTAATGAAGCTGTTGATAGTGAATTAAAGGCGTGAGACTGAAGCCGCTCTTGTGTGTGTGCATGAGGAAGGTGGGGCCAAGGGAATGTGACAGGTACTCTGTAAGGTATCTTGGACCTAGACCATGTAAGGCTTTAAAGGTAAGGACCAGCACTTTATATTTTGCTCAGAAACAAATTGGCAGCCAGTGTAAAGAATTTAAAACCAGTGTAATATGGTCTCCACGGGATGACCCAGAGACCAACCTGGCTGCCATATTTTGTACCAGTTGAAGTTTCTGAACTCAGTAGATGACGGAGCAAATTGTATTCTACTGCTCCAAAAGGTAGGATCCGAACCAACAGGTTCAGATACAAGAAAAGGGATTTCAACTAAACAATAGGAAGAACTTCCTGAATGTGCCTCAGAAGGTGGTGGACTCTTTCATTACTCCTTTAAATATTGATATTGCATTTTATATTTTAACTATCACTCTGGCATTTTAGTCTTTTAACTGTTTGCAATCTGCCCAGAGAGCATTGGTTATTGGGAGGATTCAAAATGTAATAAATAGATAAATGGACTATGTATCTTTTGATGCATTTTGTAAACTAACCATGGTGAAGACTGAGGCAGCCACTCGGGTTTCTTGAGCACCTGAAGTCATTATGAGCAGTGGAAACTGGTGGCTCCAATATCAGTGGGGCATTGGATCCGCTCCAGGTTTCAGTCAGAACTCTAAAGGAGATATCAACACCTTGGATAGCTCCTTTAGAGTTCTGACTGAAACCTGGAGTAGATTCACCACTCCACTGACATCGGAGCCACCAGCCTCCACTAAAGATAGGGCCCCACTGTCTGTTTCTATGTCACCTTCAGGCTGATTCATTGTCACTCTTCTACACACATACACTCGTCACTTGCATGAACACAGACATTTGAAGTTTCAAACTATTTTCATATCACATCGAGAAAATCAATACAGCATCATTAGAGAGAACCCTAGTCTAAAACATTCACTAGGTTTTAATCCATCTCAGATGCTTATATGGGCAAGGCATGTACATATTTTTTGTATCTACAAAAACACTAATAAAATAAATGTACATGCCAGTGGCTAGAGGGAATTAGTGGCATTGCCAAGAACGGGTAGTATTAATTTCTGGTAAAAATTCTGGGCGTCTTTCATGAAATATTTTCCAGGGGAGGTTTTGGATTCACATCATCAGTGTTCTGTATCCTGAGTTGACCTCTTGCATGTCCTGGCATGTAAGGGCTATTCTACCATGGCTTCTCCATCACCCAGCAGATCAGAAAGGAAATACAGCTGGAACTGCTTGGAGTCCACCGTACGAAACCTCAGTTCACAGGCTTTGGCTTCAGTGCCTACTTTATAGTTCATATTGAATTCAAAGCATGCCAAGCTGGCTTACTTTTATTAAAAATCATTCAAGATTTTTATCTCTCAGCGCCAAATGGATCATTACACTGTCAACACTTATCTTTATTATGCAAAAATATTCTGAATTTAACTCCTTTTGTTGAACAGGCAAAACAATATATTCAGCGCCAAGTCTGTTTTTCATTAACTTTTGCATTAGGGTAGAGGGTGTATAGAGGCTTATTTACTAAGGGTTCTGGGTATCCACATCTCACTGATATTAGCAGTTTGAACTCTGAAACAAGATTTAAATGCTCTTTTATCTCCATCAATAAAAATTCTTCCAGTGCACTCATGGAAATGTATGGGCTCAATCCGGTAGTTAGGTTTCAACTTTATAATTTTCTGACTTTTTTTCCCTTGCAGCACATCATGATTAAGATTTTTTTCTTCCTCTCATGATTACAGATCAATTATTATCTATAAATCATTCATGTCATGATACATATCTGTACATTGCAGTACAAAGTGACTTTGGAAAAGACAAACTAAGGTTGGACATGCAGTCCTATTTACATGCAAAATTACCCATACAAAAGTATTAAGAGAAGAACTAGGAACAGTTTCTCAAATTAATTAAAAATGTTGGTTATTCCAAACACAGTACATACATAGTTAGATATGATCAGTAATATTTTTTCCAAGCCAGACAACAACTCTTGGTCCTTGTCTTCTTTGCCTACCCAAAAAAGAAAACAACAACAATGGCTCTCCATGTTTAAAAACCAATAATTATCAAGGCTTTAGATGAGTATGGGGGGTGGGGGGCATTGCTCCTCTCTGGAAAGATATGGTCCAGCTGAGAGATAAATGGATTAAGAACTTGAACCTGGATTTGTCTCACCTTGCCATGCAGTTACCTTGGCCAAATCAATACTGCCAAAGCCTCTGTATTCCCATCTACAAAACAGTAATATCAGTAGCCTACATCATATGGTGTTTGCAAAGGCAATAAATGGGGAGAGGGGAAATGTATAAGCATATCATCTTGCTGTACCATCTTGCAGTGATGGCCACTGTCAAGGAAAAAGATCCCGCCGCCAGGACCAGCCCCAACCTCCCTGCGAGGGAGGACCACCCAGGACCCAATCCCGGGATCCCCCTTCCAAGAACAGGACCTGCCAAACCCGGCGTTTCAGTCTCCCACAATACCTAGTAGCCACCCTTTTAAGCCAAGAGGCACTGAAATTAGCACTGAGGTTATGCAGAGAGATCACACCAACTAAAGATTGGAGAAAGGTTTATTAAGATAAAAATAAAGAGGTAGAGGGAAAGGGAAGAATGGAAATAGCAAGTTACACAGAGGGTAAAAAGCTAAATCACTTAACTATAAACAGAGAGCTTCATGAACGCACACCCAAGCAAAATAATAAATCCACCTGGCCTATCCTTGCATATCGAAGTATGGATGTCCCTGGATAGCACCCATCCGTCTGCAGGTCCAAGACCACCAGGATGAAAGGAGACCCCCTGCCTCGACCTCAGCCCACTTTTAAAGCCCAGCCCTGGCAACCCAGGGCAGATTTTGTCTCAGCCAATCACTGGCTCGGTCCCTGGGTGGGCCACTCTGGCCTCCAAGAGGCTGGGACTCCCCACCACCTCCAGCTGTTGGCACTTTCTAGGTAGCAGGGGCTGCTTCTGGCCTTGGGCAACAGGCCGAGTAGCCTCTAGATTACAAACCATTCCAGGTGGTTACCTCCGACAAGACAGCCTGACCTGATCTTATGGCGGAAAGCAGGCTGTTATCCTTGACAGCTGCCAACTTGGATGGCTTTAAAATGGAATCAGTCATGATGGCTATATATTCCCTTCTGTATCAGTAACAGCATGCCTCTGTATGCCCACTGCTAAGAAAACAAGCCAGAGGGTGTTGTTGCATTCATGTTCTGCTTGTGGGCTTCCCGTGGACATCTGGTTTGCCATTGTCGAACAAAATTCTGGCAAGACAGGCTTTTGGCCTGAACCAGTTGAGCACTTCTTATCTTCTTACATGAGCACACCAGCATGCTACTCCTCAACGGAAGGCCCATACACCACTGCAAAGGTAGCAGCGGTGCCAGGTTTTGCCCCTTCAGATGCATTTGAAACCTTACCGTTCCTTCGATTTCTGAAGTTCAGGAGTGCCATACTTATGTAGCGAAAACAGCTTCACCCATGCACAAGAGGGAGGTATCCGCAGGCTTGCAGAATCCCAAGGTTTGCAGAAGTACTTTCTGTTTAAAGAGAAAAACTAAATAATCCAATGAGGGCTGAGCATGCTCGGTGGCCACAGAATGCTGAATGGCTGCTGTGTTTGGAGGATGGGACAATATTAAATTCCTTGGGATAATATCCTTGATGCTCAAGAGTAGCATTGTTATTGTGCTGGTGTGCTGCTGCAGTACAAAATGAAGGGCTAACTTATCAGTTCCCACTGCATACCATTAATACCATTTTACAGATGGGCAGATTCGCGACGCTTGGCCTGCCTACTGATCACCTCTCTGCTTTGTCCTCAGAGCTCCATGATGCACCTGTCTCTCGGGTAACTTAACTACTGTATGGTTCGTAAATTTCTAGAGTAACATGAATGCTGCTCTTCACGGCGCCAGCAGCATTAGCATGGGAAGATGATGTGGAAGTGGCCAATTACATCCGTACTTCCCAAGCCCCAGGCATGCTGATGTGGGATGGAAATACAGGGCCATGGAGGTACAGCACAGGTCAGGATTGATTCTGAGCGCAGGGAGATAGTTAGCAGCTCAGATTCAGAAGAGGAGCAGCCAGAACTGGGGGAGGCTTTTTCACAGGCCAGTTCAGATATGGGTAGGCATGCTTCTCAGGTTACCAACTCCCAGATGGCTGGGCAAGAAGCTTCCTCCTTACCCCCCTCTGTGAGAAGCAGTGAGCAGGAGGGGGGGGGGCTTTAGGACTGTGACCTAAGAGACGTAAGGCAGAGACGCAGAGCTAAGAGGGAAACATCAGGGGCAGAGCTCAGATGGTCAAACTGGTTAGTGATGTGTGAGAGGCTACACAGGGAAGCAGCACACGAGGGGCGGGGCCTCCCTCCCTAAGTTAGCCTAGCCAGATAGCCTCCCTTTCAAACTACGGGCAACTTTTGGTGATCCCATTTGAATCCCCTGGAGGCATTCCTTTCTAGCCAGAGAGACTTCGGGGATTTGCATCTGTAATGAACCTGTGAATAATGAATTAAAAGCGTGAGACTGAAGCCTCTCCTTTTGTGCATTTGTGACAGCTTAAGAAAAGAGGGGGCCAAGGAAATTGTGACAGGTAAAATAGGGGGGAATAGAAACCACGCTATCCCTGAACCTCTAGAACTGACCTTTTGACTGGGCTTCCTAATTGCATCTCCAGCCTTACCCTCCCTTCAGTGAACTACCTGTTCACTCTACACAAAAGCCTTACCCTCCAAGGCCCATCTTCACCCATTCTCTTCAGTAACCTTTTTCCACTACATTTTTATCTTCCATGAACTTCAGCTCAAAATTGCACAGTATCAATGACCAAAGGAATACTTAGTTAGCAGCTAACATGTCCAGGACAGCAGGGCTTTTAAGTGTAAGACAGACTTCCCCAACCTGATGCCAACTAGATGTGTTAGATTATGTGTCCAACACATCTGGAGGGCACCAGGTTGGAGAAGGCCAGGGTGAGGAAGGCTGGAGGGCACCCAGTTGGGGAAGCCAAAGCATCAACATTAAAGAGAACAAGCTATTGGATGAAGTGGTTGTGGGAAGGAGTAGGGACAAGGAGGAGAAAGACAGCGGGATTGCAGACTCCTATTGGTATACGAAGCATTAAGTTAACATCATGCTGGGCTGAGCATGTAGTCAGAACAGCAAGCGTGAAACCTGCAAGATTCACACATCCACCATGCATTGACAACGGGGATGACTTCAACAATTCTGTTCCTCTTACAGCAACGCCATTTATCTTTCATTGTTTTTGTCTATGCCTCTTGCATGAAAACAGGATGTTTGTGCTAAAGAGCTTATCTTTCCTTGCTTATTTTCCATTTATCCTAATCCTGTTTACAAATTTGAAACTCTCTCGAGGGATTTGGTCCAAGACTTCCTCAACGTTCTTGTTTTTCTCTTTCAATTGTTCTCCTGCTGCCTCCTGTCAATGTAGCAGTGACCTCCTTGTGTACTTCGAGTTAAGTCTCATTATCGGCCAGGCAAGAACCATCTTCTCCACAGCCCCTGCCATCTACAAGAACTTTCCTATATTTCTCTGCCTCATCAATTCTCAATCTATTCTTCCTATCTCAGATGTCAATTTCTTTTGTCCTTTGACCATAACTCTAGCTTCCCTGTCATTCCTGCTGTTTGCACACACATACCTACATATACATACCTCAGTAACCTTATTATCAAGGTATTTTTAAAAAATCACACTGCTTGTGAGAAAGTCATGGTACAAGATAATGTCTTGTTGTATGAGACTGGTTGCTGTGGAAATTATTGTGCTGTCACAAAGGATTAGAATTTAAAATAGGAAATAAACAGCAGGATTGGATAATGCCTTAAAGATCCCGCTTTAATGAAAACATCCCTGGTAATTAACAATGGTAAGAAACACTGAAATACACAGATGGAATGAATAGTTTCAGAAGAGGGCATTTTTGTGTAATTTTTCCCACAGATGAGTCACATTTTCTGGAGTTTAATATCATTTTTAAATTACCTGCCTCATTGCAAATCATTTGTCCATTAAAACGGTTCTAGCCCTATAAATATGGAAGGCACTACAGAGCCACATCACATATAATCAGAATTACACATGTCTTGTTCCTTCGAGCAGCACCCTAGCTTCTCTCAGGAATTACTTTTGTAGTAAAAGAAATAATTATCAGACCTATCTGTGCAAATATAATAGAAAGCCCTTGAACATGACGTTCTTTAAGAGCCCTGAATTTACAGAATATCCCCTGCTTGGATGGCTGAAAATGTGTGTGTGTGTGTGTGTGTGTGTATATATGTTTCTTTGAGTCCACGCTGGATGTACCCCAAGGAAAGCGTGTCAGCAAGCCAAAGCAAACTCAACATAAACCAATCTATAAAAATATTCCTGATCAAATATGACATCCCAGTGGGCTGGCACAGACGTTCAACTACCCTAGCAGCTTTATAAATGTAGTGTTTCCCTATAAACAATACAATGATTTGTCTTTTCCCTAAATGCGTAGAGAAAACAAGGAACATCAAAGATTTCCATGCTAGAAAAATCAATTTACATTGGTTATTTGCAAATGCTCTCAAGATTGCAGCATTAGACATATTCATTCAGCTTCCAATTATGACCTTTAACATCAGGGAGCCTTAGAGCTCAATTCTGCTTGGAACTCAGCTGACTCTCCTAGCCACTCACGCCCATTGCTTACGATCTATGTACCCACTGGACCCAGAGAGACTCAGTAGCCTTGTATTGTATTTGCCCAACTATTTGTAGACTCTTTAGGCCTATACAGGTATTTGCGTACATGTAAGTAGGGCTAAATTGTGTAAGGGATATGGGCATACATGTAAGCCCCAACACTGTAATGCCCCCACACCCCCAATTCCCATTTAAATCTTCACATGTTCAGCTCTGTGTAATCCTATCCACAATCCTTAGTGTGCAATCCTATTTGCTTATCTTCATAGCCATCAACGTTGACAGTGGTCCTGTTGTGGTGTCCAATGCACCAGTTTACCCAGTTTTGTGGGATCAATTTCAGTTGACGAGGCCTGATGATGTGGACAAGACACTTGCAGCAATGTGGCCAACCACATGCCCCCTAGACCTTGTGCATCATGCCTTATTGGGTCTAGCCAGAGAGGTCTGGCTGGGTGGGTCCAGGGGGCAGTGAATGCATCTTTATGCAAGGGACTGGTGCCAATCACCTTTAAAGAGGTGATTGTGCAGTCATGCCTGAAAAAGCCCTTCCTGGATCCAGTGTTACTAACATCCCCTTTGGGGGCAAGTTGCTCAAGAAGGTGGTGACGGCACAGCTGTAGAGCTCTTGACATTTAAATGGTTTGGGGACAGAATCAGCCGTGGTTGCTTGATGAATGACCTTTATTGGGAGAGGGAAAGGGGAGTCCAATCCTGTTGCTTCTCCTTGATCTCTCAGCTGCTTTTGATATCATCGGCCATGATATTATCCAGGACTGGCTCCATGAGAACCTAAGAACATAGGAAGAGCCATGCTAGATCAGACCAAGGGTCCATCTAGTTCAGCATTCTGTCCATACACTGGCCAACCAGCTGCTGACCAGGAACCCACAAGCAGAGCATGAGCACAACAGCACTCTCCCACTCTCCCAGCCACGTTCCCCAGCAACTGGTGTACATAGGCTCACTGCCCCGGTACTGGAGGTAGCATACAGCCATCAGGACTAGTAGCCATTGATAGCCTTTTCCTCCAGGAATTTGTCCAACCGCCTTTTAAAGCCATCCAAAGTGGTGGCCCTCGCTAAGTGAGTTCCATAGTTTAACTACGCACTGTGTAAAGAAGTACTTCCTTTTATCTGTCCTGATTCTCCCACCAATGAGCCTCATGGGATGACCCTTGGTTCTAGTATTTTGAGAGAGGGATAAAAATGTCTCCCTATCCACATTCTCTACACCATGCATAATTTTGTACACCTCTATCATGTCTCCCCTTACACCCCTTTTTTCCAAGCCAAACAATCCCAGCTGTTGTAACCTTCTCTCATAGGGGAGATGCCCCAGCCCCCTGATCATTTTAGTTGCCGTTTTCTGAACTTTTTCCAGCTCTACAATATCTTTTTTTAGGTGTGGTGACCAGAACTGGACACTGTATTCCAAGTGCGGCCGCACCATGGATTTGCATAAGGGCAGTATGATATTGGCAGTTTTATTCTCAATTCCTTTTCTAATTATGCCTAACATGGAGTTTGCCGTTTTTACAGCAGCCACACACTGGGTTGACATCTTCATTGAGCTATCCAACACAACCCCAAGATCTCTTTCCTGGTCGGTCATCGCTAGCTCAGATCCCATCAGGCTATACTTGAAGTTGGGATTTTTTGCCCCATGAGTATGGATTAGAGAACACCGTATTGCAGTGGTTCTGTTTCTATCTGTGGGTCAGTTCCAGAGAGTGGGAACTGTGCTGTGGGGTGCCACAGGGCACAATTCTGTCACCAATACTTTTAAACATATATATGAAGCTGTTGGGTGTGGTCATTAGGGGATGTGTGGCAAGGTGTCATCAATATGCGGATGAAACCCAGGTCTAGTTCTCTGTTATTTCTGACTCAGGTGTGGCCATGCACAACCTGAACCAGTGCTTGGATGCAGTGGTGGGCTGGATGAAGGCCAACAAACTGAAATTGAATCTTGCTAAGGTGGAGATTCTGTGGATTGGCAGTTCTCAGGCCTGGGAGACTGGTAATTTATCTGTCCTGGATGGGGTTGCACTCCCTCTACAGGGGCAGGTCTGGGGGTGCTCTTGGATTCATCTCTGTCAAGTGGCCTCAGTGGCAAAGAGAGCCTCTTACAAACTTAGGCTATAACCATTCCCGGGCATAGCCTGGCCACAGTGATCCTTGCATTGGTAACCTCCAGATTTGACTATTGTGATGTGTTTTATGTGGGGCTGCACTAGAGACTGGTTGGAAGCTGTAGCTAATACAGAATGTGAAGTCTAGTGTCAGGGTGGAAACTGAGCTGATAGAACCCCAGAGCAGTTCTGATTCTGAGGAGGATCAGCAATCCGTGGGAGAGGAGCCAGCTCATCCCTCACAGGCAGAGCAGCTGGCAGAGATTCCTCCTGCCAGCATTCCTGAGATAGATATTGACCCTGGCAGTGAGAGAGTGCAGGAACGGGGCTTGCTAGATGCTCGACGCAGATGCAGGGAGCGATGAGTGATGGAGGGCGCGGAAAGGAGGCATAGCGCCCGTTTGGCACGCAAGCAACGGCCGCCTCCCATGGACCCAAGGGAAAGAGGGAGGATGTCTCCCTAGCCCATAAGTTCAGGGTCTTCAAGTGACTCTCCTTCAAACGGGGATCAACTGCCTACTCGGAACATAAACTACTCTGCTGTTCCTTGCTTAGTCGCTGGTGATTAGCATCTGAAAGAGTCATTAAGTTGTAAAAGGATTAAAGCCTTGAAAAGAATCCTTTCATCTGTGCCTTGAGTTCGCTATTGGAGTCTACTGAAAGAGGCCGCTAGGGCACTCCTGACATCTAGATTGCTTCTTACTGTGCACATATCACTTCTGTGCTGAAAGCTCTACACTGTCTGCCAATCGGCACATGTTCAAGGTGTTATAGCTGGTTTACAAGGCCCTCAACAGCTCAAGACCAGGTTATCTGAGAGAACACCTTCCCCCGTATAAGCTGCCCTGGTCTCTACATTCCGAGGGCAAGGGCTTGCTGGCCATACCATGGCCTACTGAAGTTTGTTTGGCTGTGGTGCCGAGAAAGATCTTCTCAACTGTGGTGCCCACCATTTGGAACGATCTCCCCACTGAGATCAGGCGGATGCCTTGTGTGGAGTGCTTCCGCCAACAACTGAACACACACTTGCTTGTCCAGCTGTTTCCCTGAACGCTAGCATTGTCAGCTACCCCTGATTATTTTAATGAGATGGGGGAGTTTTTAATCATAGTTGTGTTGTTTTAATTATTGCCTTTATTATATTAAACCATGATTTTATCTTGTAAACTGTTTTGGGATGTATTTAAAAATGAAAAGTGGTATAGAAATGATCTGAAATTATATATATATACACGCACGTGCGCACACTTACCTGGGAGTAAGTCTCACTGAATTTAATGGCACTTGCTTCTAAGTAGGCATTGCACAATACGGTGTTTATACTTTTGAAGCTGCAATCCTATGCATGTTTAGCTGGGAGTAAGCTCCACTAAACAAAGCGGATCTTTCAAGTTCTGAACATGCATTTAAATATTTTATTCAAGCCATCTTTGGAGGGTTTTTACCCTAAAAGGCAGCCTAAAAGTATTTAAATAAATAAAATGTTCTGTACATTTCACAAATATGTCAGATTGTATGCTAAGTTCTAAATGATGCATTCTATGTTGTTAAAGCACTAAAATAAATTTAGGTTTGATAAGAAATTATTGCATATATTTCAAATTTTCCCCAAATTTCTACTTTTCTGGGGGAGAAAGTTTTTTCCCCCATGGCTTCAAAATTTACATAAGTTTTACATCTGTTTGTCTACCCCAGCTACTTGCCAGCCCTTAGACCTGCATGCTTGATGTATTCTGTAGCACTACACAATGTAAACAGCAGGAACGCACAGGGATTGCAATTTCTTCTATACAGACAGGAAGGTTGCACAGAATGAAACAGCACCAAATCAGCACAGGTGTCAGTGTTGAACTCCTGTGAGTAATCACTCAGAAAAACTTTGAAAATCTCAAATACAGGCACACAGAGTTTCCAACAGCTACTAAACCAGATGCTCTTCAGCCTGCCAAAAGCAAAACAGAAGTTACCCAAAGAAAAAGCAGGAACTCCATAGAATATTAATTGTACTGCCTCCTCTTTTATTACTTCAACTGTAGCAGATTTCCAAAAAGCATCTTTAAAAATTTACCTGCATATCAAAAGGCTTTAAAAAAAAAACTTGATCAGAGACCATAGAAAACATTCTATGAAGAATAATCTAATATTTATACCATATATAGAAGAAAACTCATTAGAGTCCAATAATAAATCATAGTTCATTGTATTGTTATTTCAGCTCCTAACTTCAAAGGATGCTTGTTTCTTTTTATTCCTAACGTACATCATTTTGAAGATCAGCTTCTTTTAAGGTACGTATTTCAGTTCAAAATTGTGCAAGTCAGGTCCAGAAACCTGCCTTTGTTTGATGGAAAGGCTCCACTCGCAAAAGGTGCCTCTGCCCAATTTTCAGGGACACACACACACACCCACACTGGCACCACAGCTCACTCCATTCATCAGGGTACCCCAACCCTCTGTGCAGCATTTTCTGGGGGGCTGGGGGGGCTGCTCTGGGGAAAAGGGAGTGAAGAAGTCCAGCTCCACAAGCCCAATTGCATGCACCTAAATATGGATTTATCTGAACATGACTTTCAAATAATATTTTAAGACCACCTGCCCAAACCTGTCTAATGCCATCCACTTCATGCCATCCACTCCTTACCCATGCTCTCTGCAACTCAACCACCCCCACCCCACTACCAGACACACACCTCCCAGCTGATGCACTTTTAAGTTCTCAGTGCCACAATCACTACCTCTCCCAGTCCTTTAAGGCCAAGAAAGGCACCTGCAATAGCATTTGAGCAGTTTCCCAAGTTGGGGGGAGAGAGAGAGAGAGAGAGAGAGAGAGAGAGATAGAGAGAGAGAGAGATGGAACTGCCAGTGTCTTTATTTCTTGGCAGAATTCAGTGAAATTTGCAGGGCTAGTTGCACCTTCAGACTAATTCATCTGCCATGCTTCAGATGAATAAGTGAAGGGAGTTTTGTGCAAGAGCAGGCTGTGCACTTTGGGGGTTTCCCAAAAAAAGGATGTTCTTATCCCCCTACATTTTTGTGGCCAATTGTTATGAAAATGGCATACAGCACAGAGGTGGATCCAGGCAAGAAACCTGGAAAATTTCAGAAGGATGGGTGCAAAGGCTAAGGAGTTGTGATGAATGAAAACCTGTTTAAGCCTTTTTGTTTTGTTTTTTTTCTGTTCAGTTGGCATCAAAGTCACCGAAAGTGCAATAGAACAGGGGTGGATGATGGATGCGGAGCATACAGAGGCAGCAGGGCTTCCAAGCAACCACCCAATGCTGCACCTTCCCAGGTCTCACAGACTCCACTGAACTCTTTTAACGTTCTTTGTCTTGGGAGAGAGAACTAGCAAAGAGCACCAAACACTGGATTAGTCCTGCAATATATTACTTCAACATCCCTCCCACAAAGCACTGGGATTAGAGAGCCCTTGTAAAACCATTTACTGTGATTAGAAACTAGTGCTGACAGTAACAAAGTTATAACCCCCTTTCCCTCCCCCTCCCCCAACCTATCCTGGTGTCTTCTTTATTTGGAAAACTTGGGTAGAAATGTATCCATTTTTGGAGACATACTGCCCATGCCTCTGTGTCCCTCCAAATCCCAATTCTTCAGGAGTGTTCAGATTCAAATTCAATCCACTTTGGAGGAGTTCCGCTTTGATTCGGACATCTCCCAAAACTGTTCGAATCAGCCTGATTCAGTCAAATCCAATGCACATCCCTAACCAAAATATGTGACTGCACAGTGCGCTCATAGCTCTGAATGAGCCTTGCTTTCTCCTTCTCTTTGTTCACCTGCACACTGATATCAAAAGTTGCATCAGGTGTTGCATCATGACTTAGAACAGCACTAATTGTCCATTCTTACCTAGAATGGCATATATCTCAAATCAAGCCACTCATCTTTCTTTACAAATGAAAGGGATATGCGTTGTACATGTTCAGGTTGTGAGTAAGATTTAGAAACTTGACAACTAGAACTAGTACCGAACCAACAAAACTGGATTTATGACTTATACATTATCTGGAGTGTTTACACTTAAAGCAGCTGCAGTTATCTGAGACATGGATGAGTTTTTTGCAGAGTTTCTTTTTCCCATGCAATACTATCCCAGACAATTTTAGTATTCCAGATCTGACCTGTCGAGGCTGCAGTATTTACAATTCTCACCGGTAAGGACTGCCTGCCAAAAGCAAAGTCAGAAAACACTAACACTGAAAACACAGGGCTCCCAGGACATACTCAGCATTGTGAAGCCTACCCTAGATCTAGAGTGGATATTCCTGCTTCCTTTTATGATTCTTCAATAAATTAGAACAGGGTGCGTCAAGAATCTCCTACGTTTTGGCCACAACCCTTCTAGGGGTTGCAGCTGCCTGAAGTTGATCTCTCTCCCGTCTAACATACATATTAGTAGGGAGGTCAAGACAAGGGAGAGACTGGCTACCACTCTATCTGCTAAGACATCTATTGAATCAGTGAAATATATTGATTGGCTTGGTCAGATCACACTTAAAATACAGTCACTGTGCTAAAAGCTCAATACAAGATTACATTTCATGCTTGGATTTTAAATTCTTCATTTTGAACTCTTTTTCAAAAGCACTATAGAAGGTCTCTACTTGATGTTTCTTCCCAACCTGGTGCTCTCCAGATGTTTTCGATTGTAACTCCCAGCATTCCTGACCACTGGTCATGCTGGCTGGGTCCCATGAGAGTTGAAGTCCAAAACATCATGGGGTGTGTGTAAGTTCTTCAATAACAAAGACCACATACCACAGTGATGGTATGGAGGTATATGCAAATTTGTCACATAATATGTAGCACTGTCTTTGCAAATTCTAGACATGCAGCTTTACCTGAACAGCGTCAATTCCACTGCTTAATTCCTAGTCCTTTGCTGCTATATACTGGAGTAGTCTTCAGCCTTTTCAAACTGGGACCCACCCTTAGCCAAAACATGAATTAAATCCCCTTCTTAATTTTTTAGAACATGTGTGTATGGTGGAAATGCCACTGAAGCAACTCACTTTAAACCAGGACTATAACCACTTGTGGTTCCCAAACCACCAGATAAAAACCAATGATCTCTAGAGCATGGTTTCACAAATGACTGAAGCCATAAGGGATATTCAACATGGCCACAAGGCATCAGTTCACTCGATCGGCTTCTACGGGATGACTTCACCTGCAGCCACTATGCATATTCCATAACCACAGTTAAAGGCTACTTCGAGAATAACTAACCTAGAGGTATGGAAGCACCACAAACACTACACATTTCCTTTTAGGCAGCCTCCCTCCAACTTCAAACTACTGGAACCTTCCCATTACTGGAATGAAAAACAGATAAAAATAGCAGATGTGCAGAAGTCAAGGAAGCAGTTACCTTTTTGACAGTAGTAATTCTCCCACACCCGCACACACCACTTTTTCAACTCAACAGCTTTTTAAAACAGCTCTGGTGTGATAGAGAATGCTGCCAAAAGGGACCCCAGTGCATGCATGATTGGTATATTTGTATCTCTGGATTATGGCCCTTCCTTTCAACCCACACATCCCTGTATTCCTTTGAACCCATTCTAATTAATTAATTTGCATACATTTAAGAACATGTGGGAATTATCAGGTGTGTATTAGGGGAGAAAGACTAGATTTTCTTACTAGCTTGTTTTTATCAGTGCTAGAAAGTTGCTAAAAGTTATTTTTAAAATCTAGTAATTTATTTTAGACCATCAAGGCTCAATATTAGTACACAGCACAGATCTCTCAGCTCTGGTATATAACTATGTACTCAAAGTTTGAACTGGCATGCTAGTACCACGGAATAGTTCTGCAGCTAAGGCACTGATTGTCAGGATTCCTTTAGCCCCCACTTTATTTCAACGCCAAAGAAAAACACAGCCACAAACACAGCCAAGAGGCTTCAGTCTATAGCTTTTAATCCATTACTTCACAGGGTCATACAGATGCAAATTCTCAGTGACTCTCAGTCTACAAAGGAATGCTTTCAGGGGAATTCAAAAGGTAGTTAAGAGAGTTGCCCACCCTTTGAAGGGGAAGGCAGTCTCACTAGCCTAACTTAAGGCAGGGGGAGGACTCTCTCTCTCTCTCTCTCTCTCTCTCTCTCTCTCCTGAGGCTTCTGAGCGCAGCTTCTCATGCAAGGCCAATCGGGTAGACCATCTAAGTTCCGCCCCGGCCTTCTCTCTCTTTGCTCTGTGCCTGCACCTGGCGTCTATTAGATCAGAGACTCCAACCCCCCCCCTTCTGTTTGCTGTCTCACAGGGGTGTGTGAAGAGGAACCTTCATCCTCAGCCAGCTGAGCATTTGCAACCTTAGAAGCAGGCCCAGTCATGTCTGGACTAGCCTGGGAAAACACCTCCCCCTTGTCTGGCGGTCCTCCTCCAGAATCTGAACTGCTATTCCACTCCCTGTGCTCAGAAACAACCCTGACATCGACTCAGGACTAATTCACACAGACATCTGTTACATATAATAACCCACCACCTTCTTCTGCAATTTAATGTGGCAAATCTTGCCCATGGCCACACTCACCCAACTGTCATATAATATCAACTTGGATTAAAATGATACATTTTAATAGCATCTTGCACTACTACTCTACCCTAGTATCTACCTTAGTCATCAGACTCACAGGCTTCAAATTTGGTGCAGCCTTTCCCAACCTGGGAAAGGTGCCTTTCAGCTGTGTTGGGCTGCAACTGCCATTGTATTGTCTGTGTTAACTGGGAATTATGGGACTTGCAATCCAACACCTCTGGAGGGCACCATGTTGGGAAACGCTGACATAGCAGTCATAACAGAATGAGCTGTAATCCAAGAAAACTCTACATGAAATCTCACCTCTGCCATGATCTGCAAAAGTCCTGTCTCTCAGCCTTATCCTTTGACCTGCATAATATTTACCTACCTTACAAGGTTGTTGTAAGAATTACTGAGAAAATGTATGTGATACTCTTTCAACATTCGAAAGTGTTGTTGACAAGGTAGTATATAACATTAGCGCTTTTTTGTTTCCTACACACCTAGGTGGTGAGAGTCAATTGCGGCGAAATGCTTTCCTTCCCTTGTGTGTGTGTGGTGGGGAAAAGTTTATTGGTTTTACTTTAACCAGTGAAAGCCATTTTAACTGCTACATACAAACCAAGATACTAGCAAGCGATGACCACACCCCATCACAAATAATGTACTATCACTGAAAGGAAGGACTGTTCCAGCAACTATAGTAGTATCAAAGACTCACACAATAACAAGCCTAACTGCGGGACAAAACATACATTTTAATTCCAAATCTAGAAGCTATGTTAGATTCTCTCCCCTCCCATTTTTTACTCTAGAGTAGGCGCAGGCCTCCAGTCCAGATCAGGACCCTAGCATGGCGGGTAGGGGGGCTTTTAAGTACCAGATTGTGGCCCATGATACACCTACTCTGGAGGGGAAAAAAAAGACGAAGCTGCTAGATACATATTTCAAGTAAAGTCTGTTTTGGCCCTAAGAAACTACAAAAGAAAGAAGAAAACATAGTCAAGTATCAGTCTTTAATCCCCAGCGGATTGTGAACTGGCATGCTGAAGATGGTCAGACTACATCAAGGATACAGCCTGTATACCACCAGGTCTGGACAAAGCAGGGAATATCAGACAGACAAGGTGCATAAGCAAAGAGGTCTCAACATCAATAGGCCAGAATAGGTTAGGTGGTACTCCCTAGCTAGCCCTTGATAAAAGTTTGCAGGACAGGCTCCCTTGCTGGTCTGAGCAGCTGGCAGATTCTGCTCCTGATGGCTACAAACTGCATTTTCCTTGCCCTGCATTTTCCTTGCTCCTGTGCCAGAGCAGGAGTCAGGCTTGACACCAGCTCACAGAAGCTCTTTGATTTCCTTGGCCCAGGCACTGAGTTCAACTTCCTAGCCTCAAAGAGGCTCATCAAACATTGATCACATTACTTTAAAAGTTGTCTTCCCCAACAAAACATCAGAGCCTCCCTACAACACAGCAAAGTCATCTCCAATTCAATAGTGGAGACTAAAGTAACTTGATGCTCAAACAGAAAGATTACAACAGACTCCTGACAAAAGCATTTTAGACATTTCAGCGCTGCAACGGTCTAAAAGTCAGTAGTCTTCAACCTTTCCAGACTCAGGACCCAGCTTTAACTGCAACCTGCTATGAGAGACTTGCTTTTATTTATTTATTAACCACTCATAAGAAAAAGCAGACAGATTTTAAAAAAAAATTCTATGTATTTATAGTATTTCTATACCACCTTTCTGAATCCAACCAAGGTGGTTTGCAAAAGGTCCAAAACATAAAACTATAATCAGCTAAAAATAAGAAGAGCAAAACAGCAAAAACATTAGAAACCATAACAATTTTAAAAGCCAAGGTTTAAAGATGTTTCTTGACCCCCTTCCTGAATGCAGAGAGGGACCAGTTGCAACTCCACAGGAAGTGGTTCCAGAGTTTGGGAGCAAGACAGGAGAAAGCCGTTTCCCACATGCCCGACAAACTAACCTCTGCAAATGAGGGTATCTTCAAAAGGGCCTCTCCTCCCTCTCTCTATTAACCCACCCTAAACAAATATTATTAGCGATGACACCAATATTGCAACCCGTCTTAAACCACAGCATGGCCCACTTGTGGGTCCCAATCCATCAGCTGAAGACCAACGGTCTAAAAGACACTATCATATGTTAACAAGACTATTAGCATCGAGAAATCCAATCAACTCTCAGTATATTAGTTTAAAAAAAAACAATTAAAGGGCACCAAAAAAGCTACAAAGAAAGCTGCAGTATTGCTCGGTTGGCACATCAAATATGGACTAAGAAAATGTTTGCTCTGATGGCAGCCGAGGACAGCGAAGCTCCTGGAACAGAGAAACAAAATTTAATTACTTATTGCCTGGAGGTCATCTGTTGTTGACGTGCCAATAAATAGCCTGGGAATGCCAAGCAACTGGTTCATCTAGCCTACAGCTTGAGTATAAAACTGGCCTACTGCCTCAGTTTCCTTGTAAATGTCACCCAACAGGAGAAGAAACTGATGAATGACCAACTGGCTACTCCACTTCCCTCCACTATTCTGATGCTGCTTACCAATGAACCCCACACAGCACTCAGCTGATTAAAAGGAGCATGCCTTATTATGTAGGCCAGCCACTGTTACCTTCAACTATAATATGGTAGAAACCTGCCACTCAGTGGTGTTTACAAGGACATTCACACAAATAGCCAATTTTCATTCCAAACTTCAGAATGCCATTATTTCTTTAAGCACACACAAAGCGGGGAGGTACTATTCCTTTCTGACGTACAACCACGTTTAAGGCCCCTCCTTCCAAAAAAAGAAGGGTCCACATCAGATGTAACACACAGCCCAGCATTCACTAGAATTAATAGTTCTCATGTACTTATATTTAAAGCAAATAATGTCAGATAATCTTTTTTCTTTTCTTTTTTTAAAGACAGATCCAGTCCTACTATTAAAGCATCTGAGGCGTGGCTTCTGACAACGACTTTGCAGTCCCCACGCATAGGCTCGCCTCAATTAATGCATCATGGCCATCAAAGCAGTAGGCTAGTTAATTAGACCAAAGTGAAGAGCAGCTCGCACAGCTGACAGATCAGAGACAACCATAACAATTCACAGGGAGCAATTCCTTTCATTTGGCCATCTGGCCAAAAACATGCCCTTAAAAGCAACCAGAGTCTTTTGCCTCTGATCAACAAGCGAGAAATAATCTTGAACAGGGTCATCTAAAAATGACGCTTTCGCCTTGCCTCAAACCCCAAGACAATTTTGATGGTGACACCTGACAGAGGCAGGTCTGCCACATCACTGTAGCTCTTCTGGAAAATAAACAATTTTAATTAGCCAACTCATTTGTAAAGCAATTAAAACTGCTATCAGGGAGCTCGCTATTACTTTGTTGAACAGGTCCAGCAACAAATAAGGACAACTTCTCCCTATTTCCGAAGGCATCATTAACAGTACACAGACAAATTGCTAATTTTTCACTTATTTGGTTTCACTCTGCATAGGTTCATTTGCAGCTTTAAAGACATTATTGGCTTCGAGGTACAAAACTTTTCAGGAGAAAAATCCATTTTGTTCCTCATAATAGTACAGAGTGAAAAGGGTTTGTAAAATGAGAGGTGATAGGTTAAAAAAATATATTTCTTTTTCCCATTGTGCAGGGCAAAGGGTTTCTAGGTATATACACTGAAAAGTACATTCCCTTGAAAACAGTGCCACTTACACTACGATCTTAAACCACAGTGTTTTATGGAACTGTCTTAAACCACAGTGTTTTATGGAACTGAATCGCAAGTACAATGTCCTTGAGTTCATAGCCACACAAGTATAAAATTTCCAATTGGAAACCAACGGAAATTTGCTACTAATTCACTGAAAGCCAAACTAGACCTGCCATCATTCACATGATCTGGCACAGCATATTTAACCAATAGAGGAGGGGCCATGGCATGGTGGAATGGCGACTGTAATCCTTTGCTCCCACCATAATCCTGATCCAAATTGGGAGGCCTGCACCAGTTATTTTCAACTGGAGGAAAGTTCCCGTTAGCCCCAGTGGGAGCTTTCCTCCCAATGCAAATAGCAGGCACAGCCCCTCCCCCAATTCAGATATCAACTGTAGAGAGAGAGAGAAGTTAAAGTCTCCCCCCGTCCCAGCATAGTCCTGATCTGGCTTGTCTCCCTCACTTCAGCTATTTCTTAAAATAAATATGCAAGGCCAAATGGCATGAATAACATCACCTCTAGTTTGGCCCTTAAACGCTTTTTTAAACCCCATGTTCACTGATGTTCTCTGAATAAAAGTGGCTTTCAGAGACCTCCACCATTCACCTATTTATGCATTTATGGCCTTTTCAACGGAAGCTTTGCTAAGGAATGGCTGGAGACACGAAGACATTGTTCTCTAAAGAGGAAGCACATATGCTAAAGAAAGCACTATTTTGTTATCTCCTCGTTTGTGGGCATCTTTTCTTTGTTAAACCTCATTCTGTCCAAAGCGAAACAGCCAGACACACTGACATGCTGCAAAGGTAACAGAGTCTTGTGACACCTTATGGACTAAGAAATGTATTATGAAATATAAGCTTTTGTAGATCAGGAGTCCCCGTCACCATATGCATGCTGCATAGTTACAGTGAACTCCTGACAGAGATAAAATGTGTGTAAAAAAACCCCAGCTATCGACCTGATAACAACTCATTTATTCAAGTCCTCCTATTGTAAAAGGAATTGCTCTTAATTACGGCAACAAGAAATGATGAGTGCATATTTGTCATGCAGACTACTAACGGAAATGTGAAAACAAGCTTTTTTTTAAAGCACTAGACACAGGCATAAAATGTATACGGTAAAATAAAAGGAACAGAAGCCAATGCAGAGAAGGAGCAGCACCTCACTTACTCTGGCAGCAGCTGCTCTTCCTTTAATATCAGGCAAAAGGAGCTGCTGCCAGATACAGCTCTTTAAAGGAGCTAAGTAGGTCAGCCTCTGGCAGCTCCTCCTTTGAGAAATCTTGCAACATGATGACCAAAAATCAAGGGCAATGCTATCATTATATTGTTCTTGGGAGGGACACACACTATTCTCTATCTGCATTGAAAAGTTAGGAAGATTGTGCTCTTCAATATCAGGGAGAATTATAGGACGTTTTGGCCAGTACTGCAAAAGTCATGAAAAGGTGTACAGGTCTTTTAACTATTTCAGTTTACAAATAAAACAGCAGGAGCAAAATACTGCAGTTCTCTGTCTTCTAACTGTTTCTGGTTTACATTATGGACATCTATTATTTCAGTCATTTTTCATTTCAAAGTAGTAACTGAATAACATATACCAAGCTGACGTTAAATACATTCAAGGGTTATGCATACCAATTTAAGTGCATGCACATTATAAACTAATTCAAGGGTGTAACTTACAATAAGCAGAAAACCCAGGAAGTTATAAGTTTCATAAACTTCAGAGAGAAATTCAGGTTCCACCAAAACCATTGGGAATTTTGGCACCAACTTCAGTGGAGTCAAAATTTTACTCACTATTTAACCCATGAGCTCTACAATGTAAATATTACAGACATAACTCAGAGAACTGCAAAATGGGACCATAAAAACAGAGCGAAGAATGATGAAGCAAGAAGTTTTGCTTCCTTGCTGTGATAAACCTGGTACCTTCTGCATGCAAAGCATGTGCTCAGCCACTGAACTTTGGCCCCCTAAGTGTTCTCAGCTCTGACCATATCCTGTCACCTGTCTGGAGGTTAGAAGCAGGACAGGAAAAACATCAGTCTAGAGATGGCTAACTGCAAAAATGAGAGAGAGAATTTGTAATGGGAAGCGGAACAGAAAAGGAGCACATAAGCCCATCTGGTAGATGATCAGGCAGCATTATATCTCCACAGGCCCATAGAGAAAAAAGCAATAAGCACCCAATGATCAATTTTACATTCACACTAAATACCCACCTTCTAGCAACCGGGTAATAAGGCAGCAAATGTACTGCTACAACAAACGTATGCAAACAATGGCACAATAAATATCTCATGGCAGCTTAATTACAGTTAGCAAGAACAGAAAAACCACACTGCCATCTTGCCCCATTCATTATTGCAATTATTTTCAATAATTATTTCAAGTGAAATATTAATTATGGAAACTGAGACCAGCAAAGGTTAAGGATAATTTCCCTTTGCCCCAGGCTGGCTAGAGGGCAACCTATAAGGCCTACACAGGATTTTCAGAGTTTAATATGAGTGTGTTTTATGTAACTTTATTTAGAGCAGTTTGCCATGCATCACACATTCTTGAGCCAATTAGCACCTTTAGGATTGTGTGTAAATACTTTCCAAAAGTGTTAGCAATTAACTAAAGGAAATATTCCACATAAATAACAGGAAATGATTTTAGGCGAAATGGCAAAAGATAGCAACACTGTCAAAGATGTAAGAGATTTCTTTGTTGTTTCCGTTTGCAAGAGAGGGAAAGATATGGTTAAAAGACAAAGTCACATAAATACCTCTTTCCAGTACATAATGCAAACTTAAACCAAATTTCAAGGTTATGTGCTTCTGGCTAACATTGCCCAAAAAAACAACAACACCACAACCCATACACAATATCTTAATTCATAGGCATACGCAAAGTAATTTCAGTAGTATAATTTCATTTCAGCAATATAATTTGGGGGGGGGGGGCATTGCACTGCTGCTATTGTTACGCAATTTGGAGTCAGAAAACCTTCCTGATCTACTGCAAATCACCAAGAGGCTTACCAATAGATCCCAATCTACCTTCTACCCACCCATGCACTAAAACACTGCTGGGGTATAGGGTACATCTATTCCCTAATTCTGGCAAACCCAGGTGTTAAGAAATCAAGTCTGCTCTTGTCTGCAAATGCTTAACCTGGGAACCACTTCTTAATTGTGCAAGAGAGTGGCGGAATATTAATATGTAAAAGATACAGATTCTGCTTTTGTAAATAATAAAACTGAACCGGGTGGGGAGGAATCATAATCCATATCTTCTCCTGTAATCCTGTTTTAACCATTTACAAACAAACACAAATGGGCACCATCTCTCAGATCCGCATAACGGTATTACAGAAAAAGTCAAATTTTGCATGCAACGCCTTTGGTTAAACAGTAGAAGGTGTTTCTCCTTAACTGCTCAGTCAGTAATGTAGCTAAATTAGGTTTTTAAGATGGTGAATTAAATTGTAAATAAGCTATCAGGGCCATCTTTTATAGCATCTGCACTGTTGAACAGAAGAGACTAATCAGATTGTGAAAATGTAGGAGATTAGCCAGCTTTCCGCTACTGTGCCTGAAGGTCTGAGAAAGGCCTCTTAAATTTCTCAAACTCTGCAAAAGTGATGATTCAGGGCAGAAAAAATCATCATGCTAGATATGAAGGAAGTGTAAAATGTCTTCTTAAACTACCATCTATGACTTCAGCAGAGAAAATGCAAACCCTCTGCCATTAATTACTATTTGCTCCATAAAAGTGCTTGGAGACCTCAGACTTGTACAAACTGCGTGGAAAGTTCACTATTCTGATCAACAGAAGGTTAACAGATATGATTACATACAGAATATATAATGTAGATCTTAGATAAGATCTATATCTATATATAATATTTAGATCTTTCCAAACATCTGCATCTCTTATTCACACTTTGCATACTTAAGAATATATTAGGTGTTCACTTCTGTAATGTGTGACGTGGCCCTAGTATTTCTCTGGTGCATTTCCAAGAACAAATTTCTGGTGCTCTACCTTTAAAGTCCTAAATGGACTGGGAGCCAGGAATCTGAAGGGCCGCTTTGTTTCATATAAACCTTCTCACCTGTTGAGATCAACCTTGTTTTCATATTAACATAAGTCATTTGGGAGAGGTGACAATGCAGGATGGGATATATTTCTGGAACATATAAATAATATACTTACAGATGAAAGAAATACAGAATTACTCTCAAACCAACTGTACTTTTATTTTTATTTTTTTTATAAAATGCTTTTATCACAACATCACACTTCAAGAAGAAAGAGCTTCACACTGGTTGAAATGCTGTGTGTATGGGGGGCGGGGGCAGGGGACACAATTAACAAACATAACCTGCCATTTCAAATTGATCTTTTCATTAAAAAGAAAAATCTTTCCCACCCTTATCCATGTTGTATCGAAGTGGAAATTTCAATAACACAACCAAAAAAGGAGAATAGGGTGATCATGAGGAAGAAAAAAAACAAACCAGAAAAAGAAAAGAAAAAACAATTCCACTTAAGGGTTACAGTAAAAAGTTTAATTCTCCATTTTATCTTTTTGTTTGATTGGAAGACTGACAACTTTATTTGAGGTTAAGATTCTACAGTTACGACGTCAATAAAATCAAGGTCCATTAGAGTGCATAATTACAGCAGAATGTTTTATTAAACCAGTAATTCCTTGGCTTCTTGACAGAAAGACAGAAAACTTTAATTTACAGAGCTACAAAACATACAAAGCCCGAAATCCACAACAATTAAATACCAAAAATATGAAACTCCTAAGTAACAAGTCCTCTTTCCACCCCGGAGAGTAGAGGTATCCAACAGTGCCTTTGTGCTGGCAAAAAGTAGCACATATTGGCAGAGAAGCCACAATTATACACAATATACAGAAGAGCACGCCAGACAGGCATATCATGCATACAGCAGTATATCATTTAGGATTTAGGAATGATTCAAAAGACTAACTGTGAACATAAACATACCAGCATGCAAAATCCCAATTTGAATTTTAAATAGACCCACTTGTTGTTTTGAAAAATATTCTGTTCACCAATCCTACATATCGGATAGTATGGCTGATAAATATGGACCAGTTTGTTCAGATGGCTCGTTGCCACCAAAGAACTGAACAAACTTGTCCAAGACAGCTTTGCATCCTAATGCAACACCCATTCATTTCTATGGCATTTCCACAGGAGATGTTCTGGGTGGAACTGTGCTCTTTGGCCACGAACCAGGCAATGTGCAGAACAGCAAGGCCACTCCAACTGCACAAAGCACCCCAGGCAGTCACCTTAGATAGCTCCACTGTTACAGTGGGGATGGACAGGGAGAGAAAAGTACAGTTCCCTTGCACTTTTCTAACTTGGACCTTCTTTTGTCTAATGTAAGGGACGCTATGTGTGTACACTATACATCAGTTATCTTCCCTATTTTTCAAGCAAGAGCAACTTTGGCTCCAGGCAGTGATGCCAAGACGGCTTGGAGACCTTTCCCAAGATCTGAGTGTTATATTCCTCTGTCCTCTTCCCTCTCAATCAACACACTCCAGGAAACAAATCTCCAGGCTAACACTACTTTATTGGTTAACAACTAGCTTCATTATAAATGTAAATTCTAGGAAACTCTCACTCTGCAATGAACCAGCTAATCCACACATCTCGGAATTATCAATAGAAGATTGTTGTTTATTCAGTCAGTCGCTTCCGACTCTTCGTGACTTCATGGACCAGCCCATGCCAGAGCTTCCTGTTAGCCGTCGCCACCCCCAGCTCCCCCAAGGTCAAGTCTGTCACCTCCAGAATATCATCCATCCATGATATCATCCATATCATCCATCCAACTTTCCCTAGCATCAGCATCTTCTCCAGGGTACCCTGTCTTCTCATGATGTAGCCAAAGTACTTCAGTTTTGCCTTTAATATCATTCCCTTAAGTGAGAAGTCTGGCTTTATTTCCTGGAGTATGGACTGGTTTGATCTTCTTGCAGTCTAAGGCACTCTCAGAATTTTCCTCCAGCACCACAGTTCAAAAGCATCTCTCTTCCTTCGCTCAGCCTTCCTTATGGTCCAGCTCTCGCAGCCATAGGTTACTACGGGGAATACCATTGCTTTAACTATGCAGACCTTTGTTGTCAGTGTGATGTCTCTGCTCTTAACTATTTTATCAAGATTTGTCATTGGTCTCCTCCCAAGGAGTAAACGTCTTCTGATTTCCTGGCTGCAGTCAGCATCTGCAGTAATCTTTGCGCCTAGAAAGACAAAGTCTGTCACTGCCTCCACATTTTCTCCCTCATTTTCTCCCTCTATTTGCCAGTTATCAATCAAGCTGGTTGCCATAATCTTGGTGTTTCTGAGGTTTAACTGCAACCCAGCTTTTGCACTTTCTTCTTTCACCTTCGTCATGAGGTTCCTCAGCTGCTCCTCGCTTTCAGCCATCAAAGTGGTATAATCTGCATATCTGAGATTGTTAATGTTTCTTCCAGCGATTTTAACTCCAGCCCAGCACGTCGCATGATGTGTTCTGCATACAGGTTGAATAGGTAGGGTGAGAGTATACAGCCCTGCCGTACTCCTTTCCCAATCTTAAACCAGTCCGTTGTTCCATGGTCCGTTCTTACCGTTGCTACTTGGTCGTTATACAGATTCCTCCGGAATTATAGATTATTTCACAATAGAGGATATGAAGTGGAAATTAGGAAAGTTGCCAGCAGTCTGGGCAAAAACTTCACAGCCAGACTAGTTTCGCAAGGATGCCCCTCCCTTAGGGTTGCTCCCTCCTACACTGGCTATCACGAGCAGCCAACCTTGCAGAGCGTCTTAGTTCTGCCCCTAATTTTCCCCGCTTCACTCTGTGATGGACTCTTGCGTCCCTCAAGTCACGCCCTTGGCCCTCCTCCTTCTTCTCCTGCTCCACTTGTGTTCTCATGGTGGAGGAATGGGGGAGCCATTCAGCCTGCGCCATCTGTGTATCAAGGTCCTGGGAAGAAAGTTTCTCCGTATCTGGGCTCATTGCAGAGGTTGCCTCCCGCTGTTCTGGCTGTTCCCATTCTGAATCTGAGCTGTCAGACATCTCCACATGCTCAGATTCATTCCTGACACTGAGGAGCTCCACCTCTCCCCCATCCCTGGCCTCAGTCAAGGGTGACAATCTGATGTGGCTTGAGGCTTTTGCTGGCCTCTCCTTTCCATCACTTTCCACAACATCCAAGCAACATCAGTCAGTCAGTCACCAAGCCACCAGGCAGTCAAATTCCGACAAGCTCACTTCATCCTTGGATTGGGATGGATCTTTTCCTCATTGCTGAAAGAGTGCTCTGCTCTACTCAGTGCTGCAAAATGTCCCAGCCAAGGCCCATGTTTCTCTCTCTCACACACCTGTGCATTCAATTTCACCTTCACCTCCACTGGGCCGCCTCCAAAGCCAACAACAAGGCAAAGCCTTGTTAAATATACTTGAAAGTACTTTTACGTATTAAAAATACTTTAAATAAACACATAATCAATACATAAAACTAGAGAGCCCCTGCTGAGATTGCAAGAAACGAGCATGTGTGTGAATGAAGCAGAGAGAGAGAGAGAAGCGGAGAGCCAAACTGGAGGCGACTGGGTGCCCCTCAGGCCTTGCAGTGAAGAATAGGGCTATACATTTGCAGCCAATGAATGGAGGGAGCAGAGGGACTGTGCCTCCTAACCCCACCTCAAAGTAGTAGGTGTCACTGGCCCTGCCCCTAAGATCCAGTCCAATGTTTGAAAGTGGTATGCATGGAGGCTTCCTTTTCACATGCCTCACTGAATTATGCAGATACCGGGGAACAGTACTACTGGGGCTCAGTATGAAGACCCATGGCCCTCTCAAGACATTGGATGCACACATGAAGGGCATGGAGCGACCACCCTATGTAGACATAACCAGGTAAATACTTCTTTCCAACCCAGATTGCCATGCATCACTGATAGAAAGGTGAGGCATTTTTAGGGAGGAATTGATGGGCAGAAGGAGAGGGAAAGGTGCTTAAGCCCTCCCCCACTAGCCAATTCTCTTCTGCAAATGTCCTCTGGCACTATTTCAACCCCTTTTTTATCCCAGGAGACTCAGAGACCAGGAATGAAGTTAACTGGGGGGGAATGGGCAGGGAGAGGAGCATTTGGAGGGGAGAATCAGGAGAAGGGTTAAGCACCCCTGCCCAGCAAGGGTAGTATCCAGTCATGTCATTCCACTAGCGCTAATGTTGTTGCGCCAGTGGAAACACCAGGACTGGACTTCCATGTCCTCCCCTCCCCTCTGCAGCCCCCTTCATGTGCCACAAATCTGCTCTTGAAGGCCCCCCTGGAACAGATTTGGGGGGCATGCAGGAGGCCGCAGGGAGGAGAGGAAATCCGTTCCACCAGTGATTTCCTTCCCACTGGCAGAATGACACAATTGGATACTACCTGAATTGTCCCCTAGAAATGCCTTCCATTCCCACACAGGGGTTAAATCAGCAAATGTTGGTTTGTGAGCATCTATCTGCCAAGCTAATGCATAGTTCTGCCTTCAGTGAAGTACACTGGAAGCTGCCTTATATCAGGTCAGACCACTGGTTCATCTAGCACAGTACTGTATTAACTGGCAGTGGCACTTCAGACATTGGTCTTTCCCAGCCTGACCTGGAAACGCTTGGGATTAATCTTGAGACCTTTTGCATGCAAAGCATGTTCTCCACAATTGAAATATGGTCCTTCCCCTCCCACAGCTGTGTTCTACATTGCCCACATAAGGGGCAATTCAACTGCCTGTGTGTATACATATTTTAAAATCACACAGCATTTTTTTTTTTATAAAGCAAGAACAAGGGACACCAGAGCTTCAACAGTATAGGACCAAAAGATTGTCACACTTGACTCACTTGGATTCAATGTTACAGGCCTGGTTTGCATGTACTAACAACCCTGAGTATGGGTTGAGTATGGGTTGTCACTGAATTATGGGTTGTTGTTAAGTACAAACCCTGCACTATGGTTTAACTATGACTGGGTTCACATGACAACCCACACTAAAGCTTAAGTATGGGTTGCCATGTTGTGTGAACCCAGACATTGGGTTGTTAACCATGAACAACCCAGGAAGAAAACCTATGGGTTGTTGTTGAGTTGTGAACTCTGGTTAACAATCCATAGTTAAACCATACTGTAGGGGATGTATGGAATGACAACCCATGATTCAACAACAACCCATACTCAGCCCATACTCTGGGTTGTCATTACATGTGAACCAGGTCAATGTCAGCGTGAAAAGTTATCCTGAAAATTATGAATAGGAGGACAAGTGTGTCCCAATTTATCACAACACAGCAGTTACAGAAGGGAAAAAACATGAACATCATCGTGTGTCTACAAAGGAATAGTCAAATTTCTCTTTACAAAAATCCCATTCTACTTTGCCAAATACAATACAAAGCATAGCAGCGAGGGGGTGCAGGGAATAGCTTAGCACAAAATCCTGTGCTCCAGTGCATTCGTGTCAAGGACAGAATAAAGGGAAGGTTAGCTTTTGATAGTGCTTCCAAGTGCTCTGTTATCTGGCTTTTTCCCATAAGGCATCTCTTCCAGAGTCCAGTAGCAGCTAACATGAAAACTACAGCTCTGAGGTATGTAGGCAAAGGCATTACACAAAATGGGTGGGACAGTTTTGTACCTGGTTTACACAGTGCAACGGTTTGACATTTTCAATGTTTTAATTTTCAAACAGGGTTCTGGCATGAAACACAAGCATAATCAGCATGAACTGCAGAAAATACCTGTCTCTAATCCCCTGACCATTCACAAATTGCACCTCTTCCCCCAGCTCTAAAACTGGAATACTGGCTAGCTCCTTTCTACTAGAAAAGTGTATTAATCTATGGATTTCAGGAAGGTTGCAGCATCATGGCAAAGTAATCCATTTATACACTTTGCATAGACTCTTCTATGGAGAGTAAAATTACTATAGTTTCTCTTCTTTTCCTCTATAAGGATATCCCTGGCAACCCTAAATGTTCTGCCCCAAATGCAAAAACTGCATATTCGCTGTTACACACCACACAGTGAGGTATAGCGGGAGGATACTGTTGGACTAGGACTCGGAAGACCTGAGTTCAGTCCCCATCTGACCATGAAGCTCTCTGGGTGATCTTGGGCCAATCGCCCATTCTCAAGCTAACCTAATCCTGCAAAGAATCTGGAAGCAGAAGCCCCAGTGAAGTTGCAGGATAAAAAACCTGGTGTAGAGAAGACCCTAGTCTCTATGCAGGGGTGGGGGGAGCCTTGGCACTAGCCTATATTCCTTAGCACTAAATATGGAGAGAGCTGCCTTAAAAAACAATAACAACTCACCACTCTACACAACTGTATGGAGAATTCAATCCCAGCCACTACAAGTATAACAGCAGTAACAAGTAGGGAACTGAGTCAGGAAAGAGAACGTGGTTTATCCGTGATGACCTGCTTTAGGTTGCTGACAACTGTTCTAAACAGAGTTTAAATGTTGCTCAGTAGCACAGCAGATGTTTGGCATGTAGAAACATAGGAAGCTGCCTTACACTGAGACTATTGGGTCTATCTAGTCCAGTATTGTTGACACTGACTGGCAGCTGATCTCCAGGGTTTCAGGCAGGCTTCTTCCCCATTCCCCTTATTTGGAGATGTCAGGATTGAACCTGGGACATTCTGCATGCAAAGCATGTGCTCTACCAATGATCTCCCCTAAGCTCAAGGGTTAAAGCAAGAAGTTCAAGTTTTAATCTCTGGCATCTCCAGTTAAAGGCTTGGGGAAAATCCTTGCCAGATATTTCAGGGAGTCCCTGGTAGTCAAGAGAAGGCAGTATTAGAATATATGGACCAACAGTCTGACTTAGTGTAAGGGTGATTCATAAATTTATATTGCCTATCCATTTAAAAAAACTCATTAGTCTAAAACAACAACAAAAAACGGCTGAGAATTCATCCAAGAACATCCCAGCTCAGATCTGAGGAGTCTCCAGTTCCCGAAGGCATCACTGAAAATTCCCCTGAATATGTTTCTGTTTTACCAACTAAGCATGAAGATGGAATAATGAAGGCAAGCTCAGGTTGTGAAGTGTACATTCAACATTTGGTGTAAGAAAAGCTCAAACATAACATAAGAACATAAGAAGAACCATGCTAGATCAGATCAAGGCTCCATCTAGTCCAGCATTCTATTCCTTCAGTGATCAACCAGCTGCCCACAAGCAGGACATAAGTGCCATAGCACCCTCCCATCCATGTTCCCCAGCAACTGGGTGCTCTGCCTGGCAAATAGTGCTGCATACTCCAAGGGAGCCATGCTTGCTATGGAGAATAGGAAATAAGATTCTCTCAGCAGTTGCCTGAGCCTCAATAAAACAGGACAATTAATTCTTCTGAGTCACAAACTGGGAGTTAGAATAAATTAAAGTATGTATATGGAGGTATTTAATTTGGTAAAGTGTTTCAGTGCACAGACCATATACTTGACCATATATATATATTGTCGGGAAACCGCTAGCAACTCAGGGAGAGGACAGAAGCAAATAAAAAACCATAAGAAAGCCTAAAATGTAAATCTGTTGTCACAATGAAAAATTTAAGCAAGCTGGAAAAATAAATTACCCTACACTCTTTCCAGTTCTTTATAAACATCAGGCTATTTAGTACACAGCATGAAATTAGTGGGACATTATGAATTATAGTTCTAGGGAACAGAATGCAGTTGACTCAAACACTGTAGTGCCAAAATTCCAAAAGGAAGGAAATAAAAATAGTTGCATATCTCTAACACAGCTTTGAACGAGAGCAAGATTTTAAAAACTAACCACAGGGGTTGGATTCAAGATGACATGTTTTGCCAGCTGGTGAAGAGGAGTTGCATCTTGAACAGAATGCCTCAAAAGCTATGGGTCACTGCATGCGTCCATCCGGCAATGTCTGTAGTCTCTCCTAGAGCATATTTATGGCTAGTCAAGACCCCAAGACACATATTTTTCCAGTGAGCTCAAAGAGATCATCTTTCCTATTGGGCCAATATGGACACTACTTTTTCCAACATCTATCAGATAATTAGTTATAAGAGAGCCACTCTTGGCTGTCAAAGAATGAAGGTCTAAAGATCCCATCTAAGAGTGTCCTCCACTGCATTCAGACAAGGAAGGAATAGATATTTCTGTGGCTGTCCAGTCACATAAACATATGCGGTTCCACCTATTTCCTTTCTGTTCAGTGCCAACATCTAGATAGTGGAGAAGTTAAGCCATTCTCAACACCAACATTCCCCAACCCCAATTTGTCATGCTTGTTGGGGATGGTGGGAGTTGTAGTCAATACACCTATAGGGCATCAGGTTGGGGAAGGCTGCAGTAAACCAAGTAACTAGATACTAATTAGTAAGATTTAGGAGGGCCACTAATATGCAGCTTTTTCTCTTGCCATTAACACCCAACAAGCATTTACTGAAATCTACTTAAATAGACCACTATAAAACAGCCGATTGAACAAAACTGGACTTATTAAAGTATTTACCTTATATATAATTAGCTCTCAGGATCCAAAGGCGAGTTCAACAATTTATATTTATGTTTACAGGTTATTAAAGAAACAAAGGTGTTGGCCATAAGAAAAATTATACAATCCATATTAGTGCAACACCGTTATTACTCCATCTCAAAGGTCACAAAAAATGTGCAAGCTTTCAAGATCTCTTAATCAGTTATGATGTTACAAAAAGCAGGTTGATGGGGGGCTCTAAAAAAACTCGCCAAAAGTGCTGGATAGATACAGAAGTGAAACTGGAGGGTCATGACATCACCTAAAGAACCTGTAAGGAAGCTATCCCCAATGTGGCACCCCCCATATGCTTTGGACTACAACCTCCATAATCCCCAACCATTGGTTAAGCTGGTTGGGAATTATGGGAGTTGTAGTCCAAAATGTCTTGGGGGGCAGCACCATGTTGGGAAGGCTGCCATAAGGGGAATGAAGAACATACAATCAATGTCTCATGTAGAAAAGCCCTTGGAGTCTGGGATGAGTTTCTGACTCTCAAAACTCTGTGGCTGGACCCAAGCTTGTACTCAAGTGCCAGGGTTCATATGGGTAAAATCAGAATCTTATCAGCTCACACACAAAATTATACAAATGCCTTTTAAAATATTTTAAAAGGAACAAGACAGTAAAAGACACATCAAGTAATCAGTGGTGGTTTCCCTACGGATACCTGGTACATGATCCCAAGGGGCACTCTTACAGCGCCTAAGAGGTGAGAGCCCTATTAGTGCCCCCCAGTCCTACATGTATTTCTCTAACAAATAATCTACAACGAGCCACACCATGTCATACGAACCAAGTAATAGAGTCCTACTGAATGACTTATATAAAACTGACTACCCATAATGTTCAAAATAGTACCAAATGTACATTTTCAGTAAACACATGCCACAAGTGATAAAACATAATGGTTGAAATCCTGCACGGTCCAGCTGCATAAATCTGATGGATGTTGACTTCAGACTTAATTTCATTCCACACGGCTGTCCAACAACTCCAAAGGGGTAGAAATTATCTTATCTCATTCTCTTTTGTAGTTTTTAGAAGTTTCATCCCCTTGTATCATTGTGTGTGGGTTGGGGGGGGGGTTAAAATATACATTTGTTGATAGATCAACAGAGAAAGGTTGTCAATGCCTTTTGAAAAGCTTTTGCTGCTGAAAAGCTTTAGGGTTCCTAAAGTGCTGGGGTAACCTTAATTAGCATCAGTGTTTTCACTGTTACTGTTGTTGTTGTTGCATTTGGATCCCTGCTTCACCTCCTGCCCTCATTCTGATTTGGCTTCATGCTGATGCATTGTAGTCTATGTGATTTGGCTATGTGATGATCCCTGAAGCCAACTCAGAGCCCAGGAAGAGCTTTCCACCCATTGTGAATAGCAGGTGTGGGAACCCCAATTCTAACTGGGCCCATGGAAGGGACAAAGGGTTTAAGCTGCTCTCCCATACCACAGTTCTGATCCAGTTCGACCCAACCCCCAGCTACTTGTGAAAGAAAAAGCAACTACGCAGGATCAAACCGTGTGAAAAACATCACGTCTCGTTTGGTCTTCACTGCATCCAAATGACAGTGTTCCATTGAGTGTAACGGGGCTCACTGGGCAGACTGAGGAACGGATGGTGCAGAGAGGAAGGAGTGCAAGGGGGAGCTCCTAAACTGAGTGGAAGGATGAGTTGAGATAAAACAATTTTCCTCCTCAACCATTTTCCTAACCTGTTTGCCCACCTCCCAACCTGTCCCCCCTCCCCTAGCAATCTCTCAGCAAATTTTTAGCATCAAACCATAACCACTATTCTTTAATTTGACATACAGTAATTTAATTGCTTTGCAGTTTACAGGAACAAGGGACAAATCCTTTTAAGGCCATTTTAGCAGCTACAAAAGTAATCTGAGACACTACTGAGAGAAGGGCCAGTAGAAGGAATATATATTAAAAAAAACAAGACAATATATTAACTTGATTTGTCCTTCTTGGGAAAAGAGTTGTTCCCCCCTCCCCAAATGTAACAACTTGCACTGCTACAACTTCTTGACATTTTAAATGCAACACACAGAAAACTGAAACTCTGGGAAACTCAGCAAGGCATCCAGAGTTCAGCCACTTGGCCCAACTTCTCGGATGTCTGGCAATCAAGTAGATACTTTTTCAAAGAATTCTTCAATTGCCTTCACTTATACTGCAGCCGTGCCAGATATATAGTGAGAACATATCCTCTTGCACCATTTCAATTTACTCCACTTATAGCTCAGCAGACGGACAGCTTAAAGCCTTAATAGATTTCAAGACTAGTCTCCCAAGGTTGTTCAACACTGCCATAATGAACTAGACAGATCTCCCACTTTACAATGGTCACCATTATCCACGAATGAACTGCTACTGTTTATTCAGAAAACAATGAGTTTCCTCTCAAGAACAAGACTGGGACATCTCTTGTATTGTCAAAGGGATTGCATACCTTGGCATGGAACAAGTCAATATGTCCTGTGGTACCCTGATATCCCAGTTTGGCCCACCCAACATTGATCCTCAGTGCTCCACTGCTCACTATAAGGAAATAAAGGGGGATAGATGACTGTGATGGAGTGGCCATGCCAATGACATCTTTTCCTTCTATCCAAATAGGCATGATTGGCTCATATAATCAGGCTGGAGAGCAGACCTGCACAGCAGGCTCTTACTTCCGCTACAGTGTCACTGCTACCCAGAATTCTAAGTCTTCTTTTCTTTTCTTTTTTTGTCTTAAGAGTTAAATAGCTTGAAGACCACAAGACCTCAGCTCCAGAACCTGTCTTCAATTATAGGAAGATTATAATTATATTATAATAATATAAGTATTATTATACTTATAATTTGTATAATACGGAGGAGGAGGAGGATCAGGATCTCTGGGTGTGGATAAAGTCAATTTCTCCTCACCAATATGAGCTACTTTCCATGACTAATGGGCTTATAGTGATGGCTTCAAATTGCTGCACAACTCATCTCTATGACCAGGCAGATATAAATGGCCACTATGACACTCAAAATTAACTGTCATAGTGACTCTCTCACCCTCTTTTCTTTTTCTTTAAATGTGGCTGCCACCACACTTTCTAGGCAGCATTTACTTGTATGCAGAACATTTCATCCTGAATGGCTGAGGAGCCAATCCACACAATAGCTTAAGAAGCTGTTGTTGTTCAGTCGTTCAGTCGTGTCCGACTCTTCGTGACCCCATGAACCATAGCACGCCAGGCCTTCCTGTCCTGCGCTCTCTCCCGGAGCATGCTCAAGTCCATATTCATTGCATCGGTGATGCTATCTAGCCATCTCATCCTCTGCCGTCCCCTTCTCCTTTTGCCTTCAGTCTTTCCCAGCATCAGGGTCTTTTCCAGGGAGTTTTCTCTTCGCATTAGGTGGCCAAGATATTTGAGCTTCAGCTTCAGTATCTGTCCGTCCAATGAGCACTCAGGGTTGATTTCCTTTAGGATGGACTGATTTGACCTCCTTGCAGTTCAGGGGACTCATAAGAGTCTTCTCCAGCACCACAGTTCGAAAGCATCAATTCTTCGGCACTCAGCCTTCCTTATAGTCCAGCTCTCACAGCCATACATTAGTACTGGGAAAACCATAGCTTTGATTAGACGGACCTTTGTCGGCAAGGTGATGTCTCTGGTTCTTCCTATGCTGCCTAGGTTTGCCATAGCTTTCCTCCCAAGGAGCAAGCGTCTTTTAATTTCATGGCTACAGTCACCATCTGCGGTGATCTTGGAGCCCAAGAAAATAAAATCTGTCACTGCTTCCATTTCTTCCCCTTCCATATGCCAGGAAGTGATGGGGCCAGATGCCATGATCTTTGTTTTTTTAATGTTGAGTTTCAAACCAGCTTTTGCACTCTCCTCTTTCACCCTCAACAAGAGGCTCTTTAGATCCTCTTCACTTTCTGCCATTGGGGTGGTATCATCTGCATATCTGAGGTTGTTGATAATTCTCCCAGCAATCTTCATTCTGACCTGTGATTCATCCAACCCGGCGTTTCTCATGATGTACTCTGCATATAAGTTAAATAAGCCAGGTGACAATATACAGCCTTGTCGTACTCCTTTCCCAATTTGGAACCACTCGGTTGTTCCATGTCTGGTTCTTACTGTTGCTTCTTGACCCTCATACAGGTTTCTCAGGAGACAGGTAAGGTGGTCTGGTACCCCCATCTCTTTAAGAATTTGCCACAGTTTGTTGTGATCCACACAATCAAAGGCTTTAGCGTAGTCAATGAAGCAGAAATAGATGTTTTTCTGGAATTCTCTTGCTTTCTCCATGATCCAGCGAAAGTTGGCGATTTGATCTCTAGTTCCTCTGCCTCTTCGAAACCCCGCTTGTACTGCCGGTAGTTCTTGGTTCGCATACTGCTGAAGCCTAGCTTGTAGGATTTTGAGCAGCACCTTGCTGGCATGTGAAATGAGCGCAATTGTGCGGTAGTTTGAACACTCTTTGGCGTTGCCCTTCTTTGGAATTGGAATGTAAACTGACCTTTTCCAGTCTTGTGGCCACTGTTGAGTGTTCCAAATTTGTTGGCATATTGAGTGCAGCACTTTAACAGAATCATCTTTTAGGATTTTAAATATCTCAGCTGGAATACTGTCATCTCCGCTAGCTTTGTTGTTAGTAATGCTTCCTAAGGCCCACTTGACTTCACTCTCAAGGATGTCCGGCTCAAGTTCAGTGACCGCACTATCATGGCTATCAGGCACATTAAGATCTTTCCTGCATAGTTCTTCTGTGTATTCTTTCCACCTCTTCTTAATCTCATCTGCTTCTGTTAGGTCCCTGCCTTCTTTGTCCTTTATCATGCCTGTCTTTGCACAAAACGTTCCCTTGAGATCTCTGATTTTCTTGAAGAGATCTCTAGTCTTTCCCATTCTGTTGTTTTCCTTGATTTCTTTGCATTGTTCATTTTAAAAGGCCTTCTTGTCTCTCCTTGCTATTCTCTGGAACTCTGCATTCAGTTGGATATATCTTCCCCTTTCTCCCTTGCTTTTCACTTCCCTTCTTTCCTCAGCTACTTGTAAAGCCTCATCAGACAGCCACTTTACTTTCTTGCATTTCTTTTTCTTTGGGATGGATTTCGTTGCTGCCTCCTGAACAATGTTACGGACCTCCGTCCATAGTTCCTCAGGCATGCTGTCTATCAGGTCTAATCCCTGAAATCTATTCCTCACCTCCACTGTATATTCATAAGGGATATGATTTAGGTCATATCTGAATGGTTTAGTGGTTTTCCCTACATTCTTCAATTTAAGCCGAAATTTTGCAACAAGAAACTCATGATCTGAGCCACTGTCAGCTCCAGGTCTTGTTTTTGCTGACTGTACAGAGCTTCTTCATCTTTGGCTGCAAAGGACATAATCAATCTGATTTCGATATTGACCATCTGGTGATATCCATGTGTAGAGTCACCTCTTGTGCTGTTGGAAAAGAGTATTTGCTATGATCAGCGTGTTCTCTTGGCAAAACTCTATTAGCTTTTGTCCTGCTTCATTTTGTACACCAAGGCCATGCTTGCCTGTTATCCTGGTGATTTCTTGACTTCCTACTTTAGCATTCCAATCCCCTATGATGAAAAGGACATCTTTTTTTGGTGTTAGTTCTAGAAGGTGTTGTAGGTCTTCACAGAACCGATCAACCTCAACTTCTTCGGCATCAGTGGTTGGGGCATAGACTTGAATTACTGTGATGTTGAATGGTTTGCCTTGGATTCGTACTGAGATCATTCTATCATTTTTAAGATTGTACCCCAGGACTGCTTTTCCCACCCTTTTGTTGACGATGAGTGCTACTCCATTTCTTCTAAGGGATTCTTGCCCACAGTAGTAGATATGATGGTCACCTGAACTAAATTCGCCCATGCTTGTCCATTTTAGTTCGCTGATTCCCAAGATGTCGATGTTCAGTCTTGCCATCTCATGTTTGACCACCTCCAGCTTACCTTGATTCACTGATCTGACATTCCAGGTTCCTAAACAATGTTGTTCTTTACAGCATCGGATTTTCTTTTCACCACCAGACACATCCACAGATGAGTGTCCTTTCGGCTTTGGCCCAGCCGCTTCACTCTTTCTGGCGCTACTTGGAAATACCCTCTGCTCTTCCCCAGTAGTATATTGGACACCTTCCAACCTGAGGGGCTCATCTTACGGTGTCATATCTTTTAGCCTTGTGATACATTCCATGGGGTTTTCTTGGCAAGCTTCTTCTTCTTAAGATGCTACCACGCACTGAATGGTGTTGAGCAATTACTCCGAACCATTAGGCATCTAGCATCAGAGAGCTGAATGCATGGCTTCCAAGCCTAATGTTCAGAACACCTTTTTTTCTAGAAATCGCCACTGCAACAGAATTCTAGTACTACAGCAAACACAAAGAAAATTCCATACAACTTTAAAAGTTGTTTTTCCCATCCCAAACCTTTCTTACAGCAAGGATTTTTCCACTGGGAAAAAGATTTATGGATCAGCTTGTTAACGCAGAAATCCAAAATTGTTCAAGCTATCTGAAATATATTTCCTACTCCCAAAAAAAGTTGAGAATCAATTTCATAAGGTGAGGCCTTTTACACTTCACCTATTATTTTGAGTAGAAATGACCATGACAGATACACTTATCTCAGAAGCATGCAGAACATAAACATCTTATTTCAGAAACAGCACAGTCTTCTGGTAATAACAACAGGATGGCTACATTCATTAAACATAGGATGTTGTCTTTACTGTAACCTTTAATTTGAGAACATAGAAGCCACAGTATTTATACGTCACTTATGTAATATTTTTACATTTTTATCAAATACATATTAAAAAGGGAGGGAAAGCACACTCATCTGGACAGAAACATTAACTGCCTCCAAACTACCAATTTTTACACAAATTGCTTGCTTCAAACTAGGTTCATACTATATTTAATATTTTTATATTTGGTTGGCCAGTTTTTCCTATTAACCCCTTTAACATGAAGCATGTGATCACACACAACTTTAGATTATGCCACTCATTCAAAGTCTTTACAATGCTTAATGGAAATAAAGACGTGCAAAACCCAAAGATTATTTTTTAAAGGACACTTCCGAAGCCATTAACAGATTTCCTGGTAGTGAGAACAATGGGTTCATTTCAGGCTGAAGGTGACCCATTATAACTATTCTGCTATTCAAGTCCACTTTCCCCATGAGCAGCTGGGTAGCAGGAATGCCTACTTAGGAAAGTACAAAACAAAAACCAGGAAGTACTGGTTCCCAAAATGCTCAGTATTGTCAGCACTGATTAGCAGTGGCTCTCCAGGGTTTCAAACAGGAGTCTTTCCCAGCCCAACTAAGAGATTTTGGGGACTCAACCTTTGCATCCAATGCATGTGCTCTACTCTTCACAGCAATTCTGCCATACCTCCCTTTACAATTTCTTATAAAATCTTAGGAGAGGCAAGAGGAGGATATGATAGGTGTAGGGCTGAGAAGGTTGGTCTCTATCATGGGCAGGTTTAGAGCCAAGGAGATATAGTTGGAAGGAGAGATCTAGCTCTAAGTTTCAGAATTACTGGCAGCAACATGCCTTTAAAAGAGACACTGTGACAGAGTTTGCATGATGAACAACTCACCGTTTGTTGACAGTGGGTTGATCAGTAGTGAGTGGGAGTGAATGAGAGTGCTTTCTCCTGACTGCTTGCCCATTTCTAGTGTGCAACAACCCAGAGACACTCCATCCCTGGGCTATTCTCCATGATGTCTGAACATGGAACTTGAGGTTGTTGGGGGACAACCAGCCCAGGGTTATAACCCCAAAACAACCCATGGGTCATAACTATTGGTTGTTTCTCCCTCAAGAACCCAGAGTTCCAGATTCAGGCATCACAGGGAAATAATGTTCCATCCCTGGGTTGTTTGGTGCACAACAGTTGCTGCGGAACATGGGTGGAAGGGTGCTGTTGTGCTCATGCCCTGCTTGTGGGTTCCTGGTCGACAGCTGGTTGGCCACTGTGTGAACAGAATGCTGGACTAGATGGACCCTTGGTCTGATCCAGCATGGCTGTTCTTATGCTCTTATGTTAAGCGGGTGAGCGGTTGAGAGCCAGCACATTTGATCCCGAACAACTCAGGGTTAACAAAATTTGAGTTGTTTCATCGTGTCAACTAGGTCTGGGGCTAAAGAGCTGTGGCAGGCATAGAGGCAGGATGGATTCAGCAGCTTATTTATCACTTTCTGGTTGACACTGAATTGTCTAGATATGGTTCGTTTGGAGTGGGATGAGGAAAAAAATTGTAATCACAACTCTGCCCCGCCCCATCTTATTTTGGTAGTCCAATGGTCTGACTCAATACAATGCAGCTTCTCTTGCTTCCTAAAATCCAGGGCACTATGCAATTATTACCACATCACCAGTGGTGTTTTACTTTTCCAGAACTCGCTTGTCCAAGGAAACCACCTGGCAAAAAAAAGTCACTGTGGATATCAAATAATCATGTATCCCCTCCAGCACATGGCAAACTACATTTGCAACTTGGAGTGGGCAAACAAATCTTGCAAAAGGATGTCACCATCCAAATAAAATAATTCGCAACTCCCACTGGGAACAATCCCTTGGGTGAAGCTAAATGAGCTCTATGGATTACAGCCAATATGAGAACAGTTCTAACATACGTTTGTGCTATACTTGGGTTTTGTAGTCATTTGCAGTTATTTCTTTGCCTGTTACACTACAACTAATTCTCAATTACCTTTATAAAGGGAGTTTTCTCTCACATGTGCTCCATATTGCAGTTTAACAGAGATACATTTTTCTCACAATTAAACCTGTAGTTCCTGTCACATTTTTTGAAAACAGGCCTCGAGGCTGACCTCCTGTGGAGTACTTACTCCTACTCATTAATTAGTTTAAGTAAAGATTTAAATAGCACTGTTCACACACTCACTTGTAATCTAATTTGGAGCTTTGCAGTGGCTTATCAAAGAGGCAGCAGTTTTATTCAATTACACAATTACATACACATACACACAGAGTTCTGGTTTTCCCACATGTACACACAGTTACCTCTGGACTGCAACCATTTTTAACAGTGATGTCATGACACTAAACTCAAAAAAATATGCTCCAGCCAACTGACCCACAATGTGTTTTTACTGACTTAATTAGAATACAGGACAACAGCAACCAAAAGCACTTTACTAAATAAAAAGATGCTAAATAGTCGTATAATAGACCCTGATGCTGGGAAAGATTGAAGACAAAAGGAGAAGGGGACAGCAGAGGATGAGATGGCTAGATAGCATCACTGATGCAATGAATATGAACTTGAGCACACTCCGAGAGAGAGCGGAGGACAGGAAGGCCTGGCGTGCTATGGTCCATGGGGTCACGAAGAGTCGGACGCCACTTAACAACTGAACAACAACAATACTGTAACTGGCAAACCACTGAACAGAGAGAGGAGAAACTGAACTATTTTTCATAAAGTTTTTGCTCTTCTTTATCAAGGGATCCTGATCTGCATCAAACAGGTATCCAGAGTAACATTGTTATTGGTGGTGGTACCCCCTCACACACACACACACACACACACACTTAGCATAATTTAGTAATGTGTGGGAAAAAGGGCAAAAGATGACCTATCTTTAAATCCCCAAAAGTAATTAAATCAGGGTTAAAAGCACCCAGCTACTTTAATTAGGGAAGATAGTAGCTGCTGCATGCTTTCAGCAATATGAACAAAATGGATTTTGTTATCCCGTAATTAGAATAGATTAATGGTCTTTCCAAATTGAGTAACGTGCTATGTCTAAGCATATCATGTTAAGGAAAAATCTGGGACTTATCTTGCATTAGAGGGCTTTCAAAACTTTTTCCAGAAGCCACTTGTCAGAGAAACCACCTGGCAGAAAAGAATATCACCATGGATGTCAAGTGATGGAAAGCATTGAAATGGAAGACAGAAAGAGTTTGACATCAAAATATGGGCATGATTTCATTCAGTCCTGATTACAAATAATATACGTATGAACAAAGATCGGATAAAAGTGCTCCCCCACCCCGTTTTAATTGTTTCTCCAATCAGAACTCCAATAGTGTAAAAAAAATATTGACTAACAAAAAGTAAAATTAATCATGTTTTAGGCTTAACTACAGATACCTAAAACATGATTAATTTTACTTTTTGTTAGTCAATATTTTTTTACACTATTGGAGTTCTGATTGGAGAAACAATTAAAATGGGGTGGGGGAGCACTTTTATCCTATCTTTGTTTTAGGCTTAACTACAGATACTCCTGCCAACCTAGCAGTTCGAAAGCAAGAAATTGCAAGTAGATAAATAGGTACTGCTTCAGCAGGAAAGGTAACAGCGTTCCATGCACCTCGGTGTTCAGTCGTGCCGGCCACATGACCACAGAAGCGTCTTCGGACAGTGCAGGCTCTTCAGCTTAGAAATGGAGATGAGCACCACTCCCTAGGGTTGGACACGACTGGCTGGGGACACCTTTACCATTACAGATACACATTACTGAGTATTTCTAATACAGATTACCTCACTATTTTATTTGTTGTACCTCAGAACAGGTGCTGTACATGAGCCTTGCCTGAAGGCTCATAGCCTATGCCTGAAGTCTCATAGTCTAATAGAGAAGAAGAAAGGGGGAAAGCAAATAAGACACAAAAAGAAGAAACAGGAAATCAGGTGATAATGGCTTGAGTAAACAAATGGGTGTTCAAGGGACTGCTTTAAAAGGACACTTTATCCAATATCACATCACTTTTTAAGCCATATATAAAGGTAAGATGAAAGGCAGAATCTCTCTCTAGTGAAAGAAAAAAAAGGGGGAAAGAAAAATGCATCTCAGTTCACATTAGGTCAAAATAAATTTACTTTTGCAAAGCTATATAATGAAAGCAGGATGAGCAAAATTTACTTGAAGACTGAAGCTGGGCATACCAAATATACTAGAGGCAGGATTTCCTTCTGCATAAACTTCCAGAAGGGTGGCCATGTCAGTTTGTTGTGGCAAAACCAATTCACCTTGTGGCACTTTGAAGACCAACAGATTTCTTGAAGTATTGTTCTGCTCCATCTGGAATTCCATCATCTGCTCTGGATGACAAGGCATGGATGCCCAACATGGGACAGTTGACTGGAACTGGAGGAGTTTTAGCACCGTGGCCAGCACCACAGGTACCAGCCCAAGACTTGGAATGAGTTCAGGACCATAGAAAGCAGTCCTGCAGCTACAATACTGATAAGTTACCCACCACTGTCTTAGAGCAACTGTCAGGGTTTTATCACCAGCCCAAGAGACTCCTTTTGGGAATTCCATCTCCTCAAGTGCTGCATCTGGTTTTCACAGTGCAGCAGCGTCTGCTGGATATCGAGAGGACAACGTGCAAGATCCAAGGTTGAGGGTCCCACTTGTAAAGATCCAGGAACTGGTTCTGACTCTTTTTCAGAGTTGCTGCCAATAGAAACCTCAGTATCAGAGGGGTCTTGGTGGACTTCATCATACATCTGATGGAAAGAGTCACAAGCAGGGAACTACATCATGTCAGAGATCATACATTTCACATTGTTACCCATGCTTAGCCTAAAAATAAAGCATCAAACTGTTTCATTCTTCTTGGCCTTGGGAATTCCATCATTGATTTCTGCTACAAGGATCAGAATATTTTGTGAAGGATACAATATGAGGAATCATTCCACCAAATCTATCAGATACATTGTCTGGGCAACCTTTGTTAATTTAGCTGTGCAAAATATTATTACTATTGGTTTTAATATATTTTAAGAGGATTTCCTATATTGCCTCTTAATCGCAGTCTGCCTTTCTGTAACCTGAGTCCTTAAGACACAATTCTGATTTAACTAAGTCTGCAAAATCTCCTAAATCTGCAAATATGATTTTAACATCATAACCTCAATCTGAAAAGCTATTTCATACACCTTTCAAATATTTTCACATCCAACCTAAGAAACCTGGGAAGGGGAGGACATGAAACCTCATATACTCCATTGTGAACAATAAAGATATGTTAATTTAGAAAGTTACATTAAACTCAGGTTACACAGAGCAATTTTCCAGAGCTTGCTGCAAAGCTTACAGCATTTATAGACGCCAATACATCAGGCCTAGGCAGAGGCTATCAGCACCTCGCTTTGTTCAAGAGAAAGTTTCAATACTAGAATCCACACAAAATCAAGAGTTCAAGTCCTGCAATATATCCCAAGAGTCTTAACAATACAGGATTCAAGGCAGGCAAGAGTTCAAGATTCACGAAAAGTCCAGGAAGAATGTATGTCAGGAATGAATCTGAGCATGAGGAGATATCTAGCAGCTCAGATTCAGAAAGGGAAAAGCCTGAACAGGGGGAGGCACCCTCCCTAGTGAGCTTGGATATGGCTAGGCCTTCTTCCCAAGACCTTGGCTCACAGACGGCTCAACCTGAACGCCCCCCTTTCCTCCTCCATGAGGACCCAGGTTTCATGGGAGGATGAGAGTGAAGGGCATGACTTGAGGGATGCTAGGGTCCGTCACAGAGCAAAGCGGTAAAAGTTAGAGGCGGAGCTCAGATGCTCCACCAGGTTGGCTGTGCATGAAAGCTTACATAGGAGGGAGCCGCCGTAAGGGAGGGCCATCCCTCCACAGGTAGTCTGGCTGAGAAGTTCTTGCCCAGACTGCTGGCAACTTCTCTAACTTCCACTTCGGCTCGTCTATTGATATTCGTAATTGTGTGGATTAGCTGTCTTCATTGTAGTCTGAGAATTTCCTAGAATTTGCATTTGTAAGGAAGCTAGTCATTAACTAATAAAGTAGTGACACTGAAGCCTAGTATCCTAGAGTGTGTTAATTGCAAAGGGGGAGGACGAAGGAACGTGACAAAGTATTCCAGACAACTAAGACATTGTTCCCAGCAAAGGTTCTTCAGTTTCTGCACCAGCTTAAATACAGGGGAGGGGACTGATAAAGCTCCCCTTCCGCTAAAGCTCCCCTTCTGACGGTCTATTCTGACAAGGGAATCTGGCCAGTAAGCGGGTACTATATCTACGAGGGCATTTCTGTTCTGCCTTTGGCCTGCAATCAAATGGGAAGCTAGACAGAGCTAGGCTTCCCACAATAGGACTGGATTTTAAACTATTCTGATCTAACTCTGACTCAGACTCTGGCTCCAGAGCTATAGGGCTCACAGCACTTTGGCTAGACCTGACACTAGACTACATATAGGGTTAGGCCTACACCCCATCACACAGAAACTGCCTGATTCACCCTTTCTGTGACAATTCACTCCCACTACTGCCCCAATGCATTGATGCCACCAGGCAAATAAGAGTGTCATCACATTTTAACATAGGCGATCAGTGCTAAACGTTATGGTGCTAGAGGAAGATCTGTTGTGAGATTAATGTACTTGTGAATTATTCAGACCTCCCACAGCCATAAAGGAACCAGACAGCCAAAGCAAGGAAAGGACTGGAATTCTTAAGGTAATAGCAGACAATGTTATGTTATGCACCTGGCATCCCTAAATGTTCTAAGGTTGCTTCAGATGCCATTGATTTCCTGCAGAGGAAACACTCCTGTAAAGGAAAACATGGGATAGCAGTGCAAAGGTACTCATGGTATGAAGAATGCATATGTCCTTCTTAAGACGAACTGGGAAGTCATAATTGCTCATTTCCTGCTGTTCAGTGTGGAAATTTAAAAATAGCTCCTTAAAAAAGAACTTTAAGAACATCAAGTGCATAGGTTGTCCTCCCATCCCCCATTCCTGGGCAGGTGGAGGAGGGAAGTAAGAAGACAATCTGTAGTGCTTAAAATGGCAAAGTTCCACTGATGAATATTTGGACATCATAGCTTCTATCAACAGGGCTAGGGTGGGAATTTGAGAAATTTGTGATAATAAAAAGAGGTATAAAATGATAATAATTCAGTTTCTGTAGTAACTGAAGCCATCCATAACCCTAGAGGAATATTGTTTCAGTGCACCTGTATCTAGGTATCTTTTGTCTTATGTTACAATAAAAGGTCTATTACCATTTTAATGTATTAATGCTTTCTGCTTTGACAATACTACTGGTCCATAATAAGTAGTCTTTCAGACTAATGCACATTTACTGATGAGGGGGGGAATAAAATCATAAGCATTTAGTAGAATGTCTGCAAGACTTTTTGTAATATGTTAATGTATGCAGTTATGATGTTCATTAACTCAAAGATAATTTTAGTCACTCTGATTCTATAAACCACAGGCAATATTTTTAAAATCCATTTGTAACCAGAGGGGGAAATACGATCACCCATATTCAGCCATGGTAACTAAGTGGACACCACCTTAACGTCATATAAAACACTATGCACTCAACCTTTAGTTCTTGTATTTTAAGCTACTGCCATGTTTCCAAATGAGCTTTTTAAAAAACACAACACCCTATAAATCCTATGGGCTTCACACATCAATTGCCTGTTTGCAGTTGCACATAATTTACATGTAAATTATGTTCAAATATGACACAGGTTCTTACGTTTGTAGTTTAAAATTTTAATAAATCAATTATCATGAGTACATAAAAATGAAAATGTTCTAATAAACTTAATGCAATAACAGTTCATCTAGAAAGTTAATGTATTACAAAATGCTCTTACCAGAAACTGACGGTTTGAGGATGATCTCTGAAGAGCACTATCAATAAGATTGTCTAAGAATATTAGTTGTGCTGTACAAAAGGAATACATTTACATTTCTAAAACTAATTCATGCTGCTTATAAGGCATTTGTTTTTTATTCTAAACAACTACAGGCAGTATCCTATACTGCCGCTGTGCCTCAGAACTAGTGGAAATGAGCGGAAACACTAATTTCCACAACAGGGCAGGGCAGTGGACTTCCCTTCTGTGTTTATTACAGTTACTTATATCCTACCTTTCAGGATACAAGACAGCTTACAACTAAACTCAGCAATCATGGGTAAAATCACAATAAACACTGTTTTAAAGTGAAAAGGATCCTTTCCACAGGACAGATGGTGATAGGTGGTCATTTGGAGGGTGGGCAGACCAGCTTGACCAGGCTCTGAGGTGGTATTCACTTGCCTGCCTGCCTGCATGCCTCTCTCTTATGAGACACTTACCACAGGGCAGATGGTGGGAGATGGGCCTGGGTTGTGTATAGGGGAGAGATAATCTGGCTGGAGCATGCTCTGAGGTGGTCTTTGCCTCCTGGCCTGCCTCCCTCTCACTCTCTTTCTTCTAGGATCCTTCCCAGAGAGCAGACAGTGGCAGTGGCCTTGTCAGGGGAGAGACCAGTCCAACTGGAGCAGGCTCTGAGGCGGTATTTGCCTGTCAGCCTACCTTTCTCTAAATCCCGTTTTAAAGCTGTCTAAGTCAGTGGCCATCACCACATCTTGTAGTACTGAATCCACAAATATGTCGACTCCTGTGGGCTGGACGTTAACCTCCTGGAGTTCATTTGGGCACGCTGAGGAACACAAGACGGATTGGATCAAAGGTTTGGTTAAACGGGTGGTTCCTATTTACCCATTCTAACAGCACTGCTACAGTGTAAGGAAGAAGAAGCTTTGCTAAAACAGCTCCAGATGTCTATAACTAAAGTCTTTACCTGCAGCAAATTTAATCTCTAAAGACAGTCTCTGAATCTAAGAGAAATTGCTACTGCATTCATAAATGCTTAATGATGTAAGGTACCATAGGAGCCTCGAAAAGATTTTGTTAACATCATGTAATTGGCATTGGATTTTAAAACTTCCTTATTAACATGCGGTCTCCATAGACACCAGCAATACTGCATATGTGGACCACAATACCCCTGATCCACTCCACATTTTACGTTTAAACAGTGGAATTACTCATCTATTACCAGCATATGCCTGACTTTAATAAATATTGTTGGCGTCTAGGATTCCTCAAAAGCACAGCAAAACTTAATAAAGTTATCATTAAGTAATATTCTCCCTGTGAGCAATAACTGTTATCGGAGAGGGGGAAAACTGTCACAAAGAATGATCTTCTGTTTTAGTAGCTAAATTCCGTACACTAGTCATAAGCTAATAAGTAGAAGCATATTGCTCTTTTCAACAATAGAACAAGCTCCACCCTTCCTCCCTTGCCACCTTGTATGGAGGACCCTAGAAATACAGAGACTGACCATTATTTATCCCACCTTAACCCACTCATTAAGGGCACAAGCCTATGCATGTTTAGACAGAAAGAAGCCCTACAACTCCCAGCATTCCCCAGCCAGCCATGCTGGGGAATGCTGGGTGTTGTAGGGCTTCTTTCTGTCTAAATATGCATAGGATTGCACCCTAAGTATGTTTTAGAACAACGTGGGAAACAATCTCAGTTAGGGAGCTGTAACTGACAGGACATGGGCAGCAAAGACGACATCCATATCCAGATTTTAAAAGATTATTTAAATATAGTATTAATATTTATTGTGTAAAAGTAGTTTTTATTTTTTTGTATTGGCAATAAATGCTTAGGTCCCACTTTTTCATTGATGTGGGAAGGAAAATTAAGGTCCTTCAGCAACAGATAGAAAGCTGAAATTAGGTGCAATACACCCTGATAACTAGAAAATTCTGAAAACAGAACATGTTAATGCCTCTTGCTCAAGGGGCTACAAATTATGGCTTAGCTTCGTAGCCAAGAATCATCAAGTCCCACCATGATAGTGCAACAGTATTATAAGCAGTTTTCAACACAGGTATTTCAACACAGAAATTGATGAAGATATATCTCAGAGTGCAATCGTATACACCAGGAGTCAAAAACCTGTGGCCTTCCAGATGTTGTTAGACCGCAACTCTCCTTATGCCAGACCACTGGCCATACTGGCCAGGGCTGATAGGAGTTATAGTCCAACAACATCAGAAGGGCCATAGGTTCCCCACAGCTATACACACTCTGCTATACACACTTAGTTCGGAGTAGGGATGTCAGAAAAATCTGCTGTGGACTCAAATGAGGCCGGATTCTTTGGAATCCAGCCTCAGGAATCCGCAGCGGATCAGGACCACTTACCCTTGCTCCAGGAGGACTGGAGGTGGAACGGCCCTCGGCTGCTTCTTCCAGCCAGAGCCGTTCACCTCCTCCCTGTCCCTGCTGATTGCCTTTTAAAAAAATGTCTTAAAAAAAAAAGGCAATTGGGCGGATGTGCCCATAGACTTATAAACAAAATAGAGCAGTGAATCTTGCATATAAGCCTATGAACACATACACTTATATGCAAGATTCATGACTCTATTTGCATATAAGTCTATGGGCACATCCTCCCAATCACCTTAAAAAAAAAAAAGACATATTTTTAAAGGCAATCATCAGGGACAGGGAGGAGGCAAACGACTCTGGCTGGTAGGAGGGAAGCTAAGCGCTTCCAAGCCAGTTCTCCCCCCCCCCCCCGGAATCCGAGCAAAGCGGAACTGCTCTGGAGGATTCTGGGGGGGAGGAACGGATTGCCTCTACCCACCACAGATTCCCCACCGGAACATACAGTGGGGAATCCGTACACCCCTAGTTGGGAGTAAGTCCCATTTAACACAATGGGGCTAACATCTGAGTAAACACCTGCAGGACTGTGCAGTCAGAGCTCCCTGTAGGTTACACGAACACATGAATTTATTTTTACCTTTTTTTACTTTTAACCTGTGGTCACTTCCATGGCTTTTGGCTTTCCTAACTTTTTAGCACTATTTTTTCCCCACACACAAAAGTATATGTTTATCTAAGCCCAAATATTAAGCAACATTTACATTGCTGCTTCAAGCCTCAAAACGTGGGGAAAATCTTTTGGCTAGCATGATGCCTATTTTAATTTTCTGTTTAAAAATCTGTACTGCAAAGGAAGAATGTGGCACCTTAAAGAATTATATATATATATATATATATATTCTGCAGCATGGCTGCAATCTTATCCATACTTACCTAGGAGTAAGCACCACTGAAGTCAGTGGTTACTTCTAAGTGCATAGTTATGACTGGGAAAACACACTGAGCTTTACGAAAGGCTCTTCTTCAGTCAGCTGAAATGCAACCTTTAGTTTTTAATCGGAAATGCAAACAGTGTTACCATTTAAACTGCTAGCCTCAGTGACTGCAGGAGTTGCAGTCGGAAAGAGAGAATCAAGAACCTTCCATTCCCCCAGCCTTGTTTTTAATCTAGGTTCACTGGTAGCTTCGATTGATTAGTACAGATTGGTACAGATAACAACCATTCTCATAGAGAGAGGCTGGCTCCATTTCAAATATTTCCACATCTTTTGAATTTGCACCAATCTATTACGAACAACAGTCAAACTTAAAAACCTAATTATTGCCTCATGCCCACCACTTTAAAACACCCTGACGATTGGTTTTGTCAAACCCTGCTCTAGCAACATGAAATATACTTCATAACAGCAATCAGATCTAGCAGACAACAGCTGAATCCATGCCGCATCTCCAGTAAAATGCACAGATACTGGATTTGCCTCTTTGCACACTTTGAAGATCCTTGGATTAGGATTTCCAGTGGCATATGTCTGCTTGCACACTGCATGATGCATATACTTGTGTATATGTGTAAATCAAATACACTTATTTTATAAGGCCAACAGAGGTTATAATTTGCACTCCACAAAAAGGGCAGAAGGTAAACACAGAGAAAATAAAGATTTGTGTCCCTTAAAATGCTCTTTATAATGGCACGAAGTCACTATTTTTGTATGTTTGCTCCTACATCTAATTAATGAGAATAAAAGGAAGACTGGGTTGAGACATAATACTCCCGCTAAAACAACTTGCAATCAATTAACACTGTCAGCAGTTAAACTCAATTTTCTCCCCTGCATGTGGAGGTGAATACACAGAACAGATTGATAATTCCCATTGAGAGTGTGGCTAAGTGTTTCTAAGCAACCTTGCTCCATCATCTTCTGTGACAAAAACAAGAGAAAGAGTCTGAACTGCAGTCTGATGGAGCTATGAATACTAATGAAAAACCAAAAGGAGAATGCCTCGCAAAGGACTTCTGAACCAAAATGGAATATTGGCTTCTTTCTAAAAAATCAAATTAAAGATGAGCTTTAATTCAACCTATTCAATAGCTAAGTAAACATAGCCAAATTGTGCAATTTTCTATTCACAGTTCCATCAAATGTTATGCATTAAATCTGCCAATAGATCCGTTTCTCAGTTCCCACGTGTGATCCATATTGGCATACTCCTGAATTTTTCCCTTCCGGATTTTCATTCTCACCTTCTTGCCCCCATGTGATTTCCCAGAGTGCTCTTTAAATTCTCCTGAGTCCATAAAGTACTGAACACATAGAAGGCCGGTGTGGCATAGTGCCTAAGAGACTAAGCTACAAATCAGGAAGTCTCCAATTGAAATCTGAACTCTCCATGAACTCACTAAGGGTGCCACCCTATGCATGTTTAGACAGAAAAAGTCCTACAACTCCCAACATGCTCCACCTAGCCATGCTGGCTAGGGGGTGCTGGGAGTTGTAGGACTTTTTTATGTCTAAACATGCATAGGATTGTGCCTTAAGAGAGCAATCCCATGCCCACCAGACAGTGTCGAGGGGCGGGGGGGGGGGAGATAGGATAGTTCAGTTTCCTGGCTCCAAGCTCAGAGATAGAAACCATGTTCCTCACCCCCTTCCCATCCCCCTCATAGCCAACGCAGAGAGAATCGCTCCAGGTACCTCTTCATACTCAGAAAAAAGAGTGCAGAGACAGGGAAAAGGGTACATTCCTATGGTTGAGGAGGGGAGGAGCCCGGGGCGGCTGCCTTATGCTGTTTCCTATGGCTGCCCTGGCCTCCTTCCCTCCCCCCTCCATGGCATCACTGCTAGATGGGCGAAATCGCCCGTCTAGCAGAAATGCAGCCTAACTGGAACGCGGAGCCACCGCTCTCCTCCTGCCCTGCTTTGGATACTCGGCAGCCTCCGAGCTTGGAGGCTCCTAACTATCTGGATAGGGTTGCGCCTAAGTGGCTTTAGGCAAGCCAGTCTTTCAGCCTTAGTCCACCACCACCGCATACTATAGGGCTAATAGTACTGACTTACCTTACAGGGTTGTTGAAGGGATCACAATTAGAGAATGCATATGAAGCACTTTGAACATTTGAAAGCACTATATAAATATTAAGAATTATTCTTGAAGCAATTCTGGGGATTTGCTGCAAACGCTATTTAAACAGCAACTGCTACCAGTTAAGTAAAAGCGCACTATTTCCCTTTATCCCTACTGTTCTTCCCTTGGGTGCTTCCAGACTACCAATCAAGACATCGTGCACCTATTCCATCTTTCCCTCCTAAACAATTTTTTCTGGTAAGTAAAAAGATGGAAGGAACAGTGGGAAAATACAGACAGGTTACAAATGGAAAGCGACATCATCTGGACCTCCTACAAAATTCTGTGAATGAAGCAGGGCGATTGCATGATAAAAGCCTCATCTGGCTTTAAAACAGCAAGCTGGGAATGGTTTTGCATTGAAAGGTGGGCTATAAATACAAAAAACATTTTATTTTACTTCAAATGCATAAATAAAATTCCGTGCCCCAAATCACCAAATCTCCCAAACTTGGAAGAGTTTAATAAGTTTGAAGTTTCATAAGGAGGAAATCATTCTGAAGGACCAGTGCTTTATACTGATTGATGTGGGGCTCTGCCATCCAAATCATTAGCAACCCTTCCCGCTGGATGATGATTGGGTGAGAAGATTGGCTGACCTGCATGCATGGATCCTGTGTTCAGGCACTTACCACAGCAGTGTGAGATCACCTTGCTAAATGGTAAGTACAAATGAGGACTTAAAAACCATTATCAGCTGTTATCTCAACATGGGACTAGAAATGTGAGTAATAATTACAGCATAATGAGAGAAGCCATTCAGTGTCACTTTATGCAACATTTACTGAAGTCCAGGATCCCCCTCCCTCTCTCTCTGAACCAAAATAATGTGCATTTGTGCACATGCATTCGCACACAAATAAATACAGGGAAATTACAAAATGTCTCCCTCTTTAATCTTTACCTAAGTCACCACTTTACATATAGCCATATGGATCCTGAAAAAGAATCTTAAAACAGAGTGATGTCTTAATGCTGACAGGGGAAAATGTTTCCTTGCTGTAGCCAGACTATGGAGAAGTCCCAAGTAAGCACAGTGCTCAAACACTGGCAGTCCCATAAGCCATGATCATCAAGCACCTAATTAATTTGTCTCTAGGGACAGTCTTTGATAATCAAACTATAAATCATTCACCCAACTCAAGACAACAAGTTATTTGCTTCATCGGATGCTCACAAGCAGGAGGGATATAAAAAGCCAGCATTTGAAACCAATCTCAGTTCATACTTAGTATAACACATGACAAGGAAAAGTGATGCAGGGAGCAATCCTACAGTCACTAACCACTGTCTAGAGGGCCACTGTATTTTTCGGTTTCTGGAAACTGAGGTTGGAGCCCTGGCTCCGAGCTCAGTTCCCAAGAACCGTGCTCCCCGCCCCCACCCCTTCATAGCTGGCACGATTCTTCCCAGTCTCCATGCTCAGAAACAAAAGCATGGAGAGGGCAAAAAGGGGGCGGTCACAGGGGTGGGGAGGAGACTGTGGAAGCTGCCTTACGGGGTTTCCTATGTGCCATGCAGCCTCCTGCCCCTGCTCCGAAGTCCCCAGCTAGACACATGAAATTGCGCATATAGCCGAAAATGCAGGTCAGCTGGAACATGGAGGAGATGCCACAGATGGAGGACAGAATACTGGGATCTGATAACATTGCAGCTGAGTCCACAGCTCCACTCGAACCAAATCAAATTTGGTACTACATCGCTACCTGCCGCTAACATTTCCTAACACAAATGTTCCTAGTGTTTCTCTCTCAAGAGATTCCTTTTACACATACTATTTGAATAGCTCTCTACATTTAACTCTGTTAAGAATGTCACTGGCCATTTTGTCTTACAGACTAAGGACAGATACTGAACCTGAAGCTCAAATATTTTGGCCACCTAATGCGAAGAGAAAACTCTCTGGAAAAGACCCTGATGCTGGGAAAGACTGAAGGCAAAAGGAGAAGGGGACGGCAGAGGATGAGATGGCTAGATAGCATCACTGATGCAATGAATATGGACTTGAGCACGAGAGCACAGGACAGGAAGGCCTGGCATGCTGTGATCCATGGGGTCACGAAGAGTTGGAATGACTTAACGACTGAACAACAACAACAACTATCTTCATAGGACTGCATCCTAATTTTCCTTTAAGTTTTATATAAGTCTTTTATATATGGTTGCTTACACTTTAGATTTAATTTTTAGCGAGAGCAACAAATATCTCTTTGTAAACAAATCTGCAAATATATTGATTCAAGAAGATACAAGGAAAACATAAGAGAAGTTGCTCTATATTATTATACAGAAGACAATTTTCAGATATTTTCTGTTGCACTTGTGTCAGTGAAGTCTGTAATACTGATTGGCTGAGCTTGGTGTGGTAACATAGAATGTTCATGAACACCCAAACTTTGGGGACATTGTTTAGGGACCAGGGATGGCACAACACCATACACCTTAAGTGAGAGAATGGGACACTATCTGAAGGAAGAAAAACCTCAGGTAAACCCGAAGTAGGAATAGATGAATCAGTTGAACTCTAGTCAGTTTCACATGTATTTATTACATTTCTAAACTGCCCATCAGCAAACATAGAACCATAAAATACAATAACAGAGTAAAACATAGTATTAAAGCCATCAGTTTAAAACAGAATAAAAACAGTAGGAACCAAGATAAAAGCCAGCAGAAGTACAAAGATTTAAAAACACAGGAACACATTTTTTAAAAAACTGAAGGGCTAAAAAGGGCTATATTTTGTCATTACTCTGTTCCTTCCAACTTCTGAATAAGTCTGCAATTAAAATCACACACATGAGAATGCACGTTTATTTTTGTATACAACTTTCCCTAATATGCACATTTTTGTGCACAATTCCCTAATATATGCATGCAATTTGTATGGAATTCTTGAGCTGAGAAGTCCGTCCCAATATTCAGAGAAGTGGAAGTGCAAATTAGGTCAGTTCACTTTAAAAAGTAAGTGCAAATTAGATCTATATTTTTAAGCAAATTCGCTTAAAAATATAGACAAAACAAAATTCTCCTCCATCCTTAGCGTTAAGAACAGGAGAAGCTTCAAGGGGTACACAGAAGACTGGGTAGGGGTTCCAGAAGTAGGGAAGGTAAGAGGTAGGAGGCCCAGAGATGACATGGCAACAAGGGTCAAAAAGTGGTCACATTTTTATGTGAACCAACCAGTTCCTGGGCTGCCGTTTTGTTCTGGTCTAGCAAAGACAGGAAGTAGCCCTCAACATAAAGCCATTTCCTTTCTGCTCCAGTGCCCTACATGTCACAAAAGCTTCTCACACAATTGCACTCCTATGAAAACTGATCTTGAAGGAATTGTGTTTATTAAACTACTCTTTCAGACTTTTCTTTTAGCAGTCACTGTAGACTGAAATCAAGATAAGATGAGCCAGGGAGGCTCATGCCTATGTTCCAATTAGGATCTAATCAGCAACTGCTGCTTCATACAAATCTGATTTAGAGCTGCTGCAAAAGAGGCGGCAAAAGAGGGTTTACTGCTAGCAAAATGATTGTGAGACCTAACAGATGAAAAGTGATTTTCCTCTTGGAAAAATCAAATTTTGCGCTCCAAGCAATTCCCCAGTAATTAACTGAACCTAAAGAAGTTTTCAGGTTTTTACAAATGCTTCCAAATTTAGTTCCCATAATCTAAGACAAAATGTGTAATTCTAGACACACATAAATATTCAGGATAGAAGCGCTTCATGAAAATTTGCCAGGTCATGTAGAAACCATCATAAAGCCACTAAGGCTTTGTATACGTACACTGAGCATCTTCTAAAGCTCCATGCAGGCAGGGGCTTCCTGTTCTTTTCTACAAAGGTAAGTTCTCTATTCATGAATATAAATTCCACATTATACATGGAATCTTTCTGCTGATTAGGCAGATGGTTGTGACCCAGAATTTGAGAGGAGGACCTCTTCTTGACCCTGGTGCGTTCTACAGTTTAGGAGCACCTTCGTTCAGCGTAAGGCATGCTCTTAGAGTTGGTAACTGTCAATAACAATAAATGAAGAGAAAGGATCCACTGGAGAGATAGGAAGGGCAGCAAAAGAGCCCAAATCTGCCAACCACTATCTTAAACAATAGCCTTCAGCCTTGGCAGACATGCCACCAACTTTAGCCCAAACGTGCATTTAGGAACGTGCTTCTTAATTTCTTACCATTTATTTATATGGCGCTTGTACAGCTGGTGTGACCCACTTTGCGTCAAGCTGTGATCCAGTAGTGGATCTTGACCTGCCAGTTGAACCTGAGGGCTGTCGGACTATAACCCCCATCTTCCCCAACCAACATAATCACTGGCTGTTTGTTGGGGTGATGGGAGTTGTAGTCCAACACATCTAGAGAGCACCAGGGTGGGAAAGACTGACCTAAACATGGTACACAGTAAATCTGACCAGCCCAAATTGGTAAACTGCCATGTCCAAGATCCACCTTCTCTAAGGTAGACAGATGTGGAGCTCAATATCATGAGAAAAATGTAACGTGTTGAAATCTTTCTGCATTTCCATGCAGATGTATAACAAAACCATGATTACTGAGTCATACCTCCGTGTAAAGTCTATCACTTTTGCGTATACGTTAAGTTATGGGTGTGCCGAAAGGAATATCCCATAGCATACAAAACAAAGCAAATCATCAATCTGAGTATCTTTAAATTACTTGTATGACTCCTGACAATAAGTGACTGCTCCCATTTGCCAGCTGGCAAACGCTGACACACAGAAAAATTATTTCAGAAATTCCTTAGGGATATTTTTCCTCTTATACTTTGCTTGTCATGCTGTCACAGAAGACATGATCCAGTTCCTAACAAAATGTGTGGGGGCAGTTGTTGAGTTTGCACAGCTGGCTGTGGCACAACAACGGGAAGCTCTCCATACCATCTAGCATGGCATCTAAGAATCTGGACTATAGCTGGCTTAAGCATGTTGGGCTTTGCTCATGGTGCACAAAAAATCTGGCTGAAGATAGGCCACTGTTTGGAGGGGTTGCCCTTGTGTGTGTGGTGGGCGGGCGGCAGGATTGGAGACAGTAAGAACAACCCTACTGGCAAAAAGGCCAACTCATCAGGGGGATACGCAATGGTGTGCTTGACCCTCTATCCATCTAAGTGTCTGGAAAGTGTCAGAATAATCAGAATACCTCTTGTTAATGCCTACAACATCACAGGGTAAAATGGACCCATCCACCCCCAAGCAGGGGGTTGAAGCATTGCATTGAGCCCAAAATTATACTGGCACCCTGATTTTTCCTCATTGTCAAAATGTCTTTAAAGCCAAAACCATGTAGTCCAATCTGGTAATGATCTCTGTCACTTAATAACTGTAATAGCTGAAGTTACTTTGTCACACTGCAAACCATCAATGTTTAAAATCCTTATGCTTATAAGCACTATTTCTGCAACAGCATCTTCAGTGCATTTTGGAAATAGTCATGAGGGATGCATTTTAAGCATCCTATCTTACCCTCCCACATGTTGAGTTGACTAGTGGGATTAGTTTCAAATAAGTACTTAACTTTTGTCAAGTGTTTGGTTCAGCCAAGGAATGGTGCTGGAGCCGGTGACAACTCTATCAGGTTTTTACTTGTTTATGAGACGCGGCACTCGCGGTACATCCTAATTGGCAAGCTTGGTTTTTCCCAGTCGGTGTGCAATCTCTGATAAAGCATTAATCATCTCAAGGTTTCATCCAAGCCCATTGACAGAAATTGTGAAATGTAATTTAGCTTTGGGAATAGAATTAATGTTTTCTAATAGCTCTAAGCTATTCTGTGATTTATTGGTTTCATTGCTTGAGGATTTTTTTATAATCTAAATTGGTTGATTACAAATTATACACAACAGTATGTATTATAAATAGGAATTATGAGTCTAGTGGAGACCATACTGAGTGCTTTAGCTTCATGTATGCTGGTGCAGATTAGGAGCTACAGGGAAATATGAAGTGGATCATGCCCACACATTGTCCTCCCTACTCATTCATTTTGGGAAGCTGCCCTCTGTTTGGAGGTTTCTTTTTTATTCATAAGACCAAGATAATTTTGCTATATTTAATACTACTAAAATCAGAAATTCTCAGGACAAGGAGAAAGAGGTGGCTGAAAGTAAAGGAAAGTGATATGCCTTAGTGATATGAACTTTTCAGGGTTCCCATACTGCATTTAGCCTGCTTCTCTAATAAAGAGAACTAAAGATACAGCAGACTGTGGGAAACAGTGGTAGAAGCAACTGTCCTACAGAAGTTATATGAAACATACATACAGATAGAATAACAGATATAGAGCAAAGGCATGTAGGGATCCAAAGTAAATAGGTTGAGGGTATGCTAAGGGTAAGACCCACTGGTGAGAATTGTTGCAACAAACAAAATGCCTTAATACAATTTCAGTGCTTTAACAGGGGCATGTTACGTTAAATTGGAAACACTGGCTGGGCTCACACAACATGAAAACCCACACTCAAGGTTGTCGCTGAACCATGGGTGGTTCTTGAACCATTCGTTGTTGTGTTCTGTGAACCTAGCCATGCTTATTGGGTTGTGAACTGTGGGTTGTTTGTGGTTAACAAACCATGGTTTGTTAGCATGGCTGGGTTCATTCAACACAACAACCCACGGTTCAATGACAACGCATGCTCAGACTATAATCAATCTTGAGGGTGAACTGTCGTATTGTGTGAACCCAGTCAACGTCAAATAATAGACACAAACTTCTTTTGTAAACACAGACAGTTAGATCCAGATTTACGCTAGATCAACTGTGCTGATGGAAGTGGACTTCCCTGCCCCCTCCTTTCCACAGCAACCCCTCCAGTCCCCTGAAAATGCTGTTAGGAGACCCTGCTGAATGGGGTAAGCTGTGGAATGTGGACAGGAGGGATCCCCAAAAATTATGTGAAGGGAACTTCTATGAGCAGAGCCCTTCCTCTCCCAGAAGGTCCCTTCCTCTTCAAGATGGCAGATCCAACCCTATGACTTCACTGGAATCTATTTCACCTTACTAGCAGATCAATACAGTTTTGTTTTGTTTTAAAAGACTAGATTGATTAAAAATGCTACAACTTTGACAGTGGAACCTTACACATTACACATTCAGACTCCACATAGGTATCAGTAACATAACTTTATTGAACAGTTTTATACAGCTCCCTGGCAAGGCTCTAAATCGAGGCCTGCAGCAGGGTCCAAGGGAAAAGATGGAGGGAGAGGGGGAGTACTAGTCTGTCCTTAAGGAGACACTGCACACTTAATTCACTGTGTCTGAATACAATGCACCTACCATACTGAAGATATATTGAAGCATGAAAAGGTTATTTAAAGCCAATCTCCTAATACTGACATCTAATTAGTCGTGATATTTAACTTACATTTGGATTATAAAAATTGCAGCAAAACTAACCAGAAAGCAGCCACAGTGAAATGGACTGAAGAACAGTTCATTTTATAATGAAACAAGTATGAAATCTGGTGATTCTTAATACGTCCCATGGACGGGTACAAAGTTTTTGTGATTTCCAGCAGCCCTCAGTGGGGGGAAATTCTGTCCCAATTAAACAGCTTAGTACTTAGCTAGCTGAAAGGAAGGCATCCATTGATTTCAATTTATGAATAAGCACTAAGAATCACACAATGCACAACAAGCCCCATGTTTTAGAGCAACATGTTTAAGCGTCCAATAAATTTCAGGCATCCCTGCTGTTTTCAGCCTTTCAGCAAAATGGCAAATATATATCACCACGGGAAACAGCTGCTTGCCATTTTTTCAAATGAGTCTGTTAACAGCACTCCTCTTTTAGAAATATTGCTGAATACCAACACATACGCGCGCGCAAACACACACACACAACCCCTCTCTCTCTCTCTCTCTCTCTCTCTCTCTCTGCAGAAATAATGAACGTTAATGTCATCTGTCAGTTTGGAATATGTTGTCAAGAGGGGCAAACTTTAATCAAAATAACCTTAAGCACTACTTAAGAGGCCTCGAGAGCTTCAGCAAGTCAAATTAGCCAGTGTGAGTATTTGTGGGCTGGGGAAAAGGAAAATCCTTCAAGGGATTCAAATCATAAGGCTGATAACACTCTCAAATGGACACAGTTCCACCTAACTGAAAATCATTGAAAATGTTTTCCATATGACTCAGAGTATGGGCAAACATTTTACCACGCCTTTATTACAGGTACATTCCTCCTTGCTGTCAGTTGACCTTCCATGTGTGAGACATGTCCATTCCTTTTACTGGCCCCTCTTGCTCTTATATGCTAGTATCCACTTAGAACTTATCCTAACAAGAGACTTTCTGTTGCTCAAGCACACGTCTGCACAGAAAACAAAGTGTGAGCCAGTTATGCACAGAAATAGGCAGCATACAGCAAGTTCCATAACAAAAGTGGCACTTGTTCACATTACAGCAAAACACCATCTGAAATTACTTCCACTTCTGATTTGTTTGCTCTTCTTGAGTAGAAGTATGCTACTGACTGAGCCATGTCTGTTGTACTAGAGTAAGACACATGAAGCCCTTTCTCCCCAAGAAAGGTCTATGGTCAAAATACATTGTGTATTCTTCATAAAATAAACTGCTGCTTTCTTGTACCAGCTTGGTAGTGAATTCCATAGTTTAACAATGCACTGGTGATGCTGAGGATGCAACCTGTCACCTTCTGCCCATCCACCTTGGAGCAGGCCTTGAGGGGCTGGCTACCTGCTGTTGCGCCATAGAGACAGATTGGAGATGGTGCTGGTGTACCGCCCACCCTGCTGCCCAGCATCCTCCCTGACTGAGCTGGAAGAGGCAGTCTTGAGTGTGGTGTTGGAGGAACCCAGGACGGTGGTTCTGGGTGACTTCAACTTCCATGCTGAGACTGTCTCAGGACTTCATGGTCTCCATGACAACCATGGGGCTGTCTAAGTTTGTCATTGGCCCAACACATGAAGCAGGGCATACCCTTGATTTGGTTTTTGCTCTAAGTTGTGAGTTGGGTGGTCTGAAGATTGGAAGGGGGAGCATGTAACCCCATTGTCATGGTCAGACCATTTCCTGGTGAGGTTTGAATTCAATGTTACTTCCCTCCTGCAGTGGTGGGTGGCCTATTCGGATGGTCCACCCCAGGAGACTGATGGAATCCAATGGATTTCTGAATGCTCTTGGGGATTTTCCAGTGGAGAGAGCTGTTGATCCAGCCGAGGCCATAGTCGCACTGTGGAATTGATGTGGAGGGCCTTCAACTCAATTGCACCTGAGTGCCTTCTCCAGCACTGTAGAGCCCACTCTGCTCCTTGGTACTGGGGAGCTGCATGCAGCAATGAAACAGGCTGGACATCGGCTAGAGCACAAATGGTGTAAGACACAAACCAAAGATGACCAAGCACAGACTCTAGAGCACATAATCGTGCCTATTGTGTGGCGGTGCAGGCAGCAAAGAAGACCTATTTTGCTGCCTCTATTGCATCCTTCTGTAGCTGTCCAGCAGAACTCTTCCGGGTGGTATGTTGTTCAGTTGTTCAGTCGTGTCCGACTCTTCGTGACCCCATGGACCATAGCACGCCAGGCCTTCCTGTCCTGCGCTCTCTCCCGGAGCGTGCTCAAGTTCATATTAATTGCATCCGTGATGCTATCTAGCCATCTCATCCTCTGCCGTCCCCTTCTCCTTTTGCCTTCAGTCTTTCCCAGCATCAGGGTCTTTTCCAGGGAGTTTTCCCTTCGCATTAGGTGGCCAAAATATTTGAGCTTCAGCTTCAGTATCTGTCCTTCCAATGAGCACTCAGGGTTGATTTCCTTTAGGATGGACTGATTTGACCTCCTTGCAGTCCAGGGGACTCGTAAGAGTCTTCTCCAGCACCACAGTTCGAAAGCATCCATTCTTCGGCGCTCAGCCTTCCTTATAGTCCAGCTCTCACAGCCATACATTACTACTGGGAAAACCATAGCTTTGATTAGAAGGACCTTTGTCGGCAAGGTGATGTCTCTGCTTCTTACTATGCTGTCTAGGTTGGCCATAGCTTTCCTCCCAAGGAGCAAGCGTCTTTCAATTTCATGGCTACAGTCACCGTCTGCGGTGATCTTGGAGCCCAAGAAAGTAAAATCTCTCACTGCTTCCATTTCTTCCCCTTCTATATGCCAGGAAGTGATGGGGCCAGATGCCATGATCTTAGTTTTTTTAATGTTGAGTTTCAAACCAGCTTTTGCACTCTCCTCTTTCACCCTCAACAAGAGGCTCTTGAGATCCTCTTCGCTTTCTGCCATGAGGGTGGTATCGTCTGCATATCGGAGGTTGTTGATAATTCTCCCAGCAATCTTAATTCCGACCTCTGATTCATCCAACCTGGCATTTCTCATGATGTACTCTGCATATAAGTTAAATAAGCAGGGTGACAATATGCAGCCTTGTCGTACTCCTTTCCCAATTTTGAACCAATCGGTTGTTCCATGTCTGGTTCTTACTGTTGCTTCTTGACCCTCGTACAGGTTTCTCAGGAGAGAGGTAAGGTGGTCTGGTACTCCCATCACTTTAAGAATTTGCCACAGTTTGTTGTGATCCACACAATCAAAGGCTTTAGCGTAGTTGTTAATGTCAGGAGCGGCCTGGCAGCCTCTTTCAGTCTACTCCAATAGCTAACTCAAGATACAGACGAAAGGATTCTTTTCAAGGCTTTAATCCTTTTACAACTTAATGACTCTTTCAGATGCTAATCACCAGCAACTAAGCAAGGAACAGCAGAGTAGCCTATGCTGCAGGTTAGGCAGTTGGTCCCTGTTTGCAGGAGAATTACGGGAAGACCCTGAACTTATGGGCTGGGGAGAGATCCTCCCTCTTTCCCTTGGGTCCTCGGGACGTGACCATTGCTTGTGCGCCAAACAAGCGGAATGCCTCCTTTCTGTGCCCTCCAGCTGTCGTCGCTCCCGGCGTCGGCGTCGAGCATCCAGCAAGCCCCCTCCAGCACTCTCTCACTGCCAGGGTCACTATCTATCTCAGGAATGCTGGCAGGAGGAATCTCTGCCAGCTGCTGTGCCTGTGAGAGATGAGCGCGCTCCTCTCCCACGGATTGCTGTTCCTCCTCAGAATCAGAACTGGTCTGGGGTTCTATCGGCTCAGTTTCCACCCTGACAGTTAACACCCTCCCCAGCAAATGGGGCCCTGTCCCTGTCGAGGACCCGCTGTGACCTTTCTGCATCACACTTTGAGAACAAAATAACTTGTCTCCACAGCGAACTTGATGCTGTTGTTATCACAGTTCCAGTCGAGGTGTCTGATGCTACCATCTGCCCAATTTTGTGGGATCAGTTCCAGTTCCTGATGCTGTGGACAAGGTGCTTGCAGTAATGTGGCCTACCACATGCCCTCTCAATCCCTGCCCCTCTTGGCTAATAGCTAGCCGAGGAGGTATGACTGGGTGGGTTCAGGGAGTGAGAAATGCTTCCCTGTGGGAAGGGGTGGTCCCTGCTCTCCTTAAGGAGGCAGTAGTGTGTCCACTCCTGAAGAAGGCCACTCTGGATCCAACCGTATTAGACAACTACCATCCAGTCGCAAATACCCCTTTTCTAGGGAAGGTACATGAGAGGGTTGTGGCGGAGCAACTGCAGGCACTCTTGGAGGATACTGATTATCTAGACCCATTCCAGTCTGGGCTTCGATCTGGTTATGGGACTGAATCAGCCTTGGTCACCCTGATGGATGACTTTATCAAGAGAGAGTCAGGGGAAGTGCAATCCTGTTAATTCTGCTCGATCTCTCATCAGCTTTTGATACCATCAACCATGGTATCCTCCTGGATCGACTCCGTGGGATGGGTGTTGGAGGCACTATGTTACAGTGGTTCCGGTCCTACCTATGGGGTCAATTTCAGAGAGTAACATTGGGTGACTATTCCTCGGCCCCTTGGCAATTGATCTATGGGGTGCCGCAGGGCACCATCTAGTCCCCAATGTTGTTCAACATCTATATGAAGGCGCTGGGAGTGGTCATTAGGGGATTTGGAGCTAAATGCCATCAGTATGGTGATGACTCACAGTTCTTTCTCCCTGTGACATGTGAATCTGGAGACGCTGTGCAAGTCGTAGATCAGTGTCTAAACTCAGTAATAGGCTGAATGAGGGCCAATAAACTGAAACTCAATCCTGGCAAGACAGAAGCCCCGTGGTAGGGTGGGTTCCCAAGTCCGGGAGACAGGCACATTGCCTATTCTGGATGGGGTTGCGCTCCCTCTGAAAGATCAAGTTCGTAGTCTGGGGGTTCTCCTAGATCCATCATTGTCACTGGAGGCTCAAGTAGCCGCTGCGGCTCGGAGTGCCTTTTACCAGCTTCGGCTAGTTCACCAGCCATGGCCTCTCCTGGACAGGGATAGCTTGTCCACAGTGGTACAGGCATTAGTAACCTCAAGCCTGGATTACTGCAATGCGCCCTATGTGAGGCTGCCCTTGAAGGTGGTCTGGAAGCTGGAGCTGGTGCAGAATGCAGCAGCTCGGCTGTTGTCGGGAGCTGCCGCTTTTCAGCATGTAACTCCTCTGCTGAGGAAACTGCACTGGCTGCCTAATCACTACTGGGCCAGATTTAAGGTATTAGTACTAGTGTACAAAGCCCTAAACAACTTGGTACCACGATACCTGAGGGAGCGCCTTCTTCTTTACCAATGTGCCCAGTCACTGAGGTCATTGGAAAGTTTGCTCCTGGTGGTTCCACATAAACCTATAGCCCAGTTAGAGTCCACCAGAAAGAGAGCCTTCAGCATAGTGGCCCCCTTCCTGTGGAATTCCCTGCCTTTGGAGGTCAGGCAGACACCAACATTTTGTTGCTTTCGGCGCCTCCTGAAGACGTTATTATTTCGAGAGGCCTTCCCTGAGTGACCAGCTGCAGTTTATTATGTTCAGAATCTGTTCTTTTAACATGTTTTAATTCTTTTAATTATGGGTTTTTATTCTTTTATCTTGCTGCTCACCGCTCCAAGATCTTTGATGTGGAGTGGTATATAAATACCGTAAATAACAAACACATAAATAAATAAAAGCTTAACTTTGAAGTTATGGTTTTTATATAATGTTTTACTGTATTGTTTTATGGCTTTAAGCTTTGTCTTGTAAACCGCTCAGACAGCTTCGTCTAATGTGTGGTATAGAAATGTAATAAATAAAATTAAATAAATCATATACTCTAGAACTGAGAATATATGCTCCTCCTTTTCTTTGAATCCTGACAAGTGATCCAACAGGTTCAAGGACTCCAGACCCCTCTCTATTATCTGTAGAGAAAAGAAAAAGCATTGCTGCCACGGCTTGTGAGTGGACTTCATAGTCCCTTCACAAAGACCAATGATAGCCAGGAAGATGTTTGGCTAAAACATAGTGAAAATCTTTGTACAGATAAACAGTCAAATCTGGCTGTGTAAACAAGCCACTCCCCTTCATGGATCACTGCCTTGTTGTGGCGAAGGGGCTTGCGTAACTCAGTGAAGCCATAAGCTATGCCGTGCAGGGCCACCCAAGACGGACAGGTCATGGCAGAGAGTTCTGACAAAATGTGGTCCACTGGAGAAGGAAATGGCAACCCACTCCAGTATACTTGCCAAGAAAACCCCATGGAACGTATCACAAGGCTAAAAGAGATGACACCGGAAGATGAGCGCCTCAGGTCAGAAGGTGTCCAATATACTACTGGGGAAGAGCAGAGGGTATTTCCAAGTAGCGCCAGAAAGAGTGAAGTGGCTGGGCCAAAGCCGAAAGGACACTCAGCTGTGGATGTGTCTGGTGGTGAAAAGAAAATCCGATGCTGTAAAGAACAACATTGTTTAGGAACCTGGAATGTCAGATCAATGAATCAAGGTACGCTGCAGGTGGTCAAACATGAGATGGCAAGATTGAACATCGACATCTTGGGAATCAGCGAACTAAAATGGACAGGCATGGGCGAATTTAATTCAGGTGACCATCGTATCTACTATTGTGGGCAAGAATCCCTTAGAAGAAATGGAGTAGCACTCATAGTCAACAAAAGGGTGGGAAAAGCAGTACTGGGGTACAATCTTAAAAATGATAGAATGATCTCAGTACGAATCCAAGGCAAACCATTCAACATCACAGTAATTCAAGTCTATGCCCCAACCACTGAGGCCAAAGAAGCTGAGGTTGATCGGTTCTATGAAGACCTACAACACCTTCTAGAACTAACACCAAAAAAAGATGTCCTCTTCATCATAGGGGATTGGAATGCTAAAGTAGGAAGTCAAGAAATCACCGGGATAACAGGCAGGCATGGCCTTGGTGTACAAAATGAAGCAGGACAAAAGCTAATAGAGTTTTGCCAAGAGAACACGCTGATCATAGCAAACACTCTTTTCCAACAGCACAAGAGACGACTCTACACATGGACATCACCAGATGGTCAATATCGAAATCAGATTGATTATGTCCTTTGCAGCCAAAGATGGAGAAGCTCTGTACAGTCAGCAAAAACAAGACCTGGAGCTGACTGTGGCTCAGATCATGAGCTGCTTCTTGCAAAATTTCGGCTTAAATTGAAGAACGTAGGGAAAACCACTAAACCATTCAGATATGACCTAAATCATATACCTTATGAATATAAGGTATCTATTCCTCACAGTGGAGGTGAGGAATAGATTTCAGGGATTAGACCTGATAGACAGAGTGCCTGAGGAACTATGGACGGAGGTCCGTAACATTGTTCAGGAGGCAGCAACGAAATCCATCCCAAAGAAAAAGAAATGCAAGAAAGCCAAGTGGCTGTCTGATGCGGCTTTACAAGTAACTGAGGAAAGAAGGGAAGCGAAAAGCAAGGGAGAAAGGGGAAGATATATCCAACTGAATGCAGAGTTCCAGAGAATAGCAAGGAGAGACAAGAAGGCCTTCTTAAATGAACAATGCAAAGAAATCAAGGAAAACAACAGAATGGGAAAGACTAGAGATCTCTTCAAGAAAATCAGAGATCTCAAGGGAACGTTTTGTGCAAAGACGGGCATGATAAAGGACAAAGAAGGCAGGGACCTAACAGAAGCAGATGAGATTCAGAAGAGGTGGAAAGAATACACAGAAGAACTATACAGGAAAGATCTTAATGTCCTTGATAGCCATGATAGTGCGGTCACTGAACTTGAGCCGGACATTCTTGAGAGTGAAGTCAAGTGGGCCTTAGGAAGCAATAGTAACAACAAAGCTAGCGGAGATGACAGTATTCCAGCTGAGCTATTTAAAATCCTAAAAGATGATGCTGTTAAAGTGCTGCATTCAATATGCCAATAAATTTGGAACACTCAGCAATGGCCGCAAGACTGAAAAAGGTCAGTTTACATTCCAATTCCAAAGAAGGGCAACGCCAAAGAGTGTTCAAACTACCGCACAATTGCGCTCATTTCACATGCCAGCAAGGTGATGCTCAAAATCCTACAAGCTCGGCTTCAGCAGTATGCGAATCGAGAACTACTGGAAGTACAAGCTGGGTTTCGAAAAGGCAGAGGAACTAGAGATCAAATCGCCAACATTCGCTGCATCATGGAGAAAGCAAGAGAATTCCAGAAAAACGTCTATTTCTGCTTCATTGACTACGCTAAAGCCTTTGATTGTGTGGATCACAACAAACTGTAGCAAATTCTTAAAGTGATGGGGGTACCAGACCACCTTACCTGTCTCCTGAGAAACCTGTATGAGGGTCAAGAAGCAACAGTAAGAACCAGACATGGAACAACCGAGTGGTTCAAAATTGGGAAAGGAATACGACAAGGCTGCATATTGTCACCTGGCTTATTTAACTTATATGCAGAGTACATCATGAGAAATGCCAGGTTGGATGAATCAGAGATCGGAATTAAGATTGCTGGGAGAATTATCAACAACCTCCGATATGCAGACGATACCACCCTCATGGCAGAAAGCGAAGAGGATCTCAAGAGCCTCTTGTTGAGGGTGAAAGAGGAGAGTGCAAAAGCTGGTTTGAAACTCAACATTAAAAAAACAAAGATCATGGCATCTGGCCCTATCACTTCCTGGCATATAGAAGGGGAAGAAATGGGAGCAGTGAGAGATTTTACTTTCTTGGGCTCCAAGATCACCGCAGACGGTGACTGCAGCCATGAAATTAAAAGACGCTTGCTCCTTGGGAGGAAAGCTATGGCAAACCTAGACAGCATAGTAAGAAGCAGAGACATCACCTTGCCGACAAAGGTCCGTCTAATCAAAGCTATGGTTTTCCCAGTAGTAATGTATGGCTGTGAGAGCTGGACTATAAGGAAGGCTGAGCGCCAAAGAATGGATGCTTTCGAACTGTGGTGCTGGAGAAGACTCTTACGAGTCCCCTGGACTGCAAGGAGGTCAAATCAGTCCATCCTAAAGGAAATCAACCCTGAGTGCTCATTGGAAGGGCAGATGCTGAAGCTGAAATATTTTGGCCACCTAATGCAAAGAGAAAACTCTCTGGAAAAGACCCTGATGCTGGGAAAGACTGAAGGCAAAAGGAGAAGGGGACAGCAGAGGATGAGATGGCTAGATAGCATCACCGATGCAATGAATATGAACTTGAGCACGGTCCGGGAGAGAGCACCGGACAGGAAGGCCTGGCGTGCTATGGTCCATGGGGTCACGAAGAGTCGGACACGACTGAACAACTGAACAAAACAAGCCACTTCTCATATTATCGTACTATCTTGTGCTTATTGAACAAGCACAAACTCTCTGGTAACTATTCAACAAAGCTCTCCTGCAGGAGGCATGTATGGTCTCCTCCTGGCTGTTATTCCTGCTTCTTAGGTTCAAAGTTCTGTCATCATCATCCCTGCAAGGCCCTTTGACTGGTCTATTTATTCTGCTGTGGTTTGATTTTGAGATTTGTTTTAATGGTTTTATCTCTTCGATGACTTACATTGTGCATAATTTTTGAAAAGTGGTATACAAATGTTCAAAAACAAATAATGAACAATTGGAGAGACAAGACAGGAAAAATATTCTGATGTCCATCTTCCCTTCTTCTCTGTCCAGGTGTAATTAAATTGAGTACTCATTATCCTGGGATCTGCAGCAGAATTGTTAGTGAAACAAACATAAATTGGGAATATTCATGTGGAAGAACAAGTCTGTGATTATGTGAACAAACTTACAGTTCTTTTGCACGTAGAAAACAATGAGCCAGAAAGAACAGCCATTTTATTTCCAAGACAACTGAAAGCCTCACATACACATAATGATATGCTCCTTTGAAATGAAAAAAGCTAAGAAAGCTGACAACAATCACTTCACATATATTTTTAATAAGATATAAATAATGACATGCTTTAGACTATTGCTTTCCCATCCATAAGGCTACCATAAATCTCTCTTGTTTAGTTCCCAACTGGCTTTCTTTTATTTTCTTTATTAAAAAAAAAAAAAAAGCATTAGCGCTTCACAAAACAGATGCCCAAAGCTTATTTATACTACAATACCGCCCAAGAATGAAATAAACTTTTTATGACCTGAAATTTGAGCTTTTAACAACATCTGTGCTTTTCAAAAAATATATGTGGACTTCTTAATCACAAAGGGAAGGACGGTCTTTTGAAAGGGACTATCTGCCATTAAGTATATATTAGTGGCATTATGTTAAAATGATTATATGTTTATTTAATTACAACCCACTCTACATGGCAGTTCATGTAGCCTCTCTCACAATTAATCATGATTAGCGAAACCTGCAGCACAAGGCAAAACAGAGTAATCAGAACGATTACACAATATAGGAGCTTTATGGTTCTGTTTTGTCTCCACTCGAATTATCAGATTCCCATCAATTTAGAGGCCAGGAAGGAAGTTTAGACAGTAGGGCAACACTAGAATGGGGGTGGCAGGAGGGAAAACTCCCCAACAGCCTTCAACAAATGCGATTTATGCCACAAAAAGCCATTAAGATTCAAACGGTTTTATATCCTCATATTTTCATCTTGAAGATCAAGATCATGATATTGTGAATGATAAATAAACTATCATGTGCAATACACACTCTAACCCCATATAGAAGAAGCCAGTTGCTAAGCTTCTATCTAGCACACACAGAGAGGAACATGACCAAATTAAGATGAAAATCCTAAAAGATGAAGGGTCTGGGCTTCCATGTAGGATGGCTGCTATTACTGGAGTTACCAAGTGCAAGGAGTAGGAGTAGCACCCACCCCAATAGTGTACAGTAGTATTATTTTCTCCATTATATGTGAATGGCTGCTATTCACTCCTATGGAGAAAAGTAACATATTGCTCTGAAGAACTTTTTCGGTAAGGGGCTGGCAAAACCTTTTCTCCAGCCCTGACACTGGGTGGCCAACACAGGGATTCCACAACACAGTGCACACATTCTCAGAGATTACAGAGACATTCTGCATTCCCTCCTCCCAAAGTCCTTGAACTATACAAGCCCACCCTCAGTGCACACTCACACACACACCATTGTTATGGTGAGAGTTTTGCTAGTATAGGGTATTGCTGACGAGTACAGGGTCATCATAGTACATATGATCCATAGCGGCGATAGGTTAAATCAGTGGAAGTTGTGTCTGCTTAGGAAGGCTGTGCAATCATCTTTGTATGTTTATAGGAAAAGGTTGCATAGAACCTGTCAAGATGCACTGGATATTTTTCAAGTGATTTTCTTTAGACTCACAGAACAATCACTTGTATGTGTGAGCATGTGCGCGCGCACCCACACAATGTGCTCATCCTGATAAAGATGCACCAGCTTCATGCTTGATTTTGAGAAATAGCTCCATGTTCCTCTGAGTGACTGTTAAAAGGCTGATCAAAATACCCACTCTATAGTTATTAAGGAGCGGGTATTTTTCAGTGGTTAAGACGCTGAACTGCAGACCAGAAGGTCGGCAGGACAGCAGTTCAAGACCCGAGTGCCGCGTGACGGAGTGAGCTCCCGTCTTCAGTCCCAGCTCCTGCCAACCTAGCAGTTTGAAAGCAAGAAATTGCAAGTAGATAAACAGGTACCGCTTCGGCGGGAAAGGTAACAGCGTTCCGTGCACCTCGGTGTTCAGTCATGCCGGCCACATGACCACGGAAGCGTCTTCGGACAGCGTTGGCTCTTCGGCTTAGAAACGGGGATGAGCACCGCACCCTAGAGTCGGACACGACTGGTTGGGGACACCTTTACCTTTTTATTTTTCAGAATACTAAACAACTGCAGTAGAAGGCAGTCTCAGTAGGGTCAGTTGTTAACTCTACAGTAGAAAGGAAACCCTGCTTTGGCTGTGCATTCTGGTTAATCAAGGGCTGCCATTAACAGAGCCTTGAGGTGAGTGAAAGTTTCCAACGACATTACAATTAGGCAAGCACCAGTAACTGACACAGTGGGAATGAATGCCTACGGTTGGAGAAAAAGACAAGTAAGACAGGGTTGTTGTTGTTTTTAAAAAAGTAGGAAAACAATTACCCCACAGATGTTCAATAATGCTAGAATTAAGTTCCCAGCAGTATGATTAGCCTCCACTGTATAACTGTTTTGGCAGCACCAGGCTCCTGAGAAAACTACTGACGTGGTGTCACTGCTCATCATTGCAACAGATGTTAAATGTTTCTCTATAATGTCCTTCTAATATTTCATCAGATTTCTTTAATTTATTTTCAGAAACTTAAGTTTCCTTAAGGCATTGGTGCAGTAGATTTTTAAGAGCGTTTCTCCCCCTTACAACTAATGACCCACCAGCAAAATGGATTAACAATACTGCACATACTGCACTGTAAAATCAAGGTCCTAACATTGCCCCAAGCCATACAGCTGCTGTAACTAGACCATGCTAGTTTGTAAGGCTCATATTACTAGAGGATATGAGTCAGTAGCGCATCTAACTGCCTTTGATTTGGTCTATTCAACTTATAAGGTTCCCAATTCACAAGGAGGGCAGAAGAGACTAAGTAGCAGAATGAAGGAGGAGAAAGTCATGTTGATGACCAAGAAAGGAAAGTCGGGTATCCAGATCTGCCTTTATTCAGACACTGAAGCCCCTGGGTGCAAGTTTGACAACTCACAAGAGGTTCCTTGGATAGAGAACCAAGACAAAGGGACTGATTGGTAACCCAATAGGTGAAATCATTAAAGCCAGGGAATCTAGCAGGCAACAGAGTAGAAGAAATAGAAGAAACACAGGAAGCTGCCTTATTCTGAATAATAAGAATAAGTTCATTAGTTAGTTCATTAGTTAATTAATTAATTAATTAGTTCATTAGTTCATTAGTCCATTAGTTCATCTAGTATTATCAACACTGACTGGTAGTGACTCTTTAGGGTTTCAGGCAGGATTCTTTCCTAGCCCTACCTGGAAAAGATGGAGATTGATCCTGAAAAGCCAGGGATTCTGTATGCAAAGCATGTGCTTCACCGCTGAGCTACAGCCCCTTCGCTGACTGGAAGTCCACTCAGGTAAAAGTGAATGGGATGACACAAGGAATTTAGGGCAGGAAGAGGCAACTGGTTGGCCACTCTGGGAAATTTAAAGAGCTGGTTTTAACCTTTAAAGCCCTGGAAGGCTTGGGATCAGGCTACCTGAAAGACTAACTTCTTTCATACATACATACCCAAGCCAAGATCTTCTTCAGAGGCCCTGCTTCAAGTGCCACAACCAAATGACGCGAGGTGGTAAGCACCACGGAGACAGTCTTTTTGACAGTGGTGCCCCAGCTATGGAACAGGCGTCCCAGAGAGGTTTACCTGAGCCATCTTTGTGGTGTTTTCAGCACCAGGTAATGACTCTTTTGTTAACCCAGGCTTTTACTGTTTAATGTTCTAGTCCTCTGGTTGTAAATCTGTGTTTTAATTGTGGTGTTAGTTTTTAGTTAGTTTATCATTTTATATTGTATTTTAAGTGTTGTACTTGGTTTACGAGCTGTCGAGAGAGCCTGTGTTATGGGGAATTTGCTGGAACAGGATGCTGGAATAGATGGGTTCTTGGCTGTTGAAGGATATTCACCAACAAGCGCTGCTTTGATACCAAATATCTTTATTAGTGCCACAACTAAAGCATGTCCTGTGGGTCTGAAAAATGAGGACAGAAAGACCCTAATTCTACTCTTACGCATGTGAACTATTCTGAAGATTGCTAAGCCACATAGGAAGGTTCAGTGTTTCAAATCCCTTGAACAGCTTCTCCTTGTATCAAGGATGGGCTCTGATGGGTTCTGGGCCAGGATATGTAGGATGCAGAACTGTGGAACAAGTAGGCTGTTTGCATGACATGACAGCCCACACGTGGCCACCATTTTCAATATGCAAACCCCACTCGGCGAGTGTGGGTTTTGCAAAGGTTGAACAACCCACGCATAACCCATGGTTTGTTTTAGGGTTGTTTAACCCTTGCATAATCCATGCTCACCAGGTTCACATGACATGACAACCCTGAGCAGATGTTGCTTATGCAACCTGGCACCTGTGGACTCTGCAGCGTGTTGTGGGTTAAATAACCCACAATGAGTCATGGTGTGTCATGTGAACATGTTCAATATCTGGGAGGTGGACTCTTTGAGGATGAAAGCCTCTCAGGCCCTGGTCCTGTCCTGAGCCAGGGCAGTGGATCAAAGGAAGAAGAGACAGAATCATATGCATGAGAAAATGAGCTTTAGCTGTTAGTTAAAATAACAAGCCTGAAATTAAATAGCAAGATCCTATTATAATTTACACTGGAATCCCAATTGAGGAGCAGAAAGCTGTAGCAATGTTTTCCCTTAAGACATTCAGAAAAACATGCTTCACATCTTGTAAGTGTATTTCACTGCATAATACAGACCATACATAAACCCGAAACCTGTGTTGACCTTTATAATAAAGCCAAAATAGATCTGCTTCTTTTATCTATCATTCAAGCTCCCTTTTCTCAACTCTAGCTGCTCTCCTCACTATCTTCCACCAGTGCAGCTGGCACGTGCAATCCGATCAATAGACCAGAAACCAGTGTAGAAATTACTGCTGTAGTATGTGACATTGCCAGAGACAGCATGACAGCAATTCTCTTCACTGTCTGATTAAGTAGTTGTAAAAAAAAGAGAGAGGGAGAGAGAGAGGGAGAGAGACTTGGCACAGAAAAATCAAATTGGGGTTCAGCTCTTCTACACACACGGAACTCAGAACTGGTAATAGAAACACTAACACAGGACACAGAAATGCATTATAAAGTTGAGAAATCGGGTGAGAAATTGTTTCCAGGGAGTTTCCAGAAAAGGGTCTCTTTTTAAATTGCTCCTCGAATCAGGGTTACAAATACGCATGACTGAGCTTTTCCTCTCCATTATAGAACACAAATAAGTATAAGATTTGTAATCATATTGGATTAGCAGTTTCTAAACATATTCTTGGCTTACAATTAACATGGTCCAACAAGAAGGAAAACAACACAAGAACAGTCCATAATGGGTGCAAAAACAGGTATATTCAAAGAAGACAAATAGGTTCAGAAAGCCAGAGATGGTTCTTCATCAGGGTAATCTATGATTAACAAATATACAATTGCCATTAAAATGCAAGATTTAATTTATAAAGAAGGTAAGATAAAAAGTGAGGAAAGAATGACCTTCCCTGGTGAAAGCAACTGCTATTTCTGGGCCTATTATACATAAACACAGGCTGTTATCCTAAATTAATAAATCAAGTTTCTATGGGCAAGAAATCCAGGAGATTATTCACCATCTCAGATCACTATATGATTGCGAAGTACTGTGAATCTAACGTAAGAAGAGCCCTGCTGGATCAAACCAAGCATCCATCTTGTCAAGCATTCTATTCTGTTCACCTAGTGGTCAACCAGCTGCATGTGGGAAACCCACAAGTAGGACATGAGTGCCATAGCACCCTCCTGCCCATGTTCCCCAGCAACTGCTGTACACAGGCATACTGCCTCTGACACTGGAGGTAGAATATAGCCATCATGACTAGTAGCCATTGATAACTTTATCCTCCATGAATTTGTCTAATCTATTTGCCTCCAATGAATCCTCTATTGCTACCCAGCAAAGCTTTTCACAGTTGTCTGAGGATTATTTAATGTTGGCCCTAAGGACACTGTGGAACCATCAGAAGCCTGCTGTGACATATTTGCAAAGCACTTCCAAGATAAAATTGCTTGAATCCGCTAGGACTTAAGACTCCAGTGTTATAGCAGGTGAATCAGGTGATGTATCTTGTGCACAGTCTTGTCCATTTTTGTTGGATCGGTTTCAGTTGGTACAGCTCAAGGACATTGACAAGTTGCTTGGACAGGTTCGAGCAACCACTTCCATACTGGATCCTTGGCCCTCTTGGCTTATAAAAGCTCATAGGGAGGGAATAGCTGGGATAGGGAGGTGATTAATGCCCCCTTGCAGGAGGGAGTGGTCCAGGCCACCTGAAAGAGGCAGTGGTGTCATCAGTATGCTGATGACACGCAACTCTACTTCTCATGTTCATCTTCATCAAGTGAGGCTAGATTGGTGAACTCCGCCTGAAGGAACAGGCCCATAGTTTAGGGGTTCTCCTGGAGCCATCTCTGTCACTTGAGGCTCAGGTGGCCCCATTGGCACAGAGTGCCTTCTACCAGCTACACCCCTATCTGGACAGGGATAACCTTGCTTCAGTAGTCTGTCCTCTGGTAACCTCCAAGTTAGATTACTGCAATGTGCTGTATGTGGGGCTGCACTTGAAGACTGTTCAGCTTGTACAAAATGCGGCAGCCAGATTAACAACAGAGACAAGAAGGACTGAGCACATAACACAATTTCTGGGCCACTTGCATAGGCTGCATGTATGTTTCCACTGTCATTTGAGATGCTGGCTTTAACTTATAAAGCCTTACACGGCTTGGGACCAAAATATCTGATGGAGTGTCACTCCCGACATGAACCTACCTGGACATTATGATCAATATTTGAGGCCCTTCTCTAAGTCCCTCCTCCAAGTGCAGCTTGGAAGTTGGCAATAAGGGAGAGATCCTTCTCAGTCACTACCACCACCACCACCACCACCCCGATTATAGAATGCTCTCCCCAGTATGGTCTGGCTAGTGCCAACACTGCCATCTTTGGGACACCAGGTTAAGACTGTCCTCTACTCCCAGGCATTTGATGGCACAGGATGGGGTATTTATGTCAGCTGTTTTAATCAGGCTCAGTACCTTACTGTGTCTGTTTTAGCTGTTTAAATTATTTTAAATTTTGTACATTGAAGATTTTATATTATGTTTTTTATTATCTTGCATTTGTATCCCCTTCATGGATCACTGCCTTGTTGTGGCGAAGGGGCTTGCGTAACTCAGTGAAGCCATAAGCTATGCCGTGCAGGGCCACCCAAGACGGACAGGTCATGGCAGAGAGTTCTGACAAAATCTGGTCCACTGGAGAAGGAAATGGCAACCCACTCCAGTATTCTTGCCAAGAAAACCCCATGGAATGTATCACAAGGCTAAAAGAGATGACGCCGGAAGATGAGCCCCTCAGGTCGGAAGGTGTCCAATATGCTACTGGGGAAGAGCAGAGGGTATTTCCAAGTAGCGCCAGAAAGAGTGAAGCGGCTGGGCCAAAGCCGAAAGGACACTCAGCTGTGGATGTGTCTGGTGGTGAAAAGAAAATCCGATGCTGTAAAGAACAATATTGTTTAGGAACCTGGAATGTCAGATCAATGAATCAAGGTAAGCTGGAGGTGGTCAAACATGAGATGGCAAGATTGAACATGGACATCTTGGGAATCAGCGAACTAAAATGGACAGGCATGGGCGAATTTAATTCAGGTGACCATCATATCTACTATTGTGGGCAAGAATCCCTTAGAAGAAATGGAGTAGCACTCATAGTCAACAAAAGGGTGGGAAAAGCAGTACTGGGGTACAATCTTAAAAATGATAGAATGATCTCAGTACGAATCCAAGGCAAACCATTCAACATCACAGTAATTCAAGTCTATGCCCCAACCACTGAGGCCGAAGAAGCTGAGGTTGATCGGTTCTATGAAGACCTACAACACCTTCTAGAACTAACACCAAAAAAAGATGTCCTCTTCATCATAGGGGACTGGAATGCTAAAGTAGGAAGTCAAGAAATCACCGGGATAACAGGCAGGCATGGCCTTGGTGTACAAAATGAAGCAGGACAAAAGCTAATAGAGTTTTGCCAAGAGAACATGCTGATCATAGCAAACACTCTTTTCCAACAGCACAAGAGGCGACTCTACACATGGACGTCACCAGATGGTCAATATCGAAATCAGATTGATTATGTCCTTTGCAGCCAAAGATGGAGAAGCTCCATACAGTCAGTAAAAACAAGACCTGGAGCTGACTGTGGCTCAGATCATGAGCTGCTTCTTGCAAAATTTCAGCTTAAATTGAAGAACGTCGGGAAAACCACTAAACCGTTCAGGTATGACCTAAATCATATCCCTGATGAATATACATTGGAGGTGAGGAATAGATTTCAGGGATTAGACCTGATAGACAGAGTGCCTGAGGAACTATGGACGGAGGTCCGTAACATTGTTCAGGAGGCAGCAACTCAATCCATCCCAAAGAAAAAGAAATGCAAGAAAGCCAAGTGGCTGTCTGATGAGGCTTTACAAGTAGCTCACGAAAGAAGGGAAGCGAAAAGCAAGGGAGAAAGGGGAAGATATACCCAACTGAATGCAGAGTTCCAGAGAATAGCAAGGAGAGACAAGAAGGCCTTCTTAAATGAACAATGCAAAGAAATCGAGGAAAACAACAGAATGGGAAAGACTAGAGATCTCTTCAAGAAAATTGGAGATCTCAAGGGAACGTTTTGTGCAAAGACGGGCATGATAATGGACAAAGAAGGCAGGGACCTCACAGAAGCAGATGAGATTAAGAAGAGGTGGCAAGAATACACAGAAGAACTATACAGGAAAGATCTGAATGTCCCTGATAGCCATGATAGTGCGGTCACTGAACTTGAGCCGGACATCCTAGAGAGTGAAGTCAAGTGGGCCTTAGGAAGCATTAGTAACAACAAAGCTAGCGGAGATGACAGTATTCCAGCCGAGCTATTTAAAACCCTAAAAGATGATGCTGTTAAAGTGCTGCATTCAATATGCCAACAAATCTGGAACACTCAACAGTGGCCACAAGACTGGAAAAGGTCAGTTTACATTCCAATTCCCAAGAACGGCAACGCCAAAGAGTGTTCAAACTACCGCACAATTGCGCTCATTTCACATGCCAGCAAGGTGATGCTCAAAATCCTACAAGCTAGGCTTCAGCAGTATGCGAACCGAGAACTACTGGAAGTACAAGCTGGGTTTAGAAGAGGCAGAGGAACTAGAGATCAAATCGCCAACATTCGCTGGATCATGGAGAAAGCAAGAGAATTCCAGAAAAACGTCTATTTCTGCTTCATTGACTACGCTAAAGCCTTTGATTGTGTGGATCACAACAAACTGTGGCAAATTCTTAAAGTGATGGGAGTACCAGAACACCTTACCTGTCTCCTGAGAAACCTGTACGAGGGTCAAGAAGCAACAGTAAGAACCAGACATGGAACGACCGATTGGTTCAAAATTGGGAAAGGAGTACAACAAGGCTGCATATTGTCACCCTGCTTATTTAACTTATATGCAGAGTACATCATGAGAAATGCCGGGCTGGATGAATCAGAGGTTGGAATTAAGATTGCCGGGAGAATTATCAACAACCTCAGATATGCAGACGATACCACCCTAATGGCAGAAAGCGAAGAGGATCTCAAGAGCCTCTTGTTGAGGGTGAAAGAGGAGACTGCAAAAGCTGGTTTGAAACTCAACATTAAAAAAACTAAGATCATGGCATCTGGCCCCATCACTTCCTGGCATATAGAAGGGGAAGAAATGGAAGCAGTGACAGATTTTACTTTCTTGGGCTCCAAGATCACCGCAGACGGTGACTGTAGCCCTGAAATTAAAAGATGCTTGCTCCTTGGGAGGAAAGCTATGGCCAACCTAGACAGCATAGTAAGAAGCAGAGACATCACCTTGCCGACAAAGGTCCGTCTAATCAAAGCTATGGTTTTCCCAGTAGTAATGTATGGCTGTGAGAGCTGGACTATAAGGAAGGCTGAGCGCCGAAGAATTGATGCTTTCGAACTGTGGTGCTGGAGAAGACTCTTACGAGTCCCCTGGACTGCAAGGAGGTCAAATCAGTCCATCCTAAAGGAAATCAACCCTGAGTGCTCATTGGAAGGACAGATACTGAAGCTGAAGCTCCAATATTTTGGCCACCTAATGCGAAGAGAAAACTCCCTGGAAAAGACCCTGATGCTGGGAAAGACTGAAGGCAAAAGGAGAAGGGGACGGCAGAGGATGAGATGGCTAGATAGCATCACGGATGCAATGAATATGAACTTGAGCACACTCCGGGAGAGAGCGCAGGACAGGAAGGCCTGGCGTGCTATGGTCCATGGGGTCACGAAGAGTCGGACACGACTGAACGACTGAACAACAACAACAATTTGTGGTTTGTAATTTTTGTGAACTGCCCAGAGACCTTAGGCTATCGGACAGTACTAAAATGAAATGAAATGAAATAAACAATCTCCTTTTAAAGCCATACAAATTGTGGCCATCGCTACATCTTGTGGTAGTGAATTCCACAGTTTAACTATGCACTTTGTGAAGAATCACTTTAATTAATTAATTAATTAAAAATATACCTTGGCTGCCTTTCAGGGCAGAAGCCCTCCCAAGGTGGCTTATTTCCTTTTATCTGTCCTGAATCTCCCAACAATCAGCTTCATGGGATGACCTAGGGTTCTAGTATTATGAGAGGAGAAAGCTGTCTCCCTATCCACTGTATCCACACCTTGCATAATTTTGTAAACCTCTAATATATCTCCCCTTACTTGCTTTTTTTCTAAGTTAAACATACTCTCCAGATAGGGGAGTTGCTCCAGTCCTTTGATCATTTTAGTTACCCTTTTCTGCACTTTTTCCAACTCTACAAAACCGTTTTTTAGGTGCAGTGACTAGAAGTGTATACAGTATTGCAAGTGTGGTCACACCACAGATTTGTATAAGGGCAGTATGATCTTGGCAGTTAATTCCTTTCTTAATTATGCCTAATATGGGATCTGCCTTTTTCATACTGGGTCAACATTTTCATTGAGCTCTCCCCAAGACCTCTTTCTTGGTCAGTCATTACAAGCTCAGATCCCATCAGCATATATGTGAAGTTAGGATTTTTTGCCCCAGTGTGCATCACTGTGCACTGGCTTATATTGATCAACATCTGTATGCCTTCTCTTCCTGGAAGGGAATAGATTGGCTTCGGTCCCTCTACCATGTCAGAGAAACCCACTCCCTGAAATTATTGCGTTCATAGAAAATACAGAGAAGAAAGCCACAAGGCTGCCTATGTATTCAGGTTTCTATGCCTTTATTACATCACCATGCATTGTACCAATCATATCCTTCATTTCATATCTATTTGCATGGTTTGAATTCTAAGAATGAATTGATAAGTCAACTGAAGCAACAGGTTTCCAATCAACCAAATGGCCTGTGCTTTTGGGACCTATAAGGCCTCTCCTGTCTTCAGCTTGCCCTCCCCACCACCCCAAACCCTTAGAAAGAGATAATTGGCTTGGGAAGGGTAGCAGCAAACAGTATTATTTAGGCCTAGCTCATGAAAGAATTTCATATTCCAAACCCATTGTTTTTCAAACTCATTAACCTTCTGTTAAATTTTGGTTTCATCTACATGATCCACAAAGGTCTATACTGGATTTCTTGGGCAGCAAAATTCTGAAAAGATGGTCCATCGCACTAGACCTGGTCCATGGGGTCACGAAGAGTCAGACACGACTGAACGACTGAACAACAACAACATAACAGTAATAATCAGAAAGATATGCAATACTACAAGAATCAGGGCTCTTTGAAAACAACTTCTACTTAAACTTTACAACTTTAGGAGGAAACAAATTGGCCCTTAAGCATAAATGTCAAACAGAACAAATGTCCTTAGAACGGTCTCAAGCAGAGGATTTTATATAAATGGCGTTTGATATTCAGGAAAGTATTCAGAAGTGGCCATATATTATGGGAAAGGGTTTAAACAACGAGACAATATTTCCTTGTGTCACTGACAGTTTCCACAACAAAGCTAGTGCTGCCCCACAAAATTTATTGAAAGCAGGACTTCCGAGTACAGAAGTTCAACAACCTCCAGAATTAAAACTTTCATTCTTTCCAAACTTTACACCACATACATTTGGCATTTGCAGATTATTTTAACATTTACATGTCAAACCACTGTGGTAATCTAACCACAGCATAAAATCTATATATCACATATATTACTATATATACTATGCAATCACAATACTCAAAATATGAACATTTGCTGATGTTGCTGATCCCTCCCCCTTTTTAACACTATTCACTATTTCTAGTTACTTCACTGTATTGTAATCGGTGGTGGTGGTGGTGTTTTATACACTGTGGGCTACACTGCGAATTCTAACTGAAGAGTGGGGGGGGGGTACATGCACTAAATATAAAGCACTAAAATAGATGTAATCATTATAATGGCCAAAAAAACCTCCAGAAAAAAGCTGCTCCCATGTCTGGATTGGCAGGACTCAAATATATTTGCCACATAGATGTCATCTCATCTTACCTTGATTTCTTTTGTAAGAGAAGTGTGGGGCATCAATATTTTAATTAAAAAAATATACACTTTTGCACAATTATACTCCCCCCCCCCCGCTATATACATACATACACACAGACAGAGACAAGAGTCCATTTATCTGGCCCAGTCCACACAAAAAAGTTATATTCATCCCACTGAAGTCAACAGAGCCAGAGCTACTCCTTGCCATTAATCCATTTAAAATACATTATACAGTTTTACTATCACTGTTAAGTGTAAACACAATACTAGGAAAGTATTTCCTGACTAATGTGATCAGATAACATACAGCACAGTCCTGTGCATCAGAAGTAAGTCCTGCTGACTTCTCAGAAGTAAATCCTGCTGACTTCAAGGGGACTTACTTTCAGGGAAATATTACAGGATCACACAGCCTTGACTACTATGAGATATACTGTAAAACACACAGAAAAGCACTGAATCTCAGGGTATATACAACTTAAAGAAGAACCAATATACGCAACAGAGTATTCAGTCAATAAAGCATTTTCCTGGGTGTGTGGGCAAGAAATCAACCTCCTCCTGGGCTTGTGTGCTTCCAGGCATTAATGAATGAGCTCAAGTGCATCAATTCTCACCTTGCTGTCCTCAAGGCAAAACTTGTTGTTTTCCTCATAAATTCTTAAGAGAATTTCTAATAACATTCCCAAGGGTGGTATTTTGCTATTTCATCATTTCTTTTACCTTCTTGGAAACAAAAGTCTGCTCTGTCTTTCTGTCTGTCTGCGTCTGTGTCTCAAACACACACACACACACACTTAAGTTTGCAGAGGAGACAGAAAACTAAAACAGATAACCACCAAGAAAATGCAGAAAGAAAATACTATTCTTTTAAACTATACTGGAAAAGACAAGAGGGTGAAATGTTAGGGAAACACACCCCTCTCATTACTTTGCAAAGACCCTATTCATACGTTTCCATAGCGACATGGTTCCCACTGAAAAAACATTTCTGCACCGCCTGGCCTCCACGTCACATAGCAAAACAGCAGCCATATGGGTTGCCTAAATCATATGGTTATCTCCTTTGCATTGACCTTGGGTTATTGTTTATTTTATTTTAAGAAAGTATAGAGTGCCTTTTAATATATTTCCTAGGTGCTTTACAATAAAGCTACAGATAAAAATGCAAACAACGTCAATGCTGAAAACAAAGCAGCAGGTAAAAACAGTGCAGAATAGGATACTAAAAACTGGTAAAAGGCCTAAGCACATAAAAAGGTCTTTGATGCTAAAAATCCAGGCCAAAGGCCCTGGGGAGAACCTCCATACCACCACCTACCTCACTTTAATTTTAGTCATGTGATATGGCGCAGGCCAATGAGGTTTGTACCAATGTGCCACAATGTGGAATATCTAAGAGGGCTTCTACACGAATTTTTAACTGGAAAGGACAATGTCTGTGAAGAAATTATGCTTTGGAAATGAAGCACAGTATGTGTCTTATGGAGCAGGGCCTTCAAAGTTCAGGTGACAGTAGCCTTGCACAATGTGTCCCCTAAATTTCATTTGAACTCTTCCTCTTGACTTGCTTCTTGTTCATCCTGGAAAACATGATCATGTGATCAATGGCATGGCTGCGATTTCTAAATGTAGAAGATGGTTGGGTGGAATGAAGTCCTCTACAGCAGGGGTGAAGAACTGCAAGCCTGGGGTCCCAATCCAGTCTTCTGGAGTTTCCCAGATGGCGACATGCCTTCACCCCTGGCCTCACCCCACTTTCCCCCGACCACAGGTCATTGGGTGGTTTCCCAGCTTTTGTGTACTTTTTTCCCATTCTAAAAGGCTGAAATGCCTCTTGTAAGTCTGAGTTACTTACTTAGTAAGAGCTTTAAGCTAATTCTTGGATATTTCTGGCCCATGCTTTTGCCCCACTCACCACTGGGAAGTGGCCCAAGAACTTCTCCAAAATAGAATTCAGCCTTTGGACTGAAAGAGGTTCAACACCCCTACTGTAGAGAAACACAGTGATACAAGAATAGTCTGCAGATGTCATGCCCTTGCTGGAGGAATTCTCCTCCTCTGAGGATCTAGAACCCCCAGAGATGGACAATGCCATGGAGCCAACCCTGTCGGGAGACCTGGGGGAGCCTGGACCCTCAGAGATGATGGCCATGAGTCCATCCCTGCAGGAAGAGGGGAGTTCTGCCTCTGAGGCTGAGGCTGGGCGACCACCTAGCCCCCAAGAGCATTGTCACTTGGAGAAGAAGGCCAGTAGGGATCCTTTAAGAAGAAGCGCTCGATTAGAAGGGAGGACCCCTTAAGAGGAAAGGGAGCAAGGCTTGTAACAAACTGCAGTTGAGCCTTGGGTGGGGCTCAGGAAGCTCTGGCAATCAGAGCTGTATCTGTATCAGTCTAACCACTGCTGGAAACAATGTTTTATTTTCAGCTCCAGTCTGCTGTTACCCTGACCTTGGCTTGTGTTTGAACCTCTGTGCTACTGACCCCTGCCTGATTCTGGTTTTGGATTGTGTTTCTACTTGATAGATCTCCTGGATTTTGACCTTGGCTGTGCCTCAGACCTCTCTCTGGAAAACCCCTACTTGCCTGGTAAAAATGTGCTTGATATTTGCCTACTAAATTGACTTCCTTACTGTATTCATCCCTGTATTTGCCTAGCAAAGAGCCGGACCCAGTTAGAGTAGGGCAGCAAGAAGGCTTATCTAACACTGGAATGAATGGCTTATCTATGTCCATAGAGGTTAACTCTGGACAACAATTTGGAAATAACCACCTCTGGATCCCTCATTGTATGAAATAAGTCCTAGAGAGTTCAAAAGTGATCAAGGGCAGCATAAGAGTTTCTACACCCTTCCACATAATTGTCAGCATTTTATTGTTTGTTATATGGTAGGAATTACATTATTGGTAGAGGTGTTATAAGAAACAGGGCAGCAACGCCCGCATAGGCAAATGCCCCTGCTCAGACTACGTGGCAGAATCACTGAGGGCAGCACAGCCCACCTTGTGCAGGCCAATTACCCTAATTCTGTACAAGCCCGCTCACCCCCATGGGCAGTGGTGAAGTTGAACCAGAGCTTGTAAGAGATGCAGCACCAACACCTCTTTATTAGCAGGGACGCTACCTGCCATCCCACTCAGAATTTCCTGTTCTGTCTGAGCTTAGCTGCAATCCTCACAGTAGCTGTGGGGAAATGAATTTTCCCAGCAACAATATATTGTTCCTTGTTGTAATGTAAAGTATTTTGGCCTGGCTTGGTCCTGAATGGGCAATTAAGACCCATTGGCTTTACAAAAGACCTGCTCCTCCTGGAGATAAAACTGCCAGAGCTGGTTTATTGATACTGCTCAACACACTGGCCTGCAATTTTGGACTCTCCTTGGGGGCATGGCTATGTGGTCTGTCATGAGCACCTGCACTTCAAAATTTACTGTGACACTACTGCCTGTGGGGGCCCAGAGAGGAGATGTTTGCTTGGCCTCCCACTCTTTCTTCTATACACTTTTTTTCAAAACGGAAGGAGATTCTTGTAGAGTTACTGATGCTGTGGCATCTTTCACTTGGAATCCTGGGGTTAAATTACAATTCCCATTCTTAGAAGAAAATGCCAATAGTTTGGGGAAAGGAAAGCTCAGGCCCATAATGTGGGAAGGAATCTGGGCCCCTTGAGTGACCCAATGGAATGCTAACACACATACACACTGCCATCAGGGGATTCAGTGTTTATTTGAGCTGTTCAAGGGGTCAGATCCTTTTTGTGGTTGGGCAGCCTGCTACTTGCCCATCCCCAGCTACTAACAGGGCTCTGTATGCACTGTGATTTCACAAGAATGAAGAAAACCCATAGAATTGCAGCTGTGGATACAGAAGTCAGCTTCCTTGAGGATCTCATATTTAAAAAAAGAAGAAGAAAAAAGGCTTCTAGCCATTATGGTTACAAAGTTATGCTCAAAAGTGCGCAAGTCAAGACCTTCTGAAGTCTCCGAAGCCAGAGAGGTGGCAAACTAAGATAGTCAGTAATTGGACATGAACCTGGAATGTCAGATCCATGAATCAAGGTAAGCTGGAGGTGGTCAAACATGAGATGGCAAGACTGAACATCGACATCTTGGGAATCAGCGAACTAAAATGGACAGGCATGGGCAAATTTAATTCAGGTGACCATCATATCTACTACTGTGGGCAAGAATCCCTTAGAAGAAATGGAGTAGCACTCATAGTCAACAAAAGGGTGGGAAAAGCAGTGCTGGGGTACAATCTCAAAAATGAGAGAATGATCTCAGTACGAATCCAAGGCAAACCATTCAACATCACAGTAATTCAAGTCTATGCCCCAACCACTGAGGCCGAAGAAGCTGAGGTTGATCGATTCTGTGAAGACCTACAACACCTTCTAGAACTAACACCAAAAAAAGATGTCCTCTTCATCATAGGGGATTGGAATGCTAAAGTAGGAAGTCAAGAAATCACCGGGATAACAGGCAAGCATGGCCTTGGTGTACAAAATGAAGCAGGACAAAGGCTAATAGAGTTTTGCCAAGAGAACACGCTGATCATAGCAAACACTCTTTTCCAACAGCACAAGAGACGACTCTACACATGGACATCACCAGATGGTCAATACTGAAACCAGATTGATTATGTCCTTTGCAGCCAAAGATGGAGAAGAACCATACAGTCAGTAAAAACAAGACCTGGAGCTGACTGTGGCTCAGATCATGAGCTTCTTGTTGCAAAATTTCAGCTTAAATTGAAGAACGTAGGGAAAACCACTAAACCATTCAGGTATGACTTATATCATATCCCTTATTAATATACAGTAGAGGTGAGGAATAGATTGAAGGGATTAGACCTGATAGACAAGAGTGCCTGAGGAACTATGGACGGAGGTCCGTAACATTGTTCAGGAGGCAGCAACTCAATCCATCCCAAAGAAAAAGAAATGCAAGAAAGCCAAGTGGCTGTCTGATGCGGCTTTACAAGTAGCTGAGGAAAGAAGGGAAGCGAAAAGCAAGGGAGAAAGGGGAAGATATATCCAATGAATGCAGAGTTCCAGAGAATAGCAAGGAGAGACAAGAAGGCCTTCTTAAATGAACAATGCAAAGAAATCGAGGAAAACAATAGAATGGGGAAGACTAGAGATCTTTTCAAGAAAATCGGAGATATCAAGGGAACATTTTGTGCAAAGACAGGCATGATAAAGGACAAAGAAGGCAGGGACCTAACAAGCAGATGAGATTAAGAAGAGGTGGAAAGAATACACTGAAGAACTATACAGGAAAGATCACCACAGACGGTGACTGTAGCCATGAAATTAAAAGACACTTGCTCCTTGGGAGGAAAGCTATGGCAAACCTAGACAACATAGTAAGAAGCAGAGACATCACCTTGCTGACAAAGGTCTGTATAATCAAAGCTATGGTTTTCCCAGTAGTAATATATGGCTGTGAGAGCTGGACTATAAGGAAGGCTGAGCGCAGAAGAACTGATGCGTTCAAACTGTGGTGCTGGAGAAGATTCTTACGAGTCCCCTGGACTGCAAGGAGGTCAAATCAGTCAATCCTAAAGGAAATCAACTCTGACTGCTCATTGGAAGGACAGATACTGAAGCTGAAGCTCTAGTATTTTGGCCGCCTAATACGAAGAGAAAACTCTCTGGAAAAGACCCTGATGCTGGGAAAGATTGAAGGCAAAAGGAGAAGGGGATGGCAGAGGATGAGATGGCTAGATAGCATCACCGATGCAATGAATATGAACTTGAGCACACTCCGGGAGAGAGCGGAGGACAGGAAGGCCTGGTGTGCTATGGTCCAGGGGGTCATGAAGAGTCGGAGACGACTTAATGACTGAACAACAACTCCGACCTATGTCATTTCTCCTTGCCCCTCCCTTTGCCTACCAAAACCAAGTTTATGCAAAACAGTAATGAACAGCAGACTGTCAAAATGACAGAAAATATACTAATTTGCAGGATTTATGCAGTTCACAGAACCTTAGTGCACAGTTTCAACATTTTTTTTTTTTTGCACAGAGCACCTCACCCCAGTTACACTTGATATTTCTCCAAGTGAGGTATAGTCAATCGAGCCATCTTATCAAAGGTATTCTTCACTAAATAGAACAAGTAACAAAAGTTGCAGTGAACAGGATCAGTGTGGGGTGCTCCTGTTCAGCTTTCCACATGCTGCATTCCATTCACCTGCCCCGGTCATGGTTTTAGAATCAGAATAGTAGGGTTGGAAGGGGCCTACAAGGCCATCGAGTCCAACCCCCTGCTCAGTGCAGAAATCCAGGTCAGACCATCCCTGACAGATGGCTGTCCAGCCTCATCTTGAATGCCTCCAGTGTGGGAGAGCCCACCACCTCCCTAGGTAATTGGTTCCATTGTCGTGTTGCTCTAATGGTCAGGAAGTTTTTCCTGATGTTCAGCCGGAATCTGGCTTCCTGTAATTTTAGCCCATTATTCCATGTCCTGCGCTCTGGGATGATCGAGAAGAGATCCTGGCCTTCCTCTCTGTGCCAATCTTTCAAGTCCTTGAAGAGCGCTATCATATCTCCCCTCAGTCTTCTCTTCTCAAGGTGAAACATGCAGTTCTTGCAGTCTCTCTTCATAAGGCTTTGTTTCCAGTCCCCTCATCATCTTTGTTGCCCTCCTCTGAACCCTCTCCAGTTTGTCTGCATCCTTCTTAAAGTGCGGTGCCCAGAACTGGACACAGTACTCCAGATGAGGCCTAGCCAGTGCTGAGTAGAGGGGAACTAGTACTTCCCAGGATTTGGAAGCTATGCTTCTATTAATGCAGCCCAAAATAGCATTTGCCTTTTTTTGCAGCCACATCACATTGTTGGCTCATATTCAGCTTGTGATCTACAACAGTTCCAAGATCAATTTGCATTCCCCCTGCCCCCATCAGTCAGCTAGCATTCTGTGTCCACTGAGCATGCCCAGTACCAATTTAGTTGTCTTTGTTTGGCAGGAGGGGAACGGTGCTGCAGTGTGTGTGTGTGTTTTCCCTAAACGTTTTTTGTATTACTTCTGCAAAGTTTAGAGTTCCCCAAGCTTGTTTACCCTTCTTGTGCATGGATGTTGCTGACTTGGCTACACAAGGAACAGCACATAGAGAACTGAGATCGCTATTAGTAAATTACATGTGTTAATTTATGTTGCATCGCTCACCATCTCAGCCTACGAAATAAGCTTATGCTATTTTATATTAATAATTGCAGTGATACCTGTAAAGAACAGTGCGCAAAGAGCGACAAGTTAGAATTTTTCTTTTCAAATGGAAGCTCTCAGAAATCTTCAGCTTCCTTTTTGCTGAATAACTTTTGAAACTTTGAAGGTATCCAAAGTGATATGACTAGCCACAGAGGAGAGCAAAAGTCTGGCCTTCGACAAATGTATTTCTTCTTGCGGGAAACTTCATTGCAGCTGAGAAAGATCTTGCACAAATATCTGTCATTTGGATCATTTCTTCCCTTGCCCAGTTTCTGAGAAGAGAAACACAAACATGTGGTTTGACGTTCTTGTCTGCAGTTGTCTGTTTCCAACTCAAGTTGTACAAGAGTTGCTGACTCCTTCATTCTACATCTTGTATTATTTGGTGAAAGTTCCCAGAGCAGAACATTTTCCATGCACAATGTCCACATGTGCAAATGTTTTTTCTGTCCTGCTGATTCAAATGCTGCAGAGAAAAGCCAATTGGCAACTAATGGTCATGCCATGATCTCACAAAGAAATCTAAGTAAGATTTGGAAAGCTAACCGTATCTCCTTAAAAAAAAAACCCAACCCTTGGCATTGGCAGTTGTTAACTGCTACTTCGTAAAATTCCAGTCAAACAGTCAACAAATAAGTAATATGAAAGCAAGTCTTGTTTCTTTCTTCCTTGATTTAGCCACTAACAAAATTAAACCTGAAGCTAAGCTCAGAATGTGACAATGTACCTGGATATAATACAATAAGCAAATACAATAAGCACATGATCCAGCAACTTTGCTGACATTGAGCAAGTCTGGATCCAATTAGTCTATGGATGGATAATTGCCTGGGAGCCCTGAGGTCAATGTAAGGGAGGTAGGATAGAACTGTAATAAATAAACTAATAACATATCATTTTAGAGATGGGAGACCCATTTAGCCTACATTTAAAAGGTTATACAAGGTTATGATACTTGACCAGTATCAGGAAGAGAGTCATAAACCATAATTAGAGCACAGGAATGACAGTGTCGTGTAGTGCCTAGATCCAACCTGGAGCTCTCCAGAGGTTTTGGAGTACAACTCCCATAAACACCAACCAGCATGGCCAATATACAAAGATTGTGGGAACTGTCATTCAAAACATTTGGAGGGCACTGGGTTTCTGAGTGTTTGATTCAAAAAAGGGTTTGAATCCGCGCTTTGCCATAATGCTCACAAGGTGATCTGGGGTCAGTTGTAGACTGTCAGTCTACCCTTATTCACAGGGTTATTATGAGGATAAAATGGGATACCTTTCATATATTCTATCCTGAACCTCTTAGAGGAAAGGCAAGATATTTTTTTTTTGGTCTCCGACTGGCTGGCAAAGAAGAAAGACAAGGCTAAGCCATGCTACACAGCCCCATGGGGGGCTCATCCCTCCCTGACTACCATCACCACCACTTGCAAGCTGCTTTGGTTTGTTACTCTTAGGATCTTGATAAGTTTTAGTGAGCTAGTTTTATTTCATTTTATTTTAAAAGTGACTGCCCATTTCTGAATTGCTCTCTGCTTCGTTCTTTAAGAAATATACTGAATTGGAAACTGGATTTGATTTAGTTCCTTGCCTAGTCTGAAAGTTGGCCCTCATTCATGTGCTAGACTGCTTTGCAAACATGCTGAGCTACTTTTGAGGAGTTTAAAGGAAGCTCTGGAAAACAGATCTATCCTTCTCCATAGACAGACAGACAGACACACACACACACACACACACACACACACACACCTGTGTTCCCACACATGCAGACTAAGAGGTATTAATAACTTGTGAATGGTGGCGGTGTTACCGCTGAGGAATACAAAGTGTGTCTTACAGCCTGTCCTACCTCACAGGCTTGGAGGTGCGGACTTAAGTTTTGTCACAGCATGCCAGATAACACAATTATGAAAAGAGCCCTGAAGACATCTTTCCTTTCTTTTTTTCCATTTTTGTTCTATGTCTGTGGGGTTGTGTAAGTACATTCTCGTGATGGCACTGTCTGAAAGAACAACCTTCATGTTGTGAATGCAGTCCCTATTTTTGTTTTAATTTAACAAGCAGCAAGGGGGTCCCATTGCCATTCTCTTACCTATCAAGCATTTTCTCACTATTTTTAAAGGGCTTGTTATAATTACCTTCCTACCACAACTCTCTCTTGACAGCTAAGCATGCAAAGGTTAAGTTAATATGATCTTCCAACAACTGTAGCTAGAGGGCGGGGGGGGGGGGGGAATCTTTTCAATAAGTGCAATTCAGCTGGGATTTCATGTACCAACTATAGGATTAAAAACAAACCCCAACATATTGGAAGAAGAATGAAGAATGTTTGCCTTCACGACATCCTAATTTAATGAGCAAGAAGGGGAGGGCATTGTTTTATTATTCGTAAACATTATCACAGCCTCCAATAGTTGGAAGGAGAAGCAGTGGGGAGGGGGGGAAGGCTTATCATTAATGTCAGCAAGCTTTCCTTAACACAGCCTTCCCCAACTTGGTGCCTCCCAGCTATATTAGGAGTGCTGGAGGACACCACGGTGGGGAAAACTGCCTTTACAGACAGCTTGCTTGGTACATCTGATAGCCCCCTAAAATGCGCAACCACAGCAAAGCACGAGGTGTGCTCAGGGGTGCACTTTCTGTTCACACAGAGCAACAGAGTTAGCCCCAGCAGCCTGGCCAGCTAGAACACTGTTCTTCAACTGGTGGGTGAGGATGAGTAAGTGGGTCGTGCTCTAACCTCAAGTGTGGGCCCAACATTCCTCTCCGCTGACAGATATGGTCAAAAGATTAAGACTACTACAATAAAACACTTCCCAGAATGTTCTAGGACATACTAGTGTAGTGTAATGGTTAGAGTGTTGGACTGGGACTCAGGAGACCCAGGTTCTAGTCCCCACTCAGCCATGAAGGTCACTGGTTGACTTTGGACCAATCACTGACTCTCAGCCTAACTTACTTCACAGGGCTTTTGTGAGGATAAACCAGGGAGGACAAGGACCATATTAGTCACCTTGGATTCCCTGCAAGAGGAAAAAGGGCGGGATATAAATGTAGTAATAGATAGTGCTCATACTAGTAATGCCAAACAGATGGCATTACACTCCCCCTTAAGACTCAGTCTTGCAGTCTGGGTGTACTCCTGGATTCAGCCCTGAACCTGGATGCTCAGGTTTCAGTGTCTGCGCAGCTGAGGCTAGTGCACCAACTGTGCCTCTTCCCAGAAATGTCTGATCTGGCCACAGTCATGCATGCCTTAATTTATCCCATTTGGATTACTGTAACAGGCTCTACAGGGAGCTAGCTTTGAAAACTGATCAGGAACTTCAGCTAGTCCAGAATACTGAGGCCAGACTGTTGGCTGGGGACAGTTACAGGGAGCAAGTGACTCCCTTGTTACAACAGCTTCACTACAATTCAAAGTCCTGGTTATGACTTATAAAGCCCTATACAGCTTGGGACCAGGCTACCTGAAAGATCACCTTCTCCCCAAAAAAGCCTGCCTAGGCTTCAAGATCTTGGGGAGAGGCACTTCTTTCAGTACCACCGCGTATGGAGGAGTAATTGTGGTGACACAAGATAGGGCCTTCTCGGTGGCTGCTCCTGGGCTGTGGAACTCCCAGCCAACAGAGGCTCCCTTTCTGCTGTCCTTCCACCAGCAAGCAAATACACTGTTATTCAAGCGGGCCATTGATGTGTAAACCTGTCTGTTGGGTTGGGTGCTGCTTTAATGCTGTTATTGTTGTATTCGCTTTTTAATGTATTTTTGTATATTGTAGTAATCAAGTTTTTATTTATCTGTGATTGTAAGCCACCTTGAGTGCCACTTTCTTGGTAGAAAGGCAGGGTACAAATCAATTAATGAAATAAATTGTGTTGGACTGAACCTTCACAAATCTTAAAGTTCAGCCTGAATTAGCAGAGCTTTTGAAGCAAAAGAGAGGACAAAACTGCCTCCTACTTTCATCTTCCAGGCATGGGGTGTGAATTTCAGGGTGGGTGGGCATCCTGCAGGTCCATTGTCACTGTCATTTTTCTCTCCCCAAATGTGACAGATTGACAATACGTTGTAGTTTACTGTTGTTCTACGAGGCATTCGGGGGGTTGGATGGTGGCCACAAGCATCACCCAATCTCCCACAAAAGAGCCAAAATGGCCCCACCACTTTTGACAAGGGTGGCCATTTCAGCCCAGCATTGGAATGCACAGAGAGATTCGATGGCAGATATGCATGGGTCCCTCAACAGTTAAGTCCATGCAGAAACTGCTGCGTGGATATAGAAAATTTTAAAACCAGCAGTGTAGCAGACAGTGTAGTGAGGACAGAGTGAGAAGAAATGTCCCAGTCCAACGCAGAAACATCAAGTGGTACTCATTACACAGAAAAGTATATAATTAAGGATTGCCTTGTTTTCTGTTTAATTTTAATGTGGTAGTGTGCATGGGATTATTTAGCAACAGATATCCACCCTCCATCAAGTGTGACATTTCTACAGCCATGTTTCAAAACAGACCAATTCCTTAAATTGTTTTCTCTGGAACAATAAACGTGGGGGGTTGAAGAGTCATAAAGATTCAATTGTCTTCAGAGACTAATTAAAATTGGGAAAGCAAGTTAAATTGCTTTAACTGTATACTAAGGTTATATTGAATCCTTCTTGTGGGCAAGAGCGGAGTAACACACATCTATGCGTACAGTTAACAGAGCTATCTTACGGGCAGAGATGGTCACAGGCAAATAAATCCTAACAACAAAACTAGGTACAGAAAGATTTGGATTATCTTCCTTGAACAGCTGACTGTAAACACATCTACCTCAATGCCACCAAAGTCCTATGGGTGATGATGATATGTCAGTTCTGTATTTATGTTCTTTTATATTTCTATTCTATATTTTAAAATTTTATTGTGCCTTAATCCCTTAGAATCCCTATATCCATAATAAAAGTGTAAAACAAAGGGGCTCAGGGAGACACGGGATTAATTTTCATTAGAAGTCTTATGCAGTAGGACTCTGTGGGTGTGACTGCTATTATTACAAGGATAGCATCCTGATGGGGACAAGCAAAAAATTCAAACCACAAACTTATAGTGACCTCTGCTGATCATTCAGAGTATATTACATTAAAGAAGACAAAAACAGTGGAACACTGACTACCTTACAGTCTGACAACAGCACAGAAAATATTCTTTAACATATGAGAGAATTCACATCAAAAGATGAAGCATTTAAGGAAGTATTTCTTTTCTGCTTGTAGTTAATAATGCGGTACTATCTACTAACGTTTGTGTGCAGACCTTTTGGGGGGCTTCCAGAGCCTTATTCAGGTGTTCCTCATTAGTGTCGGAGAAACATGCAAGGAGAGCAAGGGCACAAGCCTTGCCCCCTCCTCGTGCATTTCTGTCACCCTTTACTCATCGAGGGTCCAAACAATGCCACATTCAGTTAAATATATTTTATGCCAGTGAATTCAGCTTAAAATACACCTCTTCCATTTCATACTATCTGGAGTTCTAAATAAAGCTTGGAGCTAGTTCTCCTGTCTGTTCCTTTTCCTCCAACTGAGACAAACCAACAGAAATAAAATCCTTTCCTATGCTCTGTAACACTGAACTTTTTCTGAAGGATACTGATGAAAGCAAATACATACTAAAAAAAGTAAGCTCAGTTTAATCAGTAGCTTCTGGAAAAACACCTGTCTACAGTTCTCTTATTAGAGACAACAGTGGCTGGGATTCAGAACACTTATAGGTACAGCACACACATTTGGGATCATTCTTCTACAAGCAAAGTTAGCACTCAATGCTTCTCTCTCTCTCTCTCTCCCCTCCCCCCCTCCCCTGGTGTAAAATATTTCCAGGGCCTTTTCCACATATGGTACAGCTGATCTGACTGTAGCAGCCAGCTTCCACAACCACAACACAACACACAGCCAGCATTAGGGAAAGCAGCATTAAAAGGAAGTTTAACGAATATGGCTGATTAAGAGCCAGAACACACAATCACAGCAGTCATGTGGTATAGCTTTAGATGGGCTATACCATTTCAGACTGCTGAGGAAGGAATCATATGTGCTCCCCGATACTGAAAAAAACATCCACACACATACCAACTTGGCATGTAAAGGATAAAGTATTCTCGCCTATTCTCCTTCCCGACATACTAGACTGGGGAAGTTGGTTGTAGGTGATCTCAACATTTACAGTCTGTCTGTGTATGAGAGTGTGTGTGGAGAGAGAGAAAGGTGGAGAGGGCAAGGGTGGGCAATTCTCCCCCTGCCCCCCCCCAGTGTGGCCCCCACCACCAAATTTGGCAGCAGTGGGGAAAAAGGGGTTTAGGGAAAAATGGCATCTGTAGCTCTACAAACTGCTACAAGGGTCATACTTAGTGGCTATGAAGCACTAAAACTGTCAAATGTAGGCTGCAAATAACTAAATTCCACCCTTGTAGCACTCCATAGGACTGTGAACACCACTTTTTCTTTATATATATATATAAAAATATTTCCCTCCACCACCAAATTCGGAGGGTGAGGGGAAACTGCTATGTTTTTATTTGGGGGGGGGGGTCCGCAGAGGACAAAAATGGCTAAGAGAGAGAGACTTATATATCTGTATAATATTGCTTAATTACTTTTTTTTTAAGTGGAAACAAAAGCCTCTAGGCTGCTGCAACAGAGAGAGGAAGAGGAGTGTGTAAGCCAGAAGCTCATCTAGGCCCATTGTGGGTGAAAGGAAGGGGGTGGGGGATAAAGAGAGGAGACACATGTATATGATGTATATGGTATAAAAATGCAGGCCACATTTATTGAAAATCTGCAAAGGGAAAATACCAGGACGGGTGACTAAACTATTCTGGCAACTAGCCGGGCAATATATCAGGTAAAACATTCTCTAACTGCTGAGCAGCATCTGTAAGATCACCACCCTTCAGGACTACCCCATTTGGGGAAGGGAGGCCTTCTAAATAGCAGTTTCAGGAGGGTGATTTAAATTGGGAAAGCCACGTAAGAAGGGAGGATTAAAACACCCTCCCCCAGTGACACAGCCTTGATCCGAATTCACACAAGGCTGCTTTGGTCTGGGGATAGGGGAGACATAGAAGATTCTGTCCATGCATCTCCCACATCACATTTAGTGTGGTCTTTACAATATCTGTCTTCAAGATTTTGCTGCCATTTACAGCACAGGCATTCACCAAGCACAAAATAAACCACGGGCCATTTCCTTATTTATTTATTTATTTATTTAGAAGTCATGTGAAAATTGCAATTACAGCCTGGTGATTTAAGTGCATCTCCATCATTGTCGGAAATAATTTCTAAAGTGAGGGGGGGGATCATTACTGAAATTTTACCTCTTTAACTTTTTTTTCATGTGTCCAAATTTATTTCCCCATAGCATTTTAAAATTAAACTATTTCAGTTTCATCTCTGCACCTTAAGGCTTTGACTGCACATTAAAAGCAATTCTAATATTTTGAAATGATACCCATGCTGTAGAGTGTTATTTCTTATTGAAAATGGTAATTAATATCACTTCGTACTTCAGAGACTACGATAGCAATTTCATAGTGAAACACAGCATTATTATTATCATCATCATCTCCCTAATAACATGAAAGTGTTTTAATCCTAAGGCCTTAAATGTGTAATGGAATATTATTGGAGACAAGAATGTTCTGGTCATTATTTGGATAGGAACATTTCTCATGCCTCCCATACCTCATTCTGTAATTGCTGGCTCCAAACGTAATTATTGTTTTTTCTCCCTTAAATTACCAATAATGTTTTTAGAATCATTGGGAAAGGGGGAAGAGATGGAGGGCATCTTGCGGGACAACGCTATTCTTGGCTCTTTGGGGGGCACAATTTTTATTTTAATGATTTTCTTACAATTGTTTATTTAAAAGAAGCTCAAGTGTCCCTATGTAATAATAATGCAATACCCTGGTTTACATTAGAGGAATGAAACAAGGGCAAAGCAGAAATTCAACAAATGCCTAATAAATCAGAATAGTTTCCCAAGTGAAATTCTATCCCTCTTAGACAGGGGCACTGGCATTTTAAAAGAAACATAACTTTTAAAGCAGTCAACGTGGGTCACATCATGAAGCAAGGGGACTCCAAGAGTTCAAATAGAATGTTTTCGACTCCAAGGGCTTAAAAAAAAATCAGAACAACTTCTGAACAAAATGGTCTAGAAGTAACATCTCCAGCCCCTGTCAACTCAAATATATCAAGTGATAAGCCAGTTATTTATTGCATTCATATCAGGACATAAAGTGTACTCGAAGCAGCTCAGGGTGAAGTATATGGGACTAATCCATTTTACTTTCATAGCATCCCTGTAAGATTATGTTAGGCTGAGATAGACACCTGGTTCGTTTGGCTGAGACAGACAACCGGGTTTGGATGCCGCATCAAACAACCCAGGAATGGGGCACTCCTGGGTTGTTTATGAAACTACATGCCAGGTGGAAGCGGTGAACGCGTGAGCACGTCCGCTCAGGCACAGCCCTGCCAATTCATGGGTTAAACAATCAATTAATTAGCATTACGTGCAAACCAGGTCACTGTGTGACAGGTTCCAGAAGGTTGAGTGTGGATTTGAACCCAGATCTCACTAAATCAGCCTCCTCCATCCTGGTGCCCCCATATGCTTTGGACTACAACTCCCAGCATCTCTGACCATTAGCCATGCTGGTTGGAGCTGATGGGAGTTGAAGTCCCAAACAACTGGAGCGCACCACATTGGGGAAGTCTGCCCTAGACTAAGTCCATGTTGGCTCCAGGTTTGGGGAAGGGGAGGGGAAGCTGAACAAAGTTTAGGCAGGATCCCAAAAACCATGAAAGTCTTTGAACCAAAGGTGGCTTTAGAGTTGCTGTTTTCTCCAGGCAGTTGCTTCTCATGCCACATGGCAAGCTGTGTTTAAAACCAAGAGGAATCGTAAAGGTAGCTTATGATATGGCTTTAAGTCAGCTATTTGAAGAAGAATGTCAGAAATTCCACTCGACTAGTTCCAGAGTCTCTTACTAGTGAGCCTAAAAGGCACTTTCGAACCCAATCCTAATTTCTCTCAAATTGCTTCTGGGTGCTACTGGGCACCTAAGAAAAGGGCAGAATCATGTACAAAACAGTGAGCAAAGCAGCAAGATGTTGCACACAAACTCAAATATGATGAAATGGGGTCCTGAGAATTAGTTTGGCTCAGTTTTGCTTTTTCAGATTTGTCATCTTAGCACTTCACAACAAAATAAGCTGGCAAAAGCCCACATGTGAGCTTCTAATAAAAAGATGTTATCAGAAGCATTTAGTAAAGCATATGGGCTATTTAAATTGCTGTTCTATTTAGGTACCTTCATAGAGCTGGGATAAGGGAAATTTACCAAGCACAAAATTTAAGCCTTGATTTTGAACACTAAGGGCTTTGGGAGATTTAATTTTCATTATACTGAAGCTTTGTATATTTATTTTTTTCCCTCTGCTATAAATTGCAACATAAGCACTTCTTCCATATTGTTCATGGTGCTCTGTAACTATCATCTGTTTCAAAAGAAATCAGTGTTAATGTTGTATTAAGTCATCTTTGTCCACTGTGCTGAATGCTAAATTTCTAGCAAAAAATACAAGAAAATGTTTTGCATTCTAGCCCAATATCATGTTCTTTATGTTTATATATAGATTTAGGATTTGCAAAGTAGAAGAGTGCTCCTCCTTCTGAAGGAAGTGTTGAAGAGAAACTTTTGAACAGAAGCATTAGCTGCCTTTTTTTCTGAAAAAGGACTCCACTATGTTAGGGTAATACAGTTATACTAACAAGCTGGATGTAGGAAGAACAAAAATGTGAGCAGGAAGAATCATCTATTTTGAAAATCGAGACTTGACAGTTTCTTTCTCATGAAAAATTGCTTCATGTATTGTTTCTCTTAAATCACTAGTCCAAAAGAGAGGGTTGCACTCAACCAACGGCAATGAAATAGTCAAAACTCAAGTACAATGGCAGATTTATAGCATAATCCTATCTATGCTTATGCTAAAGCAATCCCCACTATTATCGGGGGGGGGGGAGTTACATGGGCATGCAATTGCAGCCTTCTAATATACAATAATACTTAAATGGACAACACACTTAGAGCTGCATCTTTGGGCCAAAACAGATGTCACTTTATATCTGCGTCTAGCGGCTCTGTCTCCCCCACACCCAGTTTTACTCTAGAGCAGCTGCAGGGCCCCCAATTCAGATCAGGACCCTAACCTAGAGGGTAGAGGTCCCAGGGCATAGTCTGAAGGCACATGAGGCAGCCATCTTGCTGAAGCTAAGCAGGTTGGCGCTGGTTAGTGCTTGGGGGGAGGGGGAGACCACCTGGGAACCACGTGTAGCCACTGTGAGTTCCACGATGGAAGAAAGGTGGGATATAACTGTAAATAAATAAATACATACATACATAAAATTTTAAGATTGAGTTCATGCCCCCTCTGCCTACTCTAGAGTAAAAATGAACACAAGACATAGCTGCCAGACACAAATTTAAAGTAATGTCTGTTTGGGCCCTTTGTCAAATCCCACAGAGCTTGAACCAAGAGATCTGTGAATCAGACACTGGCTGCCTGCATCACCAGTCGGCTGGCCAGAGAAGGGACCTGCAATGAACAGACCATAATCCTCCTGACCTGGAAGATCAGGTGGCATAGGCAGGGCAATTTTATACTCCTGCTTCTCTGCTGACTTCCTTCATCTGAGCAACTGGTACTAGGAAGGACACTCAGTTCTCACTTCACACCAGAATGCAGGCCTTCAAGGCAATCTGTCTCTAGCCTGTCTGCCCATAACCTGCTCATCCCAAAATACTTACCTCTCTGCCCTCAGGCCAAACAATCTTGTTTTAACCATGTAAAGCCAGGTAATAAGCCTACATTCTTCTGATGGCACAGTGCCCTTGACATTTAAAAAAAAACCACTTCTATTAATCATGTAATCATGTATACACTGAATTCTCTTATATGCCAATACATTTTTTTTAGTTTGTAAGATGCTTTACAATCGTTCTTTTGTTTTTCCATCACAATTCTCTATTATTCCATCACAATAAGTCAGTATTATTATTCTTTTATAGATGAGGGACTCTGGCTAAGAGACAGCACTTTGCCCAAGAGCATCCAGCCAATTGATGGCAAAGGCAGAAACTGAGACTTCTGCAGTCCAAGACTCTATTAACTAAACCACACTAGATCTCAGGGAGATGTAAGAAACATCTAAGCCCCCCTTTAGCTGTTGGATCAAATACCATGAAATCTAAGTTGCAAATGAATGGCTACTGCCTCTGTTTCCATTCAAAAAAAGTAGAAACATCATTACTTTTCTTCTGTTTGATCTTGCACCCTGTACTTGCTTAGAATATTTCACCCCAATATCTGGTGGCAAAAAAATATGATATAGAACTAGTCCAGGCTTTCCCAACCTGGTGCCCTCCAGATATGTTGGCCTACAACTCCCAGCTTCCAGACAGAGAGTTCCTAGAACTACCAATCCAAAGACATAATGCAGCTATTCCATATTTCCCACCTTAAATTATTTTCTGTATGAGAAAAAAAAAGATGAAGTGGTAGAAACACAGGAGGGTTCCAAGTAGAAGATGATGTCTGAGAAACTGCTCTTCCCATAAAATTCCATGAATGAGGCAGAGCAACTGCACACAAAAAAAACCCCATCTGGAAGTGCCAGTTCTACTAACCACTTTTTACCTGGAAAAGTAATTACTGGATTCAGACAACATGATAACCAACACTCAAGGGCTGAGTATGGGTTAAGCATGGGTTATCATTTAACTCATGTTTCAACAACAACCCACGGTTCATTGTGTTGTCTGAACCCAGCCATGCTAACAAACCATGAAGAGAACCCATGGTTTGTTGTTGGGTTGTGAACTGTGGGTTGTTCGTGGTTAACAAACCATGGTTTGTTAGGGCGGCTGGGTTCAGAAAACATGATAACCCATGCTTCAACAACATCCCTTGAGTGTAGGTTACCGTGTTGTCTGAACCCAGTTTTAGTTATTTCTTCTCCACTACCATGCATTTCATGCGGCAATGAAAAATCTCCCCATTGTGAACCCGCAAGGTATTACAACTTGCAAATAATGCTTTTAAACTAAGCAGTCTGTTTTCAAATGTTTGCTCAAAAGCTTAAGGCCTAAAACCATGTCTGCTATTATTCCAAGCATGTGCTTTCTTTAAAAACAGGTTCTGCATCAAATATTCAGGTTCTTGGCAAGTCCCGGGGCCCATAAATGTAGACGAAGTTCTCTTTGGGCCACTACAGATAAACAGCCACTTCTGGCATTATTACTATGAATACCTTTATATTGTTTTCTGTGTCTGAACGAAGTAATATAAGAAGCAAGTTTCAGTCAATTGGATTTATATAACTAGCCAGAAGATTTAAATTAGTCCCAACATAACAAAAGTCAGTCTTATTTCCTGAGGATCTTGAAAGAAAAAGAACTTCTGCAAAACCATCTCTTCTGCTTGTTTTCAGAGACACTGAGAAATGAGAAAACTTTCCACTGTGCTAGCTCATATCTTACTTTCAAGTTACCTTTGTTGGGATGTTCTCCCCTTTGAGAAACGGCAATCAGTATTCAGATATTTCACATTCAACTTTTATCAGCCTGGGGGCAGAGTATACGATTCCTGATCAAGTTCAGTATTCCCAGAGCACTTTAAATTGGACATCAAAAAGGAAAACAGATGAGATGCCATTCATCTTTTTAGTAAATAAAAGGCTACACACTATCCGCACAGGGTAATTTGTGCCAAGGCTTGATTCACAACCTGCACAACGGTGTCCATCAGAAGAATCAAAGTGGGGGGATCACAAGTAAACTGCATCCAGACAACATAACAACCAAGAAAGACCAAGCATTTGGCACTCTTACAGTGCAACAGCAGCCTACAGGTGTGTGCCAACAAGCCAAAGCTGCTAGAAAATAGCATCCACCAGCAGAAGAAAGAGCATCTGGTTTTTGTAGTTGCCATGTTAACAGAGGAAAGAAAACAAAAACAAACAAGGAAGAAGACTCTTCTTTGAACCAAGCCAGAATTAACCATGTGTCGAATTCTTAGGAGTGATTCTAAGGCTCAAGCCAGTCTGGAAGTCACAACCTGGGGATCTGGAAGATTATCTTCCTAATGCCAGATGTGAGTGGTTGATGAGGTGAAGCATTCAGTGGAGAAGCAAACACCTAGCTCATGTTCAAAGGCTGAACCTATGCTAAAAACGAGTTCTGAGAATGAGGCATAACTCACACTTTTTCCAAACAATAGTGGAAAGTATACAATGCAGCCAACCCTCAAATTCTAGTGCAAGCTGACTTCTGCAAGATTTATTTTATTATTTTGGCCAGCCCTCTTTCTCACTCAAAGTGGATGGAATGCAATATCATAAGATGTGATAGTGAGTTCAGATGGCGTTTTAAAACCTATTCTGCACAGCTAAATAGAACTTCCATGTAGTAAAGCAAGATATCTCCGAATAAATGCTGGGGACTTGGGATGGGAGGTGGTACTACCACAATTTGCACGATGTCACTGAAAACTATCCAGTGCCACCATTATACAATCCAGATCTGCATATGATTCTGGCACAACCTCATAGCAACAACTGAAAATGCTCTAAGGCATGCAACTGCTATAACTGTGTCAAAATCACACATGCATTTTATTTATATATATATAGTAGCTATATATAAATAAATAAATTCCATGAATTTATTTTATTTTATTTATTTCACCTTATAGGTGAATTTATCAATTTATTTCACCTTACAGCAGTTTTGGTTGTTGTTCATCCCAACTGTTGCCCTTCCTTCTTGTTCTGTTGTTTGTTATTTGGAAAACACCACAATGCACATTATAGCTTATTTGCTCATACAGCCACTGAGTGTGTAGATTTGGAAGCATTTTTTTAGGATTGAATGCCAAAGCAACTGTCCTTTAAACATATATTTCTCAGAATATGCAATTGAATTTTAGAGTTTAGTACTTGCTGATTGTTTTTCTACCTCGTCAGCCACTCACAACTCAGAAGGGATGGGACACACTTTATGCCCTTTGTTTGATGCTGACCCTGTCAAGTCTTGCTCAAGACCCAAGGGGCAGGAAGAATAAAGAAGGAAAGCATTTAGCAACCATGAGCCAAGTTTGAGCCCTAAACTTTCTCCCAGTTATCATGCTGGCCACAGGAGACCTCCTCCTGCTCCCACTTGCTAGAGGCATGTGGCTCCTACACTTTCACAGCCAACTCCATGCCACCATGAAACCTACACCAAGAAGACACAGACAGGAAACTGGAAAAACTACGCTTATAGTTGGCAGGATACATGGCTCCAGCCAATAACAGCAATCTATACAGGATGGGTTTAGTGCACTGTTGATATCAGGAGTACATGGAGGGATCTTTGAGGGATGGCAGCAGTATATAGCTACAAATATGCACTCCTGAGAGAGCTTCAGCTATTGAGAAGTACAGAAATGTAATACATACATACATACATATTCAGACCAACCAGCTGATACCATTACTGACCACCAGACCAGGGCTTTGAAGGATTCTTGGGCAGGGGCAGGCATACATGCAAACATTAGTCATTGACATGCTAATGAGGAGAAGGGTGGGTCATGTACTGCAGTGCTAGGGAAGTGACAGAAGTAAGCATGGCCACTCCACCTCTTAGCCTTCTTTATGACAAGCAATAGTTGTGGAGGCAAACAGCTCACACCTGCCCTTGCAAGCCATCTGCACCTTTCCATCTTTGCTCACATTACTGACTGATGGCCTATACAACTGAACCAGTTAAAGAATAGAAAAACAGCACTCCTCTTTGTGCTAGGTCCTCCATTCAGGATTTTGAACAAATAAGTATTTGCCTTTAACCTACACGTTGGCTGCAACACCTCTTAAAAACAAAAACAAAAAGTTTATGAAAATAATACTGGACTCAAACAATAGGGAAAAATCCCTGCTGACGTCAAATTTGTTAACCTGAAAACATTATTTTACTACTGGATTAATTGATGCATTTCTTGGTTTACATTTGCTGTGCAGAAAACATACCAGACTGTAGTTTAACAGACTGGACACTAGAGGTGGCTATTGGCACCATATTTTAATTCAGTACACTGAACCGAATGGTAGACTTCATGGAAGAAATCCAGACTTGTGAGTAAAACTGAATACTGGGTGAAAACTGGGAGTTTTAGGTAGAAAAATTCTAATATATGCAAGATAAGAGAAATAATATTCACTTACTCCAAGAATAATCAAATGGCAAACAGTGAGGAAGGTACATTAAGACTGCAATCCTATTCATGATTCGACGGAAAAAAGTCCTACAACTCCCAGCGTGCCCGCTGGGAGTTGTAGGACTTTTTTCTGTCGAAACATGCATAGGATTGCACCCCACATTTCCTAATCTAATTTCTGTAGCCTAAGTATCCAGAACTTTTTAAAAGATAGCAAGCATTCACAAGATTTCCTGCAGGATAACATTTTTTTAACCAGGCCACTTAACATATTAAACTGGTTTCTCCATTTGCAGTAAGATATAAAGACACTTGTTTTAGATATCAGTATTTTAAAACAAAATCACCAACTCTAATATTAGGCATTTTTATATGACTGATTTCCACAGGAAATGTTGCTAGTGAAGCTATAATTACAGACGGAGACGTTTTCTGATTTCTGAAATATTTTAATTAAAGCTTGGACCCACTACAGAGTCAACCAACACATGAACACAGGAGAGTGTGTGTGAATTTACACAGACCATATCCAGCATAGCATAATTATTACCTGTCTGATAAAGATGTAGTGAAAATTAATCAATGTTTTGCCTCTGTGTGAGTAATCATTTTAATCATCGTTTAACACAATAGAAGCTATCCATCAAAATCAAGGGCGATTCGAATTTTGTTATGCTTTTCAAAAGGGCGCACCAGGTATTTCCAAATGCTTCTTTTTACTGTAATAATTAACCACCTGGTAAAAAATGACCTATTCGTGTCTGCATTTCATTCTTGAATAGTTTCTTCCATTAATTATGTACACACAGAGAGAATTTGCATTACGAGCAACAACACGTCTGTGGGAGAGCTCATGAAATGGCCCAAGTGACGCCTAGCTGCTCTCTGTTTTGAAGGCCTTGTTGATGTTTGCAGAATGGAAAACAGATGCTGCATAAAAATTGCAAGAGTACTGAGCTTGTGTATGCATGAGTGCCTGATGGGAAATATACTGCAACAAAACCATTTCCAATTTTTAATAGCATATGTGGGGTAACTATAAGACTGACAACAGACAACACCAAGTGGGTCCTCCTAAAATAAAATAATGCAGTGTAGAGGACTCCTGTTTAGGATACCCGATTCTATTCCCTTTGCCTCCTGGTTTTCCATTTTTTTCCTCCCAGCACTCCATGCCCACTGAACATGCCATTGTTGCTGGGCTATTTTTTCACACACACACCTTAGTGTTTTTTTCCTAGTATATTCCAGACAATTTTAAATTGGAAAAGTTTCCAGAACATTTTCTAGAAAAAATTTCCATAAAACAATTCTAGGCAAGTTAGGGTAATTTTCATTGGAGAAAAATCAGTTTGCGTCAGAACCCTAGAGAGTGATTGAATTTGGCATGTTTTTCATTTATATTTAATTTTTTTTGTTCCAATACATCACAAGTATTTGACCTGAAATATCTGAGCGGAAAAAACCAAGGTACATGGAGAGAGCAATTTATGAGGATTCCTCGTAAAACCCCCCTGAGGTCAGAAACAGCGCTCCGACCTGGGAAGGGGAACTCAGGGAGCCAACCACAGACCCTGCCCGCTTGCAGCAGTACAGGGGAACCACGCCAGCTGCCTGCCTGAGGCTGGAAAAACTACCTCAGAGAAGGAGGAAAGGGGCCGTTCCAGTGGGTAGGGAGAGGAGAAGACCGGAGAGGCCAGGATACGATTTATCCCAAGTGTCCTCCTGGCTCTTTCCCTCCCGTTCCAAAGCCCCCTTGCTAGACAAGCTGAAAAGCCTGTCAAGCAAAAATCACCAAACACGAAGGACAGGGATATGATGATCACCTCCACTGCTCCTCTCGCCTTGCTGGCTTCAGCCCGGCAAGGCACAGGAATCTCAGAAGCCTCCAAGTTCGGAGGCTTCCACGCAGCGAGGGTACAATTGATAGGACTACACCCTAAACGTGATTTAAATTGTATATATCTAGACATTTTTATTGGAATACTTGTAAAAATGTAAAGACAGTAGCATGTACTTCCCTTACATTGTTGAAACTGAAGGGGGGTGGGGGAAGGTACTAAAAACTGTTGACACACTAATAAATTTTAGCAATCCCAAGAACTGTGTAAGATATGCTGATAATAGAGTTGAACTTTTCTCCATTAAGGTAGTTGGAACACCTTCAGTTTCTCTGCCACTTCTTATTAGTTCCATTTCACACTGAGACATATATGTATCTCAGTGACATATATGTAGTCTCTCACACCCTTGCTAGGAATAATTACCTGAAAACCATTAATTACAACTTTGAAACTGCGAAGCGTGCCTAACTGCCCAGTGTATTTGCAACTGGCATCCATTCATTGTTTCTAATGAACTTATGAAATACAAAATTTTCTGTGGAAAAATAGAGCACAGGAATTATTTTCATTTTCTACATCACCATTTTCCCCATGAATATCTTTCTGCAATGGTTGGGGTTCTCCTGAGCCTGCTGCTCTTGGGCATGAATGATGATATTTTGGCGGCATAAGGACTAGCAGTCTTCTTCCTCCATCATCATCACCACCACCAATAAATGGCCAGTATACATTTATATAAGTAATACCATCCTGAATAAATTTCTCCGCCACATGACCCTAAGGCATCAGAATTTGTACCTATGGGTGCTTCCAGTTTCTTTATGGGTTTGTGTAATTGCCATTCCCCATTCATGGAGTTTTACAGGGAGTCCAGATGTCTTCCATTTGTAACCCTCCCATATTTTTCCACCATTTCTTCCCTCTTTTTTCTCACCACATAACATCTGTTAAGGAAGAAAAGACAAAATACCTGCATGAGGCCTTTTGACTAACAGCACTAGGAGCCCTCTGTCTGGAAGGATGTTATGGCTGGGTTCAGACAACACAATAGCCCACCTTGAAGAGTTGAGTGTGGGTTATTCTTGAAACGTAGGTTGTGTTGTCTGAACCCAGTTGCGCTAACAAACCATGGTTTGTTAACCACAAACAACCCACAGTTCACAACCCAACAACAAACCATGGGTTCTCTTCATGGGTTGTTCAATGACAACCCACATTCAGCCCTTAAGTGTGGATTATTGTGTTGTCTGAACCCAGTCTATGTCTCCAACAGTTTTGCTCACAATCTCTTTTTTTAATTACTATTTGAATCTTTTGTTAGGCACAGTGCATAACAACATAAAAAGAGCTCTACTGAATCAGACCAAAATCCAATCTAGTCCAGCATTCTGTTGCCACAGCAGCCAACCAAATGGCTATGCAAAGCCCACAACCAGGGCATGAGCACAATAGCACCCTCCCACTCATCTTTGACAGCAACTCATGTTGAGAGGAATACAGCTGGAGGTAATATATAGAAATCATGACTAATATCTATTGATATCATGGTATAACAGCTTTACCCCTTGATCAAGGAAACCCATGCCTTCCCTTTCTCTGCTGCAAACATTTTACCAAATGCAGTTCTCTAACCTTTCAAATCTATGAGTAAGAGCAACTTGCTGATTTTCTGTTTGTTTTAAAATCCTCAATACTCAAGGGGCAACCCCATGAATGTGCAGAAGTCACCACGTCCTGACTGAATATAGTGAACATATTGGGAGAATACAGCCACCAACAAGGCAGTCCCAAATGGCAACAACATCCAAAGTGCTTCTGATTATGCTGTTCACCTCAGCATTTATTAATAGATTGCAAGCCTTTCAGGTTCACAGATCCTTCAGGTAGGAATGAGAAATTAGTGAAAGAGATGTGACTTGAAATTATTTAAGATCAAAATATTATTATTATTATTATTATTTATTGCATTTATATCCTGCCTTTTTTCCTCTTGCAAGGAACCCAAGGCGGCTTACATGATCCTCCTCCTCTCCATTTTATCCTCACAACAACAACCCTGTGAGGTAGGTTGGGCTGAGAGTCTGTGACTGGTCCAAAGTCACCCAGTGAGCTTCCATGGCTGAGTGGGGACTAGAACCCGGATCTCCCGGCTCCCAGTCTGTCACTCTCACCAGATCTCCCAGTCTGTCACTCTCACCCAGTCTGTCACTACACTGGCTCTCATTATGAGACCTTTTATGGCAGGGTCGGATACAGGTGTGAAAAGACTTAGGAATGCAACTTACATAACCTAAACAAGAGGGCTACTGCCCATCCTAGGGAACTATCTTCTTGCAGGGAGGGAGCTCTGGCTTATTATATTACACTGAGCTGGTTCACACATAATGCTAACCGTTGGTTTATTTAACTCATGGGTTGTTGAATTCTGGGTTCTTGTGATGTGTGGACCCAGCTAGGCTAACAAACCATGGTTTGTTAACTACAAACTACCCCGAAAGACAACCCATGGTTTGTTGTTGGGTTGTGAACTCTAGGTTGTTTAAATCATGGGTTGCCATTCTGCCTTGGTTTGGACAATCACGGGAATAAAAGAAGCCATTGTGGCTTCTCCCCCCACCCCATGTGTGCAGACATAATTTGCATAATTACCCACACTGCAGTGCAGGTTGCTGTGTCGTCCAAACCCAGCGTGCAGCACGGCGAGGATAGCTTCATACCTACCCAACCCGTGATGTGCAGTACAAGTTGAAGGGTGGGTACAAAGCCTCCCCCACCAAGCCGTGTGCCGGGTTCAGACGACACGGCAACCGGTAATTATGTAAATTACAGTCATGCGCATGTCACTTGCTCGGGCGGGGAGGAGAAGCCACAATGGTTTATTTTACCCCTGTGATCATCTGAACACCCCCTATGTGTAAACCCAGAACTGTGGCTTGTTCATGGGTTGTGTTACCAGACTACAGAGGCAAAGGGCAAGAGCAGTTAAAAAAAAACCTCAGCTGCTCTACATGCCACTACTACAGCACTGCAAAAGTATTTTAGATACAGGGAAGGAGCGGGTGAAGGAGGGAAACAAAAAATACAGGAATTGGGAAAACAAACCACAGTTTGTTTGATCATCTGCCGGACAATTGGGGGGTAGGGCAACAACCCATGTGTTAACCATGCGTTAAATAAACCATGGGTTAACGTACAAACCAGGCTGTTCTTTATTCTCTCAACCGTATACTTCTCTCTGTCACTCTTTCTCTCTCTCTCTCTCTCTCACACACACACACACACACACACACACCACATTTATGACTGGGAGAGGGCAACCAAATTAACCACTGTATTTCTACATACATTTCTTGACATTTTTGTCAAGTAAACAGAGGTTGTGTAGATGTTGCTGATGGTTTGGTCAATTTCCTTCATCTTTACTTGACACTTTGCCAACGTTTGATGTGGTGGTCTGTCTAGAACATATACATCCCACATACACATGTGACTGACATCCTGGTTTTGATCCTCTGGTTTGGACTTCAGTCATTATACGACTTCACCCTTCTGGCTTTTGTCAGAGTCAATTTGCATTTCCCGTTTGATCCTTCTTCTCCAGCTTAACTTCAGCATAGTTCATGCCCCCATACATAGAATCACATGTTCCACTTCCCTGAAGCAATGAACTGAGTTATCACCCATCATGCAAACATTTGCCAACTAAGAAGACCAGCAGCATCAACATCATGCCAAAGAACTAAAACTGGGTTATCACGTGATAACTTTTACACATTTGTCAGGTCAACATGACAATACCAATCTTAAACTATACAAATCAAGTGTGACTGGCATGCCAGTATTGATTTTTTGCAACTGAAATAAAATTGTAAAAGGAAGGTAGCCATTTTTGCTATTTCCCAGAGGATAGCAACCAAGAGTCTTGTGAAGGTTCGCCTGGCACCTACATTGTATTCCTTTTGGCGCCAGGTGAAGACCTTTTTATTTTCCCAGGCATTTTAGCATTTTAGCTTTCTAAATTTTTAGCTTTGCTGTTTTAAATCTGTATTTTAAACTCCTGCACTGCTGCTAGGTTTTATTGTGGTTGTATTGTTATATTGTGGTTTTAATGTTCTATATATTTTAAATTGTTTTATTGTGTGTTGTCTGGTTTTAATTTTTGTGAACTGCCCAGAGAGCTTCGGCTATTGAGCGGCATAGAAATGAAATAAATAAATAAATAAATTGTGAAACCTTAAAGACTAACAAACAAAAGCTTACGGTACCACAAGACTCTTGCTATTTTATGATATTTTGCAGCTAGGCATCTACCTACCTACCTGCCTGCCTGAGATTTGGATTTGTTAATTAATTGGAAAGGGCAAGCCAAAACAAGAATCAGAGACCACAAACCTGCTATTCGGCTGTCTGTGTAAGCTTTAACACACACAGGGAGGTTCACTTAAAGTGTGTAATTGAAAATCTAATTATCTCTTGTCTGAATGATGGCCATAGGCAAAATCCCACCATGTTCACTTGTACAGCACTAACTGGAACATCATTTTCCTTAACTACCAGCTCATATACCATAGTGACCAGGCCAGCCAAACAGATGCTTTTCAGGGTTAAATTAAATTTCCAAAACGATTAGCAAGCTGCTCAGGATTTTAAAAATTGTGCATGCTAAAAAGGGAGGGAATAAAATAGGCATACAAGTCTGACAGCAATGGATAGAGAACAACTACGTGTAGATTTATCTTTTTAGAATATGTTGTTGTTGTTGTTGTTCAGTCGTTCAGTCGTGTCTTTTAAAAACAAACAAATGAAGAGCTAGTGTAACACAGCAGCTAAGATCGTGAACCTCGCACCATCAAGTCCAATTGCTTCAAATGTTGCCTCTGCCATCATTTCACTCATGGCCTTAAATTAACTAGTACTATAAATTCATCAGGAGCAAAGTCACACTTTCTAAGCCTCAAATGACATTCACCCCATGGGCAATATTGGAATATGAACCAACCCACTTTTCAGGTCTGTTGTAAGGGTTACTTAGATTAATAATACACTGAGATGGAAGTCTGCTGTAGCAAACCCTCAACTCACAATTGTGAGGATGGAGAAAGGGAAAAAAGGTCCTGCAAAACTGCCCTCCCAGGGTCACTGTTTTTGCCACTGCCTCCCTTTTTGTTTCCAGTGGTGGCTCTTCTATAAGTGGCTGGCAGCTGTTATTCCCATCCCTGACCCAGAAGTCTCCCTAGAACGACATTACATGGTGAAATAGCATTGTTCTGGAGTGACTGAGGAGGAAAACGGCAGCCAACAGGGAAAGGAAGCACCACCAGCTTGAATACTCCACCCTCAAAAATCACCACAAGGCACCAACAGCTCTCACGTTTCAATGCCTGTTAATGGAGTGGCAAAAGTGAGAAGGAGAATATTTGCTGATTAGTAAACTTTAAGAAACTCACTGGAAAAGACCCTGATGCTGGGAAAGATTGAAGGCAAAAGGAGAAGGGGACGGCAGAGGATGAGATGGCTAGATAGCATCACTGATGCAATCAATATGAACTTGAGCACACTCCGGGAGAGAGCGGAGGACAGGAAGGCCTGGTGTGCTATGGTCCATGGGGTCACAAAGAGTCCGACACGACTTAACAACTGAACAACAACAACAAACTTTAAGAAGCGCTCTTGTATGTACTCCTTCTCCCAATGAGCTCATGTGATTTGTACAAAGCCCTATGAGGGGAGACTGAAAGAACTGGGCATGTTTAGCCTTGAGAAGACTGAGGGGAGATATGATAGCGCTCTTCAAGGACTTGAAAGGTTGTCACAGAGAGGAAGGCCAGGATCTCTTCGTGATCATCCCAGAATGCAGAACACGGAATAATGGGCTCAAGTTACAGGAAGCCAGATTCTGGTTGAACATCAGGAAAAACTTCCTGACTGTTAGAGCAATAAGACAATGGAACCAATGACCTAGGGAGGTGGTGGGCTCTCCCACACTGGAGGCATTTAAGATGAAATTGGACAGTCATCTGTCAGGGATGCTTTGACTTCGATTCCTGCATTGAGCACGGGGTTGGAGTCAATGGTCTTATAGGTCCCTTCCAACCCTATTGTTCAATGATTCACAAGGCCATCCATTTTATCCTCATATCCACCCTGCAAGGTGAGTTAGGCTAAGTCCGCAAGCCACTCACAGCAAAGTTCTTGGGGACCTGAGCCTACATCTTACCAACTCAACGTCTAACATTCTCTCCATTACACCACATCAGCTACGTAAGGTACGCAAAGCACTTTGAACAGCAGTTTTAAGGCTCAAGACCCATTTGTTGAGAAGTGCTAAAAACCGACGCCGTCTGAACAATGAAAGCTGCAGTTTCCTGCCCAATGTATGGAGTGGAACAATGGCTAAACTCCGGAATTCTAATCTCAAGTTGTAACAAGTCAATTTACAGTGCTTATGTTCAAATCCCAATGTAACACTACGGAGAGCAATTAACATGTTTATGCTGAGTTTGAATTAGTCAGAACTTTTAAAATGAAACGCCTATTCCATCTGGGCCAGGAAAGAGCTTCTACTCCTTTAAGGCAATCCCTGCCCATCAGCCATGCTAGTTAGGGCTTATGGTAGTTGTATTCCAAAACATCTATTCCTGGCTTAAACAGAATGCAAACCAGAAATTTACCAACGGTGAAAAAGTTTTCACCCCATTATCTGTGGGGTAAAACACATTTTACCACACTCTCAAAGAACTCAACTATTGCCAGTCCCAACAGATCAAGTTTAAACAGCAGCGCGCACACTCTTCAGATTCTAAGGCATGACATACATCTGCAGAGTTCTTGCTTAAAAGGAGCTGAATCATGTCACCCTGCCACTCTGCGAATGCTTGCCTGACACTGTGATACTGTTCCCATGCCAACTTGTCCCACATGTCACTGCTCTTTAAAGACAGGGTCACTGCTCACAAAAGTCTATGGAACAGCACAGTTTTTGCTTCCCAGAAAGTTCTCTATTGATGCATTCATCTCTGTCAACTGGCTGTTCACAGTTACACTCACATAAACACAAGCCCTTGCTTAAAACTTTCACAAACAGAGTAGCTGCCTCTAGAGGCAATTCTGGGTGGCATCAGCAATCAATTCCGTGGGATCCAACTGCAACTGGCCGCAAAAGCCAACTAGAATTTCTATACATATTATGTTTAAAAAAGCATAGCTCATAAACTATGGCTCTGGCATTGGCTGCCTTACCGCAATCACTACCCTGCTGTTAATTGTTGTTTTATTTGTTATTAGGGTTTCAGATTTTCAGCTTAAATCTGTATGTCACTCCAAGTACTTTGAGGAGTATAGAATATGCCAGGCAAGTTTTATGGCAGGTGAATTTCAGCCATGATGCCTCTTATGTCAAATACATAAAACTGAGCTAAAACTGCAAATAATAATCTCCTAGATACATGAAATGAAACTCAAGTTGAAATTCTGCTGTGAATTGTTCTGCCGCATTAAATTAAATATGCAGCAGAAACACAGTTCTAAAGTGGATGACAATCCGCTACTCTCAGTTTTCACAATTTATATTGGGTTGGATCCAGACTTTGTCATACTTGAGTAGACCCATGGAAATCAGGGGGACCTAAGTCAGTTATGATTAGTTAAGTCCCATTCATTTCAGTGGGTTTACTCTAAGCATGGATAAGTCTGGATCCAACCCTCTGAGTCAAACAACTTAAACTAGAGATCCACACATGTCAATGGAATTAAGTGAGCTTGCTGAAATCAAAACCATGATCACAGGAGAGAAACATCCTTTAAATGACAGTATGCTTGACCATGAACAGCTTCCAGAGAAACCTGAACTGCACCTTCCGGAACAAATACTTCTTGCATAACACGAATACACACCTTTATGCTAACTATGTTAGCTTTGGATAAGATACAGAGAAATGTCATCATGTCCTTTTCTTCAAGTTCGTGAATAATACTTTATAGAAAGGATAACTACTGAAAATCCTAGAAAGCAAACATTAATGTCCAAAATTCCCAAGCTGAATTCAGTCACAAACAGAGCATAAAATGCAATGTTCCATCATTAACATAGGAAAAAAGATGATTTGCAAGTGCATGTACTTGAGAATTTCACCTATGCATTTTGGGAACAGCAGACGCTTTCCTCACAATGGCGAACAATTTTTTCAGTGACTCAGAAAACCACATTGGATTAGAAAAAGGCAATGTACGCTAACATTTTCACAGGGACAACATACATCAATGTCTACAAAATGACTCAGTGTCAATACTCAACTGTCCTGCCCAAACACAAACAAGTGGAGTAGACTGATTGAAAAAGACTGGTGTCTCAAAATAACATCTGCATTCCCTGTTATTGCAACTCCAGGAGTACAATAACTGAACTACTGATGATTGGGTATCATTCATCAATGTTCCTTCAGGACTACAAGCTAAAGAGAGATGTTCTTTATTTGGCAGTTCACTTCGTAGCATAGGAAGTGTATGGTACTTTAAAAAGTGAACATTTTGGAAAATAGACATTTTGACAACTTAAGGAAAAGGAAAGGTTCCTCCTGTGCAAGCACCGGGTCATTACTGACCCCTAGAGGGACGCTGCTTGCGCTGGCGTTTTCATGGCAGACTGTAGCAGGTTGGTTTGCCAGTGCCTTCCCCAGTCGTGATTACCTTTCCCCCAGCAAGCTGGGTACTCATTTTACTGACCTCGGAAGGATGGAAGGCTGAATCGACCTGAGCCGGCTACCCGAGACCCAGCTTCCGCTGGGATCGAACTCAGGTCATGAGGAGAGTTTCAGTTGCAATACTGCCGCCTACCACTCTGCGGCACACAAGGCTCATGACAACTTAAAGGATACTTATAAACCAAATTACTTTTGTTAGGAAAACGTCAGTCTCTAATGATTTTTGCAGAGTCCCTGTGTAAGTTTTCTGGCTTTGATTCAATTGTGTCATTCCCCTGCAGCCCCTGCATGCCCCTCAAATCTGATCCAGATGTGATGGGCTGCAGAGAGAGGAGAAGATGGAGAAGTCCAGTTGCACAAGCAGACGCTGGATTTAAGTCTATATTTTTAAAACATTATATAAAGTCAGACCATTGGTCCATTTAGCTCGGTATTGTTTACACTGACTGGAAGCGACTCTCCATGATTTCACAAAGAGGTCTTCTCAGCCCTGCCTGGAGATACCAGGCACTGAATCTGGAATGTGTACATGCAAAGGAAATGCCCTACCCCTGAGCTATGGCCCTTCCCGATAGGCAATTTATGGCAGGGATCCCCAATGCAGCACCTGTGGGTGTCATGGCACCTGGAGGGACCTCCAAAAGCACCCATTAAGCTTTCCACTATCTGTCCCCTTCAAAAAAAATTTTTTTAAAATAAAAACCTTGCAGAACATTAAGGCAACTCGGTTCTCCTTCCTGTTCTTGCATCTGCTGCAGATCAACTGTTGGCAGGCAGGCAGAGGGGGAATGAGTTGTTTTCTGGTCCTGACCAATCTTCTACCCACACAGACCTTTCCCTTTTGCGCACTCTCTCTCTCTCCCCCCACTCCCAGTCTCTAGCCTCACCATTTCTCTCCCCATTTCTCACAATTTCTCTCCCTTCCCCATCCCTAGCCTTCTTCTTTCTCCCCCTTTCTGTCCTCTAGCCTTGTTCTTTTTTTCCCCTCTACCCTTTTGCCTTGCTATTTCCCCTTCCTTCCCTACCTCTACCCTTGCTCTTTCTCTCCCTTCTCCCCCTTTGCCTTGCCATTTCCCCTCCCTCCCAGCCTCTAGCCTTGCTCTTTCTCTCCCCGGCACCACCACCTCTTTAGCTCGCTTTTGAGTCACCAGGCCCACACATCCTTCGTGGGAACTATTGTGTAGTGGTGCCCACAGGTCCAGAAAGGTTGGGAACCCCTGGTCTAGGGAATAAAAGGTTCAGAGGGACCTACAATTCAAAAACAAAATCCATAGATGCAGTATTTAAAATGTTTTACAAAAATAATAGATAATCTACATCTTTCTCCAATTCAGCTAAGAGGCCTATGCAACTGCTCATTTTCTGGAACACAGCCTTAATTATATTTCACCAAACGCTTCAAAAAAATAAAAAAGAGGAAGTCTAGCAACTAATTGAACAAAATGCTAATAATTTTCAGTGCAAAGATATGTTGATATTTTCTTGAAACAATTGTGTGAAGCCTAACAAAGTCAAATTTTGCCAAATTTTGGAAGACACAGCTTTGAGCTTCAGAGTTACAGCTAGTGTATCCATAACATATTATCGCATGGTTGCAATACCCAGTAGTAAGTGCTGCATTTGCCTATAAGCAGCTCTGAAGCCTTCTGTAGTTGGAGACAACTCGATAACCAAGAATCTTCTGATGTATGGGGTGGAGGGATTACACCCTTCAGCATATTATGGAGAAAGAAAGACTATCCCAAATAATTTATTCTTAGGCTAAATGCCACAGAAATATCACATGACCTTATTAACACAGGTTAAAAAGAAAAGAGCAATAGGATTATTGTATGCCTACAATTAAGGTGTGGGGGGAGATGAAACACCTGCTGGCATGTCTTTCAGAAGCACTGTGTGACAAGCATTTACACAAAATGAGGTGCCCTGGTTGGATCCAAAACTGCCATACCTATATTTATGGGATATTGTTCCACTTACAGCCACAGTAGGTCAAAATGCGGTATTTGAACAAGTGTGCCTATAGCAAACTTTCCTGGCAGCAAGCTTTCCTAGTATCAACACTTTCCCAGCTCAAGAAAATGTCCAAGTCAAACAAAAGAATCACTTAGCAGTAATTCATTGCTGGAATGCTTAAAAGACAATACAGATAATTCTGGAGAGAATAATTGCATAGTCCTCCTGGGCAGAAACAGCTGCTGGAATCAGGCAATAGGTTAATTCAGAGATCACAAAACACAGTTTCCAAACTATGGCTTGGGGAATCAGGAAACCTATCATCTGAATTGAGTCAGTGAGTTCAAGAAAGTTGCCTAAAACAATGCAGCATATTCCAAGTCTTACAATGAAGCGTTCAGGAACTGTTTGCAGGAAGGAACGGACACACACACTGTATGCTTCTATGAAATGAATGCCATTCCTGGACTGAGTCTAACTTCAAAGCAAATAATCACTTCTGACTTGAAGTAAGATAATTCTGGTGCAGCACAGACTGGCTTAAACTCTATGACTGGGTTCAGACTCAACGCTATGCCATAATTTAGCATAGTATTACCCATGCAAGCCTTGGGCTCATATGCTCTCCCTCCCCTCCGCTGTAGCCAGAGGGGGACTGTGGCTTAGTATTAACTACGACTTAAGCTACACTCACAAAACATGATTTTAAGTTAACTTGTTTCTCTAAATCATAGTTAAGGCTAAACACACTTTCTCCAGGTTCGCATGTAATGACAACTGTGGTTAGTTGAAAATCTAAGCAGAAGCATCTGATCTCCTTGCGACTGCATAGGAGCAGAAAGGATGAAAGAGTCCTTACATCTGATACTTGTTCACATAACATTAAATATGGCTTAATGCAGGAGTAGGCAAGCCGGTGCCCTTCAGATATTTTGGACTACAACTCCAGTAAGCCGCAGCCAGCATGACCAATGGTCAGGGATTATTTATTTATTTACATTATTTGTATACCACTCCACATACAAAGACCTCAGAGCAAGGAACGGCAGATAGGATAAGGAACAAAGGAGAGTTGTAGTCCAAAACATCTGGAGACCACCAAGATGTCTGCCCCTGGTTCAGTGTTACATCCAAATGCAGCCTGTCAGGGTTATGGTGTGCAACATACCTCCAGGCAACCCACCCCACAAAAACAAAAACAAAAAATTGACTCCTCTCCTCCAGCAATAGCTCAGTCTCCACTGAAGTTATAATTAGGGATGCTGGAGCAATTCGAGACAGACTAAAATGAGCTCAGATTTCTAAGAATCCAATCTGCAGAATCCACTGTGGAGTGACCCCCTCAGGCTGTGCGGTGTCCGTGAACTTTCTGGGTTTTTTTTACTTTCCTGAATAAACGCATATTTATCCATAGGAAAACACATGAGTTTCTGCTGAGGAAAAGTTGAATAGAATGGGGGTCGCTATGCTAAATATTACATACTAAGGTAAATTATGTAAATGGTTATGAAACCTCTTATGTAATTATTTGCCTATTTTTCCACATGACAGGGGGAAAATTCGCATCTGTCTGTGAGGGACAATGGAACAAAAGGTGCCTGACAATCCTCGAAACACAGACGGAGCAGATTTTACACAGTCTATACATCCCTAGTTGTAATACAGGCCGTATAGAGATAGAGTACTTTACTGCTGGATTTCATGTGGGAATAATTGCCATTTGAAAAGTTAGTTGCCACAATGTGTCGTTCACATATACAGTTTTCTATAAAAAGAGTTCAGTGGGGTAGCAAAACACACCAGTATTCACCACAAATGAACAGGGCTGTAAAAAAATTAACACATCCCTGCTAAGGCATTAGACAGCAAAGCAGCGCAGAGTTTGGCATGGCTGTCTCTGCCATTTCTCTCACTCTGTTTTAAATAATAGATGACCTACCATTAGGATTTACTGTAACCTCAATTCTGCCAGATGCTGCTGTCATTAGGCTGCCATCAGATGAGGGAGCATCTGTTGGAATGGATGTCGCTCCTTCATGCTTGTTCTTCCAAAAGCCACTAAGACTGTCAGTGAAAATTGCAGCCCACACACATATCAAAGGGAAATAAGCACCTGGAATGCAATATAAATGAAATCAGGCAGTTCCCACTGGATTTGTACCAAGTCCAAGTCCCATGATCTTTTTGATCAAACCATGGTCCAAGCAGAGAGAGAAATGCCAAGAGCGCAAAATCACTATTTTCTTCCTCTCGCCAAGGGGGGAGGGGGGAGAGAGAACCTGACACAGACTTTTCAGTCCAGACGCAGAAGTTGTTTAACAAATTATAACTGGGTTTTCAGTTTGCTATGAAATCAATTCTACAGCAAAAATATACCACACTTTCAAACACAGGTATGCCTTCTGCCCTCTCCTCCAAGGGAAAAAAAATATGGGACTTGTTTATTATCTAAATCACACACACACACTGCAAAGTCGGCAATGTGTGCTGTACTGCACATTATTTTTCACTTAATTTAACACGTTACACATTCTTTAGGTGAGCCTTCCCCAACCTGGAAGGTCAGCCTTCCAGATGTTTTGGACTACAACTTCCAGCATTCCTTGTGATTTCCCATGCCGGCTGGGGATGATGTGAGATGTTCAAAACATCTGGAGGGCATCAGGTTGGGAAAGTCTGCTTTACATGGTCTCCACTTCTAAGAATTGCTGGAATCTCAAGGGATAGCCAGATAGTGTCTAAACAAAGAAATTTGGATGTGAGCTTAAATCCTACAACAGCTATGGAATCCCTAAGCCCTTTGGTAATTCACCCTCTGTCTCTCAGTTGCCCCACCTGCAAAGTACAAATGATAACCTCCCATTCTGTGTGGCACTCTCAATTTGTGGAGGATGGCAGCTAAGGGCAACAGGTGAGATTAGGGGCCCCTGGCCAACTGAAAGCAAACTCTCGCAGGCAACCCAGCCCTTCCCAAAGCCGTTGAAAATATTCAGTTCATTATAACCTATTTTGGCTCTAATGGGTAGGAAAGGACTCTCAATAAAATTAAAGACATAATACATACTGGTGCAGCTGGTGCATTTATGGATCGATGGACTGTCATAGGGTTCCATAGAGCCCTATTTTCTCTTCTGCCCTCCCGCCACTACCAATGCCCAGTATGCAGATATGCAACATATTGAATCTGTCCGGGCATCAGGATGCCTGTGCACTTATCCCAAATACCCATTCATTCCTCTCCGCTGCCATGAATACAAGTTACTGAAGCGATAAATGGCTAAGAAAACTGCATGTTCAGGGGGATGGGGAGAGGAGCAAGAGACCTATTTTATTTAAAATGTTCATATGTTGTTTTTCCAGATTAGCTCAAAGTGGTTTATAAAAAAGCAAGAAAGTATACAAAAAAACAAAACCATAAAAAATAAACAAATCGCAGCACAACAAATGGTCCAAATTAGCCAAATGTCAACTGAAACAGAGAAGTCGTACAGCTTTTTCAAAACCTGAACAAAGACATGCATTTCCTAAAATTCTCAAGATGGAGGTTCCAGAGTTTTGAGACTGTAACAGCACAACCCTATGTTTTCTAAGAAACATACCTACTGTTTTCAATGGGGTTTACTTCCAAGTAAATGTGCATAGGATTGCAGCCCTCGGGTATGATCCTATGCATGTTTAGACAGAAAAAGTCCTACAACTCCCAGCATTCTTCAGCTAGTATACTAAGACTTCTTTCTGTCTAAACATGCACAGAATTGTGCCCTTAATGTCCTTACATTATTTACTTTTTTTAGAATGTCTCAAAAGAAGAATCCTAAAAACCCTTGTTGCTGTTTTAAATTCAAACTTCATGATTGCAAAATGTTTGAATGTGTAATGACAAAGGTGTGGCGAAAACCTTGGCAAAGCACTATGGGATAAAAGTAATTTTAGCAACCAAGTATAGTTTTAGCAGAAAAAAATAATTGGAAACTTTGAATTCAAACTTGCACATCATGAGAACCATATTGTATTTCAACCAATATTTCCCATTGACCACTAGAGGTCATGCACAATCTGTGGCATTCATCCAAGTAATGCGATGTACAATAATAGATACAAGGATATGCAAAGCTTCTCACTTCATTCTTGTTAACAAACCAATGTCTCAGTCCTGAAGATAAGCATACCAGCTGTGGAACACAGAATGTCTTGATTTTGTGTACCTCCAAACACCATCCTTTGCAAGGAAATCCATCGTGCTACTCTGCCTTGCAGCTGCTTTCTCACTGTAAAGCCTACAGTACACCACAGAACAAAAGAAGGTAGACCCAAGGTCCAGTTCATTTAGTACCTGCAGGTTGCTGGGATTTTTGCAAAGAATCCTGGGCTAAGTAGATCCTGATCTGCTCCTATAAGTCACTTCTTGCATTCTATAGCACTTAGTAGGGTCACTTAATAGAGCTTAATTTATATGCTCGAACTGTGCAGAGAAGCTAAGTACCACTGCTTTTTAAATGTAGTAAGCACACACACACAGCCTCACTGCCTTAAGCAGACTGCATCTTCCCTGTATTCTTTCAAGTTCTCCAAAGTAAAATAATAATAGGAAAAAGAACAGCCTTTATTTTAGTGCATGAGCACACACTTCATAATGCATCAAATACCAAAGAACAAGGCACATAGATAAGCATTCTGATAAACTCCTGTTTGAGATGTAACCTTGTTCTCTGCTAAAGCCCATCAAATCAGCTTCAACAGTTTTACAGAATTAAGTAGCTACTTAGTGATTAGCAAGTTATGTGGTCATTTTTAATTCTGCGTTTCACATGCAACAAACCCCACTCTGCAATGCGATGGCATCACATCACCATGTGGGTAGAGCTAATGTCACACCCATGGAATGGCTACCTGTACCTGCTTTCCTACTTGCTCCTCTTCTTCAAAGAGCAAATGCCTGAAGGTAGAGCATTTATGTTTCCAGGGTTGTTTTTTTGCTTGTTTTTTTGCTTTATTTATTGTTCCTACCAACTGTGTGCCTAAGGGAGAAAGTAAGGTAAAAATCTCAGAACAAGTAGAAGGAAGCTGGACTCTCCAGAACAAGTGAAAGCCACTTCTGTCTCCTATTTGTTTATTTTTATGTATAAGAGCATTCCTATACTTCCTTTCAGATCTAACAAGAACCCACAAAGCAGTTTACAATATATTCCAAACCAATAATAACTAAAAACAAGTTTGAACATTTGAACACAACTGGAGATGGAGATTAAAACCAAAGCTCCACACAACTTGACATAATACATTTGAGTTCCCAAAGCTGTTCTCCCTCTATGAACATTTTGCAAAATGGAATTAGAATTAAGGTCACTGTGAGTAACACACACACACACCACCACACACACACACACACCGCCTTCAGAATAATTCAATCATCTCACAAAAGTACATCTGATGGATCATGCAAAGTGAGTTAAGAGGTTCCAGATATTCTTCACGGTAGCAGCAGCAGTGCAAACCTGGAAATGCCAAGCAGAGTACTTCCTATTGTGAAGTTTTAGGTGGTGGTACTTGCAGGTCCATTGGGATTAGAAGTGATCAGCAGAGTGATTATCCAGCATCTGAATACATGGATATGCCAACGACAGATCTAGTTAGAGCACTGATTACCTACAACACAGATCACAACAATGGAAGTACTCTTAAAAAGCAGGTGTATCCTCTCATCTCCCATTCTCATAACACAAGCTTTCTTTACTCTAACCAGAAAAAAAATGCAAATCATTCCAATCCATGACCAAAAATAGAACCAAGCAGAACAACCAATTGGAGTGGCAGGGAGTGAAATCAATATTATTAAACAGCACCTAGTAAATTAAAATCTGTATTACCCTCATGCAAGCGGGAACTGTGCCAAACAAACTTGTACCAACCTGCCTTTCCTTCACTTGTCTTTTACAGGTTTCCAAGGCAGCAGACTTGAAGCGGAGAGATTTAGTCTGCCTCTTAACTTTCACTGAATCCCTCCGGCGATCATAAGAAAATGATTTCGCTTTCTTTTTAATTTTCATTCTTGGTTTGTCGGCCATTTTAATCCCCCAAAGCCAACTCTGGGCCGTTGATAAGCCAAGCTACACCACACAGATACCAATTTCTAGAGGCTTCCAGTCTCTGGGCGTATGGACTTTCTTCAGTCTTACAGGAAAGCAACCAACCTAGCACAACAGGTTCCACATGAAAAGTATTTGTCGTGTGTCCAAACGGTCACACCGTTTCTTGTAAGAATTGCTGTCATTTCGGAAGTCACCACAAGAGAGTCTCCAATGTTGATCTAAAGCGGCAGCACCTATCCTGCTGAGCACACTAAAGGTGATGGAAAGGTGGCTTAATGTGAGCCAAAAGGGTGTGGAAGTAGTGTCAGCACCTAAAGGGAGGAGGAGAAGCAGCCCAACTGGGGTTCAAAGCCATCTTTTTAACTCCTCCCTTGAAGAGATGCATTACACAAGCTGTGTTGTATCAATCAGCAAGCTGGGGTTGTATTTCCACACACAAACCATCAGCATTTTCAATAAAACCAAATTTCAGACATGCGCTTTCACACTCATATACATGCACACATATCAAGATGATCTTTTGGTCCTCTTGTTTCCATGCTTTGAATTTCCAACAAATTAAGTATTGCAAGTTGTAGCAACTTGGAAATGTTGTAGCACCTTTAAAAGATGTATATCCTATCTTTTCGACATTATAGTCGTCAAGGCAGCTGATAATTACAATTTAAAACAATGTAACACACTAAGGGCACAATCCTATTGAGACAGGTGCTCGCCTCCGAACTCAGAGGTGACCGACTATCCAAAGCAGGGCAGGAGAAGCACAGAGGGGATCGTTCCCTTCGTGCTCCTCCTGCCCTGCATTTTCAGCTAGACAGCCAATTGCGGCTGTCTAGCCGTGGGAGGACAGAGCAGGGAAGGAGGCTGGTTTACGACGTAGGATGTGTCGCACAAGCATTTCTGCCCTCCCTGCCCTGGAACGCCCCCAGCCACAGCCCTTTTCGGCCGCTCCGCACTCCTCTTGCGAGTGTGGAGGACAGGGCTGTTCCACGCTGCCTCAGAGGCAGCACAGAAATGGGGGGAAGTCGGTTCTCTGGGAACTGACCTCACAGTGCGGGCTCCGAGGTCAGTTCTTGGAAAACAACATATCCTATGGCCATCTAGCCACTGTCTAGTAGCCATAGGACTGCTCCTTAAGAAGGATAAATCAAACATATACAGCCTAAAGACCTATAAACCAGCAACAACAACAACAAAGCAGCTAAAAGCATAATATAGGCTCAAGTGAACAGGGCAGATTTTTCCTGGTGTCTAAAAGATAATGACTGGTGAATATTCCTAGGGAGAGAGTTCCATGACTGGGATGTCACCCCAATTGTCACCCACCTAACTTCTGAAGGGCTTCCATATCTGCTACTTATCAACAGCTGCCTGGCTAAGGAACCTGGGCTGGTGGGGGGGAGCCCCCCTTTTCCCCAATATGTGTATTAGGGTGCAATCCTATGTATGTCTAGACAGAAAAAAGTCCTACAACTTCCAGCTTTCCCAACACTGGTGTTGTAGGACTTTTTTTTCTGTCTAAACATGCATAGGATTATGCCCTTAAAATTATAAGAAAATCTATGCTTATTGTCATGTCATGTAAATGTGAAAAGATCGTGCAAAAAAGGACATCCCCTGCTGCAAATACCTTTATCAATGAAGAGGACTCCTCAACATGGAATAGAAATGCCTAGGCTTCGCTATCCAGGTATTTGGGATACTGAATTAAACAACATCCAGCTGACAGAAATGGATAGTCTACTATCAAGCCTCCTTATAACCCTTCCGTATACTGCAATAATAAACATAACCCTTCAGTATGCTGTGGTGGAGCATCAGTCTTGAAACTGGAGCCTTGAAAATGCTCCATTTTCCAAAGAAACTGGAACCTTGACATCAAATTAAAAAAATTTAGATTAAAAAAATGCTTCCCTTGGAAGAGAAAATGAGAAATGAAGTTCACACTATTTTTTTTCCTGCACCTGATTCGCTTTCTCTCAAATACAATACTAATGAAACATTTGAATTAGCCAGGGATTGCACTACTCAACTATACCAACTATATACCAACTATACTTCCAGCCATGTGCTCGATGGTCTGACAAAAACCAAGCCTCATGACCCTCAAGGTCAGTGCAATTGTGGCAGTGTCAGGCTGGGAAGAATACTGGCACATTTTTGCAACATGTGGCTTGCACAACAAACTAGCAGCATGCTCATCATCAAAATTATGTTAATTAAATATAATTTGCATATAATGTATGAGACACATTTGTCTGCAGATTATAGAGTTTGGCACTAGCCCTCCAGCTTATGGTATTTATGAGCCCCCAAACCCCATCTAATTGTCTAGCACCTCAAATAAGCAATAGCCTTAGTCAGAAGCTAAGCAGGGTCAGCCCTGGGTAGTACTTGGATGGGAGACTGCCTGGGAATCAGGCTTCCTGCACTGACCAGGGGGTTGGACCCGATGGGCTTGTAGGCCCCTTCCAACCCTATGATTCTATGTTTTCTATGCCAAAGAGCCACCAGTATAGGCAATGTATTAAAAGACATTGTCAATGAGTTAATAGAAAGCCACTGTAAGCAAATACAGACTCAAGTTATCAGACTAAACATAAGAGCCCTGCTGGGTCAGCCAAGGGTCTATCTAGTCCAGCGTTCTGTTCACACAGGGGCCAACCAGCTGCCCACAGGAAACCCACAAGCAGGACATGAGTGCAACAGCACCCTCCTGCCCATGTTCCCCAGCAACTGGTGAACATATAGGCATATTGCCTAAAGAACTGGATAGCATGTAATACAGCCAGATGATCCTCCCTCCATTAAAACATGGGTTTACTAAAGTAGTTTGCGGTGGCTTAAATGGAGCTCTGTGCATGTGAAGGAGCTTCACCATACTGTTCTACAAGCAAGGACTCTATGTATATAACTGGGAAGCACCATGCATTTAAGCATCACTTCCCTTTATAGTAGATAGCAAAACATACTTGGGACTTTGAAACTGCATGCACTAAGGCAGGCAAGTTAATTGAAAAAGGAACAGGGATTCCTCCCATCATTTCCATTGCTCTGTGCATTTAATTTTTCAATGAAAAACTGTGGCTAACGGGCAAGCTCTCACATGCATACCCATCACTTGACAGGCCTTCACTATCAAGCAAGATCTTGTGTGTATGGAACACCCTCCACAGAAAGAGCTTTCATACCACCTCCAAAACAAAGATTGCGCAATGGAGGGAAGTTCAAACATTCAACCACTGAGCGATACGAGATATCAAGTAGGTGCAATGTAGCTCTAACGTTTGTATTGATGAGGATACAGAGTCTAAACCAGATAGGATGCTTAGGGTCACACATCATACACTGGGTGGGATCCAGATTGAGTCATGGTTAATGTAGACCCAGGGAAATCAATGGGACTTAAGATAGTCATGACTTGTCCCATTGATTTCAATGGGTCTACTCTAACCATGATTAAGCATGGATCCAAGCCGCTATGTTTTTAGCTGTACGCATAAGATATATCCCAAACCCATACAGATGTACCGAAGTTGGAAAGCATGGATGCAGGAGAGGTGTGTATCATATAGTTCTACTTATCAGAAAGCTGAAATTGGCTGCAGCTCCCTGGTAATTATACTCGCAGTGCTAATCCCAGCTTTGCCTCTATGTAATGTGTGGAGAAAGCCTTTTCACATATCCATAGGGATCCAGTCCGCTCCACAGCCTAACATCACTCAGAAGTGCACACAATTAATCATGAGGTCCAAATGATTGTAAACAAGAACACACAAGGCTTTTTAAAGGGTGACTAGCCTTGACTTAAAAAAAATATGATCTGCCCTGACTGAGAGAGCTTTTCTCTGCGTGATCCAGTCCACATAAGACAAATGTGAGTGATTTACAGCCGAGGTGGTTTTAGCCATTACCACAGCCAAAATTATATGGGGGGTCAGACCTCCAAGGTGTAAATCTTACTGTTTCTATGGAATACACATGTGGAGTTAATAAAGCCCAGCATGTGTGGAGAGATTAAAAGGCTATGATTTGTTCACTACCAGTTTAAAGTATAACTGCATCATTCTCTCTTTCCAAGATAGGGCTTAATGATAGCAAAGATGAATGAATGGAGATGTGGAGTCTGCGTGCTAATGTTAACATGGCCTGGATTTTCTACAGAAGGTTATTTCACAATTATAAAATGCCAGTGTTGCATATCCAACCCATACAGCATTTGTTCTATACTATTCTTCTGCTTTAAAGTATGAGCTACTATATATCTCAATATGGGATACTTAATGATAGCACTGATGAATGAAAGGGGACATGGAGTCTGTGTGCTAATGTTAACATGGCCTGGATTTTCCACAGAAGGTTATTGCACAATTATAAAATGCTTAGGTATTATTTACTAATTCCTGGAATTCCCTTCCCAGGAGCCTTATGTGGACCCAGTTCTCTATCTTCTCAAGGGCCCCTTTGCCAAAAAGCTCTTGCTTAATGCCTAGATCTTCACATCAAATAAAAACAATGTAAAAAAAGAAACACACATAATAAGCATACATATTCCTCCATTGATACCCTTGTCTCTTCCTTCCCTACCTTTCCCTCTGTTCTACCCATACTGTCTAACTTTGGATTGTAATCTCTTTGGGGCAGGGAGCTTTTTTAAAAATTTCACGTATGCAGTAAAATCCCAGCTAGATCAATCACGTTCACGTTGCACAATTATATTAACCATAATATTTAGCTAGCATGGGGTCTCCTTGACAGCATTTAGAATCTGTCCCTGTAGGCAATAAAGGGATGTTTCCACACAAGGTCAGGCTCTAATGAACCACATACACACCAACAGGAGAAGTTATAGAATTGCCATGCTGGTAAAAAGGTGTGCAGCAGTAACCCGGTATGAGAAAAATCAGCAGACAGAGAAGTAAACATTTCCCAACACTCCTAGGGGGCTCCTTTTAACTAGGGGTGGCAGAAACACAAGCATGTTTGTGCATGGTTTTTAAAACAGAAGAGCACTGGTCAAAAACTTGGCAGCCTGCATGTGAAAACTGCCAAGTTTTAACAGACAGACTATTAGAAAATGCTGATCTCCCTCCCCCTGATAAGTAGTTAGGATCACACAACAATCTTTGCTGCTCTCTCCTAAAATAATACAAAATACAAATCTCATGGAAACTGGACAAATGCCAGACTCTATATTCTCAGATGTCTGTGTGTCACTAGTAATTACAATTACTACCGTTTCAAGCTCACACCATGTACTATACAAAAATAACTTAGAGATATTCACACTTTCCTTGAAACAGAATTCTTACAGCACCCTTAATTACATAACATGTGAGGTGACCTAATAATTAATGTTTTCTACCTTGTTATCAGGTTGTACTGTGAGACAACAAGCCACAAAGCAGTCAGTCAAAAATCTACATTCCCCCAAGATCTTGATTTAGAATGACATGGATGAGCTACAGCAAGCCTCAGGCTTGCCTGCTCCACCCTCTCCTCTCCTCCTCCAGCACAGCTGCAAGGAGGAGATAAAAAAATTCTGCTTCAGTTTTCTGCTTCAGATAAACCACAGTTTATCTGTGCTATCTGAACCCCAAACTGTGGTTAATCTTAACTACTGTTAGTGAAAATAAGCCAGATTCATGAACTATGGTTGGAAGTTGGCTTGTTTCCACTAGCCATACTTAACCGAAAACTAACCTCCATTTGTATGGCTGTCAGGAGCGCCCTAGAGGCCTCTTTCAGTATACTCCAATAGCCAACTCAAGACACAGACGAAAGGATTCTTTTCAAGGCTTTAATCCTTTTACAACTTAATGACTCTTTCAGATGCTAATCACCAGCGACTAAGCAATGAACAGCAGCGTAGCCTATGCTCCAGGTAGGCAGTTGGTCCCCATTTGAAGGAGAATCACTTGAAGACCCTGAACTTATGGGCTAGGGAGAGATCCTCCCTCTTTCCCTTGGGTCCACGGGACGCAGCCATTGCTTGTGCGCCAAACGGGTGCTACGCCCCCTTTCCGTGCCCTCCATCGCTCGTCGCTCCCTGCGTCTGCGTCAAGCATCTAGCAAGCCCTCCTCCCGCACTTTCTCACTGCCAGGGTCACTATCTATCTCAGGAATGCCAGCAGGAGGAATCTCTGCCAGCTGCTGTGCCTGTGAGGGATGAGCTGGCTCCTCTCCCATGGATTGCTGATCCTCCTCAGAATCAGAACTGCTCCGGGGTTCTATCGGCTCAGTTTCCACCCTGACAATGGGTTCGGACAACATGACAAGCTACAATGAGCCTAAAATGGAAGTGAAAGTAGGGTGGCCAGATTAAAAAGAGAACAAGGCTCCTGCACCTTTAACAGTTATGTAAAAGAGGAATTTCAGCAGATGTAGCAGATCTACATCTGTAGCAGATTGAATTTCATGCAAGCAGCACCACCAGAAGAAACTGCCTATTCTACACAACTATTGCCACTTCTACACAACTATTAAAGCCCTGTCCTCTTTTGCATCTGGCCACCCTAAGTGAAAGCTTCCAACTCCTCCTCCTTAGAGGCCCACCAGAGGAAGAAGGATGCATGAACCAAGGTTTGCTGTGCCTCATCCTGGTAACAAATACAAATGCAACCACCACTTAATCCATCTATTAAAATATCTTTTGTACGCCAGAAACATTAGTGTATCTTGTTCATTCTGTTCCAAAGCAGTGTCATTTTAAGGCTCTTTGCACACAGCTTCAAATACCACTTTAAAACAGCTTTAAATTAAAACAGTTTATAACTACATTTTGCAAAACTCTTTTCCAGTACAGTTAAGGCTGATACACAGATGACTCTGAAATGCTAGTTGCTAGTATCAATCATATAAGGATAACGGAGCACAGTAGAATCCTACAGACCAGCTTCTATAATTTTAAAGAATGAACTTCTATAAACTGCTGCTTGCTTTACCAATAGGATTGTTACTTTAGCCTCTTAGTCTCTACAGCAGAGCTTTCCAAACTTTTCATGTTGGTGACACACTTTTTAGACATGCATCATTTCGTGACACGGTAACTCAGTTTTACTAGCAAACCGGAGGTTAAACTAACCCGTTATAAAAGATACGGACACATACATAAATTGTAATAACGAAATGTATGGGGATACAACATATCTCATGAAAACCTTTCATTTATATATTTTAAAAATATATGATTTGTAAGATAATAATATACATTGTTGTCATTTATGAGTAACAGTATGTAAATATGTGCAAGAATTTAAAAAAGTTGAATAACACCAATAACTACTTACCATTTTAATGGGATGTATGAGGTTGATGGGATGAACACAGCTTTTCAATATTTGGTGGAATATTAGATAAAGACATTCGCATTTCGTCATCAAGCATCTTTAAGCTTCCACGTTTCAGTGTCTTTAAGTTTGCCGTCGTTGACAAGGATACTTCATAAATGTATGTAGTACAAAACTGCAGAAGAATTTTTTACGCTTTTTTAGCTATGTTTGAATGCATTTTTTAAATGTGAATCCAAAAGCTGTCTAAGTCACCCTGTTCATGCATCATTAACAGATTTCGATCATTTTTTATGTCAGCTAATTCTTCTTCTTCAATAAGTGAAAAATTCCTCATTGCAGTTGAAAGAAATGGATTTCTGATCCAATCATAGTCTTGGATTTCAACATTTGGGAAGTAATGATGAACTTTCTCTCCAAGCAAAGTTAAATGGTCAACAGTTAGCGAGCTGATTTCACATACCAGGAGAAAATGTGAAAAATAAACAAAATTAACTAAAGTATTTACAACATATATTAGGACACATAGGTCCAGGTGGGAGCTCAGCTGCAAAAACACATGAAGTAGAGGAGCAAAAGTCCAACAAAAATGGTGTAAATATATATGTCTCACTACAAGGCTATACTGCTGTAAATATTTGCAATGCCTATGTCCAGAGTCCAGTTCCAGCACTCTCCGGTGGTACACTGCCAGTGGGTGGTTAATCCACAATTACAGCAGAGTAAAAATAAAAATAAATGGCAGAAATCAACTGAGGTCCGTTCCGACTGGCCAAGATGGCGGACGGCCCGCTCGGTGCAGTCCCAGGTGGCGTTTCCAACTGTGTGGTACTTTGGCCAGAAGTCCACGAAGGGCACGCCTGAAACCACGCAGGGCTGGTGGCCGCTGCCAGTTCTCCGCGCCGGTGTCGGCTGAGCTCTGCTCCCAGGGCAGTGCCTCTTCGCCCCGCGCCTCTTACCTTTCTGGGGAGCGCAGGCTCGAAGCTCCTCGCCTGCGTGGCGCAGCCCTCCCTGCTCTGGGGGCATCCAGCGGGCTGTTGCTCTCCCCCGCTGCCCTGCAGCTGCACCGAGGACTGCTTTACTTTACTTTAGCCTCTTAGTCTCTACAGCAGAGCTTTCCAAACTTTTCATGTTGGTGACACACTTTTTAGACATGCATCATTTCGTGACACGGTAACTCAGTTTTACTAGCAAACCGGAGGTTAAACTAACCCGTTATAAAAGATACGGACACATACATAAATTGTAATAACGAAATGTATGGGGATACAACGGAAGCCTCTCGCCCAAGCTGATTGCAAATTGCTCGACTAACTGCTCTGCTAACTTGGAATTCTCCACGCTCCTCGTGCAGCCAGCATTTCCACGCTCCTCGTGCAGCCAGCGTTTCCACACTCCTCGTGCAGCCAGCATTACCACACTCCTCGCCATACCACTCCAACACCGCCAATCACGTGCGTCCTGCATCAAGACGCCACGTGATCCTAAAGCAGCTAACGTTAAAGCACCTAAGCCTTAGCAGCTAAGCTGCTTTAACATTAGCTGCTTTAGGAAGTTCCGGGGGAGGGACCAAGCGAAGCAAACGTGAGTAAGGGAACTCCATGGTGCCCTTCCGCACAATTTTCGCGCGACACACCTACACACTGCCGGCGACACACTAATGTGTCGCGACACACAGTTTGGAAAGCTCTGCTCTACAGGGTGGATTGGACGACACACTGCGTGCACGCATGTTGGCCTTCCAGACATATATACCGCTGTGAAGACAAGGTCAATAATTCAAAGTTGAGCCCAAGCCTCTCCCTCTCTGATGAACCTCTGTACATGCTCAGACACCTAATCCAAGGCTCCATTTTAGAAAACACAAACAAACCTAAAAGGTAGCAACCCATCAGATGCATGAAGTGGACTTAGTATCAGGCAAGCATGAACAGGCATGAAGAAGGAAGCTGTCAGAATGTTTATAACTATGCATCTGATATAGTAGCCTGCAGCTTCCCAAAACACATGCTTTAGGGACTTCACAGAATGTACTTTAGGAGAACTGTTAATATGGTGGATGCAAATTCATCTTGCAGCATGCACTAAAGAAATACAATGTTTTTCATTATTATTTCAAAGCAGTCCAATCATGAGATGTCACTTGGAGAAGCAGTCACATTAAACTAGGATGATGGTGTCCATGATATACCAGTGCTTTATGGCATAAGCAAAAGAAGAGACAAACCTCTGCCCCAAGGGGCATGCAATTGTACTCTCTGCTGTTGGAGGACAGCAAAGAGAGGGGAAGTATAGGAACCAGGACACAGCTATGTGAGAGTATCAGGCAGCATGAACAGGAGGCTATACATGACTGAGGGTCTTGGTATCACAGTGTGGGTCTGAGTCACAGAGGACTTCCATCCCCAGCTGCAGGACAAGCAAGCAAAAGGCAAAAAGTCATCTACTGTCCTATATCTGAAGCCTTCCCAAGACATTCTAGTGATGGATGGGCATTCGAGGAAAGGCTTCAGCTGGATTTCTAGCAGGACTTGGAGATTAGAGTCATTGAGTTCAGCTTGTTTTAGGCAGAGGAGGCTTAGCCCTGGGAGCATGTGACATAATATAGATGTATGCCCCTGACCATCTGCAAAGTGCCTCATTCACTATGGAAATGGATTTTTTTCTGGAATTTTTTCCAGTGATTTATTTTTCACAGAAAATTTTCCATTTCATAAATCCTTTAGTAACAAATGGATGCCAATTGCAAATACAATAGTAGGTAACCATGGCAGTTTCAAAGTTGTAATTAATGTTCCAGAAGTGACTATCTTTAGTAAGCATGTGAAAGAATATATATATATATATAGTCAATGAAAGACATATATATCTCAGTGTGAAATGGTACTAATGACAGTGAAACTGAAAGTGCCCCAACAAACTCAGTGGAATAGAGCTGAACTCTATTGAAATAGGTGAGTGGTTGTCAGCATATGATGCACAGTTCTTTATCAACGTGTCAACAGTTTTCAGTTTCTTGCAGGGGCGGGGGGAATACTTAAATTTAAACAATCTAAGGGAAGTGCAATGTAAGGGAAGACTTTAAATGTTTACAAGTATTCCAATAATTCTACATAATACATAATTCATCGCCCAGAGTGGCTGGGTGACCAGTCAGATGGGCGATTAATAAATGTAATAAATAAATAAAATAAAATAAATACAACATTTATATAACATTAAGTGTGCTTTAATTTCCCTCCTCAAATATTTCTGGTCAAATACGTCATGTTCTGGGACAAATAGGGTACTTTTTTAGCTTTGTTTTGTGAACAGGAGGTAAAAAATACAAATAAAGTAAACTTGCTAAATTAGATCACTCTCTAGGGAAAACTGGAAAATGATTCCCCCCCCCCCCGATATAAATTATCTTATACAAATTGGCCAAATTTGCATAGAAAAAAAAAAATCTGGAAAACCCACATCACTATGACTGGATAGGAAACAGCATGAGCCATTCTCAGGTTGCACGACTGTCACAAAATATATTGTGAACAACATTGCCATTGCAACCAGCCATGAATACATTTGATCTCCTGACTGGGACACATTTGGCATGACTGCCTCTTAAAAGCAACCTCAGGCTTAAAACGGGATGTTTTAGAAACAAATTGCATAGACAACACGTGACACTGTGAATCAGGCTTGGAATAGAGGCTTCAGAAAAGGGGGTCAACTATCCTTTGCTCACCTCACTCACTTGCCACTGATTGAGTTCAGCAGGACTTGCGTCTGTGTAAATAGAACCCTGAGAGGGTCATGGAAAAGAAAACCATTCAGGCCGCAGTTATGTAAAATGCTCCAGACTCATCTCCATCTGCTTTACTGTACCTCCTTCAACCTATCCCCCCAGTCCAATGCCTCCCAGCCCCCTAAGCTTTGGTTGCTTAAACCCTACATTTTCTAGGTCCAGGCAAAGAACAGCCAGACATTAATTAAAGGGATAAAGAGCCCTTGCAGAGCTTTAAAATGGAGTTTGCACATAAAGCAATTTGTTATCTCACTGGAAATTTCAACAGCAATTTGATCACTTAACACAGCTCTGTGCTATGAATGTTTTATGAACTCCAGTTCAGCACTGATCCACTGAAAGGAACTTCTTGCTTTCTCCACCACATTCTTCTCAAAACAAGAAAGGCACAAGAAAATTCCTCGGGCTCCCTTTCTCAGTCTTTCAGATGGCAAACCTAATCGCCAGTAAGAAAACAGGCCCCTAATCTGGTTTACAAGAGATGAGCCCGAGAGGCCATGAACAACCTTGCAGATCAAGGGCGGCAGCACTGGCATACATGTACAGAAATTGGGTCTCAACACTTTCCTGTACCTCATTGCCTTGGATTGCATCTCTGCACTTCGGAGTGCATAAATAAGAGATGAAGAGTTTTGCAGGGACAAAAATGCTGACTGAATATTAAGGAATGGGAAGCGAAGAAAGGGAACATATGATTCTTAGCTGGAGAACAGACAACTGCAAAAGCGGATAGCATGGCTCTTATACGCATAAACAAAAAGTGAGGAAACGAACAGCTGATAACCTTTAGAAATAGTAACACAACAGAACACAAAGGCAGCCGTTTCATGGACAAACAGAAAACACATTTATTCGGTATCAATAAACAGTATATTTTAAGTGTTGCATAGTGCTTTTAAGTGTTCCAAGTCCATCATGCGCACTACTTTGTTCCAATTTTTACAACAACCAAGGAAGCTAGGCGAGTACCATTATTTCCATACTGCAGATGGGGGGCTGCAAGGCAGCGAGCGACTTGTCGAAGGCCGCTCAATGAGTTCATAGCAGAGATGAGATTTGACTCATAGGCCAAACTCCTAGCACAAGGGTAGGCAACCTGGAGCCCTCTGGATGTTTTGGACTATAACTCCCATTAGCTCTAGACACTGCCTACTACTGTGGGCACAAATATCCCCAGGGATACATACCTTGGCATACACTAGGTTCCTTGCCTCTCCTGATTTGTTTAAACTTTTCTTAGAAAATAAAAGTGGTGGGTGGCTGCAGCCCAGTGTTTTGTTTTAAAGTGTGACTTCCGTGAATAGGTGGTGGGGCACAAAACTGTGAGCTCAGAAGAATGGTTTTGTGTTTTGGAACTCAGAACCCACCTGTACCATGTACTTAGGTTCCTGGAGAAGTTAGTTTTCTTTAACCTCACCAGTTTTGCCTTCAGGGACATGGTTATTTTGTGACTGGCCGCATCCACCATGGTAGCCATTTTATGAACGGGAGGGCCCTTTGTGGCAGCCATTTTGTGAAAGCACCTATGACATGCTTTCAAAATTCCAAATGTGCACACCATCCCAGAAGGTTGAAGACCCCTGGTGATATTTTCACCAGCACAAGAAAGCACAAGGTTGCTCCACTCTCTGTTGGTCCACAGCGATGCAAAACATCACAGCTCTGGATGAGGTGCAGCAGGGCTTGCTGCCTCATATTACTCAAGCACATTTATGCCCTGCAGCATGTGCCAAAGGAGGGGGGCTTCACTTTTACATTATGTGACAGCTCCTTATAGCTGGGCATCAGCCTCAATGTGCCTCCTGGCTCACGTCCACAAGAACAGCAGCTAACCAAGCCCTACTAAATGTTCAGTAATCCCATTCTGAACCATGTTTTCCCACCGATTAATGTCAGAAAGTTAAAGTGAATAGGCCTGTATCTTCCTGGCTCTCCCTTGGATCCTTTTTTTTAAAAAAATGGCATTGGCTGGCTATATACCAATCCTCCCATTAAAGAGGCAAATTGTAGTGGCTGTGTGTGTGTGTGTGTGTGTGTGTATTTACATATAAGAATACCAGCTGTTCCATATTTAAATTATTTAAGAATGCTCCAGTGTACATCATCCCAACCTGTTAACGTTAGTTTTTAATTTATCAATTAGCTGTAGAACTTCACTTCTTGCCCTCAGATAACCTCCTTCTCCCAAAGAAAATTAATGCATCTATAAAACATCCATTCAGCTTCTCAGCGAACTCCCTCCCCTCCTTCAGCAATCCTCTCGCCTCTCTTGTCTTACAATCCCACTGCCTCCCAGATTGATTTGCTACCCCTAGTGCATTTAAAGGCATTTTATTTGTTTCAATATTCTTAGCAATAAGCTCTTTTTTTCCTTTTTTTTCTTTGCTGGAAAACTTGCATTTGTTTTGCCAGAATTTCTGCTCCTTTTATTTTACTCTTTTGGACAGCACTTCCGCTTCTTAAAGGAAGTGTTGTTGGTCATTATGGCTTCCTTGATGCTGCTAATTAACCACATGGGCAACTTCTTGGCCTGGCTTCCTCCTCTGCGGTATATGTTTTATCTGAGCTTTCTACTATAGTGGTTTTGCATAAACTCCTAGCATCTCATGAAGCAGTACTATTCCCTAATAATAGTTTTCAAGCTTATATTCAAGTTCTAATCTGAACACACCTAGAAGTCTCCCTGTGAGCAAGAAGCCTCATAGGGCAGGTTTCCTGACTACAACAAGGCTCCTAAGCATGTTCCATCGAATGCGCTTAGATCCGCCTTCAGACTTTTGTATGCCCCCGCCCCTCATATTTAGCCCTCGTATGCTTTAGTCAACCATTTTTATAAGTCTTAGTCGAATAACAGCTTATATTTGCAAATGAGGAAAGAAACAAGTAGTTCTTTAAATAAAATAAAAAAACTTGGGGTTTAGATTATACGTGTACATGTAGCAGCCGGCATCATTTTATCTCCCAGTATAGCAGATATGCACAACCTGTGGCCCACGAGCCATATGTGGTCCTCAGCAGCTTCTAGTATGGCCTGCGGAGCCATGGGGACCCTGCCCACAGTTTTCCTTCTTAGTGCTAGCACAAGCACTAGCAAGGGAAAGCCCTGTCCGAAGCGTGGAGGAGAAAGCATGGCTGGAGGAGGGGAGTGTGTGTGCGGTGGTGGGGAAGTGTGTGCAGGGGAAGCGCATGTGTGTACGAGGGGGATATGAATGAGTGTGCATGCACGTATGTGTGCGTGTGGCCCTTGGCACCCCATCAGAGACCTGATGTGGCCTTCAGGGTCGAAAAAGCTGTGCAGTATAGCAACCATAGACTGGAACATAATATCCACATGCCTTAACATCAGCTACCAGCCTCCTTTCAGCAGCTGATTTCACCACTTGCCACTGTGCTGCCCCAACAATCTTCCCCCATTTTTCTCACTTTGGCCTTGCACTTGGTCAAACATGACCATCAGCCCTTCTTCAGAGATCTAAACACAAGTCTACCACTATCTGTTCTTCATCAACAGCATCTTGTGGTGCAAGGCAGAATAAGGTAGACAGTTTGCACCCTCCATTATGGTTTAAACATGCACGTACAGAGAAAAACACTACTTTTTAAACAATGTGGGGAAAAACCAAAAAAAAATTTCATCTCTAAGAGCCAGAGACTCAACAAAAGAAAGGCACAACTAGCAGGAACTGTTTATACTGTAAAAGGTCAGGCTTCCTCTAGAACTGTGTTTTGTCTGTGTTCTGAACGCAGTGAGTGACTGACAGCCCAAGAGAATGACCGTCCAGAGAACTCCTCAAAGGTCAAGTGGGTGTAGACATAATTTGAACCCAAGATAAAAATGTTTTTAGGGCAAAGTACTATATAACACTCTGCAGCACATGGTACAATGTCTAAGAGTCTATGGCACAAAATCCACTGCCCCCCGTACTGACTCTGTGACCAGCCTGTGGACTCTGTTGTAAGGAAATGAGAATCCAGCCACATCCACCTCACAAAACCAGACTGGGAGTTGCGGTGCCCTACTGATACACTTTTTTATTTCATTGAGTGTATGCCCCCCACATTCTCCCTCATATAGCCATCACGACTAGTAGTCATTGATGGTCTAATCCTCCATGCACAGACTACAACACCCAACATCCCCAGCCAGCATGGCCAAGGGAAAGCCATACTAAGCTTAGCACAAGGAGGAATTTCCCATCATGGAAGAAAATAGGAAGCCACTGCATGTATGGGATTGTGACTTTTCTGTGTAGTAGCTTTCAAGGCAACCATTGGCTGAGCCAACTGCGGATGATGGGAGTTGTAGCTGAACACACCTGGAGGGCATCAGGCTGGGTGAAGGTTGCTTCAAATTCATTCTAAAAATCACATGTTTTAAATACACTTCTTGAGAGCCAGAGCCAGCCCAGAATGCACAACACCAGGCAGACTGAACTATAGAGGGAGAAAATTTAACAATGTACAGTTAAAACCATTCATGACAAGGGGAAGGAAAGGCCAAATATCCAAAGTAAGCCATACTCTAAGTGGGTGTAGAAAGGTATGCACTTGGCAAACACTAAGGACAGAAGCACTTAGAAGAAACAAGAAACGAGGCTCAGATTACCAATTCAAGGCTTTCCAGCAGTACAATCGCTGTGGATGTTTACAGTGTGCCTTGCACACATCACCAACAACTCACACCTCTGTCACAAAGCTTTGGCATCACAAGAAAGGAAACAAAACTTAGGGAATGGAGAGAAAAAATGTGGTCCACGGCTGTCTGACAGGTTTCTCAGCCACTGACACAGACCAAAACGCTGCTGCTACAATGGTGACACTAGTTTAAGTAGAAATCAAGCGCTGGGAGACATAAGTCACTGATGTAAAAACACCCATGTGCATTTTCAGTACTAAAATCTGTCCTAGAAGAATGGACTCAAATATGCTCAATTTGTTGAAAGCGGGCACTATGAGCTGTGGCAGGCTGTGTTTAAAAGGAGTAAATCAATGAGGTATGTGAAAGAAAATGTTACATGGATTTATCCTGCATTCAAGAAAATCTGCTGAAAAGACAGCAAAGAAATCTGACCTATAATTACATGCTAAACTTTTTAAAATCAAAGATGTTTAATCTATCTCATTACAAGGAGGAAGAGCATCACGTTGCTTATCCCATCCCACCCCAACTGCTATCTCAGGGCCAAAGCAGACATTACTTTTCCTCCTTTTCACTCTAGTGTAAGCACCAGGGCCAAATCCGGATTAGAAGGGCTTTAATTCTTCCCCCCTCCCACTACTGCAGCCCCGATCAAGGGGGGGCACATCTGTAATTTATAGTGCCTAATAGTGATCCTTTATTTTAATGGATCACCATCTGGTACTAAAAATTTCAGGCATGGGGTTGGGGTGCTCATCCGGATGGAGACTGTAGAAGTGGGAAAGGTTTAAAGCATCCTATCCCGCAACACTAGGGTCCCAATCCAGATCAGGTCCCCTGCATTTACAGTAGAGTAAAACAGAACATTTAAAAATATTTTTTTTAAGTCAAAATGCTTCCTGATAGTCAATATATTTATTCACCAATTAAAGGATTTCTTATTTTATCCAATAACACAGCCTGAGGAAAGAGACAAAGTGTTTGACTAAATCTAATTGTGAAGAGACGAGGGTGTTCAAATTGTTATACAAAACTGCAATATGCCACAGGAAAAACATAAATGAAAATTTGCGTATCAAAATAGTCAACACACTCATGAAAAACCACACTTAGAATATGAATAATTGTTGAATGATATTGCAGAAGTATTCATCACAATGTATTCATCACATAAGACTTTTCAATGAGATGGAAGAATTTTGAAAAGCATCACCATAGCAAGTTCTGCCTACGTACAGAACTAAAATGTAAACATTTTAGAAGCCAGGCCAAATCAAATGCCTATGCTTTTTGTTAACAGTTTGTTCTTTCAGAAGTTGCAACTATACTTCTAGCTTTCCCCTCTATGCCTTGTTTCCATTTCGCTGAAAAGAAGAGAGGGAGATGGTCATTCTTTATTTACTCAGATTTTTCTAACTTGGATTTGCAATTTGAACTTGCATTGCCACAAAAACGTGATCTTAAAAATGGATTTCTTCCTCATACCAAAATTATTTGTTCCAAACTTTGCAATTCCCTACTATCCCATCTCTCCCATCAAATTCAAGTTATATAATCAGAACCAGCAGTGAAAACATCCAGATGCTCATATACCAATGAACTGCACTCTTCTGAGCATTTATACTCACTCTGTCTTTATCATCAGCTACATCACAGAGAATGTCATCACGATCAAGGATTCCCCCATCACCATGTTCCAGACGATGCACCTGTATCCAGTAGTTTGGATCCTGCACACATAGAAAGAAAATTATCAGATATCACTAAGCAAAAATTTATCCCATAGTTGGTGAGCCCACAGCAACAATTGCTTGTGAAAAGCCAAAGTATGAAGCTGCCTTCTAAGAATTTAGCCCATTAGTCCATCTAGATCAGTTCTGCTTAGTCTAACTGGTCATAGTTCTCCAATGTCTGAGGCTAACGTCTTTGCAACCCTTGATATCTGAGCTTCCTTACTGGAAGCCAGTGCCAGCTCCAGATTTTTGAGGGCCCTTTGGCAAGACACCCTCCATGGCCCTCAGTCAGCCTACCTTATCACCACCATTGTCCCCAGCTACTATTGCTCCTCACCCTCTTATCATTGTTACCACTTGCTTGCTTGACAGACCGAGAGCTGGTGAGCAAGTAGGCAGTGGATCTACTGCTGCTCCTTCTCACCATCACTGCTGTCTGAGCCAGAAAAGGAGCAAGTCCAGGGGCTCTTGCCAATGGGTCCATCTAGTCCAGCATTCTGTTCACACAGTGGCCAACCAGCTGTTGACCAGGAAACCACAAGCAGGACACTAGTGCAACAGCACCCTCCCATCCATGTTCCCCAGCAACTTGTGTACACAGGCATACTGCCTCTGGCACTGGAGGTAGCCCATAGCCATCAGGACTAGTAGCCATTGATAGACTTCTCCTTTGTCTAACCCTCTTTTAAAGCCATCTAAGTTGGTGGTCATTGCTACATCTTGTGGTAGCAAATGTCATAGTTAACTATGTGCTGTGTGAAGTACTTCCTTTTATCTGTCCTGAATCTCCCACCAATCAGCTTCATGGGATGACCTTGGGTTCTAGTATTACGTCAGAGGGAGAAAAAACACTACCTATAATCACATGTAGCCTGTAAGAGGGGAGGGGTATCCCCTCCCATGGTCCCTAAATAGCCCTTCCCTTGGGAGAGAAGGAGACAATAATGGAGATATAATCATGATGGCGATGTTTTAACCAACACTATAATCCAAAGGAGAAGTCCGCATGATTGTAAGGGAACATCACACATAGAGGGGCTTTCACCCACAGCTTGGGGAAATGAACTGCCTTTAAATCTCACCAGCAGCTTGCCTTATTGACTGTGGGAACAATGTCAAGGAGATTCTGGCTACACAAATGACTCCCTTGCATATAAACACCCCCTTTGGATTGCAGCCAAGGAGCAGAAGTTTGAAGTTGATGCGGACTGACAGGGACCTAGTCGTAGAGGTTGAAATAGGGGAGTGACAAGGTCTATAGGGCTGGGCCAAGTCAGAAAGATGACCTTGGTTAGGAGTGACATTTCAAATCAACCTAGCAAGTTAGGACATGGCTGGAGAAACAGCAAAGAGACAGGTTATAGTAATCAAAAAGAAGACAAGAAGTTGCCAATGCATGGACAGGGAATTTAGAGGAGTAGGAGTAGGACAGAGAACCAAGTCTTCCCTATAGGTTGCAGTTCATTAATCCCAAGCGTGCTTTGTTTACTCTAGCCAGATTAATCAGACTGCAAACTGAAATGGAGGCAGCAAGCGGTAAGGAGCCAAGGGCATTGTTAGACTATAGCAAATAAGCAACTACAACATTCTTAAACAGTTAATCACAAATCCGTTCTGCTTGGAGCCAATATTACGACATGTATCGCATGGTTTTGACTGATCTGAATCAGGGATAGGTAAAAAATGTTTTGGGATTTTTAATACAGAGAAAGCTTTGAAGTTGTTAGGTCAGTTAAGGTTTCAGGAGGCATAATCTCCAAGTATATGACTCCAGGAACGTTCATTAGTTGTGGGGAAAAATCACCTTCAACTTGCCTAGTGCATTTTCTTGGCCGTCCCATGTGCCAACCATCCATTTCCTTCCCCAGTTTTACCCTTTATCCTTAGGCAGGAAGATTGTAACTATGTTAAACTACTAACTTTACATGTGTAGTAGCATGTGAACTTGAAAGTAAGGCCCATTAATTTCAGTTGCACTTAATTCCAATTAAAATTTGTTAAGGACTGCTGCCTAGGACTGCTAAATATTTTCATTCTTCCCCATTTCAGGTTCAAAAAATTCTGAACGTGACACCATCACAAACTGCAATTCACCATCTTCACCTACTGCAGTGTTACTATGGAGAGCCATTTCACACATTACAACTTTTTTTAAAAAATGGGATCCCTTTTTAAAAAGAAAAGAAAAAGCATAACTCACTACAACAAGGGTGGGCACCTTGTGGCTATCCAGATGTTTTTGGTCTGCAACTCCCATCAGTACTAATCAGTTTAGCCAATGCTAAAGGATCATGGGAGTTGTAGGCCAAAACATCTGAAGGGTCACAAGTTTCCTACCCCTGCGCTAAACGCATGAATGTTCAAAAACATGTGTTTAAAAATATGTGTGGCATAGAGGTAGTTTTCTGGTAGGTGTACACTTGGTGGCAATCCCAGGTGCGATGTAATGCCTGAAATACACAGCTGATTAGTTTTAAGGGTAAAAAAAAATGGTCAAAAGGAAGGGGGGAAACAGTTGGAGAAGACAAATCCCAAACAATTATTCTGTCCTTCTGTTACTAACAGCTGAAGATTATAAACTGAGAATGGAAAAGGCAACTCAGATATCAATAGTAAAAATAATAGCCAAAATCTTGACAATATTCTCTATGCGGGGGAGGGGGGCATCACTCAAGTTTTCCATATCCTGCCCTACCCTCCTGTTTTTCCAACAAAAGCCACATATTGGATATTTCTATATTCTCCTACTCTATATTACTTGCTATATAGATTGCCTTGCTGGTACACTCCCTGTATTTGCTATGTTTAAAAAAGCCTGTAAGGTACTTAACCTATAATACAATCTAGGTGGTCCTAAGTGCATACTTCCCCCTCCCAATCACATCACCATTGGCAGCATAACTATAAAAAAGCGCATGCTTTAATTTCACACTCACAAAGAAAACAGATATAGAACAAAACTATCTTCCTTCAATCTCATTAGCTGAGACAAGGTTGTTCTGCTCCTTCAGAGCTCATAGATGGCACAAAAGTTTATATTTAAAGAAACCCTACCAATCAGTTTACACCTTGAAAGGACTGCACAAAAACAAAAGAGATGTAGCAAAGGTGAGAGCTATGTTGAGTTCTACCCTCATTAATTTTGCTGAGATTATTTAACTCTACCAAGTCACAGGCAGCCAATTTAGCATCCACATATAAAGTCAGAAAAGTGTACCAAGGACACGTGTTTAAAAAAAAAAAATTGTACTACCTTATTAAGATGAACAGTTTTACTGTAGCATGAACTTTCATGGACTAAAGCTCACTTCATCAGATATATATTTTATATGGGGAAATGAAGGGCTGGAAAAGCATTGCTTAAGTCCTAAACTAACATCCCCCAATTTGGTGCCCTCCAGATGTTTTGGACAACTCCCATCAACCCCAGCCAGCATGGCCAGTGGTCACACATGCTGGGAGTTGTAGTCCAAACCATCTAGAGGGCACCAGGATGGGGAAAGCTCCCCTAGGTATATGGATCTGAGAGGAGGTGATGTAGCTCAGAGGCACAGGACACAAGATGCAGGCAGGAGGGTCCAGATTCAGTCCCTGGAAGCACAATTCATAAGGATCTCCATAAACAGGGCCCTGACAATTCACTCTACCTCTGGATTGACTCTCCTGTGCACTTGCCCCAAAGTTTCCATCTAATTCTTGGTCCCAGTCAGGGGCGTTGCTAGGTTCTTAAAAGATCCTGAGCACAGGCCTGTAACACAAATTTGCATGTGCATATATACATATATGTCCAAGTCTAAGCGCACCTCATATGTGTGTGTGTGTGTGTGTGCGCGTGCACTCATGTGGTGTGCATGTAATGTGCTTGTGTGTGTGTATAGAATCATGGAATAGTAGGGTTGGAAGGGGCCTATAAGACCATCGAGTCCAACCCCCAGCTCAATGTAGGAATCCAAGTCAGAGCATCCCTGACAGATGGCTGTCCAGCCTCGTCTTGAATGCCTCCAGTGTGGGAGAGCCCACTACTTCCCTAGGTAATTGGTTATGTATATATACATACATACATACGAAGTGTGCACTGACCCCACTTCAACTCAGACCCCGATTCAGCGTTTTGGAAAACATCCCGCTTCTGCTCAGGCCAATTTGTAGTCGGTCCACTTCAGCTCAGCACCAAACCTGAGTCAAGGTTTGGAAAAATGCGTCTTTATGCTTCCTGTTGACTACCATGGGAAATTAGGGAAAAAAACTGTTACTTTTTTCTCTTGGTGAGAACTGGATGATAATTTCAGGCATAGTAACCCCCTAGAAGGGGATTATACCTGCCTAATGTCAGCAAAATAAGTACAGGGTTTATATTTTGATTTTCTTTTTAAGGGAACTGCCAATAACATTTTTATTCCTTGGAAGAATTGGATAAAAATTTCAGGATTCATTGCCCCATCAGAGGATGTCATATCTGTCAAACATCAGAATGATAGGCACAGGGATTTTTGTGCAAGGGTAGCCTTGACATTTTGAGGCCTCAAAAAGAGGACATACTTGGGGGAGGGAGTGATTTGCTTTCCCTTCCCTTCACCACCACCACCCCAATAGTTTTTCAGTAATTTTGCATGGAAATGCACAGGCCATTAGAGGTATCTCCCAGGCAAGAAACCAGCAAAGTTCCTGAAGGATATACATGCATGCAAATTTAGAATGACTAGAATTTATTTACATTTCACCAATGTTAGCAGCAGGGGAACATGGGTGGAAACATGCTGTTGCACTCATGTCCTGCTTGTGGGTTTCCCGTGGGCATCTGGTTGGCCAACAGACTGCTGGACTAAATGGACCTTGGTCTGATGCAGCACAGCTCTTCTTATGTTCTTAAATATAGAGTGCCTCTGAGCATATGCAGAATCCTTTTCTTTCACCACTGAGCACTTACATTCTCCCCCTACCAATTCTATTCTATGCAACCATCCCTCCTCATCCTACCGTCCTCCAGCAACTCCTCATAAAAACAGATGTCTTGTTTTGTGCAACTCTCCCCTACCTCCTCCTTGTTATGCACAAGCTCTCATTGTATCTTCCTCCCCATAACTTCATTTGTGCCAAGACTTCACCAGGTTTCAGCCAATGAGTCTGTTTTCAAAACTTGGGCTAAGTTATGGAGAAACTCTGAGCATGTACTAAGTGCCTTTCCCTCATCACTGAAGCTAGAGTTCATGCAAAATGAAAAAAACACAAATGACAAAACATGCATAGGATTGAGCTGAAAAGGTAGTCAATTCATTAGATGGAATTGGGTAGGGACTGTATTAAGCCTGAAGTACTGTGCTCACAACTCAGGACTTATTTCTGAGTAAACCTGCAGAATATCAGGGTGCAAACCGCCCTGCAAAAGTAACTGGAAAAAAAATTGTACTGGAATCCTAAGCACACTTTCCTGAGGGTAAGCCTCTTTAAACATAATGGGGTTTCTGAGTAGGCATACATAGCATTTTATAAGTGAGCAATATTTATCTCCCCTCCACTTAAAAAAACAAACCCCAAACTCCTATTTTTATTAAAGCTTTCTGTTCATAGGAACATAGGAAGCTGCCTTCAGACCCTGCGTCCATCTAGCCCAGTACTGTCAACTCTGACTGGCAGCAGTGGCTCTCCGGGGTTTCAGGCAGGTTTCTTTCCTAGCTCTACCTGGAGATGCTGAGGATCAAACCTGGAACCTTCTGCATGCCAAGCATGTGATCTGCCACCAAGCTACAGCCCTTCCTATTGCTGGATAATGGCAACTGACAAACAAAACAGCCCCAGGTTTGTTTCTCTGAAACCACGTGAAACCACTTTTCTCAAAGGCTTAAGTGAGAAGGAGAAAAACAAACCCTCTTGTCTGTTTGTATAAAGTCAAATACAGTTCAGAACTTCTCTTTCCCACCAAAGAGAATTCTCTTTAAGATATGCTCTGGTGGAATAAAGAAGAGAAAGAAACAACAGGATAGGGGAGGGAGGGAAGAAGAAAAGAAGAATGGTGATGGGGGGGGGTAGAGAGAATTCCCTAAGCCAAGTGGCTCCTTTCAGAGAGGTAGTACTTCAGAGGAATTTAGGAGGCTATGGAGGGTTTGTAAGGATTGCACATACTTAAATTAAGTTTATGAGGTGAGGTGGCTGAGCTTTTCTAAAACTGTAGAACCTGTTTAAAAGCCCCAGTAGTTCCTCGATCATGACACGACATAGTCCCAACCCTCCTTTTGGAATAATTTGGGTCCTACAGTTATTTAGGAGAAATTAAAGTGGAGGGGGAGAAATATGTTTTGAGGAGGCTGATTGGATCCTTTGCTGTACTGAAACTACTAAACTTCTGCAGAAGGCAAAGGTTCCAGTTTGGGGCAGTAAAATCAGATGCTGTGTAAAATACCAGTACTTCACATGGAGCTCTATCTTCCCTTCCTTCTACCTCTTCAAAATTTCATTGCAAGCAAGCTCCCAACAGTAGGCATGCAAGAGCATAAAAGTAGGGGGAAAGAGAGAAAAAAGCAGACTGTGGAAGGAAAGGTGGCGGTCTCCTCTAGTTTAAAGGCTGGTGCAGTCACACTGCAGTCCCTATTGATCTGCCAAGGGAGTGAGTCCTAAGGCCTCCTAGTAACAGCGAGGCTACTGAGCTCAGAGGGAAGAAGCAGGCTTGTATTAAGTAGGGCAGTGCACTGCTTCGAGATCTGGATGTGAATTCTGAACCAAAGCAGGGTGATTCAGACCAAATCATTCCGGATATGAAGTGGGTCCAGATCAGTCCAAAATGGGTCGGATCAGTCCAAATAAATTCAGAGTGCTTTGGACTATTCTGAAGCCCAGACAGCTTGCCTGGGAAATGTAACAATTTCCTTAAGATTAGGAAGTGGGGGGGGGGGGACTGAGCCTTAGCAAGTGACATCTAGTTGCCAATAATGCTGAACTTTAAACTCAGCAGTCTCCAATCACTGAGGGGTGATTGAAAGTGAGGTGCAAACACTATTTGATAAGGAAAGGCTTCAGCGCTTAGGCTATTTAATTTAGAAGAAAGGCAAATAAGGGGGAGCTTTATACAATTATATGGAGAACTAAAAGTGGAGCTGTACAATAAATAAGCTGAGTTCAGTGTGACATTTTCCCAGGTAGTGCAGCCAAAGAGATGCTTAACTTTTTTCTCCCCTGGATGGCATCAGGTCATCCAGTTAAGGTGAATAGTGGCAGATTCAAGACAGAAAAAAGAAAGTACTATTTGCACTTCCCCTTCATGGATCACTGCCTTGTTGCGGCGAAGGGGCTTGCGTAACTCAGTGAAGCCATAAGCTATGCCGTGCAGGGCCACCCAAGACAGACAGGTCATGGCAGAGAGTTCTGACAAAATGTGGTCCACTGGAGAAGGAAATGGCAACCCACTCCAGTATTCTTGCCAAAAAAAAACCATGGAACGTATCACAAGGCTAAAAGAGATGACGCCGGAAGATGAGCCCCTCAGGTTGGAAGGTGTCCAATATACTACTGGGGAAGAGCAGAGAGTATTTCCAAGTAGTGCCAGAAAGAGTGAAGCGGCTGGGCCAAAGCCGAAAGGACACTCAGCTGTGGATGTGTCTGGTGGTGAAAAGAAAATCCGATGCTGTAAAGAACAATATGGTTTAGGAACCTGGAATGTAAGATCAATGAATCAAGGTAAGCTGGAGGTAGTCAAACATGAGATGGCAAGACTGAACATCGACATCTTGGGAATCAGCGAACTAAAATGGACAAGCACGGGCAAATTAAATTCAGGTGACCATTAGATCTACTACTGTGGGCAAGAATCCCTTAGAAGAAATGGAGTAGCACTCATAGTCAACAAAAGGGTGGGAAAAGCAGTACTAGGGTACAATCTCAAAAACGATAGAATGATCTCAGTACGAATCCAAGGAAATGATTCAGCACCACAGTAATTCAAGTCTATGCCCCAACCACTGAGGCCGAAGAAGCTGAAGTTGATCGGTTCTATGAAGACCTGAGGCCAAAGAAGCTGAAGTTGATCGGTTCTATGAAGACCTACAACACCTTCTAGAACTAACACCAAAAAAAGATGTCCTCTTCATCATAGGGGATTGGAATGCTAAAGTAGGAAGTCAAGAAATCACCGGAATAACAGGCAAGCATGGCCTTGGTGTACAAAATGAAGCAGGACAAAGGCTAATAGAGTTTTGCCAAGAGAACACGCTGATCATAGCAAACACTCTTTTCCAACAGCACAAGAGGTGACTCTACACATGGACATCACCAGATGGTCAATATCGAAATCAGATTGATTATGTCCTTTGCAGCCAAAGATGGAGAAGCTCCATACAGTCAGTAAAAACAAGACCTGGAGCTGACTGTGGCTCAGATCATGAGCTTCTTGTTGCAAAATTTCGGCTTAAATTGAAGAACGTAGGGAAAACCACTAAACCATTCAGGTATGACCTAAATCATATCCCTTATGAATATACAGTGGAGGTGAGGAATAGATTTCAGGGATTAGACCTGATAGACAGAGTGACTGAGGAACTATGGATGGAGGTCTGTAACATTGTTCAGGAGGCAGCAACTCAATCCATCCCAAAGAAAAAGAAATGCAAGAAAGCCAAGTGGCTGTCTGATGAGGCTTTACAAGTAGCTGAGGAAAGAAGGGAAGCGAAAAGCAAGGGAGAAAGGGGAAGATATATCCAACTGAATGCAGAGTTCCAGAGAATAGCAAGGAGAGACAAGAAGTCCTTCTTAAATGAACAATGCAAAGAAATTGAGGAAAACCACAGAATGGGAAAGACTAGAGATCTCTTCAAGAAAATCGGAGATCTCAAGGGAACGTTTTGTGCAAAGATGGGCTTGATAAAGGATAAAGAAGGCAGGGATCTAACAGAAGCAGATGAGATTAAGAAGAGGTGGAAAGAATACACAGAAGAACTCTACAGGAAAGATCTTAATGTCCCTGATAGCCATGATAGTGCGGTCACTGAACTTGAGCCGGACATCCTAGAGAGTGAAGTCAAGTGGGCCTTAGGAAGCATTACTAACAACAAAGCTAGCGGAGATGACAGTATTCCAGCTGAGCTATTTAAAATCCTAAAAAATGATGCTGTTAAAGTGCTGCACTCAATATGCCAACACATTTGGAACACTCAACAGTGGCCACAAGACTGGAAAAGGTCAGTTTACATTCCAATTCCAAAGAAGGGCAACACTTGAAAAAGTGTTCAAACTACCGTATAATTGCGCTCATTTCACATGCCAGCAAGGTGATGCTCAAAATCCTACAAGCTAGGCTTCAGCAGTATGCGAACCGAGAACTACCGGAAGTACAAGCGGGGTTTCGAAGAGGCAGAGGAACTAGAGATCAAATTGCCAACATTCGCTGGATCATGGAGAAAGCAAGAGAATTCCAGAAAAGCGTCTATTTCTGCTTCATTGACTACACTAAAGCCTTTGATTGTGTGGATCACAACAAACTGTGGCAAATTCTGAAAGAGATGGGAGTACCAGACCACCTTACCTGTCTCCTGAGAAACCTGTACGAGGGTCAAGAAGCAACAGTAAGAACCAGACATGGAATGACCGATTGGTTCAAAATTGGGAAAGGAGTACGACAAGGCTGCATATTGTCGCCCTGCTTATTTAATTTATATGCAGAGAACATCATGAGAAACACTGGGTTGGATGAATCACAGGTGGGAATTAAGATTGCTGGGAGAATTATCAACAACCTCAGATACGGAGATGATACCACCCTAATGGCAGAAAGCAAAGAGGATCTAAAGAGCCTCTTGTTGAGGGTGGAAGAGGAGAGTGCAAAAGCTGGTTTGAAACTCAACATTAAAAAAACGAAGATCATGGCATCTGGCCCCATCACTTCCTTGCATATAGAAGGGAAGAAATGGAAGCAGTGACAGATTTTATTTTCTTGAGCTCCAAGATCACCTCAGATGGTGACTGTAGCCATGAAATTAAAAGACGCTTGCTCCTTGGGAGGAAAGCTATGGCAAACCTAGGCAGCATAGGAAGAAGCAAAGACATCACCTTGCCGACAAAGGTCCGTCTAATCAAAGCTATGGTTTTCCCAATAGTAACATACGGCTGTGAGAGCTGGACTATAAGGAAGGCTGAGCGCCGAAGAATCGATGCTTTCGAACTGTGGTGCTGGAGAAGACTCTTACGAGTGCCCTGGACTGCAAGGAGGTCAAATCAGTCAATCCTAAAGGAAATCAACCCTGAGTGCTCACTGGAAGGACAGATACTGAAGCTGAAGCTGAAATATTTTGGCCACCTAATGCGAAGAGAAAACTCTCTGGAAAAGACCCTTATGCTGGGAAAGACTGAAGGCAAAAGGAGAAGGGGACGGCAGAGGATGAGATGGCTAGATAGCATCACTGATGCAATGAATATGGACTTGAGCACACTCCGGGAGAGAGCGGAGGACAGGAAGGCCTGGCGTGCTATGGTCCATGGGGTCACGAGGAGTCGGACACGACTGAACAACAAAAATTCGCACTTCAAAAAATTCTACACCAGAGATTAGGGATCGTGCCCTCCTAGTGGTCACCTTAAACACCTTCTGATTAGGATCTCTAATCCCGTGTGTGGCTAGACAGTTTTTACTTTTTTAGTCTTTGAGGAAAGGAAACTTTATGTATGGCTAGCACAAAAGTTACTGGACCTAACTGTCTGAAATTTGGCAGGTTCAGCCAGCTCTATAGGGGCTGCCAGGTCCCCAAATTCCATGCACTTTTGTGGAAGAACAAAAACACTATGGCTCTTTGCTTTGACAGATTTTCTTGAAAAAAGCAAATTTTTGGGGTCACGAAGAGTCGGACACGACTGAACGACTGAACAACAACAAGCACAAAAGTCACTGGACCTAACTGCCTGTAATTTGGCAGGTTCAGTCAGCTCCCTGGGAGGTACCAGGTCGCTAAATTCCATATATTTATCATACAAACTAAAAATATTATGGCCATTTCTGTTTTCCAATGCAAATCAATGGGAAAATGTAAAAAAAAGGCAATTAGGACAGCTCAAAAGATCCAGGGCCCAGCTCAGAAGATCCAAGGCCCATGCCCAGGTAGGCCTTTACTATAATGATGCCCCTGGTCCCAGTCCTGATGGGATGCACACTTCACCTTCCTCTGTGCTCAATTGCCTATGTATGACCCAGTGGTGAAAAAAAAGATTAATAGCGAACTTTTTTAGCCTTGTTTGAAAAGTTCATTGCTGACTGTGGGATGGGGGCTGCTAAAGAGAAAACAATGTCAAAGTATCTATTTTTCCCTCAACATCACGTCCCTCCTTATTGTATTTCACAATCATGAAGTACTAGGAAGAAAGGCAAGACAGGAGTCTCCACTTGGGTGGACCTCAGTGTCACCCATTAAACTTGGGAGTGACAGCCAAACAGCTGATGATTACTCTGTTGTACAATCCGTCTAAACTGCTCTGAACAAATCCAAGGGAGAGTACAAATCCAAGGAAGAGAACCCCATTAAGATAGCAGCCTCTGCACTTGCATTCATGGGTATTTGCAGGTCCTGGCTAGAGAACCTGTGTGATTTCTGCAATATCTTCTCGCATCAGCACATTTGTGGCACTCGACAAGAACGCTTGGTTGCAAAGAACAATGGGGCTTGAACCAGGAGCCCTGAGAAAAAACCAATGATTACCCATTCCCTGTGGGAAAGGGCCACTAAGCAGTGGAGGGGAATTCAGGCAGTTTGAGCTAGATGCTAACATGATACCACAATCCTCCTGGTTCTGGTAATCAGGGCTGAATCTACACATAGCAGTTTTACCGTTATCCTACTGCAGTGATAACTATTGGTGCCCATTGCTGTCATGTGCACCAATAGTTAACACTGCAGTATGATAACAGTAAAACTGCTATGTGTAGATTCAGCCCAGGTGATCCCGATGAACTAATGGCATTTTAGCACCTGCTATAAAGTTCTGTGATCTGCTACTGTCCCTCGGCCTAGTCAACCATGCCACAGAGTGTAAGTGTCTACCAAGCTACACCTCTGCACTTCTAGACCGTTTGATTACTGCCCGTCTGCTGCTTCTGTTTCTTCTGGGTATTCAATGCCTTTCAAGCCCTGTCTTTGCCTGCATTTACACCTTAACACCCATCAACACTGGATTTGTGATTTGAAGGGAATCAGCCTGCCATGTGTTTCACAAATCTGGATCAGGAATAATGCATAAGAACAGCTGTGCTGGGTCTGACCAAAGTCTAGCTACTCCAGCTTTCTCTTCTCGCAGTGCCCACAAGCAATACATGAGTGCAAAAGCACCCCTTTGCTCATGTTCCCAAGCAACTGGTATTGAGAGGCACACTACCTCCTTCACAGAAAGTAATATAGAGCCAGACATCACAACTAGCAGCCATTGATAACCTTGTCCTCCATGAATTAGTCTACTCCCCTGCTAAAGCCATCCAGGTTAGCAGCCATCACTACATCTTGTGCCAGCAATTCCATCATTTATATGCTGTTACTGAAATCTGCATTGTTCCCTACTATTTTACCAATTTTCACAGGGCATCCTTTGTCTTTGGAGAGAAACCTCCAAAAAGAGAATGGTTTTTATTTCCATATGACAACCGCAAAATCTATACATGTCATGCTACAAAAGCTGGGGGAGAGTCTCTTGTGACTCTTCCTGTTCCACAAGGCGCTGGCACAACACGGGAGGTCAGCAAGACTAGACAGGGCAAGGAACGCCCCAAACTAGTTTGACAGCAACTTATGTTACAGGTGGAATCTATCAAGCAGAGGTGAAAATGCTCTCAATCCATTTACTTAAACCTCCCTCCCGCTCTATGCAAGGCAGTGTTTTCCTGGGATTCCTCTTTCATGCAATAAGTGCCTAGTGAAGAAAAATGCTCTCATATACTCTTGCAAAACTACAGCCTTATTATTTCACTGAAACCTATATTGCCAGACTAGAACAGTGATATTTCAAACTTTCTAGCAAAACTTACAACAAGCCTGTAGGATATAATCATCTTCATATTGCAGATCACAGAATCATAGAATCATAGGGGTGGAAGGGACCTACAAGACCACTGAGTCCAATCCCCTGGCCAGTGCAGGAAGCCTGATTCCCAGGCAGTCTCCCACCCAAGTACTAACCAGGGCTGACCCTGCTTAGCTTCTGAGATCAGATAAGATCGAGCGCATCCAACCCTTTGCTCATGGGGGACCAAGACTGAGGAAGAGGCTTGCCTAGGGCAGTGCTGGCTCCAGGTTTTGGAGAGCCCTTGGGCAAGACACCCGCCATGGGCCCCCTCCCTCACCAAGTCTATCTTCTCAGCACCACTGTCACCAGCTGCTTTTGCTCCTCATCCTATTTCTCATCATTGTTACCACTTGCTTGCTTGACAGGCAGAAAGCCAGTGAGCAGGCAGTGCCATCAACCTCTCCTTCTCCTCCTCACCACCCCTGTTGTCTGAGCCAGAGCAAGAGGCGGGTGAACAGGCAGGTTGCAATGGTGAAAATTAGGAAAAACTCCAGGAGGCTCTTGTCACTGGGCCCCTGCTGAGATGTGGGCCCTCAATGGGTACCCAACCATGCCTACCCTTGATGCCAGAAAAAAGATTCAAACCGGATTACCTGATTCATACTTTTTAGATTAGTAATCGTATTGTGTTAATACATGGATCTATTCCAGAGTATGCAGATCTTCCTTGCTAAGTTAAAAGTGCATATTAAATACAACATGCTACATGTTTACATTAGCAATAATTTTGGATAAGGATATTAGCCACTGGAATGCAAATGCTCCTTTAAAAAAACATGTACTTTTCAGCCCAATAAAGTGGGAAACTATAATTATAAGATATATATCTGTTGCTCTGTATTCGACTTAAATACCATGTGGGAAGACCAGCCAGTTTATCAGAAAACTGGATAAACAGCACGACAATATGATCACTTCGCTACAGCGCGCAAGTCAAAACAAGTATCTTACTTCCTGCTTACACCCAGTTACATTTTCCCTTTGATGACACTCTGAAAGTGCCTTAATATAAATTAAGCAACCCAGAGACTAGGGAAATGGGATGGGGTTTTAGCTATTGACTTAAAGGAAATCAGAATTACACCTAAATGCATTTTACAGCTTTACAATTTGCTCCTTAGAGCAAAGAAATGGTTTATCACCTACAAAGAAATCATTATTGCTCTTTGGTGGCTTAAAACATTGTAGGAAAAAATACATTACATAATGTCAAGACAATTTAGTCAATACAAAGCAAACTGGCAGTATTAAGCTCACAACTGATGATAATGGGGGGAACATAAATACCCTCTGAAGAGATAGGGTTGGATCCAGATTTACACTGGAAAACTGTGCTGACAGAAGTGGGCTCCCCCCACCCCTCCTTCCCATGGCAGTCCTTCCAGCCCCTGAAATTGCTATAAAGTGACCTGGTTCACTGAATCACCATGGCTCAGGGCACAATCCTATGGAGATAGTCGTCAGAACCCAAACTCATAGGCTGATGACTATCCAATGCAGGGTGGCCGGACCACAGAGGTGCATTTTTTGGCTAGTCAGGCAATTTCTGCATTTTTGGCTAGACAGGTGATTTCATCTGTCTAGCCGACGAGCTTCAGAGAGGGAGGGGGGAGGCCGCGTGGTGCATAGGAAGCTGCGTAATGCAGTTTCTGCTATCTCCTCCCCTCCCTGCCCCTGAGGCTGCCCCCTTTTCCCCATCTCTAAGCTCAGTTTCCAAGCACAGAGATGTAGGCAACACAAAGAGAACCGCACTGGCTACAAGAGGGCAGGGAACATGGTTTCTGAGCTCCAAGGTCAGAGCTCTGTTTCCAACCTTGGAGCCCAGAAGCCAAAAAAATCCTATGTCCTCCAGATGCTGTCTAGGGGACATAGGATTACTCCCTCCAGTAATGACATGACAAGCTATGGTAGCAGCTTGAATATTCAAAAGCCACCCAGCATGCATTTCAACCCATCATTGCTTGAATATGCAACCCACCATGGCTTAAATTATTTAAGCCATGGTGGGTTGCAGCGCATACCACAGCTTGTCGTGTCGTCTGAAACCAGCAGGGGTGGGTTGTGTATAACCCTAAAACAAGCCATGGGTTATGTGAGGGTTGTTTAACCCTTGCACAACCCACACCCACTGGGTTCAGACAACACGACAAGCTGCGGTCATGGCTTGAATATTCAAAATGACTGCATGCATACTCCACACAGCCCACTGTGGCTTAAATTCTATGGTCCCAATTTGGATATTTTAATGTTACTGCAGGTCATTAATATCTTATGCTCACAAAATCAACATCATGCCGCCACCCTACCCAAAAAAGATCGCACAATACATTTCCTTTGCCGCCCCCCACAGTTGTGGAACGACCTGCCAGTTGAAATGCACCTGCTGACCACGTTGAAGGCTTTTAAGCAGGCATTAAAGTCGCTATTATTCTGGCAGGCCTTCCCTTTTGAGAACTCTTGTTCCTTTTGCTGACTTTTGTATACTATTTTAAGCAGCGTTGTTTTCAGCTGTGTTTTATTGTTGGATTTTCTAAAAATTGCTTTTAGTTCAAAACTGCTTTTAGTTATATGTTGTTTGTATACATTGTCCATATGTTTGTATGTAAATGGTTTTTAAACTTTGTCTATTGTATTTTAATGTTTTAACTTTTGTAAACCGCCCAGAGAGCTTCAGCTATGGGGCAGTAAATAAATGTAAGTAGTAGTAGCAGTAGTAGTAGTAAAGGGCTGGATGTGCCTGATCTCGTCTGATCTCGGAAGCTAAGCAGGGTCAGGCCTGGTTAGTACTTGGATGGGAAACCGCCTGGGAATCAGGCTTCCTGCATTGAGCAGGGGGTTGGACTCACTGGTCTTGAAGGCATCTTCCAACCCTATGATTCTAATAATAATATGTGTAAGACTAGTATGTTTCAAAAGATCCCTACAGGAAGGCCACCAGAGAGCACTGTTTGAACAGTGCTAAAACAATAGCTCATTCCTCAAGATAGCCAGATTTCTTACTGTGAATAGCAGCAACTCAGCTGCTCTGATCTCTGAATCAGCTGCTCACACAGCACTTCTAACAGCCTGGTTTATAAACCCCAAATCTTCATTAATTGATTTTCTATTATTCCTCGGAAGGAAGCTTAAGGCACTTATAGCCAGGACAGGATGAATCTGTCAATTTCGATTTCTCTCAGTTTCTCAATCTTTTCCAATCTTAAATTTGGGTCATCCTGAACTTTTGAGAATTGTTTTTTTTAAGTCTGCATGAAAAGTTGTACACACTGTTGTGTGCATTTCTCCTAATACATGCATCTGGGTATGATGCTAAAATACCCTGCTAAAATAAAAAAGGCAATTTTTTGGCAAGCAGTTTTCCTAATATAATACATTTTTGAACATTACTTCTGTGAATATATGCATTTTATACATTTTTGATTGGAGAACTACATTGCAAAATTCAGAATAGTGTGAATTTTGAAGGATAAAGGCATTTCAGTTCATGTATTGGTTCAAAAGTGCAAAACTAGGTAAGTTTGCATTAAAATGTGAAATGACTGAATTTCTTCCCCATCCCTACTTACAACACTGAATCTGGAGTACAGTTATCCAAGAGAGTAAGAGCTGTTATGTACCTTACAAAGAAAGAGCTGGTAGACTTCTGGATTAGGAACACACATACACTTCAGATTGTAGAATCATATTTTTGAATGCTCTCCCCCACATAAAAAGCTTTGTGCATGCAGAAAGCATTCTCAGAGATAAACGTTTAGTATACAGCCCTTCTCCCTAACACACTCACTTACTACATGCAGAGAGCTTTTTACAGAAAATAAAAACGAACTCTATGCATACATATGTTATTATAAAAATATACATTATTATAAAAGTATTTATACCCTAACTTTCTATCCCACACAACGGCAGCTAACAATAATGCCAAGCAGAGACAAACATTCGAGCAACATAAAAATAGGATCAGCAGCAAAAGACAAGAACAGCCTTGCACAGCCAGCATAAAGATAAGGAGATAAGCAAGTCACTCTGTATACCAAAAGCATGTCAAAACAGGACGGCCTTCACTAGATATCAATACATTCAAGTGGAAACCAAATGAGCCTCTGGGACAGTGGTGCTGTGGAGGGGGACCACAGCAGAGCACCTTCCAAGGCCTTTTTTCAGAGCAGGAGCAATGGCATTATCTTCCAGAGTGCAAGGATAATTCATAAGACTTTCCTTGCTCTGACAAGTGAATGAGGTGATAACGAAGGTTTAAAGTTTTACTATTGTTTGTGACATTATCATAGAGCAGGAGTAAGCAACCTGGTGCCTGGCTGATGTTTAGGACTAACTCCCATCAGCGGGGCCAGCCCAAGGCATTTGGCTGCCTGAGGCAAAGAAGAGGATGGTGCTCTCTCCCATTCCACCAAAAAACACCAATTGGATGGACAGTTAAATCTTTCTTACAGGTGGCAGGCTAGCTGAGGGACCATAGGGCAGTCTGCATGGCCCACAGCTCTCTCCTCCAACACCTTGCTGCCACCTCCCAGCATCTGCTGCCTGAGGTGACTGTTTCACTCTGCCTAATGGAAGGGCTGGCCCTGCCCATCAGCCCCAGCCAACATGGCGAATGGTCAGAGATCATGGGGGTTATAACCCAAGTCTTCTGCAGGTTACCTAGTCATGCCACAGAAAGCAAAGCCAGTTCACTAGTCTATGACTGTCAACTGATCCTAATAAACTGGGTATTCTGCTATGTACTGTTGCTCTTTGGTGTGTGTGAGTGCGTATTCTTCTTGCGGGTGAGGCTATGGGGGCCGCCATGATGGGCTCCTGTGCTTCAAAATGTATCATTATACCACTGCCTGTGGAGTAAGGAGTTCCCAAATTCTGGGTGCTGCAACTGAGGGCCAAACTAGACAATACACCATTCACACAGCCAGCAATTGCACAAATGGTGTTTTAAAAGTAAACTGCAGGCACAGGGGCCTGAACTTGATTGGGACCCTGGAACGATCTGGATTGGAGCCCTGGTAGGGGGCCTTTATCCCTTTGGTCTCAATCTGGGAGGCACAGCTAGAATTTACTTTTAAAATAGCTAATACCATGAATGGTGTCTCATGTAGTTTGGCCCTAAAGAAGTTCTCTTCTGTGTATCCACTAGCTGGACTACCTAAGGGAGTATGGCGAGAACATGAAGGAGGAAGAAGTCCTTTCAATACCCTGATCCCAAACAGTTGAGGGCTTTAAAACAGGGGTGGGCAACTTGTGGCCCTCCAGATGTTTTGTCCTACAACTCCCTCATCCCTCACTGTGCTCTTCCAGCTAGGGCTGATGGGACTAGTAAGTCAAGACATGTGGAGGGCTACAAATTGTCCACATCTGGCTTATAGGAAGGTAGGAAAGCCTGTTAGTTGAAGAGGGAAATATGTCATACTTAGTGCAAATATCACATTTGCAATGTTATTAACTAGGCATCTTTACCTATCTCAATATAGAGTTGTGAAACATGGTGGCAACATCTCTGGGAGAGGTGCCAGCAGTGAAAGCTGGGAATCTAATCTATCCAGCCTTGGAGTGGATCCAGATCCAAGGCTGCATCGGAGTATGACTAACATGCTGAGTCATCCAGATCAGTTCTTGGGTCAGTGACACATTTTAAGATTTACAATGCAAGCCTATGTATATCTGCTCAAAAGTTGCACTGTGTTCAATGGGACTTAGCCCCAGGTAATGCTGTGCACAGGATCACCTGGGAGTAAGTCCCATTGAACACAGAGGTGAGTAGGCACGTATAGTATCCATCGCTCTACAGAGACAAAGAAGTCCTTTCAAGATCCTGGTCCCAAACAGTTTAAAGCAAGGGTAGGCAACTTGTGGCCCTCCAGATGTTTTGGCCTACAACTCCCATCTTCCCTCACCATTGGCTATGCTGACTAGGGCTGATGGGAGTTGCAAGCCAAAACATCTGGAAGGCCACAAGTTGACCACCCCTGCTTTAAAGGGTAATAAGAAGTGCTTGGAACTGAGCACAGAAACAAAGTGGGAGCCAGTGAACACGGTTTAGTCTCACAGTCATGTGCTCTCAGAAAAGAACCCCAGTCAGAACCCTACCTAGATATGTGAAGGCTGGGGGGGGGGGAGAAAAATTTGAGAGGGGATGTTTTCCCATCAAATGTCCCAAAAATCACCGGGGAAAATTGTGTGTGTTGCTTTTTCCAATTTGTTCTGGGTGTCCCCAGCCCCCAATAAAATTTTCTGGTTTTTTTTTTTTCCAGGCCTTCACATCTCTAACTTGACCTGCAATATTCTGCATCTAGCTGAATATTCCAAACTCTCTTCAAAAGGAGTCCACTGCAGTAGTCTAACATAGATGTGACCAAGGCATCTTACAATGCAGCCTTACAGTAATGAACAGGAGATACACATACTCCTCTGGGATAAACCCTTACTGCTGCACTATTTGTGAGACTGTATCAGATTAGATATGCTCCGAGCCATTCCAAAGCCTCTGTCCATCACACAGAGGGCAATTATTTGTTCAGCAGGAAGGAATGCATTTGTGTAGTTACTTGTAGCAGGCTAAGAGTATGCAGTCAGTGAGGTCGAGATGGAAAAATTAGATCAATAATGACAAAAAACTACAGCAGATAAAAAGGACGAGGGTAGACCTACTTGACTTCATTTATCTGGGTCAGTCTTTCCCCACCTGTTGCCCCCCAGATGTATTAGACTACAAATCCCATAATCCCTAGCCAACATGCTCTGCTGTGGGAAGATACTGGGAGTTGTAGTCCATCACATCTGGGGGCCGCTAGGTGAGGAAAAGCTGATATAGATCCACATTGTACTGGTAGAAAGTACTGATCACAGGGGTCTGGGCATGAACTGGAATTTAATTTCATTTTCATTTATTAATTTCTATACTGCCCAATAGCCAAAGCTCTCTGGGTGGTTTACAAAGACTAAAAATCTTTAAAATACAGTATTATGCATAATATAAAAACAATTTAGCTACAAACATATACACAGAGCAGACACACACACACATCCAACCAATATCCCATGAATCAGTGGAGTATGTACTTCCTATCAGTCTAGATATTTGGGAGGCGGAGAGTGGATATGTGTACCCCCAAAAGGAATACACACAATTTTTCTACAAAGGGATGAGGTCTCTTCTGCCCTGTTGAACGCCTCAATTTCTAACCTTAAGCCTTTGGAAAATAATGTAGATAACCAGTCAAAAGGAGCCTGCAACTACAGCCAGTACAAAAAAAAAAGGGGGGGGCGGGATCTAATATTCCCATTTTCCTCTTTAAAAAATATAACAATAATCAGGTACTCCTTTGTCAACTTGCTAACAGGGTCATACTTTTCCATGCATGCTTCTGTGGTACAAAAGGGAACAGCCAAAACAAGCATTCAGGTTGTTTGTTATGGTGGGGGGAAAGCACCATTTTTATTATACAAGTTGGATTCCAATTACTTTCTTTAGTCCAACAACCTAGAAACAATAAACACAAGGGCTTGAATTACATCTCATTCACAAGACCTGTCTGCCAGAATTTAAGATAAGAGAATTGTTAACAACAAACAAAAACACAGAAGCTGGGAGACTTTAAAAAAATCATCAGATGTACTAAGTACTTTTTGAGTAAACATATTACAACTGATTTTTGTAGAGTTTCACAACAGAGACCTAAGCCTAAAAATTGAGAAAACCAGCAGCAGACTGAATGGATTCACAATTATCGTGTAATGTTTGCTCTAATTTGGAAGGAGGTGAATAGGGGATACTAAGGATGTTCACATGAAACCCCCCCTACACACACACAACACACTCATACACACACACACACACACACACACACTCTCTCTCTCTCTCTCTCTGAAAGGACTATGAGGGGGTTGGAGGGCCATGAGGGCTAGCCACATACCCTGCTGCCACAGCCACATCTGCTATTACCCCTGCTGGAAACATTTCCATGCTACTCGTGTATTCAGATGACATGAGAAAGGGCTCTCCAAACGTACCAATCACATGGGCCTTCTCATAAGCTATCCTGAAGGTGCACAGGGGGTAGAACAATGACATGGATGTGATCTCCTGCTGTCTTTAACAAATGAAAAAGTCCTTTGGCTTCGGAGTATGGGAAGGGTACTCATGAAGCTGTGCACCTCTCCTCACCCTGAACTCTGTGCAGACCTGGGATAATAGGAGGCCTCAGATAACCAAGAACACATCTGGTCTTAGTCACTATAACAGTTTTGAATGTAATGTTGCTTATGTAGTAGTAATTCAGACACACTTGGCTTCAGATATTACAATACAGTCTATTTGTCTTCTTTCCTGGCCTCCGTGAACATTGGTGCAGGAGGTGACTGGGATTTGAACTTGCACAGTGAGACATTTGAATGAATGTTGGCGTGCACATGTGGTATACCACTCTACATTTCAAGGGATAATTACATTACAAACAAGCAAATGGGATACCATTCACCTAATAAACCAATTAAAAGGTGCCGCCTACAAGATGCAGCAAAAGCTATAGGAACCTACAAACCCGCCTTATATTATGTCAGACTATTTTTCCATCTAACCCAGTATTGTCCACTCTGCCTGGCAAAGTCTCAGGAAAAGGTCTCTCTCTTCAGTTTACTATCTAATACTTTTAGGTGGTGATGCCAGTGATTGAGCCTGGGACTCAAGGCATGTGGTCTGAGCTATGGCCTCTCTCCAAGGTGAGAGTGGAGTGGTATGTTTGTAAACCAATGTCGGCCAAAAAAAGTTCTTCCTCTCTTCAAACCATAGCCATGGCACAAAGGAGCCCGTCCAGTGCCAAAGTCCCTACAACAGATGTGATACCAAAGAAGTTTAACTCAGAAGGAGAAAAAGTATTGCAATCACAGGCCATTTGAACCCAGGCAACTTATTGACACTCCTGCCAGCTAGCAACTGCCTGAGTGTTCAATTCTGCGGTTTCTACTTCAGGAGCGGCTCTACCCCTATGCTTCATGGATAGTGTGCCTTACTTAAAAATATTGAGTTGGATCCAGATTTAGTGATACTCAAAGTAGACCCACTGAAATCAATGGACTTAACTTAGTCAGGACATGGCTTGGTAAACAGTGAAATCAATTACACTGTTCTACATCAATGAAAAATCAAATTTTAAAAAATTGAGAGATTAGCAGCCTTAACTAAATCTGACAGGAATATCTAGTAGGAACCTCTGACCTGGTTCGCGCATAATGATAACCCAGAGTATGGGTTAAATTGTAGGCTGCCATTACATGCAAACCCTGCACTATGGTTTAACGATGGGTTGTAACCACAAACAATCCAGGAAGAGATACCATATTGGGTTGTGAACTATGGGTTGTGTCTGGTTAACCTATAGTTAAACCACAGTGCACAGTTCGCACATAACAGTGGCCCACGATTCAACAACTCACGCATGAACCAGGTCACTGAGTTCAAAGGGTTTTCCTCCTAAGTAAGTGTACATTCCTGCGGCGCCACAGGTCAAAGCTTTCTTCATTCCCTGTATTCTTGCATGCATCCATCATCATTAGGAAGGCTTTCCCATACATCAAATGACATCTGTACAAAAACGTAGCACTGTTACTTTTTTTTTAAAGAAACAATTGATAGCCACTGAATATGAACAGACGTTTATACAGCGGAATATTATGCTAATTCCTTCCTCCATAGAACACTTTCCAGCAATACTGATTTATTTTTTAATCTTTCAAATTACATTAAGCTACCATCCCAGTGCTCATGAAAAAATTAGTGCCTATTCAATTTCTGGTACTGAACAACATGAATGGGTTATTAGCCCATTTCAGCCACCACCAGGCTGAAAATACAGTCCCAAATCCACTCAATTAAAATGACAGTCATGGTCAATTAACTAGTTCTCTTGGATGTCATTTTAATAGCAAGAAGCCACAATTCCAGTTGCTTAATTTCATTTGGCTGGCAAAGGCCACAAACTCTCACAGACTAGTAACTAAGCAGCAGTCTATTTGTTTCATAATTCCTTTCTTGGGGCCCAGAACAACTACTTTTGATTATTCTGGCCCAACTGCTTCTAGAGTGGGCAGACACTCAAGGATGGTTCAGACTTAACACCAAGCAATGGTTTGTCAGAAGTACTGACAAACCATTGGGGGAGATATTTGGCTCAACAATACTACAAGCAAGAAGGATCTTGGAACTGTTGTAGATCACAAGCTGAATATGAGCCAACAATCTGATGTGGCGGCAAAAAAGGCAAGTGCTATTTTGGGCTGCATTAATAGAAGTACAGCTTCCAAATCACATGAAGTACTAGTTCCCCTCTACTCGGCACTGGTTAGGCCTCATCTGGACTACTGTGTCCAGTTCTGGGCACCACACTTTAAGAAGGATGCAGGCAAGCTGGAGAGGGTTCAGAGGAGGCAACGAAGATGATGAGGGGACTGGAAACAACGCCCTATGAAGAGAGACTGAAAGAACTGGGCATGTTTCGCCTTGAGAAGAGAAGACTGAGGGGAGAGATGATAGCACTCTTCAAGGACTTGAAAGGTTGGCACAGAGAGGAAGGCCAGGATCTCTTCTCGATCATCCCAGAGTGCAGGACACGGAATCATGGGCTCAAGTTACAGGAAGCCAGATTCCGACTGAACATCAGGAAAAACTTCCTGACTGTTACAGCAATACGACAATGGAACCAGTTACTGAGGGAGGTGGTGGGCTCTCCCACACTGGAGGCATTCAAGATGAAGCTGGACAGCCACTTGTCAGGGATGCTTTGACTTGGATTCCTGCATTGAACAGGGGGCTGGGCTCAATGGTCTTATAGGCCCCTTCCAACCCTACTATTCTATGATTCTGTGTTTCTACTCAACGTGGGATTGGATGGCCTCCTACCTTTCAGGTGGACCTAAAGCCATCCCACGGTGCTAAACAGAGCAAAGTTACATCAGTATGGCAAAGTTGATTAACCTAGGCCAGACCTGTTTGTGGAGCTGGAAGAGGCAAGCAGGCACTTGCAAAGACACTGTGCTCTTCCTCCAGTTAATTGAAGCCTGTACTTAGGCCTTGAAGAAAGGAGAAAGCTGTCTACCAAAGTGCCTGACTTCTTAACTGCCTTTTCCAGCTCCACAAATAGCTTTAGCCTGGGCAAGGCCATAACATGGAAATAGGCAATGGTGGTAGGAAAAAAAACAAAACAAAAGCGACAGTTAGTAGGAAAGAACGATGTTGTCTAAATGAGTGTCTGTAGAGAGTCTGTAGAGACCAATGAAGACATAAAGGAATCAAAGTAGTAAGTGAATAGGTAGAAGAGATAATGACACAAGAGAAACGGAACAAGAGTGGATTTCTGGTCATAAACAATCAGCCGCACACATGAAGGCATGGGAAACTGAACCTGAATATCGCCATCTCTCCAGTAAGAAACTCTATATTACTTAAAAGCAGTGCATCCAGTCTGATGTTCAGCAGCTAGGCTGGCCCTCCACTACAAGTTTTTAAGCCAAAAAAAAATTATGTAAAACACAGTTTGGGAAAGGTCTTGAAAATTATCATACTGATTACACTCCCTGCCTTGCCCTTACAGTGACGAAGCGCGCACAATAACCCTATTCAGGCATTCTTGTTGTGCATTCAAAGAACACGCAAGGGGGTGGAGCAAGGATAAGCATGCTAGCTATGCCCCTTCTGTTGCCATTCTTGTCACCATCCATGTGGAAAATCGGGGTTCAAAATTGCAGGGGAGCCTACATGATAGAAAAGGTTCCTCAATGGATTAGTTCGCCAACAACACATGGATAGTGATGAGAACAGTGACTAAGGAGGGAAGGACTACTGTGTTGTCCTTGCTCTTCCCTTTCACGTGTTCTTTATACGCACAATAAGAACACCTGAATAGGGCTAATTAGAATATCTGTAAACATTTTTGATTATAACAACTCCATTCTTCTCATGATAATGGTTGACAAATGCCTAATTATTTCAAAGTGTGAATATATTAATTCAAGCTTTTTAGCAAATAGTTTATATGTTTATAAAGATGGTATATGGACCACAGGCTAAATAGAGGCTGGCTTAATTTGAAATGAAACTATCCCAAGTCTTTCACCTCACATCGCTGAGTACTGTTTCTCATGATGTCTGAAGTGACATGATCTGACACACCATGGTTTGTAAAATGCCCATCAGACTAGAACCTGAAGCCACATTTTTAACCTGGTAAAACACTGACCAGGTTCACACATAATGCTAACCAATTGTTTATTTAACCCATCAGTTGTTGAATTTTGAGTTGTTCTGATGTGTGAACCCAGCCACACTAACAACCATGGTGTGTTAACCACAAACAAACCAGAAAAAGAAGCTATGGTTTGTTCTTAGGTTGTGAATTCTGGGTTGTTTAATGGGTTGTCATTACATGTGGACCCAGAACTGTGGGTTTTTTCACCATGCTAGAGAGGCAGTGGGCAAGAGTGCTAAGAAAAACTAGATGCTCTGTATGCCAGTGCTGCAGTGCTGCAAAGGCATTTGGGATACAGGAAGGGAGTGGACAGAGGAGGAGGAAAACAAACAACCAAGGGGTTGGGGAAACAAACCTCAGTTTGTTTGATCATCCGCCAAACAAGCCCTGGGTAGGGCAACAAACCATGGGTTAACCATGGCTTAAATAAGCCATTGTTTAGCATTATGTGCAAACCAGGTCACTGTATCAGTAGACTGTGGTTTAACATTACATATGAATTCACTACCTATGATTTTCATGATTGCGCCTCTGTTGTTTGGGGATTCTCGGGGAAGTTGGGGGAAAGAGGGAAACCACACAACACATGGCTTGCTTGTACATCTGAAACATAAATCATGGTTTAGAATCTAAACTCTAATTAGTCCAAATCATGGTTTAGCATTATGTCTGCACCAAACCATCTCTAAGCACTATTATTACCTTGATTGGATGGCAAATTTCATCTTTATACTCTAAAAGACCAACATTCTATTTCCAGACTATAAACTAGGTAATATCTAAAGTCACAAATAAATCATATCCATTTATACAGCAAAAAAAGTACAGAAGTATCTTATTCAGTGTTACATGATTGCCTAATCAGGACTCAAGCCCACAGAGGGTGCTGAACCTGTAACCCAAGTGAAGTTGGATAAATATCCAGTCTATGCGCTACCACAACCTCACTGTGGCAAAATGATGGAATTACATGTGGACCAGTAAGGTACTCTTCTTAAAGGCCAGATGATTCTCCTTCTCTCCCCCAACCCCCATAAAAGCTGCCAGGTCAAAGTTGTTCACTGCTTGGAACAACTAGAGGACCCTGTTTCTGCTTCTTCTTCTGAAATCTTACTTTACCTCTAGTTTTTCATGTTTCAGTGCTACAATGTTGAATGTTTTTTAAGCAGTGAGCATCTGTTTTTACCGTTTGAGAAGTTCTAACTCTATGTGACATGCAATTTTAAGATCAGTATCAGTGATGATGATAAAAAAAAATCACTGTTTGCAGACTGATACTCTCCCTTGCAAGAGTTTATGTCAGCAGTAGTATTAACAGTGGTATACTGTTGCCTTTAATGATTTAAACACAATGTCACAGTGGTTTATAAGTAGCATTACTAATATGCACTTCTTTTACTCGCCCTGGTATACATCTCACTAAAACCTTTGCATATATTTAGTTAGTACACTCACATACAATCTTACTTCCAAAGTACTCAAGGTGGTTTATAGTTTATCAAAGGAAAAAAAGGAATGAGGCAGGGAAAAGAAATGAAAAGAAGCAAATCCAACTCTTTTATAGTGTTACAAAACAGTCACATAATGTCTGGTTGGAATGGTTGTTGTAGGGCAGGGATGTACAAAAGGTAGGTCAGGATCTAGCGGTAGATGTCTGGTTGTCTTGATCACCAAAGGTTTCTGACTCCCAATTATTTAACAGCAGCAACAAAAATCTTCTAAATTAGATTACTGGAATGGGAAGAGCTGGGGGGCGGGTGGAGACCAGGAGCAGAATTTTGTGCAACCAGACTTTAAGTTCAGTTCTACTGCTAAAAACAAACTCCTGGGCTGAACATGTGCTCAGCCATTGTTTGGCCATTCTAAGCCATTATATCACATCTGGCTCTGACTGGTGGACCTCAGGATCCCTTTGTTGTTATTATTGTTTTTAAAGGCCTGAAGTCTTTCCAATCCTGCTGAAAGGGGACAATTCTGGGAGCAGGGAGCTAAATTGTTGTTGTTGTTCAGTCATTAAGTCGTGTCCGACTCTTCGTGACCCCATGGCCAGGCCTTCCTGTCCTCCGCTCTCTCCCAGAGCGTGCTCAAGTCCATATTCATCGCATCGGTGATGCTATCTAGCCATCTCATCCTCTGCCGTCCCCTTCTCCTTTTGCCTTCAATCTTTCCCAGCATCAGGGTCTTTTCCAGTGACTTTCCTCTTCGCATTAGGTGAGCAAAATATTCATCCTATTTGGGCCAATGGAGAAACGAAGGACACAATCTTATGTATGTTTAGACAGAGAAACATCCTATAACCCCCACCATGGCTGGCTGGGGCACGCTGGGGGTTGTAGGATATTATTCTGTCTAAACCCGCATAGGATTGTCCCCCAAATTGTTATAAGGGATACCAGCCTCACAAAGGCTATCTAACACATCTTTTGCTGAGCCATCTATAGACAGACTAGATATCATTACGGACAAGGCAAAGGGTGGATATGGTGACGGGAGAGGATGTGGTTATGGGGAAAACATGTGTCACTGCAGAGGCTAGTTAACATTGAGATTATCATAGGAGGGGGGAAACAATACATGTAAATACAGTTTAATGGTAAAGTGAATCCTTTCCAAGCATAGGTAAGATGCATAATAAAAGACTGAATGGCTCCTTGATTCAGAAGAAATAATCACCTTTTAAGTGTTTGCATATGAGTCAAGATGTTTTTGGGAGGAGGAGAGTCTTTCCCACAATGGGTTCTAAATTAAGGACTCTCAACTCTGGAAGACCCGGATGTGTTGAAAATACATACAAAGACATTGTGATAAAATTACCGTAAAAAAAATGTAAAGAGTACTCTGGATTGCATACGACCTGTAAAAACAAATATAGCAATCCCACTTTCTGCCTTGCCCAAACCAAATTTCACAGTGTTCTCTACTCAGCTAAACTTAAACGCGTCTGGATGCCTTCAGCTTTTCAAAAACCACACACATACACACACAAGCGCACGCGCACACACAATTGACTGCACCCCTGTCGACTAACCGGTTTTAATAAAGGATTCCTTTCATTAGAAATCCAGACAGATTGCTGTGAAAAGTCTTCCTAGCTCATGGCAAAATTCTTTTTTTCACACAGTTAGAGTGTAATGGAGTGAGAAAAAAACTATTTGAAATTTCACAATTTACCTGTGAGGGAGGGAAAACAGATGTTGAAGAGCATTGATTATTTGGCTCTTTTCCTGAATGATTCAAAATAGCCACTCTTTTAGCTGATAACTGATACAAAGTTTGCTGATGCCAACTGCGTTTATTCAAAATGCAAAAGGCAGTGAGTACACTTAATTTCAGCAGTCATCCTGTGACAGATTCACATGGAATTTGTTCCACTAACCTTTCCAGATACAAAGACCCGCCCTTAATATCAGCCTGAATTGTGGAACCCACTAGTATACATTGTATCTGTTGAACATATTATTTTAATCTAAGTGGCCTTGGTGACAGTCCCCTGGGTTTTAGGTAAGTGCTGCTAAATGTCAAGTCGGTGAAAGGAAAAACAACAGCCATCCAAGACTTGATCCTGGGCAAGCATGCTTGTATCGTGGAAACATAGTTGGATGAGATGGCAGTGGGGTGTGCCACTCATGCTCTCCTAGCTTTGCCCACCTAGGTTCTTTGTGCAGCAAAAGCAGGCAAAACCTGGTGTGTAGAGAGGTGGAGCGGCAATAGTCCATCATGATTCTAAGACCCTGTCCAAGTGCCCCATCCCACAGTCTTCCAGTTTTCAGTGTGCATATATGAAGGTGGGTGCTCGGGACAAAATAAGGATTCTGCTAATGTACTGCCCACCCCACTTGCCCAATTGTCTCCCTTCCTGAGCTAGCCAGGGTGGTCTTGGGGGGGGGGTGCTGACAAGCTGATGCATTTTATCCATCACCATTTGCCTGTTCTCACAGCAGTAGGAAAACCTAATAAAATTCTTGTAAGCTGCGCTTCGACCAGTTTTACCTGCATAGCTGATGTTAAAAACACTTTCCGTCAATCTGGCATAGAAAGATGTTATATGGTATTACACATAATCTAAAGTGATGAAGTGTAGCCATTTGAGTATCTACTTCTTTCAAGATTAAAAGAAATAATGTAACCACTGAAAATAGGAGGTGATCACTACATAGAAGAGGTCTCAGATCTCCTGAGTGCAAGGAATTTTCTTTACATCATCCAGTGCTTTAAAATTCAAGGTGGTACGTGCAACATTGCACTCCAAGTCAGAAGAGGAAAAAACTATTGAATGGTAAAGTAGCAGTGATGGCAAAGACAGAATGGTACATCACAACAACAAAAAAGCCCTAAGCCGAATATTGCTTAGGGTAACAGCTATTAAGCAACCAGGGATCCATTTTGACTGCTAATCAGGTTCAAATCCTGATGTTAAATCTTGTTCAAGAGAGAACTCTCACATGAAATGAGAGAGTAGATATCTGGACCACAGCATGAACTGGCCCACTCCCAATCTGCTGGCCCTCTCATGGATCTCTTAACTGTGGCTCGAAGATCAAGCCAAACTGTGTCAGTGCCAAACATCAACCCTGTTCCTCAAGATCTGCATGTCCACCGCCCTGGACAAAACAAACAAAAGTGTCCAAACTTCCCAACATTTCAGTAAACGACTCAGTCTGAGATGGTTTTAGACAGGTGCTATGCTTTAGGGTGGGTAACTTGAGGGCCTCCAGAAGTTCTGGCCTACAACTTGAATAAACCCTCACCACTGGCTGTGAAGGAAAGGGCTGATGGGAGTTGCAGGCCAAAACATCTGAAGGGTCACAAGTTGCCCACCCCTTCTTTAGGTGAAGCATTTTAAATCAATTAAATTTACCTTCCTTCTCTTCGTACAAGGAAGATGTCAACATTGCTCTTTTTTGTTGTCAGCAAAGACTTCCTTGTTAAACACTATACATGTATCAACAAACTTCCACCACCTGGAAGACTTGCCCCTTTTGTCATTACATAAACAAACTTATGTATTTATGTACATAGCCATGAAATTAAAAGACGCTTGCTCCTTGGGAGGAAAGCTATGGCAAACCTAGACAGCATAGTAAGAAGCAGAGACTTCACCTTGCCGACAAAGGTCCGTCTAATCAAAGCTATGGTTTTCCCAGTGTATGGCTGTGAGAGCTGGACTATAAGGAAGGCTGAGCGCCGAAGAATTGATGCTTTCAAACTGTGGTGCTGGAGAAGACTCTTACGAGTCCCCTCGACTGCAAGGAGGTCAGATCAGTCAATCCTAAAGGAAATCAACCCTGAGTGCTCATTGGAAGGGCAGATACGGAAGCTGAAGCTGAAATATTTTGGCCACCTAATGCGAAGAGAAAACTCTCTGGAAAAGACCCTGATGCTGGGAAAGACTGAAGGCAAAAGGAGAAGGGGACGGCAGAGGATGAGATGGCTAGATAGCATCACCGATGCAATGAATATGGACTTGAGCACACTCTGGGAGAGAGCGCAGGACAGGAAGGCCTGGCGTGCTATGGTCCATGGGGTCACGAACAGTCGGACACGACTGAACGAAACAAAAAAAATGCATTGCATTTATATCCCACCTTTAATCCTCTTGCAAGGAACCCAAGGCGGCTTACTTTATCCTCCTCCTCCTCTCCATTTTATCCTCACAACAACCACCCTGTGAGGTGGGTTGAGCTGAGAGTCTCTGACTGGCCCGAAGTCACTCAGTGAGCTTCCATGGCCAAGTGGGGACTAGAACACGGATCTCCCAGCTCCCAGTCCAACACTTTCACCACTACACCACACTGGCTCTCTTAACTGCATAATTGCAAGTTACAAGTTAAGATAGTATGAGAGATTCCTTTGTGGCCAGCAGTGGTCTTAAAACCATTTAACTGAACATTCAAACGCCAAAGTTAAGGAGGTACAAACTTAAATCAAGCTTGGCCTATTTCTCTATTGCTAGCTACCTGTGAAGACTTTCAAATGCATGACCAAAATGTAAAAAAAGACAGTAGTCAACGGATACATCTGGCTAACATATTTCCAGGCCTCATGCTTCAGCAGGATTTTTAACTTTTGCAAACAACAGCTCCTGTTAGGGAAGGTTCACACTTCCATTTTAAATTAACCATGGTTTCCCACAATGATGTGGATTTCCAGAAAATTTTCCAATGCAAATTAGATTAATTTGCATAGGGTCATTCATATTGGAAACTGTTCGGTTTGCATCAAAAACTTTTCCATTTGTATCGGAAAATCACTAGAAAGTGGATTTAAATGATTTAAGGTGCAATCCTATGCAAGTTTAGATAGGAAAAAGGCCTACAACTCCCAGCATGCCCCAGCCAACCCCATGCTGCAGCCAAAGTTAACTCCCACATGCTAAAATGAACAGCAAAGAACAGGCCAGTCCGCAAGGACGATACATGCAGTGCAAACCTGAGTTCAGCCATCTGGGCAACTGAATTAAGCACCACCATCACGCTTTTTCCCCTTCTTCCTCCCAATCCCTTTCCTTGTTTCTCCTGTCTTTTTAGACTGTGAGCCTGAGAGCAGGAACTATCTGGTTGTTGATTTTTGTAAGCCGCTCTGGGAGTCTTTTGACTGAAGAGTGGGATATAAATGCTTTGAATAAGTTGAATGAATAAATAAGCATGCCCCAGCCCCATGGCTGTAGGACTTTTTTCTGTCTAAGCATGCATAGGATTGCGCCCTGAACTAGAAAGTGATTTAATTTAGCATGTTTAACTAAATACATGTAAAATAAAAACTAAAAAAGTACCCCGTGTTAATTTTTTGTCCCAGTACACTAGAGGTATTTGACTTGAAATACTTCAGGAGGGAAATTAAAGCACACTTAATGTTATATAAATTTTATTGTTATGTATGTATTATTAATTTTATTATTAGTAGACATTTTTAGTGAAATACTTTTAAAAATCTAAAGACAAAAGCATGTCCTTCCCTTACATTTGTTGTTCAGTCGTTCAGTTATGTCCGACCCTTCATGACCCCATGGACCATAGCACGCCAGGCCTTCCTGTCCTGTGCTCTCTCCCGGAGCGTGCTCAAGTCCATATTCATTGCATCAGTGATGCTATCTAGCCATCTCATCCTCTGCCGTCCCCTTCTCCTTTTGCCTTCAGTCTTTCCCAGCATCAGGGTCTTTTCCAGAGAGTTTTCTCTTCGCATTAGGTGGCCAAAATACTTCAGCTTCAGCTTCAGTATCTGTCCTTCCAATGAGCACTCAGGGTTGATTTCCTTTAGGATTGACTGATTTGACCTCCTTGCAGTCCAGGGGACTCGTAAGAGTCTTCTCCAGCACCACAGTTCGAAAGCATCAATTCTTCAGCGCTCAGCCTTCCTTAGAGTCCAGCTCTCACAGCCATATGTTACTATTGGGAAAACCATAGCTTTGATTAGACGGACCTTTGTCGGCAAGGTGATGTCTCTGCTTCTTACTATGCTGTCTAGGTTTGCCATAGCTATCCTCCCAAGGAGCAAGCGTCTTTTAATTTCATGGCTACAGTCACAGTCTGCGGTGATCTTGGAGCCCAAGAAAATAAAATCTGTCACTGCTTCTATTTCTTCCCCTTCCATATGCCAGGAAGTGATGGGGCCAGATGCCATGATCTTTGTTTTTTTAATGTTGAGTTTCAAACCAGCTTTTGCACTCTTCTCTTTCACCTTCAACAAGAGGCTCTTGAGATCCTCTTCACTTTCTGCCATTAGGGTGGTATCATCTGCATATCTGAAGTTGTTGATAATTCTCCCAGCAATCTTAATTCCGACCTCTGATTCATCCAACCCAGCGTTTCTCATGATGTACTCTGCATATAAGTTAAATAAGCAGGGCGACAATATGCAGCCTTGTCCTTTCCCAATTTTGAACCAATCGGTCGTTCCATGTCCGGTTCTTACTGTTGCTTCTTGACCCTCATACAGGTTTCTCAGGAGACAGGTAAGGTGGTCTGGTACCCCTATCTCTTTCAGAATTTGCCACAGTTTGTTGTGATCCACATAGTCAAAGGCTTTAGCGTAGTCAATGAAGCAGAAATAGACGCTTTTCTGGAATTCTCTTGCTTTCTCCATGATGCAGCGAATGTTGGCGATTTGATCTCTAGTTCCTCTGCCTCTTCAAAACCCTGCTTGTACTTCCGGTAGTTCTCGGTTCGCATACTGCTGAAGCCTAGCTTGTAGGATTTTGAGCATCACCTTGCTGGCATGTGAAATGAGTGCAATTGTACGGTACTTTAAACACTCTTTGGCATTGCCCTTCTTTGGAACTGGAATGTAAACTGACCTTTTCCAGTCTTGTGGCCACTGTTGAGTGTTCCAAATGTGTTGGCATATTGAGTGCAGCACTTTAACAGCATCATCTTTTAGGATTTTAAATAGCTCAGCTGGAATACTGTCATCTCCGCTAGCTTTGTTGTTAGTAATGCTTCCTAAGGCCCACTTGACTTCACTCTCTAGGATGTCCAGCTCAAGTTCAGTGACCGCACTATCATGGCTATCAGGGACATTAAGATCTTTCCTGTATAGTTTAAATATAATTAAGAAACAAAGATACTGACAACTGCTGAGATCCTAAGTCAGCCTTTGCCAACCTGGTTCCTTTTCACCCTGAGACATATATGTATTGTAGTGACATGTATGAATTCTTTCACATACTTGCTACTTGAAAAACATGGAATTACAACTTTGTAAAAGATCAAGCTTGCCTAATATTGTACTTGCATTTAGCATCCATTCATTATTACTAATGAACTTATGAAACAGAAAATTTTCCAGGGACAAATAAAGCATGGGAAAAAATTCTGCCCCACATCACTAGTTTCACGTGTCATCCAAGCCCTAAACTGTAGTTGATTTTAACTGTGGTTAGCTGAAACAAGCCAGAGTTAAGTTTAACAACAGTTTCTTTATCAAAAATGGAAGTGAAAGCCTCCAAGCTACACCCAAGGAAAGGAGAAGGTGGATCATGTCAGCCCAGGTTTCCCATAACACGAAACCAGGGGAGTCAAAGCTCTTTCAGCCCAAGTGTCAAATTCAATTTCTGAGAAGTTCTCAGGGCCACATTCCAGTGGTGGGCAGGGCTGAAGGCAAATGGGGATGAACCAGAGATAAAGGGAGGTGGGGACAAAATGCCAAAAGTACCAGCATATTTTAGCTTAAAGCTCTTACTACCAGGAAGTAAGCTTTAGGAGAGACGTGTCAGGAATGAATCTGAGTGTGCGGAGATGTCCAGCAGCTCGGATTCAGAATGGGAACAGCCAGAACAGGGGAAGGCACCCTCCCAAGTGAGCTCAGATAAGGCAAGACTTTCTTCCCAAGACCTTGACACAGAGATAGTTCAGCCTGAATGGCCCAAGCTTGCCTCCACCATGAGAAGTAGGTTTCAGGGAAGGAGGAGAGCGAGGGGTGTGACTTGAGCGTTGCTAGGGTCCATCACAGAGCGAAGCAGGGGAAACGTTAGGGGCAGGGCTCAGCCGCTCCACCAGGTTGGCCACTTGTGGAAGCCAATGTAGGAGGGACCCACCCTAGGGGAGGGGCATCACTGCAAAGCTAGTCTGGCTGAAAAGTTCTTGCCCAGACTGCTAGCAACTTCTATAACTTCCACTTCTCTATTGATATTCATAGATGTGTGGTGTGTTGATTAGGAAAGGGTAGAGCAAAGGAACTTGACAAGACCTTTCAACTTTTTAGAATGGGGAAAAAACTGCACAGAAGCTATGAAACCACCAAATGATTAGTGGTCAGGAAAAGGGGTGGGAAAAGAGCACAGTGATCTGGGGAGCTCCAGAGGGCTGGACTGGGATCCCAGGCTGGCTGTATTTGGCCTAGTGTCTGAGGTTCTTCACCCATGGACTAGAGGCTTAAATTCAACAGCCAGGATTAGAATTCCTCTCTGGTGAACAGATTTCATACAGGAATCTCCCCTTTTGACTTGGCCACAGTGACACATGCCTTAGTTACATCCCGTTTGGATTACTGTAACGCACTCTACATGGGGCTGCCTCAGAAGAGTGTTCAGAAACTTCAGCTGGTTCAAAGAGCTGCAGCCAGACTGCTGACTGGGGCTGGTAACAGGGAGCATACAACTCCCCTGTTAAAACAGCTTCACTGGCTCTGAGTCTGTTTCCAGGCACAATTCAAAGTGCTGGTTATGTCCTATAAAGACCTATACGGCTCAGGTACAGGTTATCTGAAAGACCGTATTCTGCCTTATGAGCCTACTCGTGCCCTGAGATCTTCAAGGGAAGGCCTTCTCGCCATCCCGCCATCATCACAGGCACACCTGGTGGGAACGCAGGAGAGGGCCTTCTCAGTGGCTGCCCCAAGGCTCTGGAACTCCCTTCCCAGGGAGGCGAGAGTGGCACCCTCCTTGATAGGTTTTTGTAGGCATGCAAAAACTTTTTTGTTCCAGCAGGTCTTTGGGGATAACTAGTCTGGACCTGTGAAAATGCGACGTATGGATACCATTTTTGTTGTTCTGGTTGTCTTTTAATGTTTTAATATTTTTACAATTTTAATATTGATGATTTAATTATATTTTTAACTTTTGTTCAGTTGTATTTATATTTCTATTTATAGGTTTTAATTGTAGCAGTTTTAACATTGTAAGGCCACCTTGAGTCCCAGTATTGGGGAAAAGGCGGGATACAAATAAATATAATAAATAAATAATAAATAATAATTTTGCGGTCCTTCTCCTAGGATCAATTCAAAGTTACCCACATGTTGCTTGTTTAGATCAGCTGATCAGGTTACATCAGGTCAGCTGATCATCTGCCAAGTCACTTGACTGCAGCACATCCTTACAGAAGCAAAGCACAAACTCCTTTGTGGCCGAGATATAATGGGGAATCCCAATTCTCCTCTAGAAGTACTTGCAATTAGAAAGTGCAAGTGTGTGAAAATGTCAATGAGATGCATTTTATGAAGCTCGACCCATTTGCTTCTCTCTGCACTATGACACTATTCTTTTTCAATGCAGAAATTCTCCCCTCCCTCCTGTGAATCAGCTTTTACTCTCTCTTTTTTTAAAAAGGAGGGTGGAATCATTAAATTCCAGCTTAAATTCTAGCTTATTTCTGAACAACTGCCAACCAGATCTCAAAGATAAATATATGAATGTCAAGGGTTACTTGACTTCAAAGGCTCTAGCAATTCTGTACGTGCAGTTTTGCAAATATTCTCAGGCAAAGACACAAAGATTATGCAGGGGCAGGGGAGTGACATATACACAAGAACCTACAGTGAAAGGCCAGTAAGCATTTTTGAAGATCTCACAATTTAACATGCACACACGAGGTCAGAACGCATACAGAATCTTATGCACCAAAATAAGTAACAGTAAAGAATCAGGGTCAATATTATCTAAGAAGTTTTTGTTTCAATGCATGATAAACAGATATAATTCAATACATTTTCTTATCTGTTCCTACCTATCCCATCACCTTTTCTCACAGATCAATTTAGTCAGTGATGTGATATTCCAGTGTCAAAGTAAACCAGCTGTTTTATATAGCTCCAATATACACATGTTCCATGGTGTTTTTTTTAAAGCTGGATGTAATAAAGACTTTGGATCAAGATTGTCTCAAAATGTATCAAAGCACATTTATGCTTACACCTGATCTAGCTATGGTCCATGAGGCACTTTGGTACCTAAGGTAGAATATACTCCTAGACTCATCTAGGACATCTTGATGCAACCGTTCACAGTTTATTCAACCTCTCAGAAATTATTAAGACTCCTGCACCGTTCAACCCTTTCCCCCCTCAGTCTCCTCTCAGTTTCTCTTTCTCCATACTTTCCTTTCAATTCTACTCTCCAATCAATCTCCACATTTCCTCTCTCTCTTACATACGGGCAGGGTTGCGGTAGAGGATGTTTCTAATATGGCATTTTTATGATTTTTTTTAACTGCTGTCTAAGTTTTGAGTGATTTATATTTGTAAGCTGCTTTGAGTTTCATTTTATCATAGAACAGTGGGGAACAAATGTCCAACAAATAAATGTGTTTTTTGTTTTAAAGTCCAGGTCTTTTACATAGAATGTAGTGGGCTCTCCCACACTGGAGGCATTCAAGTCAAGGCTGGACAGCCATCTGTCAGGGATGCTCTGACCTGGATTCCTGCATTGAGCAAGGGGTTGGACTTGATGGCCTTGTAGGCCCCCTTCCAACCCTACTATTCTATGATTCTATGATTCTATGAATGAATGAAATCTGAACAACAATAAAATTGGTTGGAGGTGACCACCAAATATTATTAAACTTTAGGTCTATAAAGCAGAGCAGCAAAAAATATCTGGGGTGTTACAATGTGGCATTATGAAAGGCCCCACCAACCCACCCACAGATGGAAATCAATGGTAACTGCAATCACTGCCATAGGGAAAAAAAACTATTAAAAGCAGAAGATGGGGTTCCTGTCTTCCCCTACAGTGATTTGGGCTGATTACAAAAATAAGCCTCCCCTCCCGCAGGCACTCTCCCTCTCTGCCATGCCTGCGAGGAGCCTGGAGACGTCCGCTTCAGTTTTAGTTCAATCAAAGTTGGTGTGTCGCCCAAACCCAGACAAATTGTGCTTAACTGTGGTTGGTGGAAAGAAGCCAACTTCAAACCATAGTTTATGAAGCTGGCTTGTTTTCACTAGCTGTAGTTAAGATTAACCAAAGTTTAGGATTTGCAGAGCATGCCCAACTGTGAATGATCTAAAATGGAAACAGAAACTTACAAACTACCCCATACAACCACACCAGACGAAGAGAGGGCAGGGAGGAATGTGTGAGAACAGGGGAGGCTAAGCTTGCTCTCCTCATGCTAAACCATGATTTACTGTTACATCCATGAGAAGCCTTTACTAGGAAGAGAAGGCACTAGCTGTACTACTCTGAAAACAACCAAAGGGAATGACTCCTCTTATTTAATAGTGCCTAATTGTACTGACATTGGTGTAGTCAACTCCTTTTTTTTATCATGGGCTCAAATCTCTTCAATTTTAAAAGAATGGAAACTTCATCTCAGCTAAGTGGTCACAACACAGGGATGCAATACACCTTTCCCAAAGATCTTTGCTTCAGTGCTATTGATACTGCACATTTGCCTTTCCATAGCTGGAAGCTGACGGATAGATTTAGATTGCAGGGACCTTGAAGAGGTCCTTGAAAAGGACTGGCGGGCAGGGAGAGAAAAAAGGGCAAGAAATCTGGCAAGCTGGTTTTGCACAGTACCAGAAGCTGAATGCAAGAGGTTTAGCTGAGAGCATGTTGAATTACTGATATCCTGTAGTTATAAATTAACTCCATTCTCAAAGTTTTCCTAAGATTTACTGTTCTGCCAAAGAATAAATCTCTTTGTAGATCCATGTATTTGTTTTTGTACCCAAAAGGTAAACAATTTTTAAACCAAGTTTTTAGGATTTTTGCGGAACACCTAATATCTCTATACACCACCATAACCTGTACACAATCAACTTGGAAAGGTTTGTACTCTAAGCTAGTACATATAAAATATTATCAAGCTTCTACCTTTAAAATGTTCTCACCATTGCTTGAAACAATAGAATGCATTGAGAGTTGTGCCTATTTCTGCTGAGCCAAGCATTCTGGGGAGAACTTATTTTTAGCCATTTCAATAATGGTGTTGTAAGACTCCTAATTTCCTAGTTCTCCATTACAGCAGCTGGTTCCCTAACTGGGAGAAAATGTATCTTGAGGGTTTTTTGGAATGGTAAGACATATTTGTAGCATAAACACATGCCAAAACAATGGGAAGCAAAATTTATTTATTTATTTACAACATTTGTATACCATTCCACATCCAGACAGATTCCGGAGCGGTGAACAATAAAATACAAAATAGGATAAAAGAATAAAACATCAAGTTAAAATAATTCCTATTTTTTTAAAAAGAACAGAATTCTGATAAAACTGTGGCCAGCCAACCAAGGAAGACTTCCTGAAATAAAAATGTTTTCAGGAGGCTCCGGAAATAGCACAATGTTGGCACCTGCCTGACCTCCAAAGGCAAGGAGTTCCATAGGAAGGGGACCACCACACTAAAGGCTTTTCTCCAAGCCACAGGTCCATGTGGAACCATGAGAAGTATGCTTTCTGAGGACCTCAGCGACTGGGCAGGTTGGTAAGGGAGAAGGCAGTCTCTCAGGTACCCTGGTCCCAAGTTGTTTAGGGCTTTGTACACTAGCACTAAAACCTTAAACCTGGCCCAGCAACGAATAGGCAGACAGTGCAGTTCCCTCAGCAAAGGGAACTTACATGCTGAAAAGGGGCAGCTCCTGACAGCAGCCGAGTTGCTGTGTTTTGCACTAGCTCCAGCTTCCAGAGCAGCCTTAAGGGCAGCCCCACATAGAATGCATTGCAGTAATCCAGTCTTGAGGTTACTAATGCCTGTATCACCATTGCCAAGCTATCCCTATCCAGGAGAAGCCATATCTGGTGAACCATCCAAAGCAGGTAAAAGGTACTCCAAGCCTCCACGGCCACTTGGGCCTCCAGAGACAGTGACGGATCTAGGAGTACCTTTTACTACGAACCTGGTCTTTCAAGGGGAGTGCAACCTCATCCAAAACAGGCAATGAGTCTATCTCCTGGACCCAGGAACCACTCACCCACTGTCAGGGGTGTTTCTGAGCACAGGGAGTGGGATAGCAGTTCAGATTCTGAAGGAGAACCGCCAGACATGGGGGAGATGTTTTCCCAGGCTAGTCCAGACATGACTGGGCCAGCTTCTCAGGTTACAAACATCCAGCTGGATGAGGATCCCTCTTCATACACACACACACCATGTGAGAGACAGAGAACAGAAGGAGTCTGGGGAGTCTGATATAACAGATGCCAGACACAGGTGCAGAGCAAAGAAAGAGAAGGCTGGGGCGGAACTTAGACGGTCTACCTGATTGGCCTTGCGTGAAAAGCTGTGCTCAGAGGCCGCACGAGAGAGAGGTACCTCCCCCCCCTTAAGTTAGGCTAGGGGAACCATCTTCCTCTGCAAATAGAGAGAGGCACCTCCCCCCCTTAAGTTAGGCTAGGGGGCCCGTCTTCCTCTTCAAATGGCGGGGCAACTCTCCTAACTTCCTTTTGAATTCCCCTGAAGGTATTCCTTTGTAGACTGAGAGTCCCTGAGAATTTGCATCTGTATGACCCTGTGAAGTAATGGATTAAAAGCTGTAGACTGAAGCCTCTCCTCTGCATTGGTTTTCAAAGTGGGGCCTAAAGGAATCTTGACATCCACAGGGCTTCCGTCTTGCCAGGATTCAGCTTCAATTTATTGACCCTCATCCAGCCCATTACTGAGTCTAGCCACTGATCCAGGACTTGCACCACCTGTCCTGATTCAGATGTGACAGGGAACCAGAATTCCGTGTCATCAGTGTACTGATGGCATTTGGCTCCAAGTCCCCTAATGACCACTTCCAGTGGCTTCATATAGATGTTAAACAACATTGGGGACAAGATGGTACCCTGCAGAACCCCATAGCTGAATTGCCAAGGGACAGAGATATGATCGCCCAAGGTTACTCTCTTAAATTAGCCCCACAGGTAGGACCGGAACTACTGTAACACAATGCCTCCAAAACCCATCCCACAGAGTTGATCCAGGGGGATACCATGTCGATAGTATCAAAAGCCAATAAGAGATTGAGCAGAATTAACAGGGTTGCATTGCCCCTGTCCCTCTCCCGATACAATTTAGAACCATCCTTCAACTGTTTACTGATTTCTGGAGCAGTAAGTGAGATTACTCCAAGAGAACTGAGAACTCCAATATAGACACAGATCCTAAAGACAGTCAGGGTGCCACATTTTGAACTGATAAGATTGTGTATGGGTGTTCAATAAACAATACACAATGTAATTGTGTATTTCTCATACATTACATCAGGCTGTCCACAAGATAAGGAAGATTTTTAGTTGACTAATCCATCTTCAACCATTGAAGCCATCACAGAGTGGTAGGACGCAGCAGTCAGGCACCCTTCTATGGTGCCTCAATACAACTCCAGCTGAGAGCTCTTCCCTCCTGCTACCAACTGCCACTGCTGAGGCCACAGCAAAAAGAAGAAGCAGCCCTTCCATTGTGCATAGATCCAACCTGCTGAACTTTGCAACTAGGAATCTGTATATGCTTTTTTCCTCTTCCCTCCCCATCTCTTTTCCTTTTGTGTTGTCTTTTAGATTGTAAGCCTGCAGTGACCGTCTTATTTTTGATCGTTGTAAGCTGCTCTAGGAGCCTTGGCTCAAAGTAGAGATATGAAGGCCTGGAAAAAAACAGAAAAATAGGGAGGGGGACCCATAAAAATTTAGGGGGGGGATCTTTTTTTCTCCAATTTTCCAAAAATCCCTGGGAAAACCAGGGGAAAGGGGTTTTCTAAAAAGTTTCTGGATTTACCCCCATTTTTCATAGTAATTTATAGGCCTTCACATCTCTACTGAATAGCAGAATAAAATGCTTTGAATAAATATAATAAACAAACAAACCATTCGATTGGCAGATTTAAAATACATTTGTGTATTAGGAAAGCCTCAACAGAGGTTCCCTTTAGAAATACTGGGAAATCATAGAAGTAGCAGCACTTCTAGTTTAACAAACAAGAATCATCAATTTTTGTCAAAAGAAAAGGCCAACTTCAACAGGGGATATCATCTCCCCCATTTCACACATCCACATCTCAATAATCACTTATAAATTACTCCCTTGATCACTAAGCAGAATTGCTCTGAGATGGGATGACGCAGCAAGGCCAGTTTAACTGGCCCATTAACACAGGCATCTGGTTCACTGCCAAATGTAAAGTCACAGGCAAATGGAGTGTATTAACTGAATGCTGGAGTAAGCCCTGGGGTGCCTCAATGTTATCGCAATAACCCAGCACATAAAATCTTATGCGGACTTTTAAACAAATTCCACTCCTGCACAGCCCAGACTAAAACAAGCAAAGGACAGTTGACAAACATTACATAACTCAAACTGGTGGGGCAAAGTAGAAGAGGGATTAAGGGTGCAATATTGCATGTTTAGACAGGAAAAAATCAGTTCTACAACTCCCAGCATTCCCCAGCCAGCCATGCTGGGAGTTGTAGGACTGTTTTTTCCTGTCTAAACATGCATAGGCTTGTGTCCTAAGTTACTGTTTTTAAACACTGTGGGCAAATAATGAACTCTGAGGGAATTAACTCCCAATGTTATTGACTACTTTCTCTTTTTTGTGAACTTAAATAAGATATCTCAGTTGATTCAGAGCTGCGTTGTGCAACAAACCAACAGGACAATTCCATGCTTTCCAGTATTCTACAGATGGAAACAGGGACATTCTGGTGCACTTAGCATCCCTAAGCATTGTAGCCACTGGAAGGCTTGCCTCCTCAGATATATTTAAGGCCTCTCACTACATTTTTGGTTTTAATGGGGAGGAGGGGAGGGAATAAGTATCTACGCGGTTTACTTCAGTTATTTCCTACAGTTCTGAAGGGATGGGTGAAGAAGAAAATACGCCTTGGTGAGTTGCCATCATCTAGCCCCTCCCTCCCTCAACTGCCACCAGAAAGGCACCTGAGGAAAGATCTTGCCCTCAGGGGATGGGAGAAGGAAGAGATTAAGCTTGAACTCAAAACAGGAGAAACTGCAAAAAAGAAAGGAAAGAGGAGCTGGCTAGCCTAGAAGGAGAAGAGATAAAGTGCAAACCTGAGGACCACATTAAACATTCTTCTATTAACGCAGAGTGAAACTCTCTGGAATAGGTTTCTTTACTCCAGTGTAAGTGTGCACCGCCCTGATTTAGATCAGGGCTGTGGTGCTCTGGGAGGGGGGATGTTAAACCTTTTGTCCCAAAATTGGAGGCTTGGAATTGGAGTCAATTGAGCCTTTTTTCTCTTGTTTTAGCCATTTCCAGGACAAAAATGGGTAGCGGAAGGATTAACACACACCCCAGAGCACCACAGCCCTGATCCAAATCGAGGCCATGCATGCTTATACTAGAGTAAGAAACCTATCACACATAGCTTCACTATGCATGATTAGAAGAATGTTTAATGTGGCCCCAAGTTCAGTTGGTTACAGAAGAGATATATTCCCATCCATCTGGGCAACTGAATCAAGCATAATCAAATCACACTTTTTTCCTCCTCCCTCCCAAATCCTTTCCTTGTGTCTCGTATTTTTTTAGATTGTCTAATTAGTAATTCTTGTAAGCTGCTGTGGGACCCTTTTGACTGAACAGCAGGATAAATATGCTTTGAATGAATTAATGAATGAATGCTTGTGGAAGTATAAGAAAAAGTGTTTCCTCTTAGGAGTAATACAATTTTTTAAAAAAACATATTGGTCTATCTACATTTCCATTCTGAATTATCTACAATTATTCTCTGTCCTCTTAGTCCTCATCTCCCCATCCACCATCACTACCACCACATCATAACATTTCTGGCTACAAGGATTACTGCCTGAGGACCCCTCTAAAGCAGAACTTTAGAATCTGTAACTGAATATTGAATCTGAGAAGGGATACAGTTGCGTTTAATTATTCATTCAAAAACTTTCTATGCCACCTTGCAGCTCTGCTTCCAGGGCGGTTTAGAGATGTGAGATATGACATAAACATCAGAATGAAATATAGGTTACAGGACTGAAACAACAATACATTAAAGCCCTGTTAACATAAACATGACTTCACCTGGCACTGAGCAGATAGTAATACTGGCACCAGGTGAATTCCTCTAGGGACAGAAATCCATAAACAGGAGGTCACAACTTAGAAGGTGCTTTTTCTGGTCACTACCCACCTGCCTTACCTCAGATGGTGGGGGCACTTGAAGGACAGCCTCCAAAGATGACTACAATACATAGGCAAGTTGATATGCAAACAACTCCAAAACATTGGAAATTTACTATCTTGAGAGAGAAGCACTCCCCTGGCATTAACACATACATATACATACATATAGCCTCCCCACTAACAGGTTTACATCTAGAGACCCTGAAGAGGGGATTGAAGTGTGAAGAACTCTAGTGGATGTATGTCTCAAGGCTGGGCCATGGGACAGCCTAATAGTCAGGACTGAAGAGCAAACAAGGAGGAAATGTCAATAAGCATGAAAGAAGTCAGAAGTGGGGAACTAACCATGAGGCAGGATCAAGGAGTAGGCCAGTAGTTAAGACCAAAGAAAAGCCAAGGACGCAGAACATGCCATGGCTCAGGAAGACCTTGTTGCTCAAGTAAGGCTCAACTGGAACAGGAAGTCCTGTTGTATTACTTCCTGTCCAGTCTGCACGGACAGAGTTAGTTCAGGGCCTGCTGGCTGCTACCTGCAAAATTCACCACACAGGGGAGCTGCGAACAGAACCAGCAGCTCCTGACATTGTACACAGATAACACAATTTCCAAAGGCATCTTCCCCAACGGCAAAATGGAGCCCCTCTTTAACCCAGGACTGGCATTATTAAATAGGGCCTTTCTCTCTGGCATATAGGGCAGTTACAATGTGGAGAGTTCTCACTGTATTTTTTTAGCAGTGAGAATAAATTAAATGATCAAAATATTTAACTGCTGTCCAGCATGGTTACTTGGCCCTCCCATTCCTTGTGGCCTCCTGCTCTATAACCCATCCCGCAACGGACAAACACTGCCTTGAAGCCCTACCTCTTTCCCAGCCAACACACTGCTGCTTTCCACAACACCCAGATTCTATCCCCTCCACCGCACGCGCGCGCACGCACACACACACACACAGCCCCTTTGAAATATAAATTTCAGAATGAAGCATACATATTGAACAAACTTATACAAACTGCCCCAATCTGACACTCTGGAATGATTAATGGGTGTTCCAGTGTTGAAATATTGACAGGGGGGAAGGCTAACAACAAAACAAAACTTTTTTGGCACAGAATTTTACCCGGGAGTTACTTAGCTATTTGCAATACTGCTAGACCACCCTATATTGATAAATCTCAGCGTAGGATACAATCAATAAACCAATTCAACATAAACAATCAACAATACATTACAAGCATAATCGGCGTAAAATCAACATTAATAACCCAATCAAAATCCAAACTAAGCTGCCAGCAACAAACCCCCAAAACCTAGGTAAATAGCCTGGTCTTAACTTGGTGCCACACTGAAATCAACGGCCAGCCAGGCCTCCCAGAAGACAGCATTCCATAACTGGGCCATCACAGCCAAGAAGGTGCTCTAGTATTGGGATCCAAACACCCATATTAGAGCTCCAATACCTGGAATAAGCCAGGAAAATAAGCAGATGTAGGAGCAAATGAAGCAACCATGTGGGCAGGGACAATTGTATGGGGTTTCCCACAAAATCATCACTCAGCAAGGAGGGAAGACTGTAAAATCAGATGGGAGGCATACACGTGGCTGTTTCATTCATTCATTCATTCACTTGTTTCTTCATATTACATTTATATCCTGGCTTTCCTCCAAGGAGCCCAAGGCTGCATACATGATCCTCCTCCTCTCAACTTTATCCTCACAACAAGCCCATGAGGAAGGTTAGGCCAAGAGTCAATGACTGGCCCAAAGTCACCCAGTGAGCTTCATAGCCAGGTGGGAACTAGAACCCAGTTCTTTCGAGTCCTAGTCCAACAGTCTAATCACTACATGATACATCATGCATAGTGTGGAGAAAGTGGATAGGTAGACATTTTTCTCCTTCTCTCATTATACTTGAACCTGGGGTCATCCCATGAAGCTGGTTGGTGGGTGATTCAGGACAGTTAAAAGGAGCAGGGCATAGTTAAACTATAGAATTCGTTACCACAGGATATAGCAATGGCCACCCATTTAGATGGCTTTAAAGGGGATTAGACAAAGTAATGGAGGAGAAGGCTATCAATGGCTACTAGTCCTGATGGCTATATGCTACCTTCAGTGACAGAGGCAGTATGCCTATGTACACCAGTTGCTGGGGAACATGGGCAGGAGGGTGCTATTGCACTCATGTCCTACTTGTGGGTTTCCCACAGGCAGCTGGTTGGCCACTATGTGAACAGAATGCAGGACTAGATGGACCATTATGCACAGTATGGAGAATGTGGATAGGGACACATTTTTTCTCACTCTCTTATTATACTAGAACCCAGGGTCATCCCATTAAATTGATTGGTGGGAAATTCCGGACAGATAAAAGGAAGTACTTCTTCATACAGTGCGTGATTAAACTATGGAATTTGCTACCACAGGATTTAGTGATGGCCACCAATTTGGATGGTTTTAAAAGCAGATTAGACAAATTCCTGGAGGCCATCAATGGCTACTAATCTTGATGGCTATGTGCTATCTCTAGTACCAGAGGCAGAGAGCCTATGTACACCAGTTGCTGGGGAACATGGGTGGGAGGGTGCTGTTGTGCTCGTGCCCTGCTTGTGGGTTCCTAGTCAACAGCTGGTTAGCCACTGTGTGAACGGAATGCTGGACTTGATGGACCTTTGGTCTGATCCAGCATGGCTCTTCTTATCTGCTTAGCTTGAGAACTGACCAGCAGAAAAGTAGTTCCCATATATGTAGCTCCCATCTGTGAACATGAGCGAAAGTGTGTGTGGGGGGGGAATGCAAGAAGGAGAGGAAAATATATCTTGGGGAAATAATAGGAAAGCACAATAAACTTCTTTTGGTTAACACATTTCTTTTTAAAAAGATTAACTACAGAAAACACCCGTAATTTATAAACAACTAAAAATCACCCTGATGGGGATAAATCTGATTAAAGTCAGCAAGGCTTCTTGTTTTGAATAAGAAGTAAAGAAAACAGCTGGCCCAGATCTGAAAATCTGTGACCTCAGATAAAGCCCTCAGGCTCTGGAAACCAACTGATCTGGTTTCTGACCAGGGACTGATGTTGCCATCCAGTTTCCGCATTTGCAAATTGTGTATTGCAGTATCTAGATACCACATGGAAAAGCCTGGAATAAAAGCACGAATATTACTAGATATGTAAAGCAGATTCAAAAGCAGGGCCACAGGTGCTCCCTGCACATAGGGTCAGATACAGAAGTCAACTCTGTAGGAATCTCCCTGAAATTCCTACAATGGAGTTTTCACTGAAAAATTCCTTAACAGCAATATGGTTGATGTTCCATCCCGCTTGGACTACTGTAATAAGCTCTACGTGGAGCTGTCTTTGAAAACTGTTTGGAAGCTTTGGCTGGTCCAGAACACTGCAGTCAGACTGTTGACCAGGGCCAGTTACGGGCAGCACATAACTCCCTTGTTAGGACAGCTTCACTAGCTGTTTCCGGGTGCAATTTAAAGCACCAGTTATGCCATAGAAAGCCATATATAACTTGGGATCAGACTATCTGGAAGACTGCATTCTACCATATGAGCCTGCCCAGATTTTAAGATCTTCTGGGGAGGCCATTCTCTCAGTCCCACCGCTATCGAAGACACATTTGGTGGTGACATGAGAGGGGGCCTTCTCAGTGGCTGCTCTCAGGCTCTGAAACTCCCTGCAGAGGATGGCTCAGTTGTTCCTTCTTTGTTGTCCTTCCGGTGGCAGGCAAATATAATTTTAATCAAGCAGACCTTTGGCATGTACACCAGTCTGTTGCTGAAGGGGATTCTATTGGGTTAGGTGTTTTTATTTCTTTTACTGTATTTTTTTCAGTGTAGAATGCTCTCCCAAGAGAGGCTCGTTTAGCACATACACTGAGGTCTTTTCAGCTCCAGGTGAAGATCTTTTTTATCTTCCCAGGCTTTTTAGTTCTTCAGTCTTTTTTTATGTGTGTTCTTGTGTTTTTAGATCTTTCCCTGCTGCTGGATATTACTCTTGTTTTATTCTGTTTTAAACTTTTAAAGTTTTATATTATGTGTTATGCTGTATTTTAGGGTTTTAATTTGGCAACTGCCCAGAGAGCTGTGGCCATTTGGTGGTATACAAGTGTAACAAATAAAATAAAATAAGAATATTTATTTTTATGATTGTTTTAACTATATATTTTTATCTTGGCTTTATTACTGTTAACCACCTTGAGCACCATTTGTTTTGTGGAAAGACAGTGTATGAATCAAATAAATAAATGGTTGCACAAAAGAGATTAGAAGCATCTGGATGGTCTCTGATGAAGGATCATAAACCAGAGGAAGGATTCCTGTAGTAGTTAGGGCTTGCTGCCTTTTTTTTTTTTTTTGAGGAGGAAGATACAGTTCCTAACCCTATCAGGCACTCCCCACTTCAACAGATGACAGACCCTGTAAAAGCATTTTATCTGGGGCTATAGTATCTGAATAAGGGGCTGCGGTGGCTTAGTGGTTAAGACGCTGAAGTGCAGACTGGAAGGTCGGCAGGTCAGCAGTTCGAGACCCAAGTGCTGCGTGACGGAGTGAGCTCCTGTCTTCAGTCCCAGCTTCTGCCAACCTAGCAGTTCAAAAGCAAGAAATTGCAAGTAGATAAATAGGTACCGCCTCGGCGGGAAAGGTAACAGCGTTCTGTGCACCTCGGTGTTCAGTCATGCCGGCCACATGACCATGGAAGCGTCTTCGGACAGCGCTGGCTCTTCGGCTTAGAAATGGGGATGAGCACCGCACCCTAGAGTCGGACACGACTGGTTAGGGACACCTTTACCTTTTTTTATAGTATCCGAATAGGAAGCAACCGGTTTGGAATTTTATTAAACTGTGGTATAGAAATATTACAAATAAATAAATAAACAAACTGTTAAATGGACAATGGGCATTCATTTCATAATGAAGTGGGGAAGGGAAATGTATGGGTCCCATTTGTTTCATTCATGATCAAACAAATGAGTTATGAACAGCAATCAATATCTTCAAACTTTTTCCCCGTAGTAGCAGCAGCCGCCAAATCAGCTTGGGATTAGGAGGCAGGGAAAGGAAGAGAGAGAAAGAGCAATTTTCAGATATGCCTGTTTTTATTCTAAGTCTTGTATGCAGATTGCTGTTTACACATAGCAAAAGAAAAAGGCCCAGGGGGATGTGGAAATCTCTAAGCCGACAGTGGGCGGGGGGGGGGGGAGAGACCTGTGGCCCTCCTGATATTGCTGGACTACAGCTCCTATAATCCCTACCCATTAGCCATGCTGCTGGGGCTGATGGGACTTCAAGTCGAACATCCTCTAGAGGACTACAGATTCTCCACCTTTATTGTTGGGGATAACAATGGATGCAGGCGCATGCACTGCAATGGAGAGAACAGCTCTGATAGCGCCCAATAATAGTCTTCAGACACATGTAGGAAGAAAGCCAGACTATGAAGCACATGGTCTTCAATGTCTATATACTAATGCCCAGAGTATGGGAAACAAACAGAATGAACTTGAACTCTTAATACAGGAGGGAAATTATGACTTGATAGGTATAACTGAGACTTGGTGGGATGACTCTCATGACTGGAATACAGCAGTTGAAGGATATAACTTGTTCAAAAAGAACAGGAGGAACAGAAAGGGAGGTGGGGTTGCACTATATGTTAAAAATACTTATCTCTGCACAGAAATAAAGGAGGAGGAGCTTGGTAGCCCCATTGAGAGCATCTGGATCAAAATAAATGGAGCAAAGAATAAAAGGAACCTGGTGGTTGGAGTCTACTACCGGCCACCCAATCAAGGAGAAGACGAGGATGAAACTTTTGAAAAGCAAATAGCCAATGTTTCAAGGAAGCATGATGTAGTAGTAATGAGGGACTTCAATTTCCCTGATATTTGTTGGGAGACAAATTCTGCAAAACATGGCCCCTCCAGGAAATTCCTGACTTGTGTGGCGGATAACTTCCTCCTACAGAAAGTAGAGGAAAGAACTAGAGGATCGGCTATCCTTGACTTGATCCTAACCAACAGAGATGACTTAGTGGATAAAGTAGCAGTTACAAGAACTCTGGGGGAAAGTGACCATGTTGTACTTGAGTTCTTGGTGCTAAGGGAAGCAAAAGCCGAGTGCAGTCAAACGCGTACCCTGGATTTTAGGAAAGCTGATTTTAATAAACTCAGAACAATGATCAGTAAGGTCCCATGGCAAGCGACGCTAACGAGAAAAGGAGTCCAAGATGGGTGGGAGCTTTTAAAAAAGGAAATGATCAAGGCACAACCACAAACAATTCCAACAAGAAGAAAAGGTGGAAGACAACAGAAGAAGCCAATGTGGCTTCTTCACAAAAAGCTTAGGGATGACCTGAAAACAGAAAAGGACACATATAGGAAGTGGAAAGAAGGCCAAGTAACAAAGGAAGAGTACAGGCAGGTAGCACAGAATTGCAGGGATGGCGTCAGGAAGGCTAAAGCTGAGAACGAGCTGAGGTTAGCGAGGGATGCTAAAAGCAACAAAAAGGCTTTCTTCAGCTACGTGCATAGTAAAAGACAGAGGAAAGAAATGGTTGTTCAGCTATTAAATAAGGATGGCAAAATGATAACAGATGACAAAGAAAAGGCAGAGGTGCTCAATTCCTACTTTGGCTCAGTCTTCTCCCAAAAGAGGGTCTATGACCCCCCTGGCAAAGGCGAAGTACAGGCTGAAGGGGCAGGATTGCAGCTTGAGTTCAATAGGCATATGGTCAAGGAACACCTAATTACTTTGAATGAGTTCAAATCTCCAAGGCCAGATGAACTGCATCCTAGAGTAATAAAGGAACTGGCAGAAGAATTCTCAGAACCGCTGTCTATTCTCTTTGAGAAATCATGGAGGATGGGGGAAGTGCCAGATGACTGGAGGAGGGCTAATGTTGTCCCTATCTTCAAAAAGGGTAAAAAGGAGGAACCTGGGAACTACAGACCAGTCAGTCTGACATCAATCCCAGGGAAAATTCAGGAGCAGATGATAAAGCAATCCATCTGGAAGCACCTTGAAAACAATGCAGTGATTACTCGAAGCCAACATGAATCTGTCAAAAACAAGTCCTGCCAGACAAATCTGATCTCATTTTTTGATCAAGTAACCTCCCTTGTGGACCGTGGGAACGCTGTAGACATAATATACCTCAACTTCAGCCAAGCTTTTGACAAAGTGCCCCATGATATCCTGATGAGCAAACTAGCTCAAAGTGGGCTAGATGAAACAACGATCCGGTGGATCCACAGTTGGCTACAGAATCGGACTCAGAGAGGGCTTATCAATGGGACCTTCTCAAACTGGGGAGAGGTAACGAGCGGGATACCGCTGGGCCTGGTGCTCTTCAACAGTTTTATTAATGACTTGGAGGAGGAGGTGCAGGGAATGCTGATCAAATTTGCAGATGACACAAAATTGGGTGGGATAGCTAATACTTTGGAAGACAGAAACAAAATTCAAAGTGATCTGGATAGACTGGAGCGCTGGGCTGAAAACAACAGAATGACATTTAATAGGGATAAATGCCAAGTTCTGCACCTAGGAAAAAGAAACCAAATGCACAGTTACAAGATGGGGGATACGTGGCTCAACAACACTACAAGCGAGAAGGATCTTGGAACTGTTGTCGATCACAAGCTGAATATGAGCCAACAATGTGATGTGGCTGCAAAAAAGGCAAATGCTGTTTTGGGCTGCATTAATAGAAGCATAGCTTCCAAATCCCGGGAAGTACTAGTTCCCCTCTACTCAGCACTGGTTAGGCCTCATCTGGAGTACTGTGTCCAGTTCTGGGCACCACACTTTAAGAAGGATGCAGACAAACTGGAGAGGGTCCAGAGGAAGGCAACAAAGATGATGAGGGGACTGGAAACAAAGCCCTATGAAGAGAGACTGAAAGAACTGGGCATGTTTAGCCTTGAGAAGAGAAGACTGAGGGGAGATATGATAGCACTCTTGAAGTACTTGTAAGGTTGTCACAGACGGGAAGGCCAGGATCTCTTCTTGATCATCCCAGAGTGCAGGACACAGAATAATGGGCTCAAGTTACAGGAAGCCAGATTCCGGCTGAACATCTGGAAAAACATCCTGATTGTTAGAGCAATACAACAATGGAACCAATTACCTAGGGAGGTGGTGGGCTCTCCCACACTGGAGGCGTTCAAGACGAGGCTGGACAGCCATCTGTCAGGGATGCTCTGACTTGGATTCCTGCACTGAGCAGGGGGTTGGACTCAATGGCCTTGTAGGCTCCTTCCAACCCTACTACTATTCTGTTCTATGATTCTAGGCAGGTGGGCAAGCCCAGTAACATTCCCAAGGCTGGGGAGAAAGAAGCCAGACACAGCCTCAGAGTTTGTTTAACCAACTCTGGGGAAGCTTCATAACCATGCCCAAGACAAACATCAGTGGCTTAGTATCCTCTTGGCTAAACTGCACCTTCCCCTATGTTTCCCTAACCTCTCTTGCTTATGGTGAGATTCTTGAGAGACAGAAAACAGACTTCCCCGCAATTACCTCTGCTTGCATGTTCCCCCACAGATCCACTCAACCCCAAACCATGCCATTTTGGCCCAACCTGGTGCCCGCCAGATGTGTTGAATGCAGTGGAAGCGGGTGGCTTTGATTTTGGTGGGGCTGTGCATCCATTCTGGGTTTCAGTCAGAACCAGTCAGAACAATAAAGGAGCTATCCAAGGTGGTGAACCCATTCTGGAGATAGGGTTCAGCAGTTTGGGTAGCTCCTTTAGAGTTCTGGCTGGTTCTGACTGAAACCCAAAACAGCCCAACTGAAATCAGAGCCACCAGCCTCCACTGGTTGAACATCAACTCCCATTAGCCCCAGCTAGCATAGCCAATGGACAGGAATCCCGGGAGTTGCAGTCTAAAATATCTGGAAGGCACCAGGTTAAGCAAGGCCAATTTGGGCACTCACTTTGCCTTCCATGCTAGCCAACAGGCTTTTGTCCTCGGCTTTCAGACCTAAAGGACCCAGATTCTCATCCTGGGAGGGAAGTGTGGGGCAGCAGTTGGCAATACACCCTGTATTCCTACAAAATGGTACACTTCATCCCTTTACTAACTGGTGCCCCTTTCTTAATAGGCATGCCAAACAATATACTCCAGAGACAGTTGCTTTACTCTTTGATGAGAAGTTAGCTTCCATGGCAAGAACATTTTTGCCTGAAGCATTGAGTGCCTGCCTAAGCATCATTTTAAACTGGTGCTTGCTGTTGACACCAGATCATTCGCTGACATCTAGCGTCACCTCCCTCACTTCATCACATTTTATTACTGCAGATTGCGAACTGACAGATGGAAGATGATGACGAGCACGCCACAGAGAGGTCCTCTTATGCTCTCCTTTAACCCAGCAATTTTTCACCATGCAGAGGTACAGACTAAGATGGTGACCCTTATTTGGTGGCATTGTTCTGCAAGGAAGATAACATGGATTAGAAAAATATTGTTCTCAGGACCCTCTCAAGTGCGTCAGTCTTATTGTCGATGCTGTAAAACATGAGATCTTCTGCAAAGGGCAGATGTGTTACAAGATGCTTTCAAGTGACAACGTTAGGAGAACATGCTGGTCACCACAGAGCACTCTAGAGAATAAATAACAATTTTTGCATTTTTCCAGTACTTATACATGATGTCTTTGGAGCCAGCTATGTATTAGTACATAGCTCATAGTGAAACTGTGGAATTCACTAGCACAAGATGTAGTGATGGCCACCAGTTTGGATGGCTATAAGAGGGCGTTAAACAAATTAATGGAGGAGAGGGCTATCAATGGCGACTAGTCCTGATGGCTATATGCTACCGCCAGTATCAGAAGAAGCATACCTATCTACACCAGTTGCTGGGAAACATGAACAGAAGGGTGCTATTGCACTCATGCCTTGTTTGTGGGTTTTCCGTGGGCAGCTGGTTGGCCACTGTGTGAACAGAATGCCGGTCTAGATGGACTTTTGGTCTGATCCAGCATGGCTCTTCTTATGTTTTTTTTTTTTTAATGTAGGTTGGATTGGTCAGCCAGGAGGCTGGAAAAGATCCCAGTTCAATGGAAGATTCTTTCCAATCCCCAGTGACATGCAGGGAAGTTTAAGGAGCAGATTTGGTCTTATCAGCAGGGCTGTTCTGATGTCCATCACCCTCATTAGGATACTCTCTTGGAAAAAGGGATGCCTGAATCACTTCAGGACATCCTTTATTAAAGGCGTTCCGACTTTCATGGTGGTTGCCATTGCAAAACTACTACAGTTAAATCCCAGTCAAGTGTACCACAGCTCTACCATATGCCTTCTGTAAGCATTAAACTGCTGCTTCTTTCCTCTACTTTGCTCCTTATCAAGAAGAAAAGTTGTAGCTATTCTGTATTCCCTTGAATTGAAGGAGAACAGAGAATTCTGCCTTTGGAAAGAGCACTCTGCCCAAGAGGAAAGGAATAGTTACACCCAGGAAAATCTCTCACCATTTCCCTCCAAGCTTCTAAGGCAAAAGAGCAGCCATTTCACACCCACCTACCGCTAGTCACGCATGCTAGAGCTACAGCTGCAAAGGCACGTCCTGTAGTAAGCCAGCACTCATTTGCTCTGCAAATCCCACCACCCTCTCCCGAGCCCCATTTCTTAGCTTCCCAGAATTCTCATAATGAACTTGTTCGGCTGTACAAAAACCAAACGTGCAGTCCCATTAGCCGCTGCTGCCAATTATAGCAGATGTGTGTATGCGTTCCTCTCACATACACCCATGAAGAAAAAAATAAAAATAGAAAATGTTTGTAGCTATCATAATGACTAAACACCTTCAGTTTTGTCGATCAGCAAAAACAAAAAAACAACATTCACAGCTGCAGAACATCCTAGGCACATGAGCAACCTACTGTTCCAGAAATCACGCTGTCAGCACCTCTTTGGTGGTAGCCGGCTACCTGCCCTTTTGGCTGAAAGTGAGGTGGGGGGGACGGTCGACCCGCTGCTCATTGCTTTGCGATGCAACTGGGGCCAGGAAGAACACAAGTGTGGAGCCCAACAGATGTTGCAAAGCTCAACAACTGCAGCAAGTGAACGGGGGGATTGCGGAGAGGAAATCTGGCTTCCCATCACCAGCACACAAGCGTATTTGCATATACTTCACACGCCACAATTCAGCATACCCAGCATGGTAGCACTTTGGTAGTAATAGCCAAACTGGAAAAGGACTAGTTTTTGTTCATTTCACACAATGACTTTTAAAAACTCCTTTGAATTCCCAGAACAAATCTGTTATGCATTCCAGCATTGATTTGGAATTGATCTGGAATGTTTCAGGAAAACACTGTACAAGGCTTCCAGTCCCACTGACATGGAAATTCAATATTGTTTTATAGGTCTTGTGTAATGCAAAGCCAATGCATCCCAGCTTAGCGTTACCGTTTTTAGTTGGGGGGGGGGGTTGAAGCTGAGGTTTATGTATATCAGAGATGGCTCACAACTCAGGGACAGCATAACGGAGCCTGAGCAGCTGGCCTTTTAGCAGCACGAAAAACTCCTTATAGGCATAGCAACATCACGACACAACATTGGCTCACAACTCAAGGGAGAGTATGGACTATGAGCAGGACAATGCACTTTGCTCAGCGTCTTTTTCTCACCCACTCCCTTCCCCAGACATCATTTATTCATAACTTTTCTATGAAAACATACAGTTAGAGAGCAAAGGGTTGGTCCTACTTAGAGTAGGCCCACTGAAATGAATAAGCTAGTCATGAATAACTTAAGTCCCATTCATTTCAATGGGTCTACTCTAAGTAGAACCAGCATTGGGTACAACCCAGTATGTATGAAAAACCTGTTTTGTGGTAGAGTCAGTGCTAATTATATACAGTTGGTTTCATTTGATTCATCATTCCCTGAAGCTGAAGGATAGCTATAGTGTCAATCTCTCATGACATCATCAAGATGGCCGCTATCAGAAAAAAGAACCAATGTCATTATTTCAGTATTGGCAGGAACAATTTTATTGTGTAAGCTCTTGTAGGAAAGGTATTTATATGTGCTACAAAACGTGTCCTTACAATTTCTGATGAAGTTCTTATTTTTAGGCAAAAAAATTGAAAACACCGAACAGCAAACACCTTTTTAAAGATACATACACAAAGCAACCTCCAAAATAATGTACAAACACTGAAACTACAGTAAAATACAATGAAAGATCAATACCATTTTTAAAGGTACCGAAAGAACTCTCTGGACCAGACCAAAGATCCATTTAGTTCAGTATCCTTTTTCAAAAGTGCTCAACCAGATGCTTCCATGAAGTGTATAATCAGGACATGAAGACAACACTGCCTCAAAACACAGAGGTACAATTTAGCCATCATGGCTAATGCTCCATAAATTGGGGCTGGCCCAAAATGACAAGAACAGAAAATGTTTCATTCACTTCAAAATGTGCTATTTAAATTCACCTTTTTTTCAGATGGTTAGAGAATTTATTTCGGAAGGCAAAGAAACACAGCTGAGATGGGATAGTGGCCACCATTTTGTTATGATGCATTTGGGGAAAATAAAGGTGTCTGCCACTGCAATAAAAACGGCTGCCCCCTTTGCTACTCACTGGGGCTACCATTATAGCGAAAAGTAGTTGAATATTAAGAAGAAAAAACTCATCCCTTTTACACAGTGGACAGATAATTTTTCCACCAATTTCTTTTATTCAAGAGGTGCAATATTAAATATCCTTCCAAAGAAAGTGCAGTGATAGAAGGATGCTTGTTGAAAAGATAAAGTGACAGTGAGCAATTCTTCCCATCCCTATTTTTATAACTGAAATACAGAAAAATCTTGTTTTACTGGACCCCTTGAAGCTCCTTCCTGTCCTCACAGGGATAGTGGGATGTTTTTCAAGGAGTACTTAAGCATGATGAGGCAGTGCTTCTCATGTATGGTGCTCTTTAAATATCCATCCTTAACCAGGAAGAATCTTGGGTATCCTGAGCATTTTTACCCATCTGATGACATGAAGGAACAAATTAACTGCACCTTCACCCTGCACTCCACACATCTACTCCTAGAGTCTTTGAGCCTGATCAGAGAGTCTTTGAGCAAAAAGGCACTCTGCACATGCAAAGATTTTTAACACACTTAAAAAGGAATGGGGAACCAGTGGCGCAGTTAGGTAATTTTGGACTCTGAACTGAGTGGTCTTATACCCCTCCTTAAGATGGTAACTATTACTATTAATTCACTTGCTTCAAATGCAAAACATACAATGAATATTTCTCTCCATCCCATTCTAAATATTCCACCTAAAATGTTTGACAGTTTTGAGAATATGTTTAAAATTACACACACACACACACACACACACACACACACACATTCTCTATCATGTACATAGGCTTTCCCATGGAAAACGTGGCTGGTTCAGTGTTCTGGTGATCATAGCATGACTTGTGTGTGACTGTGGCTGCAATCCTTTACCCACTTACCTGGGAGTATGCCCCTTTGAACTCAATGGAACTTCCTTTGACTAGACAAGTATATGATTGCACTGTGAAGTGTAGTTATGCAGGACTGAAGGAAAAGGATTTTGCATCGACTTAAAGGCACTCAACTTATTGCTACACATAACGAAGGACTGAGTCCCGCAACTCAGAATAAGTGTCAGGGCTAAGCCACAGATCACATTAAGCGCTACATCTCCTTTTTCATGAGGTTCAGGTTTCCAACCAACAATCAAAATTCAACAAGGATCTCTACATGTTTGGGCTAGTTCGAACATAATGCAGGCAACACACCTGCTTTCTCTCGCTTGTGTATTTTTAACACACATGGGCTGTCATGCATGAGTGGGAGAGAGCAGACGCTCTGCCTGAATTACGTGCGAACCGGCCCAAAGTTTGTTGTAGGGTTAACCACTGGATTGTTTAGCCCAAAGAAAACCCAGCACTCTGGGTTCGCATGTCATGCTCAACGACCTACAAACACACCGACTGTAGGTTGTTGGAGTAAAAGCAGAAGTGGCAGGTGCACACAAGGCAAGTCTCTCTCCTTCCCACTCGTCCCTGACAGCCCTTGGGTTGTTTACATAGGGCCATACTATTGAAACAAACGGGGCCTCTTTTTGCGATGCAGATTGCAGACACAGGGTCCCTAATTGGGACTGCAGTGGGTGGCAAAGGGTTAAAGACCCCCTACCCCATGTTAGGGTCAGGTTCTGGATGTGGCAATTTGTGGGTGGCGGCGGAGGTGGGGGGAGAACCACCCAAGCACTTAAAGAGCAGAACTATTCAGATAATGTCACATGTAAGAATCACCACTTGGAAGCAAGTCCCTGTCAGGAGCGCCCTAGCTGCCTCTTACAAGCCAACTCAGGACACATACGACGAGGATTCTTTCCAAGACTTTATTCCTTTATTACTTTATGACTCTTACAGATACTAATCACTAGTGACTAAGCAAGGAACTGCACTGGGGATATATAGCAGGGTAGCCTAAGCTCCAGGTAAGGCAGTTGGTCCCCGTTTGACAGAGAACTAGGGGAAGACCCTACTTATGGGCTATGGAGAGATCCTCCCTCTTTCCCTTGGGACGCGACCGTTGTTTGAGCGCCAAATAAGCGGAACGCCTCCTTTCCGCACCCTCCATCTGTCGTCGCTCCCTGCGTCTGCCCCAAGCATCCAGCAAGCCCCCCTCCAGCGCTCTCTCACTGCCAGGGTCACTGTCTATCTCAGGAATGCTGGCAGGAGGAATCTCTGCCAGCTGCTGTGCTTGTGAGAGATGAGCGAGCTCCTCTCCCACGGATTGCTGTTCCTCCTCAGAATCAGAACTGCTCTGGAGCTCTATGGGCTCGGTTTCCACCCTGACAGTCTCACTGAACAGGGCTCATGTTGTGGATTGTGGCCATCAGCACAATTTTTTTTTAAATGTGAACAGGACACCATGTTCTAAGTTGGGGGGGGGGGGCAACCACTTTTGGGTCGAGGGCCAGATCCAAAGGAAGCAAGAGGAAGAGAAAGCAGAGCAGACACCCAAACTTCCCTAAGCTCCCTCTCTGAGATTAAGAGTTGACGAGATCCCTAAAAGGTATTTATGGGGGCGGGGAGAGGTTTCTAGGAAAAAGAGGGCTTGGAAGGCTGAGAAGGTTGACCCAAGGCATCAAAGGTTATCAGGTTCTCCTCAGTCTTGGGGCAGAAGTCAGGTGCCAGAGAGGCTCTTCCCAAGCAGAGCTCCAGGGCAACCAACTGCAGTCCTGATACAGCAAAGAGAGCGAGAAATAAACCAACCAACTTACCTGATTCTACTTATATGGCCATAGCTCAACATAGGGTGTTACGATGGCCATTCTCACAGCGAAACCCACCACCAAGGCAACCTTCATTACCTTAACTACCATACCTACCTTTGCTGCTGTAAACCACGGAATATTCTGTATATGAAAAAACTGCTGAAGTAAAACCTATTTTATTTGTGTATTTTTAAACTGTTATTAACTTTCCAAATACAAAGACAAAGAAAAGAAAAATGCATCATGTTTTGGTAGCCTATGTTTCCCCTTTACTTTACAGGTAAAAATATGGGTGGAATCCATTGGCTGCTTGGGGATTTTTCTTCATGGTTCTTCATAATAGCAAATTATATTAAGTCTCTTTTCTATAATCTGAGGAAAGGCTTTGATAGATGTTGCTGCATATATCCCTGATTTCCCTTTTTAATTTGTGAAATTTACAATTTTGGTGCTTTATTTACAGAACCCATGGAGGTGGATGGGTTTGAGGTGCAATGTCCACTCCTACAGGGACACTTTACCATACAAATGTGCAGTTCTTTTCCAGAGTCATCTAAGCTAACAGCCTTCACTACATCTTGAGGTAGTGAATTCCATAAGTTAATTATAATCTGTGTGAATTCCATATGTTAATTATACATTGTTTACTCTCTTTTCGATGTCCTGTACTGACTTGCAAATCAATTTCACTTGGTAACTCTGTCTTCTAGTACCATGAGAGAGGAGGAAAGGTCTATCTTAGCTCTTTTCATACCACTCATATCCCTACATCCCACAATCTAAAGCAATCAAAGCAACAGCAGAATATGTCCACTCAGAATCATCCCACAGTGGCTAAAAGGCTCTCAGGGAAAATTAAAGACAATGGAGTACAATCTTCTTTATCTGAAACCTGATTATCACAAACTCATTATCCTGCTTCACAGAGTTTTCCCCACCTAGTCCGCTGCCCTCATAAAGGTTGATATTTCAGTGTAATGCTACACAGTAGCCCATTCTTGTATTCAAACTTAGTGTTCAGGTGATTTAATGTCACCTAGGGCTATTAAAAATAACGATGTACGTAACTACATGAACTTGTATTGTGGCATCTCTTAGATAGTGACTGGTCTGTGGTGAGCAACAGCGTACTCCCATTCGATGCAAGAAGCAGACTAGAAGGACACACACCCAGCACACACACCTCAAAAAATGTTCTGTGCAAGATAAACACGAGGATGCAGACAGTACAATTCACACTGTACATCCTTATTGCAGAAACACGCACATATATTTTCTCAATATTTCTTGGGGCACCTAATATTAATATGAAATCACTGTAGGCCTAGAGAAACCTCTGAATTCTCTGGAGCAAGTTATTGTTATCAAAATAGGTCCCCAAGAGGTTAACTTTCCTGCATGAAGCATTTAGCATTTTCACTCAGCAATAAATACATTGCATAAAGGGCTCTATAATCGGTTGTTTCATCAAGATTGACCTGAAAAGTTTCTTAATAGTTTAGGATTATTTGTTCCACGGTTACATTTACTGTTGGTAGAGTTTTAAAAACAAGAGAACTTCCACGAACAAAAGGCTCTTGTTTCGTGTTACATATTATGTTAAACCATCAGTCGCGACACTGTTCTACTGTTATTTCCAGAAATCTAAAACAGAAAAAGGAACACACACAGTTTAGGGCTACTCTACACTTGCAAGGACAGCAAATGTTCTCCTGTGTGCTTTTTAATTAGCATTGCAAAATGTTTACTTTAGGAAGCCAAATTGCTGCAACTTCTTTTCTAGCAGCTTTCTGGCTCTTTGCTCCAGCTTGCCCGTGTCCCAGGTTGACTTCACTCTGAAGAGCCAGGAACCGGTTGCTAAATATGGCTGCTTTTTTTCTCACAACTCCTGTGGTGCTTCTCATGCTTTAGTAACGCAAAGAGAACATGCTAAGTGGCAATGAGTTGTGCATTAAGCAGATCGGTCCCTGGCCCTAGCCACACCATAACTTTATTTGGTTGTAGACTGAAGTCACAGTGAGTGTCACATTCTCTGAAGTATACTTCTGTGCAGGATCATGTTTAATTAAAATATATCAATGCTATTTCTTCTGAGGTTTAAAAGAGGTGCTGATCCTCCCCCCAAGTCTATAGTGGAGTGAGGAAATAAGGTAGTGTTCAATGCAAATACACCATTTTCATTGTCTTTCCTCTAAAAACCCACAAAACATATACTGCTTGAACTACAGTCATGCTAGAATTTTCATTGGAGATGCTTACGGAATCCACCTCAACCAGATTCTGCCCAAGATTTCATGGTTCCATATTTCTGGTATGATTTTCAGAATGGAATTCAGCCAGGCAAAATATATTTATGGTCTGGAATCTGGAGGCATATTCTCAGAAATCTTGTTTCAGGAAAATCAAACTATCATTTAAAAAAAAATGTTTGGGGTGTTTCCCATGTTTTGTTTGTTTGTGCAGTGGCTCAAGCACATAAGTTTTGCAATTTCTTAAAGTAAGTTCAATTAATTAACCCAACCAACTGCCAGCTACAAAATCTGCAAATGATAGTAATTTTCCATTTTAAAAAAACTGAAATAGTGCAAGCGCAGAATCTGTTCCATTCTGAAACCCCAAATCCACATTCTGACCAGAAATCAGCAAAGAAGTTGGAATCCTAAAATGGTCATATAACATGATTGTTCTGTTCCACTCATCCCTAGTTTCCATTTGGTAAGAATATTATTCAGCTTGTATCCAGCCTTATCAAGAAGTTCTCAAGGCAGCTTACAAACGGTCACATTTTTGTCTTCACAGACACCAGTTAGGTACTTGCCCAGGTCACACACTGAGCTTTGTGGAGATCTGTAGCTGGCTCTCCCACATCTAAATCCACATCTAGGCGCTGTACCATACTAGGTCATCAATATTAAACATTTCTAATGCTATGACATCACTGCTACAGTATCTGAGGTGCTATCAGACTTGGATATAGCTATTGTGAAATGGCTAAATTTATAAAACCCCATTGTACTCTTCCACCCAACCGCCCACTCCTCCAAAAAACCCAAGACAGAGGTAACATCCTAAGGGAACAATCCTATGGAGACAGCAGTCAGCCTCTGAACTCAGAGGCTGATGCCTATCCAATGCAAAGAGAGCAGAGCATGGGGGGAATCCTCTCCTCTGTGCTCCAGCAGCCCTACATTTTCAGCTAGATGCACAATTTCAGCTGTCTAGCTGGGACACATCGAAGAAGGAGGGTGGGAGGCTGCATGGTCTCCTCCCCTCCCTGCCCCTGGGAATGCCCCTTTTTTGCCTTCTCCATGTTCCATTTCCAAGTGCAGAGACCGGCAAGAACCGCACTGCCTACAAATTGGCAGGGGAGGGTAGTGCGGTTTCTGGGAACTGACAAATCCTATGGCCCTCTAGACACTGTCTAGTGGCCATAGGATTGCTCTCTAAATCAGATATAGTTTTATCCCAGCTACTAAGAACACCCAGCTGTTTAGCAGGGCCAAATTCAATGAACCAATATCGCAACATTTTGCACAATGAATCTACATGTAGATATATGCACTGGATGTTGACTTTAAGTGACTGTTCTAAACTATGGAACTACTCAGTAAAACATTGCAACAACATTCAATAATCAAAATTAAATTATGAGTTGCCAACAAATACCCTGCAAAATGAAAACACAACTCAAAAACATAATGTTGTGCTCCCTAAGATTGCATTCAGACATCATGCCAAAGGATGGCTCATAAAATCAAACCACGGTAAGTTTTTCTTTATGTCTAAACATACGTAATCATATCCTTGCATTCAGATCATCAGCAGTGATCCTTCTCCAACTGCTACCGCTAGCAGTGGCCTGTCAGTTGTGGAACGCCCTCCCCAGAGAGGCCCACCTGGTACCTATTTTAATGCAGGAGTCTCCAACACAGCACCTACGAAGGAGTCCCCAATATGGTGCCCACAGGCAGCACAACACTTAAAAATATATATTTTAAAATATATATATATATGCATGGTTTGTACATATCCATAGCAATAAATACATATGAAATGCATACAACTTTCTAGCAACTTCAACTGGTACAAAATATGGCAGTCAGGTCGGTCTCTGGGACATCCCATGGAGACCATATTACACCAGTTTTAAAATCTTTACACTGGCTGCCAATTTGTTTCTGAGAAAAATATAAAGTGCTGATTCTTACCTTTAAAGCCTTACATGGTCTAGATCCAAGGTAACTTAGGGAGCACCTTCTCCCCTACCTCCCACTCCGCCACCTAAGGTCCTCTGAGGGCTCTCTGCTGCAGCTGCCTAATGTGAGATTGGCAGCCACATGCAAGAGGACCTTTTCCTTTGCTGGCCCTCAGTTGTGGAATGACCTGCTGGTTGAAATGCACCTGCTGACCTCTTTGAAGGTTCTTAAGCAGGAATTAAATACTCTGTTATTCTGGCAGGCCTTCCCTTTTTAGACCTCTTGTTCCTTTTGCTGACCTTTTTAAACTGTTTTTAAGCTGTGTTGTTTTACTGTTGGATTTTTTGGTTACATTGTTTTTAGTTCAAAGTTCTTTTTAGTTTTATGTTGTTTGCATATATTGTCCGTATGCTTTTAGTACATGGCTTTTAAACTCTGTATATTGTATTTTAATGTTTTAACTTTTGTAAACTGCCCAGAGAGCTTCGGCTATGGGGCAGTATAGAAATGTAATAAATAAATAAACGAATAGATAGATAAAAAGTATACGCAGGCTTCAACAAAAATATCTGAATAGGTATCTATTTGAAGATACAGTCGATATGTCACCCATTCAAATACTGAAAGTGTTGTAACATTCTTAATCCATTGCATTACAGGAAGCAAATGTTTCTCCTCCCTATGTTGTAATATCAGTCTTCTAGCTGTCAAAGGCGATGCTGTCAAGGTGATGCATGCTGTCAATGCTTGATGCATCAATGCTTGATGCTGTCCAGGTGATGCATGCCATATGCCAGCAAATTTGGAAAACTCAAGAATGGCCAACAGATTGGAAAAAATCAACTTATATCCCCATACCAAAAAAGGGAAGCACTAAAGAATGTTCAAACTATCCAACAGTGGCACTTATTTCACATGCCAGTAAGGTAATGCTCAAGATCTTGCAAGGTAGACTCCAGCAATTCATGGAACATGAATTGCCAGATGTACAAGCTGGGTTTAGAAGAGGCAGAGGAACTAGAGACCAAATTGCCAATATCCGCTGGATAATGGAGAAAACCAAGGAGTTTCAGAAAAACATTGATTTCTGTTTTATTCACTATTCTAAAGCCTTTGACTGTGTGGATCATAACGAATTGTGGCAAGTTCTTGGTGGTATGGGGATACCAAGTCATCTTGTCTGCCTCCTGAGGAATCTGTATAACGACCAAGTAGCAACGGTAAGAACAGACCACGGAACAACAGACTCGTTTAAGATTGGGAAAGGAGTACGGCAGGGTTGTGTACTCTCACCCTACCTATTCAACCTGTACGCAGAACACATCATGCGACGTGCTGGGCTTGATGAAGCCAAGGCTGGAGTTAAAATCGCTGGAAGAAACATTAACAATCTCAGATGTGCAGATGATACCACTTTGACGGCTGAAAGCGAGGAGGAGCTGAGGAACCTTATGACGAAGGTGAAAGAAGAAAGTGCAAAAGCTGGGTTGCAGTTAAACCTCAAAAACACCAAGATTATGGCAACCAGCTTGATTGATAACTGGCAAATAGAGGGAGAAAACATGGAGGCAGTGACAGACTTTGTCTTTCTAGACGCAAAGATTACTGCAGATGCTGACTGCAGCCAGGAAATCAGCAGACGTTTCATCTTGGGAGGACAGCAATGACAACTCTTGATAAAATAGTGAAGAGCAGAGACATCACACTGACAACAAAGGTCCGCATAGTTAAAGCAATGGTATTCCCCATAGTAACCTATGGCTGCGAGAGCTGGACCATAAGGAAGGCTGAGCAAAGGAAGAGAGATGCTTTTGAACTGTGGTGCTGGAGGAAAATTCTGAGAGTGCCTTGGACTGCAAGAAGATCAAACCAGTCCATACGCCAGGAAATAAAGCCAGACTGCTCACTTGAGGGAATGATATTAAAGGCAAAACTGAAGTACTTTGGCCACATCATGAGAAGACAGGATACCCTGGAGAAGATGCTGATGCTAGGGAAAGTGGAAGGCAAAAGGAAGAGGGGCTGACTAAGGGCAAGGTGGATGGATGATATTCTGGAGGTGACAGACTCGACCTTGGGGGAGCTGGAGGTGGCGTCAGCCGACAGGAAGCTCTGGCGTGGGCTGGTCCATGAAGTCATGAAGAGTCGGAAGCAACTGACCGAATAAACAACAACAAGCTGTCAAAAAGGATGCGGAGAATCCATTTACACTGATGGAGCCATTTACCATGAAACAAGGAAAAGAGCACGGACATCAGTGAATATTAAAGACTATTCCAGTACAAAATTTATCTGTGTAATAACCTATTCCCAAAAAGAAGTAATGGCTGGACCTTGCCAAAATATATGTTTAAAAGAAGCACTAGCTGTATTGCACCTCCAGCAATTAGCCGAATTAGTCAATCCCTTATTAAAGAGATATTGCGTTAATAGACCTGATACAAAAGTTTTTGCTGAATAAGATGCAGCCTAAGATCCATAGATGCGACAGGTAGATGCCAAAGCGGCGATCCACTAATTAGGCATTTTGTGGTGGTGCCCAGAGCAGTTTCTCAAATTCCCAAATGTGCCCATGGGTCCAGAAACTTTGGGGAGCCCTGGTTTAATGTCTTTTCAGCATCAAAGACATTTTTAATTCTCCAAAGCCTTTAAAGCCTTTGCGATGCTGGGGTTTATGATTATGATATGTTTTACCTCCTTGGTCCTTCTTTTAATTGTTGTAGTTCTGCAGTGTTTTTTGTTCTCCTGCTCATTTGTTTGATTCTACTGCTGTGTTTTCCTCCCTGCATTTAAAGTGCATTGTATGTATTAACTTTGTCATAGTTTTACCTTGTATGCCACCCAGAGAACTATCCCTATAGGTTGGGCTTATGAATTGAATTAAAGGGGCCAAGAGCATGTTCGAAATAAGGTTCAAGAGATCCATCCGCTGGCTTGGCGAGGTTAATGAAAAGAAGGGAGCCGGCTGTATACTATCCAGCTAATCACACTGCTGCCACCAAATACTTGCCATTCAATGAAACCTAATGCTACGGTTTCATTTCAGCCAGAAGGAAGGAGGAAGGAAGGAAGGAAGGAAGGAAGGAAGGAAGGAAGGGACTTCCCAAGCTGGAGTTTGGGAGGCAACAAAAGTTCCAAAATCCAAAAGATGACATGCTTTTTTTGATAGATTGGGGGCAAGATCCAAGCAGTGCTTGAATTACAGGAGGGCCAGAAGAATTAGAAGCCCCCACTTACCTTTTTTGACAGCCTCACAGATCTTGCTTTGGGAGGGCAGGATGGGAATAAAGGTTGGGCATAGGGACTTCATTAAAGGTCCCTTATCCTGTAATTTCATGCTGTGTGGCAAAGGAGCTTTCACACCGAAGGGAGCTGCAGAAGCAGTTTGTGATATGGCTGGCAGAGGAGAGGGAGAGATCTATTACCCCATTTTACAGGTAAAAAAACCAAAAATCCGGCTAGCCTGCTTGGATCCTGAGAAACTTGGAAATCCAGGATCCTGGACAGGTGAGGGAATAAAGGGTTATTAAGGAGAATGCAATTTTTCTTGGTAGAAACATGGGGTACAATCAAATAAATAAATAAATCTAATAAGTGCAGAGAGTCATAGTTTGTTCCTCAGTGCGCCCTTCACTGAAGTCACCATCTGTACATGGGAGAATAGAGCTGTGTGCCATAAAGTCAGGGCAGTATGGGAGTCTTCTCATGCCAGCTCATGACCACTCTGACTCAGGGTTACTCTTCCCAACACACACACACACACACACACACTGAATTGGAGTTCTTGCTGGCACATGTTCTACAAGTACAGTCAGTGCCATGACACAGTTGAACCTTTAGTACTGGAAGAAAGCAGGAAGTAAATACAGTAATTCTCACAGCAGCCCTATGGAACAGCATTACCATTCTGTGAAAGGAGGGAGGAAACAAGTGAAGCAACCCACCCAAGGGTGAAGGGCGAGTCAGAGGCAGAGAAAGGTAAGAAAGGCAAGGAATGAATGCCAGTTCCCAATCTGGTACGAATTCCTCCATGCTCTTAGCAAGACCAGCCGTGTTACAACATCCAGTGTTCTGTCATGTTACAACATGAACCTGTGACAAGGTGAAGTTCTGCCTCACGGGCAGCCTCTGCATGTCCGCGTGTTGCAAATGAAGCTAAGTTGCCAACTCCACTGAGTCTGACAGAGAAACATGATCCTCATAGCTCAGTTTTTAGACCCTGGTAGACGAGCATGTCTGAGTTCTCTCAGACTTCTTCAGTCAAAAGGGAAAATGTGCTGCCTAAATATTTTGCCGTAGTAATAATAGATGCTGGTATGGGAGACAGCCACATATAGTAACTCCACATTCAGGCCTTCCTTGTTGTCTGCAGTACAGACACAGAAAGAAGAGGGTATTCAACAGATGAAGTTTATTACAGATTTTATGCTAAAATTAATACTACATTTGGTACTACAGAGGACATGACTTTCCTAGAGTTGGAGCATTCTACACTAATAACACCACAAGTCAGGGAAGAGCTGCCTGAATACATGCCGCTTTCCCCAACCTGGTCCCCTCCAGATGTTTTAGACTAAAACTTCCGCCTGCCCCAGCCAGCATGGCCAATGGACAGGGATTTGGGGGGTTGTAGTCCAAAACATCTGGAGGGCACCAGGCTGGGGAAGGCTAAGGAATGACAGTGAAGCCATTCAAAGCCTATTCCCACAGGCTGGATAATAAAAGGAATCCCCTTTTCCCAGTCCAGTGCAAAACCAGACTCCCATGTTATACTTGCATATCAAAAAGAGGATGTGTTTATGTAAGGATGTGTTTATGTGAACCACCCAGAGAGCTTTGGCGATTGGGCGGTATAGAAACTAAATAAATAATTAAAGAAATAAATCTGTCCACAGTGTGGCGCCAATACCATGAAACCTAAATACCTGAAACTTGTTGTGCATACTAAAGGGACCTTAAGGGTGTGCACCCAGGGTAATTTTGTTTTTAAAATGTATTAAATGTGTCCATGAGGTCAAAGCTTGCAGTAACATCTTCTGCCACTAGAGGCAGACCTCCCTAACCAGCACATAGGTTTACATACAGTTTGAAGCCAGGGGATTTTAGTAGGTTGAGGGACAGAGTTATAGGGCTGCGTTCTCCCCACTGCTGTGGAGCAGCCCCCCCCCCTTAGGAGGCCATAGGGATGCACATTGTCAGGGGCTGTGCTGAAACATGCCAATAGGCATGGCTTCACTCAGACAGGTCAGCCACAATAAAGTCAGCTCTGACAGCTGTGTAAGTTTGCTTGAAGTCTTTGCTGTATCAAGGAAAAGGCAATTCCAACCTGTGCAAAATTAGGTCCATTTGCTGGTGTGTGTGTGTGTGTGTGTGTGTATGCATGCGTGTATGTGTGTAGGTGTGGATGTGTGTGTGTGTACAGATATATAGATATAGCTCCTTATACAGTTTGTCGCCAGCTAGCATACTCTCATGACACCTAATGAAATATTAAAGACAACCAAGCAGTATATAAAAACCTCACAATATATCAGCAGCAGCCATCCAGTTCACAGAATCTATGAAGTACCACCAGCCACCACTTGTATTAAAAGCTTTCCTCAACAAAAACAGTTTTACTATTTTCATGAAAAATCCTAGTATACTGTCCTGATGAGCCTTCCTTGGTAGGGGCTTTCACAAAGAGGGCTCCTCTACAGAAAATGCTCTGCCCCAACCAGGGACATTCCTGATGTGTTGGCCTACAGCTCCCATTATCTCCTCACTATGCTGGCTAGGGGTTATCTGAGTTGTAGTCCAACCAATCTGGAAGCCGCTAGTTTGGGGCAAGCTGCTTACTTCTTATCAGTGAGCTAATATTGCCTAAGGTGACAATATTAACCAGCACACAGTCTCCGTTGACGATTTCAAAACCAGGAGGGACATACCTGTTTGTTTTTTATTTAAAACATTGTGAATATTTAAATATCCCACTCTTCAATACAAATTTTCAAAGAGGCTTCCAATCTAAAATTAAAAACCAATAACAAAGTTAATAACTAGTAAACTAATAAGAGAAGAAACACAACAGCAACATAACCAAATAAACTCCAAGTTACAACACACAATGATCTAAAATGACCTAGGTGAATGAAAATATTTGCCTCACATACCAAAAGACTTGTGGGTTCCTGATCAACAGCTGGTTGGCCACTGTGTGAACAGAATGCTGGACTAGATGGACCCTTGGTCTGATCCAGCATGGCTCTTTTTATGTTCTTAGGTTCTTAAGAGACTCAACTCCAGGTGAACCAGTCTGGGGAGAGAGTTTCAAAGTTGGGATGCCACCACAGAGAAAGCCCATCTGCTCAATGTCAAAACATAATCAGGCATTGTTACCTCTGAATGCTTACACATCTGTATTTGCATTGTCTTCCACATATTCAGGCTACAAATACACATTCATATTTTTACCCCACACCAAATGCACTATTGGGGCAGCTAACAATAAGGTAAGCAGTACATTAAAATAAGCTAAAAGTAGCATTCAAATAAAAGTGATCAACCAAATTTAAAAAGCTAAAGTACCTGGGTAAATAAAAGGGTCTTCTCTGAATTGAAAATAAAAAGGCACTCTGAATTGGGTCTGGAAATAGACTGGAAGCAAGACCAGTTGGTGAAGCACCAACAGTGAACGGTCTAACACATCTTCCCTAATCTGGTGCTCTCCATATGTTCTGTACTGCTACTCCCAGTACTCCTGACCACTTGCCGTGCTGTCTGGGGCTTCTGGGAGTTATTTATTTATAATGTCTTGGTTAGATATATTTGTGTGTCCAATTCGCAAATGCCCTCAGGATGGATTACAACACAGAAGACCAAAAAACAACAACAAAATAACCAAACAAATACAGCAATAAAAGTATCAAAGTAATACAATCTTAAATATTATAAAAATTAAAAATAGTAAAAGCATGAATTATTTAATGGGGAGAAATCCTATGACCGCTTGTCAGTGGCTAGACGGGCACAGGATACCTTGTTTTCTGGGAACCGACCTTCCCCCCATTCTGCGCTGCCTGCAAAGCAGTGCGGAGAAGCCCCATGCTCGCAAAAGGAGCGTGGAGTGGCCGAAACAGGGTGTTCCGGGTGGGAGTGTCAGGGCAAGGAGGGAGGAAATGCCTGTACAACACATCCTATGTGTCGTATGGCAGTCTCCTCCCCCGCTCTGCCCTCCTGTGGCTAGATAGCCAAAAACGGCTGTCTAGCTGAAAATGCACTGCAGGAGGAGTGCAGAGGGAACGATCCTGCCCTGCATTGGAGAGGCGGTCCCCTCCGAATTCAGAGGAGGCTGCCTATCTGCATAGGATTGTGCCTTTAATTTACTTATTTACTACATTTCTATACCACTCAATAGCCAAAGCTCTCCAGGCAGTTCACAAAAATTAAAAACCTAAAATACAACATGATAAACACATAATATAAAACCTTTACAAGTTTAAAGCAGAACAGAACTGGAGTAAAAATCAGCAACAGGAAAAGATTTAAAAACACACATTTAAAAACAAAACTGAAGGACAGAAAAGGAGCCAGCTAAGAAAACTAATGATCAGAGCAACAGATTAAAGATTAAAAGCCTGCTGGAAGAGGAAGGCCTTAAATGGGCATCAGAATGTATATAGTGAAGATACCAGGCGGATCTCCCTGGAAAGGGCACTCCACAGAGAAGGCTCTTCTCTGGTAGGCATCCATCGCACCATTGTGGGCAGCGGCAACCAGAAAAGATCCTCTGAAGACAATCTTAGTAATAGGGCACAAATATATGGGAGAAGTCCAAAACATCTGAGTTCGAGCATATCAGTTGAAGTCCAAACCATCTGGAGGGGACCAGGTTGGGGAAGGTAAATGCAGTTTCCAAGCCATCTTCAGAGGAAGCTTCTTATATAATGAATTGTAGTAGTCTAACCTGGAGGTTATGAGAGCATGGATCACTGAGATTGGACAATCTCTGTCAGGAAGTAGTGCAGCTGGTCAAAGGCACTCTCATGCCACAGAAGAAACCAGTGACAGAGATGGTTCAAGGGGTGCCCCCAAACTGCAAACATGCCCCCTTCAGAGGCAATGCAACCCTGCCTAAAACAGGGTGACACTCATCCAGGTAGATGAACCACCTACCAATAGCACGTCCATCTTATCTGGACACAACCAAGTAGCATTTCATTAGCCACTTACACACTAACATCACTACTGGCAATTCTCACACATCCGTTGTGAACGTGAGGCTATATCCCCAGAAGTAATAACCTCCCATGCATTACAATAGCTAAAAGTACTTCTAACAGCTATAATAGTGCTTCTTCACTCCTAACAGGAATTAACTGCACTAGTCTTACAGTTTGACTGGTGAGATATAGACGTCCTGGGGAATTTTTAGACTGGTGACAAAGTATAGTCGAAGCTGCATGATAGAAGGTGCGCTGTTGCTTGTGGCATGCAAACTTACGTTTTTTAATTATTCAGAATCTTGCAACACCTGTTTGACTAGTGATATCGGTGTGGCAAAATATATGAAAGTGCACACCACAGGAAACCATACCTCAAGTACAATATCTGAGCCAGGTTCAGACAATCAGTGGGGGAAACAACGTAGTGTCAGTTGTTCTCCCCTGCCCCTATGTGTGCCAGTTGCATGACCAGGATTACCCCAATTACTTGTGCCACGTCACGGATTGCCATGTCATCCGAACCTGGCGCACAGCGTGACTATATGGACTTTTCATCCACCCTACGACCCATGGCTTGCAGTAGGGGTTGTAGGGTGGGTGAAAAATCACTACGCCCATGCTGCAAGCCAGGTTTGGATGACATGGCAATCCATTACACAGCACAAGTAATTAGAGTAATCCCATCTGCGTGACCAGCGCATACAGGGGCAGGGGAAACTACCAACGCTGCATTGTTTCCGCTGCTGATCCTGTGAACTCCGTCTTTAACTCTCCAAAAAAATCTTCTGTCTGTTTCCAGCCTTAGTTATAGGGATCGTGACCTTCTATTCATACATACTCTCAAGCTCAGTTCAGATGTAAATGACAAACTATGATTTGTCGTTATGAGTGTGAGCATCAGAAATCCTCAGGCTCACCTGCTCCCTTTGCCTTTCTTTTGTGCATGAGAGGAAGAAGATTAGAAGCTTCCACTTCTAGTTTGAGGCAAAACAGACTTTGTTGTTTTGTTCGAATTCAGAACTCTGTGGTTTGTGCAAACTATATTTTGCCCTCAAACCAGGATCCAACTCTGGTTTGGGTTCCTGATATGAGGGAAAACTAGAAACAGAAGCAAAGTATGAGGGAGAAGAAGTATGTGAGCCCTAGGGTCACTGCAGCTTAATGACACACCATAGTTTTGTCATTACATTTGAACTGAGCCTGAATCTCCATGGTCATAAATACGGAGCAGTTATTATTTTATTAAAGGGTTCTTCTAAATCTTAATGTTACTTGCTCCACCAGTTCCCAGTGTGACTGTAGCTGTGTTATCCAGCTTCCTGTGTGACTACCCTGAAGACCTTTTAGCAAGTAGGTCAACATGCAAACAGTTTCATTTATTAAATTGACCTAGGGACATTCGCCAGCTACATTAATGGAAAGGTGAATACTAAGGGTTGCAGGTCTCCATGTCTTTATTTTTAACTACTCCTTAGATATCTTGCATATGCAGTTTGTGGCCAGGAACATGATCTGAAGGGGACAATAAAATTCCTGAACTCCTCAAGGAAGTTGCTTACTAGCATAGCCTTCCAAGAGGTTATTACTGCTGGAGTCAAGGTGAGTTCCAGATCTGGAATGGATTATGGGTAGATGCACACAAAGCCAGAACTTGGCTGGGGCATTTTCCAATCCAGGAGGCCTGCCATCCATTGCTGGAACTAGAGACTTGAATTGGAACCTGAAATGCAGCAAACAGAAAGGATTTCTCTATTCATCAGACAATTGCAGAAAACTAGCTTTCCAGCAAGGCCTAACAAACTCAGAGGCATCATAATATTTGCCAGTCTCAGGTCCAATGCTGCACAGTTTATTCAATTCTGTGCCTAAGGAGGGCTTTAAGACATGAGCACCCACAGCCTCAGGTAGCTGACTAAGTTAAAAGTATGGACTCAGCCCATCAGCTTTGGGCTTGAGAGATAACGGGTACCAAAGATTACTAGTGTCCAGGGCTTGAAACCCAACAATGGTGGAACAGCTTCCCAGTTCAAGTGCCAGATACTGATGGTCTTTGCTCAGGATATCTAATAAATCAATTTCCCTTCCTCCATCATACTAATACAAGCCAGAGAGTTGGGATGCAGCTGCTTTGGTCCCTGGAAGATGGCCAAACTCACTCTGGCCCAGTTGAGACACAATGGGAATCATGGTTTCCCACTATGTGAATGAGCCACACCAAACTTGTGTGTTCCCCCCTTCTCTCTCCTCCTCTTCTGCACACCAAAGGAGTTCACTGCCAATATTGAACATGCCATAGTTTCCAGTTACATCTAAGGTTCACCTCAGGAGTACATGTAATACAACATTTAGTGCTGCAGCACCTGCCCACTGGAATGACGTTAGGCAAGCATCTTCAATTTTGTTCTTTAGATGTCTGCTAAAGACCCACCTCTTCCATGCAGGGTTCCCCTGAGGGGTGAACCAAGGAATATTGTTATAGTCAACCAGCAATTATTTTATTATACTTTTATTGTTACATTTTATGCTTTTATCATTTTTGTTAACCACTTTGATAGTATACTGGAAAGCAGTATATAAATGTATAGAATAAAATAAATAAGAACTTGAGGAACTGTGGTTTGCTTAAACACTAGAACAAACCATGATAAACTGTGGTTTCCCTTTCTCCCGTATTCTTACTGACTGGAGTTTAAACAAATGCAAGTTCCCCAACAGGGACTTTGGTTTCTTTAAAACCCATGGCTGAAAGCAAAGATGTGTAGGATTCCAAGGCTCATTGCAATTCAATCACTTAGGGAGCAATCCTATGTCCCCCAGACAGCATCTGGGGGACATAGGATTTTTCCATTTCAGTCTCCGAGGTCGGAACAAGGGCACCAACCTCAGAGCCCAGAAACCGCGCTCCCCACCCCCTCTCCTGCTCCCTCGTAGCTGGCACGCTTCTCTCTGCACCAGCTATGTTTCCGCGCTCCAAAACAGAGTGTGGAAACGAAGGAAAGGGGGCAGTCCTGGGGGCGGTGAGGGGAGGTGACTGCCGAAGCCACGTTATGCAGCTTCCTATGCATTGCACAGCCTCCCCCCATCCCGCTCCGAAGTTCCCCAGCTAGACAGGTGAAATTGCCTGTCTAGCCAAAAATGCAGGGTGGTCAGAGCACAGAGGCAAGGATTGCCTCCATGCCCCAGCCACTCTGCCTTGGATAGTCATCAGCCTCCAAATTTGGATGCTTACGACTATCTCCATAGGATTGCACCCTTAGCAGGAAACCATGTTTTCCTAATACAGCTGAACCAGACCTTGGTCTTAACCAGACCTCCATCCCTTAACTTAAGCATTTTTCTTTCCAAAACTGAAACAACCTGTTTAGTCCTCCAATATATGCTGCCCATTGACGTTTGACATTGATACTGAAGAGTACTGCTCTCTCTAGAGACATAAACTTTTCAGGTTTATTTGGGGGGGGGGGGTTGTGGAACACTGAAATACATGCAATACTTGCTTTCTAATCAAACCTAAACTTATTTTACTGCTTTAGCAACATAAAATGCACTGTTTATAAGTTAGCATATAAGACTGTAATATTTGGCATACTTATGAACTTTACACAGCAATCCTATGCATGTTTACTCAGAAGTAAGATCTACTATGTTTAGTTGCACTTACTCCTAAGTAAGCATACATAACAGTACAGCTTCAAAAGCATTACAGTACAATCCTATACATTGCTACTCAGAAGCAAGCCCCATTGAGGTCAATGAGACTTTCTCCCAGGTAAATGTGAGCAGGATTGCAAGAGGACAGCAGATGCAGGATACTTGTTCTATTACCTCCAAACCAGATCAAAGATCACCAGAAGAAAGGAATTTAAAAGACTCCATACATTCCTCTCATGAAGAATGCAGCACCCTGTAGGTGCAGAAATACACCTTGAATTTGCGTGTTGTATATGCCTATAGTACACACAGGAATTATCATTCTCTAATGCTGTAAATGGCCTTACATAAAATACATCACACTGCACATTTTGAGTGCACCTTCTTTTAAAAAAGCATTTCACTCATTCCAAAGGAGAAAATAGTTCATAGAAGGGTGTTTTTTTCAGTGTTCCCCAACCACCACCAACCACCCACACATACACAAAAAATCAGTATTCACCAAAATTGGGGAAATTTGGGGGGAACATTGAATTTTTGTTCCCAAAATTTTCCATTGGAAAAATTAAAAAAAAAACAACACCCCTTGCCAATGGGGGGGGTGGGGGGGGACAGTTTTTGCGTGAATTTTTCTCCCCCCCCCGCCTTCACACCTTGTTCCCTGCCCTCTCTTCCCACATGTTTATGCATGTGCCACAGACACACACACACACACACACGTACACTGCTTACTTGTGTCTTCCATACCGCCCTTCACATTTTACCAACATGAAGGGGGCATCACGGAATTCTCTGGGAGCAGGGCCATACTTTTGATCCTACCCCTGTGTTAGGCATGCTGCCTGGTCCTACCTCCAAATAACTGTATGTTCACATGGTCGTTTGCAGTGAAGCTGCTAGTGCATTACAAGTGAGTAGGGAAGGGATTTAGAGCAATTAAAACAAAAAGGGATTGTGAGGAGCTCCAAAAGGATTTCTCCAACCTGGGAGAACGGGGAACAAAATGGTAAATGCAGTTCAGCGTAAGCAAGTTTAAAGTGATGGATGCTGGGGGTGAAAATCCCAACTTCAAGTATAAGCTGATGTGATCTGAGCTAGTGGTGACTAACCAAGAAAGAGATCTTGGGGTTATGGCAGACAGCTCAATGAAGATGTTGACCCAGTGTGCAGCTGCTGTAAAAAAGGCATACTCCAGGAAACGAACTGAGAATAAAACTGCCAATATCATACTCCCCTTATACAAATCTATGGTGCAACCACACTTAGAATACAGTGTAGAGTCCTGGTCAGCACACCTAAAAAAGGATCATAGACTCATAGAATCATAGAATAGTAGGGTTGGAAGGGGTCTACAAGACTACTGAGTCCAACCCCCTGCTCAGTGCAGGAATCCTAGTCAGAGCATCCCTGACAGATGGCTGTCCACCCTCATCTTGAATGCCTTCAGTGTGGGACAGCCCACTACCTCCCTAGGTAATGGGTTCCATTGTCGTATTGCTCTAACGGTCAGGAAGTTTTTCCTGCTGTTCAGCCGGAATCTGGCTTCCTGAAACTTGAGCCCATTATTCAGGGTCCTGCACTCTGGGATGATCAAGAAGAGATCCTGGCCTTCCCGTCTGTGACAACCTTACAAGTACTTCAAGAGTGCTATCATATCTCCCCTCAGTCTTCTCTTCTCAAGGCTAAACATGCCCAGTTCTTTCAGTCTCTCTTCATAGGGCTTTGTTTCCAGTCCCCTCATCATCTTTGTTGCTCTCCTCTGAACCCTCTCCAGCTTGTCTGCATCCTTCTTAAAGTGCGGTGCCCAGAACTGGACACAGTACTCCAGATGAGGCCTAGCCAGTGCTGAGTAGAGGGGAACTAGTACTTCACAGGATTTGGAAGCTATGCTTCTATTACTGCAGCCCAAAAGATCATTTGCCTTTTTTGCAGCTACATCACATTGTTAGCTCATATTCAGTTGTGATCGACAACAATTCCAAGATCCTTCTTGCTTGTAGTATTGTTGAGCCAAGTATCCCCCACCTTGTAACTGTGCATTTGGTTTCTTTTTCCTAGGTGCAGAACTTGGCATTTATCCCTATTAAATTTCATTCTGTTGTTTTCAGCCCAGTGCTCCAGTCTATCAAGATCACTTTGAATTTTGTTTCTGTCTTCCAAGGTATTAGCTATCCCGCCCAATTTTGTGTCATCTGCAAATCTGATCAGCATTCCCTGCATCTTCTCCTCCAAGTCATTAATAAAACTGTTGAAGAGCACCGGGCCCAGGACTGAGCCCTGCGGTACCCCGCTCATTACCTCTCCCCAGTTTTAGAAGATCCCATTGATAAGCATTCTTTGAGTCCAATTCTGTAGCCAGTCCGATTCTGTAGGATATTCTAGAGCTGGAAAAAGTGCAGAAAAGGGCAACTAAACTGATCAAAGGGCTGGAGCATCTCCCCTATGAGGGAAGGTTACAATGTTGCAGAACCCAGAGTCAGAGAGACCACGGAGTGAAGGAAAAAGAGATTCTTTATTTAACGCGCGGGCTTAAGGCTGGAATCGTTTCCAAAGAGCCAGAAGCCCCGATTTACATTAGCACATTGGTTTTATAGACATTGTGACACATATGAAACGGCTCCTCCTCTCCCTCCCGCATGGGGTTGCAATCCTCAACATTTCTTCTCTTAGCACTATTGTTTATAATACAAGAACTGGGTTATAGGGTAGCCATGATAAGGAGAGAACAGAAGAGAACAGCAGAGAACAAGATATACAATTGTATGACCTTTGACAAGATAAGGAATTCCTGTGTCTCGTCAGCTTACAACAATATATTCAAAGGAGAAAGAGCTCAGCAAGAACATGAAGCATGAGACTGCATGAGGCTACTTAGTCTGACCCCTGATATGGCTGCTACATTCCCCCCTTAAATGCATAATTTCATTACAATTATAGCATTTCTGATAACTATACAAAGCTTTTTGTGACATACATATTACTTAGCCTTTTGTTGGGCTATTAGAGCATAGAGGGCAGCAGTTTTACTAGCTGAGACATAAAACAGATTGGTTAAACAGCTCATAAGACAAGGAACGCAGAGACATAACAGAACTTTATGAACAACACTGGTAGAATTAGGATGAACAATGCTTTCAAGCTAGCTAAGATCTGGAAGCCAAGGGGTTAACTAATTTAGCTAATTGTTTTGTCTTATTGTTTTGTTAGCTACTATATTGTGCAGCTTGTTGATCTGTTCATCTACAGCATTGCCATTATCAGTTAAGTTAAAACAACAGAGCTTTTGGTGTGTCTCACAACTTAAATGATGAAGAAGGAAGAGGTAATCTATACCAGCTCTATTTTCTAGAACTGCACCTCTTAGATCACGCAACTTTTTATTTAATAATGACAATGCTCGTGAGGTGGCATTTATGCTTTTGGCTAAGCTGCAAGCTAACCAGTTGTTCTTTAGACCATTAGCCAAGGCTAAACCTGGAACCCCAACTAGTGACATTGTTAAGGCCAATTTTTCTGGGTCAGAATATAACTGCACATGACTATTGCAATTTTTAGTTAGTTGGAGTGCTCGAGGCTGCCGTTGACGGATTTTCTCGGGCTACAGGGGAAGAATTGGCACCAGTTCAATTGGCGGCTGAGGCAACATGGGTGGTTATTAGACAAGTTGGCAGGAATGAATGACCAAGTGCGGGAACTACATGTCTAAAACCATCCATGAGGCAAAAGTATGTGGGCATTATTAAAAGATATGTTTTGAATTTTATTACAGTGGAAGGGGGCCAGGGATAGCTTTATATTTTCTGGAAAATTTTTGACAATTAAGCATTTGTGCACACGTAGCATTTGTTTCAGCAATGATGGGGGTGCGTAGAGTGAACTCTGTAGGGGGTAGGATCTTTGCAACCACGCCCCAATTAGCATTTTGGGAATAAGTTAAACTTACACCATAAACTTTTAACATGGTATCTTTTTGAATGTTCCCAGGATGTCTACAGACAGGTATTAGGCAAGAGCTAATAAGCCTGTTTGCAGGTATACTTCTTGGCAAACAAAAATGTTTTATTTTCGTGATGTTAGCCAGGTGGAGCCAGTAATTATCAGCAAATCACTGGGACAAACTTCTTTTTCCAGGGGCAGACCCCCCTTTTTGCACCTTATTAAGGAAACACAACGCAGCACTACTAACACTACAACACGCATGTTTGATCTTCTTTGGGATCTGACCGTACGCTGGGCAGCTATTCACCTGGCAAGCTGCAGTAGGGTCTAGTCCCCTTCTTCAATTCTCCAGTTGCAGGTCTGACCGTACGCAGGGGGACAGTCTCCCAGTGTGTCCACAGTAAGGTCTAGCCTGAGTCTTCTTACTGCTTTTTCAGAATGATTTTTAAAGGATTTTCAGGATTTCTGTTTATAGTCTACTTTCCCCCTCTCGCTCTCTTGACTCGTGTCCAATGTATTTAGGGTTTAACTCTAGCTGCTTTCATAGCTGCGGGGGTGGAAAATATGACAGTTTTCAGTCCTCTCTATCTGGGAGTCAAAGGGTTATTTTTCCCTCTTTAACTCATACTTTAACTCTTGGTTGGAAAGGATGAACTTCTGTGATGGGAATTGGGGGCTTATTTTCTAAGACAAAGCGACGCTGGGCTTGAAGACCTTTGTTTAGTGTTTGGACTTGTTGCTTGCTTTTGATGCTGCTCCAGTGTCAATCATGAAGTCAATGTCACGGCCCCTCACAGTCAATGTCACGGCCCCTCTCAAGCTGTCTCCCTCTTCGCCCATTCTGGCCTCTTTGGTTTTTTCCTTTGTGTATTTGATTTATTTTATTTGGGCATTCATGCCACTAATGTCCATCTTGTCCACACTGGGCACACTGGTTCTTTTTTAAGAATCTTCTGCCTCTGCCGGGTCTTCTTCTTTTCTTTTTTCGTTTACGTCTTCTTGGGCCTCTGGGTCGAGGGAGGTGTACTGGCGATAGGCATCTGAAAGACGCTCTAAGTACGCTCTGGGGCCTCAGTGGCACCTTGCAGCACTTTAAACACTTTGGTCATATTAATTGACTTCTTTATACCTGCCTTTACGGCTTTTAACAGCAGGGTTTGATACTGGGTGAGGCGCTCTAGCCCAACTTGTGTTTTGGGATTCCAGCGAGGGGGAGATTTATTTACAAGGAGACTTTATTGGGTAACTTACAGCACACAGGCGTACTTAATTGTTGGATCAGACAGCTTCTCTGAACCATGAGCTATTGGGCTAAATGGGTTTTTATACCATACATGTTACCCATGAGGCAGCACAACACTAGCAAGCATTTTCAGCATAGGCTAGAAGTGTTTGGTTCTCAGGCACAGCTTCCTGTAAACAACTTCGCTTCTTAAAGTGCTTGATAACACTTTTATTTATTAGTATGGGAAGACAAATTTTTTCTCTTTCTTTTGCTTTCTTTTTCTTTGCTGATCTGCCTGTATTGCAGATCATGTTTCAAACTTTTTATATAAAACTTTCTGCTCCATGCACCAGCCTTGTCTCTTTATTTGTCTTTTTCAAGTTAAACTTACTTAAACTTTTCTGCCTTACACTTGTCCCACTGACACACATTTGGGATAGGCTCTTCTTCTCCTTCTAGTTAGATTTTCTTTATCTTAAAGAACTATTACATTATTGTGGCTACTTTACCCCAGGTAATAAGCTCCAGGCACAATCAGCTGCTTTTAATTTACCATGGGGGCAACTATGGCCACGCTTCTTTTTTACAAATGTTTTTTCTTTGCCTTTTGCCTTTTCTTTTTCTCTCTTCTCTATCTGTCTTCTACTTTCTCTATTCCTTCTTTTCTACTTGCTTTTGTCTTTCTTTCCTTGTCATCCATTGGGAACCACACTTAGTATCATTTGGAGTTGCAACTAACACTAATCTGCAAATATCACATATATTTTATGATATCTAAGAAATCATAAAATATATACAACAAACTTTTTCTGCAATTTAACACAATGAATGGAAAACACTTTTTGCATGGTAAGGCATGATGGAGCAGATCCAGCAATTATACTGCTCTTCTGGCTGAAAGCTCAGGGCTCATTAAAATCAAGGGACGGGCATACCCACACACGCAGAGTTCTAGGTCACCATTTTTGCATCGGCAACTCTATGCTGCATGAGTTCTGGCAGAAGGAAATCTAAAAGTCACAGATCAAACTCAGCCTGCTGTACACTGAGCTGACTACAAACATAGACACACGGTCCACAGCGATGAGAGTTCAAGTTTATCAAAAGCTTCATAGCACTGTCCATGGCAAGTTTGTGACAATTTAAAATTTTAGTTCATGTGCAGAGTGTCTCTAAAAAGCCCAGATGATGATGGAGGCAAACAGTGAAGGCTCTGGGCAATGAATATGCGATGTTTCCAGCAAAGGCTCTCTACTTTTGCATGAGTTTAAAAAGGGAAAGTGTGGCCCTACACCCCTTCTGACAGACAAGGGCCTTTAACTTTTTAGCAAGGCTTCTGTTTAAACAGAGCGGCACAGCTCAGCTCTCTAGCCATGATGCTTTAACTTGGGCAACTCTTCTGTAAATTTTATTTTACTTCTGTCAGGTTCTCTCACAGACATTTTAAAAAACTTACTCTTTTTTTTTTTTCTTCTAACCTGGTACACGAAAGCACTGAAACACTGAGTGCCGAAACTCAGGACGCTGGGGGGTGATGGGCATCGCCTTATACTTGCATTTTTCAGGCAGCCATTAATCTTCGGGGAGGCGGTGGGGTGATTTGCAGGACTTCAAAGGCAAGCTTCTCAGTTTGTTTGTATTTGTAAATCCCAAGCTTAAAACAGGACACGATGAGGTACAGGGCAGCCAAATTCTTGCTTTGGCACGGGCAACAAATAACTCGGTTCAGCTTTCTTCGCTGGGGTCTCAAACAGGAAAACAGTCTTAATTTAAAGTTGTAACATCACTGACAGCGTCAGCCAGCCAGCTACACAGATCTCATTGTTTTTTAAGACAGTTGCTCCAATATCTTCTTTTCTTCTCAATCAGGTTGGGTCTCCCAGCTTACACAGTTTATTGCAGCTTTCAGGAGCATGGAAGTAGCGTGATTTTGGCTTGGCCAGGAACATGCTGTCTGGTTTCTCGGTCTCTTTAGCACACACACTTAGGCAGTGTAACACTGGACACTCAAATCAGTGAGATTTCTTCATTGCAGGGAATCCCACGGCAAAAGCTTAATGGTTACGCTCTTCAGAAATCATATAGCTGATGGTCAGTAGCTACAGGCTCTATGCAATTCTAACACAGTTCAAAGCTAAACACGGTTACCTTGACAGAGATCTTCAACATGGTCTTTCCGCTTCATTCTGCTTTGGGACAGTCTTATGGCACACTTTTCACTCGAAGAGGGGTCTAGCCTGTGCTCTGGGGGCTGATTCTTCACCTTTATTTTCTATTTTGCCTTCATCTTCTGGGTCTTCATTTTCAGTTTCTATTTTTTAGGGATTTTATCTCAATTAGGCGAGGTGATGATGTTGCACAACTTAGAACGTTGTGGGCAATTTTCCTGCCCCCCCTCTCTCGGCGCGCTAGGCTAACAGCTACGTCTTCGGCCTTACACTCTCACGCTCCCACGCTTTGTTAAAAGCCAGACTGTCCTGCAACATTTTTCTAATTAACAGCCTCAGATCTTGTTTTTTTTCCTCTCAGCTCGACCTTGAGCTTTTTGCTGTTTTCTCTTTCTATTCTGAATCTTTTTAAAAAAAACCTTTTTCCTTCTTTGTTTGACATACATCTCAAGGGGGTGCAAGGTTTGCTTCCCCCACCACCCATAGCCTCCCTCCTAAATTGAAGACAGACACAATTAGGGAATGGGAATTGGTCAGTGAGTAAGGGGTCTCACTGGCCGACACAAGAGGATTTTTCACACCACGCACTTTGCTACTGGCCTGGGCACCCGGACGGTCAACGGTATGCTTCAGAAACCGCAGTAGCCACTCACACAATCATCAATCTCTCCACTACATCCATATGTCCCTGCCACCCACTTTTCCCACTTTTTACCAGAGCGGAAAACGGCTTCCCCAGCTTCCTCAGCTTCCTACTGAGTACTGGCGTGCTAGGTACTGGCGCCCACTCGGGGGTGTGATCAGGCCCCCCTTCTACCCGCAAGGAGTAGGTTCTTTTGTATACGTATACCACCAACACTGACCTTCTTCATAAGGCGGGGCCCTCTTTTTTTCTGCCCAGTGGCCTTTCTCCCTAAAGGCGGGGCCCTCTTTTTCCCATATACTTGCCTTTCTCCTGAAGGCTTCCAATGTGGGTTTCAACTCAATTGCAGCTGCGATACAGGCAGGGCTCAAGTTCCTTCCTCCGCTTCCCAAGGTTCTCTTGCTGCTCGCTGCCGTTTGGGCGATCCCGGTGCAGGCTTTCTCCCATTCACTCGACAAAAAGGTCGGTGGCGCCAAGAAAGGGAGGCATGCGCCGAGCTCGTCTTCCCGGTGCGGCGATCAAGAGCAGGCAACTGCCACCTGTCTGGCTCAGAGCCTGCCACATCCGAGTCACGGCACCATTTATGTTGCAGAACCCAGAGTCAGAGAGACCACGGAGTGAAGGAAAAAGAGATTCTTTATTTAACGCGCGGGCTTAAGGCTGGAATCGTTTCCAAAGAGCCAGAAGCCCCGATTTACATTAGCACATTGGTTTTATAGACATTGTGACACATATGAAACGGCTCCTCCTCTCCCTCCCGCATGGGGTTGCAATCCTCAACATTTCTTCTCTTAGCACTATTGTTTATAATACAAGAACTGGGTTATAGGGTAGCCATGATAAGGAGAGAACAGAAGAGAACAGCAGAGAACAAGATATACAATTGTATGACCTTTGACAAGATAAGGAATTCCTGTGTCTCGTCAGCTTACAACAATATATTCAAAGGAGAAAGAGCTCAGCAAGAACATGAAGCATGAGACTGCATGAGGCTACTTAGTCTGACCCCTGATATGGCTGCTACAACAATAGCTGGGATTGTTTAGCTTGGAAAAAAGGAGGGTAAGGGGAGACATGACAGAGATCTACAAAATTATGCATGGTGCGGAGAATGTGGATAGGGAGATATTTTTCTCCTTCTCTCACAATACTAGAACCCGGGGTCATTCTAAGAAGCTGTTTGGTGGGAGATTCAGGACAGATAAAAGCCAGTGTAGTGTAGTGGTGAGAGTGACGGACTGGGAGCCGGGAGATCCGGGTTCTAGTCCCCACTTGGCCATGGAAGCTCACTGGGTGACTTTGGGCCAGTCACAGATTCTCAGCCCAACCTACCTCACAGGGTTGTTGTTGTGAGGATACAACGGTGAGGAGGAGGATAATGTAAGCCGCCTTGAGTTCCTTGCGAGAGGGAGAAAGGCGGGGTATAAATGCAATAAATAAATAAATAAATAAATAAATAAATGGAAGTACTTCTTTACCTAGAGCATAGTTAAACTACGGAATTTGCTACCACAAGATTTAATGATGGCCACCACTTTGGATGGCTTTAAAAGGGGAACGGACAAATTTATGGAGGAAAAGGCTATCAATGGCTACTAGTCCTGATGGCTATATGCTACCTCCAGTATCAGAGCCAGTATGGCTATGTACACCAGTTGCTGGGGGACATGGCCGGGCGGGTGCTGTTGCACTCATGTCCTGCTTGTGGTTCCTTGGTCGAAGCTGGTCAGCCACTGTGTAAACAGAATGCTGGACTAGGTGGATCCTTGGTCTGATCCAGCATGGCCCTTCTGATGTTCTTATATTCAAACACTTTTTCACTGTAGAGGCAGAGCCAGGACTATAGCCCCACTCCACAGTAAGCACGTGACGTCCCCTTCACACAAGTAAGGCATGAAGGGGTTTTGTTTTGCTTTGCTACACTATGCCTCGCCTGCAGGCACTTCTGACATGGGTTTCGTCCTGCTATCTGCTGCTGTGACACAACTGAGCCATCAGCTCAGGTTATTATGGTTCATAGACAGTTGAATGTGACATGAATCCTGCCACAGGCCTACAGCTGAAGGGGGTGCTCATAATGCCCCTTCCAAAACTGCCATTCAGTGTTGTGGCAGCTAGGATCGATTCTTCAGAAAGCAACAAAGAGGCACTCTGGACAGGCCAAGCGCCGAAGAATTGATGCTTTCGAACTGTGGTGCTGGAGAAGACTTACAAGTCCCCTGGACTGCAAGGAGGTCAATTCAGTCAATCCTAAAGGAAATCAACCCTGACTGCTCATTGGAAGGACAGATACTGAAGCTGAAGCTCCAGTATTTTGGCCACCTAATGCGAAGAGAAAACTCCCTGGAAAAGACCCTGATGCTGGGAAAGATGGAAGGCAAAAGGAGAAGGGGACGGCAGCGGATGAGATGGCTAGATAGCATCACTGATGCAATGAATATGAACTTGAGCACACTCAGAGAGAGAGCGCAGGACAGGAAGGCCTGGCGTGCTATGGTCCAAGGGGTCACGAAGAGTCGGACACGATTTAACAACTGAACAACAAGGGATTCAGAGAGTCAATGGTCATGAAAGCTACTATTGCATCTTCCATGAATAATATTCTGCAATGTTGCACTACTCATTAGTGAATATATAAACACATTGAGCAGGCTCATGATGTATGAACTGGATCAGCTCTGTCTCCAGTTGTCCTCAATTGCGCCTTTTAGCACGCTTCAAAGTTGCCCTCCCCAACCTGGGTGTCTCCAGATGATTTAGTTTCCACCTCCCATCCTCCCTGACCATTTACCATGATGGCTGGGGGATGATAGGAGTTGGGGTTCCAAAACATCTGCGGAACCCATGTTGGGGAAGGCTCTTTTAAAGCCACAGGAACTCCCAAGCTTGCTTAATGACATGTATTTGAGTGATACTTTCTAATTTGAAAGTTAGTGTAGTTTAACTAGACTGAGAAGTAAACAAGGAAGTTCAATTATTGCTTATAGCCTTGATCTCACTAAGGGGGCTTGGCTAGTAGCTTCCCTAACTTGGAGCTTCAAGCACTTTCCCCTTCCTCACCCAAATCTGCAAGTTGAGGATAATATTGATGTGTTCTTACAAGGAAGTATGTACAAAATCCTAGTGTATTACTATTACTACTCTGTAAAAGTACTGTAAATGTATTGTGTATATTTACTGCTCCTACTATTAATCTATTGCAGAATCTATTGCAGAGTGGCTGGGTGACCAGCCAGATGGGCGATTAATAAATTTAATTAATAAATAAATAAAATTAATCAGCTGTTCCACTTTGTTGGAAACGCCAGACAAAAGGCAAGTAGCAATAGATCATATCCCAGATTCATGTGTGCATTGCAAGGAGTTAACATTGCCCATTCTTAAAGATATTCCTTCACCTCTGTGGGTTTTCATTTTTAAAAACCTGGTCTACCCTATGAGAAAGTGAGTCGGCTGGAAAGGAACTCTGACCAGAGACCAGGACACACAATAAAGTAATTGAGAGAGAGACAGACAGAGAGAAAGAGAGAGAGAGAACAATGACTTTAAATAAAGCACTCAACATCCATACAGTCTAAATGACTCAGACTTACGCTCCACAGTGCTCAGTTAAACCTTGCCCCTGAGCATCAGAGAACTTAGTATGAGTGACAGCCACATGCCAGTAGGATGTGTCAGCATGCAGAACCCAGCAAGGAGAAAAAAGGAAGTTGGGGGGTGCAAGGGGGGGAGAGAAAGAGATAGGCAAACTTTAGCACCTAAGGGTGCAATCCTATGCATGTTTAGATAAAAAAAAAAAAAGCCCTACAACTCCCAGCCTGGAGAATGCTGGGAGTTGTAGAACTTTTCTCTCTCTAAACATGCATAGGATTGAACCTTAAGATACCTAAAGCAGACTTCAGACTCTAAATAGACTTCAGAGTCTATTTTGTATTTTATTAGGATCCACAGCAGACAGTACTGGCAACAACAAAAAAGGAGGTTGCACAGAGAGAATAAACTTTGGCACATAAAATGCCTAAGTCCAGGGTGGGCAGGCTTCAGGTTTGTGGGATTCACTTTTGCTTTTTTTACTAGACCCCATAAAATTCACCAACCGCAGCCTAGTGCAAAAGACATACACTTCGAATTAAAGAGTTCTGAGCCTAGGAAGTTGTCTCAAGAACCAGAAATGAATGGAGCTCACGGTCTTTCTACACAGAAATCCATTCCTGGGTTACCACAGGCTTCCATCATTTCAGCAGTCTAATTCAGGACAGGGATGGGCAACTTGTGGCCCTCCAGGCATTGTTGGACTGCCATATGCAGATATATGCTGGCCAGAGCTGACGGCAGATGTGGCTCTCCAGATGTTGTTGGACTGCAAATTGCCCACCTGTTTTCAGGAAATGGGGAGACAGTCACTTTGTTGCTACTACTGTAAAACAACCGGGAGTCCAAAACCCTTGCCAATCTACATATTATTAATTCATTACATTTCTATACTGCCCAATAGCAGAAGATCTATCTTCTGTCCACCCCTGAACTAAATTATGGGCTGAGAGTCATTCAAGACATGATAACAAGTTTCATGGAGGAGGAAAGAGGCACGTGAAAGGGAAAGAGGCTTTCCTATGAAAGGTTACAACAGCTTGGACTGTTTAGCTTGAAGGAAAGGTGAGTACGGGGCAAAATTATAGAGGCGTACACAATTATGTGTGGTGTGGAGAAAGTGGATAGGGAAACATTCTTCTCCTTTTCCTACAATACTAGAACCTGGGGTCATCCCATGAAGCTGACTGGTGGGAGATTCAGGGCAGATGAAAGGAAGCACTTCTTCACACAGTGCGTAGTTAAACTATGGAATTCTATTCCACAAGACATAGTGATGGCCGCCAATTTGGATAGCTTTAAAAGGGTGGTAGACAAATTCATGGAGGATAAGGCTATCAGTGGCTACTAGGCTTGATGGCTATTTGCTACCTCCAGTACCAGAAGTGGTATGCCTATGTACACCAGTTGCTGGGGAACATGGGTGGGAGGGTGCCATTGCACTCACGTCCTGCTTGTGGGTTTCCCACGGACAGCTAGTTGGCCATTGTGTGAACAGAATGCTGAACTAGATGGACCCTTGGTATGATCCAGCAGGGCTCTTCTTATGTTCTTATGTGTAGTTCTCAACTCACAAGAGATTTGAGAGGGCAGGAGGAGTTATTTCTACAAAACAGGATTCTCCAAGGTATCTAGAGATCTCTGCAGGGTCCCACTGCTGTCCTGTCTCCTTCCAGCTTTGCCAGACAGAGCATCTGCACATGCCATGTCAACATTGGTAATATATGGAATAATAAATCTGTGCATGTTTATCCTATTTACAGCATTACTACAATACTTATGATTTCCTCTTTTTTCTGATCAGCAGGAAAGTGATGTATCAGTTTACCACCCACTGATGGTGTGCATTTGACTTAGGAATGGCTTAACTTAGGGCACAATCCTATGCAAAGACATAAATAAGTCCACAATTCCCAGCAGCCCCCATGCTGGAAGTTGTAGGACTTAGTTCAGCCTAAGCATGCATAGGATTCTGCCCTTAGTGTTGGTTTACTTTCACCTACACCTGGAACATTAACTGCATGTCAGCAGCAAGTGTTATAATTAGATACCAGCCAACTTGAATCAGAACGCTTTTAATTATGACCAAACAAAATCCAAAGCGAGTGAGTGGCTACAGTTTATGCTCAACACAATCTGGGATGCCCAGGTTTCATGTCTAACTTCTACTAAGGACTGACTGTGATCTTGGGCAAGTCACAATTAGCCTCAACCACACACACACTCACACTTCAGTAAAATGGGAACCATGCTGGCCTTTCTCAAAACACTGGCTCCATAGCCCCTTGTTCACAAGGAAGGCACCAGGAGCAGGGGACTTCTATGCCAGGCTCAGGCTCTCCTACCTAACTCCCTCCCCCTCATTGGAACCAATGGAGGAGAAGAAAGAAAGAAAGAAAGAAAGAAAGAAAGAAAGAAAGAAAGAAAGAAAGACTCAGAACCTTTTGGGGAACTAGGGGGGGAAACACCCACACCTCCCGCTCTGGCCACGTGAGCCAGGAGGGCTTGGGAAGTGGCAGAGAATCCACTGCGTCTCTCCCCACCACAATGCCACTTAGGACTGCTCTGTTGTTGTGGCATAAGATTTTGTAGGGTAGATCCCACTTCGTCAGCTCATACATCTGCTAAAGTGGGATTTAGCCCACAAAACCATGTGCCACTGTTTGCATCCAAGGTGCCACCAGACTCTATTTATCAACTTAAGAGGGGGTGTGCAACTTGTGGCTTTTTGTTGGGCTGCAGCTCCCATCAGCCCTAGCAGCACCTGGAAGGCCACAAGTTGCACACCCCTGCCCTAAGACAACCAACAAGTTCAGATATGAACAAGATGTAGCGAATTTGAATAATTCTTGTTTATTTGTATGTGATTTCCGCTCCCTCCCCCTACCGCTTTCCACAACTGAAATCACTACTGAGATTTAGCGAATGCCTGAGAAGCCATGAATGGGGGTCTGTAGGAAACATGTCAGCAAGCACAGGCAGAAGTAGCATCACGCAAGCAGACTGTGTGTCAGTTCAGAGATTCACTGTCACGAATTGATTTCTCAAGAGTACTATGGAATGCTGTTTTTGGAGCCAAAAAGGCTTACCCAGGAATCCCTCTCCTAAAGTATTCAAGCTTTCATTCTGACTGCGGAGAGGGACACACTTCGAGCGGTAGTAGCTCTTCTCTCCCTGCCCTCCCCTACGAAGGCCACATGGTGATCCCGAGCCTGAGCTGTTGGGACAGCAAGTGAAACACAGCTAGCTTTTATCTGTGAAAAGGATGATGGCGCCGAACAAGAGCCACCCTCTGGGCTCTTTCACAAAGGAAACTTGCGTTCCTTTCAAATTCTCTACATCTTCGCAATGACGTCAACTGGGTCCACATTATATACATATTCAAAAGCTAGCATTCAGGAGCACTTAAATATACCACCCACCCAGTAATGATCTAAAGCTATTTGGAATAGCTATGAACAAAATACATGGAAAATACAGTGGGTATTCCTCTTCCTTTAAACCCACACTTATCATTTTCTTTTTATAGGACTCCCTAAGTATGTGGTGTGAAGTATGTGAAGAAGCAGAAGTAGATCAGTTCTATAAGGATCTGCAGCACCTACTGGATAGTACGCCAAAAAAAGATGTTATTTTCATTACAGGAGACTGGAATGCTAAGGTGGGTAGTCAAACGACACCTGGAATTACAGGCAAGCATGGTCTGGGAGAACAAAATGAAGCAGGACATAGGCTGATAGAATTTTGCCAAGACAACTCAATGTGCATAACAAACACTCTCTTCCAACAACCTAAGAGACGACTTTATACATGGTCTTCACCAGACGGTCAACACCGAAATCAGATTGACTACATCCTTTGTAGCCAAAGGTGGCAGACATCTATGCAGTCAGTAAAAACAAGACCTGGAGCTGATTGTAGTTCAGATCACAAACTTCTTATTGCACAATTTAGAATCAGACTAAAGAGAATAGGGAAGACCCACAGATCAGGTAGATATGAGCTCACTAATATTCCTCATGAATATGCAGTGGAGGTGAAGAATAGATTTAAGGGACTAGATTTAGTAGATAGGGTCCCGGAAGAACTATGGACAGAATTTCGCAACATTGTTCAGGAGGCGGCAACAAAAATGTCCCAAAGAAAAAGAAAACCAAGAAGGCAAGATGGCTGTCTGCTGAGACACTGGAAGTAGCCCAAGAAAGAAGGAAAGCAAAAGGCAACAGTGATAGGGGGAGATATGCCCAATTAAATGCAAAATTCCAGAGGTTAGCCAGAAGAGATAAGGAATTATTTTTAAACAAGCAATGTGCAGAAGCAGAAGAAGATAATAGAACAGGAAGGACAAGAGACCTCTTCCAGAAAATTAGAAACATCGGAGGTAAATTCCAGGCAAAAATGGGTACGATCAAAAACAAAGATAGCAAGGACCTAACAGAAGCAGAAGAGATCAAGAAAAGGAGGCAAGAATATACAGAAGATCTGTATAGGAAGGATAATAATATCGGGGATAGATTTGACGGTGTGGTCAGTGAGCTAGAGCCAGACATCCTGAAGAGTGAGGTTGAATGGGCCTTAAGAAGCATTGCTAATAACAAGGCAGCAGGAGATGACGGTATCCCAGTTGAACTGTTTAAAATCTTGCAAGATGATGCTGTCAAGGTGATGCATGCCATATGCCAGCAAATTTGGAAAACACAAGAATGGCCAACAGATTGGAAAAAATCAACCTATATCCCCATACCAAAAAAGGGAAACACCAAAGAATGTTCAAACTATCCAACAGTGGCACTTATTTCACATGCCAGTAAGGTAATGCTCAAGCTCTTGCAAGGTAGACTCCAGCAATTCATGGAACGAGAATTGCCAGATGTACAAGCTGGGTTTAGAAAAGGCAGAGGAACTAGAGACCAAATTGCCAATATCCGCTGGATAATGGAGAAAGCCAAGGAGTTTCAGAAAAACATTGATTTCTGTTTTATTCACTATTCTAAAGCCTTTGACTGTGTGGATCATCACAAATTGTGGCAAGTTCTTGGTGGTATGGGGATACCAAGTCATCTTGTCTGCCTCCTGAGGAATCTGTGTAACGACCAAGTAGCAACGGTAAGAACAGACCACGGAACAACAGACTCGTTTAAGATTGGGAAAGGAGTACGGCAGGGTTGTGTACTCTCACCCTACCTATTCAACCTGTACGCAGAACACATCATGCGACGTGCTGGGCTTGATGAAGCCAAGGCTGGAGTTAAAATCACTGGAAGAAACAATAACAATCTCAGATATGCAGATGATACCACTTTGACGGCTGAAAGCGAGGAGGAGCTGAGGAACCTCATGACGAAGGTGAAAGAAGAAAGTGCAAAAGCTGGGTTGCAGTTAAACCTCAAAAACACCAAGATTATGGCAACCAGCTTGACTGATAACTGGCAAACAGAGGGAGAAAACGTGGAGGCAGTGACAGTGTCTTTTAGGCGCAAAGATTACTGCAGACGCTGACTGCAGCCAGGAAATCAGAAGACGTTTACTTCTTGGGAGGACAACAATGACAAATCTTGATAAAATAGTGAAGAGCAGAGACATCACACTGACAACAAAGGTCCGCATAGTTAAAGCAATGGTATTCCCCGTACTAACCTCTGGCTGCGAGAGCTGGACCATAAGGAAAGCTGAGTGAAGGAAGAGAGATGCTTTTGAACTGTGGTGCTGGAGGAAAATTCTGAGAGTGCCTTGGACTGCGAGAAGATCAAACCAGTCCATACTCCAGGAAATAAAGCCAGACTGCTCACTTGAGGGAATGATATTCAAGGCAAAACTGAAGTACTCTGGCCACATCATGAGAAGACAGGATACCCTGGAGAAGATGGTGATGCTAGGGAAAGTGGAAGGCAAAAGGAAGAGGGGCCGACCAAAGGCAAAATGGATGGGATGATATTCTGGAGGTGATGGACTCAACCTTGAGGGAGCTGGGGGTGGTGACGGCCGACAGGAAGCTCTGGTGTCGGCTGGTCCATGAAGTCATGAAGAGTTGGAAGCGACTGAGCGAATAAACAACAACCCCTTAATGCACATTCCCATGATCAACTACCCCACCTCTTTCTGGTAAGCCACAGTAAACTGGGGGCAGGGGACAACAACCACTTCACAGGACAGGAAGAAGTCAATCACAAGCTGAATATGAGCCAACAATCTGATGTGGCTGTAAAAAAGGCCAATGCTATTTTGAGCTGCATTAATAGAAGCATAGCTTCCAAATCCCGGGAAGTACTAGTTCCCCTCTACTCAGCACTGGTTAGGCCTCATCTGGAGTACTGTGGCCAGTTCTGGGCACTGCACTTTAAGAAGGATGCAGACAAGCTGGAGAGGGTTCAGAGGAGGGCAACAAAGATGATTAGGGGACTGGAAACAAAGCCCTACGAAGAGAGACTGAAAGAACTGGGCATGTTTAGCCTTAAGAAGAGAGGACTGAGGGGAGATATGATAGTGCTATTTATTTATTTATTTATTAATTATTTCATTTCTGTACCGCCCAATAGCCGAAGCTCTCTGGGCAGTTCACTCTTCAAGTACTTGAAAGGTTGTCACAGACAGGAAAGGCCAGAATCTCTTCTCAATCATCCCAGATTGCAGGACACGGAATAATGGGCTCAAGTTACAGGAAGCCAAATTCCGGCTGAACGTCAAGAAAAACATCCTGACTGTTAGAGCAATACAACAATAGAACCAATTACCTAGGGAGGTAGTGGGCTCTCCCACACTGGAGGCGTTCAAGACGAGGCTGGACAGCCATCTGTCAGGGATGCTCTGACTTGGATTCCTGCACTGAGCAGGGCGTTGGACTCGATGGCCTTGTAGGTCACATAATGAGAAGACAGGATACCCTGGAGAAGATGCTGATGCTAGGGAAAGTGGAAGGCAAAAGGAAGAGGGGCTGACAAAGGGCAAGGTGGATGGATGATATTCTGGAGGTGACGGACTCGGACTCGACCTTGGGGGAGCTGGGGGTGGCGACGGCCGACAGGAAGCTCTGGTATGGGCTGCTCCATGAAGTCACGAAGAGTCGGAAGCGACTGACCGAATAAACAACAACAAGTATGTGGTGAGACAAGAAGATGAGGAATTAGTACCCAACTGGAGAAAAGCAACAACATTCCTACTTGCACAATTTGGGAAGCAAAATGGATTATCTACTATCAAGATACAGTTTTCTAAATTATAATGTATCATAGTCATGTCAACCAACTATCAAAATACACCTTAAGTCACTGCATCATAATATATGAATAAAATGTGCATTCTTTGCCATTTCTGTTTTGTTCTATAAAGCCCTGTATTTCTGGGCTTGTTCTGGTTAGATGCTGTAGCGGTCAATGAACGTAGTTCTAACACCCACAAGTGAGAAACACTGTAGGTCATCTTGCCATTAACACTACATGCAACAGAACAACAAGTGGGTTATCCCGCCTATGTTACTTTTTAAAAAAACACACTCAAAACCTTGAGGCTTGGATCTATGGAATTCACTACCACAGTTTTTAATGAAGCTTCCAATTAGACCTCACCATTACAGAATGCTGCCTCCACTGTAAAACCTTTAACTCGTGCCACCAAAACAGACCCCCTATACCTAAAAGATACTCAGTTACTTGGTTCCTATGGTGTAGGTAAAGGTAAAGGTAATGGTGGCATGCCTATGGTGTAGGCATGCCACCAATGGTCACAAAATTCAAAACAAACCAAAATTAAGATTTTATTAAGGGGAATTGTTTACAAAAGGAGATGGGATGTCACCCTTCAAATCATAGGCTGAGATTGCTTAAAGGTTCTTCAATTAAATATGCTTGCTTACCAACCTAATAGATAAGAGAGTCTTCCCTAGCTAAATAACCTCTCAATAGCTTTTCCATCAGAACTGATTTCCTTAAGTGCCACCCCAACCAATTCCTCACAAATGTCAGTCTTCTTCTACCTCCAGCTGCTCCTGGTTTCTAGGCTGATTCAGATGTTTCAGGGACTACTTGCTGAAGTTCCCTCTGATCAGACATAAAACAGGAGCCTAAAATGTGTTATGCATAACTTTGCTCATAAAATTAACATGTTTGGTATATTAAATTTAATAGTTTATTCAGACCATTACATTGAATTTTCTGGGATTCCTGCATCAACCAGGTTCATAAATTGATCCAGGTAAGCACATGCACGGCTGTTTCATCATATCCTTCACCATTCGTGCACCCTCCTTCCACTTTTTACGTTCTCTACTTTTTACTTGTTTTTGACTGCAGTTCCCAATCAGGCTCTTTACTACTCTACTCTCAATTCAGTTCAACTGCAGAGCACACAATAACTTAAAATGGGCCTCTACGCATATCTGCATTGACTCAAGTCAAGAACCAATAGACCACCGTCTGTTGGGGATAGTCTAGCTCTGGATTCCATGCACTGAGCAGGGGGTTAGATTAGATGGCCTTGCACTTCCATGATCCCATGACTTAAAATGGGCCTGTATGCATGTCTACATTGACTCACTCTAAGAGAATGGGATAATTTTTATACTTCATAGCTAAGCTAAGCATAGGCCTGGGCTAGATCGAAGCCTTTCTTTAATGGTGTCAAAATTCAAGGATCACAACACACCAGCACTCATTAGCACTTAATTATTGTAATTATTTGCATTACCTAGGAAGCTTCACAGACAGAGTATAAGGCAATCTGTGCCCCAAAAGCTCGAATTATCTACTGATCCTAAAGCAAGTTCTATACGGGCAAAGCCCTTCCTGTGATCATCTTACTAACTTCACTAGTAGGATTGGACTTTACATTGGACTTTACATTGACTTTACTTCACACTGACATTGATTTTATATTGACTTGATTTTACTTTACACTGGACTTTACATAGCCCACATGAGCAAGTTCTTCCCTACAGGGAAATCCTCCAACTTCTTGGAGGGCAGGATATCTTCCAATTAGTACAAACTCAGCAGCGCACTGCATCTCACCCTGAAGGGTGAGATCATATTTGAATCTTACAGACACCACCAGGCCATGAACAAGAATGTCAAAAGCAGATTTTCATATTCTTTTAAGAGAAACTAAAAACCAACCAGACTAACATCATGAACTAGCAAAATGCTCCAATGTATGGTAGGCGTATTGGGTTGGAAATGAAAGGACCTGGGTGGGGAGAGATTAATATCTCCATGCCCAGAACGCTGCATCACAAGTACTCATGTGCATGCACACGCAAAACAGCTGTGACAGTTGGATCATCTAGTGTCGAGGGTAGAGGGCAGGTTGTCCTTCTTGCCAGCAACATCCTCCAATACAGCACTTTACTTTTTCCTGTAGAAGCGAACAGGAACGTTCACTTACACTGAAAGAAGCACCCCAATAGAATAGGGCTCTGTCTGCTCCCTTCCCCTGGAGACCCATCAGTGCGGGAGCAGGCCACCTTTTTTTCTGTTGAGGCCCAGATTCCCATGTAGGTGATCTGTTGGGGGCTGCATGTTATTGGTGGGCAGGGCTGAAGCCAGCAGTGGGCAGGACCAAAACCAAACATTTCTCATGCTGCCAGACCAAAACCAAACATGGGTGGGTCATTTCTCATGCTGCCACCCCCTTTTCTCTCCCCCTGCCTTCCTTCTACCTAGCAGGCTGCCAAAGAAGGGACAGATCACTCTTCCCAGAGGTCTGAACTGATTACATGCCGACTGCTTCTGAAGTCCGGCTGAGACACATGCAATTGGGCTGAGAGCAACATGTGGTTGCGGCGCCTGCAAGTGACCATTTTAAATATTCAGTCCCCAGCAGGGGGTTGCCATGGTTTGTAGTGTCAACCAAACCCAGGTGTCAGGGGTTGTGGAGGATTCAACAACCCTCAAATAACCCTACAACAGCCCATGGTCTGTTTAACCCTCACATAACCCACAGTGGCCAGGTTCAGATGCAACAACAACCCCCAGTTGGGGGCTGAATATGTAAAATACGAGCGGGATTCACTGTGGCTTAAACAACCCACAGTGGGCTGTTTTGATTGTGCGAACAGGCCCATTGTGACTTACTCCTGAATAGACATGTGCTGCTGGTCTGAAAAATTACAGAAAAAATACAGAGTGTACTTCCCAACAAGCCAACATATTGCCTTATTTTGGATTTGGTGAATTCATGAATTTGGCAAAATGTAGGGCGTGTCTGAGACCAATTTTGCCCATGTGAAAGTACACCAATAGATTGAAGTCTATTTGCTAGTGTTCTGTTAAAGTTAAAATGTGACCCTAGCCCCAGTTTACACATAGTGCCAGGCATGTAATTAAAAAATTCTCATCTGTGTGGCATCCTACACACCGGTGTCTCATCTAAACTAGGTCAAGTCACCTGTATTTGCACGTCAATGCACACACCAATGACAGAAACCTGATAGATGCAAATACTGGACACCTAGGATGATTCATGGCATGTTTTTCACATGCCTAGCATGACATTTAAAACAGGCCTCCATACGGCCAAATTTAACAGCTGGAAATAAAAGGTCCAGGACAACCTGATGCCTAATGGAAGTGAGAGGAGAACAGAAAGAAAACTGAAGTAGCGCATAACTTGGAAGTGATAGAGGGAGAGAAGGAAAATGGTTGGGGGCAAAGGAGAAAGCAAAAGGGACTTGACCCATTGTTTAGCCCTTAAATGACTTTCTGGTCAATACAGTGATTGAGGTGTAAAGTTCCCTTTATTAAACATCCTTTTCAAAAGAATCCCCCCCCCCAACACACACACACACACACACACACACACGTGCACATTTGGGATCTTCTGACTAGGCAACAAAAAAAAATTACGGGCATAATTACAGATAAACTACCACTAATCCACATGGTCAAAACTCAATACTTATTTTAAAACCCTTGCTACTATTCTCCTATAAGACTGTAGTATTTTTATTGCACCATATTGGAATAGTAAAATGCAAAATGACTATACTTTCAACAAAACATTTGTGCATCACTTAAAAAAATATTACCCTGATGTGTTTAAAGACTACTGAGCATGCAGCCCAATCCTTTGCACATTTACTCAGAAGTAGTACATTTAATGGGACTTATTTCCTTGTAGGTGCACCTGTAATGTAACATGAGCTTCCATAAGCCACAGAAACCAATTTTGCCGCCCAAGACTAAAAACTCTTCTTCAACACGAGGAATAAAGTACTGAGGGTGGTGCAAAGTGCAAATCCTGCTGAGCGCATGCAAATCTTACTTAAAAGGTAAAGGAGTCCCCAACCAGTTGTGTCCGACTCTAGGGTGCAGTGCTCATCCCTGTTTCTAAGCCGAAGAGCCAGCGCTGTCCGAAGACGCTTCCGTGGTCATGTGGCCGGCATGACTGAACACCGAGGTGCACGGAACGCTGTTACCTTTCCCGCCGAGGTAGTACCTATTTATCTACTTGCAATTTCTTGCTTTCGAACTGCTAGGTTGGCAGGAGCTGGGACTGAAGACAGGAGCTCACTCCGTCACGCGGCACTCGGGTCTCGAACTGCTGTCCTGCCGACCTTCCGGTCTGCAGTTCATCGTCTTAACCACTAAGCCACCGCGGCCCTAAATCTTACTTACCTATGGGCTTAAGATAAGCACATATACACAGACAATCAAATGTTATTTAAAACTAGAAGAGCCAAGTTATAGTTCAAAGCAGAATAGTATCACCACCCTCAGGCAGTAGACAAAACGGATTCAAAACTCATTCACTGAACATATTAGTTGTGGAAAGAATGACACAACGAACACTACTCATAGAAGAGCTCTGCATTTTAGAATACGCTTTGGAGGGATGAGGCTGTTAAATAAAATCATGCCTGAACGCTGAAACAGCCTCAGCTGCAGCTTGTATCGATGTAAAGATAATGGTGCTCTTCATAGAGTCACTGATGGAGTATTTACCACTTATTATTGTTTTAAGAGAGGCACATCTGGCTTGTGGTAAGCCAGCCTTCCAGGCCTGGGGCCCTCCAGATGTGTTGGGGAAAGCTGGCTTAAGCCAAGGCTCACCAACTGCAGAACATGGGTCATATGTGGCCCTCAAGCGGTATTTCCCTGCAGATTACCCCGAATTGCCAATCCAAAAGCAGAAGAGTGCTGTGGGGAAAGGAGCAGTGGAGGCTGGTGGCTCCAATGTCAGTGGGGCAGTGAATCTGCTCCGGGTTTCAGTCAGAACCAGTCAGAACTGTAAAGCAGCATTCCAAGGTCTCTGCTGGCAAGGAGTATCTCCTTCATTAATTAACATTTCTGTACTGCACTCTGCCACCTAAGTAACCCCCAGAGCAGTGCACAACTTAATTCAGAACATGGGGTACAACAGCAAAACTGTTCTTAAAAAACCAGTATATGAAAAGCTCAGTGCTACACTTAAAAAAGAATATCCCAAGACAGGACAGCATAAATCAAAATCCAGTCACCTTGAGTCAAGATCAAATATCGCCCTAAAGAGCCAGCTTTTGACCATCCATTGAAACACCAACAGAGAGTTAGCTAATGTAATCATATTCCAAAATAATGGCACCACCTTGGTGAAGGTGCAGTTCCATGCCCTCATATCATCCACCTCTGTTAAAGGTAGATATGGAATGATGCCCCCTAAGTGAGCAGAAGAAAAATGTGTAAGGAGAGACTCCAAAGATACTAGAAGATACCATTTATTAAGATGCAGTGTGCTCTCTCCTTCAGGGGCAACTATCAAGAAAAACATACAACAAACTTGACATATCAATAAAAAACCAATTATACAGGGAGTGGAAAGCACAGCCCCTACCTGTGAAACCATTCTCAAAACTGGCTTTCTAGGAAAACAAGTTGTTTTCTGGGGTCTTAATCTGATAGTAGAAATGTAGCATCCACGTATGCTCAAAGCTGGTTGTTTTAGTTGTATTATCATCATCACCATCATCATTTCTATACTGCCCCATAGCCGAAGCTCTCTGGGTGGTTTACAGAAGTTAAAACATTAAATACACTATAAAAAGTTTACAAGCCATTTATATAAAAGCACACAGACAATATACACAAACAACATATAACTAAAAACAACCTTGAGCTGCCAGTCATAACTAAAGACATATCCAGGACCAATTAAAACTCATCATGTGCTGCCAGATGCCTGGGAAAAGAGATAGGTCTTAACCTGGCGCCAAAAGGATAATAATGTTGGCGACAGGTAGACCTCACTGGAAAGCTCGTTCCACAGACGGGGGGCCACCACTGAGAAGGCCCTCTCCCTCGTTGCCGCCCTCCGAGCTTCCCTCAGAGGAGGCTCTTGGAAGATGACAGATGTTGAATGTAGAGTACAGGCAAGTTCATTTCATGAGATGTGTGCCATCAGGTATTGCGGTCCAAAGCCATGTAGGGCTTTATAGGTTAAAACCAGCACCTTGAGTTGAGCTCAAAGCATATAGCCAGCCAGTGCAAGAGGGCCAGAGTCGGTCTTATATGTGCAGACCTTCTACTCTAATTTATCAATCTGGCTGCTGCATTTTGCACGAGCTGCAGTACTGGCTCAGAAATAGACCTGATTCACACATAACGACAACCCACAGTACAGGTTTAGTATGGGTTGTAATTGGCTCATGAGTTGTTGTTGAATCATGGGTTGACATTATGTGCAAACCCTGAACTATGGCTTAACTATGGTTTGTTAACCACAAACAACACAATCCAACAGCAAACCATGAGTTCTCTTCCTGGGCTGTTCGTGGTTAATAACCCAGAGTTAAACCATAGTGCATGATTCACATGTAACAACAACCCATGATTCAACAACAACCCATGATTCAATGACAAGCCATACTCAACCCATACTCTGGGTTGTCGTTACGTGTGAACCAGACCATAGAGAGCCATCTAGCTGCAAGAGTCTGGCTGATCACAAACTGGCCTGGAAGGGGTGGGGCACTGACTGACTACAAAGACTCCTGCTGAAGGTATCCAGAGTCCACAAGAGTTTAGGGCTTGTTGCTGGGGGCAACATTTAGTCTTAAATAAGATGTATTATTTTTGGATTATGTTTTTGTATGTCTAATGTTCCTCTCCAGTATGAATTATTAACTAATTGTTTCATATTTGTGTAAATTTTTAAATATTTGTATGATTATTCAAAGTTTGTGGTCTTGTAAGTGAATAATCTGAGAATAATCTCAAAGTGCTTTGTTTGTATTATGTAAATGCATCTGAAGTTGCTATACACTTGGAGAAGATGCATACAACTATACAGATGGTGATGATGGTGATGGTGATGATGGAGAAGGAGGAGGAGGCAGAGCAAGATGGAGAAGTGACCTTGTCAAAGCAAAGGCACTTTCATATGGGCCAGAAAGTGTGTCAGGATATTTCTCTCTCATTCCCATCATACAAGAAGCAAGGTTCATCCCAGGAACCTGAATGGTGGGAGATTCAAGACAGCTAAAAGGAAGTACTTCTTCACATAGCACACAAACTATGGAATTTGCTACCATAAGATACAGTGATGTCCACCAACTTGGAAGGCTTTAAAATGGGATTAGACAAATTCATGGAGGAGAAGGCTATCAATGGCTACTAGTCATGACAGCTATAATTTACCTCCAGTATCAGAGGCAATATGCCTCTGTATACCAGTTGCTGGGGAACACAAGCGCGAGGGTGCTATTGCACTCATGTCCTACTCATGGGCTTCCCACTGGCCACTGGCTAGCCACTGTGTAAACAGAATGCTGGACCAGATAGTCCTTTGGTTTGATTCAGCATGGATCTTCTTTTGTTCTTATGAGATATAGGGCTCTAAGCAAAAGCTCTGCAGAGCAGGCCATGAGAATGGAACGGAAGGCATTTCCAGTCACAACAGTGCAGAATGCAACTGGTCTGTGGAGTCAGGTGACACCAGCGGGCCAATCTAGTGCCACTGGCTATTCTCCCCCTCTATGCTGACTTTGACCTGCCTATGGGCCTGACCACCTGACAGATTGGTGGTGTTATGACTGTACACAAGTGTTTATGAGTCTCCATACATAGTGGAATTCCTTTGTAGCCAAAACATTCATTATAACTCCCTTTTCTCAGAACAGGTGGCAACCAACCATGTTAATGAACAGCAGAAGAATAACTAGGAGTTTATAGCAGCGGCTCTAGGCCCAGGACACAGACAAACACCAGGAAAAAACATTGGTGCCCAAAGTTCCCTCTATTCGTGTTGCAAATGCATTACTTGTTACACTTTTACTGAAAATCCATGTTAAACAGGTCTTCCAGTTTTCAAAATTTCTGACTATCTGAATAGTTTTGACATTTTTCAGGACACTCTGATAAACAGGCGTATCCCAGATTTGGATTGGTCAACAAGCCAAAAAAACCCAGTTAGCATGACTGATGGTGGAATTTAATGGGATGGTGAAGGTCCAAATGGATATCTTTGACTATAGCATTGTTCTTCTTCTTGTGTTAATAACACACAGGATTGTTTTTTAAAAAATAAGATTCTAACAGGTGAAGAATGTGTCCTTATGTAACCAATTAATTTCATGATTGCCCAGTAGTTCCATCAGCTATAATCCCTCCCACCTTTGTGGACTTCAGGAGGACTGAGGGCCAGTCCACCCACAAAATGACTGTTACATGGAGGCTGATTATCTATAGTTGAGGTGGGCAACTTGTGGCTCTTCAGGTGTTTTGGCCCATAACTCCTATCGGCCCTAGCCAGCACAGCCAATGGTGAAGGATGATGGGAGTTGTAAGTCAAAACATCTGGGACCCACAAGTTGCCAGTCCTTACCCTTTTCTAAAGGATGGTCTATGGCAGCTGGCAACTTGCAACAAGCCATCCACATGCAATGGCTCACTCACTGTATCAGTGGGATTGGTGAATTTTCCCCACATCACGGCATTTGCCATGGTCTTTGTGGAAAAGGAGGCCCAGACAACTTGCGGCCCATCAAGCCAAATGCAACATAAGCTCCATCTTCTGTAGGGTACTCATCTACCCTATTACTACAATTCCAGGAAGGGAGCAAAAAGTCTTGGGGAACCACCATACATGTCTGATAGGCGGGTTTCGGTTTGGTGGACCACAAATTGTGCAGGAATACAACCATTGGGATAAATAAACTGATGAAGATGAGTAATATCCAAAAAGTCTGATAATGTTACTTTATCTATACAACATACATCTACACAACATTCTATTAAGCCACAGAAGAGGGCAAAATCAAGTTGTACAATCATATCATTCAGTACCAGAACCAAACGCGTTTCGACCATGAAAAGATATATAGAAAGGGTTATATACACACATACATATCAATCCAAGCCCCTCACATCTATTAACAATATATAGAGTACTGAATTGTCTCCCCCTGCAATTATAAGAATAACTTTATTTTTAAAAAATCCTGCTTCCTAAATATATAATAAAACATACAGATATATTATATGTTAAAAAAAAAAAAACAACATCACCAATTCAGGCACAAATTCATGGACCCTGCCAAACCAAAATTAAAATATACCCATGCAGAAGCATCTGCATGTAGAAGTATTGTCAAACTGAAAGGAGCCTTCGCCTCCATGGTGAATTTATCATTCTGAGTTGTGCAGGCCTGTTAATAGTTTTCTGTGTAGAGACAGCTCTCATGGGAAGTCTGTAATGTGCCATGGCCCTCTGATAGCCTCCTTGACTTGAAACAGATGACTTTTGACAAAAACTACTGAGATTATCTCTGCAATAACTTAGATTAGGATACACACTTAAAGGAATGGAAATAAACACAATGGAAAGGAAATAAAACGAAGCTGCAGAACAAAAGGAAAGCAGGGACCACATTCTTGAAAGTGCTTGACTTCCAGCAAGATCATTTTGGTTTACTTCTGTTTGCTTGGAGGCTGAAACTGTGGAAGGAAAAGTAAACTGGAGTGATAAGAAGCAAGGATGACTGGAGCAGCCCTACCAAGCAAGAAACTAATTGAAGAAAAGGTGTTTCATTAAGGAATTAGATGGTGGGGAAGAAATGAGCCAGCCCAGAGGAAAGCCTGGTCTTTTCAGACTTAGGGGAAAATATGCACCAGGGGTGTTGAACCTCTTTCAGCTGGAGGGTTGGATTCCATTTGAGAGAAGCTCTCAGGGGCCACATTCCAGTGGTGGGCAGGGCTTAAGGTAAAAGGGGTAGGGCCAAAAATACCAGTCTATGTAGCTTAAAGCTCTGTCTGTCAGCAAGTAAGCCTTAGGACAGGCATTTCAACCTTTTAGAAGGGGGGGGATGCACAAAAGTGGGAAAACATCAAAAGATTGGTACTCAGGGAAATGCGGGTGGGACCAGAGGAAAGGGGGAATCCTGGAGGACCAGACTGGGACTGCAAGCAGGCTGGATTTGGCCCTGCACTCCTGTTGTACACCAACAGAAATAACACGAGAGAAGGTCAAAGTAATGTTTCTCAACATGGGGGTCATAGGACACCAGCAGGAGAGGAAGACACAAACATACAATACCTTATTCCAGGTCAGACTCTTTGTCCATCTAGCCCCCATAGTGTCTGGCTGGCATCAGCTCTCTAGGCTCCCAGGCAGGACTTTCCAGGGTCTTAGGCAGCGGTCTTTCCCATCAGCACCTGCCTGATCCTTTTAACTGGAGATGCCAAGGGTTGGACCTTGGACTGTATGCATGCAATGTGTGTTCTCCATGACCAAGCTAAGGCCTTTTCCCTCAATGTGAAGCACTTTGACACTCGAAAGGGCCAAGGGGTTGCAAGCCATGGGCTGCTCCACTTTGGACTTACAGCCATTGCCTACAAGATCAGATGATTCATGGTTTCATCAGCAGGCCTGAAAGGGAACTTGCACAGAGAAAAAATGAAAGCTCATACCACAGAGGCAGTTTGTGCATTGTCTCCATGCAAGTTTCCTCGCCTGATTCATTGCCCTGTGGCACAGAGAAAAGGGGGAATGCAGGAGAAGTCAGCGGGGGAGCGCAGGGAAGTCTTTACATTTGTCTGTATGTGTTTAGGATGGAGGTATATTGGAAGAGAAGTGTTAAGAACAGAACATGACTGTTTTGTAAAAGGGCTGAAAATGTTAGAATGTCACAGCTGAAGTTCTGGAGAGACTACGGGCTGGTGTATAGGAACATAAGAAGAGTTGTGCTCAGTCAGGCCAAAGATTTACCTGCTCTAGCACTCTGTTCGCACAGATGTCTACGGAAAGTCTACAAGCAGCATGTGAGCACAAAAGCACCTTCCCACTCATGTTCCCCAGAAACTGACATACAGAGGCACAGTGCCCTGGATAATGGCGGTAATATACAGCCATTGTGACTAGTGGCCACTGATAGCCTTACTCTCCATGCATTTGTCTAATACCCTTTTAAAGTGTTTCTAGTTTGAAAATGTTAAGCACCATTCTGCAAAGATCTGCAGAGGCTGTGGGCTGGGGCACACTGGCATGCTCATCATTTTGACAACTGCACCAGTCAAGTGATGACTTGCAGGTATGAATGTCCCATCACAAGTCAAGCACCACAGACAGAACCTTCCTATGACCTCACATCAAAGAGCAGCCTTCCCCAACCTGGTGTCCTCCAGATGTGTTGGACTGCAATGCCCATCATTCCCAGCCAGCATGGCAGCAGGTTAGGGAAGGCTGTCATAGAGCCAGTGTGGTGTACTGGTAAAGAGTGTCAGACTAGGGCTGGGGGAACCCAGTCAAATCCTCACTCAGTCATGAAACCCACTGGCTGATCTTGGGCCAGTCACTGACTGGGTTCAGACAACATGATAACCAAGACTCAAGGGTTGAGTATGGATTGAACCATGGGTTGTCGTTGAACTGTGGATTGTCATTAAAATGTGGGTTGTCATGTTGCCTGAACCCAGCCACACTAACAAACCATGGTTTGTTAGCCATTTATTATTTATTATTAAATTTATTAATCGCCCATCTGGCTGGTCACCCAGCCACTCTGGGCAATGTACAATATACAATAAAACAGTTTAAAATAATAAAATTCTACAATAAAACATTTTCTAAAATACCCTAACCCACCCCAAATGCCTGCCTGAACAACCACGTTTTTAATGCACGACGGAAGCTCATTAAAGAGGGGGCATGACGGAGTTCCCTAGTGAGGGAGTTCCACAGAGTGGGGGCCACCACAGAAAAGGCCCTCTCCCTCGTCCCCACCAGTCTAGCTGTCCTGGCTGATGGGACAGAGAGAAGGCCATCCGAGGCTGATCTTGTTAAGCAGCCTGTCTGGTGCTGCTGGAGGCGCTCCTTAAGATAGGCTGGGCCGGAACCATATAGGGTTTTAAAGGTCAAAACCAACACCTTGAATTTGGCCCGGAAAACAACTGGTAACCAGTGCAACTCCTTCAGCACTGGAGTGATGTGATCTCGCCGGCGGCTGCCTTTAATCAGGCGAGCCGCCGCGTTCTGTACCAGCTGCAGTTTCCGAACCGTCTTCAAGGGTAACCCCACGTAGAGCGCATTACAGTAGTCTAAACGAGAGGAGACCAGGGCATGTACTACCGATGGGAGCAGATGGTCGGGAAGGAAGGAGCGCAGCCGCCGTATCAGATGGAGTTGATACAGCGCTGTCCGGCTCACAGCTGACACCTGAGCCTCCATGGAAGCTGGGAGTCCAAAATGACCCCCAGGCTGCGGACCTGGGCTTTCAAGGGTAGCCATACCCCATTCAACACCAGGTCAACATCCCCTAGCCTCCTCTTGTCTCCCACCAAAAGTACCTCGGTCTTGTCAGGGTTCAGTTTCAGCTTATTCCTCCCCATCCAGCCACTCACCATCTCCAGACATTTGGACAGGGATTCTACGGCCAACCTTGGTGAAAATTTGAATGAGAGGTAGAGCTGCGTGTCATCCGCATATTGATGACATTGCACCCCAAACCTCCTGATGATAGCCCCCAGCGGCTTCACATAGATGTTAAATAGCATCGGGGAGAGGATAGAACCCTGTGGCACCCCACAAGTAAGTGGCCACGGATCCGAAACGTCCTCTCCCAGTGCTACCCTCTGGTACCTGCCGGAGAGGAAGGACCGGAACCACCGCAATACGGTGTCTCCAATGCCCAACCCCTCCAGGCGGTCCAGGAGGATACCGTGGTCAATGGTATCAAAAGCCGCTGAGAGGTCGAGGAGAACAAGGAAGGAGCATTCACCCCTATCCAGAGCCCTCCTCATATCATCTACCAAGGCGACCAAGGCTGTTTCATTCCCATGCCCAAGCCTGAAGCCCGACTAAAATGAGTCTAGATAATCAGTTTCTTCCAAGTGTGCCGTCAACTGCACCGCCACCACCCGCTCAATCACCTTGCCCAAAAATGGCAGATTTGAGACTGGGCGAAAGTTGTTCAAAACTTGAGGATCCAAGGAGGGCTTCTTTAAGAGCGGTCTTATCACTGCCTCCTTGAGGGCTGATGGCATCACTCCCTCCTCAAGGGAGGCATTCACCACCGCCCTGATCCACTCACCCAGTCTCTCTCTGCAGCCCATAATGAGCCAAGATGGGCAAGGACCAAGTAAGCACGTGGTCGGCCATACAGATGAAAGCACCTTGTCCACTTCATCAGGAGGAAGAAGCTGGAACCGATCCCACAAAACCGGTGTGCCACAGGCCGTCTCCTGCTCACTAACTGTATCCACAGCATGCGGAGTAACACTCCTAATCTGATCAATTTTATTTGCAAAGTGCCTTGCCAAGGCCTCACAGGAGGCCTTAGAATGCTCCAGTGGTTCCAGAGCCACAGGACCAACCAGGCTCCGGACCACTTGGAACAGCCTCCTGGGACAGCACTCTGGAGAAACGATAGAGGCAGCATAGTATTCCTTTTTTGCTGCCTTCACCGCCACGTGATAGGCTGGAGATACAGCTCTAGCCCGTGTCTGATCGTCTTCGGAGCGAGACTTCCGCCACTGGCACTCTAGCCATCTCACCTCCTGTTTCAGAGCTCGTAACCACGGATTGAACCATGGTGCAGTCCGAGCCCTGTTCAGGGGGAGAGGGCGTTTCGGAGCCACCCGCTCTAATGCCCCAGTGATTGCTGCATTCCAGCCACCCACCAGGGTCTCGACTGAGTGGCCGTTGGCGTGCTCCAGAGAATCCCCAAGCGGATTCAGGAATCCATTTGGATCCATAAGGCACCTGGGATGGACCATTTTAATGGGTCCTCCACCCCTGCGGAGGGGTTGTGGAACCAAGAAGTCCAACGTCACCAGATAGTGATCTGACCATGACAAGGGGGTGGTGGATATACCCCCGACTTCCAGATCACTCCCCGCTTCTCCAGAAACAAACACAAGGTCTAGTGCATGACCGGCTACATGGGTGGGCCCTTTTAGAATATGGTGCAGCTCCCAGGAGGCCATGGTCTCCATGAAGTCCCGAGGTGCTCCTGTGAGGATGGCCTCCGAATGTATGTTGAAGTCCCCCAACAACCCATGAAGAGGTTTGTTGAGGTTTGAACAAACCCATGGTTTGTTCTTGGGTTGTGAACTGTGGGCTGTTTGTGGTTAACAAGCCATGAACAACCCATGAAGAAAACCCATGGTTTGTTCTTGGGTTGTGAACTGTGGGCTGTTTGTGGTTAACAAACCACACAGTTCGTTAGCATGGCTGGGTTAAGACAACATGATAACCCAGGGTTCAATGACAACCCACACTCAATCCATACCCAACCCTTGAGTGTGGGTTATCATGTGGGTCTGAATCTAGCCACAGGTTGTTTAGATGTTACAGTGATGTGTGTGTCGGGAGATGTGGGGAGAAGAACCATGCATACCACCTTCAGTTGCTTGGAGGAAAGGTGGAATATACATGTAAGCAATATAGATATAATAAATCAACAAAATCAACCATTTCTAGTACAATGCTTTTAAACTGGGCAGTTCACACATTAAGCTGTGAGGCATCAAATGTTAAGTATAACAGGAAGAGTTATCCAGAGTTGCTCAATGTGTGTGGATTCCAGCCCCCAAAAGGGGTCATGCAAGTGATTCCACCAGAGTTGTGGAATCTTTGGTTTCTATAACCCTCACTCATAACTTCATGTCCTTCCTTGCTTTACTACTCACAGCTCTCCGCAAAAGCACCAAGAATCATCTGAATGCAGGCTACGCTAAAGAAGGCTTCTTAAGATGACAAGACAAAAAGAAAGAACAGACAATGGCTATCATGTTACTGAAGAATATTTTCCAGATTCTTCTGCTCCCAAAGCCCACTTGTGTTGCCTTTTCCAAACACCGAAGCAAGCAGCTGCCCGGCATCCATCACAGTAACAGGCTCTGAAAAGGCGACTTTGGTGGGAAACCAAAAATGGCAAGCAGCAATGTGGGTTTTGTGCTTTGTTTCAAAGCTCACAGCAATGCCTGTCCAGACATTCAAGAACCTCTGGAATTAGGCCTATCCTGGCTTGGACAATCAAGGCAAAGATGACAAGGGACCAGGTCACACATAATGCTAACCCATGGTTTATTTAATCCGTGGATTGTTGCCCCACCCAGACTTTCTCTAGCAAATGATCATACAAAGCATGGTTTGTTTCCTCAATCCCTGAGTCATTGGTTTCCCTCCTGCTTCGCCACTCTCTTCCTGTATCCCATATGCCTTTGCACTGCTATAGTAGTGGCTGGGGTTTCTTTTACTGCTCTTGCCCGCCACCTCAGTAGCATGGAAAAACAACCCATGAACAATGCATGGTTCTGGGTTCACATCAAACAACTACCCATGGTTTAAACAACCCAGAATACAGCCCAACAACAAACCATGAGTTCTCTTTCTGGGTTGTTCATGGTTAAGAAACCATGGTTTATTAGTGCAACCACATTCACACATCATGACAGCCCAGAATTCAACAACCCATACCAGGCCAATCTGATCATATTGGGATCCATCTTTTAAAAATCCAAAACAGCGGGCGTAGGTGTGCATATGCACCTGTTCAGAATCCCTGGGAATCTGTCATCTTGGGGCCCACTTACCCTTTCGAGAAAAGTGGTTGAGGATTAGCCACCCTGCAGCTTTAAGCACATGTGAACACCACCATAATTCTGGATCTGTGCCAGCCTAGCTTTCACACAGGGGTCAGCACTGAGACTGCACTTGAGGCAGCAGCTGTCCAATCCTTCCCTGTGCCTTCTCAAAAATTCCTCCTGCTCTTACAGCAGCGGAACCACGAGGCTGAAATGGTGCTGCCTAGCAATTCTGCATGTTTTGTGCATTTAGCTTCTCGACGGGTTATCAAACAGCAAGGAGTCTCCATAAAGGAGGTACAAGCATAGGATTATCCCGCTCCCCCATTTCCCCCCTTTGGTCTGAGTTTATACATCGATAAGACCAGACAGTTGGCAGATCATTCATATTACCATTCCTGCAAAGAAAATTCCCTCCATGCAAACACACATCTGTGCACAATCACACTGCCATCTCTACAAACCACCTCTAATAAGGGCTCTCAAAAACTGTGGGGAGAGCAGCGTTAAAGACATTTTCATCCACCCATTCTGAAAGCTTTGCACATTCAGTCACATGTTCCATGGGCCTCCCATCAACTTGTCTTTTTACCTGTGCCTAGCTTTGTATTCCAATATGTTTGAGATGAATTACAGCTTTTTTTGGTGGTGGTGGTGCTGTTCAATGAGCATTTAGAAAATGGCATCCCTCCATTTCTAAGCATGCCTTCCAGCTACACCTGGCCAGAATGAAATGCAGTTTCTTTTTCAAATCACAGACAATATGGCTGAACAGGCATTTCCTACATCTTTACCATGAGATTCAGCTGAAGCAGTCACTGTAACTTCGTAAAATCGCAGTTACAGCCTGTAGCACTTCCCTCAGTCGCAGAGTGTTAAACAATCCAATCACTCATCTGCAGTGTATGAAGACAGAGAAGAGAGAGAACCCTTGGGACCAAAACACACAGCAGCTTTGAGAGCGCAGGCAGCACTTTATTATTGGTTTTTAAAAGTGTGCTTAAACTGGCCACTTACTTTGAAGGAAAAGTAGCTGCATGGGTACTATTATAGAATATACTCCTAATCTGGATCAGGGCCCCACATTGGTTTCATGCTGAAAATCCCCTGTACCCACAGCTGTTTGTTCCTGAAGACATTGTTTGCAGTAAATAGCGCATTCAGCAGCAAAGAGCAGTTAGCAGTGGCAGTGGGAACATAAGGAGAGCCCTGCTGGATCAGACCAAGGGTCCATCTAGTCCAGCATTATGTTCACACAGTGGCCAACCAGCTGCCAGTGGGAAGCCCACAAGCAAGACATGAATGCAACAGCACATACACAGGCTGTTTTGAAATATTTAGATGCAAGTAGTGTATACTCATAAAGAATAAATAATTTCATATATTGTTAAGATACCTAATCAGCCCTTATTGCTTTTGACATGGAGCGATACCAATCAGAAATTGTAGACACATCTATTCTAGAGTGACAGTGACACAGATCTTAACAAGATCCATGCAAAAACATGTGTCTGATTCATTTTCAGAATATTCGAAGAAAAAAATGCCCTGAAGGCACAGATAAAAACATCTAAACTGAAAAATAGCCCCTTAACCAATGAAAGCTTACTTTTTTAAATAGTTTGCAATGCTTCAAGGGAAAAAAAACACCCAGGCTTGGTTTGGGGTAGTCTTCCAGGAGTTGGGAGTTTTAGAGCTATGAAGACAGACAGACTCCAAGATATACTGTATGTGGATACTGAAGTCTAAAACCTTGGTCCCTGGAGAAGGATTCTGAAAGTCTTACTGAATGTAACACTAAGTCAACACACTAGGAAAAAGAACTACACTGGTTCTGCCCGACAGCAAAAGCTATCTGAGAAATCAGGTGACATATGGCCACCAATAAGAAACAACTTACTTCTGTTCACATTGTTCTTTTGTCTGGTACAATAGTCACACACCCAGCCTGGCTTTCCCTTACTCCTTCCCCTCTTACTTGAGATACTTGCTTATCCTTCATCTCCTCCATCTATGGAAACTTCAGGCATTTTACCAGAGCAACAAAAAAGGAACCACTGGGTGTGCTTCCTCTCTTCCCCATCCTGCTCTAGTATGTTGAGGGGCACATGCTCAGTGGTAGGTCAGTGGTAGTGCACATGCTTTGCATTCAGAAGGACCCAGGTTCAATCCCTGGCATCTAAAGGTAGGACAGGAAAAACTCTTGCTTGAAACCCAGGAGAGGCTCTGCCAGTCAGTGTCAACAATACTGAGCTATATGAACCAATGGACTGACTCAGTATAAGGCAGCTTCCTATGTTCATTTTTCTGAGCCATGTCCAAAGGGGGTAGGGAGATGCACATTCGCCCATTCAATGGGTGACTATGCCTCCCTTTGCCCAAGATGAATAGAGGGGTTGGGGTGGAAGAACAGTTCATTCATGCTTCCTCTCTCACAACTTCCACAGGATATCAGAGCAGCCCAGTTTTGTCTCTTTCGCTAAAATTCCTTTCAGATCACCTTGCCATTTCCTGTTCTCCTGGACCCAACCTGGAAGGAGCCATGCTACTCTTGAACCTCTGAGCTAGAGAAAACAACTTTCACAGAACACAGTGCTACCACCAGGAAGGAGACGATATGGGGGTGAGGACTTCTTTATTTTTTATGAACTCTATAATCTGTGGTTAAGCATTAAACATGTGTGCTTGTACATGAAGTTGCAGGCACTGATGAGACTCCACACAGTTGCTGTGCAAGGAGACTTATCAACCTTGATGCTAAGATCAAGTGTTGTCATTCTTCTCGGCTAGTATTAGGTTAATTGGCTGGTTGCATCAGCCCATGAGTCCAGAGTTAGCCCACCGTCACTGTGAACAGCAGCAAGAAGTATGGCCTTGATAGCTAAACAGAATCTTGTGTCCAGAGACAGTATCCCTCTGAATAAGAGATGCTGGGGGAAATCAACAAGGGAAGGGCAATACCATCATTATGATCTGTATGTGAGTACCCAGCCTCTTCTGCCTGGCCTTTGGTGGACGTGGAAAGCTGGACTAATTGGACCTTTGGTCTGATCCAGCAAGGCAGCCTTCCCCAACCTGTTGCCCTCCAGATGTGTTGGATTGCAACTCCCAGAATCCTATGCTGACTGGGGGATTCTGGGAGTTCTAACCCAACACATCTGGAAGATGAGAGATTAGGGAAGGCTGCAGCAAGGCAATACTTGCATATTTTAGGAGACAAACCACTTTTAACTAAAGTTCTGTGAGTTCTCTGCTGTTTCAATCTGCTGTTTCAATCTGCTGTTCCATTATTAATGTATGTTGTCCAGCAACTCACACATTTCAAAAGCTGCTTAATGGAAGGAAAGTATCATTTTTTAAAATATGATACTTTTTCTCTCCAGGTTTGCCATAATGTATTTTCCTTTCTCTGCTTGACATATCCAGCTCAATATTTAGAGCTTGACATTAATAAATAGGCATTATCACAACACTTGTCTGAAAAAGAAATAAAGACAGAAGTGCATGTCACAGAAGATGCTGTGATGTCCCCCCAAAACAGCACCTCCTTGTCAAATTCACCCCCACCCTCCATAACATGTGGTAACACTTAGCATATGTCATGACATCATAACAGCTGCTTCTACCGATTTGCAAAGAGGGCTTAATAGGGAAAGTTGTTCCATTTCATAACATAGCTTATAGTTTCTTTTATAGTCTTGACAGGACCCACTGGGATGTTCTCCTAAATTAGCCCTACTGAAATGAATAAGAGCAGCACAAGATCTCCAGAACTGAGACAACTATATTTGCTACATTTACATAACAGGAATATTTTTGCTCCCTCTTATTACTAAGTGAGTGCCCCATGTGTGGATGGGCTGGGCACCAACACAGACGAAGGGTGAAGGAATGACTGTATTTGGATGTAACATTAAACTACAGAGGGGAGAATGCATGAAATCAAGGCTCACCCAAGTTCATATACATAACCATAAACAATAGTTTATGGTTATGTTCAAATGAGGTCTAAGAGGGCCTGATGACAGTCAGATATGCAGCAAAAAGAATATTTTTAAAAATTAACAAAATCAACAAATTGATAATGTGAGAAGCTGGAAATGTGTGTTCCACTCAGCATCAACATACTTTGGGGAAGTGCCCCCAATCTTTCTGGGTCGGTGGGCACACTTGGAATTTTGAGAGGGTGTGGTGGCCACTCTCACAGAATGGCTACCAAGGTGGCTTGCCCATTCATAAAGGGCAACCATGGTGGGCATGGCCTGTCACAAAACATTCATTTCACAGAAGACACACTCATGGGACTAAGGTTGCAATCATATGCATGTTGAGACTGAAATAAATCCTACAGTTTCCAGCATTCCCCAGCCACCATGGCTGGCTGGGACACGCTGGGAATTATAGGACTATTTTTGTGTCTAAACATGCATAGGATTGTGCCCTAAAAGAAAAGTAACTTGCTCAAGAACCTGAAGTACAATGCAGAGATGGTGGTCTGAGCTCCAAAATACAACACCACTCATTTGAACCCAAATATAGATGGTGTTGGAGGGCAGCACTTTGCTTTGCAGCATGCCAGCCTCCCAGTTTCTTTGTTTTTTAAATAATCTGAAAACCTGAAGAAATAAAATAAAAATTGGGAGGGGCAGGGGTCCTGGCAAGTGTTGAGAGGTGTCTGTGGGCACCATGCTGGAAACCACAGCTTTGGGGGTGGAATGGGAGAGACAGCAAAGGAAGTGTCCATTTGTCTGGGTTTGGACTAAAGTACAGCTGGTTAAAAATGGAAAGGAACGCTTCTAATCTCCACCCAGCAGCAGCACTGGAGGAGAGAAGAAGGGGGAAATGCAGGGACCCACAGACATACAAGGTGAACCTTGCATTTTGAGAAACTAAATGCAGCAAAAGAGTGAGGAAGGTGCAAAGAATACACCATCTGGTTTTACAAGGAGCCTAATAAAGACAGAAGGCATTATAGCACTCTGCAAGCGTGAGAAACAGCAGCTGTTGTTTGAATCACATGATTGTGCACTGCTAAAATATAGACGGGCTGAATATCCTAGGGAAGGAAAGCCATTGCCAAAGGCTCCACACAGCCAACACCATGATCCATTGGTTTTCCCATACTGTGACTCTGGACAACACTACAATTCAACACACAACCGAAATGCACAGACTGGATTCAGAAACAAAGGGTGGAATCCAGATGGAGTCATGCTTAGAGAAGGACCGCTGAAATCAATGGAATAAGCAAATCGTAACTTTCTGGCACCAGGTGAAAACTGCCCTCTTCTCTCAGGCATTTAGCAGCATATAACGAGTATTTTTGATCACTTCCTGGATTGTCTCTGGCTGATTCTTTTAAATTGTTTTAGATATATGTTGTTGTGTATGCCATCTGTTTTATGTCCTTACATGAATGGTTTTTATACTTTATATAATGTATTCTAATGGTTTTTAATTTTGTGAAACACTCAGAGAGCTTCGGCTACAGGGCGATACAGAAATATAATAAACAAAAAATAAAATGAATAACATAAGTACCATTGATTTCAATGGGTCTACCTAAGTCCCATAAATTTAAATAGGTGTACCCTATGTATGATTAAATCTGGATCTAACCCAATGTTCACCCAGCTGAAATTTGTGCCTTACCACCAGCCACCTAGGGAAAACTTTAGGACAATATATAAGTAAGGCACATTAACATAACAACCTACAGCAGACTTATTACAGAAGAGAAACCTTGCAAGACAGTTGGGTTAGAGCAGCCTTCCCCAACCAGGTGTCCTCCAGATGTTTTGCACTACAACTACCAGGATTCCTGTCCATTGGCCATCCTGGCTGGGAGACGAAGACCAAAACATCTGGAGGGCACCATCTATTAGAGAATGATGTATACCTAGATCGCAGGGAGAATCTTTAAGAGTAGGATGCTTTATCCTACACCTAGATAGCCCAAGAAATATGTCACAATTGTACCAAGATGCTAGCAGCTATGACAAGCACATTTAGGAAGTCTGATACTTTTAAATCACTTTTACATGTAATCTAAAATGGTAAGAAATCACAGGAAATATTGCCTCATACCAGCATCCTGACCACAGACCAAACATTGTGGTGTGAATTTTCCGTCCAAAACTAAAAGGCAATGCTGTGTCTCTTAATCGCTGTAAAAGACTATGTGGAGGGGTTACAAATTACCTCTACATTAAATAAAGTTTCAAATTAAGAAGAGGGGATTATTTCAGGTACTTCTTTTCACCTAAAACAAAACATTTAAGTCACCCAAGGTAAATCAAATAAATTCAGCAAGTTCAGCAAAAAGCCAAGTTCCAGAAGAGTCTAAACTTTTAATGTTGTTTATTAAAAGGGGGTGAGATGTAGCCCCCCTCCTCAAAAAAGTAGGCACAATATATACCACAGCAAAAGCTGTTCAGATTTGTCCACTTGTAACATTTCCTAGTTGCTTCTAAATGGAAACAGTTCCAAAGTTTAATGAAAACATACTTGCCCAATTCTGAAACTGTAACTGCTACCATTCACAAATAAATCAAGTGAGTTTTGCAGATCCTCACTTTAGGCTCAAAAGACTGCCACCTTACCTACTTTTTCCAAGTATCATTTATATACATACATATACAAAAACACAGTACCACCATCCCCACAGATTTTCACATCTTATATAGTAAGAAAAGCTCACTGTGCTAAGTAAAAAATATCTGTAGGTGTAATAACTTTTGTTCAAGGAACATTAACAGTACAATCCTATGCATATCTACTCAGAAGTCAGCTCTACTGAGTTTAACAGGACTTCTTGCCACTTAAATAATGGTTTGGGTTTTTTTCCCTTTTTAAAACATTATATTACAATAGTTTTAGTAAGCTTTCTGTTCATTGTTACTCCCATTGATTTTGTAAAATGTTAACCATTTATCTCACAAATGTCATCCTTATCTTCCTTTTATTAGGATGGTTTCACCACCTATTGTTTTCAAGTATCTTCCTTCAGTTCCTTGCCTTTCCTCCTCAGTCTTTCTCCCACCTACTAAGTGTTTCAGGGCTTATAGTTTAACTCTTTATCTTCTTGCTTCTAAAGAAGAAGAACAAGAGAGGAGGAGGAGGAAAGAAAGGAACCTCAACTAGGGAAAAGGTGCCTCTTCATAGTAACATAGCAATATTTCCCATTTTATCCAGACCTACATTGCCATTACTCCACCACACCATTATGGTTGCCAATTTCTTTCTCCCTACTACTCATCACTACAACAATCAGATGCAATGGGGAACAGAGTTCTTCGATCTTTAATGGTTGTGCTGGAGGTGAAATTTGCCATGCCTCAATGTAGCAGCAGTGAAAAGATCTGCAGTGGCTAAAATTTCCTCTCTTACACATCTGTTTAAAGTACAGGAAACCCTTGTCCCCCTATCGCAGCTGGCCATCACAGAGGTGTTCATACAAACCTCTTGCGGCAGGAGTGTTGAATCTCAGGCCTATAAGCCAAATTTGGCCCTCCAGTGTTCCCTAGGTGGCCACACACCCTTGTTGTAAGCCCACCCCTTTCCCCCAACTGCCAATCAGTTGGTTATTCTCAGCTTTAACACACACACACATTCTGAAAGATTGAACTGTCTCTCCTAAGGTTTAGTTACTGGCAGGAAAAGCTTTAAACTTGCTGGTATCTTTGCCCCACCCCTTTTGTCTTAGGACCCACCCATGACTGGAATGCAGCCCCTGAGAGCTTCTCTGAAATGGAATCTGGCTGAAAGGGGTTCAACACCCCTGCCAAAGGGTTCGATGTATTTGTAGACTCCATGTGCATACAGATCCTCAACTCCACCCAAATGGGAACCCAAATGGGCAATCGAGTGAAAAAGCTTTATGTGCCATGGGCCCCTTTCTCACTAGCATCAAATGCGCATCTGCTGACAGGACCTAGCCAGTGTGTGACTCAGCATGGGAGGAGTGTGGCCAGTGAGTGCATTCCCACTATCTTGGCACACATTCACTGAATGTTAAACTATGGAATTCGCTATCACAGGATGTAGTGATGGCCACCAATCTGGATGGCTTTAAAAGGGGGTTGGACAAATTCGTGGAGGAAAAGACTATCAGTAGCTACTAATCTTGATGGCTATGTGCCACCTCCAGTACCAGAGGCAGTGAGCCTATGCACACCAGTTGCTGGGGAACATGGGTGGGAGGGTGCTGTTGCGCTCATGCCCTGCTTGTGGGTTCCTGGTCAACAGCTGGTTGGCTACTGTGTGAACAGAATGCTGGAGTAGTTGGACTCTTGGTCTGATCCAGCAGGTCTCTTCTTATGTTCTTATGCTCTTAAGGTGCCAAGAGATTCAAATGAACATTCCTCCTGGCTACCATCAGTCTCTTGCTGCTAACCCTGGCAACACCAGAGCAGGAGACACTGTTAAGTGGAGTGCCAGAGACTGTTCCTTTGTTCTAGAATTTCCGATGGTGTGAATCTTTTCATATGGGATTAAAATACAGCAGCACCTATACCAGCCTTCAGCCTGGAACCTGTTGCATACTCACATTTCTACCCATCTCAGGACTGGGACCACAACTAAAGAAAGTTGTGCTAAAATCCATATAGATACACACAGACTGGGCAGTAGGTGGGGAAGGGAAAATGGGAGCTTTAAAAGGAAAGGTCTCTCTGATTCCCAGAAGTGCTTTCAAGTGTTATGATATTCTGCTAGCACTGCATTGGGGACATTTTTAAAATAGACTTAGGGTGCAAACCTATGCGTGTTTAGACAGAAAAAGTCCTACAACTCCCACCATTCTGGCTGGGGCATGCTGGGAACTGTAGGACTTTCGTCTATCTAAACATGCATAGGATTGAAACTTAAGGCTACAATCCTATACCCACTTACATGGAGGTAAGCCCCAATGAACTCAACAGGAGTTACTTCTGAGTAGACATGCCTAGGATTGCACTGCAAGGTATTTATGCCCCATTCTGAAACACGTATGTCAATAAATTTCGTTAGTCTTTAGGGCGACACAAGAGTCTTTGCTGTTTATGCATTTTCTTGTGTATGTACATGAAAACTAGCTGTCAGGTCTATTTATAAAGAGTCTTGTGGTGCATTAAAGATGAACACATTTATAATTGTGTAAGCTTTCTATTTACATATCAAAACCAAAGGATTCCCCTTCACTTACTCATGAATGGCCCAGAAGTGTACATTCTCCACTGTACATGAGCTAAGCCTTTTTGTTGCCCTTGTGAGTAAAAGCAAATACCTTTGCTGTTGATAGTTATATTTTATTCTAAGCACTGATCTCACTCAACCTTTAAAAAACAACAAAAATTATAGCCTTATAGGTAAACAATGGGCTATTTAGAACTCTATGTATTTAAACTGCAAAGATTTAGTTCAAATGTCTCCTTTTATCTTGGAACACATCTGGAACATATTATTTAATTTAAAAAAACACCCAAAAAAACCAATTGGATCTACTATTCCATACATCCACAACTGCTAAAAGTATTTTCCCAAATAAAATTAAGAAGATTTGTGAAAGAACCCAAATGGATGTTAAAGGTTTCGTTTTCTTGCTCGGCAACCAGCTTACCCACTCAGCGCCCCCCTCCCCCGCCACATACACAAGAGAAATTAAACGATTTATAGTGTTATGAAAATAGAGCTAAGTCCCTTTGTGTTCAGTGGGGCTTGCTCCTCAGTAAGTATATGCAGGACTGCAGCCCAGATGAGTTCACTTCTTGATGTAGCATGATGAAGAGTTTCTGCATATGACAGCAATGGAATTAGTATAGTAATGTGTAGAGGCTAAGACTTAATTGTGAGCCAAAAAGCCTCTGGTTCAAAGTCCACCCCAGCCATTGTTATCTCTGCAACATTTCCCCCATCTGCAACATGGGAATATTGAGTTTTATCCAATGTTAGCCCTACTTACAATGAACCCATTGAAATGAATGGGACTTAGGTTAGACTAACATTGGAAACAACCAAATAATACTATCTAGTTTCTAGTGTGGTTCTAAGAATTACTGAGATAATATATGTGAAGATCTGTACATTCTACAGTGCTTAAGTATTATTTATGGTGACTGGTATGAGATGAATCTGATACCTCTATACACTTCCACAGATAAAGTCATGCTCAGAGGTTTCGCTATGGCGGATTCAACCACAATCCAGGTGTGTGGTGTGAAGCAGACAGATTTGATGCTCCCTACTCAAACCACCCACATCTTGCCACATTCTTTTAAAAGTATTGTATACATCTGGTGTTTATGAGCAACATAGCATCAACATAATACCCATCCAGACCTTCACATGTTGGGTCAGAGAGTCTCTGACACAAGTCTTTACCATATTCAGCCTCTGGAAGATCCATGGTTCTTCCAGGATACCCTCCAACCTTTATTTATAAATGCCATACAAATCATTCTTTTATATAAAAAAAACATTTCTGGGGCATTTATGAGTGGACACTTCCTTATAAGCCTTTGTTGGAAGACTTATCTGGAGCCAAGACTCTGAAGATGGTACAATTTTGTTCCCTGCATTTTTAAACAGGTATAATTCAAAATAATTTTAAACAGGTATAATTCCCACAGAACTAAAAACCAGTTATGCAAGAAACAAGAGCTGCACGGTGAATCAACAAGGATGGAATTCACATGCTTTATGCTGTGCAGGACAATATACAAAACCACTGACAGATGTTGCGGGCGCATTTATGTGTTGGCACAAGACAAATCCCTTCTTTTACAAACAAAAGCAACTTGAGGTGGTTTAACAAGGTGATTCTTTGAGCAACTATTAGAAAGAAAATGAAGGTGGATTCTATTTACTTTTATTCATTTTAACTCCTTACCAAAAAGTAAGACTTTGAAATGGCATCTGAAAAATTAGTTCTCTTGTTACTATGCATGCAATACGAAGGAACCTAAAGACAGGACATTGTAGAGTTGGAAAAGGTGCAGAAAAGGATACCTAAAATGAACGAGGGGCTGGAGAAACTCCTCTATGAGGAAAGGTTACAACAGCTAGGATTGTTTAGCTTAGAGAAAAGGTGAATAAGGGGAGACATGATAGAGGTCTACACAATTATGCATGGTGTGGATAAAATGGATAGGGAGACATTTTTCTCCCTCTCTCATAATATTAGAATCCAGGATCATCCCATGAAGCTGATTGGTGGGAGATTCAGGACAGATAAAAGGAAGTACTTCTTTACACAGGGCATAGTTAAACTATGGAATTCACTTCCACAAGACGTAGTGATGGCTACCACTTTGGATTACTTTAAAAGGGGATTGCAAAAATGCATGGAGGATAATGGTTATCAATAGCTACTAGTCCTGATGGCTATATACTATCACCAGTATCAGAAGCAGTATACCTGTGTCCACCAGTTACTGGGGAACATGGGCAGGAGGGTGCTGTTGCACTCATGTCCTGCTTGTGGGTTTCCCATGGGCAGCTGGGCAGCCAATGTGTGAACAGAATGCTGGACTAGATGGACCCTTGGTATGATCCAGCAGGGCTCCTTTTACGTTAGGAACAAGCAATATAACAAAATATTTCAAAGCATTCTTTGATATGAGGTGTGGAAAAATGATTCAACAGTGCAGGGGTGGGTAACCTGTGGCCCTCCAGATGTTGTTTTTGTACTGCAATACCCATCATGCCTCACCATTGGCTATGCTGGCCAGGGCAGATGGGTTTGCAACCCAACAGCATCTGGAGAGCCATACGTTGCCCACCCCTGCCATAGAGTCCCCAGTTTTTGATACCTATCAGGAGCTGCATGGCAAAAGCTAATCTCAGTAATCTGGGCACACCAAATTAAAAGTATCATTTACATTTTAAAATGATGGATGCCCAAGCACTGTCAGAGTGCATGTTGCACATTTCTTCTACAATTAGCACTTACAATTGCAAACAAAACTGAGCAAGTCCTTGGGTGGGGGATAAGAATCTTGACACTGGGACCCAAAGCTGAAGAGCCCATTCATCAGGACATCGTTTGACTCAGGTGTTCCCCCACACCTCTGATTTTGACTCTTGAGAAACATACTTGCATTCATAAAAGTGAGATTTAAAATTAATATGCCTCCTACAAATATGCATCTTGGGATCCTGTGGCCTACATTCTATCCACCCTATTATTTTTTTCATTTTTGGATTAAAAAAAACTTTTTAACAAGCTAGGCAACTACCAAGAAAACACAGGTACCACTCAGCCCCCCTTTCACACTGGACCCCATTCTCAACGTTTTGGCAACTGCGATGCCATCTGAGAGGATTTCTGTACCAGCCAGAATCAATCATCTTTCAACTTATTGGGACCTATGTTATATATATAATCCAAAGTCAGGAGTTAGTTGGTCATCCCTTTCTGACTGCCTCCCCATTGACTGATTCTCATGAAACACACTTCATTGGGAAGCTCTTGACACACCTGTGCCATGAATAACAATGGTTTTCACTATAATTGAAAGTCAGGAGTTTATTTATGCCCATAAAGCTCTCTTTTTTTTAAGAATGAGGTTATCTTCTATAACAATGTACAATAAAGTTTCATTTTTATATTAAAAATGTCAAGTATAATTAAACAAACATAATTTATTGCAAATTGGAGCAAAATGAAATATGAACATGAAAAAAGTCTCTGTACACCTTTATAAACACAGATGCAGGCCAAAGTACAATGAGATGCCAGTAACATATGGTCAGTCAACAAATCATAGAATCATAGAATAGTAGGGTTGGAAGGGGCCTATAAGACCATCGAGTCCAACCCCCTGACCAATGCAGGAATCCAAGTAAGAGCATCCCTGACAAGTGGCTGTCCAGCCACGTCTTGAACGCCTCCAGTGTAGGAGAGCCCACTACCTCCCTAGGTAATTGGTTCCATTGTCATATTGCTCTAGCAGTCAGGAAGTTTTTCCTGATGTTCAGCAAGAATCTGGCTTCCTGTAACTGGAGCCCATTATTCCATGTCCTGCACTCTGGGATGATCGAGAAGAGATCCTGGCCTTCCTCTCTGTGACAACCTTTCAAGTACTTGAAGAGCGCTATCATATCTTCCCTCAGTCTTCTCTTCCCAAGGCTAAACATGCCCAGTTCTTTCAGTCTCTCCTCATAGGGCTTTGTTTCCAGTCCCCTGATCATCTTCGTTGCCCTCCTCTCAACGCTCTCCAGTTTGTGGAGGAGGTTCATGAAGGGATTATCCCTTGTCATGAAGGGATTAAGAGACACCTACACTTTTAATGTTTCAGTAAACACAGTCAGTTAAGTTAAACCTTTTGGTAGATTTGATTTTTCTCCGCAAACTGTGTTCACAGGGATACAAGTGAACCGTGTTCGCGGGGATGCAACAAAATGTTGAAATGCAGAGTGCTCCAGTACAGCCAGCCAAGCCCTCTTATTGCATACTCCATTTCACAATATCACCCCCATGTTCCATCCACCCCCCATCAGTCAGCATTCCATGTCCACTGAGCATGCTCAGTGCTCACTGGGCTGTTTTGGGGAGGGGGAGTCACCTCTTCATTTTTTTCTAAACTCTTTTTTGTACTTCTGCAAACCTTGGGGTTTCCCCATGCATGCAAATACTTCCTTTTTGTACATGGGTGGTACTGTTTTGGCTATGTAAGGATCAGCACTCTGAGAATTAAGTTTGCTATAAGTATGTAGCAGAACCTCTTTCACCGAAGCACTGAATTCCATTTCAGAGAAGCTTTCAGGGGCTTCTGGGTCTGAAGTTCTGTACTGCGGATACATACCTATAGAATACTTAACACTTTGCTAATATTTTCAGGTATGCCATAGATGCTTGGAATGCAGGCTTCCTTCTCTGGCAGCTCATGTGCTTCAAATACTTTTTTTCCTTTTTGCAGATGGTGTGCCCAGCAATAGCAGGAAGGGTACAAAATAGCTGCAGCTCCAAGCACATCGGATCAACGAATGGATATGGTGTCCAGGACTACATGCAATGAGTACTCCTGACAAATATTTGGAACTCAAAACCATCACTGATCATACCCAATAAAAGCTACCAAACACATTCCGTTTCTACTAAGAATTCGCCAGAAACATCCACATATTTCATATTGTATAAACAAGTCAGTTTCCATCTTTCCACCACAAGGGCACCAGCCCTGAAAATTTAAGTAGTGTGGGAAGTTGGCAGCAACAGAACACTCTAGGGGCACAATCCTATGCATGTTTAGACAGAATAAAGTCCTACAACTCCCAGCTTTCCCCAGCCAGACATGGGTAGAATTGGTTAGAGAGCAAAGCTAATATTTTTAACAACAACATTAATATTTTAAATGGGAATAAAGAGGAAGGGGATAACAGAGGAAAACTGTTATAGAAGGAAATGAATGAAAAACCAGCAGAAGGGAGGGGTCATATAAACTGGCAGTTGGGGGCAGGGTAAAAGTTAAATGTGAATGAAGAAGGGGAGAAAAAATGAGTCAAAAGACATTGAGAGGCATCTATGGGGAGGAGAAATACAATGTAAAATGGACAGTTTTCTATGCTTAGCGCTGGGGTCCTCAACCTTTTTGGGTCACTAGGCACAACTGGAATTTTTAGAGAATTATGGGCACTCTCACATAATGGCTGCCATGGAGGGGCTGGCTCATTCATAAAATGGCTGCCATGGTGGGCATGGCCAGTCACAAAACACTCATTTCCCAGAAGGCGAGCTGATGAGACAAATAGAAAAATAACTAGCCCAAGAGCCGAAGTACAAGGCAGAGGTGGAAGTTTGAGCTCCAATATACCAAACCTCTCTTTCAAACCCAAATAAATGATTCTAACTGAGCAAGATCAGTTAGAATGAGGATGGGAGCAATGCTTGCAGTTAGCGCAACTCTCAATTCTAGATAAACATCAAGTTTTCTGTTGTTGCACACGGCTGGGGAAAGGGGTTAGTGAGGTGGTTAAACTGCTGTATGGTTAAACAGTGGGAAATGGGTTCTGTAGAACGGGGAGGCTTGTGGGATCTACATTTGGGTTATTTAAACTAAAACCCTGGGATCTATTAACTGGAACAAGGTGCAAAACGGTGGCTTCAGGGGTAGAGCCAATTACAGACTAAAGGCGCAATCCTATGGGTTGCACCCCAGGTACTCATGCTGTCAGGTACTGCCCTGAACTCAGAGGCTTATGAGCGTCCTATGCAGAGAGGCAGCCTTTAGTCCATAACTGGCTCTACCCCTTGTGTCTTCTACGCTACATTTTTACTAGACAGGAGATTTTGCCTGTCTAGCAGAGGCTTTGTGGGGAGTGAAGGAGGCCGGGGAGGTGATAGAAAAAGGTGTAAACCAGCCACCCCGGTCTCTTCCCCTCCCTGCCCCAGGAACACCTCCTTTCCCCCCATCTCCACAGTCTGTTTACCAAGCAGCTGGTGTGGTTCTCTCCGAGCTGGCTAGGGGGAGGAGGGGCAGGGAGCGTGGTATCCTGGCTCCAAGCTCGGAACCCTGTCTTGAAGTGTGGAGCCAGGGATATGAAAAAGCCTATGTCGCCCAGATGCTGTCTAAGGGACATAGGATTGCTCCATCCACCTAATAAACCGGGCTTCCTCAACCAGATGCCCTCCAGGTGTGGTGAACAACTTCCACTACATAGCCTAACACTTGTGGAGCACACCAGGTTAGACAGCAAGCCATACACTGGGATGACCAGCATACACAAATACAAGTCTGCATCTAAGTTACTACAGCTCATGGATTTCAACAGTATAACTTGGACCTAACAATGATTATTGTTAAAACAATTCAGAGATGGATGCCCTTGCTGATGTCCTGCAAACCATTCAAAGATCTACCAGAAAATCCCGGTCTACTTTCTGCCCACTAGAAAAGGTAGCCCCTTCTTTGATCCTTTTGCCCCCCAAACGCTTATGCCACAATGCATCTGGTAATCCTAAAAATTCTCCATTGTATTTGCTACAACACACTCAAAGAGTTGCCCTATTTCTCTATTTGTTACGTATTTGTAACTGAAAGACACTGCCTTTTGTCTAGTCTCTAACCTCAGATGTTTTATTTTGTTTGTAGTCACACAGCTGTCTCCACTGTGATTTAGGGTTAAACTAGACATGGTGTTAGCCACATCTTTGAATCCTGTGATTGGAATTCTCCTCTTCTTTTTTTTTTAAATGCTAGCAGACACAAAGTTGGGGGGTGGGGGGAGATGGCAGGACTACAGCAGTACCCTGCATTCAAAAGAATGAGGACATTTCCATTCACATGGGTCTGGATTCACACTTAGAAGTGAAGAGATGATTCAATCTCTCCATTATTATAAAATACAATAGACAAAGCAAAAAGGTATATTTAGTCATACATGTTTTCTTAACTCATCTTTTTTTTATATAGCAAGTTCTGTCTGTTGCCATGTAATTAACTTTTCGTTTTGCTAGCATAATGGTTCCATTCCAACAATAACAAAAGATGTCATTTGCATTATACTTGGCTTAATTTTGAACACCGCTTCCTACAAATGTATTACCAGCACACGAGAATTCAGCTTTGCTTTTGGATTTGCAAAATATGTCTCTGACAGAGTGTCATGTGGGCATGTCAAAAAAGTGGAAGCAGGACTAGAGCAATCCCATGCAACTTGCCAATCACATCACTGTAAAGTTGATCCTGCCACGGAGATACGTATCTTATACTGCTAGCCAATCCATGTCTATTCAGATTTAAGATCCACTGTGATCAACGGGGCATACTCCCAGGTACATGTATACAGAATTGCAACATTAGATCACAAGCCTATAGATACTTACCTGGAAGTAAATCCCATTGAGATTATGTCTTAGACATAAGATATGCATAGAGTAGTTACGTTACAGTAGAATTAATAGGATTTATCTATGACAATGGTTAGCCTATGTTCTGGTCATACCTAAAAAAAACTCTTTCCCTTAGGGAAAGTTGCATTAGGGCAACTTTCCTCAACCTGAGACTTCAATTCCCAGCAGCCCCAGTCAGCATGCCAATGGTCAGGAATGCTGAGCGTTGTAGTCCAAAACACCTGGATGGTAGCAGGTTCAGTAAGGCTGCCTTAGAGGTTTGAAACATTTTCCCAGTAAGCAGGAAAACATTTTTATGGCTTAAATCCTATTATTATTTATTCAATTTACGAGCTGACCTATAGCCAAAGCTCTCAGGGCAACATACATAAAAGCAAAAACAGTGAAAATAAGTATAAAACAAAAATAATTATACAATTTTTATATAATAAAACACATTAAAAAGTATTGTTTTAAAAGCAAATGTAGCCATGTTGCCCATAAGAAAAGTTCCAAAATCCGTATTACTGTAATATCTTTATTAAGCCAACCATTTTTGCAGGGGATGATATTTTGGTTGGCCTAATAAAGTTATTACAGCAACATGGATTTTGGAATTTTAAAAGCAGCACCTATAAACACCAACCTGGAATAAACCTTACTGAACACAGTGGAACTTACTTACAAGTAAACAAGCATAGAATCATAGAATAGTGGGGTTGGAAGGGGCCAACAAGCCCATCGAGTCCAACCCCCTGCTCAATGCAGGAATCCAAGTCAGAGCATCCCTGACAGATGGCTGTCCAGCCTCGTCTTGAACGCCTCCAGTGTTGGAGAGCCTACCACCTCCCTAGGTAACTGGTTCCATTGTTGTATTGCTCTAACAGTCAGGAAGTCTTTCCTGATGTTCAGCCGGAATCTGGCTTCCTAGCATAGGATTGCTGTGCATAGTTATTATTTATATAGTGTCAGTGTAGATTGCACTTCACAGACTAACCAGGGCAAGAGGTGCTTGCCCCAAAGAGCATACAATTTACATTTCAGGGGGTGTACAGAGGGAGTAGAGGAATAGCAAAAACAAGATTAACAGGAGATACACGTGTCTAATATTTGGTGTGGTTTTGATTGGGCTGAGAATTAAGAAAGTGGCTTTTCCAGAGGAATTTGAAGGAAGAGCGTTGCTACCATGTAGGTATCTCCCACGAGGGAGTTCCAGAGCAGCAAGGGTATCAGGACAAATAGTGTAAAGAAGTTTATTTCCAAATCACCTACTCCAAGGCACAAACTGAAAGTGAGTCTAAAAAAGCCTAACACGATTTCATATTACAGTCATAAATGGCATAATACAGTAGTAGTTCAAATATTCACCATTAACTTTCACTAGATGCCCATTCACCTGCATAACGCTATAAACAGAATGGGAGAAGTATTTCAAAACCTTATCATTCAAAATACAATGTATACAAAATCAAATAATAATAATAGTAATAATGCCAAACAGTACAGCTATTTTTGTACAGTTACTTGCACAGCCAACTGTTTTGCTTGTTGTCTTGATTTTGAAAGCCAGTTATTTGTACAATTTCTTCCACTTACACATATCACAAAGCTTTCAGTAAAAGAGGTGGGGGGAGGCCATAAAGCACTCAGTTCATTGCAAAGTTGAATAACACTTTCTGATAGATGGCAACACTGCATGCAAAACATTTCACAAGATGCATAGCTAGGTATTTGGTGGAAGCATTTTTATAGTCTCAATAATTTGATGGCCTCAGTGGAAAAAAAATGTGTTTTTATATACAGCTTTATAAAACCCTGGAAATGCCTTTGCAATTTCTGCTTATAGAAAGTATTAATATTCATAGAGAGTTTGTTGTTAATTAAAGCACCCAGCCTCACCGGAGCAACTCAATTTAGACATGCAGCAAGGTCCTCTAAGAAGTCTGTACCACCTCCGGGGATTGTTTGAAAGCTTCCCCCCATTACACTTCCTGACGTGTGCTGAGCTGATGTGACAGGAAGAGGGCATTCTCTCTCCAAAAATAAAGGGAAACTTTGCACACTTGGTTGTTAAGATACATACTTACAACTTCTCAGTTGTACACCTAAACATACAAAGCTACAAATACATGTTTGCAAACTAGCATATCATACAGCCACACTAATCACGGAACCAAGATTGACTGGAGCTCCTTGTCAGTGGTACACTTCACAGCAAACCCAGACTTGATGCAGTGAGATGTGAAATGATCCGAAGCATGAACTGTTTTAGAAGCAGGGAATGAACACAAGCACCAACCAGCAAACTTGCAAATGTGTCAAAAAATTTCCATTTGAGGAGTTCAACGTTTTCTACTATTTAACCATACAACTGAGGGAATCTCAAGAGTCACCCCACTAACCACTTTCCCCTACCCATGGGCAGTAACATAAAACTCGATGTTTATCTAAAATTAAGATTCACACTAACTGTAACCATTGCTGCCATCCCCAAGAATATGGGATATATTGATCTTGCTTAGTTATCATCAAAGAACCAGAGAGTTGGAAGAGGCCATTTAGGTCATCGAGCCCAACCCCTTTCTCGGTGCAGGGATCCAGTTTAAAGCATCCCTGACAGATGGCTGTCCAGTCTCTGCTTCAAAACCTCCAGCAACGAAGAGCCCACCACCTCCCTGGGCAGTTGGTTCTACTGACTGACCGCTCTGACTCGCCAGACATTTTTTCCTGATGTTTGACCAAAATGTGCCATCCTTGTAACTTCAGCCCATTTCGGGTCCTACAGTATTAGATGGTTGCGGAAGTCTTCTGAGTGACAACCCTTTAAGTAGGTAGAAAGTACTATCATATTCCTCTCCGTCTTTTCTTCTCAAAGCTAAAGATACCAAGTTTCTTCCATCTGTCCTCGTAGAACTTAGTTTCTGGTCCCCTGATCACCTTTGTCACCCTTCTTGGAACTCATTCCAGTTTATCTGAATCCTCCTTAAGGTGTGGTGTCCAGGACTGGATGCAGTATTCGAGGTGAGGTCTGACTAGTACAGAGTAGAATGGAACGACTACTTCCTGTGGTTTAGAAACTATACTTCTATTGATTGAACCTAAAATCGCATTTTCCTTTTTTGCAGCCACATCACACTACTGACTCATATTCCGCTTGTGATCAACTACAACTTGCTCCCCATGCTTACTCCGAAACAACCCCCACCCAGGCCAGGGGAGCTTAATTACCAATGTTTGGGGCTGCAACACGAAATTCTCCATTTAAGCTGCTATTATGAACAAATGTTGTATGTAGCTCTGCATGAGCGGGTCTAAAACTGCCACAGCAAGGAAGTTCTCATGGTGGGAGGTAACTCCTTCTGGACAACAAAGGTAAGTGTAGACACAACCACAGTCGCAAAGAGGGGGCTTGACAGTAACGTTCAAACATGCAAAGATTCTCCATTAAAAAGGGAAACAAAAGGCCACACAAGGAACAAGGAGCCCAAGATGTTAGCTAACTATCACAAACATTCAACATGCCCAGAAGCCATGACATAACATCCTTTATGATGCAAGTTTTCTAAGCAGCAAGTCCATAATATGGTAAACAGCTGCAGTTCTCCAGCCTATTATATGTGTGATGCTCCAGTTATCATGTAGCTTCCTATTTCAAAACAGAAATTCCACTGTGCCGGCATACCATCTCTCATGTAGCTTAAAATGTGCACATGTCAAAGGATACTTACTACATGAGCAACAGTTCTCTTCACTCCAGCCTGTGGTTTACAGGCAACATCAGCCTATCTGACATGACTCACAACCTGACGAGCTGGTCTCTTGCTAGAGACCAGCTCTCCCCTTTACAGCAAAGGATTTTCCTGCACTTTGGATGGGGTTTCAAGCTGTAAATAATAAGACGTCATTCTTAGAAGCTTACACACCTTATTCTCCAAGACTGAGGCACTATTTTGTTTTCCATAGAAGTACGTTGCTTATTTCCCTAATAAAACTCTAATTTGTCCATGAACCTTTGTCTTATTTGGTTTTACCACAGATATGGTCCCCTCAAAAGGACGCAGAGCACTGTAACAACCAAAATGTATTTGTCTGCTACCCTTGAAGCAGCTGTCTGCTACTGTATTTTTTGTGCTTTCAATGCAGAATTTCAAAATACAGTGGGACACAGGCAAATTAACACAAAACAGTCTTCAGGAAAATCACCCCCTCCCCATAATTACCCAAGCACACATTTCCAAATCCACTCCCAAAATATTCCCCTCCCCATGGAGGGCCAAGAAGTAAATATACCCAGAATGAAAAGCCTGCTATCAAATTATCAGCCAAAAGGAAAGTTACAGGATTTCAGGGGGAGGGGCTGTTCTGTTTTGAGAAAAAGTAATGTATACCTTGTTTAAAAGGAATGTATACCTTGTTAACTTGAGTAAAGACCACAGAGGGGGAGGCACTGAACATCTTTACAGAGATGCCCATATATTGTCCCAAGGCTGTATCAGAAAGGCATATTTGGAGGGCAGGGGGGTTCCCCTGCAAACCCAGTAAAAATCCAAGCAAGCTTATACAAACCAGAAGGGCAGGACAGCTCTAATGCAGCCTTCCCAAATGGGGTGACCTCCAGATGTTTTGGACCCCAACTGATGTTTTCATCCCTGTCCATTGGCCATGCCAGCTGGGGTTAATGGGAGCTATAGTCCAAAACATCTGGAGGGTGGCACGCTGAGGAAGGCTGCTGTAGTAAACTGCATGCTCAGGAACAACACACCACTACAGTCCTAGGCAAACTGTAATTATGCTCAACATCTCACTCTATGCGCATGCTGGATGAGCGATTTCAGTCACTGGGGTGCTTTATAGCATCCTTCTCCCCTTACAATAATGAGATATTCTACATGGACAACTTTTCTGGAAGTCTAGCCAGGATCTTGTCATTTCTGTGCAAAATGTGATCTGCATAATGAGAATCGTGGCAAAGGAATATATTTTCCAATCAAATAAAGCTCCCCGTTTAAAATTATTAACGAATATATAAGTTAGAGGAGACGACTTTCAGCTAAAAAGAGGAAGAAGAGAGATAAAATGCAGGACATGTTTTAATAGCAAAACTCCATTCCTACTAATATGCATGTGGAGTCCATGATTTTTGTTTAGCTTTTTTTCTTCCCTCCCTTCTCTCCCTCCCTCTTGGGCCTGGAGTAGCTAGAAAGCCTGGGGCTGGATTTCAAGGCTTTGCAGTAACCACGGCCAACGGAGAGAGGGGAAGAAACTTGCACGATGCGGGGAGGAAATGAGAGAAGGCAGGCTTTCTTCTCAACGTCGGTGCGCGTTTGTCAAAGCCCAAATCTTTTACCGACGTAACTCACTGTTGCACGCAACACGGAACAATCGTACAACTCCGTGCAACAACTGGAACTAGAAAGATGCGTCGCTTTCCTCCCCCGTTAGAAGTGACACCTAACCAGCCTCGTCGTGCCTGCGACCTTGTGCAGAGACGGCGAGCGCGATCGTAACAGCCCCCCGCCCGCCGTCCTGTCCTCCTCGGAAGAAACGCACGATCGGGGGCGCACGATCGGGGGAAGTCTTTGGAAAGGGGGAAGTTACGGCCCCGGTTCCCAAAACGGGAACAACAAAGAGTTCAGGCCCCTCCGAGGCGCACGCGACTCTCGGCAACTGTGCGTCTCCCTCTCGCCACCGCCGAGCTCCCAAAGAAATCTCAGCTCGCCCCAGACGGGAGGCACAAAAGAGAGAAGGAGCCATGTTCGCACCCAGCGCCCAAACTCGGAGGCGCCTGGTTTCCTCGCACCCGCGCGCTGCCTGCCTGCCTCTCTCCTGGATCCGCCGCCGGGAACGCTGCAAGAGCTTCGGTGGCGCTTGAAAGTTTACACCCGGGGGGGGGGGGGGGGAGAGACCTAAACTAAAGGCGAGAGGAAGCGACCGCGGATCCCTTCCATGCTGCCTTTGGGATCTTTCTAGGCGCGACCCCAGAGGTTTCCAACCCTGGGGGGAGGGGTCCCACCGCCGCCCCCTTGCTCGTCTCCCTTCGTAGCGGCTCCACATCAGCCTCCACTTTTCCTCTCTTTCTGCCTCCCTCCCCTTTCCAGGAAGCGCCATATTGATCCCAAGCGCCCTCTCTCTCCTCCTGCAGCTGCTGCGCTGCCTTCGCCTCGACCCCATCTCGCTCCTCTCCGCCTCACCTCGCCCAGGTTCTCCCCCCACCCAGCCGTCGCCTGCCGTTCATCTCCCCCCCCCCCCGCTCCGGCCCCTCGCAGCGCCACGCTCACCTTGGCGATCGCCTTCCTATACCTGGTCACCGCTTGCTCGATCAGGCTGAAAACTTTCATGTTGCCGTCCCCGCAGGGCACGACCACCCGGGTCCGGCCGAAGCACACGGTGACTTTCATCCTCCCTGCGAGCGCGCCTTCGTCCCGGCCACGATCCTGCGCTCGCCAGCCAAGCGGGCTCCCCGCAAGCCTGCCGCCGCCCAGAGCCCGCGACCGGCAGCGTGGAGGGCGAGCGGCGCTCGGCTGGGCTCGGCTCGCCTTTGGCGCTCCCCCCGCGGCCACCAGCGCCAAGCGGGAGCCCGGCCCGAGGGCGGGCGGCTGGCTGAGCCTGCGGCTACCAAGCCGGCGGAGTCCCGCCGCTGCGCTAGGGGGGAGGATCGGGCGGCCGCTCACATGCTGCGGGCCGGGGGGAGGAGGAAGGCGCCAGCGCTATGCACGCCTGCTCGCTGCTCGCCCGCTCCCTTCCCGGCGCGCCCGCCGCTGCCTCTGGCCACCTGTTCGGTGTCTCCTCCTGCGCGCAGCCACGCGGCGGCTCTCGTTCCCTCGGCCCTCCGTCCTCCTCACGCCTGCGGCAGGGGAAGGGCCGGGCTGTCTCCCCGCCAAGGCTGCGCGGGGCACTGCCTTTCCCGAGCCTCTGTCTTTCTCCCCCCCGCCCCCCGCCGTTAAGGGGCAGGAACTGCGGCTCCAGGCTCTCCGCTGAGCTGCCAGCTCCGGTCTCTTGGGGACTTAGGAGCTTTATCCGCCGCGAATGTCTTTCTTTCTCGCACCGCCTCTCCAGTTTGTCCCTCTCCTGTTTGCGTTTTGCTCTCCTGCTTCCAGGTTCATTCCGTAGCCCTTTGGTCTGGCAAACCATTTTGGGTAGTAGCCAATGTGGGTGCTGCGTAGAGTAGGCCCATTGAAACGAACAGGTGTACCCACTTGAAATGTGACTCAGTCACAACAGACGTAACATTGATTTCAATTGTTCTACTCTGTATAGGACTCACATTGAATGCTACCCTTCCGTCATTCCTAGAGCAGGGATGGGGATCGTGTGGCCGTCCAGACGTGGTTGGACTGCAACTCCCATCAGCCCTCACCAGTGGCTAGGCTGATAGGCGTTGCAGTCCAACCACATCTGGAGAGTAATCGTCCTCTCAGACTCAGTCAAATTTGTAAAAGACATACATAGCTTCTGCTTGCAGGTTTGCCATCTGCAAACATACCCAGTCCAGTAAGACTGTAAGTAGTATTAGCAGGGGAAGAAGGCTGCTGTCCTACGCACACTTTAATGTGAGGAAATGGCAAAGTAGGTCCCACCGTGGTCAGTGAGGCATATACTCCCTAGTAAGTGGGTTTAAGATTTCAGGTTTATAGTGCAATCCTATACATGTCTACTCAGAAGTACATCCCATTGAATTCAATCTGACTTACTCCCAGGTAAGTGTGTGTGGGATTGCAACCTCAGGGGAACGGGAGCATGCATGAGCTTTGCAGAGGAGTTCAGTGGTTAGACAAAATGGAGAGCCTAATGGAAGAGCTCAGCTTCTCCCTGCAAGATAAGACTAAAAAGAGAATTTAAGTTAAAAACTTACCAAGACTTAGATTTTCAGGCCTAAATTAACATTCTTTCCCTTTCTTTAAATTTTTTAGTTTATGAAATATTACACACAGCAATTATATACTTCAAATGTAAAGGTACACAACTTAAGTTTGAAAAGAAGTCCTAAACTGAATCAAAGATGCTGGGGGTTTGGTGGAAACTCCCTAAGCCAAAAGCACAAAGATTACTCAAAAGGATTTGTGGCTTAATTTGCTTCACATGTTCCAGGGTCAAGAACTGATATTAAGGCTGCAACCTTATTCACAGTTACTTAAGAGTAAGCCCCATTGAACTCAGTGGGGCTTACTTCTGAGCATACAAAGGATTGTGCCATAATGCTGCAATCCAGTTGGATGCTTTCCTGGGAGTAAGCCACACTGAAAACAGTAGGACTTCCTTCTGAGTAAACATGCATAAGATTGCTATGTAAAAACAGGTTCCTGGAGCTAAATCTCTGAGCCCTAGATTAAATTAAGCCTGGCCTATAGTTGTACCATCTGTTCCTCTCGCAAGGCAGCCTTACTGCTGTTAAAGGCTAGTCAATTTCCCTTGTCGCTTGTGAACTTGAGGCTTTCACTAGGCACTTTGCTTTTCTTTTTAGTCAGGTGGTTTATCTCTCCTTGATGCTACCACATCTTAATTCCAGTTCTCAGCCGAGGAGGTATTGTAAAACTGCATTACTGCCCAGGAAGAGAAGGAAGGTAAAGCTTTGCATAAGATGTAAAATCAGACCCAGAGCTCCATTGCGAAGTTTGTTTCCTTTGCAAGTCAAGACACACAGGGGACCTCGAAGGCACAAGCACGAGAGCAATCAAAGCCAGTTTATACAATCAGCAAAATCAAGAGATAAAGAAGCAGCCTGATCCAGTTAGCGGATGAGTGTGCACAGGATTGCAGCAGCCTTGCACGCCCCAACTTGCAGCTCCAGCAACTGAACGTAACTGTGTGTGCCGTTCTCTGTTCTGATGACTGAACCAAATGACATTTGTATCCATTTGCTCAAACATTAGCATTTGAATTGTAACCACCTTTTCTTCTTTGAGAACATACTGCCTGTCTAATGATAGACAGTGCACTCAGGTCTGGCATCAAGAGTAGGCATGGTTGGGCATCTGCTGAGGGCCCACACTCCAACAGGGGCCCACCAATAAGAGCGCTCTGGAGTTGCGCCTCCTTCACTGCAACCAGCTTCTTCACCTGTGTCTTGCTCTGGCCCAGATAACAGAGGGGGTGGGGGGGAGGAGGAGCAGTAGATGCCACTGCCTATTTGCTCACTGGCTCTCTTCCTGTCAAGCAAACAAGTGGTAGCAATGATGAGAAACAGGATGCGGCACAAGAGCAGCTGGTGACAATGGTGGTGAGAAGGGGGGGGCATTGAGAGTGTCTCACACATGCCATAGTGAGTGGACATGTTACACGTTTTCCTACAATATATTTCTTTCTGGAATGTTTAGAAATTGCTGTACATCTGGAATAAACCTGGGGTTTAAAAACATGAGAAGAGGTGTGCTGAATCATCCCAAAGTCCAGCATTCTATTCCCATAGCGGACAATCAGATGCTTATGAGAAGCCCACAAGCAGGACATGAGTGCAATAGCATCCTCCTGGTCATGCCCACCCCAGCAACTAGTATTGAGAGGCTTGCTGCCTCTGACACTGGAGGTATTATATAGCCATCATGACTAGTAGCCCTTAATAGGCATTATCCTCCATGAATTAGTTTAATCCCCTTCAAACGCCACCCAAATTGGTGATCATCAAGATATCGTATGGCAGCAAATTCCGTAGTTTAACTATGCACTTTGTGAAGAAGTACTTTTTATCTGTCCTGAATCTTCCAGTAATCAGCTTCATGGAATGCTCTGGGTATTAGTCAGGGGCATTGTTAGGTTCTGAAAAGATCTGGGGCACAGGCCCATAACACAAATTTGCATGCATATATATATATATATATATATATACACACACACACACACACACGAGTCTAAGTGCACCTCTAATATATGTGTGTGCGTGTGCGCTGAAAACGGGGTGTTCCTGGGGGCGTTCTGAGGTGGGGAAGGTGGAAATGCCAGTACGACACATCCTACGAAATCGGCTGTCTAGCTGCAAATGCAGGGCAGTTGAAGTGTGGTGGGGATGATCCCCTCTATGCTTCTCTTGCCCTGCATTTAATAGGATTGCACCCTAAAATGATCAAGGGGCTGGAGCAATTCCCCTATGAGGAAAAGTTACAACATCTGGGGCTGTTTAGTTTAGAAAAAAGGGTAAACATGATAGAGGTGTACAAAATTAGGCATGGTGAGTAGAAAGTGGATAGGAAGACATTTTTCTCCCTCTGTCATAATACTAGAACCAGGGGCGTTGTTATAAGAGGCCACCTGGACATGGGCCTTGGATCTTTTGAGCTGTCCTAATTGTCATTTTTTAATATATTTAATATATATATTTTAAATATATTTAATATATATTTTCCCATCGACTTGCACTGAAAAACAGAAACAGCCATACCTTTTTTTAGTTTGTATGATAAATACATGACATTGGGAGATCTGGTAGCCCCCATGGAGCTGATTGAACCTGCCCATTTTCAGGCAGTAAGGTCCACTGGCTTTTATGCTAGTCACAGGTAAAATTTGCTTTTTTCAAGAAAATGTGTCAAAGCAAAGAGCTATATATTTTTTTGTGCTTCCACATACATGCATGGAATTTGGGGACCTAGCAGCCCCTATGGAGCTGACTGAACCTGCCAAATTTCAGACAGTTAGGTCCAGTGGCTTTTGTGCTAGCCATGCATAAAGTTTCCTTTTCTCAAAGACTAAAAAAGTAACAACTGCCAAGCCACTCAGGCGATTAGAGATTTATATGCTGATGGGGTCTAAACTGGCAGTGACTGACCAAGGAAGAGGTCTTGTGGTTGTAGTGGACAGCTCAATGAAAATATCAGCTGAAAATATCAGCCTAGTATGTGAGGCAGCATGGGGTGGGGAGATCGGTTCTCGGGGAACCAACCTTGGAGCACGGGCTCCAAGGTCATTTCCTGGAAACCAACGTATCCTATGGTTGTCTAGCCACTGACTAGCAGCCATAGGATTGCACCCTTAGTTGCCTTTTTCTGCACTTTTTCCAGCTCTACAATATCCTTTTTTAGGTGCAGTGACCAGAATGGTACACAGTATTACAAGTGTGGTTGCACCATAGATTTGTATAGAGGCATTATAATATTTGCAGTTTTGATTTTTATCCCTTTTTTAATGATCCCCAACATGGAATTTGTACCTTTTTTTTTCTTTTTTACAGCAGCTGCACACTAGGCTGATATTTTCAGCTGATATTTTCATTGAGCTGTCCACTACAACCGCAAGATCTCTTCCTTTGTCATTCACTGCCAGTTTAGACCCCATCAGCATATAAATGGTTTCACTTTACACTTGTTTACACTGAACTTAATCTGCAATGTTAATGCCCATCCCCCACCCTTGCAGAGATCCTTTTAGAGCTCTTCACAATCCCTTTTTGTTTTAACCACCCTACATAACTGGGTGTCATCAGCAAACTTGGCCACCCCACTGCTCTCTCAGAACTCCAGTTCACTTATGAACAAGTTGAAAAACATTGGTCCCAATAGAGATCCTTGTGGGACCTCACTATTTACATCCCTCCATTGGGACATTTTACCATTTATTCCTACTCTCTGCTTTCTGTTCTTTAACCAGTTACTGATCCATAAGGACCTCTCCTCTTATTCCACAACTGCTAAGTTTGCTCAGGAGTTTTTGATGAGAGACTTTGTCAAAAGCCTTTTGGAAGTCCAAGTAAACAGTGTCTACTGGATCACCCCTGTCCATGTGTTTACTGACAGTCTCAAAGAAGTTTAAAAGGTTAGTGAGGCAGAACATACCTTTGTGGAAGCCATGTTTATTCTTTTTTAACGAGACTTGTCCTTCTATATGCTTGATACTTTTATCTTTAACTAATGCTTTCCATCAACTTACCTAGAGCAGACATTAAGCTAACTGGCCTGTAAGGGACATGTTACATATTTTAGCTAGAAGATCAGTGATTTCACACTGAAGTTCTTTAAGAACTCTCAAGATGGATACCATCGAGACCTAGTGATTTGTTTCAGTTTGTCAAAAAGGTCTAGAACTTCATCCCTGGTCAGCACTATTTGCCTCAGTTCCTCAGACTCTGTTCAGGCACAAGCATCCATCTTTTCGGTAGTGAAGACAGATGAAAATAATTAATTCCGCTTCCCTGCTATCTCCTTATCCTCCTTTAGTACTCCCTTAACTCCGTTGCCATTCAATAGTCCAACCGCCCCCCCTGGCCTGTTTTCTGCTTCTGATGTATTTAAATAATTTGTTATTGTTGGTCTTAATGTTATTAGTGATATGCTCCTTCAAATCCTTTTTTGCATCTCTTATTGCCTGCTTGCACTTCTTTCCTGCAAGTTTGTGTTCTGCTTTGTTCTTCTCATTTGGCCAACATTTCCATTTTCTGAAGGAAGCCTTCTTTTGTCTAACAGCTTCCTTGACACTGCCCTTCAAGGAATGTGGCTTTCAGGTTCACATTCGTATGTAGCCACAAAGTTTGCAGTCCATTAGGTCTCTGCTCTCCATCTGTAAAATGGGATGTATAATGGTCAGCTTCACATAATGTATATGAGGAAGCAAGATATTTACAGTGCAATGCAATACATGCTTACTCAGTAATAAATCCCATTGCATTCCCATTGTATTCAGTGAAGCTTACTCCTACATAAGTGTGTATAGGACTGCAGCCTTACAGAGGAATCTTATACATGTTTATTCAGAAGTAAGTCCCACTGTGTTCAGTGGGGCTTATTTCCAGGTAAGTGTGATAATCAGACTGCATCCTTAGGCTGAAATCCTGAAATTACTAAGGAGGGAGCAAGTCCCACTGAATACAGTGGAGCTTACTCCTGAGCAAGCATGCTTAGGATTGTACTATCAAAGTACTCCCTATGTTGAAGAGTACCACATGAGTACTTTTTTGGTTGTTTTTACAATTTTATCTTTAGAAAAGATCAGGAAAAAGAACCAGAAGATAAAATATGCTGTTTGGCCATGTATTGAACTATTTTTTCCTACTTCCACCAAATATGGAAACTTTTAACTTACACTTATTCTATTTATCTTATTGCAGATCACCTTGAGTTGTATCCAATGTTAGTCATACTTAGAGCAGACCCATTGAAATTAATGTGAGTGGAGTAGGGCTTAACATTGGATAGAATCCCTTGGGTAAAATCCAGCATAATTCCTACTTCTTAGAGTGGAACCATTGAAATTATTAACTTAAATCCCATTTATTTCAATGACTCTTCTCTAAGTAGGACTTATGTTGGATTTTACCCCTTGAGTTCAGGTGTGTGTGTTTTTCTGCAGGAAGGTGACCAACAAATTAAATAAATAAATAATACATGTATCTCCCCTCCACCACCCAATGAACTTGAAAGTAAATACATACTGGGAGCTAACAAAATAAGATTCTAAAGAGGAACTACTGTCAATGGAGAGAGAACATTTCAGTTCTAAAATTTGTTACAAAAGGGTTAGTTCCATTGATTTCAGTGGAACATGTAGTTTAAGTGGAACTTAAGCCTGCTATTTTTAGTGGCTCATGCAATAAGTCATCTTGGAACCCTATGAAACTTGTCAAAGTGATGTTGACATTTCTGAGAACTGTATTCCTCATTCCTACAATGGAGTATGCCCAGTTTTGGTTATGCATTTTGAAGTTCATAGGTGAGTGGGTAAGAAAGGAGGGGGAAGTTGCTGGTGTGTCTGTTGCTCTGAACCAGGTTAAATCTCTATTTAAAAGGGGTGGTGGAATCAGAGTATACAGAGTATACTTTTAGGAGATGAAACCCATGTTATTTATTCTAAATGAAATATATTCTTATGAGAATATGTAATGTAATTCATAGTCTGGACTGCATCTTGGGATTTTGTACTATGCAGTTAAATAATTTCCTAATTAAAGTGGTATACCCCAACGCTGTAAATAATGTGTAGATGGTTGACTTCGGCACTATCAGACTTGAGCAATGGCTACAAGACGGATGCAGATATTGAGAGAAAAGCTTCCTACATGGAAATACTTGATTTCCAAGGGACCTTGTCCACAAGGATTGCATCCATAAGGTTTGTTGCCTTCGTTTTCCTCTTTTCAACCACTGCTTATGAGATATTCACAGCCCTTGAACTTCTTATTCCAGAACAAATCATTGACTTCAGGGGAACTGTTGTGGCTGTGACTGAGAATCAATAATGTACATAGTGGTTTACAGCATAAGTTAAAAAGATATGTCACTGCCCCAGGGAGCTTACAATCAAATATATTTATTACTTTTTCTTCTTTATGGCATTTTTATCCTGCTGTTTCTCCAAGGAGCTCAGGATAGCAAGGATTAGTGATGGGGAACCTATGACCCTGCAGATGTTGTTGGACTCCAACTCCCATCAGCCCCAGTCAGCATGACCAATGGTTGTAGTCCAACAACACCTGGAGGGCTGCAGGTTCCCCATCCTAGCATAGAAGGTTCCCCTCTCTTTCCTTTATCCTTGCAGCAGAGAGGTAGCAACTGGCCCCTGGTCACCCAGTGAGCTTCATGAGTGGGAATTTGAACCTGGATTTTTCTTGACCTAGGAGGGGATGACTGTGAACAAGTGCTATTAGTCACACTTGGACAACATTGTAGTTGCAAGTGAAGATGAGGGAATAAAGGTTTCATGGAGAAAGTTCCATAGTAAGCAGCTTGGGAATTTTTACTCGCATCTTATACAGTGAGCAGGAAACCGATTAAATTTTAGGATATGTTAGAGGTAACTTAGCTTCTTCTCTTCTTTCTGCTCTGCTGCAAACACTTGCCAGTGTTGGATCACCTGCCACTGGTGCCCAACTGGGCTTAGCCACAGAACACACTCTGAATGCCAAGAATACTTGACCCTGACACATATCAAGTAACAGTGATTAAGATGTTCCTTTTGTGCAGTAAATTTCAAACTCTTCAGACCCAGGGTCTAGTTTGAACTACAACCTGCACGGTGGGATCCACTGTCAACTTTTTAACCAAATATATCAATTTTCCTGCTTCTGTATGAAGGTTGACCAGTTGCCAATGAGGACTGAGTTCCTTTTCCATTTAATTGTTGCATCCATTTAATTGTTGCATGGAAGAGGGGGTTTGGGCAGATGTGGCTTGTCACACAGAGAACTATGTGATGCTTTGGCAACTATTGAAGGCACTTCCTTTGCATTTGGTTACTCTCTCTTTGTCTCAAAATAAACCCACCCCTAAACAAAAAGGAAAATGGCTGTGACCCCATGGTGGCCAAATGCAAAAGAGGCAGGCTGCACGTGCTGAAATTTCCTCTTCTACACAATGTTTAAAGGTGCAGGAGCCCTGTCCTCTTTAACATCTGGCTCCCCTAGCTGTGACCCACTTTAGATAAGAGGATGCAGCCTGCTTGGCGGTCCTGATCCACCAGTTAAAGACCAATACATTTCCCTTACCCAGTGAGAAATACCCTTGGCCTGCAAGCTTGACGAGTAAGAAGAAGACCAAGAGAAGCTGATGCTTCAAGGCATGTTTGAACCATAGCACTGCCCTGTTTAGAAATTAGAAGCAGGATGAGACCAGTGGTGTAGTGGGGTCAGGGCTCACAGCTGCAAAGCACTAGGATGTTTTGGTTAGCAGGGATCATGATGTCATCTGCCACCCCCCTCCGTCTTCCCTGTTCGCTCTGACCTTAGCTGCAATCCTCAAAGTAGCTGGGGGTGGGGATGAAATGGATTTTCCCAGCAGAAATCTAGTGTTGTGAGGTATCCCTGATATAATGCAAAGTCTTTTGGGGTGGCTTGGTCTTGAATGGACAATTAAGACCCATTTGCTTTATGAGAGAAATTCATAGTACAGAAAGACATGGCTCAACACAGCTCTCTGCATTTTTGGATTCTCCTTTGGGTCATGGCTATGCGGACTTTTATGAGCACCTGGACTTCAAAATGTACCACTCCACCGCTGGACAAAAATGAATACCAGTTGGGGGAGAGGGGAGGGGAGAGTTTTGCCTTCAAGCTCTGCTTGTTGGCTTCATCTGATTGGCTACTGTGAGAAGCATGCTACTGGACTAAATTGACCTTTGGGCTAATCCATTAGGGCGCTTCTTACGTTCTTATGGTGCCAGGCCCCAACAAAAATTTCCCTTGCCTTCTGGTCCTGCATACATAACTGGGAACCACAGTCAGCAGACATGGTACCTCGGCAAGGTTGCCACACAGAATAAATGCGCTGTTTGCCTCAAAGGTGGACCAGCTATTCAAATCAATATTCAGCCTGATCCTGCACATGTATAATTAGAAGTCTGGCATTTTTCTCCCTCTCTCAAAATACTAGAACCTGGGGTCATCCTATGAAGCTGGTTGGTGGGAGATTCAGGACAGTTAAAAGGAACAGGGCATAGTTAAACTATGGAATTCGCTACCACAGGATGTAGCGATGGCCACCAATTTGGATGCCTTTAAAAGAGGGTTAGGCAAATTCATGGAGGAAAAGGCTATCAACGGCTACTAGTCTTGATGGCTATGTGCTACCTCCAGTACCAGAGGCAGTGAGCCTATGCACACCAGTTGCTGGGGAACATGGGTGGGAGGGTGCTGTTGTGCTCATGTCCTGCTTGTGGGTTCCTGGTCAACAGCTGGTTGGCCACTGTGTGAACACAATGCTGGACTAGATGGACCCTTGGTCTGATCCAGCAGGGCTCTCCATATGTTCTTATGTGTTCAATGGGACTTATTACCAAGTAAATGTAGATGGGATTGTAGCCTTACAACAGGGGTGAAGAAGCTCTTTCAGTCCAAGTGCTGAATTCCATTTCAGAGAAGCTCTCAAGGCTGCATTCGAGTGGTGAGTGGAGTCAAAAGCAAAAGGAGCAGAGCCAAAATAACAAAAATGCCAGCCTATTTTAGCGTAAAGCTCTCACTGCCAGTAACTAAGCCTTAGGAGAGTATTTAAAACTTTTAGAATGGGGAAAAACTGCGCAAAAGCCAGGAAACCATCAAACGGTTGGGGGGAAGGGGGTGGGGCCAGGGAAAGAGGGCATGGCCATCTGGGGAACCAGATTGTGACCCCATGTGGGCCAAATGTGGCCCCCAAATCTGAGGTTCTGCACCGCTGCCTTACAAGGTGACTGTATCCATGTTTACATAGAGATAAATTCCATTCAATTCAATGGAGCTTATTCTCAGGGAAGCGTGCATAGGATTGTAGCCTTAGCTGGTTGCAATCCTGTGCGGTCAGTTGAAGGACACCAGTTTAAATTTAAGCCAAGGGTAATAAGATGTCAGCTGCCAAATTAGACCATATTCCCACCTGCACATATTGTCCATAATTTTCCTGCTGCATTAAATGGGAAGGAGAATAAGTAATACCTCATAAAAACAAAACATGGCATAAACAGTTCACAGCAGATGCTCCTAGAGTGAGCACGTGCATTCCTTGTTTTATGGCACTGGTTTATCACATTTGTTATTGAAAAACATATGGTTTTCCATTAACCTGCTGCTATTGTATTTCCAGTGATCATTGAAGTTGCTGAGAAATATGCTTAGCAGAGGAGAGGGGGATAAATCATCGTTGTTGTTGTTTAAAATGTTGCACAGGACCAGTAGCTAGAGGGAGGCAATGTAGTGTAGGACTGTGTCTTGAACAAATAAGTTTCACATTGGCATAGTAATATGCAGCTTTAAATGTCATTTGCCATATCCATTAACTTCTGGGGTGGCCAGATGCAAAGGAAGACAGGGTCCCTGCACCTCTCGTTTTTTGTGTAGAAGATGGAATTTCAGCAGCTGTAGGTTGTCATGCATCTGCTGAAATTCCCTGCTCGACACAAGCATGAAAGCTGGAGGGACCCTGTCCTTTTTTGCATCTGGCCAGCCTATTAACTACTGAAACATAACACTGAAACAAAGGTGAGAGGAATCTTTTTGGGCCCAAGGGCCAAACTGGCTCCTGGCAAGCACATCGGGAGCCACAGGTCAGCAGTGCGCAAACCACAGCCCAACGTGTGCATGGCCACTCTATTGCTTGCATGCAGCCCATGTGCTTGCCTAGGTAAACACACATGTACACTCCACATGGAAATGCAGCAAACTGCCCAGGGAGAGAGATAGACAGAGACCGACCGACCACATTCTCCCTCCATGGGCAGTTTGTTGCCTTTCAGTGCTGTGTGGTGACAATGAGAGCCCTTTCTCACTGAGCAGCACAGAACAGCTGATTGGAGATTACAGCTCAACAGCAGGAACTCAGCAGTGGGGAGAGGGCCAGGCCTGGGGGGAAGATGGCAGGCTGGATGGGGAAGCCTGGTGGGCCGGATCCAGTCCATGGGTCAGAGATTGCCTATGCCTATTGTAGCATATCCAAAATGTTTTTCTCTGTTGCAAAATTAATTACTTGTAAATAATACTACTGGTCAGAAGCAGCCTTTTAATTAGGCTGGGTATTTTCTACTGGACTCTACTGAGGGTGGGGTGGGTTGTGGGATATTGGTGGCTGCCAGTTTTATTGGTAGCAGCATGTTTACCATACCGTCTTCTTGATCCACTGAAAGCACAGGGACTTGAAGTTAGGCACAACTAACTCATTCCATTGACCGCGGTGGCTTAGTGGTTAAGACGCTGAAGTGCAGACTGGAAGGTCGGCAGGTCAGCAGTTCGAGACCCGAGTGCTGCGTGACGGAGTGAGCTCCCGTCTTCAGTCCCAGCTTCTGCCAACCTAGCAGTTCGAAAGCAAGAAATTGCAAGTAGATAAATAGGTACCGCCTCGGCGGGAAAGGTAACAGCGTTCCGTGCACCTCGGTGTTCAGTCATGCCGGCCACATGACCACGGAAGCGTCTTCGGACAGCGCTGGCTCTTCGGCTTAGAAACGGGGATGAGCACCGCACCCTAGAGTCGGACACGACTGGTTGGGGACACCTTTACCTTTTACCTTTTTAACTCGTTCCATTAATTTAAGTGGGATGGGCAACAGCATCTTTTGAATATTTACTAGGAAATAAGCCCTACTTTGTACATCAAGACCTATTCGGGAGCAAATTGCATAGGATTCCAGCTTTTGTTATGGATTAACTTTAGCTGGATTAGAATCCCTGCCTTCAGTAGGTTACTTATTCTTAATCCAGTTGTCTCATCATTTTACATGTCTTTTTTGGGGGGCGGGGAGGTAGAACCATTTAAACATTCATCATTTTCTTATAAACTGATAAACTAGATTTCCCTGTTTATTTGACTGAAAGCCAATTCTAGAGAACTCATGGGAATATTTTACACTTACAGAAGTAATCACACTGTCCAGCTCATGTGAATAAGGTTTTTAAGATCAGGCAGCCAAAGAATTACATTACTGCCAAATTTTAACCTAAAACGGGGGCCTTTGAAGATTGAACAAGTGCATATTTTTCAATACTTTGTGTTTATATGTTTTTGATTTTCAAACAGTCATCACACAGATGAATTTTTTTAAGGGATTAGCAAAAAGTAAGCCCATTTCTGAGAGTGTCCACAAAAGAAGTTAAATATAAAACATTCCTAACATAACAGATTACAGTAATCAGGGGTAAAAACTGGCAAGGATTACTGATTTATACAAATTAGAAATACTTCCCATGCACTTAATGGAACAACGCCCTGTTTCAGCGTGGGTGGCAAATATATATATACGTGTGCGTGTGAACTTTTTTCAGATGCAGATTTTTTTTTGCCATGGCTAATATGCTACAGGATATGACAAATCCCTCATTAACCAGAGAGCTACTGGGTAATTTCCATTCTGGGGCAATTACTGTGACTACAAAGAATGAGGCTTAAGGACCAGTTTTGTGCTATATATGAGCCTTCCCCAACCTGGTGCCGTCCAGATGTGTTGGCCATAGGTGGCTGGGGGATCATGGGAGTTGTAGTCCAACACATCTGGAGAACACCAGGTTGGGAAGGATGCCATATTTGTTTTTCTTTAACCATGAGTTAATGGGGGGGGGAGACCACTAGGAAATCAGGTTCCTTGCACAAACTCCCCCAAAATGAATGGACGTTTTGCTCCAAGTGTCCAAATGATAATCAGGTTGGCATTTGGAAGACCCTGGATCAATTTTGGCACAGCAAAGTCCTGTAACAGCTGGATTCTACCCCTGTTATTTGGTAGCAAGCCCCAGTGAATTAAATGGCACTTACTCCCACGTTAGGGGAGTAGGATTGCAGCCAGCAAACTGCAAAGGACTGCAAGGACAGGGTATTATAATTACCCTTTTACCAGTTGTGACCCACAAGCAGATACTGTTGCCTGCTCCTGAAAGACATAATTCTGGTACCTGCTTAGAAGCCAGCTGGCAGAGTATAGTGGAAAGTGGGAATGGTCAACCTGGTACCCTCCAGATGTTTTGGATTTCACCTTCCAGCCAGCAGGGCCAATGGTCATGCTGGGAGTTGTAGTCCAAAATACCTGGCTGAGAAAGGCTGTGGTAGACAGTTCCTAGGTAATGATAATTGGGGCAGAGCCAACAACAAATGCTCTGTCCATCTAAGGCAGGGGTGCAGAACCTCAGGTGTGGGGGCCACATCTGGCAAGCCAGGGGTTCCAATCTGGCCCTCTGGAGTCCTCCAGAAGGCCGCACCCCTTCCCCCCCAAAAATATTTGGTAGTTTCCCAGCTTTTTCACACAGAAGGTCCCAGGTTCAGCCCCTGGCATCTCCCGGTAAGGCTGGAAAAACTCCCTCCTGAAACCCTGGAGAGCCGCTGCCAGTCAGTGTCGACAGTGCTGGGCTAGATGGACCGGTGGTCTGACCCAGTATGAGGCAAATTCCTGTGTACTCTGATGAGCACTGGGACGTCATGGCTACATTTGGATGTCATGATGAACCATGGTGTAGTAGCACAGGGGTGCAGAACTTCAGGCCCATGGGCCAAATCCAGCCCTCCAGGGGTCTCCAGGTGGCATGCCCCCTTCTCCTGGCCCCACTTTTTCTCCCCAACTGCTGATCATTTGGTGGTTTCCCGGCATTTGCACAGTTTTTCCCCCATTCAAAATGTTGAAATACCTCTCCTAAGGCTTTGTTGCTGGTAGTAAGCGCTTCAAGCTAAAATATGCTGGTATTTCAGCTTCATCCCTTTTGCCTTTGGCCCTGCCACCCCCTGAAAAAGGTTCCTCCTGTGCAAGCACCGGGTCATTGCTGACCCCTAGAGGGGCACCGCTTGCGCTGGCATTTTCATGACAGACTATAGCGGGGTGGTTTGCCAGTGCCTTCCCCAATCATGACTACCTTTCCCGCATCAAGCTGGGTACTCATTTTACCGACCTCAGAAGGATGGAGGGCTGAGTCGACCTGAGCCGGCTACCCAAGACCCAGCTTCCGCTGGGATCGAACTCAGGTCGTGGGGAGAGTTTCGGTTTCAATACTCCTGCCTACCCACTGAAAAGCCCCCAAAAGCTTTTCTGAAATGGAATTCGGCCCTCAGGTGGAAGAGGTTCTGCACTCTTGATCCAAGGTGTACAGCTATTCCAGGTCTGTACTTAGAAGTCCCCTGCTACCAATCAATACAACCATCCATGACTCCAGTATGTCACAATCCAGGCTCCATCTGTGTCACAAACACAGAGTGGGAACTAGATGTTTGTTTGTTTAATTATTTCAGAAAATTTCTATGCCACTCTTCATTTCCTTAATAAAAAATCCCAAAGCAGTTCACAAAATAAAATACCATAAAACAAGTCAATAAAACAATAAAACAGGAATCAAACAATAAAACATACACTTAAAATAACCAGGATTAGCTGGCAATAGTAACAGCCAGGGAAACATATGCATCTTTTAAGTTGTTGACAGAAACACTCCACACTGGAGCCTGCCTGATCTCAATGGGGTGATATTCCACAAGTTCACAACTCAAGCACGTAGCAGCAGACTATACATCAAGCGACATGCAGAATACACGTATACGCAGCATGCTATTCGGCATTAATCATGCTGAAGTTCTTATAGGCAGAGTCAGCTCCAGGGCTTTGAGGACCCTTGGCCAAGACACCCTCAGCGGCCTTCCTCCCCCAGTGAATCTACCTTCTCACCACCATTGTCAGCAGCTGCTATTGCTCCTCATCTTCCTTGACATTACTGCTTGCTTGACAAGCAGAGACAGCGAGTGAGCAGGCAGTAGCATCTACTGCTCCTCCTTCTCATCACCACCATTGTTTGGGCCAGAGCAAGAGGCAGGTGAATAAGCACGTCAAAATAGTGCAGATAAGCAATGCCAGAAGCTGGGGTGTGGGCCCTGGGCAGGTGCCTAGCCATACCTGCCTTTGATGCCAGCCCTGATTATAGTTTCCAAAATGACCTAGAGTTGGATGCAGATTTAGTCATATTTACAGAAGACCCATTGAAATCAACAGAAATGTCAGCCATTATGAACCCAAGTCCCATTGATTTCAATAAGGCTACTCTAAATCTGTATCCAGTCCCTAATGCCAGAGCAGTGCTGTATCTGTTCACTTCCACCCCTTGCCTGTATCTGGGTGGACGGTTCCCCAGTAGTCTAGAATTCAGAACAAGCCATAGGTCATATTGTATCATCACCTCAGCTATAGTTATATAAATGAGGTAAAGCTAAACAACGATGTTTATTGATATTAATACATATATATTAATGCCAGCACAGATATTGAAGCTGGAGAATGAAGTGATTCACTGCTTGCTAGTGATATAAGAAATGTATTTAGAAGCCTGTTAAGCACACTGTGTTTCGTGTTGCAAACTGAGCATCTCAGAAAACCAGGATGAATTGCTTCATTTGCCACAGCAGCATTATGGCTTGTTGGATAAATAGCCTTAAGACTTGGGATGTTTGTTCTAATTAGGCTTTCCAGATGCTCTAGAGTTCTTCTCTGCTGGTGTAGCAATGTCAGGTGATTACTCCATTCTCAGATTTCAGTCCACAAAAATGACTTCTAAGTATTTGTGAGGCAGTTTCTTTTCTTTTAGTTGATTGGGAACTTCTGTTCGCATCTGGTTGGTGGTGATGGCTGATCAATTGTTTCTTAGATTGAGACGGTATTTCTCTCCTGTTATATTTGAAGTTATTTATTTTCATAATAAATATGGATCGAATTTTATATAACTATATGAAAGGGTCCAATATGGATGCTTTCCCTTCCAGAATGGGAGTGGGAAATCTTTTTTTCCCAAGGGCCTCATTCCCTCAAGGTTAATTTGCAGGGAGCCACATGCTAATGCTGGGTGGGGCCAGAACCCAAAGGGGGTGGGGCCAGAACCCAAAGGGGGTGGAACTAGAACCCAAAGGGAGGTGGGACCACCCCCTTTCTTGCTCTCTCTTTTTCCGAAGTTCTGAAGTGAGAGCTTTCAGAGGGCTTTTGAGATTAAGCCAAGAGCTGCAGGCTGCCCGCTTCTGTCCCAGAAGGCTGTGATAGCAAATGTGAAAGGGGAAAACCTGGCACCTGGTTTTAAGTCAACAGTGAAACTCCATACACTCACAATGGCTTGGAACAGTTGAGTGTTAATGTTAGCGAACCCTTTTCACTTTTAAAGAAGTTATGAATATATTCCACTAGCAAAAATGCCCACTGTTATGACTGAAGGGGTAGTTGTGGAGAGAGGAACAGTATGGCGCAGTAACCTAAGATAAGGTGGTGGAGGATCAAGCTGCTGCTGCTCCTTCAGCTTCTTTTCTCCTCCTCCTCCTCCTCCTCCAATGTGTCTGGGACTTTACAAAGTACAAGAGGACAGGTCCCTGCTCCAAGAAGTTTGCAGTCTAACATTTGACAGAGGGGTCAGCAAGAGAGGAAGGTGAGGGAGATAGAGGCAGTGGCAAATAGAGGAATGATGTGCATTTATTTCGATTACAGATATTTTGGCTTGGTTGTGATGGGATATGGGCACTAAGGGGCTGTTCCAAAGACTTAATGGAAAAGATGGGTTTTGCAGAGAGATATGAAGGTCCAGGACCAGCCCAATACATTTTGCTGCCTGAGGCCAAGAACAAAATGGCATCCCCTCCCATCCGTGTACAAAAGCCAGCTGGATGACAGTTCACTCTGTCTTCAACACTGGCAATGGGACAGCATTCTCCACTGCACCTGAAAGCAGCAGGCCAGCTTAGGGGTTTTCAGGGCAGGCTGTGTGGCACAAAGCCCTCTCCTCCAACACCTTACAGCCATCTCCAAGCATCTGCTGCCTGAAGCAATTGCTTCACTCTGCCTAACAGTAGGGCCAGTTCTGTGAATGGAGTACGAGAAGTGGTATCATGCAGGTGTTCAGAGAGGTGGTTCCTAGGCTAAGGGGGGGCAAGGGAGAAGGGGCAGAGGTATTTAAGACAATTTTATCTTGCATTCCCTCTAAAAAAAAATTGCTCAAAGTGGGCTCAAAGAGAGGTGCCATAGCTCAGTGGTAGAGTGCATGCTTTACATTCAGAAGGTCCCAGGTTCAATCCCCAACATCTCCAAGCAGGGCTGGAAAATTCCTGCCTGAAACCCTGGATTGCCACTGCCAGTCAGTGTCACCTTTACTGGTCTGACTCAATATAAAGTGACTTGCACAATCTAAAAAACAACATCTAATCATTAGAAGACACTAACAAGTTAAATGCAGCAGCAAACACCAACACCCCAAACAAAGAGTCAATAAATACAATTCTAGGGAGGAATGCTTTGGGCCAAGACTTTGTCCAGCCTCCCATCCTAACAGCCTGATAGGTCTTCTTCTGGAGCCCCAGCGTGCAGTCAACGCATAATGGCCCCTTTGGAGTCTCCACCCTTAGTGCACTCAGTACATTACAGAAAAAACTAAAAAGGGGGATTTCATTGTGTCTCGCTCAAACGTGCTTCTAAAATCTATCCAGATACTTTCTTTAGGTCAACAAAATCCTAGCTGCACATCATTTCCTGTGTAAATATTGGCTCCAAAGCAAAATTATCTTTTGCCCACAGAATTAACATATTGTTTCAAGTTGTAAAGACATGCCAATGTGGGCTGGACAGGCTAGAAATAACAATGAGTAAAATTCATTCCCAGAGGCATCACCAGGATTTATTTAGGGTCTTTCCAGATTAAGAATTCAGTACAATAATTGTGCAATTCCTGCTCAGTTATTGCTGCACAGGATCTAGTTCAAGTGTGGGCAGAAGGTAGGTCTTCAGATGTTTTCAGCTTCAACTCCCAGCATTCTTGATCATTGGCCATGCTGGCAGGGGCTTCTGGGAGCTGAAGTCAAAATATCTGGAGATCTACCTTCTGCCCACCTCTGACCTAGGTAAGCGTCCTCCAACATAGTGCCTATTTTTATGGTGAAAGCACATTTCCCCAGCACGCAGGAGACAAGATTGTGGCACTTGGGAAATGCAGTTCCTTTCCTACCTAATCCCTGCAGCTACTATATCAATTGCAACATCAAGCACAGTGTGGAATGTCACACACACCTATTGGTTAATGCCTGTGGCATCACTAGTGACAAACAATTCATCTGTTACCTTGTAACAGCCATTACATCAGGCTGTCACAAAGGGCCACTCGGTCAGCTCAGCTGGAATCCCACAAACTGTTGGCGTCTCCTCCTCCTGTTTTCCATTCCAACTGATTCTTCTAAGAGCTTTGTAACTAAAAACTAGCACCTAAGGGCATTTCCGCTCATTTCGGCGCTTGCCCCTGGAAGTGCTACATTGTGACCACCAGCAGTAGGGTTGGATCCAGCCTCTTGCCCAGAAGCACCCTTCCTTCCGGGTGTGTACACCGAGCCCTGCAGCTGTCACAATTCCCTTAGCCCCCACCTCACTTCAATGCCCAAACATACCCAGACGAGAGGCTTCAGTCTACAGCTTTTAATCCATTACTTCACAGGGTCATACAGATGCAAATTCTCAGAGAAACGCTCCATCTATAAGGAATGCCTTCGGGGGATCCAAATGGACTTTATGAGAGCTGCCCGCCATTTGAAGAGGGAGGCAGTCTCGCTAGCCTAACTTAAGGGGGGGAGGTCCCTCTCTTCTCGTGAGGCCTCTAGGTGCAGCTTCTCACACAAGGCCAATCAGGTAGACTGTCTCAGTTCCGCCCCTGCCTTCTCTCTCTTTGCTCTGTGCCTGCGCCTGGCATCTATTAGGTCAATCTCCTATTTGCTGCTTCTCATGGGGGGGTAGGGTGAGGAAGGACCCTCAAGCTCGGCCATGTGTACGTTTGTAAGCTGCGAAGCAGGCCTACTCGTATCTGGACTAGCCTGGGAAAACACCTCCCCCATCTCTGATGGTTCTCCTTTAGAATCTGAACTGCTCTCCCACTCTTTGCGCTCAGAAACACCCCTGACAGCAGCCTTCATTTGCCAAGAAGTGGAGAACTGTGACCAAGGTTCAACCTCACACTTCTTTAGACCCATGTCCTTCCAGCTGGGAACCCCGAAGGTGGGAGAAAACAAGGCCGATAAGAAACATTAGGCCAGTTCGGACCACATGACAACTCATCCTGGATTAATTTAGCCTCAAACAGGAGCGGTGTGTGCCGGCCACCATTATGAATAGTGCCGGCCACCATTATGAATATGCAACACCTGGCCAGGCTTGTCCTGTCATTCAGGTGGACATTATTTGAGGGTTAAACAACGTTCACATAACCCCTGAGGGTTCCTTAACCCTTGAATAACCCTCTCCAGCAGGGTTTGCATGACACTACAAGCTATGACAACCCCCGCCCAGGGGTTGCACCTTCATAATTGTGGACAGCACACCAAGGGTTAATAAATGGTCTGTCCTGTCATTTGAACCAGGTCAATGAAAAATGAAAGAACTCTCTTGTCTTTTGCATTTTGTCACCCCATTGTATGTCCTATTATATAGATTTCTTTACTAAGTCCTTTCGCCATTTCTCTATTGCCTTCTTCTCTTCCCCCCACCCCATTCTGCCTTTTCAAACTCTAGTTGTAGCTCCTGGGATGCGCTACGAAAATGCAGTGAAATAGGAGATCCTTTTCTGCTGAGCTAAACCCTATATGACAGTATGTCATATACTGTAAATATGCCTGCATTTTATGGAGCAGAAGGAAGACATCTGACAATAAACAGAACAAGATAAGATTTCTGAAATACAATATTTATGTTGTGTGATTCAGCTTTTAAGTCCTGCCAGGTCTGCATTTTAAAATGTGCTCAAGTCAAGTTAGCAAGCCTTTTTTGCCAAATGTTTTTAAAATCTTGTTTCACACTTTTGTTGATATTTTGACACGGTAGCACACAATGGCTGCATTTGGACATCTGAATAAGCCATGGTTTAGCACGATGGAAAAGAGGCTAGCCTCCCACCACCACCACCACCACCTTATGAACTTCCTCCTCCTTTCTCCTCCTCCAGCATAGCGGCGAGAAGATTGGAAACTTCCACTTCCGTATTAACCACGGTTGCATGTGTCATCCAAGCCCTAAACTGCGGTTAATTGTAACTATGGTTAGCTGAAACAAGCCAGATTTAAGATTACCAACACTTTGTTAATTAAACAATGGAAGTGAAAGCTTCTGAATTTCTCATCGCTGCTGCCTCGGAGAAAAGGGTGATGGTGGAGCATCTGAGCCCAGGGTTCCCATTACACTAAACATCCTTCAGCCTGAGGAAATGCTCTTGAGGGCCGTATTCCAGTGATCGTTGGGGCTGAAGGAAAAATGGGGCAGGGGCAAAATACATAAAACGCCAATATGTTTTAGCTTAAAGCTCTTATTGCCAGCAACTAGGCCTTAGGAGAGGTATTTCAACCTTTTAGAATGAGGAAAAACTGTGCAAATGCTGGCAAACCGCCAAACAATCCATGGCTGGGGAGAAAAAATGGGGCCAGGAGAAGGGAGCATGGCCACCTGGAGAACCCCAGACAACCAGATTAGGAACACAGGTGGGCAGGATTTGGCCCATGGGCCTGAGGTACTGCACCCGTGCACTAATAAACCATGGTTTATTGTGACATCCAAATGCAGCCAGTCCATTGCAGCATTGATCACATTGCATAGGAAGATGCCTCATACCAAGTCAAACCATTGGTCCCTCCAGCCCAGTATTGTCAACACTGACTGGCAGTGGCTTTCCAAAGATTTTGGGAAGGAATTTGTCCAGCTCTACCTGGAGATGTCAGGGATTGAACCTGGCACCTTCTGTGTGCAAAGCATGAGCTATGGCCCTTTCTGACCACACCCATAAGACAGCTCTCCCCAAGATGGTGCCCCTGAGATGTGTCAGACCACATTCACACACCTATGGTGCACTTGGTGAAGTAGCTAATGATTCTGAAATTGTACGTTCAACCCGCTCCCAGGGTTGCCACAGGAGGTCTTCATGGCCCGTGTCTTTATGGGACTACCTATATGCTTAGAGCATTCTCTTCCAACCTGGTCCTTACAGATGTGTTGCCATCATCCCAGTAAGGCAGTTCTGCATGGTCCAGAAGGGTCCTTGAAAGGTACCAGAAATAGTAAATGAAGTTCTGCAGAAGCATTCCTCCTATGCAAGAACAGTAAACACCGCTGGCTGTACACAAGTACTGGGATGGCACTGATGTGAGTGCTGGTGAAAGGTGCCAAGCTGACTGTCTCAGAATGTGAATCTATATTGCTTTTCACTTTCGCCAGTTTTTTAACATTCCTCTAGGCTCAGCATCTCTCTGATTATAATGGCCGTTCAATGGTTCTGGAGTATTTGTATGCGCACTTGGTCCCTGAACTAGTTTCTCATTAATGCTGTTACTGGGGGTGTTCTGCCCACGCACATAAGTGTGCCCACACATGGGCTTGCTGATAAATGTATCAGAGCAAGACATGCATTTTCAGTATTTATTTACAAGCATTAGTAATGCCTGCAAGAAGAATGAAACCTAGTGCTATCTGAAGAAGCCAGATGAACTGGGCACATTGTCATTTTCTTTATAGTGAAGGATATACAATGCAACGCTCCTACTCTTCACTTGATGAGTTTTTAACAAATGCAGTCAAATCCTCACCATCCTCTCAGATTGTTCCTATAGGATGAGAAATCTATGCATTTTAGTTCAGAAGGCTGGGGGAATCATTGTATTGATCTTACACTATTAAAGGTATTTTTATGCATTGCATAAATATTAGTTACCATTGGAGCTCTCCTTTGAAGCTCATAGGTTGTTTTGTTTTTTAATGAAGGTCAGTCAACAAACATTTGCACTCCCAAATCAAGGGAAACAGTTTATTAGACAATTTCAGTCCACTGGGAAGCAATAGTAACCTCCTTAGTTTGCACAACACTTTGTTTCTGGGGATAGACTATGGATATTGTTTGGTACGTATTTAATAAACCATCAGCTTGTATTTAGGAAACATTCCCCTGCATTAGAAAAAAAAATATAAAGACCAAGTCTAACCATGCAATCCTGTGCATGTTTAGTCAGAAGACAGTGGGGCCTACTCACTAGTATGGGTGTTTAGGATTTCCTCCATGATATCTTGAATTCTTTTTATGGTTTGCTATGATTGTTACAATTTGATCATAAAGTTTGCTATGTGATGTTTTAACTGTTCTGTCCACAGTCTATTTTTACTCATATTTTCTTTTTATCATAGGTCATAACATGATGTCCAACTTGTTAACAATCAGTGGTGCAGTTAGGACAGGACCTTAGAGCCAAAGTCTCCAGCCCGGTAGCCAGGGCAGGGCAGGGCAGGGCAGGGCAGGGGGGGAATGACAACCCAGAGAATGGCAGGTGATGGAGTCAGTGGCAAACAGGTCCAGTATCAGTATCTGGCCCAGCATGGGTGTGCCAGGGTTAACAGGCCGGATGCTGGTTGCCACAGCATCTTGTCCTCATTATTCTGAAAACATTTTATCAGTGGTAGCTGGCTAGGCATGTACATAGTTACAGATGCTTTTTATTATTTTTACTTTAAAATATATTATTATTTTCTACAACAAAATTATGCTTATTCCTCATTAAATGTGTTTAGCATCAGGGCCCCAGAAGCAAACTCCATTTTATTCCTGTAGTCATTACAGTGCTACGTATTGCATCCCATTTATGGAATAAGCTTGCTAGAGAGGCTCGCCTGGCACCTACGTTGTGCTCTTTTCCGTGCCAGGTGATTACCTTTTTTATTTTCCCAGGCATTTTAGTCTTTCTATTTCGGCTGTTTTAGATCTGCTACCCTATTTTAAATCTTTGCACTGCTCCTAGGTTTTATTTTGGTTTTTATTTTTATTTTATACTGTAGTTTTAAATGTTTGCATTTTATCATCTTGTATTTTATGGTTTTAATTGTTGTGAACCACCCAGAGAGCTTCAGCTATTGGGTGGTATAGAAATTTAATAAATAAAAAAATATTTTTGTATCAGGGCTGGCAAACAGTTTTGTTTTGGGGTGTTTTGCCCTAACGTATCAGAAATTTCAAATTAGCTGTAAAGCAGGGAGCGGTGGTTTGTTTGTGTGCACGCGTGCAGAAAAGATAGACGTGAGTTGAGAGTTTCACAACTGAAGGAATACATATGCCCCTCTAAAGCACACACACATATGCCCCTGGTAAGACCATTAAGTCTAGGGTCTACAATGACCCAGCTGTACCACTGTTCAAATTTATTATTCTGCATGATAGCAAACAAGTAGTAGGCCATTAATGCGGTCTTTGAGCTTCTTTGTTCTAGCAATCTTCTTTAGGCAATCATTAACATCTGTAGTTATTTATACATACACCTCACAGTATTCTATCACTGCTACCTCACAGTCAGTGCTCTGCACTTAAAAATAAAGCACAATCTTTACTATGATCCACATTCTGCACCAATATTAGCTGAATTCTGCAACCTGTATACATAATGTAAATGTAGCAAATTTTGCGTAACATACAGTGCAATCCTAACTCAGATATCTACCAGGTGGAGAGGGTTAGAATGAGACAGAAGCCCCTCCCACGGCAGAAAATGTCCTCAGCTAGGCTACCCGAAGGAAGTGTTGGCATTGATGGGGAGTGTAGTGAATGGTGGGCCACATTGGCTGCCTGTGTTGGTGGATGGGCTGTGGGTGTTTTGCGGGTGAGGGGCCTAGCTGGTTGCCTGCAGCATCATTTCCACAGACATTACATGCATGGTTGTTCTCTTTTCCCAGTGGCTGCACCTCCCCTCCAGAGCCAGAGAGGTTTTGGATGCAGTGGATTTTCTGCCAGGGTAATTTCTGCAGTTCTGCCTCCTTGCAGTTCTCTGCATTTAGGATTGTTCTGCCTGTCTATAGCTTCCACACGTGGGGACAGCCCAGGAGAAAACATCCCACATTGATACTATTTAAATATCTGAGAATTTCAGTGCGTCTTCTGAATTCTCAACCATCAAGACTTTTCATGCGAAGTGATTATTACATCTGTTTTGAGGAAAGGCATATTGAGGAAATCTATACATTACAGTGATCCAGTTACTGGCCCAAGACCACCTAGAAAGTTAGGAGCCCAGTCAGAGATAGAATTGAGGTACGTTGGTTTTCCTTCCTGATATTTAATTTCAGGATCATAGTTAGTTACCTAAAGACCTTTTTGCTACACTTAATGTTATTTCATGGTTTCTCATAGCTCATGTGGGGGTTTGGAAACCTGTAAAAGAGCTGGCCATTCACAGAGACACACACAAACTGAACAAATTGTTAACAGATGCAGTAACATAACAGCTTGGACACACTGGTGCTTGCAAAATGAAGGGTAACTGCAAAAAAAGAGCTTGTTATTGTCTTTTATATGAAACACATCAAAGCAGCTAATAATGTGTGTGTATTTTTAACCATGCCAGAAAAAGCTACAATGTGCAGTAAGTTCAGAATTCCATAACCTATGGTTTAACATATAGCTAGCTTTCTTTTCACTCCTAAATCTCTCCATGCCAAAACTGAACTTCATCCCCAGACAATTCCTTCATTTCTTTCTATCCTGTAATTCACTAACCACAAGGTTATAAGAGTTCAGCTCGGAGGAGATTAATTGAAGGCTACAGGCCTCTCATCTGCAGAAATGGGAACCATTTTAATTTGAGGGCTCTCTCTCTGCTTGCTAGTGCAACACCCACGGTTTACACAACAGTCCATTTTATAACGGGTGTCACACACCAATTGCATAAAGCCATTTCATCAGATCTAGCAGTGAACTCAATGGTAACTAAAGGGATACACAAAAAGCAAAGGTAGGCATGTTGGCCATAAGCAAAATCCTGAAAGCTGTGTTAGTGTAATACTTTTATCTGGCCAACCAAAATATCACAACAAATGTGCAAACATCTGAGATTTCTTCATCGGGCAAATGTTGCAAACAGCAGGTTGGCTAGGGATGGGCAGAAAAAAGCTGACTTGGTATTGAAGTTATGGTGTCTGCATGCTCACAGTCTCGTGATGGAATGGAAGAGGAAAAGTCTACAGTTATTGAGGGCACCATCACATGAGGCATTTATCGTGCACTCATGGTGGGTCATCATGGAAGTTTGTGGGTCCTTTTCATGATGTCGTCATCCTTCTGTGCCTTTCCTGAGGTATTTTAGGTTTATCCCGCAATGATTTAACTCACCGATAATGTAGTAATAAATTACACCGCCATCAAAGAGGATGTGTAATTCTGGGAACCCACGAGATCACCATAATGTCACAGCGCCACCTAGTGGCTGTATAAATGGAACATAGGGAACTTCCGCACAAGGGGAACGGCCAAAAAACACCCCCCCAAAGGGGAGGCACCTGTATTGTGCCGATCATGATGCCGGAAAGACTCTGGAAGAAGAAAGCCCAGTAGGGGTGAGGGATTTCTGCCTTGTGTGATGACATCCTCAAATAAGAGTCTAGTAGGTGATGTAATGGTTTCAAGTTCCTGGAGCTGCCACTGGGGCTTCTGGGAGAAAGAAAGGCATATGTTTGATCCTCCGTTTCTGAACATATAAAATCCAGCTGTTGACTCAGAAATCTGCAGTTCCAAGATACCTCACATAGTTTATGCAAACAAATTTGTCCAAATCTGCATATTTAGAATTGCTTTTATTTTGACGGGCAGAAGATTGGGATTCAGAGCTTCAGCTACTACGGTGCAAACTGAACATTGCACTTCACCTAAAAGTGCAGATAGACTGTGAAAAGCCACTGTGGTATAGTGGATAGAATATCACTCCTAGACCAAGAATAAAATGAAATGGGGTTTAAAATGAAATTCCTGCTCAGCCATGAAGCTTACTGGATGACTGTGAGCTAGTTATCATCTCTCAACCTTACCTACCTCAGAGGGATGTTGTGCGTATAAAAGGGGAAAACCATATACACTAGGATAATTTTATTAACATCATAACCTGTTATGCACTAGCCCTCAGCATCTGTGTCTGTCTGTCTGTCTGTCTGTCTCTCTCTCACCCCACCCGAAATGGTTTACCATGGTGTGGAATATGTGGGAATACTTATCATGATCCGCGTCCAACCAACTGTAAATGCCCTGACCAAACCATAGGTCAATCCTTCCCCAACCTGGTGCCCTCCAGATGTGTTGGACCAAAACTCCCATCACCCCCAGTATTGCATGATGGGAGTTGTAGTCCAGCACATCTGGAGGGTAGCAAGTTGGGGGAGATTGTCAAAGATCATGACTACCCAGATCTAATCACAAAGATGAGAGGCCCAAACATATCATTTATTGGACTAACACAAGATGGAAAACTTGTCCAGGCTTACTTGGCATTAAGCCTCATTGGATTAAGATACAAGAGCGAACTTCCAATCTGAATCAACACATATAGGATCAGGCTGCGCCTCTCCAAACTACCCATCAAGCACAATAGCATGTTGCTCTTTTTCCCAGCCCTAATCAACTAAAATACAATCACCTTAAAAGTCAGAAACGGAAGCCTAAAATACAAAGTGGAAAGTGGTGAGTCTCACTGAAAGCTAAGGAATGACTCACCTCGTAACCAGGCTTCGACTTTGGGAGTGCCTGGCTCCAAGCCCTGAGATCACACAGAGAGTTAAAGCAATGAAATAAACATTGGCTTTTGGGTATGAATCAAACAAGCAACACACGGGCCATAGCACAGTTGCTGGGCCAAGACCCTACAGCTTGGTCACTACGAACACATGGTCCCAGATCTCAGCTAAACATGACAAAGGCACTGCCCAGAAATATCAGTAATGTTTTGTCCCACAGAATGAGTAATGCACGTAACTTAAATGTGCCAAGGCCTACGTCTACCTAGAAGTTGCACCCTTTGACCCAGAAACTCTTCCCCTAATCAGGTAGGCTGCAATTTATTAGGTAAAGCACTCTATACATGTTCAAAGGAACTCCATCTCTATTTCATACGTCCCAAGAGTTGCCACTTTTTTTTTTTAATAGGCAGGGATTTTGTGTCTTTAGAAGCTGCTTAAGAAGCCCAAATTTACAGGTGAAATGTTTTGTAGCATGAAGATGCAGTAGTGAGAAGAGTTGCATTTAATTTATACAGCCTTATAAAGACAAAGCCTTATCCCAGGGCTGTGAGTGTTCTATATGCAAATTGATTAGTTATGCAAACACCAGGTTTGATATACAGTGCAGATTTCAGCATCATAAAATTCAGCATTTCTCATTTTTAAGCCAGCAAGTCTCTAGTCCTTATGGCTACAGATGAAAGCTTGAGCAAAGGTAGCAAATCTAGTGTCATCTCAGAAGCCGGAGAGGGGCTGAACAGGATTTCCAGTAAGCAGGGGGTTAGGCTTCAGTAACCTGCACAGCACCACGTCCTACCCTTAAGACAACTATTTTTGAGTCCTAAGCTGCTACTACAACTCACACAGCCCTGACCGTGATAGCCAGCCTCATAGGAATGTTATGGGGATATGTAGCCATTCTAAAGCACTTTAAAATGTATATAATGTGTGATTCTATGTGGAGACCACATACGTACGTATGTAGGGCAAGCACATGTTAATGACTAAGACAGCGGAGAGCAGAGGTGTTGTATTCTAACAGCTGCAGATTAGGCCAACCTTCCTCAACCTCATGCCCCCCAGATGTGGGCTCTGGCTTCCCTCATCCCCAGCCAGCATGGTCCAACACATCTGGAGGGCACCAGGTTTGAGGAAGGCTGAACTATTCCCTGTCTTTTGTATCTGCACGTTTGTCTCATTCATGTTTTGTCACAAACAGCAAGAGTGCGCTGATGGTGAGCCATACATGGGCAGAGATGTAACAGTGAGGATTACAAAAGCTCCCACTGAAAATGTGTGTGTGTGTGTGTGTGTGTGTGTGTGTGTTACACTTATATCCTGCCTTTCTTCCAGGGAGCCCAAGGTGGCATATGTGACCCTCCTCTCCATTTTATCCTAACAAACCTGTGAGGCAGGTTAGACAGAGTCAGTGATGGGCCGAAAGTCACCCACTGAGCTTCATGGCCGAGTGGGGACCAGAACCTGGTTCTCCTGAGTCCCAGTCCAACGTTTTAACCACTACACCACCATGGCTCTGAAGACATATTGCTTGGAACCTGACCTGGTGCCTAAATGGACGGGGTTAGCCCCCCCACCCCAGAAAGGGCTCCTGACTTTCAGAACTATACAACCAAACAATAAGAAAACAGCGCTTGCCCCTTGCAGAGTTGTGACAAGCCCAAACAGGTGAATGGAACAGGCAACTACGGGCTGTGGGAGGAAAGAAAAAGGAACCATGAAATTAACACATCACATCCTGAACCCAACAAGAAGGGGAGGCACAGTTATTCTGATCTGGATTAATCACCTCAGGTGTCGCAGGGAGGATCCAGAGCCACCTCATATGCATTAAATACTAGTTACACAGAATGACAATGAAGCAGGTGTGCGCCTGGGAAGGCTGAAGGCAATGACTTCAGCAGAGGTAGAATTGCTTTTCCCAGATCTGCCCCAACCTGTCTGAACCCACTCTTAAGAAATTATCGGGCCAGAGCCTCAGGGGTTAGCACAAGGCAAGCCTCAAGTCGAGGAGCAAAGCACAGGGATGGCTTAAAGCCACCTTTGCATCACTGCAGCTCTACTGGAATTGGAAATCACTCCCCGTCCCCCAAACACACTTCAGTCTTTAGCTGCCAAGGAGGTGTGCAAATGCCAATAATTACATTTATATAGACATTTCAAGCCATTACCTAGTTAAGCCTCACTGCCAACCCATTCCTGTGAAGCAGGAAGGCCTCTATTAATATTATTATACTTCCCTTTTAAAGACTTGCTAATGTGAAGTTAAAGGCAGACCTTTCTCAGTTCCAGCATATTGATTTGGATCCAGGATTGCACCGGGCAGAGTTCAGCTGGTGCTGGAGGAAGGGGTGAGGTGGCAATTTTTGAAAGAGTTTGGATGTGTAAATTATGCCAGTTGCATCACAGTCAGAAAAAAAAATCTTTATTTTAGTGGAATGTGTTAAGAAGCTTGAAGCCCTTTCCCACATGGGACATAAACAGGCATCATGGTGTTCTAGGATATCTTTTTAAAAGTTGGAGTTCCTTGCTTGCTGTACTTGTTGAGTGAGTTTGTACATGGTCCTAGTTTCTCAGATTGTATCAAACTGCTCTGTTTATAAGGTTGCTTGGGAGGTTTTGAGTTGCATGCTATCTATTAGCTTGTGGTCAATATGGGCATCTGGTTGGGCACTGTGGGAACAGAATGCTGGACTAGATTGGCCTGTGGTTTGATCTTATGTTCTTATCAGGTCCTCAAAGCTATTTTGTATGTTCCATCCATGGCTATCCCTGCATATGGTAACTTATGCAATACACGCAAATTTAAAATTGTGCAGAGTCTCGTATTAAGATGGGCAAACTTCCCCCACTCTCTCCAATAGAGTGGACTGCATTAAGAGAAGCATAGCTTCCAAATCCCGTGAAATACTAGTTTCCCTCTACTCAACCCTGGTTAGGCCTCATTTGGAGTACTGTGTCCAGTTCTGGGCACCGCACTTTAAGAAGGATGCAGACAAACTGGAGAGGCTTCAGAGGAGGGCAACAAAGATGAGGGGACTGGAAACAAAGCCCTATGAAGAGAGACTGAAAGAACTGGGCATGTTTAGCCTTGAGAAGAGAAGACTGAGGGGAGATATGATAGCGCTCTTCAAGTCCTTGAAAGGTTGTCGCAGAGAGGAAGGCCAGGATCTCTTCTCAATCATCCCAGAGTGCAGGACCCGGAATTATGGGCTGAAGTTACAGGAAGACAGATTCAGGCTGATCATCAGGGAAAACTTCCTGTTAGAGCAATACGACAATGGAATCAATTACCTAGGGAGGTGGTGGGCTCTCCCACACTGGAGGTATTCAAGATGAGGCTGGACAGCCATCTGTCGGGGATGCTCTGACTTGCATTCCTGCATTGAGCAAGGGGTTGGACTCGATGGTCTTATAGGCCCCTTCCAACCCTACTATTCTATGATTCTATGAATACCTGGGAACCAACACCACCAATTAAGCTAGTCCTACATATGAGGAAAATAGGTAACTGCGGTTACTCAACAGTGAGGGAAGTGTTCTTTGCATATGCTTGTTTATACAAAGCATAAACAAGTATAATACCAAACTTTATGCTTTGGTATTAGCTTGTTTAATGGTTTAATATGTTTTTAGCTGTTTACATTATTTATTGTTTTATATTGTTTAAATTGATTTTATTTGTATGCTGCCCTGAGATCTTAATGATATAGGGCAGGATACAAATGTTTTAAATAAATAAATATGCTCAGAGACACTCTCATTCATTATTACTGTAGATGGCCCAGGACCAAGCTCTGGCATTCAAAATAGGTACTGGGTTTGGGTGAGCTTCAGTGGCCAAATTAAACACTAAGAGTGCCCCATTAGAATATTCATTCAGAAAAGCAAATAAAAGTGCATTAGTGTATTCTTTACTACCATGCAACTGCTAAAAAGCGTAGCCTGTTTTGGGGTGGGCTGCTTCCTCCATCAAGTTCTGCCCTTCTCTAGGAACCACAACTGCATCTGATAATGACGAAGGAAAGATGAACGTGTACAAAATGGTAACAGAATCACGAACACCAGATGTAAGGCCAAATGTTCGGTTTTACTGAAACAGCTGAAACAGGAATTCAAAACTTGGGGGGTGGGAAAGAAGAATGGTTGCAGGGTTACAGTGTATTGTTTGCTTGTGCCGCTGTTGGCAGCTGCCACCTGTTCGCATTTGCTCCCACATTCCTGACCCATAGGCAGTTATTGACTTACTTGCCCCTTGGTGGCTCCTGTTGTCCAGACGTTTGTCAAAAAAGAGAACAACTGTATAGCTTCTAAGGACCATAGTTTAAAGTGAGCCAGGTGTAGGCCGCCATCAACGGTGGCAGTTGTCTGGAGCATCAGATAGTATTACTTTATGCTATTTCTTCCACCCCAACTACCTTACTGCTTTGACACCAGTTCTCTTTATTGATTGGTTGTTTTACTGTTCTATCCTTTGAATTCTTTTTAAGTGAGTGTATTGCCACCTTGGGAGTACATTTATTGATTCATTTACTGACTGTATTTTTAAACCATCCAATAACTGAAGTTCTCTGGGCAGCATACAGTACATCAGAGGTGCAATCCTATGGCTGCTAGACAGTGTCTAGATGGCCATAGGATATTTTGGTTTCTAGGAACCAAGCTCGGTTCCCAGGATCCTCACTGTCAGGGTGGAAACTGAGCCCATAAAGCCCCAGAGCAGTTCTGATTCTGAGGAAGAGCAACTGCCCGTGGGAGAGGAGCTCGCTCATCGCTCACAGGCACAGCGGTAGGGAGAGATTCCTCCTGCCTGCATTCCCAAGAGGGATAGTGACCCTGGCAGTGAGAGAGCAGGGGATGGGGCCTTGCTGGACGCTCGGCGCAGATGGAGGGCGCCGAGAGGAGGTGCTCTGCCCGCTTGGCACTAAAACAACTGTCGCGTCCCGAGGACCTACGGGTAAAAGGGAGGGCCTCTCCATAGCCCATAAGTTCAGAAGTTTCCCGCTCTTCTCCTTCAAACAGGGACCAACTGCCTTACCTGGAGCTTAGGCTACTCTGCTAACTACCCCAGTGCAGTTCCTTGCTTAGTCGCTGGTGATTAGCATCTGAAAGAGTCATTAAGTTGTAATGGAATAAAGCCTTGGAAAGAATCCTCTTCGTCTGTGTCTTGAGTTGGCTATTGGAGGGGACTGTAAGAGGCAGCTAGGGCGCTCCTGACACTCGCTCCCTGCCCCCTCCCCTGCTGCTTCATAGGCAGTGCGGTTCGTCCCTGTCTCTGCGCTCATAAGAGCAGTGCAGAGTGGGCAAAAAGGGGGCATTCCCAGGGGAGGGGAGGAGACCGCGGAAGCATCGTTATGCTGTATTTAGTCATCCAGCTCCCCCACCCCCTCTGATGTGCCCCAGCTAGACAGCCAAAATCAGCTGTCTAGCCGCAAATGCAGGGCAGCTGGAGTGCGGAGGAGAGGATCCCCTCTGTGCTCCGCCCACCCCGCATTGGATAGTTGGTCGCCTCCAAGTTTGGAGGCGGCCAACTATCCCTGTAGGATTGCACCCTAAAAACATAAAACACAAACATCAAAACCAAACAAAAGAAGACCCCAGAATAAAACCAAGATAAAACCAGCAGCAAAGAACAAAGCCATCTCAGCACATAAAATTAAAACCAGCAGAATAAAATAGTAAAAGCACTAAAAACAGTTCATAAAATGCCTGAGAGAAGAAAAAAAGTCTTCACCTGCTGTCGGAAATACCATAATGTAGGTGCCAGGCAAGCCTCTCTGGGGAGAGCATTCCTCAAATGAGGTGCCACTACTGAAGAGGCCCTCTCTGTTGTAGCCACCCAGCTCACCTCATTTGGCAGGGGCTTCTGGAGGAGAGCCTTAGGGTGCAATCCTATGCATGTTTAGACACTCCCACTGGGAGTTGTAGGACTTTTTAATGTCTAAACATGCATAGGATTGTGCCCTAATGTCTGGGTAGGTAAATATGGGAGGAGATGCTCTTTCAGGTAGAAAATAAGCAAGCAAACAAACAAATATTGCAGAAAACAAGCAAGCGAACAAATATTTCTAATGCTCATGAAAAAAACCCACATTCTTGATAGAAAAGTTCAAAAATATAAACATGCATATCCTGAAGCCTTCAAACTGAAGTGTATGATTTTAAAAATACAGCACTGGTAAGTCAAGACGACCAGGGCACAACCTAGAAAAAGGAGGTTTACTGCTTAGATAAAAGTAGAATTACTGATTAGGGTTGACCCCATCCACAAGAGAAGGGACAGTTAGAGATTGTGGGCATTTCTACACCAGCCTAAAATCCTGCATTTACAACAGGGCTTTCTGCTTCTGTTTTAAATGCAGAATCACAACTGATGCCCTTTACACACGCTTCTCCCCCTCCCCCATTCTCCCCTTCTCTGAGTCTTCCATTATCTTTCATTGATCTCACTCCTCCTCTTGCTGCTTTAACTCTTTTCATGGAGGAAACTGAAGGGGAACACAAGGGGGTAATTCGATAGCTTATTATCTCTGATCTATTTAAAAATGGAACAAAGGGCATTTAGTGCAGGAGGGTCATGGCATCGTGTAAAGACGTTTGAATTGTATAAGTGTTAATGTTGTAAAGCCGCCTTGAGTCCCAGTATTGGGAAAAAGGCAAGATATAAATAAATCTAAATATAATAATAATAAAGAGCCCGCAAACTTCCGTGAAGGAGCAATCTCAATCGCAGGATAAAAGCTCCGTGGGATGAAGCACTGTATGTACGTATGTATGTATGTATGTATTTTTACCTCATTTCTATTCTGCCCAATAGCTGAAGCTCTCTGGGCGGTTCACAAAAATTAACCTATTTAGCCTATTAGAAATAATGAATTGTGTGATAAGATAGAGGACAACTGTCCTGAAGGCTGCAAGGTTCAGTCTCTGTTGTTCCCCAGCATTTACAGCCAGATGGGGCTGGGCAGGTGTTACTAACAGCACAATTAGATGTGATAGCAGGAGAACTGCGATCAGATCTGTTTTTAAAAGGCCATTTAAAAGTTTAATAGCAATCCAAGGGAGGAGGGGAGAACCTGATCAGGACCATGGTGCATGGAGAGGAGACCTAACCCTTTATTTTAAAAACACACACATTGATATGCTGATGTTTATCCATGATTTCAAGGCAGTTTACAAAAACCAAAACAAGAAAAAACAAGAACAGAAAATATGAATAAAAAAGGCAGCAGAAGAAAGAGCAATCCATGGAGTTTAAAATATTTAAGAGAGCAAACATGCTTTGAAATGCTTAAGTAAATAAAAAGAGCTTTTGCCTGGTGCTTAAACAACAAAAATGGTGCCAAGCTCATCTTCCTGGAGAGGGCGCTCCACAACTGGAACAAAGAAGCCCTCTCCCTTATAGATGTAAACCCCACCTCTGATGGAGGTGGAATTTGGACAGTGCTGCTGTGGGGTGGCCATGTGTCCTCTTTTACAGAGTACACTTCTCTTTTTAAAGGGCTGCTGTACAAGTGTCTTCTATAGGAAGACATCCTTTATTAGGGGGGTGTCCTCTCCAAACCAGTTTTAAAGATAACGAATCCTAAGAACTGTTGTCCATCAACAGTTAGCACCTGAAGAGCAGACTGAACAGGCAGGCAAGTGAGGTCACCTGGTCACAGTTTTCCATTCTATGATCAGATGTACAGCATTTCTATTGAAATTTCAATATTTCTAAATTTGCACCTATACAAGTAAATTAGCCTATTCAAATTTTATGGAACTCACTGTCCTTTGCCCTCTTTTTTGGTGACGCATGTTGTCATTTTTTGGCAATTCATAAGTGGCCACCCCAAGGTTGGTGTAGAAGGAGATGGTCTCTCCCTCCTATTTCCCTACTGAAAATCCAAAAGCTGGTCTTTGATTCTTAAAGCAAAGTAAAAAGTACAGGTACCCATAGTAACACCTGAGTACCATCAGTCTGGCAATGTCTATTTTATCCTGTTTCAGTCTGGCTGTTGGGTGCTTTGGATCCTCCCGGCCTCTAGGAGCCAACAACTACCAAGAAAAATAGTTGACCACAATGTGAACATACTTAGGGCTGTTTCACACATTACACAGCCCTGGGCTTGCTGTGTAACCTGGGCTTGCTATGAGAGTGTACTCACATAGCTGATGTGATTGTGGGGCACCATTTGTGGTTGACAGTGGTGCAGAGTTAATGAAGGCTGCACTGAATCACATTTTGCCTTCAAAGGCTCGGTAATACAACATAATGAAAATGATTTTTACATGTCAGGGGCTAAGATAATTCAAGCAGCAGCCACATAGAAGGACAAGTACTGAGCCACTAAGACCGTAATAGTAGCTGCTTGTTTGTACAATCACAAGGACTTACATTTTGCGCTTTTGTGAAGATTAGTATGTGGCTGCTATCTAGGGAAAGCTTTACTGTCTTGTTTACTATAGCCTTTAATCATTTGACACAGAGGGAAGCTTAATTTTTATTTCCTCTTTTCATCTGAGATATCAGAGCCTCACTTGTTGCCAGCATTTAACGTGATTCCCTCAAGACCAAACTGCAAATGCTTAGGCAGAGCTGTTGTGCTGAAGAGCTAGCTTCAAATTACTTATAAACACACCTGATATTTCTGGTCTGTGGCAAAGAGATGCATCTAGTTCTCAAGAAAGAGTGCTAGGGCTAACTATTTGGCTTACCACACGGCCCTACACATGTTTATTCTGAAGCAAATCCTACTGAGTGCGATGGAGTTACTTACACTCCCAAGTAAGTGTGCTTAACATTGCAGCCTTGGTCTGTGTATCAGTCCCCAAAATCTTATGTTTAGATGCATAGAGCTGGATTCAGATTTAGTCATACCTAGAGCAGATCCATTAAAATCAATGGAGCTTGTTAGTCACAACTGACTTAAGTCCCATCGATTTCAGTAGGTCTGCTCTAAGGATGATTAAATCTGGATCCAACCAATAATGTATTCCAAACAAGGGGTGGTGAGGTGGATTAGGCTGAGAGAGAGTGGCTGACTCAAGGTTGTCTAGTCACCTTCATAAGAGGCACCCTATTGAATCAGATCTAAAGTGTTTTGCCTACAGCTCTCATGATCCCTCACCATTGGCTATGCTGGCTGTGCTGATGAGAGTGCTTCGGCTATTGGGCGGTATAGAAATGAATGAATGAATGAATGAATGAAGAGTTGCAGGCCAAAACATCCGGAGGGCCATGAGTTGCCCACCCATGGCTCTACTATCTTGCTTCTCATACTGGCCATAGCCAACAAGATGCCTCTGAGAAGCCCTCAAGCAGGACATGAAAGCAATAGCCCTCACTCTTTTTAGCTCCCCAGCAACAATTACTTAGAGTGTGATACTTAGATACTTAGATACTGTGTGTGAAACTAAAGGCTGCATATAGTGATTATGAAGAAGTGTGGCCATTAACAGACTTTTCCTCCAGCTTCATGGGTGGGCAGGGATTTCAACCCAGGTTGCTGTAGTCCTAGTCCAACACTATAACCATTACATCACCACACTAGCTTCTATTAGCCCTGCAGGGCAAAATATTCAGGTACCATTCATGTACCTGCAGCTGCTGCCCCTCCACGGAGTGAGTAGCAACTTCACGGAGTGAATGCTTCCAACCAGGAAAAACAGCGCAAGCAACAATGTCAGCAAAAAGCCAACCCCTCCCTCAGCATCACAGTCCCAATCTGAATGAGGCCCCTCTGACTGATTTAAATAATACTTAAAAAAAAAACTCCCCAGGAGATCCTATTAATAGATCTTCTGCATCACCTCTAGTTTGGCCCTTAGTCCCTTCTGGGGTCAGCACACCTAAATACAGTTTGGCTGTGAAGAGTGAACCTCCATTTTGCATTCTGTTCCTTTAAAAAAAACAAACTCATGATCGTTTCACAATCCTTTCTTTTTTTAGCCTTTCAATTTAATCCTGAGGTAAAATATGATTAACAGTGATCACATCTGTATCCCATCCTTCGTCCAAGGAATTCAGAGCATCATACAAGTATTTCTCCTCTATTTTTATAATTTACAACTAACTTGTGAGGTGAGTTCGTGACTGGACTGGTTTGAACACCATGAAATGTGTTTAAAATTGTTTTAGATATGTGTATCTGTTTATATGTTCGTATGTAGATGGTTTTTATAATGTATTTTAAAGGTTTTAATCTTTGTAAACTGCCCAGAGAGCTTCGGTTATTGGGCAGTTGTTGTTTATTCGTTCAGTCACTTCTGACTCTTCGTGACTTCATGGACCAGCCCACGCCAGAGCTTCCTGTCGGCCGTTGCCACCCCCAGCTCCCCCAAGGTCGAGTCCATCACCTCCAGAATATCATTTATCCACCTTGCCCTTGGTCGGCCCCTCTTCCTTTTGCCTTCCACTTTCCCTAGCATCAGCATCTTCTCCAGGGTATCCTGTCTTCTCATGATGTGGCCAAAGCACTTCAGTTTTGCCTTTAATATCCTTCCCTCAAGTGAGCAGTCTGGCTTGATTTCCTGGCGTATGGTCTGGTTTGATCTTCTCGCAGTCCAAGGCACTCTCAGAATTTTCCTCCAGCAACACAGTTCAAAAGCATCTCTCTTCCTTCGCTCAGCCTTCCTTATGGTCCAGCTCTGGCAGCCAGAGGTTACTACGGGGAATACCATTGCTTTAACTATGTGTACCTTTGTTGTCAGTGTGTACTGGGCAGTATAGAAATGTAATAAATGAAATGATGGACCTGTGTCACCCAGTCAATGACTTAGCTGAATGAAGATTTCAACCCAGCTTTCTGCAATCCAAAATCAAAACTCCAGCTACTACCCTAATGGCTCTCCAGTCTAAAAGTAACCCCAAATGACTGAAACTTATAATCTGTTCTGAGGGAAACTTTAGTCTATTTCCTCCCAACTGATCCCCCCTTTTTAAATAGACATATATACTGATAGGTCCAGATGCTATTAATTCTTCAGGTACCTGCAGAATACATTGCAGACTTAACAGATGTCATCATATGACCTGGGTAGGAAGAGTTTTCAACAATGGGACTCTTTCCAGGAATATAACCATAGAAATGAAAACCTTACAACAGAGGAGCTGACCCTTTGGCTGTGTTCCTGCCAACAGATCCTTCATTTTAATAAACACTTTAATCTGTTTTGTTCTCACAGAGAACCTAATGCAATATGGGAGGAAGTTTACTCCTGTTTTAAGCAGAACACGCATCACTATTCCCAACTAAGTTTTCAGGAGTAAATGTTGGTTCATATCAATATTACCAAGTAGGGTGGCCACTTTTGCATTGAAAAAAAAGAGAAGAAGCTCCCTCTCTGCTGTCCTTCTGCTGCCAGACAAAGACTGCTTTATTCAAGCGAATCTTTGGTGGATAAGTGGACCTGTTGGGCTGGTGGCTGTTTTTACTCTATTATTGTTGTGTTTTTAATTGTTTTTAATTCTGCTTTAATGTATTTGCTTATTGTTTATATGAATTTTCATTAGTGATTGTAAGCCACCTTGAGTGCCATTTTTGGTAGAAAGGTGGGGCACAAACCAAATCAATGCATTCATCAAGAGGAAATGCATCACTAAAAAAGAGGACACAGATTTGCCTCACACTTGCATATGCTGATTTATATGTATACATGCCAATTTAGAAATAATTACTAAAATTTATATAGAAATACAAGACAGCTCACCATAGTGGGGAAGGCTGTGCCAAGTGACCTTTGGACTTGTTCAGTCTGCTGTGCTGGTGCTAACTGTGGATGGACAACTTCAAAGGCCCTGCTTGCCCTCCGTTTTTATGGTTTTTTTAATCTTTAAAGCAGGCTTGGACTGGACAGCCTCTTAAAGAGAGAATTTCTCTACGTGGCATTAGGCAACCCACTATTCCAGGGGTGGGGGACCCATGGCCTTCCAGATGTTGCTGGACTACAACTCCCATCATTCCTGAATTTTGCCCATGATGCCTGGGGCTGATGGAAGTTGAACTCCAGCAACATCTGGAGGGCCACAGGTTCCACACCCCTGCCATTCCCTTCGAACTGGGCATTCTTCTTTCCCCTTCTCCTCCTAGTTTTCCATTTTCCCTTTACAACTGACACTCGGCATGCCATGGATACTGAGCATGTGCAGTCCTCATTGGGCTCTTTTTTTGCCCCCCCCCCCCCCAACTTAGGTTTTTTGAAAAGCTTTTTACTTTAGGTACTTCTGCAAACCTTGTAGTTTCCTAGAGCATTCTGATCCCCCCCCCCTTTTCCTCAGTGGTCCCATATATGTTGGCACTCACCACCTGACTTTGTTATTGGGAGTGATTACTGAAATATATGTGAACACTCTGAAGCACTATATAAATGTTAAGTACTTACACATAGCACGTGAGCGTATGAACATGTGCTCTTGAATGACTCCTACAGAAGCACCTAATTCTATTCGTGTGTGCGTGAGAATGTGGCAGAACATTCCCTGCAGAGAAGTGTTTTTACACAGTGCAGTTTAGAAGTGGGGGAAGGGGGTGGTGTAGGAGCACCCCAGCTGAAGTGTGTGAAATTCCTTGGCAAACTTTCTCACCACTCAAACACTCTTAGCCTGAGGGGATTCTTCGCTGAGGAGGATCGGAGCTGGGAAGCAATTGTTCATTCCTAGCATGAGGGTCCTTCCAATACTCCCAACACTCCCAGTGAGTGACACATTCCAACACTGCCTCACAGAGATTATTTGGAATTTTCACCTCCGCTTCCTACAATCCTTCCTTGCTTTGAAGATTAATCTGTCTGACACAGTTCACCCCTTTACATTTGTGTTATTTTTTGTGATACCCAGTCTTGACTAGACAGAAATGTTCTGATGAGAAAGATGCAGGGGTGGGGAACCCACCGTATGATCAAGAACAGTCATTTCTGAAAGCAAGATTAATGCTGTGCCCATATGTTGTGAGCAAATGTTAGAGTCTTATCTTATAGATTAGAGTAACACCTCTTTAAGGTAGAATGGCAGCAACAACCACAGTCTACTGTTCCTTTTTATTGCTGGTCATTGCTTAGAAGACACAGTATTATTAGTATTGTGACATATATTGATTGTAGGAGGAAATGGCATAGATATTGACCAACAAAACCTGATGGGGGACATGAAAGATCAAAGATAGCACATATTATCTCCCTCTCTTCAAATAATTTGTTAAAAGGCCTGCAAGGATTAATCAAAAAGCAGAATCGTAGACTTGTCTACTCAAAAGTACATCTCAGTTAGATCTCGAGGTCTTATTCCCAGGTAAGTGTGTATAGGATTATACCATACCCATTTATTCTGGGACAAAGCCCTACTGAGTTTAATGTAGACATGTGCAGGATTGCTCTGCTAGTTAATTAATTGCTGAAGGCTAGCATTGATTGGCGAGGGCAAATTTTAAATTACTGGTTGCTGTGAATTAAAAACAATTTCCTTTTTTACACAATCTTCCACTGTTCCTCCTACCCTGCATTGGATGATCATAAGCCTCTGAGTTCAGGGGCTTACGATCATTGAGGGTACAACCTATAGGGCTGTGCCCTTATTACTGGAAAATCAACAATTCAAAATATAGTATTTCCACTCTTCTCCTGAAAACAGACACATTAAAACCAAAGGGAATAATTTAGAATATATTTCATTTCTACTGAGGCAAAAAACAGCTATCTTTGCATAAAACGAACTGACTCTTGAATTAAAGTGCAAATCACCACACTTGAAAAAGAGGTGAAGGCAAAAGCAAGGCGAGAGAGAGCGGTGCAATTTTAAAAGGCAAGCTGATTTTATTACCAATTGTATCTCAGCATCTCATAGCCATTAGGGTTTTATGTTTGCAAGCCCGCTGGAAGGCAAGGTAGTCTTTTGCCAACATAGCACCCCGGAAGCTTCAAGCAATGACCGCTCCAGCGAGACAACAATTGTTGGCCAATCTATATATAATTAACTTTTCACAGCCGTCATAGGGATTCCTTGGCTAATTGGATTGCACTGTTGGATACTGCAGTAAAATTAAGGCACGATGCTAATGAAGTCATTGAAATGTACAGGGTATAATTGTGACACTGTGACGTCTTGAGGTTGCCAAGTACCCGCTATTGTATTTGTCCGACCAGTAAAGCCACGCTCTACCCAGTAAGTAGTATTGAGGTCTGAAAAGCGGTACAGTCAATTTCAGTACAGACTCTTCCATTCACAAACATAAACAAAACCTGGATGTATCTATCACCACCAGAGTAAGTTGTGGTCCTGCTGAATATGGATGAGATCTTGACTTCACCCAGTTCAGTCCCTAAATCCCTGTAATTTTAGTAGAGTCAGGCTCACATCTTGCGTAGTACCAGGATGCTTCCTTACTTTATATGTTGGGAGTGAAGGGTCTGGTAACCCAACCAATGACAACTGTGCTGGTTACTGAACTCAGAGCATTCACCCCAAGCGTGTGTTGGGCCGGGGGTGGGTGGGAGGGGACAAACAGGGGTCATACCAGTAACCCTTTAATTAGAATGTGTAATCTTCACTTTCTTCTTAATTCCGGTTTGACTCCCTGAAGATGCAGAAGCACATGCTCAATCTCTGTGAGAGAAGAAGGGTTGTTTGTTTTGGAGGGCTTGGGACAGCTCTTTGGGGGCCCTGGGCATGCAGGAGTTCACTACCTCTACTGCTTCATAACAAGACTCTACTGATATCTACCAGCCATAGATCTAAGAACTGCCTAAGGATGTATGAGCATTTCATTTCAGTTTGCAAATCATTGGAACTCGTCCTGTTCGCAGCTGCGAACAAGAGTGCATTTTTTGGAAAAATGTTCACACATACCCAAACTTGTGATTGTGTTGGAAAAATGTGCACTTTGAAATGCGCAACTTAAATATACATTTTCACACTGTAGTCAATGGGGGAAAAGTGCACACTTGTGAAAAGAGCACACAGAAATGCACACTTCTCCTGTTCAAAATGTACATTTTTCCTGTTCAGACAATCTAAACATGTCACAAATGAAAACAGGGGCGAGCTGCACTGAGCTTCAAATTGAAGTTTGGAGAATTTTGGCAAACTCAAACATCTCCCATTCCTTGAATTGCCATGCTGAGTCAAACCTTCCCGACCATCTGCTCCCATCGGTAGTACATGCCCTGGTCTCCTCTCGTCTAGACTACTGTAATGCACTCTACATGGGGTTACCCTTGAATTTATTATTTATTTATTTCATTTCATTTCATTTCTATACCGCCCAATAGCCGAAGCTCTCTGGGCGGTTCACATAGAAGACAGTTCAGAAGCTGCAGCTGGTACAGAACGCGGCAGCTCACCTGATTAAAGACAGCTGCTGGTGTGATCACATCACTCCGGTGCTGAAGGAGTTGCACTGGTTATCAGTTGTTTTCTGGGCCAAATTCAAAGTGTTGGTTTTGACCTTTAAAAACCTTATATGGTCCCGGCCCAGCCTATCTCAAGGAGCACCTCCAGCAGCCCCAGATAGGTTGCTTAACAAGGTCAGCCTCAGATGGCCTTCTCTCTGTTCCATCAGCCAGGGCAGCTAGGCTGGTGAGGACGAGGGAGAGGGCCTTCTCTGTGGTGGCCCCCACTCTGTGGAACTCTCTCCCTAGGGAACTCTGCCATGCCCCCCCTTTAATGACCTTCCGCCATGCATTAAAAATGTGGTTGTTCAGGCCGGCATTTGGGGTGGGTTAGGGTATTTTTAGAAATATGTTTTAATGTAAAATTTTATTGTTTCAAAACTGTTTGCATTGATGTACATCGCCCAGAGTGGCCGGGTGACTGGCCATATAGGCGATTGATTGATTGATTAATTAATTAATTAAACAAACAAACAAACAAAGCAAGAAATGGATCACCTTACTTCATATTTATACCAGCTGGCAAGATTCCTCAGAGGAATTCCTAAGCACAGCTGGATGGCGATGCCCTTTTGTTTCTTTGCCTCCAGCATCCAGAAATAAGACGTATAGTGCCTGAAATGGAGGCTACATTCTTGACAGTCATGGCTAGGAACCCCTATTTATTCCTGTAATTTCACTTGTATCCCAACCTTCCGTCAAGAAGTTCAGGGCAGCAGGTGTGGTTCACCCACACCCCTTATACCCTCACAACAGTTCTCTGAGGTAAGTGAGGCTAAGAGATAATGACTGGGTTCAGACCACATGATAGCCCACAGCTCAACAACCCATACTCAACCCTTGAATGTGGGTTATTGTACTGACTGAACCCAGCCAGTGACTGACCCAGGGTTACCCAGTGAGCTTCATGGATGAGTAGGGATTTGAGCCTGAGTCTCCCGGGTCCTAGTCTGGCACTCTAATGACTATACTGCACTAGCTTTCTTAAGCCCTTTCTTCCATATATTTATATACAGAGCTGTGCATTTGCTGCGATTCTACTGAGCTGCAAAAAAAGGCACTGAATGGGGCAATGGATGCAGAATTCAACTTCCTGAGAATCCCAGATTCCCCTCCCCCATAAAAGGACTAGTGTCTAGCCTTATGGCTGTGAAGAAATGCTTGAAAGTATATGGGCTTGCTGAGATCACTGAGTCCAGAGGTGTGGTTAAGTAACACTTCCAATGAAGGGAGACAGAGCTTCTGTGCTCCACGCAACTCACTGCCTTCCCCATGACCAAATACAGTATGCAAAATAATAAGTTACATAAATTTGCATAATTTGCATAAACTGAATAGGCCACTCAGGATTTGGGGGCATTCAGAAGTTGGATTGCCTGGGTACATTTTTTAAAATCACAGAATATAAGCAGCATTGGGGCTTTTTTAAATGTAGTATGCACCTATGGCCATCGTTACATTGAGCAAAAGTGAAATCAAGAAGAGAGTTAATCTATTTGGTTGAGAATGACTGATATTCATCCTGCATTAGCAGTTAATAGTCTGAATCTGATGAGTTACCCTCATCTTCATCTTTGTTGCATTTTAGATTGTAAGCTCCTATGGTAGGGACCTATTTTGTTTTTATCACTCTGTAAAAGCACTACTAAGAGTCAAATAATAAGAGATCTCCAGCAGGAAGCCTGCACTGAACCAACCAAAATCATGTAGTTTGACATAGCCTCAACTCTGTTTGGGACAAATCACTCAAGACAAGTGTCCAATGGCAAAGTAACACAGCCACCCCAATTCAGCAAGATACATGTGTGGATGTAATAGTCTGTTCCTGTAACCAATTATAATTGGAGATGCACATCTAATCCACATCGTTAAGGTGTCTGGATACCTGCTCTGATGTGCATCACAATATGGAGCCATTGACTGCTATGCACAACTAGTTATATGTGACTGGAACACTATAGCACTGATATCCCTTTCATTCCTGGAGTTATAAAATCAACACTTCTGAATGTTTCACTGCAGAATGACTCTCAGGGCTCCTTCACGCAGAGCTTTTACCCTGCGATTGAGATTACTCCTTCACGGAAGTTTGTGGGCTCTTTACATGATGCCGTAACCTTGCTGTGACCCTCCAGGGCGTCTCCTGCACTAAATACCCTTTGAATAAATAGATCTCAGATAATGAGCTATCAAATTACCCCGTTGTGTTCTGCTTCAGTTTCCTCCATGAAAAGAGTTAAAGAGGCAAGAAGAGGAGCGAGATCAATGAAAGATAATGGAAGACTCAGATACAGGGAGGAGGGGGGAAGGGGAGGGGGGAAAGGAAGCGCGTGTAAAGGTAGTCAGTTGTAATCCTGCATTTAAAATGGAAGCAGAAAGCCCCATTTTAAATGCAGGATTTTAGGCTGGTGTACAGATGCCCTCAGTATTTTCCCCAGGTCCATTACTCCTTGCAACTCTGCCCAATTCTCTATTTGCCACTGGCATTCATTGTTACCGAACTACCACAGACTATAGTCTACAATGCACCTTTCCCAACCTGGCACCTTTCAATGACCATGCTGCATGGGGATGATGGGAATTGTAGTCCAACATGTCTGGAGAGCGCAATGTTGGGGAAGGCTGCATCAGCTTTTCTTTTGTGTTGCAGGGAAAGATATATGCCATTTAAGATTTTGTTGTAGATCTGGCCAAATATGGAGTCAGGCAAAAGATGTCCCTTTGGAGTTGGATCTGTCTCTTAAAATAAAATAAATAGGAGAAAAGTTTATTTTATCTTGCTTTCTAGCTTAGAACCCCCCAAACGACAAACATTTTAATCTTCTCCCGAACATGTAAAATGTTGCTTTAAAACTCAATTGCATTACAATAAAATAAAAAATATAGAAAAGACTTCATTTCCTAAGCCAGCTACAAGTATGTACAAGCCACTGTGTACAGGATCATTACTTCATTTGCTTTTCCCCATCTTTTTTTATATTAAAAATATTCATCTCAAGGGTAGAAAATTCACTCGCTTTGCATTTGGCCAAAGAGCTTCTGAAATACACATACAAACTCCCAGAGGACTAGGGAAATAAATAGCTTGTACTGAAACGCCCAGATTTCATCTCCCCTTTTCCATAATGAACTGCACAAACAACGGCTTCCCTTTAAATAATTTAAAATGCTCCCACTAGGCTTCTCTTCACTTAATCAAGAGGAACACATCCTGCAAATATTGAGCGCTCCCAAAGCCATGGAAGTCATGGCATTATGACAGGTTCAGTATGTAGAATCAAGACAAAATTTTCTATAAGAGGGGAACAACAAACAGTCCAACTGTAACAACAAAACAGCTCCTAAAATTCAAATATAGGCCCAAGTCTTGAACCACTGATTCCTGGCAAATTATATAAAATTCAGAGGATAGTCAAAGATGATCCCAAACACCTGGAGCGATGCTTTTCAGAATCACATTCAGTTCAAGCAGGGGTTGCTTTCTTAAAAACCCACAGCAGAGAAACAAACTTAGAATTTTGGGGAGAAGAGTGCAGGTGGGAATGGGGCTTCGGATGCCTCTTGCTCACTTCTGCTGTGCTTTAAATACACCCCTCAACACGTTATAGGGATTTGGTATGACCTGTAGCATCCATCTTGGTCCTTAGGTGGGCAATGAGAGAGTGACCTGAAACCAGCCACCAAAAGTCAGCAAGCCATGACAAGGAACATCTAGAGATATAGGAACCATCTTTACAGCCAGAGGAAATTCAGAATAGCAATAGGAGTTGCTCTTAAAAACAACACCAATGTCCTCCTTTCACCCCACTCAACTTTTCTCCCCAAAACCGCTTTGCCCCAGTGGTATTTCTTCTGGGGGTTCCCAGTGTGGAAGTTAACTCCTACTAGGAGAAGTATGTTTTTGTGGGAGGAGGAATAACAAGTACAGTTCAGCTCTTGCCAGCTCCTGCTGTGCTAGACCCCCCCCCCTCGTAACTGGGCATGATCCAAGTTGGCCACTGTCCATAACATAGTTTACCTTTCTGGTGCCATTTTGTAGGGAGCAACACATGCATTGCCGTTGTCCTGGGACTGCAAAGCTGAAGGCCATCAGCCAAGGAACCAAGGGCCACTGGGAAGTTGCAACCCCTGCTTCCCAGGAAGAATGTAACAGCGAAGGGGAGACCAATGTAGCCCATCCAGAACCCAAAGATGGAGAAGGTGCAGGAAGCTTCTGTTCCCTTTCCCTTCCAGGAAGAACACTCAGTTCCAAAGTCCAGTTGCTCTAGGAGTGCAGAGCTGAAGAGAAGCACTCCCTGACTCCATCCATTGGCCAGGGGACTAAAAGCTCCTGGATTGTGTGGGGTTGGTTTTTGTGTATATGTATGTGTTTTATTTTACAATCAATTGTAAGCATTCTTGAGGACAAGTCAATCAAAAGGCGGGATCTAAATCTTCTAAACAAACAAATAATCATGCTTTAATTGGTCACGACTTTATGTGGGCTCTCAAGTCACAGTTTAGCCACCTTGACAGTATCTACAAAATAAACTTGCAATTTTTTTAAAACAAAATTTGAAAAGTGGTGTGAGGAAGAAAAATCTTAAAAAGGAAAAGCCAACTGTGTGATTTCTTAATTGAAGCAGACTTGCTTAAGAGGGGGAATGATCTTTCCTAAGGGCTATTTAGAGAAGATGGTAGTATCAGCTAAACAGGTCACCATGCTGGCATCACCCCACACAGCATGGCAATTATTAGCTGGCAAACACTGACAGCTGAACAAGCCCAGGAGACAAAGGCAGCAACAGGGGTGATGGCTGACAAGAAACTAATTTGCATTGATTTTAAACACAGCATACGTCTTGCCATCTATGCAGATGGGAATGGGAATTCTGGAAACATCTGGTAGAACCACATAATTAACCCCCCTCCAAATATGTAAAAGTGCCTCCTTTAATTATTTCAGGAGAGTAGACATCCATGATAGCCCACAAAAGAATATAGTACCATTTGTGAATCTTTGTGATGCCACAGGACTCTTAGTTATTTTTTGCCATTTATCTTACTAGAAAAGTAATTGAAACTGTGAAGTCTGAAGTCCATTGAGAGTCATCCTGCTAAGGCTGAGGTTAGCTATTTTTTTAAATTGCCTGTAACAAAAAAAGTACAGTGATAGCACTAAATCAGAATAGTTATGATGTCTCAAATTCAATTAATTGTGCACTATTTAAACATGGATAAACTGAAGGCTTGACATGCAGTGTCTGATTCATACATACAGCCTCATATTTAAATCTTCTACCATGGTCTCCATCTCTCAAGCTAACCTACCTGTCAGGGGTTGCAAGAACAAGTTAAGATGCATTTTGTACAACTAAATAACTGCTCTCTAATAGTCAACAATTGCAAATATATGGACCAGAATTACAGACATGTAATCCAGGTAAGTTTTTTTCCATGTTCATTACTACATTTGCATCCCAAAGTATTAAACTATTTTCTTCACTCTTTCAATCATGTTCTTATCCTATAAAAAAAATACTTTGAATAGATAGGTCTTCTTCTCAACACTTTATAATAAAAACAGACACTTCGTATATCTGACGTATGGAACATTATCCCTCAGAGAATATTTCTGCCCAGTGGGACTTCACAAAACACCTTATGTTCTGTCTGTGCTTATTTTATTTCACATGCAGTCCAAGCCTTGTTAGCTCCGATTTTTTTTTATTACCCTAAATAAGTGTAAAGGCGTATACTGTACTGCAAGATGCTGAACCTTAGAAGACATTAAAAATGTTCCCACATGAACTTTCCTCATGGAACTGTCAACAAAGCAAGGCACGTTGGGACACATTCTCCTCTTCCCACTCACAGGAACAAACGAGGGAAAAAGTTCACTGGGTTCACTGGCCCTGACAAGCCCGTACTCCAGAACTCCTTCCGAGTGTGAGAATGTATAAAGAGGGACTATTAGTGTTCTAACACCCACCAAATATTTTCTTTATTGGCCAAATTCTTCTCTTATAATGGGAGCCCTCCCCCAAACCGTGTTGTCCCTCAATTTTGGTCAGTAAATTGGCCAGATGTGGCATGCTTCCTTCCCTGTGGCTAACTAGTAGATCCCTTTGAGTTGTATCCAATGGTATCCTTCTGCTAGTGCAAAATTTTTACCACCTGAGGAAACCCCCATTTTCATCCTTGCAAAAGTATCAAACCCAATACTTTGATTCTGCTTGCACAAGCCATTCCACAAGGTGTTGCATATCTCATTACAACTTAATTAGGCCATGGGGCTTCACACATCATGTTAAGCCATGTTGGCTCATAAGCTAAGCACAGTATCTTATTTTGGAAATAACTTGCTGTGCCCCCTCACATAATTGGACAAATAATCTATGCAGCATAGTTTATCCCCCCCGCCGCTGCCCTCTTCCCTCTATAGTCCTCCCACCTGATTGGGCAAATGTCCCAGCTTCCTTTGTGGATTTTCAATCTTTTGCCGGGTCCCCTTTTTCCACCTGTGTGCAACAGAAAGGGGTGGGGGGTTCTAACTCCTTGAAAGTTTGCAGGAATGAGGCGAAATTTAATATACAGGTTCCCCTTATGGGGAGCCACCACATGCACTACTGGATAAATGTGGGACTTTGCATTTTCATGGAAAAGTGAGGGTTTATTACACATGAACCCGTTTGGGAACTGCATGGGAGGGGACCTGATTTGGAGTCAGAGGCACAATGGAATGTGGCAGGAAAACAAGTTTGCTCAGAGATCGCTTGAGAAGACCAGACCAGAGCAGCAGTAGCGTTTTTGGGCGCTCTCGCCAAGTAGCTCTGTAGGCGATCTCCATAACCCATGCTGGCGCAAAAGATGGCAAGCTAACCCACCATAGGTAAAATAACCCTTACTTCAGACCATGAGTTCCCAGGATGGCTTATTTGGGGAAATAACCCACCGTGGGTGGGAAAAAGAGCTCACAGGCAACAGACTAAACCATTACTCAGGAAAATAAACCATCATGTGTTAAAGTGTCATCCGAACCCAGTCAAGGTGTTCCTTACACTAGGTTTTCTGCTTGCGGTTGTGCAGCTGCTAGCACAGAGATGAACTTCAAGCACATGGGCCAAATGTGGCCTTCTAGGGTTTGCCAGGCCCCCCCCCCCCAACTGCCTACTATTTGATGGCTTCTCAGCTTATGTGCATCTTCCCCCATTCTAAAAGGGGGAAATGCTGCTAGCAACCAAGCCTTCGGAAAGGCAAGAGCTTTAAGCTAAAATCTGCCACTGTTGTTTACATTTTCCCCGCTCCCCTTTTCCCTTCCGCTCTGCCTGCCACTGGAATGTGGGCCGCAGGAGTGTCTCCAAAATTGAATTTCAGGCTCTGGGGTTGGAAAAGCTTCCGCCACCTGGCGCTATCTGAACAAAAGCAACACTTGTAACTTTTCAGGGCCCCAAACCTCTGGAAGTGCATGATCAGCTACAATGGCTCTTAGCTGGTTTGATCCAGGAAGAAAATTCCTATGTTTGTCCCTTTCAGAAGCTACATCTGAACATACGACTCTGCCTCTTACCAGAGTTGGACCTATTGTCCAACTGGTGCAGTACTGCCACTCTGACTGGCAGCAACTTTCCAAGGTTTCAGGCAATTACCTTTCCTCAGACTATTAACCTGCCATCCTTGAAGAGAAAGGCCAGATGTCTTTAAGATGGAGGTGTAGCCATTCAAAATGAATGTGATTTAATGTATCAGTAACCACCTAAGCAACATTTTGTTTTAAAAAAAATAACGTATAACAATGGGCATTTAGGATTATGTTAAGTTACTGGCCAGAAAACAAGGCATGGTAGCTGATGCCAAAGCAAATTGCAGGCAAGCTTGAGGTCTGATGCTTCACAGCTGCAGCAGAATGCAGCTTTATGCATATTGAAGAAAATAACGTGCGCTCAAGAGGCCAATAATTACAGTATTTCCCATTTCCAAATGTGCTGAAAATGGTGTAATCTCAGCTGCAGTCTTCTTAACCTTGTTTTTATGCATTCATCCCTCTTGTAAGTAATAATTGTCCAAGAGGTAATTTCTCTCTCCCCCTGCCCTCCCATCTTTGACTAATTGAAATTAAGCATTGACTGCATGGACAAGAATCAAAAAACAGGCACAGACTGGGGCCAGGGGAAGACATCTTTGATTTGAAATTTGTATTGAGGAAGCATTACCCTCTGTCAGGGGAACTCTCCTATGATCTTACTTCACCTTTTTGTTTCTATTGTCAATCCCCGATTTTTTTCTTGTTTTTAGAAACCCAAAACAATGGCTAGGATTACCTGTTAGGACAGGGGACAGATCTTCCTCAGTGTTTTCCTCCAAGTTCAGAGACAATATGCCACCAAATATCAGTTGGTGGGGAGCATAAGGAAGGGCTGTTGCCTCTGTCCCCTGCTGGTGGACTTCCCAGAACCATCTGGTCCACCTCTGTGGGAAGGAGAATGCTATATTTGATGGACCTTCATCTTATGCAGCAAGACGCTTCTTATGAAAGGTGTGCAGACTTGTTGGATCAGGGCAATAGGAATACTTAATTAAGGCAACATCATGATGGACCCGTAGAGGGATGGTAAGTTGTGCCTAAGATTGTTATTTGTAACAAGATTGAAGCACTGTTGAAATATGAAAAAATATGAAATAAATTCTGTGCGAACTTGTGTTTTATTTCTCAGTGGCATTTTTAGTGGTACCAAACAGTTGAGTGCAATATTTTTGTCCCCCTGATACTTTCCATATGTGCTTCCCTCCAATCCATCTGTGAATTGAATTCATAAACAGCTGTGAAATAAAATATGGAGATAATTTTCTACACACACAGCATGCTAAGTGCAATTATTAACACCTTATATTTAACATACAGTAAAAGTGCACTTCTTAGGGTCTTTCCAAGCTTATAGGCTTCCCAAAAACATGACAGGAAAGAAAATACTAAATTAAATGGACAACTAAAACCCAGAGCCAACTAAAACATTCACAGCAGCAGATGAAAAAAATTAAATCAATCCAAAGGCTTGGCGAGTAAGAAAGGTCTTAAGAGAATACCAAAAACCTAACCTGGCTTCCTGGGATAGGAAGTTCCACAACCTTGGTGCCATAACCAAAAAGGCCCCGTCTTCCAGGCTTCTGCTGGCTATGAGACACGGTACAAGGCCTCAGATGAAGGCTGCAATGGACAGACAGACTCATGTAGGAGAAAACAGTCCTTCCAATATCCTGATCGCAAACTATTTAGGGCTCTATAGGTAACTAGATAACATACCCAGCTTCACAAGGGTAGAGCCCTTGGCTTCATACTGTTAAGCCTTCAGGCAAAGTTATGCAGATGAGGTAGGGGTCCACCCCACAGCTGGGGGAACGGGGACAGGCAGCCACATAACTCTGTCCTTCAAACTATCCCCTTTGACTTCAAATTGTATTGACTGCAAAACTACATGCTGGTTTGAGACATCTGCCACCTAGTGACTAAAGATGGTACTGCAGGCTTCAAATACATAGGCACATTTAAATAACAATTAATGCATCTTAACAACCAAGTAACCCCAAGAAACCCCAAGCTGCTAGGAACCCAAGTATGCCTAGTTTCAGTTGTCTAGGTTTCATGGTTTTGGAGTTACGGTGCTGACAGACACACAGCCTCTTTTATTATCGATTGCCAGCACTTCGCAAACTGGCAGCCAGTGCAGATTGAACAAAACCAGAGTTATATGCTCAGAAAAGCAGGTCACAAACACTCTAGCAGCCACATTTTGCACCAGCTCATTTCTGAACACTTTTCAAAGGCAGACCCATACAGATAGCATTACCGCCATCTCATACAGATGTGATCAAGGGATGTGTGACAGTGGCCAGATCTGCTTATTTCCAGGAAAAGGGACCAGCTAGTTAGTCATATTACCTCTACCAAGCACCAAGGGAGAGGGGGGTAGCTCCCAGAAGTGCACAGTACATGACCATCTCACGCACATGCAGTTTGTATGTTGCGTTTATGTCCTGCCTTTTCCTCCAAAGAGTCCAAGAAGGCATACATGATCCTCCTCCTCTCCATTTATCCTCACAACCACCCTGTGAGGTAAGGTTAGGCTGAGGGTCAGTAAGTGGTCCAAAGTCACTCAGTGAGATTCAGGGCCGAGTTGGAACTAGAACCTGGGTCGCCCCCAAGTCCCAGTCCAATATTTTAACCACTACACCACACTGGCTCTCAGCCGGAATAGCCCAGTAGGAACGGAGGGGTGTTTCGTATACCAAGCCAAGAACTGTATGACCAGTAAGAGCAGCCTTCCTCATTCTGTTTCAGTCTCGCACATATTGAGGGGAAGTGTTGTTCACTTCAGGCCAAACATTTCAAAGGGCTGGAGGAATTTCACATTCTTCCCTATCTTATTTTGCACATTTTTTGGTTCAGGCAAACATGCATTCTTTTACCTTGCATCTTCATCCATTTGTTTACAATAAAGGCTTTCCTTGAGAGGGTACATCAGATGCATGACATACGTTTCCAAGCACCAGCAAAGCATGGCACCTCCTGAAATGAAAACTTGACATCCATTTGGCTAGAACAGAATGAACGTAATTTAATTCCTTGCTAGTCTAACAGGAAATTGATAGTCGTACAATTTCAATGTGTTTGCGGAAAAGTAGCACTGCAGAGATGGACATTAAGAAGTGGAAGAGTAATAAATAAAAATCAATAAACAACAAGTAGTCAGCACTACGTTGCTGTTCTGACCAGCCTGATGAAAAGAGAAAAAAAACCTATAGCGAAAGAAAGCACCAGAGAATTTAGGTTATAAGTGTCACAGAGATTTTGGAATAGTACAGCATAGAAAAAAATAGCACTGAATTATATGAATTGACATCTCTTTGTACTCTGGAAAGGACAAGCTACCTAGCTTCCTGTTTCCATTCCATACACTGTTCTTTCAAGTCAAGAGCTCACAGGTTCTCAGGATATCCAACTATTAGGTGTGCACTATGGAGTACACTCCAGGCCTTCCCAAACAATGGGGGGAAAAAAGGATGCATACCTCTCTAAACACTATTTTATATTTAGCACAATACTCCTGTAAGAGTCACTAGTGGACTTGTGGGGATTCTGCAAGCACTACGAACAGAAAGGGAAAGAGATGCAAGCCATGAAAGCATCCCTAAGAAAACTGACCTTTGCAAGGTGGGGCATCGAGGGTAATCCAAGGGGCAGAGGCCAGTAATGCTAAAAATCCAGCATGGTCCTCCAGATCAAGGCTGCTCCCTCCTATAGAGGATGGAGTGGAGATGGAAGAAGCAGGGCAAGCGGAGAAACCAAAAGCAGAGAATAGACTGCCCTTGAGGAAGGTGCACTGGTGTGGGGCAGCCAGAGAGCAGGCTCTGCCCAGAGCTTTATGTACCTATTTTGGGTGTGGTGGGTTCCTGGCTGAGGGAGAAAATGAGGACAACATCAGAGGGACTGCTGCATTATTTAATTATATTTATGTATTGCTTACATTAAAATAAATTTCTAAGCAATGTACAAAACAATACAGTGTAAGACTGCAATGCTGTATATTGTTACTGTATACAGAAGACTACTTTTCTGGGAAAGCCTGTTGGAAACACTATGCTTCCAGCACCACCATAAACCTGGAAGGGTTGGCACCTGCCTAATTTGTAGCAATAGGGAGCTCCAGGGAGTGGGCACTATGGCACTGAAGGTCCTATTCTGAGCCATCATGGATCAGAACTCTGAAATCTTGGAAACGGCCAGGAGGGTATCTCCTGATGAGTACAGCATCTTAGCAGTCAGGTCGGCGGTCAGGTCATCTCTTAAAAACGAAGGAGATGAGCCAGGACTGCCTTAAGGAGTAGGAGGAAAGCACCTTTTATCTTTATGTTCTTCTTTGCTGGTATTTTGATTTGTGGATAAACATAAGCCTATGGCACAACGGACTTAACTAAAAGGGGTAAAAAAACCAATTCCGTCAGATATAAATAAAGACCATTTGCAAGGGTCTAAACCTGCCCAGTAAATCCAGGCATGCTTCTCTTCTTTTCCCTCTCACGCTCTTTGTAGTGTCATTAGGGATTCAGGGTGCCTGGTACACAGATACAGAATAGCTCCCTTAAGTTGATCTCTCCCAAAATCAGTAGAAAAGATAGGGTAGCCTTGCTGTGAAGCAGAGGATAGCCAAGCTGCTGTTTGAACCTTTTAAACTACGAGGCTAAATTAGTACTTCAGCAGTGGTTTTACATGGCAAAGAATATTTTTAAAGAGGGTCGGGGCAATGCAAGTTACATAAAAGTCAGATCACAATGAATTATATCATGTGACCAGTTCTTTTAACATCTGGTAAAGTCAGCCAAAAAAAGAAAGAAAGCCTTAATCAGTGCCAGCTCCAAGTTTCTGAGGGCCCTTGGGCAAGACACCCTCATGGGCCTCCCCTCACTGCACTAGCTGATATTGCTCCTTCTCTTTCTCAACACTTCTACTGCTGGCTTGACAGGCATTTACTGCTTCTCCTTTCTACCACCTCCATTGTCTAGGCCAGACTAAGAGGCAGGTGAACAAGAGGCTCCAAAGGTGAAGAGGAACAGCTCCAGGGGATTCTTATCAGTAGGCCCCTGCTTGAGTGTGTGCCCTTGGCAGGTGCCCAACCATGCCAGCCTTTGATGCCGGCCCTGCTAATCATATTGCAGGCAAATCAGAACTCTCCAGTTTCCATATTTGCAGTTCAGTCCTGAACCGAGTAACCTGGAAATAAGATCTATTATTTTAATATAATACCATTTTAACAAATGGCCACAGTCCATGCCCACCTACATGAAATAAATGCCATTGCACTAAATGGGCCTTGCTTCCAAATAAAAATGCATAGGACTAGGCTGTAGGTGTACTTAAGCCTGGAAATAATGTAGATGTAATCCTTCAAAACTGCTTTATTTCTGAATTAAAAATCAAGTCACAGAACATATTCCATTTCTTTATTTATTTGACAAGCAGCAGTATCATGTTCTTGTTTTTACATTTTAATGTAGATACAATTATTATGTTATCTGCCATATTACAATATTTAGTCTGTTTTAACTTTGCCTTTTAAGATACATTAAAAAACATCAACTGCAAACGTGGGGGGATGGAGGGGGTGAAGGGTGAAGCATGGTATTCAACCAAAATTTCCACATTTCAGCAAGACTTCACTCATTCTCTTTTAGTAAAGTTTTAAGAAATGTCATAATGACATGAGCTTGGAATATCTATAGGCTTTTTGTTTTCATTGACGCTCATGACATGGCACTGGTGATGTTGTAAACAGCAGAAAAAACAGGGGCTGCCAAGTGACCAATTATGGAGGCACAACAGACCTGCTTTTTTCCCCCACAGGACACACCAAGCAGTGACAGCAATGATATCCGTACAACCATACCTGCAGGATTATAATCTCATGCTACATAGCTGTACTCATCTGCTGAGGCCTGGCTCCGCTCAATGTACTGTTTGTCTATCAGAACTTCAATACATTTTTTAATCATGCTGATACTTGGGTTAAACCTAGCTCTTGATTGGCTAATTACCTGAGAGAGAGAGAGAGAGAGAGAGAGAGAGAGAGAGAGAGAGGCTTTATATAAATACCATCTAGTTAATGAGCCTCAAAATCAAGCCAATTACCACATTTTGCACATCAATGTTTTTAAAACGGCAAACATTCATTTTTTTGAACTATGGGCCAATTCACATATTTTTCTCCTGCATGTAAGAACATAAGAAGAGCCAGGCTGGATCAGACCAAGGGTCCACCTAGTCCAGCATTCTGTTCACACAGCGGCCAACCGGCTGTCGACCAGACAACCACAAGCAGGACATGAGTGCAACAGCACCCTCCCACCCGTTCCCCAGCAACTGGTGTACATATGAAAACTCTTGATCTGTCCTCAGAGCATCAGGCCTCATATGGAGGAATGCATATGTCAACTTGCTGACAAATGAAGTCAATTCCATTATCAGGACTTCTGGAAAAAGATACTCTTCCGATTATGAAAATTGCTACCTGCAGTTTCAATGTGTCACCCAGCTCACATGTGCGTTTCTCTATGCAATCTCTCTGTGAACAGGCTCAGAATTGCCTGCAAACAGTCCACATAACAAGCTTACACTACATGGTCACAGGACTTGCTCCTGGTGGAGAATTTCTAAAGTCCAACCATCTTTCAGATGCACTACAACATTTTTATGTCGCTTGGTTTGCTGCTGCTGAGGGATGTCTAGCGTGACAATTTATATCGTAAGCTGTGTATTTAAAATCCACTGTTCCAAAACCAGAGCTCCAATGTATACATAGCATTAGGGCATACTAAGCCAGTCAAAATAGCTAAATATAAACTGTCTCTCTTAACAAGATCTCCTCTGTTCTGAATACTTCCACCAGCACCTCTGTAACACCAGGTCGCACATACCTCCTGAATTAGAGCATTGTGTCGTAGCAGTTTTCGTGCTTTCATGATGCGGACTATAGCAGCCTGAAGGTACATTTTCCTATCTTCATCTACAGCACTTCTGGTTTGCTCTGTCTCCTGCAACATATGAACAGCAATAGTTAAGAAAAGTGCAATTAAGGGGGTTAATTGAGATGTTTGTACCGGGTGTGCAACCATGGAGTTGTATGTTCAAATTGCACATTCCATGATATTCAAGGTTAGTTGGCGCTTTGTCAGTAAATAATCTGGGGCAAGTTAATGCTCTAGTGCTCTTTGAAGCTAAAGTGGGTGTTGATCTCAGAGTTTCCTGGATGAGAGACCACTGAGACAACCCTCTAAGCCGCCACGGGCATTTTAAACAAAGAAAGGCAAGAGGCATAGAAGCATAATATTGAAAAAGCTATGCAATTTAGAATTTAGGTTTTAAGAAAAACATCAGGGATCAACATAGGGGTTTATAAAAACTATGAACGATTTAGGGAGAAAGAACATTTCTTTCTCTTATATAATACTAGAAGTAAAATAAAGGTGATGTGCAGTTAAGTGCAGGTGGGCCAAAAGAGAGTACTACTTCACACAATGCAGAACGGAATTCACGACAAGATGCAATAAAACCTATTAGTGTAGATACATTTTGGGAAACAACAGTTTTAGATACTCATGGAAGATGGGTATATAGTCATAATAGCTGAATGGAACCACACAGAGGCAAAATATGGCTGAAAACAGTACACTGGGGATGAACAGCAGAGGAAGACCATTCTTGTCACTCTCTAATTGCGAGCTTCTAGAAGCATGTGGTTGGCTGCTGAAAATAGAATGCTGGAATAGACTGATCTGGGTCAGATCCTGCAAGGTAATTCTTATAAATATGTTGGAAAGATTCATTGAATATTCTCAGGTCAACTGTTATAAATCCAAAGAATGTGCTACTCAAAACAAGTGGGATATGCATTCTTCCTTCCTGTCTCTGGTAAGCAAAGCTACAATCTCAGCATTCCTTCAATGTGTCCTAGTCATGATAGCTATATATAACCTCAGGTTCGAAGGCAATTTACCACTGAATATTGGCTGCTGGGAGCAGTAATGGGACAGGGTTGCTTTCGTGTTCCTGCTTATGGGCTTCCTAGAGGCATCTGAGTGGCCACCGTGGAAAATAGGATGATCAACTAGCTGGACCACTTGTCTGATGCAGCAGGATTTGTCTCCCATTCACCAGAACAGCTTTACAGAATAGAACCTCCAGAAACAACTGCTAAAGAAAAGTTTAGTATTGTGTGAATGAATTTCTCCTTTGGAACTGCTATTCAGGATGAAAAACAGTGACAGCTCTGAGATGCTGGACACAACCTGAACAAGGCACTTTACTTATTTTGTTTTCTTTTAACTACAAGAGCTGGAATGAAGCGCTCTTCACATAAACTAGACACGTCTCTGGGTTCTAAAATATGGAGGTGTGGCTACATCGAATAATTATAGGATACTGCCCTATGTAACCACACCTGCATTCTGTCCCCGCTCTAGAAGAATAGAATGGATTGCTAGCGCAACAGGAACTAGCTGTTTTTGAAACAAGTGGAAATGAATGGACTACTAGCGCAACAGGAGCTAGCATGGAAACAAGTGGCAACGCTAGTTTCTGGAATGGGGCAAAAAAAAACAGAGCTTACAGAAGGGAGATAAACTGACCTTCCCCATTTGGGAACAGAGCATTTCCATTTATTCTGTGCTAGTTCCTGTTGCGCTAGTGGATTGGACCACTAGCGCAACAGAACTAGCAGAAGTGTAGTGGCAGTATAGGATACTACCTATTGTCTACAGCAGGGGTAGACAATCCTTTTAGGCCTGAGGGCACATTTGGAAATTTGAGAAACTATCTTGCACACCACCCACAAAACAGCTGTCATGGGAGGTGTCAAAGGACAAGCAAACTGCCCAAAAGACTGAGTACAAGGCGGGCCCCAACACACTGAACAACTCCTTTGAACCCACAGTTTTTAGCACCAACAGAAACATATTTCACAAAAAGCAAATGCTTTTTCTCCCCTGGCCCCTCCTCTACCAGTCAAATCATTGCCCCCTAAACACTTTTTTCACTCGTTAGAATCATAGAATAGTAGGGTTGGAAGGGGCCTACAAGGCCATCGAGTCCAACCCCCTGCTCAATGCAGGAATCCAAGTCAGAGCATCCCTGACAGATGGCTGTCCAGCCTCGTCTTGAATGCCTCCAGTGTGGGAGGGCCCACCACCTCCCTAGGTTCACCACCCACAGATGCACTCTCTTCCACACACACATGCAAGCACCCCATGTATCCATCATGGAAACTGGGAGGGGTAGGACACCTTGGTGGGTGCCAAGAATGGTATTAGTGCCTGTGGGCACTATGTAGCCTACCCCTGGTCTACAGTATTTTGAGGAACTACCTAAAAACTGGCTGTCCATGTACACTAAGAGGCAACAAAAAGTTGAGTTACTTCTGAGTAAACATGCTAGGGATGGCACTGTAAAGGAATTGAAGACTCCCTGTGAGCTTAGGGTTTACTTCCTAATAAGCATGCTTTAGGATTCCACTGCCAGAAACTCTTATGGGATCAGTGTAGTGATAAACAGTTTGACAAACTGTGGCACAACCACAAAATGGCTCCCACGGAGGATGCAGCTAGTCACATAATGGCTGCCATGGCAGCCTGGCTAGTCAAAAGTAGCTGAAGAGAGGGGTGTGTGTGGGCCTCAGAGAGAGAGAGAGAGAGAGAGAGAGAGAGAGAGAGACTGACTGACTGACTGACTGACTGAGACTACAGGCTGGGAGGGAGAAATAGCAAGGCAAAGGGGTAGAGGGAGAAAAAGAGCAAGGCCAGAGGCTAGAAAGGGAGAAAAAGAAGACTACCCTAACATTTTACAAGGTTTTTATTTAAAAAAAACTTTGTGAAGGGGGCAGGGAGTAGAGAGCTTCATGGGGGGAAGTCCCTGTGGCTGCCATGGCACCTGCCGCACTGAGGACCCCTGCTGTAGCTTATTATGAAGCTGAGATGTAAGATACATTCATTCTTAGCTTATTTAAGAGAGCAACCCTATGGCCGCTAGACAGAGGCTAGACGGCCACAGGATATGCTATTTTCCGGGAACCAACGTCACAGGCTCCGACCTCCCCCCACTTCCGCACTGCCTCGTGCAATCGGCTGTCTAGAAGAAAAACCAGGGCAGGAGAAGCATGGAGGGAATGATCCCCTCCGTGCTTTTCCTGTCCTGCTTTGGATAGGCGGTTGCCTCTGAGTTCAGAGGTGGCCGCCTATCTAGATAGGAAAGGAAAGGAAAGGTTCCACTTGTGCAAGCACCGGGTCATTACTGACCTCTAGAGGGACACCGCTTAAGCCGGCATTTTCATCGCAGACTGTAGTGGGGTGGTTTGCCATTGTCTTCCCCAGTTGTGACTACCTTTCCCCCAGCAAGCTGAGTACTCGTTTTACCAGCCTCGGAAGGATGGAGGGCTGAATCGACCTGAGCCGGTTACCCAAGACCCGGCTTCCGCTGGGATCAAACTCAGGTCATGGGGAGAGTTTCAGTTGCGCTACTGCCACCTACCACTCTGCGCCACACGAGGCAGGATTGCACCCTAATTATTGGTTATGACACATGGCTGAAAAGAATGACATTCCAAGCTCAAACTCTGTATTTTTGAAGCTATAGTTCTTAACATGTTGAAACGCCTAACATTGCTAGCTGTACTGTACTGAGACTTAGAATCATAGAACAGTTGGAAGGGGCCTACAAGGCCATCGAGTCCAACCCCCTGCTCAATGCAGGAATCCAAGTCAGAGCATCCCTGACAGATGGCTGTCCAACCTCGTCTTGAATGCCTCCAGTGTGGGAGAGCCCACCACCTCCCTAGGTAATTGGTTCCATTGTCGCATTGCTCTAACAGTCAGGATGTTTTTCTTGATGTTCAGCCGGAATCTGGTTTCCTGTAACTTGAGCCCATTATTCCATGTCCTGCACTCTGGGATGACTGAGAAGAGATTCTGGCTTTTCCTGTCTGTGACAACCTTTCAAGTACTTGAAGAGTGAACTGCCCAGAGAGCTTCGGCTATTGGGTGGTATAGAAATGAAATAATAAATAAATAAATAAATAAATAAATAGCACTATCATATCTCCCCTCAGTCTTCTCTTCTCAAGGCTAAACATGCCCAGTTCTTTCAGTCTCTCCTCATAGGGCTTTGTTTCCAGTCCCCTCATCATCTTTGTTGCCCTCCTCTGAACCCTCTCCAGCTTGTCTGCATCCTTCTTAAAGTGCAGTGCCCAGAACTGGCCACAGTACTCCAGATGAGGCCTAACCAGTACTGAGTAGAGGGGAACTAGTACTTTCCGGGATTTGGAAGCTATGCTTCTATTAATGCAGCTCAAAATAGCATTGGCCTTTTTTACAGCCACATCACATTGTTGCCTCATATTCAGCTTGTGATCGACTTCTTCCTGTCCTGTGAAGTGGTTGTTGTCCCCTGCCCCCAGTTTACTGTGGCTTACCAGAAAGAGGTGGGGTAGTTGATCATAGGAATGTGCATTAAGGGGTTGTTGTTTATTCGCTCAGTCGCTTCCAACTCTTCGTGACTTCATGGACCAGCCGACACCAGAGCTTCCTGTCGGCCGTCACCACCCCCAGCTCCCTCAAGGTCGAGTCCATCACCTCCAGAATATCATCCCATCCATTTTGCCCTTGGTCGGCCCCTCTTCCTTTTGCCTTCCACTTTCCCTAGCATCAGCATCTTCTCCAGGGTGTCCTGTCTTCTCATTATATGGCCAAAGTACTTCAGTTTTGCCTTTAATATCATTCCCTCAAGTGAGCAGTCTGGCTTTATTTCCTGGAGTATGGACTGGTTTGATCTTCTCGCAGTCCAAGGCACTCTCAGAATTTTCCTCCAGCACCACAGTTCAAAAGCATCTCTCTTCCTTCGCTCAACCTTCCTTATGGTCCAGCTCTCGCAGCCAGAGGTTAGTACGGGGAATACCATTGCTTTAACTATGCGGACCTTTGTTGTCAGTGTGATGTCTCTGCTCTTCACTATTTTATCAAGATTTGTCATTGTTGTCCTCCCAAGAAGTAAACGTCTTCTGATTTCCTGGCTGCAGTCAGCATCTGCAGTAATCTTTGCGCCTAGAAATGCAAAGTCTGTCACTACCTCCACGTTTTCTCCCTCTATTTGCCAGTTCTCAGTCAAGCTGGTTGCCATAATCTTGCAACCCAGCTTTTGCACTTTCTTCTTTCACCTTCGTCGTAAGGTTCCTCAGCTCCTCCTCGCTTTCAGCCATCAAAGTGGCATCATCTGCATATCTGAGATTGTTAATGTTTCTTCCAGCGATTTTAACTCCAGCCTTGGATTCATCAAGCCCAGCACATCGCATGATGTGTTCTGTGTACAGGATGAATAGGTAGGGTGAGAGTATACAGCCCTGCTGTACTCAAACCAGTCCGTTGTTCTGTGGTCTGTTCTTACCGTTGCTACTTGGTCATTATACAGATTCCTCAGGAGGCAGACAAGATGACTTGGTATCCCCATACCACCAAGAACTTGCCACAATTTGTTACGATCCACACAGTCAAAGGCTTTAGAATAGTCAATAAAACAGAAATAGATGTTTTTCTGAAACTCCCTGGCTTTCTCCATTATCCAGCGGATACTGGCAATTTGGTCTCTAGTTCCTCTGCCTCTTCTAAACCCAGCTTGTACATCTGGCAATTCTCGTTCCATGAATTGCTGGAGCCTACCTTGCAAGAGCTTGAGCATTACCTCACTGGCATGTGAAATAAGTGCCACTGTTCAATAGTTTGAACATTCTTTAGTGTATCCCTTTTTTGCTATGGGGATATAGGTTGATTTTTTCCAATCTGTTGGCCATTCTTGTGTTTTCCAAATTTGCTGGCATATGGCATGCATCACCTTGACAGCATCATCTTGCAAGATTTTAAACAGTTCAGCTGGGATACCGTCATCTCCTGCTGCCTTGTTATTAGCAATGCTTCTTAAGGCCCATTCAACCTCATTCTTCCTGATGTCTGGCTCTAGCTCACTGACCACACCGACAAATCTATCCCCCATATTATCCTTCCTATACAGATCTTCCAAATATTCTTGCCACCTTTCCTTGATCATTTCTGCTTCTGTTAGGTCCTTGCCATCTTTGTTTTTGATCATACCCATTTTTGCCTGGAATTCACCTCCGATGTTTCTAATTTTCTGGAAGAGGTCTCTTGTCCTTCCTGTTCTATTATCTTCTTCCACTTCCGTGCATTGCTTGTTTAAAAATAAATCCTTATCTCTTCTGGCTAACCTCTGGAATTTTGCATTTAATTGGGCATATCTCCCCCTATCACTGTTGCCTTTTGCTTTCCTTCTTTCTTGGGCTACTTCCAGTGTCTCAGCAGACAGCCATCTTGCCTTCTTGGTTTTCTTTTTCTTTGGGACGCTTTTTGTTGCCGCTTCCTGAACAAGGTTGCGAACTTCTGTCCATAGTTCTTCCGGGACCGTATCTACTAAATCTAGTCCCTTAAATCTATTCTTCACCTCCACTGCATATTCATGAGGAATATTAGTGAGCTCATATCTACCTGATCTGTGGGTCTTCCCTATTCTCTTTAGTCTGATTCTAAATTGTGCAATAAGGTTTGTGATCTGAACTACAATCAGCTCCAGGTCTTGTTTTTACCGACTGCATGGATGTCCGCCACCTTTGGCTACAAATGATGTAGTCAAGGGGTATCATATTCTATATCCGGCAGTGCAATTTGTCTTTAGCGGGAAGCGTAATAATTGAATACTCAACTTAGAATTTAATGTTCTTTTATTTTAAAGTGACAGGTCAAATAGTTCATAATGTATTGTCAATGGGACAGTGCGACTGTTTGAAGAGAAATACAATATTTTGTATTTCAAAAATAATTTTTGTGAACCGCCCAGAGAGCTTCGGCTATTGGGCGGTATAGAAATGAAATAAATAAATAAATAAAATAAAAATATTTTGTAATAGTGTAATGGGCAGTGTGATTATTTTTAGTATTGTGATAAAAGGTATTGGGTAGTGCTATATTATAAGTAACTGGTAGTGCAATATTTTTCTGGATACAGTTGTAAATATGTCCATGATATACGTAATGAGGACAGTGTTCAGAATCTTAAATAGTGTTTCCAGGATATAAACAAACATGTACCATGAAAACTAGGAATAAAAAATGGAAAACTTCAAGAAAAACAGAAAACACATTTCCTATGTTAGGAAAAACAAGGTTAAACAGAATTTAAGTTGTTTGAAACAGATTTGAGGCTTTCATGCAAAGAATGAACAAGAAACCTGAAAAAACGTCAGAGAATAAAGGTCGCAATCTTAAGCACACATATACAGGCATATGTATCCCTGAAAAGAGTGGGACTTACTTCTGAGTAAGTATGTATAGGGTTGCACTACAGAGGCATTAGAAAGTAGATTTCAAGTTCTGTCAGATAATAGAAGATGTATTAAATAATTTGAAGAATCCTAATGAAATAAACAAAAACCAAGGAACAAAATAGAACAGTACGCATTGCACGTGAAGTAAACAAAAACCAAAAAGTATTGTGGGCCCACGCAGAACGAACACACACACACACACACACACACGTACGTGAGACCTCCCCCCCCCCCCCCCGATTCAGGAATATTTTTAGTTCTTTCCTCTAAAAACAAACAAAAAACATTCACCCTTCTCAATTCAAGGCCCAACACTTATTTGCAATGTACTGCCTTGCCAGTGAATAGATGGTTTTCCTCTTTAACTTCCTTAATACCATTTTTAGGTTGTGGAGAACTTAACTTTTTTTTGGCACAGAGAGCTAGGTACAAGTGTGCCATAACCTGTTCGTGGATTATTTATATTGGGTTGGATCAATACCTAGTCATACTTAGAGTGGGCCCATTGAAATCAATGCAACTTGTTTTAAGTCCTGTTGATTTCAATGGGTGTGCCCAAGTATGGACTTGGATCCAACTCATTGCTGGGATATGATTGTAATAGCAATCTATATGCACTGGATTTGGCAACTTCAAAATGTCTTACTGTCCAACTTATTTGAAATGTCCTGCTGCCCATTGTGTCAGTATTCTTGCATCCCTCCCATTAGCCTTTCCTTTGTCAACACCAAAAAGTTTCAGTTTTGAAAATCAGTTTCAATTTTATACCATACCTTCCACAGAACCTCAAGCAACATATTATCAAAGCTGACAGAAATACTTGCCTGTGGCGTATCTTTTTGCATTGATGTAGTGATTTTAAATTTTGTTCGTTTACTGCTGAAGTTCATATTTAATGAAAAAGTAGACTCTGCCTCTACATCTTCCTGCAATGAGAAACACATGTGTTATTTCTCTCTCCCCGCCCCGGCACCCTTCTCTCACTCTCACACACAAACACACAGAGAAATGGTGCCAAAGACGTTAACAGCTTGTCTGTTTTCCCAAGGACAGTTTGCTTGAAAAATCTAGATACATATGGCTTACATCTCCTACACTGAAATGTAAACATATTGCTACTTGCTCAATTTGGGAAGTTTCAATTATTTAACTTCCCTATGCTACAGTCTGGTTGTCCAGGACAGTGAAGGTAATGCAGTTTTAAAATGAACCCAGTGTAATTGTTTCACTATGCTGAACACAGAATCCCTAAAGTTGTTAACAAGAAAAAAATACAGTAAATGTAACATTACTGGAAAGTAATTAGAACAAGCATTAGTATATCAATCCTGTGGCATTAGAATTTAGTATGAAAGTAGTATTTAATACAAAAGTAACAAGGAAAACTGTATTTCCTAGTCCTCTAAAATTGAATTACAAGGGACGCTGGGAAAAAGTGCACTTCTCCTTATAGATAATCTGCTTTCAGCTGTGGAGTAGACATAACCAAGGACATGCCTATGCTGTAGAGGGAAAAGGTGCAGAACTGCTCAAGGATTTGGTTAGGAAACTTCCTTTTGCCTCTTCTAGGAATGACCCAATGCTAACTCATTTCAAGGTCAGGAAAGCTCTAGTTGAGAGGTGCTTTATGATGTTCTCCCTGCTAACCAAAGTCCCTTTCACAAAGAAGTTTCACTTAGTTGATGCATAGAACACACATACTTCCAGACTTCGGTTAGCATCCAAAGAACTATTTGAGGTGTGCCCAGTGAGGGTTTTTTTTTTTAAACTTTCCACCTATTTTGAAAAAGCAAGCCTCCATGCCATATTTACAAACTGTTTTTGAACACCCCTAAGTTTCAAAAGCAGTGTGCCCTGGGACCTGAGGTTAAAAAAAAACACATACCCCAAAACTTTTTCAAGCATGCGTAACTAGCTGTGCAGTTCTCATGGACAACAATCCAAACCTGCAAAAAAATGTGGCCAATATATTTTTCTATATTTGCTGTGGTTTAGTAATGATGGAAGACAATAGTTTACCTCCAAGAAAAATACAAAATAAAACACTTGGAAATGCAAGTAAGAGACAGAAGCAAAGGCATTCCAACAAGATGTTCTATGTCATCTTTGTGACATACCTTGTCTGAGTCATGGTTGATCATTTTGACATCAAGTAATGATTTGATAGTTTTTGTCAGTTCCTTTTCATTCATCTGTGTACTGTCTTGAAGTTCTTTGTAACTGACAGTTTCACTATTGTTGAAAGCAAGGAGCACTGCCATTTGGTAGGTTGTGACCATGGCTACATACGGTTTGCACAAATAATTCATTTTGACCTCACCTGCAAATTAATTATACATTTTATACACTAGTATAATATGCAACCTATGTTACAAGTAAAACATGGCATCTTTTCTTCATCTTGGGAGTAGGCATGAAATGCCCCTACAAGAACTACTATTGGATCCCAGCCTGGTGGTTAAGAAACAGTAACCTAACCTGGCTTACAGGGTTGTTGCGAAGAGAAATGAAATAAGAAAAGTAAAGCGCTCTGAAAACTGACAAGTGCTATAGAAGTATTCCAAAATTTTAATTAGAATATCTTGCCTAGTTTTATTAAAAGGGCCATCTCAATACAAGAAAGAGTTTGCGTAAAACCCATACTCGTGTGTATTGCAGAAGTCTTACTAAATGTGTTTAGTACCGTAAATTTTACATCCTGTGCCCAACTTTGTTCTTCTGTATGTCTATACAGAATACAATTCTGTATGTCTATACAGTATGTCCCCTTCATGGATCACTGCCTTGTTGCGGCGAAGGGGCTTGCGTAACTCAGTGAAGCCATAAGCTATGCTGTGCAGCGCCACCCAAGACGGACAGGTCATGGCAGAGAGTTCTGACAAAATGTGGTCCACTGGAGAAGGAAATGGCAACCCACTCCAGTATTCTTGCCAAGAAAACCCCATGGAACTTAACACAAGGCTAAAAGAGATGACACCGGAAGATGAGCCCCTCAGGTCGGAAGGTGTCCAATATACTACTGGGGAAGACCAGAGGGTATTTCCAAGTAGCGCCAGAAAGAGTGAAGCGGCTGGGCCAAAGCCGAAAGGACACTCAGCTGTGGATGTGTCTGGTGGTGAAAAGAAAATCCGATGCTGTAAAGAACAATATTGTTTAGGAACCTGGAATGTCAGATCAATGAATCAAGGTAAGCTGGAGGTGGTCAAACATGAGATGGCAAGATTGAACATCGACATCTTGGGAATCAGCGAACTAAAATGGACAGGCATGGGCGAATTTAATTCAGGTGACCATTATATCTACTATTGTGGGCAAGAATCCCTTAGAAGAAATGGAGTAGCACTCATAGTCAACAGAACGGTGGGAAAAGCAGTACTGGGGTATAATCTTAAAAACGATAGAATGATCTCAGTACGAATCCAAGGCAAACCATTCAACATCACAGTAATTCAAGTCTATGCCCCAACCACTGATGCCGAAGAAGCTGAGGTTGATCGGTTCTATGAAGACCTACAACACCTTCTAGAACTAACACCAAAAAAAGATGTCCTCTTCATCATAGGGGATTGGAATGCTAAAGTAGGAAGTCAAGAAATCACCGGGGTAACAGGCAAGCATGGCCTTGGTGTACAAAATGAAGCAGGACAAAGGCTAACAGAGTTTTGCCAAGAGAACACGCTGATCATAGCAAACACTCTTTTCCAACAGCACAAGAGACGACTCTACACATGGACATCACCAGATGGTCAATATCGAAATCAGATTGATTATGTCCTTTGCAGCCAAAGATGGAGAAGCTCTATACAGTCAGTCAAAACAAGACCTGGAGCTGACTGTAGCTCAGATCATGAGCTTCTTGTTGCAAAATTTCGGCTTCAATTGAAGAACGTAGGGAAAACCACTAAACCATTCAGGTATGACCTAAATCATATCCCTTATGAATACACAGTGGAGGTGAGGAATAGATTTCAGGGATTAGACCTGATAGACAGAGTGCCTGAGGAACTATGGACGGAGGTCCGTAACATTGTTCAGGAGGCAGCAACGAAATCCATCCCAAAGAAAAAGAAATGCAAGAAAGCCAAGTGGCTGTCTGATGAGGCTTTACAAGTAGCTCACGAAAGAAGGGAAGCGAAAAGCAAGGGAGAAAGGGGAAGATATACCCAACTGAATGCAGAGTTCCAGAGAATAGCAAGGAGAGACAAGAAGGCCTTCTTAAATGAACAATGCAAAGAAATCGAGGAAAACAACAGAATGGGAAAGACTAGAGATCTCTTCAAGAAAATCGGAGATCTCAAGGGAACGTTTTGTGCAAAGACGGGCATGATAAAGGACAAAGAAGGCAGGGACCTAACAGAAGCAGATGAGATTAAGAAGAGGTGGAAAGAATACACAGAAGAATTATACAGGAAAGATCTGAATGTCCCTGATAGACATGATAGCGCGGTCACTGAACTTGAGCCGGACACCCTAGAAAGTGAAGTCAAGTGGGCCTTAGGAAGCATTACTAACAACAAAGCTAGTGGAGATGACAGTATTCCAGCTGAGCTATTTAAAATCCTAAAAGATGATGCTGTTAAAGTGCTGCATTCAATATGCCAACAAATTTGGAACACTCAACAATGGCCGCAAGACTGGAAAAGGTCAGTTTACATTCCAATTCCAAAGAAGGGCAACGCCAAAGAGTGTTCAAACTACCGCACAATTGCGCTCATTTCACATGCCAGCAAGGTGATGCTCAAAATCCTACAAGCTAGGCTTCAGCAGTATGCGAACCGAGAACTACCGGAAGTACAAGCTGGGTTTCGAAGAGGCAGAGGAACTAGAGATCAAATCGCCAACATTCGCTGCATCATGGAGAAAGCAAGAGAATTCCAGAAAAACGTCTATTTCTGCTTCATTGACTACGCTAAAGCCTTTGATTGTGTGGATCACAACAAACTGTGGCAAATTCTTAAAGTGATGGGAGTACCAGACCACCTTACCTGTCTCCTGAGAAACCTGTACGAGGGTCAAGAAGCAACAGTAAGAACCAGACATGGAGCAACCGAGTGGTTCAAAATTGGGAAAGGAGTACAACAAGGCTGCATATTGTCACCCTGCTTATTTAACTTATATGCAGAGTACATCATGAGAAATGCCGGGTTGGATGAATCAGAGGTCGGAATTAAGATTGCTGGGAGAATTATCAACAACCTCCGATATGCAGACGATACCACCCTAATGGCAGAAAGCGAAGAGGATCTCAAGAGCCTCTTGTTGAGGGTGAAAGAGGAGAGTGCAAAAGCTGGTTTGAAACTCAACATTAAAAAAACTAAGATCATGGCATCTGGCCCCATCACTTCCTGACATATAGAAGGGGAAGAAATGGAAGCAGTGACAGATTTTACTTTCTTGGGCTCCAAGATCACCGCAGACGGTGACTGTAGCCATGAAATTAAAAGACGCTTGCTCCTTGGGAGGAAAGCTATGGCTAACCTAGACAGCATAGTAAGAAGCAGAGACATCACCTTGCCGACAAAGGTCCGTCTAATCAAAGCTATGGTTTTCCCAGTAGTAATGTATGGCTGTGAGAGCTGGACTATAAGGAAGGCTGAGCGCCGAAGAATTGATGCTTTCGAACTGTGGTGCTGGAGAAGACTCTTACGAGTCCCCTCGACTGCAAGGAGGTCAAATCAGTCCATACTAAAGGAAATCATCCTTGAGTGCTCATTGGAAGGACAGATACTGAAGCTGAAGCTCAAATATTTTGGCCACCTAATGTGAAGAGAAAACTCTCTGGAAAAGACCCTGATGCTGGGAAAGACTGAAGGCAGAAGGAGAAGGGGACGGCAGAGGATGAGATGGCTAGGATGGCTAGGAGACGGCAGAGGATGAGCATCACCGATGCAATGAATATGAACTTGAGCACACTCCGGGAGAGAGCGCAGGACAGGAAGGCCTGGCGTGCTATGGTCCATGGGGTCACGAAGAGTCGGACATGACTGAACGACTGAACAACAACAACAAATGTCTATATTAATTTGCTTTTCTCCATTAACACTTTCAAAATCAAACTCTTTTGAGCTGCCTGTGTTCTTAACCCAATTATAACATTTTACATTTGGAATCCTAGATTGAAATTTATTAAGGGTGGGATGAGTAGAGAATAATATAAAGCCCAAGAAATTTTGCTGCCCGAGGTGAAGGACAAGACGACCCCAATCCTCTTCATCTTATGCTAATAAACTGGGTGTTTTCCAAAGAGCAGTCCTGGAAAACAATTCCTTTCTGGAAAATTCTGAGTTAATAATGTAATGATAAAATCTCTAAAGCAATAAATCCTACAGGCAAGAATGAAAGATTAAGTTTAGACACCCAATTGAGATAAATCAGCAAAACTGTATTAACAATGTCAGGGTAGGTAAGTCAATTTGAGTTAAGGATTTTTTTGGCTTGCTTCTAAAGCTCAAAGGATTTATAGGTTCTAATAAGCAAAATGATTGTTATTATGCATTATGAAAAACTTTTCTTAAGGTAAAAAACATGCACACTTATTTTTACCTGTGCAGAGGTAATGTAACCAGGTAAGTTTCCTCCCACTGAAATGCTGACTGTAAAATAATTCAAACTGTAAAACAAAATCATTCTTTAGGTCAAATATTTCCAGAGATCTTCAGCCAAATATCTCAAGACAAACTTCAAAGAGCGTAGACACATAATATGCAAAAATATAATGAACATTATGTTTCTAAATATCAGAAATAATGTAACAAATGTTTGGAAAATCATTACCAACATGAAGTAAAAGATCCAATTACCAGGAAAGTGAATAAGAATCCTAGCTAACCCACCAATCCTGAAGACTCAGGAGTGGGTAATACTTAAAATATATATAGTAAAATAAAAAGGGTTATGACATTATGGAAACAGTCCATTTCTGGATATATAAACACTGGAGGAGAAAGAAAAATTTTATCTATATCAATGCCATTTCAATACAGCAAAAACATAGTGTTTATTCATTTCTATAGCACTTTTCAGTATACAAAACGCTTCACGGATCTAATATCATTTGTTCTCACAATGAGAAATAGCGATGTATGCAAAGCCAACCAGTGAACCTAATGGCTGAGCAGAGTAACATTTCTGCCAGTCTACAACTCACTGCCCAAACCCAACACTCTAACTACTGAACAACCATGGAGCTTTTATCTTGCTTTGTTTTTTTGTGTTGCTACCAGCTCTCAACCCTTCGGAGCAATCAACAAAGCTTTTGCCCTTGCAGCCCCTCCTTGCACCTGCACCCAAATGGCAATTTACAGGACATGTGTCTTTAACTGGGTCTATTTCCCTGCAGAATATTTCTTCTTAAAGCTATGAGGCTATTTTTAAATGACTTTGAATGCTTTAAAAAAATAAAACAAGCCAACATCCTGTGCGTAAGTTTACTAGTAACCCAATTTTACCAATGGAGACCTGAGGGCAAGTGTTAACAATTTGCCAAAAGCCACACAAGACATTCATGGAAGACGTGGGTTATCCAGGTCACACAGAACCAAACCTCATGCTCTCTTCATTGGGCCACACTAGCTCCTCAAGGCACAATGCAGTATGACAAAAAACATTCTAGCTAGCAACTTGTCAGGCAAGAAGTTCCAGCTGTTCTTCAACATTAAAGAGACTGGCTGGTGGACTGACAGTTGTTCTAATGGCATGTGCGCCAGTAACCCTAGGAGCCCCACTGACCTCTTTTGAAAGATGGTAAGGTCACTAGAGGAGCTAACAATCAGGCTTTGTAGTCCCTATTTATGGGTCCCTTGGTGCTAAAAAAAAAAAAAAAAAAAAAATCTTCAAAAGCCAGTAGCTAGTTCTTTTGTAGGTTGAGGGGCCTACAAAATATTTAATTTTAAGGAAAAGTACAGAACTGCAAAAGCAACAACCTTATTCCTTTCTTTTGGCGGTATCTAGTACCAATTAACTATACAGCAGTTCTTAAGAGTTATTTTACGAATACTATGTAATAGCCACATACTAGTTGATTATTTAGGAGTTTCTAAGAGAATTATACTGCTGAAACAAACTGTCCCAAAACGTTGTGTTTCCCCAGAATCTTTAATACAACAAAATGTGGAACATTCTGTATTTTACTGAAGTAGAGGGAGTTGGAATAAATCCCTGCAACTCTTGAAGTGAACCCTAAGAATGTTTTATGTCACACTATAAAGACAAAAATCTCACTATTAATGATCACTAATTATAAGATATTTAAACACATTTATTACATGAATGCTTAGTTTTTAATCCCATTAAGTCAAATGCATACATCTTAATTGGGTAGTTTAGTAATACTGCTCAAAATGTGTTTCATATTTTTCATATTAGGATACTTTTTATCACTCATTACTACCATTAATGGCTTTAAATGAAACTTATACCAGCAGTGGAGATTACCAAAACATAAAAAACTCTGGCTTAATTTCATTCCTAATCCTCAAGGGTTAAACTTTATTAGGGCCATCTCCCACTGCTACCATGAGGTTGGAGAGAAGAAAAGCTTAGCAGACTTTCAATTTCCAAGTCTCCTTTCTTCTCTTCGAAGCCTGTCTGAAACAAGCTCAGAAAAAGGCAGATTCTATCTAAATTCTAAGTACATTAGTTAATTTCCTCCGATCAAATAAATTAGAAAGCAGGGTTTAGAAACAAGATCACTGATTAAAGTGACATTTGAAATGTTAAGCCCTTACTAAAGCTGTTATAACATCTCAATTTTGCAAAATCCAAAGGAAAAAGTTGATGTCACTTAACAATTTGTTCATCATTTCCTTCATTAACATTCATTATGTAGTTTCATCTAGCTCCTGAGACCTGCGTAAAAAATCAAGTATCCCTTTAAATTCATAAAAATGTTGCCCTGGAGCATCCACTGGTATCATACTGGCCTCATGTGGATCCCACATTGCCTCGAAGGATTTAACAGGGACAGGCAAAATTTGGACCAAGATTCTCTCTCATTTTTGAAGCTGGCAGCCTCTTCACATTTTTTATTTAGACAGTTATTTGCTCATTTAGGCTGAAGTCCTATGCTCACTTGGGGAGTAAGCTCCACTGAACCGAAGACTTACTTCTGAATAGGCATTCACTGAATTGAGCTATTAGATATGTACGTAAGCTATCTAGCAAGTGGCTTTTCCTGAAAAACTTTCTGAAATGTTTTAAGAAGCTCTGGCTGATGTGTTTCAAACACGTTTGTAGAACTAAATTTCATACTATTTGATGCAGCTTAACGGGCTATTACAGGCATGGGAACTCTGGTTGGGTTTGCATGTCACTTTAAGCCATTGTGGTTTATAAGCTACTGTATCCACCAAACAATCCGCCAAACAGGCTACTGTGTGTAGCTTATTTTTCCTGCCCTTGCTCCTCCTCCCTCTCCAGTCCTCCCACTCGACCAAGATGGTATCCAAGCTTTCTTTGCGCTGGATACCGCTCCCCACCCTCACCCCACAGTTCCTCTGAGCCACCCAAAGAAGCGAAAAAAACCCTTGGCACCAAAAAGGGGGTGGCATCTATAAACCCTTGGAGGTTTGCAGGACTGGGATAAAATTTCACACACAGCTTCCCCTATAGGGAGGCACCCAACGCTCCATCAAAACCCTGCATTCTTCCCCCCGCATTCCTTTTGTTTCCCCCACTGGTAGTAGCGTGCTTTTGACAGCTCCTCATTTTTAGTTTGCACTACGTCGCGGTAGGATTATTTTGCAGTTGTGCGCTTGGGAGATTGTACTTCACACTCAGAGACTCCTCTGTATAGCACCAATTGCCTTATGTCACAGTAGTGTGGTTGTGCTGCGCCTGCAGCGGTTTTGACCGCTCTTGCCAAGTGACTCTGTAGGGGATCTTTAAACTACTCCTTAAGCCACTGTGGAGCACCAGATGACATGATAAGCCATGGCGATTCAAATAAACTGCACTGTAGACCATGGCTGCATTTAGACGTCATGATAACCCATGATGGCTTAATTTTTTAAATAGTCCATGATGCCCCACCACATGACTGGGTTAATAAGCAACTCTGAGTAGCTGATTAAGCTACTGTGTATAGTCTGACTCACCCCCCTGCCATCCTGCTGCAGTCCTCCCACCCGAGCAGTGGCGCTGTTTCACCTCTGCAAGACCAATCACCAAGCAGCAAAAATCCCAAGTACAGCCAAAAGGAGGTGGTGGCTATAAGCCCTTGGGGGTTTGCAGGATCAGGACTGAACTTGACACACAGCCTCTCCTGGTCAGGATGCACCTGATGCACCATCAAAACCCAGTGCTAGTACTCAGAAAGGAGTGAAAACCCAGTGCAACAAGAAGGGCTGGCACAAACAAATCCTTGCCCATTCCACCCCCGTTCCCCATAGCTATTGCTGAAATACACATTCCTCTGAGATCTATAAATCACTAAAGCAATCAAGTGAAAAGGCTCATTTTTACCCCGAGTCATTGCTTGAATACAACCTGGGCTAAGGGCTAGAGATCACTAAAGCGCTTCAGCAATCAAGTGAAAATGTCCCCCGCACCCCCCACCCCGGCCCAGAACACAGGCTAATTATGACAAGCCTGTATCCCAATCATAGCTAGGGTGTGCATGTGTGCATGCAGTTTCACTTGATTACTAAAGAACTTTAGCAACCTATAGCCCTCAGCCCAGCCTGTATTCCAGCAATGACTCTGGGGTGAACATGGGCTGAGGGCTATAGATCGCTAAAGTGCTTTAGTGATCAAGTGAAAATCCCCCCGCCCCCGGATACAGGTGTGCCATAATGACAAGCCTGTATTCCAGGGGTGGGGGCCAGTGCATTTTCACTTGATCACTAAAGCGCTTTAGTGATCCACAGCCCTGAGCCCAGCCTGGATTACAGAAACGAGCAGTGCAGCAGTGGTTTTGACCACTCTTGCCGCACAGCTGTGTAACTGGCCAAAATAACCCCCAATGACTACCAGATGACACAATAACCCACAGTAGGTTAAATGAACCCTACTGCAGACCATGGGTCATCTGTTATTTTGGGCAAATAAGCCATCGTGGGCCAAAAAATTCCTGAGAGGTGACATGATAATCCACAATGGGTTAAATAAACCATCGTGGGTTATTTTGCCATCCAAACTCAGTCCATGGCTTATCAGAGTGGCTTATTTTGGCTTAAGAAGCCACCCTGGCAGGGGAAAACTGCTCACAAACTACATGATAATCCATGGTGGTTTATAAACTACTGTGAGTAGCTTATAAACCACCATGGCTTAAAGTGATGTGTGAACCCAGTCTCCCTCTGAGTGAAGCATGTTACTTGTATCTTATAACTTGAAGAAAGGGAGGGCCAGAACTGGACATGTAAGGTGTGCAGAAATCTCCCACTCCCTATGCTGGTGTGTATTATCTGTGTTGGGGCAAGGAGGGAGAACACAGGGCTCTATTGAGCACTACTGGGAAGCCCCCCTGGACACTTGTGGTGGGAATGGATTGTGCCCTTTGGAGATTAAATGTATGTGGTGTACAGAAATGCAATAAAATGAATGAAACTCCAAATTTTATATTTGTATCCTGTCTTTCCTCCAAAGGGCTCAAGGAGGTTTATAAGGTTCACCCCCTTTAATCTCACAGCATCCCTGTGAGGTAGGTTAGGCTGAGAGTCTACCTAGCACGCTTTGTAATTGAGCAGGAATTTGAACATGGGTCTACATTAGCCCAATATTCTCCAAGGTTTGCTCCAATCGAAAGTGACTGGTTGTTGAGACTGCCTTGGCATTTGGGCACCTGCATTATTTACAGGAACTGTCCTTACCTAGAAGTTTTCCTTTTATGAACAAACTGGATACCCATGTTAGGAAAAAACTTGTGTCTTATTATTTTCTACCCACTATTCTATTTTTGCCATTGTATTTCTACACTTCTGGGGACTTGTGAAAAGAGGAATGTCTTGCAGTAGTGGCAGATTTCTGCTCCAACACAAAAACACATGAAAGCAGATACCACAAGAAGGAGAAAGGATCAAGCCTACAAAAGTGGCTGTAAGGAGTGGAAAAGTTTAGGATCCTTTAGAGTTGCTATTATGGGACAGTTTTATTCCTCACCTGTCAACTGGTCTTCTCATATTTACTCAATCTGCCAATCCTGGCACTGCTGGGAAGTCCTGGGCATGGACGCTGCAACTGAGGTAGCTATTTAGAATGTTCTTGGTATTCAGGTCCCAGTCTATAAAGGCAGAGAGCACTTCATACTCCCAGCATATTTTTCCAAACTCTAAAAGCATCCACATTTAACAGTAACTGCCTAACAATAAGCAACCAGAACTTTAAAGACTGGTGGATAGCTCCATGAGAAAAGCCACCGCATGGGCAAGGAACAGATGCTTCCCATCCTTCAACTGTGTCTACCCCACCAATCCTGATACTGCTAGGAACAAGCAGCTAAAGAGAGAGACACAATGATGAGTGATGTCTTTGCCAAAGGGAAAGCTAAACTTTTTCTCACAATTCCTCAGCTGACAGGAGACTTCCCTATCAGAAAAGTTTCAAGTTCATTTTATCTGACAAGTTCAGTGTAACTGACACAATGGAAGTAACTTTCAGGCTAAAGACAGACTGACACATTTTCTCAGAGATCTAAAAGAAGGCTGGGAAAAGATACACAGGACCCATCTAAGGTCTGAAAAAGCACAGAATTGGTAAGATTCTTATTTAACTTGATGAATTATTTTATTGGTGCCTTCAAACTGGATCAAGGTATCAACATGAGCTGAAAGCTAACACAAAGACTGACTGAAAGAACATAACAGGCCCTTGAGAGAGCTTGATATCAAGCTGGTATCTCATGGAGTACTTCAGGGCAGATACAGGGAAAACGATAAGCAAGACTTGATTTTAAGGGGAAAAGCACATTTTTAAAAGGTCACCCCAAAAGCTACAAAAAGCCTGAAACCGTATTCCGGAGGTCCCTGCCTACAAAATGCAAGGTGTACACACATACAAATTATCTCATGATTTCTAATAAGGGGTATAGGACCTAAAAATTATTAACAATATTGTCAGAGAAACAGCACTATCATATATCAACATGTAAACTCTAAAATCAGTTTTTCTAATGACAAGTAGAAAGTAGATGTGAAAGATCTACTTGGAATGAAGTTGTTGTGGGAGGGGAATTCTATTGGGACACTCTTAGAAATTATGTATTCCAAGATGATCAAGAATTTGGGTCATGTTTCAGGGGGAAAGTCTTTCAGATGGAAAAAAATTATCACCAGAGTAAAAAAAACAACAACACTTACATATTGTCTTTCCTTTCTTTTTTAAAGGAAGCAAGAGAAAGCTTCCAAAGTGTAGAAGATGTCAGTAGTGGCGCAGTTTTCAAAATTGTTAGGACTACGTATTATACAAGCTAGTGTCTGAATTCAGTATTCGGAAGGGGCAAGGAGAGTCAGTATTTCAGTAGAGTAGGCATAAGTTAAATGAAAGTTGTTCTCTCCTAAAGTCTATAGAGAAGAGCAGGTGGTTACTAGGTTTTTGAACACCCTAACAAGGTGTTCATAAATAAGGTAAGCTTATTCATGGACAATTTGAAAGTACTAGGCTACATTCACACATTCACCATTTCCCCTACCATAGGAGTATCTTCAGAATATCCCAGGATAGAAGACTCAGGCTGTAGCGTTAGGAGAAGACCAAACTCAAACCACTGACTCCTTAAAGAACATGGAACCACCAAAGCACACTGATTTATATGTAATGCCACAATTTATATGTAATGTAAATAACTTCTACAATATAACCCAATCAGTCTATGTATTTCAAACCCCATCTTAGGTCCATCAGATAAAAAATCGCAAGAAATCTCCTACTAACCTACCATCTGTACACTTTTTTCCAGTTCCTGAGGAATTGCAAATGTAGATGAAGGAGCCTGAGTCAAAGGCCATGCACCAGCCTGAAAAATAGTTAAATACATTATTTAATATTGAAACTAGTTCTAAAAAAGCTTATAAAGCAGCTGCCATTCCTAAGAAAATCCAAAGCCTTAACAGCCAACTGAATCAGAATCAGAGCTTTTCATAGCAATCTTCTTTGAAATTGTGCGGCATGAGTGGAAAACCATGAACTGCCACAAAGCTAAAAAACAAAACACTAAAATCCTCTCCTTTCTACATACCAACTGTTAGCTTTGGTGGACAAGAAACAATAGCAGAGGAAGCCTAGAGCTTCCTGTTCTCCTATCTGCCAAAGTCTGTTAAGGGAATCAGTCAGGTTCTGTAGATTGAAAGTTATTAAGTGTGGAATGAGTAGAGAATGATATACAGCCCAAGACATTTTGCTCCCCAAGGTGAAGGACAAGACGACCCCAATCCCATATAGAGGACCTGACCAGACTGGCAATTGAATCTTACTTTAATACTTTATGGAATCACAGAATAGTAAGGTTGGAAGGGGACTATAAGACCATTGAGTCCAACCCCAACTTACAACAGGACAGCATCCTCCACTTCTTCTGAGGGCAGCAGGCTAGCTTAGGGCAAGCCATGTGGCACAAGCAACTGTCTCACAACACCACACCACTACTCCCTCTTGGTCGGCATTTGACAACTCATGCAGCCACCTCATTCTGCCTAATGGTAGAGCTGGCTGGCCCTAGTGCAGACACATAGCCTCTACTATTTACCCTCCCATACCTCATCCATCAAAGCTAACCCTGATCTGATCTTCTGTGCATTTCTGCAAGTTAAAGAACGCAGTCACCATGCCTCTTTCCTGGAGTTGGCCGAAGTGTTTTGAGTCCTCCGTTTAAGGAAACATTCACAGATGTTAGTGGGGGGTGAGGTCAGTTGGCTGGGCAGGTGAAGATCAGCATTATGGAGATTTACTAAACCACTGTGTCCCTCCACTCCTCTGTTATGGCTTTACCTCTGCCCTCAGACTCCTCAACCAGTTGGAAATTCACAGCACTTAAATGAGTTTCCAGTGTTGCCTCTGGCAACCATTGGGTAAGCATGAATATGAGAGTTACAGATGCTGCTTCAGGCCCTACACTATGTGGCACACGTGTTCAAAATTTGTTTTCTTTTAGAAGGTTTTTTGAGCTATCCTAATATTTCCCTGCAGAATTACAGCCTTCAAGCAACAAAATAGGACATTGCTAACAATTCACATGCTGGATTGTCGTTCTGTATTATGTATCACTTTTGTAGAAATTAGTAAGCGTATCTATCACAAGGTGCTTATTCAAAGCAGGAGTAATATCAGAATACATAAAGCTGAGGTGCTAAGCACATTTGTTTCAAAGTAAGAATTACTGAAATATATGGGACATGCTCAAGTAAATGACCTTTGGATCAAGGTGCTATATTTATTCATTATTATATACACTAATATTTAACTCAGGTGCCGAGTTATGCAGGCTATGTAGTGAAAATGGGGCCACACGAGAGGGAAGTATCAGCATACCTGGGAGAATCCCAATATTTCCCTTTTAGGAAAAAGCCCTAAAGAAAAAGTCCAGAACAGCCCAATGAGGACCAAGCATGCTCAGTGGTTACAAAAAGCTGAATGTTGATTGGGCATGGGGAATGGAAATGGAATGGAGTACTCCACACTACAATTCGTTGCAGGTCCCACATGTACCATCACCATTACACATATAGACCTGGTTCACACATAATGGTGGTAATTCCTGGGTTGTTTAACTCAGGAATTGCTGAGGATGAACACCATGCACAAGGCATTTCCGATTTCAACTAACAACCCAGGAACAGTTCCTAGGCTGTTTCATGATGTGAGCGGCCAGAAATTCTGGTTTTATGAGTTAAACTAGCCAACATGAACCCAACAAACCATGGGCAATTCTTGGGGTAACTCTGGGTTGCTGAACCCATAGTTTCTGGGTTCACACATTGTCCTCAGCAATTCCTGGGTTAAACAACCCAGGAATTGCTACTGTGACATGTGAACCAGGTCACAGTGTAGAGACTATGTGAACTGAAACAGACACATACATGTACACACGCGCGCCTTAATACCTGAAGAACATATATCTGAAAACTAATTCCCAAATCTACGACGGTGTCCTGATTTTTTATGAAGTTGTTGAATTTGTTGTTAAGATCTGCACTAACACTCATATCTGTATACATTCGATGCAGCTTGCTAGTGAACTCATAACCGCAGGCTTGCTGGAAAACAAAGTAACACACAAGTTTTGTAGTTAAGGTACACGCATAGATCGTAAACATTAAGAGTAGTATCCTATTGTGCCCATGTGCTCAGAGGAGTGACCATGTGCAACAGGGCTTTTGTGTTTCTAAAAATAAACTGAAACCAGTGGAAACGCTTGTTTCCATAATGGGTCAGAGAGCTCCACTGACCCCCCCTGCCCCAATCTGGAAAGAGTGGTTCCACTTGTTTCTGGGGTTATTTTTAGGACAATGAAAGCCCCGTTGAACAAGTGATCACTCCAACTAATGTAATGGAATCAGGGGAGGTGGAGCAACCCCACTGGATACTGCCCTGAGTTAATAGCCTATAACCCTTTTTTAAAAAGGACTATATGGTAAATACTGGATAAGCACGCACTTACTTTTTAAAGCAAACTTCAAAAGTTGTTCCAGCATGGGATGAGAGACAGCGACACCAGGGCTGCTATTTTGTTACCTGATAATAGTGGATATGCCCACCTCATTAACAGTACTAAGGAATACCTTTGAAACTGCTCCAGGCATGGGAGCAAGGAGCTGTCTTACTGAACCCCAATGGTATCCTAGGCACCATTCAACAAGTATCCAAATGAACACTGACTTCAGCACTATTAGTTGTGCTGCTGGGAGCTAGTTTGGGCTTTCCCAGATACTGCCTGATGGGCTCTGGAACCTGCAGAACCATTTCACCAGAGACTATGGTTGGGCAGAAAATGAACATGTGCACTGCAGGCAATAAAGCTCTACAAATACCACCTCCCAGTCTCTTAAAAATGGTCTTTGGGCAGCCTTAGAATGGAAAGGGCTGCAATTTCCCAGCTTTCATCATCTTGGCACCACCTGCTGGTTTTTTTTTAATATGACAACCTTCCTCTAGCTAATTCTTAGAGAAAATTTGTAGACAAGGGACGTTTCTCAGAGGATTGTAGTCACATAATTTCATTAGCACAATTAACAGCAGCTTATCCAACTTGGGTAAGACTTTAAGCAGGTTTAGGGAAGTTCCTTTGGAATCAATTTAGTAAAAGTAGGAAGTGCAAAGTGCAAACAATGGCTGTTACTTTACAGTTGATTTATTTGTACTGGTAAACTAGTAATTACCTTCAGTTTGTTAATCATAGCTTCTTCAGAATCCATGGACATAGATAAACCATGTATAAGCCGTTTTGCCAACATTCTGGCATAGAACTGTATTAAAAAAAGCAAAAGTTCAGATTTTTGTTTTTCAAAAATATTCTCCAAGAAAAAAGAAAAGAAAAACAATTAAACTAATAGTTTTTTTTAAAAGGTGATTTTTTTTTACCTTTTGGAAAACATCTTTATCATCAATGTACTTGAAAACAGTAATGAAGCTTGTAAGTTTGTCTTCTACTTCATTTTCTGTCATGCCTTTTGCGGATTTTTTTAGCAAGTTGTCACAATACTTGGCCAGCTCAAGTAAAAAAAGAAGAAAAAAAGAATATTTGTTAAGTTAAATAGCAACAGGGTATAATCATGACGACAAGTAACCATGTGATTAAAATAATAAACACCATCTTTTAAAAAAGGGTAACATGACTAATGCTTTTTTTAAAACATGATGTATCAAAAGCTGAATGTGCTTCACAAACATCATCAGTAATCCTTACGACAGTCTTGTAAGTTAACTCAAAGCAAAACCCATTTTGCTTCAACCGTGCATTAATATCAGTGCTTTAGTTAAATGCACTAGCTTTGAATGGCCTTTAAAAAGACATACAGGCTATTATCTGAATAAATTTCATGCTTATATTTGTAAACGGAAAACAAGTGTTCGATACTTACCAGCTCAGGAGCTTTGCAGATAGACTTTGGTTCCCTATAATTAACTACTGAAGTCAAAGCCTATTTAGGGACACAAGAAAAACTATATTTACGAAAGTGTATTGACATCATAGCATCAGCCTCAAACACATGGTCATATATTAGCCATACACCTCGGAGTTAATTCCAAAAAGGTTCCCAAGAAACACATGAAGGCTCTATTAAACCAGACCCAATGAAACTATATTTAAGAAGGACCAAACTGTTTCTTTATATCTGCTTTCTTCTACTACTAAATATCTACTGAGTGCTAGCAGTACACTAGGTGTTGTACAGATATCAAAGTGATGAAGACTTACCTATCAGGCTTACAGAAAATAACTGCACTGGCCACTTGGTAAAACTAGTGCAAACCACAAGGATGAGAAACCAAGTCTTTACCCTTGTTTTTTCCCCCCCAAGAATGAAACTTCCAGACCACATTGGGCATTTAAGTAAGGTTCGCAGGGCAATATTGGGAGGTAAGAAACTGCTGCTAGCCACAAGCTACACTAGGAGAAGGGAATATGGATTTGCCATATTTTAAGGATGTCAGCTGGTGCCTGCAAAGCATACTTGCATTTTAGGGCTGTCAACAACTTAATTTCTAAGCTTTTAGAAACTACTGTGTTCATTATTTATATGAGGTATACAAACAGTTAGGAAGAAGTCAGTGAAATGAATGTAAACTATTTGTGGTACTGTAAAATATTTGTGGTACTATGCAATATTTTAAATATGCAACTGTATGGCAATTGTAACTGCAAGGGAGAGGGAGTAAAAACTTTTCAAGCATAATCTTACCAAAAGTAGTTCAGAGTGACAAAAATAATATTCTTCCCATATCTGAGCAGTTAAAAACACAACCCACTGATACATAGTTGCTTATGGAGACAGAAACATATGCATAGGCTAGTCCAGATGACTATGGAAAGTCAAGGAACCTGTAGCCTTCAGGATTATGGGTTATGTTTGTGGATTCACCAATAAAAAGCCATTAGCTATATGGTGACATTACAGCTGGGATCCAGTGAGACTTGTGGTTGTGCAAGTGTGTATGCCTTTTCCAGCCCCATACACCTAACTGGAGATTACTCCAGAAGACTCTCAACGTTCAGGGGGAGCAGTAGAAAGTGGTGGCTGCACCCCCTCCCACCAGTTCAGCCCTTTAGATCCTGACTCTCCTGATATTTACAGATCTCTCCCCTACCCCTCTAGTATAAGCGTGTAGGAAGTTAGTGCAGTACTTCAACATGAATGTGTCGACTACTTATATCTTTTAAAGGAAACCCAGCTTATTTTAATACAATTTGAATATGCTTCTAAATTGACTTGAAAATATCAGGTCACCATCTTGTTTCAAATAAGTAAAAACAACAACATTAGTAGCAATTCAAATAATAAGCAAGGCCAAATTCACTATTGCTATTTAGCATCACTATTCAATGTACCAGTTAGAATTCCTCACATATTAAAGGCTGGATCTAGACTTAGTTATACTTAGAGTACAGCCATTGAAACCAGTAGGACACAATTATGTCTGGATCCAAAGTTATGTTCCTTATTACTTGGTAAACATAATCTTTTCACTAGGATTACCTTATCAAGGGCACTCATAAATCGCTGGTCACCATTCAAAACAGTGCTGATGAGCTGAACAAATTTACTGTGTACTTCCAACACTGACTCCACAAACTGAGTGGGCATCTGAGGATAAAATCACAGATTTACCAAATACAAAAGAGCAATAGCAAAAACATGCATCCCCCCCCCCCCCCGTTTTTAGTCAAGTAATTTTGCCAGAGAGAACTAAGTAGAAGCTACTGTGGTGTAAAAGCAAAACAGAATATTACAACCTCCAGGGCACATTTGCTATATCACAAAAAAAAAATAAAAATCACCAATTTTATTTGTATATGCTAACAGTAAGAAACTCAATTTGCATGGATCTCATGAAACAATGTGGTGAATGTGGCCAGTGGCCAGTCATTCAAGAACAGAGGTACAAGCAGTATCTACAATTAAATCCCTTGTTTTAAACTTTTTTTGTGCTTTGGGAAGCGACATCATACTGCGTTCCTAGATACATGAACACTAAAGGCAACTAAATCTTACTGATTCCCAGAATTTATGCTCAGATGAAAAGTAGCAAGGAGCACCATCATGTACTCATTTTTAGGCAAGGTCATGAGTAGTGTATATGCCTGACATTTCTTTATACTGATCACATGCCATGGCTATAATCATAGATTTAAATATACTGTAAACCACTCAACTGCTATTGTTTGTGAAACCAATCAAAGGTTTTTGTTATGAAGCCACAATAGTGGCAATGTAAACAAATATATCACTTCCCTTGCCTCTATAGCTACTGAACTGTGACAACCTTATACCAAAGAACACAACTTCCCAACAATGTCTCCATACTATTAACTACCACAAAATTCTCTCCCACCGAAGACAAAACTTACGTTTTCCTGAGAAAGATTGCTGGTTGCTCTAAGGCCCTCATCATGGATATGGTTTTGTAGTTCCTGAATCATATGAGGTAAGCCACTTGGCACAGCATGAAGCAACGTGTACATATTTGCCATGTCTGCAATAAAGGAAGATTTAGGTTTTCAGGATATACTTCAAGAATCCACTACTCAAATATTTACATTTAAACAGCATAATAATTTTGAAGGTAGTTTTGCTTTAATAGGATAGCAATGAAGAGAATACACAGGCTGCGATGCACATCACTTTTAATCTAGGAATCCTGGCTTATTAAACTACAATAGGCACGCAGCCTGTTTGCTCCTCTCACAAGTGGGTAAATAAACTAAGCATGGATAGCACAAGTGATGTGTGACCCTGGGATTATGGCTTATTGTGGCCAAACAAGACAGGATCATTTGTTGTTTGCTTAAGAATTCTGTCTTGTTTGGGCATAATACATCATAATCTCAGGTTCAGACAAGTAAACAACCCAGAAGACCTTAATTAACTACAGTTTCCCATTTCATCCAAGCTAGGAAACTATGGTTAACAGCTTTGGAAAAGCCAGGATAGAAATGATGGTTTGAAGTTGGTTTAATATTTTAGCTTGTTCTGAAGCTATTAATCATAATTTTCTAGTTTGGAAGGAAAGGGAATCTATAGTTAATTGAGGACTTCCTCGTTTGTTCACTTTATACCCGGCCAAAAGGCTTTTTCATATCATGGCTGAGATTCAATAGTTTGAATTAGGTCATCTTGTCCTTGGTGAGGGAGGGGGAATTTTCCAAACCCTGCATGAAAGCCATTTCTACAGTCTAGTCACACCAAGCACGCTCTCTGCTTACACTCTCCGCAGCCTTCACTCTACCAGCAGCAGAAAAAGGGATGGTATACCCAAGCCTCAGGATGTGGTTGCCTGGGTGATTTTGCCAACAGCATATGTCTGATATATTATTGTAGCCAGAGAGGTACTTAGCTATAATATATTAAAAGTAGAAATTAATGTAGAAAAATAATGGAAGACTGCAAAGAGAAGCCATAGACCATCCTAGTAATGTAAAAGGGAGAGGGTGCCCATTCAGCTTCTGTGAACATTTTGGCCCCAATCCAGCTATACTCAAGGTTTATTGCACGTGACTAATAGCACTGGATAGTGATCCATAGCCACATCCACATTAGATGTGTCCATTAAGTTCAGTGAAGACCAGATGAGCATTATGACATACACCCATTTCAGATATACACAAGGAACTCCCCTTCTGGATCAATACATTTGTTTATACTAGAAAAAAAGCATGTGTCTGAAAATGTTATAAATGCAGAGATTTGTCCAAATAAATATTATTTAGTTGGTAGAGTACTTTTATGTCAATTTAACGTGCACTGAAGCTTTCAGCACGCAGCATGCCTTTACCATTTCTCTTCTCTTGTCGGATGATGTTATGGCATTCTGCATGGAGGAACTGTAAGTGATCTGCTACCATTCGCTGTTGGCATTCATTAATTACTTTGCCATAGGAGCTGGGGTGTAGGTACTTTCGACATCTCATTTCTTCATCTTTTAATCTACATAAAACCTAAATGCAATTTTCAAGATAGAGGCTGCGATAAAATAGAATGTGACTAGGAATAGAAAGAACATTCATGTTTGAAATACAAAGACAAAAAAAGACTAAAGCAGCTATTTAGGCACAAAGGGTGCATTTCTCAAACCATGTATCCGAGAACACAATTCCATTCTTTTTGGTGCAGTTAAGGGACAGATCCTGCTATTGCTTGGATCCTTGGTCTGATCAAATACGATATTTCTTATACATTTAAGTAAAGATCACTTAACACAAGATTAATTATGCCTTAAAAGATCCTAAGTATGCAGTTTTGCTTTGTAACTTTAACGCACCTTCATGGACCATGGGAATTCTAGTAAAAAGAGAAGCAGAAGATGGTGAATAAGATTCCAGTCAACCCACCACCTGGTATTCCTACTCACGTTAAATACAGGACTGCATCCTGAGACATTAGGACTAGGCCATAAATGGACACATCAAGCTTACATGTCATACCCTAATGGAACCTCATCCAAATAAATGTACACAGTATCACAGTCTTAATGCATTTATCAGTAATATTATCTTTAAAGGGCCCTTTTGGATGTTCATTCTTGGCTTGCTAAACCATGGTTTAACAAGCTGGAAAAGACTATTGGACCTGTGTGCTCCCCCTCCATGTGGCTGGCTGCTTTAGTAATCCTGGTTAGTTTAAAATACAGCTCCCTGTAACATGTGAAATGGGAAAATGTGGTTTAATGTAAGTGCACTAACCAGGACATTAAAATAACTTCAAAAATGTGGTTTAAGGTTCTGGATAGTACACCAACATTAAACCAGTCTTCCCCAACCTGGTAAACTCCAGACGGTTTAGACTATAATGCCCATCATCCCCTGTCAGCATGGCCAATGGTCAGGAATGCTGGGACTTGTCGTACAAAATATCTGGAGAGCACCAGGTTGGAGAAGGGCGGTTTAATGTTGGTGTAGTTGCACCAGGTTGGTGTTTCTTAACACAGGCACCATAACCAAAAAGGCCCTGCTATTGCTACTTCAGACAGTGCAGAAACCCAGAGCAGCTCATCTATCTATAACTGTGATAAATTTATAATGAAGTTGAAAACAGGAAATAATGCTTCTTTTAATATATAGGCAAGAAACCAAAATGTTGTTTAAGCTCATAAAGGGGCTTGTGCTAACCTGGTGGAATTTTGACCTTTTTCTGAACTGCTCATCTCCATAACATATCACAACCTGCTTTTGAACTCCCTTCAAAATCAGTTTGACATGAAGCACAGGGATCCACTATATAAGAAACAGATCCACCAGACTTACAAGACTAGTTTCATGGCTCTTTGGATAGTGCCCATAGAACCCTGGGTCAGCTATTTATCTTGCAGGAGGGGCAAGTTGACATGGGAGTGGAGGACAACCAGCTGTGACCCACATCTGAAAATGGCAGGCTGAGGCTGTTTACCCACACTTCTGTCTTTTGGGTTGGCAATTGGGGGTGTGATGTTCCCCTATCATAAAAGTTTACAGAATACGAACAGCTTCCCTTCCATGAGTTTACTATGTACCAAAAGCAAAAAAACTGATGTATTTTTCTTTGAGGTACATTGGATAATTGATGCATAAATAGGAGCCTCTTACCTTTTCCATATACTGTGAGCAGTTTGACTCTTGCATTAAATTTGAAGCTTCTTGTTTATAATACTCCCCTGTTTCATTCAGAAAAGGACACTCAAAAATTTCCTGATAAAACTAAAATGAGAAAGTCTGATCAAGTACAAATAAAGCAAGGCACGGAACAATGAATTATCACAATTAATTGAGACAAAAATAAGTGGTTGTTTACCTTCAGAGGGAATTTTTTCTTATACTGTTCAACATGAACAAAGGAGTTAATAACCCCATGGATTACTTTCTGATTTGGATCTTCTCCACAACGATCACTGAAAGATGAAAAATGAATGCATGCTATTTATGTACCGTCCATGTTTCGAAAACAAGCTAGACAAATGGATAAAACCATTTCCCATTCCCATATGCTGTAGCCCTTTCAATGACTAAGCAGTTTGCTCAGCCATGGATATTCAATGATAGTGAGCAGTATCATTCACAAACACAAACTCTTTTGAAATTATCCAAGTTCACAGAAGAGACAAAATGCTAATAGGCACTTATTTCAGGGATGGAGAAGGCTTGGACATGAACAGTTCTGGGACAAAGTATTTGGATCTCACTCCCTATTTCCTATCCCCTGTGCAGCTCAGAGCCCTCTGTGTACATAAGAACAGTTATGCAGGATCAGACCAAAGACCTATTTAGTCCAGCATTCTGTTTCACAGTAGCTAACCAGATGCCTATGGGAAGCTCACAGCAGGACATGAATGCAATAGCACCCTCCTGTTCATGATCTCCAGCAATTGGTATACAGAAGCATATTGCTTTTGATACTGGAGGTAATATGTAACTACCATGACTAGTAGCCACTGATAGCCTTCTCCTCCATGAACTTGTCTAATCCCCCTTTAAAGCTGTCCAAGTTGGTGACCATCACTACATCTTGTGGCAGCAAACTCCATAGTTTAATTATGCACTGTGAAAAGTACATGTTGCAGTCAATGCAAAATAACAACCCAGATAGTTTTTGTCAGTGTGCTTGCATTAAAATTACTTGTCAAGTAATACAATTATTCTTGGTTATGTAATGCTACACATGCATATTACATGGAAAAATGAAACTTTTTAAAATGTTAAAATTTTGTGTAATGTGCTTCTCAGTCACCTTTGGATCCCTTGGCCAGAACCCAGAAGGGTGGGAGCTACTTCTTATGGAGCAACTGAATAGAAAATTGAACTTCAAGTGGTAGGCCATGACCTGGAGTCCACAAGTACCAGCTTGGCTTACTAGCAAAGCCCCTGTTTCACTTCACTATCAATTATTCAAGCCCTCTAGAAAGCATGGAGGGCTGGTTGGGAAGGTGGAGTTTTGCCTTACTTGTGCCCAAGGTAAAGATAAGGAAAGTAACAGTGGGGGAAATGCCTGCAGTTACTTTTACCATCTGAACTGCAGTGCAATTGACAGCCTAGCTGAAGATTCTGTGAGTCCTTTTTGACAACTGAGAGGGGGAATTAACCCCTGCTGAGCAAGGAAGTAAAATTGTGGATGCCTGACCACAACCCACAAGTGAGTTACATCCTGATCTAAGGTGGGGTGCACCAGCAGCAGCATCACTTTTCTTTTTAACAAGATTTTTGAGAGGAGAAAGAGAGGGAGAGAAAGGCAGACAGAGGAAGATATTAAAGACCAACGTATACTATACAAAAGTTCAACAGGGTCCTATGTTGCAGGTTGAGGTTAAACATTACTATCAACATTATCTGAGGCAAAAAAAAGAGTGCATGCCAGCAGGAAAGGAGCCAGGAGAAAGGCAATTACATTTCATCAGAAGGTTCTCCTGTTAAGAGCAGCAGAGGGGAAAGGATGGCTTTGATGTTTAATAGCTGCCAACTGACACTAATCTTACACTGTTATTTATGTCAAGCAGATTAAAGTCTGGAACTAATGTAGCCACTACAGCAGACACCCTCCAGACTGAACCGAGTGAAAATAAGACACAAAACGAACCCCATAGCATTTAAAAAGCAAACAGGCCTACAATCTACTCCTTTTCAAACAGGTAGTGAAAAAGCAGAGGTAGGATTTGAGGGACAGAAATGAGCCTAAGGAAAAATAAACCCCAAATGGACTTAAAATCTAGATTTGAACTTGCTTTGGGCAAACTTCTTTTGGAAAGAGAAAGTTAGATATGCCTGCCTCAAAACTATGACCAGTTTACAAATTGTCAACAACTAACAGTTAATGAAATGTGGGTTGTTGAAAATGCAGCGAGACTGAGCAGGGGTATGCTGGTTCCCGCGTGACCACCTGCTCCTGCTTTGATAAACAACCCAGGGGCGCTGTGACCCTGGGTTGTTTATTGTGATGTCTGAACCTGGATTCAAACTCTGGGTTGCTCATCCCCCAACAACCCATAGTACTGTGTTCAGACATCAAGATCAACAACTGTACCACAGCGGGAGTGGGCAGGCGTGAGGGAACCAGCACTCAAGCATGCTCTTGTTGCAACCATGGGTTGCTGATGACGTGTGAACTGTATCTGTTCCAGCTATACCTTGACACAGAGGCCAATAGGATCACAACTAAGGAAAGTAAATACTCAAGGTAGGCATCACCATGCCATTGACTCTTGTTGAACTATATTTGTTCCTTGTCTCTCACTTGTTCCTATGCTACTCTTTACATGATTGCAGTACACAAAGAGAAAGTTATAGAAATAATTAAGGAACAATAGGTTTAATCAGAGCCGGATGGAAGAGTCGGGTCCTTACTCATGATTGGCTGTCCTCTTGGTTAGGTGCACCAGCTGGATATGTCAAACAGAAAACTTGCATGACCTTGATCTAATATCTCTGTGAAGTTGTCACAAGGAGATATTTACTGCCACAGAACGAAAGCCACAAGTAGAACTCTGATCAGTGATTACCAAGGGCCAGGTGTGGGGTACTCAAATCTTTCTAGCACATCCCAGAAAAACTGCTGCTATGAAAATATCCTAACATTGTCAAACGATGCTCTAGCACAGGGATTTGCTCCAGAGTATCCTGGACCCAATACCAGTGTTGCACAACCAACAGTTCTACAGGAAACCCTAATTCAAATTGAACCAAGCTTCCATGTTATCAGCCCTCAGTTCTGATTAAGTTACACCTATCAGTAAGTTCTGAACTCCCTGTAACTTTAAAGTTTGCCACAAATTACCAGTTTAGGACATTAAGAAATGTCTGTGCCAAAGTACTTATTCTTACACAGAGAACTTTTCTGGCCATCACAACGTGTCAGTTTTGATGACAACATGCTGCCCAATGTGCCCATGGGAAATTACATCAGAACTTTTCTTTCCTCAAATTGATTGTATACAGCGACTGCAAGAAGCTACAAGCACCTGATGCAACGCATGCAGATATTCTGCTGCAATCTTTTAAACATGACATCTTTTCTATGTCTCCATCTGCAATAGGTGTGTATCAAGATAGACAAAATCATCCAGCCACTGAGTAAGACACAAGTCTTTACACTTACAATAGAGAAACCTAAAATACATGCACGCACACCAAGCGGCTAGAAGGGACAAGCCACAAAAAAAGGTCCCCCGAAGATCCCTTCTTACAAATTACCACAAACCACACACAGTAAGAAGCAAATAGCAGCTTTTACATGAGAAGGAACAAAACAAAGTGAAGATACAAAAACGGCAGGATATGTCTTTGCGGAAGGCAACCCACACTATTTTGTCCATATATTAATTATCAGCATTTAATGAAAAGCATAAGCATTGGTTGAGCATACTAAGTAGATATTTATGTATTGGGGAAGTCTTGGATTCTGCTTTGGGAAGTCTCAGATTCAATAGCAATCTTGCACATGGCATGGAGGGCTACTGTTTAAGCAACACCAGTCTAAAGTCCCCTTGTGCAAACAGAATTAATCATGAGCTACTATGGATTCTGGCCATTGGGATTGCTAGTTTAATAATTCTGCCTCAGATGCTGAGCATTAGCTCACTTCATAACTTCCCTGTGAATAGGTGGCGCAAACTGCTTTGGCCCTTTGTCTTGCCTTTCCCCTTCTAGTCTTAAAATTGACTGAAAAGCTTGACTTGGCCTCTGGGCTTAATTATTTTTCAGATGGTCAAAAAAATCTACAAAAATTCATTTCTAAAATTGTATCCTCTACCAGTACAAGGACACAATTCATATGAGCAGAGGAGCTACTTCAATAAGTCAGCATTTCAAAAACAACTTCCAAGCATGATGCAGTTAATCCAAGGTACCTCCCTGAAATCTGCTGCTAGAGATACAGGACACATCGTCACTGTGCACTTATTCTGTCAACGGGACTGTATATAGCTGCTTCTTGCAAAATTTCGGCTTAAATTGAAGAACGTCGGGGAAACCACTAAACCGTTCAGGTATGACCTAAATCATATCCCTGATGACTATACAGTGGAGGTGAGGAATAGATTTCAGGGATTAGACCTGATAGACAGAGTGCCTGAGGAACTATGGACGGAGGTCCGTAACATTGTTCAGGAGGCAGCAACGAAATCCATCCCAAAGAAAAAGAAATGCAAGAAAGCCAAGTGGCTGTCTGATGAGGCTTTACAAGTAGCTCACGAAAGAAGGGAAGCGAAAAGCAAGGGAGAAAGGGGAAGATATACCCAACTGAATGCAGAGTTCCAGAGAATAGCAAGGAGAGACAAGAAGGCCTTCTTAAATGAACAATGCAAAGAAATCGAGGAAAACAACAGAATGGGAAAGACTAGAGATCTCTTCAAGAAAATTGGAGATCTCAAGGGAACGTTTTGTGCAAAGACGGGCATGATAAAGGACAAAGAAGGCAGGGACCTAACAGAAGCAGATGAGATTAAGAAGAGGTGGCAAGAATGCACAGAAGAACTATACAGGAAAGATCTTAATGTCCCTGATAGCCATGATAGTGCGGTCACTGAACTTGAGCCGGACATCCTCGAGAGTGAAGTCAAGTGGGCCTTAGGAAGCATTAGTAACAACAAAGCTAGCGGAGATGACAGTATTCCAGCCGAGCTATTTAAAATCCTAAAAGATGATGCTGTTAAAGTGCTGCACTCAATATGCCAACAAATCTGGAACACTCAACAGTGGCCACAAGTCTGGAAAAGGTCAGTTTACATTCCAATTCCAAAGAAGGGCAACGCCAAAGAGTGTTCAAACTACCGCACAATTGCGCTCATTTCACATGCCAGCAAGGTGATGCTCAAAATCCTACAAGCTAGGCTTCAGCAGTATGCGAACCGAGAACTACCGGAAGTACAAGCTGGGTTTCGAAGAGGCAGAGGAACTAGAGATCAAATCGCCAACATTCGCTGCATCATGGAGAAAGCAAGAGAATTCCAGAAAAACGTCTATTTCTGCTTCATTGACTACGCTAAAGCCTTTGATTGTGTGGATCACAACAAACTGTGGCAAATTCTTAAAGTGATGGGAGTACCAGACCACCTTACCTGTCTCCTGAGAAACCTGTACGAGGGTCAAGAAGCAACAGTAAGAACCAGACATGGAACAACCGAGTGGTTCAAAATTGGGAAAGGAGTACGACAAGGCTGCATATTGTCACCCTGCTTATTTAACTTATATGCAGAGTACATCATGAGAAATGCCGGGTTGGATGAATCAGAGGTCGGAATTAAGATTGCTGGGAGAATTATCAACAACCTCCGATATGCAGACGATACCACCCTAATGGCAGAAAGCGAAGAGGATCTCAAGAGCCTCTTGTTGAGGGTGAAAGAGGAGAGTGCAAAAGCTGGTTTGAAATTCAACATTAAAAAAACTAAGATCATGGCATCTGGCCCCATCACTTCCTGGCATATAGAAGGGGAAGAAATGGAAGCAGTGATAGATTTTACTTTCTTGGGCTCCAAGATCACCGCAGACGGTGACTGTAGCCATGAAATTAAAAGACGCTTGCTCCTTGGGAGGAAAGCTATGGCCAACCTAGGCAGCATAGTAAGAAGCAGAGACATCACCTTGCCGACAAAGGTCCGTCTAATCAAAGCTATGGTTTTCCCAGTAATAATGTATGGCTGTGAGAGCTGGACTATAAGGAAGGCTGAGCGCCGAAGAATTGATGCTTTCAAACTGTGGTGCTGGAGAAGACTCTTACGAGTCCCCTGGACTGCAAGGAGGTCAAATCAGTCCATCCTAAAGGAAATCAACCTTGAGTGCTCATTGGAAGGACAGATACTGAAGCTGAAGCTCCAATATTTTGGCCACCTAATGCGAAGAGAGAACTCCCTGGAAAAGACCCTGATGCTGGGAAAGACTGAAGGCAAAAGGAGAAGGGGACGGCAGAGGATGAGATGGCTAGATAGCATCACGGATGCAATGAATATGAACTTGAGCACGCTCCGGGAGAGAGCGCAGGACAGGAAGGCCTGGCGTGCTATGGTCCATGGGGTCACGAAGAGTCAGACACGACTGAACAACTGAACAACTGAACAACAACAACAACAACATAGTTAAGCATGTCAGAATCCCACAAAAAACAGGGCTTAAGTGGCTGCTTTTTGCAGGTGCCGTAAGGTAAATTCTATGACGCCTGCCAGCAGCTTCAGGCCAGAATAAAATCTAAGCAAAGTCACAAAGAAACATCAGTGTATTGTCAAATCTATCAGGTTGCCTAGACCTGGTTGGCTGTTCTATGCGTTTGCTAATAAGGTATAGAATATGCAAGGTTTTACACTGCTGCCAATCAGAGCCTTACCCTGGAACTAGGCTGACTGACTGAAGTGGCTGAAGCTTGGACTGCTGATCAGTTCTGTAATACATTCAGAATTTCAGAAAGAATTCTAGATCTAACGTCAATCTTTTCTTTTCTTTCTTTTTTTTTACGTTTATACAATACTCCATAATGCCTAACTCAAAATAAACTTAAAAGCATGAGATCCATTTAGCAGTGGAATAATTTAAATGTACTAGGCCAGAGCGCAAAAGCACTAGAAGACTAAGCTCAAGGTTCTACAGCAAGCAGCAGAAATGAGCACCAACTCTTAGCACTCCAATAGCATATGTTTGCTAGGACACACTTCCTGCTTTTAGAGATGATTTCACTGCTCAAGAAGATTCTGTTTTCCTTGGAGGTATTGCCAACAAATGCACTTAAAAACCGCACGATTTTTACAAAAAACCAGCCTCATGTACAATTTCTGCTTAAATTAAGAAAATACAACTATTAGTTCAACAAACATTCACATATGCACAGAGACACTACCCCTCCCCCCACCAAAATCAATCCGAAGAACGCACTCACTTTTTGATTTCGCGGAGGAGCATTCGAATGAGGACGACCTGTAAGGGCTCAATCATTAATCTCCTCCACATATCAAGTGCTAGCTGTCATGACAAATGCACAATAGAAACATGTCAGCCACAGGTTATTCATTCATTTAGAATTGTTTAAAGTTATTCTAAGGGCTACAGTAGGATAGCAGTATACTGAAAGTGCACAAAATAGACAACCGAGCAATCCTATATGTGTTCAAGGAGTGCTTCAACGTCGAAGCGCTCCAAACATCCTATACCCTGCTGGCAGATGGATCTTTGTTTCTCAGTCCTCCTTTCAGATGATTTTCCACTAGATGTGTTTTGAACACGTCCAGTGGAGTCACGAAGACAGAGGTGGGACCTCGGAGGCTTTAGGCTCCTGCAGGTCCTCAGCAACTTCCCTCTCTGTCCCCTGATTTGCATTCTCACTCAAGGCCAGAGCTTCAACCTTGGGTGAGAAACCTGCCACAGTGCTTTCCGTGGTGGCTGCGAGAGCTGAGAGGGGGGAAATATTCCTATTTGGATCTCCCCTCTTGAGGTGGTAGGAATGTCTACAGCCTCAGAGGGGGAACTCTCCCAGGGATCATAGGATTGCTTTCTAAATGAATTAAATCGATAAAACATAGAAAATATTGACCTTTAGCACCCCATCGGATTGGCCTCAGCTATCAAAAGTGCCTGAATTTATCTTTTTAAAAATTCTTATATCAGTGAATACACATGAGAGGAAAAGCTGGTCTCCTATGGGTGTTTCACACATCACAAAGCAAAAAATGGAAGTCTGCCAGCAGGTGTACACTCAGCAGGGGGCCATAGCCAAACCCAGCCTTCTTGATGAATATGATTCACCTATTTTCAAACACATGTTGGTTTCATTAACAGTATTTAGAAATAAAAATCTTTTTTTAAAATCTGGCTGTGCTGCATACCCTACTAAATACTACATCACAGTGGGAAATACTTATTTCTTGCACATATACATATTGAGCAGTGCAGCTGATCTTGGCTCTCTGATACTGGTTCCTCACTAAGTGTTTTGTCACAAGCAAGCATTGGAGTGGATCCAGAATAGTTGAACCTAGGTCCCATTGAAGTTAATGAGACAAATGAGTCATAATGTAACTGATTTCAGTGGGAACAAAATTCAACTGACTTAATCTGGCTCTAACCCATTACGTTTAATGTGTGAAGCAGCCCTAATACTGTCTTCAGTCAACCTGGCCTATCCTTTATTTCACTGGAAATGTAAAAACTAAGTGATTCCCAGGGATGAGTAACAGGGCTCAGATTCCTTAGTACATGTGGGAGTAATATTCTGAGAGGTCAGACCTAATTTTCTACTTGAGGAAATCAGGTATGAAGGATGGAGTTTAGGTATATGTCATCCCAAATATCACTTTTCTTATACCAGGTTCAGAAAAAATGTCTAACAAGCCCTTATTCTTATCAGTTTCAGATTGAAGGGGTGACTTTAAACAATTCAGCGCTGCACATCTCAGCCATTTCATTCAAATTGGCACCTCTATCAGAACTTGCTGCTCATGTTTTTTCTTTCTGTATCTACCAATCCCACCAAGCTACTGCACAATCTCAATTCATTTCTGTGAGTAAGTAGTATGCATCAGTGGTCTGGGTTCACTGAGCCAATAAAAGCACTGCGTGTCTTACTCTGAAAACTTATGAAGACAATACACGAGATGCTTGTTGCATCGATCCAACAAAGTGGGCTATACAATTTCAAATAGGAGGAACTTTCTTAATGGCAGGCTACAGAAAAAAACATGCACTTCATATTTACCCCTTGAAAGTCCTTCTACAGAGTACCTACCTCTCCTATCTCCATCAATGGTTCACTCATATCCACTCCTCCATAACCATACTGAAGATCAGCTTCAGTCAATTTGTTCTTTTTAATAAACTGTGTATTGAGGTATCTGTGAAAACAGGGAATGTTTTTACTCAGATGTTTTCTGAAGCAAATTTTTGTCATTAGAAATGCATTTCACTTTTTGGAGAGAGAAAGTAGTGTAATGCATATTGTTATCAAAATCGCAGAGCTGCAAGCATCAGACAGAAGAGAATGACTGTGTTACATGAACGAGCCTAAGGCTTGTGAACTACCTCTTCCCTCCTCTGATGCAACCATGGGGAGACCAGAAGCTTCTGCTTTTATTTCCAACCAAGCGTGGCTATTTGTTATGCCCAAACCCAAAGTGTGGTCAGTCTTAGCTACAATTTAGGGCTGGGCAGGGAAACCGCCAAACTTCCTATTCCAAACTTCCTCTGACCTGCCGTGTTGGCCTGCTCTGCACCTTCTTCTAGAGAACAAGGAGGGTGAGCTGAGGCGGCTGTGGTGCTCACTGATCCTCATCTGCCTTCCCTCTCTTCTTCTTCTCTTGTGTCGAGGGACAGGCTCTGAAGGATGGAAGTGGGCAGGCCAAGGGAGAGGAAAAGGCAAAAATGCCAGGTCAGGCTCAATTCATGCGCAGCCTCCAGAGTGATGGTGGTGGCACTGTGCCTCATAACTCATGAGGGTGGAGGACAGCAGGAGAAAATAAAAGAGAAGACAGGGATGACGGGTAGTGAATGCCTCTGCCACTTTTTCTCATCCACTTCTTTCTCCAGCAGAAAGAGCCACCAGAAGACTTTCCACCACACAGGGCAGGCTCTAGTGTGAACCAGGCCCTCCACATGACTGGCTGACTGCATAGAAGCCTGGTATCCATGACCTCCTTCCATTTTGAGGTGGGCAGTCATGGAAAGCAGACCTCAGCAACACTGGATGCTCACGCAGAGAGCCTCATTCATATTGAAAGCTATCTGCATGATGAAGAGGCTTGTGTCAGTGTCACCAGGAAATTGTGTTGCTGCTCCAAATGGAATTACAACCTGAGGTTTACTCTCATGGAAGCATGCTTAGGAGTGTAACCTTTGTTTTTACAGCAATTGAAGGTTAGGGGAAGGGCTATCCTTTCTTCCCTTTAGCTGTTACATTAACTGAATTAGTTGAGTGAGATCATTTAATGCCAGTTAAACAGACATTCAACAAACCGGAATCCCAAGATGTTTATATCAGATCACGTTTTCAATTATATACACAACAAAAATTATATTCTGTATAGAGGATCTCACTATCTGCAATATTTTCATGTGAGCTACCATGAGTGTTTTATAAATGGAAGGGCAGCATATTTGTATTTCATTGGATCCAGACTTAGTCATACTTAGACGGACTGAAATCAACCCAAATGCATATATGCTGCCCTTCAGTTTATAAAATGCTCAGGGTGGCTCACATAATTACTTATGTCCCATTGATTTCAATGGGTGTACTCCAAGTATGACTAGGTCTGGATCTAACTCTATTGTTAACTAAATAAACCCATAAATTAAATAATGCTACAACCTGTGAACTGGTTCATAATCCCATCCAAAACACCTTTGAAAACCCAATTCTAACTTGTTTCAATCTTCCAATAGTTTCAGACTTCTTTCATAAGGAGTTTTTTATTGCATTCATCATCATTTTAAGACCTTTTCTCCAAATTTACCTGTATAAACAGTCCATATAGTCTGCTCCTTTACTGTATTCATCCCAGTATCTATGATACATTACCAGTACTTGTTCTTCAGAGTCCAAGACTCTCTATGGAAAAAAACATGGAAAAAAGATTAATTCCATGATTCATGCTCTAATAATTACGTTAGAAATGCTGGAGAACTCATTCTATAATAAATTTTACTTTATAAACTGTCAAATATGTTTTGAAGATACTAAATTTACTTGGTTCTCCTATATTGCAATTCAATAAATAAAAATACATGATTACATCCTTTAAACCAGGGATTGGGAACCTTTTTCAAACCAAGGGCCAGACTGCTATCAAGGAAATATACCAGCGGCTGCATGCCAGCGGTGGGTGTGGCCAAAGAGGGTGTGTTGGGCAAAGGAGGGGGGCACACTATTCACACAGATACCCCATCTACACCCCTTTCCTAGCCCACAGCTGATCTATGCAGATCACCTGAGGAGGAGGGGGGCATTTTCATCACCACTGTGGCATGCCGAGTAGGGAGGTTTAAATCTCCCTGCCCAGCGTACCACAATGGGGATAAAAAATGCCTGACTGAGCTGCAGTCATGACTGGGAAAGGCGATGGGGAGGTGAAGCCGACCAAACCCCTGTCTTGAGCCAACTTCACTCCCCTGCCTTGCCTTCCCCAACTGAGGAACAGTCGAGGCCGCAGTTCAGGTGGGAGCCATTTTCCAGCCCCCTCATCACTTCTGAGGGGCTGGACTTTGGGGACGGGCTTCACAGGATGCCTTCGCAAGCCAAACAGGGAGGGCTATCAGGTTGAATTTGGCCCACAGGGTGAGGTTCCCTACCTTGAAACAAATAGTGAAAGTTTGCCCTCTTACTACAAAAACCTAAGCAATGACTCACTTTTTGAGAGTGTAAGAATACTATCAATAGTTACCTTGTGCAAATGGCGTACATGATTTTCCAAAAAAATTTTAGTTTCCATATAAAGTCTTTCCCCCAGAGGTTCGGGATAGGCCACACACAAAGCATAAATGTCCCTGGATTTGAAGTCAAGGCTGAAACGTATTTTGAAGTTTTCTTAACTCAAAATGTAATGAGATCTTTTAACAATAATAATAATGGCTGGGTTTCCTATGCACACACTAGCAGTGTTTCTGCTGATTTTCTCTTCCAGCTACAGCCCGTTCTGCAGCACTGAGAACGGAGGCCCTCAGTTCTCAGGAGGGCCTTCCCCAACCTACAGAAAAAGCTTTTGAGGGGGGCACCACAAGGAGCTGCGGTGGAAATGGGGACCTGAAAAGCACTTGCGTGTTCATGGGATGCCATGCATAGTCTGTTGAACCTGGTCCATTATTATTTACAGTGACTTGTTTATTTACAGATTTGTGATAAGAGAATGACACCTTTCAAAAGCATCATTTTCTAACAAAGTTGTCTGCACAAGTTTAGAGCAAGAAGTACTTACTTACCAGCAGAGCAAAGTTACGTACGTATTTTTCTATCTTTCACAAAGGCTGCAATCCTATAACCACTGACTCCCAGGAAAGCCCTACTGAACTCAACAGGACTTAATTCTGAGTAGACAAGTATAGGATTGTGCTGCAAATATAACATTTCATTATACAAGTAGAGAAAGGGTGGGCAACGTATGGCCCTCCAGATATTGGACTGCAATTCTCATCACCCCCACCATTGGCTATGCTGGCTAGGGCTGACAGGAGTGGAGGCTTACAGGTCCTCCACCCCTGAAGTAGAGGCTTAGGTCAGAAAGGCCTTTCTGGCTATTATTAGATCTAAGACAACCAAGCAGTAGTGTCTTGCCCAGTATATTCAATTTATAAATCTTGTGCTTCTAAGGAGGACATTCCTCATTATTCCATTTTCCTTTGTATGCTTATCACTAAGGAAAGGATGGTTGGCAATATGTGAAACACAGTCTCCTCCAAGGGAAAAAAAGTTTGCAGTCTAAACAATCTACAATAGCAGGATACCACATATGCAGAACAAGTCCTACCCCCACCCGCTTTTAATGCTCTTCTAGAAGATACAAAGAGGAGATCTGTTGCAAAAAAAGTGAATGGCACCTGCAATCATAATTACTCGTTATCCAATACATAAAGTCAATTCCCCCGTCCCCCAGCCTCCAAAAATACAAAAGACTGAAACAAGCAAGAATTTTCCACAACAGTCTGTTTCACAGCTAACGTAGCTGTGAGAAAAAGCACTGTAATTTGAATATGCTGGTTGCCTTTGAACTTTGCTAGAGCAATTCTGCAGCTAGGAAACAACACAAACAATAATAATGATAATAATAGTAAATACTGTTAAGAGAAGCTAGCTGTTGTAAGAACATTCTTTTTAAAGTAAAATTCTGCCTACAGAAGGCATCCATAAAGCCAGTCTTTCCAAATACTACAAAATGTTGTTCTTCTATCTATGAGAAATTCTTATGATCCTGGGATTTCATTTATATTCCTAGTAGTTTTCATCAAGATTAACTCACAGTAACAGGAAACACAAAATGCTGCAGTCATATTTGAAAAATGTAAAGGTGACCAATAAATTATGAACGACTGTAAACAGAAAATATGAGAATCAATACAGGTATTGCCACAGATTTTGAACAAAGTCCATAAAAGTGGAAGTTGATTCCTAACTGGGGGTTGCAATAACATCTTAAGATTCACAAAGCCAATACATTTTTCCACCCACCCCTCTGATAGTGATTCCTCAAATAATGACCACAAGCCAAGGATGATCTGCCCAAGGGGTCTCCTGGCCCCAGAACCTGCTGTATATAGAATCTAAGCTCGAACTCCACAAAGGAAGGGGAATGAGAATAGGTCACCAGACCTCAAACCTTTAGGTGGGAGCTTAGAGCTTGGGCACTTTGTGGGCCTCACCCAAAAGGCAAAGAGGTAAACTGGCCCATCCACTACCCAATGCTCTTCTTTTAAGGGTCTCCACCAGAGATGATAGAGGGTAAATAATTGGAGGCCATTTAACAGCAACTCAGTGCATATTTCCAAGACAAAGTGCTGCCTCTTAAAACTCCCTACAACTTCACTTGAACTGCAGGGTTCTGGCAGCTATTAGGCACTGACTGGAGAGATAAGGGCTCAGTTGAATTTTGAATCCTGTTGGAATATTCTGCCTTCCTGGTGATGCAGAGTTTGACCCTGTTACCCAAATTCTATTTTGTCTTACTAGATAACTGCAGCTCAAGTTCAGTTTCCTCTAGGCCTTGGTTAGCATTCTGTGGGCTGAGAGCTTGGCTGGATATTCCTGTTGTGAAATAAGCACACACATGAAGCAGAATCCCCCAGAGATGTTCTTGTTTCTGTGTTTAGATCCAAAACTACACTGATTCTGCAGTTCATTGATTATTGGGGTTCAGGTTTCTAAAAGCAACACACAGGATTCTCTGTAGTAGTGGTATTATGGTAATCATGTGGCAAAGAATCTTATGAGATCTCAAGAAAAGTGATCAAGCAATGGCTAGGAAAAAAATCCACAACAAATGCACAGAAGTAAAAGCAGGGGCAGAAAGAACAGGAGTAGCTTATTAGGAGAAAAAATGAAGTGAAGGCAGGATGACCGAAATGTATTTAAAAAGCTCCAGTACCAAAAGACCTTTCCTAACACCTTGAATAAATAAATGGAAGCTTGGGAACAATTTGTACCCTCGTTAATGCATGCAATACAAGTAAAACTAACTTTTTAAAATGAAGTAATAAAACATGCAATTATTTCTAGTAACAGGCTTTTGTTATGTTGCACATTTGCTGTGAGGGTGCCAGAAATATCGGATTTCTGCAGGGGTTCAGGCAGAGATCTGAAGGTCAAAAGGTAACTGAAAGCAAGTCAATGCTTTAAATAAAAGTATCATGTGACCTTCCATTGCTCTTTTCCATTGCTCTTTTTTTCTTTATACTCGGGCACAGTGTCCTAAGCATATTTACACTCCTTTCAGTCTCCAGAAGGAAGCATACCAATTAAAAACTGAATGAAAATCTGCTGCAAATATCAATACATTCAGGCTCTATCTGAACAAAGGAACAGCAATTGCCAGACAGGACAATTTGTTTGTAACTATCTGTAAAATACAAGAGATTCTGCCTGCTGCTGCCCTCCCCCCAACCTCAATTTGCCTGGCTACATTAGAGTAGGGAGTTTAGTTTTTATGTGAATGGAAAGCCGTTTCTCACACACCCCAACTACATATTCCAAAAGGTCATCCATTATGGGGAAAACAAAAAATTGACTCCCTTTCTCCATTACTGGAGAATGTTCAGATGAGAACAGTCATTCTGCTACTGATTCATAAAACAAATAACTCCTTACAGATTCCATCTAGCTGATCATCACCTGGCTGTGGCATTTTGCTGCTTCATTCAGCAGCATACATCTCCTTGTCAGGGTCCTCCAGATCATGCAGAAGTAAAAGTTCACCATTTACATGTGTATGTCTGTGTGTGTATGTGTACACACACACACACACACAGCGATGGGTTACATCCAGCTTACACAGCTCATATTGCAAAGTGCACAGACAACAGGCCTTTTGTTGAACTGCTGCTCAGGAAAAGATTGCCATAGTCTCTAAAAATACTAAGGACATGGAAGCCAAATTGCTATCCTTTCTTCCAGAGCAAACCAGTCCTCAAGCTCTCTGCTGTCATAGCCAATCAAAATTTAGCATCAGAAAAAAAAACATTTTTAACTCTGCTTGATGTTTACTGATGGAACTGCACTAAAGTTGAATTCAGAAGAGGCTAAAAATGCTACTTGAATTGTTGGTTTGTTTGCTACGAACTTTAGCTTGTTTATTCAGGGCGAATAAGCTATATGCCACACAGCTATCTACTGAATTCAGTGTACTAAGATGATATTTATCCCCCATAGCTTACAGTTCTTACCAAGTGTTCAATCTAGACTTTGCTCATTTAAAACAGCAGGACATCACTTCTGTAGAGCTAATTAAAAATGGGGGTCACTGAAGACATTTTATTTCCACTGGCCTTATACGAGGCCCAAATTTGTGAAAGGTTATGCATAATCAATAACAGCAAGATGTATAAGCATACACTGATCTGAGTCCACCTTCTACTGAAAGGATACGAGAAGCGGTCATTCCATGTTGCTCTTTCAACATAATCCAACATAACAACAGCTTTAATGGTTGTAAGAAGCTTGTTCCATGTTTCATCAAAATCAACTACTCGTGGTTTCAAGGACATGGTGGGACGTTAGTAGTGATCTGCAAAAAAGAAAAATCCAAACATATTAGTTTCAGACTAAAGTAAGGTTGGCTGTAAGATGTGAACATATTACTCAACTCTGTTTCTTTGAACACTTTTGCTTATATATAATGTCTAAACTTTTGCCCTCCGAACAATCTGCATGATTACAAAGGCCCTACTTCTGCTGGTACTCTCAGCAGCTTTTGCTACTGATGCTTTACAGTACTTCCCTTGCAAAGTGCAATATTCCACTTGGCAATTGGTCTTTAAATTATGTGATCTCCATTGCTGTCATGTATATTACAAATGGTGAGCATGAGAATGAATTACAGACCACTCATACAAGCATCCTGATTCATGGAGGAAAACTTCATGGGAAGAGATCAAGTCAATTTCAGACTAGTCAGGTACTGAAGTATCTCAAGAAAGTATACAAAATAGCATGAAGCCCAGAAAAAGTAGCTGAATTGTTTCCATTTACCTGGAAATCCAATGAACAGTTTTGAGCTTTCAGGTGTTTAACAGACACCAACAGAGAAGCCAATGAAACTGCATTTACGTAGGAAACAAAACAGAAAACGTGAACTGAGCTTACGTAGTTTGCACTTAAATTGTACAAAACTACTTTTAAGTAAGCACAGTTAGCACCTTCATTACTGGACATGAGGGGCCAGTGCAGCCTAAAACAGGCTCCCCCTTAACAGTCATTAAGAGATCCGAGCTAGACAGAGAAGCGTGAACTTGCTTCCACCACCCTTGGAATGAATTCCCTACTCCTACCATAATGGTTGGTTTCAAATCCTGGTTAAACAGGAACTCCGGTTATTTATTGTTTATTTCAAACATTTATATCCTGCCTTTCTTAAAAGTTCAAGATGACTTGGCTAGCCTTAACTGTGTTTGATGTCCAGAGCAGATCAGGGGTTTCTTATTTCAGTCTCATCAACACAATGGCCCATTGATTTCAGTGAGTCTGCTCTAAGTATGCCTACATTGGGATCCAACCCACTGTCCTGTGTGATTCCAGACAAAAGTGTATAAATATTTCCAGAATGCAGAGAAAGGAAGAAACTAAGGCAAACAGGGAGAAAATACTCAGAAGTATATGACAGCAGCAGAATAGACAATGAAAATGGTCAGTGGTAAATCAACATTTACTACTATTTAAGGCAAACAGAAATAAGTTAATTTTCTTTGACTAATATTTAAAATGAATAAGGAATTTCTGAGATACAGGTGACTACAGATCAGAAAGTTAAAGCTTTCTAATGAATTGATTACAGCATTCCACCCTTAGGCAACTGTGTGTTAACACTACCTTACAGTTGCATACCTTTCTTACTCAGAGCCATTTTACTCACATGAACTTCAGAACTGTCTTGCTTCTTAGATCTAAAACAGGGATGACTGGCCTGTGGGCTCCTCAGATGTTGTTTACATTATATAAAAATGTGTGACTGACTCAAGTAAAATATACTTAGGATTACAGTTAAGTGTTTTAGCTTCTTCCTTCAGCAGTGAGAGATGGATTTCAAACCAGAAACTGGTTTACCAGGAACAAGCCAAGGTGACAATTTTAAGGCGGCAGAGAAGACTTAGGATATTTAGTTGCTAGAGATTTTAAAAAGCATTCAAAGGATAAATGTTAGTATTACAATCCAGGTTAACACCATGGTTAACACCATGTTCAGTCTGTATAGCCCCAATTTCTATCTTGCTTCTGGTCTCCTAGCCTTGTTTTTGTTGTAAAAAATATAGATTGTGGCCATCTAAATTAAAATGCCCTGTTAAAGCTTTTTAGTTTCAGTTGCTGACTTATGACTGTAGTTGTATTAGTGATACACAGCACATGGCAGCCGAGTGTTTGTATTCTATAGCATATATTACATTGCAGATGATATTTAGTTAATTCCCTGGAATACAGGTAATATGATTGTATCTACTATGATGTGATCCAAAAATGAAGATAGCTTTATTTCAGGTTTGATGAGTGATTTCCGCAGATTTGGAGGGTGTGGGAAAGCAATAAAAGGAGGGTCTTTGGTGCTTTTTTCAGAGTATTGTAAACTAACTGTCTTGTTACTTACAAGGACTACTACAACAGGAATATGGTGTTCATTGTTAGTATGTTCTTTATCATTGTGGAGGCGAGAACTTCTGAATAGAATAAATGCCTGGTGGATATTACAGTCAGCAACAAGAAGAAAGCCTCTGCGGAAAAATGTTTTTAAAGTTCATGGCTTGAGGTAATTTTCAATTTGTTGCAGATTAACTTAGTTCTACGGGCCAAACTTCAGTTGACATTTTTCCTGATGCATTTTGGATAGAAGAAATCCCATTTTCACAGTGAGCATCAGTTGGCATAATGAGACCACCTTGGTTTGCTGAGATAAAGAAAAAGTAATATACACATTTGCAAAGGTTCTATTACAAATAAATTGGATTTTCCTTTCTCAGTATTCTAAGTATCCTCACCTTCACTCACAATATACCCAGTCTAAACTCCAACAGTGTCACTGATGAAGGTGGAAGCTGGAACACTGAGCTAAATAACATTAATCCTCCCTGCATTTTGTCAGCCATGACACACACATTTTTTTAGACTGACTTGCTATGTCTGAAATAGAAACAAGGGTCTGTAAGTGCAGGATCCAGAGCCTGCTTGAATGTAATACTGTTCAGATGTTTTCACACAGACACATAAGACTGGACCCAGGCTAAGTAGTAGTTCAGTCATTAAGTTGTGTCCGACTCTTCGTGACCCCATGGACCACAGCACGCCACGCCTTCCTGTCCTCCGCTCTCTCCCAGAGTGTGCTCAAGTTCATATGCATTGCATCAGTGATGCTATCTAGCCATCTCAACCTCTCAGGCTAAGTTACCTATGCTTTAAGACCCACAGATTTCAGGGAAGGAGCTGTAGCTCAATGGCAGAGCACCTGCTTTGCATGCAGATGGTCCCAGGTTGGATCCCCAGTGTACTCATTGGAAGGACAGATACCCAAGCTGAAGCTCAAATATTTTGGCCACCTAATGCGAAGAGAAAACTCCCTGGAAAAGACCCTGATGCTGGGAAAGACGGAAGGCAAAAGGAGAAGGGGACGGCGGAGAATGAGATGGCTAGATAGCATCACCGATGCAATGAATATGAACTTGAGCACGCTCCGGGAGAGAGCGCAGGGCAGGAAGGCCTGGCGTGCTATGGCCCATGGGGTCACGAAGAGTCGGACACGACTGAACAACAACAAAAGGGCTGGAAAAAATCCCGCCTGAAACCCGGGAGAGCTGCTGCCAGTCAGCGTCAACAACCCCGAGCTAGAGGGACCGATGGCCTGACTCAGTATCAGGCAGCTTCCTCTGTTCCTAATAAGGCTAAGGCATGCCTCACTTAGTCCGGATCTAACCCACAGGTCTGTGCTGTTTAGAACCACACGGGTATATACATGAGATCGCGCTCTCAGTACATACAGGCGCACACGTACAAACGCACACGGCGAGGAAAGAAGCGCACGAGGGGCTCAGCGAAGGGGGGGGGTGTTGCTGGGGAGCACCGGAACATGACATGCCGACGGCGACATCGTACGCGGCGTCCCCTGGAAATGGTGAAGGAGGAAGCCGAAGGGAGGGACACAGAGAGAGGGAAAGAGAGGGCATAAAGGGGGGTCCCTGACCTCCCCGCCCCCGAGCGAGGAGGCGCAGGGGAGGAGCGAGGAGAGGGGAGCAGCGCGGCGGCGAGCGCGGCCCCCGCCCGGCCCCGCTCCCCAGAGGTTACCCGGCAACAGGAGAGGCCCGGGTCAGCGTCGCCTCCCGCCCCCGCCGCACTCCGCGTCTCTCGCGCCGGCTGCGGCTCCTGCCCCACCGCCGTCCTCCTCACAGGGCTGCCATTACCCAGCCGCCACGGCTGCCCGTTGAGCCCCGCCCCCTGGCTTCCCAGGAGCCCGGCGCGGGCAGGGCAGGGGAGGGCGGGCCGCGACCATTTTACCTACGCCTTTCCCACGGCGCCGGCCGCGCCGCGAGGCTCAAGGGCGGCCGCTCGCCTCGACTTCTCGGCGCGCCGACCTCCCCATCCGCGTCTCCGGCTCCGGACTAGGAACGGGGCCCAAGCGCTCGCGCCCGCATCCTCGGCCGCCTTTCTCGCACACCCCTCACGCAAGGGCGGAGAGGGTTGGTAGCGCCCCAGCGACGGGAAGCGCCGAGGGCCAAGAGACCTCGCCACTTCCGCCCCCCGCAAATAAATAAATAAACGCGGCTTCCTTCGGCGCGGAGTATAAGAAGGCCGAGCGTGCGCACGCGCGCCGCCGGCTCTGCTCGGTGCGTGGCTCCTAATTGGGCCGGTCTCTTTGCGAGGCCAGGTGTCGCTCATCGCCTTTGCGTCCTTCTCTTTTCTCCTTGACGGGAGCAGGTTAGGACTCTTTTTAAAAAAAGAAAAAAAGAAATTAACGTTCTAGCCTAGTTAGTTGACGTTGCTGTTGTCACTAGTCCTCAAGGAGGTAATTGCAGGAAGGGTATGGTGAGGGCCAAGTAAGCGTCTGTAGAGTTCCCTTTTCTTTCTTTCTTTCATTCAAAGGAGAGTATGCGGATCTAAGCCTTCCTAGAAGCCCTGCTTCGTAACTCCTGGTTGTGAAGCTGGTCTGTAATTATAGGTAATAATCCTTACTTCATAGGTTCGTGTGGCGTTGCATGGCACAGAAAGGGCTTTTCACGACTGAGTCGTTACTTCAAAATCCCAGCTCTTGTCCCCCACCCCACCCCCTCGTTCAATTTTTATCTCAACTTTCTTCCAATATAATGTGGGTGGAACGGATTTGACCCTGTTGTGGTCTTCATCATCCTCTCCATCGCATCCTCAGCTGTGAAATTCCCTCCGCTGTAGGCACTTGCCAAAGTCTTGAGTCTGATTGTTTTTAGTGTAAGGTGTTTTTTATTCGTCGCGTTACGGTGACCAGGGATATGTTAGAATAAAGGTTCTGTCACTGTAGTTCCAATTTACGATTTTTAATTCTGTTTTTTGCTGGTTTGAAGTCCTTTGGATGGAGTGGACTATAAGTAAAACATCCAGGCAAGCTGCATCCCTTTGAGTGAAGAAGATTGTTGTAACATCTTAAGGCTGCGATCCTTACTTGGGAGAAACCTCCATTCAACTTCTGAAGACTGCACTATGCTTCCAAGGTTCACAGCTCTGTTGGATCTAAGGGTGCTTCCAGACAGACCTTTTAATGTACAGTGGTCACTATTCAGGACGGTAATTTCATGGGGCATTCAAACAACACTGTCATCTGTTAGTCATCAGCCCATGTTTTATTTCCCATTTGTCCAGGCTTTTTTCTTTTAAAGGGGAAAATCCTTTTAATTGTAAAGACCTGGGTCAGAAACGCAATTCTCCAAAGGTGTGGATGGTCACTAGCGCCCCACTCCTGTAGGTTTGGGGGGTGGCTTGGACATCTGCAGTGACTTTCATCACCCCTCCCCCACTCTTTCCTGCTGTTCCCCTGTTTCACTCCCCCAAACACACTGGTTGTTATGAACATGCACCCGGTTCTTTTCTAAAAAAAAAAAAACTATGCTGGAACTGTGAAATACTTAAGGTTCACCATTTTGAAACTTGCTCCATGTCTTGCCTCTACCTGTATTTTAATCCTTCCATTTCAGAGTAGAAGGAATGTTTTTCTGTGTATTTATAGAGCTGGGTGATCTACCTGCAAAACTTCCTTTAAAAAAAAAAAGATTGTAGAGGGGAATTCCACGAGCTGGAAGATATGTGACTTTTGGCATTTAGTGAAATTGAGCCTTGTGTTTTGCTTCTCATACATTATGGTTAGATAACCTAATGCTTTCTTTCTGAAAATGTAATCAGAGTAGGCACCAGAATTTCTATGCTCTGTTGAACCACTTTTCAAGGAATAGGCATGCCATCTTCAGAAGGAACAGCTCAAGATGTCCCAGCAATATGACTCTGCATAGGTTAGGACAAGGGGCAGAGCAAATGGCAAACTTCAGTATTTTGAAATTCCGGAATTATGCGTATTTATTTTTTAAAAGTCCATGCTCAGGTGTACAAAACACCTGTGTGCATACTCACAACAAGCAGTGTGTTTGGGGGTGAAACCAGGAGAGGAGGGGGTTGGGAGGGAAGAAAGGCTGAGGTGATTGAGGCAAGAATGTCAAAGTCCGAGTGCATTCCATCAAGATCTGCCCACTGGTGTGAATGGGATATGGTGATTTCTTTGCAATAAAACCCATAATAGGAATGAATTGTGTGGATGCTATGTTGTAGTCCTGCAAGCAACATAAAACAGAAGTCACAATACAATATGAAAAAAGGCTCATGTCTGGATGCAGCTTTTAGAGAAAAAGCAGCCACCTAGAGGGCAAATTAAAGTTGACAGGCTTCTAGCCTGTGCAATTTAAAAGTTGACAGGCTTCCGAATGAGAACCTTCTTGGCTCTTAACTACCCCGCCCTGTTCAGGAAGAGAGTTTTCTGCTTGTTTCTGGTTGCTTTAAGACCCACTAGCTCTCCATTGTGCTAATGGTGGGCCCCAGTGGCTTCTGGGCAGCCCTCTGATACTGCCCTCTGAGAGTAACATGGGCTTCTCTATTTTGTTCAGCCCCTGCTTATGTTGCCCCCCCTTTTTAATTGTTACTCAGACAAATGTAAAGTTCTGTTTGATTGCAGTGAAGAAGATAAAGAACATTTATCTAGTCTAGGATAACCAGATGCTAAAGAAGACTGGATTCTTACACCTTTAATTGTTGAATAGAAGAGATAATTTTGGCAGATTAGGATAACTCTTCACGCATCTGATGAAGTGGACTCTAGTCCACGAAAGCTTCTGCTGTAATAAATGTTTGATTTTCAAAGTCCCGTAAAACTCTGCTGTTTTTATTGCAACATATGAGTTGCAACAAACCTCTGGAAATTGTGGCAGGTTTGTCATGCTTGGTTGAGAGAAGGTGCATCTGCTAAATTTTCCTCGTACACAACCATTAAAGGAATTTGCATCTGGTAGCCCTAGTTATCTGTTATATTTCAGAGACTTTGAGGGTGCAATCCTATGGCTGCTAGTCAGTGGCTAGATGGCCATAGGATAGGTCAGTTCCCAAGAACCGACCTCCACCCAATCCCACGCTGCCTCATAGGCAGTGCGGATTGGCCCTGCACTCTGCGCTTGTAAGAGGAGCGCGGAGCAGCGAAAATGGGGCGCTCCTGGGGGTGGGGAGGGTGGACATGCCTTTCTGATGCTTCCTATGCATTGTCTAGCATCCTCCCCCACCCCTTGCTCTGACTTTCCACGGCTAGAAACCCGAAATTGGCTGTCTAGCTGCGAATGCAGGGCGGCTGAAGCGCGGAGGGGAAGATCCCCTCTGTGCTGCTCCTGCCCTGCATTGGATAGGTGGTCACCTCTGAGTTCGAAAGCAGCTGCCTATCCCAATAGGATTGCACCCTTATCTTCTAAGCCTGCAGTCTTATTCCCACTTACCAGGGAATAAGCCCCATTGAATACTGCTGAGTAGACGTGTAGGATTTCATTGGAGCTTGCTTCCAAATAAGCATGTTTAGGATCACAGCTGTAGTTGAGCTGTTAAGATGGGAAAATGCTCACTCTGTAGAAGAAGTTGGGTTGGATGTACTATCATGATAATCCAAAATTGGTGTTGTGCCATTAAATTTTCCATAATTTGGCAGCCGTGGAGATTTCCAAAATGGCCACAAATGATGGATTTCCTTGAAAGGTGTAATCCAACTTGTTTGAATTGTGTGTTGGCCGTAAGCTTAATCATTCTTCATATGAGTAAGATGGCCATTAGGAGTGGCGTTCTCAAAATAAGCATAAATTAGTCTATATACAATGCATGTATGTTTTTGTACATCTTTACATAAATTTTGTACATCTTTACATAAAATAATTTATTTACATAAATAAAGGTTAAATATAGGCATTTTGGAGACCTTGTTCTAGATGTTTATGGCTGTTTTATTTATACCTGTGTTTGTTTTGTTTTGTATTTTATTTTAAATATTTGTATAATGTATATTTTAACTGTTTGTATGACATTTTAGTCTTTTAGCTGTTTGTAATCCACTCAGAAAATGTTGGTTATTGGGTGGATTTAAAATATAATAAATAAATATTGCTTGTATGGCTAAATGAAACCATTAAATTATTAAAATATACATAATAAAGAAAACTACTTTCCTTTCAATAATGAATTTATGCAGGTTTTAGAAATGGCACTTATGCACATCAAAAATGGAGTCTGACTTGCAACCAATGTAGGCAATAAGATTTTATCTCAGATAAAGCACTTTGCCTGCTGTTAACATATTGACATTTGGCTAATTATAATTTTGAATGGCTTTGTTAATAACATTTACTGCATAATCATAGGTTATTCACTATTCATTCTCAACAGCTGAAATGTCTTTTCTGTGATGGAAGTGAAGAGGTAATGTGACATTTAACTTTAGCTATCAAGTGAATAACGCTGTGACAGTGTTGATGGTCACCACTTCCCCCCCTCCCAAAGTTCACTGCTCCCACATCAGATCTCTAGGGAGACAAGCCAGCACCCCAAAATGCTGTTTCAGAGCTCAAACTTAGACTCAATCAGAGTTTGACTCAAGTTTTGAGTCCCCACAACTGCCAGCTTCTTTACACACAGTTTCATGACCTCCAACTCAGGGAAGGGAAGGTGGAGGAAGAAAGGCATGCCCCCCTTCTAGAAGGAGTCTCTGGCCATTTCCTTAACTTTTGTTAAAGCTAGTCTTCTTAACAAAAGGGAGAGCACTTGGCCAGACAAAGCCAGACTTGATTGGCAGATTTGACTATTTAAGTCAGCCTTTCCCAATCTGGGGCCCTCCAAATGTGTTAGCAGCTCCCATCAGTGGCCATGCTGACTGATGATGGGTGTTGTAGAGTGGCACATCAAGAGGACACAAGGTTGGGGAAGGCTGACTCAAGCCATCTTTCTCTTGTCTAGGCCCCAATCCTACAACCATAGAATCACTGAGCCAGAAAGGGCCGTGTGAGGTCATTTAGAGTAGACCAATCCCCCAATCTTATAACAATATATAGAACATGAAGGTGAAGTTGCCGATAATGCACCTGCTTCCAAATCGGTTCATCTCAATAAAAATTACATAGCTTGTCTCAAAGAACTAGGAACCTATACCATGAGGAAATCAAACATTGTACACCTAAAAGATAAATGGATTATGATCATTCCTAGTCTTGTGATCCATTCTCAAGGATGGGTTGTACTCCTGCTGTTCAGCAATGATACTGGGGAAGCAATTTGAAATCCAGGTGACTGGGATGTTGACGGTGCAGCCCTGCATCTTGCAGAGGCTGCTAGAACAGTGAGATGTGACACATTGCTGTGTGATTCTTTTAGGGCACAATCCTATGCACGCTTAGAAGTCCTGCAATCCCTAGCATACCCCACCCAGCATGGTTGGCTGGAGGGATGCTGGGAGCTGTAGGACTTCTTTCCGTCTAAACATGCATAGGACTGCGCCCGCAGTGATTCATTTTCACCAAACTCTTAAGGCTCTGTGCTGCCTTTTCTTGTGGCCCTTCTAAATACGATTTTGCAAGTTAGGAGTATCAAAGAACAAGTGCCACATTCAGACCACTTTATAACTTCTATTTATGTGAAGAAAAAAAAGCATAATGACTCAGCATCTGAGGCAGTTTATGACCGCAGGTACCATTAGCATATCTGGTCGTGAACTCTCCTGCCACAACTAGAAATTTGAACTGACAGAATGTATAATCTATCTGTATATTTATTTCATAAGACCATTTGCTGTCCTAATGGATAAATCTCACAGTGCCATGTGTGAACAATCCCGAGAACACCTAAAAAAAGATATTGTAGACCTGGAAAAAGTTCAGAAAAGGGCAATGGACGGAGCAATCCTATGGCCGCTAGACAGCCAGAGGATATCTGGTTTTCCAGGAACCGACCTCAGAGCCCACGCTCCGAGGTCAGTTCTTGGAAAACTGACCTCCCCCCACTTCTGTGCTGCCTCTGGGGCAGCGCGGAACTAGGGATGTACAAAATGACTTACCATTTCATTTCGTGACATCTGCGGTGGGGGGGAGGTGCTCTGTCCCTCCTCCCGAAATCCTCGCCAGCCTGCTCCACTTTGTGGCAGCTCCATGGAGCTGCTGGCTGGGGCCGCCCGCAGCAACATCTGGCTGCTGCTGGGCTGTGCAGGGACGCAAATGGCGGCCGCTGTAGCTGCCGCCATTTACGTCCCTTTTTTTCGCCGTGATAGGCTACGTAAATATTTATGTAGCCTATCACGGCAAAAAAAGGGAACGCAAATGGCGGTGGCTACAGCAGCCACCATTTGCATTTCCTTTTTTGCTGTGATAGGCTATGTAAATATTTACGTAGCCTATCACGGCCTCTGCAGGGATGCAAATGGCATCCCTGTGTTAGCCGTTATAGGCTACATAAGTATTTACGTAGCCTATCATGGGAAAAATTGTGACATGAATGGCGGCCGCAGATGCGGCCGCCATTCGCAAAGCAGCACGAATGGCACCAGGTAGGTGCTCCATTTCACGTGCCTTTCGTGGGGCAGGGGGGCCACGTTCCACCACAGATTTCGGGGGGGCAAATGCACTGGCATTCGGCCTGAGATCTGTGGTGGAATTCTCTGCCATCCCTACACGGAACAGCCCTGTTCTCTGTGCTTGCAAGGGGAGCATGGAGCGGCCAAAAAGGGGCATGTCTGGGAGGTGTTCCAGTGTGGGGAGGATGGAAATGCCTGTACGACGCATCCTATGTGTCATACAGTAGCCTCCTCCCCCACTCAGCCCTCCTGTGGCTATACAGCCACAATCAGCTGTCTAGCTGAGAATGCAGGGCAGGAAGAGTGCGGAGGGAACGATCCCCTCCATGCTTCTCCTGCCCTGCTTTGGATAGGCGGTCACCACCGAGTTCATAGGCAGGTGCCTACCTGGATAGGATTGCGTCCTAAAATGGTCAAGGGGCTGGATCCTCTCTCCTATGAGAAAAGGTTACAACAGCTGGGATAGTTTAGCTTGGAAAAAAGGAGGGTAAGGGAGACATGATAGAGGTCTACAAAATTATGTGTAATGTGGATAGGGAGACTTTTTCTCCCTCTCTCAAAATACTAGAACCCTGGGTCATCCTATGAAGCTGATTGGTGGGAGGTTCAGGACAGATAAAAGGAAGTACTTCTTCACATAGAGCATAAACTATAGAATTTGCTTCCACAAAATGTAGTGATGGCCACCAATTTGGCTTTAAAAGGGGGTTGGACAAATTCCTGGAGGAAAAGGCTATCAATGGCTACTAGTCCTGATGGCTATGTGCTACCTCCAGTACCAGAGGCAGTGAGCCTATGTACTCACTATGTTGCTGGGGAACATGGGTGGAAGGGTGCCGTTGCGCTCATGCCCTGCTTGAGTGTTCCCAGCTGGCAGCTGGTCGGCCACCATGTGAACAAAATGCTGGACTAGATGGACCCTTGGTCTGATCCAGCATGGCTCTTCTTATGTTCTTAAGTTGCAGTTTGTCTTACATATATCTGAAGAGGTGTCTTCACAAATGCATCTGTGCACAACATTATTTCATTTTATTTGAAAGATGTTTAGGCCACCCTTCAGTAAAACTATCCGGGCAACATATAAAAAAAGGGGGGAAATCAATATAAAACATCAATGTAAAATAACTATTGTTGTGTTTTATTTGCAGCATTTTATTGTATAAATATTTTAACGTATTTTATTTTGTAAGTTGCCCAGAGAACTTCTGTTTTAGGGCAGCCTATAAATAGTATGCATGTATAAATAATACAATCACAATTAAAATGCGGAACTGATCTACAGCATACAAATTCAACATAAAAAATTCAGCAGAGTATATAACACTGTTATTAAAATCGGTTCACACTTTGTGCTGAAATGCCTGGCTGAATAACAGTTTATTTGCCTGGTGCTGGAATGACATCACAGTTGGCGCCCAATGAGCCTCCCAGCGGAAGCTATTCAATAAGCAGGATGCCATGATCAAGACACGCTCTTTCCACTGTAACCATCTACCTAATTTCAGATGGTGGAGAGATCCAGAGGAAAGCCTCAGATGATGAATGCAGTATTCATACAGACGCATGTAGTAGAGGCAGTCCCTTAGGTACCCAGGTTCCAAACCATTTAGGTAAGTACCAGCCTTTGAAATGTGCCTGGAAAGAGGCACAGTATAGCTTTTTAATGGCTAGGAAGATCCCAGTTAGTAATGTAGCTGTTGCATCTTGTACTAACTAAAGGTTTCCGAGAAGTCTTCAAAGGCAGCCCCATGAACAATGCATTGCCATTGTCTAACCAAGCATGTTTACAAGCGTGTGAATAATGGTAGCCAAGCTAACATATTGGTTTGCCAACTGAGTAAGAGCCCTTATACAATCTAGGAGCATAATCCAAAATCTTTAGTCATGCAGTCTGCATGCCTTTTGCACTACAGAATTATACTTGCCTCTGGGGTCTCCAGTGTGGTGCTGTGGGCTCCAGTGTCCCCTCAGACACCTGTCTTGGTGCACACCAGGCTCCCTGCCGCTCAAAGTGCCTGACTGTGGGTTCATAGCAGAGTAGACCAAGGGTTAACCACACTGGTTTTCAACGGATGAAACAGCTTCATTTCCCATCATGTTTTTATATATGACTTTGGTTTAAAAAAAACAAAAAAAAAAGTATACAGATTACTTTTGTCTCTCGCTATGTTTACTGCTATTCCATTTTTTAAAAGTTCATTACACATTTCTCATTAATTTAAACCCATTTTACAGTGCAATCCTGCCCATGTCCTATCATTCTATGAAGCAAGCCTGCTTGAGTTCTATGGGAAATGTTTACTCAGAGAAGTACGTCCCACTCTGCTCAGTGAGGATTACTCCCAGGAAAGTGTGCATTCAGGGATGGGCAACCTGTGGCCCTCCAGATGTTTTGACCTACAACTACCATCATCCTTCACCATTGGGTATGCTGGCTAGGCTTATTCCTGCTTGTGGGTTTCCCATGGGCAGCTGGTTGGCCAGTGTGTGAACAGAATGCTGGCCTGGATGGACTCTTGGTCAGATCCACCATGGCTCTTATGACTTGTAGGTCAAAACTTCGGGAAGACCACAAGTTGCCCACCCCTGCCCTAATCCGACTGAAGTTGCTGCACAATGCTAAATATGTTTCTGTGGTAGAGGACCTGCTTTGCATGCAGATGGTCTCTGGTTCAATTCCCACCATCTTCAGGCAGGGCTAGGAAATAATTTTGCCCCAAATCCTGGAAAGCTGACAGTACCAAGCTAGATAGAATGATGGTCTGACTCCCTGTAAGGCAGACAATCCGAAGCATGTTAAGACAGAAGGCCTACAACTCCCAGCATGCCTCAGGCAGCCATGGCAGCGGCATGCTGGGAGTTGTAGGCCTTTCCCTCTAACCATGCATAGGATTGCCCTAAGTGAGCCTTACTCCCAGAGGTGAGGTCAGCTTTCCCCAGCCTGGGGTAAAATCCAACACTAAGTCCCATTTATATCACTGGATCTACTCTAGGTAGGGCTTACGTTGGATTTTACCCAGATATTTTGGGCCGCAGCTCCGAACAGCCCCAGCCGCAAAGGCCGACGCTCAGGCATGATGGGAGTCGTGCTCCCAATATACCTGGAGGGTCCCAGGTTGGCGAAGGCTGCGTCAGAACGGGTCGGGGCCTTCGGATCGAGGCCTCTACCCTAACCCACGATCGTTGTAGTGACTTTGCGCGCGCGAGTTTGGGAGGCTCCCCGAGAGCCAACAGTCGCTATCGGGCTCGGCCAATCAGGGCGCCGAGAGGCCGCGCCGGCGACGGTTGGCGCGGCTTCCAGCCGTTAGGCGCCGTAAGCAACCAATGGGCGTTGGCCTGGACGGGGGGCGAGGCCGGCCCAGGCCGGCGGTGGCCCCGCCCTTCGGCCCCCCGCTTCTCTCTCTCCCCCCTCCCTCCCTCCCTCCTTCCTCTCTCCCTCCCTCCCCCCGCCGGCTCAGGTGAGCGGGGCAGGCGCGGCGCCGGCCGCCATTTCCTCAGCGCCCCCCGCGGTGACGGCGCCGCGGCATCAGCGCTGACGTGGGGGCGACGCGCGGCCTCGCCCGGCCCAATCCCGCTTCCCCCACCTACTTTCCCCTGTGACGGGGGCGCCACGTACTCGGGTGAGTCGCAGGAGGGGGCGGGGACAAGACGCAAGTGCGCAAGCCGGCCCGACCCTGTCGAGGGAGGGCTGGCCGGGCTCGGGGCCGGGGGGCAGAGGCGAAGGGGAGGGCGAAGCGCGGCCGACGGGACGGCGAAGACCCAGGATGAAGCGGGTTGGGAGGGGGGCTTTTGCCGGGGGGCTGATGAGCGTGTGGCCGTCGCTCTCCTTGCCCGGTGTCGCCTCAGGACAAAAGGGTGGGCGCAGAGAGACGGGCCTTAATCGGAGCCCCAGAGCCTGCCTGTTGCTCTGCCCTGTGGGAAGCCGATAAGCGCGCGGGCGCTTCTGCGCATGTGCGGAGGGCCTCTTGGACAGCAGGTTTATCTGTAGCAAAGCCTGGCAAGCGTAAGGGTGCAACCCCATGCGTGTTTAGACGGGGGAGGGGGGAGGAGGAGGGGAGTTGTACCACCCCACAGCTCCCAGCATGCCGTGCCATGGCTGGCTGGGGCATGCTGGGAGTTGTAGGGCTTCTCTCTAAACATGCATAGGATTGCACCCTAGGAGGCTGTAGCTTGCAGGCAGGTTTTAAAAAAAGACAAATCACAGCGCAATCTCGTGTTTACTCGGGAGTAACTCCCGGTCTCTTCAGTGGGGCTTACTCCCAGGAAGCAGGGATGCGATAAATAGGTCTTACGGATCTTGTACATGTTTACTCGGGAGTAAGCCCCACTGCGCAACGGGACTTTCTCCCAGATGAGTGTCCATAGGATTGTAGCTGAACGGAACAATCTTAAATCTTTTCTCATGAGTAAGCCTTGTTGAGATAAAGGGAGCTTGCTCTCTAGTAAGCGTGCTCGGATCCTACAGATTAGCTCTAAGATGCTCTTTCTTCTCTTTTAAACTCTGCTAATGTCATTGTCCTTTATGAAGAGATTCTCTTTTTGGTGCTGGTTGTGTTGCTCATGAGGGTGGGCAGAGAAGTTCAAGGAAGAGATGGATGAGGATTGAGCCCTGATCTAGAGCAGATCAGAAAGGGACAAAAACAACAAATTATTGGTGCAAAATTGAGATTCGCAAGGAAAGTGATATAATGGCAAAGAAGAGGGATTGGGTGGGGCAGGCAACTCATCAGTGACAGTTTTGGGTCCATGTCATTTTGAAAAGGAGTGGAGGATAAAGCAAAGGGAGCACCGGTGTGATTCAGTGACTAGAATTTTGGACTCTGATCTGGAAGAACATGGCTCAAGCTGCATTACTGCTATGGTCTCTCTGGCTTTGAGCAAAGCTTCAGTTTGAAAAGGAATAATAGGAATGATCTGTCATACTGGTTTTATAAGGATGAACTCGGTCTGAAAAATGCTTTACAGTTTAAAGTGCTGTAAAAATTATAACAGGATGAACCAAGGAACCAGCAGAGAGTGAGGGTAGGTTCTGTGTATGGAGGGGGAGAGGCTTGTTTACAAAACATCTTACTGCTTTATAGAAGTTTATTTTTAGCTATTTGATGTGATGTAACCCTGTGCAACCCCTCCTTGTCAGTGCTGCATAGTACAGTATAGTTTAATGTTTAACTCTTTGGTTGATATAATGAAATACCTGGCTTTTCTGAAATCCTATGCACAGTTACTTGGGAATAAGCTGTGTGGAACACAGTAGGACTTCTGAGTCCAGAATAGCTCTATGTGTGCGTGCTTCATGACTTCTGTGAAACACCTTGCAACAGGTGCTAAAGAAATTGTAGGGAACAAGGGCATCAGTGTACAAGTAATTTCAGCTCAGGAAAGGAAGGGAGTTGCACAAGGAGCCACCAGGCTGTGTGTTGATTTTGAAATAGAAAACATTAGGCTTCCATTAGAAAGAACTGGGCAGTGTGATACAGCAGCAAAGACCAAAAATGAGAAGTAAGATCACACACAGATGTTTTTTCTGGTGTTGTGTTGTGCCGTGTTTCCTCTCTCCATTTATGCACCTGTGGAGGAGAGAGTGGAACCACTTTGTATCTGTTGAACTACGTAATCTCTGGATTGTATCTGGAGAGCCTTTGTTCATGCAGAATCCCTTTTGTCTCCAAGGACTTTGACTTTCAATCAAGTTGATAAAAAAATCTAACTTTCAGTAAGTGGTGGGATATTTATTTGCTTTAGAGTCATCTCTTCTTTTAAACAATGTTTTCCTGGGGCAAAAGGCTCCATAAGACTAAAGGCAGTGCTCTTCTGCCCCCCCGCCTGCGGCAGTACTCCTTGGGAATAAAGGTGTTTATAGTAGTCTGTTGGCTGTACCAAATGAGAAAAAACAAGTGAGACACCTGGTCCAGTTAAAGTAGTGTTTTAAAACAAAAACACAAAACTGGAAGCAAGTTTTCAAGTTACACAGAAAACATCTTCAGGTATTGGTTTTTCTGCTGTTATTTCTAGAGCACCTACATTAACTACTACATCAGAACAACAGCACAAGCCCTGACCTCAGATTTAAGAACATAAGAAGAGCTGTGCTGGATCAGACCAAGTTCTATCTAGTCCAGCATTCTGTTCACACAGTGGCCAACTAGCTGACTGTGGGAAACCCACAAGCAGGACATGAGTGCGACAGCACCCTTCTGCCCATCTTCCCCAGCAGCTGATGTACATTGGAATCATATAGCCATCAGGACTAGTAGCCACTGATAAACTTCTCCAGGAATTTGTCCAGGCCCTTATTAAAGCCATCCAAATTGGTGACCATCACTACATCTTGTGGTACTGAATTCCATAGTTTAACTATGTGCTGTATGAAGAAGTACTTCCTTATATTTATCCTGAAGCTCCCACTAATAAGCTTCATAGGATGATCCTGGGTTCTAATATTAGACTTTTTGACATACAGTCTAGAAGTCTGGACACAAGGGATGGGGAATGGAAGGGAAAGGTACAGGCAAAAAATCAGGTTCATGCCATAATAGAGGTGAGTTTTTGAACCTGGTTGCTGGGATGGAGGAGGTGCAACTATGTAGCAGCCCTTGGTGAACTAAAAAATTTTGGGAGCACATAAATGTAAAATTTGGACATTGTAGTAGTAGACATTGGCCACGTAAGGGGTTTGGGCCTTCTTCCAGATAATGTTTATCTACTGTATAGAGAAAAGTAGCTGTCTAGTGCCAGTTCTATACCTCCATTATATATGAATTATGGGTATACTTTTTTAGTTAGTTGGGGTTTTTCAACTTATAATGTGAAATGAAACAATGACTCCTCAGTATGTTCCTGTGTAATTAATAGCACTTAACAAACAATGCTGTAGCTTGAGGAGGACTTGTCAGTTGAGTTGTTCTATAGCTTGAGATTCATACTCTTTCAGCTGAAGTCTCTAGTGGGGAAAATTATAGGCTGTGCAGTGCATGAAACTATGTTTGACACTTTGATCTTCCTACTTGGACATTTCCTGGATCTGGCTACAGCTCCATCACTTGCAGAGGAGGAGCAGATAGATGACTGCAATATCAAGATTTGAAGCATGAGTTTATGAAATGCAGTTGTTCTGGATTGTGATTTCAGAGTCTATAACTACAGCAGAAGATGGAGATAAATTTCCTTTCCTGGCCACAGTTTCATGAAGAAAAGACCCTGCTTCAGGATTTATTGGCTGCAGCCATAAACTAAAACTGCAATTGACTATAACTTTAATTTGCAAAAAGCTTGTACTTCGGAATAAAATTAACTTGTAAAATCATAATTATTTTATGATGGTACCCACACTGTTCATTCTCATTTAATTATGCAGCTACATTCATTATTAAATATTTAGATTTCATTCTGATTTCTACATATGAAATAGGATTCCATGTATGTGTTCTCCTGAAAAAACTTTTCTTTAAAGTACAAAGCTATAAGTGGATTTCTAGTGAGAAATCTCCCTGCCGCCCCAGTCTGTGGGAGTCCCCCCCCCCCAAAAAAAATAAAGGTTCATTTTCCAAGTTTGATGCTGTTCTCTTGTGTTAAAACCCTACTAAATTTGTGCTAGGAGTGTTGAGTTCTAAGGTGCACCCTCAGTCCACATGGGGTAAAAGTGAGGGTCAACAGGCTTGCAAAATGTACCCAATGTCAGTTGAGCATATGCCCTACAACGTGTCCCAGAATGCTTTGCAATATGCAGGGGTTCTGTGGCAGATGAACTGGCATTGTTCACCAGCTGCACAGAAAGGATTTGCAGGAGAAAGTTTGAAAAGCTTTGCCAGAGCATAAGGACTCTCCAGAATTTGGCTGTATAGTGTGGCATATGTGCCTTGGGTCATGCAACGTTTCTTCCATCACAGACATGTCTTCAAAAGTCTTTTCAAATAATATATTCAGAACTATAGCTCTTTTTATTCTCTGTGTTGCTTTCCTGACTCAGTGTTTATGTTCCATGACATGTCAAATCTCTTCTGCTCAATTCTCTAGTGAACCTTGTGTACTGTGTTTGTAACACTGAATGTTGGTTGCCATGGTAGTAGTTATGACATCACAAATGGAACATAACTTCACAGCAAGGTTCACTAGAAGGGAGCGTGGTCTGGAGAAGGAAGTCCTTTTTAAAAAACATTCAATCATAATGAGCAAGTGTGGCAAAAAACAGCATGCAAGAATTAACATAAGGTAGCCATTGTATAGTTCGTTATTGTTAAAACGTATCTGAACTACAAGCATGTGTCATACGTTATGGTAGTGACTCAGATAAACAGAAGAAATTAACCAAACACACGCTGTTTATTAACATTTAGGAGTGTGTGTGTTAAAAACAAGGTTATCGCTCTCAGTTTTGCTCAGTTTAGTAATGAAGTTAAGATTTATTATGTATAGACTTGAGCAGCAATTTTTGTCCATTACTTGGGAGATGGCATTTTGGGGGTGGGGGGGGACAAGAGTAATCCAATATATATTTGGTACTATGGAAGCTTTTTGATTCAGGGCTGTGGGTACCAGAAACCTATCAAAACCACCACTGGTGTGTTGCATCTCTGCATATTGGCCCTTCACACAGATAAACGAACACTTTCTGGATGACTATGAAAGTGTTCCCTTTTGGGATGAGGAGGGTTATATGGCTTTCTGCAGGCATGAAATTGAGCCTCACAACTTAGCACTGAGCTAATTGTGCCAGCAGGTATTTTTCATAGGTTGAAAACAACTGAAGCAATACAGAGCTTCCTTGAGTTTTTCAAAAATGGAAATGCAAAATTTACCAGTCTGCATGTGAACAACCATGTAAGAGTAACTTTGTCATAGAGTATGAATGAAAATTGCCCTACACAGTCAACTGACTGACAGCGTGTGAGATGAGCTAAAACAGGGGGGGCGGGGGGATTAGTAGGAACAATGTTGAAATGGTTTGTTGCCAAGTGAAAAGGTCTAACATGCCTCGGTTTCCCACTCCTTCACTGATAGGTGGGAGGAGGTGAGAGCAAGATCTTCACTATGAGGAACAAAGAGGCTGAATGGCTTCCAACTGAATTATTACACACTTGAGTCCTTTCACCCCAGTGCCAGCTGCTTAATAGAATGCTTTCCTTTCCCCTAAGTGTTGTATTACTGCTCTTGCCTTTTAGAATACTTTGAAACCAATGGACCTGACAGACCAAGAGGAACATCTATGTAAAAACACACACACCCAAACTACATTTTTGCTTGATCGTCTGTTCCCACATAAATGTTGGTTCTATCTGCCTGTGTAGTCACTGCAGGAGAGCAAGCGAGAGTGCTGTTGGTCTGGTACTCTAGAGCAGCCTCCCGCAACCTGGTGCTCTTCAGCTATGTTGGACTACAACTCCCAGCCTGCCCCATGCTAGCTGGAGGGCCGCAGGTTGGGGAAGGCTGATCTAGAGTACAATAGCTTGTAAACCGGAACAAAAAATAGTACATTCTGAGATAAAGACAGCTTTAATTTTGGTGTGCTATTTCAGCGCCGCCATCTAAGAGAGTTGTGTCCCAGCATCCTGTATTATGTTGCAAGGGATCATGGGGCGCACTTTTCAGATAGTCTACCTCACTGGCAATCCTACAGCATCTGTCAGCTAAGGTACCACTTTAGTTTCTTATGCAGTCAGGCTGGTCTCAACTGTCTTAAATATAGCAGCCATGAGTTTGTCATGGAAGAAAAAATACCTGCATCTTTCCTAAGATACTTGCTGCAATCCTGGTTGGATGTGCAGTTCTCACCTACTTGGATGTGCCTTTAGGTGTACCTGAACACCTGTGCCTATTACTATTGTGAGTGTTTGGTCCTTGACAGTGCAGGGAGTTATCTTTTTAATTGCAGTTTAGATTGATGCAGGGTTGCTGTTTGATAGACTGTCTTAAGTACTGTCAGCAAGAGCCAGGCAGCGCAGGAGGTTACAGTCTCTCTGTCATCCTTTGTTGTAATCTGAGGGCTTTACCTACCTGGATTGGGGGCAGGGATGGAGACAGAGAGGTTTGTGGATCTGGTGGATCCCTTCATCCCCCTGCCCACCAGCATGCCCTCCCCCCCCCCCTTTCCCAAAGTCACAACAGCAACTAAAGTGGCTGGGGAAATCCAAGTGAGGATTTTTCCCTCCAAGGCTTGTAGCTTGGAGGGGAAAATCCCCAGTATCCCATGGTTCCTCAGATGCCCTGGGAATGCTGTCTTAATTGTCTATTTTTATTTCTTCTAAAAAAAAATTCCTTAAATTTGAAAAGATCAAAATTATAATAACCTTTAAAGTCAGTTAAAATAAATGTGTCATTATATCATGTAAACCGTTGTATAAAATATAAACCAAAATATAATATAAAATATTCTAAAACATTTTTCTTAAATTTGAAAAGATCAAAATTATAATAACCTTTAAAGTCAGTTAAAATAAATGTGACATATCATGTAAACTGATGTATAAAATATAAACCAAAATATAATATAAAATGGACACAACTTACATGAGAGTTAAAACTTCCTGGTACACATTTTCAGCTGGTTTCCCATAATTCCAGTAAGGAAAGAATGACTTTTGTATTTATTGTAATGGCTTGGGGTGATTCTGCTATCTGCATTACTTTTATAGTATGTCGATATATGCATAATTTTTCTTAGCCCAGCTTCTGTTGTTGTCCAGTGTTTGGACAGCAGTATTTTAGCTGAAATAAATAAGTTTGCAACCAAAGCTCAATGTTCCTTTCTCATGTAAGTACGTAAACAATTCAGTAATATGATTAACAGGAGATAATAGGATCTCATAGGCAATAATATCCTTAACACAGTCTGATAATATCCTCCCAATATATGAGGGCAGCTTTACAGTCCCACTGACTTAAAAAACCTTAACTGTATTTGTATGCTGCTTAGGTGCTTAAAAGCTAAAAAACATTTAAATAATTTCAAAAATAAGTTTCAAAAGCATCAACAGAGAGAGTAGCTCACAGCTCAGCAAAAAATCCAGATAGGAAAGGCTTGAGTGAACAAAAATAAAAAAAGCACCAAAGCTATGAGTCGCCCAGCTTGAGGGCAGTATCTCAAAATTAAGACACCAGCAATAGAAATGCTTTGCTCTGAGCACTAGAGATGTGCTCCTCCTGAAAAAATGGCACCTTGAGAAGGTCTTGCCTGCAGAGTGTAAAGAATGTGGGAGGACATTCATATACAAAAAAAGATGGTATTCTTTCTCTTGGGTTTTCAGCTGATGCACTGGAGCCTTCTTCGGGATCTATAAAATTATTGGGCTACTGTGGTATCATATTTAATGTAGCAACATTTTAAATGGTAGGCAAAAATGAAGATCTGAACGAATAGATGTGTGAATTGTTTCACTTGCTTGCTGTGCTTCTCTTTCTTGTTTTTAGACAAATGACCATGGAAACAGGTGAATCACAACATGATGGCAATGCATCAGACTCTGTTGCAGAAAGTGATTCTGCTAATATACAGTCTCCTGGCCGAAATCAGATGTCCACTATAGCTCAGGTAATTTGAAATGTTCTATGTATTTTTAAAATACTATACAGCTAGATACTATAGGTAGGCTGTATAATGCAAGCTCTGCCAGTGGACTTATAGTGCACTAGTCAGTGATGTAGTGGATAAAGTGTTGGACTTGGACCATAGAAACTTTGCTTCAAATCCCCACCTTGCTATGAAGCTCGCTGGATGGCTTTAAGCCAGCCACATCACTCAGCCTAATGTACCTCACAGAATTATAGTGAGGATAAAATGGGATAATCCTGTATATGCAAGTGTGAGCTTCTTGCAGGGATGGTGGGAAAACTCAAAATAAATCTTAACTAAGTGCTACTGCTTTACCATACTTTAAGTACCTATTGTCTTGTATTACATCAGGGATTTGACATTGAACGTGGTAAGGTTATTGTACTGCATTGTATCCACAGTGTTAAGAGCATTGGTTTGTTCTGCCCTGAAATAGCCAAGCTTGTATTGGGACTTTTGGTCAGTCTTTTGAGGTACACAGATGCTAGCCAAGTTTGCACTGCATGCACAAGTGGTTATTTTCTAAGACCAATTGCAGGGAGGGCTCTGAATTCTTAAATTGTATTCTATACATCTTGTATTAAATGTATTATATAATCTTGTAAACTATTTCATTGAGACCCAAGTTCAGCTAACTTAGTCTGATTGATTCAACCCAAAGTATTACTATGTATTCCTTTAAAGCTTATAATACAACCTTTGAGTCTTGCATTCTTTCTCTGTCTTGAACAGGCACCATGGGACCTGGCCCCAACGTAGCTCTAAACTCATATAGTCTATGTTGAGTTAAATGCACTTTTGAATGTTAAGCACCGACAAGCCTGGAATCCTGAGCATACACAGTTAAATCTGCAGAATACCTATTTATCTAAAATAAACTGTCCCTGAAATAAGTTATGTGCATATGTCTGACCATTTCTGGCATTTCTCTGTTCAGTGCTGTAAAATTTTGTTTCCCAGTTTGCTAAATTGTCCTACAGACTGTCTGCTTCCAGTAACAGGCAGTTTGTGTAAGCATTCAAATGCCACTGCCATAGTGGGTTCCCTCGTTATTGACGTCAGTATTGCCAGAACTGCTGCAATCTCCACATGAGTAATGTAGTAAACATTTGTGAGTGTTAGAATAGTTCAGTAATGTAGGCAATAGGAAAAGGTGCAATTTTACCATTTTGCAATTTTTAAAAGATGAGAAAACAAATGCATCTCTCAGAGACCTCTGTTTTATTTTTAGTTTGAAGTTTCAAAATGGAGAAACGATGTTGTAAATTCTAAACGCAAGACAAAAAGGTTGATGGAAAGATAAGCAGGGTCCCTTGGAGATTCCTTCTAAACTTTCAGATATTACCATATAAGTTAGGATGCAACCCAACCATTTTATTGAATTGAAAAATGGCTTTTGTAGCTTTCAGTGTGCATTTAGAATTCAAGAGAAGGACCTGCAACATGTGTCTCAGACTTTATATGCTTACATGACATTCCAAAAATGAAAATGCTGTGTTCCTTATACAGGACACATTGGTATGAACTTACTTTATCTCAAAGCTTAACATAACAACATCATAGTCATTGCCATTGTCATAACTTTATGCAATTACAGTATAAAGAACCGCTTGGACCAATCATGTATGATAACCCCTGTGTTTCAGTGGATCGAATGTTTGACTAGGACAAGGAAGATCCAGGTTCAAGTTGAAATCAAATTGTGCACTCACTGGCTGGTGTTTGGCAAGTTGCTAGTCCTCAGCCTTCTAGTCTTCTGTCAAATGGGTCTATTGTCTTCCTTTGTAGAGTGCAGCGTTCAGTGCACAATTGGAGGGTTTCAATGAGGAAAAATAACAAGTACTGTACCATTAACTTGTACAAATAGGCAATTCAGCTGTGCTATAAAAATAATTACATCTTGGTCAACGTTTGGTCCCCATCTTATATTATACAACATGTGTGATTACATTTTCACTTGAACCAAAAAAGGCCTTTCCAGTTTTGACTGAGGTGTCCATGTGTCAATGCTCAATTTTGAATAGGGAAGCAAAGGTGATAAATTATACTTCATCTGCTGTTAGAGATCTCAATTGTCAGTATAAGCAATGATAATTTTAACTGGATTTGATAACAGTACATCATGCTTCAGGATGAAAGTTTCAAGGTTATATCACTTCTTTGCCAGATCATGATCTAGATGCTTAGATTGGCTAATGTATTCATGAGATTTTTCACTAATATAATAGGTTTCTGTGGCGGGATCAACAACTGGAAGAGGATCTCCATCTGTAACTGTAGTGCAACTGCCTTCTGGTCAAACTGTCCATGTACAAGGAGTGATTCAAGCCACCCAGCCTTCTGTTATTCAGTCACCACAGTTGCAATCTGTTCAGGTTAGTTGTGTCTCCCTTATTTTGCCCCAGGCTTTGCTTAACCTTCTCTTGATATATTGGACTTCTTCTCTTTGTACCAGCAGTGGACAGAAGAATTTCCTTCTATTTAATGCCAAGAGTTGATTGCTGGCTGGCTAATACTTTGTTTATTGGGCAGCAGTAGTATGTTAATACCATTCTTCTGTTTGCTTCTTTAAAGACTGACTACTTCAAGCCAGAGTATATAGGTATATAGCTTATATACAGGACTGGACTATTTTTATGTCCCCTCTTTCATGTGCTTCTTTTCTTCTTTTTCTGTATGGATGATCTTCTAGCAATATTGCAAACTAATCCATGTATAGTGGGTGGGAAACCTGCATGTTCTGTTAAAATCATGTATCTAGTACAGATATATTGATGACATTCTCAGACTTCTGTGTATACCCTTTCAAAATAGCATGGTTGTAGAGTGGCATAATTCAGGTGGCATCATTTGGTTGTTGAAATAGGAGTTTTTCCAGGGCAGGTCCTATCGGATTTGGCAGTCTCTTACTATATTCTTATGGGTGTGGCATATCATTGATGCAGTAAATATATACCCTAGGAATAGCATTTATTCTGATTATGTTATTGTGTGAACTGCCCAGAGAGCTTTGGCTATTGGGTGCTATGGAAATGTAGTAACAAATAAATAAAATGTTGTTCTAATTATGTGAAATGTATTCATAGTATGTGCCTGAATTTAACCTGGAGGTTAAGAATGAAGAAATAAACACATATTATTACAGTGTGTTTTCTGCATTTACTGGTAGAACTAACCATATACATGCTTGTTTATTATTTATTTAAAGCCTTTCTCCCCACTGTTCAGCTGAAAAGGGTCCCAGTGCAGGTTATATGAGTTAATAACAAACAAGACAATCCTTGCCTGAAGGCTTGCAATATAAAAGACACAGCACAAGAAAGAAAAAAGGGGATGGGAAGGGGCGGGGAGTAAACTTGGGTAGTAGTTTTTAAAGTTGCAGAGTTCTTAAAACAACCAGCTTGAATGGGAACAGTTTGGGGAGAAGGGGAACCTGATGGATCTGGGCTTTCAATAGAGCTGATAGAGTAACCCTGCAGTGCTGTCTCTACATCTGTTATGGCCGGGGTCTGCAATGCAGTACCTGTGGGCACCAATGTGCCCACTCAAACTTTTCTTGATATCCGCCAGGATTCCTGCCCCTGCTGATTTTTAAAAAATTGTTTTGGGTTTTCTTAATTTAAAATAAATGTTTAACTAGGAGGCAGGCATGCTGCAAAGCTAAATGCCAGTTTATTTCCAAGAATGCTTCTAGGCCTTTAGAAAATAAAAATGGCAAATGTCTGCAGCCCAGCACTGGGTGCCAGCCACCCAGAAAAACTGTCGCTATGGGTTGTAGGGAATGTTATGGATTGGGTTGGCACGGAATAATGAGAGGTGTTTTACTTGTGGGGTAAAGATGTGTGGACTGTGTAAAATCCGCTCTGTCTGTGTCTTGCGGATTGTCAGGCGCCTTTCGTTCCGTCATCGGCCCACAGACAGATGCAAATATTTTTTTCGTTATGCAGAAAAATACGGAAATATTTACGTAAATGTTTACGTAAGTATTTAAGTATTTACATAATTTACCTCAGTATGTAACATTTAGTGTATTGGCCCCCATTCAATTCAATATTACCGCAGCAGAAGTGTACGTATTTTTCTACGGATTTATATGCGTAAATTTTGGGAAAGTAAAAAAAAGTCATCCGAAAGTCCACGGACTCCACACGACCTGAGGGGGGCGCTCCATAGTAGATTCCACAGGTTGGATTCTTAGAAATCCAAGCTCATTTTAATCCATCTCGAATTTCTCCAGCATCCCTATTGTGGTGTGTGCGTGTGCACGATGTATGTTAGCTTGTTTGTTTTTGGTGCACTGTGTATTTTGCCTGGGTTTGTTTGTGTGGTGTCTTGGGGCGTGTGTGTGTGTTTTACCTGGAGCTGTGTATGTATGCTTTGCCAGGGTTTGTTTTTTGGAGTGTGTGGCTATGTGGTGTGGGTGGGTGTCTTGCCTGTGTGTGTGAACTCAGACCCAACTTCTGTCTTATACTTAGGTTACTTTACTTTTAGCCTCATCAGTTTGCTTTCTGGGTAATGGGTGTTTTATGATAGGCCACACCAATCATGGCAGCCATTTTGTGAATGGGCAAACCATCATGGCAGCAATTTTGTGAGAGTGCTCATGACACACACAAAAATCCAAATGTGCCCACGGGCCCAAAAAGATTAGAGACCCCTGTGTTATGGCCTAATGGAATGGCTGCTACTAGGTGACAGTTGAGGGAGGAGCCTGATGAAACTAGTTTCTCAGCAGAGCTGACTGAGAGTCCTTGCAGTCCCATCTCTGCCTCTGCTGCATCCTATTCCAGAGGCAATTTAGACTCAGTGCTCAAGTGTAAGGAATAGGACAATCCTAAAATGTCCAAGAATCTCACATGTATCCCTGAAATACTCAGGGAGAGCTACTGTATGTATGGCAAATTCCAGTTAAATTTCAAGTTCTTTTAAATTTTGGGGATGAGGATACAGGTGGGGTGTGCAAGGGACAAGAGTGACAAAGATGAAAGGGAGATGCCAATATAAAATGGAGGATGGGAAAGATGTAAATGTAGAGAGTTGGATGCTGAAGAAAGGTGAGCCCACAAGGGTTTTAACTAAAGTTGTTCTTATCCTGTCACTTGTTTTTCTCCTGTGTTTATGTCTGCATCTTCTATTTAAAAGCCCTCTGTGCTTTTAAATTTCTGTAATCGATGTAATTCTGAAATTGTTTGCTGACCTCCTCTCCCGTCATTTCTCTTGTCCAGTCAGTTGAGAATGCCTCTGCTACAAAATTATCTTTCTCTTCACTTCAGTGGAAGTCTATTCACTAACTCCTTGTTACTTTTTGCATCTACTTCAGATTCTGGTGTTTAAGCTCTGCTGTTATGCTCCAACTTTATTTTTGTCCACCTCTCTTCCCCTGCTCTCCAGTTCCATTCCATGAAAGCTGTTCTGCTACTTGTCCCCTTTTGTTCCATTCTCCCACTCATGCCATTATACTGTTACACATGGAGCTTCATGTCCTTTTCTGTCCCTCATATACATATACTTGCCACTCTTTGTATTTTTTTCTTGAAACATCCATTTCCATCTGCAAAGGCTTTTCTTGTGTTACTTGCTTCTCCTGTCTTTCGTCATCCCCTATCATATGCAGTGACTGTGCCACCTCTGTGTTTCATACTGCATCTAGCAAGCAGCACTGAATGCTAGAGTCTTATTTTTCTGTGTAGGAAAACAGATACCCTTGTATATGCAGAATGTTGCTTTGCTCTTATAGCAAGAATGGGGAAGTCACTCCATGGGTTAAATTCCCCATATATGTTGGAGCCATTGGATTTGCAGCCATGAGCTTATTTCAGAATGAAAGTCCAGATTATGAAAACTCTGTGTATGTTCTTAGATACCACTGCTTATGATTTACAAAGCACTGTTAAATTTACAAAATACCACAATATTGTGATACTGCTGGTATTAGGTTCTGTGATAGAAATGTGGAATCCATGCTGCAGGTGTGATGGCAGCAGTGCAGTGTTCTGGACGGAAACACTTCTAGAGTTTTGCGATGTAGAAACTTACTTGCATATAAAAAGCTACAAACTCTCTTAGCTAAGTTGATTTTAAAAGGGTAAATTTCTGGAATGTTCTTATTTTAGGTAGCATCTGCTACAAGTGCCGATGAATCTACAGAATCAGAGGTTGTAATTGATTCTCAGAAGCGGAGGGAGATACTTTCAAGGAGACCTTCATATCGGTAAGCTATACTTTGGTGTAATATCGGTTTTTTCTTTATGTTTTAATGAGTAACTCTTTCTTTTCATGGGTCAGCTTCTTTAAATGTGTATATATTTATTTGTGTCAGAAAAATTCTGAATGAACTTTCTTCTGATGCACCTGGTGTCACTAAGATTGAAGAAGGAAAGCCAGAGGAAGAAGGAGCGCCCTCTGGCATCCCCGCCATGGCAGTGCCAACCAGCCTTTATCAGACTAGCACCGGGCAGTACAGTATGTATTCCATAATATCAGACAGGCTATTTGACTATTGTTTAAAAGCAAAATGCAAATTTCAAACGTAATAAAATAGAACTATTGGGGAGTCAGAGAAAAAGAGACAAGAAAATTCTCCATTAAAACTTTTATTTGATCTAAGTAGTGTACAGCTCTCTTATTATGACTTATAATCTAATAAGCAAAAATGAAATCTTGGTTGCTTTGTTCCCTTCTTTTTCTTCAAATGTTATTGATGTACCTTAATATGCGTGAGCTCAAAATCATAGAAGGCTAACAAAGGAGTTTGTATCGTTCTTCCCCATAAATATAACCATGAGGTATAGAAAGAAATATGATTTTTTGTAAGGCCTTTTAATTAGTTCAGGATTGCTGTGTACAATCCACTGGGAACCAATTATCATTGAAGTGAATGGTGTTTGAAGGAGGGTGCACCTCAAGTCCTAATAACTGTAAGGTACCTGTACAGAAGTTGTTCCCAGTTGACTGTGTCCCTTGGCTTTTGTGTGGAATTACCAGGAATCTAGTTTTTACTGATTTCCTTTGTGGTGGAGAAACCTGTAACTTGACATTGACTGGAAAATGCACTTAAAAGCCAGTATAAAGTTGTACATAGCTGTTAGGGTTGCCTCTGAGCACAGGGAGTGGCCGAGTAGTTCAGATTCTGAAGAAGAACTGCAAGACATGGGGGAGGAAGATTTCCAGGCTTGTACAGAGATGGATAGGCAGACTCCTCAGGCTTCAAAGGCACAGCTGGATGGAGAGGGCCCTTCTTCATATCCCCCTGTGAGAGTTAGCAAACAGGGAGAGACAGGGCTTGGAGAACATGAATTCTTAGACACCAGGTGCAGATGCAGAGCCAAGAGAGAGGTGGCAGGGGTAGAGCTTAGACGATCTGCCTGATTAACTGAGCGTGAACAGCTGCGCTTAGAGGCCTCTTGAGAGAGAGGGAGATCTCCCCCCTCCACCCCTTAAGTTAGGATAGTGAGCCCGCCTGTTCTTCAAACGGTGGGCAACTTTTGTAGCTTTCTTTTGAACTCCCTGAAGGCATTTCCTTTGTAGACTGTGCGTCGCTGACAGTTTGCATCTGTATGACCCATTGAAGTAATTGGATTAAAAGCCGTGGATTGAAGCCTCTTGTCGGTGTTTTGATTTGGCCTTTGAAGTTCAGCAGGGGCAAAAGGAATCCTGACAGCATCTGTAACGAAAAGCTCAGTATCTCATATATTCAATGTAAAATATGAACAGAGTTGAAAGATTTGTGATGGAGAAATAAACTACTGTTAAATCCATTGTTCTGTCAGTAACTAATTCATGTTTGGTAACTGAACATATAGCATGCAACATAATTTATCTTGTATCATGTCGTTCTTGACTCCTAAAATCTGTATTTTGTAATCCAACATATCCGTACACAAAGACTGAGTTTGGATGATCAACAGAGGAAAAGAAGCTATGGTGGCTTCTTTTCCCTGCCCTGCACGTGCCGCTCACATGCCCACCATGTCGCTAATTACCCTCGCCGTGATGTAGGTTGCGGTGTTGTCCAAACCTGGCGAGATGCATGGCGGTGGTGGCTTCGAAACCACCCTGTAACCCCTACAACAAGCCATAGGCTGTGGAGTGGTTTGGAAGCCACCCCACTGTGTACCTCACTGGATTTGGATGACATGGCAACCCGTACTGTGGTGAGGGTAATTAGGGAAATGGCAGGCACGTGAGCGGGATGTGCTGGGTGGGGAAAAGAAACAATCGTGGTTTCTTTTCCCCGCTGATTCCAAACCTGGCCAGTGTGTAACAAGTCAGACAATGTACTGTCAGGAGATAACAGCTGGTTCTTGCCCCCACCCCTAGTTTAGTTCAGAGATTATTTATTTATTCTTCTCTTTGATAGAGCACCTGTTTTGCATGCCGATGGTCCCAGGTCCAATCCCCGGCACCTCCCAGTAGGGCTAGGAAGGATTTTTCCTGAAATCCTAGAGAGCCACTGTCAGTCAGTATTGACAGTACTGGGCCCCAATGGTCTGGCTAGTATAAAGCAGCTTCGTATGTTCCTATGTTGTGCTGTCTTCTGTGCAAGGCTGAATTGATAAAGTTTCCTCCACATAGCATTAAATTATCATCATCATCATTATTACATTTATATCCTGCCTATTTTCCTCTCGCAAAGAACCTGAGGTGGCTTACATAGTCCTTCTCCTCTCCATTTTATCATCAAAACAACCCTGTGAGGTAGGTTAGTCAGTGACTGGCCCAAAGTCACCCAATGAGCATTATGGCGAAGTGGGGACTAGAACCCAGGTCTCCCGAGTCCCGGTCCCACACTCTAAGCACTACACCATTTGAAAGTTTATATCTAGGGTGATATTACTTTCAAAACTGGTATTTCATCCTTGACTTGACTCAGTCAGTATTTTTTCTGTAGTATTCAAATAGCCCTTTAATGCTTAAGGATTCGACTCGAGAGCATGGTCTGAGCACACATGGTGCTGTCACCTGGCTAAAGCTAAACAGGTGAGAGTCTGTTTAGGGTCTGGATTGGAGTCCTTTTGAGAATCATAGAATCACAGAATAGTAGAGCTGGAAGGGGCCTACAAGGCCATCGAGTCCAACCCCCTACTCAGTGCAGGAATCCAAGTCAGAGCATCCCTGACAGATGGCTGTGCAGCCTCGTCTTGAATGCCTCCAGTGTGGGAGAGCCCACCACCTCCCTAGAGAATTGGTTCCATTGTTATATTGCTCTAACAAGTCAGGAAGTTTTTCCTGATGTTCAGCCAGAATATAGCTTCCTGTAACTTGAGCCCATTATTCCATATCCTGCACTCTGGGATGATCAAGAAAAGATCCTGGCCTTCCTTGAAGAGCACTATCATATCTCCCCTCGGTCTTCTCTTCTCAAGGCTAAATATGCCCAGTTCTTTCAGTCTGTCTTCATAGGGCTTTGTTTTAGTCCCCTCATCATCTTTGTTGCCCTCCTCTGAACCCTCTCCAGTTTGTATGCATCCTTCTTAAAATGTGGTGCCCAGAACTGGACACAGTACTCCAGATGAGGCCTAACCAGTGCTGAGTAGAGGGGAACTAGTACTTCCCAGGATTTGGAAGCTATGCTTCTATTAATGCAGCCCAAAATAGCATTTGCCTTTTTTGCAGCCACATGAAATTGTTGGCTCATATTCAGCTTGTGATCGACAACAATTCCAAGATCCTTCTCGCTTGTAGTGTTGAGCCACGTATCCCCCATCTTATAACTGTGCATTTGGTTTCTTTTTCCTAGGTTCAGAACTTGGCATTTATCCCTATTAAATGTCATTCTGTTGTTTTCTGCCCAGCTGTCAGGAGCACCCTAGCTGCCTCTTGTAGTCCCCTCCAGTAGCCAAAACAGGACGCAGACAAAAGGGATTCTTTCCAAGGCTTTATTCCTTTACAACTTAATTACTCTTTCAGATGCTAATTGCCAGCGACTAAGCAAGGAACTGCAAAGGGTATCTTAACAGAGTAACCTAAGCTCCAGGTATGCAGTTGGTCCCTGTTTGAAGGAGAAGGGTGGGAAAGCCCTGAAACTGATGTGCTAGGAGGGGAGGCTCCCCCCCTTACCCATGGGGCATCGGTGCACAGCCATTGCTGTAGTGCCAAGCAGGCTGCGTGCCTCCTCTCGGCTCCCTCCACTTTGCGCCTCTCTCTGCGCCGGCGCCTTGCATCTAGCAACAACTGATCTCCTGCTTGTTCGCTGCCAGGGTCACTCTCTCTCTCAGGAATGCGAGCAGAGGGGGCCTCTCCCTGCAGCTGCGCCTCTGAGAGATGAGCGGGCTCCTCTCCCACAGGTTGTAGCTCCTCCTCAGAATCAGAGCTGCTTTGGGGCTCTATGGGCTCAGTTCCAACCCTGACACCAGCGCTCCAGTCCATCAAGATTACTCTGAATTTTGTTTCTGTCTTCCAAAGTATTAGCTATCCCGCCCAATTTTGTGTCATCTGCAAATTTGATCAGCATTCCCTGCACCTCCTCCTCCAAGTCATTAATATAAATGTTGAAGAGCACTGGGCCCAGGACTGAGCCCTGTGGTACCGCACTCGTTACCTCTCCCCAGCTTGAGAAGGTCCCATTGATAAGCACTCTTTGAGTCTGATTCTGTAGCCAACTATGGATCCACCGGATTGTTGTTTCATCTAGCCCACTTTGCACTAGTTTGCTCATCAGGGTACCATGGGGCACTTCGTCGAAAGCTTTGCTGAAGTCGAGGTATATGATGTCTACAGTGTTCCCACAGTCCACAAGGGAGGTTACTTGATCAGAAAATGAGATCAGATTCATCTGGCAGGATTTGTTCTAGCCTAATCCATGTTGGCTTCGAATAATCACTGCATTGTTTTCAAAGTGCTTACAGCTGGATTGCTTTATAATCAAACAGATGGAGAACCCCATGAACTCTTTTGAGTTCCATGAGAGAAGAAAGATGAGATCCAAAAGTACTTAATAAATAAATAAAATAAAAGCCAGTTTCAAGAATACTGTTAGCATATGCTTGATCTAGCATGGGAATGGGGGACCCTGTGGCCCTCCAGATGTTGTTGGACTCCAACTCCCATCGTGCTTGATCATTTTCCTTGGTGGCAGGTCCTGATGGGGGTTTGAGTACATCAACATCTGGAGAATCACACATTCACCACCCATGTTCTAGCATCAGTCTACATCTTGATTTATGTTGAACTGTATGTGTTTGTTTGCTAATAGCTTAGAAGTGAAGAGGTTCACATGTAATAACAACCCTAAGTATGGGTTGTCATTGATTTATGGGTTGTTGTTGAATCATGGGTTGTCATTACATGCAAATGGTGCACTATGGTTTAACTATGGGTTGTTAACCACAAAAAACCAAGAAAGAGAACCCATGGTTTGTTGTGGGTTGTGAGCTCTGGGTTGTTCATGGTTAACAACCCATAGTTAAACCATAGTGCAGGGTTTGCAACGACAACCCACAATTCAGCAATAACCCATATTCAACACATACTCAGCCCATACTCTGGGTTGTAGTTACGTGTGAACCAGGGTCTATATCTAAGCTGGAGTATGAGACCCAAACTAGAGAATAAAAAGTGTAAACTTTTAAATTGGGACAAATTTAAATTATTTGTCCTCAGATCTACAAGGTTTACAGTACAATCCTGTACACACCTACTTCTGAGTAGGCATGCATTTAATTGTACTGTTAGATAATGTAAGTGTTTCTGGGGCACTTGCCTTTTGGAAAGGTTTTTCATAGTTTATCATTAGAAGCACAATTAAAATTTCCTCCAAAATGCGATTGATTGATTATATTTGAGGTATTTTTATCCTGCCTTTTGCAACAGACTCAAAGTGGTTACCTTAGTAACACTCCCCATAGTATTTGAGAGCTATACATTCCTCATCAAAAAGGCTCTCCTCTTGAATGAGATCCCATTTGATCCTTGTATAAACAATTGTTTTTCTGGACACATGATGTTTTCACGAGACTTACTGTACAGCTAACATTTCACCTTGAAAATAATTTTGGTCCTCTCTTCTCCAACCCACACTAGGATATTTTTTAAAGAAGCATTTTGCAAAAAATGAACTCTCTAAAATTAAAACTTGTTTTCCCATTCTGTTTGCTTAGGTTTTGCTTAATGTTTTAAAATCTGTGTTCTTCTGGCTTTTGGCTTATATTTTAAACTAATTCATAGACTCCCAGTTTTTTAAAATTACAATAGCTGGCATGGCAATTCAGAGAGGTGGCCACGCCCAAATGCCTGGCTCTGAGGGGTTCTTCTGTAAATTCAGGCACTGTGGGAGGAGTGGTGCCCCTGGAGATCGCCTGTACTGTGGGTGATCTCCAGAGACACCCCCTCCTACAAAGAAGGGAGTGTGGTGGTGGCAGGTTCTTCTCACGGGGGGCGGGGGGAGCACGCCATACTTTGCTCCTCCTGCTCCGCCTCCACTGGAGCTTTAGCGAGCAGCCAGAGGCCCGCAGGCCTTGTAGTGAAGACCAGGGGTGTACAGCCTATGTACATAAAGCATATTCTGTGTAATCAGGAACCCAGAATCTCTCATTATACTACCTGCATAGTCCTCCTATTTAGGGTGTGAATGTGTCTGTCAGGTGTGTGTGTATGTCGTATCTCAAACATCTTTGCATAGGAATAATTAATAATTGCTATTTTTTTAAAGAGAGCCTACATTTAATAAAAGAAAAACTGGCTTGGATCCAAAGAACCCGTGAATGGAACTTGGCTCATGGGATGCTGCTGTTGGCAGAAGGAAGGGAGGCAATTTTCACAGATTTTCCTCTGCAAATCTGCTCTGGAGGGTTGGGGGTCCCTCTGGAACAGTGTGAAAGGTATCATGAGGGGTTCCAGGAGGAACTGGTGGAATTGTCTTCTCCACCCCCTGCTTCTGCCAGTGGGAGCCTCCACTGGATTGAAAAGCCTTTAGCAAATGTAAGAACAAGTCTGAATCAAGCCTCTGTGTTACATATTGAAGGCTCTGGTAGGAATGCTGACATTTCTGTGGCTTTGGCTCACTCAAGTATGCAGATAATCCAGAGTTTTTATTCCAAATGATTTAGGAAATTCCAGTCTTGGGTAGGACTCCATTAGGTAATTCCTGGGTGGAAAGGTATGATTCCTGAACCATATTTGAAGACTTTTCTCTCCTTCCGTCTTTGACATATAAATCTTTTTTCTTCTTCACACATGTTGACAGGCATGCATAACCACAGTGGCTCAGTCTTGTTCATCCTATCTTGTTCTGGCCCCCAAATCTTCTGTAGCAGAAAAAGTATTCATGCTGTCCAGGCTATCAGTAAAAATTCCTATGGCTGACAATGTTATAGGTGTTCCCACCTTTTATGATGAGGAAATTCCACTCTAACCTACAGACTACTTAAGTTTTTTTTATTATCTGTGCTGGTGTAGTATTGCTTCATGGTATTTTGTATTATTTGTATTACTTTTTTAGGTTATGTTCAATTTAATTTCTGTGTTGCCTGAGGACTTTGTTGATAGGGAATTAATAAATGTAAGAAAGAAAGAAGAGACCAGTACAACTAGCAGGGCATTCTATATATTGGAAAACTCCCAGAATAACTACTCCACAGATTAGACTCAAATTTTGCTTAATTCTCAGAAGGTTGGGAAATGTTGCCCTACTGTCTACCACTATTCATATTTTATTTTTAAGATGTCATTGCCTCAGAACAATCCTGAGGTGCACTAGATTGTCTTCTAATTGTAAAAGTGGTGGTACATACCAGAGCAGTGTTTCCAATCATCGAGATACTCTGATTTTTCTGAGTTAACTTTGGAGGCTTCCTTTGCTCCTACACCCAATTTCTTACAATACCGTAGCAGTTCTCTACTGTCCCGGTTCACACATCACAACTCCCATGGGTTGTTTAAACCATGGGTTAGTCATGAGCACACAGGAGCAAGTGAGCAAGTGTACTGCCTCCTGCCCGCTCACTACTGCTTTGCAAAACAACTGTGACATCCGAACCCGGAACTCTTGAGTTGTTGCCCAGAGTTTTAATCCAACAACATACCATGGATTAAAACTCTCGGTTGTTTCTCCCTCAACAACCCAGAGTGCTAGGTTCAGACGTCACAGCAAATAAGCCAGCTAGCTTTCACACAGTCACAACTACTTGTGGTTTAAACAACCCATCGATAGCCACTATGTGCAAACCAGGCCCAAGGAACATGTGTCCCAGTACACAGTTTGAGAATTACTGGATTAGAGCTGTTTTCAAACGCTCTTGTTGCTGCTGTCTAATATATCTATTGTTTTTGTTAAGTTGCTATAGCCCAGGGTGGAGCAATCCAGATCTCTAATCCAGCATCTGATGGCGTTCAGGGGTTGCAGACATTAACAATGACAAATTCAGGAGCTCCTCAGCCTGGTGCTACCATTGTACAATATGCAGCTCAAACACCTGATGGCACACAACAGTTCTTTGTTCCTGGGAGTCAGGTTGTTGTCCAAGGTATGTTCTTTGTTTTACGTTTACTTTTAAACTGAATAAATGCGTTTAAATCTGTGTCTGTTTTAAACCCAGTTTCTCTGTTTAAAAATATGTTAAGTGGCGTACAAATAACTGTCTAATGAAAACAATAAACACTAATTTCTTAAAAGCAGTAAAATCACAGTCACTCAGTTAAAAGCCTTGGAGAATGAAAAGGTCTTATTAACTAGATGCCTGCAGGACACTAATGTTGGTGCCTCCTGGAGATGTTCCATAAACAGGGTGCCGCTATTGAAATGGCCACTGCTACTACCTGCTCATTCAGATGCAAATCTAGGAGCAACCCCAAACTGCGAACCTGATTTTTCAAGGAGAGTACAATCCCCCCAAAGGTTGCCCTATCCCAGAGTCCATCTCCCTCCTGATTCAGTGTACATCCGTCCTGTTTGCATTATGGTTCAATTTGTTGTTCTCATCCAGCCCATTCCCACCTCCAGGTACTGGTGTAGAACTCTAACAGCTTTGTTGTTATTAGATGAAAAACAGAAGTAGAGTTATGTATCATCTGCATATTGGTGAAAATGTACCCAAACCCTCTGACCTCTTTCAGTAGTTCCATGAAGATGGTAAATAACATGGGGGACAGAACTGAATTGATCCCTAAGGAATGCTATACATCAATGGGCAAGGCATTGAACAGGAGTTTCCAAACATCATATTCTGGAACCGGCCCCAAGGAGGGACCAGAACTACTGCAGAATGGTGCTTCCCAGACTGATTGTCACCAGGTGGTCTAGGACAGAGGTCCCCAGTGTGGTGCCTGCAGATGCCATAAAACCTGCAGGGACTTTTAGCAGCGCCCACGAAGCTCTCCCCTCCCTTAAAAAAAATAGTTTAAAGAAAAACCTTGAAAAATGTTGGGGGCAGTCTTCTGTCTCTCCCTTTCTAGCCTCTAGTGTTGTTCTTTCTCTCCCATCTACCCCTTTGCCTTGCTATTTTCCCCTGCCTCCAGCCTTGCTATTTCCACCCCACCTCTTTAGCTCACATTTCTCCCCCTCCCAGCCTCTAGTCTTGCTCTTTCTCTACCCTTTGCCTCGTTGTTTCCTCCTCCCAGCCTCCCTCTCACTATTTCTTTCCCCACCCCCTTTAACTCAATTTTGACTAGCCAGGCCCCCACAGCAGCCATTATTTGACTAGCCACATCCTCAGAGGAAGCCATTTTGTGATGATGCCCACAGCAGTTTCTCAAATGTGCTCACATTTCCAAAAAGGTTGGGGACCCCTGGTCTAGGAGGATAGCATGGTCCATGGTGTTAAACATAGCTGAGAGGTCCAGCAGAACAAAGAGGGTCGTTCTCCCCATCTCGTTCTTGTCGCATATCATCCAAAAGCAGGACTGAAACTGAACTGAAATAGGTCTAGCTAAGCCATTTCTTTCAAGAATCCCTGGAGCAGAGATGCCACTATGCACTCAAGTACTTTGCCTAGAAATGGCAGATTTGAGAGTGGTTGAAAATTATCCAACATGGTGGGATCCAGAGAGGATTTTTTCAATAAAGATCTTACTGCAGCCATCTTAAGGCTGAATGGAACTACATCATCCTCTAAGGAGGCGTTCACCACTCTCTTCACCCCATTTGACTAAGTCACCCTTTGGCTGCTTTAGTCAGCCAAGAACAGCAAGGATCAATCTCACAAGTGGTGGATCTCACACTACCAAGGATCTTGTCCACAACCTCGAGCTGTACAAATTGAAACCTGTCCAACACAGCTGGACAATCAGATGCCAGAGGTACATCATTAAGAGCTGCTACAACCATTATTTTGAAGTTGAAGCAGTTGTGAGCAACTTCATCGGCAAACTGCCTAGGCAAATTGTCACAGCAGGCCACTGAGGAGTCCTCCTCAACGCCTAATGAATCCTTGAGGAAAAAGCTCTGGTATTCTGGAGTTATTGATCAGCTAAGTGCAAGATGATCCTAAACTAGTGTGAAGCCACAGAAAACAACAACAAATGTACTTCTAGAATTATTTTGCATACTGTCTCCATCAGGGACAGAGACATTTTAATAACTCTGTGCTTGGAACTTGTAGTCCAGTCTGTAGAATATTTTTATTTCATTTAGTCTGCAAACCTGTGCCGATTTATGTGGGAGTAAGCCCCATTGAATTCAGTGGAACTTTCTTCTGAGTAGATTTGTGTAGGATTATACTGGAGGTTACCAGTTTCCGGAAGAAGTGGTTTAACTGGAGCCAACTCAGTGCAAAGCAACTGCAGTTATCAAAAGGACTAAAAGGTAAAGGTGTCCCCAACCAGTCGTGTCCGACTCTAGGGTGTGGTGCTCATCTCCAATTCTAAGCCGAAGAGCCAGCGCTGTCCGAAGATGCTTCCGTGGTCATGTGGCTGGCATGACTGAACACCGAGGTGCATGGAACGCTGTTACCTTTCCTGCCGAAGCGGTACCTGTTTATCTACTTGCAATTTCTTGCTTTCGAACTGCTAGGTTGGCAGGAACTGGGACTGAAGACGGGAGCTCACTCCGTCACGCGGCACTCGGGTCTCGAACTGCTGTCCTGCTGACCTTCCGGTCTGCAGTTCATCGTCTTAACCACTAAGCCACCGCAGCTAGCAACTTATTTTATCCAAGGAGTCTGAATTATCTAAGCTGAATAAGCAGAAAGAAGGGAGGCTGAGACAGAGGATATGACTGGTCTCTGAAGATACATCTGGGAGGAAATTTACACGACAAAGCAGGGACATCTCCCACAATAAATTCAGCACTAGAGTACTTCCCTTTTGTACCCTTTGTGTTGGCCTCTACACTTAAAAGTAAACTAAGCTACTTTGGTTGCTTCCTGCTTTGGCCACATGCTGAGGTAATTTGACATGATGGTAAATATGTGGCTGCTGCACTCCATAACGTTATCGGCAACGTCCACTCCATAACATCTTGTAGACCTTACCCGGTGTTGTGACTTCACAACATTCTGTTTCCTCACCTACGCTTGATATAATTGGCTGAGACAGGACATTGTGGTATAATATGACTTCATTAAATGAGGGAAGGGGCAGCTAGACACATGGCTGCCATTTTTGGTGGCCATGTTTACTATCATGTCCAGTTTGGCCTTGAAAAGAAAAATAGTGGCTGTCCCATATTCTCTTGAGCATGAACAACACGCTTTTGAATCAGGCAGTCTTTCCAATTTCTGCCTAGGGTGTAGTTTGTGTAGAAGTAGTTTGTCTACCTGGCTAGGTGATGTTCAACCTGTTTTGGAGGGGGTTGCACTCCCCCTAATGGATCAGGTTCCTAGTTTGGGGGTGCTGTTGGCCCCAGAACTGTCACTTGAGGCACAGGTGAACTAGTGGCATGGAGCACTTTTGATCAGCTTAGGCTGATATACCAACTACACCCTTATCTGGACAGAGATGAGCTTTGATGAGCTTCCACTGGGCTTTAAAAACCTGGCTGTTCAGGCGGGCATTTGGGGTGGGTTAGGGGTGTTTTTTTTTTTAGTTTTGTTGTTTTGTTACGTTGTTTTGTTCAGTTGATTATGTAAATAAGTTGTATTTCGTGTTGTTATTAGTATTGTACGCTGCCTAGAGTGGCCGGATAGCTGGCCAGATGGGCGGCTAAGAAATCTAATAAAGAAAATAAGAGAGAGCCTAGCTACAGTTATTTATACTCTGATAACCTCTCTTTTGGGTTACTGCAATGCGTTACATGTGAGGCTGCCTTTGAAAATGGTCCGGAAACTTCAACTAGTGCAAAATAGGGCAGCAAGCTTGTTAACAGGGACTGGCCAATGAGATCACATTATGCCGGTACTTTTCCAGCTGCACTGGCTGCCAGTCCATTTCCGGGCCCAATTCAAAGTGCTGGTATTAACATTCAAAGCCCTAAACGGCTTGGGGCCAGGTTATCTGAAGGATCGCCTCCTCTCATATGTGCCTGCCCAGACCCTAAGACCATCCTCAGGAGCCTTTCTCCGGGAGCTCCTGCCAAGGGAAGTGAGGCAGCTACCAGGAAGAGGGCCTTTTCTGCTGTGCACTCCAGCTGTAGAATGAGCTCCCTAGAGAGGCTCACATGGCACCTACATTGTACTCCTTCTGGTACCAGGTGAAGACCTTCTTTATACTCCCAGTATTTTAGGGCGCAATCCTATCTAGATAGACTGCTGCCTCTGAACTCAGAGGCGACTGCCTATCCAGTACAGGGCAGGAGAAGCATGGAGGGGATTGTTCCTTCTGCGCTTCTCCTGCCCTGCATTTTTGGCTAGACAGCCGATTGCGGCTGTCTAGCTGCGGGAGGGCCAAGCGGAGGAGGAGGCTGCTGTATGACACATTGGATGTGTTGTACAGGCATTTCTGCCCTCCCCACCCCAGAACGCCCCCAGACATGCCCCTTTTCAGCCGCTGCATGCTCCTCTTGCAAGCGCAGAGGACGGGGTTGTTCTGCGCTGACTCTGAGACAGCACAGAAATGAGGGGAGGTCAGTTCTCCGGGAACTGACCTCAGAGCATGGGCTCTGAGGTCGGTTCCTGGAAAACCAGATATGCTATGGCCATCTAGGTGCTGTCTCGCGGCCATAGGATTGCTTGCTCTGTTTTTTAGCTTCCTAATCTTTTAGCTCTGGTGTTTTAAATCTGTATTTTAAATCTCTGCATTGCTGCTAGGTTTTATTCTGGTTGTACTATATTGCGGTTTTAAGCTTTAATATTTTCTGGTGTTTTATGCTGGACTCTGTGGTTTTAATTTTTGTGAACCACCCAGAGAGCTTCAGCTATTGGGTGGTATAGACACGAAATAAATACATACATACATACACGACTTAGGAGCTGTTTGCAAACAGTTTGGGGAAACGGAGATAAACTACTCTTAAATCTTCAGTACTTTAAAACTGATATTATTGTTATTGTTATTATTGTTGTTGTTATTATTATCGTTATCATTATTCTCTTCCTTTTTTCCTCTTGTAAGGAACCCAAGTTGGCTTACATAGTCCTCGTCCTCTCAATTTTATTCTCACAACAAACTTGTGAGGTAGGTTAGGCTGAGAGCCATTGACTGGCCCAAAGTCACCCAGTGAGCTTCATGGCTGAGTGTGAACTAGAACCCAGATCTCCTGAGTCCCAGTAACAGTCTAAGCACTACACCACAATGGAATTGCTACTGGTCATGTGTGAAACACCCAACAATAACAGCACATCCACCAGTAGTTCTGGCATTAAATCTGCAATTAAGTGCCAGTGTGAATGCACTGGAGGTTTTATGGAACTGTAGTTACAAAAAGTGTATTTGAGTGGTTGATTAGGGTTATGTAGGAGGTGTGTGTGTGTGTGTGTGTGTATAGGGAGAGAGTTTTATAACCCCTAACATTCTGGAACGGTCTCCCTATACTGATTTTTTGGAGCAAAGAATCCTGAGAGATCCATAATGAAGCTACATAGTTTTAAATACTGAATTTGTTACAGTTGTGTACCCCTACAAGTGCATGCAAGCTGGAAGGTCTGTGCATAAGGAGGGGGAGAGAATTGTGACATGTCTATGGGGTTGTGAAGTAAACAGATGTGTGTGAGATAAGAAGTATCCCATCCCACCAACAAAATATTTGTGAGAGGTGAGGAAGGGTTTGTATAATAAAAAAAATGGGGGTAGTGGTAAGCAATCAATGCCTACCAGTCATAGTAGCGCTATATAGCAGCATACCTCTGGGGAACATCCAGGAGACAGCTGTTTCCCTCATATCATGCTTGTGGGCTTCCTATAGGCATCAGGTTGGCCACTGTGAGGAAGAGGATGCTGTCATTTGGTCTGACTCTTATTTTCTTTAAATAGTATAATATGGCACAGAAATAAAAAGGATACAAAACTGTTCGACCCTTGCTCGTCAGCCCTGAATGCCTATTAATGTTGGTTTGCATTATTGTCTAAAGTACACATTTTCAGACCATTTATTTTGAAAAGCATTGGCACTGAAATAGCCTCTCCCCTCTGCTACAAATGCGTCTGTGGAGCTTGATTTATAGCTGACTCCGTGTGTGTGTGTGTGTGTGTGTGTGTGTATTGGACGGAGAGCAAAGCTAGGATATATAAAAAGCTGAAACGATTGTTTGTTAGCAAAGGTTTTTCCTGGGTTCCTGTTTCAACAAGCTGTTCCAGTGAGAAAGCACATTAATGACGGGGTAGGCTAGTGAGGTCATTATGATGTCAGTGCTGAAGCTTGTAATCCTGCACATGCTTGCTTGTTTGGAACATTTCATATTCAGCTGGTGGCAGAGGAGAAGTCTTTGAGCAGACGCTGGTCATGGCTGTAACAAGAGATGAAACCGGTAGGCAATTTTCTAAGCTTCTTTGCAAAAGAGGAAATTTAGGCTGTAGTCCTGTTTACAGCTAGGCTGCTTAAATCCCATTTACTTCTGTGGGATTTAAGCAGCCTAATTGCAAGCAAAATCACAACTTCATTGTTTTTCTAGAACATCCAGCAACAACGTTGCTGGTTGTTTAGCACTTAGTTGCCAAGCATTTTTTAATATTTATACTATATTGCAAACTGTTTTAATATTTCCTTAGCTGATGCAGCATTTTATGATGAACTGATTATATATTCTTAAAAGTTACATATTTGTGCTTTCCATCGCTAACTTGAACACTGAAGTATTCCTTTTCTTTAGCAATGAAAACAAGCAGCCTGTCTCCTTTGCTTTTTTAAAATTGTTTGGAAGTGCATGAAAGAGTGCTTTTTCTGCTTCTAGCAGCTGAAGTATAGTTCCAGGGTGTGCTTTCTGTTTGGCTGTGTATCAGTCCTGTAGCATTCATTTCGGACAGCTATAAAGAGCAGAAACAAAACCGAGGGACCTGTGAATGTTCTAATAATCCTTTGATTTATGATTTATTATTTTATGCCTCCTATACTTAAAAATGGTCTGTTCCACAGCTAATCGAGTTCAAAAGGCTGACGTCATTAGATTTCCTGGAACTGTGTTTCAGTAGCGAAGCTGGAAAACTTAAACTCCACAAACAGCATACACATTGACGTCAGCTGCAAGTCATGCTGTGATTTAGTCAGTTCCTTTCTGCTTCATCTAGTACTAGCACTTTTTACAGTGTTCAGCAGCCTGCTCTCTGTCTCTCGAACTAAATAAATCTGGTTTGTGTGTTTTGTTTATTGTGCATCCAGCAATATCTTTTCTTAGCCATATTTAAAGATCTGAAGCTCATGTGAGCAAAGAACTAGGAGCTGTGCAACAGACTTGAGTAAAGTTTATATTCCTTCTGGTAAGGCACATGTTTTAGAAGGTGGGGGAGGGTGGTTAGGGGGCAAAGCTCTTCTTCCTATTATGTAGTAGGTCTGGTTCTGCTCTCCGGTACTCAGCAGATTTTATTAAATCAGCAGTCTGATACCCTGGCTGATACTCCTGTCATTGTATAAAATATGATTTAGGTAGAACATGAAGCCTGAATTCATTAGCCCCCCCCCCCCCCCCCAAGTCAGTTTCTACAGGAAAACCAAAACCAAAACATAAATGTTGTAGATAGCCATGTTGGCTCATTATGGGAAAAAAAATCTAAAAGCCATAGTAGGGTAATACTTCTATTAGAGTCAATTAAAATGTCACAACATAGTGAGTTTTCAAGTTCTTCCGAATTCGTCTTAAAGGCTGGATGTTAAGCAAAACAATAGAAAAGGGCTGGCAGGGGTAGGGGGAGAGAGTTGGAAAAGCATGATGGGAAAGCCTAAAGGTCTCCAGACCATAACAAACTTGAGATGGAGTACAGGAGGTATTATACAGGTTTAATTAGATCAGACCATGCTAAGTGAAAAATAGGTTTCATGTTGCAGTAAGGGCTATTGGAACGACAATGGCTGTTCCTCCACTTGTTTGTGCTAACTGAATCTCAGCTAAGGTTGTGCAATGTAAACATTTCAGGAACTCCATCTGTTTACTTTATTTCACCTTTTGCCTTTTTGTTTGCTGCTAGAAAGCAGTTTTTAATCATACAATAATGTGAAGCATTATTGGTCAATATTTTATTTTTTAATGTTGAACTGTATGGAAGCTTTGTACTATGTTGTAGGGGTAGAGGAAGAATAGCACTCTCTAAACTTTAACTTTACCTGTGTAAAGCTACCAGACTGCAGTCTCATTGTGCTTTTAGTTCCTCTGAAGAGGATGGAAATCCACGAGACATCATGAGTTCTGCATGGACCTGGTTTTCCCCCACCGTCCTTTTCATTTGAAAGAATGGTTTGCTGTTACTTTGTGTGCTACCGTAGCATACACTACACTGGTGATGTGCAGGAGCATCAAGAGCAAGTGAAATTTAATGTTTAGAAATTTAACTGGAAGTGAATAACAAGTTGAATGCCACCCTGTCTTGACCCCTTCTCTTTAATTATAACAACAATAATTCTCATAGTTATTGCTAATATTGATGATATTGGTAAATCTATCTAATCTAATGGCATCTGGGCATACTTTATAAAGAATAATAAGAGGCAATGTTTTATTTGGAAACGATTCAGCAGTAGCAACCATGTCCAGAGATTGCAGGGTTTATCTAGCTGCTCTTGGGGATTGTATGGTTCAAGGAAGAAAGAAAACATTCATTTTGATATTTTCTTGCATTTAGATATTAACTATGGTCAGCAGCAGCGAGGTTCAGCCCAAGCAGTTCTACCAAGCTGGCAACCCATCACACTTTTTGTAATCTGGACATGATAGATGGAGAGGTCATCCATTTATCTGGATAGACAAACCATTGTAGGCCCAAGTGGGACCCTGCAACCAGAGCTTTCTTCCAGTTGAAGAATGAATGCCTTATATCGAATCCATAAAAATTCCAGAATTCTCTGGAGTTAATGACTGCTAGTACGTCCTAGAATAGGCCTGCAGAACATGTGACCCAGCAAGGTGAAGGCAGCCTATTAGCTATATATAGTGGAGGTCTCCAACCCTTTTGGGCCAGTGGGCACATTAGAAATTTTGAGAAACTGTGGGCTGTGAGAAAATGTTGCCATGCAGGACATGCTGATTCATAAAATGCCTGCTGTGATAGGTGCAGCCAGTCACCAATCACCCATTTCACAGATGGCAAACTGGTGAGGCTAAAGGACAAGCAACTTGCTTAAGTAACTGAATAAAAAGAAGATAATCCCCAAAGCAATTTCATTACCCAAACTAATTCCTGTTCAAACTCTCAGTCCACTCATTTACCCTCTCAACCAACTCTCAGCTTCCTCCCCATTTCTTTCTTTCTCTCTCTCTCCCCCAAGATCATCATCCAAATACACATGCACACTCTTTCTTTCTCTGGATCTTTACCCTCGCCAAAACTTTCTCCCACCGCTCCCTTTCTCATACACACACCTCTCATACACATAAACATGCAGCCCATTAATCCATCATACATGTCCTTCCCCAACACCATCCTTGTCTCAGCCCCAGTCGCTGTCCACTGCCCTCCCCAACTTACCAGATAGTGGTGGTGACAGGGTCCCTTTTCCTTTCCTTTTTAAAGCATTTTTGTAGGCAACTGAGAATGATTCAAGGCTTGAGCTGCCCACCATCTTCATTGACTAGGAATGTGGTGTGCCCAGAGGCATTATGGGAAAATAAAGATGGTGGGTGGCTAGAGGCCTGTGCTTTGCAACATGTCCCTCTTCCCCCAGATGGTGGCAATAGCAATAATGAGATTTTAATTCTTAAAAATGTTTTTATTGCTCCAGCAATTCATGAAATGAGAATTGGCAGATGTACAAGCTGGGTTTAGAAAAGGCAGAGGAACTAGAGACCAAATTGCCAGTATCCGCTGGATAATGGAGAAAGCCAGGGAGTTTCAGAAAAACATCTATTTCTGTTTTATTGACTATTCTAAAGCCTTTGACTGTGTGGATCATCACAAATTGTGGCAAGTTCTTGGTGGTATGGGGATACCAAGTCATCTTGTCTGCCTCCTGAGGAATCTGTATAACGACCAAGTAGCAACGGTAAGAACAGACCACGGAACAACGGACTGGTTTAAGATTGGGAAAGGAGTACGGCAGGGTTGTATACTCTCACCCTACCTATTCAACCTGTACGCAGAACACATCATGCGACGTGCTGGGCTTGATGAAGCCAAGGCTGGAGTTAAAATCGCTGGAAGAAACATTAATAATCTCCGATATGCAGATGATATCACTTTAATGGCTGAAAGCGAGGAGGAGCTGAGGAACCTCATGATGAACGTGAAAGAAGAAAGTGCAAAAGCTGGGTTGCAGTTAAACCTCAAAAACACCAAGATTATGGCAACCAGCTTGATTGATAACTGGCAAATGGAGAAAACGTGGAGGCAGTGACAGACTTTGTATTTCTAGACGCAAAGATTACTGCAGATGCTGACTACAGCCAGGAAATCAGAAGACGTTTACACCCTGGAGAAGATGCTGATGTTAGGGAAAGTGGAAGGCAAAAGGAAGAGGGGCCGACCAAGGGCAAGATGGATGGATGATATTCTGGAGGTGACGGACTCGACCTTGGGGGAGCTGGGGCTGGCGATGGCCGACAGGAAGCTCTGGCGTGGGCTGGTCCATGAAGTCACGAAGAGTCGGAAGCAACTGACCGAATAAACAACAACAACATTAGTTTTAAAAACAGTAGGGGCATTGGGGAATTGTGGATCCCAAAGAAAGAGTCTGAGAGTGCCACAATGGGGAAGGTAGCACGGTGACCCAGTAGGGGCTTGAGAAACCTGTTTTTGGTGCCTGTCTAGGACTAGAAGAATGGAGAGTTGCTTAGCACTTGTTAGGCCACCATTGTCAGCAGGCTGTATTCAGTTTGGTACATTGTGGAGGCCATTCCTGCAAGGTTGCCACTTAGCCTTTTCTTGGGTAATATGGATAGGTTCCTGTGCAATTTCTCTTGCTATTGTTGCTATTGCTTATCATTTGAATTGCATCAACAGTCTACTAAGTACTATACAGAACATATATCTGTTCTGGTAAAGTCTCAACACTTTATCATGTGGAGAAATATTACTTGTGCTAAATGAAGTTTCTAGTAGGTGAGCACTAGAGGTGCATTTAGAAAGGCTTCTTTATCACTGTTAAAATCCAGTGTCCGATGTTTCAAGAACTGCATCCAGCTGTGATGCTGTGGCAAAGACCTTTACCAGAACAGGAAAAGCTTCTGTAGCATCAGTTCCCAATTTAAATGCCAGGCCAAGGGGTCATTTCCTACTGTCTCCTCATGGTTTACAGGAAGTATGGGTTGGAAACAATGGCATAATCTGGGGACCTCAAGCTGCCTGACTCTCAAACCCAGGGTTCTCTTATAGAGGGGCATGCAGACAAAGCATACATACAGAAAGTAAAAGTTGGGCTTTAATCAAAACAATTAATTGTGAAGGAGAACAATACAGGGAAGGGCCATAGCTCAGTGGTAGAGCACATGTTTTGCATGGAGAAGATCCCAGGTTCAATCCCCGGCATCTCATGTATAGGTCTTTTTCCCTATCGCTATTCCTGCAAGTAAATTTCTGTTCTTTGAAGCCTAAAATGAAAGTGATGCGTTAACAAATGGCACCATCATTTGTGCTGAGGCTTGTTTTTGCTAAACAGAATGAAGTCCACAGAAGCATAGATAGGGCATTTCAACTCTTAACAGTATTTGGAAGCAGTCAACAAAGGTTTCTACTAAGATATTAGTAGAGCTAGATTGTTTAGTTGACTAGTTGATTAGATTAACCATATAAAACCCTTCTTGAACCATTAAAACAGTATTCCTAATTAATCAGGCAGCATATTGTAAATTATTATTCCTAAAACTACTTACAAAACCTTTAGGTGGTAGGTGCCATCTTAGAACAGACGTTCCTTCTTTCCTGAGAGAAGGAAGAATATGTCTTCAAAGGTGTGTTCTGCTAAAATCAGAGAGAACGCTGTTTTGATCATGAGCTATTATGTACAGATGTATGCAGTTTTCACTGCTTAACTGAAATGTGTAGGTTTTGTAGCTTTACCTCATTGCCTCCTTCCATAGTTTAGGTCAGATCTTTTGTACTTTAAAAGAAGGTTCCCAGTGGATATGCTTCTAGTTAGGGTTTGCATTACAATAAATGACTGTGGGATTTCATGCTGGGTTGAAAGAACACACTTGGTAAGATAAACGTTCTCATCTGAATCACATGTTGCAGAGTGGAATTATTCTGTTCCTGGCATCTGGAAATAGCATGTTGAAAGCATGGAACTGGAACATAAATTGGTCAGTTTAAGGTTTGATTATAAACGATGTCACTTTCTTTTGTATTAAAACTATCCCTGCTTTTTTCTTTTAAAATTACAGCTGCTACGGGTGACATGCCAACTTACCAGATCCGAACTCCAACCACAGCCTTACCTCAAGGGGTAGTCATGGCAGCATCCCCAGGAACATTGCATAGCCCACAGCAGCTCGCAGAAGAAGCAACACGTAAAAGAGAGCTAAGGCTTATGAAAAATAGGTACCATTATTTTAAGAAAAAGTAACGATTAGAATGCTTCCAAAAGCAAATGCCATGAAAGATTGGCAGGGTGGCAGTGGGGACTTAAGTATTGTTACTGAAAAGACTCTTCCAAAGGTAAATGGTTAAATGGGTTCTCACATATAAGACCGTGCATCTTTTCATGTAATTGCTGAGGAAGAGAGCAATGCCTCCTCTCTGCACTAATGATGACCAGTGGCTAATTATCACTTCAGCCATGTGTTGAGAGCACTGTTGGCTAGTGTACAGTTGCATTCCTGACTCTTTAGCCTTTAGAACAATGATTGTCAGAAGGCCCAAAAGCCCAACCATCACCATTTAGAGTGGTATCTGATTTGAAACTGTAGCAGCTTCTGCTGCATGAAAGTGATGCCAATTAGGAAAAATGGCTAACCTAGTCCATATAGGTTTACCAGTACTTAGTGATAAGATCCAAATTCAAGTTCACCATCCTGATAAAAGTATAAAATAAGTGCCTCAATTGCCAGGCAGATGGAGAGATGGCACTACTTATCATGAAATGCTTTGACTTAGATTCCTGCATTGAGCAGGAGGTTGGACTTGATGGTCTTATAGGCCCCTTCCAATCCTACTATTGTATGATTCTATTAAATAACTTGGAAAATAACAGCAAGGTTAGGCTACCTTTTTTCCCCCCCTGTGTGGAGTTTAGGTGGCTTTGGGCAATAGGTATTCTTGAGTGTTCCATAGAGCTTTCTCCCTAGAAACTTCTGTTGTGATAGGAATGCAGCGATCACTCACACTGAAACATCTGTAGGTAAAAGAGTATTACGTTTTATATAAATCTGCATAAAATAGAACTATACAAAATGCACATAAAATTATATTTGCTAAATTTCTTTTATTGCCACTGTTTAGATAGGAATTCTGTCTTGATGCCGGCAATTGCAATGAAGTATCTGAAGTAATTACAATGAAGTAAAAGAAGGGTGAATTTTGTACTACTTTTAGGGCTGCTCTGTTAATTTTCCGACAGCTGATTTCATAAATTTGCTGTGGAATATCACTTTTTGTGGTAGATATATTTGTTGGAATTTGTGTGTTATTTGTAGGCTTCATTTTTTGCTTTGCTTGGTGGATGTTCTTTGTTGTGCAGATTAATCTTTTGCTTGTTTTTACTTCCTGTGTGCTTTCTTTTTGGTGCTGATGCATTTCCATCACCAATATTAATCAATATTGTTAGCATGTGCTTTGCAGGGAAAAGTTGTATCCCTTGTAACTAACCTTGCTGTTGCTCACTGCATTCATGGTATTGCTTTTTCTCATGCCATTTGTTTTAAATTGCACATCCAGAAAAAAGTCATGTCTTAGAAGTTCAGATATTCTTTCTCTAGTTCTTCTCTCTTCAGGTTCAGTTTAGTGTCCATTGTCAATAACACACAACACGTGTTGGTTTTTTTTTTTAACATGTTAGCTCTTCCTATAGTTCTCATTGCCACACCTAAAAAAGGATACTGTAGAGCTGGAAAAACTGCAGAAAAGGGTAACTGAAATGATCAAGGGGCTGGAGCATCTCCCCTATGAGGGAAGGTTACAATAGCTGGGCTTCTTTAGCTTGGAAAAAAGGAGGGTAAGGGGAGACATGATGGAGGTGTACAAAATTATGCATGGTGTGGAGAATGTGGACATGGAGACTTTTTCTCCCTCTCGCATAATACTAGAACCCAAGGTCATCCCATGAAGCTGATTGGTGGGAGATTCAGGACAGATTAAAGGAAGTCCTTCTTCACATAGCACATAGTTAAATTATGGAATTCGCTACCACAAGATGTAGTGATGGACACCAACTTGGATGGCTTTAAAAGGTGCTTAGACAGATTCCTGGAGAAGTCTATCAATGGCTACTAGCCTTGAAGGCTATTTGCTACCTCCAGCACCAGAGACAGTATGTCTATGTACACCAGTTGCTGGGGAGTCTAGGTGGGAGGGTGCTGTTGCACTCATGTCCTGCTTGTGGTTTCCTGGTCGACAGCTAATTGGCCACTGTGTAAACAGAATGCTGGATTAGATGGACCCTTGGTCTGATCCAGCATCACACTTCTTAGGACGTCTATAGAGTGGTAATCCCATAGGACTGCACTCTGAGTATGGTTTCCATAGTTTAGCTGTAGCTGGTGTATTGAAATGACTAGGGGGTTGAGTTATAGCTGAGAAAACTCCAGTTGAAGTCTCACCTCACGCATGAATTGACTAGGAAACCAGATAAGCCACACACTCTCCTCCTCATTATTCCATATAATGAACATAAGAAGAGCCCTGCTGGATCAGACCAAGGGTCCAACTAGTCCAGCATTCTGTTCACACAGTGGCCAACCAGCTGTCAATCAGCAAACCACAAGCAGGATATGTGTGCAACAGCACCAGTGCAACTGGGGGCAGGGCTATTGCTGTCCTATGTTAGAGGGCTAAGGTACAGTTAGGGATGGCGGAGAACTCCGCCACGGACTCCAATGAGGCTGGATTCTATGGTGGAATGGAACACTTACCTCCGCCTCCCTGCGGAATCCTCTTCAGCCGGATCCTCCAGCTCCGGATTGCCAGCGATACGGCTGCCATGCTGTATCGCTGACTGAAGGGGACTGACTGCGGACGCAAATGGCGTCCAGGATGCCATTTGCGGCCGTAAAGGTCTTAGTTTGAGGTAAATGCAGCCATTTACGGGCAGCAGCAGGTGGAGAAGGCAATCATGTCAGTTCACCTCACTGGCTGCTTCTTCGTCTTTAATTATAATTTTAAAACTTCACATCCAAAGTATAAACAATTATTCAAGTATAAACAATAATCCATTTTAAAGATTTTGTAATCGAATTTGACTTCTCATTTTTATAAAAATCTGGGGGTTTGGGCAGAATTTCAAACTGGTATCTAGACTTCAATCTGAAGAGAGAACTTAGTATTTTATTCTTGCAGACAGTTGGTTTTATAACATTTTTCAGACATAGGCTATGATGCTTCAGCTACCTGTTTAGTCATGTAAATATCTGATGTTATGGGAACAGATGATGAGGGAAGTTTTCAATACTGTGCTGATATTTTAATGCACGTTTTTGAGGTACCTAGTGGTGCTTTGCTAACATCTGATAAAACTTGTCTGTGTTACAATAATTTTCTCACACATATGCTAAGCTGATGCTGTGTCTCTCATCATGCTTCATCTGTTCTTCTGCATTGTCTGTTGATCATTGTGAGCTGAATCTGTGTTGTTGTTGGTGTATTGGCTTACTGATTTGGCACTTGGTCAGTTCATTTCAGCGTTGCTGGTGTTGGAGGTTATCTTATTTCTCCAGGTTTTCATTGTGTTGTAGCTGCTTCTGTAGTCATTTGCCTTGTGTTGGTTCCAGGGAAGCTGCCCGTGAATGTCGCAGGAAGAAGAAGGAATATGTCAAATGTCTCGAAAATCGTGTGGCTGTGCTTGAAAATCAAAACAAGACTCTAATTGAGGAACTCAAGGCCCTCAAAGATCTTTATTGCCATAAAGCAGAGTAAATAGCACTTGGCCATGGACCTTTTTACTATGAACGTTAATCAAGGCATGAGATGAAGCAATTCTACAGATTGCCATGTGAGCGTTGAGGAAGGGACAAAGTGTGGCCCCTGCGATCCTGGTTTTTCTTAGGTGTTTTCTAAATGTTTGGGCGTTGTTCTAAAAGAGAGCATCACAGTCTCCATATTAAATTGACCTTTGTCACAGCATTTCTCTCCTGCTCCCACCCCCAGTCCAGTAGCATGCCAAAAAGTGTTTTGTTTGCCCTTTTTACTTCTGCTTTTTTCAGGGAAGCTGCAAAAGAATGTCGACGGCGGAAGAAAGAATATGTGAAATGCCTGGAGAGTCGTGTTGCGATGTTAGAAGTTCAAAACAAGAAACTTATAGAAGAGCTAGAAACCTTAAAAGACATTTGCTCTTCCAAGACAGACTAGTGTCAATATTGAAACTGTGAACTGGCTACAGCATGTACAGATGCTTCTGCAGGCAATGTCTAGTCAAGAATTATGACTTTTCCTTTGTATCATTTGTCTTCTACTCCAGCCTCTAACATTCCTGAAACACTTTGCTGCATTTTTGTAGATTCTTAGTTGAAACTTCAGGTGTCTTTTTTTTCTTAACCTGAAAGAGTCAAATGTTTAAGGCAGTGTGTGTTCCATGTTCTCAAAATGCAACATGTGTAAGAGCTGCTCTTCTGCCCACTATTCGAATTAATTACTTTAAATGTGTGATTTTGGTAGTATCCCACTTGCACCAGTATTTTAAAGTGATCAAAGATGACGCATCTAACACAATAAAACGAAAACCACCCGAAATATCTCAGGAAAGAGTTATATAAAAAGTATGTTGTCATTACATACGTGTATTAGAATACTAGTTTACAAATGAATTTATGGCATATTTTTATATACACCATTTTGTGAAAAAAGTATTGTATTGCTGTCACTGAGTGCCATGGTTGAAACTAGTTTTTAAATAGAACCATGTTGGTTAAACTTTGTAGTGTTTGGTGTTTGTTTGAACATCTGACCCAGCTAAAAAGTTTAAAAAATAATGGTGCATGTTTTGAAGTAATTTTAGAAGACATATCTAGTGTCTTCTAGGTTTCAGAAGCAGCCTCCAGAATTGTAATACAAAGATCTTAAATCAGCTCTCATAAGTTCCACTGTCTGTTCAATGATTTTTGTAAATAATATTTATTTTAAAAAGAAGTCTGCATCATACAGGTAATTCCCTTGTAGTCTTCTGCCAGTTTAAGCTACAAGATATTTCTCATAACTTCTACAAGCACTTGATAGTGAGCTCCACTTGGTGCTAGTTGCCTGTAGAAATGTTATTGAGTACTCTAGGGCTTGAGTGCTGGGGAGAGGGTTACTACTTTAAATGTGTTGGGGATGTAAATTACATTTGGGGAACTTGATTTATTTCTTTTCTATTACTCAGTACAAGGGGATAGCAGCTCTGTTTCTTTCTCCTCCCCCCCCCCTTCATTTTGACTATATCATTTGCCAGTTATGTGAAACTGCCCTCTTTCTTGCATTTCCTCATAGCCCATATTCTCTACTACAGACCGGATTCCTATGCCTGATGGGAACGGCATTGCAGCTGGGAAGGGAGGGATTGGGTTAAGCCTCCCCTCCCTGAACACTGCAGTCCCAATGAAAACTGTGGGCTCTGTTTTAAAAAAAAAAAACAGGTGTTGCAGCATGCTACACATTTAATGAACAGAAAGACACAATGATACAGAGCACATGCTGATGCTTCACGGTTGTCATAAACTAAAGCTGGAGAGGATTTCCTGTTGGGTGACTGTAGTAATGTTTCCTTTTGCTCTGACAGCATCCTTGGGCCTTGCTTAACACTTGCACTTAAACCGGCTATAGTAAAATTACAAAGGCTCTGCAAATGAATAATCTACCTCTCCTTGTTTGTAAAAACAATACTAGAACAGATAACAGGCCCATTCTTCTTAAATGATGAACTATGGATATGTGCTGTAATTAAATGCTTAAAGTCCATTCTTCCATTAAAAAAAATGACAGTACAGTAAACAATGAGTGCTATTTCTACAGGCTTATGTAGTAGATCAGCCTTCCCCCATCTGGTGCCCTCCAGATGTTGTAGACTTCAACTGCCATCAGTCACATCCAGCATGGCCAAAGGTCAGGAATATTGGGAGTTGCCCAAAACATCTGGCAGGCACCAAGTTGGGGAAGGCTGTATTAGATGATGGATCCGCTAGAAGAAATGCTTATAGAGCTATAGTTGGCTACTGTTTACTTTTCAATAGGTAGTGGAAAATATATGTTTGGATGACTTAAAAGACTTCATCTGGCAAAAAGATCACTTTTATTCTTTTAATGTATGTATGAAGTGCAATATATATGTCACAGTGAGGTAGGTCTCTGTTGTTTCTACTGTACAAATGATAAACTAAAGTTGAGAAATCGCAGATTGTCTAGGCATAACCCATGGGAATTTATAAGAAGGAATTGGAACTCACATCCATCTCCAGCACGTTATGTATCTTCAAAGCAGAAAAAACTTGATGTGTTCTCTGCATAGTGGATTTAGTTGGCCAATAGTTCATACATGTAATTGGTGTAGAGGTTCCTTAGAAGGAAAGTCTCATCATTTCAAGTTCACACTTCTAGCCAGACAAAATAACAGGCAAGGATATGATGATTAGGCTACAATAAAATAAAGCACATTGCTGTTAGAGAAGAACAAAATGCTTTCTTAGAAATAATATTTTAATTGCTTAGAAATAGGATTTTGAGTAAAGAACTGTTATATAGCTATGTATTTTTTTTTTTACAAAAGCTTGCATAATTGGTCAGTAGCTTTTATTAGCTTCATATATGATTGATAAAAATATTTATAGCTAAAAATAAAGGAATTTACCTTGTTCCACACAATTATTATATTTACCTGCACTTTTACAAACAGGTACTCCCAGATGTCAGAGTCCAGTTGCTCACCCAACAGTGCCTTCTTAAATTTTAGTAGAAGTATGAGCAAAGAGGAGTTCAATTAAACTGTTCTACATTTTTATAGAAATGTTTGTGCCCAGGTGCTGTATTTTTTTCTCCTGTAGCCTCCCACTGATCCTGTGAGGTAAGTTGTTACAATTGTGCTTTTCTTTTACAGAGAAGGGTCGCTTGTCCAAGGCCATTTGATCTCAGTCCAACATTCAGTCTGATTTCGTTAATGAAAGGGTGTAGGGGTCCTTAAGTCACCTTGTCTTTACTGTATAGGATGCTGCTTGATTGTGTTTCTGTAGCTGCCTACTGTCTGTCCCCATCAGCATTCAACTGTAGCAGGACTGCAGCTCCTGGTGTATCTAGGGCATTGAACTTGGGTGTCTTATATCCAGCCCCAACATGCTCTCACCATTGCTCATCATACGTCTTGTGTCACAGATGACTAACACAGCTGCTGGCATCAGGAAAAATGAATCATGCAGATTAATGTGGTGGAGTTGGGCGGGGGGGGCTATATCATGTGAACTGCATTTTGAAGTCTCTTTAGAATCAAACGGCAACAACAAGGGAAAGGAAATTCTCTTACCTGCTGAGGTTTTTCCTGCCCTTTTAATGACTCTGGTAATGGAGTTTGATGTGGTTTAACCAACACAATGATGGTTAAGATACTGATGTCATTCCTACATGTTGTTTTTCAGTCAAGTTATTGTTCTGCTTCACTGTTTGTTTCAGTTAGAGAGGGCTTGTAATTTTCCTGTGATCAAACATCTGAAGCTTTGCAGTGGCACTTTTTGAGGCCTGTCTTCTTTAATATGGTCAGCCTCATACCAGATCAAAAAGCTTCATCAGATGTATTCATGACACTTGTTAACAAGGGTGAAAATGTACAAAGTAGGAGGGGATTTGAGAAGTGAACATGTTATAATTAGGTGCTTCCTCAAAGTGCCCCAAGTGATTTTTATCCTAATAACTTTTATGTACCTCAGAGTAGCCATACTATAATGGAATGACAAAATATGATGGGATCTTCAAAATATAGTTGAGGCTTAAGGCTGGTGAACATAGTTATGCTGGGGAATTCTATATGGCTAGGATCCTAAAAAGATTCCACTAAAATAAACAAAGTTTAGCTGGGTTCACATATCAATTAGCATTTTAGTCTTTGCTGCTTAGTGTTGCATGCATAAAAGCACAATAAAAGCCCTGTTGGGTTAGACAAACATCCATCAAGTCAAGGACCCTGTTTTGCAGAGTCACCAACGAGATGCTTCTGGGAAGCCCAGAAACAGGGCATGAAGACAAGAGAACTCTCCGGTTATATGTTCTCAGCAGCTGGTATTCACTGTCTCTGAATTTCTCTAATCAGTCTATCAACAGTCTTCTATGAATGTGTTTAATCCCCCTTTAAAGCCATCTAAACTATGGCTACCATCACAACTTGTGGCAGAGAATCCCCTAAGTTAATTATGCACTGTGTGATTAAGTACTTCCTTTTGTCCTAAATATAAAGCCCATCAAATGTCTTGGGAAGCCCTGAGCTCTTGTGTTAGGAGAGAGGGAGAAAAAATATTTCTCCATTCACTTTCTCCATACTACACATACTTTTTAAAACCCTCTCATGTCCCTTTTTGAAACCTTTTTCTAAACTATAAAGCCTTAAATGCTTAGCCTTTCCTTATAGGGAAGTTACTCCAGTTACTTGATCATTTTGGTTGCTGTTAGAAAAGAGAGGATTAGGATACCAAAAGAAATAGGCTTTTTTTTCCTATGAATATAGGGGACCACCTCATAGAAATTCTAGCCTATTCTGATTTCCCGTTGCTCCAGGGTCCCAGGAAGGAAGTGCTGTGACCTTCTTCACTAATGTCTTATTCTTTCAGTTTGCAATCACCTCTTGAAATGGAGTCTGTGGACCTCATGGCCACAACATCTGGCCTAACATTTGTACTTTTTTGTTCCCCTCTTCCCCTGCTTTTTTACCTGTCTAGCCTGATGAAGAGTTCTGGAGAACACAAAACTGTTTTGTGACCTTTTGGTTGGCTTTAATAAAGGTATTGCCCAATTCTGGATTTTGGATATCTTCCACAAGGACCAATGTGGCTATCTTTGTGTGTGGGGGGGTGGGGTTTATATCAACATTCCCACAATTTCAGCCCTTGGGATCAATTCATCTGGTCATGGGATGGCGTGCCAGAGAACTTAGAGTTTTGTTTTGAATGCACGTGCACTCATGGTATCTTGCTTCACACATTATTAGCTTTTTGGAGCACTATTCCTGTGTGAAAGATCCGTTTGCATGTTAAATAATTGCCTGCAATTTTTTCTGCACTAAAGCAGAGATGAGCAACTTCTTTGGCACTGAGGATCACAATGGAAGTGTTTTGCCATGACCTAATTAAGGTTTTCTCTACAACTATGAGGGATTAGAACTCCTCTCTCCCTGTTCCCAATCGGGCATCCTGGTGAAGTATCTCATTTGGCCTCTGTGTAGTAAATGTTTCTTGTAACTTTATTTCAACATTATGGGTGCTTCCAAACAGAGGGCTCTTAGCGCTACCAGTCAAAAGGCTTATGTTTTTTCCTCAACCAATTTTTTTCTGGTAAGAACAAAGATGAAAGAAATGGTGGGAAAAGCAATGTCTGGACTCCTTGTAAAATTTCATGAATGAGGAAGGGTGACTGCAGGATAAAAGCCTGGCCTGGAAGCATCCCATATTTATAAGTATTTCCCTTGTTAATGTATTTGGTTTGTGTGTGAGGACAAAATGAGTTCTGCTAAATAGCATCTGTTTTGCTGCTCTATTCTGATATTTTGAGCTTGCATCCCCTCCTCGAAATTCCAGTAAAAGCTACTAATTTACTGGTTATGAAGTTCTTTCATAATTTTGGTCCAAAATGCCTCTCTGCAGCATTAATTTACTATGGCAAGTTTAAAAAAAACTTCACTAGTTGGTATTTCAACAATAACTAATTAATTGTCTGATTTTGTATGTTTACACTTTTATTGGATACAATTAGTGTGGGAAGAATGGGTGTAAAATAGGTGCTTACTAATAAACGCACAATACATGGACTTCACCAGACAGTCAACACCGAAATCAGATTGACTACATCCTTTGTAGCCAAAGGTGGCGGACATCTATGCAGTCGGTAAAAACAAGACCTGGAGCTGATTGTAGTTCAGATCACAAACCTTATTGCACAATTTAGAATCAGACTAAAGAGAATAGGGAAGACCCACAGATCAGGTAGATATGAGCTCACTAATATTCCTAATGCATATGCAGTGGAGGTGAAGAATAGATTTAAGGGACTAGATTTAGTAGATAGGCTCCCGGAAGAACTATGGACAGAAGTTTGCAACATTGTTCAGGAGGCGGCAACAAAAAACGTCCCAAAGAAAAAGAAAACCAAGAAGGCAAGATGGCTGTCTGCTGAGACACTGGAAGCCGCCCAAGAAAGAAGGAAAGCAAAAGGCAACAGTGATAGGGGGAGATATGCCCAATTAAATGCAAAATTCCGGAGGTTAGCCAGAAGAGATAAGGATTTATTTTTAAACAAGCAATGTGTGGAAGCAGAAGAAGATAATAGAATAGGAAGGACAAGAGACCTCTTCCAGAAAAGTAGAAACATCGGAGGTAAATTCCAGGCAAAAATGGGTATGATCAAAAACAAAGATGGCAAGGACCTAACAGAAGCAGAAATGATCAAGGAAAGGTGGCAAGAATATACAGAAGATCTGTATAGGAAGGTTAATAATATCAGGGATAGATTTGACAGTGTGGTCAGTGAGCTAGAGCCAGCCATCCTGAAGAGTGAGGTTGAATGGGCCTTAAGAAGCATTGCCAATAACAAGGCAGCAGGAGATGACGGTATCCCAGCTGAACTGTTTAAAATCTTGCAAGATGATGCTGTCAAGGTGATGCATGCCATATGCCAGCAAATTTGGAAAACACAAGAATGGCCACCAGATTGGAAAAAATCAACTTATATCCCCATACCAAAAAAGGGGAGCACCAAAGAATGTTCAAACTATCGAACAGTGGCACTTATTTCACATGCCAGTAAGGTAATGCTCAAGCTCTTGCAAGGTAGACTCCAGCAATTCATGGAACGAGAATTGCCAGATGTACAAGCTGGGTTTCGAAAAGGCAGAGGAACTAGAGACCAAATTGCGCTGGATAATGGAGAAAGCCAGGGAGTTTCAGAAAAGCATTGATTTCTGTTTTATTGACTATTCTAAAGCCTTTGACTGTGTGGATCATCACAAATTGTGGCAAGTTCTTGGTGGTATGGGGATACCAAGTCATCTTGTCTGCCTTCTGAGGAATCTGTATAACGACCCAAGTAGCAACGGTAAGAACAGACCACGGAACAACGGACTGGTTTAAGATTGGGGAAGGAGTACGGCAGGCCTGTATACTCTCACCCTACCTATTCAACCTGTACGCAGAACACATCATGTGACGTGCTGGGCTTGATGAAGCCAAGGCTGGAGTTAAAATCGCTGGAAGAAACATTAACAATATCCGATATGCAGATACCATTTTGATGGCTGAAAGCGAGGAGGAGCTGAGGAACCTCATGATGAAGGTGCAAGAAGAAAGTGCAAAAGCTGGGTTGAACTTAAACCTCAAAAAAACCAAGATTATGGCAACCAGCTTGATTGATAACTGGCAAATAGAGGGGGAAAACGTGGAGACAGTGACAGAGTTTGTCTTTCTAGGCGCAAAGGAAATCAGCAGACATTTACTTTTTGGGAGGAGAGCAATGACAAATCTTGATAAAGTAGTTAAGAGCAGAGACATCACACTGACAACAAAGGCCCGCATAGTTAAAGCAATGGTAGTAACCTATGGCTGCGAGAGCTGGACCATAAGGAAGGCTGAGCGAAGGAAGAGAGATGCTTTTGAACTGTGGTGCTGGAGGAAAATTCTGAGAGTGCCTTGGACTGCAAGAAGATCAAACCAGTCTATACTCCAGGAAATCAAGCCAGACTGCTCACTTGAGGGAATGATATTAAAGGCAAAACTGAAGTACTTTGGCCGTATAATGAGAAGACAGGACACCCTGGAGAAGATGCCGATGTTAGGGAAAGTGGAAGGCAAAAGGAAGAGGGGCCGACCAAGGGCAAGATGGATGGATGATATTCTGGAGGTGATGGACTCGACCTTGGGAGAGCTGGGGGTGGTGACGGCCGACAGGAAGCTCTGGTGTCGGCTGGTCCATGAAGTCACGAAGAGTCGGAAGCAACTGACTGAATAAACAACAACAAACTAGTTGTAGCTGGAAAAGCCAGATATATCTGTATACTGAATCCCACCCACCCCAATATATATTTCAGGATGGATGTGTATGTTGCAAGACTACAGGATCCACACCATGGATTCCATAACATGTGAGGGATACACACAACTTTCTTTTCTACTACATTTTTGCTACACTATGCAGTTGGCATTACATCCCTGCGTTGGGTATACACAATGCACGCACAATTAAAATATGTGTATTGCTGTTCTGTTATTGAACATATAAGGGTACTAATATTGCATATCTAATTTTAAAAGTGTTGTTGACACATCTTTCTTTCATCCTTTGGTAAATTACCTTCTGAGCAATAGCATGATCTCCCATGGGTGTTCAAGTTCTCTGATAACTTGTGCACTGGTTTCTGTAGTAGTTGTGTAATGCCATCTTGTGGACACAGACAACCTGAAATATTGATAAAATAGGTTATTAGATAAAGAATGAGGAGCACAGAGATCTAAATTTCAGAATGTATTTCAGTAACTGTCTGAATGTAACATATAAAACAAAGCAAAACACCATATTGGTCCATTAAAAAAATGCCAAAATCCATGATCACCTGGTTATGGATTTTGAAATCTCTGAAAGTGGTTGCTATAAAACTAGGGGTGTGGAAGATTTTTGATCTGGGGACAGTGTTGTCTCCCCCCCCCCCGCCCCCGAAGCTGCACCAAAAGAATTGTGTGTACTCATACCTGTATCCAGACATGAGCTGTGATGGAGATACATAAATTCGCTTGTATTAAGTACAGAAATCTGTTTGGTTGGAATTCTAATAGCCAGACTGTAGCAATTATGGGTGTTAAATTTCCATATTGTCTGCTTAACAATCACTCTCTTAGGAAGTTATGGAGTCAAGAGCTAGTATAAAATGCAATTCACCAATTGATCACTTCACTTTGATCCAGCTATCACATGCTGTTTGTCAACTATGGAAGTATTTCCTAGAAACACGGCCTGGCTGATATCTGATTCCAGCTAGCCTGCTTTCACTTCCTATATTGAACTGTATGTTAATTAAAATTCCTTTGGACTAGAGAACATATATATATTAGAGGTGGGCAACTTCGGGTTGTCTGGGGGCCAATTTCCAGCCTCCGGACTCTTCTGGAGCCACACCCCTTTTGTGGCACTGCCTGCAGCGGCAAAAAAAACAGTGGCAAACTGCTATAGAGACTCACAAGGACCACACTTAGCTTGAAAATAAGCTCAATTTGGCACTTTTGAATCTCCATAGTGGTTTGCTACCTAGTTTTGGCAGGAAACTGCCAAATGTTTTAGCTGTTGCACCACCAAATTTCAGCAGTATGCAGGGGTGGTGGGGGCCACACTCAAGGCCATGGGAAGCTACATATGGCTCCTGAGCCACGTGTTTCCCACCCCTGATATGACTTTGTTTGACCAATTATACCCCATAAAGACTATGATATTGCATGGAATAAATAATCCCTTTTCCATATAAGGATGGTTCCTCTTGGGTAATGTGGGCTGTGTTTAGCTATGTTTCTGTAGACATGACATAATATATCTGATGGTCTTAGGTTTGGCAAAACTAGAGATGAAAAACCAGAAGCCATGTGTTGGGTAAATGGGCATCTTCTATCTTGTGAGAGTGTCTTACGTTTCCTTAGTTTTCTCATATATCTAAATGTATGTCCTGTTTTTCCTCAGTAAAAGGGTTCGTTGTTTAAGATTACTGCTGGATTTTGCTTTGGGGATTTAAATTCATTTTCACCTAGATACACCTAGGCTAATATTATTCAAATGGTATTGAATCAAGTTAATCTTTACAAAGGCTTATAGCGGTGGTAGGCAATGTATGGCCCTCCAGATGCTTTGGCCTACAACTCCTATTATGCATCACTATTGGCTATGCTGGCTAGGACTGATGGGAGTTGTGGCCAAGATATCTGAAGGGCCACAAGTTTCCCACCTCTGGCTTATAGGAAGGTAAGAGAGCCTCTTTGTTGAAGAAGAAAATATGTAAAATGTAGTGCAGATACCATATTTGTATTTTCGTTAACTAGGTATCTTTAGCTATGTCAGTATAAACTGGTAAATCCTGGTGGCAACATCTCTGTGAGGTCTCAGTGGTGAAAGCTGGGAATCTAATCTATCCAGCCTTGGAGCTGATCCAGATCCAAGGCTGCATCGGAGTATGATTAGCGCCCGGACTCGGCTCGATCGGTTGTTGGGTTAATGACACATTTTAACATTTACAGTGCAACCGTATGCATGTCTACTCACAAGTCACACTATGTTCAATGGGACTCACTCCCAGGTAATCCCATGCACAGGATTACCTGGGAGTAAGTCCCATCAAACACAGGTGAGGAGACATAGTATTAGTCTCTCTACACAGATCTTTTCCCAGATAACTCTTGGGCATCAAGTTAACCCAGATAACTCTTGGGCATCAAGTTAATATTCAAATGCAAAGTAGTTTTGTATTTAAGAGATCAGTGTAAAGGTTCACTTCCTATCTATAATGCTGTATGATTCACTTTGAATTTAAAAAATGTTTACTGAAAAAATGGGTTTTTATATTTTATCTTTACAGTTCGTTTTATCATTAATTCAAATTTTAACTTCCTTAGCCTAACATGTCTTGAAATAAGGGGATAAAAATCTAAATAAAATAATTAAGCACACCTTTCTGTATTTTGCTTCTGTTCTTATGGTGTGTGTTTTTCCATCAGTTGTTTTCATTGGGTTGGATCTGGACTGAGTCATACTTAAGAGAAGACCCATCGAAATCCAATAGGAGGGATTCAGACTGAGTCATACCTCCAAGGTGGCCCACTTCAGTTTTATATTTCGGCTTTGTCCAAAGCTGCTGCATACCCCTAGCCTGGTGTGTGGTAACTTTCAGTTTAATAAACATGTATCTTTCATTCCCTAATACAATAAGATATCAAAGTCCAAAATAGCCTCAGAAATAAATGTGTGCCTTTAACTCTTGACTCCACTGATTTGGCTTTAGTTATTAAAACTAGCCTCTGCTAATTAATCTAGTACAGCTTTAGTTTATCTACTAATTGATCCAATCAAGGTTTTAGCCTAATAATAAAACACAGAGGCAGTCTCCTGCAGTCAGCAGAAATTTTACTTCATGAGAAACTCTAGAATTAAATGGTCTGAGGTAAAGCAGTCCTGCCAAAAGTTAAATAAATGACAGCTCCCCTTCCTTTAGAATTTGGTCCCAATTATTGTGACAGAATATTCCCTGGTAAAGAAAATGAATGGAATTTTATATATTGAATATTTTGTGTACATGAGGGCTGTCAGATGTATGTAGAGGTTTGCAGCCATTTTCTCCTTAGCAGCTTAACCACATAACTATGGGTAAGTGAGGGGATCGTAGGTGGGAATGTATGGTGAGTAATTCTGTGCTCTTCCAACGGTTGGTTCACAGAAGTGAAGAATGAAATGGGTTAAACTTACTTATCACAGAGTAATTCAGTCTGAAGTGCAGTATGCTAATATGAGGTATGCGGCAACATACCTCAGACACTTGGGAAAAAGTCTTCCGGAAGTGGCTATGGACCATGTTTATGAAATAGCTAGAGTGTTACTTGGACAATTAGGCTCAAGTGCTTCTATAAATCTGATTGGAAGTGGCTGAACAATGTTTGCCTCTTCTGCATGAAGGAGACCCCCCACACACATTGGTAATGAAAGAATTCTGAGATAATTGAGTTAATAAATCCTTCTTCAACAATGGTGGGCTACAATCTTACCCCAAGCACACTTTTCATTGCAGAATTACACAGAAGTAGACCTACAGTGTAGTCCTCATAGGACAGCCTTCCCCAAACTTGTGTCCTCCAGATATGTTGGACTACAACTCCCACCATCCCCCAGCCAGCATGGTTGGGGAAGGCTGTCCTAGGACATGGTCACCTCCACAGTAGTAAACAATGTCTTTAAATGTAGACAGTATCCACAAAAGTTTATTCCATAATATTGTTATCGTTTAAAATGCCAGAAGACTCCTTGCTTTTGCTGCAACAGACTAATATGGTTATCCTTCTGGAAACCATTACTATTTACAGTAACGGTTTCCCAGCTTCAGGTGGTATAAGATCATCTTCCTCCAGTGTAGGCTCTTGAGGCTGCATAGCTAAATTTGCTGTTTTCCAGATCACACACAAAACTATTTTGTGACCTTTGAGTTGGCCTAATAAAGTATTAGATAATGGATTGTGGACATTTTCTTTTGGAATGTTTCTTTTGGCCAACACAGCTACCTTTGCTTGACCTGAAGAATATTAGCCTCTGATATAGAACTTAATTTTAATGATGTTACATATTGCAGTTAATAGTTCAGTATCATCTCATAGACTCCCTTTAAGGGCTCCCAGGTAAATTAATTTTGGCCCTGGTGACTTGAAGCTTTTTAGTTTGACAATTCATTACAAGACCTCACACTTGGTCATCTCCATTTTACACAGTTCTTCACATGCACTACGATGGGGAAAAGATCAGGTGCAGGAAGGGGTACTGTATACAGTTACGATTACTTCAGAAAGGATGTTGTAGAGCTGGAAAAAAATGCAGAAAAGAGGCAACCAAAATGTTCAAGGTTGGAGCAACTCCCATATAAGGAAAGGTTACAGTGTTTGGGGCTATTTAGCTTAGAAAAAAAATGAGTAACGGGGTCACAAGAAAGGTATATTAAATTATAGTGTGGAGAACATAGGTGGATGACCTCAGGTTCTAGTATTACAAAAAAGGGAGAAAAATGTATCTCATAATACTAAAACCCTGGATCATCCAATGACATTGAATGGTGGGAGATTCAAGACAGATAAAAGGAAGTACTTCACACAGCGCAGGGCTGGCATCAAGGGTAGGCATGATCAGGCACCTGCTGAGGGCCCGCACCCCAGCAGGGGCCTACCGACAAAGGCCCCCTGGAGTTGTTCCTCCTCTTCACCATTGCAACGTGCTTGTTCACGTGCCTCTCACTCTGGCCCAGACAATGGGGGGGGGGGAGGAGGAGGAGGAGAAGCCACCACTACCTACTTGCTCAATGGCTGTCTGCTTGACAAGTCAGCAAGTGAGAGCACTGATGAAAAAGAGGGGGAGATCTAGTAGCAGCTGGTGACAATGGTGGTGAAAAGCTAGACTCACTGACCGAGGGGGCCCATTGAGGGTGTCTTGCCCAAGGGCCCACAAAAACCTGGAACAAGCACTGACACAGCTCATAGTTAAACTATGGAATTTGCTACCACAGGATGTAGTGATGGCCACCAACTTGGATGGTTTAAAAAGGGATTAAACAAATTAATGGAGGATAGGGATATCAATGGCTACAAGTCCCAATGGCTGGCCTGCTCCAGCTAGGTTCAGCTCATTGCTATGCAAACACAGAGTTGATTACGATAGAGAAGTCAAGCAAGCAAACGTCGAGCACAATTTTACTGGACTCACATGGATTTTCCAGAGAGAAGTCAGAGGAGTAGCCAAGGTCAAACACACAGGGTATCAGTCAAGTAGAATCAGAGTCCAAAAGGCAGCATCAGGCAGAAGTCCAAAAATCAATAACATGGAGGCCCAAACATGAGTCAGGGTACAAGATACCAGAGCAGAAGACACAGCATTGTTTTCAGCAAAAACTAGACTAATAATGCAGGCTTCTATTACCAGAGCCTCTTAAGCCTGTCCAAAGCTCAGCTGCAGTACATTACAAGCCTTGCTCCTGACGAGTTCCACCCTCTGGAGGAACCCTTCTATGAACTTGGGTACTGCTTCTTAAAGGAGCCCTACTGATCAGCCTCTTAAGGCAATGAAGCTCTCTCGGACTGGATGGTTGCTCAGCCTCTGTCTCTGAAGCATCCCTCATCCTGCAGGGGACAGACCCATGGCCCTCTTCTTTGAGGGCCAAGGCTCCCCTGTGTCTCCTGGCAGGGGTGGCTTCATGGCATCATCTGTCTCAGGGAGTTCTAGCTCTTCAGAGGATGATCCCTCCTTCAGGGGCATGACAATGGCCTTCAGTATCAGGGACAGTGTACCTCTGGATGCCATTTGCTAAAGAACATGAGTCAGAGGGTGTGATTGTACTCATGTCCCTTAGGCTTCCCTTAGGCATTTGGTTGGCCGCTGTAGGAGCAGAATGCTGGACTAGATAGACCTTTGTTCTGATCCAGCAGGGCTCTTCTTATGTATGTGGAGTTGGACTGATAAAGGTATTATAGCAGGGGTGTTGCAAGGTTTTTAAAAGTTCCGGGGCACAGACCCATAACACAAATTTGCATGTGCTATCTATCTACTTATCTAGCCCAAGACTAAGTGCACCTCTAAGATAGATAGGTTGTGTGTGTGTGTGTGTGGTGTGCATGTGGTGTGCTTGCATGTGAATATAGATTACATACATATAGAATAAGTGTGTGCTGACTCCCCCCTTTCAACTCAGACCCCAATTCAGCATTTTGGAAAACATCCCACTTCTGCTCGGGCCAATTTGTAGTTGGTCCACTTCAGCTCAGCACCAAACCTGAGTCAAGGTTTGGAAAAATGAGTCTTTATGCTTCCTGTTGACTATCATGGGAAATTAGGGGGAAAAACTGTTACTTTTTTTCTCATGGTCAGAACTGGATGATAATTTCAGGCATAGTAACCTGAAGGAGATTACACCTGCCCAATGTTGGAAAAATAGGTGCAGGGTTTATATTTTGACTTTCTTTTAAAGGGAACTGCCAATAACATTTTTATTCCTTGGAAGAATTGGATAAACATTTCAGGATTCATTGCCCCATTAGAGGAGATCATGTCTGCCAAATTTCAGAATGATAGCCACAGGGGGTTTTGTGCAAGGGTAGCCTTGACATTTTGAGGTCTCCAAAAGAGGACATACTTATCTCCCTATGTCCCTTGTGGACCATTGTTCTGAAAATTACAGACAGCCTAGAGGTGTCCCTAAGTAAGAAACCAGCAAAGTTTCAGAAGCTTAGGTGCTGCAGTACATGTAGAAGGGGAGTTCTCCAATTTGGGGGAGGGAGTGATTTGCTTTCACTTCACCTCCTCCCCAATAATTTTTAGGTAAATTCATATGGGAATGCACAGGCCATTAGAGATGTCCCCCAGGCAAGAAACCTGTGCAGTTCCTGAAGGATATACATGTATGCAAATTTAGAATTACTAGAATTTATTTACATTTCACCAATGTTAGCAGCAGGGGAACATGGGCAGGAAGGTGCTATTGCACTCATGTCCTGCTTGTGGGTTTCCCACATGCATCTGGCCACTGTGTGAACAGAATGCTGGACTAGATGGACCTTGGTCTTATGCAGCATGGCTCTTCTTGTGCTGTAAAACATAGAGTGCCTTTGAACATATGCAGAATGCTTTTCTTTCACCACTGAGCACTTACATTCTCCCCTGATCAATTCTATTCCCCTCCATGCAACCATCCCTCCTCATCCTACCATCCTCCAGCAACTCTTTCTTCCCTTCCTTCTCTCTCTTCAAAATTTCATTGCAAGTAAGCTCCAAGAGTGGGCATGTAACTAAGAGCAGAAAAGTAGGGGGAGAGAGAAAAAACAATGAGCAGACTGTGGAAGGAAAGGTGGCACTCTGCCCTCTGGTTTAAAAGGCTGGTGCATTCACACTAGATCCCCTATTGGTCTGCCAAGGGAGTGAGTCCTAAGGCCTCCTAGTAACAGCAAGGCTACTGAGCGCAGAGGGGAGAAGCAGGCTTATATTAAGTACAGCTGTGCACTGCTTCAGGTCCAGAACCGAAGCAGGGTAATTTGGACTAAATCTGTCTGGATCCAAAGCAGGTTCAGATCAGTTCGAAGTGGGTCGGATCGGTCCAAATTGCTTCAGATCGCTTCAGACGATTCTGAAGCCCAGACAGCTTGTCTGGGAAATGTAATAATTTCCTTACGATTAGGAGGGGGAGAGGAGGAGTTGAGAGGGTGGAACTGAGCCTTGGCAAGTGACATCTAGCTGCCAATAGGGCTGAACTTTTAACCTAGCAGTCTCCCATCACAGTGGGGTGATTGAAAGTAGGGTGCAATCACTTCTCTGTAAGGAAAGGCTTCGATGTTTGGGCTCTTTAATTTAGAAGAGAGGCGAATAAGGGGGGAGGTTTATAAAATTATATGGAATAGTGAAAGTGCAGCAATGCAATAAATAAGCTGAGTTCAGTGTGACTTTTTCCCAGGTAATGTGTATCATAGCCAAAGAGATGTTCAACTTTTTTCTTCCTTTAATGAGGAGCATCAGGTCATCCAGTGAAGCTGAATAGTGGCAGATTCAGGACAAAAGGAAAGTACTATTTGCACTTCCAAAAAACATACACCAGAGATTAGGGATAGTGATCTCGTAATGGTCACCTTAAACACCTTCTGATTAAGATCTCTGATCCTCTGTGTGGCTTGACAGTTTTTACTTTTTTGTTTTAGTCTTTGAGAAAAGGAAACTTTATGTATGGCTAGCACAAAAGCCACTGGACCTTACTGTTCGAAATTTGGTAGGTTCAGTCAGCTCCATAGGGGCTGCCAGGTCCCCAAATTCCATGCACTTACGTGGAAGCACACACAAAAATTATAGCTCTTTGCTTTGACAGATTTTCTTGAAAAAAGCAAATTTTACCTGTGGCTAGCACAAAAGCCACTGGACCTAACTGCCTGAAATTTGGCAGGTTTGGTCAGCTCCATGGGCACTACTAAGTCTTCACATTTCATGTATGTATCATACAAACTAAAAAGGTTATAGCTGTTTCTGTTTTCCAGTGCAAGTCAATGGGAAAGTGTAAAAAATGGCAATTAGGACAGCTCAAAAGATCCGGGGCACAGCTCAGAAGATCTGGGAGGCCATGCCCAGGTGAGCCTGCGTATAACAATGCCCCTGTATTTCAGTGATACGAATTTTGGAAATTTTCTTGTGGAACCTTTACAAGGATATTTCAGGCTATAGCCACTGGAGGGAGCCAAATTTATTCTTAATAAGGTCTACTGTGCTCTGTATTGATAAAAGGCTACATAAACGTTTCTTGATCAGACATTTAAGAAATTTAGGCACCTCATAAAGGAAGGTTGATTTCCCTAGTGATTAAGGGATGAAAAGGGTGTTATGGTCAGTAAAGCTGCTTCATCTTCTGAAAAACTACGTTGTTTTGGTGAAATAACGGCTGTGTGAAGTTGTTTTCCCACCACTGCTATGAGAGCCACTTAACATGCTTATAACAAATATTTAAAATGTATGTTAAGGTCAAAAAGTCCAAATCTGGAACTGGAAATTAAGTTCTCTACATATTTCACTGACCTAAAATTTGTATGTACTACAGAAGTTTCAAGGGATGATTTGTGCGATGCTGGAATAAAGCTCATAAAGTCAGAATCAGTGCTGCTCTAAAAATGTCCTTCAAAACTAGTGGTCTAGTGGACCTTGAAATCAATCTGTCATTATATTTAACAGATTTACTGAATGCACTATGGTATTAGCTGTGTAACAATATAGCCCCATGTAATTTATCAATTGAAAATTAGAAGGGAAGTGTGTTGTTCTTATTCATGATGAAAGGGGGCTGCTGTGTGCTTTACAATTACTGGCTCCGAAGTCCATTCTGGACTATCAGAGAGCAGTGTAAATCAAATCCCTCTGACATCTCTAACCCAGTAGAAAAAGTACCCATTGACAGGAAGATTGCCTACAAATGATTCTCAATTGCACAAACTTTTGAGATATGGGCAAATGCCTTTACTAGACTATTTCTCCCTTTCTCCATGGCTTTTAAAGCCTCTGGATCTTTCTTAGAATCATGGGCATCTTAGCTTTCATTTAAAAACAAGTTTCTATCCCTCATGAATACGATGTGAAAATGTGATGGCCAAATGTGTGACAATATGGAAACGAGAAGTTAAATGGAAAGAAATCCAAAATTATTGTTTGTCAGAGTTTGTAGTTTTGGAGGGGCTGAAAAAAACTACCTTAAAAAAAGAAAAAAAAATAGAGCACATCTACAAGGTGTAGTTTGGTACTGATAGTAGAAATACAAGTTTGTGTTCCAATTCATTCCCAAAGTGCCCTAAACCTGCAAGTTTATTATAGCACTTTTGAGTCATAATGGGTTTTCAGCACTGATTGTTGGTGCCTATTCCATCACTGAGAGCAGCTGTTACAGAAACAGCAGTCTTGCACAATCAAAAGGCAAGTCCTTGCATTAACGTACAGGTGATAATGAGATTTTGGAAATGAATTCACTCTTTACCTGTATACTGAACGAAGCAACTGCATTGTCTTTTCCTGGTTAACTCCCCAGTGGATTTTTCTAGTGTGGCAGCTCCTTTGATCTTATTGATGTGAAGAGGAAAGCATTTCCTTTACTGAATTTAATTATATATCAGGGTAAGCTATCAGATCCCCTTCATGGATCACTGCCTTGTTGTGGCGAAGGGGCTTGCGTAACTCAGTGAAGCCATAAGCTATGCCATGCAGGGCCACCCAAGACGGACAGGTCATAGCGGAGAGTTCTGACAAAATGTGGTCCACTGGAGAAGGAAATGGCAACCCACTCCAGTATTCCTGCCAAGAAAACCCCATGGAATGTATCACAAGGCTAAAAGAGATGACGCCGGAAGATGAGCCCCTCAGGTTGGAAGGTGTCCAATATACTACTGGGGAAGAGCAGAGGGAATTTCCAAGTAGCGCCAGAAAGAGTGAAGCGGCTGGGCCAAAGCCGAAAGGACACTCAGCTGTGGATGTGTCTGGTGGTGAAAAGAAAGTCCGATGCTGTAAAGAACAATATGGTTTAGGAACCTGGAATGTAAGGTCAATGAATCAAGGTAAGCTGGAGGTGGTCAAACATGAGATGGCAAGACTGAACATCGACATCTTGGGAATCAGCGAACTAAAATGGACAGGCATGGGCGAATTTAATTCAGGTGACCATTATATCTACTACTGTGGGCAAGAATCCCCTAGAAGAAATGGAGTAGCACTCATAGTCAATAAAAGGGTGGGAAAAGCAGTACTGGGGTACAATTTCAAAAATGATAGAATGATCTCAGTACGAATCCAAGGCAAACCATTCGACATCACAGTAATTCAAGTCTATGCCCCAACCACTGAGGCTGAAGAAGCTGAGGTTGATCGGTTCTATGAAGACCTACAACACCTTCTAGAACTAACACCAAAAAAAGATGTCCTTTTCATCATAGAGGATTGGAATGCTAAAGCAGGAAGTCAAGAAATCACCGGGATAACAGGCAAGTATGGCCTTGGTGTACAAAATGAAGCAGGACAAAGGCTAATAGAGTTTTGCCAAGAGAACACGCTGATCGTAGCAAACACTCTTTTCCAACAGCCCAAGAGACGACTCTACACATGGACATCACCAGATGGTCAATATCGAAATCAGATTGATTATGTCCTTTGCAGCCAAAGATGGAGAAGCTCTATACAATCAGTCAAAACAAGACCTGGAGCTGACTGTGGCTCAGATCATGAGCTTCTTGTTGCAAAATTTCGGCTTAAATTGAAGAACGTAGGGAAAACCACTAAACCATTCAGATATGACCTAAATCATATTCCTTATGAATATACAGTGGAGGTGAGGAATAGATTTCAGGGATTAGACCTGATAGACAGAGTGCCTGAGGAACTATGGACGGAGGTCTGTAACATTGTTCAGGAGGCAGCAACTCAATCCATCCCAAAGAAAAAGAAATGCAAGAAAGCCAAGTGGCTGTCTGAGGAGGCTTTACAAGTAGCTGAGGAAAGAAGGGAAGCGAAAAGCAAGGGAGAAAGGGGAAGATATATCCAATGAATGCAGAGTTCCAGAGAATAGCAAGGAGAGACAAGACGGCCTTCTTAAATGAACAATGCAAAGAAATCGAGGAAAACAACAGAATGGGAAAGACTAGAGATCTTTTCAAGAAAATCGGAGATCTCAAGGGAACATTTTGTGCAAAGACGGGCATGATAAAGGACAAAGAAGGCAGGGACCTAACAGAAGCAGATGAGATTAAGAAGAGATGGAAAGAATACACAGAAGAATTATGCAGGAAAGATCTTAATGTCCCTGATAGCCATGATAGTGCGGTCACTGAACTTCAGCTGGACATCCTAGAGAGTGAAGTCAAGTGGGCCTTAGGAAGCATTACTAACAACAAAGCTAGCGGAGATGACATTATTCCAGCTGAGCTATTTAAGATCCTAAAAAATGATGCTGTTAAAGTGCTGCACTCAATATGCCAGCAAATTTGGATCACTCAACAGTGGCCACAAGACTGGAAAAGGTCAGTTTACATTCCAATTCCAAAGAAGGGCAATGCCAAAGAGTGTTCAAACTACTGTACAATTGTGCTCATTTCACATGCCAGCAAGGTGATGCTCAAAATCCTACAAGCTAGGCTTCAGCAGTATGTGAACCAAGAACTACCGGCAGTACAAGCTGGGTTTCGAAGAGGCAGAGGAACTAGAGATCAAATCGCCAACATTCGCTGGATCATGGAGAAAGCAAGAGAATTCCAGAAAAACGTCTATTTCTGCTTCGTTGACTACGCTAAGGCCTTTGATTGTGTGGATCACAACAAACTGTGGCAAATTCTGAAAGAGATGGGAGTACCAGACCACCTTACCTGTCTCCTGAGAAACCTGTACGAGGGCCAAGAAGCAACAGTAAAAACCAGACATGGAACAACCGATTGGTTCAAAATTGGGCAAGGAGTACGACAAGGCTGCGTATTGTCGCCCTGCTTATTTAACTTATATGCAGAGTACATCATGAGAAATGCCAGGTTGGATGAATCACAGGTCGGAATTAAGATTGCTGGGAGAATTATCAATAACCTCAGATATGCAGACGATACCACCATAATGTCAGAAAGTGAAGATCTAAAGAGCCTCTTGTTGAGGGTGAAAGTGGAGAGTGCAAAAGCTGGTTTGAAACTCAACATTAAAAAAACGAAGATCATGGCATCTGGCCCCATCACTTCCTGGCATACAGAAGGGGAAGAAATAGAAGCAGTGACAGATTTTATTTTCTTGGGCTCCAACCTCATCGCAGACGGTGACTGTAGCCATGAAATTAAAAGATGCTTGCTCCTTGGGAGGAAAGCTATGGCAAACCTGGAAAGCATAGTAAGAAGCAGAGACATCACCTTGCCAGCAAAGGTCCGTCTAATCAAAGCTATGGTTTTCCCAGTAGTAATGTATGGCTGTGAGAGCTGGACTATAAAGAAGGCTGAGCGTCGAAGAATTGGTGCTTTCGAACTGTGATGCTGGAGAAGACTCTTACGAGTCCCCTGGACTGCAAGGAGGTCAAATCAGTCAATCCTAAAGGAAATCAACCCTGTCTGCTCGTTGGAAGGACAGATCCTGAAGCTGAAGCTCAAATATTTTGGCCACCTAATGCGAAGAGAAAACTCCCTGGAAAAGACCCTGATGCTGGGAAAGATTGAAGGCAAAAGGAGAAGGGGACGGCACAGGATGAGATGGCTAGATAGCATCACTGATGCAATGAATATGAACTTGAGCACACTCTGGGAGAGAGCGGAGGACAGGAAGGCCTGGTGTGCTATGGTCCATGGGGTCACGAAGAGTTGGACATGACTTAAAGGCTGAACAACAACATCAACAACAAGCTATCAGATGTGAGTTATACAGGTAGACCCTCTGGCCAAAATGTCTCATGTTGACTTGGAGGTATTTAGTAATTTTCTGGCAATGCACTAAAGTTATATTTAATGGTTCCTCAGAGTGCACAGTGTGTTCGGATAAGATAATATGAGATCACTGTCTGTTTCCAATAGCCGTTAAACAGGAAGTCATCTTCACTAAAAGCCTCGTGTGGCGCAGAGCAGTAGGTGGCAGTAGTGCAACCAAAACTCCCCCCACGACCTGAGTTCGATCCCAGCGGAAGCTGGGTCCCAGGTAGCCGGCTCAGGTTGACTCAGCCCTCCATCCTTCTGAGGTTGGTAAAATGAGTACCCAGCTTGCTGGGGGAAAGGTAGTCACAACTGGGGAAGGCAATGGCAAACCACCCCGCAATAGTTTGCCATGAAAACGCCAGCGAAAGCAGTGTCCTCTAGGAGTCAGCCATGACTCGGTGCTTGCACAGGAGGAACCTTTCCTTTCCTTTCATCTTCACTAATCAGTATTATCCAATGTTTGTTCAACTCATTTTTATTAATTAAATCAAATATTTTGGTTTTAACTTGTGGCAAATGTAGGATTTAATCACATACAGCAATGTTGATGGGACTATTCCAAAAGACATCTACAAGAACTAAAAAGGCAGTTACAGCCATGAGTAACTGAAAGGGGCTAACAGCTAAAGGGGTGTGTGTGTTTCTAAACATCTAGGAGAATTGGGGTACATTGTACCAAGGGTATTGAAAGGTGTCAGTTGTGTGCTGGAGGAAAACCAAAAGGCAGTTGCAGCTTGTTTGCATACGCTGATTGATTTAAATATATGGCATTTTAAAAACTACCTGTTTTCTATCATGGGGTACTTCCAGGCACTCTGTTCCTAACACTGCCAGTCAAAAGGCATTATGCAGCTATTCAGTCTTTTCCTCTTTAACTGATTTATGTGTGGAAAGAAAAAAGATGGAAGTAGTGGTGAGAAAACATGGGAGGGTTACAAATGGAAGACATTATCCCCTGCCCCACCCCATAACATTCCATGGATGAGGCAGTGCAATTTGTGATAAAAGCCTAGTCTGGAAGCATCCATGGAGGTTAGGGAAAGGGAGAAATGCTGGCTTAACAGATCACTGAGGGGGTGGGGGAGGACAAACAGCAAAGAGCAGTATCCAATGTGAGATGAGTGCAACGTTAATCATGTTGTAGGGGGTTTCTCGCGCAATGCCAAAAGCATTATCTGGTGCAGCAGGTATATCTCTTCAGTACACCTCATTAGCAACTGTAAATATAGAACAACAAAAATGTTGTTTTATACAAATCCAGAATTAAAAGGTGCAGTTGTGTAGGTGTCATATATGTGCTTGGGACTAGAGCCAAAGTGCTTCTATTTTTGTGCACTCCCTGCTATTTTGAAGAGCTATGATGAAGGCTGAATAATTGCAGCAGCAAGCTTAGAGAACATTTCAGGCAAAACAATGGCAACCTTTAAATGATCAAACGTTAACGATCTCAGATGTGGTTTGTTTGTCTTCCGTTCCGGTTTTCTACATCAGGGGTCAGCATTATCAGGCATCTTTGGAGGCCCACACATTATCAGGGCCCCCCAACAGTGTTAGTGTGAACCGGTGGGCTTCAAGGCAGACTACTTATTCCTGGAGATGCTACTAAGCTGACCCCAGTCAGACCACAAGCCACCCTTAGGCTGCTCTCTTGTCCCTGCAGTCTGCCCAGACATGGTGGCTTAGCAGGTTACAAGTCACAAGTGCATGTGACGACCCTATGGCAGGGATGAGGAGCATATGGCCCGTAGATGTTGTTGGACTGTCATTCCCATTAGGCCTCACCATTGGCTATGCTGGCTAGGACTGGTGGGAGCTGCAATCCAGCAACATCCCCACCCTGGCCTAATAAGTGGGCTCCACCATCAGACACTGATCATATGGAAAGTAGACCTAACTCGGCCTGCTTAGAAACCTGAAGGCTCTTACCTTTTTAGTAAGGAACTCCTAAAGGGCTTTGAAGCATTTTCTTGCAGCTTATCTTCTAGCTCTTAACTCTCCCAACTGCTGGGGAACCTAAGCCAGATGAAAGATAAAGGGTGGGTTGGGGCGAGGGAGGAAAAACACTTTAGTCCTCCTTCCCTGTGACTATGGGTGCTTCCAGATGGACAGCTCCTAGTGCAGGGTGGACAACTTGTGACCCTCCAGATGTTTTGGCCTACAAGTCCCATCAGTCCTCACCATTCCTGTGTCGGCCAAAACATCTGGAGGACCATGCGTCGCCCACCCCTGTACTAGTTCTATTAAAAGGCATTGTGGATCTGTTCCATCTTTCCTTCCTTAACAATTTTTTTTTGTGGTAGGAGGGAGGAAGCAGTGGGAAAACACAGGAGGGTTATACATGGAAGACGACAATATCTGAACCCCCTGTAAAATCCATGAATGGGGCAGGATGATTGCATAATAAAGGACTTGCCTGGAAGCGCCCCATGTCTTGGCTGTGGCTTTCTTTTCCCCAGGGATGCAGGAAAGATTGGCCACAGCCTAGTGGTCTGAATAGCTACAAGTCAGGCCTGAAGCCACTCCACGTTTCCTTGGCTGTAGAGAGGGAGCCTTCAGGGTTCTGAAGAGCCAACTTACTTTCCACCTAATAAACATAACGTGTAGCCCACTGCTATAGCACAGGATAGCCTTCTCCAACTTGGTGCCCTCCAGATGTTTTGGCCTACAACTCCCATCAGTCCCAGCTAGCATGGCCAAAGGCCTGGCATGATGGGAGTTGTAGTCCCAAATATCTAGAGGGCCCCAGATTGGAGAAGGCTGGCACAGAGAGGATAGGAAGGTCAAGAGAATTCCTTGTGCATCTGTGCTCCAGCAAAGCTGACTATTATACCACTTCAAGATTTTGGTTTTGAAGTTGTGTTGATCGTCATCTGTGAAAATGCAAGGAGAACAAGCTGAAGGGGTGGAGAAATCTATAAAGCCAGTGGAATTGCCCCTAAGCCTTTTGCAGCTAAAGCTGAGCTAAGGCCTTGAGATACTGGATAGCTAGATAAGCAGGAAAGATTGTATATTTCTGTTACCATTTGATTTGTCTCAATAGCAAAGTTAAGTTGGATGTTTCAGGGTCATTAGGATTTATGCTCAAATGTCTTTGGCCACAATTCAAAACAAGCATATGATTGGGATGGGGAGGGGGGATGCTAATGCTCAAGGGAAAGATATTCAGAGGGAGAGAGAGAGTGATCTAGGCACTTCTCTGGATCAATGGAATGTGAGCATAAATGCAGAGAAATCTAAATGTGAATAAGAAGTACATGGTACAGTTTCCAGAGGTTATTTCAATGAGCAGGGAGTGGGGGAGAGTGCTCATTTGAATATTGTTGTGGGTCAAAATGCCAGTGCATGTTAAAAACTAGCACAACAGGAGAAAGAGTAAGTAGCAGCACAGTCCTGTGCCTGTCTACTCAATTCAGCAGGACTTACTCCCAGAAAGTGTGCATAGGATTGCAGCCTTGGAGCTTTCTCTCTTAGATATATTAGCTTTCTTCATACACTGTCATTCAAGCAAGCAATCCTTCACCTGTATTCTAAAATGGTACAGTCCTAGGAGAATTGCTGCATATGCTTCTTCTGAAAACACGGATCAGCTGTTATTTGTTTCACTGTTGTACAGACCGTCTCAGTTTACAATTAAATGTTGTGTAATAAAGGGACCCGGAAATTGCCTTGACTCAGGACCCCTAGACATCATTTCATCATCTAAGCAGGTGGAAAGAAAATCAATCAATAGGAAATAGAAATCCCAAGGTGAGGACCATAATGTAATGGCTTAAAGTTATGAGACTTGCCATCTTTTCACTATAAATAGAGGAAGGATAAATCAGCCAAGCTTACAATGTGGGCCTGGGAAAAATTATCCACTGACCTAAAAATGCTTCCTACAGGATCTTAGTATCTACATTCCATAGAGCGTAAAAAAAGTAATCACTGAAAAGAACAAAAGTAGATCAAAGAGCACTATATGATGAAATTAAAAAATAGACAGTGCCAGCTGAGATAGAAGTAAAAAACAGTAGGAAATATAACTCAAACACATGATGTTATTATTGTATATGTGTTTCAGGGAAACCATTTTGAAGCAACCCAGCAATCACTTGAGCTGGTGACTGATGCCTTAACAAGCAACTACTTTCCTAACAGAAGGGAAGTGCTTGGAAAAGTTCCCTAAGGGTGCAATCCTATGTATGTTTAGACAGAAAAAGTCCCTCAACTCCCAGCATTCCCCAGCTAGCTGTGGCTTTTCTGTCTAAACATGCATAGGATTGTGCCTTAAGACAATATTTTTCTTAGTTCAGCAGTTTGTGATTAAAGATTGTCAAGTGGTGCATTTCTAACTGTTTGGCAGTATCCAGTGTGCTAAGGAAGACATCCATCCACATGTGTGTCCCCCCCCCCCGTTGTACAGGTAAATTAAAAACATAAAATAACAAAATGGTAAATGAAGAAACACACACATAATAAAACCAAACTAAAACTGGCAGCAAAGGGTAAAGACAATGTAGCATGTAAAACCACAGTAAAACCAGCAGCAAAATAAAACAGATCTTAAAGTGCTTGGGAAAATAAAATGTCTTCACCTAATGCCAAAAAGATCATAACATAGGCACCAGACTCTGGAGAGGGTATCCCAGAGATGGGGTGACACCACTGAAAAGACCCTCTCTCTTGTAGCCACCCACTTTACTTTTCTGCACACAGTAGTTTTGGCAGGACCTCCAAGAGTCGGCTTGATTTCTCCCTTCAGCCTTCTCTACATCCATCTAGTGTTATCTTTTGCTGTTGGACACAGAAGTTGGAAGAAACATTTGCACGTGTTGGAAGAAGCTCTTTTAAAAGGCTCCAGATGTAATGTGGTTCCTAGAATGGTCCCATAACTATCAGAGCAGCCATGTTTTCAGGGGAGATGGAGGTTGCTGTTATAGTTCTTGGCCACTGTTGCCCTGCATCACCTCTTCCAAGCTCTACAACATGACAGATGGGTCCAGCAGCAATTGCCACTTCCAGGACCTGGCTCCATTCTTCACCTAGGTGACCTCATCTGCTGAATGAATGCTTACTATTGGACAATACTATTGCAATCTACTTCTGACTCAAAGGAGCACCATCCAGTATCCTTTGTTTCACTGCAGGTGCAACAGGATTGGAAGAGAATATGCAAATGAAAGGAGGTTTATGCAAGGAATCCATATTTGCATAACTTCTATTTATCTGCATAATGCCATTCCGTTGACACAGAATGTGGGTTTTCTTGTCACAAGATTTGTTTTGTGCTGTTGCTTTTTTAGACGAGTCAATTGGAGGTGCTATTTATCAGGAGTTACTCCTACTACTGTGTAAAATCAAGTTGGCTGGGGATAGTTCCATCAAATCTGGATGATGCACAAGGCTAAGAAGCCTTCTGCAAATGAATCAGACTTCTTATTTTTGACAAATGAAACAGGCAAGGTTTGGAACAGAACAGCTTGACACTTATATGTCACGCCAGCACTCCAGATGGAAAATGGTTTGATGGCAGCAGAGCTTGTTTTTATGCCTTGGTTTGGTGTGTTATATTTCCCTTTGGAAAGTGCTTTTATTGTTCTAGTGGGGGGTAGGGTGAGAGTAGCTCCCACTATTTAAAAAACAAACTGGATAATAATAGCTAGGAAAACCTCAAGTCATCAGGATGGGTGAAGGGGGCTGATATTGATGTCAAGGGGACACACACCCCACCCTGCCACACCACACCACACGCACATCACAAATACTGGCCCAAGTCATTGAATGTATAAGAGAAGGCCCCAAGAAAAGGAGAGCGGAGGAGGCTGGCTGTGTTGGATTCAAGCAGAAGTTGTACTGTTCTCCCCCCCCCCCATGTCTTTTTACTGGACAGCAGAACACTTACTACTACTACTACTACTACTACTATTTTTAACCCACCTTTCAGGGTGCACTACCCTTACAAGGTAGCTTACAAGACTACAAAAACATGAACATACCATTGCAATTAATCACACACACACCAGTAGCAGCAAATAATTTTTAATCATCAAATGTGGACACATGAGTCTTCAGGGCCCTTGAAAAAGTTTCTTACAAATTAAGTGAAACTAAAGCATTTAAGCTAAATATAGTTGAGTGAAAAAGTATTCCCCTCCCCATGCTTTTCTGATAATGGATGTAACAAAAACAAAGTCTTGTAGCACCTTAAAGACTATTAGATTTACTGTAGTAGAAGGTTTTTGTTTTTGTTTTAAACTAGTCTACTTCACCAGCTGTGAGCTAATCCTGAAAAGGTAATCAACGTCAGCTCCCCGTTTAAAACTTCATAGCGTCAATCATCAGCAAGAGGTCAACCGGATGTTTGAGCCACCCTTGGATTGCAAAATGGGGGACGACAAAGCAGTACAGGAGATATTCCTGAGGAATGAACTGTAAGAATATAAGAAGAGCCCTTTTGGATTGGACCAAAGGTCCATCTAATTCAGCATTGTGATTCCAACACTGACCAGTCAAATACTTCTGAGAAACTTCGGCTGTAATCCTAAGCACAGTGTTCTGGGAGTAAGTCCCATTGAACGCACTGTGGCTTACTTCAGAGTAGGCATGTATAGCAATGAACTCATGTAGCAGTTGTTGCTGACAGCATAAACGTTCTGGTCATGTAATGTGAAAGAAACAACCTTTATCCCATTTCAAGCCACAGGACATAGAATTGTACCTCTTGATGAATTGTAACTTCTCAGTTTCACATTGTAATCTCCTTTTGAAGTTTGTTTGCTCAAGAAAGGCCACTTTAATTTCAGTGACAGAGACCTTGTTCGCACAACACGATAGCTCACCCTGGCTTAATTTAGCTGTGGCAGGTGTTGAGTTGTTCCAGGTTCCTGCGGGTCATGTCACGTCATGCAAACCTGGCGTTGTGGGTTGTTTGAAGGAGCAGACAACCCTCAAATAAACCTAAAACAAGCTATGGGTTATTTAAAGGTTGTTTAGCCCCTCAACGAATCCACAATGCCAGGTTCACATGATGCAGCAAACTATGAGCATGCCACCTGCATATTCAAAATGACAGCTGGCATGCTCTGCTAAGCCCTGCTAGGAAATTATTATTTTATTTTTATTTATTGCATTTATACCCCGCCTTTCTCCCTCTCGCAAGGAACTCAAGGCGGCTTACATTATCCTCCTCCTCACCGTTGTATCCTCACAACAACAACCCTGTGAGGTAGGTTGGGCTGAGAGTCTGTGACTGGCCCAAAGTCACCCAGTGAGCTTCCATGGCCAAGTGGGGACTAGAACCCGGATCTCCCGGCTCCCAGTCTGTCACTCTCACCACTACACTACACTGGCTCCCATTAACCCAGAGTGGCTTAGCTATAACAGAGGCTATGTTCTTCCACAGGTTTTTGAATGTGATATTTCTTTTCTTTTTTAATGTTTTATTAAAAGTAAACATATGTTACAGTAATAACAAAACATCACAAAAACAACAGTAAAATTCGTTCAGCCGGATTTGGGAACTGGTATTTCAGTATTGTCTTTGATATATTAAAAGGGATTTATCTAGAACTTCTTTAGATGATCTGGAGGTCTGTATGGAGGGTCTATTTTGTTTGCAAAGGTAATGAAGTTGTACCAAATAGTTTTGAAGGTGTCAGTCTCATTTATTCCTCTTGTTGCTCTAGATCCACATGTTAACTTATGTGCTAGTGCAATCTTCCATATTCTGTTGATCCAACCACTTATTGTTAGGTTTTCCAGGTATTTCCATTTTGTAGCTATTTCCATCTTTGTGGCAACAAGCAAAATGCTAATTAAGTCTTTATGCAGCAGGGATAAATGGGATATTTCTGATATCAGATGTATGCCCATTTATTCTTTTGTGTAGAAACTGTCGTAAGTAGAATGCAGAAGGGCAACGCTGGCAGATGATGGCATATATCACATTGGATAATGAGCCAGTGAATGAACCCCTAATGTTGTGGGTGACATAGTATTAGGTTCTGTAATAGTGTTGGCATAGTCAAGGGTGGGGAACCTTTTTCAGCCCAAGGGCTGGATTCCATTTTGGAGAAGCTCTTGGGGGCTGTGTTCCAGTGGTGGACAGGACCACAGGCAAAAGTGGGCAGTGCTGAAAAGGTCTGAGCATATAACATCAATTCTGGCCCACTTGCACTGGCTGCCTGTATGTTTCAAGCCCAATTCAAGGTGCTGGTTTTGACTTACAAAGCTTTATACAGCTCAGGACCACAATACCTGATGGAACGCCTCTCCTGGTATGAACCTATCAGTGAATTACAATAATCACCTAAGGTGCTCTTCCAGATGCCTCTTCAGAGGATGGCAACAGGGGAGAGGGCCTTCTTGGTGGTGGCCCCCCCAATTGTGGAATGTTCTTCCCAGTGGCATCTGGCTGGTGCCAACATTATCATTTTTTTCTGTGCCAGATTAAGACTTCACTCCCAGGCATTTGAGAACATATGATAAGGTTTTTAATGGGTCCTGAGATTTTTATTGTTGATTGTGTAAATTTAAATATATATATATATATATAGAGAGAGAGAGAGAGAGAGAGAGAGAGTTTTTATCTTTGTAAACCATCCAGACAGCTTTAGCTATTGGGTAGTATAGAAATTAAAAAAATGAATGAACTGAAATTAAATTTTATAGTATGCATCAAGTGTTATCTTGCAACCAGTGAAATGGGCTTTCATAGATGTTTATGCTACAATAAAGCGATTAGTCTTTAAGGTGCCATAAGACATAAACAAAAAAAGTGTTTGCTCCGACAGACTGTCATGGCTACGATTATGGTATTATAACATTTGCACTACTGTGATGAAGGGGAAGGGGTACGGAGACCGAATATCCACATATGGCTTATGTATTTATTAAAATATTTTACTCTTCCTTTCCTCCCATACATGGACTCTCAGGGTGGCTAACCATCAGTCAGTCATAAAAGGGGCATTTGTCATCTCATCACAAATAAAACACCAGTCATCAAAACTCAGCATGAACAGGAGCTGAACTGACATCTCTGGAGGATGGGAGACCCAAGTGTGTATTTCCAAGCTGTCACCCGCGGGCCTATGTGATGAATTCATCTGTTGAGTCAACCTGGATGTCAATCACTGATCAAGCTGTGGCCCTGCCTAGTCATGAACCTGTCCCCTATTCCACTCCAGTCACAGATCTACGTCCCTGTACAATGCTTTCTATTTTCAGTCCAGAGAGGGAGAAACCTTAACAAATAATACTGCTCATTAGTAGCACATCTTGCCTCATCCACAAGTATTATTTACCTACGTAGACTGTATTCATTTTATCGTGTCATGTATTGTAAGCTTTTTAAAAGTTAAGTGTAGGTGGTCATCTAAGCTTCACATATTTCTCTTTAGTTATTTTTAATCACATTAAAATCACCACCACCTTATACATGTTTTCCTTTTCCTACAAGGAAGTGTTAACTAGAAGTGTCTGCCTGGGTCATTTCATAGATAAGCCACAAAATCTCAGTTATGCTTGCCTTTGTTAAAAGTCCCATGATACTCTTTCATGTCAATTATGCAACCCCTTACAGTGGGACATGATTAAGTACAAGTGAAGCACGCCAGGTCCCAAATAAATGAAGTAGATTTATAAACCAGACAGGCAGAATGATGAGATTACATTTCTAATTGTCATGTAATTACATTTTTACATGTATCTGCCTCCCACATATCTTCCAGAAAGAACCTTTTTATTATGGGAGCTTTTTAAAAAAAATTGAAATGCGTCTAATTTTTATATTGATTAAATTATTGGGGAGGGATCCAGGCTCAGTGGTAAAGCACATGCTTTGCATGCAGAAAGTCCAAGGTTCAATCCCTGTTATATCCAGTTAAAACAATCCAGTAACAGGCGATGTAACCTTTGCTTGAGTCCTAAAGAATTGCTGCCCATCAGAGTAAACAATGGTGGGTTAGATGGACAAACCTTGTATAAAGCAGCTTCCCCTGTTCCTAAATATATGACTTGGAACATAATATATACACACACACACGTATGTAATGTTGCTTTTGGGTAACCTGGGAGAAAAAGATGCCTAATACCAATAATCACTATAACTGCAATAGTAGTCAATATAATTTTCTCGGGGTGAACTTTTGTTCTTGGGCAGATTAAAAATATGTGATAAATAATTTTAAGGGGTTTCAAGCAGAAAATAATTGTTTGACACTAGACTGTATTGGGAATGGGGTAATCTAACCCTTGGAGGATGTTTTTCTTTTTTGTATAAATATTTTAACCTTCTGGAAACCATTAGACAGCAGTGTGAGGAAGAAAGCTTTGCAGTTTGGATTCCCCCACCCTTAAAATGTACAAATAAGCAAGGAAACAATCTTTAAAGAAAAGCAAACACTAAGCAGGCAAAGTCGCAAGACTATGTGGGCTACCCCTGAAGAGTGTCTGGAAACTTCCATGGGTGCAAAAAAAAAATAATAATGCAGCAGCAAGGCTGCTAACTGGTGTACAATATCAGGACCATATTACGCTTGTCTTGTAAGACCTGCAGTGCTTGCCAATTGCTCTCCAAGATCAACTCAAGATGTTGGTTTATGGTCACTAAACAGCATTTCCCCATCTGCAGCCAGAGATGGAGCTCTGATTACAAAGGAGATCCGATCTGTGGATCTCCCCCCCCCCCCCCGCTGCTGTGCAAAGCTCCATGGTAGCTTCCTCTCCTGAGGTCAGTGTCACAAACTCCAAAGTGGATAGACAGAGGGAAGGCCAGTGGAGAGGAAGGGGAGAAGTTGTGGATCGGCTGCATCCAGAAGCCTCTTGGATCCCAACTCCATCCCCAGCCAGGAAGATGAGTTAGATGGACTCAGAGGCCAGTCTATCTCAAAATACCTTATTGGAGGAACGGGAGGCAAAAATGCTTCTGTTGTTCCTCCTGGCTCTTGCCAGCAGAGTTTTGGATGGATGGAGGGCTCTGAAATTGGAGCCCCTCTGTCTTATGAGTCAATCCTGTAGGATTGTGCTCTAAACAGCTTAGCAACTGGCTATCTAAGGGACCCCGTTTCGTTTATGAACCTGTCCGGTTATTAAGAACTGCAGGAGAGCCCTTGTTTGTCTCTAATGGACACCATTACCCGCACAGGTCCATTCATTAGGCATGTGTGAAAGGGCTTTCCCATGTGTGGTTCCCAAACTATGGAATGCGCTCCTTCAAGAACTATGATTACACCCCCCCCCACACACACACACTCTAAAAAAAAACTCTTTAAAATTAAGGCCTTGGAGGGGGAATTTTAAAAAGGCTTCAGAAGGGGGAATCTCCAGCAACATTTGGTCCCTCAAGATGCTGGTTAGAGGCCATAAGATTGCCCTCTAAGGCTGCAATCCTATGCATATTTAGGCAGAGAGAAGCCCTACAACTCCCAACATTCCCCAGCCAGCCATGCTGGCTGGGGAATCCAGGGAGTTATAGAACATTTTTTGTCTCAACATACATATGATTGCACCCTAAATATTTTACTGTTTTTAATTTTGTATAATTATTGTTTTGTTTTAAATTGTTGTGCACCAACTTGGTGGCTTTTTAGAAAATACGGCAATATAAAAATGTTAGTAATAATTAATATTGAAGTGCATATGGAGTGGATTAATATTAATATTCAAGGGATACATGCTAGACAAAAAAGTCCTACCTGTCTAGGAAGTCACAGGTGGGCAGGGAAAAAAAGGAACATACTGAAAGGGATAGGTTGATGCTTGAACTTTGCTGGATATCGAAAGTTATCATGTAATGGGAAAATATATTAACTTTAAATCAGGCGTGATTTAAAGTAAATCAGGCGTGGGCAAGTTCAGGAGGTCTGGGGGCCATTTTGCCCCCCGCTGCCCAGACCTCCCCCCAGGCTCCACCCCTGCTGCTGCCACCACCTGGGCCCTGCAGAATTCAGTGGCAGCGGCCGCAGTTTTTTTGGGGGGGGGGATTTGTTGCCTATTTTTTGGCAGAAAACCACTACATTACACTACAGTGGCCTAATTTAGCTTGAAAACCAGAACCTAATCAGCAGGTTTTTTGCTGCTGATGCAAATTTCAGTAGTAGCGGGGGCTGCACCAGAGGGTGATGGAGGCCACATGCAGCCGTAGACTGTAGGCTGCTCACTCCTGGTTTAAATTAAAAATATACATTCATTTTTTTTACTTGCCCCCACCCTCCATGCTGCCAGATCCCCTCTTCTAGTTTCCTCAATGTACCTACTTCAGTTTGGGCACTGACAGACTGCTGTACTTGGCAAGTCTACCTGTACACACAGGTGGTCTGCCCATCGTCAGCTACCAGTCTGTTGATCTTCAGCACACGCTACAGTGAATTGCGGCAAATTACAGTGAATTGCAGCAGCCTTAAAACAGCAGGCCTCCACCCTATCTTCTACTTTCCAACCCATGATGTGCTTCTGATTTGTTATGTTTGTATATGCATGTTATGCAAGTATACCACCACATCGGTATTCCTTTGCATGCCCTTATTCTGGACTAGTAGCTTGCATTTTTAAAGCCCATTCCAGTTCAGTTTCAATAGAGACTTCCAAAGTAATGGTTCAGGCTCTGTTCCAATTTTTTGGGGAAATTATTTGTTATATTTATATCCCTGCCTTTCCTCCAAGGCAGCATACATGGTCTTCCTCCTCATCTCCATTTCATCCTCACAACAACCCTGTGAGGTAGGCTAGGCTTAGAGTCAGTGACTGGCCCAAAGTCACCCAGTGAGCTTCATGGCTTAATAAGGACTAGAACTGAGGCCTCCCCAGTCCCAGTCCAACCAGTACATCACAGTGGCTCTCGATTCAATACAATTTTCTGTCCAATTTGGATTTAGTTCACTGTTTTGTTCATGTGAATACAGCCTGTGAGTCACACTATAGCCTCTGAACTTCTGCCTTGCTGCTGATTTTCTGCAGAGAGTTCCTTGAAGAACAGAGAAGCTCATGCATGTAAGCAGCTTTCTCTACAGTTATTGGTCTCTGACATAGAGAAATACACCAACAGTGTCTCCATTCAGTGTCACTTTATGAAAGTCAACAATGGTACGGTGAGTAGGCTTTGTTTTACAAGGGTTCACAGACTGACAATTATTATAGAAGCATCCCACAAATGCCTTTGTGACATTTAATTCCCACATTTATTTGGGTCAGTTCTTAATCACCAGAGGTGTTTGACGTTTGCTTTTAAAGACCCATAAGGTGACACCTAATCCCTCTTTTATTGAGTGTCCTTTTGAATTAACCTGTTCTGTGAAAATCCTTTTATTGACAGATTGATTTTAGACATTTATAAGCCACGTTACAAAATCTCAAGCGGTACACAAATCATAAAAAGTTATAAAACCCATACAAAGTGAAAGAATCTTAAAAATAAATACAGAAACTAGCCTGAGAACCGAAATCAACTGAGTGGTTAAAATTACCTAACTGCACCGCTGTTCAGGAAGCCCAGGCTTTCTTTGAAGCGGGAGCGAGAGGCTGTCGCTCTGTGCTAGAGAGCACATACGTTGCATGCAAAAGGTCCCAGGTTCGATCCCCCGCGTCTCCAGGTTGGACAGGAAACCCCTGAAACCCTGGAGAGCCGGGAGGTCAACGCTGGCACCCAGGCAGGCGGATAATAAAAGTGCAGCGGTTTTTTTTGGAGTATGCAGCGTGCTTTCCCGTTAGGCCTGGGCGCTCCGCGCGCCCGCAGCTCCCTTTGCTCGGAGTCAAGCTTTTCGATCCCTCTCTAGCCGGGTGCCGTTTGGGATCGTCTGACTGTGAGATGTCCAGGATCGCGCCTGGGCGAGGGGGCCTTCTCTGCATGCCTGCGCCTCGCTGCCGAGCTAGTTCCGGTCCCCGCCGCGAATTCCCAAAAGGCCAGCGGGAGCCCCGCCGCTTCTCATTTCCAAAAGCAAGACGCTGCTGCCCTGCAGAGGCAGCTGGCCGCAGATCGGCCCAAGCGCGCCGCCCGCCATTCGAGCTGCTCTGCCCGGGCGCGATTCCGCCTCCCGGCCGGCCTCGTTTCCTTCCAGGGCAGCAGAAGGAAGGCGCTGCTGCAGCGGCGGCTCTTCTCTTCCTTGCCTCGGCGGCCGTGGCTTCCCCTGGGCCCGCCAGAATCCCGCCTTCCCTCCCGCGCCGCTGGAGAGCGCGGCTCTGCCCGCCCGGGCGTCCCCCGACGGGAGGAGCGAGGCAAGCGAGAGGCGCGCCGGCGAAGGAAGGCGCTGCTGCTCGCCTCGCTCGCCCGGCAGCCGGAGAGGCACCGACGTTCCCACCCACTTGAACCGGAACCGTTCTTGCAAAAAGCAGCCTCGGGGCTGCTGCGCGCGAGGGACGAGGCTGCGGTGTTGCCGCCACCGCCGCTCCTCCCCCCTCCCCCCTCCCCCCTCCCCCCCTCGTCGCGCAGGCTCGGCGGCTGGAGGAGGAAGCAGAATCGGAGGAAGGGAGCGGAGCCGGCCCCAGCCAGCGGTGGAGGGCGGCGGCGGCCATGGGGCTGCGGCTGCAGCAGCCGGCGTAGCCCGGCTCCGCGGCATTGCATGCCACTCGCCGGGGCAGGATGACCGAGCCGCGCGGCGGGGCAAGGCGGCTTGCATGAGCCTCTGGGCGGGGAAGCAGCCGGGGAGCGCGGCGGGCGGGAGCCGCCGCCGCCGCCGCCCTCTTCCCGTCCGCCAGCGGCGGTCGCCGTTCTCCTCGCTGCCGCTGCTTATGGCTTCGCGCCGCCGCTGGTGACTGCCGCCTCCGCCGCCTCCACCCACCCTTCCTTCCTTCCCTCCCTCCCTTCGTTTTCTCCCTCATCCCCCTCGCCTCTCGGCTGGCCGGCCGGCCCCGGCGGCAGCGAAGATGGGAAACACCGCCTCTTGCTGCGTGTCGTCCAGCCCCAAGCTGCGGAGGAATGCCCATTCGCGGCTGGAGTCCTACCGCCCCGACGCCGAGCTGAGCCGGGAGGACACGGGTTGCAACCTGCAGCACATCAGCGACAGGGAGAACATCGACGGTGAGGGGCGCGTCGGGAGAGGGCTTCTGCGGGGGGAGGAAGAGGGATCCTCTCCCTTCCTCCCCCGACGTGGGCATCGAAGGGAAAGCTTCCCCGCCCGCAAGGGAGGCAAAAAGGGCTTCGTCGCCACTGGGCCCCTCGAGTTGTCGCCTTGCCGTGGAAACGAGGCAACAACGGCCTTGGGGGCCCTGAAGGGTTAATAAGAGTGCCTCTGGGCATGTGCAGTGTCTGCCTTGGCCTGCGCGAGACAGGACGAGAAAGGCCGCCTCAGGTGGCAGATTCTGCAGTTCTATTAAAAGGCAGCAGATTAACCATGACAGAATCGGATCACATTTTGATGTTTGGGGGAAGCTTTTTCTCCTGCATAAGGCACTCCGAGGTCTCCTCGCTGCATTGGAGTAGCCTTGGGGGGGCTTGTCTAAAACATGTTTGGGTGTCCCAAAGCCATATGATAAATACCATGGCCCCTTAACTATAGCAACGGCTTCCATAGAGACAGACGTCGGAGGCCTTTCCCTTGTTTTGGATCTTGCCACCCTAGAAATATGCCATAGTCTGAAAAATCAAGGCCATCTCTTTCCTCGTGGATAACTGTTGAGTTTCCATGGGTCACTAGTGGGTTTTTGTGTGTGCTTCCTCAGAGCTGGAACCTTTGGATTTGAGCTGTGCACAAGCATAGGGCTGTGCCCAGAGACTTTCCGAGGCAAAATGGAGCAGGACCTACAATTTGCCTGGGGTTCAGCTCTATGGTATATTTTTTAGTCCAGTCCTGCTTCATGAAGAAAGCTGGAAAAAGCATTCTCCTCCCCCACTCATACACAAAACTGCTAAAGAGAACAAGCAAAGTACCTTCTTCCCCCATATACTAACAGAAATCCTCAGTCTCTGGGCAGGTGGCTGGGTGCTGGGGTAGTTAGATACCCTCAAGGAGAGGAGGCCACATCCTGTCTACCTTCTTCTTCCTCAGGTGTATCAAGTATCCACACATGTGTACACACACACACACACACACACACGTGCATTATCCACACCTGTACACTCAGACACACACACACACACACATGACTTTAGCAACACCGTAATTTATATTCTAGGTGGGAAGGATGTCACCCTCCCTCCACATTGGAGGCAGTTTTCAGTGTGTGTTTCTAAGGGATAGCGAAGAACAAGGACTGGAATAGCCCCTTTCTTCCTCCATCTTGGAAGTGAATCGATCTTTACTCATCTTGATGTGAACTCTTGCCATTCCATGTATCCCCCATCATGCCAGCACTGAAGCCATTATGTTGTGTTGCTCGTGGTTTTGGCAGATACACTTTGTAAGAGGCTTTCAGATGTTATCACTTCCATGTGGAACATCAACTTGGAAATTGCTTTTTGGAGCTGGTCCTGTTGGGCCTGGAAGGTTTTTTCTTCTCAGACTCCTGAGTGGAAGGCCTCTACCATTGTTTCCTGGCCTCAACCCCCTGCTTCCTAAACACACAAACAAAAACACCCTCATTTAATTTTTATAGCTAAGGTAATGTGTTCCCAGGCAACAAAATTTCACACGGTCTTGTCTTCTGTTTTATGTGGCACATTCTGTACCAAGAAAATCTGGTTTCTGCTCCTTTCCTTTTACAGGCCATGTATCTGTGCCTGTGAAAGTGTCTACATGTTATGAGCATATGTGGCACCCTGCAGTATACAGCTTCCCCTTTTCCCTTAGTACCTAAATGCAATGTTACTTAGTCCATAGCTTTGTTAATCTATCTGCTTAGTTTCAGAGACAAACTGTGGTTTGTTAGAGATGTGAATTGTTCCCATGTTATGTTGCACAGTAAAACCTAGTTTGTAATAAAATTTTGTGAACAAATTTAGACAGGCGTGGATGGGCATTGGACAGGTTTCTCTTGTGGCAATCTTAACTAAGGCCTTTGCCAGCACTGGTTGACAAAGCATTGGTATAATGGAGAGTGATTTTAAAACTTGGAGGGAAATCTGACTTGTCTGTTAAGTCAAGTGTGTGTTCTTCGCATTGGTTAACTGGAATCCAGTCAGTTTTTAAAATGTATTTGAGTGTTTGTATCTATATCTAGACAGAAACTGGTTGCTGTGCCCTTGTCATATGCCAGATTTTATTGTAACATTTTCTTTCCCCATGTGAGTATGGTTTGATTGGAAATACTGAGTGCATTTATTTTTCTAAACACTGGACGTTGCTAAAGTGTTAGGCATTTAACAGCAGAGTCCTATACATGTCTACTCAGGAGTTAAGTCCTAATGTGTTCAGTGGCATTTACTCCCAGATAAGGGTGCAAAGGATTGTAACCAAAGTCATTTTATAAATAATATCTGAATACCTTTTGGAATCTAAAAGTGGCCACAGATGAGTAGGTGACAAGCATGCCTAACAATTTGGTCAAGGAAAGTTGAAAGTTGAAATAATTGACCTTCGAGAGATTAAACCTTATTTTGTAACATCCTAATTGTCCCAGTTAGCAGTAAGTGCATCTTTGACACATTAATGGAAAAAATGTCTTGTCATCTTTCACACAAGTATACTCAAGTGCTGTGTAGTATTTAATTTGTACCTTTTTGAAGTGATAGTTCTGAAAATGTTTCTATCTTTTGTGTGTGTGTGTGTCCACAAAATAATCCACGCTTGACTTGGTTTGACCTCTTGCCAAAAGCCACAGAGCATTTAGGGTTCATATTGAATGAAAGCAGAGGTGTGGGCCTGGCCTCTCTACCCAGTTAATGAATTCTGCAAGTTTGTTTACATGTGGGATTATTAACCCCAGTAGATAAGCAAAGTAAAAAAAAAAGGGAAACAAATAGGTGAGAAGGAGAGTTGGTTTTTTATTTCACTTGAAATGGCACAGTAGCATAAAACATTTCTTGGTATAGGATAAGATCTTTTAAGTTCTCACTGGTAATTTTAAAAAAACTAGTCTGATATATTATTTCTCTGTCTCCGATACTGATAGATTTGTTTTAGGTGTAACACCTTGGGGATTGGTGTCTGTTAAGTAGACTGGAGGGAAATTAATCTTTGTCTCTCAAACAGGCATAGTGCTGCGTGTCTTTCATTCTTCAGTCAGAACTATTGGAGATTTCCTGGTTGGAAATGTAACGCGGATTACAGAATGTAATAAGACATTTCCTTTTCTTTATGCAATTGTTTGACAGGATATGATGCAAAAGGGTGAATATTTAATCCTACAATCCCTGCATCCCTTTAAGAGAAAATAGATTGCAGGTTTAAAGTTCCTATATATCCCTGTAAAAGGAGGAATTTGTGTGACTATGTCCCTTTACTGGAGTAATTCTTTATCAGTGGTGGTTGAAGTGAGAAATCACTGCTTGACCACAATATTCAAGTTCAAGTCAGTGGCAAATTTATGGCATTTTCCCCTTATATTTAAGAGATATTTCCCACCATGAAGACTTACTTGGTAAGTGTAACAACTGGTTTCGCTAGACAAATGCAAGTCCTCTCAGCCTTTTACTAACAACTCTTGAATAAATTCCACTAATTAGGGGGTTAATGGCGCAAAGAGCTGGCTGAAGAATTCTCTGATCTTTAAAATGCTCTTGCAGCATGATCCTATTGGCTGCAGTGCCAGCAAATAGTGTTTTAATATTAGGTGCAATGATTTCAATATTGCCATGATGTCATTATCTGTGATATTGCATTGACATCACAAGCTGATCTAGGATGTTGTAGCTATAGAGCAATTTTTGCATGTCGGGTTGGCTGGGAAGCAGTTACAGTATCATAATTTGAGCTCTGATATCTCCCTTCTCTCACGCTTGTAATGAAGCATTAATGCTACTAGATCACATCTTTCATTGCCAATTCCAGATCAGAAAACTGTATCCTATATAACTCTGCCGCAAATAAAACCTGTTCGACCCTCCTTTTTATGGCATGTTGATGGTGTGCTAGATTTTCTGTGCATGTCAGATGAACTCTTTACAGGGGATTGTTTTTCAAGGTGATTTATTTGCTAGACAGGGAAGTTTATTTTCTTTAACCTAGTATGTGGGAACCTTTTTCATCAAGGGCAGAATTGTACAAGAGCTTTTAGACATGCCAAACTGGATACAAAAAGGCGAGAGGTGCAATCCCCACTCACCTGGACGTAAACTCCAATGAATTCAGTGGGGCTTACTTCTGAGTAGACATTTATAAGATTGCACTGTAAATGTCTCAATGTAGCACATACAGTATTCTTGTGCAGTCTTTGTATGGCTTTCTTAAAGAATTTTTTAGTAAAAAAGAATGTTCAATTAAATTGCGTTGGAATATATTTTGTATATATGTGTGTTTAAAGCTCCACTGACGTCAGTGGAATAATACATGTGTCATTATGATCAGAGTGCATTGTCAATCAATCAAGGTTTTTGTAGTCCTTAGAAGTACTGATATAGCAGTATACACTCTTAACTTCATACACAGGGGGAAAAACCCTGGAGTGGCTATGGGAGCAACTTCATTGCTGCTACTGCTTATGTATTTGCTTGGAGGTGGCTTGATTGAATTCCAGTTGTAATGATTTATTTATTTACTGTGCTTTTAAACCATCCAAGAACCAAAGCTCTCTGGGCAGTTTACAGTACATTAAAACATGCAGTACAAATCTTAAACAAAACAATAAACCCAGCACAGAATAAAACCAAGATAAAACCAGAAGAAAGAATAAAACCATTACAACATCACATACAATAACAATATTACAAATATTTTGGGCACTGTTTCAGTTAGAGACCTGACCTGGAGATATGCAAGAAAGAAAGAAATGCATACCCGTATTCTTGAAGAAGAATCACAAAAATATTTGGAAATGTATAGTTTATCTTGCTTGGTTAAAACACACACACACACACACACACACACATTGAGGTTTATATATAATAGGTGATATGAGACAGAGTGCTCTGCCTATGTGTTGTGATGCACTTGTGTCATTCTGCGTTGTGACAGAGGTGCAGCCATATTTATTTAATTTATTTAAAATATTTCTTGGCCGCCTTTCAGGGCAGAAGCCTTCTCAGGGTGGCTTACAGCAGTAAACTGTAAGCCTTCCCAAGGTGGCCTACAGCAATAAACTGTAACAGCCGTGGGACATCCTTCGCTGTAGTTCTTGCCAAACCCGGGATATTGCCTTGGGAGATTAGTAACAGTGGTCAGAAACCTCTGTTTCCACATCTGCCTTTAAAGTCTGTTTCTTAAAATGCTTCTGGGTTCAGTGCATGCTGTGGCAGAGTGGTACTATCTGTTGAGAGCTTGCTACTACTGCTGCTTCTGTAAAAGGCCACAGAAGTGACTGTATACATAATATTTGCTACTGGTTTATAATAAATGTACAGAATTACATATTGGAGTGAACTGAGCTATATAAGTGGTTTTGTTTCTTGGCATATCATATGAATTGCCTCTAATCCACTGCTACTTTAATTATACGTCCTGTTGTTTATTATATATATACTGTATATATAAAATTTGAAACACACTACTGTGTAAAAAGGAAATATTTATAACTTTGCCACTTAAATTTCAACCAGAAAAAGCAGTAGAAACCCACTTTATAAAGCTGTGTTCGTCCCCTTGGTTGTAGTGATATTCACACAACAATTGCTCTGAGAGCTGAAGACTTTCACCAACTTAAACCACAGTTTTCATTCATGTAGGAAGCAGCAGCAAAGTGAAGTATGACTGCTTCTTTTAAAGGAGGATTATTGGCCCTTTGCTGCTCTTGTTTGTAGTTGGGTATACGTGATATGCATTTCAATTAGTCAGCAGCAATACCTAAATGATTATTTAATGTGCCAAGCCTTTGTTCACCATGATGTAGCTTGCATAAAAGAGATGATATATGATGGCATGTAGTTGTATCTGTCAGGAGTGTCGATATGGAGAGAACAGGGAAGTTGAAGAGGGAATGGGGTAGCAAATTAATTCCAGACCAAAGTTCATTGGTTTTCCCTATGAAGTTTCCCTTCTGCATTGCTGATTCAGCAATTTATGGGCCTGGTGTCTCTTAGCACATAGTTCTTGCATTCCTGAAACCTTGCATTCACAGTTTCCAAATAATCAGTAACAGAATGTGTGTTGTTGCTTTCTGTCCCTTTGTGTGAGCACTCGAAAAGTGTACTGTAGATGTAGATGCTTGTACACACAATTCTGCCTTTTTGAATTGCACTTTTTTGGTAAGTTAAAGGAAACTAAGAGAGAGGCTGTATTTGTGAAGGCAGGTTAAATTTGGAATGAATTTCTAGTTTTATTTCTAGATACTTTAATTATTTGTTAAAGGGCCAAATAATTGGCCTTTGCTTGGTTACTGTTTTTGGTGGGTGGGCGGGCACCGTGCTTCTCCTGCAGCTGTGTTAGTACATGAACTTGTAGGCATGGATTAAAAAATGCATTTGGTTTTTCTCTGTGGACACTTTGGATTTTGCTCTGGGCAAGGTTATTGGCAGTGAGAATGTAAAGAAAGTTAAGTTGACATTTCTCTTTCCCTTTATGTTGGAATAGTTTTTGTTTCTTTTTAGGTAGAAGTAAGGATCCTTTGGGAGCTCCAGTGAAGCCCCTGTTCTCTTCCCCCTCGCTTTTGCAGAGCTGTTAGAGAGAAACAAAATCTGCCAGGTTTCCAAGTTGCTAAGTTCCTCACTTTTAAAGAAAGCAACTCACTTTTTGTAGGTGCATATCACAAGCTGTTTCTTGAAGAACAAGCAAACAGAATGGGATAGGAAAATGAAAGTAAAACACAACAACAGTCTGAGGTTGGAGTCTTTAGTTCCAACCCAATATAGTGAAGACTTAAAATGTAACCCTGTCATTTCCCATTACTACACTAGCCTTGATGGTGGCTTTAGTTGATCAAGATATGGAATTTTTTTTATCAGTCTCAGCTAACTATACCTCCATATGGCCCCCAGGTCCTGCCTTTTTGCTGCTGTGCATTTATTCTAATGCCCAGTTTTCTACTGGCCTTCATTCCCTTCTGCAGTCATAGCCCAGGTTCGCGTGATCACTGTGGGAAACAACTCACTGTAGCTTGTTTCCCCCACCTCCATGCATGTCGTTTGCATACTTGCCATTTCCTTAATTTCTGTGTTGCGGGTTGCCATGTTGTGCAGTGGGGGTGGCTTCTAACCCACCCCTCACACCGTTCTACAAGCCATGGGTTGTTGGGTGAGTTAGAAGCCATCCTCCCTGTGCACCGCACCGAGTTAGGATGACATGGCAACCTGTGATGCAGTGTGGGTAATTAAGCAAATGGCGGGTGTGTGAGTGGCATGAGCGGTGGTGGAGGAAACAATCTACAGTGCGTGGTTTCCCCTGCTGATCGTGCGAACCTGGCCATAGTCTTTCATTAAAATTGATCACATTCTGTAAAATGCCCTAATATAATAATCTACCTAAATTTAATAGCTTGGATCCAGACTTAAGTCATATATTGAGCTCAGTGGGACTTAAAGGAATCATGAGTAAGTTAAGTCGTACTGATTTCAGTGGATCTACTCTAAGTATGACTAAGTCTGGACCCAACCCATTGTGCTTATAGGGAAGTTAGTATAATGTATAATGTGCTTGTTTCATTCTAGTCATAAGGATTACATGAGAAAAGCCTGTTTTCTCCTTCTGCAACGACTCAGTATGTTGGTATAGCATTTTATTCTCGACTGGGCTGGACAGAACAATGTAGTCTGGTATTAGCCACATGTGAGCAGTTTCACTGTTATTTCTGAAGTCCTTGTGAATTGGATTGCATCATGCTCTGGAAGGCTGACTTCTGCTTACATCTCTCTAATATATGGACCTCCTTTATACTGAGCGAGATCATTGTTTCATTGAGACCAGTACTACTTTACCTTTACTGGCAGTCACTCTCTAAGATCTTTCCCAGAGCTGCAGCCTCAGATACTTTCAACGGAAGATGCCAGGGCCTGAATCTGAGTCCTTCTGCATGCAAAGTGTGCTCTCTGCCATTGAGCTATGGTCCGTCACCTAATATTCTGTGATTTATTATTACTGAGCATCTTAAAACCAAGTGCCTTCTTTCTCATGAGACTATAGAAAATGCTTGTGGACGGACCCCATTCTTGCCTGTACTCTGGTAACCACCAGCCAGTTCACTTAGCAATATGAAGCAACATTTACTTTGGTACTTTGCTGGTTCATCCAGTTAACTGTTTTCCAAGGCCACTGCTGGGTTTATCAGCTTGCCATTTCTAGCCACTATATTAATAGAGCAATCCTGTGGTCCCTGGGAGGACATCCCAGGGGCAGACTTCCCACCCCAAGGCCATAGACACAGCTATGCTCTTGGTACTGTGGTGAGGGGGAAGATCTGAGTGGGGATTCCTGCCTCCCACCTGCAACCTTTTGGCAGCGACTTTACCCATGGTCGAAGCTCCAGTGTGGGTAAGGTAGAAAATGGGAGAGATGGGGTGTGCCAGTGGGAGGGGAGGAGATGTAGATCTGCTGGATCCAGTGGCTTCCCAGCCTCTGTCTCCACCTCCAGCAACGGCAAGCATGCTTACAGGCCCATCTAGAAGAAAATGGCACTTTGAAGGATGGAGAGGCCTTTATCACTCCTCCCACCCATATAGGATTTTCGGACTGATCTTGGAGGCTTCCGTCGTTACAGCGTCTGCCTTTTAGGAGTGTACTCTTATAATATTATGCATGTTCAGTTTTTTTAAAAAAAATGTCCCTATGTATAAACAAATATGGCTGTGTCCAACTGTTTGCAGTGAACACTCATGTTGAGTACATGTATGGCCATTTAAAAAAATACTGTGTGTATATTTCCTTAGAAGTATGACTTCTCTGTGCTTATGGTGTTAAGATCTTCTATAAACGCATGTTTGGATTTCTTTTTGTCCTTCTGAAACATTTCACTGCACTCTCTTGTGTGTATGCATGAGCAAATTGAGACATACTAACTTGAGTACCAGCAAGAAAGGGTTTGCTGTCAGATATGTACATCGGGAATTGTACAATGAAATTAAGGCTGCATTCCCAGTCTACACTGACTGTACCTGCTAAAAGTGGCAGTCTGCTCTTTGGCCCTAACAATAATTGCCATTTCTCCTTTCACTCGAGAATGCAATGGCAGTGAAGGCCTGGATGTGTCAGGGGTATGATTTCTGATTTCCCCTCATGCTCAGTGAAGGCTGTATAATAATCATAGTGCATCTTCTCTCATGTCCAAGTAAACCTGGGACTGATTTTTGCATTATCCTTTTAGATTGTGCAAGCAGCCGCCATGAGAATGAGTGAGCATTGGCTGGTGGTGCTAAAAGTATGTGATGGATGAATGGCTCCAGTGCCAAGAAGTGCTCTTGCCTGGCGATTGTTTCACCTTCTCGGGACCACAGGGTAAAGGCAATTAATGGCTGGTGAAGGCTGGAATTGGGTTCTCCAACCTACTGCTGGCCATACTTGACTGCCCCTTCCAAAGAGTAAATAGTGAAGGCTTAGATAGACATGTATACTCATTAGGAGGGCATTGTGAGAACTGGCCCTTCTTGGTTACGGGCTCGATAAAATGCATGTTGGGGAAAGCATCCTCTGTTATTGTCTCCCTTTTTTTGTTGTCTTCTCCCACACTTTCTGCCATACTGTACCGCAACCTTCCCTGATCTGGTGCTCTCCAGACATTTTGGAATACAAGTCTCAGCATTCCTGATCATTGGCCATGCTGGCTGGGGCTGATGGGAGTTGAAGTCCAAAACATCTGTAGAGCACCAGGTTGTGGAAGGCTGCTGTACCATAAGCATTGAAGTGCTTTCTTCTGAGTCTGTCCTTCCTACCTACTTCAACAGATAAGGTTGCTGACTTGTGATTTTATTTAAGAATACCTGGTCAGAGGGAAGATCAGATTTTGATAGGTTGAGAAATGGAGTCTGAGATTTTAGTGAGTCAGATACTGGGTGCCTGGTGGATCAGAGTGTGAGGTCAATAGAAACTCAGTCCAATCTGCCTTATTCGATTAAATGCCAAGTATTGAGCCTGAAGCAAAAACACCAAACGGGGAGATAAAATACCTGATTCTGGACTCCCATTTTCACTGCACTTTTCTCATGCTCTCTCCTATTTGACCTTCCTAGCTTTCATCTATACTACCCCTTTATGGCTCTCTATCCTCTTGCTTTTGCCTTCATTCCATATGTCTTGTCTTTGACTGCAAGCCCTGTGGGATTTACTGCATTTCTGTACAGTGTCTAGCACACTGGCACTAAACACAAATTCACTACTTACTTGTAGCCTCAAAGACAAAATATACAGGTGGCATTAGAGGGCAGGAAAACATTTGTGCAATGTATGTAGCTGTTTGTTCAACATAGCAATGCAGAAGTTACAGTCTTTTGTGTCTTTGATCTAACACCTGAAGGATCATTTTCTATTTCTTGCCTATTGCTTTTGGAAGGAGTTGATTGTGTTATTGGATTACTCTATAAGCCAGTGTTAAAATAAATATATGGCTCTGTTTGTGATCGTTGGTACTAAAGAGCATTGTTTCTATCTAGGAGAAAAGGCTTTCTGTTTCTGGCCCTATTCAAGGGATTTTGTGTTTAGATTTCACAGGAGTTCATATCAGTTGAATATTTTTGTCTTCTGTTCCAGAGTTACACTGCCCAGGGCTTTTCATTCTCATTATAACCCTGCCCCCACCCCTAACATTTGAAATAACAAACAGTATTCACTTTCCGAAAGCTGAACATAGCTTTTTACAAGCCAGGCTGCCTTGCACAAGACTGCACACTGTTTTAATAGAAATTTTGAAAACACTTTTGTTTTGATATCACAAGTGAGAACTCTGTCTGTGCCGTCCATTAGATAACTTCTACTGCACATTCATTTCAATGAGAATTGCCTGGTGAATTTTATCTTTAATCGAAGTGTGCTGACACATCTTCCAAGTCCTCTAGCAGATGACTTACTACCCTTCTTTAATGTTCACCGTCAACGAGGCAAGTTTAAAAATGGGATTCCCCCATCTGCTGTGTGAGTCTTAATATTTTCTTAGAGGTATTTGAGCTGTTGTGGCGAGGCTTTTATGTGCATGAGTTTGATGTTTTTCATATAATCACATGAAATCATAATGACTAAAACAAAAAGATAACAATAAATACACTTCTTTAATGGTCAATTATACTAAGTGGGCGTGAGAGAAATCCCCAAACATTTTTGCCTCTTGAACGTTAGATTCTGATGATGAGGTTTTGATTAGCTAAACATTTCCTTGCTGTAATTCTTTTGTTTTTGCATTTTAGGAGCCCAGCCAATCAAGATGTGACATTTGATGCTCTCCTTCAGTACACTAGGGACAGAATCCACCAGAGACATCTCCTTTGCAAACCTGTTAGTAATAGATAAGAGCTGTGTCAAAAGGGGAGACGTCAGCGTACAGTGCCATTTCATAACTATTTCTTAGAGATGCATTTTGTTTGGTTCCTTCTTGGTGCACCGTTCTATGTTATAAGAACCTGCCTCCACCCCCACCCTCTGGCACATTTCCTGGGTTATGCACTAGTCTTAATTGTTCTGCATTGTCAAAGATCCTCTGTCTTTTGATGTGCAAGTTTATAGTTGTCAGGTGCTCAGATCCTAGAACAGGAAAATACCTTGGTTTGGATAGTCAAGAGAAAAGCAAGTTGTGTGATCGTGGTGCAGAGTGACCCCCCTGGGCGACATTGCCCAGACTGAGGGATTGTGGCAAATGTGTGAGCTTTATAGCATTCAGTGTCAGAGGACTGGCTCTTTGGTGCCGCCTGATTGCCCAGCCCAGGTGGATTGTGGGCTGTGGTGCAAGGGTCCCAGTATGATATGCCTGCAGTTCCCTCCTCTTGCTAGCAGCCCTGGGGCTGCAGAGTAGTAATACCTGATTGGCAGAGTTCTAGCCATGGGGCCTGATGACTGGTCTTTTGTGGCCACTACAATAATAGATTATCACTTCCATGGTGAGTGTGCTACTGCCCTCTGTTCTCCAGCCCTGGAGCTACAGAAGTGGGTGGGATAATTGTGCTGTCATCCCTGTCCAAGCTCCAAGTTTGAGAAGAAGGCTGGGAGTGGCTTGGCTGTTGGATTGCTAAGGTGATCAAGTCCCTTGTTGCCCTTTTCTGCTCTGGTGGGTGGTTTCCTTTGGTTTGGGTCAAGGAGCCCAAACTGGCAAAGGGAGAGGTAGGCAACCAACATTTTTGGCTTGGCTACCAAGGCTGGCCAAAAACTGTGAACCTCTGACGTCAAATAGAGGGCTGCTTTTGCTCTCTCTGTCTACTGCTGATAGTTCTGTTCTTTTTAAGTGTATATGGCATCTTTTCACTGAAGGGAAAAGCTTAAACGTGTAGCATGGGCTGAATTTATTTATTTATTTAATACATTTGTATTCCTCCCTATAACTTTAAGATCTCAGGGCGGCATACAGATAAAATCAATTTAAACAGTATAAAACAATAAATGATTTAAACAGCTAAAAACATGATAAACCATTAAACAAGCTAATATCAATTAAAATCTAAAACAAACAGTTAAAACAGTGTGCTATTTTAGGGAATGCATTTAGCCCTCAAAGGCTTTGGTAAAAAAACCCCATGTTTTTATTTGGCGCCGAAATGAATGTACGTGCCAGTCGGGCCTCCTGGGGGAGGGCATTCCACAACCGGAGTGCCACAGCAGAGAATGCCCTCTCCCATGTCCCACAGTGTATGTCTTGCACTGGTGGGATGTGGAGGAGGGCCCCTCCAACAGTTCTCAGTCCTCCGGCAGGCATTTATAGGGACAGGTGCTCCCTCAATTATCGAGGTCCCAAGTCACTTAGGGCTTTAAATGCTATCATCAGAACCTTGAATTCTGACTGGCAGGCATTTCCTCATCCCTGTACTCCTTGCTTCCTCACCTACACCCCCGCCTCTGGCCACCTTCACATCAAGAGTGGCAACTTCCATGCAATTGTCAAAACAATTCAGGGCCTGCTTTTCTGCTTCCAGGGCCTACCCGCTGCTAAGAATGCTCTCTCCCTAGCAGTCATTCTAACAAGCATCTCGCTATGTGTAAATCATGCTGGGCTAATCCAGCCCCAGTTGGAACTTGCTGTGTTAGCTTGGAGTACCTGTTAAAAGATATTATGGTTTAGCCAGCTGGATAACTTGCCTTTGCTTGACAGGAACTGGTAGAAAGTGCCTTCCTGCAAAAAATGAAAATAAAAATAAAATAAGTGTGAACCTTCTTTGAGCCCCTGTCAATTCTAGAAATGGACACTGTAATGGCTTTATCTTATTGAAGTAGTTGCTGAAGATACAAGCAGTAGAAATAAAGACTTTCTGGCTGTAATCCTATGCTCACTTACATTGGAGTCAATTTCATTGAACACATCGGTACTTCCTTTTGAGTAAACATACAGAGATTCACACTGTTAGTGTTTGTTGTCTTATGACTGTATTTGTTGTCAAAGCCTCTTGACAGAAACATATCCAGCAGCGTACCCTGGCTCACCAAATGCTTGGTGTCTGCAGAGTTTCTGAGCATCTAGTTGGGGTCACCAAGCTAGATATGGCAGATCCGTTGTGTTTGAAACTGGGCCTGTCCTGTCACAGTCCCATAGAAAGAAGTATGGGGAAGAGAGGGGTATGTGCTGAAGCCTTCCTGCCTGCCCATGGCTTATTTTATTTATTCTTTGTTTATTGCATTTTTATCCCACTCCAAGGCACTTAGGGTAGTGTACATAGTCCCCTGCCCCAATTTTATCCTTGCAACAACCCTGGGGTGTAGGTTAGGCATGGCGATGGTGACTGGACCAGGGGCACCCAGTTAGGTTCATGTCTGAGTGGGGATTTAAACTTGGATGTCCCCAGTCTTAGTCTGACACATTTAACTGCTATCAACCACTGGCTGCATGCAATCTGTCTGTTTGAAATTACTTTTCCAATATGAGAAGTGAGCCTTGCTAGAGACAGTCTGTGGGGTGGTAAGATGCAGGCGAAGGGAGAGCTCATTGTGTGCCATCTATATGTTCCTTTTACTCAAATCGAGCCCCACACCCCACTTTCTATATAACTGTGGCGGATGACAGATCTGCCCCTGTCTCATCTACTTTGACCCCGTCTTTGATCCTGTATTGGAATAAAATGAGTGTGGATGAACAAAAGTGAGTCTTCTCGTTTAGTGCTCTAATGGCATTTGCTTTGATCCAGCAAATGCTATTGGTAACACTATAGATGTAAGGGGTGTAGGGAGCTTGTTGCAGGGGGAGGAAACCCTCATACTTTTTGGAGAAGGACCGTAAGTTAACTGGCAGACAGGATCCTTTGCATGTAGAAAGTCTCAGGTTCTCTCCCTGTCATCTCCAATCAAAAGGATCTTGGTTAGCAGGGTTAGGAAAGATTATTGTCTGAAAATCTAGAATGCTGATGTCAGCCAGAATAGACAGTACTGAGTTAGGTGGCCAGTGGTATAACTTAGAATAATAGAATCAAAGAATAGTAGGGTTGGAAGGGGCCTATAAGACCGTCGAGTCCAACCCCTGCTCAATGCAGGAATCTAAGTTGTACAAGGTAGCATCAGAGGTTCATCTAGGTTTGTTAAACTTTCCTAATTGCAGCCTCTTTCCCAGTCCCCTTCCAACAGGAACCTGCCCCCCATCCCATGCCCTGGAAAATCTTGGAGCAGGCCAAGGAAGAAGAGAATATTATTAAATATTGGGTCATAGTTGACAGGTATGGGCCCTAAAAGAGAGAAACAGATTTCCTTTAAAACTTCAGTTTTTGTGTGGCTGCAGAAATGTTTCAAGTATTTGGTACTTATGGCCTGGCTCACCCTTGTGTATTCATTGATTGATGAATGCAACTTCAAGGGATGACTTGCGTGTTTGAAGGGCCGTCACAGATGGGATTTCCATATGGTATTGCCTATTGTGCAGTGCTTTTAAATTGGAAGGAGGGAAGGCAGGCTGTAGGTCAGAGGCAGAGCACGTATTTAGCAGGCAGAAAGTCCCACATTCATCCCTGATATCATTAGGTAGGGCTAAGAAAGACTCCTATTTGAAACCCAGGAGAGTTGTTGCCAGTCTGTGTAGAGAATACTGAGCTGGATGGTTTGGCTTGGTATAAGGCAGCTTCCTATGTAACTACGGAGTTGGTTAACGGTATTCATGTGTACAAAAATCAAGCATGTGTGAAGCAGGCCTAAAATACTATTTGTGAACTTAAACAGGGTCAAATATAAAGTCATGTTCCTCTACTCTTTCCTAGGCATGCTAGGAACAACACTATGCTTATGGAAAGTTTAAAAACTGGAAACAACTTATGTATGCAATAAAGCTGTGGTCTGTTGGTAGCCTTTTCAGTTACTTAAGCTAGAAGGAATCACTTTGATCATGTTAACATGGGGGATGTTGGCCGGGGCCCGAGACATTTCCAGATCTGGGAATTTTCTTCAGATGAAAAAGTTAGGCCAATGCCATTGTGAATCAACTCCTTTGGCAGATAACTCTGTCACTGGATGAGCCTGTACATTAAGAAACACACAGAGAGAGATCATGGAGCAGTAAGACAACTGATAAAGATAAATGTGGAGGTCTTTTTTTCTTTGCCGGCCAGGAGGGGGAAGGCAAAGCAAAAGCGTAAATAAGATTTAGAATGAAAACATCAGGAAGTTGGATCATCGTTTCTCATCTACTATACCTGAACCTTGGAAGCACAAAAGGTCAACTCGCATGACTTTTTACGCAAGATGTGTATGTTTTATTGGTGTGTGTGTGTGTGTGTGTGTGTGTGAGAAATGTATCACTTCCTTGTACAGCAGGGGTGAGGAACTTGTGGCCCTCCAGATGTTGTTGGACTGCAACACCCATAAACCCTAGCCAACATAACCAATGGGGAGGGATAATGGGAGTTGGGGTCCTGCATCATCCGGAGGGCCATACATTCCTCGCCCCTGTTGTACAGATTGAGGCTGTTCACACAACTCGCTAACCCACATTCAGTGGTTAAGTGTGGTTTGTTTTGAACTGTGGGTTGTTTGCTGAATCGTGGGTTAGCATGTTGTTTGAATGCAGCACGTTTTCCGCAGAGCAGGTCATCGTGTTGTCTGAACGCAGCCAAGGTGGCTGGTTAACCATACAGTGTTGGCCACACTGCATGGTTAACAAGCCACCCTGGCTGTGTTGACAACATGCTAACCCGCAGTTCAACAAACAACCCACAGTTCAAAACAACCCATACTAAACCACTGAGTGTGGGTTAGCGTCGTGTGAGAACAGCCTCTATATGTTCTTATCCCTCGACTGTCCCATGAGAGAGTCAGAGAGAACCCTGGTCTGGGTTCTTTATCTCTGCTATTCTTGCAGATTAGGCTGCATGACTCGTTTTCTGTTTATTGGGCAAAAATAGCTGCCCTGCCCACAGTTGCCAGTATAAGTGTATAATACAGTATAATACTCAAGGCATTGTATAATACACAGTTGCCAGTATAAGTGTATAATACAGTATAATACTCAAGGCATTGTACATAGGACTCCAGGTGGTCGCTTGTCCATTATTTATTTTTATTTTACTTTAAAGACTTTGCTTTCCAGTTCATCTGAAGTGCTCAAAGTGGCTTATAGCAACCACTAAAAAACAATGCTGGAGCATCTCCCCTATGAGAGAAGGTTACAACAGCTGGGATTGTTTAGCTTGGAATAAAGGAGGTGAAGGGAAGCCATGATAGAGGCTTATAAAATTACGCATGGTGTGGAGAATGTGGATAGGGAGACATTTTTCTTCCTCTCTCAAAATACTAGAACTTGGGGTCATCCCATGAAGCTGATTGTTGGGAGATTTACGACAGATAAAAGCATGAACTTCACACAGTGCATAGTTAAACTATGGAATTTGCTAGCACAGCATGTGGTGATGGCCACCCATTTGGATGGCTTTAAAAGGGGGTTGGACAAATTCCTGGAGGAAAAGGCTATCAGTGGCTACTAGTCTTGATGGCTACATGCTACCTCCAGTACCAGAGGCAGGGAGCCTATGTACACCATGTGTGGGAGGGTGCTGTTGCACTCATGCCCTGCTTATGGGTTCCTGGTCAACAGCTGGTTGGCCACTGTGTGAACAGAATGCTGGACTGATCCAGCAGGGCTCTTCTTATGTTCTTAATGCTCTAGGCACTGATTAGACCCGAGACCACTTCAATGTCAATAAAGCTGCTGCATCATGCTCCTTTAGAGACTATAGCTCTCACTCAAGGATTATCCTGTGGACCCTGACAATTGACTATTTACAAACCTGCATTAAACAACCTGGTCTCAGCACTCTTTTTTTTGACACAGTGTAGAATCTGGGATTGTTAATGATGAGAACAAAGCATCTGGATCAAGGTTTGTCTTTATGTGTAGCCCTGTTCAGGCACGCAAAAAAGGGTTAACAGGGCCTGAGGAGAAGGAGCGCTCCAGCGCTGCCTCTCTCCTTCGTTAGGTTTCTGCTCTGTCCTCATGGATGGCTACTGTTGGAAGAGGAGAGCCTCCTGTATTTGTGTGGGTCTCTCCATGCAAACCACAATGCGAGTTGCAGATGTAGGGATCTATTATCATTTTTCAGTTTGACATAAGCATTTGCATCGCTTTAACACAGTATGTTTATTCAAATCCCTGTTTTCAGAACTTCAAAAACTCTGATTTTCTAGAAAATCTCAGGGCATACTGCTAATTCTTCCATGTATCTGGAGGCTTGCATTCCTCTTAAGGACTCAAACATATAATTTAGTCCCTGAGCTTGCATTATGTGTCTTTCTCAATCCACTTACTCATATACCATAACAGCTGATTTCATAGATAAGTACAGATAAATTTTAATCCTCCAGCAGGATGAATTTGTCTCACTATTTTGTATGTGTACTTTGTATATGTGGTGTACTTGCACAGTTTTCACGCATGGCAATGATCTCATTTTTGTTTTTTAAATAAGGATTGTGTGAAGCAGAACTAATTTTAGGGACTTATTGGCATCCATACAGAATAACTAGTGGAATCTGCAGATATTTCATACCAGAATTTGATGTACAGTTATCAAGCCTGAGACAGATGTGAGAAAACAGCCTGATTAATTTCTGTACATGAATTATTTTGAGCACATGATTTTGTCATGCATACTGTGCCATATATTCCATCAGAAATCTGGTCTGTGAAAGATGGACGAAAGGAATGTACGTCATATTTTATTTCTGGTGGTTGATTATGAATGGCAACATGTAAGCTAGTGGATAAATCCTACCATTGCCAGGCTAGCTGTGCTAAAGTAAATAAGCACTGCAGATAAGAAGGCAGCAAAACAATTAGAAGTTCTAATTTCTGGGAAGCTAAGTGGGCTTTCAAGCATTAGATAAAACTATAACTGTACTTGGGCTATCTCTCAGGTTTTGGTGTAGTAAATTTTAGACTGAAATTTAAAATTCTTCTCTCCCCCCCCCCCATTCCTCCCACTGGAAATAAAAGTTCTCTACTAGGAGGGCAAATTTTACAGTACCTAGTGCTGAACCCAGCTATGGACTAAACAGGGAGCTGTTGTCAGTCCAGAGTGGTGTCTCCACTCTAACGGAAGGAGAAGCCAATGGTGGCTTACCCAGATTTTTCAAGGAGCTGGCTTTGGTCCGCACAGGACTCCACAAACAAGTGCACTGCACCATTCTAAGTCCCTTCGCAGGACCATACTTCTGGGTGAGGTGGAGGATTGGAGTGAACATCATCAGACTAGCCGGGGCTGATCAACCAATATGAGAGGCTTCCCCCCCCCCCGCTCCAGTGTGAGAGGCTTCCCCTGTCCTTCCTTACAGCTGACCAAGCTGCGAACGATTAAAGCTTTGCATTAATTACTCCAAAGCAAACATTAAAGAAACACAGGCACAGCCTTTCTCCCCTGAAGCTCCCAGTGCTGCGAACGATTGACACTTCGCATTAATTACTCCCTTACAGCTGAGAAAGCAGCTTTGTCATAGTGCTTCACAGCCTTTAGGAGAGTTAACCCTCTGAATACTTGAAGCACCATGGCTCCAACCATCCCCCTTTCTAAACCCCTTTCTCCTTTCCGCTGAAGCTCCCGATGCTGCAAAGGATTGAAGCTGCAAATTAATTACTTCCGAAAAGCAAGGAAGCAAATATCAAAGACATGCAGCTTTAATATTAAGGCTCCTAAATGCATTATTTCAATGCATGGGAATCTTGGTAACTTCTGAAGTGCGCATTTCAGGAATAAGCCTCATTGACCACAATGGGGTTGGACGCGATGTCCTTGTAGGCCCCTTCCAACCCTACTATTCTATGATTCTATGATTCAATGGGAGTTACTTCTGAGTAGACACACATATGTTTGTTCTGTGAAAGACAGGGATGGGAAACATAGAGACGGGAAACCAGCCCCCTTTCTAACCTGATGCAGCGCAAGGTCGAAGGTGCGAATTAGTTACTTTCAAATGGCAATAAACCAAACAATGGAGAATTGCAGCTTTGAGATACCATTTTTCAGCCTCTAAGGAATTACTGCTTTAAAATATGTTATTTCGATTGAGGGGGATCTCTGTAAATTCTGAAGTGCGCATTCAGGGGACAAGCCTCATTGACCACAATGGGAGTTACTTCTGAGTAGATGCTAAGTGGTTTATACTGGGAAACACAGGGACAGGAAACACCCCTTGACCGAGGTCATGGTGAAAGGCACACCCCTGGGCAGGGCTAGCATACCCGAGGTAAATGTGGGGGTTGGGGCACACAACAACTGTACTGCGGAGAACCTGACTTAAGGAGAAGTATTGGACTTAAAGTAGTATCAGGAAATCCGTTTTTTCTGCAAAAAGCTCCAGGGTAGCTGCGGGATGGCCACGACATCATGTGCCACGAACGACCTTGAAAGGGAGCCAGCTCGCAGCAAATGCACTGTGGAGACACCATCCAGGTTATATGGCAAGTTTACCTGCATGATAACAGTGGAGAGAAAGCGTAGCACGTGAAGACTAAGGATATACAAGGATTTAAATATTTGTTTTAAAGCCGAATTTGCCCTGTTCACAACTCCACACGCGAGTGGGAGCACAGTTTTTAGAAAAAGCTTGCATGGTCCTGAGCTTGTGATTGCATTCACAAAATGCATGTTTTTAAAATGTCCAATTTCCAAAACCCACAAATGTTCATGCTTTCATCTGTGGGAGGGAAAAGTATGCATTTGGATGCACTCTTTCAAAAAATGCGTATCAAAATAAGCACTTTCCCCATTCAGACAAAAAGGAAGATGGCTTGCAATAAAAAATGGGAGCAAGGTGATCTGAACTTCAGGGTGGAGCTGGGAGAATTTTGGTGAGCTTGAGCAGCCCTGATTCAGCAGGCATCCCTAGTGAAGACACCTGCTGGAAGATGAGTTGAGAATTGCCCATTCTGCTGTTTCCCCTCCCCGGAATTCTGAGGAATAAATTTGTGGAAGGGATTTCTCCCCTTTTGGTTGAGTTCAGCATATTCAAAATTTATGTTTTCAACTTTCCCTCCTTGAGCCCCCCTCCATCCCTCTGATGGGACTTTTTCTATTATCGTTTTAATTTTTAAAAATAATTTAAAGGGGTTTATATTGTCTAATAGAATTGTATTTGATGAATGTTGCCAGTTGATTTAGGGATTCTGGTGAAAAAGTGAACCTATAGTATTGCCATGGACTCTTCCTACATTTGTAGGATTAGACTTAAAACATCTTAGGGTGCAAACCTTATACATATTGAGACAGGAAAAAGTCCTGTAAGACTTTTTTTCTGTCTCAGCATGCATAGGATTGTGCCCTTAGGTGTACCTTTGTAGAGGTACATCTAAGTATTCAGAGTTGTGGTGGACCTTGGTAAAAGCATCTTGATTCAGATAAAACAAAGAGGTGATGTAATGGAATAGGAGCACTGTACTAAAGCATTTGTGCATGGAAGGGTTATTGCTGTTTTAATATCTAAGATTTGATATCCAACATACTAAAAACAGTATGAAATAGTGCATAGACTCTTGGAGTTGAACTAGAGAGAATCCCTGGTCAGCTATGTGGCTTGCTGTGTGGGCCAGCTACATGTCTCAGCCTACAGAACCTTAAAGGATAGGATAAAATGGGATAAGTGGCATTGATGTTGCCCGAAAGTTCTAGGAGGAAGGGTGGATATAAATGTGATAAGTTAGCTGTGATACTTATTCATTATGCTTTTCTGTTCTGAACTGCCTTCCTCTACTTTAGTAGAAATGTGTATTTGAACATATTTGCTTGAAGTGAAATTCAGATTGGAAGTGTAGATGTCTAAGATCCCATTATCTCTTTATGCAATACATTAGCGTTTCTCTTTCGTCATTAGGAAATTTTGTGTGCAATCATTGGTGTGTAAAAGGCACTTAGGAAATTGTCAGTCTGGTGCACTTTTCAAAAGGGGAACTATGCAATGTCTGTTAGGGTGTGGTGGCATTTCTGAAGAGGGATACTGGATGTTAGATGTTCAGGAATGAACTTTACCTCTATTGCTGCTGTGCCATGCTAGTGAAATGTCTCTTAGGCAGTGCTTTCCTGTAAATGGTCACTCCTGTAATGTGTTTATGGTGTCTGATGAGCTTCTTGCCATCATGCCATGCACTCAAAAACAGTTCAGTTTAACAAATCTGTCCCACCCTTGTCTTTAATTCCTAACTTGGAAGAATTTAAAGTGGGGAGGTAGTAGCTGTTAAGCATATGGGAAAATTTTGTTTGGATTTTGCTAAGAACTTGCTGAGTTTGCACTTCCTGAATCAATATGTGAACTAGAACACAGTTATCTACAGTTAGGGAGCAATCCTATGGCCCCTAGACAGTGGCTAGATGGCCATAGGATACCTTGTTTTCCGGGAACCCACGCTCCGAGGTCAGTTCCTGGATAACTGACCTCCCCCCACTGCTGCGCTGCCTTGGAGGCAGCGCAGAACAGCCCTGTCCTCCGTGCTTGCAAGAGGAGCATGGAGCGGCCAAGTAGCATCTGAGGGTGTTCCGGGGCGGAGAGGGCGGAAATGCCTGTACGACACATCCAATGTGTCGTACAGCAGCCTCCTTCCCTGCTCAGCCCTCCCATGGCTAGACAGCCACAATCGGCTGTGTAGCCGAGAATGCAGGGCAGGAGGAGTGCGGCGGGAATGATCCCCTCCTTGCTTCTCCTGCCCTGCATTGGATAGGTGGTCGCCTCCGAGGTTGGAGGCAGCCGCCTATCTGGATAGGATTACACCCTTATTCACTCTTCTCAGAATTTTGCAATGCAGTTGTCTGAACAAAAAAATACAGATATGCATATGTTAGGGAAAAGTGTGTACAAAAATGTGTATATTAGTGGAAAAAAACAAAATGGCATTATATTAAGGAAAACTGCTTGCAAAAAATGCGAATATTAGGCAAACCTGCATACCAAATTGTGTGCATTAGGAAAAAAGTGCACAAAAATGTATATGACTTTTAGTGTGGACTTCTTTAAAAAGGTTGCAAACATGTGAAAACAGGACATAAGCAACCTATATTGGAAAAAAATGAGAAACTGAGAGAAATTGAAATTATCAGATTTGGCCATCCCTAATAGCTGAATGAATTTATAACTAATTCATGAAAATACCAGAATGGTTCACTACTATTTATTCATTTATTACAGTTGTACCCTGCTCTTGCTCTGAGATATTTGGGCTGCAATCCTATAAATACTTACTTGGGAAACACAATGGACTTACTTCTATATTGACATATATCGGATTGCATGGTCAAAGGAGCTTGTATACATATACTAAGAAGTCTCTCATCCAAGCAGCGGAAACTGCTCAGCTTCTCTCTCTCTCCCTCCCCCTACCCCTTTCCAAGGCTATCTCTATTCTCCATAAATAGAACAGTTTATTACTCCCTCCCTGGAAAGTGGGGCAAGAACTTTGAAGATAGCCTCACATGATTTCAGTGAACACATCCTTTTTGAGAAGTGACCATGAATAGTATACTTCATGCTGGGAAAAAGCATGGTATGAATGCCATTACTAGCAGTACCAACATATTCTAAAAAGGAAAAGGCTTCACTTTTTCCTTTACAGTGCTTCCTTTGCAGCTCTTAATGAGAAATTTTCAGCTTCTGTGTCCTCCCAACATACTGTTGGTTGGGCTGGTGGTAGAACTATATACCTATATATCATTGCTGTGCTTCGCAGCTCTTAAAGGAGCAGAACATCTAATGTGGTCTCCTGAGCTTTGCAGGAAAAAAGTAAAGAACCTGTTCCAGTAGCACAAACAATTTGTAGAGTAAATGTGCTGCCTGTCTTTTAAAATGCAAGCACCTTTAGAACCCAGCTATACAATCAGCAGGACCAAGTGACAAAGTTATTCTTGGACTGTATCAATTCACGCTGAAGGTTGGAGACTGACATGTTTAAATGCTACCTAGCCTAAACAAACTCCCTGTACAAAGAAAAATTGGCTTGGCAGGGAGAAAATTAGGCTTGTCTCTTTTTTCTAACCTGCTAGCTTTCTATGTGTAGACTGTTTTGTTGAGCATTCACACATGTAACTGCCACCTGAAGTAGTCCAGAAAAAGCTTTATAGCTTAATTCAGATTGTATAAACTGACGCTAATTCTAGATGTATTGCTGCACAGATTCATCTTGGATAAAAAGTGAATGTTCTAAGGCAAGTCTCTTGCCTTCTGTGCCAGCTGTCTTCCAGTTTTGCCCATTGTAGAAGCTGTTTATATTGGCCACTATCCCAAACAGAATTTGAAACACAAGCTCGTTGAAACCAATGGGCTTAAGTGCTCTTAACTCTGATTTGGATTGGAAACAGAATGTGCATGGAATGTATGGAATGCATTATACATGATATGAAACAAGGGAGTGTGAAGAAAAAATCCCCCCCCCTTTTAATTATCAGGCTTGTGGAACAAATGTCTGCTTTATTGCTTTTATTCTAAGAAAGTTTTCCCCTTTCATTTCTTGCCCTTTAGCTCCTAGAGAATTTGGCTTTCGTCAATAACAGGAAGAGTGTTTTTCCTTCCACATTGCAAAGGTGATAGCAAAACATGAAGTAGCTTACTAGGGCATGGTTCAGTAAGACATCAGTGGGTCCTATATTTCCTCTTTTAGCAAGTGAATACTGCACATAGGGTCTTAGAATTCAATTCCTCAGTTGCTTGACTGAGCATGACTGTTTATGATCTTAACATTGTATGTGCTTTATTGAAGGTGTTGTTTCCCCCCAGCCACCCCACCCCCACACAGTTAAAGTAGCATTTGTAGTGTGGTTAGTAGACTGGCTAGCATGTGTGTTCATATCCATAGAGTCATAGCATAGCCTTTGGCAAGGTGCTCTCCCTCAACCTTTATTCCTTATTGATAAAATCTGAGTAGTAGTGACCTGTTAGGTCTTGTTGTGTGGGTAAATGCTAAAGATGGTGATGCACGATGCCTAGTAAAAGTGTCTCCTAAACGATGAATAAAGTTCTGAGTTGGGTATGGTTTGAGGAAGCCATGGGCAAGAATGTGTGTGTTGTGGAGTGTTTTTCTTTACTTAAGGAAAGAAAGCCTGGGAAGGATGTTTGAAGGATATGCCATGAAGCTGGTGGAATTTTTGCTGGATGGTGGCCAACATCCTTGGAAATTCTATTGTGGGGATCTGCATATGCAGTGGCAAAAAACTGTGATGTTAGCATGCTTATATTCCTAGAATTTGGATTTTTTAAAAAACCAAACCCAAACCCCAATACAGTGGATAATGGAGAGGAAATGTAAAGACAGCTCATGAAGGTATTTTTTTTTAACTTGATGCAAGAAAAAGGGGGGATCTTGCACTAAGGAACCCCAAATTAGAAAATGATGAAAACTAGTCCATCTCTATGTAATTGCATCATGTATTCTTCTTCCAGAATTCCTATTTTGAATTTGGTTTAGATCCTACTGGGGTGATACTGAGAGGCAATGGGAGCAGGCCATTGTATCTGTGGAAGATAAAACAGAGGTATCCTGGATGAGGCATTTCAAGTGCTAGGAATATATTATACAACACAAGGATTGTGTAAAGCCCATATAGCATTCTCTAGAATAGCCTGTTTAGATTAGCTCACACTTTCTCCCCTTGGGCTAATACTTTGAAGTGTGAACCTGTATTCCCCCCCCTGGCCCCAGGACTCATATCAATTTCTTATATTTCCAAATTCCTGATCAAAGAAATGATTAGAACTCATTTATTGTTACTTCACTGATCTTTCTTCAGTATCACTTGGGTTCAGTGTAATTCCTTTCACCTTTCTAACCTGTTTTGTAATCCAGCACTCACTAGAACAAGACTAAAGGTGCACTTTAAATGTTATACTAGCATTTTGGGAGCCATTTTATGTGGGTTTATCCCACTATAATATTTAAAGGTCTGGAGATACATTGATTGGACTGACTATGTGGGTCTTTCCCATGGAGTTAGCACTTTCCTAGGTAGGTGTGCTTTACCCATTACAGCTCTGCCATAGGGACTGCTTTAATGTGGCTTCTTCCCATGGCGTGGCAGTAATGTTTAAAGACTTGCCCCCAATTCCAGTAGCGTAGGACTTTCAAATGGAATTGGCACCCTGCTGGAATTGAGGTTGCTGATTCTGTGGAAAAGACCCACACATTTGGCTTCATGCACATGATTGTGAACTTTTAAATGTTACCATCATTCCACAGGAAGAACCCCCCCACACACACATAAAGGTCTCATGGCAAAGCTGTAATGTATAAACGACAACTGCTACCTATGTGACAGAAATATGTAAAAGTGGGATATTGTCTTCTCTAAGTCGCTATATGCATGTCCACCCTCCCTACCTCTAGTTTAAAAAAAAACAAATACAACCTAAAAAAATAAGTCAAGCTAATGAAAATTAACTTAATCATATCTCCTTCATTCTAAATGGAAGATGTTTAATGCTGAAATACTGGATACTATTCAAACAGAGTTCTGTATGTTAGGGTTGTGTTTTTTTTCATTGTCTCCATAGTATTTCCCTGTTCTTGTTCTTTTCATGTTGCTTTCTTGTACATAGTTTAACTAGAGTGGTGTTAATTATAAAGCTAGTTACCTTGATGTCGATGAGATGTTGTTAGCTGTTTGCTTAGGCACTGAGAGTAAACTGTGGTGTAGGACACAGCTGGGCAACTCTATTGTGGGGTTTGAAACGTACACATGTGTTTATCTAACCATTGTCATCCTACTGAAAGGAGATGCTCTCCCATGTTACAGCTTGAGTTTAAGAGATTTTCAATGGGATTTAGAGAAGAATTGCTGTAATATAATGTCTGAGTCTGAGCCATGAAGCAGGAGTCTTTGTTTAAAATCATACCTCCACAGATTCATTAGGAGGGAAGTTGCTCTCTCTCAGACTTGGCCCTCTATCTGGACTAAGGGGATAGTAATATTGATCTATCTTACTGGGTTTATTTGTAAGGATTACTGAGATAATTCATGTCATACTTAGGGAACCTTTTTCCGTCCAAAGACTGCATTCCCTTGTAGCTAACCTCCTGTGGGCTGCATGCCACTTCTGGGTGGGAGGGACCAGAGCAAAATGGACAGGGTCATTTTGAAAAAAGCCTTCCATTGCGCGCGCATATATATTATATAACCATAGGGTCCTACAAGACCATCGAGTCCAACTCCCTGCTCAATCCAGGAAGCCTGATTCGCAGGCGGTCTCCCATCCAAGTACTAACCAGGGTGAGCCTACTTAGCTTCCCAGATCAGACGAGAGGAAGCACTTCCAATATTGCTAGGTACAATTATTATTGCAACTAAATCTTAGGTCACTAGGGTCACTTCATTTTTCAGTTTTGGAAGAGGAAATGCAGGTGAGACATGTCCTATTATGAATCTCCCACTACCTACATGGATTGCCAGCATTTTAGCTTTCTGATGATCAAGCTAATCTTACCCAGAGAAGCTAGTTCCAATTATTTCTCTCTTTCAGATGGCTGACCACTGTCCTTCTGTGCACTTGTGATTGATAAATGGGTGCAAAACATGGTTTCTCAACACTCTGAAGAAAAATTAGTGCTATTCTAACATTTCCCTCTATAAACTTAGAATTTTATGCCAGTGGCTCACAGCTACATAAAGGTAGGTGGGCAATTGATGCACTTTGACTTAGCTCAATAACAGTAATAGATGCCAAATGTGTTTTGTGCTGAGTGGAAGGGATGGAGAGAGAAACGCTGCCCATGTACTATTTAGAGTGCGTTTAACATTTTAGATGTGATTTAAATTTAGGCATAGCTTATGGATATTTCAACTATAAAGACTGCTTTTTTTGTGATCCCAACATCTCAGTGCAATGTGCTATATCAATGTAGGTTGATAAATTGATTTTAGAGGGGAGCTACTGATTGCATTCTTCAGGTCTGTGGATTCATTAATTTAAATAGAGTTTCTTTCTTTCTTTCTTTCTTTCTTTCTTTCTTTCTTTCTTTCTTTCTTTCTTGGAACTTGGCATATTGCAAATTCCAGTAAATAGTCCTTAGACCTTTTAGTCGGTAAATAGAATTGTTATGCATCTCTTTGTATTTTTTCTTAAAAGATTGGATGAAATGGGGCCTTAGGCTGGTCTTCCAGTAGTTAGAAGCTTCACTGATCTGCTACTTCCCTGTTCCCTGCCCTTCTCATCCCTGCCTATATATTTCATGAAAGTATTTATTGTTTTATATTAGTTTTTAAATTGTATTATACAGAGTGGCCCAAAAGTAGGTATACAGTATAGTTTATTTGCATTTTATTACATTGTTTATTACATTTACATTTGTTTAACACTGTTTAATCTCGTAAGTGCTCGAAATGTATTCCATCAACGTTGCAACATTCCTACAACATGTCCTACAACACCTTCACTGGACAGTGCACCCCACAGTATGACACCTGGCTGGTTCAGTTGAGATGTGATAGTCAAATGAGGATTTTCATCTGCCCAGTACACACAGTTATGCCTGTTCACGTGGTTTGACAACTTGAAAGAAGCCTCATCGGACCAGATGATTTTATCAAGAAGGTCTGGTTCATTAGAGATTTGGTTACGCATCATCTCACAGAATTGCAGTCGACGGTCTGGGTTGTCCTCCAGAAGACCATGTAACAGTCTTGGACGGTACGGCTTCAATTTCAATTTACGCATTAAGCATTGCAAGGACATTGTAGGTATGGGTAGCTGCTTAGACGCACGTTGTGTGGACTTTTTCGGACTGTTCACAAATATCAGAGCGACTCTCATTTTCCTCTGTCATAGACGTCCTAGGATGTCCAGATTTCGGTGCATTAGCCACTGCACCTGTTACTTCAAATTTATCTCTAAGACGATAAATTGTCAGACGTGTTGGTGGAGGAGTGCCAGATGCTTCTTGCCACGCTGTGTGCACCCGCTCGGCATTTTCAGTCTTTCAGTACTGCTTTAGAATCCACTTTCTTTGTTCTTGACTCAAGTTCGCTGCCATCATTCACAATATTAGTAAAAAAAATAACTAAAAAACTAAGCAACTGTATACCTACTTAAGGGCCTCACTCCCCTCACTCTCTACACTTAATTGATTTAACTGTCACTCCCTGTCACTCACTCTTCCCAACTGTCATTCTGACTCCACCCACACGTCTTCTACTCACACATTCTCTCCCCCTCCCATCAACATTCTAAACAACTGTATACTTACTTTTGGGCCACCTGGTATGTATTTTTATGTAAACCATTTAGAGATTTTAGGATATCAAGTAGCATACAAATAGTTTAAATAAATAAATTTCATTGATAAATAAATGAAGTAACATTTATTTGGGTGACCATTCCTTGGCCCCTTGACAATTGAGCTATGGGGTTCTGCAGGGTACCATCTTGTCCCCAGTGTTTATCTACATGAAGCCACTGGGAGCAGTCATTAGGGGATTTGGAACGAAGTGCCATCAGTATAGAAATATCAGATAAGGTTGTGCAAGTCCTGGATCAGTGCCTAGATTCAGTGATGGACTGGATGAGGGCCAATAAACTGAAGCTGGATCCTGGCAAGACAGAGGCCCTGGGGGTGAGTGGTTCCCAAGTTCAGAAGATAGGCTCATTGCCTGTTTTGGGTGGGGTTGTACTCCCCTTGAAAGACCATGTTCATACTCCTGGGGTATTCGTAGATCTATCATTGTCACTGGAGGTCTAAGTGGCCATGGTGGCTCAGAGTGCCTTTTACCAGCTTTGGCTGGTTCACCAGCTACCGCCTCTCCTGGATAGGGATAGCTTGGCCACAGTGGTACAGGCACTAGTAACCTAAAGACTGGATTACCGCAATGCACTTTAAGGCTGCTCCAGAAACTGGAGATAGTGTAGAATGCAGCAGCTTGGCTATTGTCAGGAGCTGCCCCCTTTCAGCATGCAACTCCTTTGCTGAGGGACTGCACTGGCTGCCTATTCGCTAGTGGGCCAGGTTTAAGGTTTTGGTACTAGTGTATAAAGCCCTAAATAACTTGGGACCAGGATACCTGAGAGAGTGCCTTCTCCCTTATCAACCTGCCCAGTTACTGAGGTCATCAGAGGGCATGCTGCTGGTGGTTCCACATGGATCTATGGCCCAGTTGGTGTCTACCTGGAGAAGAGCCTTTAGTGTGGTGGCCCCCTTTCTATGGAACTCCCTGCCTCTGGAGGTCATACAGGCACCAACATTGTGTTGGTTTTGGTGCCTCCTGAAAACATATTTATTTCAAGAACCCTTCCTTGATTGATCAGCCATTATTTTTATTGGGATTCTGTTTTTTAAAAACAAAAATTCTAATATGGTGTTTTATTCTTTTTATCTTTTATTATTCACCACTCCTAAATCGGTTTAGATGTGGAGTGGTATATAAGCGTTGTAAATAAATAAATAAATAAATAAATAAATCCCTCAATTTCTGTTCTTCATTCACTCTTTCCTGCTCTTGGATAATTCTAAGTTTTTTGAAAATCTGACTCTCAGAAGCAGAATAAGTTATGCACAGTAAATTATTTGTATGTTGAGTTACTTTGCATACATTATTCCAGGCACACTATTATTTGAATTCTCTTGGTACTGAATTAGGATTTTTTTTTAATGTTCAAGGGAAGCTCCCTGGTGTATCTTTTAGAGTCACACTAGCAAACTTTAGAATATAGGCATTCTGACAATAATTATCTTTAAATACTTCGCAATGGAGGTTCCATGAAGCTTGTTTTTCAGAACTGTGGTTGATGATTCATAAATCTCCCTTGAATTTTTACTTCAGTTGGGTAGATGTTAAGTGCATGGCCTGAGTGCCCTGATTTGAAAAAAAAGATGTCCCTGTTTTTGTTTCTGGATTTAATGAGAATATCAACTGTGTTAGAGCCGTTCTAATAGTTGACAGTTATGCATCCAAGATGTCTGCGTGGGAGTCCTTCAAAGTGCTGCTCATGGGCACTGATAGAAAATGAATAGTGATAAGAACTTTTGAAAGTAGTCCCTTGTGCCCCTGTGTGGGAGTCTGTGAGGATCACAGGGTTGTTTGTGGGAGGCAAGATGAAGCCAGACAGGAGTGGAAAGAACAGGCTTGTTGAAAAGTGAGTGTGCCGATGGTGGATAAGGAAGCAACAGTTGTAGAGAGAGGGAGAAACATGGCAGTAGGATGTGTGGATTAAATTTTGCCAACTGAAACCTTTTTTGAACTGTAGCACTTAAGCCTTGGAACTGTGAGCTATTAAAGCAGAGAAGAATCTGAACTTTCAACACAGCTGAAATGATAAGGTTGGGATGGGGAAACATATATATCTTCCCAGATCCTAAGATAATCTTCAGAGGCCATTCTCCAGGTGCCCCTGCCAAAGAGATAAGGCAGATAGCTACTAAGAAGAGGGTATTTTCAGTGGTGGCACCCTCAGCTGTGGCATACCCCCCCCCTGGAGAGGGTTGCCTGGCACCTATGTTATGGTCTTTTCAGTGCCAAGTGAGGACCTTTTTGTTTTCCCAGGATTTTAGTCCTCCAGCTATAAAAATTGTGTTAGTGCATGTTAGATCTTGGCACTGCTGCTGGGTTTTACCTTGGTTTTTTTACTTCGGTTTATTTTGTTTTAAATTTATGGCTTTTGTGTTTTACTACATTATTGTATTTTATGGTTTCAATCTTTGTCTTGTAAACTGCCCAGAAAACACTGGCTAATGAGTTGGTATAGAAATGTAATAAATAGAGTTATTTTGGATTGTGCAAGGTAGGGATGCTTGTTGTAGCCAGAGTTTGATAGCATTCATGGCAGAAATCCCTTGATGCTCTCCACAACTGGTCACTTGAAATTTATCATGGGTCCCCCTTTATTGATGGATGAACTGCAGGTGGCTTCCAAGAACTGTCAAAATGCCAGAAATCTGCCACTGAGCATAGTACTCATCAGGCCCATGTTCCTAGCACATGTTGTTGGATAGGGATAAAAGTTTTTTGCCCCTAAAGGAATTCCTTTCCAGTTGGTCTTTAATAATTATCAAAAGCATTGTGTTTAAAATATGTACAGCATACCCATCATAAAATAGATGAAAGTTGTCACAATGTTAGACAGCTGTATAACTTCTGCATAAAGGACTCCTTGTTTCTTTGACTAGGGGTAAGCAGAGGATGTCACAAGAGACTGGGATTTGCAGAGGGTGGGAGGTTGTCCAAAAAGAGAGGCAGTCTTGTCTTATCTGTGTAATTGGTGGATTCCCAGTTGTCCCAATTGCAAACAAGCCCGATAAACAAAATGGTTACAAAGGTAGAAAGCCAGATGGCGTTTGGGGGCTATCCGGTGTATTGTACAGAGCATCCCATGTACAACTATCTGCCTGCTGGACAGGCTGTTATGTCCATAGTTGGTGGATCTGTATGCATGGAATGTTAGATTTGTTTCTAGTGCAGTAATGTGTTGTGTGGATTCTTTAGATAAAAATGTATGGCTTTGGCATTTTTTAATTTTTTTGCCATTTGGGGGCTTTACTGGCCTTGTAAATCAAATTTGAGATGGTTGACTGACTTCCCCAAAGTTCTCCCTGCTTGAACTCAGAATTGATTCCAGCTCTCCCATCCAGACTTGAGAGATCTTGGAATAGTTTGCCAAACCAAAAGTGGGGGTTTGGGGGGTTGGTAAAAATGTCCACCCTTGTCTCTTCTAGCCCCTGCTGCTCCCACCAGTCTCAAAACATCCCTTCCTCCCCTCCCGTCCTGTACTTTACAAGTCAGGTGGTAGTAGGACGAGCAGCAGGAGCATGCAGGGATTTACTATTTACTATTACATTTATATTTCACCTTTTTTCCACTTGCAAGGAGCCCTGGTTGGCTTACATGGTCCTCTTCTTTTCCATTGTATCCTCACAAGAATCTCTGTGAGATGGGTTAGGCTGAGAATCAGTGTATTGGCTCAAAGTCACCCAGTGAGTTCATGGCTGAGTGGGGACCACCTGGGTCTCCCAAGTCCCAGTCTAACACTGTAATCCCATATGCCACACTGGCTCTTCTTCTCCCCATACGCTGATAAGAAGCATGTTAGGAAGCAAAGCCCATTTGCTTTTGGTAGATGAGTTCTCCCTAGGGCTGCTCAATTGTGGCAGCTGTCAGGAAAACTTCATGTCACAGCATCACTGGGATTTCCTCCCTGAACAGCAGCATGTTAGAAAGCACATCCGCTCTTCAGAATAACATACAATTCAACAACAAATCAATAGTTGTGTCCTAACATTTCATGCACATAGAATTGCACCACAGTCTCCACTAAGAAATTATGGATGTGTGTTCAATGCAGGGAGCTCCTGACTCTCAGGGAACAAGTTTGTCCTCTTGAAGCCATGGTAAATGAGGTGGAGAAACTGAGAGAGGCAGAGAGGTTTGTAGACAAGGCCTGTGGAGACATGATAGTGGTGCCCGAGTCCCAGGGTAACAGCTTCTCCGCTGTCATGAAGAATAAGTCATGGAATGACCAAGGAGCTTCGGAAGAATACCCAGCCGCTACCGATGCTGCCTCCTAGGATCTGTCGCCTCGCTCTGTCTAATGATAGGGCCAACCTTGCCAGTAAATGCTACTTTGCTTATTCAGGTTACAGATTTTTCTTTGTACTAGTGTAGCATTACAACTTATGGGGCACTATCCTGTTGTGTTGTTGCACTAGTGCAAATGACATTGGGCTAGTGTAAGGGATCTCTAGCATAATGCCAGTAGCTTTAGCTTGTGTGACAGGATTCTCCTAAAAACCCATCGCCCAAGCTAACGCCATTGGTGTTATCCTAGAAGTCACTTCTGCTAGCACAATGTAATTTGTGTTAGTATAATGACACAGTAGATATTGCCCCATGGTGTTGCATTAGTAGGAATGGCACCATTGGTGCCATTCCTTCTGTATTCCTGTGCTAACCCTGTAGCACAGGAACATAGGATGTGCTCATTAGGTAAGCTGCACATCACATTTGCTGTAGAAACAACAAAGAATCTTGTAGACAACTGAGTTTATTATGGTATAAACTTTCATAGACTAGAGCCCACTCCATCAGACGTTTGCTGTAGGTTACCTTTCACAGGTAACCAGAACACCCCATCCCATCTAAAATGTATGTGTAATTCTGTCTTTTTTTTTTTTGTCTTCCATTTTCAGCAGAACTTATCAGTACCTTGCAGATTGGTTCAGAATGTGTGGCCATGATTACTTACTGGATCAAGCACTGTTGCCATACTAAAACTGTCTTTTGTTCTTTACCATGGCTCTTGTGGAATGATTTGAATTTAAGATTGTGCAGATGGTTAGTTCATGAACTTGATCCTCAAAATAATGAAGTTGACTTAACTTGTCTTTTTGAGTTCTTTAAATGAATAAACGACTATTCTTTTGAAGGTATATCAGGGCAACTATCTTCATACCTTTCTTTGCGTCCGAGAGGGCTAGAGGTTTGCCTCCCCCCGCTCCCCAGTTGAAAGTGCCATACTTCCCAGGGAAGTATTTTAAAACACTGAATTGTTGGAAACACTGATATTGCAGAACTCTTTCTGTCAGAATGACTCTTGTTCAGTATTGCCTCTTATATGAAGCTGATCAGTGCTTGTCATTATTCCTTTTCAAAAACTGTTAGCAAACTGTTGTCTTTTTCCTCCATTTTCTTATTACTGATGAATTCCTGATCTAATAATGGAGTAAAACAGTACCATTGCTATAAAACTCAAGAAGGGAATTATATACAGAGTCATATTGAGGGGGAAATGAAGCCATTTCATAACAGATTTAATTCACTGCTCATTTATTTTATTTCTGTATTTATAAGCTTACTTTCAGGGTTACCCCTCTCAAGATGGCTCACAACACATTAAAGCACTCTATAGCATAGAATAAACCATAAATATTACAGCAGCAACAGCGAAAAACATCAGCAGAGGATAAAACAATCTAAAATATACAAACCAGCAGAAAATAAGTTATAAAAAAACCTAGCTTCAACAGTTAAAACAGCAATTACCAAACTTAAAGATCAGTTGAAAGCAGTTTGGAATAAATATTAGAGCTTTGCACAAATGAGCTCTTGAAATTCACTACTCTATTTGTGGGCAGAGAAATTGGGAGGAGAATTTCACCGATTTTCTCCAGTGGGAGGAGAAATTCTCCAACAATTTCTCCCAAGTAGGTCTCACCACTGGCAAGGGTCGTAGTACCACAGCTTCCTTCTTTTTTCCTAAGGGGTTTTTGTTTTTTGCATGGCCACTGCAAGCAGCAACAGCAGCAAGTGTGTTGGCAGCCTGACCCCCATTTTGCGTTTTTCACAATACCCCATACCTAGCATCATTCCGGGGTGTTGGGAGGAGGGGAGAGGGAAGGCAAACCCCACCAAAATACGGGGAAGAAATTAGGGGAAATTCTGCAAAACGGCCTTTTATTTCTAGGGAGGTAAGAAAAAGAAAGATCTCAGGACTTTTCTGAGAAAAATGTCCTCTGAGAGACATTGCTCTAGCTCTAGTTGTTATTCTTTAGGTTTCAGCACTTTCCTCGGGACTTTCCAAATATTAAATTTCTGAAAGGTGATTGTGGATACATCTTACCTCTAATGCAGGTGCAGAGAGATGATTGTACAATGAAAAACAGGACACTCCTACACTCTCCTCAGCCACCTCCTAAGTAAAGGAAACACAACAACTCATGAGAATTTCTCCAACATTTCTTCTCCTTTAATGTTCTTTTTGAAAGCAATGTATTTTCTATGAAATTGAATGAGAATGGTCAAAAATAATGTGGGAGAAATGTTCGGCATGCCACTAATAAACATGCCTTCAACTCCTATTTAAAAGACATCAGTGTAGGGGCAGCACATAGCTGTTCAGGAAGGGATTTCCAAAGGCATTTAAACTGAAAAGACTCTGTCTCGAGTGCCTGCCAATTGATCACTTCTTGATGGTGGCCCCACGAGCAGGCCTGTTTTAGGGCCTGAGCAAGCTTGTACAGGTGCAGTTTGTCCTTCAGATACCTTAGTCCCAAACTGTTTTGGGATAACCACTTGCACTTTAAAATGGATCTGTAAATGAATAGGCCACCAATGCAGCTGATGCAGAACAGGTCTTATATGTTCCGATTGCTGGACAAGTAACCAGGCGGCTGCATTCTGCACCAATTGAATCCTTCAAAGTATCTTCAAAGGCAGCCCCACTTAAAGTGTGTTACAACAATAACCAGAGCATGTATGACCGTGGCAAGGTCACGTTTCTCTAGAGAAGGTTTCAGCTGGCAAATAAGCCTAAACTGATAAAAGGCATTCCTAGCCACCAACACCAGCTGTGCCTCCATTGACAGGGCCAGGGCCAGGGCCAAGAAAACCCTGCAGCTATGAACTTGGTCTTTCAGCAGAATGCAACCCCATCCAGAACTGGTTTCACACCTGCAATCAGATCAACAGATTTCTCCACACACAGTACGTTTGTCTTATCTGGATTTAAGTTTTTTTCAGATACCTGTTCAGAGTTTCCACAGTTCTCCTGGGGTTAGTAGATGGAAAAAAGAGGTAGGGCTGCACGTCATCCACACACTGATGATACTTTAGCCCAAACCTCCGGATGGCTTCTCTTAGTGGTTTCATGTAGAAGTTAAAAAGCTAGACAGAGAGACAACATAGAACCTGGAAGAAAGGCCAATGGTACAGAAGAGTACTTCCCTAGCACTGCCTTCTGGATCCGTCCATCCAAAAAATCTCAGCCACTGTAACAGTGTGCCTCCGAGTCCTAAACCAGTCAGACAGCCCAGAAGGATACCATTGTCGATGGTATCAAAAGCCACTAAGAGGACTGGGAGAAGTAACATTCCCTTTGTCCATTCCCTGGTGTAAGTCAGGGCAACCAAAGCTGTTTTAGCCACATAACCAGGCCAAACTCCAGATTGGGATGGGTTGAAATAACCAGTGACATCCCATGAATATATGTATATATTTTCCACAGTTCTTATGTGAAACTTCAAGCAATCTTAAGTTTATTTTTAGAAGAAAATCATGAACAAGTTTGGGGGAGCATGTAGGAGGAAGGTAATAAATGTAATTATAACTCTCAAGTACAATTATATGCTTGTAATATTAAGGGAATTAAGGGCTGATATCAAAGACCTGCTATAGTTGTTAATGAGCTGGGGAACATAGAATGCTGAATTATAGTTAAGCAATTGGGGAAACCCCTTCATGGATCACTGCCTTGTTGTGGCGAAGGGGCTTGCATAACTCAGTGAAGCCATAAGCTATACCGTGCAGGGCCACCCAAGACAGACAGGTCATGGCGGAGAGTTCTGACAAAATGTGGTCCACTGGAGAAGGAAATGGCAACCCACTCCAGTATTCTTGCCAAGAAAACTCCATGGAACGTATCACAAGGCTAAAAGAGATGACGCCGGAAGATGAGCCCCTCAGGTCGGAAGGTGTCCAGTATACTACTGGGGAAGAGCAGAGGGTATTTCCAAGTAGCGCCAGAAAGAGTGAAGCGGCTGGGCCAAAGCCAAAAGGACACTCAGCTGTGGATGTGTCTGGTGGTGAAAAGAAAGTCCGATGCTGTAAAGAACAATATTGTATAGGAACCTGGAAAGTAAGATCAATGAATCAAGGTAAGCTGGAGGTGGTCAAACATGAGATGGCAAGATTGAACATCAACATCTTGGGAATCAGTGAACTCAAATGGACAGGCATGGGCAAATTTAATTCAGGTGACCATCATATCTACTATTGTGGGCAAGAATCCCTTAGAAGAAATGGAGTAGCACTCATAGTCAACAAAAGGGTGGGAAAAGCAGTACTGGGGTACAATCTTAAAAATGATAGAATGATCTCAGTACGAATCCAAGGCAAACCATTCAAAATCACAGTAATACAAGTCTATGCCCCAACCACTGAGGCCGAAGAAGCTGAGGTTGATCGGTTCTGTGAAGACCTACAACACCTTCTAGAACTAACACCAAAAAAAGATGTCCTCTTCATCATAGGGGATTGGAATGCTAAAGTAGGAAGTCAAGAAATCACCGGGATAACAGGCAGGCATGGCCTTGGTGTACAAAATGAAGCAGGACAAAAGCTAATAGAGTTTTGCCAAGAGAACACGCTGATCATAGCAAACACTCTTTTCCAACAGCACAAGAGGCGACTCTACACATGGACATCACCAGATGGTCAGTATCGAAATCAGATTGATTATGTCCTTTGCAGCCAAAGATGGAGAAGCTCTATACAATCAGTCAAAACAAGACCTGGAGCTGACTGTGGCTCAGATCATGAGCTTCTTGTTGCAAAATTTCGGCTGAAATTGAAGAACGTAGGGAAAACCACTGAACCATTCAGGTATGACCTAAATCATATCCCTTATGAATATACAGTGGAGGTGAGGAATAGATTTCAGGGATTAGACCTGATAGACAGAGTGCCTGAGGAACTATGGACGGAGGTCCGTAACATTGTTCAGGAGGCAGCAACTCAATCCATCCCAAAGAAAAAGAAATGCAAGAAAGCCAAGTGGCTGTCTGATGAGGCTTTACAAGTAGCTGAGGAAAGAAGGGAAGCGAAAAGCAAGGGAGAAAGGGGAAGATCTCTCCAACTGAATGCAGAGTTCCAGAGAATAGCAAGGAGAGACAAGAAGGCCTTCTTAAATGAACAATGCAAAGAAATCGAGGAAAACCACAGAATGGGAAAGACTAGAGATCTCTTCAAGAAAATCGGAGATCTCAAGGGAACGTTTTGTGCAAAGACGGGCATGATAAAGTGAGTGCTCATTGGAAGGACAGATACTGAAGCTGAAGCTGAAATAGTTTGGCCACGTAATGCGAAGAGAAAACTCTCTGGAAAAGACCCTGATGCTGGGAAAGGCTGAAGGCAAAAGGAGAAGGGTACGGCAGAGGATGAGATGGCTAGATAGCATCACCGATGCAATGAATATGAACTTGAGCACGCTCCGGGAGAGAGTGCAGGACAGGAAGGCCTGGAGTGCTATGGTCCATGGGGTCACAAAGAGTCGGACACGACTGAACGACTGAACAGCAACAGTCACCTGACTGTGGTTAAGGCCAGCAAGGAAAAAGGATGATGGTTGATCTCTTGAGAGGAGGAAGCCCATGATTTCATGGCCCATTTGCAATTGCTTAACCATAGATAAGCAGTTGAGAGAGTTTGTGTGCCCCAGTCCATGTATTGCTCTCATGTTGGTTAGAATAAAATGCAGATGTCACTGGCATTTTTTGTATGTAGTCTTTTAGCTTCTGTTATTTTTCTCAACCCCCACCCTCCCACACTCACCTTGTGGCATAAACGTTTCATTTTAAGCACCTGCCATTTTCAGAGAAAACAGAAATAAAGTAGGTTCCTATCTGTTAAAACACCCCTTTTCTTTTTTCTTTTAAAAATTCAGTATAGCAGCTTTCCCCGACCCAGTACCCCCAGGTGTTTTGGAGTACAACTCCCAGCATCCCTAACCATTGGCTGCTGATTAGGTCTGATGCGACCTGGAATTTAAAACATCTGGCGGTCACCAGGTTGGGGAAGGCTGTAGTATAGCATGCAAAAGGCCATGGTCATACTAATGTTTTTTCTTTTTAATGTCAGAGATACGTGCAATAGGTAGTACCTTTGTTCACATCCTTTCATTTTATTTTAAATGAGCCATGCTGATAGAGGAATCAGCTGCCCCAAACAATGGCATTTTTGTTGAGAAAATATTTTCCATTTTGTGTCTTGGCTTACTGAATTTGCCAGCAAGGAGATTATTCCCTTATTACCATATTTATAGATTTCTGCAGTGCGTATTTTTTATTCCAGATCTTTACATACTTAGAAGCTGTAAGCCTCTTGGGTTTTCTGCTCATGATGTTCAGTCTGAGATACTACTTGGACAGAAATTGCTGGCCACTAGAAATATCAGAATGATATTTTTTTTTTTCTGTTTCAATGCAGGATCCATTTAATGTCCTCAGCAGACCTGGCTGGCTGGGCTTCTGCGTAGTGCTTATTTTGGGCATCTGCTTTTCTTATTCAGAACACCTGATGGCTTCATTTCCTGCGTTTTTTTCCCCTTGCTCATCCACATAGTCAGCATGGATATGGTCAGTCATCGTGGGCTTAACCACCCTGCCCAAGAAGGGAGCATTTGCCACTAGCGTATAATTACGAAGACCTTCTGGGTTCGGTGATGCTTTCTTCAGGAGTGGTTTCACTAATGACCCCTTTAAGGAGACTGGTACCTCTCCCTCTCTCAAAGAGGAGTTGACTACCTCCTAAACCTAGCCAGCTGTCCTCTCCCTGCCAGATGTAATCGGCCTCAAGGGGTGTGGTCAGACACATGCTGAACCTTGCCAAACACCTTGCCCACATCCTCTGGCCCCACAAACCAAAAGTTATGTAGTAATATTGGACCGGACAGCGCCTTGGAAACATCCATATATTGACCTGTGCCAGTTGCAGAGTCCAACTTGTGCTGGATGCAAGTAATTTTGCTCTCAAATTGTCCAGCAAAATGTCACAGTGTGCCGTCACAGGTTCCAGACATCGTCAGTGGAGCCAGATTTTAAAAGACTGTGAGCCACTTGACAATGCTCTGCTGGATGACTTTCAGAGGACACAGCAATGGTGGAGAAAAATTTATTCTTTGCCACCATTACTGCCATAGAGTTGGCTCAGTTAATGAGCTTTTACTCATGTTTGATTGTATTCACTCCAAGTTTTCCTCCGGTTACTTCATTGCCCTCAACACAGATGTATGCCAAGGAGCAAAATGGACTCTACTATGCAGGAGAGGTCAATCAGGGGCAAGCATCTGAGTTCTCTCTGCATTCCACAGATCAACCAGGGCCTCAACAGGAGTGACTGTCATACTAACTGGAAAATGGCATGTTAAACCAATGGCTTAAACCAGAATTGCTCTTTTAAAACTGCAGGTATTGGCAGAGATCCAAAGAGCTAGGCCAAATGCTTGACTGTGTTCAGCAGGTATTTTTGACTCCTTCCCCCCTAGGGAACAGCTGATCTCCCCACTCCATGCTGCAATGCGAACTGCTTTTCAAATGCCCTTTAGTTTCAGAATGGTATCAGTGGAGTTTGTTTTTTTGAGAAAGCACACTTGGTTGCATGGAATTAGTTTCACTGTTTGTTGATCCTGACCATATTACATTTTCCCTGGTTTAGTTGCTCTAGGGAACATTTGGAACGTTTTGATAAAATGAAATCCTGTTCTTTTGGAGGAGTCAACTATAAATAGCAAAAATCTTATTGTCAAGGAGTAATGGTAGCACAGGGTAACAGAATTTGTTCTAGTTGCTCATTACATGAGTGTGTGGTATTGAAGCAGTGTCGCAAGTGGTACTTAAAATAGGCTTTGCATTTCGCATGTTCATAATTTGAATGTAACATCTCCCTTAGTATTTGCAAAATGCTTCGCTTCCACTTCCTATCCTGCAGAAACGGCACTCATAAATGGCCCTGTTCTAAAAGGTGTCCTCAGTTCACTTGTGAAAATGCTTTTAAATTCCTGTAATGTAAAATGCCTACAGGTGTAGTATCTGAAGGGCCACCTTCTGCCATATGAACATGCTGGTCTACTTAATTCATCATCAGAGGCTCATTCCTGGTGCTCCCCCACCCTGTTTCAGGGGTGAGGCTGGTAGGGAATGGAGATGGGGTCTTCTCCATAGTGGTGCCATATCTTCGGAACACCCTCCCCAGGGATATTTGCCTGGCACCTACGCTATTATTTAGGCACCAGAAGAAGACTCGCATTCTTGAATTTGGCTCAAATGCTCCCTAAATGCTGTTTTTACTCTAACTTGCTGTGACTGCTGCTGTTTTGGCATGTTACCTCTGGCTGCTGTTGAATTGATTTATTAGGAAGATGATTTGAAGATTGGTGTGTGGGAAAATGGGGTAGAAATATTTTAAATAAGTACATACGTATGTGGTGTCATACATGGCTCCTTTGGAGTTGAGGATGAGGTAGGGGCAAAGCTGGGGTGGGTTAAAAGGAAAAAATGGTTTATAAAAAAAAAAACCAAGAGCAGGTCTTCTAGTTTCTCAGACCAGCAAGCAAGCACCCTGCCCCAGATGTCTGTAAGAGTATTAACTGCTCTGCTGTGCTTTACTCCTGTAAGGGAGTTGCCTTGACTGGCATGGCTACTTTCTCTGCTTTGATCAGAGTTGGATGCTGGTGCACAGACAGAATCTTGCCTTGTATCACTCAGGCCACCAGTTCAAGGCTGGTTGTGTCCTTGTGTCCTGACATATTGCACTAAAAACCCCCTAAATGAGAAGATCCCTGCTGGATCAGATCAAAGATCCAGCTACTCCAATGTCTTGTTTCTCACAGTGGCCAACTAGATCCCTCTGGGAAGCCCACAAGCAAGGTATAAACTCAAATGTCTTAACAAAATCTTAAGTAGGGCAATTACTGAAGAACAGTGACTTAAAGCAGACTTAGAGCAGAGCAGAGGAAGCTGCTCCAGCTGGTACAGGGACTACAGAAGCAAGCAAGCTCCCAGAGAGCAAGCGATCAGAGGGAGTGAACAGGGGGAGCAAATAGGAGTTGGCCGGGGATTTGCAGTGGCAGAAGAGACAAAGGAGACAAAGGCAAAGAGTGGGACTCTGTTTCTAACCTCCAGTGAGTAAGGCCCAGGCCCAGGCTACTTTAGAACAATCAGAAAGCTAGACACAAAAAGGAAAACAGACTATGGAAGGACAAGACTCTCCAGTGGTGGTGACCTGCAAGGTGTGGGCAGTGTTTGTTTTCTTGCCTGAGATCAACATGGCTAACACTTGCAACAAGTGCAACTTGATCACACTACTGGAAGAAAAAGTAAGAGGATTGGAATGGTGACTGTCGACCCTCGAGGGAATAAGAGAACACGAAGAGTTCTTGGACAGAACATTGGAACTACAGCAGCAAAACGAAGTACAGGAGCTAGAAGAGCAACAGCAAGCTGAGGCAGAAGAGGGAAATGCTGAGGTGAGGAAAAATGAAGTAGAGGATACTCCTTGGAAAAGGGTGACAGTTAGGAGCAGAAGAACTAGAAGCCACTCCGCACCAGTGGAGGCAGTGGAACTAGGGAACCGTTTCCAGGTACTTGAGGATGAGACTGGAGGGCAGCCTGCAGAGGAAGCATTACAGGAGAACCTGCATGAGAGTGAGCAAGAGGCTGAAGGTCAGTCAAGCAGAAGCGATGAAACCAAGGCCTACAGCAAGAAGAGAAAAGTAGTAGTAGTGGAAGACTCCTTGCTGCATGGGATTGAAACCCAAGTATGTCGCGAAGACCTATGGACTTGCCAGGTATGCTGTCTCCCGGGAGGACGGATTAGAGATGTGACTGGAGGGTTGCCTGCACTCATAAAGCCCACTGATAGGTATCCCTTTCTTCTCATCCATGTGGGAACAAATGATACCACCAAGCAGAGCTACGAAGAAATCACATCAGACTTTGAAGCTTTGGGAAGGAAACTCAAGAACTTTGGGGCCTAGATAGTTTTCTCATCCATCCTTCCAGTAGTCAGAAGAGAGATAGAAAGGGAAAGAACTCTGGGTGAATGACTGGCTATGAAGGTGGTGCCGACGAGAGAGATTTGGATTCTGGGATCAGGGGCTATACTTCCTGGAAGATGGACTGTTGGCAAGGGACGGGTTGCATCTCACAAAGGCTGGGAAGAATGTGTTTGGCCACAGCATGAAGAACTTTATCAGGAGGGCTTTAAACTGAATGCTACGGGGAAGGGAGACATAAAGTTGGTAACAATGGACAAAGGCTCATGCACCACAATGGAGCGAACAGCTCTAATAGCACCCAATAATAGTCTTCAGAAACATGTAGAAAGAAAGCCAGACCATCAAGCACATGGTCTTCGATGTCTATATACTAATGCCCAGAGTATGGGAAACAAACAGAATGAACTTGAACTCTTAATACAAGAGGGAAATTATGACTTGATAGGTGTAACTGAGACTTGGTGGGATGACTCCCATGACTGGAATACAGCAACTGAAGGATATTACTTGTTCAAAAAGAACAGGAGGAACAGAAAGGGAGGTGGGGTTGCATTATATGTGAAAAATACGTATCTCTGCACAGAAATACAGGAGGATGAGCTTGGTAGCCCCATCCAGAGCATCTGGGTTAAAATAAATGGAGCAAAGAATAAAAATTACCTGGTGGTCGGAGTCTACTACCGGCCACCCAATCAAGGAGAAGACAAGGATGAAACTTTTGAAAAGCAAATAGCCAATGTTTCAAGGAAGCATGATGTAGTAGTAATGAGGGACTTCAATTTCCCTGATATTTGTTGGGAGACAAATTCTGCAAAACATGGCCCCTCCAGGAAATTCCTGACTTGTGTGGTGGATAACTTCCTCCTACAGAAAGTAGAGGAAGGAACTAGAGGATTGGCTATCCTTGAGTTGATCCTAATCAACAGAGATGACTTAGTGGATAAAGTAGCAGTTACAGGAACTCTGGGGAAAAGTGACCATGTTGTACTTGAGTTCTTGGTTCTAAAGGAAGCAAAAGCTGAGTGTAGCCATACGAGTAACCTGGATTTTAGGAAAGCTGATTTTAATAAACTCAGAACAGTGATAAGTAAGGTCCCATGGTAAGCGACTCTAATGAGAAAAGGAGTCCAAGATGGGTGGGAGTTTTTAAAAAAGGAAATTCTCAAGGCACAATTACAAACAATTCCAACAAGAAAGAAAGGTGGAAGACAACAGAAGAAGCCAATGTGGCTTCACAAAAAGCTTAGAGATGACCTGAAAACAAAAAAGAACACATATAGGAAGTGGAAGGAAGGCCAAGCTACAAAGGAAGAGTACAGGCAGGTAGCACAAAATTGCAGGGATGGCGTCAGGAAGGATAAAGCCGAGAACAAGCTGAGGTTAGGGGGGGATGCTAAAAGCAACAAAAAGGCTTTCTTCAGCTACTTGCATAGTAAAAGGCAGAGGAAAGAAATGGTGGTTCAGCTATTAAGTAAAGATGGCAAAATGGTAACAGATGACAAAGAAAAGGCAGAAGTGCTCAATTCCTACTTTGGCTCAGTCTTCTCCTAAAAGAGGGTCTATGACCCCACTGGCAAAGACAAAGTACAGGCTGAAGGGGCAATTGCCCCAACTAGCAAAAAAGGCAAATGCTATTTTGGGCTGCATTAATAGAAGCATAGCTTCCGAATCCTGTGAAGTACTAGTTCCCCTCTACTCAGCACTGGTTAGGCCTCATCTGGAGTACTGTGTCCAGTTCTGGGCACCACACTTTAAGAAGGATGCAGACAAACTGGAGAGGGTTCAGAGGAGGGCAACAAAGATGATGAGGGGACTGGAAACAAAGCCCTATGAAGACAGACTGAAAGAACTGGACATGTTTAGCCTTAGGAAGAGAAGACTGGGGGGAGATATGATAGCACTCTTCAAGTACTTGAAAGGTTGTCACAGAGAGGAAGGCCAGGATCTCTTCTCAATCATCCCAGAATGCAGGACACGGAATAATGGGCTCAAGTTACAGGAAGCCAGATTCCATCTGAAATTGCTCTAACATCAGAAGAAACTTCCTGACTGTTAGAGCAAGACGACAATGGAACCAATTCACTAGGGAGGTAGTGGGCTCTCCCACACTGGAGGCATTCAAGACGAGGCTGGACAGCCATCTGTCGGGGATGCTCTGACTTGGATTCCTGCATTGAGCAGGGGGCTGGACTCGTTGGCCTTGTAGGCCCCTTCCAACCCTACTATTCTATGATTCTATGAAAATTTTGTCTTGTATTTCTATGAAGGTGACCTAAAATAGATTATTGTGCTGCTATGTTCACTTCAGTACATCTTCCACAAGAGAATGTGCCATAAATGTTTAATATTTGAACAACTAATAGGTTCCTATCTGTCAAGGACCCCTTCATGGATCACTGCCTTGTTGTGGCGAAGGGGCTTGCGTAACTCAGTGAAGCCATAAGCTATGCCGTGCAGGGCCACCCAAGATGGACAGGTCATGGCAGCGAGTTCTGACAAAATGTGGTCCACTGGAGAAGGAAATGGCAACCCACTCCAGTATTCTTGCCAAGAAAACCCCATGGAACGTATCACAAAGCTAAAAGATATGACGCCGGAAGATGAGCCCCTCAGGTCGGAAGGTGTCCAATATACTACTGGGGAAGAGCAGAGGGTATTTCCAAGTAGCGCCAGAAAGAGTGAAGTGGCTGGGCCAAAGCCAAAAGGACACTCAGCTGTGGATGTGTCTGGTGGTGAAAAGAAAATCCGATGCTGTAAAGAACAATACTGTTTAGGAACCTGGAATGTAAGATCAATGAATCAAGGTAAGCTGGAGGTGGTCAAACATGAGATGGCAAGATTGAACATTGACATCTTGGGAATCAGCGAACTAAAATGGACAGGCATGGGCGAATTTAATTCAGGTGACCATCATATCTACTATTGTGGGCAAGAATCCCTTAGAAGAAATGGAGTAGCAGTCATAGTCAACAAAAGGGTGGGAAAAGCAGTACTGGGGTACAATCTCAAAAATGATAGAATGATCTCAGTACGAATCCAAGGCAAACCATTCAAAATCACAGTAATTCAAGTCTATGCCTCAACCACTGAGGCCGAAGAAGCTGAGGTTGATCGGTTCTATGAAGACCTACAACACCTTCTAGAACTAACACCAAAAAAAGATGTCCTCTTCATCATAGGGGACTGGAATGCTAAAGCAGGAAGTCAAGAAATCACCGGGATAACAGGCAGGCATGGCCTTGGTGTACAAAATGAAGCAGGACAAAGGCTAATAGAGTTTTGCCAAGAGAACACGCTGATCATAGCAAACACTCTTTTCCAACAGCACAAGAGGCGACTCTACACATGGACATCACCAGATGGTCAATATCGAAATCAGATTGATTATGTCCTTTGCAGCCAAAGATGGAGAAGCTCCATACAGTCAGTAAAAACAAGACCTGGAGCTGACTGTGGCTCAGATCATGAGCTGCTTCTTGCAAAATTTCGGCTGAAATTGAAGAACGTAGGGAAAACCACTAAACCATTCCGGTATGACCTAAATCATATCCCTTATGAATATACAGTGGAGGTGAGGAATAGATTTCAGGGATTAGACCTGATAGACAGAGTACCTGAGGAACTATGGACGGAGGTCCGTAACATTGTTCAGGAGGCAGCAACTCAATCCATCCCAAAGAAAAAGAAATGCAAGAAAGCCAAGTGGCTGTCTGATGAGGCTTTACAAGTAGCTGAGGAAAGAAGGGAAGCGAAAAGCAAGGGAGAAAGGGGAAGATATCTCCAACTGAATGCAGAGTTCCAGAGAATAGCAAGGAGAGACAAGAAGGCCTTCTTAAATGAACAATGCAAAGAAATCGAGGAAAACCACAGAATGGGAAAGACTAGGGATCTCTTCAAGAAAATTGGAGATCTCAAGGGAACGTTTTGTGCAAAGACAGGCATGATAAAGGACAAAGAAGGCTGGGACCTCACAGAAGCAGATGAGATTAAGAAGAGGTGGAAAGAATACACAGAAGAACTATACAGGAAAGATCTTAATGTCCTTGATAGCCATGATAGTAATGTCCTTGATAGCCATGATAGTGCGGTCACTGGACTTGAGCCGGACATCCTCGAGAGTGTAGTCAAGTGGGCCTTAGGAAGCATTAGTAACAACAAAGCTAGCAGAGATGACAGTATTCCAGCTGAGCTATTTAAAATCCTAAAAGATGATGCTGTTAAAGTGCTGCACTCAATATGCCAACAAATTTGGATCACTCAACAGTGGCCACAAGACTGGAAAAGGTCAGTTTACATTCCAATTCCAAAGAAGGGCAACGCCAAAGAGTGTTCAAACTACTGCACAATTGCGCTCATTTCACATGCTAGCAAGGTGATGCTCAAAATCCTACAAGCTAGGCTTCAGCAGTATGCGAACCGAGAACTACCGGAAGTACAAGCTGGGTTTCGAAGAGGCAGAGGCACTAGAGATCAAATCGCCAACATTCGCTGCATCATGGAGAAAGCAAGAGAATTCCAGAAAAACGTCTATTTCTGCTTCGTTGACTACGCTAAGGCCTTTGATTGTGTGGATCACAACAAACTGTGGCAAATTCTGAAAGTGATGGGAGTACCAGACCACCTTACCTGTCTCCTGAGAAACCTGTACGAGGGTCAAGAAGCAACAGTAAGAACCGGACGTGGAACAACCGAGTGGTTCAAAATTGGGAAAGGAGTACGACAAGGCTGCATATTGTCACCCTGCTTATTTAACTTATATGCAGAGTACATCATGAGAAACGCCGGGTTGGATGAATCAGAGGTCGGAATTAAGATTGCCGGGAGAATTATCAACAACCTCCGATATGCAGACGATACCACCCTAATGACAGAAAGTGAAGAGGATTTGAAGAGCCTCTTGTTGAGGGTGAAAGAGGAGAGTGCAAAAGCTGGTTTGAAACTCAACATTAAAAAAACTAAGATCATGGTATCTGGCCCTATCACTTCCTGGCATATAGAAGGGGAAGAAATGGAAGCAGTGACAGATTTTACTTTCTTGGGCTCCAAGATCACTGCCGACGGTGACTGTAGCCATGAAATTAAAAGACGCTTGCTCCTTGGGAGGAAAGCTATGGCCAACCTAGACAGCATAGTAAGAAGCAGAGACTTCACCTTGCCAATAAAGTTCCGTCTAATCAAAGCTATGGTTTTCCCAGTAGTAATGTATGGCTGTGAGAGCTGGACTATAAGGAAGGCTGAGCGCTGAAGAATTGATGCTTTCGAACTGTGGAGCTGGAGAAGACTCTTACGAGTCCCCTGGACTGCAAGGAGGTCCAGTCAGTCCATCCTAAAGGAAATCAACCCTGAGTGCTCATTGGAAGGACAGATACTGAAGCTGAAGCTCAAATATTTTGGCCACCTAATGCGAAGAGAAAACTCTCTGGAAAAGACCCTGATGCTGGGAAAGACTGAAGGCAAAAGGAGAAGGGGACGGCGGAGAATGAGATGGCTAGATAGCATCACCGATGCAATGAATATGAACCTGAGCACACTCCGGGAGAGTGCGCAGGACAGGAAGGCCTGGCGTGCTATGGTCCATGGGGTCACGAAGAGTCGGACATGACTGAACGACTGAACAACAACAACATCTGTCAAGGAAGTCCTTATTATGTTGCATGGACTTGAGTGGTGCTCTGCAAGGGCAGTAAATTATTGGCAGAATTACAGCTGGCATGGCTAAGGCTGCATGTTTGACTCATAGTGGCTCAATTTGTACTTTCAAGGATTAAATGGCATTTTTCAGGGTTGATTTACAGTATTGGTTTGGATCTCAGAAAAAGATGCTAAGGGTCTGGTTTGTTGTTGAATAAGAGTTCAATGTCCCAGATCATGGCACTTGCAACTTGCCATATTTAGGGCAGGTTATGGCCTGCTGGCTGCTGGGCATGACAAATAACACAGTTTTATAGTATAGGTTAAAAAACAAACAAACACAGTTCTTCCCTTGGATTAGATGATTTGCTGAGAATAAGCTTCATGTAACCCCACACAAGACAACCAGTTAACTTTAATTCTATACTGCATAAATATTATGTGTATGTGACTAAAATTACAGATATTCCAGGTAACCAACACAGAGTGATTTTTATCAGGAGAGAAGAAGTTGCTTTCAGGGATGAGTTGACCACATAATGGGCTGCCATATCACACCAGCACTTGAACTTGCTTCCCTCTCAAACAGCTACTGATTCAATTACAATGAAATGGGAAGAATTTAATGATAGTGAATTGATGTATATAAAATAGCCATATCCTTCGAGATGCTTTCAGGGTTCCTCATGGCCCTTTCCTGACTGACCTTTCAACTCAGAGTGCTCTGTTATTTCAGACAGAGGTGGACTCCTCCTTTTCCTCCTCTTTCTCCTTGTGCCTGGAACTCGCTATTGGGATTCTTAAGTTGCTATTACCTCCCTAACAATTGTTTCCAGATCCCTCCTTTGAGCAGATTAAGGAACTTTCTTGATCAATTTGCTTTGCAAGCATTGATGATGTTTAGCAGTTTTGCAAGGTAAAATTAACTTGAAGTGTGATAAGACATAAAGGGAGATACAACCTGCTATTGTCATTGCCATAACCTTAGTCATTGCGAAGTGTGTGTTCATTTATTTCTAGATGTATGCTGGTTTTAAAGGTAAAATCAAAGGCAAGTAATTAGGGACAATAATTACAAGATTACTATTGAAAAATAATCAAGAGCCAAATATGTTCCACATATAATGATGTCAGAAGCCTGTAAAACTAATATGTTTTTAAGCAAAGGCCCAAATCTCAAACCGACCAAACCTCCCTCCCCAGCCACTCCAGCAAGTTCTGGAGTGGGCTTCCCTTCAGCCTTCATTCAACTTCCGTGTACCCTGAAATCCCAAATACCCAAACTCCCTCACTCTTGAGGAACCCTAATAGTTGTTGTACTTCTACTCAGGTGTATAGCCTTTTGTCCACAGAGGCATGGTTTAAGACCCCATAGACACACACACACTCACACTGCTTCTTGACTGTATAGTGTAATCCCATGCCACAGAGCATGTGAGAGGTGAAGAGAATGCAACCTAATTGTGTCAATTTAAAAGAGGGCAATTCATAAAGACAAACAAATGCCACTTCCTGGACCAAAGTAGATAGGATGCTGAGAGGTCCATTATTGAGAAGGTAAATGGAGCTGCAGCGTGTGTGTGTGTGTGTGTGTATGTGTGTGTGTGAGGGAGGGAGATATTTTAACCCTTATCCCCCTCCTTTCCTACAGTACCATGATCCAGATCAGAATCCCTCCTCCAGTGACTGCATTTACCTTTAAAAACAAAATGTAGATTTCTTGATGCTGCATCCAGTTTGACCCTCAGAAAGAATAAGAGGCTTCACCTGTGGTATTACAGCCCTAGCATTTGCTGTCTATGCTCTTGGTTCTAGCCTCAACTAGAAGAACACCTGTCTTTCACAGTTCTAATTATTTGTCTTGGTGCCCAAGGTGCAAGTTGGTATCTTTAGGAGCCAGGCTTCAAGAGCAGCAGCAACAGGTAGTCTTTTCCTTTTTAAATGTTGAAGCACTAGATTGATTTAATTGTTAGCAGTCACACAGTGGGGGTGTTTGGACGATTGCATATGGAGAAGAAGCCATTATGGCGTTTGCCCCCGCATGTGCTGTGCCTGCGACCACCATTTGCATAATTCCCTGTGATGCAGCACGGGTTGGCGTGTCATCCAAACCCAGCACACAGTGCTGTGGGGTTAGCTTCATACCTACCCTACAACCCCTACTGCAAGTCAGACACCATGCCAGCCTGCGCTGCATCATGGGGAATTACGCAAATGATGGTTGCATGTGTGGCGTGGGGGGGGGAAGGGCAGAAGTCATGATGGCTTCTTCTTCCTACACTATTATCCAAACCCAGTCAATGAGCTGGTCAAAGGGAGATTAGCTCCTGACTCCTGAGTAATAATCCCTTTAAAAAAGTGTCGGATGTAGGAGACTCCCCAAATAGTGAAGTCGACAGCATTTGCCCTAGTGTTGAATAGCACCTCTCTCCTTTTCCCATTGGCAACAAGTCAAGTTATACCTCCCCCACCAACTAAAAGTTGCATCTATGCAACTTAAAAGCTTGGTTGAAAGGTTACCTGCCTTGCACACTCTCCCTCTCTCTCCTTTTTGCTTGCAGTCACACGGCAACATCTTTGTCTGAGGGGCTGCACCTCACAAGTATGTGAACTGCCCACAGATTCATTATTTGCCTAATATAAATGAATATATTTCTTTTCTCTCTAGCTCTCTCATTGATGTGAAATATAATTGAATAGGTTATTCAATTATGTTTCACATCAGTGTGATGTGAATAATGCCCTAGTGTTGAATAGCACCTCTCTCCTTTTCCCATTGGCAACAAGTCAAGTTATACCTCCCCCACCAACTAAAAGTTGCATCTATGCAACTTAAAAGCTTGGTTGAAAGGTTACCTGCCTTGCACACTCTCCCTCTCTCTCCTTTTTGCTTGCAGTCACACGGCAACATCTTTGTCTGAGGGGCTACATCTTACAAGTATGTGAACTGCCCACAGATTCATTATTTGCCTAATATAAATGAATATATTTCTTTTCTTTCCAGCTCCCTCATTGATGTGAAATATAATTGAATAGGTCAGGTGCGTTACAAGATGATTTTTGTATCTTAGTTTGGAGTTGCACATTTGAGATGAAATAGAGCCAAATGGTACTCATTAGAAATTAAAATGGCCAAGGTGTTTTGACAAGAAAAAGAACAGGTACAGTTCCAGCATGTCGCTCAAATGGGACCAGAATTGATCGTGCTTGCCCCTTTGTTTACTGGAATTGAACATATTCTGGTGACTCTGAGCTATTTTGGGCCAGAATCTTGTTTTATCTTCTTGGCTGAAAATTTATGGTCTCCAGATGGGTCTTCTGTTATAATCTATCTCATGTCTTTTCAGTAATATCTACAAATGGATTGTCTTGTACAAGTTAAAGAAATGCATAGTAGTTTCTGTAGTTTAATACATCTTTTGGAAACAAGGTATGTGTATTGTATTGTGTCTGGGCTAGTATATGTCAGCACTCGCTGCTTCTGTCACCTGTTTTGTTTTGGTGGGATAGAGATGTGATACACTGTAGAATTTTTTTTGCCTGCAGGGTGGGGTGTATCAGAGTTTCCTACAGTTGCACAAAGCTCTGTAGGCAGCTGACGGCCTCATGACTGTGTGTTTGTTCTTGGGCATGGTTAAATTTTATGACTATTTTGTTAGAAGTTTTTCTTTTCATATTCAAATATTTTTCCTTGCAATGACTCCCTTTCTAGATAATGCTGCTGCTGTTTTTTTGTTTTTAAACACATGATGCTTAAATTGATGGCTCCTTGAGGAGCCAGTGGTGATATAGTGAATAAACTGTTGGACTAGGAGGGAGGCCTGGCTTACGGCCCTGCCATGACACCTTGGGCAAATAATGATCTTTCAGCCCAGAATGAACATGGTTAGTAGTTCTGAGGATTAGATGGGAAATGGACTTGTAGGAAATGATGCTGCAAACATCCCATTCAGTATGCTTTCTTCTGCTGTCATTTTAAAATGCTCTTTCATGATAGCTGCATGTACTTATCTACTGTTGAAAGCTATATGATTTTGGGTGTGTATAGGCAGGCACCTAATTCTAATTTCTGATTACAGGTGATAGTTTTTTGAGGAAAAGTGACTTATTTCCCTATTTACCCAACATGGGGAAGGTGTGATTATTTTCCCCTTGTAGTCTTTGCTTAGCTTATAGGGCCTGTCATGCCCCATCTGGAGGAATCTTCTTCGGAGGACCACCTAGAGCTCCTTGAGCCAAACTGAGATGTACCCTATTTCCAGGGTTTGTGAGGCAGATTAGGGGGATCCTGGGTCCTCAGGAGAGATAGTATTCTGAACTACCTCCTTAAGATGTAGAGAGCCCCCTTCTGATTTGGAGGCAGAAGCCAAGCTATAGCCTAGTCCCAAGAAAGCACAGATGCTTAAAGGTATAGGCTGGGTCAGCTGTCAGGTGATGAAGTGACAGTCCCAGGAGTATGATTCCTTGTGACTAAAGGGTTACTCATGTGTTGTTGTTATTTATTGCATTTCTATACCGCCCCATAGCTGAAGCTCTCTGGGTGGTTTACAAAAGACTCTCCTCATGAATAAGGCCTTCCCTCTGTAACTCTGAGGTAACTCTGAGGGCTGGCGGCTGTGCCTGGCTGGGGTTCTCTGTGGGTTCCCTCGCTATCCTGGATATCCAGCTCCCAGGATAGTGAGGGAATGCTATCCTGGGAGCTGGACTACAGACTTAGTTCCAGCAGCTCTCTGTCTAGAAGTGAAGGCTTTTAAGCTTGAGCATTCAGAGTCCCAGCCAGGCACAGCTGCCAGCCCTCAGAGTTACCTGAGGGAAGGCCTTACTCATGAGGAGAGTCTTTTGTAAACCACCCAGAGAGCTTCAGCTATGGGGCGGTATAGAAATGCAATAAATAACAACAACAACAACAACACATGAATAACCCTTTAGTCACAAGGAATCATACTCAGTTGGGGTGGGCAATATATAGGCCACATACAGTGGCTTTTATTGAGCCACTGCCCCCACCGCTGCTGAATTTGCTGCTGAAATTTGGTAGTGATGTGGCAGCAAGGAAACAACTAGAATATCTACTGACTGCCTTCCAGTGTGGTGTAGTAGGTAGAGTGTTGGACTGGGAGGTGAGAGGTCCGGGTTCTAGTCCCCACTCGGCCATGGAAGCCCACTGGGTGACTTTGGGCCAGTCACAGACTTTCAGACCAGCCTACCTCACAGGGTTATTGTTGTGAGGATAAAATGGAGAGGAGGAGGACTATCTATGCCACCTTGGGTTCCTTAAGGAGGAAAGAAAGGTGGGATATAAATGTAATACATAAATAATAAATCAATATACACCAAATCGACCCCTGAGATCTTCAGAGGATTCCATGGCCAACAGAGTGTTGCCAGGCAATGGCACCTAAGCGAGCCTTCTCTACAGCGGCACCCACCCTCTGGAACACTCTCCTACGTGTGGTTCAAAAGGCGGAAACTGTGATGAGCTTCAAATGTCTCTTGAAAATGCATTTATTCACTCATACTCTCCCTGACTAGTAATTGATTATGATACTGCTCTGATTTACTGCTTTTGTTGTAATGTGTATAAGGTGTTTATTGTTTTACACTGTTTTTGTATTGGTTTTTATATTGTATCATATATACTTCTATGTAAACTGCTTGGGAATCCTGGGATGTCAAGTGGTATAGATGTAGCTTACATAAAATTAAAAAATAAATACATAGTCTGCATTTAAAAACCAAACACAGCAGCAAAAGGGGGCTACTTTAAAGCAAAATGCCCCCTTTTTCTTTCTGCCAACACCATCGCACTGCTGAATTTCAGTTCCTGGCTTTTAAAAGCAGACTATTTTCCCTTGCTGTTGCTGCCGCTGCACCACCACCAAATGTTGGGGGCAGCAGTGCGGCCCCCAGTGGAGTCCCATGGGTGGCAATGTTGCTCACCCCTGGCTTAGACCTTTGGACTGGCTTCGGACCTTACTCTTGGTACGGATCTTTCCTGGTTTCTGGACTCTGTTTTGACACCACTTGAAGCAGACAGGACCTCTTCTTACCTCCACGAGGCCCTTACTACGATGTACTTTCCTGGACTTTGGGGTGACATGGGGGAAGAAATTCTATTGACTTTCATTGTGTGTGGGTCTTTACTTAGAATTTAAACTAGGTGGTCTGAGGGTTTTAAACAAAATCCTTCTTTTTTATACTTTAAAAAAAATTATATTGTGTTTTGTCATGTTATGTTTTATGGTTTTAATTGTTGTGAACTGCCCAGAGAGCCTTGGCTATTGGGCATTATAGAAATGTAATAAGAAAGAAAGAAAGAAAGAAAGAAAGAAAGAAAGAAAGAAAGTCACTCCCAGGGACATTATATGGAAAAAATATGGCTGTAGTAAGTGCATTTGTAAAATGAACCCCCCTCCCATTTTCACCCCCTCACTCTAAAGTCTGCTCTTTTTCCTGATCTTCGAGCAGATGTTTACCACCCCCACGATGCCCCTGAATGTGGAAAAATTCAGGGGGATCGAACATAAAGATCATCCCGAGTAGATTCTCTAGAGATTCCCTGTAGAGATCCTTCAGGGGGCTATATACATCACTCCTTGCACTGCCAGAATATTTTCTGGCAAAATTTGAAGAGACAGACAATTTTTATCAAAATTTTGATCAGAGATGGCAACTGTCCAAAGGGCATCTGATGAGTTTCAAAGCTGAACAGGCATTTGAACCTGGATTTTCCTGCTCCTAGCCCAGCATTCTATCCAATAGACCATACTACTGATAATGGCTAGTAATAATTATTCTGCCCATCTTGACTTCAAAAAATGCTATATTGAGTTGTTGTATATCCATGTTCGCATGTCAGTCATTTTGGCAAATGGCAGCTACAGAATTAATGTCACCGGTGGGCACGTCTACCCAAGTTAAATGTGTACCTACGTAGGCCTGAAATACAAACAAACTTCAAGATCCTTGGCGCATATATATATATTTACAGGGGTCTATGGCAGATCCTGGGCGATTATGCTGATAACCCTTTAGCCTGCCTATGGAGTTTGAGAGGACTAAATCTATCATCTTATCTCTTTATAAATTGTTTTCTCCCCATCTACTCAGCTTTCAAAATCTTGTTTTAACCTTGTACTTAAACTGTTTCTTGCATTTTCAAATATTGTGATCAATTTGTTCTGCTTTTGCATTGTGCTTTAAAATACGTGGGTGCATGCATACAGAGAGAGGGAGAGAGGGAGCTGCTATTGTGATATTATTAGCTCTTAAATATGCAGAGTGGTCTGGTAATTATTATCAGTTTTTGGCTTCACTAGTTAGTTTAAAGGATGTCTGAATACTCTTGAAACTGCGACAGTGAGTGTGCTTGACATAAGAAATCCAATTGAGTGGGACAGATCAAGCAGAATACTGACATTTATTATTTGATTTAAGTGATGTACTGTCTTCCCCCACAAAAAATAATGAAAAAATTCTAAGTATAGCCAAAGGCTGGGAGGTCTGATGTTAAGGAGAAACAGAATTATAGCTTCTCAGGGTCATTCAGTATTTTGACTGCATCATTAGGCTGTCAAACTGGCTGCTTGGCTCTTACGTGGAAATTATTGCGGGTACTGTATTAAAAGAAGTCACGAAGACGAGCAATTGATGGGATTAAATTACAGCAATATGAAACCTCAGTATTAATAGAAATTATATCAAGTTAGAAATGACCCAAATTTAGGGGGCAACTTATTTCTCTTTCTCTTCTTTCTGTTGCATCTTGAACATTTATTAGCCAGAGTTTTTTTTAAAGGGGAGGGGTGGCGTGATACACAGAATTGATAGTGACCAAATAAAATATAGGACAGATAAAACAGTAATAGAGTGGAGAGATCATGTTGGTCAAGAACAGTAAACTAGTTTGCAGGCATGGTACCGTCTAAAACTGCTAGAATGGTGCAAGATTCTCTCCCCTTGACTGATGTTTTTCCTTATCTTGCTGTCATGGCAAGAGGCAGCGAGTGTGTGGTCCCTCCCAGATTGCTTCATGGGGAGAGGAGTGAGGGAGTTTCTCCTAGTAAAATGGTACCTCTCTCCCTGAGGTAAAATTCATCTTGCATCTTATCCTTACATTTTCTTTTGTCAGGGTTGTTCTCTCGGCCACTTTTTTTTAATGACTAAATATTAGGAAGGGAAGGAACATGGGATGAATATAGGCAGCCGCCTTATACCATCAGGACGTTGGTCTGTCTAGCTCAGTAGTACCTACGTATTTTGCCTGGGAGCAGCTCTTCAGGGTTTCAGATGGGGATTTTTTCTAGTCCTCCCTGGAAATGCCTCAGATCGAACTTGGGATCTTCTGCATACAAACCATGTGGTCTGCCACTGAGCGATGGCTCTTTGTCCAATTAATTATACAAAAACCAATAATTATTCCTTAAGAATAGACTGAGCAGCATATGGCACAAAAGGACCCTTTTTTAAGTGACCACAGACTTGGGCAAGTATGATGTTTGTTTTCTGTTTGGAAGGAAATCGAGGGGTTTGCTCTGGTCCCCCTGGGTCATAGTTACACCATGGTCATGGGAGTGTATAATCTGATTTATTTTAAAACACTAATTCCATTAAACTCTATATTCCCACCTTCTCTGCTACCGAGGTCGCACCCAAAGTGGTGAATAGAAAACCTAAGTTCTTGACACTGAACGTTCAGAGAATTTACAAAAGAGATGCTTTTCTTCTCCATGGTAGAATAGTTCAATTTCTTTGTTTCTAAGTAATGTTATGATGATTTCTGTTTGAATCGCTGGAAAGAACTGTAGCAGAAATATCACCATACCTGAGCAGACGTATTTTTCAAATAACCAATGGCCTGGAGACTTTTTGTAGTCCTATAGACTTTATACGCAGCATTCCAGATCCTTCTGTGTTGTTGCAAGGCCCCTATGCTGTTTGTACCTAGGAAAAGTGTTAAAGCATGCTTGTCTGCAGCAAAAACACCTTTTTAAAACATGGCACCAACAGGTACTGATTTTAGGCTTATAAAACCAGCGTGGCAAGCAGAATTCATAGCATTTACTTAACACCTGGATTCCAGTTCCTGAGTCCATGGAAATTATGCACGTGATGATTTCGATAATTTGATGCTTTTCAGGGCACAGAGAGATATGTCGGGAATTGCCACAGAATTAAATAGTAAAGACAATAAGCACACTTTTATTTGTAGTCATGTTGCACACCATTGCAAAGCTGCCCTCTTGTTTTCAAAATCCCCTCACTGAATGGAAAGGAAACATTATGATCAGTAGTGCTCACCTTTCAACTTGAGTGCATAGATTTGCTTGGCTGTGTGGCTCTAGTGTACTACTGCCTAATAATACTTGAAGAATACAGGAGGAGCCAGGGACAGCATCCACTGCTGGCCCCTGGAGCCTCCGGGTTCTGCTGCTCCTCCTTGCTTGTTGTTGCCTGTTCACCTGCTCTCTCTGAGGACACAAGCAGTGACAGGAATCAGTTGAAGGAGCATCTTCCTCCACTAGTGTTGCATTCTTCCTTTGGGTGGTTGTGTGGAGAGGGCAACCTATTGGGACGTAGTAGTACTGGCAAGGAGGAAGTGTGGCCCACTGACTGAGGGCATCCCACCCAATGGTCCTCCAAAACCTAGAGCCAGAATTGGGAGGAGCATTGAAGAATATTTATTGTATTCTTAGAGTATACTATACCATAGTACAGAAAGTGGTCCTGGGAAATCTCTGTTTTATCTCTGATAGGCGATAACAAAGGCTGCTGCTCGCCCTCAGGGGGTGGGGCCTGTGGAGGGTGCTCAACCTTCCACAGGCCGGATTAAGCCTGCAGTCTGGAGGTTGCCCTCTCCTGTACTAAAGCATACAGTAACGATGAACTCTATTGAATTTATTTTCGCAAATTCTTTTGTACCTTCTTTAGTAATGAAATAGTTAAAAAGCTTCCCTTTTTAAAATAACTAGTCCTTTTCACTAGTTTGCTTGTGATGCTAATATGTTAACGTCATTTTGATTTTGTAAAACTTAATCTCATTCTGGTCACATGTGTTGACTTCAGTGAACTATAATTTGTATGTTTGAAAGCGGATTGTCTTTCAGTGTCTTCCCCAAAATATGAAGGGAGGCTATACAGAAAGAGAACAGAATTAATACTTAGTATGTACTGATAATACTTAGTATTGTCTGATTATGTCTCTGTGTTCACCTTTTTCTTTCACCTATCTTGGATTTACTCTTTGTAAATCATGCAATATGAGTGCAGCCTCACCATCCCGTATTTTATATAGCAGAACTAGTATCTGCTCATGGCCTGTCACTATACATCTCTTTCAAAGTGTTTTAGTGGATAAGAATCCGTTGTGTTCCCTGGGCCTTTCAAGAATGCTCTTTCTTCGAACCTAGTGAATGGTGGTACAAGTTGTAAAGACAGATTTGATGTCTGTCATTTCTACTTAGAAAGGGGACCAAGAGCCATGAGTCCTTGCTGCTCTTTTTGCAAACATTTTTAAATTAGTGTTTACCCATAATTCTGAGCTTTTCCCCTTCACAGATCTCTTGGAAATCCTAGCTTAGCAGCAGGATTGCCAGTGCTGGTTGATTTCATGCAGACCATTCAACAAGTCCTGGAATATTAACACTTAGGGCCGCTGCTATAGATGGTGAGCTGTATCTTAGAGTGTCTCTCCATTAAGCAACCCCCCCCCCCCCCGCAAAAACCCACATCCTTTTCGGAGCTTCCCGCTTTTGGTTTCTTTGCAGGATTAGGAAGGGCTTCTTTACATGGCAGACATGTGGTTTGAACTGAGGGAGTATCTCCCTCCCTCCTTGGTATGTGTGCAAAGGAGCGGGGGTGGGGTGGGGTGGGGTGTATTCTTGTTTCCATAGCTTAACTTCTGCTGTTTTCTCACAGCCTCCAGGAAACCTCCGATTTACTTCTGAGTAGACATAAAATGTAAGATTGTGCTGTAAGTCTGCAATCCTTGGCACGCTTATGTGGGAGTAAGCCCCACTGAACTCAGTGGGACTTACTTCTGAGTCGACACAAGATCGCTCTGTAAGTCTGCAACCCTCGGCACACTTCCTTGGGAGTAATCCCCATTGAACTTAATGGGGTGCCCTGAATCAACAGAGCACTTTGCTTCTGAGCTGGGTAGGGAGGGAGATCAGGTGTGTCTGTCTTCGTTGCAGGGAGGCATTTTACCCTCTTCTCCCTCCAATTGAGAAATGTGGAGGCAGGAGACGCAGTTGGTAGGCAATTCTTGCCCTCGTGCCTGGCAAATCTGCTCGGTCTCCTTCCGTGCAACCCCGCTCAAGATTTCCCAAGTAGGACATGCCCTGCAGCCCATCCTCAATGCCTTTGTCATCCTGACCACACCCCCAACAACTGAAAACAAATGCTCACAGCAGGCAGACACAGTGGTTTCTTCCACTATTGGAGAATTTCACAGGGAGGTCATGGCGCTCCTTTTCCGTGGGCTGGAAAAAATACCACTTTTTGTGTTTGGAGAAAATACGAGATAGGCTGGGGGAAATTGCAGGAGGTGTTGTGGAGTTAACGGCATCATGTAAAGAGCCTGCAAACTTCTGAGAGAGAGCCATCTCAATAGCAGGATAAAAGCTCCATGTGATTAACCCCTAAGCTGCTCATGAAACACTTGAAGTGTCTCTTCTAAGACTACATTAAGATGAATGTCGTGGAAAAATCCTGGCTTTTTGCTAAGTTTTTGGGAGCTAAATGTCTACCCTATCCAAAAGGAAAAGGGAGGAGGGAGTTTATCTGGGTGGATGCCAGAGCCATGTGAATCTGTGATGCCACATCTTCAGCATCCTGAGAACTTTAGCTTTAATTTTAAGAAGAAAAGCAAGGAAAAATCCTAATAAGAAGGGAGGATTAGTAACACTCCTTGGCTTGTGCTCCTGCTGTCTTCCTAAAAAGGAACTGGAAAAAAATATCCCCAAATGCAAGTCTTAAGATCTTGTTTACACACATGTGGAAAGCAGCACAATTCAAAGCACTTACAAGTGGGTTACAGAAGGTTGAGTGCTCTTCAGTTGTTTACTGTTATTAACAGATAAAAAGGTTATTTTGTAGTAGAAAATAAGAGCAGCCTCCTTCCTGAAAGAGGCTGTCTAATGTAGGAATGACAGGAGCACAATCCAGCCTCCCTTCCTGATGTTTAGGAGCACCTTCCTTAACACAACACCAGTATAGCCATGGAGAAAAATAAATAGAATGCATATCTGGCACTGAGAGCAAACTCCTCTGTCTAGACAGCCATGAAGATTGAATGTGGCTTCGTTAAATCTCAGTGATGGATTCACTTGTTTCTATGTGGGCTTGTTGCCCTGAAGCGATCTGTGCTTGGAGTTGTCTAAGTAAAAGGGGCTAACCATGTGACAGGGCAGAGTTACCATGCAAATGTACAAAGGGCCATTTACCATGGAGCTTCCGCATGACTCCATGGATTATATGAACAGGGCTGCCTTGTTTCTGAAGGGAATGGTGTGACAAGAGGGCACCCATTTTCTTCCCTCTCTAATAGATGAAATAGCCTGAAAGCATAGTTCTTGCTCCATTCCTGAAAAGCTCATGACCTTCTCTAGGACAGGTGAGAGTCTTTTGGGGATCAGCTCTAGGTCACAGGGATGTTCTTAGTCAAATGGACAGGACCTCCATCTTAAACATTGACCTTACCATGTCCCTTTTTATTGGTCATCAACAACTAAGAAGGAGCAGTTTCGAAGGGTCTGAGGATCCAGGCAATAGGTTCCAAGAATAAAAAAGGGGCTGGCTGTTATGGGCAATAACAAGGTCAGAATCCAAACGTAATCCAGATACTCTGCAGGCCTGAGTAGCAAAAGTAGCAAAGGGTCTGTTGATTAGCAAGCCCCTTTCAGAGGAAATAGTTTATGATATGTGGACATCCCCCCCAGGCTCCTTGCATCAGAAAGGTGTCTCTTGGTTGCCTCCTTATTAAATGAAGCAAGTGGGTAGGCTGATTTAGCCTGTGGTTTTGCCTGAATGAATCCCAGGCTTTCCGTGTAGGATAGCAGGGCAGCCAGAGACCCTGGTAGATTTGCGTGTGTATGGGAGAGGGGTTTCCAAAGCAACTACCTTGTGAGAGGACCCAGCCTTTTAATTGCAAGGTCATGTCAGAAATAAACTTGCATTTGGCTTTTTAAAGTCTTATGAGTGCTATGGCATATAATGTTTGTATTAAACGAAGTACAGGTGCAGCTAGGATTTGCTTGTTTAGTCTATACATTTTTGGTGTGTGTGTGTAATTCTTATATTGCATCAGTGCTGACTTTCACCAGGAAATATTCACTATTTATGACTGTGAGAAAACTGTCAAGTAACGTGGAACAGATGTGGCAGTTTGAAATAAATAATGTAATGATTGCTTTTATTTTTGGACAGTCACTTGCAAATCAAAGGCTATGCATTCTGTGTATGTTTGTTTCTATGTATGGTGCCGTTCTTGATACTGGGCCATTTAAAAAGATTGTTTTTGTTTGCTGTGTTACCTTGCTGTAGACAGTGCTGCCTATACTTAGAAGGGCTACCAGCATTCATGAAACCAGGCTCAATAAAAGGAACATTTGTGTCCACATTTTGTGAGGAAAGACAGCTACTCCTTTTAGTGTTGCAGTTCCGATTCTTTGGGTGTGTGCTTGTGTTTTGTGTGAATGACACCCCTTTGTTTAGAAGAAGTCTACAGCCGAATACATGATAATGGGGACCAGCCATGGAGGATGATTGTTGCCTTATTAAATGCCTAGCTTGTGGGCTTCTATCTGGTTAGCCACTGTTAGGAATTGTATAGTGACCTGCCTGGACTCCTTTGGTATAATCCAGCAGGACTGCTATTATTTTGTGGTGTGTGCATGTGGGTTGGGGTTTGAGAGTCTAATGAGGAGTGAACAGCTGTTAAGGCAACTTTGATCTTTTTAATTTACCCATCTCCTTGGCAGGGCAGCACACAGAGTGCCAGTTTCCACTGTCCCAGTCTATGCAACTTATTTACTCAGACAAACAAAAGTGGAACTGATTCCCAATGAAGCGAGCATAGTATGGTGGCCTTGGCTGCATTTATGAAGACTGGAGGTTCGTTGTGATAGAGTGTGAGAATATAATATATCACTTACTTTGGGTCAGATCACATTTCTTGAATCTGTGCATTTTAGCAGCCTTATTTTTAACTACTTGCCTGGTTGCCATATTATAGGTGACTTGGAATTTCACCTAGGCAAGTGAGTTGGTTGCCAGAAGAGGAGCAAAGTTCTTGGTCCTTCCTCTGGCATCCCCATCCTCCATGTTCAGCATAAAAAGTTAGTGGGCTGCTGGCAGAGACACAGAGGATTTTAACCCTGCTCCAGCTTTTAAGGTTTTGGCAAGTATTTAAAGTTGGAGATGTTATAGCATCACCTTGGGTGTGTACTGCGGCCTACTTTGAGGGCGTGTGCATGATGCAGTTATCTGTATCTATGCCAATTAAAATGTTTTCGGTATAGAAGTCTGTATGTGGGCCCTGGAGCTTGCAAACAATACATAGGAAGATATAAGTGCAAATGGATAGGTGTGAAAGTTGTTTCCTAAAAGCTGGCTAAATCCCTGTCATTTCGATGTCCAGTGGACCCATATTTTGCAGCCTGTACTCTTGCCTGTCATTGATGTCTGGCTGTGTTTTGGTGCTGTACCAACGTATTGTTCCCAACACATTTCAAGATGTCTTGTTATGAAGGGAAAATCAAAATTCCTAAAGGATTACCTGGGACCTTGAGTGAGCTAGAAATCAGCTAGTCCTGAGCAGCACTTTAGAAATTTTTAGAAGCTAGTGAAGAATTTCTCTTCATAGTACTTCAGGATTTTTAAGAATTTATCTTTATAATGAGACACATCTCAAAATGGATTGGAAACAATATATTGGTGCAGCTGGGGTGGGGGGTGGGGCTTTATAGCTGTTTTAAAAAAAATCCTCAATGTTTTTTCTTTTGGTGCCTGCTTTTCTTCTTTGCAGTCTTTGGACTCCTAGTTGCCTACATCCTTAATGAGAAGTCTCCAGATTTGAAGTTGCTGTTTACTATAATACCCGCCGACACATTTTTTTAAAAGAATGATTGGTGTGAAAAAATTCGGATCTGTCTCCTGAGTGCTTGTGAACTGAGAATAGACTTAATATTTCTTGTCATTTAATTCTTAAGTCTTTCTTTTATCTTTCCAGGATTAGGTTTTCATAGTATGCTTGTATAAAATCTGGGCCAGTTCAATCACTTTTAAGTTAGAAACTTGTATTTGTGGCTCCAGTATCTGCATATCTTTTAGCAACCTAATTATCAGAGGGAAATGGCAGAGGAACATAAAGCAGAATGGTGAATTTATCACTATGTGCCTGTAACGTCAAGGCTAGAATGCAGAAGTGCATTCTGGATCAAGCTATTTGTAGGGCACATCTGGTGCACAACACAACAGTCCTTGCTCCTCGTGACTTGGCAGAAAGCACATGGCCCCACATCTCCAGGGTCTAAACTGACTGACTGGGTTCACACAACATGCTAACTCACACTCAGTGGTTAAGTGTGGGTGGTTGTTGAACTGTGGGTTAGTGTGTTGACTGAACCCAGGACATTTTCTGCAGCATAGGCACAAACACGGGAAAACCGTATTTGCACATTTTGAACATTCTAAAGTTTGAACCCAAGCTTTTGAACCCTGGGTACAACCCCAGGTCCAGTGCATGTGCCCAGAGGAGTGGACCCCATGAATGCAAGCTGCATTTTGTTTAGTCTGACTGGCACTGCACCCCCCTACACACACACACACACACACACACACACAGATAAATCTGTGTTAGCACAGGGTGCAGTTTTCCTTCAATTGATGAAAGGATTTGTGTGTATATGTGGGGGGGTGTGCACTGCCTAACGGAATAACACCCAAACTGTGCACACTTCATACCACTTAGAAAACACCTCTTTGCTGTTAGATAGTACAGATTAATCAGGACATCGTCTGAAAACCAAGTTCCACAATGGCATAATCTTTTGGATTTTAAACCATCTCTAGGCTAACTGCTTTCTTCCTGAACAACTATGATAACCTGTTAAGCAAACCATTGCAATTGGATAGGATGCTCCAGTATGGTTTATAATTTTAGCACACATCTGTAACCAGTACAAGAGAAAACAAGATGTTAAAGCTATTCAGTGAGGTGTAATTTGGACAATTTGACTGCCGGTTTCCTAGTAGATAACTGTACACATTAATAGCACTAACTCTCTTATGTTGCTATTTATACAGATTAGTAGACAGATGACTGGGGTTCATCATACAATCCATTGTTTCCCTTTTCTTAATCTTTTTTCACCATCATGTTCTAATGTATTTTCATCCCCATTTATTTTCTTGTGGTTGTGTCATAAGACCATCCTGTTGAGAGTCTCTCGCATAAGCATAATAAAACTGCATGTTATTTTCCCCCATGTTAGACAGTTTTGCAAACATATCACTAGTGAGTGGGTGAATCATGTGAACTTCTCCAGATGTATCTGACAGCACATCCTCACTGTGAAGTTCTGAAATGTTATCTTCAAAACACATTTTCTTGAAACCTAGACAAGCTATTTTATTTTCCATATAGTCTGAGCCATTCACCTGGTATGTGAATTTGAAACAGTAGAACCCTATGTCTACTCAAAAGTAAGCCTCATTGAGTTTAATGGATTGTACTCTCAGGTAAATGTGAATAGGATTGCATCCTAACCCCCTTGTGTGGTGCCACTGGGCAGATTAATTTTAGTTGCTTCTGCTTGAATGGTGTAATGTTTGAATTTACCCTGAGTCAGGCTACCTATATATGTTCTTAGTCGTAGACAGGAACTGATTCCTCAGCTTATTCAAGCTTTTCACTTAGTTCAATAAACTCAAATGGATAAGGAATATCCTTTTCTAATAAGTAATGGAAATTTCCACTCTTTACCTACCAGTAAGTAGGGCACACATACACACATGCATACTCACTCTTTCTCCCTCTGAAGGAAAGGTATTTTATGGTGAAAGATCCCACCTCCTCTTTGCTCACCTTTTTGTTTTGAGTTACAGCAGAAAAAAATCTCAAAGTAACAAGCCCCACTGAATATATGTCAGTAATCAACAATCCTGCTATTCTCTATGCTGGTGACTTTGGGCTATTCTTACCAAAATCAGACACTGATCGAGAAGAACAATAAAATCCCAGCAGTGGTATACTACTGGTGAACAATAGTTCAACCTCAGCCCCTTTTATGCCAGTCATTCTGGTGTCGGAATGGGAGAAACTGCAGGATTGCAGTGGATAGCAGTTTCCAAAATCTGTAAGCAGACAGGAGGTGACGTTGTGAACAGGAGTTCTATTTCTTAAGAACACGTAAAGCAGATCTTCCATTTCCTTCCTTTGATTTCTGTACAGTAAACTATGGGAGTATATTTCTCAGGCCATATTACTCAAACTTCTTGAAGTTGCCCCTCTTATTTTAATTTATGGGTAACTGCAACCCAGTATCTCTTCCACAGCGTTATGGCTCCATCTTCCAGTGTTATGGCTCAAGGATCACAGCAGGCAGGCCACAGAGCAAACGAGAAATGCCCATCTGCAGGCCAAAGGGCAGACCCTTTAATAAATTTATTTATTTATTCATTTCATTTCATTTCATTTCTATACCGCCCAATAGCCAAAGCTGTTTGGGCGGTTCACAAAAATTAAATCTCCAGTTTGCTGACAAAGTGGCTGAAGCAAAGGAGAGATGGACTGCAGGTAAAGTCTCAAAAGGCCTCATTTCACCTTCCGCTCTTTTCAAAACATGTTTCTCATCCAGAGCTAAGTCTGCAACCCTCAGCACACTTACTTGGGAGCAAGCCTAATTGAACTTAATGGGGTACTCTGAATCAACAGAGGATGTTGATTCTGAGCTTGGTGGGGTGGGGGATCAGATGTGTCTCCCTTCATTGCAGGGAGGCATTTTACCCTCTTCTCCCTCCAATCGAGAAATGTGCTCAAGCATTTACATAGCAGACACTATGGTTTGAGAGAGCAATGCACTTCTTTCGTGGCATCTGATGCTGCTGTTGCTAAGCGGGTGGTGCAGTGACCAGGATTTGGGCAGTTTGGCGGGGGGGGGGGTCACCTTGAAGCAAAGGGGAAAATGGCTGGCGGGGGAGGGTTGGACGCAGATCTTTCCTTCCTCAGCAAGACTTGAGCAGAGGCAGGACTCACCCTCAAACCGTGTGCCCTCCCCTCCTTGCAAGGAAGGGAGAGAGCACAAGCCCTCTAGCCTGTCAAATCTGCTTGGTCTCCTTCTGTGCAACCCTGCTCAGGATCTCCCAAGTACAACACGCCCTGCAGCCCCTTCTCAATGCCTTCATCATCCTGACTGCGCCCCCAACAACTGAAAACAAACACCCACAGCCGGTTTCTTCCACTATTGGAGAATTTCACGGGGAGGTCATGGTGCTCCTGTTCCATGGGCTGGAAAAATACCACTTGTGTTTGGAGAAAACATGGGATGGGCTGGGGAAAATGGCAGGAGACACCCTGGAGGGTAATGGCATCATCTAAAGAGCCTGCAAAGTTCCGTGACAGAGCCATCTCAATAGCAGGATAAAAGCTCTGTGTGAAGAAGCCCTACGTCTTCCAAATGGTCCTTACTACAGAGCCTTGGTCAGCAACAACTTTTCCTGGAGGGCTTCTTTAGAAAGGATTGATGATGGAAGCCAGAACTTCAGCCTCTAATGTGCCCCTTCTGCAAGTTGCCATAGTTACCTCTTATTGCATGCCCCTAGGGTGGCCCTTGGGGAAGGGGCCAGGTGGTCTAGAGTTGGCCTAAAGGCCTCCAGTGACTGATCTGATTGAATAATCTTTCTCCTCTAAGTTCAAAAGGCATACATGATTGGTCCAAGAATTCATTCAGATATGGGCAAGTGGTGTGCAATGCACTGGAGGAAGTAGTTTCCATGCTGCTCAGAATGACTTTGATTCAAGATTGTGGTTGGGATACAAAAAGTGGGTAATGGTTTTAAGTACAGGTAATCAGGGTTAGCATGCTTGTTATTTCCCTTAGGACAATTTTTCTCCATTCTTTATGTAACCCTGTCTGTACTATAAAATAACCTGTCTCACATACCATGCTTGGCTATTATTTAATAGCACAGCTGCACCAAGCCCATACAAGTGTCTTGACCTTAGGAAGACTTAAGATATCTCACAACAAACTAGCTCTCAGGAAGTTGCTAAACTTCTATATATGATTCTCACAACTATGGCCAGCCATATGATCTTGGCTTGTTTCAATAAGGCATAGTTTAAACTAACCACATTTCTGCCCAGTTCAGAGACAGTGGCTAATTGTGGTTTGTTTCAACCAGAAAATGGATGCTTACAATGGCCACACTAGAGGAGGACAGGGAATGGGGGAGCATGCAAACCCAAAGCTCAAGCAGGCTTGTTCCTGTAATGCAAAGTGTGGTTTAGCATTGTGTCTGATCCAGGTAAATGACTTGTCTAAGGTTCTTTTTGACAGCCCCTCCCCCCGAAGGGTGCAGATAAAGATAAAATGAAAAAAGAACTAGATGAATCTGGGTTGCATAGATATGGAAAGACTTGCACTGTGTTTTCTTAGGCAGACATTTCAATATTTGCATTTGCTCAAGGAATTTAAAATTCCTTTAAATTTAAAATTTAAAGCAAAATTTAAAAATCTTCAAGGAAAAATATTCTACGACAGAGCTATAAAGAACTTCCTTGCAGCAAGGCAGCTCTTGTAAATTACAGTCCTCTGGATTTGGTTTCACCAGTTCTGTGATCATGAATAATTCACGCAGATGTTAAAAATACATGCTGATTCTTGGATCCGTAGCACCTTAGCCTGTTTCTAGGGTATAGCTAATTTATGGATTTTTTTCCTGAAGGAATAATTCAGGGTTGGGGTAACAAATTGCTAGGAGCTTTGGTAATATCACAGCTTCAGTGAGATTGAAAGGGCCCTTCACACAGTCTGATTTTTTCTTGCAGTTTTCTTTAAAAAAAATCATGGTTAGAATAATACTAAGATCAACTCAGTTGTAATTCTGAGAAGAGAGCAATCAACACTTTAACGTTCTTTATTCAATAAATCTTACACAAGTACTATAAACTGAATAGAGCTATTCTGTATGTGACAGGAAATTATCATTGGCTAAAATAAAAATTCCTGTGATCATTCCCCCATCCTGCTTTGCTTTCTTCAGATTTGTAAAGCGAAAATTAAACAGGTTTCCTGATTTATTTAAGCAACTTAAAGCAGAATTAAGTGTTACAAGAAACATGACACTGAAAATGGCATTTCCTTGTTGAATTCACATCTTTCCGTTCGTAGTTTGCTTTCGAATTTATTTAAGATTCACAGAGGGCAACAATAAAACAACATTTTAAACAAAAAAACTTAGACACCAAAAAATAATAGAAGAAGCAGGGTAAATCAGCAAAGCAAAACAAACTTACCCCTCCACCCCCACACAGACACTAATAGCAGATAAAATCGTGGATTAAAATGTTTTAGGACACAGTCCTGTGCATGCTTAGAAAGAAGTCCTACAATTCTTGGTTGGAAGCTGTAGGACTTTTTTTGTAAGGAATGCTGGGAGTTGTAGGACTTCTTTCTAAACATGCATAGGATTTGCACCCATAACCAGATAATTAATAGTTAATAATGATGGTGCCAGGTTAGTCTCCCCGTGGAGAGCATTCTGCAAATGAGGTACCACCACTGAATAGGCATTTTCTTCAGCTGCCTCTGAATCTCACAGATTTTAATTTTCAGGCAAGTTCATGTGGGAGAAGACAGTCCTTCAAAGTACCCCAGACCCAAGCTGTGCAGGGTTCGAGTGGCTAAAACGAGCACCTTGAATTGTGCCTGGAAATAAATGAGACAGTACATTACCTACTATTTCTTGTTTAATTTAGTAATACATGATTTTTAGGAGTTATAAATATTGGAACAACCCAGTTGCGTCCACATACACGGAGCATGTACTGCTCTTATGCTGTGCAAGTCAATATGCCCAACCATTGCTAGGAAGCCAAGGCCGTCATGGGCCTCACTTGCATGCATCCAGCAGTCTGCAGATCCCCAGACTCTGTGCATGTTGCCACACCTGCTTCTGTCTGCCAAATGGGCAGGCAGGTTCAGTGGTGCAGCTAGGTAATTTTAGACCCTGGACTTCGTGCTCCCCCCCCCCCCGATGCTATTCGGACAGCTTCAGTTGTGAAACACTCAACTAAAATGTCTTTTCTCCCCCACCACCATTCATGCTTTACTAGTGCTTCTACATTCCTGATTCATCAGAGCACAACAAGGACAAAAACTGTTTGCCAACCCTGATTAAAAAAGAGAGAGAAATACTCTGAGCGTATGCAATTTTACATTTTAAACTCACTCAGATCATAGCACTATGACTACAGGAATAAAATCGGAGTTTTCTTCTGCTGTCCTGATGTAAGAAGGTATTTGGAAATAAGCACCATTGTGTTGTAGAAAAAGGCTAATATATTTTAAAGTAAAAATAAAATAAACATCTGCAACCATGGACATGCCAGCCCACCCATCCCCTGAGTATTTTTTAAAAAGAAGAAAGGATGCTGTAGTGAACAGTCAGCCTTGGTGGGCCCTAGCATGCCATGCTGGCCCAGTTGCCTGTTTGCCACTGCCTCTATCACCTACTAGTCTCTGGGTGGTAATTTGGGGGCCCTCTGTGCTGTAGAGCCCTGGACTTTGGCCCTGAAGTCCACTGGGCAGGTTCATGGGTGTGGGCATTGAAGGTACACTGTACTTTACTGACAGGGCCAGACCTACTGTTAGGCACAGTGAAGCAGGTGCCTCAGACTGGGAGATGGAGGAAAAAGAGCTGAGTGCCTCACGGTGTGCCTTATGCTCCCTTAGCTAGCCTGCTGCCTTCAGGTTCAATGGAGGATGCTGTTCCATCGCCAGTGTTGAAGAAACAGTCTAGTCAGCTTTTGTACATGAAATGGGAGAAGGCGCCATCTTGTTCTTCGCCCCAGGCAGCAAAATGTCTTGGACTGGCCCTCTTTACTAAAACTAAGAAGTACAGGTTCAGGAAGGCAAACTATGCCACAGTACCATTTTGTGTGTGTGTGTGTGTGTTCAAAGGAATGTAGCCCATAATGCAATGTGATGAGGAACTGTTCAGTGTGTGGCTAAAGGCTATGCAGGTGTTCACCTGCACATGCGTAGGCTCGGTGTGGGTATGTATGCAGATCCCACCCCCAAATGTCCCCACCCCTTGGCTGCCTGAAAGATCTTCGTGTGCTGAAAGTGCTTACAAGGCCTTCTTCAGAACTGTGCGCTCAATGCGTGGGGATGTTGGGGGCGGGTGGGGCGTATGTATGCATCTACAACCACCTACCCACTTTAGCCCTACCCATGTGCTGGCAAATGCCTGCATAGGTCTTAAGAGATTCATACGTTCTGTTATCAAGATGAAACATTCCACGTTAATTCCAGTCTTGAATTTGCCATATACATTAGCATAAAAATAAAAAGCCAGAAATAAAAAGTGGTTTCTATTCAAAATGTTTTCCTTTTGAAACACTATTAGTGTCTCCATTTAAATGACCCCCACCCAACTTAATTAGGATAGAATATTTGCTTGAAAAATACAGAGAGTGGTTTCAGAAAAATAAAGGGGACAAAACCCTGGGTACTATTTTTTTTTTAATGCCAGTTTCTGTCATCATTTTCAGTTGCTGCAATCATATGCTTTCCTCCCTTTTTTTTTTTTTTTTTTTTGCTATTCCAAGGATTACATTGCCACCTTTTCAGCATATTTATTAGGCAAGTAGTTGACAGCACTTCTTGCCTGTTAGGTATGAAGGTATATTGTCAGCTAAATGTGATGAAAACCATTCACATTTAGCTAATGGTGTTAAAACATTACACTGACAAAAACAGACGTGAAATGGGTAGAAATGTACTCGAAAGAGAGCTGCTTAATATAAGAATATCTATACTCATCTCTGTCAGTTTGCCAGAATCATTTTTGTCCACTGAACTCTATCAATACTTGACAATGACTACTTTTTTTTTATGGTAGAAGAAAAGTATTACAATAAACATGGGACTGCCATGGAAAATGGCAGACCTATGTTGGGTTCCTCCCCCTCTAGAGATTCTAGTACAACTTACCCCTTGTCTTGACATTATGATAGGCATTTCCCTGGCCCTGTTCCATATAAACTAGTTGTTACTGGCAAAAGGTAGGGAATACACACACAATGTTGTGCGTGACCTGGTACCATTTTTTAGATTAGATTACCACAATGCATTGCATGTGGTGCTGCCTTTGAAGACTGTTCAAAAGTTCATAGTTCTGCAACAACTAGACTGACTAGAACAAGCTGCCAAGAACATCTCTCACCAGTGTTGAAAGAAACTCCAAAAACTTCCTCTCGAGGACTGAACATGGTGACTGTCCCATAGAAACCACAAAATACTGAGAGCAATTGAGTGTTAGTTGAAGAACAGGAGGACGAATTGAGCTGCTCAGGCCTGTAAAATTTATAATTCCCCCTTTTCAAGTCCACTTTAATCTTTTAAGATCTCTGATCCCTTTGAAGCTAAAGGACCTAGTCGGATCTATTAGGATCAGCGGAATAGTGATTCTTTCAATCCCATATAATCCCTACCCCCCTTTTCTCCAGCTGCAAAGGGAGCAGAGCCATTAACAGCGTAAAATATTCTGGACTGGGAACAGGGGAAAATAGGGTTGGGGTGTGTGAACCATGAGGCAAGCATCCTTTGATTCCAGTTCCCTCCCCAAACTCTCCCAAATAGCATAGGGAGCAAGAGAAAAATACTGCCCTATCCCACACTGTATTGCTCAGGTTTGGGGACATATGATCAGCTGCCTGCTTGTCTGGTCATGAACCATAGCAGTCAATGCTATGGGCAGTTGCACTATAGTGCTAGACTGCTAATGGTCAGGGTTGGGTGAACAGGAAGCTATTGATCTAGCCCCAGAACTCAGCAGTCTTGTACTATTGGGGAGACTGGTGATGGCTGATGAGATCCAGACATTCTTGAATGAAATGGATTTTCTAGATCCATTCAGTTGGGGTTTAGGCCTGGTTTTGGCATGGAAACTGCCTTGATCACCCTGTTGATTCTCCAGGACCTCTCAGCGGCTTTTGAGTTGAGCATGGGTGGTATGGCTTTGTGGTGGGTCCACTCATACTTGGATGGCCATTTCCAGAAGGTAGTGCTGGGGAATTTCTGCTGAGCCTCATTCCATTTATGCTTTGGGGTCCCGCAAGGCTCAGTCTAGTCCCCCGTGCTATTCAACATCTACATGAAACAGCTGAGTGAGGTCATTCAGAGATTTAGAGTGCAGTGTCATTAGTATGCTGTTGATACACATCTCTATCTCTTTTTCATCAGATCCAGGTGAGGCACTGGAAATGTTTGATCAGTGCCTGGCCATAGTAATGGACTTGGTGAGAGCCAATAAACTGAAACCCAGTCCAGACAACATGGAGATACTACTGGTAGATTGTTCATCTGTCTGGGTAAATGGTTTTCAACTTGTTCTAGATGAGTTTGCACTCCCCCAAAGGATCAAATTTATAGCTTGGGGAGCTTGTAGATTCAGCTTTGTCACTAGAGGCACCAGTGTCTTCTGTGGCACAGAGCGCCTTTTACCAGCTTAGGCTGGTACATCAGCTATGACCCAACCAGCATTGAGACAGCCTGGCCTCCATGCCCTCGTAACCTCCTAGTTACATCATTGCAATGTGTTATATGTGGGGCTGCAGTTGAAGATGCGCTGGAAGCTTCAGTTAGTACAAAATATGGCAACTAGTGTACTGATTGGAACTGGACATTATGCCCATATTGCACCAGTACTATACCATCTTCACTGGCTCCCAGCTTGTTTCAGGGCCTAATTCAAGGTATTAACGGTATTAACCTCTAAAGCCCTTTAAGGCTTGGAACCACAGTATCTGCAGAACCACCTCTTTCCATATGTTCCTGCTTCTGCGCAGAGATTATCATCTGAGGTCCTGCACCAATTGCCCCCATGTAGTGTAGTTTGGTGGGTGGCTACTCATGAACGAGGTTTTTCTGAGGTGACCCGAAATTGTGGAATGCCCTTCCTAGAGTGGTGTACCTATATGATGCATATGTTTATAAACACATGTTTCTTGCATTCACATGGTACATTTTTAAGTGTACACTTAAAAAGCATTCTGGGAAGGTGCCTGCTGTGTGTGTGTGTATGTGTGTGTGTGCGTATAACTGCATGCCACATATATCTACTAATTACATATTCTGTGGAAATGTGTGCAGTAAGAATACTGAGAAAACTTCAATTCCTATTCACTTTCTAGCTGGCAGTTGTACTATATACTTGACATGAAAGTATATTAATAATTATTTAGATATTGTTTGTCAAGAAAGGGGCTTCCTTTAGTACAGATTCTCCCATGTCTTCGTTTAGTTCCTCTAGATGGTAATGGTTTTGGAAAACTTTTAAAATACTGTCAGTTGCTAGCCTGGTAGTTTTCTCCTTGTTGTCATGTGAATGTATTTTGGAAGGGGTGGGGAAGGAAACAGAAGGGATGGTATTGTCCCTTACGAAACATAATTTACTAAGCACTATTTTTTGAATTCTCCAGAAAAGATTGGAAATTATAATTTTGCATATTAAAGAAGCAGCTGCGTTATCCTTGACATCACAGATTCAGCTGTGCCAGTAGCTTCTAATTATTTTCTGTTCGAAGAGTTCAAAGTGATCTGAACAAGGTTTGTTTTCTCCTTGTGTCTGTGACTAGGCATAATAAATGGGTCAGGTTCATTATAAAATGCACTCCCCCATCCCCAGTCCCACAGACAAAAGGAGTAAAATTAAGACTCAGTTACATGATATAATTTTCACATATGGACTTAATGAGCTTCTGTTAGTCAAGAAAATGCATACTAGAGCCTTCCTAACGTATTGCAAAATGAAGATGAACTGAATGGGCATTTAAATAAAACAAAGCAAGGGACACATATAAGATGGAGGGTGTGTGTGTGTTAACCAAAGAATGATATTCCTGTCTGAAAAGTTAGGCTGTGATTTCTCTTTGAATAAACCTCATTGAACTCAGTGGGACTTACCTCTGAGTAGACATGTATAGGATTGCACTGTTAGTACATGAAGAAGTTTGGGAAAAAAACATAACATGTATTTACTATTTGAATGGAGTGTGTGGCCGCTTCACACACTGACCTGGTTCTCATGTAAGGACAACCCAGAGTATGGATTGAGTATGGGTTGTCATTGAATTGTGGGTTGTTGTTACGTGCGAACACCGTGCTATAGTTTATTATGGGTTGTTATCAACAAACAACCCAGGAAGAGAATCTATGGTTTGTTTTTTGGATTATGAACTCTCGGTTATTTGTGGTTAACAATCCATAGTTGAATTATTGTGCAGAGTTCACATGTAACGACAACTTACAATTCAACGACAACCCAGGCTCAACCCATACTCTGGTTTGTCGTAACATGCAAACCAGGCCATTGCCTGGTTTGCACATAACACTAACCATGGTTTATTTAATCCAGGATTTGTTGCCCTACCCAGGGTTTGTCTGGCAGACAATTAAACAAACAATGGCTTGTTTTCTCAATCCCTGGTTGTTCATTTCCCTCCTCCTTTGCCCGCTCCCAATCTGTATCCCAAATATCTTTGCAGCACTATAGTATTAACTTGTACGGTGGCTGGTTTTTTTGACCGCTCTTGCCTGCTGCATCTGTAGCCTGGTGAAACAACCCACAGTTCTTGGTTTGCATGTAACAATAACCCAAGGTTTAAAGAGCCCAGAGGTCACAACAACAAACCTTGGGTTCTCTTTCTGTGTTGTTTGTGGCTAACAAACTATGGCTTCTTAGCACAGCCATGTTCACGCATGATGACAACCTAGAATTCAACAACCTATTCTGTGGGTTAGTGTTAAGTGCAAGCCAGGCCATTATGTTTTTAGACTTACATCTTAAATATGAATCAATAAACAGGTGCACTTCCTAGAGAGCTAGGATTGCCTTCAGCTTCCTGTGTAGTGCACACTTTGTGAGAAGCACAGGTTTGGAGCTCTATACCATATGGAAGGGCCACGTGACACTTAATTCTGTGGAGCCTCAATTGCTACTTCTGACTACTTTCAGCAAAGGCTCTTTATTCTTTCTCTGCTAGTTATGAGAAGGGACAAAAGGTTCTATTTTAGCAGTTTTAAGGTCTGAAATTTGCTTTAAAAAAATCAGCTGAGGATACAGAATTCTTTACCCAAATAACAAATTCTGTGACTGTGTAGTATAATAGTAGTGTACACACAGCTCTGACAATGAGGCTTATTTTAGCAGAGAATTTGGGGTAAAACTGCAGCTCCAGTTCCTTAATTACACTCCAAACACAACCATAATGCAACGCTGATTGCTGTTTCAAGCAAGAAATGCTTTCGCTCGCCTTCTTCTGGGTTGTTGTTTTTTCTATGTGCTTCTGTGCCTGTGCTTGAGCATGTTTAACTTATACTTTCAACATCTATAAGAAATGAAGGAAATTATGAATGAAATAACGGTAAAGAGTTCTCTTTTAATAATAGAGGGCAACACTGAACAGCAAGATTTATGTCCAGTAATTTAATGGTGTCACTGAATCAAGACTTTGTGTTCTGCAGGAATAACATGAAATGATTTTCCCGTCCTTCTGTTAGAGGGTGGAATTAACCGCCCTGGTAATTTTGTCTTCTTTGGATTGTCACATATTCCACAACCATAAAAATGGTTCCCTCCTATTTTGTAGACTTGCCTAATACATATGCAGGGATGATGTTTGTTTGTTTCTTTTGGTTACAAAATCCTTGCCTTGTATTTTTCCACAAGCACATTTCATGGCCGTTTGACATGTGAATGTTTTCAGGAGCAGACTATATCCTTGAGACTATAATGCAATAGCACTGACAGGTTCATCCCTGATGGCTTGGACTGGTTGGCCTGACATTTTTCCCTGGGAGAATTAACTTCCTTCCTTTTTACTGGAGCACCAAAAGAATAGGCAAACACCTGTTTCTCATTGTGCTTTCCTTCAATTGAGTATACTTTTGCAAATCAACCCTTTTCATTTTTCTTCTTCATTTGTACTTGAGTCCTTATTCCAAAGGAGTTTCACAATTAAGTAGCTGAAATTAGACATGAAGACGTTCTGTTCCTCTATCTTGCTCACTGTTTTCATGATGTTATAAGACAATTTAAGGGGCAATCCTATGCATGTTTAGATAGATTTGAGGATTTGGGGAAAAATGGGTGGGGGGAAGTTTAACTCTCTCCCCTTCCTGGAGCACCATGGTCCTGATCCAAATTGGGGCTGCACATGCTTATACAAGCATAAAGAAAACTATCACATATTGCCAGTAGAGGCTGGTGGCTCTAATTTTGGTGGGACTGTGAGTCCATTCTGGGTTTCAGTCAGAACCAGCCAGAACTCTAAAGGAGGTATCTAAGGTGCTGAACCTATTTTGGTTCAGTACCTTGGATAGCTCCTTTAGAGTTCTGGCTGGTTCTGACTGAAACCCAGAATGGATTGACAGCCCCACTGAAATCGGAGCCACCAGCCTCCACTGCGCATAGTTCCACCTCCACTATGTATGATTACCTGAGCCTTTAAGTTTGGCCCTAAAGCCTTTTCTCTTGAAGAGGGCTGGGCTGTGTCTCCACGACAACAGAAGGAGAAGGGAGGAGTGGCTTACCCACATTTTTCTAGGAGCCATTTTTTGTCCGGGCAGGGCCCCACGAGAGTGTGCATTGCACCATTCTAAGTCGCTTCGTTTCAGGGGGGTTGGAGGGAACATCATCTGAGTGGCAGGGGCTGCTCAAACAATAAGAAAGGCTTCCCCCCGTCTTGGCTCTCCCCCCGTTTCTCCCTAACGAAGGTGCGAAATAGTTGCTTCTGATGTGCACGTTAGGGAGAGAAGTCTCGCAACCAGCCCCAAGCCTCCTAACCCGTTGGTGCGCTGGATCACTTTAACAGAGGGGTGAAATAGTTGCTTCCGATGTGCGCATTTGGAGGAAAAGCATCACTGAGCACAATGGGAGTTACTTCCAAGTAGACACTAATTGGCTTGTACTGGGAAATACAGGATGGGAGACAGGAAACACCCATTGACAGGGGTCACAGTGAAAGGCACATCCCTGGGCAGGGCTAGCATACCCAAGCTAAATGCAGGAGTTGGGGTACACAGCAACTATACCAAGGAGAACCTGACTTAAGGAAAAGAATTGGACTTTAAGCAGTCTCAGGAAATCTAGTTTTTCCTTGATAAACTCCAGTGTTGCTGCTGGATGGCCACTACAACATGTATCGCTAACAACCTCAACACACAGCCGGCTCAGAGTAAATCACTGGTGGAGACACCCCCCTGGTCTGTCATCAGAAGAGGCCTGGAGCCCTCAGATTCCAAGGATGGCAATGCAACGTCCTCTGGACACAGAGGGGCAGGTCCCTGAAGTCTTATTGAAGAACTGGGTCCTGAGGAGGTGGAAGCCTCATGATAATTTTCTATAACTGAGTCCTCTCCCAGAACAGTTAACCCAGGAGCTTCTTCTTCTCAGGACAACAGTTCATAGTCCTGATCCATAACAGAACCTTGCTCTGCCACTGAAACTTGAAATGGTACTCTTTTTTTTTTTAATTTAAAGTGCTGCATTTATTACGGGAGTCTAGTACAAGCCAAGAATGTGAATGTGGCTAAGCAGAAACTATAAGAAAATGAGTTCTTAATTTCCCCCCAGAAGTGAATGTGTGTATCCTTGTCCCTTCTTGAAGCTCGTTCCTATCACATTTTTAATAAAGCGAGTCAACAAACACTTATGTTTCCTGTTGCACACCAAGGAAAGCTTTGAGAATTCCTTAGAAGCAGCTAGTTGCTAGGATACCTGGCCTTCATTCTTTTGTGATGGTCTCCTTCCTGTGTGCTAATGAGTTTAAAGAATTTCTTTTTTAAATGATGCCAGGATACCTTCCTTTTTTCTTTTTTTGGCCTTTCTTGCATAATTATATTTATTACTGGTGTTTGTTTTTTAAAACCTTATGACTTTTGGGTTGCTCGGAAGTGATGAATTTGCCAAACTTGGAGCCATACATAAGAAGTTTCCTTACTAATGTATCATCAAGAGACAATTTCTCCCCTTCTTGTCTCTGGGAGCCAGATTATAGAACTGGGCTGTGTAGTTCCCAAATGTGTCCTGTGACCTGGCTGTTATATGCATTGGTCACCAAGCTCTGCTGAATGCATTTCCCTAAAAGCAGTACATGTTTAATAGGCATAAACTCATGCCAACTTTGTCCATACAAGATGAATGGTTCCTGTTTTGGCCTTAGGCATGAACTTAAGGAAACACCTGGCAGTTTGATTTGTGTGCCTAAATTATATAAGTTCATCTTAGAAACTGCTTTACTGCTGTTTACATCATGAGGATAGAGGATGCCAGCTTTTTTCTACCTGTCTTTGTTCCTGCACCTTTTAACAGCTGTGCAGTTGTGAGCAAATGTTTATGCTCATCTCCATGTGGTGGAAAATTTCCCCTGGTGATTTCTGCAAATCAAGTGGCTGTGAAAGGCAAAAGAGCAGGCCAGGCTGGCTTCCCTGCCCTATCACCATCATTTGACAGTCCTGTTAATGAATCATCCTAATGGGCCACACATCTGATGCCCATTTTCTTATATTCAGTAGGGAATTGTGGCCAATCCTGGCTCCCTGATGACCATAGGATGCCTGGGTTTGGAAACAATGATGTATGAAATTCACACTTCTATGGGTTTTTAGGTGTAGGAGTGAAAAATGTACTGTGTGAAGAGGCTCTGTAGCTTTAGAGCAGGGGTTGAGAACCTTAGGCCTAGGGGTCAAATTGAGTCCTATAGAGGTTCAAATTGAGCCCTCCAGGGTCCCCAGAAGGCTACACTGCCATCCCTCAGCCACTGATTGGTTGGTGGTTTCCTGGATTTTGTGCAGTTCCCCCACCCCACCCCATTGTAGCAGGTTAAAATGTCTCTCTTAAGGCCTATTTACTGGCAGGAAGTGCTTTAAGCTAAAATATGCTGGAAATTTTTGGTTTTGGGGCCCCCTGCCTCCTTTTACCTTCCAAAATGGAATTCAGCCCTTGGGGTGAAAGAAGCTCTGTACTCCCTGCTTTAGAAAAGCAGCTAGTGAGTAAATTGCGCTTTCAGTCTTGTCCAAGGTGGAGACTCCTACATTTTTAATTCATCTCCAATTGCCCCTGGAAGGCTACATGGACTTGTCAAGGAGATGGCTGGGTTAAAATCCTCCTCCTTTGTAGGCTAGACATTTATGTGGAGAGCTTTTTACATGGGGAAGAATTCAAATGTGCAGCCTCCTCTTCCCCCCTCTGAAGTAGTACAGTCCAGGGAGGTCTATAGAAGACTGTAAGCATCTGTATGCTTATTTGAGACAGCTGTAAAGTATTAGTAAAGTAAAGGATGTGATCTGACAGCAACACACTGAGCATGCCCTTTACCGCCTGCAAATGGCAAACAATGAAACAAAATAGTGAGTTCAGGAATACAGAACGCAGGAAGGCACAGCTGAGGAGATCCAAACAGGAACGATTGACTGGCCAGCCAGCAGCTGCTTTCTGCTGCCACAGTCTGGAGTCAGTGAAACCAGAGTTGTCCTTGGTGACGCAAATTTAACTGAAGATGTGCCTGGGCTGTTAGCGATGGTAGCACCAGTCAAAAATAACATAAGGGGAGGTGGAGGTCACATTAGATTGGTCCTTAATGTTGTCTGGGAAGGGGATCTTGGGGAAAATCAGAGGTTTGCTTTGTCAGCATAGAAAATGAGGCAAACAGCTTTTTTTGTTGTTCTCAGTGGGAAGGGGGTGGTTTCTCCATTGTAGTGGTCCACAGCAGTGGGCTGGTGGAAGATAGCTGGAAAGCCACAAAGAGGCTTTATGAACTTAGTGTTATATAACTAGATTGGAAATGTGCTGTTGCAGATCACCCTCCTCTCTCTCTCTCTCTCTCTCTCTCTCTCTCTCTCTCTGTCTGTTGGTGCTTCCAGATAAGGCTTTTACTGTGCAGTTGCTGCCCTACCTCATTCATGGAATTTTATGGAGGGATCCAATGGCTTTGTCCTTCACATACAACCCTCCCATATTTCTCTACCACTTCTTCTGTCTTCATTCTGTCCTAAAACAACAACAACAAACAAACCTGTTATGGAGGAAAAGATGGAATAGCTGCATAATTCCTTTCGATTGGTAGTACTAGGAGCTGTCCATCTGGAAGCATGGTGTGTGGGTGCGTGCGTGCGTGCATGCACACTTCATACAAATAAAGTTGATGTAAGTGGAAATGGCCTGTCCTGTTTCCCTTCCTGTGACTTGGAAGGGAAAATATCACTTGCCCACAGAGGCTAGGTTAAGTGTGTTAACCTCTTTTTGCACTCAAAAGGAGCTATCATCTTTAGCAATCTCATTGAATAATAACCATCCAGCTAATAGCCACACAGTGCCACATAATTAGCTACAGCATTTTAACTCTTGTATGATACTGAGCAGGGGGACTGTGTTCTGCGTTCTGCCCTTAGCAATATTGTGGTAGTGGGAAGGAGATACTAATAAAAATGTGCAATTATCAGCTTCATGTGTTCAAGCTCTAACAAGCTTTTCATCCCATTTTTGGCAAATACACTCTATCCTGCTTTGATGGATTTGGCTGTTATTTTTAAGCAGGTAATGCAAATAAGATAATTACTTCACTTACCTCTGCCTGCCCACAAACTCCTTCCCCCTTATTGCAGGTTTTGTTGAACTGAGGAATAATAATCACCCCCCACCCCCATTAGTGAAGTGGGTATGTCATATGTGAACATGCTGAGCCACAAAACAAGTAGAGGGCAGGAGTGGGCCCCTGCAGCATGGGGGACTCCCATGTTCTGCAGGAAAATCCTGCATTTGGGGTGACCCTCTGCACGTCCTCCGAAACAGGTGAGGCGAAGAGGTATCTTGTGTGCTGTCTCCATTTGGCAACAAAGAGCACAGCACAGGTTCTCAGGAAACTCGGGCTGGGAGTTAGACTGAAGTAAAGCAAGCAGCCTGACATAAGAGCATCAGAAGAACTGTGGTGGGTCAGGCCAATCTAGTCTAGCATTCTGTTCACACAGTGGCCAACCAGATGGCTACGGGAAGCCCACCAGCAGGATATAAGTGCAACAGGACCCTCCCGCTTGTGTTTGCCAGCAACTGCCTCTGATACTGGGGTATAGCCATCATGACTAGTAGGCATTGATAGCCTTGTGCTCCATGAATTTGTGTAATCCCCCTTTAAAGCCATATAAACTGATGGTTTATCACTACATCTTGTGGAAGTGCATTCCATCATTTGACTATGCGCTGTGTGAAGAAATATCTTTTTATCTGTCCTGAATCTCCCACCATTCAGCTTCAATGGATGACCCCAGGTTCCAGTATCCATTTTCTCCACAACATACATGATTGTATATACTTCTATCATATCCCCCCTTACTTGCCTTTTTCCTAATGTTGTAACCTTTCCTCATCTGGGAGTTGCTCCAGTCCTTTGATCATTTTGGTTGCCCTTTTCTGCATCTTTTCCACCTCTACAATATTGTTTTTAAGGTGCAGAGAGCAGAATTGTGCCCAGCAGTTTTATTTTCAGTTCCTTCCATAATGGTCTGCAAGGTGAATTTGCCTATTTGCACCACAACCCTAAGATCCTTTTCCCAGTCAGTCACTGCCAGTTCAGACCCTATCGGTGTATTTGTGAAGTTAGGATTTTTTGCCCCTATGTGCATCACTTTTCATTTGCTTACATTGAAAAAGGCCTTTGCCATTTTAATGCCTGTTCCTCCAGTTTGGAAATATTGTTTTGGAGCTCTTTGTTGTCCCTTTTCGTTCTAACCACCCTAAATAGTGTTGTGTCATCAGCAAACCTAGTCGCCTCACTGCTTACTCATAACTCCAGACAATTTATGAACAAGATTATTTGCTTCCCATCAGCCTGGAGCCAAAGCGCGAGAAAATTGAGAAGAGAAATCCTCTCATACTTCCCTCTGGCATGTCTTCTCTGAGCCATATCCCCCCACCCCACCCCTGGGAACCTTTTAAAGTGTGAGAGGAACAAGAAGGACAAAACAGAGTTCTTTCTCCTTTTTACTCTTCTTCTCCATCCTCCACCTACATGTCTCAAGGAACCAGCCTGGGAACACTCACTACAGCCCCCTGCTCCAGGAGGTTGCATGACTGCTTGAGCAGATGGGCAATTGCAGTGGCTTGCCTGGAGAATCACTCCTATGGAACTGAGCCAGGGAGTCTCATTGCAGCTCTTGTGTTTGGGCTGGTCACTTCCCACTTCAAGCTGAGGGACTCCAGTGGCTGACCCTAGAGCTCAGAAATGGGGATCCAGGGTGGAGAAAGAAAATAAAAGGAGGGAAAGAGCTTTTCTATACGAGGCTGCTATTCTGCTGAATCTACTTTCAGTTTTTGTTGCAGAATTGCGATCCAGGCACTATATGAGGAGCATTTCCTTTCCTGCTTTTCTATGACATAACCTTTAGGTGGCACTGTGGTATAGCAGAATAGCACAAATACACAAGAGGAAATCATCCTTTCTTTCACTTCCACAATTAAATGCCACATTTTCCCTGCTCTAAAAAACTCACTGAAAGTGCTGGTTAGACATAGAACTGAAACTGGAGGGTCACGATGTCATCTAAAGATCCTGCAAACAACAGTGAGCACACAATAAATGCCTTGTGTAGAAAAGCCCCAAATCTGTTTTTTGCCCTGCCTTCCTTCCCCTCTCTGAAGGTTTTTCATGGTTGCTTGCTTTTGTATTAATAGCAGAGTAGTATTCCCTTACAAATAAGTCCACAAAATGTGCTATCACACTTTAAAAAACAAGTAGCCTAGCTGCCTAAACATGTCTGTGTTAGTCATTTAAGGCCTAGAATTAAATTTTAAAAGTGGCTTTTATAGAGAATTTTCAGCTGGTTCTCGAGAAGCAGTTTTTACTTACCACACGTTATTAGGCCATAAATGACATTTACAAGGCTATAATAGTACATTTGTATTCTGCAGGGGTTCAGGACAGTAGGTGTGATTTCCCCCTCCCCCTCCTTTTTGTAACCTCCCCAAAACCTTCCATTACAGGTTAGTCTCAAAGATCACAACTCTCTCCCAAGGTCACCCAATGACCTTTCTGGCTGAGTTGGATTTTGAACCCAGGGCTCCCTCCTCGAAGTCCAGTACTCTTAATTATATCTCTACACTGGCTCACCATACGGAATCTTGCCTGAATCTTGCCTAAAATGAACTCTGTTGAACTGACAATAGCTGATGTCCTTGTATCAATGATTTGCACATTATGTTATCTGTATTTATGCAGAAGCAGAAGTGATTCATGCATCTACAAAACCCACTTAAAAATAATATCCTAGAAGACTCTCTTTAAAAAGAATAGACTGTGGGAGAAGAGGGTAGAATCCAGAGTTAGGGCCGTACAGTTAGTTACGTCAAAATGGATTAATGTGTGGTTGGACAATGAAACATAAAATCTGCTGCTGACCCTAAGCAATCCACAACATTACCTCTTTTCCTCTTTTTTTTTCAAGATCTGAACATGGAGTTCAACCCTTCAGATCACCCACGGGCCAGCACAATATTCCTCAGCAAATCTCAAACAGATGGTAAGTAATCAGTTTTATTTTATTGTTGGAGGAAGGACTATTGATGGACAGTTAAAGATAAAGCTGCTAAATGTACACTTTCTAATACATCTCTGGCCTGATTGTAAGACCTTTTCTGGTAGCAATTAAGTCACTGCTTTTCGTTAGCAAAGAATTTTGGTGTGTCAGTTTTACCTTGGCATTTATAGGGCAAGTTGTCTAACACAAATGCATAAAATCAAGATGTCATCGGCTCAGGTTGTTTTGTCAACCACACTGAAGAATGGAAATTAATCATGGAAAATCATTAATCCTATACATGTTTATTTATGAATAAGTTCCAATTCAGCTGTTGGGGATGGGAGTCTTTGCATGATTTATTTTAATATTTAGGACATTAGCAAAAGAATTTGAGAATGGAGAATGATCTTGCTTCCTTTTGATCAGCAAAAACAATCTCTCCCTTAAAAAAAAAAAGTTGTTCATCAGCAATGCAAAACACTAAAGTTTACAATGGGCTTGATACAATTCAAATGTAAACATTTAAATCCCATTTTCCAAGACCATCTTTGTGCCTATGTGCTGCTGATTCTGAATTCGAGTGAGGTTTCAAAGTGAATGAATCACTGAGTTTAGGCTGCTAGATTATTTTTTTATTTAGTTTTTACTTCGAATCCTTAGTGTTTATCTGCAATTCATCTGTGTCCATTATACAGACACAATCAACTAGTTAAGTGTTTTGTAATTGATATATTGTAACACAGATTTCTCATCTAAGATGATACAAATCTTTTGAAAAGTCTGTAGAATATGATCTCACTATGTTAAATTATTGTGCTGTTATATAGCATAAAATAAAACTGTATTACAGAGTTCTGCAAAGAACTAAGAAAATTCACAAAGAATGGTCTTCTCATATACCAAAATAGTAAATCAACTTTTTAGTACAGTCTGTTATGTGTATGTGAAAGTTTGATGGCATGTAAGTTTCAATGTTGTCCTTAAAAGTACTAGTCAGTACTTACTTTTATTGTGCATTTTTTTTTGTATATAGAGTGCTTTTCAGGACCAGACATCATATTGTGCATGACTGCATTTATCATGTATTTTTTCTTGATTGGCTTGTTAAATACTACTGAGGGAGCAGGGATGAGGAATGGCACTGTGGTGAATGTTTGTTTTTACCAGCTGTCCTCCCAAACCAAGGGGTTGGATTTTCATCAGGGCCATGGTATGACAAGTTAAATCGTTATCTGGGTTCGGACAATCACGGGGGGTGTGGGGAGAAGCCATCATGGCTTCTCCCCCCACCCCTGTGCACCCACTGTTTACATAATTAACCACGGCGTGTTGTCTGAAACTGGGATGCGGCACAGCAAGGGTGGGTATGAAGCTACCCCTGTACGCCAGAGCTGCACGCCAGCTTCAAATGACATGCCAACCTGCACTGCAGCACGGATAATTATGTAAACAATGGGCACACACGCGGCTTTGTTTCCTCTGTGATCGTCCCAACACTTCCTCTGTGTGCCATGGTTTTGATCCTGATGCCTCCACAACAACTCGAGACATGTTAAATGCGACCACACATTTAGTGTAATGTGTTCTTTGTCCCTCAGGAACGCTCACTACAAACCTGTAATGTAAGCCGCTCTGTCATAGGCTGAGAGACTTTTTTGTTTGAGGGCACACCACTTTGTTAAAGGCCAAGCAAGGATTTGAAACTAAGTGCAACATACCTTTTTCATTGGACTACACAGGCACTTTGTAAATTATGCCTTATTTTAAAAACTGGGGAGAATTGCTTATCAGACACTTTTTGGAATAATTCTTCATCAAGTTAGTTTAATAGGAGAAGCTTGCCTTTGCTAAAGCTCTTGCTGATTATATTTATTCCCCAAAGTTGTGGTTGATTTATATTTAATTCTTTCAGGCTGCACACTTTAAAAATAAAACACAGACATCCTCCTTGCATTCGTTGATCAGTGGAGCTGAACATCATTTATTAGTCTGGGTTTTTACCTCCCGTGGAAATTAACAGTGTTTGCTTTAGAGTGCTTCTTGATGTAATCAGGAGAGGGAGATTCATTTGCTGTTAGATTTTTCAATCTGTAATGTTTGGGCTTGAGTGATGATAGCTTTTTTTCCAGAAGCTGTCATGTACGATAAATGGCAGCCATGTTGTCTATTAAAGGTTGGCTAGAAATACTTGCCAAAAATGGTAGCCCTCCTTTTAGTTCTCTCTGCCCCCTCCGTAACATCATGTCCTAACATCCACGGCCAGTGTCAGGTTTGAGGGCCCCTGGACAAGCTGTGCTCTGGGCCCTTCCTCCAGAGCCACCCATGGTGGAGGCCCCCCAGGAAATGAAATAGCAGCAGTTGCTGTTACAGATGTTTTGCTTGCCGCTTCTCTGCTGGGTGCAGGACTGAGCAGACGCCCTTCGCCACAACCTGCAGCCTGTTCTTGCATAGATTTACTAGGCTAGGGATGGGGCAGACAAAGCAGAGAAGTGCTCAGCAGAGCTGCTGCACTAGCTGCCACCATCTTGATTACCCCAGAATGCCTTTGGGTCCCAACATACACCATGTTGGGGCCCAGAGTATTCTGGGGTAATAAAGATAGCAGTGGTGAGTGCAAATGCTTTGCTTCATGAAGCATGGGTGAATTTTTAATTTTTAAAAGAATTTTTTTTAAGGGGGGGTTCAGCTTTAGTGGGCCCTCCAGTGTCCGTGAGCCTCAACGTTTGCCCCACCATGCCGGGTACTTACACTGGGACAGCTAACATATTGCAGTGTATGATTCTGTAGCTCTCTTCTGTATAATTGGCCATTACATGTCTGGTCAGGGAAATCCGCACCATACTGGCATGAGGACATGAGGTAAGCGATACAAGATTTTATTTATTTATTTATTTGATTAATTAAATGCTTTATAAATAAATTTATCTAGGCATTGTAAAAAACATAAGAATAGCACAAAAATACACATAAAATGCCAATAAAAACAATCAGCAATATAAAATGAATAAACATGTCTATATGACTAAAATGATAATCAGATATAAAAATAAAAATAAAAATGTATGGACTAAAATAATAAAGTGTAAACATAAAATTACTAAAATACTGAGATGACGGGGGGTATTTATTTATGGAAACATTTATATACTGCTTTCAGCCCCATTGTTTTTGGTGATGTTTACTTCTACCTTCAATCTAGAGAAGCATGGGGAAATCTGTGTGCTGTTGTTCAGTCATTCAGTTGTGTCCAGCTCTTCGTGACCCCATGGACCATAGCACGCCAGGCCTTCCTGTCCTGCACTCTCCCCCAGAGTGTGCTCAAGTTCATATTCATTGCATCAGTGATGCTATCTAGCCATCTCATCCTCTGCCGTCCCCTTCTCCTTTTGCCTTCAATCTTTCCCAGCATCAGGGTCTTTTCCAGAGAGTTTTCTCTTCGCATTAGGAGGCCAAAATATTTGAGCTTCAGCTTCAGTATCTGTGCTTCCAATGAGCACTCAGGGTTGATTTCCTTTAGGATGGACTGATTGGACCTCCTTGCAGTCCAGGGGACTCGTAAGAGTCTTCTCCAGCACCACAATTCGAAAGCATCATTTCTTTGGCACTCAGCCTTCCTTATAGTCCAGCTCTCACAGCCATACATTACTACTGGGAAAACCATAGCTTTGATTAGACGGACCTTTGTCGGCAAGGTGATGTCTCTGCTTCTTACTATGCTGTCTAGGTTTGCCATAGCTTTTCTCCCAAGGAGCAAGCGTCTTTTAATTTCATGGCTACAGTCACCATCTGCGGTGATCTTGGAGCCTAAGAAAATAAAATCTGTCACTGCTTCCATTTCTTCCCCTTCCATATGCCAGGAAGTGATAGGGCCAGATGCCATGATCTTAGTTTTTTTAATGTTGAGTTTCAAACCAGCTTTTGCACTCTCTACTTTCACCTTCAACAAGAGGCTCTTTAGATCCTCTTCGTTTTCTGCCATTGGGGTGGTATCATCTGCGTATATGAGGTTGTTGATAATTCTCCTGGCAATCTTAATTCCGACCTGTGATTCATCCAACCAGGCGTTTCTCATGATGTACTCTGCATATAAGTTAAATAAGCAGGGCAACAATATGCAGCCTGATACTCCTTTCCCAATTTTGAACCAATCGGTTGTTCCATGTCCGGTTCTTACTGTTGCTTCTTGGCCCTCATACAGGTTTCTCAGGAGACACCCCCATCTCTTTCAGAATTTGCTATAGTTTGTTGTGATCCACACAATCAAAGGCTTTAGCGTAGTCAATGAAGCAGAAATAGATGTTTTTCTGGAATTCTCTTGCTTTCTCCATGATGCAGCGAATGTTGGCGATTTGATCTCTAGTTCCTCTGCCTCTTCGAAACCCAGCTTGTACTTCTGGTAGTTCTCGGTTTGCATACTGCTGAAGGATTTTGAGCATCACCTTGCTGGCATGTGAAATAAGCGCAATTGTACGGTAGTTTGAACACTCTTTATCGTTGCCCTTCTTTGGAATTGGAATGTAAACTGACCTTTTCCAGTCTTGTGGCCATTGTTGAGTGTTCCAAATTTGTTGGCATATTGAGTGCAGCACTTTAACAGCATCATCTTGTAGGATTTTAAATAGCTCAGCTGGAATACTGTCATCTCCGCTAGCTTTGTTGCTAGTAATGCTTCCTAAGGCCCACTTGACTTCACTCTCTAGGATGCCTGGCTCAAGTTCAGTGACCACATTATCATGGCTATCAGGGACATTCAGATCTTTCCTCTATAGTTCTTCTGTGTATTCTTGCCACCTCTTCTTAATCTCATCTGCTTCTGTTAGGTCCCTGTCTTCTTTGTCCTTTATCATGCCTGTCTTTACACAAAACGTTCCCTTGAGATCTCCAATTTTCTTGAAGAGATCTCTAGTCTTTCCCATTCTATTGTTTTCCTCGATTTCTTTGCATTGCTATTTAAGAAGGCCTTCTTTTCTCTCCTTGCTATTCTCTGGAAATCTGCAGTCAGTTGGGTATATCTTCCCCTTTCTCCCTTGCTTTTCGCTTCCCTTCTTTCCTCAGCTACTTGTAAAGCCTCATCAGACAGCCACTTGGCTTTCTTGCATTTCTTTTTCTTTGGGATGGATTGAGTTGCTGCCTCCTGAACAATGTTATGGACCTCTGTCCATAGTTCCTCAAGCACTCTGTCTATCAGGTCTAATCCCTGAAATCTATTCCTCACCTCCACCGTATATTCATAAGGGATATGATTTAGGTCATACCGGAATGGTTTAGTGGTTTTCCCTACGTTCTTCAATTTCAGCCGAAATTTTGCAAGAAGCAGCTCATGATCTGAGCCACAGTCAGCTCCAGGTCTTGTTTTTACTGACTGTATGGAGCTTCTCCATCTTTGGCTGCAAAGGACATAATCAATCTGATTTCGATATTGACCATCTGGTGATGTCCATGTGTAGAGTCGCCTCTTGTGCTGTTGGAAAAGAGTGTTTGCTATGATCAGCGTGTTCTCTTGGCAAAACTCTATTAGCTTTTGTCCTGCTTCATTTTGTACACCAAGGCCATGCCTGCCTGTTATCCCGGTGATTTCTTGACTTCCTGCTTTAGCATTCCAGTCCCCTATGATGAAGAGGACATCTTTTTTTGGTGTTAGTTCTAGAAGGTGTTGGAGGTCTTCATAGAACCGATCAACCTCAGCTTCTTCGGCCTCAGTGGTTGAGGCATAGACTTGAATTACTGTGATTTTGAATGGTTTGCCTTGGATTCGTACTGAGATCATTCTATCATTTTTGAGATTGTACCCCAGTACTGCTTTTCCCACCCTTTTGTTGACTATGACTGCTACTCCATTTCTTCTAAGGGATTCTTGCCCACAATAGTAGATATGATGGTCACCTGAATTAAATTCGCCCATGCCTGTCCATTTTAGTTCGCTGATTCCCAAGATGTCAATGTTCAATCTTGCCATCTCATGTTTGACCACCTCCAGCTTACCTTGATTCATTGATCTAACATTCCAGGTTCCTAAACAGTATTGTTCTTTACAGCATCGGATTTTCTTTTCACCACCAGACACATCCACAGCTGAGTGTCCTTTTGGCTTTGGCCCAGCCACTTCACTCTTTCTGGCGCTACTTGGAAATACCCTCTGCTCTTCCCCAGTAGTATATTGGACACCTTCCGACCTGAGGGGCTCATCTTCCGGCGTCATATCTTTTAGCTTTGTGATACGTTCCATGGGGTTTTCTTGGCAAGAATACTGGAGTGGGTTGCCATTTCCTTCTCCAGTGGACCACATTTTGTCAGAACTCGCTGCCATGACCTGTCCGTCTTGGGTGGCCCTGCACGGCATAGCTTATGGCTTCACTGAGTTATGCAAGCCCCTTCGCCACAACAAGGCAGTGATCCATGAAGGGGAATCTGTGTGCAGTGTGTGACTTTTAACTTCCTTTTTCTATAGCAGTACTGTACATTTCATTGGAAGCTGAAACTAGGAAGAACCCAAATGGGGAACAGATTTCTGTGAACACTTTTGCACCACCTCCCTTCTTTCAGTGGTTTATCACTGTGTATGAAGGAAAACAATATGGCATCTTGGTACTATGTAGCCAATCAGATTTGACTCCATGGTGTGTCACTGAGGACAATCTAAGTCACGACATTGCTTTCACACTGAATGGATGGTGAAAGAGTGAGCCTGCCAGTCTGTTGCCAAGGCAAGTCGACTACTGTAGCTTGGCAAAGCAGGAAGTTTCATCTTGATTGTTTGGGGGGAGAGGGATGCATATCCTTTCACCCTTGCTTTCACATGCCCATTATAACATTGCACTAGCTTTGTTTGTCCTCTCGTCAAGTAGTGACTATGTGGTGCTGTGTTATTGGTGATGAAGCACCAGAAGGCCACCGCTATCAAGAGTCATTAAAAAAATGTGAACCATCACAAAAGTAGGGGGCTTGGGGAAAACTTCCACATCAACGTTTCACATATGATGCAGTAATTTATAGTTCCAGTGTGAGCAAGGAATGTAACATCCCAGTGATGGTTGAAATGTATGATATTGTAGACCACTGTTCTGATTTTGTGTTCTTTGCTTTCTACTAAATTCTTATGTTAATGGCCTGAGTGCGGGAAGCCACTCGAAAAAGCTTCTTTATGATAAAATGCAACTCCTTTTGTACTCCAGTGCAACTGTCCTGAACTTGTTGAGGGAAAGCATTGCTAGGTAGCGAGTACATTTTTAGGCCTGTACTTGAATGCATGGGCCCCAAATTATTTCCCAAGGCCCTGGATCCATTCCACAGAACCCTGAGTATCCATTGGTGCCAATGGAAGGTTTTTTCTCAGTTTAATTGCCATACAAGGGACAATTTTTAAGGGGATTGCAGCTGGAGAGCGAAGAGTTAACTGTCCCCTTCCCACATGCTGCAATACCGCCCCCTCCGCCCATTACAGTTTTCCCCTGCAAGGCCGATTAAGCTTTAAAAAAACTTTTCCCATTGGTTTGGGATGAACTTGCACCATTGGCGCAAATTAACCGAAGAATTTATTTTATTTGAGATGATTTGGATAAGAAATTAATTGGCTGGCTTTGCCTCTTGTAAAATTTAAATAAATCTTAGTAATTATTTCTAAATGAGTGTATACATTTCCATATAGCCTTCCTCGATTGATCAGCCACAGTTATTATTGGTATTCCATTTTTAAAAACATTTTGTATGGTATTTTATTCCTTTTATTGCTCACCACTCTGTTCAGATGTTGTAAATAAATCAAGCAAGCAACCAAGCAAGAGATGCAGATTTCATGTCAATAAATAAAATACATCTATAGATAAAAAGCAAGAGACGCAGATTTCATGTCAATTTGGGCAAGGGCCCTGAATCTTTTAAGTGCCTAGCAACGCCCATTTTTGGATGTTTATCAGTCTGGACACTCCAATCCATCACTGTTCGATTTTCAACCTTTTCCTCCATCTTTGTGGGAACTCTCTCCATATTTCAACATCTGAAAGAGTTTTCCTTTGTGAGGTGGAGGAAGGTAACCTGTCCTTTGGAACACTCTGAATTTGCTGTGAGAAGCCAGCTACACAGCTAGTAATGTGCTCACTCTTGTCATCTGTGTGGACTCAGCAAACAAGAGTAGGTTGAAGTATCCCAAGTGCCAGGATTGTGGGAATTGGGTGTGCTGAAACAAGAACAAACGAAGAGGGAAGGCACCAGAACACCGTGCAGACTGAAAAAAGCTCTGCAAGTTGGATAATTGTGAAGCCGTTTAATTGAAGCCCAACGTTTTTCCGGTTTTAAAACCTCCTTTTCAAGGACACTCTTGAAGAGCATGCTTGAACGCTTTTCGGGTTTAAAAAAACCCTTTTCAAGGCCACTCTTCAACACGTTTTGGGTTTTAAACCCCCCTTTTCAAGGCCACTCTTCAACGCGTTTTGGTTTTTAAAAGCCCCCTTTCAAGAGCACTCTTCAACGCATTTCAGGTTTTAAACCCCCCTTTTCAAGGGCACTCTTCAACGCGTTTTGGGTTTTAAAAGCCCCTTTTCAAGGGCACTCTTCAATGTGTTTCAGGTTTTAAAAACCCTTTTTCATGGCACTCTTGAACACGTTTTGGGTTTTAAAAACCCTTATTCAAGGGCACTCTTGAACGCGGTTCAGGTTTTAAAAACCCCTTTTCAAGGGCACTCTACAACAAAAACAAAAAAGATTTGTAAATAGCACTCATTAAAATCATTTTTGTTTAGGCACCTGGGAAGTTCCCTCTTTCAGTCTGCACAGTGTGCTGAAACATGCAAAGTCCCTGAAATGAGAGCCATTGAAAGATGGCCAAGGGCAAAAAAGAAGACGTAGCTCTGCTTAGTGTGTATTCCTGAGTTTTTGACATTACATCAAAACTGCTTTATTTGAACAGTGATGCTGGTTTTTATTGTTGCTCCTGGAATTCTACTAATTATGATGTTTTGTTGGTATTTTATTGATGTTATATGATGATTCCTGCTGATTTGTTGTTTTACTGTTTTGTAACTTATATTTTGTGATAACATGCTGAGTTTGAATTTCTTTACTGTTGTATTTTTCATTTTAAGCCTTGTGATTTTTTGCAGTTCAAAAGATGGGGCAAAAGTATGTAAAATAAATAGCTTGCTTTATTGTGTACAATCCATGCTTTCTGGCATTTATCATAGGCATACAGGTTCCTTTTTGTGTTGTTAGGGAGACCATGGTATGTGCATATTTCTGATGCTCTGGCTTTCAGCCCAGATCTTCACAGAAACTGGAACATTTTTTATTGTTATGCAGCCTCTCGCTCCCAAAACACTGTTTAGAATTTCTAAATTTAGGCCATGCTTGCAAAGATGTGAAATTTCATTCCCAAAATAAGACCAATAGCATTGTAGAAGCCAAAGAAGAGCAGTTGGCAAGGTAAGCTCTCATGTTAGAGACAAATTCAGTATGTATCAGAATGGCTATGCACAGAAAAGGAGAAGGTATATGGTGTGTGCTCTCATAAGCTGGTCAAAAGTAGATTGCTGCATTGTTCCAGAAATTGTTTTAGTTCTGATGGTAGAGAGAAAAGTGGATTGGCACTCTAACCAGAAATAGGTTAGAGGTTAGCCTTGCTTGCCATTTTTTGGTGGAAAGGCAGGAAATAAATAAATAGATAGATAGATAGATAGATAGATAAGCATGGATCTCATTAAGAAGCCCTGCCTTGTATTTTGACAGCTTTGTACCTTCCAACTCTATTGCTTGGAAGGGAGAGTAAGGCTACACATTTTAGGAGTACCTTCCTGCCTCTTTCTTAATAAACTGACAGTTCTAAAGAGATGGCTGCTGATATATTCCAGTTTATCTTCTATCCTGAAATTTTTCCAGGTGTACTCATGATGTCTATCAGTCTTTGGGAGGGCTAGTTTTAGGGAGGTGTGGGTGGGTTGGGAATCTTGATAGGTGGTGTTTCTCTGTGATAAATAACATAAAAGTACCCAAACTGACAGTAAATTCATAGGCTGCCAACATGTCTTCTTCCCTGTCCCTTCCAGCTTCAGAGGGCACAATTTTTAATGTTAGTGCACCTCTGCAAACTTGCTGTACTTAGAGTCATATCAACTGACTCTACCGGGCTCAGTAGCTCTCCAGGGTCTTGGGTAGAGGTCTTTCCTAACCATGCCAACCATCAGGGCTGACATCAAGTGTAGGCATGGCTGGGCATTGCTGAGGGCTCACATTCCAGCATGCGCCCACTGACAAGAGCCCCCTGGAGTTGTTCCTTCTCTTCACCATCCTGCCTCTCACTCAGGCCCAAACAATGGGTGAGAAGGAGTAGTAGATGCCACCATCTACTTGTTCACTGGCCTATCAAGCAACCAAGTGATTGCAATTATGAGAAGGAGGAGATAGAGCAATAGCAGCTAGGGCCAATGGTGGTAAGAAGGTTGAATCATTGGGGGGGGGGGGGCGAAGGGCCCTCAAAGCCCTGGAGCCAGCACTGAGGTCTCTCTGACTTCTTACATACAAAGCATGTGTTTTTCCTCCAATGCAAAGCATTATGCTAAAGATTTTATTTTTTAAAAAAAGTCTCTCCAGCCCTTCATTCCACAACAGCTCTGAAGGTAGCTGACAATTTTTTAATGTAGAGGGAAAATGCCTCCTCTCCCTTGAACATGGTATGGCAGGATTTTCATCAACAGCCCCACATGAATCCGCTTGATTGCCAGGCCTAAACCCCAGAGATTTGTTTCCTTGCCCAACTGATAAGAAATGGCTGCCATATATAAAGTTTTGCAGCATTTATAGATATTTGGGCATTTGAAACTTTGTGCCTTGAAAACTTATCTTTTTGAGTAGGAGGGGGAGTGGTTGGTTGTTTTTGAGGTAAAGTATGTTGATTTTATGTTTATCTGGGTTATTAAGGCCATTGTTATAATATTGTAATTTTGAGTTAAGTTTTATTAGAATTATTGTAATTATGTATTTTAAACTGTTGAGTTATTTCTTTTATGTACAGCACTTTGTGACAAACCGCTACAATAATAATAATAATAATAATAATAATAATAATAATATATTAAAAGGAGGCTGGAAGATTAGCAGTGGCAAAGTAATGTTGGGGCTTATACCACTAGAGCACTGAGAAAGGCCTTGATTGCTTTGGAGTTTGGACTGTCTACATTCAGAGTTGGTTTAGGTACAGCCCCCCCCCCCCCCCGTATTTGGTTGCTACCAGTACAGTTGTCAGCATCAGAAGAGAAAAAAAAAATCCAATTAGCATTTTAGGGGTTGAGGAGAAACGGAGACGACTTCTCTTTGAATACACGTAGCCCTTCTCTGAGATCAGTACCAGGCAATTCCCCTAACAGGAAGAAATGTAGCTTTTATTCCTGCACTAAATTATTTAAAAGCTATCAAAGTGCGAGAGGTTATAATTGATGTGTAATTATTAACTCAAGGATATTGCCTTTTGTCCTTTTGAAGTCTCCCACTAAAGCCGTCTCTTACACAGTGCACAAAGGAATAACTGAAAAGTATAATAACATGAAAAAATGCTTTCCCACTTTTAATGCCACCTAATTTATTCTTCCCTACACATTCATATATTAGAATGGGGAGCTGGGCTTTAAAAAAAAAGGAAATTAAAAAACTTTGGCTGCTGTCCCATAAGTTAGCCTTAAAAAAAATTGTAATCCTGTTTTAGGAAAAAAAAGTTAAGAGAAAAATTAGCAAGAGCTGCTTGTCTGAACTTTTCAACCTTCACTCTAAACCTATTCAGCTTCATTTATCCTTGTTTTTATGTCAAGCATCACATTTTTAATTAAGTGTTCCTGTCACCTAGATGAAACTGATAATTATTATGTTTGACTTTCCAGTTTTCTAAGGTCACTGTGCCTTGTGAACAAAGCAAAGTGATAAGAGATTTATCTAAGAAATCTTAAGCAGGGAAAATTCTTATGCGTGTCAGAATTTTAGAATGTTGGTAATATGATGAGTCCTGCATCAGCCATTCAATGGATTGGCATCAGTTGGTGTTTTGGAGCTGCAGTGAGCAGCATGCAGATGGACTCAAAGGGGATGGTGGAGTGAAACAGTGCTGTACCCAGTAGTCCTAGCTTATGGAGATGGCTTATGCTTTGTTTTCCATACCAAAAGCATTGGCTTGTGTGTCTACTTAGCAGAAACATTTTATTTAAGATTTGGCCAATAATAACTATTTTTGCAAGCCCATCTCCATTAATGTTTTAACCCCATTAAAAACATTTCACCAGTAGGTGCCATTCAAGTGTATCAAAAACTTCTTTGGTCTTGGGAACAAGTTCCAACCAAACCAAAGAAATGAACCATAAGTCTAGGACTGCTTAATTTAGGAAGCAGAATTTTGATATATCTTTGTTTTTAGGGTACCTATTGTTAATCTGGTACTAAAAAGGGTTAACAAAGAGTAAAGATGGCTGATTTAATCTGGGAGAGGCCTACAAGAAGAGCTCCTTGAAGACCCCAGACTCGTAACCAACTTTATATTCCAGACTCTTGACCCTTGGGCAAGAAGACCGTGAAGTTTGATTCTATACTAAATATCATTTAGTATATCATTGCTGACCATTGTTGACCTGGTGTTGAATGGGGTACGGCTACCCTTGAAAGACCAGATCCGCAGCCTGGGGGTCATTTTAGACTCTCAGCTGTCCATGGAGGCTCAAGTGTCAGCTGTGAGCCGGACAGCGCTGTATCAACTCCATCTGATACAGCGGCTGCGCCCCTTCCTTCCCGACCATCTGCTCCCATCGGTAGTACATGCCTTGGTCTCCTCTCGTTCAGACTACTGTAATGCACTCTACGTGGGGTTACCCTTGAAGACGGTTCGGAAGCTGCAGCTGGTACAGAACGCGGCGGCTCGCCTGATTAAAGGCAGCCGCCGGCGAGATCACATCACTCCAGTGCAGAAGGAGTTGCACTGGTTACCAGTTGTTTTCCGGGCCAAATTCAAGGTGTTGGTTTTGACCTTTAAAACCCTATATGGTTCCGGCCCAGCCTATCTTAAGGAGCACCTCCAGCAGCACCAGACAGGCCGCTTAACAAGATCAGCCTCGGATGGCCTTCTCTCTGTCCTGTCAGCCAGGGCAGCTAGACTGGTGGGGACGAGGGAGAGGGTCTTTTCTGTGGTGGCCCCCACTCTGTGGAACTCCCTCCCTAGGGAACTCCACCATGCCCCCACTTTAATGAGCTTCCGTCGTGCATTAAAAACGTGGTTGTTCAGGCAGGCATTTGGGGTGGGTTAGGGTATTTTAGAAAATGTTTTTATTGTAGAATTTTAGTGTTTTAAACTGTTTTATTGTACGTTTTACATCGCCCAGAGTGGCTGGGTGACCAGCCAGATGGGCGATTAATAAATTTAATAATAAATAATAAAAATAAATAATAAAATATTTCACTAACTTGCAATTCTTTTGATTTATCTTCTGTTTTTGTTGCATTCTCTTTCCCTGTAATTGGATAGAGAATTTCTAACACTCATATAACTACCATGCTATTTTCTTTGTTTTGTATTTTTCCTAAATTTTCAGCAATAAAGCTATAAATATGGTTTCATTTTACAATCTCGTCTGTAGTGATGTTCTGTGGTGATGTTTACCTGTTGGAATTAGCTTGGTTACCCACTGGGGTGCTTTGGACCCATTTGGTGCAGGTTCTGAGATTAAACAGGACCGAATTTACACCTATCACAAGCATCTCCTTATTGATTATTAGTATAGCAGTGAGTTTAAATTTAAGTTTAAGAGATGTTTCCACCCACTCTTTTTTGTTAGTTTTGTTTCACAACGGTTATAACTTTTTCTTTCTGATGATAGGTGATTCAAAAAAAGTTAATGGACATCTAATTATATAACATTTATACAACATTTTTGTGTTTTCACAGTGAGAGAAAAACGGAAGAGTCTCTATATAAATCACGTAAGTGGAAAAAAAACATTTTGGCTGAATAGCATGTTTTTGAGTATACATTATTAAATCTATTGCAAGCCACTTAGCTATCTAAATATACAGCCAGTGGAATGCCAAAGGTTACTTGGAGACTGAGAAAGAGACCTCAGTGTATTATGTGGCATAAACCTGAAGAAGCCTACGGCAATTAGACTTGCATGATACTGAATTCAAGGGAATGTGCAGAACTCCTTGTATTTAGACTGGGGATGCAATACACTTGCCCTTTTAATCCCCTCATTTAGCTACATATTAGAATGAGAGAGGAGAATGAAGATTCTTGATGTGGGAAGAGTATGGAAGAGATAGCTGTCTGCTTTAAGGCATAGCTGGAGGATACAGTAGTATGGAGTTCTACATACTTATGAAGCTGGAGATCTATGTAAATTGTGGAATTTGGGGGAATATTGATGTAAAACAGTGGAGATAGAGAAACCTGAAAAAACTATCATACTGCCTTGTAAAACAGGCCATCATCTGTTTCGATTTCACCACGCTACAGATGTGTTTTAGGCTTTTTACAGTTTTTGCACCCAAGTACAGAATATGTATAAAATATGTACCTCTGCTCAGGTATAAAATATGTACCTCTGCTCAGTACATTTTATACACATGTTCTATATTTTCACTTTTTTCAGCAATTTACATGCAAGTTGATCTTCTTCCAGTTACTACAGTTTTCTGTTTTGTCAAGGAAAGTGATTGTTCGAACGTTCACATAACATTTATAATTGAAATTGAGGTGCTTCAATTTTGCCCTTGGGGAATCTGTACCCAAGTATTAAAAGTATCCTAAGTAGTGACCCTAGGACTAGGTGACTAGGTATGCAACAGTTTGAGGATGTAAATGTTCTGTCCCCTCCCCCTGCTGTCCCCAGTTCTCAAAATGCTTCACAAGATTCAAGTCATTGGAACTTGGCTTTCTACAAAACAAGTAAATGTAGATCAAACGCAAGTGAATGAACACCAGTATTTTCTCAGTAGTGCATATGTCTTCCTGATATAAGATATTGATGGTTTTGTTGGCTCAGGAAAAAATAAATTCCTGCAGATAGGAAACACTTTAAAAACTCGGAGAGCAGCTTCTTGCATTTACTTTTTCTTGTCTCCATGTCAGAAAAAAGGTCATCCCTTAATGTGTGTATGTGCATGTGAGCAGATCTTGGGCCAAAGGCATCTCAGAACCTCTTTGGTCCATGGACTCCATCAGAAATACAGCAGCTAGCAATATCTAGCTGCTTTCGACAAAGTGCCCCATGATATCCTGATGAGCAAACTAGCTCGAAGTGGGCTAGATGAAACAACGATCCGGTGGATCCACAGTTGGCTACAGAATCGGACTCAAAGAGTGCTTATCAATGGGACCTTCTCAAGCTGGGGAGAGGTAACGAGTGGGGTACCGCAGGGCTCAGTCCTGGGCCCAGTGCTCTTCAATATTTTTATTAATGACTTGGAGGAGGAGGTGCAGGGAATGCTGATCAAATTTGCAGATGACACAAAATTGGGAGGGATAGCTAATACTTTGGAAGACAGAAACAAAATTCAAAGTGATCTGGATAGACTGGAGTGCTGGGCAGAAAACAACAGAATGGCATTTAATAGGGACAAATGCCAAGTTCTGCACCTAGGAAAAAGAAACCAAATGCACAGTTACAAGATGGGGGATACGTGGCTCAACCACACTACGAGCGAGAAGGATCTTGGAATTGTCGTCGATCACAAGCTGAATATGAGCCAACAATGTGATGTGGCTGCAAAAAAGGCAAATGCTATTTTGGGCTGCATTCATAGAAGCATCGCTTCCAAATCCCGGGAAGTACTAGTTCCCCTCTACTCAGCACTGGTTAGGCCTCATCTGGAGTACTGTGTCCAGTTCTGGGCACCACACTTTAAGAAGGATGCAGACAAGCTGGAGAGGGTTCAAAGGAGGGCAACAAAGATGATCAGGGGACTGGAAACAAAGCCTTTGAAGAGAGACTGAAAGAACTGGGCATGTTTAGCCTTGAGAAGAGAAGACTGAGGGGAGATATGATAGCGCTCTTCAAGTACTTGAAAGGTTGTCACAGAGAAGAAGGCCAGGATCTCTTCTTGATCATCCCAGAGTGCAGGACACGGAATAATGGGCTCAAGTTACAGGAAGCCAGATTCCGACTGAACATCAGGAAAAACTTCCTGAGTGTCAGAGCAATACGGCAATGGAACCAATTACCTGCGGAGGTGGTGGGCTCTCCCACACTGGAGGCCTTCAAGACGAGGCTGGACAGCCATTTGTCAGGGATGCTCTGACTTGGATTCCTGCATTGAGCAGGGGGTTGGACTCGATGGCCTTGTAGGCCCCTTCCAACCCTACTATTCTATGATTCTATGATTCTATCTTTAACTCAAAAGTTTAATAAGAAAGTCACTCCTAGTTACAACATTGGTAGCCTTCCTACAGAAAGTAAAACAATTGGGGAATCACTCATTCATTAGTAGAATTCTCTCCACCTTCACCAACGGCAGGGACTGACGCTGGGCAGATAAACAATCCTCCCACAGTTTGTCTCTGCCAAATGCAGCACCCACAGCTGCTAAATCTTTCTCTGCTGTTGCATCCTTTCCTGGGGAAAACGCTGACTCCTCCAGTCTTGAGTGGGAAAGTCCAGTGCAGCCATTTTGTAGCTTGCTCCTAAAGGGGCAATGAAGGAAGGGGGATAGAGCTCTTTTCTCCCCGATAGATTAGGCCGCCCCTGAGAAGCGGAGTTTGGCATTTCCCAGGTAAAGCGTTGTTCCTCACTCCTGGCTTGCGTCTCTCTCTCTTGCTGTCGGAGTCTGTTTGTCTCCACGTCTCTTCTCCCCCTCCTCCCCCTCTATTGCTTTCTCCTGCTTTTTATCCAGTGTCCGCCCACTTCCCCTCACCCCATCATCCTCTTCCCCTCCTCCCTCTTCCAGGTGAATCTTATCACAGTGATTAACCCAAGCCTTGAGCATGTGCCAGCTGGCGTTGCTATTCCTTTGGACTGCTGCTGCTTGCCGCTGCCCTGGCATAGCCGCCAGCCTTTGGAAGGGTGAGGGGCACCCTGGCAATGCTGTGATGGGCCTGCAGGATTCTGGGTAAGAGATGGCGAGCCCCGCCGATCCCTCACAGTGTGAACTGAAGCAGTTTTGTTTTCTATTCTGCTTGTGCACACAGTTGCTGCTTCCTCTGAGGGTCAAACTACACTTTCTGTTAAGCGCGTGTTTACAGCTTCCCACTCTTTTACAAGCAGCAGTGTGTGGGCCCTTCTGATTTGGATCAAGACTGCAGTGTTTGGAAAAGGGGGCGAAGTTAAATCTTTTCTCCCTGTACCATTTTCCCACTTAAAAATATTTAATCCATCTTGTTCTTCACCCCTGGAGATACTAGACACAGAGAACATCCATATTGCTTTAGCTTATATTTGGCTAATGCCAGGGTTAGCAGCTGAAAGTTAATACAGACTTGTGTTGGATCCACAGTCGTTCTTTTTTTTGCATAAGAGCAGTGATGCTGATTAATGAATAAATAATACCAGACATGATGAAGAAAGGAAGGAGCTTATAAGTAATCAAGATAGCTGACTCACTCCTGACAGCAATTCTGAAAAACAATTTGGCTTTCCCAAACAGCTGAGTGGTGTAACTAAGGATTCCTAGCTGGAGACAAGAGTGTACACAGTCTTTTGAAACAGGAAGTGTGCCAGTGGCTTCTCTCCTCTTAGAAAATCTGAGAACTGCATGTGAATATTTCCAGTACGTGATACTGCGAACATCTCCATCGTGGTGCCCATGGGCAGCAATGTGCCAGCAGACACTTTTCTTGGTACCTGCCAGGCTCCCTGCCCCTCCTGATTTTTATTTTCTTAAAGGTTTTAAAGTTTTTTTTTAAACTAGGAAGATTGTGTGCTGCAAAGCAAAGTGCTGCCCTCCAGCACTATGGTGGCCATTTTGTGAGAGCACCCCAACACTCTATCAAAATTCCAAATGCACCTTCTGACCCCAAAAGGTTGGGGACTTCTGGTATAATGTAATGCCCATGAATCTTTCCAGGCCATACTATGGTTATCATCCATTGCTATAGTAGATTCCATCTTACATTGTGTACTGTTAACAGGCCACCTACTCAGTTTTAAAATTTATCTGGAATAAAGACTGACATTTGTTGACCAACAAGTGCACATGTACCAAGAGGGCACTTCTATTTAGCTTGTTTTATTGTAATTTTAACATTTCATAGGCCACCCTGGGAACCTCTTGAAGGACAGGGCATGAAATAGACAAATACATAAAATATAGGAAAACAGTGTTAACAAGGATCTATTCTGTCTTAAGCAGGATACCTTTTACACCTCTGGTGTCCTATCCCAAGTCTTTGGATCTTCAGGAGAGATCCTGTTATGAGTGTCCCTGTAACCTGTTGATTGGGAGGCGAGGTGAGGAGACTGGCCATCCGATTCAGTGCCTCTTTATAGTACTATGTACCTTGTGGAACTCCCTCCAAAGGGAGGTCTGCCTAGCCAGTTGGCTCCTGGTTTTTAAGATAACAGTGAAGAGCTTTCTTGTTGACTGATACTGATTCTAAACTGTTACTGGAGTTAGATTTTGGGCTCCTTCACACGGAGTTTTTATCCTGCTATTGAGATTGCTCCTTCCTGGAAGTTTGCAGGCTCTTTAGATGATGTTGTGAACCTCCAGGGCGTCTCCTGAACTAAATGCCCTTTGTTCCATTTTTAAATAGATCGAAGATAATGAGCTATCAAATTACCCCACTTGAGTTCCCTCCGTGAAAAGAGGGAAAGCGGCAAAAAGAGGAGCGAGATCAGTGAAACATATGGAAGATTCAGATAAGGAGGAGAAGGAGGGGGTGAAAGAAAAGGAAGCAGATGTAAAGGGAGTCCGTTGTGATCCTGCATTTAAAACAGAAGCAGAAGGCCCAGTTTTAAATGCAGGATTTTAGGCTGGTGTGGAGATGCTCTTTGTGTGTTACCCTTACCGCTGTTGAATTTTGGTCTTCTGATCTTGTTTGTAAATGGTGGTTTTATTGTATGATGGTAGCTACTTCTTTTATTGTATGATGGTAACTACTGCCTTAGAAGTAAGTATTTCTAAGACAGTTTGGGAGCCTGATCTGACCGAAAACCAGATTAGGAATATAGTAAACAAAGAAAGTAAAACTCTTTAAAATGTCAGTATTTTTGTCTTTGCAATCCAATTTCACACATTACTTTGAGATGTGTGTTTGCTTTCCTGGCTGCTCCCAAGCAGCTCCAGCAATATGACTATCTTTGGCCTTGTTTTCGGTCTAGTTGCCTGGTAACATATTATACTTGCTAGGTCGGATGCCATATTGAGTGTGTGTGTGTGTGTGTGTGTGTGGCCAGAAAGCTATGCATCTACTCAGTCCATCCTAACCATGTGGGTATAACAAGATACACAAGTTACTAGAGCTATGTGGGAACAACCATGCCATTCAACGTAACTCGAAAACCTGTGTGAGATACTCTGTTCTGGCAGTTCTTCCTTGTTAGCTTTAAGTGTGCATGACATGAAGCCAGAGAAATATAGTTCCATGCCCTGCGGTCCTGTCATTTGAATAATGGCTGCCTTGTGCACTGGGGATTTTATATACTGATGGTGGTGTGCTCTGATAGCCTATGCTCTGTCATGATGATGTGGACAAGTTAGTTGTCAAAGCAGGGACAGCTGTATGAGACATGTTCCCCTTCCCACTGAAGTCGTTGGGAAGGAAATTCTTTGCACTGGGTCTGGAATAAAATTCTACTGTCAACAGGGTTGAGGCTGTGGATTGAAGAAATACAGGATATAGCATAAGCATGCTTCTCTTATGTGCTGCCCACAACTTTGCCCAATTTCAGTTGTTCCACTGGTGTATCTGGGATATTTCACTAGAGTCATGGCGGCCTCCTGTTCCACCAGCATACTGGAATTTTGCCAAATCCTAAAGTCTTTCAGAATGTAGATCTTGAGTATAGGATTGTGTTTTAATCACTTTTCTGCATTGTTAAGTTTTGCTTTCTAAACTAGTGCAGTTTGTTATTAACCACACCAGTGTTAATTTATTTTATTTATTTATTAATTAAATTTATTAATCGCCCATCTGACTGGTCACCCAGCCACTCTGGGCGATGTACAACCCACCATAAAACAATTTAAAACAATAAAATTTTACCATAAAATTTTTTTTTAAATACCCTAGCCCACCCCAAATGCCTGCCTGAACAACCACGTTTTTAATGCACGACGGAAGCTCATTAAAGAGGGGGCATGACGGAGTTCCCTAGGGAGGGAGTTCCACAGAGTGGGGGCCACCACAGAGAAGGCCCTCTCCCTCGTCCCCACCAGTCTAGCTGTCCTGGCTGATGGGACAGAGAGAAGGCCATCCGAGGCTGATCTTGTTAAGCGGCCTGTCTGGTGTTGCTGGAGGCACTCCTTAAGATAGGCTGGGCCGGAACCATATAGGGTTTTAAAGGTCAAAACCAACACCTTGAATTTGGCCCGGAAAACAACTGGTAACCAGTGCAACTCCTTCAGCACTGGAGTGATGTGATCTCGCCGGCGGCTGCCTTTAATCAGGCGAGCCGCCGCATTCTGTACCAGCTGCAGTTTCCGAACCGTCTTCAAGGGTAACCCCACGTAGAGCGCATTACAGTAGTCCAAACGAGAGGAGACCAGGGCATGTACTACCGATGGGAGCAGATGGTCGGGAAGGAAGGGGCGCAGCCGCCGTATCAGATGGAGTTGATACAGCGCTGTCCGGCTCACAGCTGACACCTGAGCCTCCATGGACAGCTGGGAGTCCAAAATGACCCCCAGGCTGCGGACCTGGTCTTTCAAGGGTAGCCGTACCCCATTCAACACCAGGTCAACATCCCCCAGCCTCCTCTTGTCTCCCACCAAAAGTACCTCGGTCTTTTCAGGGTTGAGCTTCAGCTTATTCCTCCCCATCCAGCCACTCACCGTCTCCAGACATTTGGACAGGGATTCTACGGCCAACCTTGGTGAAGATTTGAATGAGAGGTAGAGCTGCGTGTCATCCGCATATTGATGACACTGCACCCCAAACCTCCTGATGATAGCCCCCAGCGGCTTCACATAGATGTTAAATAGCATCGGGGAGAGGATGGAACCCTGTGGCACCCCACAAGTAAGTGGCCACGGGTCCGAAACCTCCTCTCCCAGTGCTACCCTCTGGTACCTGCCGGAGAGGAAGGACCGGAACCACCGCAATACAGTGTCTCCAATGCCCAACCCCTCCAGGCGGTCCAGGAGGATACCGTGGTCAACGGTATCAAAAGCTGCTGAGAGGTCGAGGAGAACAAGGAAGGAGCATTCACCCTTATCCAGAGCCCTTCTCATATCATCCACCAAGGCGACCAAGGCCGTTTCTGTCCCATGCCCAGGCCTGAAGCCCGACTGAAATGGGTCTAGATAATCAGTTTTTTCCAAGTGTGCCTTCAACTGCACCGCCACCACCCGCTCAATCACCTTGCCCAAAAATGGCAGATTTAAGAACTGAATCAGCTAATTAAATAAAAAGACTGCAGAATATCATTGGAGCTTTGTAGAAAACAGTAACTTTTGCTGCTGACTTTAAGATTTTTATGCCTGCATTTATTTGTATTATGTTGGTAATCTATATGCAGCAGTGACTAATGCATTAATCAGTGTATTGGCTTAATCGATAAATGCATCCAGCCTTACCAAGAGCATGCATCACATGCTTTTGGGATTTGGGGTATTCAACGTAAGAAAACTTACTAAAGTTTTACACTTACTAAGTGTACTTTAAAAATGGGCACCCAAAATCAGAAGGCAACGGTCTTGGGTTGTTTTTTTTAATGCTATGAGTAAGAAAAGTAATGAGTAAAAAGTTTGTTCTGTCCAAATAAAATAGTTTGTCTTTGACAATAATGGACATAGATACACAAGTAGTTTTTCCCTATACCAGTAAACATTTAGTGCTAGTTGCTGTATTATTTCATGAAAACTTTTTATTGAAAACTTTTAAATACATACATAACAACGACTGATATGACATCAGTTCTTATAGTTACTGCAATAACTAATAGGAAAAAAGTGAACACACAGAGTGTGTGTGTGTGTGTGTGCGTGCTTAGGGCGGGGGGATAACAATAGTATGTATGGTTTAGTAAATATGGCGATTTGTGTGTGTGTGGCACTTAGATATATAATTTAAAATCAAGGAACAAACATTTTAGATTTCACATGTTAAAATAGAGAGATGTATTTATGTTTCATTGGTGTATTGATTTTGGTTTTTGGAATTAAATACAAGAAGCAGAAAAGAGAGCAATTGTTGACTGCCTTGACTTTTGGTGGCATGTATTCAACAGGTTGCTTCGAGTATAATAATGATTTTCCAAACTTTATTCATCTATTCTCTGCATAAATGCAATTTGGGGTGTGGGGGTGATGTATCCATCTAATTGGCCATGTAATTTTGACTTGTAAAAATGAACAAAGCAATTTCCGATTCTTATCTTGTTCCAAGATCATTTTTTTAAAGCAAAATGCAAACACCCAGTGTACACTGAGCGTTAGCCTAATGGCTCTTTACATGTCACTCTGGGTATGGTATAGTTCATGCAGCCAGTGTGTTGAATGTCTTCGCAAATGGTCAGTTTTGCTTCTCATTATAGGTTTTTCTCTTAGGCAAATGATTCTTTTAAGTACCCAGAACACAACCACAATACTCAAGTAGATGGTCTTTTAGGTAGTGCTTTAAGCTATAAATAGAGAATAGGGTTGCTTCCAGATTTAGTCATACTTGGAGTAGACCCATTGTGAAAACAATAAAATGTCTTCTGGCACCTTAAAGACTAATACATTTATTGTTGCATGGATGAAAGCCAATTTCAAACTCTTGTCTCATTGAATAAAGTATATCATAATTGGAAACTACTTTGTGGCTTTGAGCAGATATCCCCCAGCACCACCTCCTGAGACCAGCCCTCTAGGAAGGACCAGAGCCGCTATAACACCATGCTCCCAAGCTATATCACAGCAAGCTGCCCAGAAGGATACCATGGTAAAGTTGATATCAAATGCTGCTGAGAGGTCCAGCAGTACCAAGAGGGACACACTCCCTCTGTCCAGTTCCTGACATAGGTCATCCATCAAGGCAACCTAAGCAGTCTTGGTCCCGAAACTGGGCCAAAAGCTGAACTGAAATGGATCTGCCTCATTCAGGGAAATCTGGAGCTAAGAGGCTACCTCATGCTTAGCACCTTGCCCCAAAATGGAATATTACAGACTGATTGGAAATTCTCCTATATAGTAGGATTCAGGGAGGGTTTTTCCAATACAGGTCTCACTACAACCTCTTTTAACTATGCCGGGAGCGACCACACCTTCCCACAACGAGGCAGTTATGACTCACGCCACCCACTTTACCAGTCCACCTCTGGGCTGCTCTTATTAGCCAGGATGGGCAAGAGTTAAGTAGTTGGCCTCACCTCTTCAAGGATCCTGTACATAGCCTGAAGCCGCACAAGTTGAAACATATCAAGCCTAACTGGACAAGCAGGTGTCATTGGTACATACACTGGTACTGGTCTAACTGCAGCATTTAAGTTGGTATGGATATGACAAACTTTATCTGCGAAGTGCCTAGCAAATTGGTCACAGTGAGCTATTGAGCAGTCCTTCCCTCCACCTTGTGGGCTAAGACGTAAGAGCCCACTAACTGCTCAGAACAGCCCTGCTATCCAACTCTGAGAAAACACAATGGTGGTAGAAAAATAAGATTTCTTTGTCGCCATCTTCACCACTGATTAGGTGACTCTAAAATGAGCTTTAGCCTGTATTTGATTAGATTCATAATGAGTCTTCTACCTCAGTTGCTCTGGTTGACTTCTCTGCTGTTTAATTGCTGTCAGCCCCTGAGATCACCAAGGAATTAACTTAGCTCCACAACCAGATAAAGGATGTTCAGGAGCAATGGTGTAAACCACCCAGGCCTTATCCCCACTTCAGAGGTCAGCCAGGGCTTTGACATCACAGGAAAATTCCCAAGAGCCTTCAGAAAACCATTCAGACCTATCGTTTCCTTCGGTTGACCACCTCAATAGGTTCCCTACCACTGTGATGGTCTGGGGTGCCAATGAACCTGAACCTGACCAGGTAGTGATATGTCCATGACAATGAAACTATATTCAGTTCTCCTATCCCCAGATGACCCTCCCATCTAGCACAGAAAACAAAGTCCACAGCATATCCAGCTGAATGTGTGCAGCTAGAAATGATCTGGAACAGGCCCATGGTTACCATGCAGTCATTAATTTCTGAACTGCTCCTGACAGGGAGGGCTAGGTATGGACATGTTGAAGCCCTCCAGAATAACCAGCCTGGGTGATTCCAGTATCACCCCCAAGACCATACTGGCCAACTCAGGCAGGGAGACTAATGGGCAGAGGGGTGGTTGGCACACCAACAGAATCCTTATTTTGTCCCAAGCACCCAACTGTAGTAATGCATATTCAAAACATAGTGAAGACTGGTTGGTGCACCTTGTCTAGGCAATGGGATCCTATGTTTGGAATCAGAATTTTTATTTTAACTGTTGCTTGTTTTGTCTCTCCAAGCCTTTTCATATCCCTTTTCAATCTCCCTGGGTTTTGATACGATCATCAGTTGCTATTCGGCTTTCAATATTTTGGGGTTTAGAAATCAACCCCCGCCCAGCCTCCCCCCCCCGCAACCCCCCCAATCCCTGTTAACATTAGGATAAAATTGTCAGTCACACAGGAATTTATGAACAGCTAAGTGAACTACAAGCACTTCTGAACTTGTACATTTTTCATCTCTTCTCAGTGACTCTCAGCTGCAGGCTTTTCTGGTTTTGATAAGAGCTATTTTGTTGAAGATTAGAGCTGTTCAAACGTTTTCCCTTCTCAAAAATAAAATAACAGTAGCAACAGAACTAAACAGCAGGGGTTTGAAAGTTCAGAAAGGAAGCAGAGGTGAGATTGTGTGCCAAACAGCAGGAGCTGTATTTCTTCAGAACTCCAATGTGTTGAGGCAAAGGCACAGCAAAAAAATGCCTGAGGCAGGAATAGAAGGACTTTGGTTCCTGGTCATTTCCTTTGTGTTTTTGAAGGCCATTTGAAGGAGGGGTGGTGGTGGTGGAAGAAGAGAAGAGATCATTCTGTTTTCCAAGCAAAGCCTTTTTCTTAGTTCCTGGTTAATGCAACATGATCCTCAGAAAGCATTCATTTTCTTCACCTGCTATCGCCACCTGCTAACAATAGCTTGTAATCCTGAGGCCCTGTTCAGACAGTACTTTATGGGCTGAAATCTCAACCTTATAAGAGGTTTGGGCTCTTGTGTGGCTCCTCTGCCCCATGTGGTACTGCAGAAAGTAACGGGTGAGGGTGCTTTTGTCCAGGTTGGCTGGGAGAGTCAAGGTCCAAAGTGGTGGCAGGGTCATAGAGCCCCAAGATGAGGAGGGAGCCAGGTGGAGGCCAAAAGCAAGGAGTGTAGTTCAAGGCAGGCAGCCTGTCAGGTTCAAGAGGCAGAGAGTTGGCAAAAGGCTGGAAAGCATCTTCTCACTAGGGTATAAGTTGTTGAAACTAAAGAGCACTCCCCAAAACTGAGGCATTATAGTATCAGGCACTGTATTGGTTTGATAGATTGGCTGGTGGGTCTTGTACATGGATCCCTCCAGTTCAGGGATGGGCAGATGGAAGGTCTGGATCTACTGGTAGATTTCTCGGTGATTTGCAGTAGATTGGCAGGGATTTCTGACTCCCAGTTATTTAACAATAGCAGCAACTAAGTGACTCCTTCTACCCCTCCATACATTATACTGCTGAAATAAAGAATGTTTGGGGTAACCAGGAGTGGATTTTTGTGTATGGAAGCGCTGTGAACTCCATTCAGTTTTGGTACTCTACTCAAAACATTCCTAGGCTCAGAATTCTTTAATTCTAAGTGTATGTCTTAAAATTACACTTAGACTAGGCGCCGGTAGATGGATGTTGGGCTTCTAGTTAAAAACAACAAACTAGATCCTGCAAGCCTGAGGTTTGCCCGCTCCTACTCTTGATAACCCAGTTCAGCCCATAATTCCTTCAGCAGACAACGCTGTCTCACCAGCACAGGAGTGGAAGATGCTGGAGGCTGCCAGGACTACTGATTTGAGACCCCTGATGTTTTCTAGCTTTAGGTGGAGCTGTCATTGCTGATAGCAAAGGCTTGATCTAACTTTGTTCCCATCTCAGCTGCACAAGACTGTACTTGTCCCCCTGGCGCTGGCCTTATGATCTGTACTTCCACCCTTTTCAAACCTGGGGTACATCACTTGTTATTTTCTCCACATGGAAGAAGACATGAACACATCCAAGGCTCTTACTAAGTTGAGAATTCTCCCCGCCTTCACCATCATTGCCACCTGTGCCACAAGCTGAATAGGGCCAGACTTTTCAGACATGAGATCTGGATTAGATGGACCTTTGGTCTGATCCAGTGGTATCCTTATATTCCTGAATGATGTGGGAAGTGTGTTTCTCCTGGAGACAAGAACCCTGAATTCCTGAGCAACTTCTGTTTTCTTTTATACCAGGTTTTTTTGCAAACTAATGGGGCTGTCTCCAACCTGGGGGGCGGGGGTTGGCATGAGGCCCTCTGGTGATTTCCCCTTCATGCATAGAGGCAGCCAACCCTGCCCCCTCCTATTTCTATTAGATGCACAGGGTGCCATGGACTTACCAGTAGCCACAGCGAAGTAGGAGGGTGGTGGTAATGGGCAATTACAATAATGGCTGCCTGGCACTTTTTGGAGCACCAGAAAAGAGGACCCAGGAAAGTGGCAGCAGCAGCAGGGGGCCATGACCGCTGTCTGAGGGTGCCACCTGCTAACACTAGACCTGAGCCTGATGAGCACATGGAATACTGTGTACAGTTCTGGTCACCACACCTAAAAGCAATATTGTAGAAGTGGAAAAAGTGCAGAAAAGGGCAACTAAAATGATCAAGGGGCTGGAGCATCTCCCCCATGTGAGAAAGTTACAACAGCTGGGATTGTTTAGCTTGGAAAAAAGTAGGGTGAGGGGAGACATGATAGAGGTGTACAAAATTATGTATGGTGTAGAGAATGTGGATAGGGAGACATTTTTCTCCCCCTCTCAAAATTTTAGAACCCGGGGTCATTCCATGAAGCTGATTGGTAGGAGATTCAGGGCAGATAAAAGGAAGTCCTTTCTTCACACAGCACATAGTTAAACTATGGAATTCACTTCCACAAGATGTAGCAATGGCCACCCATTTGGATGGCTTTAAAAGGGTGTTAGACAAATTCCTGGAGGAGATGTCTATCAGTGGCTACTAGTCCTGTGGCTATGTGCTGCCTCCAGTATGCCTATGTATAGCAGTCACTGGGGAACTTGGGCAGGAGGGTGCTGTTGCACTTGTGTTCTGCTTGTGGTCTTCCCATAGGCAGCTGGTTGGCCACTGTGTGAACAGAATGCTGGACTAGATGGACCCTTGGTCTAATCCAGCAGGGTTCTTCTTATATTCTTAAGACAAGTTTTTAGTTTGCAGTAGGTACCCATCCAGCACACATGAGCTGAACTGGAGCCACAGCTGCCTCCATAGTCTTCTGTTGGCTCTCCTGTAGGCAGTCCTTGTTATGCATTGAGTTGTTGTTGTTATTATTATATTTTGAAAAGGGATTTCAAAGGAGAAGGGATCTAAAGGAGCGTGGAGATGGTGATGGTGATGATGATGATTGTAGTTGAGCAGCCGACATCCTCTCTTCATCCTATCAGATTTACTGAGCCTGGAAGCAATTTTCTCAGAAGCCTTGAAAACTCACAGCAACTTTTGCAAGGGGGCTTTGGAGTTGCCTCTGGAGCATTACTACTTGGATCCATGGAGAAAAGTTAGTACTAGTTTAGAAGTTCCCTGGCAAGCTGAAAAGGGAAGAAATAAGAAGTGGAAGCTTAAAGGCTCTGGAGGAGCAATTCCCTGTAAATCTCCGTAATTGTTTTGGATTAAATAGCAGCTGTCTTAGTGCCCACAGTTTCACACCAACTTATTTTAGAGTCTTCGCAGATCGGTTTGTGTTTTTTCTCTTTCTTCTCTTTTTCTTTATCCTCAGTAAGTGGATGGTGCATCTGCAGACAGTATAAGTTGCTCTTCCCACCCATCACCATATTGTAATTCCAGAACTGCTTTCTCTTGTCCTTCCAAATGCAGAGATAACATGCACTTTTGGAAGGTAATGTAGAAAAGCCAATTTAGAGGTGCTGAGCTACCTTAGAACTATGCAGACATGTCAGAAATAAATGCTGTTGTGTTTCTCGAGGATATGTATGCCATTAGCTCTCATTCAGTTGAAATATCTTCTACATGTCACAGTGCTGTTTATCTTAAATCAGTGCTTCTCAAATTATAGAGAGGGCATGAGGTTCCAGGGTGGGATAGGATCAATGGCGTAGTGGAGCTAGGGCTCACAGGATTTACTTTGATTAGCAGGGGCAATGACATCATCTTCACCTCCCCCCCCCCCGCCCCCATGTTCTGTTCTCTCCTCTCTGAGCTTGTCTACAATCCTCCCAGTAGCTGAGAGAAAATGGATTTTCCCAACAACAATATATTGTTGTCTACTGTCCTTATTGTAATGCAGATATTTGGGGGTGGCTTGGTCTTGAATGGGTAATTAAGACCCATTAGCCTTATATCATGCAACACACATGGGGATGTGGCTGTGGACTTCAAAATTTACCACTACATCACTGGATAGGATCCTGAGGCAGGTGAAACCTTTTTCTCTCCCCCTCACCCCCATCAGCCATGACAAAGGTAGACTGAAGGCTTTCCCCCCTACAGGGACTCCCACTGTTTCACATTAGATTTGTAGGAATGATTGTATCCCCTCTAATCAGAACAAATGCTGTTTTTTCCCCCCTACTAATGATGGTTCTACATATGTGGTTTTGGGATGACATTAAAAATGTCCTGTTCTGTTATATTTCTAACACCAGGGTTGGATTACTATGCCAGTTGACAGATCTTCACATGCAGCAGCAGGAGGCTACATGTATCTGTGCATGAGACACTCTGCATGTTTGCCTGTGGGACATATGATTGGTCTTTGGTTGGAGAGTTCCAAAAGGAGGGGCCCACGTTCAAAATGGTTGAGAAAACCCTTATAAAGGGTGCAATCCTATGCATGTTCAGACGGAAAAATGTCCTAGAACCACCAGCATCCCCCACTTAGCATGGCTGGCTGGGGTATGCTGGGAGTTGTAGGACTTTTTCATCTAAACATGCATAGAATTGGAGCCTAAATTATCCATAACTGGTATGTTTCCTTACAAGTGTCAAGAATTGTGAGTGAATAGGAGTGCAGTCCTATACGTGCTTACCTGGAAGTAAGTCCCATTGAACTTAATAGGACTTACTTTTTAGTAGATACACATGGGATTGCAGTGTATATATTTAACACAGCAGTTTTAGCATGGCATTGGCTGGCTGAGGGCTCATCTGGTTGGCATTGTTGAGTGTGCATCAGACAGTTGCAGGTTCTTGCCCTGCTGGGAGAGGAAACGAAGAAGCGCTGTACCTTTAGCGAGGAACTGTAGTTCATTGGTTGGGCAAACGCTTTGCATGTATAAGATCCCAGGTTCAACTGTCGGCATCTCCGTTTCAGTTACCTCCAATAGTAAGAGTTGAGAGAGACATTTGAATTCTTGGTGAACTGCTACCCAATAGGGTGGGCAATACTGGCTTAGGTAGACCAGTGGTCCAATTTCACTTGTCAGCTGCATATGATTTCAGTGTGTATGTTGGAATTATTATTATTAAGCTTCTGATGAGATTTGAGTTCAGCAGCTTGCCAGCTTACTCTGTATTTCCTTCTCTTGGGAATGAATATCTTGGCTCTAAATGCTTAAATATGTAAGGTGACGGATGGTGGGGCAGATGTTGTAAAGCACCTTTTCCTTCTTTAGTACCACATAATAGATATTTTTACAACATTTTCGCACCATTCTGTGATTGTTTAGGTATTGATTAGTGCACAGCTCCACAATTAGACCTGGTTCACCACTTATACATTTAGTAATAATGGTGTCTCAGTCAGTGTGGATTAGAGTAGGTGATCTCTTTTAGGCACATTATTACTATTCTGCGTTCCCTCATCCTGTTATGTACATTGCCTGACATATTGTTGGTCCTGGAGTAAATGTTAAGATGATGAAGTAGCAGTGCCCCCATTCTGCTTCTCTTAGGGCTCAATCCTATGCATGTTTAGACAGAAAAAAGTCCTACAATTCCCAGCATTCCCCAGCCAGTCCTGTTGTCTGAGGAATGCTGGGAGTTATAGGACTTTTTTTCCTATCTAAACATGCATAGGATTGTGCCCTTAGCCAGTCATTTTGGGATGGGGTGGTGGGAAGCGAGAAAAGAGGGCTGATGACATTGACATTAACAATTATACTCCATATAGTATCAATCCATAGCTGTATAATTTGGGCATCAATCCCTCCGTATTCACTTTTTGTTAAGTGGGAAGGCTGAAGAAAACCAAATCAAGAACCTGCTTAAAATGCACCTGCCAGGAACATGCTTTTGTTGGCTTCTGAAGGCAGGGGTCAACAAAATGGGCACCTTCAAGACTACATCCCTTTGGTGTACAAATCTTGTAGGTTGATTTCAAATCTTCCATTCTTTGGTCTGATAGAGGAGGTTGGATATAGTGCAGTGATGTCTGAAGAATGTTAATGTCCTTGGTGCTTATGATCTGATTTAGAATGGAAGTGTGGTGTATGCTTTTTATCTATGACACCCCCCCAACTTGGTTGTATCCAGTCTCTATCCTTTTAAGAATAAATTTGTTCAAAACATATTGTTCAAATTTGCATTTACATATGCTTTATGATTGTCTTCGGATTGTTCTTTGTAGTTGAGCCACTAACAAGCTGTCATTTCTATGGGATTTGTGAGATACCCAAGCTTCCCCGCTACCCCCAAAGCCCTGTTGACTTTAATGTGTCCACCATGTGTGTGTAAGAGACAGAGAGGAACTGTTTACTGTGTTGTCCAAGAAAGAAAAGTCCTCTGGTATCACGTGACTACCACTGTTCTTCTTGTATGTTTGTTTTCTAGCATCCTCCTGGTCAATTGAGAAGGAAATACAGTTCCTGTTCTACTATTTTCCTGGATGACAGCACAGTCAGTCAGCCCAACCTCAAGTATACAATTAAATGGTGGGTATGGCTGCATTCCTTTGCTCAAAGAAATGTTGTTTTTAATTATTTCTGAATAATTGCTTCTAACAAAGGCATTCCAAAAGAGGAAGGTGGAGTTAAACAAATGGCCAGGTCTCCTGGCATTGTTCCATGGGATTCTGCATAAGTACTGTTGATTACAGTGACAGATCTCATGTATCTGTATCAGTGGAATGATTCTGACTAACAGCTAGAAGGAAAGGGGAATAATATGCATCTTTCCTGGGCTGCTTTTTCAACCTAAAATATAGACATGTATGTGGGATTGCTTCTTACGCTATGCTGTTGGCACAGGCCCCTGCAATACTGTAGGGTAATGGGAGAAGCTGTGGACTACGGTCACTCCCTGAAAATGTTGATTACTGCTCGTTAGTGCTTGCATAATGTAGGAATGGGGCCATAAATGTATTGACATAGTTCCAGCTTTGTTAATCTTGAGCTTTGTTGCTAGCCATCCCTTGTCATCTGCTCTCTTATACATATTGTGGCAAGATTGCAGTGAAAGTTTTCAGATATGTCACTGAAGGACGAACTGTACACTGGCTGGTTTGCTTTGACTTGAAGCACTCCAGTAATAATTCTCATACTTGTTTGCTTGTTCAGATCCTGCCTGAATGTCTGAAGTCAAAATTTGGATGCTATGGACAGATTTTTCATCATCTGTGCAAACTTTTCATATGTATTTGGATCTGTGCGTACTGCAATCCATGAGTCTCTAAATATCCGTGGCATTCACTATACTTTTCAAGTTTATTTTGAAAAGTTGAGATTCAGTCTGGCAACTACCATGGCATTCAAGTGCTAATATAGTTCTTTATAAAAATGGTGAGAACTTTCAGAAGAGTCAAAATAACCCTCTTACGTCCTTCCATTTTTTTCCAGTTATTTGTCCCAACAGCCTTTGAAATCTCATGAAAGGCAACTTGTGATGCATCAGAGAAATGGTGGTTTTCTTGTAAAAGTCCTTCTGAAGGGAAATTCTAGAACCACATCATACTTTGATCTGTCTTTCATGTTTATATAAATATATGTATACGACACACTGGTGGGAAGTCACAAGTTCAAATAAGGCTAGCAAACAATGAATCGCTGATAACAAGTTGTCAACAAGTAGAGACAATAAAATTCCTTAACTTTTAAAAAGTATTTCTTAATCTCCTTCAGAATGTATACTTAGGGCAGTAGCTTGTCTGCAAATGTTAATACACCTACTACATCTATGTCCCTTCCAAGTCCTACTGCTTTCCCCTATTTTGCTTGTAGGTGGCCTCTTTTCCTTTTCTATATTTAGGTCAAAAGCCTATGCATGTTTAGACAGAAAAATGCCTACATCTCACAGCATTTTTTCTGGGAGTTGTAGCACTTTTTTCTGTCTAAACATGCATAGGATTAAACCCTTAATTGTTAAAAAAACTTTTCCCATTGCTGATAGTCTTTTACCAAGTACACTCCCTGTTGCTGGTCTTTCTATTGTCTCACCATTTCACTAAATTCACAATGTCTCTACTAAAATTGTTTGTTCTTGGTGCAAGTATGTTGTTGTTGTTCAGTCGTTCAGTCGTGTCCGACTCTTCGTGACCCCATGGACCATAGCACGCCAGGCCTTCCTGTCCTGCGCTCTCTCCTGGAGCGTGCTCAAGTTCATATTCATTGCATCCGTGATGCTATCTAGCCATCTCATCCTCTGCCGTCCCCTTCTCCTTTTGCCTTCCGTCTTTCCCAGCATCAGGGTCTTTTCCAGGGAGTTTTCTCTTCGCATTAGGTGGCCAAAATATTTCAGCTTCAGCTTCAGGATCTGTCCTTCCAATGAGCACTCAGGGTTGATTTCCTTTAGGATGGACTGATTTGACCTCCTTGCAGTCCAGGGGACTCGTAAGAGTCTTCTCCAGCACCACAGTTCGAAAGCATCGATTCTTCGGCGCTCAGCCTTCCTTATAGTCCAGCTCTCACAGCCATACATTACTACTGGGAAAACCATAGCTTTGATTAGACGGACCTTTGTCGGCAAGGTGATGTCTCTGCTTCTTACTATGCTGTCTAGGTTTGCCATAGCTTTCCTCCCAAGGAGCAAGCGTCTTTTAATTTCATGGCTACAGTCACCGTCTGCGGTGATCTTGGAGCCCAAGAAAGTAAAATCTGTCACTGCTTCCATTTCTTCCCCTTCTATATGCCAGGAAGTGATGGGGCCAGATGCCATGATCTTCGTTTTTTTAATGTTGAGTTTCAAACCAGCTTTTGCACTCTCCTCTTTCACCCTCAACAAGAGGCTCTTGAGATCCTCTTCGCTTTCTGCCATTAGGGTGGTATCGTCTGCATATCGGAGGTTGTTGATAATTCTCCCGGCAATCTTAATTCCGACCTCTGATTCATCCAACCCGGCATTTCTCATGATGTACTCTGCATATAAGTTAAATAAGCAGGGTGACAATATGCAGCCTTGTCGTACTCCTTTCCCAATTTTGAACCACTCGGTTGTTCCATGTCTGGTTCTTACTGTTGCTTCTTGACCCTCGTACAGGTTTCTCAGGAGACAGGTAAGGTGGTCTGGTACTCCCATCACTTTAAGAATTTGCCACAGTTTGTTGTGATCCACACAATCAAAGGCTTTAGCGTAGTCAATGAAGCAGAAATAGACGTTTTTCTGGAATTCTCTTGCTTTCTCCATGATGCAGCGAATGTTGGCGATTTGATCTCTAGTTCCTCTGCCTCTTCGAAACCCAGCTTGTACTTCCGGTAGTTCTCGGTTCGCATACTGCTGAAGCCTAGCTTGTAGGATTTTGAGCATCACCTTGCTGGCATGTGAAATGAGCGCAATTATACGGTAGTTTGAACACTCTTTGGCGTTGCCGTTCTTTGGAATTGGAATGTAAACTGACCTTTTCCAGTCTTGTGGCCACTGTTGAGTGTTCCAGATTTGTTGGCATATTGAATGCAGCACTTTAACAGCATCATCTTTTAGGATTTTAAATAGCTCGGCTGGAATACTGTCATCTCCGCTAGCTTTGTTGTTACTAATGCTTCCTAAGGCCCACTTGATTTCACTCTCTAGGATGTCCGGCTCAAGTTCAGTGACCGCACTGTCATGGCTATCAGGGACATTCAGATCTTTCCTGTATAGTTCTTCTGTGTATTCTTGCCACCTCTTCTTAATCTCATCTGCTTCTGTTAGGTCCCTGCCTTCTTTGTCCTTTATCATGCCCGTCTTTGCACAAAACGTTCCCTTGAGATCTCCAATTTTCTTGAAGAGATCTCTAGTCTTTCCCATTCTGTTGTTTTCCTCGATTTCTTTACATTGTTCATTTAAGAAGGCCTTCTTGTCTCTCCTTGCTATTCTCTGGAACTCTGCATTCAGTTGGGTATATCTTCCCCTTTCTCCCTTGCTTTTCGCTTCCCTTCTTTCGTGAGCTACTTGTAAAGCCTCATCAGACAGCCACTTGGCTTTCTTGCATTTCTTTTTCTTTGGGACGGATTTCGTTGCTGCCTCCTGAACAATGTTACGGACCTCCGTCCATAGTTCCTCAGGCACTCTGTCTATCAGGTCTAATCCCTGAAATCTATTCCTCACCTCCACTGTATATTCATCAGGGATATGATTTAGGTCATACCTGAACGGTTTAGTGGTTTTCCCTACGTTCTTCAATTTAAGCAGAAATTTTGCAAGAAGCAGCTCATGATCTGAGCCACAGTCAGCTCCAGGTCTTGTTTTTACTGACTGTATGGAGCTTCTCCATCTTTGGCTGCAAATGACATAATCAATCTGATTTCGATATTGACCATCTGGTGACGTCCATGTGTAGAGTCGCCTCTTGTGCTGTTGGAAAAGAGTGTTTGCTATGATCAGCATGTTCTCTTGGCAAAACTCTATTAGCTTTTGTCCTGCTTCATTTTGTACACCAAGGCCATGCTTGCCTGTTATCCCAGTGATTTCTTGACTTCCTACTTTAGCATTCCAATCCCCTATGATGAAGAGGACATCTTTTTTTGGTGTTAGTTCTAGAAGGTGTTGTAGGTCTTCATAGAACCGATCAACCTCAGCTTCTTCAGCCTCAGTGGTTGGGGCATAGACTTGAATTACTGTGATGTTGAATGGTTTGCCTTGGATTCGTACTGAGATCATTCTATCATTTTTAAGATTGTACCCCAGTACTGCTTTTCCCACCCTTTTGTTGACTATGAGTGCTACTCCATTTCTTCTAAGGGATTCTTGCCCACAATAGTAGATATGATGGTCACCTGAATTAAATTCGCCCATGCCTGTCCATTTGAGTTCGCTGATTCCCAAGATGTCGATGTTCAATCTTGCCATCTCATGTTTGACCACCTCCAGCTTACCTTGATTCATTGATCTGACATTCCAGGTTCCTAAACAATATTGTTCTTTACAGCATCGGATTTTCTTTTCACCGCCAGACACATCCACAGCTGAGTGTCCTTTCGGGTTTGGCCCAGCCGCTTCACTCTTTCTGGCGCTACTTGGAAATACCCTCTGCTCTTCCCCAGTAGCATATTGGACACCTTCCGACCTGAGGGGCTCATCTTCCGGCGTCATCTCTTTTAGCCTTGTGATACGTTCCATGGGGTTTTCTTGGCAAGAATACTGGAGTGGGTTGCCATTTCCTTCTCCAGTGGACCACATTTTGTCAGAACTCTCTGCCATGACCTGTCCGTCTTGGGTGGCCCTGCACGGCATAGCTTATGGCTTCACTGAGTTACGCAAGCCCCTTCGCCACAACAAGGCAGTGATCCATGAAGGGGTGGTGCAAGTATACCTGCCCTCTTTTTAAATCTCTGCATCAGATCCATGTTGGTTTCTATATCATCAGCTTGCATTAATGGCATGTGTTTTTTTCATATCTAATGATAGCTTCTTTCTCACTTCTCCCTGTTCCTATCATTGATCAAAGAGCTCCATGCAAAGTAATTTGCTGTGGACTCATTTTGTTCCCTTTGCTATTCCATCTTTGTGTCTCCCCCTTGCTCTAGGGGTGACCCAAGGCATTTTGTTAATTCAAGCAAACTGCATTTGGGTTGCAGTGCTATAGAGGATTCTGAGATGCAGTTTTCTAATTCTACTAGAGTCATGGATGCCCCTAAAAATATTATTTATTTATTTATTTATTTATTTATTTCATTTCTATACCGCCCAATAGCCGAAGCTCTCTGGGCGGTTCACAAAAATTAAATCCAAGCAACACACAATAAAACAATTTAAAATATACAGAACATTAAAACCACAATATAACAATACAACCACAATAAAACCTAGCAGCAATGCAGGAGTTTAAAATACAGATTTAAAACAGCAAAGATAAAAATTTAGAAAGCTAAAATGCTTTCTATATACAATGTAGGCGCCAGGCAAACCTCACCAGGGAGCTCATTCCAGAGCCGGGGTGCCACAGCAGAAAAAGCCCTCCTCCTAGTAGCCACCCGCCTCACTTCCTTTGGCAGGGGCTCACGGAGAAGGGCCACTGATGATGATCTTAAGGTCCGGGCAGGCACATATGGGAGGAGGCGATCCTTCAGGTAACCTGGCCCCAAGCCGTTAAGGGCTTTGAATGTTAACACCAGCACTTTGAATCGGGCCCGGAAATGGACTGGCAGCCAGTGCAGCTGGAAAAGTACTGGCGTAATATGAGCTCGCAGGCCAGTCCCTGTTAACAATCTTGCTGCCCTATTTTGGACCAGCTGAAGTTTCCGGACCATTTTCAAAGGCAGCCCCACGTGTAACGCATTGCAGTAATCCAGACGAGAATATTCCTTTTTCGGGTTGCCACTTGGACTGCTTGTGAGTCAGGTTGGCCCCCATGCTACTCTCAATGCATGGAAAGCCTCCAGTGTCATTGCTCGTCTCAACTCCCTTTCTTCCTTTGAATCCTTTCTCTACTTATTTCGAAGGTATATGGATCTGAAGAAGCATGCTATTTAGTGCTATGTAAATGCTATTATTCAGCTCTGTTTGCTACAAGTTAACATTCACCACTACTTTTATTCACCTCTATTCTCTCCCTTGCTAAGAAATTGTTCATACAGGTTGGCTGAGCCTTCTAAGAAATGTAATGTGTTTGTAAGGCTTAATACTGTGAAGTTATAGAAAATGTTCAATCATATCCTAAGGCCCTAACTCTATATTTTCTTTTACAGTGTAGCTCTTGCAATATATTACCACATCAAAAACAGGTATGTTAATGTTGGGATAACCAATAATTTTTCCTACTAATAAATTTCTCTTTCCTTTTTGCCCATTTAATAGCCTATAGACACAAGGTGCTTCCAGATGAGGTTTATATTGTGCAATTGCTCTGCCTGATTACCAGAATTTTAAGGATGGCCCAGATGACATCTTCAATTTGTAACCCTTGCATGTTTTCCCACCACTTCGCCTGTCTCTTTTCTTACAAGAAGTAATCCATTAAGGGGGGAAAAGCTGAGTAGATGCACAATGCCTTCTGATGGGTAGCGCTAACCTGGAAGCACCTACAGCACCTACAATAATATCTGATGAAGATTTTGTTACCTTAGTGATGTTAGAAGTGTGGGACCAACAGTAGAAGTCCTTCGCACTTCATACTCTCCTGGGAGAGCAATGATAAAGTAGGAAAGACCTGCATAATTGGTCATGCCCGCACAGCTCCAGGATTCTGAAGAAGTCATGCAGAAACCACTCTTTTATCACCATGGAACCAGGGTGAGGCCCTTAAAATATGATTGAAATACGTTAGAAAATAAATATTTCTAGATCCATCGGAGACACAAGAAACAAAAGAAGGGAAAATGCCTTTAAAGTATTGTCAGACCACGGGTTCCCTAGGATAGGTATCAGATAGACTCAGATCCAGTGACCTAGTATTTCTCTGTAATAGCGGGTGGTCAGAGGTGTGAAACCTCTATCGGGCCACATTACTGAATGCTAATTTCAGGTAGCACCCTGGAAGTATGCAACCCTGTGTCTGGTATATTCAGATTTATTACTATGCCTTAAGTTAATTGTGAGGCATTTATTTCGAATCTCTTCCTGTGTACGTGATCAGACTCTCAGGATCTCATGACAAGATTGCTTGATCGTACTCTCTATTCAGCCAAAGATGCAAGCCCCGTTGGTTCATCTGGATATCAGTCACACAGCTGAACCTTTTAAAGTGGCAGTGTCATGTCATGCCAAATAATGCTTGGCTTCTCTGCTCTGTGCCAAGCAGATTGCCAACACAGCCTAAGGAAGGAATGGGACAGTAAAGCCACTAAAATCCTATCTCCTAGAAATGGGAAGCCTAGTCAAATCTACGGCTTCAGTTCCTTAGTATTTCTGCAGAGCATAATATTACCTGGCTCTTAAAGGATCAAAGGCAGGTTGTGGGATTATGTTCTCTACCCTATTCCTGCCCTCTCAATTTTTCACTGCCCTGTTTATTCTGGAGCGGTGTTGCAATATGATTCTCCTTAAGCCTGTTAATCACAAAACTAGGGTTGCTCTAAAACTAGAACTCAGGATGGGTGCTGCGTGTGGGTTTGGGGGTAGGAGGAGAGCTGTGGTTTGTTCGTTGTTCCTTTTGCAATCCAAGCAGTAAATTTGTCCAGCCCTAAGATTATTCTGTAGTCTCAATGCCCAGCATGTTGTACATGCGCCCTCTGCTGTGTCCTAGATACTTTACACCACCCAGTCTGGCTGATCAACAGAAGAAAAGCCCAGCTGGATCAGAGCAAAGTTCCATCTAGTCTATCATCGTCTTTCATGCAGTGGCCAACTGAATGCCTATAGGAAGCCGAGGAGCTGTATGTATGCATGAAGTCAGCAGTCTTTTTTCCATTGCTGCTCCTCCCCAGAAATTGGTATTCAGTGGCATACTTTTCAGCTTGGAATTGCCATTGTGAACAGCTATATTGATAACCCTGTCCTCCATGAATTTGTCTGATTTGCCTTTTAAATCCATCTAAGCCATTGGCCATCTAGTGGCAGCAGATTCCATTAATTGTACATTTTGTAAAGTTTCATGTTAATTTAAAACATAAGATAAATGTTTTGAGGGGTTTTTAAAGTCTAAAAAATAAAAGGGGAAATTAGTCAAACAAAGAAACACCAACAAACAAAATAACATGCAACAGTGTTGACATTTGTGCTTCCACCACCAAAATTATAAGGACAATTTCTATAACGTCTGTTGTTCCTATGCTATCTGTGATTTCACTCTCTGAGTGAATGCAATAACCTTGCAAGGGGGTGAAAGGAAGCTTCTGTCCCAGTTCCAAATCCCCAATCTGTTACTTTTAAGTAGGACAGAAGATTCCCCCCATCTCGCCCCTGTATAATGTGGCCCTGTGGTAAGATTTGGATCTGGAAGAACTGAGTTCAAATTGCGACTTAGATTTAGACACAGTGGAAGCCTTTGAGCAAGTCACTACCTCTCAATCTCAGTTTTCCCATCCCTGTAAAATGGAGCAAAAGGTGACCTGCCTCACAAGTGTGAGCATGAGCGAGACGGAAATCTTGTCACATTGACTCTTCTAGACTGAGTGTGCTATAAGTCTAATTGCAAAAGTGAATAATTAAAAAGAAAAGTAAAAGTCTGACCTTAGTGGCTCTTTTCATCTCGTGATCTGTATACCCTTTAAAAAAGTAAATATTTTCTGCAGTACTCTAGGAGCACTACAAGATTTAAAGGACATTTGAATTTCCTTGAATTAGAAATATTTTCCTTAGTTCCTTATATCTTACAGGACTAAGGAAAAGAAATGTTGAGTGCTGATTTTGCTTATTTAGCATATATCTGTGGATGGCCAAAGAGAACAGTGTATATAATATGTAGGGTTTGTGTATGGTAGCTGACGTAGCTGTATTTTATTTTGTTTAGTAATAAGATTTAAATGCATGCAGAGATGTAAAAATTTCCGCAGATTTTGAGGCCATGGAAAATAACTGTTTTTTCAAGAAAAAACAGAAATTTTGGGAAAAATGGAAAAATAAGCAGTACTTGTTTTTTAGAGGCCTTTACAGATCTGAAGTCACTTTGTAGCTTTAAGACAGCATTCCCCAACCTTGTGCCCTCCAGATATTGTAGACTTCAGCTCCCATCAGCCCCAGGCAGCATGGCCCATGGTCAGGAATGCTGGGCACTGTAGTCCAAAACATCTGGAGGGCACCAGGTTGGGGAGGGCAGCTTTAGGAACATAAGCAGCTTCTCTGTTCCTGAAGTTATTTTATGTATCACTTAGTTTGCTCAAAAAATTATCATATTTAAAAACTTCTAAAAGTAAATTTGTAATTATTGTCTGAATAGATTAGAACTATATTAAATGACTGCTACAGCATCAGAAACACAGGACTTTATAGAACAAAACCCAAGCTGTCAAGAATGCACATTTACTGTCAAGAATGCACAATGGTGACTCTAGTCACATGTTGGGAAACTGGGCATAAATGTCTATCAGTAAAATATACTTCAGATCAATAATTTTAATAAGGAATGAAAGAAATAACTATGCTAGGAATCTTACAGAGAGGATTTAAAAACATTTTCCCCCATGGCTTCATTCTTTCCAGATATTTTACATCTCCAGTCTTTCTATATAAAAGCATTCTTATTACTTTCTAGAAATCATTTTGTGGGAGTAAATGCTAGGTAACAATATATAAAAACTTTATCTTAAATTCTAAAAGAAAATCTTTCATAATCCAAAGCTGTTCAATTTTTTCAATTTTTTGGAAAGAAACAACAGTCCTTGGGGGAAAAAAACAGAGAAAAAACTCTTTTTTTTCTGAATTTTTCCAGTTTTTTTCTGTGTCTTTCCATCTGTACATGTGTGTGTAATGGAAATCTTTGTATAGTACAAGGATTAAAAGCCCATGTACTACTGGTAGATCTTTAGAGTGCAATCCTAGCCCCCTGATGTTGTTAACTGTATGGGTTTATGACCCCTCTACCTGTGGAGAGGGAAGCTCTGTGGGCAGAAAGCTACTGCCAGCAGTAGGAAGCAGAATGCTGCAGAACAGTGTGTTCTGTGGGTGGGTAGGAGCTGGCTTTGGATCTGCTTTATCGAAAGCTGCTGCATTCCCCCAAGAGTAGTCTGGCTGGTGGATGCTGGGAGTTGTATGCCTTTTTTCTATCTAAATGTGCATAGGATTGCAGTTAAAACACTCCAGGAAACAAAGCTTCATGCCAACACTAGTTTATTAGTAAAGGACTAGCTTCTTTACAAATGCAGATTCTAGGAAACTCTCGGACTGCATAGAACCAGCTAGTCCACACATCTACGAATATCAATAGAGGATACGAAATGGAAGTTAGAGAAGTTTCCAGCAGTCTGGGCATGAACTTCACAGCCAGACTTGCTTCGCAGGAATGCCGCTCCCTTAGGGTGGCTCCCTCCTATGCTGGCTTCCACGAGTGGCTAACCTGGCAGAGTGTCTGAGCCCAACCCCTAATTTTTTCCGCTTCACTCTGTGATGGACCCTAGCATCCCTCAAGTAATTCCCCTCGCCCTCCTCTTCTGAAACTTGAGTTCTCATAATGGAGGAATGGGGGAGCTATTCAGGCTGGGCCATCTGTGTGTCAAGGTCTTGGGAAGAAAGTCTTGCTGTATCTGAGCTCACTAGGGAGGGCACCTCCCTCTGTTCTTGCTGTTCCCATTCTGATTCCGAATCTGAGCTGCCAGACATCTCCCCATGCTCAGAATCATTGCTGACACGTCCCTGTCCACCTCTGCCTCTTCCATGGTGTAACAGGTTGGTTATCGTTTTCCTTTCCCCCCTCTCTTTCCAGGGACACAGATGGAAGAATGCTCCTAGATATTTTTGATGAAAACCTCCACCCCCTTTCGGTAAAACTCATCTACTCCATCACTTTTTCTTTGCATGAGGTGGATTCTGCCACTCCTCTCCAACTCTTATATCAGGGGTGGGAACTCTCTTTCAGCCAAAGGGCCGAATGCCATTTCAGTGACGCTCTTGGGGGGCCACATTCCAGTGACGGGCTGGACCAAAGGCAAAAGGGGCATGGCAAAAATACTGGCATATTTTAGCTTAAAGCGCATACTGCCAGTAACAAAACCCTAGGAGAGGCATTTCAACCTTTCAGAATCGGGGGGAAAGTGCAAAAGCAATTAAGAACATAAGAGCCCCACTGGATCAGACCAAAGGTACAGTCTAACATTCTGTTCACACAGTGGCCAACCAGCTGCCCATGGGAAACCCACAAGCAGGACACAATTGCAGCAGCACCCTCCTGCCCATGTTCCCCAGCAACTGGTGTACATAGGCATACTGCCTCTGATACTGGAGGTAGGATAGAGCCATCAGGACTAATAGTCATTGATAGCTACTACAGTCAGGGCCAGAAATATTGGAACAAGGATAACTGTTTTGGCAGTTGGCCTCTGTACACCACCACATTGAAGTTGAAAGGAAACACACCCAGATGAGAGCGAAATCAGGACTTCCAGCTGGAATTCAAGTTGTTTGACAAAAGTGGGGCACTAACCATGAGGAAGTACAGCCAGTGGCATACCCCCCCCCATCGTTGGTGGCTCATAAGTAATGGAACGAATGGCTGACAAGCAGCTGCATGGCCAGGTGTGGCCTGTTTCCTGGGTACCCCATGACCAATCAAGCAGGTAAAAGCCCTGGAGGTGGTTCTGAGTGTTACATTTGCATTTGGTAGCTGTTCACTGGAACCCCCAACATAGGGTCCAAAGAGGTGTCCATGTGAGTGAAGAAGGCCATCATTAGGCTGAGGAAACAAAATAAACCCATCAGAGAGAGAGCAAAAACATTGGGAGTGGCTAGTACAATAGTCTGGAACATCCTGAAAAAGAAGGAATTAATGGCAAGCTCAGCAACAGCAAAAGGCCTGGAAGACCACGGAAGACAACTAAAGTGGATGACCGCAGAACTCTGCTCATAGTGAAGAGGAACCCTTTCACAACATCTAGCCAGGTCAAGAACGCTCTTGCGCAGGTAGGCATGTCATTGTCAACATCTACAGTCAAGAGACGGCTTTATGAATGTAAATACAGAGGCTTCACAACAAGGTGCAAACCACTGGTAACACTCAAGAACCGAAAGGCCTAATTAGCCTTTGCCAGCAAACACCTACAAAAGCCTGCCCAGTTCTGGAATAAGATTCTTTGGACTGATGAAACCAAGATTATGTTGTACCAGAATGATGGGAAGAGAAAAGTATGGAGAAGGAAAGGAACAGCTCATGATCCAAAGCATACCACATCATCTGTCAAACATGGCGGAGGCAGTGTTATGGCATGGGCATGTATGGCTGCCAGTGGAGCTGGGTCACTGGTGTTTATTGATGACCTGACTGCTGATAAAAGCAGCAGGTTGAATTCTGAAGTGTATAGGGCTATACTTTCTGCTCAGATTCAGCTGAATGCTGCCAAACTGAGAGGACGCTGCTTCATATTGCAGATGGATAATAACCCAAAGCATACAGCAAAAGCTACCAAGAGTTTCTCCAGGCAAAGAAGTGGGATGTTCTTCAATGGCCAAGTCAGTCACCTGATCTCAACCCAATAGAGCATGCTTTTCACTTACTGAAGACAAGACTGAAGGCAGAAAGACCCACAAACAAGCAGCAGCTGAAGGCAGCTGCAGTAAAGGCCTGGCAAAGCATCTCGAGGGAGCAAACTCAGCATTTGGTCATGTCCATGGGTTCCAGACTTCAAGCAGTCACTGACTGCAAAGGATTTTCATCCAGGTATTAAAGGCGATCCTTAAGTTTGAAATGATGTTGGTTTGTTCCATTACTTATGAGCCACCAACGATGGGTGTGTGTGTGTGGCACTGGCTGTACTTCCTGAATGGTTAGTGCCCCACTTTTGTCAAACCCTTGAATTACAGCTGAAAGTCCTGACTTTGCTCCCATCTGGGTGTGTTTCCTTTCAACTTCAATGTGGTGGTGTACAGAGGCCAACTGCCAAAACAGTTATCCTTGTTCCAATATTTCTGGCCCTGACTGTATATCAATAAACCAATAAAGAAGTCCATGGGCCTAAACTTCCACAAGGTGTAGATGTCATGGTTTGCCTCATTAATACCAGGTGCAAACTCTATGCCTGTATGACTTCCCTATCACAGCTAACAGACGTTCTACCCATCAAAAGCGAAATGAGGTGTGTCCAGGAAAGCAGCATGGTCATCTGGGGAGCTGCAGAGGGACAGATTTGGCCCACAGTCCTCAGGTTCCTCACCCTTGCTTTACATTACTGCCCTCTCTCCAACTTATTTGTTTTTTTTTCCCACAATGTTGTTTCCCCAGAAATCCGAAGTGCCGCCAGATTATGACAAACACGACCCAGAGCAGAAGCAGATTTACCGCTTTGTGCGAACCTTGTTCAGTGCTGCTCAACTGACTGCCGAATGTGCCATTGTCACCCTGGTGAGTATGCAAAGCATCTTGGTTGAACTATAACCAGTTCCGAGATCATAAGTTTACAGCTTGCACCTGGGATCAAGTTCACATATCCACGTTCATCCCTTAGTGACTTCATGTGTGAAACAACTGCCACAGATTTAACATCACAAACTTCTCTTGAAATCCATTGCTCCTTCTCCTGTCTTTGATAGATTGGGAAAACTGCTCTTCCTCTTTCTGACAACTATTTAAAATTCTTGAAAATTATTCCTCTTTCTCCATAAGCTAAATTTATTCAGTTCCTTCAGTGTTTCTGTGTATGACTTACCTTCTAAAATTCCTTCCCCTTTCATGTTTTAAAATATGCTGCTTGAAGTATAGTACCTAAAACTGATCTTCCCCTTCATAAGATGTGGGATTTATCGTATTGTTTCTCTTCTCTTTTCCCCTGAATTATCAGTGATAATCATATATGGAGGTGAACCCCCGCCCTCGTCTTTAAGAAGGATTAGTTTAGGCTCAGGATCTCATGTCTGATTTACACAACCAGTTAATAAACCATTTCCAAAGTTATAATTTCCTAACAAGCAAGCTTTCCACTTCCAAGGGTCTAACTAGACGTGACACTTTTCATGTAGTTTTACACTTTGTAGCAGTTTTTAAAAACTAAATAGCCAGGCCAGAGGGTGAGGGATGGATCATGACCATGGAGTACAGGGAGGGGGCTTTAACCCTTTCCCCTCACTCCGGTCCCAATCGGAATTGGATCCTGCCTGCTATTCATGATGAGGCAGCAATTGTAATTGAGACCGTGGCGGGGTAACCCCCTCCTCCAAGACATGGTCCTGATCCAGCTCAGCCTCCCCACCCCCCCCACCCCCAGCACCAGCTATTTTGTTTTTTGTAAAAAGCTGTGGAGTACCAAACTGGGACAAGCATAACATTTAGTCGGGCTTTCAGCTAATATAACTGCATTACCAGAGGTACAATTAGCCACCACCTAATGCAAACTTCAGGTAGCTGGGCTATTATCTTTGATTTCAGCTGAGTATCTGACTATTAACTAATTCTGTGTTCTCATCTTGAGCCACACACCTCTGTGTGTGAGCGGTACTTTATGTTTTCTTGTTACTCCTAGTCTAACCCCCCCCCATCTGGTGCCCTCCAGATGTTTTGGACTACAACTCCCAATGTGCCTGAACATTGGCCATGTTGGCTGGGACTGATGGGTTTTAGGAGTCCAAAACATCTGGAGGGCAGCAGACTGGGGAAGGCTGTCCTAGCCCAAGAAGTACCTCTGCAGTGGTACACCTTAGTCTCCTTACCCATGCAACTGCAGCAGCGTGGTAGCTACTTTGGCATGATGCAGTCCCCAGCAGGTGTGGATGAATGGCACAGCCATGTGGGCAATCTGACAGTGTGGATCTTCTCCACCCAGTTGTCACCCAGACTGCTGAAATCAATACAATATGAATTAAAAATTTAAAGGATATACAGTCAGGGCCAGAAATATTGGAACAAGGATAACTGTTTTGGCAGTTGGCCTCTGTACACCACCGCATTGAAGTTGAAAGGAAACACACCCAGATGGGAGCGAAGTCAGGACTTCCAGCTGGAATTCAAAGGGTTTGACAAAAGTGGGGCACTAACCATTCAGGAAGTACAGCCAGTGGCATACCCCCCCCATCGTTGGTGGCTCATAAGTAATGGAACGAATGGCTGACAAGCAGCTGCATGGCCAGGTGTGGCCTGTTTCCTGGGTACCCCATGACCAATCAAGCAGGTAAAAGCCCTGGAGGTGGTTCTGAGTGTTACATCTGCATTTGGTAGCTGTTCACTGGAACTCCCAACATGAGGTCCAAAGAGGTGTCCATGTGAGTGAAGGAGGCCATCATTAGGCTGAGGAAACCAAATAAACCCATCAGAGAGAGAGCAAAAACATTGGGAGTGGCTAGTACAATAGCTTGGAATATCCTGAAAAAGAAGGAATTAATGGCAAGCTCAGCAACAGCAAAAGGCCTGGAAGACCACGGAAGACCACTACAGTGGATGACCGCAGAACTCTGCTCATGGTGAAGAGGAACCCTTTTACAACATCTAGCCAGGTCAAGAACGCTCTTGCGGAGGTAGGCATGTCATTGTCAACATCTACAGTCAAGAGACGGCTTTATGTATGTAAATACAGAGGCTTCACAACAAGGTGCAAACCACTGGTAACACTCAAGAACCGAAAGCCTGATTAGCCTTTGCCAGCAAACACCTACAAAAGCCTGCCCAGTTCTGGAATAAGATTCTTTGGACTGATGAAACCAAGATTATGTTGTACCAGAATGATGGGAAGAGAAAAGTATGGAGAAGGAAAGGAACAGCTCATGATCCAAAGCATGCCACATCATCTGTCAAACATGGCGGAGGCAGTGTTATGGCATGGGCATGTATGGCTGCCGGTGGAGCTGGGTCACTGGTGTTTATTGATGACCTGACTGCTGATAAAAGCAGCAGGATGAATTCTGAAGTGTATAGGACTATACTTTCTGCTCACATTCAACCGAATGCTGCCAAACTGAGAGGACGCTGCTTCATATTGCAGATGGATAATGACCCAAAACTTACAGCAAAAGCTACCAAGAGTTTCTCCAGGCAAAGAAGTGGGATGTTCTTCAATGGCCAAGTCAGTCACCTGATCTCAACCCAATAGAGCATGCTTTTCACTTACTGAAGACAAGACTGAAGGCAGAAAGTCCCACAAACAAGCAGCAGCTGAAGGCAGCTGCAGTAAAGGCCTGGCAAAGCATCTCGAGGGAGCAAACTCAGCATTTGGTCATGTCCATGGGTTCCAGGCTTCAGGCAGTCACTGACTGCAAAGGATTTTCATCCAGGTATTAAAGGCGATCCTTAAGTTTGAAATGATGTTGGTTTGTTCCATTACTTATGAGCCACCAACGATGGGTGTGTGTGTGTGGCACTGGCTGTACTTCCTGAATGGTTAGTGCCCCACTTTTGTCAAACCCTTGAATTACAGCTGAAAGTCCTGACTTTGCTCCCATCTGGGTGTGTTTCCTTTCAACTTCAATGTGGTGGTGTACAGAGGCCAACTGCCAAAACAGTTATCCTTGTTCCAATATTTCTGGCCCTAACTGTATGTTTGAGTATGATGGTTCTTCCCAACAGCTAGAGAAACCTCAGGCACTGGTTGCCTGAGGCCTAAAAACTCGCACCTAACTCCAGTTACACTTTATCTGGATTCGCAGGGTTCCTGGCTGTTCTGTGGCTGCTCCCCACCACTCCAGGTATTGCTGCTGCTTAGAGTATATTGCCAAGTTACATACTCCACTGGTGATGACTGCTCCAGGGGTGTGTGAGTGTGATCAATGGGGTATATATCCATGTGATACGCCCTTATCATGTGGGCAGAAAATATAGACGTTAGCTAGAGTGGTATAGGAGTAACCACGTCAACAGTGGAAACTTAAGGGATAAAAATCCCTGCTCAACCAGAAAGCTCACTGGGTGATCTTGGACCAGTTACACTACCTAAGTGTAGCCTACTCACAGTGCTGTTGTGAGGACAGAATGGTATCGAGGGTGGGGGGTTCTGTGTATGCCACCCTTAGCACCATGGAGTATGGGCAGGATATAGGATATAAACATAAACAAACAAATATAAACCAGGTAATGTAAACAGTCCCTAAGAATGTTTATGTTTTCTCAACCAGTTTATAGGGTTTATAGTCTAAAAATCTAATTTTACCTATTAAGAAATGTTTAGATTTTGTTTCTTCCCTCAGAACAGTAGTTCTGTGTTGGAATGCTTTTCTTGCAAAGATATTGACTGGGTTCCCATATAATGACAGCCCAGAGCACGGGCTGAGCATGGGTTGTTGCTGAATCATGGATTGTTAGCGAATTGTAGGTTGTCATCACGTGCAAACCCTGCACCATGGTTTAACTATGGGTTGTTAACCACAAATAACCCAGAGTTCACAACCCACCATGGATTCTCTTCCTGGGTACCACTGCAGAGGTACCTAGGACAGCCTTCCCCAATCTACATACAAACCAGGCCATTGTGTGCCTTGTGCAGCAAGGCCCATAACAATGTACAGAAGATTATTCAGGAGTGGAGCAGTTGTAACCGTTGTTATATACAGTAAGGAAATCTATTTAAAGAGAGCTTATCCTAGACTATCTCTTGGTTATGCAAAGGGATACTGTTACAGACTGCCCTGCTGATGGATTAATATAATGCACAGGTGTGGTGGGGAGGGGAGTGGGTGTCAGTATGCAGGCACCCTGTGGATGTTAGAGGCTGGAACTTTTCCATGTTTGTGAAGCTGAACGTAAATCATGGTAGCTTCTAGCAAACAATCTTGGACAACTGTCAGTAACTGACAAGGGTGTTAATAAGAGCTGATGGATGCTCAAAAGGCTGTGAGTGACTGGCACACATTTTTGGCTGATGTGAAGTGAGCTTTTTAAAACAATTAAAGAAAGAAACCCAGTCTGCGTGTCTTGCTGAGGCATAGCTAGTGAACCATTTGAATAACTGAGGGTGAAAGTTTCCCACCTAAAAATAAGGATTTATGCTTAAACATAAGAATTTCAGGAAGGTGAGATGGGAGTGAATGTTCAGACCAATGGAGTTGGTTTTTTTTTTACTCTCACCTCTTTGTGCAGCACGTAAGCCTTTTAAAAATGTTTCCCCTGCGTATGTGTAATTGCATCGTGCCAATCTATCTTGCATATATTGAAGATTTACTATTGTGTGCTTTGGAATATGGTATCAATTTTGTTTTTATAGGTCATGCCTTGATGGTAGATATGATCATGGTAGATATGGTGATAAGGAAATCTAATTAAGGCTGTATTTGTTCACAGGATAATGCATTTTGGTGCCCATGTTTCTAAGGGTCTTACTTTAGACTAAAACTTGGCTAATTCCTTACTTCCCAGACAGGAGCCACGCACATATATTAGCACTGTGACTTAAAGTGTGTTTAACTGGGTACAGGACTGCAGCCTTAGAGCACAATCCTATGCATCTTTAGATAGAAGGAAGTCCTACAACTCCCAGCATGCCCCATCCATCCATGCTGCCTGAGGAATGCTGGGAGTTGTAGGACTTTTTTTCTGTTTGAACATGCATAGGAATGCACCCTTAGAAAGTAAACAGATTTACTGCATTTATCTCATTCACTATTTTTTTTGAAGAAGCACTCATGAAGTAGGTTTTTATTATAGCCCTTTATTGGGTTAAGAGAGTCCAAGACTTGAAGCCAGATCTCTCATGTGGCAAACCCCTTTCGCTGTCAACTGGGCCGCTATGACGCTCTTATTTGATGTCGCATGTGCCAGATTATGTTACAGTGCCTTTTGGCCATGTGGTATAAATACTCAGCAGTGTAGTGTTCATACCTTTTAAGATATATTTCTAAGGCAAAGTAAGACCCTTGAAATTGTCTAGCCTTTGCTGCCCTTTCATCGCTACTTCCTTTTTTGTGCTATGGAGCATAAGAGTTTCCCCTTCTCCTCCATAAGCTATGGATCAGTATAGCCTTACTTTTGCAGTGATTTTTGCTGCCTTCCCATTTCCCTGTATCTGCCAGTGTGGTGTAGTGGCTAGAACAGCCCAACCTGGTGCCCTCTGGATGTGTTGGACTGTAATTCCCATTATTCCCAGCCAGCTGGACTAGAGCACTGGACCTAGGTTCAAATCCCCTCTGGGCCATGAACCTTTCCAGCTGACCATGTGGCAGGGTGCTTCCAGATAGGCTTTTATCACATCACCACTGCCCCATTCATGGAATTTTCCAGGGTATCCAGACGATGATGTCTTCCCTTTGTAACCCCCCTCCCATGCTTTCCCACAGCTTCTTCTGTCTTTTGTTTTACCGCAGAAAATCCATTAAGGAGGCAAAGATGGAATAGCGGCACAATGTCTTTTGATTGGCAGCACTAGGAGCCCCCTATCTGGAAGCACCCTCAGATTTCCTCAACTTAACTTACCTCAGAATGTTGCTCTGAGGTAACCATAAAAGGTCAAACACAATGAAGTCACAGTTGCAAGTAAAGACTACAAAAAACGCTGAACAGCCTACGTCTGATATAGTTAAACTACTAGACTCCAGTGCTTATGCACAAGTCATAAATACATTTATGACTTGTGCATAATACATCAGCCAGCTATGGCGGGGAATGCTAGGAGTTGTAGGGCTTTTTTCTTTCTAAACATGCATAGAATCGCACCCTTACTGATTTAGGAATTTAGAACTGTGTGCCTTCATTTGAACAGCATATGTGTGTATTTCAGTTGTTGGATCTCTTGGAGGGGTTGACTGTGAAGAGTGTGAGTGGCAGACTATGGGGAGGTAAATCGTGGGAGGGGAGAGTATTCCATTCCTCTCACCCAAGTGCCCCCCTTTTCCTTGAATCAGAATAAATCCCTTCCACTTCATATGTGATTATTTAAACTTGGTTCTGCCCCAAACAGGTCCGCTGCTATCATGGCTAGCTTCAGCCTCCGTGTAAGCTACTTGGAGCAGAGTTCTTTATGTAATCAGTGCAGAACTTAGTACAGGACTAGTGCTAAACCAGGTTACATTTGTGGGGTGGTTTTCTGCACTGCAGCACTAGACCAGGAGCATGGAAAGCACAGGGAGTAGAGCTTTTCAGGTCTGTGTTGCTTGCTTTGTAGAAAAGGTCTGTGTTGCTTGCTTTGAAATTGGGAAGCATGCGGCTGGCTCCCCTGCCAGGCATAGAAAGAGAACCTGCCCATTTACTAACCCTCTCCTTAATGGGTTCAAAATCACACCAAATATTTTTCCAACCTCTTCCAAAATTCTTATCAGTGGGAGGACCCTTGTAAAATTGTCAGCTGGGGCTGATCCCAGGCCACTAAATCCTGGATTGAAGAGCTAATATTCATTCGAAGTTAACTTGTGATTGTCTCCTTCCAGCCTTCCCCACCTCTTCTGAGTACTTGGCTTTTTGAGGTAGCGAACAATCTGGACCATCCATCTTTAGGTTACTTCATGCAGTCTTTTCCAGTGTACTGTTAACCTGACTGGGGGCCTGTTGTGTGCTTTGTGGGGACTCTCATCCCCCAGCTTGCAATATATCCCTGAAGACCGAGAGCTGAACTTGCTCTACGTGCCGTACATCACTTGCTCAGGCACATGTGTATACGTTAGACACATATTTTGTGTGTGCTCTCTCTGATGAAGCAAAGGTTGTTGGCATGTAGACCGGAGAGATGCGCAAACCTCCCCTGAGATATTCCACTAATGTCCTTGAAACGTCTTTGGCTTTACTCAGAATTCCTCCTGGACCCTCTGGGTTTCTTTTCAGTTTCATTGTAGGTAAAATCTGGTGCAGCTTATTTTAATTACTGAAGTGTAATCACATTTTTAGCCCACCCTTCCTCCAAGGAGCTCAAGGTGGTATATAGGAGGACTATCTATTGCTCAGTACTGTCAGTTTCAGCAGGATTTGCTGTAGTCACAATGCTCGGTGGGATCTTCCTTTGCTTTGGAAAGACAGGTCTCCAGCAGGGAAAAGGATGGGGGAAGCAAATTGCCAGCCCTCAATGCCTTTTAATTAAGTTATTTCAATTAAACCCTGTTTTAGCTCTGCAAGAAAAAGCAGTCAGAGGAGAAGACGATTAAATTATGATCCACATGCATTAAAAGTCTTAATGAACATTAATTGAATGTGTGCATTTTATTTTTTCAGTTGCTGATTGAAATATTGCCCCAAATAATCTCTACTTCATGAATAGTTTGAGGGCTTTGTTCATTTGTTTGACTGTTGACCTTGGCTAGACTGAAGGAAGAATTGAGATTTAGGGAGCAATACTTTGGCCGCTGGTGAGTGGCTAGATGACCATAGGATATCTGGTTTTCTGGGAACCGACCTTGGAGCCTGCGCTCCAAGGTTGGTTCCCGTAGAAGCAACCTTCCCCCCTTCTGCGCTGCCTGTGAGGCAGTGCGGAACAGCCTTGTGCTCCGTGCTTGCAAGAGGAGTGTGGAGTGGCCAAAATGGGGCATTCCGGGGGGCGTTCTGGGGTGGGGAGGGCGGAAATGCCGGTACGACACATCCTGTGTGTCGTCCGACAGCCTCCTTCCCCCACTCCGCCCTCCCATGGCTAGACAGCCTAATTGGCTGTCTAGCCAAAAATGCAGGGCAGAAGATGTGCAGAGGGAACGATCCCCTCCGGGCTTCTCCTGCCCTACATTGGATAGGCGGTCGCCTCCAAGTTCAGAGGTAGCCACCTATCTGCATAGGATTGCACCCTTAGGTCTGCAATCCTATGCTTACTTACCTGGGAGTAAGCTACATTTAACAGAGTGGGCCTTACCTCTGAGTGCACATGCAAGGGATTGGTTTTTGTTATAGTGCAATCTTATTTATGTCTACTAAGAAGTAAGTTCCATTTAACTTCATTGAGTTCAGTGCAACTTATTCCCTGATTAGTAGGGATTGCAGACTTAGATTATTATCACAGGTTGCTGTGTAAAAATGGGATATTTGTGTACTGCCTGCTTTAGTGACAGCATGCTGTGAGCAGTAGTAAAAACGGGTAAAAAAGCTAATGCAAGAAAAGTTGAAAATTAACTATGAAAAGACAAAAGTATTGGTTTTCGCCAATAGATGCAAAAAATATAAGTGGACAGATACCCTATAGAACAGGTGAATTTTATTTTATTTTTTTTAAATTAGGCTTGTGGTTTTCTTCAACCAGAAACTGGAATAATCATTTAGATAATGCAAAGAAACTGGCCACTAATACAGTGAATTCTCTGTCAAGGTTTTATTGGGGTAAAGGCAGTAGAAAGATTCTCCCAGCTCTCAAATCTGTGAGGCTATGCTATTTTCAAGGACAATTTGTGGCAACAAGAGCTGGCGTGGTCGCACTGTGAATACCCTTTGTAGTATAGTCTGCCGGCATGCAGATGGCAGCTTGCGCTCTTAAAAGTGCTGTTACTTTGAGCTTGGTTGGTGAGGAATTCTGGTTCCATGGCCCATAGTCACAATCTTCAGGGCCAGTTTCTATCATGGGAACAGCCATTATGAGTATACTACCTACCATCCCAGCAGCCGTACCCAATTTTAATGAAAGGTGGTGACTATTAAATGCCACAAAGATGGGTGGGATGGGTGTAAAGCTGGTATGTAAATACATAATACACTCACACATGTATAAAGTGAATGGTGATGCCTACTTCAAGGATCCCTGTAATTATCTTCCTTACAGCAGATGTAACACTGATGATTGTTGTAGTCATGGTTAAGGCTTTAGACAAAGTCAGTTACCAAAGACTCCTGATCAAACTTATCACTCATGGAATAAGAGGGGAGGTCCCCTTATGGATTGGTAACTGGGTAAAGAACAGAAAACAGAGAGTAGGAATAAATTATAAATCATTCTAATGGAGGGATGTAAACAGTGGGGTCCCACAAGGATCTGTACTGGATCCAGTGCTTTTCAACTTGTTCATAAATGATCTGGAATTAGGAGTGAGCAGTGGCCAAGTTTGCTTATGACACCAAATTATATAGGGTGCTTAAAACAAAACAGGATTGTGAAGAGCTCCAAAAGGATCTCTCCAAACTGGGAGAATGGACATCAAAACAGCAAATGCGGTTCAGTGTAAGAAAGTGTAAAGTGATGCATGTTGGGGCAAAAACATCCCAGCATCATGTGTATGCTGATGGGATCTGACCAAGTGGTGACTGATGAAGAAAGAGATCTTGGGGTTGTGGTGGACAGCTCAATGAAAATGTAGACCCTGCTGTGAAAAAAGCCAATTCCATGTTAGGCATAATAAGGAAAGGAATTGAAAATAAAACTGTCAGTATCATACTTCCCTAATATAAATCTATGGTGTTATCACACTTGGAATACTGTATGCAGTTCTGGTCACCACATCTAAAAAAGGATATTGTAGAGCTGGAAAAGATGCAGAAAAGGGCAACCAAAATGATCAAGGGGCTGGAACAACTCCCCTATGGGGAAAGGTTACAACATTAGGAAAAAGGCAATTAGGGAGGGATATGACAGAGGTGTATAAAATTATGTATGTTGTGGAGAAAATGAATACTGGAACCTGGGGTCATCCATTGAAGCTGAATGGTGGGAGATTCAGGATAGATAAAAAGATACTTCTTCACACAGTGCATAGTCAAATGATGGAATGCACTTCCACAAGACGTAGTGATAAGCCATCAGTTTAGATGCCTTTAAAAGGGGATTAGACAAATTTATGGAGGATAAGGCTATAAATGGCTACTAGTCCTGATGGCTATATGCTGCCTCTAGTATCAGAGGCAGTATGCCTCTATATACTAGTTCAATATCTGACCCATGTGCTAATATAAAGCTTCCTGGGGTACTATTCCAGACAGTAAAGTGTATGTCTTTTTTCCACTTGCGCCTCAACCATGGTTCATTGACCCTTTAGCCTAGGGGTGGGCAACTTGGGGCCTCCAGATGTTTTGCCTGGGGAACATGAGCAGGATGGTGCTATTGCATTCATGTTCTATTTGTGGGTTTCCCACGGGCAGCTGTGTGAACAGAATGCTGGACTTAATACACCCTTGGTCTATCCCACATGACTCTTCTTATGTCTTAACTCTCATCAGCTGTAGCCAGCATAGGCAATGGAAAGGATGTTAGCTTTAGGCCAAAACATCTGGAGGGCCACAAGTTGCCCACCCCTACTTTAGCTCAAACAACTGGCAGTCGCGAATTCAACTCAAAGACCATCTGACCTAAGGATCCAGCTCTGTCAGATTCACAAATGACCAATTTAAAATGGGTAGCATTAGAAATATTGGTGCTAAGTAGTTCTTGAAGTTTTTGTATCTTCTTTCCAAGTAAGGATGGTGATTAGATGATGAGGGTACGTTTGGCAAGATCTCATACATGCTTACTCCAAGAATGTTAGACATAGTATGTTAATACCAAGCAATTCCTACTATCACAGTGATAGGTTGGCTTTTCTCTCTCTTGCCATTTTAATACAGCAAAACATTTTAGAACTGATAAACAATTTCTTTACTTGAAACCTGCAGTTTCTTACCTCATCATGTTCTTTTAAAATGAACGTGGGGTTTGTCTGGTTAAAAAAATGTTTTAACTCTTTTAACCTGTTGTTTTATTCTTTTACCATGTTGTTCACTGCTCTGAAATCTTCTGATGTGGAGTGGTATATAAATATTGTAAATAAATGTTTATATATATATATATATATATATATATATATATAAATAAATAAAAATAAAACCACCCATGCAACTTCTGGGTTTTAGTAGGTTGTAAATTTTAAAGCAATATTAGAAAAACGTTTCTGTGGATTTGTTTGACAGTTATGAGAGAGTCGTCTTGGTAACTGCTATCTCATTTTGCAGCACTCTTTATATTATTGGATGGAGTAATTGAATTGCCCTGATGCTCACTTTGCTGTTCTATTTGGCCAATTCATTGTTATCCCCCTTGCAGGAGCGCTCCTGTGATTTACAGTGCAATCCTATACATGTCTACTGCGAAGTAATCCCCGTTGAGTTCAGTGGAATGTATTCTATTCCTCCCCATGATTCCTGAAGCTCTTTACTAAACTAATGTCAATGGAAATTGTCTTTGTGTAGGAGTCTGGAAATACCAGCTGCAAAGGTATTTCCATTCTCTCCTTTTTCTCTCTTGTTGTAACTCAAGCCTCCAGTTTCCCAGGAAATGGCTTAATGTGCCATGGTGCATGATGATGATTGGGGGGGGGGGGGGGATAGTGGACTCTTTTGAGTCCTATTCTGATCCTTGTGCACATGGACAGGCACACCTTAGTTTTTTTTACAAAAACTATTTTATATTGCCTTATTGCACTACAATGGAAATGTAAAAGAAAATAATCCAAACCCTCAGTGGTTTTTACAGCTGGATATTGCCTCAAGTGTATAAGTCAATTCTATGACAAATGGCATCCCTAAATTGAGGAAAATCAAAAAGTTTTGTTTCTTCTTTTACACTTACATTTAACTATACTATTACAATGATTACATTGTGAAAGTAAGTTAATGTTTAGGCTTTCTAGATATAAATTGTTGCCTGTTAACGGCAGTGGCTGTGTGCTCTTTGTGAATAGTAATCTGACCTTTTGTGTCTGGCTTGTTCAGAATGCATATAACATATCTGGCATTGTTAAAACACTTTCTTTAACATGGAAGTTCTCTACAGTTGTAGATGGGTTTTACTGTATCTACTTCTTTACTAGTGTATAAATTTGTGCTACTATATTTGACCTTTGGTGTTAACTATAAATAAATGGACAGCTGTGTTGTAAAGCACTGCAGATTACTGTAAAGAAAATACACTGGGTACAATCCAAGCAAAGTTAAGCACTACTAGTTCTCATTGATGCAATAGGAGAAAGTTAATCATGTTTGAAACACCATTGAAATTAGTGGCACTTAAAAGTGCCTCACTTTGTCTGGAGTGTACACATTGTGCCATCTGTTACAGTGGCATTAATGACCCACTTTCATCCTCCCAGTCAAATGGTATAACTATCACTTCTCATATAGGGTATCATTAATAAAAATGATCAAATTAGTTTTGCCTAAGAATAAGACACAGCTTGATGAAAAATACTGTGGTTACAGTTCTTAAGGCTTATTCCAAAAATATGATCAGCAAGTGTTTTTTTTAGGGGAGGGCTATGTTGAGAAGGGATTCTGGAACAGCAAGTCAAGGTCTCAAACTCTTCCCATCATCTCTCCTTGTCTCTAGGTTTTCAGTTGGAAAGTGAGCATTTTGACCAGTTTCCGATCCCTGTTACAGTCTATCCAAATGATAAGCAGAGGCTATTGTTGGTCAAATCCCTTCTTACAATTTAGTCATTCTTGATTCGCAGCACTTGGTGACTGCAAATATCAAGACAGTGTGTTGGGTGTGGGGAATGTGTATGTATGTGTGTGTGGGGGGGAGACCCAAACTGGCAGCATGAATCCACTTTTGTTGGCATTGTTCTGGCTTCAGTTCAATCTCATACATTTAATGCAAGTGGTATCTAGGCTTGCTTCAGAATGTAGTTGTCTTTTGTGCCAGGTGGACTGAGCAAAAACACCTGTGGGGAAGGGTTGCCGGTGGGTAGAAGATCATGGCAAACATGATGTCAGAGGCCACCAATTTGGATGACTTTAAAAGGGGATTGGACAAATTCATGGAGGATAAAGCTATCAATGGCTACCAGTCCTGATGGCTCTGTGCTACCTCCAGTATTAGGGGCAGTATGCCTATGTACTCCAGTTGCTGAGGAACATGGGTGGGAGCATGCTGTTGCACTCACGTCCTACTTGTGGGTTTCCCATGAGCAGGTGGTTGGCCACTGTGAACAGAATGCTGAACTAGTTGGACCAACATGGCTCTTCTTACGTTCTTATGGCAGGGTTAGCGCAAATGCCATTCTCTGCCATTTTTTAATTGCATTGTTAGATTTTTTCCAATAATCCCTGTCTCTCTTTAACTGCTAAAACATATTTACATCTTTGCTGATTCCCAGATATTTTCAATATAGACCAGCATCCCCAACCTGGTGCCCTCCAGATGTGTTGGACTACAACTCCCAACATCCTCTTGCCAGCCACAGTAACTGGGGATGCTGGAAACTGTAGTCAACACATCTGGAGGGTGCCAGGTTGGGGAATGCTGATACAACCATTTGCAGGCCCATAAACTAAGGATATAGTCAAGTCTTTAGACCAGGGGTGGGCAAATTTGGGGGGTCCAGTGATCATATTTGCCAACTGGATCCCTCCACATGGTGCCTGAAAAAAATCAGCAGCAAACCTCTACAGTGCACAAAAGGGGTCAAATTTAGCTTGTTCTGAATCTAAATTTGACTCTTTTAGCTCTCCGTAGCAGCTTTGGAGAGCTAAAAGGCTCACGTTTCGCTTCAGAACAAGCTAAATTTGACCTGTTTAGCTCTCTGTAGGCTAAAACTGCCATTAAAAAACAAACAACCAATTGTTTTGCCACTAGTGCCTAATTCGGCAGTGGGGGCCAGACGAGGTGTGAGGGAGGCCAGGGCTGCATGTAACCCAGAGGTGACATGTTTCCCACCCTTGCTTTAAACTGACCTTTTACAGATCCATTATGCTAATCAGATTTTTAATTATTCATAGCACTATTAAGAACTAGTGAACGAACCCAGCTGTGCCTGGGTTAGCATAGCCCTTCATTTGATACAGCAAAGCCTTCAAGCAAAGTTATGTAGCTGTCAGACACTTGTCTAACAGAGTTAGACACCAGAGTTAGGCCCTGTGAGTGAAGCCATGCCTGTTGGCAGCCCTACACATGTCCTGTGCCGTGGTGCGCCCCTGTACCCCCTGAGGGACAGGTCTTCCCACTCCATTCCCGAGGATGGGGCTGCCCCACAGAAGGGGAAAGGGAGCAAGCTTGTAACTCTGTCCCTTAGCTCACTAAACAGCCTTATGTTTGATACAGCAAAGCCTTCAGGCAAACCTCTGCAGCTGTCAGAGAGCTGGACATATTGTGCCCGCCCCATCTGAATGAAGCCAGGGCCACTGGAACTCCTAGGCATGGCCCCTCCAGGTGCACTACAGGGTCTGTCCACTCCACTCCACTGAGGGGCGCATCCCCACAGCAGGGGAAAAAGGGTAGGCCTATAATTCTGTCCCTCAACCTACTAATCTCCCTTGGCTTCAATTTGTATGGACTGGAAAGCTATGTGCTTAGGGAATTCTGCGTCTAGTGGCTGAAGGAGTACTGCAGCCTTCAACCACATGGGCACATTGGACACATTAAAATTAATTAAATTTAAAGTTTTTAAAAACAAAATAACACTGAGATGCACAACCCTAGGGTCCCCATAGCATGCATGCCAGGTTTCTGTTGTCTAGGTTTCATGGTCTTGATGCTGTGGTAGTGACAGACGGACAGACACACACAGAACAATGGGCTCAAGTTACAGGAAGCCAGATTCTGGCTGAACATCAGGAAAAACGTCCTGACTGTTAGAGCAATACGACAATGGAACCAGTTACCTAAATATTTACGTTGCCTATCACGGCTAAAGCAGGGACGCTATTTGCATCTGCAGACTGGGGCAGCAGATGGCAGTGGACGGACCCGGACTGGCCGGCGGCACGTAGGGTCCGTCCGGGGAGAATTTCACGGGGTGCCAGAGGGGGGAGTAGTCTGTTCTGCCACGGAATCTGAGGGACTCCTCATTGGAGTCCATGGCAGATTTCTCCGCCATCCCTATTCAAGATGAGTCTGGACAGCCATCTGGCAGGGATGATCTGACTTGGATTCCTGCATTGAACAGGGGGTTGGACTCAATCGCCTTGTAGGCCCCTTCCAACCCTACTATTCTATGATTCTATGATCCTTTTTTATTATCATAGATCATTGCAGGCATAGCTAGTTCCCCCCCCCCTTCTTGTAAGGAAATTACAGTTGAGTATATGACTTGACATTGTAACTGAAATGTGGGCCTTACCATTTACCAGGTTGTACAGTCTGAAGCACGAACAGTTTCAAAACTTTTTCTGTTCCAAAGTCAATGAAGCAGGGGAGTGAGGGTTTCTCCCTCTCGCCTCAATTTCTGTTTTGCTAGAGAAATACAATGAACCCTGACCGTAATGTGTCTTTTCAGGTATATCTTGAAAGACTTTTAACTTACGCAGAGATAGATATTTGTCCAGCAAACTGGAAGCGAATTGTGCTGGGTGCGATTCTACTGGCATCAAAAGTTTGGGATGACCAGGCCGTGTGGAATGTGGACTACTGTCAGATCCTGAAAGATATCACAGTTGAGGACATGTAAGTTCAGTGCTCTTTTCCAATATTATGGTTTCTTTTTACCTATTGTTTGTTTGTTTGTTTATTTATTATTAACATTTATATACTGCTGTATCTGTTAAAAAAAAATCAAGGTGGTGCACAACAATTAAAAAAAAATGCACCTAGTCCTGGAGACTCTGTCAATACAGATGTTTCTGTTGTTTTGATTTACAGACAGAATTGACCATTATTTTGACTGGTAGTTTTTGTAACTGACTAGTTTTACTATGAAGATTTACCTTGTGTTGTACGCCAGTCTTGGAGGCACTTCACAGAAAAGTGATTCATGAATATAAAGAAACCAGATAAATAAATATGGCAGGATCCAGGCTAAATTAGTTGAACTTATTGGAATCAATGGGATAAGTTAGTTATGACCGAAGTCCCATTGATTAAAGCTGTTTGCACTTGTAACCCTCCTGTGTTTTCTTGCTTTTTCCTTTTTTTTTCTTACTGCTGAAAATCCATTAAGGAAAAAAAGACTAATAGCTGTGCAATGCCTTCTGATTGTTAGCACTAGGAGCCCTCTGTCTGGAAGCACTCCTTGTTACTAGCAGTAAAGTTTGAGCCCATTCAGTGTTTGTCAGGCCTTCCAGGCCAGCTGGTCAGAGTTTCTCTCTCCTTGCTTTTCTGGGTAGTATGTTAATCCTTTGTAGAGCAGAATCACTGAAATGAATAAAACTTACATTAATCACCAATAAGTCCCATTCATTTCCATGGGTCTACTGTATGTAGGACTAACATTGGATAATACCCTCTAGTCCCTGAAAGACTGCTAGACTCAGACTGTTTTATCTGTGGAGCATATTTTCAATATTGGGGTTCTGGAACTTATGAAATAATGAGGGTACCTCTGTGTATGTACAGAATGGTTTCCTTCACCACTTGAGTGATGACTTCCAACACCTATGCATTAAATTAGGGGACAGGAATCCCATATTAGAAGGTGTTGCTTACATGCAGGCTTGAACCATTGCAGTCCAGCACTTTACACAGTGGTTACCGAGGTGATGTATTCACACAGGAGCAATTGATTAGTATGTGAGTGTATGTGAGTAGCTCAGTTAGTATGTGAGTAGCTAATGACGCTCCTTGATGTACCTAGAAAGAAATCAAATAGAATTCTAAAAAATATTGTGCCTTTTAAAAAGACTTGGGCCAATTTTTCAGAAGCAGCAGCAGCAGAAACCTTAGTCAGATGAGTGAAGGAGGGGGAATGCAGAAGAGCAGGGAAGGATCTTTTAAAAAGGGCTTTCAGGCTTAATCAAAGTAGGGTTGTGCCCTGACACAGACTATCTTTTCCTCAGGATGTTCTGGGCATACCTTCTTTTCTGTTGTGCAGTGATGGTGTTTCCTGCTCCCACATAAAGAGGGAAAAGGTTTATATGTGTTTGTATTGTGTAGTTCAGAGATCCTAGTCTAAAATTCCTTTTACACGTTAGAATGTGCAGCAACTTGTCTAACTTGGTAAATCACAAGCAACTAATAAGCCTGATCTAATACGTTCTACAAAAGTAATTTTGTATTGGCTATTGAGCATCTGCTGTTAAAATTTGGTCTTTGGCACTTGTTCTATTGTGAGGCACCAGCATGGAATGAAAATGAGTGCTTGATATTCCAAAAGTACCATTAGAAAAAAAGCTTAAGTATGAAACACATCTCTTGGATATAAATATTTAGGGCAGGAGAAAAATTCTGCAAGCTGCCTGCTCTGAAGATAGCACAAGTTTCAAAGCTTATGATACATCTTTCTTTCTCATTCGCTCACATCCCCTGTTGCAAATTGAAGTAAATTATAGTTCTGTAAAATGAGAGCTAACGTGTCTTTCCATTTGTCATATTATTTATGTTGCAGGAATGAGTTGGAACGCCAGTTTCTTGAATTGTTGCAGTTCAACATCAACGTTCCCTCCAGTGTTTATGCCAAGTATTATTTTGATCTGCGATCCCTGGCAGAAGCAAACAACCTTAGCTTTCCACTGGAGCCCCTCAGCAGGGAAAGGGCATATAAACTTGAGGTGAGACCTTTGATCTCCCTACCTCATGGATATTGCAGGCTGACTTCCTTATTTTACCCTGGCCTTCCCCAACCTGGCATCCTCCAGATGTTTTGAACTACAACTCCCAGCATTCCTGACCATTGGCAATGCTGGCTGGGGCTGATGGGAGTCGACGTCCAAAACATCTGGAGCCAAAACCAGGTTGGTGAAGGCTGCTATAGCTTAATTGTTGTGCAGGCTCAAAGCAAGGAGCTTAAAAAAAAATAGGTGTTGCTTATTTTTCAATTTTTCCCAAAATGTCTGGTTGTTTCTGACACCCCCCCCCCCCCGAAAAAAATGTCTTTTTCCCCCATGGCCTCAAAATTTCCGGAAATTTTACATCACTAGTCCTGCTTGTGGGTTTCCCACAGGCAGCTGGTTGGGCACCATTTGAACAGACAAGATAGAGCCTTGGTCTAATCCAGCATGATTCTTCTTATGTTCTTAGGAAGGACTTGGTTGGGTTGTGTAGCTAGCAGGCTGCATTTAACTTACTAGATCTCACGTTGTACAGGCCTGCTATATAGAGAATGAGGCAGGGACTATGGTTTCATAGGTAGAGCATGTATGTTGCATGCAGAGGGCTCCATGCTCAGTCTCTATCATTTCTAGTCGAAAGGATCAGGTAGCACAATATTGGGCTATTGCGTGTGTTTGACCTTTCTCCACTGCCCCTCTTCCTGCAGGCCATCTCTCGCTTGTGTGAAGACAAGTATAAGGACTTCAGGAAATCTGCAAAGAAACGATCAGTCAGTTCGGACAATCTGACTGTAGTTAGATGGTCACCTGCTATTATCTCCTAACAGTGAAGTCTGGGATATTCTTCCAAAAGTACTATTTCTATCATCAACTTTGGGCGGGAGGGGTGGTTGTTTGTTTTTTTGTTCCTTTTTTTATTTCCATTCTTGGTTTTTCTTATTTTTAGATCTGCCTTTACAGTGCCTCCCCTGTTGTGTAGCACACAATAATAAATATAAGGACTGGAGAGAACGAACAGAACATAAGAAAGAACTTTGGAAGAAAATTAGTTTTGTTACTTACTACAGATCTTGTTCTTTTTGGTGAGGAAAAGGCAAATGCATACATATGCTCAGAAGAGGAGAAAACAGAAACCAAACAAGTGAGCCATTAAAAAAAAGATCCTCAGCAGAAACAGTGGCATGAAAATAAACACCATGAGATAAGCTTGCAAGAAGAACTACGAGAAAGGAGTTGGAAGTGTTTCACATTCTCTTCAGTATCTTCTGCCGGTTTTCTGGGTTTTTGCATTCCTCTTTGCAATTTGCCTGGGTTGCTTTTCCTGCTCCTACAAAGCAGCAAGTATAAAGAAGGCAGTATCTACAGTAGCACAACAAAAGCCTCTGAATCGGATGGCATTGGTTGTTTTCTCCTCTCTCCCACCCCAACACACTGCGCTTTTTTCATATGCTGTTTTATTAGCTTTTCTCCCTTTAATTATTATTGCATTAATTATTACTTTGTTTCTTGTATGCCTTTATTGTGTTTTTGAAAAAAAATGACTTGATTTATAGTGCTGAACCAAAAGTATACAAGAAGATCAGGTGATCATTCGTAATTCCCCCCCCCCCCCCCGTTTTTTTAATTTATAGCAACCATGTCCATGATGCTGCCTAGGAGCTGCATCGCAAGTACTGGCTGCTTCATAGTATATGTGGCTGCATGTGCCTTCCTACATTCTTTGGGATAGTTTATTTTTCCTTACTATAAAGTTATGATTGTTGGAAGGATCCAGTGAAACTTGGGCCAAGGAGGTGAAATTTGTGTCGGATGTGGTAGTCCTTTTTGCAAGTGGTTTCATAGCATTTAGAGATTTAGCAGAGTTTAAGTGAGAGAAATGGCGAGAGTGAGGAAGAGAGAGAATCTCCTTTTATACGGCCCAAACAGTTGATTTCCTTCACTTCCTGGTTCAATGTTGCAAGCAATAGCCTCAAAGTTTTTTATATGTTTACTTTAAATGGAAACCAATCTGTTTGTATAAAATAGAAAAATAATAAAAAAAAAGTTTTTTGTTCTAGTGGGAAAGGGTCCATGGAAGAAGAAGAAAAAAACTATATTAATTTTACCAAGTGTTTTGTCACAGGTTAGATTTCAGAATAAAAACTGTTTTAAAAAAATTGCATTTTTCAGTGTAGGTGCTTATAGAAATTTAAACAAAATGCAAACTGTGAAAAAAAAATTGTTGCTTATATTGATTATGTTGTACTTTTTTGTTGTTACTACTGGTACCCACCCTTCTTTTCCTTTCCGTAATGGGATAAGTAAATTGAATACCCTTTTTTAAATATAGCAAATCACATTATCTCTGTAAAAATACTTGTGCTGTATTCAAGTGTCTTTGAATTATTTTGCACATTTGAGAAAGATGCCATTTTACGATACATAAACAAATGAAAATTAGCTGTAAGTTTCATGATCATGGAGTTCCATGAACTCTCTCCCCAGTGTAAGAAACGGTGAAACAGGCAACACTCAACTTCACTGTGTTAGACTTTCTTTATGTGCACTACTTGAGAGAAATACACAAAGCACATTCCACCAGGAGCTTCTCCTGCACAAACCTCCACTCCAGCTGTGCAGTTATGACTGCCTCTTGTTCACTCCATTGGGGGTTTGCACAGGACAAGTGTCCATCTGTGTGCTCCTGAGCTACTCCCACTGGTTACAGTGATAGCTCTTGTGGGGGGACATGCCCATTATACATTCCTTTCTCTGGTCTCATTGACCCTTAAAATCCTGATTCGGAATGGTTTACTTGATTGCAAGCTCTCATCATGACTATTTTCCATGCAAGGGCACATCCATGTGGCTCTTAATTTGGGAGAGCAGGAATGTGCTTCCAATCCCTGTAGTCAAAAGCTCCGGAACCTAACAGGAGACATGCCTTCAAACCTGAAACTTTTCTCTTGATCCTTTCTGCAAGAGTTCCCACTACTAAGAAGGCAAGCTGCTTTTCAAACCAAAAGCTGCTTGTCTCCTTAGTGCCATGAGCTGCTGCCATGGAAGGTGCTTGGTTCTCATCTCTTGTGATTGCGTGTTTCTTTCTTGGGATCTCAAGGTATACGGGTTGGCTTTAGGCATTCTGGTCTCTTGCTGGCCTACATGGCTGATGAGTACAAGTGGTTACTGTGTCATCTTCACAGCCAGCTTTGAATACTGGGGTGGTTGGGGGCAATTATTTCCGTAGGACAGTTGCCATGTTTCTTTGTTAGTTCTCCAGTGCCCAGTCAAGAGCGTAGAAAGTGGCTATCTGGATGTTCCCTAAACAACCAGAGCGCTAAAGGCTTTTATCAAATAACAGTGCCCGTGATAATGATGCTATTTGCCTTCAAAGGGTAATGTACTGGCGAGGTTAAATTGCTAATAATTAAGCAGTTTCCTCCTAACTTTCTAATATGTATGACATAACATGACAATTTTGCCCACCAATGGGAAGGATCCAATGATGTCCAGCTGCTAGCACTACATATGTGACGCTAGTGGAAACCATTGCTTGTGAAATGTCAATAGTGCTTGCTAGTACAACAGCTTTCCTAGGTTGCAGAAGCATTGATTGGTTCCTGCTAGTGCAACAGCAATAGCGCTAGTGGCCACACACTGTTGGATACTTCCCCTGTGTTCCCTGATCCTTAAAACAGTTTAATTCTCATTCCATATTATTATTGTCAGCATTATTGTGCCAATATATCAAAGCTCTGATTGCATCAGATCAGGGTTTTGAGGTCCCATCCCCACCCCTTGCGTTTTCCATTTCTTGAATAGAATGTTTTTAAAGTATCTTTAAATTAGAGAGAGGGACGGGGGAGGGAGAGAGAGAGAACAGTGAGAGTGAAAAGGGTCACCTTTTGACATAATGGCGCACAGCTCCTCTCCCAAACACACACACACACACACGCGTGCGTGCGCACGTGTGCGCGCACACATACATACATATATATATATGATTTTTACATTGAGCTGTTGTTTTATCAACACTTTGCAAATCAATTTTTGGGCTGACTTTTCTAGCAAGAGCATTGTTGTTCATTTTGGGGTGCGGGTAGGGGAATACAGAAAGAGAGGAAGGTTTGCATTATGTAAAGTTCTCAATGCATCTACTATAATTTTGTGAGGTTTATTAAACAACTTTAAAGATTGTATAGTCTATTTATTGTATGTATGTACATACAGTCTGATACTTAAAATTTCAAGTGGATTCCGTAAAACCTGGCTCAGTCTTGTTTAGACTATTGGATATCGTTTTAGCCTTGTGCACTGGATTCTACCTCTGTATAGGAGAATTTTCCATATTCTTCAATTAGTACTGATTCTGTGATTTAACTTGGTTATGTTTCTTGCACTAAAAATTAAAAAAAAATCTGCTGTTAAATGTGAGTTTTTCTCATTTTTAATGTTAAGTTTTTGTACTGTTGTTTATTTGAACATTTTTAAAAAATGACTTCTTCCCTGTATGGTTCTTATAATGTGTTCCTAGGATTTGTGTTTCAGCTTCTTCTGAAGTTGCCAGAAACTGCAGAAAAAGTCTGGTCTGCTAATGTTCTCATGTGTTTTCAAGATAGCTAACCACTATAAGTTTGAAGCTGTACTCCCTAACCCCCAAAACTGAACCCAAACTTGATTTGAAAAGAACTGGCTTTGCAAAGAGACCCAATTAAGCACTGCTAGGGTACAAAAAGGAGCTGGCAAATGGTTCTACTTGAGCAGGCATTAATGTAGCAACCAATTCTTTGTGCTTTTGTCTGTATGTATGATGAAATAAGGACCTGGTTCACACATAACGCTAACCCATGATTTATTTAACCCATGGATTGTTGATTTCTGGGTTGTCATGATGTGTGAACTAACAAACTATGGTTTGCTAACCATGACCAGCCCGGAAAGAGAACATATGGTTTGTTCTTGGGTTGTGAACTTCAGATTGTTTAAACCTGGATTGTCATTACATGCGAACCCAGAACTGTGGGTTGTTCATATGAGTTGTTTCGCTGGACTACAGAAGTGGGGGACAAGAATGGTTAAAAAAAAAAAAACCCAGCTGCTCTACATGCAAGTACTGCAGTATTTGGGATACAGGGAGGGAGTGGGCAAAGGGGAAGAGAAACAACCCAGAATTTGAAAAAAACACGTTATTTTCTATTGTCTGCCAGACAAACCCTGGGTTGGGCATGAGTTAAATAAACCATAATCTATCGTTATGTGCAAATCAGGTCATTGAGAAAATGCAGAATAAAGGCATAGCACACAGTACTGGGCAAGGGTTTAGTTTGTATGGCTGTGAAGATATACTTTAAAATGTTTTGAGTAAGCCTGCTGAAATTTCCGAAGCCAGAGGGTGGCAGAATAAAATTCCCAGCAGTCAGAGGTGGGGCTTCAGAGCATGTAGGATTCCATGGCCCTTCCCATGACTAGCAAAACAAGAATAAATTATGCAAACCAGCAACAATCAGAGTAGAATTACAGTGTAGCAGCACAGGAGTCTCCCCTTCTCTCCGCACTGAAGATGTCACCCTTCGCAATAAGGCTAGAAAAACAGTACTTCCAACTCAGTCTCCACATATTCTCTAACATTTCTAGAACTGAGCGATACTGGAGACAGTTTTGAATGCCACATCCCCAAAGCTAGATGAAACAATGATCCGGTGGATCCACAGTTGGCTACAGAATCGGACTCAAAGAGTGCTTATCAATGGGATTTTCTCAAACTGGGGAGAGGTAACGAGCGGGGTACCGCAGGGCTCAGTCCTGGGCCCAGTGCTCTTCAACATTTTTATTAATGACTTGAAGGAGGTGCAGGGAATGCTGATCAGATTTGCAGATGACACAAAATTGGGCGGGATAGCTAATACTTTGGAAGACAGAAAATTCAAAGTGATCTTGATAGACTGGAGCACTGGGCAGAAAACAACAGAATGAAATTTAATAGGGATAAATGCCAGGTTCTGCTCCTAGGAAAAAGAAACCAAATACACAGTTACAAGATGGGGGATACGTGGCTCAACCACACTTCAAGCGAGAAGGATCTTGGAATTGTTGTCGATCACAACTGAATATGAGCCAACAATGTGATGTGGCTGCAAAAAAGGCAAATGCTATTTTGGGTTGCATTAAGAGAAGCATAGCTTCCAAATCCCGGGAAGTTCTAGTTCCCCCCTACTCAGCACTGGTTAGGCCTCATCTGAAGTATTGTGTCCAGTTCTGGGCACCGCACTTTTAAGAAGGACGCAGACAAGCTGGAGAGGGTTCAGAAGAGGGCAACAAAGATGATCAGGGGACTGGAAACAAAGCCCTATGAAGAGAGCCTGAAAGAACTGGGCATGTTTACCCTTGAGAAGAGAAGACTTGAGGGGAGATAGGATAGCGCTCTTCAAGTACTTGAAAGGTTGTCACAGAGAGGAAGGCCAGGATCTCTTCTCGATCATCCCAGAATGCAGAACACGGAATAATGGGCTCAAGTTACAGGAAGCCAGATTTCAGCTGAACATCAGGAAAAACATCCTGACTGTTACAGCAATACAACAATGGAACCAATTACCTATGGAGGTGGTGGGCTCTCCCACGCTGAAGGCATTCAAGATGAGGCTGGACAGCCATCTGTCGGGGATGCCCTGACTTGGATTCCTGCACTGAGCAGGGGGTTGGACTCGATGGTCTTGTAGGCCCCTTCCAACCCTACTAGTCTATGATTCTATGAAAGCCTCCCTTTATCATCACTGGAAGATGGATAACGTATGATGAGATCCCAGCAGGGAAACCCCTGATTATTCTGCCTTTGAGTTTTCATGACCTGAATGTGGTTTTTATGCAGACCCCACAGCTGCTCCTATGGTGGTCAGGAAAGAAGAATTAAGCAGAAAGGCACTTGCCACGTCCTTGAAGCCTGCGTACTAGGAGTGGGATAAGAATACCGCTTGGAGCTTTGCATGTTTCTGTGGTCCACACATGCACAAATACATATGTGCGTCTAAACACAATTCCACTCAAAGAACAAAGTTTATAGGTAAGCAAACCTGTTTCATAGCTCGCATCCCTCTGTTATCATCCCTTTGGTCTCTTTGCCCTAGTTGAAATGTTAGCCTCTATTCAGCAATCTCTGCTTCTCTTCCAGCATTCAGTGGCCATCTTGTTACTATCTCTCTGTCTCCAATGGCTGAAAAACACACTAAACAGACTCTTCATTCAGTAACTGTGAATTAACAGTTTTGAGCTTTGTCTTTTAACACAGCCAGCGGAGAAACTCAAGAATGTGTAAAGGTTCTTATTTTAACTCGGCAGTTTTCCCTGTGCCTTTAAAAGCCTGTTTACTAATGTATTAGTGCCAAAATAATGAATGTTTTGTGAATGCTTAAATCAATCATGTGTTCAGCATCCCTCATCTAGTTATTCCATGGTGAGATATTACTAAGTTGAGGTAACATATTTCTTATACCTTTAGTTCTGTTGGAAGTTCACGGTACTCTAAAATACCCCAAAGAAAGTTTTCTTAGAAAGCAATCCTGTGGCCCCTAGACAGAGTCTGGGGGGCTATAGGATAGTTCAGATTCCTGGATCTAGGGTTGTAGACTCTGCTCGGACCCAGGAGTCCGAGCTCCCCTCCCTCCCTCTCACAGCCAGTGCAGAGAGAACCAGGCCAGTTCCTTCTGTGAGGTCAGAAAGGCGACCATGGAGGGAAGGTAAAGGGGGCATGCTGGTGGGTGGCGAGGGGACTGGGGAAGTGCGGATACCAGCTATCCCCAGCCTTCCCCAGTCTCCTTCCCTCTCCCTCCCTGATGCTTCAGCTAGATGGGCAAAACTGCTGAAATATAGAGCAGCAGGAGTGCAGAGGTGAAGATTGCCTCTGTGCTCCTCCCACCCTGCATAATATCTCTGTCAGCCTCCAATTTTGGAGGCTGATGGGAATCCCGATGAGATTGCCCCCTTAGCATCCAAGATCCTTGTCAGCGGGTATATCAAGATGTGGATAGTTATCATGACATGTACTGGGTTGAAGGTCTTCAAATTTTATCAATATTCCTCCACATCTCCCCAGAATGACAGAAATCTAGGCTGCAATCTTCTACACATACTTAGCTGGGAGGAAATCCTGTTGAACTCAGTAGGACGTATTTCTGAATAAACATGTATGGGCTCCTAGGCTACAACCCTCCTTGAAATGGAAATTGTCTAGATGAAGTGAGTATAGGGCAGGAGTAGGCAAATTGTGGGCTTCCAGATGTTTTGGTCTACAACTCCTATCAGCCCTAACCAGAATAACCGATAGTGAGGGATGATGGGAATTGTAGGTCAAAACCTCTAGAGGGCCACGGGGTAGTATCACATAGGTACTATGCATGCACTGCCAGCCCAGGGCTGCGTGTGGCCCCTACCACATGCAGCCCTTACTGCATATAATGCTTCTGGGGGCAAGCCCCGACACCAGCAGAAATGCTCATTTCTGGAAGAGGCAGGTTGCACCCCGTTCAGAAAAAAGCTCTTTTGCTGGTGTGGGGGCTTGGCCCTGGAGGCACTTATATCTCAGCCGCGTGCGGTAGGGGCTGCATGCGGACCAGGGCCTGGCAGGGCTGGCTGCACGCACACAGCCCCTATTAGATACTACCCAAATTGCCCACCCCTGGTGTAGTGGGACATGTGCAGTCTGAAATGGTATAGTCAACAAGAGCTACACCACTGGATTTTGCCGAGTGCTCAGTTTGGTTCTCAGTGGTCTCCTTTGGAAATTGTGGGTTCATGTGTCACACCTCTGTTGCTCTGTCTGGATGCATTGTGGTAACAGCATTAACTCAACCAACGTTTGCCTCCTTCCCTAGCTAATTTATGTGTTTCAGAGTCTGAGGTTGAATGACTTAAGAGAATAAGCAGGGCGAGATGTATATTGAGCTTTTTCATTAATTAGAGTTGGTTTAGACACTCAGTGTAGTAAATATTACTATTGCTTTAAGACCAACTCCCAGAGGGCCTGTAGCAAGAGGAAACTAGTAACCTGGCTAGGAGCTGGGAGGGAGCTCAGTGGAGTCTGAGCCTGGCTGAGGCCTGTTGCTAGTGTGAGTTAACCAGTTGTTATATCTCAGTTAATTAATAGTTCTCCATCCTCTTGCCTCAGCTACTGCTTCCTGATCTCAAGGCAATGGTGTCAGAAGTAGCAACAGATTTTTGAACGTTATGAGTGAAAGCACATGGATCACAGTGAGTACTGGAAAGTAGCTGTGCAAAGGAACCACGGATTGCTGTACCCAACCCTTCTTTCTAGTGGGAGACCTTGCAGAAAAAAATGGATAAGATAGAAACAGTGCTTTCAGCTCTTTGTGGCAGTTTGCAGGAACAGATAAAAAGTTAGAGGCTGGGACAGACAGGTGTTGCACTCTAAAATATCTAGAGGGTTCCAAGTTGCCTACCCCTGATGTAGGAAGTCCGAATTGAACATGCAAAAAGCAATAAATATTTGTAGGGCCACATAGGCCAACAAAATACCAATGGAAATAATGTCTGCAACAGGTTCTGAGAAATGTGTCCAGGCTGTGTGGCACAAAGAAGTTCAGGGGAGAGCCTGCCACCTCAAGACACAAGAGAAAACAGGCTTGCCAAGAGCCCAAACAAGGAAGCTATGTACTCACTGGGATAAATCGCACCTTCCATGGTTGTTGTTGTTTATTCAGTCAGTCGCTTCTGACTCTTCGTGACTTCATGGACCAGCCCACGCCAGAGCTTCCTGTCGGCCGTCGCCACCCCCAGCTCCCCCAAGGTCGAGTCCATCACCTCCAGAATATCATCCATCCATCTTGCCCTTGGTCGGCCCCTCTTCCTTTTGCCTTCCACTTTCCCTAGCATCAGCATCTTCTCCAGGGTATCCTGTCTTCTCATGATGTGACCAAAGTACTTCAGTTTTGCCTTTAATATCATTCCCTCAAGTGAGCAGTCTGGCTTTATTTCCTGGAGTATGGACTGGTTTGATCTTCTTGCAGTCCAAGGCACTCTCAGAATTTTCCTCCAGCACCATAGTTCAAAAGCATCTCTCTTCCTTCGCTCAGCCTTCCTTATGGTCCAGCTCTCGCGGCCATAGGTTACTACGGGGAATACCATTGCTTTAACTATGCGGACCTTTGTTGTCAGTGTGATGTCTCTGCTCTTCACTATTTTATCAAGATTTGTCATTGCTGTCCTCCCAAGAAGTAAACGTCTTCTGATTTCCTGGCTGCAGTCAGCATCTGCAGTAATCTTTCTGCCTAGAAATGCAAAGTCTGTCACTGCCTTCACGTTTTCTCCCTCTATTTGCCAGTTATCAATCAAGCTGGTTGCCATAATCTTGGTTTTTTTGTGGTTTAACTGCCACCCAGCTTTTTGCACTTTCTTCTTTCACCTTCGTCATGAGGTTCCTCAGCTCCTCCTCGCTTTCAGACATCCAAGTGGTATCATCTGCATATCTGAGATTGTTAATGTTTCTTCCAGCGATTTTAACTCCAGCCTTGGCTTCATCAAGCCCAGCACGTCGCATGATGTGTTCTGCGTACAGGTTGAATAGGTAGGGTGAGAGTATACAGCCCTGTCGTACTCCTTTCCCAATCTTAAACCAGTCCGTTGTTCCGTGGTCTGTTCTTACCGTTGCTACTTGGTCATTATACAGATTCCTCAGGAGGCAGACAAGATGACTTGGTATCCCCATACCACCAAGAACTTGCCACAATTTGTTATGATCCACACAGTCAAAGGCTTTAGAATAGTCAATAAAACAGAAATCGATGTTTTTCTGAAACTCCCTGGCTTTCTCCATTATCCAGCAGATATTGGCAATTTGGTCTCTAGTTCCTCTGCCTTTTCTAAACCTTGCTTGTACATCTGGCAATTCTCGTTCCATGAATTGCTGGAATCTACCTTGCAAGATCTTGAGCATTACCTTACTGGCATATGAAATAAGTGCCATTGTTCGATAGTTTGAACATTCTTTGGTGCTTCCCTTTTTTGGTATGGGGATATAGGTTGATTTTTTCCAATCTGTTGGCCATTCTTGTGTTTTCCAAATTTGCTGGCATATGGCATGCATCACCTTGACAGCATCATCTTGCAAGATTTTAAACAGTTCAGCTGGGATACCGTCATCTCCTCCTGCCTTGTTATTAGCAATGCTTCTTAAGGCCCATTCAACCTCACTCTTCCGGATGTCTGGCTCTAGCTCACTGACCACGCTGTCAAATCTATCCCCGATATTATTAACCTTCCTATACAGAACTTCCGTATATTCTTGCCACCTTTTCTTGATCTCTTCTGCTTCTGTTAGGTCCTTGCCATCTTTGTTTTTGATCATACCCATTTTTGCCTGGAATTTACCTCCGATGTTTCTAATTTTCTGGAAGAGGTCTCTTGTCCTTCCTATTCTATTATCTTCTTCCTCTTCCGCGCATTGCTTGTTTAAAAATAAATCCTTATCTCTTCTGGCTAACCTCTGGAATTTTGCATTTAATTGGGCATATCTCCCCCTATCACTGTTGCCTTTTGCTTTCCTTCTTTCTTGGGCTACTTCCAGTGTCTCAGCAGACAGCCATCTTGCCTTCTTGGTTTTCTTTTTCTTTGGGACGTTTTTTGTTGCCGCCTCCTGAACAATGTTGTGAACTTCTGTCCATAGTTCTTCCGGGACCCTATCTACTAAATCTAGTTCCTTAAATCTATTCTTCACCTCCACATCATATTCATTAGGAATATTAGTGAGCTCATATCTAACTGATCTGTGGGTCTTCCCTATTCTCTTTAGTCTGATTCTAAATTGTGCAATAAGAAGTTCGTGAACTGAACTACAATCAGCTCCAGGTCTTGTTTTTACCGACTGCATAGATATCTGCCACCTTTGGCTACAAAGGATGTAGTCAATCTGATTTCGGTGTTGACTGTCTGGTGAAGTCCATATATAAAGTCATCTCTTAGGTTGTTGGAAGAGGGTGTTTGTTATGTGCAGTGAGTTGTCTTGGCAAAATTCTATCAGCCTATGTTCTGCTTCATTTTGTTCTCCCAGACCATGCTTGCCTGTAATTCCAGGTGTCGTTTGACTACCCACCTTAGCATTCCAGTCTCCTGTAATGAAAATAACATCTTTTTTTGGCATCCTATCCAGTAGGTGCCGCAGATCCTCATAGAACTGATCTGCTTCTTCCATGGGCCCCACCAGTATTTGGAGCAAAATGTCACAGGCATGGAGTTGCCACTCTTTGGTGTGTCGAGCTATAGTGGGATGAAAAGACCATAACAACTATAAAATGAAAGCAGTATTTGGCAGGCAAGCCAGCCCACAAGAGATGGCAAGTGACCATGTCCCATTTGCAAGCAGAGAAATGGCACACTTCACAAGGGTTAAAGCTTGCTCATTCCAGCCTAAGTTGTTCTCAGGCAAATGTAATGGCTGAAAGAATGATTCAAATCAGTGCTCCAGAAAGCTGCTGCATCAGGAACTATGAAACATACCTCTGACTGGCCTGGAGCACTTCCTAGCACAGTCAGTGATGGGATGTGTACTGAGAGCAACATACAGTCCACACATACAGTCGTTCAATCCAAGGTTCCCCCAGAAGCACATTTTCGACTGGCAGCTACAAGAGCAGCAGAAAGAACACTGTGACCAGACAGCAAAGCCTCTGCTGGTCGTCAAGGTGTGTGATCCAGTATGCATTGGAGACCTCAGGGGCCTGCAGGGATAATAGATCCATGTCCAGAGCTACAGCCATATCATGTTGAAACACGGGTAGAGGTGCAATAGAATGTCTACCTGTGTTTCAACCTAACTTAATGGCTAACCAAGCAAATGTCAAGGTGCCCCTGTTGCCTACTGAATACTCCAATAGCCAGAATCAACACTCAGACAAAAGGGCTGCTTTCCAAGGCTTTAATTCCATTTATCCTAATGAGGCATACAGAATTGCCTGAGATTCAGAGGAACTACAAAGGAACAGCCATCTAGGGGTTTCTAAGGGTTAGGACGTCAGTTGATCTCCGTTTGGGAAAAATGTGGCAATTCTCTGAACTTAAGGGGTGGGAGGGGAAGATCTCCCCCTCTCCTGTGATGCTTCTGGGCATAGCTGTTGACGTCGAGCCAATCGGGCTGAGTGCCGAAGCTCGGCCCCTGTGATCTCTCGTTTGTGCCTGCGCCTGACTAAAAGTTCAGGTTGTCCCTCCCTTTCCACGCCTGGTTCACTGTCGCTCCCAGGGATGTCAGAAGGGGGGGCTCCCCCTCCAGCTGTGCCTCTGAAGTCTGAAAGAGTTCCTCCCCCATGAGTTGTCTCTCCTCCTCAGAATCAGAGCTGCTTTGGGACTCTATGGGCTCAGATCCAACCCTGACAGCAACCTCAACAAACACAGAGCAAACAGCAGATTCTAAACATGAGTAGCATCTGAGCTCCAAGCCCATCAGGCAGAGGCAACTGCAACTTATCCTGTTACTTACACTGCAACGTATCCTGTTACCACAACCACCAGAAGCCAAGTTCACCAGAAGTCAATGCCTGGGGTTTGTCCCTGCTCAGTATCGTGAGCCATGACAGCTTCTGAGAGACTTGGTGTATGCTGAGGGACACAGCCAGCCAATGGTAAAATGTCATTAAGCCCTGAGCCACACAGATGAACAGTGATTGCTCGAAGACAACTTGCTGCACAAATTCTTAAAGGAGAGAGATGCAATACATGTTACTGTTGCTTTAAGACAAACTCCCAAACATCCTCCAACAAGAAGAAACTAGTCTGGTGGCTAGAAGCTGGGAAGGTGCTCAGTGCAGTCTAAGGCCGGCTGAGGCCTGTTCTTAGTATGATGGGCTCTAGCGTCCTCACTCTTGAGTCTTTCACCGTTTGCACCCTAGCCGTCGTCCAGCCTATTGCATTGCCTGCAGCTCCCCAGAATTCAAGGCACAATGAGGAATCTCCTAGACTGGAGAGGACACCAAGGAGCAATTGCATTGATGACCCATCTTGCTAGTCCACAGTGAGACTAGAGCCTTGACAGAATCACCAGCTCAATCTACCAGAAATTTCCCCAGAGCAATCAGGTATCCCTTGGATTCCATAAGTTTCCAAGGGTGGACCATCTAAAGGGTCCTCCACTCCTGCAGGGGGGAACTGCCCCTACCCCCATGTCAATATGGTAGTGGACTGTGGAAAAGGAACGTCTCATATAGTGTAAGGACCACCCCGCTTCTGCAGCATTCCTGTTCTTAAAAGCTGGGCCACCCAGTGTTGGAGTTGATGGGCGGATTTTGCTTCCCCAAGTTCAGTGCTTTACTTTGACCCAAACTGAAGAACAGCAGCAATTCACTTACTCAGGAGAGAGGAAAGAAGAACATATGGCGATAACACTGAGTTCTGTTTCTTGGTGATGCTAAGAGTGCAACTAGCTTCTGGGAACTGACCATCCATTTCAAGGAGCTTTACAGATTGGACTGTTGTGGAGAAAATGCTGCTGGAAGACATGGCACTTGGTGTTTCTGTATCCCCTTCCTCAGTTATCCATTTTTATCACTCAGGAAAACAAAGCTGCTTCTATTATTTCTTCTACTGCTCAATTTCTCTTTCACCACTGAACTATCCCAGCAATTTCAGGAGGCTGGAATGCCCTGGGAGGGTAAGAATAGCCAACAATGGCAGAGATCATTCCTGATGCCTTTTGTCTTCTTGCAGTTGTCTGGGAAGAGCGGTGAAAGCAATGAAAAGGGTTGTGAAGCTCTTGCATTTCATTTTGCTTCCAAAGGAAGCCTCTTTCCTCTCTGCCGAGTTGTGTACCTGTATTTTATTACTCCTCCTGGCCAGCTTTTCAATATTTTCCCAATTTTTTTGCACTCTCTGTTTAGATTGCCGTGATTTTCAAAATGCTCAGTTTCTTCTTATGCCTTCAGTAAGTGGGGATTCCTGCTAGCAAGTTCAAACATGGAATGTTGGGATTCACTTGGCTTTTTAATAATTGCTCTCAGCTACAATGTAACAATCATAGGTGAGTATCTAGAAATATGCATCTTAATTGTTATTCAGAACTGGCTTCTTTCCAGGAAACTGTGTCCTAATAGTTTTGGCTGTTTCCAACATCCACTGCTTTAAGACTGTTTTCTTGTAAATTAACAAGGTGACTGATACTGAAGTTTGGCTATCGTTTAAAGGATGATTTTTGTGTGTGGCTATTCCATCAGTTGTTTAATGTAGTACATATGAAGAAGATAGCAAATATAAGGATATGAATGTATTATGCCAGATATGTTACTGTAACTCAAGCTTGAACATGAACAGTGCAAGTTACAGATGAAAATGTTAAGTTTCATTTGCTGAGCCTAGTTGTATGTTCTTTAAAATGTTTGCTCATCCAGTACACTTTAAAAATGCATTTTTAAATTATTTAAATCATTTAAATTTGAGCTTGATCTTTCCTATCTAAGGTCGGGATTCTGAGATGTGCTTATCCCTTGGGCTAGATTTCACCCTAATTTTTGTATTGGTCCAAAAACATTACTAATTCAATCCTTGTCTGTCAAATCCAGCTCTGTGAGAGTAGTTACTGTGGATGTTTCACTGAATGGAGCAACCTGGGGTAAAGCAGTGTACTAAAGAAGGTACTCTCTAAACTCTTAATAGATTAAGGAATCATAGAGCTCACTCACCATCTCTAGAGTGGAGATTACTAATGTTCCCAAACCTATGAGCCTTATTTTTATTCTGTGTGTGTGTGTGTGTGTGTGTGTGTGCGCGCGCGCACGTGCGTGTGCATGCTACATTGTAGCTGAGAGCAATTATTAAAAAGCAAAGCGGATCCCGGCACTCCATGTTTGAACTTGGTTGCTGGAATTCCCACTTACTGAAGGCATAAGAAGAAATTGAGCTTTTTCAAAAACCACGGCAATCTAAACCAAGAGCGCAAAAAACATTGGGAAAAATATTGAAAAGCTGGCCAGAATGAGGAGGAATGAAATTATCTATACATAGAATGAATGCATAAAAATAAGGCTCAGGGGTTTGGGAATATTAGTAATCTCCATGCCAGAGATGGTGAGAGAGCTCTATAATTTCTGTACCTATTAAGAATTTAGAGATTACCTTCGTGTGTGTGTGTGTGTGTGTGTATACATATACATATATACATATGTATATGTATATATTATGTATATATCACTGCCTTGTCCCAGTAAATGGGACTCCCAAAGTAGCAAACCAAGATGGTTAAGAACTAGAGTAATACCAAGAGCACATAACAAAACCTTCTCCCTATCTCCAATCCACTTCTTCTCCTTAGTGGTGGAGAGTTGAGCGTGATGACCATCTCTTTTAGGGTTGTGCAGAACTTTCAAGTCTTAGTGTGTGTGTGTGTGTGTACACATGTGTAAGTGTGTACATGTATGTACGTATATCTTGCTTCTTTCAAATTCATTCAAATGTTATGAAAAACTCCCAAATCGTTTATACTAATAGCAAATTAATTCTTGGGTGTAGATCCTTATGTAACCAGAATGGCACCATTCACACATAAATGGTATTGGCAGAGTTTGGGGGATCTGAAGATGTGTAGAACTACCAAAAATCCTCACCCCCTGCCCTCCAATAAGGCAAGGACTGAGCTTGCTCAATGAGCACAGAACAGTGGCTGACTGATGGAAAGGGGAAAATAGAAAATTGGGAAGGGAATAGAGTGCCAGAGGGCATGGCCAGCTGGCTGGCATCCTAAACAGGAGTACTGCACATTAGGGGAGGCTGGTGGCTCTGATTTTGGTGGGGTTGTGAATCCATTCTGGGCTTCAGCCAGACCTCTAAAGGAGCTAGCCAAGGTTCTGAACCTATTTTGGGGATAGGGTCCAGTACCTTGGATAGCTCCTTTAGAATTTTGCTTGGTTCTGACCGAAACCCAGAATGGATTCACAGCCCCACCGAAACTGGAGTCACTAGCCTCCACTGCTCCATACACTGCAACATTAAGGATGCAATTGAGGGCTCCGTTGTTGGCTGGGGCATACTGGGATTATAGGACTTTTTGCTGTCTAAATATGCATAGGATTGCACCCTGAATATCTAAATGTTCTTATGAAGGAGATAAAGTTCTTATTTTGGTATTGCATCTAACAACTTTGTCCATATGTACAGAATTGTAAATAGTACTGTGACACAAATTAAAGTGTTTCGATGCACAATTATGTTTTTTTTTGGTAACTGGAAAGTGAATGTTTTTGAAGCTTAAGATTTCCAAATTCCCTTAAAGCACTTTGCTGGTTGACCAGTCAAAGGATATTACTTGCTTTGCTCTATTGCTTGCTTTGCTAATGTTATGTGGCACTTCTCTCTTGCAATTGTGATAAACAATTGCACCTATTTCCATCACATAAGCTTTGGGGCATGTGCCTATGGGAGCAAGAGAAGCAAGGGTGTGTCAATAGTTAATTTTGTACTCCGTCTTTCAGGTGTATTTCAAATTGGTACAGGCAGCATTTTCCTCCTGTATAGATTGAATGTGTATATGCCCAGTATGGAATTACAGAGATGGAATGGACTGAAATAGCATTTAGACTATTGTCTGCCAAAAGGCATACTGCTCACCCACTCTCAATCAGCCTATGAATGCCAGACCGCCACATGTCACAACTGTTATCATTATTCTATGCAGTGTCACTAATGAATTGGGTGCATTAATGCATTTAAGGATAGGCAACTAGCAGCCCTCAAAGGATGCTCATCTGGACCACAGAATAACCCCATATCTCAAGTTCCCTACAGGACCCTTCTTTTGGAGCTTTTCTACATGAGGCATTTGTTCTACACAAGGCTTAACAAGATCAGCCTCGGATGGCCTTCTCTCCGTCCCATCAGCCAGGACAGCTAGACTGGTGAGGACGAGGAAGAGGGCCTTCTCTGTAGCGGCCCCCACTCTGTGGAACTTGCTCCCTAGGGAACTCCGCCATGCCCCCTCTTTAATGAGCTTCCGCTATGCATTAAAAACGTGGTTGTTCAGGCAGGCATTTGGGGTAGGTTAGGGTATTTTTAGAAATACGATGTTTTTAAATGTAGAATTTTATTGTTTTAAATTGTTTTTATTATGGTACATCGCTCAGAGTGGCTGGGTGACCAGCCAGATGGGCGATGGATGGATGGATGGATGGATGGATCAATCAATCAATCAATCAATCAATGTGCACTTGTGAGTCCTTACTGACAGTTATTTACAGGCTCTTCAGATGATGTCATGATCCTCCAGTTCTGCTTCTGTTATTTTCAGAGCGCTTTCCCATTTTTTTTAGAATGGGGAAAATGGGGTATTATTTCTCAAAGTGCTGTTTCTCCTTGGGTATTTGAGCTATTCTGCTATAGCACAGGTCCACCTAGAGGTTATGTAGCAGAAAAGTGGGAAAGGAAACGCCCCTCGTGTAGAGCTCGGATTTCAATTCTGCTATGAAACTGAAAGTTGATACAACACTTAACAGCCTCACTAGTCCTGCCACTATCAGTGGCACATTTGATGGGGTCACAAGAGACAGCTTTCTTGATGGCTGCTCCCAGGTTTTAGAACTCCCTGCCGAAGAAAACTAGATTAGCTCCCTCTCTGCAGTCAATCTGCTGGCAGGGAAAGATATTTTTATTCAAGCAGTCTCTTGAACATGTAAGCTGATCTGTTGGGTTGGGCACTCTTCTTATTCTTTTAGAGTTGAGTTTTTAATTTTTAAAAAAATATATTTGTTTTATGATTGTTTTAATTATGTTTTATCTTAGTGTTTGGCTTTTATTGTTATTAGCTTCCTTGAGCACCATTTTCTGGTAGAGAGGGAGGGGTATAAATGAAATAAATAAATAAAGCCACTCTTTCCTACGTGAGCCAAGACACAAGAGAAGTCACTTCAGCATCCCCCTACCCAGTGTGAACAGCAACAGGCCTGTGTGAGCACACTCCTCTTATTATGCATCTCAATTATTTGTTCCCATAGGCAGGACAAAACTCAGGAAAGGGGAACAATCTATTGAAGCATGTAAGGGACAAACTCTACCAAAGCATTCTATTGCTGTTCACATAGCCAAGGGCTGTGTGCTGCATGGCTGCTGCATGAGCAAGTCAGCAAGGGAAGTGGATGCTGATGGCTCACGAGACCTTGGATTAAAATACAGCTCCTGCTAAACGTTAGTGACCAACCATTTTTGTAACTACGCAGGGTGCTTATGGTATGATATTATTCCTTTTCCTGATGACGGCTCCACCCTTGTTCTTCCTTTCCAGGGAAGATTTGGTTAACGCTTGTGATCCTGCTGAGATTGATGGTGATATTTTTAGCAGCATACCCTCTCTACCAAGATGAGCAGGAACGCTTCATCTGCAACACCTTACAACCAGGATGCTCCAATGTGTGCTATGACATTTTTTCTCCAGTGTCCCATTTTCGGTTCTGGCTCATTCAGACTGTGTCTGTTCTCCTCCCTTACGCTGTATTTGGTGTCTGTGTATTGCACAATGCTGTCAGGCAGGTTGTGAAGGTGTACTCCTCTCCTTATCGTCGATACAAGGAGATCAAACCTTCAGCAGTCCAGAAAGCTACAAAGAAATCCTCCAAAGGTGCATCAAGGAGCAGAATCACTTGCAGGGCAAGTGAAATGGATATTCCTGATTTTTCAGGGGCATATACAGTTCACCTTCTTCTGAGAATATTGATAGAGGCTGGTTTTGGAGCTGGCCATTATTATCTCTTTGGATTCTTTGTTCCGAGACGTTTCTCCTGTAACCAGTTCCCTTGTACAAGTTTTGTTGACTGCTACATCTCCAGGCCCACTGAAAAATCCATCATGATGCTTTTCATCTGGGGACTCAGTGGCTTCTCCTTTCTCCTTAGCCTCGTTGACCTTGTCTTTGCCTTCCGAACCAATGCTGTAAGAAATCGCAGAAATAAGCTCCTGTTGGAAAGGTTCACGGCTGAGGAGAAATGCAGTCCTGGCCTGCACCGATGCGACGAGCCAAACAAAGATTTTCTCAGTCGTGGGAGTAACGCCATTGCTGATGACTGTGGCAACTATTTGCTTGGCTGTGAGGTTAAGGAAGGCAAAGATAAGGTCAACTCTTTTCAACCTATGTTGACTCAGCAGCAAGCGATAAGCTCTAACCTCAACAGTAACAGTAATAAGTTATGTATTGCAGCTGCCAATCAGGATGGCAAGGGGGCACCTTTGTATGGAAGGGAGCACCAAGAGAGTTTGTACGAGAAGTCACGATATGAGCAGCAGCCAGGCTCTCTCAAAGGAGTCTTGGCTTTTAAATCCCAGGAGGGATGCCACCATAGAGCTCATTCATCTGCCAGTTTCAACAAGCCCTCAGTTCATTATTCTACTCTTGAGAGGAAGGCTTCTGATGTTCAGTCTGTTTGCAGCAGTGCTGGGTGCTCGAGATCCAAGAAGTCCGAATGGGTGTAAAAAGACAGAAAAGAGCACGGTGTGTTGGAAAAGCTGATGCGTTGTTGACTTACTGCTGCTACCATTGCCATTACAATATGATTACCATTTTTAATGGAAACAGCAGCATAGGACAAGTCCCATTTCCTGAATATAAAATATTACCATTCTACTTGAGTAGCTAGACGGGCTTCTTTGATTAGGGGGACACGCGAATCTAGTGTACGCACACAGCATCTGGAGATCTTCATTCTACAGCTGGGCATGAGAACAGAGTATTTAAAGAAAAGGGGGAATACGAAGAGCCCTTTTCGGGTGTTACAATTCCGTGGGGGGGCCTTGCTCGTTGGCCCCCATCCATCTGTTGTATCCCTGCCCCTCGCACATTTTGGGATTGGGAGGGAATGTCTGACAAGGGAACCTCTGATCTGGCTTCTAAGTCACGCAGGAGTCTATGCATGTAGAGTCAGCTATTCTCTTCAGACCTTCGGCCAAGGTGTGTGTGTGCGTGGGGGGGGGGGGGATGGGCCTATGAGCAGGGCCCTGCTCTCCACCTTATGTAATCATAATAATGTGAAGAAAGAACACCTGAAAAGGGCTCACAGTTGTGGGCATTCTCTGGGCTGGTGTGGATTTCTGAGGCAAAATTCTAAGGATATCAGCTTTTGTGTTCATTTTGGTGTCAAAAGGGAAGTTTTTAGACCTTGTGATAGGAAGACGAGCTTAAAAATGCAGGTTGAAATGTCAGGATCCAATGGGGGCTGGGCAAGAATTCCAGGAGACTTCAATCCTGTGCCTGGCTGGCTCTCTTGTCTCTCCCCTCTGAATAGCAAAACTGGAATGAATGCTTGCAAATTCAGCAAGTGTGCAAAGCTATTTAATTTGCATAATGTATTGAGCTATAGGTGTGATCTTTCCTTGGAACAGACGTAGGCTTGCTTTTGCAGCATTTCTGGTGTAGATTTCACACCACTAAGGGCCCAGGGAGGCACCCTGACCCAGTTTACCAGTTGAGCATTCTTTCATGCATTAACTCTCTTGCACACACAGAGCTTCCTCATTCATTTCAATGAAAGGGACATGGCTATGGACCTCCTGTCTTTTCATGTAAATGGAAAAAGCGTGCATGAACAGAAGCTTGTCCGTGTGTACATTGGTGTGCATGTACATACCTAGAATCTGGATCTCAGTGTATTTGTGCATTTTATGGTCCCCAAGGAAAGGACCCAGAAACCATAAACCACAATTCTGGGGTCAATGTGACAACTCTAAGCCATCTTCAAGGGAAGACTACATACAGAAGTTGTCTACATACAGAGCTACATACACCTTCCTAGGCAGCAGTAGGTCAGGGATGGGCAACTTGTGGCCCTCCAGAAGCTTTGGCCTACAACTCCCATCATCCCTCACTATGGGTTATTCTGGCTAGAGCTGATAAGAGTTATAGGCCAAAATAGCTGGTGGGTCATAAGTTGCCTACTCCTGTAGGTGGACCCTATGCCTCCTCACATACAATTGAGTTATCAAGTGTCGAGAAAAGAACTTTTGAGATTTGAGCCCATAATCATAGGGCAATATCCGACTGTGTCATTCTACTAGCTCAAATGGCATAGGTTCTGAACTATGTGCAAGAGGAGAATCCAACAAAACTTAGTTTTGCGTAAGTGTAATGTGCAAGTACCTGCACAACGGAAAGATTTGGCAGAGGTCTGCTAGAACTATCTGACTTTGCAGAATGACACTGTTGGATACTGCTTTTAGTGACCCACTTCCAAGTAAAAACATTATGCGTAACTGACTCAGCTACACTTTCCTGGGATTCACAGTGTGTGGCATGCATGTGTTTAGTGCCGCAAAAACACTGATCAGAGAGCTCCATCTTTTATACACTTGAATCCCCTTGTTCCAAAGGATGGTTTTAAAAAGCGTCCACTCACTTTCACAAAAGGATAAAAAAAAAGTGCCCCATAATGTCTTTTGTCCTAAGGAATTTGCATGCCTTTCAGTGTGATGTTTGGCTTAACTGTGTGGAGATATCTTTGCAGGCATGCCAATCTGAGTACTTTGTGGAGTAGTACTTTTATTTACAGCTTTTGACCAACTTAAAATTGTATACAAGATAGTAGTTTAGGAAATGTATTACTTGTGCTTATGTCTGCTCATAATTAATTAATCATTAAAGTATGAGTACAAAATGTGTAGTGATATACTTAGTTTGTTCAGTAGATATAATCCATAATACTGGATTTCCTGGACTTTGAATCACTTGGACAATCGAAAACACATATCCTTTTTCACTAAACATCTGAAAGGACAGGTAGGTCTACTTGTGTCCTGCAATTCTATAGAAGCGCTGAACAAGCAAAAGAAATGGTAATGAGTAAGGGATTAATTTTGCTCAAATTTCATATTTTAAAAAGTACATTTCTCATTCTAAAATCCAAGGACAGTACAAAATTTCTAGTGGTCAAGGATGGGGCTTCAATGCTTCAAATAGCAACCTGGATCCTGCCAACATACATCAGTCAGATTGGTGTTTGATATTAGAACTATATAACTGGAAATATTCTGATGATTCAGAATTACTTAATTTTTCTCAAAATAGTCTACACTGTGGAATGTTTTGCTTCCAATCCATTTTTTCCCCAAAGTGTAGTAATACAGTTATGTGTTTGTGCAATGAATCTGAGAGCTCCAATTCCACTTCATATTACAACTGAGATGATCATGTTACTAAATCATGAGATGGACATGCTGCTCTCTAGAGGAACTGGAATTGCCTGCCAGGTTAAAAGTGTACATATAAAGTGTAGTGTAGCAAATAAGTGAGTTTGCTGTATCAAAATGAACTACAATTCAGGACTGGATATGCTAGTGAATTTATACAATGACAATTGTAAACAATCACCAGTCTGTAGCTCATTCTGTAGCTTAATTGTTTTGCTGGCTGAAAGCAAGGGTGTGGGTTTAGCTCAGCCTTCCCTAACCTACCTGGTGCCCTCCAGATGTTTTGGGCTATAACTCCCAGGATTTCTGACCCTTGGCAATGCTGACTGTGGCTGATGGGAGCTGATGGCCATAACATCTGGAAGGCACAAGGTTGGGGAAGGCTGGTTTAGCTCATGTTGCCAACTCAAGCTAGCCTAAAATTTCACATTTAGAGTTCTTCCACTCACATCGTATGACAAAGCTCTGTGATTTTCTGACTCTGGAACATAAGAAATAAATATTATTCTGAACATAGCCTATACATTTCAGGACTGTATCTACTAATAGGCAGAGTGAAGCAGCCACCTTGGACACCTGATTTTGAGTGTCATGTTATTAACAACAGTCATCAAAGCTTTATGAATTATATTGCGCAAATCTATTCCGAATCCCATGCAGCAGTGAGAGTAAATGGCATAGATTCTGTTCAGTTCTCCCTGACCAGAGAGAGGCACAAGGCAGGGATGCCCTTTTTCCCCTATACTGTTTAATGTGGTCATCGAAGCGCTGGCAAATGATCTAGGGGCGAATTGTAGGCTTAAAGGTATTTCTATACAGGGTAGATCACACCTGATCAACTTATTAGCTGATGATGTTCTTATAACTCTCAACAACCCCAAGGAAGCCATACCATCATTGCTGGAGGGTTTAAAACACTTCCACTTAGCAGTGGGGTTGGGAATAAACTACTCCAAATCTGAACCGATCTGCCTCAATATGCCTTTAGAGGAACAGGGAGAACTACAAAAAATGTCAGGGCTGCGGTTGCAGCCACGTTGCTTCAGATATCTCAACGTCAGAGTGCCTAAAGATTTAAAACAATGGAGAAAAAGAAACTATGCCCCCATGAAACAGGAAATCAAACAGGACCTCCATGCCTGGAACAAATCAAACCTATGGAGAGAATTGCCATGCTGAAAATGATGATTTGACCCAAATTTCTGTTCCTCTTTCGGACTCTCCCTGTCCAGGTTTCAGAAGAATCACTTAAGAAGTGTCAAAGACTACTTGAAGCTTTTACCCATAGATGGGGAAAAAAGCTAGGCTTCATACGCTAGCGCTTTACAGGAATACCAAAAATGGGGGTGTGGGATTTCCCAACTTGAGCATTTATTATCATGCTGCCTAACTATATTACTCCACTTTATCACTAACATGCTGGTTATCCACTGGGTTCAAATGGAAAATGTACAAACAGTTCCATCATTCCAGGGAAGGGGTTTCCTTCCTATTAGGCCATCAAACTCGGCACACATTTCCAACCCATTCACACGGGCCACCTTTTCAGTTTGGAAGCAATGGGTGACACAGCTCATGTGATTTCCCTCTCCTCCCATTCCTGGATCACCTGATGTTTTGTCAGCAGGACAAATATGGACAATGCAGGGAATGGGAAGCTAGAAGACTTTATAGATTGAGGGATCTTGTTGACAAAGGGCAACCCATTTCAACTGCAAAACTGTTGGGTGGATGCAGAACCTCCAGATTAAAGTATTTGCTCACAAAGTGGCCAAAAACCTGGCATTAACCAGGTCATTAACAAAGTTTGAGTCTTTGTATTTTCAAACCATAAATAACATAAAAGGACTTTAACATTTATAACACACTTTTGGAAGCAGCAACGGATGACATGCAAACTTTAAAGAAAGTCTGGGAAACTGATCTATGGTGGCAAATAGACAGTGATAGTTGGAACGAACTTTGGACTACACTACCTTTTAAGAGATAGGGTATACTCTAATGTATTAGCCAACTGGCAATTTTGACGGTGCCCAGAGTTTATTACTTATTTGGGAATAATTATCCCTAGATATATATCTCAAAAGATTAAGTTAAATTTAAATAATTTGATTAAGAATATTTCATGAGATATAGATAGATGGGCATCTTTAAAGTTGAGTTTATGGAGGAAGGTTAATATACTTAAGATGAATACTATACCTCAAATTGTTTACATTATATGTGGGATTCCCTTACTTGCACCTGGTAAAGATTTCCAAAAACATAATGCTTGTTTCATGAATTCTTTTGGTGTTCCTTTCCACCAAGAATATCTTTGAAAAGGATGCAACTTCCAATTAAATAAGGTGGGTTTGGCTTTCCAGATCTTCCTACATGTCATCAGGCTTATTTGCTGACTTGTACTAAATTTTGGTCTTTTCCTCTCAGATTTGATTTTCCACCTTGGTCAGTTTTGGAATCTTCCTGTCTGGAGCCTCTCTCCAAATGGATGGTATTAGGTTCTTGGCATATTAATACAGATAGAGCTCCTCCCACAATCTTGGCAGTTAGAGATGCATGATATATAATATGCCAATTACAGTTTGACCCATTTTCCCATGCCAAACTGACTTTATGGGAAAATCCATATCTAAGAATAGGAAAGAAAATGTTTCTGCGGTGGACTTGGACAGATAAAATTATCTTTACCCTGAATCAATTATTGGGTGTTGATGATGACTTTTTGCCATTTTCAACTTTGCGAGATAAAATTGATTTGCCTGCTACAGCTGAATGGCAGTATTTTCAATTGAAACATTTGTTAGTATCTAGATTTGGTCCTGCTGCTTTTACTGCGTCAGTCTCCTTTGCTATTGGAAACACTTATTGAAGCTGACCAGGTATATCGATCCATGATTCATGTTTATAAATACTTATTATCAGTGAATAAATACGATACATGGGGTCTACAGCAGAAATGGAACAGGGAACTGGAATGTCCTATGTTGTCTAATCAATGGACCACTGTTTTGGCTTCTGTATCTGATATCTCTATGGACCTCCGGTTACATCTTATTCAGCAAAAACTTTTGTTTCAGGTCTATTGGATGCCACAACGTCTCTTTAGCAAAGGTTTGTCAAACTCCGCTAATTGTTGGAGGTGTAATGCAGTTAACACTTCTTTTATTCATATGTTTTGGAAATGGTCAATGGTTGCCTCCTTTTGGGAGGAAGTTACATACAGATATTTACCTGCTTTTTGATATGTAACACACAGTCAGCATAAATGGATCTTTCACGCCCTCTTGGCTGCTAAAAGACTGATACTACAATATTGGAAGGATAAAAGCTCACCGCCTATAATGCAATGGATTGAAGACAACAACACTAGCAACATTTGAAAGAGTGGTATATAGGCATCACTTGCGAATGGACTTATATTTAGATATTTGGTCTGTTTTTACTGAAGTTTATGTGTAATCTACTTTTCCTCTCACCCCACCCCCCACCCCAGAATGTTGTAATATTTGAAATGGAGAGCTTTAGAGTATGTTGTTATATTTTCAATTTTTTTGGTTTTGTTATGTTTTGGTTCATTTGTTTGTTTTATGGTGTTGACACTCACAATAAAAAATTGATAAAAAGACTATCTCTGCCAATTTGAAAGAGTTGACAATTAAAATGATATATAGATATGGCACTTCACTTCAACCAGTCTTCATTGGATGAACCCTTCCCTGTCTCCATTTTGCTGGAGGGGATGTGGGAATGTTTGGAGGCTCATCCATATATGGTGGGGCTGTCTCCAGGTTCAACAATTCTGGTCTGGAATATTTGGGGTGATTTCAGATATTGTCGGTTGCATCATTGTCCCAGAACACCTCTTAGTATTGCTATCTTTAATGGATAATGTAAGAGGCAATTTGCCAGACCGTGAAGTAGTCCTGTTTTTGTTGCTAGCAGCATGCCTAGAAATAGTACAACATTGGCAAAGAGGTGTTGGCTGCATGATGCAGGGCTGGTTCACCAATATCTGGAAAACTGAACTTTCAGAGTGACTAGCCTGCCATAGCAGAGTTCTGAGAGGGATGGCCAAACATAACCACTTTATGGAAATCTGGTTTCCCTTCATTGTGTTTGTCAACAAAGGGATGGTGGCCTATAAGCCTCTGATACCCCAAACATCATTCTGGAGAGTTCTAATTAAATGAGGGGTGATGTAAGCATGTTCTACTGTTCATGTAACTCAAATAAGAATGGGAACAGCTTCTTTTAACATTTTTTGTTGGGATAGTTGACCGTTGTATTTGTTGACTATAAGCTCATTGTACTATGCACAATAATTGAATAAAACAAAGTAGTTGTTTTTAAACTGATTTGTTTCATTGCCTCATTCCAGAAGGGAGTAATAATTGGGCAGAACCAAAACATGTGGATTAGAGTCCCTCCATTTCATTGCATCTCCAGTATTATGCTCAACTCAGTAAAAACTGTCCAGTATCCATTGTGTCCAAAAGATAATTTCTCTGCCACTGCTAACTCAAGAGGCCAGTATACAGCATGTTTCATTGATTGTATAACCTTACCCTTTCTTTCATATCACATATCAGACTGTATTCAGAAGTCATTTCTTTTAACATTGCCATATGAAAGATGTCTCTACTTTGTACCAAATAAGAATAGCTGAACTGAAGAGGGCTGAATGGTTGCCTTTTCAGGTAGGACTGGAAAAAGAAAGAGAACTTTTAGAGAACAGTTAAATTTGGGAGGGGGAGCAATAAAAAATTAGAAAATGATGAATAGTGTGGAGAGCGTCAATGTTCCAATGAACTATGGAGAAGAATAGACAAGGTGAACCTCATAGGAATAATAGACTGATACCTGGGTTATTGCTTAGAGCAGCCTTCCCAACATGGGCCACTCGAGATGTTTTGGATCTCAGATCCCCATATTTCTACCCAGTAGCGGCTGGTGGCCACTGAAGCTGGCAGGGAAGAGGGTGGGCCATGAGAGGTGGGGCCAAGGGATCATGAGGGGAAAGGGCTGTGTGGTGCATCTGACCCACAGAACACCAGAAAACATTCCTTCAAGCACACATCCTGATCCACTAGCAGCAAGCCATTGCACAGCATTCAAAATCCAGCTCTTTATATGAGCTTCCCACCACTTTTAAGATCATGAGTGGAAGGAAAGGGGGAGGGGGGAGAATTCACACAGCCACACAAACACACTTATTTGGACTCACATTTTTTGGTTTGAACATTGCGTAGAAGTGGCTTTACATTCATGAATGCAGAACAGTGGGAGAGAATACACACAGCCACACAAGATCAAGACGATGATGTAATCCTCAGAGCCACACAGAAAAGCAGGCTTGAGAACCCAGAAGCAACAGAACAGTTCAGCAGCCCCCTTCTCCTGCACTGCTGCTTCTCTACTCTGTATAGGCTCTTCCCAAAACACAATTTCCCGAAACACAATAACAGAAGACTCCATCCTCAGACTGTTCTTGTGTCTTCCTTTCATTTCCTAATTCAGTTCAGATGGCTTGTTCTTCAATAAACAGTGAGTAGATTCTAACTTCTTTTAAAAATAAGGAATTTAGCAATATCTTTTTAGTTACTTACATTAACTGGAAGTTACTTTGCCTTCAATGTTCTATAGCCTGGATAAATTTGTTGCGGGGGCTGCTCTTTGACATAACCCAACCTCAGCTACCAGTTACATATGCTCATCTTCTGGATATAGTACACAAGAAGGGAGAGAAAGACAAAAAATCTGGTTGGCAGATCATATATCATCCTACAAATGTGTTTCTTTGCTTCATTTAGAGGAGGAAAGTTATAATTGTTATATGAGCAACACCTCCAACTACTAGATGATGCTGTCTCTTGTCCCTAGGGTTTAACTAAGTTTCAAAGGCCTTGTAGGCCCCTTCCAACCCTACTATTCTATGGACTTGATGGCCTTGTAAGCCCCTTCCAACCCTGCTATTCTATGATTCTGCGGCTCTTCCTGTTGTAGTTCTGTTTTGTCTTGGGGCTCCTTCACATGGAGCTTTAATCCTGCGATTGAGATAGCTTCTTCATGGAAGTTTGTGGACTCTTTACATGACACCTTCACCCTGCCGTGACCCTCCAGGGTGTCTCCTGCACTAAATGCCCTTTGTCCCATTTTTAAATAGATTGCAGATAATGAGCTATCAAATGACCCCATTGTGTTCCGCTTCAGATCCTGAAGAAAAGAGGAAAAGCAGCAAGAAGAGGAGTGAGATCAATAAAAGATAATGGAAGACTCAGATACAGGGAGAAGGAGGGGAAAGGGGGTGGGGGAAAGGAAGCATGTGAAAAAGAGAGTTGTTGTGATCCTGCATTTAAAAGGGAAGCAGAAAGCCCTGTTTTTAAATGCAGGATTTTAGGCTGATGTAGAAATGCCCTTGGAATTGTTTTGTTTTGAGGTAGTTCGTGTAATGAACAGATCTGTGCCAGAAGCCTGTGCTGTTTGTTTAAATTGTAGATCCCTAGTAAAGACAGTCCCCTTCATGGATCACTGCCTTCTTGTGGCGAAGGGGCTTGTGTAACTCAGTGAAGCCATAAGCTATGCCGTGCAGGGCCACCCAAGACAGACAGGTCATGGCAGAGAGTTCTGACAAAATGTGGTCCACTGGAGAAGGAAATGGCAACCCACTCTAGTATTCTTGCCAAGAAAACCCCATGGAACGTATCACAAGGCTAAAAGATATGACGCCGGAAGATGAGCCCCTCAGGTTGGAAGGTGTCCAATATACTACTGGGGAAGAGCAGAGGGTATTTCCAAGTAGCGCCAGAAAGAATGAAGCGGCTGGGCCAAAGCCGAAAGGACACGCAGCTGTGGATGTGTCTGGTGGTGAAAAGAAAGTCCGATGCTGTAAAGAACAATATTGTTTAGGAACCTGGAATGTCAGATCAATGAATCAAGGTAAGCTGGAGGTGGTCAAACATGAGATGGCAAGATTGAACATCGACATCTTGGGAATCAGCGAACTAAAATGGACAGGCATGGGCAAATTCCCCTTCATGGATCACTGCCTTGTTGTGGCGAAGGGGCTTGCGTAACTCAGTGAAGCCATAAGCTATGCCGTGCAGGGCCACCCAAGACGGACAGGTCATGGTGGAGAGTTCTGACAAAATGTGGTCCACTGGAGAAGGAAATGGCAACCCACTCCAGTATTCTTGCCAAGAAAACCCCATGGAATGTATCACAAGGCTAAAAGATACGACGCCGGAAGATGAGCCCCTCAGGTCGGAAGGTGTCCAATATACTACTGGGGAAGAGCAGAGGGTATTTCCAAGTAGTGCCAGAAAGAGTGAAGCGGCTGGGCCAAAGCCGAAAGGACACTCAGCTGTGGATGTTTCCGAAAGGACACTCAGGCATGGGCGAATTTAATTCAGGAGACCATCATATCTACTATTGTGGGCAAGAATCCCTTAGAAGAAATGGAGTAGCACTCATAGTCAACAAAAGGGTGGGAAAAGCAGTACTGGGGTACAATCTTAAAAATGATAGAATGATCTCAGTACGAATCCAAGGCAAACCATTCAACATCACAGTAATTCATGTCTATGCCCCAACCACTGAGGCCGAAGAAGCTGAGGTTCATCAGTTCTATGAAGACCTACAACACCTTCTAGAGCTAACACCAAAAAAAGTTGTCCTCTTCATCATAGGGGATTGGAATGCTAAAGTAGGAAGTCAAGAAATCACCGGGATAACAGGCAGGCATGGCCTTGGTGTACAAAATGAAGCAGGACAAAAGCTAATAGAGTTTTGCCAAGAGAACACGCTGATCATAGCAAACACTCTTTTCCAACAGCACAAGAGACAACTCTACACATGGACATCACCAGATGGTCAATATCGAAATCAGATTGATTATGTCCTTTGCAGCCAAAGATGGAGAAGCTCTATACAGTCAGTAAAAACAAGACCTGGAGCTGACTGTGGCTCACATCATGAGCTTCTTGTTGCAAAATTTCGACTTAAATTGAAGAACATAGGGAAAACCACTAAACTATCCCGGTATGACCTAAATCATATCCTTTATGAATATACAGTGGAGGTGAGGAATAGATTTAAGGGATTAGACCTGATAGATAGAGTGCCTGAGGAACTATGGACAGAGGTCCATAACATTGTTCAGGAGGCAGCAACGAAATCCATCCCAAAGAAAAAGAAATGCAAGAAAGCAAAGTGGCTGTCTGATGCGGCTTTACAAGTAGCTGAAGAAAGAAGGGAAGCGAAAAGCAAGGGAGAAAGGGGAAGATATATCCAACTGAATGCAGAGTTCCAGAGAATAGCAAGGAGAGACAAGAAGGCCTTCTTAAATGAACAATGCAAAGAAATTGAGGAAAACAACAGAATGGGAAAGACTAGAGATCTCTTCAAGAAAATCAGAGATCTCAAGGGAACGTTTTGTGCAAAGACAGGCATGATAAAGGACAAAGAAGGCAGGGACCTAACAGAAGCAGATGAGATTCAGAAGAGGTGGAAAGAATACACAGAAGAACTATACAGGAAAGATCTTAATGTCCCTGAAAGCCATGATAGTGCGGTCACTGAACTTGAGCCCGACATCCTCAAGAATGAAGTCAAGTGGGCCTTAGGAAGCATTACTAACAACAAAGCTAGCGGAGATAACAGTATTCTAGCTGAGCTATTTAAAATCCTAAAAGATGATGCTGTTAAAGTGCTGCACTCAATATGCCAACAAATTTGGAACACTCAACAGTGGCCACAATACTGGAAAAGGTCAGTTTACATTCCAATTCGAAAGAAGGGCAACACCAAAGAGTGTTCAAACTACCGAACAATTGCGCTTATTTCACATGCCAGCAAGGTGATGCTCAAAATCCTACAAGCTAGGCTTCAGCAGTATGCGAACCGAGAACTACCGGAAGTACAAGCTGGGTTTTGAAGAGGCAGAGGAACTAGGGATCAAATCGCCAACATTCGCTGGATCATGGAGAAAGCAAGAGAATTCCAGAAAAACGTCTATTTCTGCTTCACTGACTATGCTAAAGCCTTTGATTGTGTGGATCACAACAAACTGTGGCAAATTCTGAAAGAGATGGGGGTACCAGACCACCTTACCTGTCTCCTGAGAAACCTGTACGAGGGTCAAGAAGCAACAGTAAGAACCAGACACGGAACGACCGATTGGTTCAAAATTGGGAAAGGAGTACGACAAGGCTGCATATTGTTGCCCTGCTTATTTAACTTATGTGCAGAGTACATCACGAGAAACTCCGGGATGGATGAATCACAGGTCGGAATTAAGATTGCCAGGGGAATTATCAACAACCTCAGATACGCAGATGATACCACCCTAATGGCAGAAAGCAAAGAGGATCTAAAGAGCCTCCTGTTGAGGGTGAAAGTGGAGAGTGCAAAAGCTGGTTTGAAACTCAACATTAAAAAAATGAAGATCATGGCATCTGGCCCCATCACTTCCTGGCATATGGAAGGGGAAGAAATGGAAGCCATGACAGATTTTATTTTCTTGGGCTCCAAGATCACCGCAGACGGTGACTGTAGCCATGAAATTAAAAGACGCTTGCTCCTTGGGAGGAAAGCTATGGCAAACCTAGACAGCATAGTAAGAAGCAGAGACATCACCTTGCTGACAAAGGTCTGTCTAATTAAAGCTATGGTTTTCCCAGTAGTAACATATGGCTGTGAGAGCTGGACTATAAGGAAGGCTGAGCGCCGAAGAATTGAGGCTTTCGAACTGTGGAGCTGGAGAAGACTCTTACGAGTCCCCTGGACTGCAAGGAGGTCAAATCAGTCAATCCTAAAGGAAATCAACCCTGAGTGCTCATTGGAAGCACAGATACTGAAGCTGAAGCTCAAGTATTTTGGCCACCTAATGCGAAGAGAAAACTCTCTGGAAAAGACCCTGATACTGGGAAAGACTGAAGGCAAAGGGAGAAGGGGATGGCAGAGGATGAGATGGCTAGATAGCATCACTGATGCAATGAATATGGACTTGAGCATGCTCCGGGAGAGAGCGCAGGACAGGAAGGCCTGGCATGCTATGGTCCATGGGGTCATGAAGAGTCGGACACGGCTGAACAACTGAACAACAACAAAGTAAAGACTGTTCTGGTAAACTTCATGAGAAAGATTAATTCCTCTCTGCAGCGTTGTGTAACTTTGCTTTGTTACTCCTCCATCTGGCCAGCTTTTAAATATTAATTCCCAAAGGTTTTTTGTCTTCATCTGGATTGTTGTGGTTGTTGAAAACACTGGGTTTCTCCTCATGCCTTCAAGAAGTGGAGAACCCTGCAACCAAGTCCAAACATGAAAAGCTGGGATACAATGTGCTTTCTTTTCATCGCTCTCAGCTATAATGTGACAATTATAGGTGAGTATCTAGCAATATGCATCTTGATTTTTGTTCAAGATTGGCTTCATTCCCAGAAATTGTGTTGTAGTTTTGTTTTATTTTTCCTGTTTCCAGCTTCCTTAAAGACATTTTGCAGGTTAAATGAGCATGCTGATTCTTATGGAGGTTTGAGTATTTTTTTATCCCAAGGACAGAGGGGTTTTGTGTGTCTATTTTAGTAATAGTCGAGTAATACTAGTAAGACTCAAGTAATGCAAGTAATAAATCAAACAGTATAAATTACAGGTGAAGACTGTAAGTACACTTCTTGAAGTTACTTGAGGGGCATTTGCTGCTCCTAGTTATTGCTTCTTTCAACAGTTTGCTTGTCCAGCATAGTTTAAAATGCCTTTTGGTGGTAACCACAAGTTTGGATTTTTCACGATTTAGAATAGCTATTCTGACGGATTACCCCATATGATTTATGGAGGAAATAGCTAACATGTGCTTATATCTCTTTGGCTAGATTTTATCCTAATTTTGTACTGGTCCAAGAACATGACAAACGTCAATCCTCTTCTGTCAAATGCAGCTGAGTGAGAGTAGTTACAGTCGATGTTCCTACCCACATTGTATACAGCACTTTGGGAGCAAAGAAGTGTACTGAAGGAGGTAATCTCTAAGCTCTTAATACATTCAGCAATCCAAGGGTTTGCTCACCATCTCTAGGGTGGAGGTCACTAATGTTCCCAAACGCATGAGGCACTGCTCCAGGAGACAGACTGCAGTTACCATCAAGGGTGAGATACCTCAGCTGGCCTCCCTCCCCCACTGCCTGGAAACCCTTGTAAGGATCCTGGGGTTACTCCAGCTCTGCCTTGGCCCTTTTGCTGATTGGTTTTTGCTTTTGGAGAGGGAGAACAGCTCAGGCGTTAGTTTTGTTGTTGTTGTTAGTATGGACTAGTCATTTGGTTATTGTTTCTTTAAACTTGCATTTTATTGTATTGTTTGAATGTTGTATTTATATACTTTAATGAATGTTGTATGTACATACAATATTTTGTGCACCTTTGGGGGGCTTTTTAGCCAAAAACTGGCACAGAGATAAACTATAACATAACACTGTATTATGAGCCTCCTGTTTGATTTGTGTATTATACAGATTTTTACCCTGCCCTTTTGTCCTAGCAAATGGGACAACATCCCCTGCCCCAAGGTAGGAAACCAAAGAAGGTTAAAACAAGAATAGTACCAAGAATGCCTACCAAAATCTTTGCCTTTCCCTGCCTCCACATGTGCTGCCTTGTGGTGGACAGTTGGGTCTGATGACCATCCATTTTAGGGCTGTGCAGAATGGCCCAGGCCCCATCTACACCGCACCGACTGGGTCTATTGCATCATTGGAGCTGCGCAGCTCCTGCGCTGTGGATGCTCAACGACCTAGATATACAGCGGCTAGTTACTGCACAGTTTTGCTGCGGTGCAGGAGCCCGCCAAGCGCTGTCGCGAGCAATGGCGCCCGGCAAAGAGGGACGCAGGTGCTCACAGTGGCAGCACGAAGCGCCGCTTCCCTCTCCCATCACAGCTGCATCCCTCTCTGCCAAGCAGAGCCCCGGCAGAGAGGGGCACAGTTGCTCACTGCTGCGGTGGCACAAAGCGCTGCTTCCCTCTCCCATCCCCTCTCCCATCGCAACTGCAGGCAGGATGGGAAGCAATTGGGAAGAGAGAGCCGGAAGAGAGGGGAGGAGGAAAAAGGCATCACACTGTCCCTCACCGCCCACTCCACGCCTACCGCAAACCATGCTGTCACCCCGAGGGATGGTTAGACAGCAACCCCCACCACAGTGACGCTGCAGCATCTGAAAAATTTGGAGGAAAACTACACCTTGGAAATCTGCATTTTCCGGGCGGAAACCATGGAAGACTGCGAGGTGGCGACTTCGTCATCTAATTAAAAGGACCTCAATTTGCACCGGCCCTGGAGTAAAAGGCACGTCTAGATGTGCCCCCAGTCTGAAACGTTTTAAAAATTGCGTCCCTCAGTTTTCAGCTGGGGAAGATCATTCACACTTGCTCCACATATCACTTGAGGCAAAATCCAGTCACAATCCAGAAATGAGACATTTTTGCCAGGCTTAAGGCCAGAAACATATTCCGCCAGACATGCTCTTGACCTGATGTTTTCAAACGAGTCTGAGATTGGAAGTCTGTAATAGGGGTCTCTATGATCCCATTGTCATGATTGGACCACTTCCTGGTGAAATTTAGATTGTCACCACTTTGCAGTGGTGGTGGACCCATTAAGATGGTCCACCCCCAGAGACTTACGGAATCCAAAAGATTCCTGAATGCTCTTGGAGAGTTTCCATTTGTCGTGGCTGATAGTCATGGTGTAGCTCTGTTCTCAGAAAGGAATGTTGAGTCAGAATGAGCTATTGACAAAAAGAGTCTGTTCACGTGACATGACAGCGCATTGTGAGTGAAGCTGTGGTGCGTGCATGGCGCATGTGGCATATCCAACAACCCTTGCATAACCCATGGCCTGTTTCAGGATTCCTGAATGCTCTTGAGAAGTTTCCAGTTGTCATGCTGAAGCTCTGTTCTCACTATGGAATGCTGAGTTAGAATCAGCTATTGACACGACTCCTAAGGGCATCTCTACACCAGCCTAAAATCCTGCATTTCAAATGGGGCTTTCTGCTTCCATTTTAAATGCAGGATCATGACTCCCTTTTTCACGTGCTTCCTTTCCCCCCACCCCCTTCCCCCTCCTTCTGCCCGTATCTGAGTCTTCCATTATCTTTCACTGATCTCGCTCCTCTTCTTGCCGCTTTTCCTCTTTTCACGGAGGAAACTGAAGCGGAACACAATGGGGTAATTTGATAGCTCATTATCTGCGATCTATTTAAAAATGGAGCAAAGGGCATTTAGTGCAGGAGATGCCCTGGAGGGTCACGGCAGGGTGATGGTGTCATGTAAAGAGCCCACAAACTTCTGTGCAGAGCAATCTCAATAGCAGGATAAAAGCTCCGTGTGAAGGAGCCCTAAGCGTTCTCTCTGGTACTGTCGAGCCCAGGCCAGCTCCAGGTTGGATGACATCTGTCAGGTTTCCCAATCCCCCCAGTATACATGCTCAGACAATCAGACACCCAAATAAGTGAGATTTCTTTATTGCAGGAAACACCACTGCAAAAGCTTAAAGCTTGCACTCTTCAGAAATCATATAGCTGATGGTCAGTAGCTATAGGCTCTACGTAGTTCTAGAACAGTCTAAAGCTAAACACTACTATTGTGACAGCTCCTCATCAACATCGTTTCCTCGTTGCCATCTTCACAGTGCTGAACACAAGGGAAGGGGCTCTGGATTCCTGGCATACCTAACCCAGGCAATCCTTACATGGGGTTCTAAACCCCAGCCAAGGAATGGGAATGATTCCTAGAATGACCCCTCAGGCAATCAAGGGATAAAATCTTGAAAGACCTAAACAAAACCACCCCCATAGAGCATCCAACTTTGAATATTTTGTTAATAACTCCAGGCTACATGGTCGAGGCCTTGATCAAGATCAAGGGAAGGGTAAACTCAGCCATGCAAGGAGTTCTGTGCCACTGCTTTTGCATTGGTAGCTCCACGCTGCGTTCGTCCAGGCACAGGAAAGTCCAAAAGTCATAGATCAAACCCAGCCTGCCAGTACGCTGAGCTGACGACAAACAAGGACATGCAATCCGCAGCAAATGAGAGCTGAAGTCCCTGAAAAGCCTCATAGTACTTTTCATGGCAAGTCTTTAGCAATCCAGAGTTCCAATTAAGGGAGAGTCCATGTGCAGAGTGCCTCCAAAAGCCCAGGTGATGATGGATCCAAACAGAGAAGGCTTCAGGCAATGAAGACAAGATGTTCCTAGCAAAGGCTCTTCACCTTTGCATCAGCTTAAAAGGGAAGGTGTGACTGTAAGACAACTTGCCCCCCCCCCCGATCCATTGACAGACAAGGGTCTTTCACCTTTCAGCAAGGCCCCTGTCTAAACAGGGTGTCACTGCTCAGCCCTCAGCTCAGCAGTGACGCTTCAACCTGGGCGACCTTTTTGCAACCCCACCCCACCCATCAGGTCCTCAAGGACAGCTTCCAGCCTCCCTGCCTGCCAAGGCAGACCAGCAGGTGGACAGGGAGTTGGGTGACTCCCCTGGCTCTACTTTGGGAACACTGACGGAGATGAGCTCACACAGATTCTGACATTCCAGAGGCTGAATAGGCCGAAGACCTTCCAGGCTACTTCTTCTCAAATCTTAGCTATAACTACAAAGTCCACTGCAGAGCTGAAGCTGGGCCCTGACAACATCTAGAACACAGATGGCATGAATCTTACAGTGACTATCACTGAACAGAGAGAACATTATTGTGTCTACTTTGTGATAGTGGCAGTAGTAAAGCTTTCTTATTCCTCCGCTTCCACTGCATCAAACAGCTGTCCTGCACAGCTTTTCTGGGTGGCTGATTGGCTATTAAAATCTGGTCATACCAGGGTAGGAATGGAACCTTTGGTGGCCTGGTGTGTCAAATCTGAGGATAAAATTTTGAGGATAAAATCGCTCCAGAGGTGGTTGGTACTCACTTTGGCTGGTAGGGAAGAGCGTGGGCCATCAGAGATAGAGCCAAAGCATCACCATCTTTTTCTTCAAGACATGATCCTCCTCCTCCTCATGTCATCCTCACAACAACCCTGTGAGGTAGGTTAGGCTGAGAATCAGTGACTGGCCCAAAATCACCCGTTCAGTTTACATGGTCAAACAGGGACTAGAACCCAGGTATCCTGAGTCCCAGTCCAAAACCCCAACCACTACACCACAGTGGTGTATTTATTATGAACTTTTATATACTGTTTTATCTGCTGAAAAGCAACCAAGGTGTTGTACAACAATTTTAAACAATAAAAACTAGACCATTAAAAACAGTTAAAGCATTAGAACTACCCATGTTAAAAGATTAAATTGAAAAGATGCATCTTTACACCCTTTCTAAAGGCTAAGAGACTGAGGTGCAATCGTAGTTCTGGAGCTCGTTCCATAGTTTGGGAGCAACACAGGAGAAAGACCTTTAAATGTACTCCAAAGAATCCAGCTGGATTTTGTAGGCATGAGAGCTGTTGAAAAGAACTCAGCTGTGCATTTCTCAGGCATGAGAGCTGTTGCACTGGGGCTTACTCTTGAATAGACTTGCTTAGAACTGAGCTGTGTTTTGTATCATTAGTGGGAAAATATTCAGCTTAGTAACAAATTACATCTGGCCTTACCACTTTCTTTCTCTGTCCTTGGCTGTTCCCTATGGCTTTAGCTGCACCCACTGCTAGAATGAAGCCTAAGAAACCTTGCATTTTGGACAGACAATTATGCATTTTTGAGGTAATTGGGAAATTAACTTTTTTTAGGCTTGAGATTTCCAGATTTCTTAAATGTGCTTTGCTAGTCCAACAGAGACAAAGGATATTACTTGCTTTGTTGTACTTTGGTATCATTATGTGGCTCTTTCCTCTTGCATTGTTTCCATCAGACAAGCATTGGGGACTGCACTTATGGTAACAAAATGGAAGTAAAATTAGGTAAGGAGGTAACGTCACACTCCATAACGTAACAAGTTATTTTGTTCTGGTGCAGGCAAAATGTTTCCCCCTGCGTATATTGAATATGTGCATGCCCAGAATCACATTACAGATTTGGAATGGACTAAAAGGGTAGATCTAGACCACCACCTGCCCAAAGGCATTACTGGGCACCCTCAACACCCCCCCCCCCACATAAGCCTATGTATTCTGGACCACCATGTATCACAACCATTCTTGTTATTATATGCAGAGTCAATAATGTGTTTGGTATATTAATGTATTTAAGGATGGGCCACTAGCAGCCCTAAAAGGCTTCTTATCCAGACCCCAGAATAACCCCAGATCTCATCACAGCACTGTCTCCCATGTGATCCAAGACATGTGAAGGTTCTTTAGCATCCTCCTCCCCAGTGTGAACAGCACAGAGATTTGTGAGTGCCACTTGTTCCCACTTGCTTCCTTGACAAGCAGAGAGCCAGTCAGCAAGGAGGTAGCGGCATCTATCACTCTTCCTTCTCACCACCGCCGTTGTCTGGGCCAGGGCGAGAGACAGGTGAACAAACAGATTGCAATGGTGAGGAGGAGGAGCAAGGCCAGGCGGGCTCCTGCTGGGTTGTGGGCCCTGGACTGTTGCCCTACCATGCCTACCCTTAACACCAGCCCTGGCCAAGAGACAACTGAAGACTCTTCAGCATCCTCCTCCCCAGTGTGAACAGCTACAGGGCCTTTGTGAGCCAACTCCCCTTGCTATGCATACCACCTATTTGTTGCCGTATGCAAGGCAAAACACAGAAAAGGGGAACGATCAGTTGAGGTGTGGAAGGGTAGAGCTCTACCAAAGCTCTCTGTTAAAGTTCTCATAGTTAAGTGCTCTTTGCTTGCATCTTGGCAGCTGCATGAGTGAGTCAGTGGGGAAAGCTGAATGCTTACCAGACTTTGGGTAGAAATATTGTTCCTTTTAAAAGTCAATGAGCAACCAGTCTTGTAAAGACACAGGCGTTTTATGTTTGATATGATTCATTTTACTGATGATGGCTCCACTTTTGTTCTTCCTTTCCAGGGAAGATCTGGTTAACTCTTGTGATCTTGCTGAGACTGATCGTGATACTCTTAGCAGCGTACCCTCTCTACCAAGATGAGGAGTTAGAATTCATCTGTGGAAGTAGTCAACCAGGATGCACCACCAATTGCTATGACAGTTTTGCTCCAGTGTCCCACTCTCGATTCTGGCTCATTGAGACCATGTCAACCCTCCTACCTTATGCTGTGTTTAATGCCTGTGTCTTTCACAATGTGATCAGGCAGGTTGTGAAGGCATATTTCTTGCCTGAGCATAGGTACAAAGAAATCAATCCTTTGTCAGGCCACAAAGCTACAAATAACCCCCCAAAAATGCATCAAGAAGGAGAATTGCCTGCGGGCCAAATGAAATGGATATTCCTGATTTTTCAAGGGCCTATGCAGTTCAGCTTCTTCTAAGAATATTGACAGAGGTTGGTTTTGTAGCTGGCGATTATTGTATCTTTGGATTCTTTATTCCAAAAAATTATAGGTGTTCCGATTTCCCTTGTCCACATCTGGTTGACTGCTTCATCTCCAGGCCCTCTGAAAAGTCCATCATGGTGGTTTTCATGTGGAGACTCAGTGGCTTCTCCTTTCTCCTTAGCCTCATAGATCTGGTCTTTGCCTTCTGAACCAACACTGTAAGAAATCGCAGAAAACATCTCCTTTTGGAAAAGTTTGAGCTTGATGAGAAATGAAGTATTGACTTGCACCAAGGTGACAAGCCAGATGCAGATTTGCTCAGTCATGGGATTATCTTTGGTTTGGCTGTGAGGTTAAGGAAAGCCGTAATGAAGCATGGGGTGTTGAAAAAGCTCATGCATTCTATAGTTATTGCTAATGACATTTTTAGTGGAAACAGCCACATAGCCACATATTCAAGTCAGTTCCTGAATACAAAATATCATTCTACAGAAGAAGCTGGATCAACTTTTTAATTCCGGGAACCTACTAATCTAGTGTATTGCACTTGGACCCAGGAGATGCTTATTCTATACAGGAACACAGACTATCTGAAGGAAAGTTGGTTACTTCAGCTCTTATCAGGTGTTCTTTACTCATGCAGTTCTGGAAGAATGATCTGGAGACTGTGCTCTAAAGAGGTGGGCAGGTGATTTAGAACCCTGAGCGACTGGGGCTCTAAATCGCACAGGAAGCGGGGCTCTAAATCACACACGCTCTTCAAATTCCCCTCCCCCCATATCTGTAGATGGTGAAGGGTGGGGCTTTTATTTACAACTTTTGACCAATTTAAAACTAACTGCATGACAGTAGCTTAGAAAAGGAAACCTACCACACGTGCTTATAACCAGTTAGCATAACTCATTAAACATTAACATGTTTAATTAAAACATTAAAATGTACAAGATGTATAGTGACATACATTCATTTCAGATATGTCTTGACAGTCAAAATTTTGGATTTCTTGGATCTTGAATCATTTATGTATCAGAAAACTGCCTTTATCACTAAAAACATTTTTTCCAATATATTGTTAATGTGCTTTTGTTTAACTGCAATTTGTTAAAATTATAATTGCACTATTTTATTATCCTACTGTTTACATCTAACTTGACAAGAATTATATTAACATATACACTATTATCATTAAAGTTAACTGCTGGCTGGGGAATGCTGAGAGTCATAGGACTTTTTTTCTGTCTAAACATGCATAGGATTGCGCCTTAAGAGGTTTTTTTTATGAAATACTTACTTATTGTCGGAATATCTATAACTATATACAGTTAACCTAACTAATTAACTGGCTTATTAAAAGAGTTTTATGAAATACTTCCTTAACTTTTATTCAGAATATCAATAAAGCTATTTAGGGAGCAATCCTACCAGGATAGGCAGCTGCCCCTGAACTTGGAGGCAACTGTCTATCCAATGCAAGGCAGTCAGAGCATGGAGGGGATCTTCTCCTCCACTCTCTGGCTGCCCTGCATTTGTGGCTAGATGGCCAATTTCATCTGTCTAGCTGCTGGACCTCAGAGCGGGTGTGGGGGAAGGCTGGATGATGCATGGGAAGCATCGTACCAGCACTTCTGCACTCCCTGCCCCTGGGAATGCCCCCTTTTGCCCTGCCTCACACTGCTCTTATGAGCCCGAAGCCCAGGGACGTTCCGTGCCACCTACGAGGCGGTGGGGGCAGGGAGGCAGTTCTCCAGGAACCAACCTTGGAGCGCTGGCTCTGAGGTTGGTGTCTGGAAACTGACCAATCCTATGGCTGTCTAGCCACTGTCTAGCAGTCATAGGATTGTGCTCTTAAAGGAGTAAGACTGCGGAGGGAACAATCCTACAGCCGCTAGTCAGTGGCAAGACGGCCATAGGATATGTGTTTTTCCAGGAACCGACCTTCCCGCCTTCCACGCTGCCTTGCAGGCAGCATGGAACAGCCCCGTGCTCCGAAGAGGAGTGTGGAGTGGCCAAAACGGGGCATTCCGGGGGGTGTTCTGGGGCGGGGAAGGCAGAAATACCAGTACGACACATCCTATGTGCCATCCGGCAGCCTTCTCCCCCACTCCGCTTTCCCATGGCTAGACAGCCAAAAGTGGCTGTCTAGCTGCAAATGCAGGGCAGGAGACGCATGGAGGGAATGATCCCCTCCGTGCTTCTCCTGCCCTGCATTGGATAGGAGGTTGTCTCCGAGTTCGGAGGTGGACACCTTTCCCAATAGGATTGTGCATTAATCAATTCATATATTAATCAATTTGAATTTATTTATACATTAATCAATTTGAATTGGATTGATACATTAATCAATTTGAATTTATTCAAAATTCAAAATCTAGTTGGATAACTAGAGTATAGTGAAACTAGTGCCAGCTCAAGGATAATCAGGACTATTGGGTAAGACACCAGTCATGGGCGTCCTCCCTTAACGACTCTACCTTCTCACCACTGTTGTCACCAGCTGCTATTGCTCCTCATTCTCTTTCTCATCATTGCTACCATGAGCAATATTTGCCGCAGAAGCCTTTGCAGCTTGCTAAACTTCTGCACCAACCCGCATAACTGGCTGCCTTGCAAATATTTATCTGAAATAGAGCTATTGGCTCATGTTTCTCTCCTAAATCATTACACTCCCCTAAGATACCGTCCTCATAGAGAAGCAAATGGAATATGGAGATATGTTCCTGTATTAAGTTTGGAAAAGTTTGTTGCTAACAAGGCATGCTAAGAGAAGCATTCATGCTGACCGGTGTAACTACTCACTGACCTCTGAGCCTGTTATTATTAAAGGAACATGGGAACACCAAGGAAAGTTTAAACTCAGGAAAAGCAAGGGAGGAAAAAAGTACATTAGATAAGAAGGAGGGATAAGTGCTTACTGGACTACTGTCAATATGTTTTGCTTTTGAAGCAAACCCAATAAAATATTGTGAGAAGTAAAGAGAACGAAGAAACACTTCAAATTGAAATATTAGCCGGAGGCAGGGGGAAGCAAGGAGCATCCTCTTTGGAGACTTAAGGGAAGTGCATCTCAGTCCTGCTGAGAAAAATATGAAGTAAATATATTACTCTCCAAATCATAGCTGGGAACTTTAGAAAATATAACAACTAATTGTTAGAGAAATTCTATTTTGTGGGAAACATAAATATCAGCCCTCATTGGTGGCAATGGAACTGGTCCTCATTGACTTCTCTGCTTCTTTTTACTCCAGCTCAGAAATGTCATTGGCTAAGATGTTTTAATCTTTAGAATGCAATGCGCCTGGAACTAAACTTAAACAGCATTTGAAATGTGTTTTGTCTGTTACAATGATGAATTGGTATGTTCTGCGTTCTTATATCAAAGGTGAAACATGTAGAAACTGCTTAAGATTTTAAAGTGAAAGATGAAAAGACATGCCTGATCTCAGAGTCCTCTATTTAAAAAATCTGTGTGTTAATACAGGAATTTGGTGCAGTTACAGTTTCAATGGTGGACATTGTTCTTGGGAGATGGTGGCGATACGTTATCCACTGATCCACGATCCGGCTAAATACAGAAAATCCATATCATAAAATCCTGAAGACAAGGACAATCTGTCACACTACCGCTTGCTTGCTTGACAAGGAGAGACTCAGAGAGCTCGTAGGAAGTGGTGTCTACTGCTTTTCACCACCTCCGTTGTCTGGGCCAGAGTGAGAGGCTGGCATAAAGGACAGGCAGGTCTGGGGGTGCCCTGTTGGGTTGTGGGCTCTCAGCAGGTGCCCAACCATGTCTCTGCTTTGATGAGCACGGGATTCATCAAAACACCAGCTGCTGATTTCACTCGCATCTTATGGTGAAGCTCAGTGATCTCCTGACTCTGGAACATTATAAAAAAAAAAATTCTGAACGCTGCCCTACCAACAGGTCAAATGATTTTGGTGGCAAATGGTTACCTTATTATTATTGTATGTTTACTCCGACAAAGAGGTAACTGTGAGATTTTCTTCCTCAGGTGGCAATATCATTTGAGCAGCTTTAGATATTATGCTTGACTTGAGGGTGATGGATGTCATTTGTTGTTCTGCCTCAGGCAGCAAAATGCTGCTGGTTGCCTTGATTTCTAAAAGATTAATCCTATAACACTGAAAGTCACCATTTGCCTCAGGAATAGACTGAGGCGACTCTATGATGAGGCAGAGTGAGGCACCTGCTTTGGGCAGCAGTTTTCGGGTGTCATAAAGAGGCAGCAAATTGTTCATTTTATTTTTTATTTTATTTCCAAAAAAAGGTGCTTGTGGGTTTTTCTACCTTGGGAGAAAAATTACTTGGCCCTCTTTGGGTGTTATGGAGCCAGATTTCAGAGGGAGTACCATTTTCTGTTCCACCTCAGGGAATAAAATGCTCTGGGAATGGAATGATAAATAGAGGAACTGCTGGACCAGGGGGATCTCCACGGCGACGGGTTCAGTTCACTCTCCACTTTGCTGTGCCTTTTACTGGAGTAGTATCTGCTCCATCTGGGGACACATGGGGCTTGAATGAAAACCCAGATTATCCCAAAGTTAGCTTGGGTCTCTCAGCAGGTCACACTACGGTTTACTGCAACTTGTTTGGGTAGCTACTGGGTGGAGTCTCATCCATGTCATCATTTAGAGAGCCTGTTCCCTCCCTCCCTCTCTCAACTTGTTTCACCCCTTCTGCTTTCTCTGGCCAGTGTGTGTGTGAGCGCCCCCCAACCTCCACATCCTATGTCCGACCCTCCCCACCCTATTTTGAAAAAAATATTTTTCCTCTAAAATTGCAATAGCGCAATAGCAGCAGGACTAAATGCGCAGATCCATTGATTTCATTTTACTTCGGGTGCTGGAACCATCAGGTGGAGTAGTTCTTTGCTGGGGGACGTTGCCATTTCCCCTTGTTTCCCCAGTGGAAGTAGTTTTTCCCATTCCAGTTGAGAAAATCCCCAGGAGCATAGGAGCAACCCCTTACATTACCGCAGTAGTGGGGACACTCAATCACTTTAGCCTGCTTTCAATCTTTAACTTATCCCCCCCCCCTTCAGTGCATATTTACTCAGAAATAAGAAATAAATCTTGCTCTCCTGCAGTGAAAGGGTTAAAGGCTAACTGTAGTAACTTGCCCTAAAGCTCTCTTTCACTTCTCCAAGGTTCTCTTAGATGTCTATTGCAAGGTTGTGCTTCTTTGATGTTCTGTAGTTCTCTGTTATGTAAAACCCCTTCTCTGCCTTATTGCTTTATCGCAGTAACTTCTCATTGCGAGCAAGGGGAAGGAGAAAGGGGGGGAGAATAGGCCTCACTCATTGGTCTCCCCACCTTTTTTTATGTCCACCCACCCCATACCCCACTTGTAAATAACCCCACTCCCCCCAGGCGGCTATGGTTGGTGAAACTGGAGCTCTTACTTCTGGTTCACAATGTAGTGGCAATGCACAATTTCAACGTTGCACTTTTACTGTGCTGAGCAGAGCACACCTGTACCTTTGGGGGGAAAGCCACCAGAGGTTAGTGGTAGGCAAGGCAAAGTAAATACCATGAGGTAGTTCAGAACTCCTGAAGGCATAGCTGCAAAATGGCGGAAACATCGCCAAAATGGTGGAAACGTCTTAAAATATCTCTTAAGATTGTAAGATATCTACCTTTTGCTCCCCTTACACAACAAATGCTTATTATTATTCTCTACTTCTTATCTTAGTGGTATATCATACATTGAGTTCACAGACATTATCTCATTTCTCTCCTAATCTTTAACAACAACAACAACAACAAAAAGAGAACCAACCATCTCAAAGTTCAAAATCCACATACATAGATATCATTTTTCTCTATTTCTTGTACAAATTCTATAAAAGGTTTGCAATCTAACATAAATGTAGTTGTTGATCCTTCTTTAATTATAATAGTAAGTTTTGCCATCTCTGCCAGTTCCATCATTTTCATGATTCACTCGCTCACAGTTGGTAATGTTTCATTCTTGCACTTTTGTGCATACAGTAACCTTGCAGCCATTGTCATGTCGAGAAAGAGAGGGTTCCCCCCTTCTCTTTTACGTGTTTATCTGATAATCCCAATAAAAAGTTTCTGGCTTTAATTCTATAGTAGTCTTTAATATTCTTTGAGCTAAAGACTGTATTCATTTCCAAAATCTTTTAGCTTTTTTACAAGTCCACCATAAATGATAAAACGTTCCATCTTGATCTTCACATTTCCAACATTTTCCAGAATGTTCCCTATACATTTTAGACAGTTTAAACGGTGGCATATACCATCTATACATCATCTTATAAAAATTCTCTTTAAGACTTGTACATAAAGTAAATTTTAGATATTTTCCTCACATACATTCCCACTCTTCCATTGATATATTATGACCAACATTTTGTGCCCATTTTATCATACAGTCTTTTACTTGTTCATCCTCTGTCTCATACCTTAACAGTAATTTATATGGTTTAGCAATAACATGTTCATCATTTGTACATAGTGCTATTTCAAACTCAGATTCTGTTTGTTCAAATCCACCATTTTTCTCATCTATTTTAAACCTTTCTTTAATTTGCGAATATGAAAACCACTGGCAGACATGACCTTCTTCCAATAAGTTTTCCCTTGATTTTAACGTATATTCCCCTTGTGACAATTCCAGTAAATCATTATATCTTATCATTTATGCATGCTGTCAAATTCTCTTCTGTGCATTGCTTCTTGTGAAGATATCCAACATGGTGTTTTTTTGATAAAACCTTAATTTATATTTATTCCAAATTCTTAATACAACCCATCTTATATAATAATTATTAAAATCTACATTCACGTTTTATCATACCACAAATAACCATGCCACCCACATCTCAATTCATGTCCTTCTAGTTCTAAAAGTCTTCTATTTTTCAACGTCACCCATTCCTTCATCCACATCAATCAGGAGGCAGAAAAATAGGTTTTAAAATCTGGTAATCCCAAGCCACCTCTTTCCTTTGCATCTTGTAAAATTTTTATTTTAACTCTTGGCTTTTTTGCTTGCCATATAAACTTCGTTATATCTCTCTGCCACTGCTTAAAAGGGAAATCCAATGTAATAATGGCTATCACTTGAAACAAAAATAACATTGTAGGTAATACATTCATTTTAATTGTTGCAATTCTTCCCAAAAGTGACAGTTGTAATTTCCCCCATTTTAATAGGTCTTGTTAAATTTCATTCCACACTTTAACATAGTTATTTTGAAAAAGCATACAATTCATATTTGTCAAAAAGACTCCCAAATATTTTATTTTCTTTTCAGTTTGGAAGCTAGTCTTAACCATCAACTTTTTTTTTCTTGAACAATCATATTCTTTGTTAACATTTTTGTTTTCTGTTTATTAACTTTGAACCCTGCCACTGCTCCAAATTTTTCTTTATTCTTTTTAAAGATAAAAATAACGGATATTCTTGTACACTGCTATGTTTTGCAACCCTGCACAAGCTAAACAACTTGGGAACACTGCAGGCTGTAGGGCTGCCTAACCAGGGAGTGGGGCAACTGAGACAATTTGCCACAGGGCTCCACAAAGCAAGGGCCCCCCTGGATCAGTTCCTTTGTGTACCATTAGCCCCTGCCCTGCCCCTGCCCCATTGCTCACCAGAATTCTCGGTCTTTTGTTTAAAGTTTTAATAGAAAGAGGACATGGTATATTACAGTGTAAGATGATACTGAATCTCAGCATGTCATCGTGAAATCATCTATCATTCTGATTGTTCCCAGGGCAAGGAAGAGCTGTAGGCGAGAATTCTCAGTTGCAGTCTGTGCACGCAAGACTTCTTGCCTGTGGCCTCCAATCTTTGTACACATATGCATGGGTCCTTGTAGGGGGCAGCAGCAGGGCCCCCTACATCACACCTGCAAGAGGCCCCATAAACCTCGGTGGCCCTGCAGAGCTGACCACAGGGTGGGGCAGGGCACCAAAGGCACTCCTCTCCCAGTGCATTATTTATCCTAGGGCCAGCCTGGGCACTGTTTTATAGCTTGATGACCCTGAATATTAATATGATGTTTCATCCAATTTGTTCAACTCAGGTCAAAGCCCTCCTTGACGGAACACATCAGAACAGGGCCTGCTGATGCGAGACTACGCACGGCAGTTTGTGTGTTACTTTTGATTATATGTGTTATCATGTATGTATCAGCGTTTATGTATCCATATTATGTATCAGATTTTAGTTGAATGGGTTCCCAGAATGTGAGTGTTGACAGGTTCCAGTAAGGCCGTGAGCTATGAAGTATTGGAGGTCTCAGAAATCATGCCATAAGAACTTCTGAAAACTGGGTGAAGAGGCCCTTACAGAGTGAGGGTGGCGATTGCTGTGTCAGCAGTTACAGTATCCTGTAGAAAAACAGCTTGAAATAGCCACTGTAACCTTCTGTGGAATAACAAGTAGACGTGTGATCAGCTTGCCCCGGAATATTGTACCCTCTGCAGTAGGATAGCCTCTTGACTTGTGAGTTGAAGGCTAAATGTCTGTGAGGTAATACAGTGACTTATGGACAAAGGTCAATGGCCAACACAATGACTGTGGACTAATAGCTATAAAAGTGGGCCTAGGAATAACCCAAATAGGTGCTCTCAGGACATCAGAGCAAAGTCTCACTGACTGAGGTTGGCCTCCCATTGTAGTGAGAAGGGAATATGACTGGCTAGGGACCAAATTCTATTTATATGATATCTGATATCTGTGATTTGAAGTACATATTCTGCATATACTATTGGTGTAATGAATAAAGCAATGTAAGTTTGGAAGAGCTCTTGTGTGAGCCTCATTACTCCAACTCTTTTTAGATCCCAGGTCTGACTGGGATTGATGACTCTATGGGCTTCTTCACATGGAGCTTTCGTCCTGCTATTGAGATTGGTCACTCACGGAAGTTTGCAGTTCCTTTAGATGACATTGTCAACCTCCAGGGCATCCCCTGCACTAAATGGGTTCCTTGCAAGAGGCAAAAGGCAGGATATAAATGCAATAAATAAATAAATAAATAAATAAGATTTATTTATCTTTATTCCATTTTTTAAAAGATCAGAGATAATGAGCTATTAAATTACAGCACTTGAGTTCCACTTGAGTTCCCGCGTGAAAAAGGAAAACTCACAATAAGAGAAGCTAGACCACAGCACCATCTAGCAGCTGTATAATGAAACATACAGAAAACTCAGATAAGGGCAAAAACGAGGGGGGGGGGAATGAGAGGGAAAGGAAGTGCATGTAAAGGGAGTCCCTTGTGATCCTGCATTTAAAACGGAAGCAGAAAGGCCCATTTTAAATGCGGGATTTTAGGCTGGTGTAGAGATGCTCTATATCAGACAGATTTGGTTACACTCCCTAACTGATAATGAACCAGGTGTTAGTTCAAATCATTCTCAGATTTTGCGATCACTGCCACTCTTTTTAAATTTAAAATGTTTATTATTATTTTTAATACAGAGAAAGGTGGTGCACCTTCTCTTTTTTAAAAATACCACCCTGAATTTCAGAGGAGCAAGACCTCCAGGAAGGAACCCTTTCTTTCATTTTTTCACTGGTGTTGCGAGCATGCATGACTAGCAGACTGAGACTACCGCAGCAGAAGTTCATTCCTGGCCGGCAGTAGGGGTATACGAACCATGCGACTTCCAGTCTGGGGGTGGGGTCCGGGAAGGGGAAATCCGGGCTGCTCAGGGCCCCACAGATTTCCCTAGACCCTTACTGCATCTGCTGGATTTTGTGGGGTGGCTCTCCTCCTGGCCGTGCTGGGACCCTTTTCCCCCACGCTGGCTGTTAAGGAAGCCCTTGACACCCAGCATGGGGAGAAAGGGCCTCAGCTGCACCGACAGCACTGGAGAGCTGCCCCAGGGGAAATCTGACGGACCCGGAGGTGGGTGGGGGTGGTCCTCTGCAGTTTTCACAGGCTGGATTCTTGAGAATCCGGCCTGATTTGAATCCGCAGTGGATTTCTCCTCCATCCCTCACCAATAGCCACAGTGTAGCAACAGCAGAAGCCTCTGGTGAGATGAAGGAAATCAGCACATGCCGCAGCAGAGGTTTTATTTTTAAATAAGATTTTGGTGGAGCAGGGTTGGCGTGGGTAAGGGTGGGGCATTGAACAACATGCACTACTACTGTTCCCAGCCAGCATGGCCACTGATAGTTGCATTCCAACACTTTGGAAAGCTGGCTTAGAGACAGGACATGGTGAGAATAGGCAGTACAGAGCATGGGTTGGAGATGTTCAAACATTTTTTCCCTGCTGCTTTTCTGTGCAACTCCTCTTTTCTGCACCTTTCTCACCACAGGCAAACATGCTTCTGGAATCCCCTAAACAGCAGTGGAATAGGGGAGAGCTTCAGGAGAAAGATGGCTTGTGGTGAAGAGTCAAACACTCTCCTTCTCCCCTGCTGCTTCTCTACGTCTTATTGGCTCTTCCCAAAACACAATTTCTCAACCACAGGAGGAACGATGTAAATGCTGGAATGAGCTAGAATGGCCCCCTTATATTAAAAAAAAAAAGCATGCCAAAAATAGTGGCATATGTTAGAGACACTTGAGAACAATATTTTAGGACTAAAACCCTTGCAATAGTGTATTATTAACCCCATAATGCCCAGAATACATCTGGAACAGAACGCAATGGCCCGGAACAGACACTTCCGAATAAGCCAAATCAACCAAACTCACCAGTCATACATAACTCCATGGAAGGGATGCAATAAACTCCAAAATGGCCACAGAAACCATGTTTTGATAGCCATTCCAGGCCATTGTCTGTATTGCATAAAACAGGCTGGAACGGCAACTTCCAAGTGGGCCAAATCACCTAAACTCACCAGTCACATGGTACCATAAGAGATTCATATAATAAGCTCCAAAACTTCCACAGAAATCATGTTTCAATATCTGTTCCGTGCCATAGTCTGAATTGTGCGAAACAGGCCGGAACGGCAACTTCCAAGTGAGCCAAATCAACCAAACTCACAAGCCACACCCAACTAGATGGGACAGATGTAATAAGCTCAAAAACTTCCACAGAAATCACATTGCTGTCAGGAGTGCCCTAGCAGCCTCTTTCAGTCTACTCCAATAGCCAATTCAAGACACAGACAAAAGGATTCTTTTCAAGGCTTTAATCCTTCTACAACTTAATGACCCTTTCAGATGCTAATCACCAGCAATTAAGCAACGAACAGCAGAGTAGCCTGTGCTCTGGGTTAGGCAGTTGGTCCCTGTTTGAAGGAGAATCACTTGCAGACCCTGAACTTATGGGCTAGGGAGAGTTCCTCCCTCTTTCCCTTAGGTCCATGGGACGCGACCGTTGCTTGTGCGCTAAATGGGCGCTATGCCTCCTTTCCGTGCCCTCCATCGCTTGTCGCTCTCTGAGTCTGCATTGAGCATCTAGCAAGCCCCTCTCCCGCACTCTCTCACTACCAGGGTCAATATCTATCTCAGGAATGCTGGCAGGAGGAATCTCTGCCAGCTGCTGTGCCTGTGAGGGATGAGCGGGCTCCTCTCCCACGGATTGCTGTTCCTCCTCAGAATCAGAACTGCTCTGGGGTTCTATGGGCTCAGTTTCCACCCTGACAGTTACAATATCCGTTCTAGGCCATAGTCCATATTTTGGAAAGCAGGCCGGAATGGCAACTACTGAGTGAGCCAAATCAACCAAACTCACAAGTCACACAGTACCATAAGGGATTGATATAATGAGCTCCAAAACCTCCACAGAAACCACATTTCAATAGCTGTTCTGGGCCATAGTCCGTATTCTGCAAAACAGGCCTGAATGGCAACTTATGAATGGAGCAAATCACCCAAACTCACCAGTCACACCAGACTAGATGGGACAGATATAATAAGCTCCAAAACCTCCACAGAAATCAGGTTTCAATATCCGTTCCAGGCCATAGTCCATATTCTGGAAAACAGGCCCGAACGGCAACTTCTAAGTGGGCCAAATCACCCAAACCCACCAGTCACATAGTACCATAAGGGAATCATGTAATAAGCTCCAAAACCTCCACAGAAATCATGTTTCAATATCCATTCTGGGCCATAGTCCCTATTTGGAAAAACAGGCTGGAACAGCAACTTCCAAGTGAGCCAAATCAACCAAACAAACCAGTCACACAGTATGAGATGAGATTGATATAATAAGCTCCAAAACTTCCACAGAAGCCACATTTCAAAATCTGTTCCGGGCCATAGTCCATACTGCACAAAAGAGGCCGGAACCTCAACTTCCAAGTGAGCCAAATCAACTAAACTCACGAGTCACACAGTACCAGAAGGGATTGATATATTAAGCTCCAAAACTTCCATGGAAACCATGTGTCAGTAGCTGTACTGGGCTGTAGTCTGTATTGTGCAAAACAGTGTGGAACGGCAACTTCCAAGTGAGCAAAATGAGCCACAAATTATTGTGGGGAAATAGCCCAGAATGGCAACTTCTGAGGAAGTGAAATTAACCAAATGCACCACAATCATTTTACTGGATGGAACTGATGGAGTTAATCACAAAACGTCTACAGCAGGGGTCCCCAACCCCCAGTCCGCAGACTGGTCCTGGTCCGTGGCCTGTTAGGAACCGGGCCGCAGTAGGGGTGTGCGAAACCCCCGTACCTTGGGTCCACGGGGGTCTGTGGGGGGGAAGGCGATCTGTCCCTCCCCCGCTGGAATCCTCGCCGGCCCCGGCCGGCTCCACTCCGCAGCGAGTCTGCGGAGCTGCCAGCTGGTGGCGGACTTCCGGCCGCTGGGACGCAAATGGCGTCCGCATAGCCGACGCCATTTTTGTCCGTGTTCTTCAAGTAATAGGCTATGTAAATCTGGAGAAATTTGTTGCTGTGACTACTCTTTCTTTGATATAACCCAGTCTCATCTACCAGCGACATATGCTCATCCTCTGAATATAGAACTCAAGTGGGCAGAGAAAGACAAAAAATCTGGTTGGCAGATCATATATCATCCTACAAAAATGTGTCTTTGCTTAATTTAGAGGAGGAAAGTTGTAATTGTTATAGAACCAACACCTCCAACTACCAGATAATACTGCCTCATGTCCTTGGGGTTCTGTGTCTTCACCTGTTGTACTTCTGTTTTGTCTTTGAATTGTTTTGTTTGGTTTTGGGGTAGTTCATGTGAAGAGCAGATCGATGCTGGAGGCCTGTGCTGTTGGTTTAATTTACAGATCTCTAGTAAAGATTCTTCTGTTAAACTTCACAAGGAAGGTTATTTCCTCTATGCAGAGTTGGGAAACATTGTTTTGTTACTCCTCCTTCTGGCCAGCTTGTAAATATTTTCTCCCCAATATTTTTTGTCATTTCCATTTGGATTGCTGTGGTTTTCGAAAATAGTGGGTTTCCTCTTGTGCCTTCAGGAAGTGGGGATCCCTAGAACCAAGTCCAAACATGAAAAGCTGGGATACAATGTGCTTTCTCTGCATTGCTCTCAGCTGCAATGTGACAATTATAGGTGAGTATCTAGAAATATGCATCTTGATTTTTGTTCATGTTTGGCATCATTCCTGGAAACTGTGGCTGAGTTTTGTTTTTCTTGTTTCTAGGATCCTTTCACTTAAGAACATTGGGGGTGGGGAGGTAAATGAACATGCTGGTTCCTATGGAAGTTTGAGTATTTTTATCTAAAGGAAGGGTTTTGTGCATATATTTTCCAAAAGTGTAATGTAATACATTTGGAGAGAATTATGAACATATTTTGCAATACATGAAACCAGGTAATAGTCAAGGAATATAAATAATAATTTGAACCTTTTAAGTTACAGAAGAAAATGGTAAGGACACTTCTTGAAGTAGCTCGATGGGCATTTGCTGCTCCTAGTTTTTGCTTCTTTTAACAGTTCGCTTGTCCGGCATAGTTTAAAATGCATTTTTATGGTAACAATGCATTTGGATTTCTCACTATTTAAAATAGATTTCTGATGGATTTTCCAATTTGATGTATAGGGGAAATAGCTGCATGTGTTTATAGCTCTTTAGCTAGATTTTCTCCTAATTTTGTACTGGTCCCAAACCTTGGGCCAATCTACATTGCGCCTGCCATCGCAATGAATTCAGTGTCCTGTCGGGTTAAACGCTCTCGCATTAAAACGCGATTATTCAGACTCACCCATTTTCCCCATTGCAGTGCTTCATCAAATGCGCGAGCTCAGTTCACACTCGAGCACTGTGCTGTTCCCTGCTGTTTTCCTGCGCACGCTTGTCTGATCTCGGATGCTAAGCGGGGTCGGCCCCGGTCAGTAGTTGGATCGGTGACCGCCTGGGAATCAGGCTTCCTGCATTGAGCAGGGGGTTGTTCTATCCCTTCAAATGAGACTAAGTTTTACCCCCTCCTATCACCCGCTCCGGATGTGTTTTTTTTTAAAATTAAGGTGTTATCCTTGCAGAATCGGGGCTTCTTCGTGATTTTTTTTTCCCTAATTCAGGCATGATCTTCGAAGATTCGAAGTTGTGAAGCCTTAATTTTAAAAAAAACATCCGGAGCAGGGGATAGGAGGGGGTACAACTTAATCTCATATGAAGGGATAGAATAACCCCCTGCTTAGTGCAGGAAGCCTGATTCCCAGGTGGTCGTCCATCCAACTACTGACCCGGGCCGACCCCGCTTAGCTTCCGAGATCAGACAAGCTTGCGCACATCCAGCCCTTTGCTTGTTGCTGAGGAAACGGGGGCTGCTGAGGAAGCTATGCGATCAGTAGCCGGAAGAAGACATGGTGCCGCCGAGAGCTGTGATTGGACAGGATGGAAATACAAACACTGCTGTATATGGACAGGTGGGGGAGGGGACTACGACTGGATATGGTAGCGAAGGCGGAAAATCAGAGCACATTAAGGGGAAGTACCGGGATATTAGGGTATTGAAAGCGGGAGCACGGAAGTGGGAAATTCCGGTTCCAATTTGAGGTGGGTACTGCGTAGTGTGAAAGGCGGGCGGGGAAACCTCATTGGAAGCGAAAAAAGGTGGTAAGTGTAGATCCAGCCTTAGAATGCAATCCTATGCATGTCTACACAGACGTAAGTCCCACTTAGTTCAATAGTACTTCCTCCCAGGTAAGTGAGCATAGCATTGCAGATGCTTGATCCTCTGGTGGAGGAGGAATAAGCTTGATCCTCTGGTGGAGAAGCAAATAAGAAACACAAACAGAAAAGGCTTCATCTGAGACAAAATAAATCGCAAATCTTTTTTTTTTTTTTTTACATTTTTCTCAGAGGAGTGAAGCACAGTGGATGCTTGCAATTTCAAAAGAAGCAGAGTGGTTAGTTCAAGGAGGGGAAATAATCAGCTTGCCTTTCTGCTGCCACCAGAGAAAGGAGTCCTTCTTGCAGTTTAGGGAAGAACCAGTTAATTCAAGGAAATTAGAAAAAAAAACTAACTTAGGTTTTTGCTGCCACCAAATACACTTGCTTTCCCCCCCAACTTTGTTCTGGAGGGAGTGGAACAAAGGGGCTGCTTGCAGTTTAGGGAAGAAGCAGCAGCTGGGTTAGTTCAAGGAAAGAGGGAAATAATCAGCTTGTGTCACTGGCTTTCTGCTGCCATGAATAAATTTGTTTTTCTTTCTAATTTTTCTCTTGGGGAAGCAGGGAAGGGAATAGCAGAAAGCATCCAACCCACCTAAACTGCCCTCTCTAGGAAGCAAACAAATCAAAACCAATCCAGTTCAGAGTCCAAACTCATCAGCCCTGAAGGGTTGCTTAACTCTGTAACTCAGCAGTGCTGAGCCAAGCCTGGTTGGAGTGATGAAACCACAATCGAACAAGCCAAACAAATGTCAACACAAAGAGGGAGAAGCTACTCCTGAGAGAGAGAGAGAGAGAGAGAGAGAGAGAGAGAGGCTACTCCCTTGGACTGGATGGGTCCAAGAGGTAATTAATACCTCTTTAAGAGAGAAGGTGGTCCCAGCCTCCTTGAAAGAGGCAGATCTGTGACCACTCATTAAGAAAATCTCTTAGAAACCAGGAGACCCAGGGGCAGTGAAGGCGGCAAAAATCCAATATCCTTAGGACTCAGGGGATCCAGGACAGTGAAGATGGCAAAAACACAATATTTCTCTGCCTCTGTTGAGTCCTTCATGTGCTGCCCAGTGGAGATTTCAGGGTTATGTGGATAGTCAGTGGCTTCTCCTTTCTCCTTAGCCTCATAGACCTGGTCTTTGCCTTCTGAACCAACACTGTAAGAAATCGCAGAAATAAGCTCCTGTTGGAAAGGTTCGAGCTTGAGGAGAAATGTAGTCCTGCTCTGCACCAAGGTGACAAGCCAGAAGCCGATTTGTTCAGCCACGGGAATATCTCCATGGCTGACGACTAGGCTAACTGTTTGGCTGGTCGTGAGATTAATGAAAGCCATAATGAAGCATGGGGTGCAGAAAAAGTTCATGCATTGTAAAATTACTGCCAATGGAAATTACTGCCAATGGAAACAATTAGATGTACAGTTTTCAAGTCCATCGACGATATACAAACAAATACTTCCTTTCATTTATAGAAGAGGAGAGAAGAAGATAGAGAAGATTATCATTCTACTGAAGTAGCTAGATCGGTTTTTAATTAAGGGAATTTGCTCATCTAGTGTATACACTTGGCCTCGGGAGATGCTTATTCTACACATTAGCACAAACTATCTAATGGAAAGGGGGGATTATTAAAGCCCTTATCAGGTGTTCTCTTGCATTTTGGGTGGAAAGGTGTGGAGAAGGGAGTGTGCTCTACACAGGTAGGCAGGTGATTTAGGACCCTGCGTGATCAGGCCCCAAACTGCATGGAACGCCTACCCATGTACAGAAGACTCCTCTCTTCAAACTCTGCCCCCCCTCCTGAATTCGTGGATGGTGAATATTTGGGATGCAACTGAGGGTTTATGGTGGTGCGTATTCTGTGTATCTGAGAAAACACATTGGTTATTGAAAAGCAAGTTTCTAGATCCTCATGTGTGCAAGATAAGCTTTAAATCATCATGTTGAACTCAACTAAAATTTGAGAAGTCAAACCGTGGTTGAGATTACCTGAGGCAAAGTAATTGGCAGAATGCCCTTCTGTGTACTTTGTGTAGTAGCAGTAGTTGTATTTACAGTTTTTCACCAATTTAAAATTTACTGCGTGACAGTAGCTTTAAAAAAAGGAAACTTACCACATATGCTTATAACCAGGTATCATAATTCATTCTGTGTACAAGAAATATGTGTACAAGATGCATAGCAACATATATTTATTTCAGATATATCTTGACAGTCATGATTTTGGATTTCATGGCTCTTGCATAATTTATGTATCAAACCACCTTTTTTACTGCAAATATTTTAAATATATTGATAATGTGCTTTAAAAAAATATCACTGCACTATTTTATTATCCTGCTATTTACATCTACCCCTTCATGGATCACTGCCTTGTTGTGGCGAAGGGGCTTGCGTAACTCAATGAAGCCATAAGCTATGCCGTGAAGGGCCACCCAAGACGGACAGGTCATGGCAGAGAGTTCTGACAAAATGTGGTCCACTGGAGAAGGAAATGGCAACCCACTCCAGTATTCTTGCCAAGAAAACCCCATGGAATGTATCACAAGGCTAAACGAGATGACGCCGGAAGATGAGCCCCTCAGGTCGGAAGGTGTCCAATATGCTACTGGGGAAGAGCAGAGGGTATTTCCAAGTAGCGCCAGAAAGAGTGAAGCGGCTGGGCCAAAGCCGAAAGGACACTCAGCTGTGGATGTGTCTGGTGGTGAAAAGAAAATCCGATGCTGTAAAGAACAATATTGTTTAGGAACCTGGAATGTCAGATCAATGAATCAAGGTAAGCTGGAGGTGGTCAAACATGAGATGGCAAGATTGAACATCGACATCTTGGGAATCAGCGAACTAAAATGGACAGGCATGGGCGAATTTAATTCAGGTGACTATCATATCTACTATTGTGGGCAAGAATCCCTTAGAAGAAATGGAGTAGCACTCATAGTCAACAAAAGGGTGGGAAAAGCAGTACTGGGGTACAATCTTAAAAATGATAGAATGATCTCAGTACGAATCCAAGGCAAACCATTCAACATCACAGTAATTCAAGTCTATGCCCCAACCACTGAGGCCGAAGAAGCTGAGGTTGATCGGTTCTATGAAGACCTACAACACCTTCTAGAACTAACACCAAAAAAAGATGTCCTCTTCATCATAGGGGATTGGAATGCTAAAGTAGGAAGTCAAGAAATCACCGGGATAACAGGCAGGCATGGCCTTGGTGTACAAAATGAAGCAGGACAAAAGCTAATAGAGTTTTGCCAAGAGAACATGCTGATCATAGCAAACACTCTTTTCCAACAGCACAAGAGGCGACTCTACACATGGACATCACTAGATGGTCAATATCAAAATCAGATTGATTATGTCCTTTGCAGCCAAAGATGGAGAAGCTCCATACAGTCAGTAAAAACAAGACCTGGAGCTGACTGTGGCTCAGATCATGAGCTGCTTCTTGCAAAATTTCGGCTTAAATTGAAGAACGTCGGGAAAACCACTAAACCGTTCAGGTATGACCTAAATCATATCCCTGATGAATATACAGTGGAGGTGAGGAATAGATTTCAGGGATTAGACCTGATAGACAGAGTGCCTGAGGAACTATGGACGGAGGTCCGTAACATTGTTCAGGAGGCAGCAACGAAATCCATCCCAAAGAAAAAGAAATGCAAGAAAGCAAAGTGGCTGTCTGATGAGGCTTTACAAGTAGCTCACGAAAGAAGGGAAGCGAAAAGCAAGGGAGAAAGGGGAAGATATACCCAACTGAATGCAGAGTTCCAGAGAATAGCAAGGAGAGACAAGAAGGCCTTCTTAAATGAACAATGCAAAGAAATCGAGGAAAACAACAGAATGGGAAAGACTAGAGATCTCTTCAAGAAAATTGGAGATCTCAAGGGAATGTTTTGTGCAAAGACGGGCATGATAAAGGACAAAGAAGGCAGGGACCTAACAGAAGCAGATGAGATTAAGAAGAGGTGGCAAGAATACACAGAAGAACTATACAGGAAAGATCTGAATGTCCCTGATAGCCATGATAGTGCGGTCACTGAACTTGAGCCGGACATCCTAGAGAGTGAAGTCAAGTGGGCCTTAGGAAGCATTAGTAACAACAAAGCTAGCGGAGATGACAGTATTCCAGCCGAGCTATTTAAAATCCTAAAAGATGATGCTGTTAAAGTGCTGCATTCAATATGCCAACAAATCTGGAACACTCAACAGTGGCCACAAGACTGGAAAAGGTCAGTTTACATTCCAATTCCAAAGAAGGGCAACGCCAAAGAGTGTTCAAACTACCGCACAATTGCGCTCATTTCACATGCCAGCAAGGTGATGCTCAAAATCCTACAAGCTAGGCTTCAGCAGTATGCGAACCGAGAACTACTGGAAGTACAAGCTGGGTTTCGAAGAGGCAGAGGAACTAGAGATCAAATCGCCAACATTCGCTGCATCATGGAGAAAGCAAGAGAATTCCAGAAAAACGTCTATTTCTGCTTCATTGACTACGCTAAAGCCTTTGATTGTGTGGATCACAACAAACTGTGGCAAATTCTTAAAGTGATGGGAGTACCAGACCACCTTACCTGTCTCCTGAGAAACCTGTACAAGGGTCAAGAAGCAACAGTAAGAACCAGACATGGAACAACCGATTGGTTCAAAATTGGGAAAGGAGTACGACAAGGCTGCATATTGTCACCCTGCTTATTTAACTTATATGCAGAGTACATCATGAGAAATGCCGGGTTGGATGAATCAGAGGTCGGAATTAAGATTGCTGGGAGAATTATCAACAACCTCCGATATGCAGACGATACCACCCTAATGGCAGAAAGCGAAGAGGATCTAAAGAGCCTCTTGTTGAGGGTGAAAGAGGAGAGTGCAAAAGCTGGTTTGAAACTCAACATTAAAAAAACTAAGATCATGGCATCTGGCCCCATCACTTCCTGGCATATAGAAGGGGAAGAAGTGGAAGCAGTGACAGATTTTACTTTCTTGGGCTCCAAGATCACCGCAGACGGTGACTGTAGCCATGAAATTAAAAGACGCTTGCTCCTTGGGAGGAAAGCTATGGCCAACCTAGACAGCATAGTAAGAAGCAGAGACATCACCTTGCCGACAAAGGTCCGTCTAATCAAAGCTATGGTTTTCCCAGTAGTAATGTATGGCTGTGAGAGCTGGACTATAAGGAAGGCTGAGCGCCGAAGAATTGATGCTTTCGAACTGTGGTGCTGGAGAAGACTCTTACGAGTGCCCTGGACTGCAAGGAGGTCCAATCAGTCCATCCTAAAGGAAATCAACCCTGAGTGCTCATTGGAAGGACAGATCCTGAAGCTGAAGCTGAAATATTTTGGCCACCTAATGCGAAGAGGAAACTCCCTGGAAAAGACCCTGATGCTGGGAAAGACTGAAGGCAAAAGGAGAAGGGGACAGCAGAGGATGAGATGGCTAGATAGCATCACGGATGCAATGAATATGGACTTGAGCACGCTCCGGGAGAGAGCGCAGGACAGGAAGGCCTGGCGTGCTATGGTCCATGGGGTCACGAAGAGTCGGACACGACTGAACGACTGAACAACAACAACAACAACAATTTACATCTAACTTGAGGAGAATTATATGAAGATAAACAGTATCAGCATTAAAGTTAACTGGTGGCTGGGGTCATAGGATTTTTTCTGTCTAAGTATTCATAAGATTGCATTCTAAGAAGTTTTAATGAAATGCTTACTTATATCCAGAATATCAATAACTATATACAGTAAAGTTAACTAATTAACTGGTTTATTAAGAGGACTATATGTTTATGAAATACTTTTATCCAGAATATCAATAACACTATTTAAAGGAGTGAGACTGGTAAAATGTTAATACATTTGAATTTATACAAACTTCAAAATCTAATTGGAGAACTAGAAAATAGTGAAATTTGTGCCAGCTCAAGGAATATCAGGACCCTTGGGCGAGACACCCACAATAGTGAGTCTACCTTCTCACCACTCTGCTATTGTTCTTCATTCTCTTTCTCCTCATTGCTACTGTGACAAATATTTGCCCCAGAAGCCTTTGCATCTTGCAAAGCTTCTGCAACAACCTGTATAAGAGGCTACTTTGCAAATAATGATCTGAAATAGTTATTGCTCTTCCACTTTTCTCTCATAAATTGCTCTACTCTCCTAACATACAATTCTCATAGAGAAGCAAATGGAATATGAACATATAGTCCTGTATTAAATTTGGAAAAGTTTTATGCTAACAAGGCATTCTAACAGAAGCATTCATGCTGACATGGTGTAACTACTCACTGACCTTTGAGCCTATTAAAGGAACATGGGAAAATCAAGGGAAGTTTAAACTCAGGAAAAGCAAGTGAGGAAAAAGGTACATTAGATAAGAAGGAAAGATACCTGCTTACTGGACTATTGTTAACGTGGTTTGCTTATGATGCAATTGCCATAAAATATTTGCAAAATAAATAGAATGAAGAGACACTTCACATTTAACATATTAACCTGTGAAAGAGAAGCAGGTGGCATCATTCTGGAAATGTAAGAGACCTGGAACTCAGCATTGCTGAGAAAAATATGAAGTAAATGTATTACTCTCCAAATCAGAGCTGGGAACTTTGGAAAAGATAATCACTAATTGTTAGAGAAATTCTATTTTGTGGGAAACATAAACAATGGAACTGGTCCTCATTGACATCTCTGCTTCTTTTTGCTCCAGCTCAGAAATGTCATTGGCTACGATGCTTTAATCTTTAGAAGGCAAAGCGCCTGGAACTAAACTTAAACAGTGCTTGAAATGTGTTTTGTGTGTAACAGTGATGAATTTGGTATGTTCTATGTTCTTATATCAAAGGTGAAACATGTAGAAACTGCTTAATGATTTTTAAGTAAACGATGAAAAGACATGCCTGATCTCAGAGTCCTCTATTTAAAAAATCTGTGTGTTAATACCAGGAATTTGGTAAACTTACAATTTCCATGGCGGTACATTGTTCTTGGGAGATGGAAGGGGATACATTATCTGCTGATCCATGATCCAGCTGAAAACAGAAATCCCATATCATAAAATCCTGAAGACAAGGACAATCTGTCACACTACCGCTTGCTTGCTTGCTTGACAAGGAGAGACTCAGAGAGCTCGTAGGAAGTGGCGTCTACTGCTTTTCACCACCTCTGTTGTCTGGGCCAGAGTGAGAGGCTGGCATAAAGGACAGGCAGGTCTGGGGGGGCCCTGTTGTGTTGTGGGCTCTCAGCATGTGCCCAACCATGTCTATGCTTGACCCTGGCCATAAGTGACACATACATAAAAATCTTAAAGAAGAGAGGCAAGTCTGCGTGTGGAGAAGTGCAGAACAAGCACAGACTGTGGTAATGAGCACGGGATTCATCTTGCTGGGAGTCTCAAGTTTCATAGTGCACAAAGGCTGCCAGGTTTAAAGCGTACATATAAAGTGCAGTGTGGCAAAGAAGAGAGTTCATTTTGTGAACGTTATGCGAGACTGGTGTTGCTACTGAATTTATACAGAGAAAATTGTAAAGATTCCACAGTGTGTAGCTTATCTTCCTTCAATCTGCTTCAAGGGGGAAAATAAGACAGATAAAATATTCAAAAGGTGTTTTATCACAAATTCTTTAAAAAACTAACTTGCAACATGTATTAAGGAAGAGCACACTTCCAGTTTCTGCAGTAACCCTCCAAGAGAGTACACTGTACACAAACTGAAAGGGTGTGAGTGAAATCTACCAGAGGAACAAAGCAAACCCCACAAAATGCTTTAGGAGCCCCCAGCCCAATATAAGTCCTGTTCTCCCGCTGAGATACTAAAATGCCCTCCTCTTGATGGCACTGCAGCTTGGGCCTGTAAAATTAGGGACCAGTTTCAGTCAGTAAATCCGAGGCCTCAGGCCTTCCCCCTTATGTGGAGCTCCTTCTGCTGCTGGCAGTGCTGACTGAAGTATTTTCACAGTTACAGAATAAAACAAAACATGCAACACACCCATTTATCAATATTTTAAATAAAAGATAAACATAGGCCTATAGGCCTCAGCACAATAATTCATTTTCACTACTATATTCCCCCTTTCTCTCCACAATTTCACTAATAATATTTCCCCCTTTCTCTCCACAACTTTACTAATAGTAACTCTTATCAAGAAGATCCTATTTTGTTAATGATTTGGGGCCTCACATGTTACTGTACAATTAGGGACAAGTCCCAGTCAGGACATCCCAGGTCTCTGACAGGGTGACTAACACCCTGTCACCTTCAGATATTTGAGAATACTGGACTTTGGCGTCCCACCTTCTCTTGTTAGCAGTCTGATTTTTTTCTGTTTCCTTCCTTGCCAGATCATAAGCGTACTTCAGTCTACTTCTTAGTTCTTGCACATACTGTTAATGAATCACTTTTAGCCTTCCCTGCAGCTGTTCCAAAATATGTCAGTTGGCAATAATGTCCACACATCAGGAAGTAAGGATTCTCCTGTTCTGTCATTCCCTGAACAATTATATGCATGGACCAGGTGTTTCACGTACTTCCTCCACTGAGTTTTCTTAACGTCTTCCAAAGCTCCCAACATGCTCAGTAGGGTTCTGTTAAATTGCTCTACTGAGTTGCCTCATGAGTGATAAGGCGTAGTTTGAGACTTTACGGAGCTGTGCAACACAGCTGGGGTGATCAGTTCAGGTTCAAAACAGGCCCCTTGATCCCTATGAATTGGGAATCCATAATGGCAGAAAGAAATATTCACAGAGGAGTATTAGCACCAGTCCTAGCTGTTGGTCTTTAGTTTGATATGCTTGGGCATATCCAGTAAAAGAGTCAGTCACTACTAAATGTTCCTTATATCTCTGTTTGCCAGTTGGCAAGGTTACATAAATCTTTAGCCTAGGAAGAGGGACTTGACTTGTTGTGGCCTATGAACATCATTTCATGAAGATAAAAAAAAGTCAGAGTGATTTGCTAGTTAGATTGCACAAATATATCACTGTGATAGCAATAGAACCTTATAAGCTGGATCAGTTTGATCAAGACTTCGCAGTGAGGCTGAGTGTTATTCATCCTACAGTTATAATGCACACTTTAATGGCTTGGCTTTTAAATTACCTTCCCTCACTTACTGCAATACCATATACAGTTTTTGCAAATGTTCATCAAACATCCGCCCACCAACAATAATGTCATCTAAATAGACAGGACAAGACGACAAACATTGAATTGGGATGCACCACAAATCAGTGCAGTTAAAAACTCCAAAGAATTTTTAAAATCTTTATACTAATTTTTTATATAAAAACACAGATTAAAATAATCAATACAGCCACAATATGGAATAATATAAAATGACCAAACGCGGTTTGACACAAGTCTTCCTCAGTGGTCAAACTACAATTTATTTATTTATTTATTTATTTCATTTCTATACCGCCCAATAGCCGAAGCTCTCTGGGCGGTTCACAAAAATTAAAACCAAACAACACACAATAAAACAATTTAAAATATATAGAACATTAAAACCACAATATAACAACCACAATAAAACCTAGCAGCAGTACAGGAGTTTAAAATACAGATTTAAAACAGCAAAGATAAAAATTTAGAAAGCTAAAATGCTAAAATGCCTGGGAAAATAAAAAGGTCTTCACCTGGCGCCGAAAGGAGTACAATGTAGGCGCCAGGTGAACCTCACTAGGGAGTTCATTCCAGAGCCGGGGTGCCACAGCAGAAAAAGCCCTCCTCCTAGTAGCCACCTGCCTCACTTCCTTTGGCAGGGGCTCATGGAGAAGGGCCGCTGATGATGATCTTAAGGTCCGGGCAGGCACATATGGGAGGAGGCGATCCTTTAGGTAACCTGGCCCCAAGCTGTTAAGGGCTTTAAATGTTAACACCAGCACTTTGAATCAGGCCGGGAAATGGACTGGCAGCCAGTGCAGCTGGAAAAGTACTGGCGTAATATGAGCTCGCAGGCCAGTCCCTGTTAACAATCTTGCTGCCCTATTTTGGACCAGCTGAAGTTTCCGGACCGTTTTCAAAGGCAGCCCCATGTATAACGCATTGCAGTAATCCAGACGAGAAGTTATCAGAGCATGGATAACTGTAGCTAGGCTATCTCTGTCCAGATAAGGGAGTAGTTGGTATACCAGCCTAAGCTGATAAAAAGTGCTCCGTGCCACTGAGTTCACCTGTGCCTCAAGTGACAGTTCTGGATCCAAGAGCACCCCCAAACTACGAACCTGATCCTTTAGGGGGAGTGCAACCCCCTCCAGAACAGGTTGAATATCACCTAGCCGGGCAGACGAACCACCCACTAACAGTACCTCCGTCTTGTCTGGATTGAGTTTCAGTTTATTAGCCCTCATCCAGTCCATTACCGTGCCCAGGCACTGATTCAGAACAGCCACTGCCTCACCTGGTTTTGATGAGAAAGAGAGGTAGAGCTGGGTGTCATCCGCATATTGATGGCACCTCAGCCCACACCTCCGGATAACCTCCCCCAGCGGTTTCATGTAGATGTTAAACAGCATGGGGGATAAAATAGAGCCCTGTGGAACCCCATGGCACAATTGCCATGGCACAGAGCAATAATCCCCCAGCACCACCTTCTGGAATCGGCCATCCAAGTAGGAGCGGAACCACTGTATTGCAGTGCCTCCAACTCCCAACCCAGACAACCTATCCAGAAGGATACCATGGTTGATGGTATCGAAAGCCGCTGATAGGTCCAGGAGAATCAACAGGGTCGCACTCCCCCTGTCCCTCTCCCGGCAGAGGTCATCCCACAGGGCGACCAAGGCAGTTTCCATTCCAAAACCAGGCCTGAAGCCCGATCGAAATGGATCTAGATAATCCGTTTCATTCAACAGTGCCTGGAGCTGCCCTACAACCACCCGCTCAAGCACCTTGCCCAGGAAGGGGATGTTGGCCACTGGCCTATAATTGTTAACATCCTCTGGGTCCAGGTTAGGCTTTTTCAGGAGTGGTCTAATTACTGCCTCTTTTAAAGCGGCAGGCACCACTCCCTCTCTCAAGGAGGAATTTACAACCTCCTGGACCCAGCCAGACAACCCCTCCTTGTTTGATTTAATAAGCCATGAAGGGCAAGGGTCAAGCACACAAGTGGTCGATCGGACTTGGCCAAGCACCTTGTCCGCATCCTCAGGCCTCAGTAACTGAAACTCATCCAATAAAACTGGACCAGACGGTGCTCTGAACGCCTCTACCAATGGAACTGCATTAATGGTGGTGTCCAATTCATGACGAATCTGAGCGACTTTATCCTCAAAGTGCTGTGCAAACTCGTCACAGCGTGCTACCGAGGGTTCCACCGTCTCTCTCCCTGGCCCAGAATGTAACAGGCCGCGAACCACTCAGAAAAGCTCCGCTGGACGACACTGAGAAGATGCAATGCTGGTGGAAAAGAACTGCCTCTTTGCCACCCTCACTGCCACAGAGTAGGCTCGATAGTGGGCTCTTACCTGTGTTCGGTCAGACTCAGCACAAGTTTTCCTCCACCTGCGTTCTAGCCGTCTCCCCTCTTGCTTCATTGCCCTCAGCTCAGGTGTATACCAAGGAGCTGGCCGGGCTCTGCTCAGAGGGAGAGGGCGCTTGGGCGCGATCGTGTCAACCGCCCGAGTCATCTCTGCATTCCACAGAGCGACCTGGGCTTCGACAGGAGCACCAGCCATACCAGCAGGAAAATCCCCCAGAGCCCTCTGGAATCCATCGGAATCCATTAATCTCCGGGGGCGGACCATTTTAATAGGTCCCCCACCCTTGCAGAGGGGAAAGGCCGCCAGAAGTCTAAACCTCAGCAGGAAGTGATCTGACCATGACAAAGGGACAGATGTTAATTCCTCCACTTTCAGATCACCATCCACCTGCCCAGTCGAGAAAACCAGATCAAGTGTGTGTCCTTTTATATGCGTTGGGCCGATGACATGTTGGGACAGCCCCATGGTTGTCATGGCGGCCATGAAGTCCTGAGCCGCCCTGGATACAGCGGCCTCGGCATGGAAGTTGAGATCCCCCAGGACCTTCATCCTGGGGGTCCTCAACACCAAGTCCGAGACCACCTCCGTCAGCTTAGGCAGGGAGTCTGATGGGCAGCGGGGTGGGCGGTACACCAACAGAATCCCTAATCTGTCCCGGGTACCCAACACAAGGTACAAACACTCAAGATCTGCACTCGAATGAACAGGAAGCCTGGAGAGGGAGATTGAATTCCTATAGACCACGGCAACCCCCCCTCCCCGACCCTCAAGTCGGTGTTGGTGCTGCACCGAGTACCCAGGAGGGCACAGCTGGGAGAGAGTGACCCCTCCCAGTTCCCCCACCCAGGTCTCAGTAATACATGCCAGGTCAGCCCCCTCATCCACAATCAAATCATGGATGAGGGAGGTCTTATTTTGGGCCGACCTGGCATTCAGCAGCAGCACCACCAGACCCGAGGGCAGACTGGTAAGGCTGCCAGGAACCATCAGGTTGGGGGAAGAACCAGAAGAGGGGACAGCTGTAAGGTGTCTAGCCCCTCTTCTCCTCAGCTGGCCTGTTAATCCCCCAACGCCATACCTCCCCCTGCCTGTGACCACAGTTATGGTGGCACCTCCCCCACCCCCTGAGTTGCCCAATAGTCCTCCCAGGCACAGATTAAAATGTTAGGATATAAAATGCACAACAGTTTAAAAGAATATAAAAGAGATAAAAGAGAACAGCAGCTAAGAATAACAATGATATTTATACACATAGTAAAACAAATACTTAACAGAAATAAATAAACCCGTTGGTTTATAACTGATGTTTTTATCAGAACCAAAATAATAAAGTTAAAAAGGCTGTCCTACAATGGACCTCTCAAATCTTCAAGGCTAGGAAGTTCATAAAATTTCAGCAATAAAGATAATGTAAATAATGTTTATAATTCTTGCTTCTGATGGCAGTGTTTACTGACGACCAATGATAATGTCATCTAAATAGACAGATCAAGCAGGACATTGCCTGGAGATCAGGTAGCACAACATCAGAGCCTTAAGTGTCTAAAATGTACAAAGACCATGTTTCACCTGCTGATATCCATTGACCAGTCTGATGTGGAAAACTACTGAGCGTTGGCTAACAAATCCAGGGTATGATTTATTTTTGATAATGGGATGCCTCCTTGACAATCATGTCTCCTTGACAATCATACCATTTAGCCTCTGGTAATCCACTGCCATCTTTTTTCTCATGACAACTATAGGGGTGTTCCAGGGACTGGTAGGTGGTTGAATAATTCCTCTCCCTTGTTTCTTCTGCAACTGTTGTTCAAACTCCCACTGAGAATGAATAGGAACACATATTGGGCACTTTGTATAGCTTGATGACCCTGAATATTAATACGATGTTTCTTCCAATTTGTTTGACTCAAGTCAAAGCCCCCTTTGCCTGAACAAATCAGAACACTTTAAGAGGCCTGCTGAGCAGTCGTTAACTGATTAGGTACCACGTGTCGTTGGTCTAATTCAAATCACTCTGAGATTTTACTATCTCTGCCACTCTTTTTTAATTTAAAGTGTTTATTATTTTTCTTTAATACAGAGAAAGGTCGTGCCCCTTCTATTTTTTAAAAAATACAACCCTGAATTTCAGAGGAGCAAGCACTCCAGAAAGGAAGCCTTTCTTTCATTTTTTTCACTGGTGTTGTGCACACGTGTGATTAGCAAACTGACACTACTAGAGGAAGAGTCATTCCTGGCCGGCAGTCACAGTGCAGCAGGAGCAGCAGGTCCCAGCGAGATGAAAGAAATCAGCATGTGACGCAGCAGAGGTTTTATTTTTAAATAATTTTTTTTGTGGGGGAGGGGGTTGGCATGGGTCAGGGTGGGCACTGAATTATCTGAAGTACTACTGTTCCCAGCTAGCATGGCCATAGATAGTGTCATTCCAACACTTGGTGAAGGCTGTCTTAGAGACAGGACATGGTGAGAAAATGCAGTACAGGGCATGGGGTGGAGATGTTCAAACATTTCCCTCCTGCTGCTTTTCTTTGCAATTCCTCCTCTCTGCACTTTTCTAGTCACAGACAAACATGGTTCTGGAATCCCAAAAAACAGCGATGGAGTAGAGGAGAGCTCGAGGAGAAAAAAATGGCTTGTGGTGAAGAGTTAAACAGTCTCCTTCTCTTCTGCTGCTTCTGTACCCTTATTGGCTTTACCCAAAACACAATTTCTCTAACAGAAGACTCCAGCCTCAGACCGTTTGCTTTCATTTTCCAATTCAGTTCAGTTTGCTTGCTCTTCATTAACCCGCTACTGACTTGAGTCTACCAAGTGAGTAGATTCTAACTTCTTTTAAAAGTGAGGAATTTAACAATATATTTTACTTACTTGTATTAAGTGGAAGATACTTTGCTTTCAGTGTTTTATAGTCTGGAGAGATTTGTTGCTGTAACCAATCTTTCTTTGATATAACCCAGCCTCAGCTACCAGGGACATATGCTCATCCTCTGAATATAGAACTCAAGTGGGCAGAGAACGACAAAAAAAATCTGGTTGGCAGATCATATACCATCGTACAAATGTGTTACTTCGCTTAATTTGGAGGAGGAAAGTTGTAATTGTTATATAAGCAACACCTCCAACTACTAGGAGCATCTCTGTTGTTGTTGTTCAGTCGTTCAGTCGTGTCCAACTCCTCGTGACCCCATGGACCATAGGACACCAGGCCTTCCTGTCCTGCGCTCTCTCCCAGAGTGTGCTCAAGTCCATATTCATTTCATCGGTGAGGCGATCTAGCCATCTCATCCTCTGCCATCCCCTTCTCCTTTTGCCTTCAATCTTTCCCAGCATCAGGGTCTTTTCCAGGGAGTTTTCTCTTCGCATTAGGTGGCCAAAATATTTGAGCTTCAGCTTCAGTATCTGTCATTCCAATGAGCAGTCAGGCTTGATTTCCTTTAGGATTGACTGATGTGACCTCCTTGTAGTCCAGGGGACTCGTAAGAGTCTTCTCCAGCACCACAGTTCGAAAGCATCGATTCTTCGGTACTCAGGCTTCCTTATAGTCCAGCTCTCACAGCCATAGGTTGCTACTGGGAAAACCATAGCTTTGATTATACGAACCTTTGTCGGCAAGGTGATGTCTCGGCTTCTTACTATGCTGTCTAGGTTGGCCATAGCTTTCCTCCCAAGGAGCAAGCGTCTTTTAATTTCATGGCTACAGTCACCGTCTGCGGTGATCTTGGAGCCCAAGAAAATAAAATCTGTCACTGCTTCCATTTCTTCTCCTTCTATATGCCAGGAAGTGATGGGGCCAGATGCCATGATTTTAGTTTTTTTAATGTTGAGTTTCAAACCAGCTTTTGCACTCTCCTCTTTCACCCTCAACAGGAGGCTCTTTAGATCCTCTTCGCTTTCTGCCATTAGGGTGGTATCGTCTGCATATCTGAGGTTGTTGATAATTCTCCCAGCAATCTTAATTCTGACCTGTGATTCATCCAACCTGGTGTTTTTCATGATGTACTCTGCATATAAATTAAATAAGCAGGGTGACAATATGCAGCCTTGTCGTACTCCTTTCCCAATTTTGAACCAATCGGTTGTTCCATGTCTGGTTCTTACTGTTGCTTCTTGACCCTCGTACAGGTTTCTCAGGAGACAGGTAAGGTGGTCTGGTACTCCCATCACTTTAAGAATTTGCCACAGTTTGTTGTGATCCACGCAATCAAAGGCTTTAGCATAGTCAATGAAGCAGAAAAAGACGTTTTTCTGGAATTCTCTTGCTTTCTCCATGAGCCAGCGAATGTTGGCGATTTGATCTCTAGTTCCCCTGCCTCTTCGAAACCCAGCTTGTACTTCCGGTAGTTCTCGATTCGCATACTGCTGAAGCCTAGCTTGTAGGATTTTGAGCATCACCTTGCTGGCATGTGAAATGAGCGCAATTGTGCGGTAGTTTGAACACTCTTTGGCGTTGCCCTTCTTTGGAATTGGAATGTAAACTGACCTTTTCCAGTCTTGCAGCCATTGTTGAGTGTTCCAAATTTGTTGGCATATTGAGTGCAGCACTTTAACAGCATCATCTTGTAGGATTTTAAATAGCTCAGCTGGAAGACTGTCATCTCCGCTAGCTTTGTTGTTACTAATGCTTCCTAAGGCCCACTTGACTTCACTCTCAAGGATGTCCGGCTCAAGTTCAGTGACCACACTATCATGGCTATCAAGGACATTCAGATCTTTCCTGTATAGTTCTTCTGTGTATTCTTTCCACCTCTTCTTAATCTCATCTGCTTCTGTTAGGTCCCTGCCTTCTTTGTCCTTTATCATGCCCGTCTTTGCACAAAACGTTCCCTTGAGATCTCCGATTTTCTTGAAGAGATCTCTAGTCTTTCCCATTCTGTTGTTTTCCTCGATTTCTTTGCATTGTTCATTTAAGAAGGCCTTCTTGTCTCTCCTTTCTATTCTCCGGAACTCTGCATTCAGTTGGGTATATCTTCCCCTTTCTCCCTTGCTTTTCGCTTCCCTTCTTTCGTGAGCTACTTGTAAAGCCGCATCAGACAGCCACTTGGCTTTCTTGCATTTCTTTTTCTTTGGGATGGATTTCATTGCTGCCTCCTGAACAATGTTACGGACCTCCATCCATAGTTCCTCAGGCACTCTGTCTATCAGGTCTAATCCCTGAAATCTATTCCTCACCTCCACTGTATATCCATAAGGAATATGATTTAGGTCATATCTGAATGGTTTAGTGGTTTTCCCTACGTTCTTCAATTTAAGCCGAAATTTTGCAACAAGAAGTTCATGATCTGAGCCACAGTCTGCTCCAGGTCTTGTTTTGACTGACTGTATGGAGCTTCTCCATCTTTGGCTGTAAAGGACATAATCAATCTGATTTCGATATTGACCATCTGGTGATGTCCATGTGTAGAGTTATCTCTTGTGCTGTTGGAAAAGAGTGTTTGCTATGATCAGCGTGTTCTCTTGGCAAAACTCTATTAGCTTTTGTCCTGCTTCATTTTGTACACCAAGGCCATGCCTGCCTGTTATCCCGGTGATTTCTTGACTTCCTACTTTAGCATTCCAATCCCCTATGATGAAGAGGACATCTTTTTTTGGTGTTAGTTCTAGAAGGTGTTGTAGGTCTTCATAGAACCGATCAACCTCAGCTTCTTCGGCCTCAGTGGTTGGGGCATAGACTTGAATTACTGTGATGTTGAATGGTTTGCCTTGGATTCGTACTGAGATCATTCTATCATTTTTGAGATTGTACCCCAGTACTGCTTTTCCCACCCTTTTGTTGACTATGAGTGCTACTCCATTTCTTCTAAGGGATTCTTGCCCACAATAGTAGATATGATGGTCTCCTGAATTAAATTCGCCCATGCCTGTCCATTTTAGTTCGCTGATTCCCAAGATGTCGATGTTCAATCTTGCCATCTCATGTTTGACCACCTCCAGCTTACCTTGATTCATTGATCTGACATTCCAGGTTCCTAAACAATATTGTTCTTTACAGCATCGGATTTTCTTTTCACCACCAGACACATCCACAGCTGAGTGTCCTTTCGGCTTTGGCCCAGCCGCTTCACTCTTTCTGGCACTACTTGGAAATACCCTCTGCTCTTCCCCAGTAGTATATTGGACACCTTCCGACCTGAGGGGCTCATCTTCCGGCGTCATCTCTTTTAGCCTTGTGATACGTTCCATGGGGTTTTCTTGGCAAGAATACTGGAGTGGGTTGCCATTTCCTTCTCCAGTGGACCACATTTTGTCAGAACTCTCCACCATGACCTGTCCGTCTTGGGTGGCCCTGCACGGCATAGCTTATGGCTTCACTGAGTTACGCAAGCCCCTTCGCCACAACAAGGCAGTGATCCATGAAGGGGAGGAGCATCTCTACACCAGCCTAAAATTCCACATTTAAAATGGGGCTTTCTTCTTCCATTTTAAATGCAGGATCACGATGGACTCCCTTTACAAGCACTTCCTTCCCCCCTTTCCCTCCTCCGTTTCCTCCTTATCTGAGTCTTCCATATGTTTCGTTGGTCTAGCTCCTCTTCTTGCAGCTTTTCCTTTTTCACGGAGGGAACTCAAGCGGAATTCAAGCAGGGTAATTTAATAGCTCATTATCTCTGATCTTTTAAACAATGGAATAAAGTTCATTTAGTGCAGGAGACACCCTGGAGGTTCATGACATCATTTAATGGGCCTGCAAACTTCCGTGAGTGAGCAATCTGAATAGCGGGATAAAAGCTCCATGTGAAGAAGCCCAAGATGATACTGTCTTATGTCTTTCGGGCTCAGCTAGGGTTCTGTGTCTTCTCCTGTTCTACTAATTGCTTTGTCTTGGAGTTGCTTTGTTCATACAAAGTTGCTCATATAAAGAGCAGATTTATGCTAGAGGCCTGTGCTGTTGGTTAAATTTACAGATCCCTAATAGACTGTCCTGTTAAACTTCATGAGGAAGATTAATTTAATTCCTCTTTGCAGAGTTGTGTAACTTTGTTTTGTTACTCCTCCTACTGGCCAGCTTTTAAATATTTTTTCCCCATTTTTTTTTGTCTTCTCCATTTGGATTGTTGTGCTTTTTGAAAACACTGGGTTTCTTTTCATCCCTTCAAGAAGTAGAGATCCCTCCAACCAAGTTCAAACATGAAAAGCTGGGATTCACTGTGCTTTCTCTTCATTGCTGTCAGCTACAATGTGACAATTATAGGTTAGTAAGTAGAAATATGCATTTTGAATTTTGTTCAAGGCTGGCATCATTCCTGAAAACTGTGGCTTAGTTTTGTTTTGTTTGTCTTGTTTCAAGCATCATTTAACTTAAGAACATTTTGTGGTAGGGGGAGGTAAGTGAACATGCTCGTTCGAGTATTTTTTAACCTAAAGGAACATGGAGTTTTGTATTTTCAAAGAGTTTAATGTAATACATTTGGAGATGACAGCAAATGTTAGAGTGTGAACTTATTATACCATACATGATACCTGGTAACAGTCAAGTAATATAAATAATAATTTAAACATTGTAAGTTACAGATGAAAATTGTAGGGGAACTTCTGGAAGTAACTTGATCGGACTTGCCACTCCTAGTTGTTGCTTCTTTTCACAGTTTGCTTGTCCAGCATAGTTTAAAATGCATTTTGATGGTAACAATGTGTTTGGCTTTCTCACTATTTAAAATAGCTATTCTGACAGATTCCCCAATTTGATTTATGGGGGAAATAGTTAACTTGTGCTTGTACCTCTTTGGCTAGATTTTATCCTAATTTTGTACTGGTCCAAGAACATGACAAATGTCAATCCTCTTCTGTCAAATGCAGCTGAGTGAGAGTAGTTACAGTCGATGTTCCTACCCACATTGTATACAGCACTTTGGGAGCAAAGAAGTGTACTGAAGGAGGTAATCTCTAAGCTCTTAATACATTCAGCAATCCAAGGGTTTGCTCACCATCTCTAGAGTGGAGGTCACTAATGTTCCCAAACGCATGAGGCACTGCTCCAGGAGACAGACTGCAGTTACCATCAAGGGTGAGATACCTCAGCTGGCCTCCCTCCCCCACTGCCTGGAAACCCTTGTAAGGATCCTGGGGTTACTCCAGCTCTGCCTTGGCCCTTTTGCTGATTGGTTTTTGCTTTTGGAGAGGAAGAACAGCTCAGGTGTTAGGTTTTTTAGTATGGACTAGTCGTTTTGGTATTGTTCCTTTAAACTTAATTGTATTGTTTGAATGTTGCATTTATATACTTTTGTGAATGTTGCATAAACACTTTTTTTGTGCAGCTTTCCTGTTTGATTTGTGTGTTATACAGATTTTTACCCTGCCCTTTTGTCCCAGGAAATGGGACAACATCCCCTGCCCCAAGGTAAGAAACCATAGAAGCTTAAAACAAGAATAGTACCAAGAATACATACCAACATCTTTGCCTCTCCCCCGCCTCCACATCTCCTCCTTGTGGTGTAGAGTTGGGTCTGATGACCATCCATTGCAGGGCTATGCAAAACTCCCAAGTCTGATTTTTTTTTTTAAAAAAAAATTATCTTCCTTGAATTTTCACCCAAGGAGGATAATTCATAATTGCTTCAAACATCCCTTTAGGCAAAATCCAGTAGCAAACTAGAGATGTTAGGTGTTCCCTGAGAAGCTTTGTCAGGCTGAAGGCCAGAAACCCATTCTGCTGGACATGCTTCTTTCCAAAGGAGTATGAGATTGGAAGTCTGAAATTAGAAGCCGCATGTGTTTGTTTTTTTATGACTGCATTGTCATGATCACATGTTCACTTTCTAGATTGTCAGTGGACATTTCTCTCTGCAAGGGTTGTGGACTGATTAAGATGGACTGCCCACAGAGAGACTTAGAGAATCCAAAAGGTTCCTGAATGCTCTTGGGGTGTTTCCATTTGATGTGGCCGATGGTCATGTCATAGCTCTGTCCTCGGTATGGAATGTTGAGTCAGAATGAGCTATTGACACAATGGGGCTTTTCACATGACACAGCAACCCTTGCATACCCCATGGCCTATTTCAAACAACCCTCGCATAACCCACATTCTCTGAGTTTGCATGACATGTCGTCCATACCGGGTCAAAGACTCCTAAGCATTCTTTGTGGTACTGTCGAGGCCAGTCCAGTTCCTTGGTTTCCTGGGGAACTATAGCCTATGAAACAGTCTAGATGACAACTAGAACACAGATGGCATAGATCTCACAGTGGATATCACTGAACAGGGAGCACAGTATTGGGTCTACTGCTTATTTCTCTGCTTCCATTGCATCCTCCAGTAGCTTTCATGCAGAGCTCCTCCTGGTGGTTAATTGGATATTAAAATGTCATCATATAGGGTTGTAATGGAACCCTCGGTGGCCTGCTGTGACAAATTTAAAAGGCACTTTGAGGGCAAAATCACTCCAGAGGTGGCCAGTGCCTACTCTGGCTGGTGTGGCAGAGGGTGGGCCACCAGAGTTGGAGCCAAGGCATCACTGGAGGTGAAGCCAACAACATCTAGTTTGCTACACAACCTCCTTCCTTGCAAGGACTAAGTACAGTTACCTGAGAGTCTCAGGCTGAGAGTGAGCCCTGTTGAACTCAGTGAGGTGTAGTTCTGAATAGACATGCATAGGATTGCACTGCTAAGCTGCAGTCCTATACTCACTTACCTGTGAATAAGCCTCATTCCATAATGTAAAAAGATACATGTCAGCTATGCTTGGGTCTTGTGTGATACTCCTGATTTTTACATGAAGCAAACCCATCCAGATGCAACTTTTGCTCATGGCGTTGACTCCAAATTTCCAATAAAGTTAAGGTAAATTATTGGGTAGTTCAATTTCAGTTGCAAATTCACATAGACATAGGATATTTTCACATGTGAGGCTTATTGATTAGTTGGTACTTCAGTTGATCTATAATGTGAATGCAGAATACACGTTAACTAGATTTCTGTTGTGCATTCCATCACATATTAACAGAGTTAACACATCACTCAAATACTGAAAGCCATCTTCAGATTGCTGTTTAGGTTGTTGTTCAGTCATTCAGTTGTGTCCGACTCTTCGTGACCCCATGGACCATAGCACGCCAGGCCTTCCTGTCCTCCACTCTCTCCTGGAGTGTGCTCAAGTTCATATTCATTGCATCAGTGATGCTATCTAGCCATCTCATCCTCTGCCGTCCCCTTCTCCTTTTGCCTTCAATCTTTCCCAGCATCAGGGTCTTTTCCAGGGAGTTTTCTCTTCGCATTAGGTGGCCAAAATATTTGAGCTTCAGCTTCAGTATCTGTCCTTCTGATGAGCAGTCAGGGTTGATTTCCTTTAGGATTGACTGATGTGACCTCCTTGCAGTCCAGGGGACTCGTAAGAGTCTTCTCCAGCACCACAGTTCGAAAGCTTCAATTCTTCAGAGCTCAGCCTTCCTTATAGTCCAGCTCTCACAGCTGGACTATAAGGTTGCTACTGGGAAAACCATAGCTTTGATTATACGAACCTTTGTCGGCAAGGTGATGTCTCTGCTTCTTACTATGCTGTCTAGGTTTGCCATAGCTTTCCTCCCAAGGAGCAAGCATCTTTTAATTTCATGGCTACAGTCACCGTCTGTGGTGATCAGTCCTAATAATGATGACTTGGAAGTAAGTTACAGGTATTACTCAAGGCACTGTCACATATGTAAGTGGGTGTCTGGATAGCTTAGAATGTAATCCTATGCCTGTCTACACAGATGTAAGTCCAACTTAGTTCCATGGGACTTTCTCCCAGGTAAGTGGGCATAGCATTGCAGATGCCTGATCCTTGCAGACTGAAAGGATCGCTCCATTATTTGTTATAAGGCAGGCAGGGATCCTTCCTAGCAGTATCAGTTCATCTCATATTTGGAAGAGCCACTTCTTCTCCCCCACCCCCCAGCCCCATACCATACAATGTCAGCTCTCAAATGAGCTCTTTATGGAATAAGCTTGATCCTCTGATGGAGAAGCAAAGAAGAAACACAAACAGAAAGGCTTCATCTGAGACAACATAAATCACAAAGCTTTTCTATTTTTTTTCTTGGAGGAGGGAAGCATAGCAGACACTTGCAATTTCAAAAGACGCAGCTGGGTTAGTTCAAGGTGGGAGGAAAAATAACCAGCTTGCTTTTCTGCTGCCACTGATAGACTTGGTTTTCCCACAAACCTTTTTCTCAGGAGAGTGGGGAGGAGGGTCCTCTTTGCAGTTTAGGGAAGGAGCAGCTGGGTTAGATCACTGAAAGGGGATGATAACCAACTTAGCTTTCTGCTGCCTCCAATAAATTTGCTTTTCTTTCCAACTTTTTTTCTGAGGGGAGAGGAGCAAAGGGGAAGCTTGCAATTTAGGGAAGAAATGGCTGGGTTAGTTAAAGGAAAGAGGGAAATAATAAGTTTGTGTCACTGGCTTTCTATTGCCACCAATAAATTTGCTTTTCTTTCAAATTTTTATCTTAGGAAAGCAGGGAAGGGAGTAGCAGAAAGCATCCATCCCACCTAAAGTGTTCTCTCTAAGGGCTTCGCTACACCAGGCTTTTATCCTGAGATCAAGATTGGTTACTCACAGAAGTTTGCAGGTCCTTTACATGACGTTGTCAACGTCCAGGACCTCTCCCATGCTTTGTGGCCATTTATATGGCTTTATTTGCAATGGGGAAAAAATGCACTGTTTTAAAATGGCAGTTTGAATAGTTCGGTGTAACTATGGAGTTGTATTATAACTGCAGCTATGCAACATCACCATCTAGTGACTGTATAATGAAATATATAGAACTTGCAGAGAAAGGAAATCCTCAGGGCGGGGGGAAGGGGAAGTGTGTCTAACGGGCCAATCTTAATCCTGCAAAGAGTCCAGAAGCAGAAGCTCCAGTAAAGTTGTGGGATAAAAAGTCTGGTGTAGAGAAGCCCTAGGAAGCAAACAACACTGAAACAAATCCAGTCCAGAGTCCAAACACACCAGCCCTAAAGTGTTGTTCAGCTCTGCAGCTCAGCAGCGCTGAGCCAAGCCAGGCTGGAGGGAAGAAGCCACAACTGAATAAGCCAAACCAACACCAAAAGAGACAGAGATGAAGAAGCTGCTGCTCTGCCTTTCTGCCTGCTTCTTTCTGTCTTTGATTCCATAACACTGGATTAGACCATGCTCTACATACGTCCACAGGGGCTGTACCAAGGATGGATCAAGTGTAAGGTAAATATGAGGAATTCAGGCATGGCCCACTGTGCAGGCCCAGTCACCAGCTGTGGGGTGATTTTATATAAACAAGAACACTCACTGGCTGGGTTCACCCAACATGACAAGCCAGAATATGGGTTGAGTATGGGTTGAACCGTGAGTTGTCGTTGAACCGTGGGTTGTTGTTGAATCGTGGGTTGTTGTGTTGTGTGAACCCAGCTATGTTAAGAAATTCTGGTTTGTTAACCAGGAACAACCCACAAAGAGAACCCATCATTTGCTGTTGGGTTGTGAACTCTGGGTTGTTCATGGTCAACAAGCCATGGTTCATTACCACTACTGTTTTCACACAACACAACAATGCAAGATTCAACCTACAGTTTAATGATAACTGACACTTGACCCATACTCAACCCGTACTCTGGCTCGTGTGACCTCCACAATGCCCATCCAGCATAACACAGGGATGGGGAGGCTCTTTTAGTGATTCCTTTTGCTTACAGTCATGGAGCACAAGTGCGCTTTCAGAGCATAGTTGAACAGGGCATCCTCCATTCCCAGGCAAGGAGGAAACCTGTTACGATGGATGCACTTGTGTAGTTTGAACAATCTGAACAAGAAGCAGCAGAATATCTAGCACTGGTCTGCTGCCAGACTGATGCCTTCTAGTCTCTGGGCATGCTCAGTTATGCCCAGTAATCTCACTAGTTGGCTTAGCTATGGATGACGCTACAGGGAGGAAGAACAAAAGGAGCTGTGGGGCCGCACCGCTACTCTGCCTTAATTATGCATAGGAACATAGGGGGCTGCCTTATATCAGGTCAGACCATCTAGCTCAGTATTGTCAACACTGATTGGCAGGGGCTCTCTGGGGTTCCAGGCAGGGGTTTTCCAGCCCTCCCCGGGATGCCTGGGATTGAACCTGGGACCTTGTGTATGCAAAGCATGTGCTCTACCTCTCAGCTGTAGCCACTTCAAGAGATCAAAGTCTGGGTGAGGGCTGGGAAGGTGGGAGGCAGTTCATTGCCTTTCTTGCCCCAACCCTTGGGCCATGCCTGAATTCCTCATATTCACCTTAAACTTGATCTATCCTTCGTACAGCCCCTGTGGAGGTATGAGGAGCACGGTCTAATCCAGTGTTATGGAATCAATTTCAGTTAACATGGTCTGAAGATTTGGACACTGTGTTTGGACCTACCATGTATCCTTGATCCTTGCTACATCGGTGCCTGGTGGTGATTATGGACTGAATGAGAGCTAATAAACTGAAGCTCAATCCAGAGAAATCTGAGATGCTGTTAGTGGGTGGTTCTTCTGACCAGATAAATGTTGTTCATCCTGTTCTGGATGGGGGTGCACTCCTCCATAATGAGCAGGTTCCTAATGTGTGGGTTCTCCTGGAGCCATCTCTGTCACTTGAGGCTCAGGTGGCCTCAGTGGCACAGAATCCCTTCTGCCAGCTTTGTCTGGTGACCCAGCTATGCCCCTATCTGGACAGGGACAACCTGGCTTCAGTAGTTTATGCCCTGGTAACCTCTAAGTTAAATTACTGCAATGCGCTCTTTGTGGGGCTGCTCCTGAAGACTGTCCTGAAAATGCAGCTTGTGGAAAATGCAGCTGCCAGATTATTAACTGGGACCAGAAGGTCTGAGCATATAACACCAATTCTGCCCCACTTGCACTGGCTGCCTGTATGTTTCTGAGCCGGATTCAGGGTGCTGTTTTTAACCTATAAAGCCTTAGACAGCTCAGGGCAGAATACCTGATGGAGCACCATTCTCGACATGAACCTACAGGGACACTATGATCAACATCTGAGTCCTTCCTCTTAATGCCTCCTCCAGGGGAGGCTCAGAAGGTAGCACCAAGGCAGACGGCCTTCTCAGTGGCGGCCCCCCGATTATGGAATGCTGTCTCCACTGAGGTCCACCTGGCATCAACACTGTCATAGAATAATAGAATAGTAGGGTTGGAAGGGGCCTATAAGATCATCAAGTCCAACCCCCTACTCAGTGCAGGAATCCAAGTCAAAGCATCCCTGTCCAGCTTCATCTTGGATGCCTCCAGTGTGGGAGAGCCCAGCACCTCCCTAGGTAATTGGTTCCATTGTCATATATCTCTAACAGTCAGGAAGCTTTTCCTGATGTTCAGCTGGAATCTGGCTTCCTGTCACTTGAGCCCATTATTCTGTGTCCTGCATTCTGGGATGATCGAGAAGAGATCCTGGCCTTCCTCTCTGTGACAACCTTTCAAGTACTTGAAAAGTGCTATCATATCTCCCCTCAGTCTTCTCTTCTCAAGGCTAAACATGCCCAGTTCTTTCAGTCTCTCTTCATAGGGCTTTGTTTCCAGTCCCTTGATCATCTTCGTTGCCCTCCTCTGAAGCCTCTCCAGCTTGTCTGCATCCTTATTAAAGTGTGGTGCCCAGACCTGGACACAGTACTGAGGCCTAACCAGTGCTGAGTAGAGGGGAACTAGCACTATACAGGATTTGGAAGCTATACTTCTATTAATGCAGCCCAAAATAGCATTTGCCTTTTTTGCAGCCACATGAAATTGTTGGCTCATATTCAGCTTGTGATCTACAACAATTCCAAGATCCTTCTCGCTTACGGTATTGTTGAGCCACGTATCCCCCATCTTGTAACTGTGCATGTGATTTCTTTTTCCTAGGTGCAGAACTTGGCATTTATCCCTACTAAATTTCATTCTGTTGCTTTCAGCCCAGTGCTCTTGATAGGCTCCAGCCTATCAAGATCACTTTGAATTTTGTTTCTGTCTTCTGGGGTATTAGCTATCCCACCCAATTTGGTGTCAGCTGCAAATCTGATCAGCATTCCCTGCACCTCCTCATCCAAGTCATTAATAAAAATGTTAAAAACATAAGAACATAAGAAGAGCCCTTCTGGATCACACCAAGGGTCCATCTAGTCCAGCATTCTGTTCATACAGCGGCCAACCAGCTGTCAAGTGGGAACCCACAAGCAGGACATGAACGCAACAGCACCCTCCCACCCATGTTCCCCAGCAACTGGTGTGCATAGGCTTTCTGCCTCTGGTACTGGAGATAGCACATAGCCATCAAGACTAGTAGCCACTGATAGCTTTTTCCTCCAGGAATTTGTCCAACCTCCTTTTAAAGCCATCCAAACTGGTGGCCGTCACTAAATCCTGTGGTAGCGAATTCCATAGTTGAACTATGCGCTGTGTGAAGAAGTACTTCCTTTTATCTGTCCTGAATCTCCCACCGATCAGCTTCATAGGATGACCCCAGGTTCTAGTATCATGAGAAAGGGGAAAAAAATGTCTCCCTATCCACATTCCCCATACCATGCATAATTTTGTTCACCTCTATCATGTCTCCCCTCACCCTCCTCTTCTCCAAGCTAAACAATCCCAGCTGTTGTAACCTTCTCTCATAGGGGAGCCTTGATCATTTTAGTTGCCCTTTTCTGCACGTTTTCCAGCTCTACAATATCCCTTTTTACATGTGATGACCAGAACGGGACACAGTATTCCAAGTGGCCGCACCATAGATTTGTATAAGGGCAGTATGATATTAGCAGTTTTATTCTCAATCCCTTTTCTAATTATACCTAATATGGAGTTTGCCATTTTTACAGCAGCTGCACACTGGGTTGACATCTTCATTGAGCTGTCTACCACAACCCCAATATATCTTTCCTGGTCACTCACTGCTAGCTCAGATCCCATCAGACTATGCTTGAAGCTGGGTTTTTTTGCCCCAGTGTGGATCACTTTACACTTGCTTACAGTGAACCGCATTTGCCATTTAGATGCCCATTCTCCCAGTTTGGACAGATCCTTTAGGAGCTCTTCATAATCCTTTTTTGTTTTAACCACCCTAAATAATTTGGTGTCATCGGCAAACTTGGACACTTCACTGCTCACTCCGAATTCCAGATCATTTATGAACAGGTTGAAAAGCATTGGTCCTAATCCAGTTCCCTGTGGGATCCCACTATTTACTTCTCTCCATTGGGAAACTTTACCCTTTATTCCTACTCTTTGCTTTCTGTTCTTTAACCAGTTACTGATCCATAAGAGAACCTCTCCTCTTATTCCATGACTGCTAAGTTTGCTCAGGAGTATTTGGTGAGAGACTTTGTCAAATCCTTTTGAAAGCCCAAGTAAACAATGTCTACCAGATCACCCCTGTCTACATGTTTATCGACACTCTCAAAGAACTCAAAAAGGTTAACGAGACAGGACTTGCCTTTGCAGAAGCTGTGTTGATTCTCTTTCAGCAGGGCTTGTCCTTCTATATGCTTACTAATTTTATCTTTAATAATGCCTTCAATCAATTTACTCGGAACAGATGTTAAGCTAACCGGCCTGTAATTTCATGGATCTCCCCTGTATCCCTTTTTGAAAATTGGTGTTACATTGGCCATCTTCCAGTCCTCTGGTATAGAGACTGATCTTAGGGATATGTTGCATATTTTGGTTAGAAAATCAGCAGTTTCATATTTGAGTTCTTTGAGGACTCTAGGATGGATATAATCTTGGCCTGGTGATTTATTTGCTTTCAATTTATTAATAAGGTTGATAATTTCATCTTTTGTCACCACTATTTGTCTCAGTTCCTCAGACTCCCTTCCTGAAAACATCAGTTCAGGCACAGGTATCTGTCCTATATCTTCTGCAGTGAAGACAGATGAAAAGAATTCATTCAGCTTCTCTGCAATCTCCTTGTCCTTCTTCAGTACTCCTTTAACTCCATTGTCATCCAGTAGTCCAACTGCCTTCCTAGGTGGTTTTCTGCTTCTGATATATTTAAAGAATGTTGAAGAGCACTGGGCACAGGACTGAGCCCTGCAGTACCCTGCTTGTTACCTCTCCCCAGTTTGAGAAGATACCATTGATAAGCACTCTTTGAGTCCAATTCTGTAGCCAACTGTAGATCCATCTTTGTTGTTTGATCTAGCCCACTTTTAGCTAGTTTGCTAATCAGGATATCATGGGGCACTTTGTCATCTTTTTGGTGCCAGATTAAGATTGTCCTCTACTCCCTGGCATTTGATGACATATGATGGGGCATTTATGTCAGTTATTTTTTTTTTAATCACATCCAGTATCTTAATGTAACTGTTTAAACTGTTTAAATTGTTTTAAATTTTGTATGTTAACGATTTTGTATATGTTTTTATTATCTTGTATTAGTATTTGTAGTTTGTAATTTTTGTGAACCACCCAGAGAGCTTCAGCTATTGTGCAGTATAGAAATGAAATAAATACTTTTAGTATTGATATGACTCCTTTTACTGATGATGGCATCACCCTTGCTCTTCCTTTCCAGGGAAGATTTGGTTAACTCTTGTGATCCTGCTGAGACTGATGGTGATACTCTTAGCCGTGTACCCTCTCTATGAACATGAGCACTTCATCTGCAACACCTATCAACCAGGATGCACCACCAATTGCTATGACAGTTTTGCTCCAGTGTCCCACTCTCGATTCTGGTTCATTGAGACCATGTCAGTCCTCCTCTCTTATGCTGTGTTTAGTGCCTATGTCTTACACAATGTGATCAGGCAGGTTGTGAAGGCATATGCCTCGCCTGAGCATCAGAACGAAGAGATCAGATCTTCATCAGGCCACAAAGCTACAAATACATGCTCTAAAGATGAATCAAGGAGGAGAATTGCCTGCAGGTCAAATGAAATAGATACTCCTGATTTTTCAAGGGCCTATGCAGTTCAGCTTCTTCTAAGAATATTGATAGAGGTCAGTTTTGTAGCTGGTGATTATTGTATCTTTGGGTTTTTTATTCCAAAAAGTTATGTCTGTACCGTGTCCCCTTGCCCTCATATGGTTGAGTGCTATGTCTCCAGGCCCTCTGGAAAGTCCATCATGGTGGTTTTCATGTGGATACTCAGTGGGTTCTCCTTTCCAACAGAGGATGGGGCTTCTCCGCACTGCCTCCAAGGCAGTGCGGACGTTGGGGGAGGTCAGCTTTCCGGGAACCAACCTTGGAGTGCGGGCTCCGAGGTCGGTTCCCAGAAAACAGCATATCCTAGGGCCATCTAGCTGCTGTCTAGTGGCTGTAGGATTGCTCCCTCCAAGTAGCTATTGTTTATTGAGAAAGTTTCCACCCAGGGTGGGGTAGGTGTCATTAGATGTGCAGTCCTTTACTTATCCTGTTTGATTCATTTGTGGACCACTTAACTGATCCCAATATCTTTTTGCTAAATTCTTAATTTTAAAAGTGAAAGAAGAAACAAAATATAGCAATTCAACTCACCACCACCGCTTTGCTGCAGGGAAATTTAGTAGTAATTTGTAAAAGGTGTGTGTGGGTGTATGATAGCAGTGGGTAATTTTACTTTTTAAAACCTCTTTTCGACTAGCTATGACCCCTAATGCAAATATGATAGTGATATATTTATTTCACTAAACATTATGGCTGGGTAGGGTTTTTAGCAGAATTGTTATGAATATTTCTAATATTTTACACATCTTAGATTTATAGATTGTTCTATTTCATTTTGAATGTTATTGAAGCAGGGTAGCTTAATAATCTAAAATATAAACTGTGCATACGTGTATCACCGCATATATATAAAAATCTGCAGTTAGTTATCATTGATAAGTTAAACAGCTTCAGCATATGATTATGACTGATACCTATAACAAATAAGTATATGTGTTTCATCCTTTCTGTCAGCAGAGGGCATCAGAAACAGTTCTGTGCTGTACCATTAGCAGTGGAAGATACAGGAGATGCAACTTCCAAGCCAGGAACCTGCATCCCTGCCTTTTTCTCGGAACCTGAGATGATACAGTGGAATCTGCAACAAAATGTTGCAGTCTGGGCTGCTCCTGTTCAGGGTCCCAGCCCTTTCCCATGATATTTGATTCCATCCAACCCCCCTCTCATTTTCTTCCTTCCTAACAGACACTCTGCATTTTGTGGCCACTGAGCATTTCCCTCCTAAAGCTTTTTGGGCGACTGCAAAACATGGAGTCCCCCCAAACCTGCTGATGACTCCCTCTTGTACATGGATGATGCTGTTTGACTACATAAGGGTCAGCACTCCGAGAATGAGTTTGGTATTTGTATATGGGATTTCATCTCATCCTGACCTTGCATTTTTCTGAAAGTCCTCTTTGGATCGGGCCTGCCTTGACCTCGCCATTTCCTTTGTCTCTTTGTGTAAGCTGGACGTCTTTTTACACTTTTTACACCTTGTCTCATCTGTGTCATGCAGTGCTTTGTATTTGGGTAAACAGGTCAATCATCTGGATTGTTTTAAAAGGGGATTGTTGTTGTTCAGTCGTGTCCGACTCTTCGTGACCCCTTATTTTATTTATTTATTTATTTATTTATTGCATTTATATCCTGCCTTTTTTCCTCTTGCAAGGAACCCAAGGCAGCTTACATTATCTTCCTCCTCTCTGTTTTATCCTCACAACAACAACCCTGTGAGGTAGGTTGGGCTGAGAGTCTGTGACTGGCCCAAAGTCACCCAGTGAGCTTCCATGGCCAAGTGGGGACTAGAACCCGGATCTCCCGGCTCCCAGTCCATCACTCTCACCACTACACTACACTGTAGTGTACAATGGCTACATGGATCAATGGCTACTAGTCCTGATGGCTATAAGCTACCTCCAGTATCAGAGGCAGTATGACTCTGTATGCCAGTTGCTGGGGAATACAAGTGGGAGGGTGCCACGGCACTTGTGTCCTGCTTGTGGGTTTCCTCTGGGCAGCTGGTTGGCCACTGTGTGAACAGAATGCTGGACTAGATGGACCCTTGGTCTGATGCAGCACGGCTCTTCTTACGTTCACATTCTGTGCATTCTGGGTAAATGTGCAGTGACAAGGAATTTTGTTTAGTGCAGGGAGCCCCTGAGGAAGGAGGTTTTGGGCAAGTTGGCACAAAATAAACTACCACCTACGTATGTGATCTTGCATCACTTTTGTTTTTTGGTCACATTCTGGGCACTGCCGTTCAAGAAAGATATTAGCAAACTGGAATGTGGCCAGAGGATGGCATTGGTCCCAAGATGGTGAAGGACCTGGAGACCAAGTCCTATGAGGAAAGGTTTATGGAGCTGGGTATGTGTTTTATTGCTATAGCCCGCTTTAAGAGGGCTTCTGCCCTGAAAGGCAGCCAAGAAATATTTAAAATGTATTTTTAGCCTGACACATTTTATTATTTATTTTATTTATTACATTTATATCCCACCTTTCTTCTATCATGGAAGAAAGGTGGGATATAAGAAGTTGGCATGTAGGTGGGATATAAGAAGGTGGCATATAGCCACCTTCCATCACGGAAGGTGGCTAGATGCGGTTCCCAGGTGGCTCCCCTCCAAGCACTGGCCAGCCCCAGACCTGCTTAACTTCAGCAGGGTGACTACCTCATCTGCCCTCAGACCATGCTCTGGGACCAAGACACAGAGACAATGAAGAGGTGATATGATAGCTGTCTTCAGATAGGGAGGGATTTTTTGTTGTTGTTCCAGATGGTAGGACCTGAACCAAGGGGCTCAAAGTATAAGAAAAAAGATTAGGAAGAACTTCTTGCTAATGTTTTAACAGTGGAACAGACTGCCTCTCTCCTTCATTATAGGTTTTTAAGCAGAGGTTGGATGGCTGCCTACCAGGGATGCTGTGGTAGTGGATTTCCTGCACTGGAAGGGGATTGGACTAGATTACCTTTATGGCCCCTTCCAACTCTGTGATTCTATGATGTACTTATATACCAATGTAGTCAATGTTCTCATACTGGTGTCACCCATACTGTTAAGTGGGATGTTGCTGGGTGTGGGTAAGACACAGGGAAAGCTCATCAGCAAGATTATTATGCTACTGTTAATTACGCATGTGTGCACTTTGCTATGTGTACATTGGGTGGACTGGGCTGAAACTAGGGCCCATTGCACTCTCCCAGGGCTTATACTTCCAGTGAAATACACAAAAGTGAATCATTACCTGCCATGTTTTACAAGTGGTCTCTAAGGGCAACCCAGATCCACTCGCATGGACAATTTCCCAGAACGCTAGATTCTAAAAAAGGCATATTGCTTCTTTTCCAACCTACGATTTGCATGGCGGGGTGGGGGTACACTAGTATTTCCCAGTACTTACGGCTGCATCTACTAAAATGAGTTCATTGCTGTGTCTGCCAGACTTTGGTTTGAAGAGTACAGCCAAAGGCAATGGACCATGGCAACTGAGCCAAAAGGTCTTGTTTGGTAGCGCTGTATAAGATAAGGGACTTCTCTACACTAGAAAACCTGTGCTGCTTTGTGGCTCCAGTAATGTTCCAAGAAAGTAGGCCTAACACTTTTAGGCCTACTTTCTTGCCAAAACCAGTCTCTCTTGAAGTTTTGAAGCAGAAGGAGTGATGGGCACTGCACTTTCATCTTTTGAGAAAATGTAAGGGTACCAACCCAGGCAAAGAAGGCAAGCTGAAAAGGTCTGGTGGCTGATGAACCATTCGGTATTAGTCTCTGGAGACATATGCCATATTGGTTAGTCAAATAGTTTAACTTTGCCACTCTGTGCTAATACGAACATTGTTCACACAAGTTGGAGTCCTCAACACATTAGGGAGTACCTAGTGGGAATTATTTCCAAGTAAATATGCATAGGACTGCACTGTTTTTCTAGCACTGCACTTTTGTTCATTTTTAATTCCAGAATAATTAACCCAAAGTACTCACAGTCACTAATATGAATTATTATGCTCTATCTAGTTGTATTTCACCATCTTTATTTATCCTTACACCAGGGGTAGGCAGTCTATTGCCTTCCATACATTTTGGATTTCAACTCCCACCAGGCCTAGACAGCTTAGCCAGTGGTTGGAGATTATGGGATGTATAGTCCAAAACATATGAGCATACCAGGGTGCCTACCCCTTACATTATAAGCAAAAGGAGACTAACGTTGCTTAAGGGTGTAACTAATGTGTGTTGAGCAATCTAAAGCATGTACTGGTTACATTATCAAATGTGCAGTCCAATTCTATGCATTTTTACTTGAAACCAAGTGCCACCATGTTCAATAGGGCTTCATAGTATTGCAGCTTGAAATTTTCCTATAGAGAGAAGTACAGCCTAAATTATTTAAACTAAATGGGTTGGATCCAGATTTAGTCATACTTAGAGAAATCAACTGGGCTTAAGTTAAGTTATAAACAAAAATTTGTTTATGGTAGACCTTAAGTTATGAACATGTTTATGGTGGACTTAAGTTATAAACATAAACATGTTTATGGTCGAACAGAAACGGCAGACCTGTTCTCTGCTGCTATGAGGGCTTTTTAAAAATGTGCAACCGTACACAAAATGTACTGTTCAAGGAAAAATATGCAACATGGTAATACCCACAAACTGATCCATGACACTGCCATATAATGACTCCATGTTTGAATGAACTTCCTTGATAGAATATAGTCTCCAAAGGTGTTTAATTCAGCCTTCTGCAATCTGGTGCCCTCCAGATATTTTGAACTATGACTCTCAGCATTCCTGACCATTGGCTGATGGGAGTTGAATCCCAAAATGTCTGGACAGCACCAGGAGGGCACATTTACCAAGTTCAGGGGTGGGAAATATGTTGCTCTCCAGATGTTGGTGGACTGTGATTCCCATCAGTCCAAGTCAGCATAGCTAATGGTGAGGGCTGAGGAGATTTGCAGTCCAATAATATCAGGGAAACCTCATGTTCCCCATCCCCGACCTAGGTGTCAGCCCCATTGGGATTTAATTTTGAGCAGACTTACTTAGGACTGCACTGCAGCAAGTGGCCACAGTAACTGCTGCTTCAAACACAATACAATTCACTTCTGAGAAGGAAATACTGCATGTGGATTGTGATATAAAAATCATACGTGTGTAATTGGCTACATATACACCCTGGGAAGCCATGGTTGGGTCCAGCATGTACATATAGCAAAATACAAAAAGAATGTCACAATCTACATGCATGATTGACAGTTTCCTACATTGACATGACATATGTAGGAAATTTATCTTGCACAAAATAATCCCGAGGGAGAAAGGCAGGATAGGAAGAGGCAAATTATGAGAGCCAGTCATTTGTTTAAGTTCTGAAACCAAATGTCAAAATACAGCTGACTACACAATGTTGTCATGAGTACTTACTATTTTAATTAGTACAATTAAACCACCAGCCAGTGTGACTTTTTGTAAATACTACTCTGGTTTGCTTGGAATGTTTTAGTTTCCTGTTTGGCCAGAGGGCGGCACTGGTCCCTAACTTTTTATAACAGATCATATTTCTGACTGCTCATTGGAAGGGCAGATACTGAAGCTGAAGCTCAAATATTCTGGCCACCAAATGCGAAGAGAAAACTCCCTGGAAAAGACCCTGATGCTGGGAAAGACTGAAGGCAAAAGGAGAAGGGAACGGCAGAGGGTGAGATGGCTAGATAGCATCACCGATGCAATGAATATGAACTTGAGCACGCTCCGGGAGAGAGCGCAGGACAGGAAGGCCTGGCGTGCTATGGTCCATGGGGTCACGAAGAGTCGGACACGACTGAACGACTGAACAACAACAAATGTTTATACATTTGATTCTCCCCAAATGGTAGACTCTGTTAATTGTAGGTGTTTGGCTTCACAATAAAGTGTAATTTCAATATTTCAGACCCTATGACCACAGACATTTCCTTTTGTGAATGTGGAAACCAAGTTGACTGTTATGCAGCCTGATCTTGAAGAACATCAATTGTATGTGGAGTTTCATTTTACCCTGATTTGTTTCAAATGTATGGAGAATTCCCCAACACTGTCACCAGTTTACTCTACTTTCTGTTAATTTATTCATACTAATGTCATTTGAATTGCTGTTTAACCCCATCTGCTTCCTGAAGTGAAAAAAAAGAGCAGTAAAAATAAACTAAAAGGCAATAGATTTTGAAAATTAAAAAGAAGCCACTTTTGCAATTAGTTATGACTAGTTTGTTCAAAAAGGAAAATAATTTTTTTGTAATACTTTTTAGTATTCATGGAGCCATTTTGTCTGATTTCAGCCTGATATTTTATCAGCTTTTCCCAATCTGGTGCACTCCATATGTGTTGGGACTACAACTCCCATAATTCCCAGACAGCATGGTTGGCTAAGAATGTTGAGAGTTGCAGTCCAACACATCTGAAGGGCACCAGATGGGGAAAGGCTGCGTTATATTGTGCACTGGAAGAATTCACCTTAGAAAGAATGTGAGTGTGTGATTTGCGAAGTGCTTTTAATTGCCAGAAAACATACACCCTAAGCTGCTTACTGCCTTGGCAAGTTAAAACCTTATTCCCCCACCTCCATCTCACTTTTATTTTTGCTGACCATACTATTTTCCCTCAACAGGTTGCGTCCTGCTTCAGTAACTGAAATCACATAAGAACAAAACACTTCAAAAAATCCCTCTTGAACACAAAAGAAATTTAACTTCCCAATGTATTTCCCTTATATTACTACGACGATTTAGATGACAGAATGCATCTTTCATCATTTTAAAGGCCTGTTGTTCTAAGGAGCCGTAGGCGACTTGTGGCCCTCCAGATGTTGTTGGATTGCAACTCCCATCAGCCCCAGCCAACATAGCCAATGGGGAGAGATAATGGGAGTTGTAGTCCATCAACATCTAGAGGGCCACAAATTGCCCACTCCTGTTCCAGGGGATGGGAGAGGAAGAGGTAAATTATGATTCCTAATTCTTTGTTCAAATTCTGAAACCAGTACTTTTTATGAAGTGTGAATTTTCAAATTGCAGCTTTTCTGTGCTGTTACCATGATGTAGCTGCTATCCATATTTTCTCATAAATATGATTTGTTAAGAAAATTAGGTATGTAGATGTTCCTCAAATATAGGCTGACTTTTCTGTAGTATGAATCCTTCTGGTTTCATTCATTTGAGCCAGAATCTTTTAAGGCACAATTCTATGCATGTTTAGAGAGAAAGAAGTCCTACAACTCCCAGCATTCCCCAGCCAGCAGAGCTGTAGGGCTTTTTTGTAGAACTTTTTTCTTTCTAAACTTGCATAGACTTGGACTTTTAATTAGTTTTTTCTCATTTTTAGCATTTGTTTCCTACGCATCTTTTTTTTCCTTTGCCTTTAGCTGCTTTCAGTTATCTTTGAAGAGAACATGAATCCCAGCTGTTTGAATTGTACCTCCATTACTAGTGCAATCTGAATGAGCTTGAAATTACTTGAAGAAGGGTTTATACCTTTTTCCTGGTATCACAGTCTATGACTTGACGTTGTAGGACACTCTTTGTACATGGAATTTAGTGCGTAATTGTGCAAAAATACATGAGCTTTATTTTTTTTAAAAAACACACACAACTGGACTTCCCCTTAGTGTTATCAAAGGGTACATACTATTTTAATGTAGGCCTAAGGTGTTCTCACCTACCCAAGGCCTCCACACTTTGGGAAAAGTTGAGTGGATATTTCCCTGCTTTCACACTCCTGCCCCAACGAGTGATGGTTGTATCATTCAGCAAAATGGCTGTCCAGCTCCTACTACGAACCATTAAGCACTGCTGTCAGCAACCAGGTCAGTTGTTTTTGTATCACCCTTTCCCAATCTACTGCCCTCCAGATGTGTTGAGACTCCAAATCTAACAGGAGCAGCAGATGTTAGAAAAGGATGCATCATAAAGCTTTTGATGCTTTGATTTTAAAAAACCACAGAACAGGGCTAGGATTTCAGGCACTGAAGACGTTTTTTTAAAAACAAAAGAAAACCCACATGTCTGATTTATAATTGTACTTCTTTGGTTCAATGAGCAGCTAATTTTGGAAATACAATTGTTCTGCAAAGAAAAATGCTTTAAATTGGGGGCAATTGTAAGCAAGCAGACCACCTGTAGAGCATTCATAGACTTTTCTCCCCCCCCCACCGCCCACAATCCCATTATAATACTCTAACCTTGGGCCTTACTGCCTGCAGTTTGGCTAACAATACTAGAAAAAGCTGTTTAAAAGATCGTTTTCTCCTTTTCCTCTGGTGTTCACTAACTGTTACAAGTCTCCCTTTAAAAGAATATGGGGCTTTTTTTAATTGAAGAACTTTGAGGCTCCATGGTGGCCAATTGGTCTGCAACAAGAGAAACTGGGCAGGAGAAAGTTTTTTTTTAAAAAACAAACCCTATACACTACATTTAGAGAAAAGATCAAAGTTTTTGCCAGTCTCAAAAGGAACCAAGATCCCTACAGATTAACCCTATTCATTTAGTTCCTCTTTAAAAAGGAGAGATGTTCTGAGCCATTGGGGGTAGACAGGTAAAAAGTTCAACTGCTTTTCTAAAGCATTCTGCTAATTCCACAGCCTCCTACTCTAATCAATTAGCTTTAGCCTTGATGGAACGACAATCCGGTCTCCCAGGAGAAAGAGAGCTATTTGATGTACACAAGTATGAAAGGTTAAGATCACATTATCTCTTAAGTGCATTATATAGATAGATATAGATAATAAACCCCCTGACAATTCTCAGCTTCCTTTTCTATTATGGGATGGCGTTAACATTTCTGCCTCAGCCTGCTAAAGAAGCAGGTGCTTACCAAACAAGCATAGACAACACACATGAAATGTAGCATGTATGTCTCCCACATTCCTAAAGTAACATTCATTTGGCAGACGTCATAACAAAGCATGCAGGGGTTGAATGTCCTATTCTTGTTTATCTTGCTTGAGATACGGCCGGCCGTGGCTTTGCGAGAATGGACGGCACAGGTTTAAGGCTGCAACTCTCCAAAGCGCTTGCTTGCTTAAAGGAGTCCCATAAAAGTCTATGGGGAGTCAGCAATTTGGATTAAAACTTTGGAAGTTGCCTATTTTTAAAGCAGTGCAATAGCAGTCTGGCATTCCATAGCCGGCACTTCTGGGTTGAGGATTGCAGTCGAACAACATCTCAAGGGCCACAAGTTGCCTTCCAGCTGTTTTTGGCGTGCAACAACATATTAGGGGAGTGGGCAACTTGTGGCCCACCAGATGTTGCTGGACTATAACTCCCACCATCCCTCACTATTGGTTATGTTGGCTAGGCCTGATGGGATTTGCAGTCTAACGCCATCTGGAGCCACAGGTTGCCCACCCCTGACCTATCTGCTTTTCACTGACAGGTAGCTACATACTGTCAACCCAGATTCAGCTCTTTTCAGCCTCCAAAGTTGACCCTGAATCGCCAGAACAGGAGAGGGCAAACCTGGAGCCCTACAGATGATGTTGGATTCCAGTTCCCATCAGTCCCAGGCAGCATAGCCAATGATCAGTAATGATATGAGTTGGAGTCCAACAATTATCTGGGGGGGCCTCTGGTTCCCCCACCCCTGACCTTAAGGCACTGGTGGGCCTGTGAATTCATTCTGGGTTCCAGCCAGAACTCCAAAGGAGCTATCCAAGGTGCTGAACCCCCCAATGCGTTCAGCACCTTGGATGGCTCCTTTAGCCTTCTGGCTGGAACCCAGAATTACTTCACAGCCCCACCAAAATCGGAGCCACCAGCCACCGCTGCCTCAAGCCCCTCGTGGACTTCTCATGTAACTGTGCCCTAAGGTAACACCCAGAATGTCACACTTCCCCAGCCTGAGTGACAACTCACAGGAAAAACCAGGGCAGCAAGAGGGGAAATTTCCCCCTTTGCCAAGCAATTTATCGTTTATCATTATTTTATTGACAAAATAGAATACTCAAATCTTTGCTCTTAGGAAGGAGCATTGATGGAAAGCCTCTAAACTTTTTTTTAACAAAAAAAAATTTACAGACTGTATAGCATTTGGATTATGTACATATTTTACACATTTTGCACAAGGTACCAAATAATTATATAAATACATCCTTTAACATAAGAAACCCGTATTTATTTGGGGTGTATAATTAAGACATGGTTTGAATGTGTTTAAGGCATCTGCCAGTTTCTTTTTTTTTTAATAAAAAGGAAATTCTTTAAAAGTCTCCCCTAAACCCCTGCAGTCCTATCAGACATCTGTTTTTTTGACATCTTCTCTGAGCATGAAGGAAAGAGAAAGAGCAGAGACAGTTCAGGTCTTGGCAGGCTTCCGCTCCCTTGAAGTACGTGGGCTCCTGGGAGGTGTAAATGAGAGGCAAGGAACAGGAAAAAGGGGCCGAGGGAGCTGCTGTGGCACTTGGGAGCCTCCTGCAGTTGCACTGTCCTACACATGAGGAGGCCATTAGGAAGTTCGTTGGTGAAGAGGTGAGGGAGGGACATAAGAGGGAGCTGCGCCCCCGCATCACTCCCCCTTTTACACCTGGGACAAGGGCATCTGTTTCGGGTACGAAACCGAACTGGCGGTGCCAGACCTCCACGTCAAGCCGGTGCTGACGTCGCTGTACATGGAGCCCCCGCCGCCCCCGAGTACGCCCCCCGCGGCAGCAGTCCCCATGCCCCCCCCAACTCCGCCACCAACGGCACCGATGCCCCCCGTGGCAGCGGCAGTCCCCTTGCTGGCCCAGCAGCAGCGGGTGCAAAGCGCCTTCCAGGACTCCAGCGTCTTTCCGGACCAGACCCACACTCCCGACGTGATGCCCACCACAAGGCACATGAAGTACTTGAGCATGAAGACCGCATAGTCTGGGCGGCGGGCCTGGTCGGGCTGCTGGTCCCGGAGGCAGGGGCAGTTGTGGGTGGCCTCCCAGCGGGGGCGGTTGTGCTGTTCGTAGAAGAGGCAAGCGACCACGCTGGCAGCCGGCACGGTGTACAGCACCGTGAAGAGGCCCAGGCGGATCATGAGCTTCTCCAGCTTGTGCGTCTTGGTGGGCCCCCCCTGCTGCTTGATGACGCTCCGGATGCGGAAGAGTGAGACGAAGCCGGCCAACAGGAACATGGAGCCGATGGCCAGGTAGATGAGCAAGGGGGCCAGCACGAAGCCCCGCAGGTTCTCCAGGCTCTGGTTGCCCACGTAGCAGATGCCTGCGACGGGGTCCCCGTCCACCGAACTGAGCGCCAGCACAGCAATGGACTTGACACTGGGCAGCAGCCAAGCTGCCAGGTGGAAGTACTGGGCGTAGCCCGCAATGGCCTCGTTGCCCCATTTCATGCCCGCTGCCAGGAACCAGGTGAGGGACAGGATGACCCACCAGATGGAGCTGGCCATGCCAAAGAAGTACACCAGCAAGAAGACCACTGTGCACAGCGCTGGGCCGGTGCTCTCATAGCGCACGTGCTCCGCCACGGCTAGTTCCGGCTGGAGCTCGGTGGCGCCCCCTGCCCCCCCACGCCCTCCGACGGCGGCAGCGGCTCCCGCAGCGCCCCCAGCCGTGCCAGCCGCCCCTCCTCCCGCGGCTGCCGCCGCCCCGCCACTGCAGGCCACCTTCTCGTGGCCGGCCACCAGACGCACCAGGTAGCCCAGGGAGACGAAGAGGTAGCAGGCGGCGAGGAAGATGATGGGCCGCTCCGGGTACTTGAAGCGCTCCATGTCGATGAGGAAGGTGGAGACGGTGGCGAAGGTGGAGATGAAGCACAGGATGGACCACAGGCCGATCCAGAAGGCGGTGAAGGCGCGCTCGTCGGGGCTGAAGTACGGGTTGTGGCAGGGCAGGGCGCAGTTGGCGATCTGGCCCGTCTTGACGCGGTTGTAGAGCGGGTGGCGCTCGCTGGAGACCGACACCATGGGCGCCCGGCACTGGCAGCCCGGCTCGCAGGGGGCGGCCGGGCGGGCCTTGCGCAGGGGCGGCTCGGCGGGCGGCGGCGGCGCGGCGGCGCCCGGGACCCTGGCGGCGCCGGCTCCGCCGGGCTTGCGGTGCGGCGGCTTGGGCTGCGGCGGCGGCGCGGGCGGCGGCGCGGCCGTGGCGAGGTCGGTGCGGTTGTAGTCCATGCACAGCGTGTCCGGGTTGCCTTGCTCGGGCAGGCGGTCGCAGCGCATGCGGTCGGGCCAGGCGAAGCCGTACTGGCGCATGAGGGGCGCGCAGCCGGCCTTGGCCCGCTCGCACACGCTGCGGCAGGGCGGCAGCGGCTTCTTGTAGTCCTCCAGGCAGATGGGCGTGTACATGCTGCACAGGAAGAAGCGCAGGTCCGCCGAGCACTGGATCTCCACCAGGGGCCAGAACTGGTGCACCTCCAGCCCCGCCTCGTCCTGCGTGTCGTGGTTGAACTGGTTGGGCATGTAGGTGTAGTTGTAGCCGATGCCTTTGCACAGCGGCACCGTGATCTCCTGGCACGACAGCTCCTTGGCCGCCGAGGCGGACGCCGCCGCCGCCGAGGAAGACGCCCCCGCCGCACCGGCGGCGGCGGCGGCCGAGGCGGCGCAGCTAGAGCGCGGCTGCAGCGGCGGCCACGCGGGCAGCAAGAGCGGCAGGAAGGCCACGGCCAGCAGGTAACTCCGCTCCATGCTCGGGCGGCGGGAGCGAAGGCAGCAGCACGTCCTGGCCGACTCCTCCGCCGGCCACGCTTGTCCTCCTTCTGCCGCCGCCAAGACGGTCTCCGCGCCGGGGTGCGCCGCCGCCGCCGCCGCCGCCGCCACCTCTCCAAGCTCCAGCTCGCCTTGTAGCCTCCAGAGCGCTGCCTGCCTCCCGCGCAGCAAGCCCGTCCTCCGGCCGGGAGGGAGACGGAGAGCGGCGGCGGCGGCCCGCTGGGCTCGGCTCTCCCCTTCCCCGCGGCTCAGTCGGCTTCCAGCCGCCCCGCGCTCATCTCGGGCTCTCTCGCCTTTGTCGCAAGCGGGGCGAGTCGCCGCTGCAGCCGCCCCTTCTCGCTTTCCTCAACTTTCCCCCCGGCCGCGCCGTGTCAAGATGGCTGAGGAGCCGCGGAAGTGGCGGCCGCGCCACGCCGCCCCGGAGCCGGCTGCCCACCCCCGAGCCGGCCGGGCTGCCCCTCCGCAGATCCAGGCGTGCGCAGCGCCGGTGCCTGCAGAACCGCGGCGGGCGGCAGCGCGCTCCACTCGCTCTGCCGCCGGCGCGGCTTCGTAGGCAGCGGCGGGCACCACGGTCCCCTTTGGACAACTTGTCGCTCTCTCGAGCCCCAGCAGCGCCAATCCGGTGGCCGCGCTCTCAGGGCTATTTATACCGAAGGATGCCAGGCTCCGCCTCGCCTGCCCCAGCTACCTATCACGAGGGCTCCGGGCGGGGAACCGGGACCCCAACGAAGCTCTCCCGCTTAAGGTGGATCGCGGATTGCACCGGGGTTGGAACGGGGTTGTTGCTTCTGGCCCTTTAAGGTTCTGTGCGGTGGTGCTGTTTTGTTTTTTGTAGGTGTAAATGGCTCACTTAACACTTGGCAGGTAAGTTATGCTCATGATTCTGATCGGGCGATACTCAAGCCCAATACCCATTTCCAGTTCTTGGCTATTGGGACCTTTCTTTCTTCCGTTGTCCCCGGCACAGCTGAACAGCGCCTCGGATTTAATTCATATAATAAAATCACTTTCCCTTCACGCGGCAGGTTCCATGCCTCACTTTATACATAACCTGTTTTTGATTTCTGGGAAACCCGATCGAAATAATTTGGGATGGGGGCTTGCTCCAGTGGCTAGTTTCCAGTGTCAACCGGTGCAAATTCTGCAACCCTGTAAGAGGTATTTCAGGCCCTAACTTCGAATTCTTCCTGGATTTAATCATGTTCACATTCAGCCTTCCCCAACACGGTGGTGTCCAGATGTTTTGGACAATAACTCCCATCAGCCCTAGCCAGCATGGCCGATGGTCGGGGCTGATGGGAGTTGTAGTCCAAAACCTCTGGAGGGCTCCACGTTGGGGGAAGACTGTTCTAGTTTAAATGGTATCTAAGTGATTGGAGAAGCTAATTGTAGTATAACTGATGGCTTTGCTATGTTTGTTTCTCTGCAGTGTGGAGTGCCTCTCTCTGCGTTTACATCATGCCATTTCTCTGTTCAAATTCCTCCTCAAAAGTCACTTTTTCTGTGAAGGTGGGGCTGATGGGAGTTGAAGTCCAAAACATCTGGAGGGTACCAGATGTTGGGGAAGGCTGCATTAGCGCAGCCTCTTATTCCTCATCTCCTAAAGGAAGCAGATGTAGCTGAATGCCTGCTTACTCTCACCTTCTCCTTTCTCCCCTCCCCCTGCTGACTCCTCCTATATTGGATTTTCTACTGTAAGCTTGTGGAAGTGGACTTCTCTGCTCCCTCCTCCCCAGAGCAGCTCTTTCAGTCTCCTGAAAATGCTGCACAGAGGGTTGGGGGACTCTGCTGAATGGGGTGAGCTGAGGTGCAGGGGGGAAGGGGATCCCCCAAATCAGACAGAGGCACCTTTTGTGAGCAGAGGCCTTCCGTCATAGGAAAGCAGATCCCGGATCCAGCCCATTATCTTTTGCAGAAGTTAAGCTCCATCAGAATAAATGGGATTTGCTTCTACTTAATGCACTTATTGTAACGCTGCCATGATAAGCACATTAGATAGAAGTAAATCCCATTAATTTTGATGAGACTTAACTTCTGCACAAGTTAATGTTTCCCCAATGTATTTACACTGATGGAAAGGAAAGGTTCCTCCTGTGCAAGCACCGGGTCACTGCTGACCCCTAGAGGGACGCCGTTTTTCCTCGGCGTTTTCCTGGCAAACTGTGTAGCGGGGTGGTTTGCCACTGCCTTCCCCAGTCATGACTACCTTTCCCCCAGCAAGCTGGGTACTCATTTTACCGACCTCGGAAAGATGGAGGGCTGAGTCGACCTGAGCCGTCTACTCAAGCCCCAGCTTCTGCTGGGATCGAACTCAGGTCATGGGGAGAGTTTTGGTTGCAATACTGCCACCTACTGCTCGGCGCCACATGAGGCTCTTATTTACACTGATGACCGCCCCTCCATTTCTGAACTTACTCTACATTTGCCCACCTGCTGACTCACCACTCATCTGTTTGGCATATGAGCACACAAAGACCATCCCGGTGCAGCACTGTGCATTTTACTGCTCCATGTGTGAATTTGTAGGTTGAGGGAAAACTTCATTAAAATAATTTTCAGCAGAAATGGTCCCGTCACTTCCTTCCCCTAACCTCCACACTCATGCTTTTCTCCAGTCTCACTCACCAAGGAGCTGCTCCATCCAGGTGAGCAGGCACAGAAGGACCAGGATAAGAGTGAGACATAACGGGGCTAGGCACTGACACAAACTAAGCAGCTCCTTTCCCCAAGTTGCTGTTTCAAAAGTTTCTGCTCAAACTCTCAATCACCTGGTTCACACATAAAGACAACCCAGAGTATGGGTTATTGAATCCTGGGTTATTGTTACATGCAAACCCAGAACTATAGGTTAACTATGGGTTGTTAACCACAAACAACCCCGGAAGAGAACCCATAGTTTGTTGTTGGGTTGTGAGCTCTGGATTATTTTAACTCTGAGTTGTCATTATATGCAAACCCAGAACTTTTCCTGGGTTATTTCACCAGGCTATAGAGGTGGCAGGAAAAAGAGGTACTCCCAGTTGCTCTGTATGTCTGTACTACAGCAGGCAAAGGCAATTGGGATACATGGGGGAGCACACAAAGGAGGGAATCAAACAACCCAGGAATTAAAAACAACAACTTGTGTTTGCATGATTGTCTAGCAGACAAATCATGGGTAAACTCTGGATAAGGCAACAACCCATACTCTGGGTTGTCATTACATGTGAACTAGGTCAATGGGAGAGAAGCAGAGAGGAACACAACAGTACTTTATGGACGAGACTGACCCTCCTCTGGCTATTGCTTCACCTCCTCCAGTAGCGGGTCACTTGTATTCACTCCACATTTTGATAACTTTGGAATTCAAATATTTCAGCTATAAATAAATAGGTGAGCTGTTATACCAAGTCGGACATTAATCCATCTGCCTCTGCTTTGACTGGCAGTAGCTGTCCAGGTATTAGCCAAAGTTCTTTCCCCAGACTCTTTTAACCAAAGAAATGAGAGTCTAAACCTGGGAACTTAAATGCACTAAGCACATGCTTTGCCACTGAGCCATGGCCCTTTAGTAGTGTTCTTTCCTTCCATGCGAACAAGTGAGGAATCTGTTGACTGCACCATGCCATGGAGCTTGTGGGAATAGGGTGTATATAAACCCCTCTGCCAGCCTTCCTCAGCACGGTGCTCTCCAGATGTGTTGGCAACTCCCATAATACCTAGCCAGCAGGGAGTTGAAGTCCAACACTTCTGGAGGTCACCAGGTTGGGGAAGGCTGCCCTTTTCAGATGCACAAATTCTAGGTCTATTTTGCGTACAACCATGAGGACTAGAAATATAACTTCTACAAAATAAATTTGACATTTCCTCATTTTATCATGAGTGCCATGCATGAATATGTGGATTTAGGGCTTATGGTGTGGAAGAGCTGATCATGAAATCGATGCTTCTGGCTACATTTCTGATTGAAAGATCCCAGGGGTGGGGGGAGAGTACAAGATGGGAATGCTTAACAAATCTTCATCCTCAAACCTAGGGTTGGATTCAGAGTGTTGTAGCCAATATTAGTCCTACTCAGATCCATTGAAATGAATGGAACTTGAGTTAGACTAACATTGGATGCAACCCAGACGTCAATAGGTCTCCTCTAATTATGACTAAGTCTGGATCCAACCTTTTCATTTCTCTGATAAAGATCCATGCTAAGATTGTAAAATAAATCAAGATTGGACAGAGTACTAAGAGTTCCAGGAAGAAGGATAACAGGGTTGGCTATGCACAATGAATTTATGAGTTGCTGTCTTATTTTGATTTAATGATAGGATGTGTGTGTATATGTGTAAGGGTGGGGAGGGATCCAAAGCTAAGGACAAATGCAAAGGTAGAAAAGGCAGACTGCATGGCAAGGAAGGTAGGACAATGGACTTTGCTTTCAGAACTTTTGTGCATTTGGGTTGCAACCCTATAAACAATGGGGATTAAGCCCCATTGAACTCAATGGAGTTCGATTGAATCCAGTGGAACTTACTTCTATGTAAACATGTATAGGATTGCATTGTTAATCTATAATAATAGAGGATGTGTGTCTGTCCGTCTGTACCATAGCATCAAGACTGTGAAACCTAGGCATGCCAAACTTGGCATGCATATGAAGGGGATCCTAGGAGTGTGTACTTCACCATTATTTTGTTTTTAAAACAAGAATAAATGGCCTTTATTTCTGCTCGTCATGTAGCTGTTAAAGGCACTGGAAGCCCATCAGGAAAAAAGGTGGCAACCAACATAGGGAGAAAGGTGATCCGTCAATGTTTTGTCCTGGCTTGTGAGCCAGAGAGTTTAACCACTTTGGCAAATTTGAAGGAGAGGGAAGTCTGATGTGTGTGTGTGTGTGTGTGTGTATGTATGTATGTATATATATATATATATATATATGGTGCTAACTTCTATTTACTTGGAAGCAAACTCCATTAAGGCGTCCATGCATGTTTGTTACTAGAGGGCTGCAGCATCAACTGGGAAGTTGGATGTGTACAATGGGTGAATCAAACACCAGAGACAGAATTTTCTTATCACTTCCAATAATTTCAAACGCAATGAATGTAAGAATTGCTGTGCTGGAGAAGCCAGAGAAGCCAATGCAGTCCAGCATTCTGGCTGAGACAGTGATCAACTAGCTGCATCGGGGAAACTCTCAGCCAAGGCATTGTAGTTGAAATCAATTTGATCTCCCAAACTAGTTGGGTTGGTTCTGATGCAATCCTATGCATATTTAGACAGAAGTAAGTCCACGCTCCGGGAGAGAGCGCAGGACAGGAAGGCCTGGCATACTATGGTCCATGGGGTCATGAAGAGTCGGACACGACTGAACGACTGAACAACAACAACAAAGTCCTACAACTCCCAGCATGACCCAGCCAGCATAACTGCATCACATGCATAGGATTGCACTGTTAAAGTCCCACTGAAACAGATCCTTACAACCCTGTCCAGGGGCAATAGAGCTGGACTAGGTATTTGAGATCTACACTTTTGACTGAAAGAATGCAGTTCCAGAACAAGTTTCTTTAAAAGAAGATATGCTTTATTGAAAGTAAAAAAAGAAAACTCATTCATACAAGTGTAGAAAGGAAAAGTTAGTCTTACACTTTTTTTTTTTTTTTTTTACTAGCAAGCTGCAATATCTGTCGACAGAAGGGAAATCTGAGCTCTGACCCCGAAGTCCAGAGTTTGCACAATGCACATCCTTGCCATCAAAGTCAGGAACAGGATCTCAAAGGTCTGGCACACTACTTTGCATGTTATTGGGCTTTTGCTAGCCCCTACCCCATAAGCCAAAAATGGCATGTCATGTTGATTCAAGCTCTCTCATTGGTTATTCAGGTCCTCCAAAACTATTCCCCTTGGGTCCAGAGCACTGCCCCATTACATCGCTTGGTTTCCCCCTTATTCTTGCTCGCTCTTGTCCTGTTCATATCTCCTTGAGATTTGTTATGTCGTTGTGGTTACAGATGATGACCAGCCTTGTGCAAAATCCCCCTTCGTTCACTTCCTCCGCCCCCCGACCTGGCTTCTCTGCCTCTGTGATCATTGTAGGCTTTTTCTGTTTAGCTTACTTGCAGAAGCTCATCCCCCCCCCCCCCCCCGCAAATCTGGAACAAAGCTCTTCTGTTTTGCTAAATGTTTATGACTGAAGCATAACTGAAGGCCTTCGGCTCCAAAGCAGGCCTTTTAGGTAGGATCCTACAACCTGTTGCATTAGCTATGCTCTGGTTTGGCATTCCTGTCCAGTTTGACAGCTTGCTGCACTTCTGCTCTAGGGATGTTGGAGGAATTAGCAACAGAATCAAATGAGTTCAGATTTCAATGAATCTTACTGGTGGATTCTGCAGCAGACTATCTTTTTCCAAGTTACATGGATTCCGTGGATTTGCGGACCAGCTTTTCACTTTTGGGGAGAATTTGTGCTAATTCACGAGTTCATATTCACATGAGTTCATGTTCACATTAGTGCTAATGTGCATTAGCAGAAGTAGAAGGAAATTCTGGTAAAAAAAGATCTGATTCCATCAATCAGGCAGCTGATGAACGAAAGATGAACGAACGAAAGATGCCTGACAATCCGCAAAACACTGACAGAATAGATTTAACAAAATCTGTACATCCCTACATCTGTACATCCCAGCCATGCCTTGCTGTTCCCATGCTGGCCCAGCATCTCACATTCACAGGTACACTATCTCTAAACATGGAGGATCTGTTTGGCTTATCATGCCCAATCGCTGTCGATAGGTTAATGTTCCTTGCATTGATCTCTAATCCTTTTTGAAAACCACCCAAGCCAATTACCCATATCCAAGAATTATAGTTGTGAAAGTTATTTATTTATTTACAAATATTTACGAATCACATTAAAAAGAAATTTCTAAGCGACGTACAAACAATACAGAAGGAAAAGCCATCCAATTAATTTCTCATCTAAATCACCGCAAATAAAATAAGCTCTTCCATTAATTTGCACCCTGCCCCAGATTATCCCAAATCAGGAGGTTCTCTTCAATTAAAATTAATTTGCAATAGTGTGAAAAAAAGGCAAAAAAGGAAGTGGCTGGTAGATCTTTCTCTCTCATACACACACACTTAAAAATGGCAACTTTTGCACCAAAATGGAGTTTTCAAGATTTGACATGAGTGCTAATCCAAAAACAAGTCAAGGGCAAATTAGGAGGTCACCCCAATTAATTTCCAGTTCCCACCCAAATCCTGCTCCCAAATGTAATGAATTCTTCAATTAATTACTCCACTCATTAATCATCACAGGCTCTATAAACTGAATTCAAAATAAAGTGGTGCACAATCCCATGGCGGGGGTGGTGGTTTCCAAAATGCTGGTGGGAGCTGGAGAGTGGGGGAGAGGTGATAAAAGAAACGAGGTAAGGAAGATTGAGAAGGAAAGAAGGAAAAGACAAGCTGGGGGAACCAGGGAGTGGAAGAATGGAGCTAGAACTGAGCAGCATGGGGGAGACAGAGGGACCCTAGAAAGGGGGAGGGATAGGGAGGGAATGGGATGATGGTCCCCTTCATGGATCACTGCCTTGTTGTGGCGAAGGGGCTTGCGTAACTCAGTGAAGCCATAAGCTATGCCGTGCAGGGCCACCCAAGACGGACAGGTCATGGCAGAGAGTTCTGACAAAATGTGGTCCACTGGAGAAGGAAATGGCAACCCACTCCAGTATTCTTGCCAAGAAAACCCCATGGAACGTATCACAAGGCTAAAAGATATGACGCCGGAAGATGAGCCCCTCAGGTCGGAAGGTGTCCAATATGCTACTGGGGAAGAGCAGAGGGTATTTCCAAGTAGCGCCAGAAAGAGTGAAGCGGCTGGGCCAAACCCGAAAGGACACTCAGCTGTGGATGTGTCTGGTGGTGAAAAGAAAATCCGATGCTGTAAAGAACAATATTGTTTAGGAACCTGGAATGTCAGATCAATGAATCAAGGTAAGCTGGAGGTGGTCAAACATGAGATGGCAAGATTGAACATCGACATCTTGGGAATCAGCGAACTCAAATGGACAGGCATGGGCGAATTTAATTCAGGTGACCATCATATCTACTATTGTGGGCAAGAATCCCTTAGAAGAAATGGAGTAGCACTCATAGTCAACAAAAGGGTGGGAAAAGCAGTACTGGGGTACAATCTTAAAAATGATAGAATGATCTCAGTACGAATCCAAGGCAAACCATTCAACATCACAGTAATTCAAGTCTATGCCCCAACCACTGAGGCCGAAGAAGCTGAGGTTGATCGGTTCTATGAAGACCTACAACACCTTCTAGAACTAACACCAAAAAAAGATGTCCTCTTCATCATAGGGGATTGGAATGCTAAAGTAGGAAATCAAGAAATCACCGGGATAACAGGCAGGCATGGCCTTGGTGTACAAAATGAAGCAGGACAAAAGCTAATAGAGTTTTGCCAAGAGAACATGCTGATCATAGCAAACACTCTTTTCCAACAGCACAAGAGGCGACTCTACACATGGACATCACCAGATGGTCAATATCGAAATCAGATTGATTATGTCCTTTGCAGCCAAAGATGGAGAAGCTCCATACAGTCAGTCAAAACAAGACCTGGAGCTGACTGTGGCTCAGATCATGAGCTGCTTCTTGCAAAATTTCGTCTTAAATTGAAGAACGTCGGGAAAACCACTAAACCGTTCAGGTATGACCTAAATCATATCCCTGATGAATATACAGTGGAGGTGAGGAATAGATTTCAGGGATTAGACCTGATAGACAGAGTGCCTGAGGAACTATGGACGGAGGTCCGTAACATTGTTCAGGAGGCAGCAACGAAATCCATCCCAAAGAAAAAGAAATGCAAGAAAGCAAAGTGGCTGTCTGATGAGGCTTTACAAGTAGCTCACGAAAGAAGGGAAGCGAAAAGCAAGGGAGAAAGGGGAAGATATACCCAACTGAACGCAGAGTTCCAGAGAATAGCAAGGAGAGACAAGAAGGCCTTCTTCAATGAACAATGCAAAGAAATCGAGGAAAACAACAGAATGGGAAAGACTAGAGATCTCTTCAAGAAAACTGGAGATCTCAAGGGAACGTTTTGTGCAAAGACGGGCATGATAAAGGACAAAGAAGGCAGGGACCTAACAGAAGCAGATGAGATTAAGAAGAGGTGGCAAGAATACACAGAAGAACTATACAGGAAAGATCTGAATGTCCCTGATAGCCATGATAGTGCGGTCACTGAACTTGAGCCGGACATCCTAGAGAGTGAAGTCAAGTGGGCCTTAGGAAGCATTAGTAACAACAAAGCTAGCGGAGATGACAGTATTCCAGCCGAACTATTTAAAATCCTAAAAGATGATGCTGTTAAAGTGCTGCATTCAATATGTCAACAAATCTGGAACACTCAGCAGTGGCCACAAGACTGGAAAAGGTCAGTTTACATTCCAATTCCAAAGAAGGGCAACGCCAAAGAGTGTTCAAACTACCGCACAATTGCGCTCATTTCACATGCCAGCAAGGTGATGCTCAAAATCCTACAAGCTAGGCTTCAGCAGTATGCGAACCGAGAACTACCGGAAGTACAAGCTGGGTTTAGAAGAGGCAGAGGAACTAGAGATCAAATCGCCAACATTCGCTGCATCATGGAGAAAGCAAGAGAATTCCAGAAAAATGTCTATTTCTGCTTCATTGACTACGCTAAAGCCTTTGATTGTGTGGATCACAACAAACTGTGGCAAATTCTGAAAGTGATGGGAGTACCAGACCACCTTACCTGTCTCCTGAGAAACCTGTACGAGGGTCAAGAAGCAACAGTAAGAACCAGACATGGAACAACCGATTGGTTCAAAATTGGGAAAGGAGTACGACAAGGCTGCATATTGTCACCCTGCTTATTTAACTTATATGCAGAGTACATCATGAGAAATGCCGGGTTGGATGAATCAGAGGTCGGAATTAAGATTGCTGGGAGAATTATCAACAACCTCCGATATGCAGACGATACCACCCTAATGGCAGAAAGCGAAGAGGATCTCAAGAGCCTCTTGTTGAGGGTGAAAGAGGAGAGTGCAAAAGCTGGTTTGAAACTCAACATTAAAAAAACGAAGATCATGGCATCTGGCCCCATCACTTCCTGGCATATAGAAGGGGAAGAAATGGAAGCAGTGACAGATTTTACTTTCTTGGGCTCCAAGATCACCGCAGACGGTGACTGTAGCCATGAAATTAAAAGATGCTTGCTCCTTGGGAGGAAAGCTATGGCCAACCTAGACAGCATAGTAAGAAGCAGAGACATCACCTTGCCGACAAAGGTCCGTCTAATCAAAGCTATGGTTTTCCCAGTAGTAATGTATGGCTGTGAGAGCTGGACTCTAAGGAAGGCTGAGCGCCGAAGAATCGATGCTTTCGAACTGTGGTGCTGGAGAAGACTCTTACGAGTCCCCTGGACGGCAAGGAGGTCAAATCAGTCCATCCTAAAGGAAATCAACCCTGAGTGCTCATTGGAAGGACAGATACTGAAGCTGAAGCTCCAATATTTTGGCCACCTAATGCGAAGAGAAAACTCCCTGGAAAAGACCCTGATGCTGGGAAAGACTGAAGGCAAAAGGAGAAGGGGACGGCAGAGGATGAGATGGCTAGATAGCATCACGGATGCAATGAATATGAACTTGAGCACGCTCCGGGAGAGAGCGCAGGACAGGAAGGCCTGGCATGCTATGGTCCATGGGGTCACGAAGAGTCGGACACGACTGAACGACTGAACAACAACAAGGGATGATGGTGCTCTCCGCCCCCCTTCTCTGCTCTGCACTTTCTGGGGTTGTTTCTCCATGTGGTGGGGGCGTGTGACTTTTCCTCCGAACCCCAGTGTATAGTGGAAGATACAAGCAGAGTAGGCTAGGAAGTTGTACCTTATCTACCACCCCTCTATGTGCCACAATCCAGGGCACGCAAAGTTCAGGAGAAGACATACCAGACACACACACACAGGCAAGACCAGGATCTAACACACACTGGGGGTATCTAGAGAGGACCTCGGGACCAGACCTCTCCTCTGCCAGCTCTCCAAAAATAGAGGACTGTTCTCTGTAATGTAGGACATCTGATCCCCGTAGCTGCATTGTTGGACTAATTTCAATACACGGTTTCCTAATACTTGTTAAGATCCCTTCCCCTCTGCATGTTCTGGGTTTGCTTGTTTTCTTGCTTTCTTTTTGTTTGGGGAAGATGCTCCTTATTTTTCTTCTTCTAGAGTTTTTATCCCGCCTTTCTGCTAAAAAACAAAAAATGCCCAAGGCGGCTAAAAATAAAATCTAAATTAAAACCAAATAAAATAAATCCCCCGTCTCACTTCATCCCCCCTCACACCCACACACTTTTCTCCTCTTACTCCCCCCCCCCCCGGTTTCCTTCCTGAAGGAAAATTGCTCCCACGACATGGGATTAATCTTAGAAAAGAAGCTTCCATTGACCCCGATAGAAGTCCCCCCCGCCAGCTGACTTGTCACGTGGAGGGGGGACTTGGGGGGGGGGATCACAGCACACACAGAGGGGAAAGTTAGCTGTTCACAACTGCTATCGTCCTGGAAATCCCCTCCCCTGCATGTAAGTTTAGCTTGGGGGGACCCCCCCAGACACACTATTGGCATTAAGGGGAAGATTTTTTACTCAGTCTAATTCCCATGCAAGGGGTGGGGGTGGTTACGTTTCGAGGAGGGTGCTCCTTTCCCAGCGGCACCCCCTTGAAAAGTGTCTCCTGCATCTCCATTAAGCGGAGAGGAAAAAAAAGCGAGCCCTTCCACTGGTACCCGGGTAGATAGACCCGGGGCGCTGGCAATAGGTCTGTGCCCCAGTAGCCCACCCCAGCAAGGCTCGGCGCTCCGCCGCAGCATCATGGGCCGGCACGGGCTACCTGGCGTCGTCGTTCCCACTTCCCAGTCGCGCCCGGGCTCTCGCGGACGCGCACCTGTTCTCTGCTGCTCCCCGAACCCTCTCGGCGTCTCCTGCCATCATCCGGAGCCACCTTAAGCGCGGACGACGGGGAAGGAGGAGGGAGGAGAGAGGGGCCAGGCAGCCCGCCTGGCAGGTTCATTTGCGCCTGTTAGGCCGTCCCGGGGGGTTGTCTCCGTTTTCCGACGGAGTGTTTATTTTTTAATTGATCCGTTGTCTCATTTAGCGCTGGGACGGAGCTCACGCTGGGGCCGTAATTACTGCCGTCGCGGGAACGGGCGTTCCGCTGAGCCGGGATGGGAGGGGAGGGGAGGGGAGGGGAGGGGAAGGGGCGCCTTCTCTTTGGCGGAGGGCGATTTGTGCGGGGCGTGTAACCACGGAACAGGGGAAAGGGTGGCGCGGGAGAGAAAGAAGGCGCAGGCTCCCGGAGCGGCGGATCGTCCCGCGCCCATTTAGCCGACGGGCGGTGGATGGAGCCAACCACGTGGCGCAAAACCAACAACCGCCCCCTGTAGTGAGTGGATGCTGGCTCCGGCGCAAGTGCCTTCTTGGGCGTCCCTCGCTTGGTTCCCCGCCGGATCGGCTGCGGTCCCTGCGCGCGGCTATTCGGGAGCAGCCGTCCCCTCCGCGCGCCCCCACCCCGGATTCCCTGGCTCTTGCCGTTAGTAAAATCCTGCATTTGCTTGAGCTGTTCAGTGGTTAAATCTTCCACCGGCTGTCTTCTAGTTAAAAGGGAAATCAAATGACGGGCACGCCAAGGGAAAGCTGAACAGGGCGCTTCCTTCCTTAGTTGTTATGTGTGTGTTTTTAAACGCCTCCATCTTTATTCCTTTTCTAGTTTGGTTGAATCTGCAGTAATAATAATTCCGTTGCGCCCTTACTCGGGGGTGAAGCTCGTTGGACTATGTCGTCGTAGGGCTTTACTTCCGAGTAAACGTGCCTACGCTTGGGTACGCGGCCACAACTTCCTTGTGTTTCTCGGCGTAGAGTAGGGCTTACTTCTGTGTAAGCATGTACAGGATCGGCCTGCATGAAAGCAATAATTGTCAGCACGCGCGGAAGACATTTCAGTGGCATTTAAGTTAATGTAATGATGAGAGTAATAACACCAGACCAGAGGACTTTGAAAAATTATTAAATTATTAAAACTAACGCAAATGGTAGGATAAGCAAGGATTTCCTTAAGGGATTCGCCTTCAGCAATTCTATGTTGAAGTGGCATATTACTTCTAAACAGCTTTGTCCTAAGCATGCATATGTATGTGTGCATATGTGTGCATGTGTGTATATATCTACACATGCACAGATATATATGCGCACACACACACGCACACACACACTTGGATACGAGTTCCTTTGAGTTTAATTAAACTTACTTCCATGTAAGACTCACTATCAAACTGTTCCAAGTATTAAAAAAAATACAAAAAATGCCAGGTTTTTATTTTATTATTATTTAATTTATTAAATGCTTCATAAATACATTTCTCTAGGCATTGCACAAAACATAATAACACGCACACACATTATACAAATAACATCCCAATAAAAACAAGAATATAGAACGAATAGACATGTTAATATAAAACTTAAAATTGCACCTCAGGAACTAAAATAATAAAATGTAAACACTAAAATACCTGGAGGGAGCAATCCTACCAGGATAGGCGGCTGCCGCCAAATAGGAGGCGACCACCTATCCAGTGCAGGGCAGGAGAAGCACGGAGGGGATCGTCCCCCCTCTGCACTTCAGCTGCCCTGCATTTGTGGCTGGACAGCCAATTTCAGCTGTCTAGCCGCAGGAAATCGGAGCGGGGGAAGTGGTGGCCAGACGACACGTTGGATGTGTTGTACTGGATTTCTGACTTCCCTGTCCCGAACTGCCCCCAGAACGCCCCGTTTTCGCCGCTCTGCACTTCTTGGAGTGTGGGGCTGTTCCGCACTGCCTACAAGGCAGCATGGGAGGGGGTGAAGGTCAGTTCTCAGGAACCGACCTCGGAGCATGGGCTCCGAGGTCGACCTCTCTAATGGCCGTCTAGCTGCTGACTAGCGGCCATAGGATTGCGCTCTAAAAGACTTATATAAATGTTCACTCTCCCACTAAAACCAATGGGACTTGGCAGTGCTTAAATTTGGCCAAGTCATTGTTTCCTGTAGTAAGGAATATTTTGTCTGTCACCCTTCTCCCCTTATTGCATGTGTATTGCACAGATTGTGTTTTTCAGCCATTCATTTTGATACCTAGAAACATAGGAAGCTGCCTTATACTTAAATCATTGGTCCATCTACAGTTCCTGTGCATGGCAAAGGGATACAAAGGAACAGCCCTTCTGTGCATGGATTCTTTACACTGGTGTGGCTTCTGATCAATATTATTCCATGTACGCTTTCCCAGGGTGTTTGTGTGAACCTGCTGCCCGGGGACTCCTGTCCTCAGTATTTGGGACTCCATTTCCCTTTACTTGCCATGCCTGCAGGATGAATGTGTTTCTCTTGGGTGGGTGTGTTATATGGTTGCTGCTTGTGTCACGTTGCTGGTTCTGAGAGGCAGTGTGGGGTAGTGGTTACAGAGAGTGCTGGACTGGGAAGATCCAAGTGGAAGCCCCACTCAGCCATGAAGCTCACCTTGGGCCAATCGCTGTCTCGCCACCTACCTTGCAAGGTTGTTCTGAAGATAAATAGGGTCAGGAGAACAATGCACATTGCCTTGAACTCCTTGAAGGAAAGGCAGGATATAAATTAAATAAATAATAACTCCCATGAGTGGCTTAGGAAAGTTAGGTTTATTTATCCTAAGGAGCTGTGCACTGGCTATGCCGAGTTGCATTGATGCAAACACAAGCCACCCTGGCCCCTTTCCAGTACCAGATTCCTTCTCCACCCTGTTCTGAGCCATGCAAGGTTTTCTTCTACATTAGGGATGTACAATCTGTGGCCCTCCAAGGCCTTTTCTGTGGCCTCCCCAAGTGTGTCCTGACCCCACGCCCCAGCTTCCAAATCCCTCCTGCCAATTTCCATGCTGCCTGTACTTTCTACTCCCTCCCCCAGAGATCCTTATGCGGATCACCATTTCCCGTGTGTGCATCTGAGTATGTGCATGTGTGTGCAGCCCAGCCCAGGATCACATGAGGCCCTTGAGGTCAAAAAGGTTGTGCACCCCTGTTCTACATAGTCCCAGCTGCATCATCTAAGTCTCTTGTGTCATCATAGCGGCATAGTTATGTCAGTGCAAGGGAAGGACTTAGGGCTTCTTCACACAGAAGCTTTTTATCCCGCAACTTTACTGGGGCTTCTGCTTCCATATTCTTTGCGGGATGAAAATTGTCCCTTTTCACACACTTCTGCTTCCCCGGCCCGGGGAGTTCCTTTATCTGCAAGCTCTATAGGTTTCATTATATAGCCACTAGATGGCACTGTGATATAGCACCACTTCCTCTTTTCACTGAGGAATTCAACTCGCTATATTTAAATAGCTCATTATTCGTGATCTTAAAAAAATGGGATAAATGTCAGAAAGCACGGGAGAGGCCTTGGACAACATCATGTAAAGGACCCGCAAACTTCCATGAGTAACCAATCTTGATCGCAGGATAATAGCCCTGCCTGGAGAAGCCCTTATGCAAGGTCAAGTCAGTGGGGCTGAAGTATAAGAAACAAGTTGAGGCTAGCAGGGAGATGATGGGGCCAGGAACAACTGCAAGTTGAGTCCCCTTTGTGCTCAGCCCCAAATGGAAACCTGGCAAAAGTGTGCATGTGAGTGCATGTATCAGAGTTCTTGCCATGGGGTTTTCACCTATCAAGGCTGAAGAAGCACTTTGCACTAGTGCTGTCTTCCAATTTCTGGAATGTTTTTCCCCCTTGAGAACGGCTCGCTGATTGATTGATTGATTGCCTTATTCTCAGGGCACTTTAGGATGTCTTTTGATGGTGTTTTTGAGCTTACCTTATTGCAAGGTGGCTAATGGTGCTGTGCTTTTCTTTCTGTCCATCTGTCTTTCTTTCTGCTGCACATGACTCCATCACTCTGCAGCCTCCCCTGCTGTCTGCACTTCCTGATCTGAAAAAAAAAGCTTTGTGGGGGAGGAGTTACCACATGACACTTACCCAGGGGCTTTAATAGAAGTGCGGGAAGCTGGGGAGGCTGCTGGAGAGATGATAATACAATGAAAGACAGGACACTCACACATGCTCCTTGGCCATCTCATAAGTAATGCAACCACAAGAAGCCCACTCCCCACCCACACGAGACTTCTTCCCCAATTTTCTTCTCCTTTGAACATTTTTTTCGAAAACAATTTCTTTTCTCTCAGATTGAATGAGAATGTTCAGAAAATATGTGGAAGAAATGTTCAGCGCAGCACTAGTTTGCACAAACCATTCCTCAGGTCATCCTGTATTTCTCTTCTTTGGGCTGTGCTCAGGTTAACCCGAAGAAGCTCAAGGTTCAGGCTTGAATCCTACCCAGTCTGTGTGTTTGGGTTCAGTCTGCAAGTATGTCATCCTGCACTCGGTTTGCACATTTTGTGCCAAACTAGATGTGATGGTAAGAACATGTAAGCATACAGGCACTCCCATCATGGAATGTGCAGCCCTCAGAGGCACCTACACTGACCTTATTATGACACCAAACTAAGACCCGCCTGTTTCCCCAAGCTTTTGGGTCTCATTGACTGTAGCTTGGTTTGACTTGTTTGCTTGGGTTTTATTCATTCATTCATTCATTCATTCATTAATTTCATTTTTATACCGCCCAGTGCAGATTTTATAGTTATGCTGATTATAGTGGATTGTGGTTATTTTATATTTTTACGAAGTGTAGTTTGTTGTTTTCCCTCTTCCTTTCACATCCCTTTTCCCTTCTGTATTGTGTTGGTTTTTTTATATTGAGGGTGCAGGCAGAGACGGTCTTGTTTTTATTAGATGTGTATAAGCTAGGGATGCACAGATTGTTAAATCTGTTCTCTTTGTGTCTCATGGATTGTCAGGTGTTTTTTGTTACATCATGTACTCATTGACAGAATCAGATTCTTCTCATTTTCCTGAACATGCATTCACGTTGGAAAGCACACACTGTCACAAGTGTGGACTTCCGCAAATCCCCATCCCAAGTCGGCATTTTCACACATTAGCCTATGAGGGAGAATGTGTATTTTTGGTTGGTGTTTTCTTCTTCATATTTTTGTATGACTAAATTTGCATCCAAGTAAAAAACCAGTCCGCAAGCCACAGAATCCACACAACGCAGAAAAAGTCAGATTGCTGAGGAATCCGCGGGTTGGATCCATAGAAATCAGAACTCAACTGGATCCATTGTGGATTTCTCCGACATTCCCAATGTAAGCCACTCCAGGAGCCTTTTTGGCCAAGTGGAAGAATAAAATGCTTTGAATAAATAATGAATTGTTTTATTGATATATCTATTGATATAGGGCAGGTTAGTAATATTAAATTAAATTAAATTGCAGAGGGATTTTTTTTAAGCTGCTGGGGATGGGGTTGTGAACCCTATGTGAAAAGGGTTTAACCTTTTCCCCTGACACAGTCCTGCTGAATCCTCCACCCCCCAAGCTGCTGTCTGCGTCAGAAGGAAATGTCTACTGGTGCCAATGGGAGCTTTCCTCCTGGGGTTAATTGCAGCTGGGAGAGGGTGATTTTTATGAGCACCATGGTGGTGAGAGTTAAATCCCCCTCCTCACATGTCATTGTCTTGATCCTGTTTTCCCTTTCCCACAGGACATATTTAAACTGAAAAAAAAAAAACAACCCTGCACATTAATTGATTACACTCCATTGACATCATGTGTATTTTGGCCCGGGGTCCATCATTTTAATTTCACTTGGAGCACCATTGCAGGTTGATTGCTTTTTTAAAGAAATGCTTTAGTATCTTCAGTTCTGCTCATTACTTGATAAAATAATGGATCATTCGTGACAATTCTGAAACAAGCAGAAGTTCTGAAGTGCACAGGGAACGTCAGGTTATGACGTTTGTGTACGTACATGGGTGTTTTTTCCACCTCAGTACAGCAGATGCTTTTCCTGAAACTTAATTATGGTAACGAGATTTCTGTAGGTATTTGAGAGCAGATGTCCGGTCACAAAAATCACACGTGAGCAGAAAGGCAGCAGATGAAGACGCGTCTGTTGACTGGTAGCATAATCTTTTGCCAAAGTATTGATTGACCATTAGATAGTTCCCAGCTTTATGCCCCAAATGGCACAGGGCTTTTATAGACTTGGGAAAGCAAATCCTCAACAGGCTAAGTTTGTGCCCAGAGCAAAATATTTCTCAAGGGATAGTTTGTATTACCTCCAAGATGGCCAGGAAATAACTTTCCTGAAATGTAATCTAGCCTGAGGAACATGATTAGGGTGCTGTCTATCGAGGCTTTGAATAGCTAATCAGATTCCCAGGATGATTAAGTCAATAAAAATAGCTCATGCTATTTCATCATTGGCCCTGTTTTACAGAAATGAGAATCAAGACTGAGGCTGCAATCCTATACCTACTGACTGGGGAGTAAGCTCCATTGAACTCAATGGAACTTACTTCTGAGTAGGCATGTACAGGATTGCACTATGAGGGCATTTCTACCTAACAGGCAAACAGTGCAATTCTGTACATGTCTGCTCAGAAGTAAGTCCGACTGAGTTCAATGGAACTTATTTCCAGTTTAATGGGGACAGAGGATTGTAGCCTTAAACCAGGTGTGAGCAAGTCATGGCCCTCCAGATGTTTTGGCCTACAACTTCCATCAGTCCTAGCCAGAAAGGCCAGTGGTCAGAGCTGATGAGAGTTGTAGGGCGAAACATCAGGAGGACACCATATCGAGAAAGTCTGGTTTAAGTAGCATGGAATCAGTATAGTATAAGTGATGTAGCGCAGATATAGCCAGCTGACTTCCCCTATGTTTTACTCACCCTTGTGGATGAGCTGATCAGCAGGAAACAGCTGAGCACCAGCATTAGCCACCAGGCCACTAGTTTATAAGATCACAGTCTTAGGCAGCAGTCCTATGTAATTTATTTGAGAGTAAGCCCACCTGAATTAAGTCAAAATATTTTCTTAGCAAACATGCTTATTTATTTAATTTTATTTTAAAAAAATTCTTGACTGCCTTTCAGAACAGAAGCCCTCCCAAGGCGGCAGACAGCAATAAAATACATAAAAACAGTTAAAATATTAAAAGTGATAAAACATAAACACAATAAAATAGTGATAAAAGCAACAATAAAAGCTGACAATAAAACACAACAACAGCAACAACAGCAATCATATCAAGAGAAGGCCATGGTAAAATAATACGTTTTCAAGGCCTACTTAAAAGCCTGCAATTACGGAGCATGGTGGACCTCCGATGGCAGCTTGTTCCAGAGCTGTGGGGCCACTGCAGAGAAGGCCCTCTCACCTGTGGTTACCCACCTAACTGATCTCATGGGTGGGCAGATGAGAAGGGCCTCTTAAGGCAGCTTAAGAGATTGTTGTTGTTGTTGTTCAGTCGTTAAGTCGTGTCCGACTCTTTGTGACCCCATGGACCATAGCACGCCAGGCCTTCCTGTCCTCCGTTCTCTCCCGGAGTGTGCTCAAGTTCATATTCATTGCATCGGTGATGCTATCTAGCCATCTCATCCTCTGCCATCCCCTTCTCCTTTTGCCTTCAATCTTTCTCAGCATCAGGGTCTTTTCCAGGGAGTTTTCTCTTCTCATTAGGTGGCCAAAATACTTGAGCTTCAGCTTCAGTATCTGTCCTTCCAGTGAGCACTCAGGGTTGATTTCCTTTAGGATTGACTGATTTGATCTCCTTGCAGTCCAGGGGACTCTATAAGAGTCTTCTCCAGCACCACAGTTCGAAAGCATCAATTCTTCGGCGCTCAGCCTTCCTTATAGTCCCATTCTGTTGTTTTCCTCGATTTCTTTGCATTGTTCATTTAAGAAGGCCTTCTTGTCTCTCCTTGCTATTCTCTGGACCTTTGCATTCAGTTGGATATATCTTCCCCTTTCTCCCTTCCTTTTCGCTTCCCTTCTTTGCTCAGCTACTTGTAAAGCCTCATCAGACAGCCACTTCACTTACTTGCATTTCTTTTTCTTTGGGATGGATTTAGTTGCTGCCTCCTGAACAATGTTACGGACCTCTGTCCATAGTTCCTCAGGCACTCTGTCTATCAGGTCTAATCCCTTAAATCTATTCCTCACCTCCACTGTATATTCATAAGGGATATGATTTAGGTCATACCTGAATGGTTTAGTGGTTTTCCTGTCCCTTATACAGAGCACTGCTTCTCATCTTTTGGGCCTTGGACTATTTTATACTCTAGGGGCGCAATCCTATGTATGTTTAGACTAAAAAACGTCCTACAACTCCCAGCCAGCAGAGCTGTAGTATTTTTTTTGTAGTACTTTTTTTCTGTCTAAGCATGCATAGGATTGCACCCTTGGACCACATTTCTCAAACTGATGCCTTCCATATGGCTTGGACTGCAGCACCCATAATTCCCAGCCAGCATGGGAATCTGCAAAGCAAAGATAAGATACTTTATTTTTGAATTTTTTAATCTGTTGACTGACACCACATTTCTGACCTTCTGCTTCCTCAGTTTAAGAGTGTGGTCTTAAAAAACACCCTGATAATGGTGAGAGGAAGTGCTGCTAGACTGGGCGGTGAAGGAGGGGTGGGGGAGGCAGTAGAAATCTTATCTGCTATATGATTTTCAAAGCTGAATTCTGGAAAGGGCTACCAGACTCCAAATTCTGTAGAGTCAGACCTTTGCATACCATGTTGAGCCCTGCATGGGACTGAAGTGCACTTTGCCACTTCCTGTGACTATATATTACTCTTGAGTTACCAAACTTGGCAACCAAGTCGATTCAGAACCACAGCAAGAAATACCTTGTGCCACTTCAGGTAAATGGGAATCCCAAGACCTCTGCAGTGTAATCCTATGCATGTCTACTCTGAAATAAGTCCCATTGATATTTGTATACATTAAGGATTGCAGCCTTAATGTATCAAATATATACAATACCTTAACTAGACAAAGAATTCTGTGTAACTCAAAAACCTGCAAATTCTGTAACTCATACATTTGCACTGAATGAAGCTGGTCTACTAAGAATGATCTTTTGGGAAGGGGCTCTGGTTCAGTGGTGGAGTGCCTGCTTTGCATATAGAAGGTCCCAGGTTCGATCCCCAGCATCTCCAGGTAGAGCCAGAAAAACTCCTGCCTGAAACCCTGGAGAGCCTCTGCCAGTCAGTGTCAACAATACTGGGCTAGATGGACCCATGGTCTGACTCAGTATAAGGCAGCTTCCTATGTTCCTATCAGCCCTATCTATTTTTCATCTTACTGTTTTTCCTTGGTTAACAATGAAAACCTAAACATCACAAGTCTAGGGAGTTTGAGAACAGTAGATTCACTTTTGGAAATCAGGTAAGTTTTCAAAGTGTTTTATAATTATCACTTTCCTTGCAAGGGGATGGTGTTATCACTGGATGACCAAAACCAAATAGATGTTTTGTGTGTGTGATAATAAAGGCTTCTTTTTGATATTTGGAGAAAAGCTTGTGTTTTAAAATTGGGATCCCTAACCTTTATTTGTATATTACATGTCACTGGAAGAAACCATAACTCTCTGATAGGGCATGAATACATAAGGCAGACTTCCCCACTGCTGGGCTCTCCTTCCAGATGTTTTAGACCACCAACTCCCATCAGCCCAGCTAGGGATGGTCAAGGAAGAAGAGAGTTGTAGTAAAACAAAATCTGCAGGTTGGGGAAGGCAGATAGTCTCAGGCTTGATTCCCAGAGCCAGAAGGACTGGGAAAGAGCCTTGGCTGAGATCTTGGACATTACATACAAGACTTACTGTAAGTTGTTGCTGAGGTGATAGGACTGGTCTGGTTTTGAAGATGCACTATTTGTCTGGCTTTGTATAAAGGAGGCACTGCCAAATCTGTAGCTGATATCCTGGCAATTGTCAGGATCAAAAGGAACGCTCCAAACTGGGAGAATGGGCATCTAAATGGCAAATGTGGTTCAATGTAAGCAAGTTTGAAGTGATGCATGTTGGGGCAAAAAACCCCAACTTCAAGTATAGCTTGACAGGATCTGAGCTAGCGGTGACCGGCCAGGAAAGAGATCTTGGGGTTGTGGTGGACAGCGCAATGAAGATGTCAGCCCAGTGTGTGGCTGCTGTAAAAAAGGCAAAATCCATGTTAGGCATAATTAGAAAAGGGATTGAGAATAAAACTGCCAACATCATACTGCCCTTATGCAAATCTATGGTGCAGCCACACTTGGAATATGGTGTCCAGTTCTGGTCACCACACTTAAAAAAAAGATATTGGGAAAAAGTGCAGAAAAGAGTAACTAAACTGATCAAGGGGCTGGAGCAGTTCCCCTATGAGAGAAGGTTACAACAGCTGGGATTGTTTAGCTTGGAGAAGAGGAGGGTAAGGGGAGGCGTGATAGAGGTGTACAAAATTATGCATGGTGTGGAGAAAGTGGATAGGGAGACATTTTTCTCCCTCTCTCAAAATACTAGAACCTGGGGTTAACCTATGAAGCTGATTGGTGGGAGATTCAGGACAGATAAAAGGAAGTACTTCTTCACACAGTGTATAGTTAAACTACAGAATTCGCTACCACAGGATGTAGTGATGGCCACCAATTTGGATGGCTTTAAAAGGGGGTTGGACAAATTCCAGGACATGGAATAATGGGCTCAAGTGACAGGAAGCCAGATTCCGGCTGAACATCAGGAAAAACTTCCTGACTGTTAGAGCAATACGACAATGGAACCAATTCGCTAGGGAGGTGGTGGGCTCTCCCACACTGGAGGCATTCAAGACGAGGCTGGACAGCCATCTGTCAGGGATGCTCTGACTTGGATTCCTGCATTGAGCAGGGGGTTGGACTCGATGGCCTTGTAGGCCCCTTCCAGCCCTATGATTCTATGACCATGGATAGTTCCTTTAGAGTTCTGACTGAAACCCAGAGAGGATTCATCACCCCTCTGACACTGAAGCCACCAACCTCCACTGATCTGAATTGCAGAACTGACCAGCCTGTAGGGCGCCCGCGTGTGGATGTAGGGCTGAAACAAACACATGTAAAAGTTGCTAGTTAATATAACAAGAGAAAAGATCTCCTTGAAGTACTAGGGTTTTCCTAAGAGGTTCTGTCACCTGCTGAAGAAGCAAGCTGCTTTTTGCTGTAGAATTTGTAATTTAAACTTAGAAACAGCTTGCTTCCTCAGCTGTGCAAATGACTGCCATGGAAGCTGCAAAAGAATGGAAGGACTGACAATTGGTGAGTGGGACAGATGCAGGTGATCAAGCATTCAGGTGAATGGCAATTCTTGCAGGAAATTGGAGCATCCCTCCCCATCCTGCAGTATGTTAAGGAGGAAAATTGTTTCATGATGAATGGAGTCAAATGAAGAGGAATAACATCCTGACCACACAAACTTCAATATAGAAAGGTCAGAACAAAAACTACAAACATTGCTGAAAAATGAAAAAAATATGCACAAATACAATAGAATGTATAAAAATTCATAACACAACACACCAAAGTAAAATACATTGACCAATCATTGTGATAAAACAACTTGAAAAGTTCACAATCATAGCCTATAAAAGATGAAGGACAAAAATGGCTACTAACTGTAAACAAACCAACATGTATACAAGATAGAATCATAGAATAGTAGGGTTGGAAGGGACCGACAAGGCCATTGAGTCCAACCCCCTGCTCAGTGCAGGAATCCAAGTCAGAGCATCCCTAACAGATGGCTGTCCAGCCTCGTCTTGAATGCCTCCAGTGTGGGAGAGCCCACCACCTCCCTAGCGAATTGGTTCCATTGTCATATTGCTCTAACAGGAAGCTTTTCCTGATGTTCAGCCGGAATCTGGCTTCCTGTCACTTGAGCCCATTATTCTGTGTCCTGCGCTCTGGGATGATTGAGAAGAGATCCTGGCTTTCCTCTCTGTGACAACCTTTTAAGTATTTGAAGAGCGCTATCCTATCTCCCCTCAGTCTTCTCAAGGCTAAACATGCCCAGTTCTTTCAGTCTCTCTTCATAGGGCTTTGTTTCCAGTCCCCTGATCATCTTTCTTGCCCTCCTCTGAACTTTCTTGCCCTCTCCAGTTTGTCTGCATCCTTCTTAAAATGTGGTGCCCAGAACTGGACACAGTACTCCAGATGAGGCCTAACCAGTGCTGAATAGAGGGCAACTAGTACTTCCTGGGATTTGTTGGCTCAACAACATCACATTGTTGGCTCATATTCAGTTGTAATCTACAACAATTCCAAGATCCTTCTTGCTTGTAGTGTTGTTGAGCCATGTATCCCTAGATGTTTTGAACTTCTCCTGGCCACTGGCTATGGTGGGACAAGCTTCTGGGAGTTGAAGTCCAAACATCTAGAGATCTGACTTCTGCCCACCCCTGTTCTACAAAGACAAGCAAACCAGAACAGTGGCCCTTGATAAAATAAGTATTAGGAACCATTAGTATACACCACAACATTTCTCTGCAGTGAAATCTACCCAAGTTAACTTGGAAATAAGTCCCATTGTGTTCAATGGGACTTCTTCCCAGGTAAGTGTGAGGCACAGGATGGTAGCCTTACAGTGCCATCCTATACAGTAAGTCCCATTGACTTCAATGGGACCTCCTCCCAGCTACGTGTGTAGAGGATTGCAGCCTTAATTTAGTTTTATTATTTATTTATTACGTTTATATCCCACCTTTCCTTCAAGGAGACCAAGACAGCATACATGATCCTCCTCCTCTCCATTTTATCTTCACAACAGCCCTGTGAGGGAGGTTCTGGTGAGAGCCCAGAGTCACCCTGTGAGCTTGTGGGGTCTAGAACCTGGGTCTTCCAAGTCCTAGTCCAACACTGTAACCACTACACCACACTGTGCGTTGGTAATCCCCTTCTCCCCACCAAATATCTTTCCTACTCCCATTATTGGAACTGTATGTATGGAAGTAATTTCTTCTGCTGTCTTCTTAGGCGCTTGCATATTATCTAATAAGTGATAATTTTGATAGGCTACTAGTAGAATCTCATTGCCGAGGAGACTTGCTCTGCCCGACATGTTGGATGATAAGACGGGAGATGGAGAACAGGCCAGCCTCTGCCCTGTAATTGCTCCCTGGGGTTATCAGCAGTGGAATCCCAACTGTAGAACATTTAAGGAGAAAGAAAAGACTAATGCACTTCCAGCCTTGGGAACAAAGGCAGCCTGCTAGTGTATGCAAATAGCAGCTGATTCTTGCAAATGAAAAGTTAACTGGCTAACAAGCATTTAAGTAGAGGAAGTGCCCCATTAACAAGAGCGATACTTTCACACCAGGTTTTCTTGAGACTGAAGGGATTAAATGTGAGACATGTCAATATCTAGGAAATGTCCTTATTTCAGAGGGTTGTTGTTTTTTTTAATAGAGCTTGGGGAATGCTAAAACTTTGCATACAGTTTTAACAGACTGAGTTCTTGGTTTCATGGTTTGTCAGTTATGATATCAATTATCTATATAGAGTCAAATCTGAATTTTAACAGATAATTTACATTTTAAGTGGAACTGTCAGATGGGAAGGGGGAATAAGTGCCAGCAGCATTACTGGACACCTTGGTTGGTACTTGTCTTAATTCAAGCATGGAGTTGTTACATTTTTTTCATATGGAAAACAATTTTATTCTGTGTTTATCAGGAAAAAACTACATCTTTAAATAGCCTCTGCTGTTCATTCTTTCTTTCTGGCTAATTAATTAGATCTCATTCAAATGTATGATGTGGTGTAGTCCTCATGAGAGGGCTGTGTCACCTTCACAGGAGCTTCCATATTATCTAGCAGCTGGCCAGTGTCACAGGTGGTTTGCTTGCATCCGGTGGAGGCTGGTGGTTATGATATCAGTGGGTGCATCTGCTCCAGGTTTCAGTCAGAACTCTGAAGGAGCTATCCAAGGTGCTTTGCTTTGCACCTTGGATAGTTCCTTTTAGAGTTCTGACTGAAACCTGGTGTGGATTCACCATCCCACTGACATCGGAGCCACCAGTCTCCACTGCTTGTATCCAGATCTGACTACTGCAATCCGCTGCATGTGGGGCTGCCTTTGAAGTGCATTTGGAAACTACAAATGGTGCAGAACGCTACCACCAGGGTTAAAGGCCTAAACAATTTGGAATCAGAGTATCTGAAGGGCTGCTTATTTCCATATGATGCCGTCCATCTGCTGAAATCTTTGAACTGGACTCCGCTCTATACCGTTCCAATTGCCTGAGATCAGACTGGTTGCTATCTGAGAACAGGGCTTTTTCCCTATGGCACCTAAGCTTTGGATCTCCATCATAGGGAGACTTCTTTAGCTTCTTCTCTTCCCTCCTGCTGATGGCTGGTGAAGACTGTCCTGTTCCTTGGGTATTTTTATGACAGCTGAGATTATTGCTCCAGCCCCTTGAATTTACGGTTCTGTGTTTGCTTTGGTAAATGATATTATTAATATATATTGCCATTTTGAGACAATTTGTAACTGGTATTTTATTTTTAGTTTGTATTTTAATGTTTGTGAGTCCCTTTGGGCTGTAAAAATAAACTTTAGCATGATGATGCATCTTTATCTGGGCAGAATGCCCTTGAATGCAAGTTGCTGGGGAACATGAACAGGAGGGTGCAGTTGTGCCTGTCTCCCAGTTGTGGGCTTCCCATAGGCATCTGGTTGACCACTGTGGGAACAGAATGCTAGACTAGATAGGAACATAGGAAGCTGCCTTATACCGAGTCAATTGGTCTGTCTAGCCCAGTACTGTTGACACTGACTGACAGTGGCTCTCCAGTGTTTTGGGAAGGATTCTTTCTTAGCCCCACCTGGAGATACTGGGGACTGAACCGGGACATTCTGGATGTAACACATGTCTTCTTCCACTGAGCTTCAGCACCCCCAAAGATAGCTCTTCGGTCTGATCCAGTTGTGTGTTCTTATGTATGTGGAGTTGCTGGGGGAGGGGGGTGTCCTTGAAATACAGACTATTTTTCTGAAAGTGGCCATCAACTTCCATTCCAGTGTTTCAGTCTTCAATCACAATGGCCTGTGGCATAGGCGTTTATGTTTCTTCCACCTTCTCTTTTTGCAAGTGTGTGTGTGGGGTGGTGGTAAAGCTAGGATTGGGGATTTGAACTTGAAATGTAGAACTGAGCACTGTTTATATGTACCAAACTTCATTCTGATAGAAGAATATTTATTGACTGCATAACACCTTCCTCTTCCCACTGGCCAAGCCTGGGTGAGCCTTTGGTTTCATCCAGCACCACTCTTCTTACATTCTTATGTTTGTGTCTCTTTAGAGAGGTCTTCAGCTATTGAGAGACCCATGCCTCTTCACATTATTGTCCTGTCATATGTGCTTGTTGGCAGTAATTGGAAAGAGGCTGCATTTCTGCCTGCATGGAAGAAAATGCCACAAGCTTAAGACCATAAGAAGAGCCATGCTGGATAAGACCAAGGATCCATCTAGTCCAGCATTCTGTTCATACAGTGGCCAACCAGCTGTCCACGGGAAACCCACAAGTAGGATGTGAGTGCAATGGCACCTTCCCACCCAAGTTCCCCAGCAACTGGTTTATATAAGTATGCTGCCTCTGATACTGGAGGTACCATATAGCTATCAGGACTAGTAGCCATTGATAGCCATCTCTTCCAGGAATTTGTCCAGTCCCCTGTTAAAGACATCCAAATTGGTGGCCACCATCACATCTTGTGGAAGTGAATTCCATAGTTTAACTTGTGCTGTGTGAAGAAGTCCTGTCTTTTATTTGTCCTGAATTTCCCACCAATCAGCTTCATAGGATGACCCCATTGGGTTCTAGTATTATTAGTATTCTAGTCATGTGAGACACTTTGCTTTTTCTCCAAGGCACCTCATAGAAATAACCTATTTCCAGTGCCCATCTGCAAGCCACAGGTCTCTGGTTCTTATCTATGCCATTCCATCACCACCTGATGACACCACTGTCTGTGGTCTCAGGCCTGGGTCACATATACTCAGGATGGCATTTCAGTACTGTATGTGTAATGATTGGCAGCAGAATGGGTAAAATAATTATCATGGGGGGAAAAAAAACCACTTGGTTGAAGGGGACATGGGTATTAATGGCCCATTTTCATATGAAATATGTAATGTTGCAGTCATCAAGAAATGAGCATGCATATGAACTGGCCCTAGGGTATTGCCTAGAAATGCAGTTCTGGGAAGGAAACCACAGATGAATGAGTGAACAACATGGTATTTGTGCGCAATTATGTGCCCATCGGGAAGGGGGGAATCCTACAGTTGCTTTAGTTATGTAAAGGAGGTCCAAGACTTGGATTTGACCCCTGTCCTGTATGCACATTATGTCTTGAAAGTTAATAAGGGAGAATTCACCAACAAAACAGATGTGGCGAGTCCTGGGGTTGACAGCTGGGAATATGGTGAAGGGGTTGCATCATTGCTTCATTGTGCTACATGCTCAGCTCACACCTAAACTCATGCTTCCTGCGCCACTGCTGACCCACTTTTGTTAGCTTTGTAATGGGGCTGCTGTCAATGTAGGTCAAGCTGGACACATGGTGAAGCAATGGCATGTGGATTACACAAACTACTCAAGGCACACCCTGAGCCCATACTAATTTGGCTGTTTAAATTGGCCCATGCATCCAGATCTGATGGATATCTACTGAGAAGTAAGTTGTATTGGTTTCAAGTATGCAGTGGTGCAGCTAGGTAATTTTAGACCCCAGACTCAATGGTCTTATGGGGGGGGGGGCTTTTAGCTGGCCGTGTGCATTACTTCAGTGGTGAAGCACCAAACTAATATTTCTCTTCCCTCCTCCAACCACCATTCTTTGCTTTACAACTGCTTCTGCTTTCCTTATATGTTGGAATGCTTGCCAACCCTAATTTTTTTTAATACTCTGGGCATGCAGTTTTGCATTTTAAGCTACTCAAATCATAGGCGTCTTCATGGTTATAGGAATAAAATGGAATTGGCTTCTGCTGCTCTGATAGCCTCATCATCTGTTGCTTTCTGCGTGGTCATTTTGTGGGAAGGGGAGCTGGGTGGCAGGGTCCTGAACTTTGGTCCCAAGGTCCAGTCAAAGGTATACCACTGCAAGTATGTGTATGGTTAGGATTGCAGTCTAAATATGGTCTATTGCTGAGATGTACTACAACCATAGCTCAGTAGTAGAGCAGCTGGTTTGCATGCAGAAGGTTCCAGGTTCAACCCCAGGTAGGACTGGGAAAAAACCCCTTTCTGACATGTTGGGGAGTTGCAGTCAGTCAGTGTCAACAATACTGGGCTAGATGGACTAATATAAATTGCCTTATACTAATTGACTTAGTATAAGGCAATTTCCTGTGTTCTTACAATATTGTTCCTCTGCTTTTTCTCCCCAACACACAGAGTGTATCACTGTGTAGACATTTCATAGCTTCATAAAAACTACATTGAAGTCAATAGGAAAGATCTTGTAGACTTTGGAGGGGACTAGACTGGAACCCATAGTATATCGCCTAATAGTATCTCTATGGCCATCATCTTTTCCATTTGACTGCCAGGGATAAATCAATGCAAATATCAATGTGTGTAGACAAGCACACACATCCATCTGGAAAACCTATTACACTTTTAGGAAGTCGTCTTTGAATTAAAGTATTCCTTTTCCAAAACACAATCATGCTTTTAATGGCTCTGGACTACAATGGCAACTGTTGCCATGTTCAAGTATAGAGCTATTTTCAGAGGTTTAGAGCATGCACATTTCTGCAAGGTAAGGGGCTAAGTAATCTTTGTTTGGAAAACATGTATTTATTTCCCATGCTAAAAGTTAGTGACTCCTGCACAGTGCCAGGAATTCTTAGATATATCTTTTCAGGCGCAGAACATGATAGAAATGTGTAACTTTTACTTTCCCCCTTTCTAACAAAACAGCAAAGTGTTTAATTTTATTTAATCATAACTTTCTAGCTGTTACTTTTAGGGTGGGAGGGGCAAAGTTGTTGAAAGGTGTATATGCAGTGAAAAGCTGTGTGTTGCATGGTTACATTTGAAGATGAATTCCATTCAGTTATTTCTGCTTTGTATATTGTTCCAAGTCAATATGTCTGCAGAGCAAACCACCCACTGTGTAGGAATACACAGTCAGCTACTTGGAAAGGTTAAAAGTTTAATTATGAGAGTTTATATGTTCTAGGGGAAGGAGGCAATCCTCTCACTCTCTCCTCCCACCCCTTACTGTCTTTAACTAATGGAAATATAATTTTTACACTGTTTATACTGACATGTCTGTGATAAGAAACGAGCTTCTAACCTCGTCCCCTTTGAAGTGGAGCTACTACGGAGGAGAAAGAGAAAGTGGCGATTTCAAATGAAATGGTAAATTCCAAGCCTCCTATCAGATGGATGATGACGCTCACTTTATTTTTTCATGTAAGGCTGCATGATAAATGAAGCATGTGTTATGCTTTGGGATTTAAAAGTTTGTTTTATTGCTGATGCACATCAGCTGATGATTAATACAGCACTGCCAACAAGCAGAGGAATGAAGCCTGACCCTACCTGGGGCCCTCCAGATGTTTTGGACTTCAACCCCTATTAGTCCCAGCTAGCATGGCCAACGCTCAGGAATGCTGGGAGCTGTAGTCCAAAACATCCAGAGGGCACCTGCTTGGAGAAGACTGGATTAATATAAGCTAAAAAACCTGTTGAGGTCACTGCTCCGAGGAGGCTACAATCTAAATTTTGAGAATTCAGGGAGGGGGAAGAACAGAAAGAAGAAAGGGGGAGCCAAGTGTAACCAGGGCCAACTTCAGGTTCAGGGCCACTCCAGTGTCAGTGAACCCCGCTGCAGCAGGTGGTGGGCCTGGTTCGTCCTCCTCTCCTTTATACTGCCACCAATCTCAGAGGCAGTTGAGTGGGCAAGGGTCCAAGCAGGCAGATGCAGCAGTATTCCCCCGCCGAGTGCTGGGAAAGTGCCATTGTACTCGCCCGCATCGTGGGTATTTATTGATTACATTGATATCCCACCTTTCTTCCATCATGGAACTCAAGGTGGCTACATGTGGTTCCCAGGTGGTCTCCCCTCCAAGCACTGACCAGACCCAAACCTGCTGAGCTTCGGCAAGGCGCTGCCTCATGTGCCTTCAGGCCATGTACTGGGCAATTACAAGGCAACTGACCAGTGCTTATGGGGACACCTGGCGAGGGGGTCCAGGGCAGCAGCGGTAGGCCCTTGGCAGCTGCCTGAGGATTCCACTGGCTGATGCCAGGCCTGAGGACAACAGGTGACAGGGCTGTGCTGTGGGGAGTCTGCCTTACTGCCAAGCAGAGGTGTTGCGAAAATAAACACCTAGAGTCTATCACCGTGTGCAGTCTTCGCTAGACCTGATGCCTATTTGCATTCCAGTTTATATAATCGAACCTCGTGCACCATGATAACATTAATATTACCCCTAGAAACAACCTTGACTTCCTTTGTCAGAACTCTGGAAAGCAACAGTACGGTCCCTGTTCAGCACATTTACATGGTAGGCTTGCCATTATTGGCTTGCCTGAACACAGTCTTCTCCAACCTGGTGTCCTCCAGATGTTGGAGGACATTGAAATAACAGAAACGCAGGTTTTGGCTGAACATCAGGAAAAAGTGCCTAGTGGTCAGAGCAGTCAGACAATGGAATCAACTGTCCAGGGAGGTGACAGGCTCTTTGTCGCTGGAGGTATTCAACTATAACCCGACAGCTATCTGTCAGGGATGCTTTAAACTGGATTCCTGCATTGAGCAAGGGGCTGGACGCGATGGCCTGAATGGCCCCTTCTAACTCTGTGATTCTCTGACCAACTTCCATTAGCCTGGCCAGTATGGCCGATGGTCAGGAATTCTGGAAGTTGTAGTCCAAAACATCTTTAGACCAGAATTAGGCAACTTGCAGCTCAAGGGTGTTCCTTAGCCTAATTTAATGCAGGTGGGGGAAGCCCAGACGGAGGGAAGGAGGGTAGGAGGGAAGAGCCGAAACAGATGGCATGATGGAAGAAGGGCTGGAGGAATCTGTCTGCAAGGGTTCACGTTAGACCTCAGGCAAGAGCGGTGTCCCCCCCACCACCACCGGGGCCTGCTGGGTAGGGAGGAAGGGGGGGAGAGAGAAAAGGAGTTGCCAGAAACAGAGGATAACCTCAGCCACTTTTGGCTCCAACCCATCCACCACCAGAATCTGGCCCCTGGCAGACTAGGGATTCCCTTGAAAATAAAATAAAAGGCTCCCCAACCCTGCCTTAGGCAAACCATTATTCCCCAGCCTCATCTGCAGTAAGGGGACTTGTTTATTCATTTATTTTTATCCCACCCTTCTTCCAAGGAACTTGGGTTGGCTCACAACAACCCTGTGAGGTAGGTTAGGCTGAGATTGAATGAGTGGCCCAAAGTCACCCAGTGAGCTTCCAGGCCAAGTGGGGATTTGAACCTGGATCACCGTGGTCTTGGCCAACCTTACAGGGTTGTTGTAAGAGTTGCTGGGAGAACACTTTGGAATAATTTTGAACATTCAGGACATTCCCCCTAAGTGCTAAATATTCTTGTAATCTACTCAGAACATTTATTTGAAGGGTGGGTTAACGATACCTGTAACAAATGCATAGTAAACTGTGGGAAGATTTATGGACTTCACGGAAAGAAATCCAGCCTTCCAGGTGTGATAGTATCCCATCCCTTAAACAAGGCTTCCCCAACCTGCTGCCTTCCAGATGTTCTGGACAGATCCAAGATCACCTGGTGAGCGTTGTGGCTAAACAGAGATTTGAACTGAGCCCACCCCAGTTCTAGTACACCACACAGTTTCTCTCTGCAGGGTTTTGAGGGGCCTTGGGCAAGACCTCGTCAATGGGGCCCTTCACTCAGTGAGATTACCTTCTCACTGCTACTGTCATCAGCTGCTCTTGCTTCTTGTCCTCCTCATCATTGCTACCACATGCTTGGTTGACAGGCAGAGAGCAGCAAGTAGGCAGTGATGTCTACTGCTTCTCCTTCTCACCACCAACGTTGCCAGGCTCAGAGCAAGAGGCAGGTGAACAAGCAGGTTGCAATGGTGAAGAAAATGAGCAATTCCAGAGGAGGTCTTGTCCATGGGCCCTTGGCAGGTGCCTGACCATGCCTACCTTGGATGTCTACCCTGCTCATCTGGGTCCCTCAGATACAGATGCAAGCAAGGGCCTTGTAGGGAGTACTAAGTACTAGGACATGATGCAGCTGCGAGATGGCCCAGTTACTACTGGGGATGAGCAGAACTTTCCCCATTCCATTCTTCTATTGTCTTGTGGTTTTGCTTTGTGCATGATTGCATCAACGCTCCCCCCGTTTTTTTAATGATGTGTTTCGCCAGTGCATTCATGCACATTGGTAACCTTGATGGTGGCAATGCAAGCAAACAGTGAACTGAGAGCTGCAATAAAGTGTGCAGGCGCAGGTGTACAAAATCCAGAAAGCAAAAATGGAACAGTGGCTGATCCTCTCGCATTGGTGCTGCTCTGCAAACAAGACCAGCTGGCTCCAAAATCTGGGGAGAACCCTATGCAGGGAGAATGTCCTTAAGCATTTCCAGGTCAGAATGCCTCCCAGAATCCCACCTTCCCTTTGCCAAACTAGATGTGATGTTAATGTGTGTGAATGTAATCCACATGTACATTTTTTGTGCAAAGCAGCCTCAGCAACCTTGGAACAGAGGGGAGGGTGAGAGAAAGAGAAAGAGTTCATCTTCCTTGCGCTGTGTATCTCCTGACAAGTCACATCTACAGAGCTGCTTTTCCAGGGAAGTCCTCCAGTGGCACCAGTAGAAACTCCCCTTGAAATGCAAATACCTATTGATTTGAAAATTTGTATCCTACATTAATATCATTAAGATCTCAGGGCAACGTACAGATAAAATCAATTTAAATAGTATAATTTTTTTAAAAAACAGCTAAAACCATATTAAACCATTAAACAAGCTAAGACCCGTTTTAAAAAATCTAAAACAATAAAACAGTTAAAACAGAGTGCAACAAATAGCAGCTTCGCAGAAGAGATTTTGGTCAGGACTAGTGCTATGCCAAATACTGCCCCCTATTTTCAGGAACTTTTTCTCTTCCTGCGAAAGAGGCGTTGCCTTTTCTGCCTCTTTCACAGGGAGGGGGAGAATTTCAGAGAATTTTCTCCTTGGGGAGGGGGACAGGGTTTCCACATACCCTTTTTTAAAGTGTAGGCGATTCTTGAGGGGTCTTCTTTCTATTTTTAAATTTTTTTTTTTAAAAAGACCCCCTGCACTTGCAGGAGCCCAAGACCTTTCTTCAGCCAGCAGTTCTTAGAATCATATAATAGCAGGGTTGGGAGGGGCCTACAAGACCATCAAGTCCAACCCCCTGATCAAGGCAGGAGTCCAGTCAAAGCATCCCTGACAAGTGGCTGTCCAGCTTCATCTTGAATGCCTCCAGTGTAGGAGAGCCCACTACCTCCCTAGGTCATTGGTTCCATTGTTGTATTGCTCTAACAAGTTTTTCCTGATGTTCAGCTGGAATCTGGCTTCCTGTAACTTGAGCCCATTATTCCGGGTCCTGCATTCTGGGATGATCGAGAAGAGATCTCAGCCTTCCTCTCTGTGACAACCTTTCAAGTACTTGAACAGCGCTATCATATATCCCCCCAGTCTTCTCTAGGCTAAACATGCGCAGTTCTTTCAGTCTCTCTTCATGGGGCTTAGTTTCCAGTCCCCTGATCATTTTTGTTGCCCTCCTCTGAACCCTCTCCAGTTTGCCGGCATCCTTCTTAAAATGTGGTGCCCAGAACTGGACACAGTACTCCAGATGAGGCCTAACCAGTGTTGAGTAGAGGGGAACTAGTACTTCCCGGGATTTGGATGCTATGCTTCTCTTAATGCAGCCCAAAATAGCATATGCCTTTTTTGCAGCCACATCCCGTTGGCTCATATTCAGTTGTGATCAACAACAATTCCAAGAGCCTTCTTGCCTGTAGTATTGTTGAGCCAAGTATCGCCCATCTTGTAACTGTGCATTTGGTTTCTTTTTCCTAGGTGCAGAACTTGGCATTTATTCCAATTACATTTCATTCTGTTGTTTTCTGCCCAGTGCTCCAGCCTACCAAGATCACTTTGAATTCTGTTTCTGTCTTCCAGGGTATTAGCTATCCCACCCAATGTTGTGTCATCTGCCCAGGACTGAGCCCTGTGGTACCCCGCTCATTACCTCTCCCCAGTTTGAGAAGATCCCATTGATAAGCACTCTTTGAGTCTGATTCTGTAGCCAACTGTGGATCCACCGGATCGTTGTTTCATCTAGCCCACTTTGAGCTAGTTTGCTCATCAGGATATCATGGGGCACTTTGTCGAAAGCTTTGCTGAAGTTGAGGTATATTATGTCCACAGCATTCCCACAGTCCACAAGGGAGGTTACCTGATCAAACAATGAGATCAGATTCATCTGGCAGGATTTGTTTTTGACAAATCCATGTTGACTTTAAGTAATCACTGCATTCTTTTCAAGGTGCTTACAAATGGATTGCTTTATCATCTGCTCCAGAATTTTCCCAGAGATTGATGTCAGACTGACTGGTCTGTAGTTCCCAGGTTCCTCCTTTTTATCCTTTTTGAAGATAGGGAAACATTAGTCCTCCAGTCATCTGGCACTTCCCCCGTCCTCCATGATTTCTCAGAGATAATAGACAGTGGTTCTGAGAGTTCTTCTGCCAGTTCCTTTATTACTCTAGGGTGCAGTTCATCTGGTCCTGGAGATTTGAACTCATTCAAAGTAAGTAGGTGTTCCTTGACCATATGCTTATCGATCTCAAGCTGTAATCCTGTCCCTTCAGCCTGTACTTTGCCTTTGCCAGGGGGTCATAGACCCTCTTTCGGGAGAAGACTGAGCCAAAGTAGGAATTGAGCACTTCTGCCTTTTCCTTGTCATCTGTTATCATTTTGCCATCCTTATTTAATATTTGAACTGCCATTTCTTTCCTCTGTCTTTTACTATACACATATCGGAAGAAAGACTTTTTGTTGCTTTTAGCATCCCTTGCTAACCTCAGCTCGTTCTCAGCTTTAGCCTTCCTGACGCCATCCCTGCAATTCTGTGCTACCTGCCTATACTCTTCCTTTGTTGCTTGGCCTTCTTTCCACTTCCTATATGTGTCCTTTTTTGTTTTCAGGTCATCTCTAAGCTTTTTATGAAGCCACATTGGCTTCTTCTGTTGTCTTCCAACTTCATTTTTTTGTTGGAATTGTTTGTAATTGTGCCTTTAGAATTTCCTTTTTTAAAAACTCCCACCCACCTTGGACCTTATTTATCATTGTTCTGTGTTTATTAAAAATTGGCTTTCCTAAAATCCAGGGTACACGTTTGGCTACACTCGGCTTTTGCCTCCTTTAGAACCAAGAACTCAAGTATAACATGGTCACTTTCCCCCAGAGTTCCCGTAACTGCTACTTTATCCACTAAGTCATCTCTGTTGGTTAGGATAGCCGATCCTCTAGTTCCTTCCTCTACTTTCTGTAGGAGGAAATTATCAGCAACACAAGTCAGGAATCTCTTGGAGGGGCCATGTTTTGCAGAATTTGTCTCCCAACCAATATTGGGGAAATTGAAGTCCCCCATTACTACTATGTTCCATGGGGTTTTCTTGGCAAAAATACTGGAGTGGGTTGCCATTTCCTTCTCCAGTGGACCACATTTTGTCAGAACTCGCTGCCATGACCTGTCTGTCTTGGGTGGCCCTGCACGGCATAGCTTATGGCTTCACTGAGTTACGCAAGCCCCTTCGCCACAACAAGGCAGTGATCCATGAAGGGGAAACACTCATAGCAAACACTCTTTTCCAACAGCACAAGAGATGACTCTACACATGGACATCACCAGATGGTCAATATTGAAATCAGATTGATTATGTCCTTTGCAGCCAAAGATGGAGAAGCTCTATACAGTCAGTAAAACAAGACCTGGAGCTGACTGTGGCTCAGATCATGAGCTTCTTGTTGCAAAATTTCAGCTTAAATTGAAGAACGTAGGGAAAACCACTAAACCATTCAGGTATGACCTAAATCATATTCCTTATGAATATACAGTGGAGGTGAGGAATAGATTTCAGGGATTAGACCTGATAGACAGAGTGCCTGAGGAACTATGGACGGAGGTCCGTAACATTGTTCAGGAGGCAGCAACTCAATCCATCCCAAAGAAAAAGAAATGCAAGAAAGCCAAGTGGCTGTCTGATGAGGCTTTACAAGTAGCTGAAGAAAGAAGGGAAGCGAAAAGGAAGGGAGAAAGGGGAAGATATATCCAACTGAATGCAGAGTTCCAGAGAATAGCAAGGAGAGACTTCTTAAATGAACAATGTAAAGAAATCGAGGAAAACAGAATGGGAAAGACTAGAGATCTCTTCAAGAAAATTGGAGATCTCAAGGGAACGTTTTGTGCAAAGACGGGCATGATAAAGGACAAAGAAGGCAGGGACCTAACAGAAGTAGATGAGTTTAAGAAGAGGTGGAAAGAGTACACAGAAGAACTATACAGGAAAGATCTTAATGTCCCTGATAGCCATGATAGTGCGGTCACTGAACTTGAGCCGGACATCCTCGAGAGTGAAGTCAAGTGGGCCTTAGGAAGCATTAGTAACAACAAAGCTAGCGGAGATGACAGCATTCCAGCTGAGCTATTTAAAATCCCTAAAGATGATGCTGTTAAAGTGCTGCACTCAATATGCCAACAAATCTGGAACACTCAACAGTGGCCACAAGACTGGAAAAGGTCAGTTTACATTCCAATTCCAAAGAAGGGCAACGCCAAAGAGTGTTCAAACTACCGCACAATTGCGCTCATTTCACATGCCAGCAAGGTGATGCTCAAAATCCTACAAGCTAGGCTTCAGCAGTATGCGAACCAAGAACTACCGGAAGTACAAGCTGGGTTTCGAAGAGGCAGAGGAACTAGAGATCAAATCGCCAACGTTCACTGGATCATGGAGAAAGCAAGAGAATTCCAGAAAAACGTCTATTTCTGCTTCATTGACTACGCTAAAGCCTTTGATTGTGTGGATCACAACAAACTGTGGCAAATTCTTAAAGTGATGGGAGTACCAGACCACCTTACCTGTCTCCTGAGAAACCTGTATGAGGGTCAAGAAGCAACAGTAAGAACCGGACATGGAACAACCGATTGGTTCAAAATTGGGAAAGGAGTATGACAAGGCTGCATATTGTCACCCTGCTTATTTAACTTATATGCAGAGTACATCATGAGAAACACCGGGTTGGATGAATCAGAGGTCGGAATTAAGATTGCCGGGAGAATTATCAACAACCTCCGATATGCAGACGATACCACCCTAATGGCAGAAAGTGAAGAGGATCTCAAGAGCCTCTTGTTGAGGGTGAAAGAGGAGAGTGCAAAAGCTGGTTTGAAACTCAACATTAAAAGAACTAAGATCATGGCATCTGGCCCCATCACTTCCTGGCATATAGAAGGGGAAGAAATGGAAGCAGTGACAGATTTTATTTTCTTGGGCTCCAAGATCACCGCAGACGGTGACTGTAGCCATGAAATTAAAAGACGCTTGCTCCTTGGGAGGAAAGCTATGGCAAACCTAGACAGCATAGGAAGAAGCGGAGACATCACCTTGCCGACAAAGGTCCATCTAATCAAAGCTATGGTTTTCCCAGTAGTAATGTATGGCTGTGAGAGCTGGACTATAAGGAAGGATGAGTGCCGAAGAATTGATGCTTTCGAACTATGGTGCTGGAGAAGACTCTTACGAGTCCCCTGGACTGCAAGGAGGTCCAATCAGTCCATCCTAAAGGAAATCAACCCTGAGAGCTCATTGGAAGGACAGATACTGAAGCTGAAGCTCAAATATTTTGGCCACCTAATGCGAAGAGAAAACTCTCTGGAAAAGACCCTGATGCTGGGAAAGACTGAAGGCAAAAGGAGAAGGGGACAACAGAGGATGAGATGGCTAGATAGCATCACCGATGCAATGAATATGAACTTGAGCACACTCCGGGAGAGAGCACAGGACAGGAAGGCCTGGCGTGCTATGGTCCATGGGGTCACGAAGAGTCGGACACGACTTAACGACTGAACAACAACAATTACTACTACATCATGCTTCCTTGAAACATTGGCTATTTGCTTCTCAAAAGTTTCATCCTCATCTTCTCCTTGATTGGGTGGCCGGTAGTAGATTCCGACCACCATGTTCCTTTTATTCTTTGCTCCATTTATTTTAAACCAGATGCTCTCCATGGGGCTACCAAGCTCATCCTCCTGTATTTCTGTGCAGAGATACGTATTTTTCACATATAGTGCAACTCCACCCCCCTTTCTGTTCCTCCTGTTCTTTTGAACAAGTCATATCCTTCAGTTGCTGTATTCCAGTCATGGGAGTCATCCCACCAAGTTTCAGTTACACCTATCAAGTCATAATTTCCCTCTTGTATTAAGAGTTCAAGTTCGTTCTGTTTGTTTCCCATACTCTGGGCAGTAGTATATAGACATCGAAGACCATGTGCTTTATAGTCTGGATTTCTTCCTACATGTTTCTGAAGACTGTTATTGGGCGCTATTAGAGCTGTTCTCTCCATTGTGGTGCATGAGCCTTCGTCCATTGTTAGCCTCAACTTTATGTCTCCCTTCTCTGTAGCATTCAGGTTAAAGCCCTCCTGATAAAGTTCTTCATGCTTGGCCAAACACATTCTTCCTAGCCTTTGTGAGGTGCAACCCGTCCCTTGCCAACAGTCCATCTTCCAGGAAATATAGCCTGTGGTCCCAGAATCCAAATCTTTCACGCTGGCACCACCTTTGTAGCCAGTCATTCACCCAGAGTATTTTTCTTTCCCTTTCTATCCCTCTTCTAACTACTGGAACAATGGATGAGACAACTATCTGGGCCCCAAAGTTCTTGAGTTTCCTTCCCAAAGCTTCAAAGTTTGACGTGATTTCTTCGTAGCTCTGCTTGGCGGTATCATTTGTTCCCACATGGATGAGAAGAAAGGGATACCTGTCAGTGGGCTTTCTGAGTGCAGGCAACTCTTCAGTCACATCTCTAATCTGTCCTCCTGGGAGACAGCTTACCTGGCGAGTCCATGGGTCTTTGCGACATACTTGGGTTGCGATCCCACACAGCAAGGAGTCTCCCAGTACTCCTCCTCTTCTTTTCTTGTTGTTGTAGGCCTTGCTTTCATTGCCTGTGCTTGACTGACATTCAGCCTCTTGCTCGCTCTCATGCAGGTTCCCCTGTAATGCTTCCTCTGCAGGCTGTCTTCCAGTCTCATCCTCAAGTACCTGGAAACGGTTCCCTAGTTCCACTGCCTCCACTGGTGCGGAGTGGCTTCTAGTTCTTCTGCTCCTGTCACCCTTTTCCAAGGAGTATCCTCTACTTCATTTTTCCTCACCTCAGCATTTCCCTCTTCTGCCTCAGCTTGCTGTTGCTCTTCTAGCTCCTGTACTTCGTTTTGCTGCTGTAGTTCCACCGTTCTGTCCAAGAACTCTTCATGTTCTCTTATTCCCTGGAGGGTCGACACTCGCCGCTACAGTCCTCTTACTTTTTCTTTCAACAGCGTGATCAAGTTGCACTTGTTGCACGTGTAGGCCATGTTGATCTCAGGCAAGAAAACAAACATGGCACAGACCTTGCAGGTCACCATAACTGGAGAGTATTTTCCTTCCATAGTCTCTATTCCCTTTATGTTTCTAGCTTTCTGATTGTACTGGAATAGCCTGTGCTTTGTCCTCTGTTTACTAGAGGTTAAAAACACAGTTCCACTGGTATAGAAGTGTGTTACAAGAAAAAGAGATTCTTCTTGAATGCCTATTGGAGAGGGAGATGTCACATGGTCTCCTGGGAGTTCAGAAAGAACTGCTGGGCTGGAAAAGAGCCCTGGGCTCCTGCAAGTGCAGGGGGTGTTTAAAAAAATAATAAAAGACCCCTCAATAATTGCCTACACTTAAAAAGGTATGTAGAAACACCGTCCCACTCCCAAAGGAGAACATTCTCTGAAATTCTCACCTCTCTCAGCCTCTTTTGTGAGAATTTTCATTCCCCCTCCCCCAAATGCTGAAAATGGAAGAATCAAAATTTTTGGCACAGCTGTAGTCAGGACTGTGGTGGGAAGAGAAAGAGTTAAACTCCCCCTGTCTCCAGTTCTGAGGCTGCTCAGGCATCTCTGCAGCTGCTATTTACATAACGAGCACCAACAAAAACATAAATTGCAGTCACAAAATCAACTCCTACTTTGGCCTCAGTCAGGGCTCAGCAAGGCCCTGAGCTTTCTGGGTAATGGTGGGGCTTCTGGGATTTCTGCCCACTTGTCAGCTCTAACACATCAGGGAATCCTGTTGCCTCTTAACTCCTCCCCTTGGGATGAGGTCATGGCCGATATATTGATAGCAAGGGGTAGGATGGAATTTTTATTTGTTTATTATTAAATTTATTAATTGCCCATCTGGCTGGTCACCCAGCCACTCTGGGCGATGTACAGCATATAAAAAAACAGTTTAAAACAATAAAATTCTACAATAAAAACGTTTTCTAAAATACCCTAACCCACCCCAAATGCCTGCCTGAACAACCATGTTTTTAATGCACGGTGGAAGCTCATTAAAGAGGGGGCATGGCAGAGTTCCCTAGGGAGGGAGTTCCACAGAGTGGGGGCCACCACAGAAAAGGCCCTCTCCCTCGTCCCCACCAGTCTATCTGTCCTGGCTGATGGGACAGAGAGAAGGCCATCTGAGGCTGATCTTGTTAAGCGGCCTGTCTGGTGTCACTGGACCACTGGCGCTCCTTAAGATAGGCTGGGCCGGAACCATATAGGGTTTTAAAGGTCAAAACTAACACCTTGAATTTGGCCCGGAAAACAACTGGTAACCAGTGCAACTCCTTCAGTGCTGGAGTGATGTGATCTCGCCGGCGGCTGCCTGTAATCAGGCGAGCCGCCGCATCCTGTACCAGCTGCAGCTTCCGAACTGTCTTCAAGGGTAACCCCACGTAGAGCTCATTACAGTAGTCTAAACGAGAGGAGACCAGGGCATGTACTACCAATGGGAGCAGATGGTCGGGAAGGAAGGGGCGCAGCCGCCTTATCAGATGGAGTTGATACAGCACTGTCTGGTTCACAGCTGACATCTGAGCCTCCATGGACAGCTGGGAGTCCAAAATGACCCCCAGGCTGCAAACCTGGTCTTTCAAGGGTAGCCATGCCTCATTCAACACCAGGTCAACATCCCCCAGCTTCCTCTTGTCTCCCACCAAAAGTACCTTGGTCTTGTCAGGGTTCAACTTCAGCTTATTCCTCCCCATCCAGCCACTCACCGTCTCCAGACATTTGGACAGGGATTCTACAGCCAACCTTGGTGAAGATTTGAACGAGAGGTAGAGCTGCGTGTCATCCGCATATTGATGACACTGCACCCCAAACTTCCTGATGATAGCCCCCGGTGGCTTCACATAGATGTTAAATAGCATTGGGGAGAGGATGGAACCCTGTGGCACCCCACAAGTGAGTGGCCACAGGTCGGAAACCTCCTCTCCCCGTGCTACCCTCTGGTACCTGCCGGAGAGGAAGGACTGGAACCACCGCAATATGGTGGTATTGGTTTGCATTGGGCCATACTGGCTGGGGATAATGGGAGTTGTAGTTTTCACACATCTGGGGGCACCAGCTTGGGGGAAGGCTGACGTATGACAATTGGATCTATCCCATCTGATGGCTTAATGTTTTCAAAGCACATGTCAGCACCTCTTGCAGCACATTAGTGTTTCCAGCTCATAATCAGAGGTCACTAGTTTAGGGTATTTCAGGCAGCAGTCATTTATTTCCCCTCCCCCCTTAAAATACCCCATTTCTGGAAAGTTTGCACTGCTGCCTCAGTGTGAATAAACTACTGCTGGGCTCCTCTGGGCTCTGTTTCTGTGCTGTGAAGCAAAAGTAGCAGCTATCTCATATACCCTTACGTCGTGAGTTAAGGTGTATGGAAGATGCTTGCCTTTGAAAAGAGCACTCTACCCAATTATTTCTTCCCAAGAGGTTATAAGGAGTTAATCTGAAGTCCAGAACTGTCCATACTGCCTCTTTCAAGTATCCCAGGGGAGACAGCAGTAAACTATGGCTTGATTTTTTCCAACAGTAATTTAAACTACTGCAAGCCCTACAACAGCAGGGAGCCATCCGGCAAAAGTTTCCAGAAGTAAGCCGCCAGTGTGAATGCACCCTTAGAAAAAAAAAATCCTATTTATGCTATTGTATGTAATTGAGATCAGACTCTATTAAAAATTGATTGACAGTCCTGCACTGACTCCCACCTCTCTCCAGCATTGCTGGTCAATTTTTGCAAGGAAAAAGAAAAGTTATGAAGACTTGATCATCACTATCTTTGCATTTTTGAGCCTTCCTAGAAGAAACTGCAATGGAATATATTATTATTATAATTAAAATTAGACTTTAAAAGGGCTAAAATAAAAAGTCCCAGCCATATCATTCCAGCCACCAAAAGCCAGGCCATATACAATGGGTATAACTACAAGAACAAAAATGGACCATTTATATAGGACTAATAAATTTTGAGTGTTCAAGGCAATATCTCAGTAATAGGCTAGGCTAGTTTTGTTTATAGAAAAAGTTAGTAGCAGTTAGTAGGCGGCCACTTACACATTGCCAGAAGTGAGGATGAAAGAGGACACCAATGTGCTTAAAATGTGCACCTACTATTTTATATGTATAGATGCAACTTTAGAAATAATTTCTATAATGGAAATTCAATGCATCTCACCATAGTGTGACCTGCTGTCTTGTGTGCCAGCTCAGTCTGCTGTCCAGGCACTGTTGATGGACAACTTCAAGGCCTCTGCTGCTCTCCCTTCTTAGGGTTTTTAGCTCTTCTCAAGATTCCCAGGGGAGCCAATCTGAAGTAGTTACATTTACTAGAAGGGCAGGATAGAGTCAAGATCAACAAAGCACAGAGACAGGATTGGTAGGACCCTGGGCAGGCCTATGCTGGCTGTAGCTCACTGGGGAAGAACTGTTGTCTCAGCAACAGGCAAAGATCTTCTGAAGCTTTACAAAGGCTGCCTGGTTGGGGCCTGATTTTAACCCCACCCCTCTCTTAAAGGGCCACCACTTGATTCTGCAGCCACTGGGGGCATGGGGGTGGTGAGGACTGCATGGGTGAGGACTGACCATCTGAGTCGGAAGAGTTTGGTAAAGTCACATCCTCTGCCCTGGAAGGTGTAAAAGACAATGGTTTACTGGACGATGCCACCTTCCCTCAGAGTCCTCCTCTGAGCTGGCGGCGGCGGCGGCGGGGGGAATCAAGGCCAGAGAACATGACACAAGACATCATCAAATAGAGGATTGTCTTCTGACAGCCCTTCAAGTAGTATTCTGTAAAGTTCTGTTGCACTGGCCTATCAGAGACCTCTGAAAGCATGCAAACAGGGTATGGAAGCGATGCCCATCGTATGCTGGAACTCAGAAGGGCACTGCCTCTGAAGGCGGAGGGGCCATTTAGCTATGATGGCCAATTATATCTAGTGGACAAACCTGCTTTCGGAAATGTGTCTGCTTCTTTGATAAATCCATATAAGCTAGTGGCCATCACTCTGCCTTGTGGTAGTGAATTTGGATAAGGCTGTGATTTTATATGAAGACTTGTCTGGGAATCAACCCCATCAGTAAACACTGTATTGTGAGTAGCTCAGTGACAAAGCCCCTGCTTTGCATGCAGAAGGTCCCAGATTCAATCCCTGGCTTCTGCAGGTAGGGCAGGGAAAGTCCTGCCTGAAATCCCGGAGAGCAGCTGCCAATCAGTGTCGACAATACTGGGCTAGATGGGCCAATGGCCTGACTCAGTACAAGGCAGCTCCCTTTCTTCCTAATTATATGTTATGTAAAGAAGTAATATTTGCAGCATTTGCTTTGTGAAACTGTTTGAATTTGGATTTTTCCCTCTCTCTGGAAGCACGAGAAGGTTGGGAGTGGGAAGAGAGGAATTCAGAGGATGGCAGCGGAGGCTGGTGTCTCCTATGTCGGTGGGACAGTTAATCCTCTCTGGGTTTCAGTCAGAAGCTATCAGAACTCTAAAGGAGCTATCTAAGGTGCTGAACCCACTTTGAGGCTAAGGTTCAGCACTTTGGATAGCTCCTTTAGAGTTCTGATTGGTTCTGACTGAAACCCAGACAGAATGAACTGCCCCACCAACATAGGAGCCACCAGCCTCCACTGGAGGATGGCAAACCTGAGATTGCATCAGACGGTTGAGTCAAATGCGTGGTGATTGTGTGACCTGCCCTCTGCCTTGTACTGAGTTTGTGGCCTTGGGCAAATCATGTACTTCCAAATCACGTACTTTCTGTCTCCACAGTGGCTGGTTATCATCACATGCTTCAGCAAAGCATACAAGCAGCATATAAACACTAGCATACTCCTGTTGTTTGTACCCAGCTTCTGGTGTACTTCTGATATAGTGGAACAGGAAGCTCTGTGTACCACCGATACATTCTCAGCAGGAAGATTCCGACCTGTTAGCCCTCATGGCTGGTAGCACGGGTTTCCTTTTAAGTAGGTGGAGAAAAGGGAAGTGGGAGTGAGAGTGGCTTCGAAAGGTGGGTAGGACTAGTAAAACACTCCACTGCATGAATGTACTGACTACCACTTGGTTAGGAACATTTTATTACTTGCCTGCTTCCCAGATTTCTGATTGGGTGTGGAAGTATGATAAAAAAATCTCAGTATATAGGCAAATGGGCTTACAAGGAGGCTACCATGCACTCTTAGGAAGCATGCAAAGTCTGCATGAAAGTCTGTTCCCACAGATAAATGTGAATTTTGGGGGATTTGGGTTGTCAGGCTAAGGCTTCATCAAATGGTACCAAAGGGAAGCTGCCGAAAAGTTGGAATTCAGCCTTGGAAAACTTTGGTATTCTGAAGACGTTGCAGCAGCCTGTGCAGTAAACTTCTAGAGATCTTTCAGATAGGATTGTTCAGCGTGGCCTTAGGGAAATGACATCAGGTTCTTAGTGCTGAACCTGCTAGTTTTCTTGAAGCTACCAGTCTCAACAAAGAGACTTGGCTGTCACGACCCATTTCCTTACCAAGGTTGGCAGCTACTCAAAAATAGGAGACACTTTGGCGCGGCAGTGTCTGGCCCCCTTGGGAGTTTGGTGTTATGAAATAAGAGAAGTTCCCCTGAAATAGGGGACATCTGGCAAATCATCAAGGAAGGCAAGGCTCCTTACTACTCAAAGGGGGCTCGCATGTACGGATGGCTTGAGTTGCATTTGTTTTGATTAGCCTTCCCCTCCAGATATGTTGGACCACAACTCCCATTGGGAGGACACCAGATTGGGAGAAGGTTGGTTTAGATTTTCACATTACTTCAGCATGTCTCTTGGTTCCAGTTAGCGATGGGCCAACTCATCACGACTAGAATCAGAATTGGGCTTAGCAAACCCCACCAATCTGGCAACAAATCTGGTTCTGGAAATATGGTACATCAAATTACATCATCCAGAGGGTGGCAGACCCTGACTACCTATCCCACCCCACCTCCTCAAAGCCCACAACCATCTTGAACTTCTCTGCCCTGTCCTGGGGTCCCTCCCTGGGGACCCTGCCCCTCCCCCCAAATCTTGCCTGATAATGGTAGGTGCAGCACCTACTGGGAGGCCTCTTTGCAAAATGTGCATTCCTCCCTAGTGCTTGGGAAATCAAAATGGCTGTGCTCTAGGCATCAGGGTCCCTGGGACATGTAGTTTACCAGGGCTCCTTAAGCATTCAGAAGAGACATCAGCTGCCCTGAAATGATGCATTCTAGGGCTCCTTGTGCCCAAGAAACTGTCATGGGCATGCTCAGCAGCATCCCAGGAGCTCTGGGACATGTCTGACATTTTTCAGGATGCTGATGTCCCTACTGAACACTTGAATCCTCTGGAAAACTACATGTCCCTGGACACCTTGCTGATCTGTACACACGCAGGGGCTTGGATGACTTTCTAAGCTGGAGAAGAACTTCATGGGATATAAGCACATAAGAAGAGCCATGCTAGATCAGACCAAGTCCAACATACTGTCCCACAGGAAACCCACAAGCAGGGCAGGAGTGCAACAGCATCCTCCCACCCATGTTCCCCAACAACTGATGTACATAGGCAGACTGCCTCTGATCCTGGAGGTAGTTTATAGCCATCAGGACTAGTAGCCACTGATAGCCTTCCCATCCAGGAATTATGATACTCTATTTCGAGCTGGAGGAGTTGTATTTTGAGTCAGGAGATACATACACATTTTTGCAACCCGCTAGTGTATGCACCGGGGACAAGTCCCCGGTGCATACACTAGCTGTACCTCTTTTCGGAGGGCCCTTAGCTCAGGTTTCGATGCTGCAGAAGGGACAGCTCAGAGGAGAGTGTTGAACACTTCCCTATCCACACCTTCTTTCCCCAAACTGCTTCCTCCAGCAGTTTCATTCCCCGTGACGCACCAAGTCTCAAAATAATTCCTGCGAGGAGAATCCTTTATTCTGGGGGCTCACTCCTGGGGCTGTTTGATGATAAGATGTTGAGATGGCTGGTTTAGGCAGAAAGGAGTTCCATCGTCCTATTAGCATGATGATTAAGGCTGGCAGGAACAGGGTGGAGAAAGGAGCCATCACTATCCCTAGAACAAATGGATACGCCTGCAGAACACGATAAGTATCAGTAACCATCAAGATATGCCAGTTTCACCTTGCACACAAATTGCTGAAAAGCATTTCCATAGATAAGAAGAATGTTATTCTTATCTATGGAATGCTCCAGTGTTTTTTTTTTTTTTTAAATAAATGCTCTGCTAAAGGGGAATGTATATTAATGGAGATAGAAGTGGGCCTGGAATCCTGGATCTTACTCTAGTCATGGACAACTAGTCATAGATGCCAAAGCTGGTGGCCATACATCCCCATGCATAGCAAAAGAAGTCCAGTGTGGCTCAGATGTGCATCATGACGCAGATGATGAAATGCCTGCAGCTTTTCATCAGTCAGCCCCTGTGACTGCGATATTAGAGAGGCAGAGGGGCTCAAGGCTGCAAACTGAATTGCCCTCTCAGTTGGCAGATTTCAGGGTGCCGCTAAGAGACAGCAAATAGTAAGTCATTTATAGATGGGCAACATACCTTCCAAAGATAAGCTTCTTTGCGGTCCCATTTGTTTTAGCTGCAGAGAGTTAAAACACATGCCTAACTTTCTGCTGTAAAATCAATGGGATGTAAAATCAGGGTTGTCCCAGCACAACTATTTTATTTTCATGCTTCTGTGAAGAGATATTTTCATTATTATTATTGTTATTGTTATTTTCATTTCTATACCGCCCAGTAGCTGAAGCTCTCTGGGCAGTTCACAAAAATTAAAACCAAAAAGCACACAGTAAAACAATATAAAATAGAAAAGCATTAAAACCACAATATAACAATACAACCAGAATAAAACCAGAATAAAACCTAGCAGCAATGCAGAGATTTAAAATACAGATTTAAAACAGCAGAGCTGAAAGACTAGAAAGCTAAAACGCTAAAATGCCTGGGAAAATAAAAAGGTCTTCACCTAGCGCCGGAAGGAATACAATGTAGGTGCCAGGTGAACCTTACTAGGGAGGTCATTCCACAGCTGGGGTGCTACAGCAGAAAAGGCCCTCCTCCTAGTAGCCACTCACCTCACTTCCTTGGCAGGGGCTCACGGAGAAGGACCGCTAAGGATGATCTTAAGGTCCGGGCAGGTCCAGGATTTCTGAACAAGAATGTAGTGCAGTATTCCCCAACCCTCCAGGTGTGTCTGACTACAGCCTCCATTATTCCCAGCCAGCATGGCTGGCTGGGAATGATGGGAGTTGTAGTCCAGCACACCTTGAGGGCACCAGGCTGAGGAAGTCTCACTAGCAAAACAGGTACTATACTGGTAAAGCATATCGTTTGATCGGCTTTGCTCAGTCCTGGCTGTCTTGAAAACAAGTGCAGGTGTCAACCTTGGGTGTGAAATGTATGATTGCATCCTGAGTATGCACACCAGCTTACATTCTGATCTCTCAATTGCCAAGGATGATATTTTTAAAATTCCATTTGAATTGAGACTGTGTCCTCGTCAGTTGGGAGACTGAAACAGTGGAACACATTTGATTGGACTCAGAGCTGGCGTCAAGGGTAAGCATGGTTGGGCACCCGCCAAAAGTCCACACACCAGCAGGGAGGCACTGACAACAGCTCCCTGGACTTGCTCCTCCTCTTCACCCCTGCAGTCAGCTTGCCGGCTGCCTCATACTCTGGCCCAGATAACAGTGGTGGTGAGAAGGAGGAGCAGCAGATGCCACTGCCTACCTGCTTGCTGGCTCTCTGCCTGTCAAACAAGCATGTGGTAGCAATGATGGGAAAGAGGAAGAGGAGCAATATTAGCAGGTGACAATGGCAGTGAGGAGGTAGACTCACTGAAGGAGGAGGCCCATGGAGGTGTCTTGCCCAAGATCCCTCAAAAACCTGGAGCTGGCCCTGATTGGAATGTATATTTGCATAATGATATTAGGGTCCATTTTATACCATTGCTTATCCCACTGCCTGGAAGGGCAGTTGGATTTTATGATTCATATTTTTTGGCAGGCATAAATAAAATAGTAATAGAACAAGTGGCTGCTGCAGGTTAGATGTGATTGCAATTAATTAATGGTGGATAGTAATGGTGTTTGGCAGATAGACAGTGTGGGCACTGTTTATACATGCTTTGCTTTTTCTTTCTTTTTATTCTTTCTCTTTTTCCTTTGGTGATCATCGCTTGGGAATCTTTCTTAGACATAGAGTGGCTCAGTGGAGGCTGGTCACGCCGATGTCAGAAGGGTGGTGTATCCGCTCTGGGATCCAGTCAGAACCAGTCAGAACTCTGAAGGAGCTATCCAAGGTCCTTCACACCTTGGAGAGCTCCTTTGCAGTGCTTCACACCTTGGATAGCTCCTTTGCAGCTCTGACTGAAACCCAGAGTGGATGCACTGCCCCACTGACATCCGAGCCACCAGGCTCCACTGGAGTGCCTTACACATTTTGTAAATAGATAATAAATACAATGATAATTAGGCCAGAGCAGGCCCTTGGGCCTACAGCTGTCTGTTCCTAGTCTACAGTTCATGAGAACTTCCCAGTGCAGTTCACACCGCTGAACCAGCCTGCTCTGTCCCATATTACCAGCCATATTGGAAAGCCACGTTAACAGTATTAATTCAATTGCTTCTTGCTAGTGGGGCCTCCCAGCGGTGCTTCAATTGACAAGCCCGAGTGCGTGATGAGTGAGGTGCAGTCGTCTTCTGCGGGGAGCTCATTTTGCCTACCGCTGCCAAGAGTGTTACATTCTGAGAGCAGCATTTATACTCAGCGGGGAAGTATGTGTGATGATCAGCAGGGGACATCATGTGAGTAACAACATCAGAAGAGAACATCAATTTTCCATGAATCTCAGCCAAGATTGGCAGAGCGGCAGCACTGTCCGGCTGTACAGTTGCATGAGGATGGCTGGAAGTTGGTTGTTAATGTCTTAGTCCCTGGATAGGGTTTGTCGGCAACTATGATAGCCACCTTTTATATTTAATCCTTGTACCATTCTTTCTTTTTAGTCATCTGGTAGCCTGTTGGATAAAGGGTTAGAGCAGGGCTGGGCAGGGTTCAGGCTTGTAGGATCTACTTCTACTTTTTTACTAGGATGCCCCAAGTCCACCAAATGGAATCAGGTCACAAATACTGTCTGCGGGTAGGGGAGATTGAGGCAGAGCCTGAGTCAAAATGGCGAATGGAGCCAATAACCAAGCCCACCCCATGAGCCATGCAGTAGGATGACCTGCATATACAAGTACAAATCTGGATCTGAGTTACTACAGTCCAGGGATTCTACCAGCCTAATTTTGGGATGGGATTGGGAAGAGAAGCCTTTATATTGTTGCTGTTGTTAAACAACAGGGAGCCAGAAACACGTACCCGTCTGCTGCAGTTCATCCGGCAATCTACTGGTAAACCCCGATCTACTTCTGTCCACTCCTGCCTTGGAGTGATCTGTGGCATGTAACCAGTGAGAATCTGCAAGGAATTATGGGGAAAACAATAGAAGAAAACACAGAATTACCTGTGTATTTCTTCCCCAAAGAATTTATAGTGTGAATTTCAGGAATGGAAGCAAGAAGGAGGGAAAGGAGGGTAGCAAATGGCAAAGAGACTGACAGGGTGGGTGGGACTGAGACAGTGACAGATACAAAATGGTGGCTAGGGAGGAGGGGCCAATTACCAACTCTACCCCATGAGCCATACAGTAGGGTCGATGGGCACATTTGGAATTTTGAGAGGGTGCTATGGGCCCTCTCACAAAATGGCTGCCATGGGGGCTTGTCCATTCATAAAATTACTGCCATGGTGAGTATGGCAGGCCACAAAACACTAATTTCCCAGAAGGTAAACTGGTGAGATTATAAGAAATGTTACTTTCCCAAGAACCTAACTACAAGGCAGAGGTGGGGTCTGAGCTGCAAAACACAAAACCAGTCTTTTGGGGGCAAATAAAGATGGTGCTGGAGGGCAGCCCTTCACTCTGCAGCATGCCAGCCTCCCAGTAAAGTAAAATAAAATAATAAATCTTTACAAATAAAATAAAAATCAGGACAGGCAGAGAACCTGGCAGGCACCAAGAGAGGTGTTCATGGGGTATTGGTGCCCCTGGGCACAACATTGGGCACCCCAGCAGTACTTCAAGTACCAATCTACATCTGAGTTACTACAGACCAGGGATTGTAACAGTGGATGCTGGTGTCAGTGGGACAGTGAATCTGCTCCAGGTTTCAGTCAGAACTCTAAAGGAGCTATCCAAGCACCTTCGGTACTCCTTTAGAGTTCGGACTTGTTCCGGAGTAGATTCACTGCCCCACTGACATTGCAGCCACCAGCCTCCACTGGATCATAACAGCCTAATTTAGGGAAGTTTGGGGACGAAAGGAAAGCTTCTTTGTTGTTCCCACTGTTAAACAACTGGGAGTCAGCAATGATGCCAACCCTGCATGCTGGCCCTAGGACAAAACCTTTGCACACATCTAGATACAATTGGATAGAGAGAGCCTAGAAATGGGTGAGCACGTTCATGTCCATCTCAGAAGAAGGCATATGTGTCAAACTTACTACGACGTTTGTTTTTGAAACACTGGAGTGACATTACCGGAATACAATCCTATGACTTAAACAGCAAAGCAGAACACAGCCCTATATTAGAATAACTCCAAATTTCTTGCCTTTTGCTGTTGATATAAAACAAGGGGGTGGCGAACTGCAGCTGTGGCCATCCTGATATATAACATGCAGATAGGACTGAGGTTCTGAAGCAGGAGCAGAGAGAAAGCTGGATTGATGTGGCAAGGTTTTCTCACTCCCGCTGGTGCAGACTAGGCCCAGAGAGAGAAGGCAAATGGCAAGGAAGACATCTTGCCCAAGGTCTCCTCAAGATCTGGAGCTGGCAGTGGATCGTACACTACCCTACAGGCAGCAACTTACAAGATCAGTTCGGTGTCTTAAAAACAGAATGGCCCAGTTCGCACATCTCAGCAATCTAGGGTTGTTCTTGTTTTTTTAACCTTGAGTTGCTTTGACGTGAATGAGGATGAGCAAGCAGGCCAGCTCCCCTGCCTGATGGCTCCCACTGCAAGTTAAACCCTGGGTTCCAACCAGTGGCAGCTGCTGACCATGGCGATTGGTGGGGCAGAGGGTGAGTCACAGGGGGTGGAGCCAAGGGATCACCAGAGGTGGAGCTATGCCACAGGGGAAAGGCTTTGCGCCTATGGAATTTGACAAATGATGCTCAGGCACTGGGAACACCTTCCTGGTCTGCAGCAGCTGCACAACAGCAGCCATACAATGGAAGAAGCTTGTGTGCAGACGCCAGATTTGTTTCTTTCAGTTTTGGCTGGGTGAGGGTTGGCTGGGTGGGGGGGGGGGCACCAAAGACCTTGCCCTCTGATGGGCACCACACCTGGTTCCAACTGTGGGTTGTCTCTCCCCCAACAACCCAGAGTTCCCTGTTTTTATTTATTTATTTAATTTATTATTAAATTTATTAATCGCCCATCTGGCTGGTCACCCAGCCACTCTGGGTGATGTACAAAGTACAATAAAACAGTTTAAAACAATAAAATTCTACAATAAAAACATTTTCTAAAATACCCTAACCCACCCCAAATGCCTGCCTGAACAACCACGTTTTTAATGCACGACAGAAGCTCATTAAAGAGGGGCATGGTGGAGTTCCCTAGGGAGGGGGTTCCACAGAGTGGGGGCCACCACAGAAAAGGCCCTCTCCCTTGTCCCCACCAGTCTAGCTGTCCTGGCTGATGGGACAGAGAGAAGGCCATCCGAGGCTGATCTTGTTAAGTGGCCTGTCTGGTGCTGCTGGAAGCGCTCCTTAAGATAGGCTGGGCCGGAACCGTATAGGGTTCCTGTTCCCACACAAAGCTAAACAACCCAGAGCGGGAGCAGTTGGGTGGCCAGAGACGGCAACATGCTTGTTCACACCCAGTTCACAACAACCCAAATTTTGAGAATCCCTGGCTTGTTGTGATCTACAACAAACTGGGCCATTGTTTGGAATTAGTCATGTGCTCTGGAGATATCTGCACTGGACTTGTACTTCCTCCCTGTAGCGGAATGTTCTGTGTCTCTCCACCTCTGCTTTAATTTTTTGTTAGTGAAAGCCAATTCTCAAGTCTTCCTCCCCCACCCACTGCCACAATCTTTCCTTTTCTCCTCCCCCACCATCCCCACAACTTTCTAAGGCCTAATTATGAAACAGCTTCAAATAAACACAAAATTTTAACAACCACCAATCCATCCCCCCCAACCCCATTCTCCTGCCTATGAACAATGGGCAGGATTTTCCCCTTTTTCTTCTGGGGAGTTCTCATTCATCTAGAGTGCTTTGCAGTTAGCTCAGGGCCTACAATTTCTGGGAGCTGTAATTGTGTCTCATTAATTCTTACAGTAATGTAGGGGGACTATAAGGAGCATGCAATTAGAGGCCTGGTCGTTGAATAGAGCAGTTAATCAGCAGACAAAAGAGAGAGCTCAGGACCTATTAGGCTGAAAGGATGTGTTACTATTGTCACAGCCTCTATGGAATGCCTGCTGACATGCCTTGATGCAAGACTGGTTAAGAGAAGTATGTATGTATGTCGCTTTGCTACATCAGTTTGCCTGCTTGCTCTAACAAACTTGGGGGTGTTGGCAGCAGGCCCCTAATGTCTTTTAAGTTAACCTCTGTAATTGTGCTAGGCTATGATGCATGTGTTTCCCCCCACTCTTTTGCCTCCAATAAAAGCGCTTGAGAGATTTGTGGGTTTAAAAAAAATTAATGAAAGAATCAATAATTAAATAAGATCGGCCAAAAGAACGACCCAAGACATCCTTAGCTGACCTGCTGTCATCAGGAAAAATGGGAAATGAATGGAGGAGACCTATAACGTTTTCAATTGGCCTTTGTGCTGAGCTGTCACTCAATCATATGATGCTGGGAGTTTGTCTTGGTAAAGTGAGCTCTTGTTTCTTTTGAATGGCTGTGCTTTTTAACACATGTAAATGGATGCAAATAATCATAGGGTTCTCTCTCTCTCTCTCTCTCTTTTAAAGGGCAGCTCCCATTGCAACCCATAGTTCTTATGTGAGCTTTTTGTGAACCATGCCCAGATTTTATGAGATAACCTTGCCTTTAAAATTCCAATCTGCTACCCCAATGTTATACAGTTGCTTTGGACCTGGTGAAGTTACTTCATCACGCTTCCTGTGACAAGTTATAAATGATGATGATATTATGAGGATCAACTTTGTCTGTCCACTCCTTAGTCAACATGGGGTGCAATCCAATGCACGTTTACTCAGAAGGAAGTCCCACTGGATGTACATACTCTGAATTCACTTATTCTCAGGTAAGTGTGCAGAGCAGGGCTGGCCCAAGACAATTTTCTGGGTGACACAAAGGACAAAATGGTGCCCCCTTCCATTCTACCTATACAAGCTAACTGGACTGGCAGCTGAATCTTACCTCAACACTAGCAACAGGACAGCATCCGTGATCACACCTGAGAGCAGCAGACTGGTTTAAGGTGTGCAGGATGGACTGACTGGGTTTGCACAGCCGTAGAGGGAAAATAAGCCACAGTGGCTGATTTTCCCTCCCCACGCGTCCTGGTCATGAGCTGCCTAATTAGCATAATTACCTGGGCGCAGGTCATTCTGCCATTCAAACCTGGCGAGGATGGGTACCTGGGGTGGTTTACAAACCACCCCGTGGGATGTCAGCATGACAACCTGTGCCTGGTGAGGGTAATTATGCTAATTAGGCAGCTCGCAACTGGCACACGCAGAGAGGGAAAATAAGCCACTGTGGCTTATTTTCTGTCCGTGATCATAGAACCTTCCCACTGTCTCCCAAGAGAGGGAAATAGCTGGGAGGCTATCTAATTGCGCAAATTACGTCTGAGACAAAAAAAAAAATGTTAAAAGTCCCCAGAGTGTGGGGAAATTGTGTGGCTCAGTTCCCCAAAGCAAACGAAATCAGGTGTGCCACAAAAGTCTGGTGAGCCCCCAAAGGGCTGGATTTCCGATTGTTAAACAACCCTCGCATAACCCTAAAACAGACCACTATTTAACCCTCGCATAACCCACTCTCACTGGGTTCGCACAACATGACAACCCCCAAGCGGGAGTTCTATATTCAAAATGGTGGCCACACGTGCTGCAGTACCTCCTTTGCCTGCACAAGATCCCAGATTCAATCCTTGGTATCTCCAGGTAGGATTAGGAAAAACACCTGCCTGAAACCCTGGAGAGGTGTTGCCAATCAGTGTCCACAGTACTGGGCTCGATGGACCAAGGATCTGCCTCAGTAGAAGTCAGCTTCCTATGCTCCTAAGATGGGTTCCGCTGAAATCAAAGGGAAATAAATGAGTATAGAGTTAGTGTGCTATGCGTCAAAATATGCCTCCTTTCCAGGGCAGTTACATCAGCTCATGTGAATGCTTTGTTTAAGACTTGATGTAACAAGGCAGGTAAAACCAACGCACCTGTTTATATCAGTGAGATACATTCAGGTACGCAGCACCAGCATAAAGTTCAGCAGTGGTACAAGAGTGCCACCGTTAAGTGCCAGACTTCACTTGGACAAGATCTTCCTGCAATAGGTATTTGCACACCTTCTTCTTCCTCTTGGATTTTGGAGCACAGTCATGGGTGGCTGTCGGGCAATCCCATGGCTCAAACCAGGAATAAGAGAAAGAATATGTGCATGAAGATCTTGTCCAAGTGAAGTCCGGTACTTAACAGTGGTACTCCCATACCACTACCGAAACCAGGACCTAGGTGCTGCTAGCTCATGTGATGAGCCACTGAAGCTAAAGCTTAGAGTATTCCTTGAACAATGAAGGATTCTTTGGCTCCAGAGTGACTCTGGCCAGGCTGGCTGTTGGCTCTCTTCACCAGGAAGTGCTATGAAAATGTTCTGTCCATGACGAGTCTTTGCTTAGCAAGAGTTCTCTGACTGCCAGCCTGTGGTAACTGCTTGATGCTTGTCTCTGGCTGGACAGCATTCAAGAAAACAGAAGGAGGTGAGCATCCAAAGTAGATCACAAAGAAGAGAAATAGGTTGTCTTCTGTGTCAATCTATTGACGACTGGTCCAGTAGATCTTTTGCTGAACCTTTTGCTGAAAAAATTCTGCAGACATTTTTCTTTACCCCCTGAAGAAGGCCTAAAATAAGAAAAAAGGCCAAAATGCATTGGGCTTCTTATAATAAACTCTATCTTGCATCCTGAGAACCTGTTTCTCTTCTTTGTGATCAACAGCATTCAAGCATTGTAGCAAAAGGGTCTAAAGAAGGGGTGGGGAACCTCTTTCAGCCCAATGACCAAATTCCATTTTAGAGAAGCTCTTGGGGGCTGTATTCCAGTGGTAGACGGGGCCAAAGACAAAAGGGGTGGGGCTAAATGCCCCAAATACCAGCGTATTTTAGCTTAAAGCTGTCCCTGCCAGGAAGTGAGCCTTCAGAGAGTCATTTCAACCTTTCAGAATGGGGGGAAACTGCACAAAACCTGGAAAAACACCAAACGATTGGTGAAAGGGGCTGAGGCCAGGGGAAGGGGGCTGGATTGGGACCCCAGGAGGGACAGATTTGGCCCCCGGGCCTGAGGTTCCCCAGCCCTGGTCTACAGCAAGAGTAGAGTTTTTTTTTTCTCGCTGACATTTCGCTGGACGATTCTATCAATCCTGAAGATCTTCATGAAGGAGATCACTGGAAAGCCACCAAAATTAAGGGCCTATTTTCCCACCTTCTCTTCCAACTCAGTTCCCCTCCCACTCTGCCATCTTCTTATGAATGGTTGCTCTATGAACTGGTCTGCAAAACAACAGCTTCTACCAGCATACCCCTCCAGCTCCACTCTTTCCATGACAGTTGATATTAATTGGAGCCATCTGTTTGTTTATCCTGACTCTGAACTCCTCCTCTGTAAATATGGAGCGGGCGGAGGTCTTTGGTGAGGTTGCTGGCAGTCAAAGAGCATTCACAAAATGTCCATTTGAGACATGATGTCAAGACTGGGCAAAGAGGACCAGTGTACTTATTCCAATCAGCGATACCTGGTCCCAGGATAATGTTTAGCAGTGACATATGAGTATACTTCCCCAAATACTATTGAAATTCATTCATTCCATTTATATTCATACTTTCCCCCATACAACTGAATGCAGCCAGTCTCCCATCCAGGCACTGGCCAGATCAAGACCTGCTTGGCTTTAGCAAGGTAGATGTACCACATGCCCTCAGACCAGGCCTGTTTCCTCCAGTAGGATGCTTATTCATGATGTGTGGGGAGTGCTTGGTTTCTATAAGAAATTGGGAGGAGCTTCTGAATAGGGGGCTGCTGCCCTGTGCAATAAGAATCTCTGCACCTTCATTGACTGAGGGAAGGAAGGCTTTAAGTTTAACCCAACTGTTTGGCATTCTGCTGTGATCCAGCAGCACATCACATTCTGCTGTGATAGAATGCTGGAATGTGATCGATGTTGGGACGGAATTTGGTGCGCACACCCAGAGCACAATTCTAAATTCCAATACCAGCTCTACCACATGCATATTCATTTTCAAAGTGAGGGAGCAAAATGCAAGTGCAAAAGCCTTCACCCACCTGGTGTACAATCTCCTTTGAAGATTAAGACATCGGAAGGGAAGCTGGCATGCATGTTCGGGAAAACTTGTGTTCTAAGGATGAAACCCTGCTCACCCCATGCACCCATTTTCAAGGAGAGTGGGGAACATGTATATCAAAATGAAACGTGGAGTACACTTTCAGAATACTATTCCACATTTCAAGTTCAAGCTCAAGCTCCATCCTGATATTCCTTACATGGTCAGTGGCACATTTGATATATATTATTAGCTAATACCAATTTCTTTAAAGAAAGGTGCCCAAAGGTGTCTGGGATGCTACTCAAGGAGCTTGATTAAAGGAGGAGATGTAGGGCTACACGACCACCACCACCACCACCATCATCATCATTTAGCTGAAGCACTCTGGGTGATTCACGAAAATACACATCACAATGCAAGATAATACAAACATGATATAAAATCTCTAACTTACAAAATTTAAAACAATTTAAACAGCTAAAACATTTACAATAAGATACTGGTCCTGATAAAAACAATTGACATAAATGCTCCATCATATTCCATCCAATGCTTGGGAGCAGAGGGCAGTCTTAACCTGGCACCGAAAATATGACTGTGTTGGTGCCAGGTGAATCTCAGCAGGAGAGCAATTCTATAATTTACCCACCTATCTTCTGTGATGGAGCTCAAGGCAGTGTGCAAAGGCTTTCCAGGTAGTCTCCCATCCAGGCACTAATGAGACCTATGTGTGGTGAGTTTCAGCAAATTTACTGAATCATGTGCCTTCAGACCATTAGCCCCTGAGCCAGCTATAGGGTGGCCATGTATGCATTTCCTAAAAAGAGGAAATGGCCCACCAAAAAAGAGGGTGCCAATTTGCATAAAATCTGCATATGCTAATTTATATGTAGAGATGCAAATCTAGAAAGAATTGCTGTAATTTGAATAGAAATTGTCTACAGCTCACCACAATGGGGAAGACTGTGACCAGGTCACCTGGGTGCCAGCTCAGTCTCCTGTCCAGGTGCGAACTGTTGAGAGGCAACTTCAGGGTTGTTGTGCATTCCCTTTTGGCATGGAGAGCGTTCCAATAGAGGACCAGTGGATGTTGGTGGCTCTAATGTCAGTGGGGTGGTGAATCTGTGCAGAGCACCTTGGAAAGCTCCTTTAAAGTTCTGACTGAAACCTGGAAGGGATGCACAGCCCCACCGACATTGGAGCCACCAGTCTCCACTACTTCTGACAGGCCTTCAAATAGAGAACTGTCCTTTGAAAAGTAGGACACATGGCCACCCTAACCCAGTATCTGCAAGATATTTTTTTCTACTTACACCACAGGTTTCAGTCCACCAAAAATGAAATCTACTAAGCTTTTTGACTCCCAAAGTATGATTTCTGGCTTTACATCTGTTGTGAAATCGAAAATTATAGTGTCATAGGAAATAAGCCAACGATCACTGAGACGTTTTCAAAAGGAGGTGGATAATTGAATGTTACTATCACTCTAGCTTCTGGTGGTGATTTTTGCCCACAGTTATAGCTGGTCCCTTTCTAAATCAAATCTCATTCAAGAAGGATAAATTATGTGACACTGCCTATTTTCCCCTGTAATTTTTGTAGCCAGGAAATACACGTCTATTAAAGAACTATGCCATGAGCAAACAAAATAGCAAGCCAGGAAACTTGAACGAAGCAACATTTAAAAACCTGATGTTAATTTTTTGTTGTTGAGGAAGGGAAATGGGCCATGCATGTTTTCATAAATTGGATGAAGGAAATGTCAACTTTAAAGAAACAAGAAGTCACTAAGGCTTTTTTCTAAACAAAACTACCTCCACCAATTTTGTTTAATTAAATGTGTTTATTTTGTTGAACCTATTTAAATCTTTCCCCTGTCAATCCTAAGCCAGATAGAAATGTCACTTTTGGAACCAAACTAAGAATGTTTACACAGGAGTTTGAGCTTGGGCAGAACTAAACCTGATTACGTCAACATCTTTAGTAAAATGCTTCATTCAGAACAATTAGCATTTTGATACCATTTGGCATTTGCATCCCACGAAAACATTGATGGAGATAACACAGAGGGTTTTTTGCAGAGCTAAGTCAACTTAAAATGTAGCTCCTCGTCCACCTTTATGCGATCAGTCACTATGAGAGCTCTTTCAGCTATGCTTTGTGGCATTCTGGGAGAGTAACAGAGGAATCATAAGTTAGGGGATGGGAAATTCAATGGTGGAGGAACCACCACACAAATTGCTCACTGCTAAGCCAGGGGTGAGCAATTTGTGGTCCTCCAGGTGTTTCGGCCTACAACTTCCATCTTCCCTCACCATTGGCTGTGCTGGCAAGGATTGATGGGAGCTATAGATCAAAACATCTGGAAGGCCACAAGTTGCCCCACCCTGTCCTAAGCTCTGCTGGCTTATTGCAGCCAGGACAGGATGTAGGGAATGTTTTCCCCACCTTCCTGGTGTTTAAAAAAATCTATTTCCCATTGACACAAAAGGCAAGGAAAATAATTATGCTAGCATCAGGATGGCATAGTTCATGGGGCAGATCAATGAGCATGTTGGGGGAATGAGGGGGCTTTGGATCCTGTTGGTTCTGACATGGTCCCCAGGATGCCGTGTTTTGGGTCCTACCAATGGTGGAAACACCACTGGCAGTACTTCTACACCAGCAAAGCTTTCTGCAGGTGTGCTGGGAGCTTCCAGGGCAAACATGCCATCCTGCAGGTGTGCTTGCCCTCCACCAGAGGAACAGTATGTCCACTGCATCCAAGCACTGCTTAGCCGGCCTTCGGAAGAGGTTTAGATCCCTCTGCCCGGCTTTCTGGGTTAATCCAAAGGTGAACTCATGCATGCATGTTCATTACTTTCACCAGGCTTATGAATGCACTCTGAAACATATCTTTGCTATCCTAAGGACTAGAAACTTACTTTAAAAACGAATGCTGAGATTCCCAGGAAAGAAAATTCTGTGCAAATATCACAAATACTGCTTTTTGGTGAGCTTTGGGGACCGTATACACACGCCTAGCGATGAGTTGTGCCTGAATCTTCTCTTTGGACCTGCTATGTGCTTTGCAGCTACTTTTGGTGGATATGAGCCAACCTTAGCCTTTCTTGTATTATGGCAGCAGTTATAATTAGTAATGACTTCTGAGGTTGTGACCTGGGCTTTTGCCACATGATGATTAGAGATATGGGGAGTTGGAAGGTAGGGCGAGGCTGGGCAGGTTGTGGCAGGGAACCTGAGCTGATTCCATTTGTTGCTTGGAGCATCTTCAGAGGTGATGGAGATATGGGAGGAAGAGGAAGCACACATGTTTCACACTGCCTGTCTCTGCATTTTGTTTGAAGAGGTCCAGGCTGTTTTCACATCAGGAATCTGAGCATCACCAGGGGAGGAAACTGTGCTGACATTCTACATATTTCAGATTATATATATATATATATATATATATATGTGTGTGTGTGTGTGTGTATATGTGTATATATATATATATATATATATATATATATATGATAATATGCTACAGAAACGCATCAGTAGGAAACACCTATGAACCTGTGGAGGGGCTTCCTTGAGCATAAGGGTGCACAACCTTTTGGCCCCAGAGGGCCAAATCCGGTGTTGCCAGGGGATCAGGTGTCGGCACATGAGCACACATGCATGTGTGCATGCATGGCTTCATGCACACATGTACACACACACTGGGGTGGACAGGGGGACAGACACACATGCATGGGTGGGGACACACACACACACATGTACGCTGGGGAAGAGAGAAGGGTGAAGAGGCAGTGATCCTGGCTGCTTCGGGATCTCTGAAGAAGTCCCAGAGACTCCAACCCAAACACTTGCTTATCTCTGATGAGAGATCAGACATAAGGGAAGATACATTTTTCTTCTTCTCCCACAATACTAGAACCCAGGGTCACCCCATGAAGCAGATTGGTGTGGGATTCAGGACAGATAAAAGGAAGGACCCTGCTCATGGGTTTCCCATGGGCAGCTGGTTGGCCACTGTGTGAACAGAATGCTGGACTAGATGGACCCTTGGTCTGATCCAGCAGGGCTCTATTTATGTTCTTATGTTCTTAATCCATTGCTAGCTCTAATGCTAGAACTAGCAAAAGAATCCCTTCTTTATTTCCAGTCCCTCATCAGAAATAAGGAAGGGATGGGCAGTGGCTACCACGACAACAGACACAGAGGGGTCTGCGAGTGGCCCACGGGCTGCAGTTTTTGCACCCCAGCTTTAGCAGTTGTGGCAATAACTCTGTGCCAGGTGGCCAGGCACTTTGCCATGCAAGCTGCAAGTGTGCTCCACAAGCCCTGCCTGCCAGAGTGCACACAAGAAGATTCCCATGCCAGAACCAGCAGGAGTTCTTTAACTTGTTCCACCTCTTCCCCTATGGTGGATGTCTTTGGAAGTGTTCCACCCTAGGTGGATGCTTAGTCTGCCTCCGTAAACCAGCTAGCTCGACCTGGCAGATCGTGGGCAAAGCAATATCTGGATGCAGCTGCAGCATCTTGGTTTTAAGAGAATGTTTCATAATCCCTTTGGCCTTTCTGGGTTGAGGTAGGAGGCCCAACTTCCATCCTCAGTAGACTATACTTTCCTATATATTCTGCACCTCTTCCTTCACAGGGTTATAGTTTGCTGCAGATCTCCGATTAGAAGAGTAGTTACAGAATGAAAACTAGCAGGATGTGGTCTAGTTTTTGAGGATTAGGAGGTTGTAAAAATCAATATCCTAGCTCCTGAGAGCTTCAGGAAATACCTGCCTAGGAAAACTAGAGGAGAGGGAAACTTAATATGGTATTTGTAAATCTGCTTTTCCATTTGCAAAAAAAAAAAAGAAAGAAAGAAAAGAAAAGTCCTTTGAGAGACAAACTTCCTGCTAAGGCAATTTATTTTTGAGATAATAGCAGGGATGGTCTAGAAGTACTGTTCTGAAGGAAAACACAGTAATTAATTTGTCACTGAGGGGTCCTCTTCCACATATAGGTGATAATGAATGTTTTGCATGCAATTAGCAGGAATAATTAGCACGTTGCTAGTAACAAATAGACTGGTTGGTTCTCTGCAAACAAAACGAATTGTTGTGCTAACACAGGCAATTGTCTCTCTATTGTCTGACAACGTTCCAGTTTGCACTAAAGATTATTCCAGCCCACACTGGCTTTGTGCATGGGGGGCAAAAAAGAGCCCTTAAAAATGTACCTGGTCAATATGCTTCTGAAGGAATTTCAAGATCATCAACAGATTATTAAATCTCATTCAACAGTTTGTTTGTAATGTTCACCATGGATTTCACAATACTGAAGAATGAATGGTTCAACTTAAACCAAGGTAGCCAACCAAATTATGTTAATTTTAATTGATTAATTTACAGTCTGCTTTTTTTTACCAGATTCTGAAAAGCAAGTAATAGCATTAATCAAAAACAATACATTAACAATGGAAATTTAAAGAAATTCAGCATAAACGATATAAAGCAAGAGGAATTGGTCTGATATAACTTGGGGGCACTTTAGAATATTGGTTCTATAAAAACAGCAAAGAGTCTTGCGGCATCTTTCAAGACTAACACAGTTATTATGGCATAAGCATTTCTGGAGTAGAGTCCAATGGAAGCTGTTCACTCCGATGTCAGTGGGGTGGTGGATCCACTCCAAGTTTCAGTCAAAACTCTAAAATAGCTTCACACCTTGGATAGCTCCCTTAGAGTTCTGCTGGTTCTGATGAAACCCGGAATGGATGCATCACCCCACTGACATCAGAGCCACCAGCCTCCACTGGTAGAGTCTACTTCATAAGGTGTTTGAAGTGTTATCCTCAATTGGCAGGTGTTTATATACAAGGTTGGGGCGGGGAGATAAACACCGGGTTCAGATAGTCATGAAATTTACATTACCAAACAGGGTGTAAAATAAGTACAAAAGAACACTCCTATTCTCCTCTGTGAAATATTGGAGGGCATGTATACTTAGGGGGAACATACACAGCTAGATGTAAATGAAACAGTTACCACTTGGTAACTGCACACAAGGGGTAAAATGTAACATATTGACAAGCTCTAATTATTAGGCTGTAGAGCAGCAATGTGGAGCTAATGACTGGAGGATGTTTGAGAAGGGAATGAAAATTAACCTGGAGTGCATGTTTGCACATGATTAAAAGTTATACTATGAATAATCATTCCTTGTGAACCATAGCTTCACTTTTAGTCAGCTGTCAGGGACAATATTGTGGTTCAAGCCAGTAAACCAGAGACCTCTGTTTTAATATGCAGACCAAGTTCTGCTAAGCAGATCTCTGAGGCCTTCTTCTAAAAGGGTGTGCTGTCAGTAACAGCTCCTCCACTCGCTCTCCATTGATCCCCTGAACTCACAGGGATTTCTCCAGTCTACCAGCTGACGTTAAATATTAACAGTTTATCGGTAGACAATCTACATTTTAACTGAGCAGGCGAGCTCCTTAGTTAAGCATTCGAATCAGCTAAAAAAGGCACAACAGACCCAAACACCCCTTCTCCCCTCCAAAAGAAACTACAAAGCCTTAATCAACTGGCTAGCTTGGCTAGGATTTGGCTCTGTTGGCCTAAGGAGTGGATTCAAAGTCAGGTTTATGTTTTTGATTTGAGATGTACACCTGGGGAACCGTGTGTGGTCGTTGGGGACATGTCTGGCTTTCATGTGGGAACCAAGTTCTCAAACCGAGTTCTCAAACTTTCCCATAATAAGATAATGCACCCTGTGTCACACATGCTGACCTCCTGTTTGATGGTATACTGTTTTGCCGTACCTGCATTTTTCACCCAATCTGTCCTGACATTGGCTGCGCTGGTCATGTACTTTCTAGCTGCCATGCTAGTAAACTTCAGTTGGGTTGTCTTTTGGCACACAGTGGTGACCAAAGGTCAGACGTTAATCTGGATCCAATGGCTCAAAGGGTCAAATGACTAGGGCCTAGCATGTGCTGCTTGATCCCTGAAGCCTAGATGCCCTTCAGTGTTGGAATCCTCCTCTTCTTTACACAGCCTGTAAGGACCATCTTGGGCTGTGAGGTCCATGTAGTTGGTTTTCCTTAGCAAGCATGAGAGGTGAGTTTCCTGCCTTTGCTTTCTGGAACCCAAGCAAGAGCCCAGGAAGTTGCTTTGTCTGGATGTGGGCTGTGCCTCCTCAACTGTTGTTGCCCCAGTCTGATGACTAGCTGTGGTGCTACAAATGATAGCTTGCTTCCATGACATCGCTAGCAAGTTGGGAAGAGCCATCTTGCATTACCTCTGCCTGCCAAACAGATGGCCATCTGTTTGCCCTTAACTTAGTGAGGTCTGCACTGGCCAAGATCTCTGTCTCCAAAGAATATCCTCCATTGGCTTATGGTACCATGTCCATATGATGTGGTGAGGATACAGACCCTTTCTACCTGAGTTTATTAATGGCTTTTAATCCACTGTATCTACTTTCCCTGTCTTCGCAGAATTGAGATCAGAGCACTACACGACGAGCATTTCCTTTCCTGCTTTCCTGCTACATAACCTCTAGGTGGCACTGTAGTATAGTGGAATAGTACAAATACACAAGACGAAATCACAGTTTCTTTGGCTTTCACAATTAAATGCCTCATTTCCCCTGCTCTAAGAAACTTGCTCTTTAAAGAGCACAGAAAGTGTTTTTTTAAAAAAGAAGCAAAACTGGGGGTCATTACATTGTCTAAAGTACCTGTAAACAACTGTGAGTAGGGAATGACGAGTGCATGATAAATACTTCATGTAAAAAATCCCATAGTCACCCACTTTGACAGTATTGACTGGAAGAGAACATAGAACTGTTTCTCTGCTCAGCTTAGAGCACTGGACTTGGAACAGTGAGTCCTGGGTTCAGTTCCCATTCTGCCATCAAGCTCGCTGGAGGATCTTTGGCCAGTCACCTTCTCACAGGCAAGCTAGGGTGCCTCATGACTCATTTGTGCCACCCTGAGGAGGCTTGGGAAGCAAATGTGAAAAATCAGGATCTAAAACAACGAAGTATATTTGGCAAGTGAGTGGACATGTGATCACTTCTCCCAGAGGTGGTTGTTCAACTGCCACCAACCACACCACTGCTTGAGCCACTTTTAGTAGCTTTGCCATGGTATGTGGTAGTGGAGCCTAGTGGGTCCGATTTTGGTGAGGTTGTGTCTCCATTCTGGGTTTTAGTGGGAACCATCCAGAGCTCTACTGGAGCTATCTAAGGTGCTGAACTCTGTCCCCAAAATAGGTTGGATAGCTTCTTTAAAGTTCTGGCTGGTTCTGACTAAAACCCAGAATGGATTCACAGCCACCCACCTCCACTGATATGTGGTAGAGCACGTGTGCTATGTGCAGAAGCGTCAGGTTCAGTCCTCAACATATCAGCAGAAAGGTGATGGGAAATACATCAGACTGAAGAAGACTGGAGAACCGCCACCAGCCAGAGTAGTCAATGGATGAGTGGTCTCCATTGACTGCTCTGGGTGGTGGGATAGGGGTGTGGCCCTCTAGGGAACCCTGGAGGGCTGGATTTGGCCCATGGGCCTGGGTTTCCCCACCCCTGATATAAGGCCCATGCTCAGGTGAGATGTGTGTGGTGGAGATCACACGGGCTGATTCATCACAACTCTGCATGGGCTTATTCAGACTCACATTTTCCAGACATGCTAATTTGGTTGGGTTAATTGGCCTTCCACAGGGTGGAGGCTGGTTCCGTGTCCCCTAGCCTCCTTTGAGAGGCCAACCTCATGTTCTGAGAACTACAGCACCGGGTGATGTAGAATATATCATTACAACAGATATGAGTATCTGGTAGAGGTACTGGGTGAGGGGAAAAAAGAAACAAGTTCTAACTAACAGCTAAGGAAGAGAAATGTGAAAGATAAGAACAGTTTGCAAATTATGTCACTTTTGCTTTCCCCTGCCCACTTATTAGGATAAACAATGTTAGCTCATAGCAACAGTGATAGTCTTTGTTTGCAACAGCTGTCCCTGTTCCTTGTTAAATATGCTGATTGATGTTTGCCAACTGAACAGTCTAAAACATTTATTTGCTGTCTTATTCTATAAGTTTTATGTAGAAAATGGCTGAGCTTGTAAGGGACTTTTAAATATTCCAAGGGTTTAAGGGAAAAACCCAGCGACAACCAACTGTGTGAACTTGGGAATTAAAGCTACCTAATGCTAATTGACAATTTCTAGCAATCAAAGATGACTTCAATAATTCATTGGGTAAAAATGCAAATAAATTACATAATGTTAGCGGAATATTTTCCACTAAGGGACAGTGGTGGTTGTTTCTTTGTGCCCTATGAGTGGGGTTCACCCATGTGCAATCTTGTTTTTCTTAAATTGGGCTTCTGGAAACTTCACCAGGTAGCATGATTGAGCCACACGATAAGTCTCAATCAGCTACAAGTTCCTAACTTGATGACTGCTTAGAAAAACGAGACTGCTGAATAGATGTTGCAGCCAAATGTACATATGGAAAGAACATGAAGCTCCAAGTATAAATTTCTCTGGGCAAACCAAAGTCCAGCTATGCTGCCACACCTCTCCATTCAGAGCGTCTACTACACGAGGCTGTTAATCCATTGTATCTACTTTTGGTTTTGTCGCAGAACTGAGATCTGAGCACTACATGAAAAGTGTTTCCTGCTTTTCCATTACATAACCTCTAGGTGGCAATGTGGTATGGCAGAATAGCACAATTACACAAGTGGAAAAGGCCTTTCTTTTGAATTTACAAATAATACCATATTTTCCCTGCTCTAAAATCTCGCCAAAAGGGCTGTTTAAAAACAGAAGTGAAACTGGAGGGTCACAACATAATCTAAATAACCTGTAAACAACTGTGAGTAGGGAATGCTGAGCACACAATAAATGCCTTGTGTAGAAAAGCTGTCCATCTGTATATCTCCAGTGGTCTTGCCCGGCTCAATAATAGGTTGCAGTCACGGGATAGCCTTGCTGGAAGCACTCCCCAGGCTGTGCTGCGGAGAGTCTCCTATCCTATGCCTCTCTCTGCCCAGAGAAAGGAGTCGGAAGACATCGGGGGTGGCACTTTGGGGGAAGGGGTGGGCCTGGTTCCCTGACATCTTCCAGCCCCCAGGGGTACCCCAGGAGGCAAGAGTTCCCCACCCCTTGTATTATGCAATCTCATTTAAAGATAGATGAAGACAGCCCTTTTTGCGAGGAATTCACTCTGTTCATTCCTTGTTTATTGCAAAACCCTGAAGTTGAGAACGTTTGGAGGTTGTCAGTTGCATACACCCTGACAGAGATGCTTTCCCAAGCCCAGTGTAAGTAGTTTGGCATCAGCATGAATTGGGAGTGTGGGCCACTGCAAGCATCTGAAACTCCCCATCTAACCATAAAGGACAAAGAGGACCTGGGTTGGGTTGGAGGAGTGAGCAGGCACTTTTGACAGGGAAGCAATCACTACAGTAGAAGGTGATGGCAACAGAGGCTTTGGTGTTACAGGTATCCAGGTAACTTCTCCTAAGCTCAGCTATTCTACATATCCCTGCTCCCCCCCCCACTCTCATGAGACAAAAAAGCCACATTTGTGCATGCAAGTGTCACATTCCTTTGTCCTCCCCCTTTGCAAACAACACACTCCAGGATACCAGGCTTCAGGCTCACTACTTTATTAGTTAAGGACCAGGTTCCTTACAAATGCAAATTCTAGGAAACTCTCAGGCTACAAAGGGAACAGCTACTCCACACAATTACGAATATCAATAGAGGAGCCAAAGTGGAAGTTAGAGAAGTTGCCAGCAGTTTGAACAAGAATTTCTGGGCTAGACTAGCTTAGGGGGGATGCCCCTCCCTTATAGTGGCTCCCTCCTACGTAGCCTTTCACGCATAGCCAACCTGGTGGAGCGTCTGAGCTCCGCCTCTAACTTTTCCAGCATCACTCTGCGACGGACCACAGCATCCCTCAAGTCACGTCCCTCACTCTACTTATCCCCCGAGACCTGGGTTCTCATGGAGGAGGAAAGGGGGTGACCCTTCAGGCCGAGCCATCTGTGTGCCAAGGTCCTGGGAAGAAGTCCTTTCCATGTCTGAGCTCACTAGGGAGGGAGCCTCCCCCTGTTTTGGCTGTGCCCATTCTGAATCCGCACTGCTAGATATCGCCACATGCTCAGATTAATTCCTGACAGCAAGCAGGAGCTTGGATTTTGAAAGATCATCATTTGGGGGCATTTTGTATCCCACCCCCAAGTTTCAGAGCAATTATCCCAGAGCAATTATGCCGGTGTCTTCTATTAAGTGGGTGAGAGCGCAAGCATGGAAGAGATGGTTGTGTCTCATCTGCACATTTAATAGAGCTAATTGGAGAGACAGGGTGCAAGAAGGATGTTTCTTGGGGAGAGCAATGCATTTATACAGCGTGACTGTTTTCCATTGCCCTTTTCTGGCTCCAGACTAGCTTCCAAAACTGCCACTAGTTTGAATGGAATTGGGAGAAACTACAGTTCAGAGTTGGGGAGCAAATGCCTTGCATGCAAAAGGTCCCAGGATCAATCCCCAGCATCTCCCAGGTTCAGTCCTCGACTTTTTAATTTTATTTTTCCAGGCAATTTAAGTGAGAATTTTCTCTTTGGCACTGTTGTACTGGTTTTGCTTTCCTTTTCTAGCCTGTACTGGCTTTTTAAAAATGTCATTTCTCGATGGCCTTGTAGGCCCCTTCCAACCCTACTATTCTATGATTCTTCATATTTGTATTTTATTATTGTATAATTATTTTTATTTTGAAAGGTGGGACACGCATTTCAAAAAGAAAGAAAGAAAGAAATTTCTGAAAGTCCGAATCCTGATGATATTAATACCTTTTCCAGGGAGAACCTAGCAAAGACTGGGTGATTTCTCTTCTACATCAGGAAGTACATATGATAGTGTCATCTTTCCCTGTATTTCTGATGTTCAGGCTATGAGTGCCATTGCTTATATAGCCAAAATGGTATCATCCATGCACAAGAGGGAGGTAGCATCAGCAGGCCTGGGGGAACCCCAAGATTTGCAGAAGTTCAAAACATCTTTGGGGGAAAAAACCCCTAAAGGGAGGCACACACACACCCTTCAAAAGCTCTGTTAGGGCCAAGCATAGTTGGTGGACATGCAGTCCACACTGGGGGCAGGGGGATAGAAAACCAAGGGGGAGGGGGAATACGGAAGCAATGGACTGGCTGGAATCCTGAACAAGAAGCACTCTACATTGTAACATTTTGTCGCCCGTCCTACTTGTTCACATCCTCTTGTTTCAAGTTTGATGTTTTTCAACCAGTTGGTCCTGGGGCTGAGAGAAAGTTACCTCAAATTTAAGTCCTGTTATTGGGAAGAATTTCCAATATACTTTAGATTCCTGAATACTAATTTTGAACAAACAACTGCTTGAAAAACTTGCCAGACCTCTCTGATTACAGAAAATTCACCCACTCCTTAGAGGCATTAAGCAATGGAACAAGTTGCCAAGGGGTATTTTGCAACCGAAAATACCATTGGAGATACTCAAGACTAGACAAGACATATGTGTCTATTATGGATGATTTAGGAAGAAGGAGAAGACGAAGAAGAAGATGATGATGATTTAAAATATTTCTTGGCTGCCTTTCAGGGCAGAAGCCCTCCCTTGTAGCACACCACAGTGAAAATGATTCTATAATAAAAACTAGTGGCGTGCCGAACATTTCTCCCACATTATTTTTGACCATTCTCATTCAATTTCATAGAAAATAAATTGCTTTCAAAAAGAACATTACAGGAGAAGAAATGCTGGAGAAATTCTCATGGGCCGTTGTGTTTCCTTTACTTAGGAGGTGGCTGAAGAGTGTGTAGGAGTGTTCTGTCTTTCACTGTACAATCATCTCTCTGCACCTGCATTAGAAATAAGATGTACCCACAATCACCCTTCAGAAATTTAACATTTGGAAGATCCTAGGGAAAGTGTTGAACCCTAAAGAATAACAACTAGAGCTGAGCCAACATTTATCAGAGGACATTTTTCTCAGAAAAGTCCAGAGATTTTTCTTTTTCTTAACCTTCACCCCCCCCCCCCAAATAAAGGGCCACTTTGCACAATTTCCCCAAATTTTATTCCCCATATTTTGGTAGGTTTTACCTTCCCTCTCTCCCCTGCCCAATATTCTGGAACGATGCTAGGTATGGAGTATTGTGAAGAACGCAAAATGGGGGTCAGGCTGCCAATACACTTCCTGCTGTTGCTGCTTGCAGTGGCCATGCAAAAAAACAAAACCCCTTAGGAAAAAAGAAAGAAGCTGTGGTATGACCCTTGCCAGTGGTGAGCCCTGCCTGTGAGAAATTGTGGGAGAATTTCTCCTCTCACTGGAGAAATTTGGTGAAATTCTCCTCCCCATTTCTCTGCCCACAAATAGAGTGGAGAATTTTGAAAGGTCATCTGCACACAGCTCTAATAAAAACAGTAAAAAGGACAGCAGCAGTAAACATTCTAAAAAACAACAAACACTTGCATAAAAACAAAAGCCTACAGCACACAACTGCAGCTACAACCCAGTCTGATAAAACTTAATCAGGGACAGCCAGAATAAATAAGCAAGCTTTTAGGGCCTTCCTAAAAGCCTGCAATGATGGGGCCTGGCAGACCCCTGATGGCAACTTATTACAGAGGTGTTTTACATGACGACAAGGAAGCATGAATGGATGAGCTGTTGAACTGGGCCTTGTGCATCTAAACCTGCCACAGTTTTCCTGATAGAGGCTCTGTGGATTTAGCAGATATAAGACAGAAACTCAGCAGGGTTTGTTTTTTCCCATCATTGTTTCTGCATGCTAGAAAAAATGGCACTTGTTGGATTTCTACCTGTCGTTGAGACACTGAGTCTTTGTCAAAGAAAAAGATGGCAGCCCTACAGATATCTAGGGAATGAAAGGTTTATTCTGATCAGATATTTTAATCATCATCATCATATTTACATAGTCTATCTCAAGTGCTGAAAGGTTTTCTCAATGACTTTTATGATAACTTTGTAAGGTAGGCCAGTATTGTTTTTGCTGATGTAACTGAAGCTGAGAGAGAGAGAGTAATTTGATGAGCTCAGGCCAGATTAGAACCATGGACATCGTGGCCTGCAGTTTGCAATTATAGGGTTGAATCCAATGTTAGTCCTACTTAGAGCTGACCCATTGAAATGAATGGGACTGAAATCAGACTAACAGCAAATACAACCCACTGTATACAACCCGTAGCTACTAGACTATGACAGGTATTACAGGGGCAACATTCTTAAACTTGTTAGTTGCAGGAGAACTAGAGTAGTCCAGTGTATGTAGCATAAGAGTTACGTTTGGCAGTCCATGTTAACTCTGTCTTGGGCTTATTATGAGACCATGGCCAAAGTACTGCCTCTCGGCCTTGGTTTCCGCCATCTATAAAATGGGAATAAGTGTCTGATGGATCAGGGTCCAAAGTGAAGGAACTTGAAACAGAAACTCATTGCCAGATTTTGATGGGTAAACAGTTCCTATCTATGCTGACCCCTGATGTGATGCATAGATTTAGAGCATTTCTACACTAGGCTAAAACCCTGCAACTTTACTGGGGCTTTCAGCTTCTGTTTTAAATGCAGGATCTTGATGGACTCCCTTTACCTGTGTTTCCCTTCCCCCCCTTATCTGCATTGTTCAATAAGTTTCATTATATAGCCACTAGATGGCACTGTGGTGTAGCTCCTCTCATTGCGGGAGTTCCTCTTTTCAGGAGCGAACTCAATGCACTGTAATTTGATAGCTCATTATCTCCGATCTTTTAAAAAACGGGATAAAAGTCATTAGGCGTGGAAGATGCCGTGGAGGTTGATGATGTCATCTAAAGGATCCGCAAACTTCCATGAGTAACCAATCTCAATAGTAGGATAAAAGTGTGGAGAAGCCCATACAGGTTTTCTCCTTCTACTGTTGCTCACAGTACTTCTCCTCTCTTATCTTGTGTGTGTGACTGGGCATCAAAGCTCCATTTAGCTACCACGGTTTATAGCCACTGATAGCCCTTCATGAATTTGGCTAATTCCTTTTTAAAGTCCTTCAAGACCACATCTTATGAGAGTAAGTTCCATAAAGTAACAGTGCACCTAATGTGAAGAAGTGCTTCCTTTTGTCTGTCCTGAATCTTTGGCCAGGCAGTTTCACTGGATGTCCCCATGTTTGTCCTGAACCTGCTGCCAATAAACTTCATTGGGTGACTCCAATTTCTAGAACTGTGAAAGAAGAGGAGAAACTATTTTTCACTTTCTTTAAACAGATCTTGGATCAGATTCAGTGATAATTTGGTCTTTTTTCTGTTCCAAAATGCGTGGAAATGGCAACATTAAGAATTCTGCATTATTTTTTAAATGTTGCTTTATTTCAGTGCTGTGAACTTTACAGCTTGATCCTAAACATGCTTACTCAGAAGTAAGTCTCGCTGAGTTTAATGGGACTTACTTACTAGTATGTATGCTTAGCTTTACAGGAGTGCGGAGAGTGTTTTAGATCCTAAGGTAAATTGAGAATGCAAGAAGAGCCATGGTGGATCAGATCAAGTGTCCATCTAGTCCAGCTTTCTGTTCATATAGTGGCCAACCAGCTGCCTGTGGGAAGCCCACAAGTAGGATGAAGGTACAACAGCATCACACTTGTGTTCCCCAGCAACTGGCATGCAGAGCCATACCACCTGATACTGGAGGTAGCATATAGCTTTCAGGACTAGTAGCCATGGACAGTCTTATCCTCCATGAATTTCTCTAATCCCCTTTTAAAGTTATCTAAATTAGTGGCCATTGATTGATTGATTGCATTTATATCCTGCCTTTTCTCCTCTTGCAAGGAACCCAAGGCAGCTTACATGATCCTCCTCCTCTCCATTTCGTCTTCACAACAACCACCCTGTGAGGTAGGTTGGGCTGAGACTCTGTGACTAGCCCAAAGTCACCCAGTGAGCTTCCATGGCCGAGTGGGGACTAGAACCTGGATCTCCTGGCTCCCAGGCCAACACTTTCACCACTACACCATGCTGGCCATCACTACTTCTTCATTAGTTTGACTATGCACTGTATGAAGAAGTACATCCATTTATCTATCCTGAATCTCCCACTAATCAGCTTGACAGGATGACCCTTTTGGGTTCCAGTATTATGAGAAGGAAAAAATGTCTCCCTATTCACTTTCTCCACACTGTGCATAATTTCATTCGCCTCTATAATGTCTCCTCTTACTTACGTGCCTTTTTTCTAAGTGAAACAGTCCCAGGCATTGTAAACTTTCTTCAAGGGAATTTCTCCAGCCCCTTGATCATTTTAGTTGCCCTTGTCTGCACCAAATTAACTTAGGTTAATACCCACTCACCTGAGAGCAAGTTCCAAGGGACTCAATGTGACTTACTTCTGACTAGGCATGTATACGATTGCACCGTTCAGGAAGTTCATGGAAAGAACGTTTCCCACCCCTCCTCTACCCTGTAGGGATATAGAGCCCCTCAAAAGCTTTAATGGAGGGTAGGGGTCCCTCCTTGTGATATGTTCCATGGGGTTTTCTTGGCAAGAATACTGGAAAGGAAATCAACCCTGAGTGCTCATTGGAAGGACAGATACTGAAGCTGAAGCTGAAATATTTTGGCCACCTAATGCGAAGAGAAAACTCTCTGAAAAAGACCCTGCTGCTGGGAAAGACTGAAGGCAAAAGGAGAAGGGGACGGCAGAGGATGAGATGGCTAGATAGCATCACCGATGCAATGAATATGAACTTGAGCACACGCCGGGAGAGAGCGCAGGACAGGAAGGCCTGGCGTGCTATGGTCCATGGGGTCACGAAGAGTCGGACACGACTGAACGACTGAACAACAACAAGGGGTCCCTCCTGAACTATATGGGGTAGGTGCAGCTGCTGGTGGAGGTGGAGCTACCCAAAACTGGGTGGGGCAATTCTGCCTCCACCAGCAGCTACTCATATCCTGATTCCACATTGTTCAGGTGCACCCTGTCCTCTGGAGAGGCTGGGGGGGAGCCTCAGGTAGCTGTGGGGATTGCAGGGGGGACGACGACACACTTTTCTTTTATTAACTTCCTTAACTTAATTTATCTGAGGGTCCAAGCCAACACTCCTGTTACTAAGAAGTCAGTCCCACTAAGTTTTATGGGGCTTGCTTGTATCCAACCAGGGTTTGGATTCAGATTTAGTCTTATTCAGAGTAGATCTATTGAAATCAATGGGACTTCAGTTACTCTAAAATCCCATTGATTTCAACAGGCCCACTGTAAGTATGACGAAATCTGGATCCAAACCCTAGGATTGCTGTCATGGTCAAAATATTTATGGGCGTTTTTCTGAGTGTGTGTTTTTTTCTGTTTGTTCCCATTTGTTCTTCATTCTTCAGTAGTTAACTTCTGTGGTTCGCAAAAATCATTTGCATACCCGCATCCTCCTTCAGCTTACACTTTTAACATGTCACTTGCTGGCCAGCTCCAAACATGAACGTGCCTGAAGCAGAAGCAAACATTTTTTTCCTTTCCTTCAGAGCCTTTTAGCCACGAGATGGACTTCAGCAGGACTCTGGTTGGTAACTACTCACTCACTGAGGGGGCAAAAGAAAAACTCATTTGGGTGGTTGAAAGTGTTTGCATAACTGGAGGCACTAAGTCTTCATTGGTAATCCCCAAAAGCATGAGCATCACAAACGGTATTGGAATGACGCCAAAACTTATCATTCCCCCCCCACAGAGCCTTTTAAAAGGAATATTTCCCGATATGTATTTTAGCTGCACATCCATTGATACTTATGAAGAGTGACTGAAAGTCCCTTTGCTTGCTGAGATGTTGAGTTTTGTCTCCTACAATTCCCCCCTTTTTTGCCTCTTTAATCTAGGAATAGTCCCTTTGGCCTATTCATTTAAATTGCTGGCTGTGGGCATTTGAGAGCCAGTGTGGTGTAGTGGCAAGAGTGTTGGACTGGGAGCTGGGAGATCCGGGTTCTAGTCCCCACTCGGCCATGGAAGCTCACTGGGTGACTTTGGGCCAGTCACAGACTCTCAGCCCAACCTACCTCACAGGGTTGTTGTTGTGAGGATACAACGGAGAGGAGGAGGATAATGTAAGCTGCCTTGGGTTCCTTGCAAGAGGAAAAAAGGCGGGATATAAATGCAATAATAAATAAATAAATTTCTACACCAGCCTAAAATCCTGCATTTAAAATGGGGCTTTCTGCTTCCGTTTTAAATGCAGGATCACAACTGACTCCCTTTACATGCGCTTCCTTCCCCCAACCCTTCTCCCCATATCTGAGTCTTCCATTATCTTTCATTGATCTCACTCCTCTTCTTGCCTGGAACACAATGGGGGTAATTTGATAGCTCATTATCTGCCATCTATTTAAAAATGGAGCAAAGGGCATTTAGTGTGTGTGTGGGTCACAGCAGGGTCATGGCATCATGTAAAGAGCTCGCAAACTTCCATGAAGGAGCAATCTCAATCTCAGGATAAAAGCTCCATGTGATGAAGCCCTGTTACTGGACAGGGTTTATATGGTGGTATATTTGCCATGGTTCCGTTTTATCCTTCCTCTCCATGCTGACAATGGGCTTCTGATCAGACAGAAGGAGGAAAAGCACCCATTTACTATCTGCATTTTGGAAATGAGCCAGTTTGTCAGAGGTGAAAAATTTACATCTTGATACTTTCCCAAACATGCAAAATCTGACTACTAAGCATAAGTGAAATTTCTCTTTTCTCACTGTCGGGAGTACCTCTCCACCATTTTTAATTGTTATAGGATGCTTCAAAGACAAACGTGTTGGCTGTCCAAAGCACGAACATTTTCCTAGGATGAACAGTTAGTTGATGGGATGGGGACAATACAGAGCATTTTCAACTTTATGTGCACATTTTTTGGGGTACTCTGCACATATGGGTGAATGCAGCCAACCATTTATCAAGTGATGACTTTCCCTAGTGCAATAATAATTGCCAAAGCCATAGCAACCAAAAAGTCAGGGCTGTGTGCACTGTGCATTGACTATGCTGTAGTGTAGAATCTAAAATTTGGTGCCCAAGCTTCCTAGAATATATATCGGGGAGGCAACCCCTCCCACGCAGCCCACTTTGGGCTGAATGACATTAGAGTTATCATTATTATTAGATTTCTATACCACCTCATAGCCAAAGCTCTCTGGGCAGTTTACTGAAATTAAACATTAAAATGCAATATGCAAAGTTTAAAAGCCATTTACATAAAATGACACAGACAATACACACAAACAACTTATAAGTAAAAATAACTTTGAACAGTCAGTCATAACTAGAGACACATCTGGGACTGATTAAAACTCATCAAATGCTGCCAAATGCCTGGGAAAAGAGATATGTCTTAACATGGTGTTGAAAAAATAACAATGTTGGCACCAGGCAGACCTCATCGGGGAGGTCATTCCAGAGATGGGGGGGACATCACTGAGAAGACCCTCTCCCTCATTGCCACCTTCTGAGTTTCCCTGGGTGGCCATGCTCCCTGGATCTTCCTTCCATGAGAGGAAGGGACCTTCCATGAGAGAAAGGGCTTTGCTTATGGAAGGTACCACCACCTGATTTTGGGGGTTCTCCCCACACACACGTCGCCTCATTCAGCAGGTTCTCCTGACTCTCTGTGTAGCATTTTTCAGGCAGTTGGCGGGGCTGTTGTGAAGACCACTAGATCCAGCTTAAATCTTGATTCAACCCCCTGAGGTAGGGTTGGCAGAGAATTTCTCCCCGAAACTTCAGGGGGCCGAGCGCCAACGTGTTCGGCCCCCCGAACAAGTTTCGGGGAGAAATTCTCCGCCCCCCCCGGGATGGGACTTACCTTTGGCGAATGTCCCTCCCGGCGGCGGGTCCGGCCGGCGGTTCGGTGGGTCTTCGTCCGGGGCGGGAGTGGCAGCCGGTCTTTCGACTGGCTGCCGCCGCCGCCATTCCAATAAAAGAAAAAAAACACGCCCCCGTGATAGGCTATGTGACGATTAACGTAGCCTATCACGGCTAGATTTGCAAAGTCAGCCGTGATAGGCTACGTAAATCGTCACGTAGCCTATCACGGGTGACTTAAAAAAAAAAGCACGTACGGATAATGGCGGCCCCCATAGGGAGCCGCCATTCGCGTTCCTTATTTGGTCGCTGTAGTCTACGTAAATCTTTACGTAGACTACGGCGAAAATAAGGGCAACGCAAATAGCGTTGCCCTTATTTTCACCGTAGTCTACGTAAAGATTTACGTAGACTACAGCGACCAAATAAGGAACGCGAATGGTGGCTCCCTATGGGGGCCTCCATTTGCATACGCGCTTTTTTTTTTTTAAAGTCACCCGTGATAGGCTACCTGATGATTAACGTAGCCTATCACGGCTGACTTTGCAGATCTAGCCGTGATAGGCTACGTTAATCGTCACGTAGCCTATCACGGGGGCATGTTGTTTTTTTTTAACTTTTTAGTTCGCGGCCAGGCGAGGCGAGGCGCCTCCTCCCTGGCCTGAATTTCAGCCGGGCGAGGCGGGAAGCCTCCCCCCCGGCCTGAACTTCGCGGGGGGAGCAGCGAGGAGCAGCGAAGCGCCTCCCCCCACCGCGAAAAGCTTCGAGGACAGGTAAGGGACTTTCGTGCACCCCTACCCTGAGGTCAAAAAGGGCATGGTCACACCTGTGATCTCATTTGGTCCCTGGTGGGCACATTGACAGAATGATCCTCCTGGCATGTTTGCTGGGAACTGGCTTTGCTGCATGCAGGTCTTCACCCATTGGAAAGGGCATGCACACAACCAAGCCGCTTCACCTGCTCTGCACATTCTTCCTTTGGGGAAGCCACCACATGGGTGAAGTGTCCAGGACTCAGCCAGAGCTATCAAGAGAAACTTGCGCTGGCAGGAGTAAGCAGCATGCTCCAGCAGTTTGGAGATGAAGAGTAGAAGGGAGATAGCGCAGCAGTTAGGGAAGGCCAAGGGATGGTTTTTTGAGAATAGGGGAGACAGGGGCATGTTTGAAACCCAGCAGGGAAGGAGCTAGAGGAGAAAGAGAGGATGATTAAGTGGTGGAGAGATGCGGAAATCAATGACATTTTCTAACCACGTGGAATGTTCTTGCTGTAAGCAGCTCCCTCTTTGCAATCATAGGACCTCACCGAAATGGATTCATATTGGCACAACTGATGCTTTTGTAACGACTAACTGGCTAGCCCATTATGACTATTATTTTTTTTTTGGTATTGCCAAACAATTCTTGCTGGCATTCTGTGTACTGTATTCCCCAAGTACAGGCTGTGGAAGGTGTCAGGTGACTGGGCTTCAAGTCTCCTGCTGGAAGACACAGTAGAATGATAGCGAGCAGGGAAAAAATTATGCGATCTTTCCAGTCTTGGGAAAGTAAACTTGTTGGATCACTTAGATGTTTGTGTGCAAATTATATTTATGAGTAGAGACTAGACAAGATCCTTATCTGTCAGGGATGGTTTAGGAATAATTTAATGATGGGGCTATAAAGGAATGCAGTTACATGACCCTTGAGAGAGTCTGACCTAGAATAAAATGCCCACCTTTCTCATCTAGTCCTCCTGCTGTGTTTCTCCACTTAGTAGAATGGAACACCTTAAGAGAAGGAATGAGAAGTTGGTAGACCATGGGTTGACTCCTTCTCCCAATGTAGTGTGTTTACAACCCCTTTGGGGGAAACTCCCAGTTTCTCAGGAACATTTTAATTAAATGTGTTTACGTAAAAGCCAAATTAGAAATTGGATTCAGAAAGCAGGATGTTTCTGTCAAAATGGGAATTGGAATATCCCTTTTGGCTTAATAACAGCCAGACCACAGTTGTCATTTATATCTGCAGGTGCTTTGTATTATGAAGGAATATAACTTGAAATGTCAGTGGAACTACTCAGGCATTCTACATCTGTGTTCAATCAAAATGCAGGTGGTGGGTGGTCATGGGGAGAGTGAAGATGAGTGCGCTAGCTCCACCCCCATCACCCTTGATGTGTTGGAGGGATAAGGTCTGCCGTGGGGGGCATTTTCTACTCCTGTAAGCTCCCCATGAGATTTAGGGTCAAACCATAACATACGTTAATTATGTAGCATATAGCTCAGCCTCATCTTTGTTTTTACTCTACCAGGTATGTGTAACCCTGATTCAGATCAGGCCCATCGAGAGGAGGATTGAACTTCCCCTCTCAAGCCATTTGCTTCTTAAAACTCACTCCATGCATCAGGATTTAAACAACAACAAAAAGCTTCCACTGAGGCCAAGGAGGGGATTTTGGCGCCAACTGCGGGAGGGGCCTGCAGAGAGGAGTTGGGATATCTGCCTTGCCACTTCAGTGGGTGGAACTGCTTGCATCAACAGAATGATGCTACTGGATACAACACATACTGTAGGGGTAGGCAGTATGGCATCTGTTGGCACCAGTGCCCCCTGGACAACTTTCTTGGCTCCCAGAGGTTTCCAACCACTCCTTCTTTTTATTTGTTTTTAAAATAAATAAAATGTCTTCCTGGCAGCTGGGATCACTTTAGAGCACATTGAGGGACTCTAGCTGCTCCTGTTTTCTTTTCCTGTGACTGCCTCTGGACCACACATGGAGCTCAGAATCATTCTTAGGAAATCAAGATGGTGGGCGGCTGTAGTCCAATGTTTTCTTCTGTAGCATGCCCATTTTGTGGTGGTGCCCAGGACGGTTTCTCAAATTGTCAGATGTGTCCATGGGCCCCCAAAGGTTGCCTACTCCTGCCATAGTGTATCGGAAGTGCTTTGAACACTTGAACTGCACTATATCAATTCTAGGCTGAATGCTTGACTTTTGTTGACCCTCTGTTATTCAGGTCTGTAGTGCAGTGGTAGAGTACATCTCTTCTGCTTTGGGACCTGAATGACTGCAGCGATAGTGAGTGGGAGCCCAATGGTGGCAGGAAGGTATCAGCTGTGGTAGTCCCTAGCAGCTGCCCCAATATGCTGAGAGCTGACTCCAGGCTTGTTCCTGATAGTGGTTGCCAAAGCATCAACCAGGTCAACTATTTAAAATGTTTCTAAACCATCCAAAAGGGATCTTCATGGTTTGATGTGCCTGGGAAGCTAAGCAGGGTCAGCCCTGGTTAGTACTTGGATGGGAGACCACCTGGGAATCAGGCTTCCTGCACTGAGCAGGGGGTTGGACTCAATGGCCTTGTAGGCCCCTTCCAACCCTATGATTTTATGATTCTATGTAGATGGTCCCAGATTCAATCTTAGGCATATCCAGTTTAAAAATGATCAAGTTGGGCATGGGAAAAGACCTATCAGGGTTCCAGCTCATGTGGCGGCCTACATGTGTACAACTGTTCACACATAGGCCTCCTGTTCACATGTGGGCTTTCCCCACCATGCCTGTGTGGGTATTGAGGGCAGGCCTACACAGCATATGATGTCAGGAGCAGGGGTGGTGTCAAAGACAGGCCTAGTTGGATGCCTGCCAAGGCCCCACAACTCCATCAGAGGCCCACTGACAAGAGGTTCCTGGAGTTGCTCCTCTTCTGCACCATTACAACTTGCTTTTCACCTACTTCTCAATCTGGCCCAGAAATGGTGGTGGTAAGAAGGAGGAGCAGTAGATGCCACTGCTTACTTGCTCACTGGCTTACTTGCTCACAAGCAAGTGGTAGCAATGATAAGAAAGAGGATGAGGGACAACAGTATCAGGTCACAATGATGGTGAGATGGTAGATTCACTGAAGGTGAGGGCTCATTTTGTGTCTTGCCCAAGGGACCACAAAAACCTGGAGCTGGCACTGGTCAGGGGCAGGGCTACACAGCACACCCCCACTTCCTGCTCATGTGTAGAGGTAAGTGGATTTAAGAATGCCCAAACAAGGCTCTTCATTGCTTAAGATTCAGGATAGCTGCTGCTGGTCAGAATAGAAAATATTTGGGCTAGATAGACAAAAGGCTGACCTGGTATAAGGTCATTAGAATGAAGGGCTTTTCTACATGAGGCATTCATTGTGCGCTTGTCATTCCCTACTCATGGTTGTTTACAGGTTCTTTAGATGGTGTTGGGACCCTCTAGTTTCACTTCTGTGTCTAACTGGTACTTTCTGCGAGTTTTTTTTACAACAGGGAAAATGCGGCATTTAATTGTGGAAGTAAAAGAATGTGCGATTTCCTCTTGTGTATTTGCACTATTCCACTATATCACAGTGCCACCTAGTAGTTATGTGGTGGAAAAGCAGGAAAGGAAATACTTGTGTAGTGCTTGGATCTCAGTTCTCCTACAAAACTGAAAGTAGATACAGCAGATTAACAGCCTTGGGTAGAAAAGCTCGAAATGTTTACGATGTCTTGATATTATGTCCATTAACTGAATTGTTATAATCACTGAATTATTGATACGTATTAGTGTTTATTGCATTAAAAAACCCTATTGTAAGCCGCTTTGAGTACAGCCTTGCAGGAAAGCGGCATATAAATGGGCTGGATCCAGATTTACACTGGATTAACTGCACTGATGGAAGTAGACATTCCCACGCCTTCCTTCCCATGGTGGCCCCTCCAGCCACCTGTAAATGCTGCACAGAGATCAGGAGAGTCTACTGAATGGGTTAGGGTTAGTATTAGTGTTGGGATGAGCTGTGGTGTGTGAGGGAGGGGGCAGCCCCCCAAATCAGGTGACGGACCTTCCATGAGCAGAGCCCTTCCTCTTGTCAAGGGCAGATCCTGGATCCAACCCAATATTAATAACGCCAACAATGCATTCTTATTATTTTATTTTGGTTTCAGGCAGAACCTGGAGTTTTATTTGTGCTTTTAAAGTTTAGTTTAAACAAAAATGAACAGAGGAAGGGATGCATTGCCGGTTTGTCAGCTTAGTACTGGATGTGTTTCCCTGCTGTTCAAACAGCTGTTCATCCTGCTATCAATTTAAAAAAGAAAAGATTAATGAAGATAAAAAATATATAGTCTGCATGCTTGGGTGAATTAGCAGCCTTCCCAACCTGGTGCCCTCCAGATGTTTTGGACTTCAACTCTCATTAGCCCCAGCCAGCATGGCCAATGGTCAGGAATGCTGGGAGTTGTAGTCCAAAACATCTTGGGGAAGGCCGGGTTACAGATATACTAGAAAAATGTAACTCTCCGATAATATGTTATCAACAGGTCAAAATAAACCTCACCAAGGTTGGCCTATGAAAATGGCAAACTGTGCACCACATGAGGCCTCACTGCTCATACGCACGCATTTATGCACATGTGCATGAAAGGCAAGATATGGCCTCCCACTCTTACCCTGCTAGACACCCAGGAAAGGGAGCAGAAACCTGAAGAAAGGTAAGTCTAGGGACAGACTTCCCAAACAGGAAATAATGTGGACCTTGACTTACCTGGCACAGGTACCAGAAAAGAAGGTCAGCTGGAGCATATGGTATTGTCGCCTAATAATTTGTTTTCTCTAGCTTGATCCTCTTTCTCTTCTGATGGGGACCTTTAAGCTCTGCGCAGGAATATGTTCTATTCCAGCGCAGTTTTTTTTAAGCAATGAATTTGCTACAATGATGTTATGCGGTTACAGCATCAGAACTGGTGGAGGCTGGTGACTCCTATTTCAGTGGGGCTGTGTATCCACTCTGCATTTCAGTCAGAACTCTAAAGGAGCTATCCAAGGTGCCAAACCCCTCTTGGGGCTAAGGTTCTGACTGAAACCCAGAGCGCATGCACAGCCCCACTGAAATAGGAGCCACCAGCCTCCACTGATCAGAACAGATTTTTTACAGCAGTGGAACCCCAGTATTTGGATGGAAAGGGCAAGGATAGTTAGAACAGGCCCTTGGCAATGTGCTCCCCATGGGTCCTTTCTATCTTGGTGCTTGTCTGGCTGTGGGCTTACCTGGCAGTGGCTGTAGACAACCTCAAAACACCAACGCCAGGTTCCTGCAATGTCCCAAATTGCCCAACTTAGCTGGGAGAGGTGGGGAAGCCACTTTCCTTTCCCACAATGCCCCTATGTAGGACAGTCCAGTGCACTCTGGGAAATTTAAAATGGTGGCTCTTATCTGCTTGCCACCTCACGTGGATGGCCCACGGGAGTGCCTGGGGCCCTGATGAGGTGCTGGGGCCACGGGAGCTGCCTGAAGTCTCAGGGCTGTCCCAAGATATTTTGTTGCCTGAGACAAAGGACAAGAGGGTGCCCCCTCCTATTCCATGCATGAAAAAGCCAACTGGTCTGGCAGTTGAATCTTTCTTCAACACTGGAAATAGGACAGCATCCTCCATCACACCTGAAGACAGCAGGCTAGCTTGGGGCGCGGGGCAGAGCCGCACAGGGCAGGATGCATGGCTCACAACACTGTCCTCCAACACCTTGCTGCAGCCTCCCAGCACCTGCTGCCAGAGGCAACCGCCTCACTCTGCCTAATGGTAGGGCTAGCATGGCGAGAGTACCAGGTGCAAGACGCCAGGTGCCCGAATAAGGGTTTTTTTGTTTAAAACAAACAAACTGCATTTTAGATAATGTAGTTTAAAAATAGAATGCATTCTATAAAATAATGAATGATAAAAAGACACCACTGCATTCAGTGCTAGGAACCAGAATCCTGATATTCTCAGTGAGAGAAATTTGCTAATAAAATATTATTCATTATCTGAATCATAGATGCTTTAGATATGAATCTGTTGCCGAAGGGCATCTTAGTTCTCCTCATGCTTCACTCAGCTCAGTTTCTGCCTTAAATGCTTTGTAAAAGAGGGGGAAAGGAGTGCATTCAAATATATTTTCTCCTTACCATTCTTAAGAATTTGTAGGAGACTGGCCCACTTCCTTCCCAAATCATCATGGGTATAACAAATGGAAACCATACAGTGTGTCACTATGGTTCTAGTTTCTTTAATAACTTTATTTCACCAGAATTCAGGACTTCAATATGAACATACAGATGAGGTTCTATTTTTCCTTCCCCCTTACATTATTATTAAGTATTTGGTCTTACAACAGCCAAGGGTTATAGCACTCTAAGGAGGCGGGGGGCGGGGAGAGAGAATCCTGCAAGAGAAGAAGTTGCAAATCAGCACAATTCCAGAAAAGGGAGGAAGGAGTTGGGAGGCGGAGGGTGGGGGGAGGTAACAGGAAAAGGCCGAAGTTGTTTTAATGGCTTTTTCATATTGGTGCTTGCTGTATCTTTATGGCAAACAGTTTATGGAAATTTAGTCAAGATGTTTTTTCAGACTTCATGCTTCCTTTGTAACATACATTTCCTCTGTTTTGGGTCTCTGGGCGGTGGAAAAGGTCAAACTCCCTCTGTGTGTTTCCTCTTCATTCATGTTCTCCAAAGGGCATTTGATGGAGAACCAGACCTATTTGGCACAGAGCAGCAGAGCAGTATGAAATTACTGCCGGGTGGAGATGCGTTTTCTCACCAGGCATCAACAGTGATGTGTGGTTTCTTTAGGTTTTTAATTACAACTGGCACTCTGAAGCTGCCGCTGCTGAAGGCAGCAGTTGAGGGGGAGGCAGTCCCACCTTAATATTAAAAAATGGTCATTTCCAACATACCTCATCAGCCTGAAACATCAACCCCACCGGAAGCTTGCATCAGCACAGTAAAATCTTTCCTGTAAAATGAGTGTCAGATGCTGCTCCAAGGGCCTTAGCTCAGTGGCAAAGCACCTGCTTTTCATGCAGGCTCAATCCCTGATATCTACAGGTATGACTGGAAGAGCTGCCGCCAGTCGGTGTCAACAATACTGGACTAGATGGACCAAGGGTCTGACTCGGTATAAGGCAGCTTCCTATGTTCCTTTGGTCCTTAGCTTGGTTCCATTTTCAAAAGAAGTTTCCTTGTCTCCAGCAAATGTTACATGGAAGTGAGTAAGTCACGTTGCTCATTGGCAATCAGGGCATCACATTAAGCTGTGGACACATCTAAGATGATCTAACAAGGACTCATTTGAGTGGATCGTGCTGTGGGGCATCTATCACTACTGGATAAAGGTGCTTACAGATTGAGGGCCCCTAGCACTACCATTCAAAAGGCATTGTGCACCTATTCTGTCTTCCGCTTAACAAGTGGGAGAAGATGGGAGGTCTATGAGTCAATGTTTTCTGGATCCCCTGGATCCCCTGTAAAATTCCACGAATGAAGCAATAAACGATGGTGCAACAAATGCCTCTGGAAGCACCTTCTCATTGATATTAACACAAACATACAAATCCCCATTTGCAAAATGCTCTACTATCATCATTGTGTTTGCCTTCGCAACAGCTCTCCATTCTCCTAATGCCCATTTTACAGATGAAGAACTGAGGCGGAGAGATGCCTGTATATATCATACCCAGGCAAGCCCAGGCCAACTCTTGATGACACAAAACACATCCCATGTGGATTGTGCCTTTTTCTACCATGTGACAAGCCCTACAGGGATTCAAGGCAGATTGTATCAAACTACCGGTGTCCACTCTTCATCAGGCTCAGTGGTACCAAAAGCAGGGGATGGGCGAAGATGTATCATTGAGCCCAATTCTTTCCTCCACCCCTGTTTTCTGTACCACTGAGCCTGATGAAGAATTATGGAGAACTCCAAAGCTTGCATATTTTTGTAGAATTTTGGTTGGTCCCCATAAAGGTATTTCCCAATGAGGCTTTTAGATTTTTCTCCCTGTCATGAGCGAGCATGACTATCTGTTTTTGTTTTGTTTTGTATTTTGTTTCTATGAGAGAAAATGTTTCCAAGATGAGCCTGGTCATGGACACTGAGTGTGGATTTCCTACAGTGGTTGTTCCAGGGCAGTGTCACCTTCAATAAGCAACTATAGAGCAACTGCTCTAGGAGAGACCTACACATTAAGCACTTCTTTTCCATTGCCACTGCAAGAGGATGGAGCTGGTAAATTTAGGGCCCATGACAGGAGTAGCATATTCTGTACAAAATTGATCCAAACTCCCAAATTTGGAACCTGATGCAGGGTGTTTCTACATTAAACAAAAAACTAGCAAAAATCCACATCCTTCCCAGAGCTTCCTGCTTTCGGTTTCTTTGCGGGATTAGGAAGGGCTCCTTTACATGGCAGACATGTGGTTTGAACTGAGGAAGTGCCCTCCTCCCTCCCTGGCATGTGTGCAAGGGAGCGGGGTGGGGTGTGTGGTCTTGTTTCCATAGCTTAATTTCTGCTGTACTGTTTTCTCGTAGCCCACAGGAAACCTGTGACTTACTTCTGAATAGACATAAAATGTAAGATTGTGCTGAAGTCTGCAACCCTTGGCACACTTACTTCGGAGTAAACCAACTCAATGGGGTTTAACTCAATGGGGTGCTCTGAATCAACAGAGGATGTTGCTTCTGAGCTTGGTGGGGTGGGGGATCAGATATGTCCCTTTGTTGCGGGGAGGCTTTTTACCTCCTTCTCCCTCCAATTGAGAAATGGGGAGGCAGGAGATGCAATCAGCAGGCAATCTCATCTTGATCGCACACCCAGCAATTGAAAACAAACGCCCGCAGCAGGCAGACTCAGTGGTTTCTTCTGCTATTGGAGAATTTCACAGGGAGATCATGGCTCTCTTGTTCCGTGGGTTGGAAAAAATACTACATTTTTTGCGTTTGGGAAAAACATGGGATAGGCTGGGGGAAATTGTGGGAGACACCCTGGAGGGTAATGGGTAAAAGCCCGCAACCTTTGAGAGAGAGCCATCTCAATAGCAGGATAAAAGCTCCATGTGATGAACCCTGCAGACCCGCATGGCCTTAAGACATTTGCAATACTGGATTGCATCCATGGGGGCACTTCTGTCATATAAGGATGTTGGCCTCAACGGGGTTTACAATTTAAAACCCTAAAGTACAATAAAACAGAAACCAACAATATAAAACCAGAGAATAAAAATAGCAGATGAAACACTAGAACCATCAAATAATTAAAAACCCAAACAAAAACAAAAGGCAATTCACACAATTTCAAATGCTATTAAAAATCATGGAAGGCATGAGATAATGGGATGGACTTTCCCTGACGCCTAAATAACACAGACAGTCCCAGATGAACACGTCTGGGGAGGGAGTTACATAATCTGGAAGCCACTGTAGAAAAGGTTCAAGTCTCTCGTGTAGCCCACTCACTTAACTATAGAGGTTGGGAGTGCTAGGAGAAGAGCATCTGAGAAGATCTAAATTAGCAGACAGGGAAGACAATCCTTAAAAGAACACAGTCCCAGGCCATTTAGGGCTTTAAAGGCTAAGGCCAGCATTTTGAATGGATCTCAAAAACAAAATGGCAGCCAGTAAGTGCCTTTTAAGATGCAGCAGTGTGTCTGTCAGCCTCAGCTAATAATGCATGGGTTGAATCCAAATTTAGTAATCCATAGAATAGACTCATTGATCTCAATAGGACATGGCTAGGTTAGTCATGACTGACTTAAGTCCCACTGATTTCAATGGGTCTACTCTAAGTATGATTAAATCTGGATCCAACCCTATGTCCCCCAGCTCATGTTTTAGAGCAGCCTTCCCCAGTCTGGTGGCCTCCAGTTGTGTTGAATTGTGACTCTCATCATTCCCATCTAGTATGCTGTTCAATATATCTTGAGGTCACCAGATTGGGAAAGGCTGTTTTATGGCTTATATCTGTGTCCAGGGATTTTTTTTCTTGAATTATTGCCATTCTGCTTTTTCTTTTTCCTATGTAGGTGCTTAGGGCCGGCCCTACCATTAGGCAGAGTGACGCAATTGGCTCGGGTAGCAGAAGCTGAGGGGTACAGAGTGGTCAGAACTGTGTGTGCCACATGACCTTCCTTTTGCCCCCAAAGCTAGGCTTCTGCTCTCAGATACAATAGGGAATGGTGTCCCATCACCTGTGTTGATGGAAGAGTCAACTACCACTCCAGTTGGCTTTTGTACAGGGAATGGGGGAGGCACCATTTTGCCCTTCACAAAATCTTGGGCCACCTCTGTAGGTGCTACATTTTTCAGCATGGACAAGAATCGGTAATCTGATTTCCCGAAGTCCGCCTCTTTGGTTGTATATCCCAGAAACTGTCCGTTGAAGAGCTAACCCAGGAACGCCCACCACAAAGGATCCTTGGGTATAGTTGGAAGGACAAAATTTCTTGTTCAAAAAGAGGGGAATTGTGGACAGATATTATAAAACATTGGGGAAAGGAACATACTCTTTACACATTTCCTGAAATGCAATGACCCATTACCCCCCTAATTATCGTTTTCTCTTCATGTCAGAAAATGTCTCTGTAAGAGTCCAAACAAGACAAAACAGCACATCTTAAGATTCTGCAATAGCTAGTGATGGAAGACTAGCTTTTTGCTCTTCTGACTTGTACAGAAGTTTTCACAAATTTCCTTTAATCTCAGAAATATGAGATGTGTGTGTGTATCATGAAATCTGTAGCATGTAAATACAGGACTCTCCTTCTTGATTGATCAAAGACACTGATAGACGTTCTATCTGAATGACAGCTTTGCTGTTTGACTAATCAGACTGTAAATTTGATTTGAAATGATGGGTTTTTCTTCAAGAAAAACCCACTAGTGTTTGCTACTAATTATGGGATTGAATCAAAGGCTAATGACGTTCACATCTCTGTACTGATTAATCTGAACAGATGTGTGTTCCCTTATTGAAAGCAGACAACTAATACAGGTATTTAAAGTGTGGTTTGTTCAAAGAAGCATGTAGATAAAGTAATAAACTTTGGGTCTGACTTTCCCCCTCCACCACCGAAGAATGAGTTGTTATGATATAATTTTTGTGTGTACAGTAACCATTTATTGGTAAGGCATAATTCTTCTCTCTGTTCCCCACCCAAAACAGCCACAAAAATATGAAATGGCTACTTGATTCGCCAAAGGGCAGTTACTCTATATTTTTCGGGAAAAAATGGGTTGGATCCTTCAAAGATGCAGTCATATTCAGCCACCAGGAAACGTTTTTAGAGAGTGAAACATACATGCTGATATGTATGATTTTGTGATTTGTGGAAGTGGCGTTATTTATGGTCCTCTAGTTGCTTTCTTAAAAGGAGAATGGTTGTCCCTGACACTTCATGTTGTGATAAGAGAAGATATAGCTGCAGAATTATTTCCCCTCATGTACAGTGTAAGTTTAGGAATTTCCTGCCCTAGAACAGAAGTATTTTCCTCAAAGTGCGGGCAGCGACTGTAGTTGCTGGTTAGGCATGGATGGAATTGTCAACTTCAGTCTTGCTACTATTGTCATTTTTTTAAAAAAAATATCAAGCTCATTTCCCCCCATTTCTGCATATGCTTGTGATTCTAAAAAAATCCATATGGAAATTCATACTTTTTGGGGGTGCATTTTCCCTAATGTATGATTTTTGTGTGTGCATTTTTTAAACATATGCATTTCCCCTCAAGTGCTTTATTTTGATGAAATGCAGTTTTGTGGGCCCTTTTCCAAATATACACATCTGTGCACAGTTTCCCCTAATATGTACATTTTTGTGTACATTTTTGTGAACAGACGAATTTCATAGGAAACCTTGCTAAAATGCAGATTTCAGTATGCAGCTCTGGGGTTCATCACAAGGAGCTTGTATCCTGCTATTGAGATGGCTGTCTCATGGAAGTTTGTGGGCTATTTAGATGACGCTGTGACCCTCCAGGGTGTCTCCCGCAATTTCCCCCAGCCTATCCCGTGTCTTCCCCAAACGCAATAAATGTGGTATTTTTTCCATCCCACGGAACAAGAGCAGCATGACCTCCCTGTGAAATTCTCCAATAGTGGAAGAACCTGCTGTGTCTGCCTGCTGTGGGCGTTTGTTTACACTTGTTGGGGGCACGTGGTCAGGATGATAAAGGTATTGAGTATGGGAGCGGGCATGCAGGAGCAGTTTTGACAGGCGCAAGGGCAAGAACCACCCGTTGATTGCAGCTCCTGCCTCTGCTCAAGTCTTGCTGAGGAAGAACTTTCCTCAATTCCCAGGTGTCTGCCATGTAAATGCTTGAGCACATTTCTCAGTTGGAGGGAGAAGAGGGTAAAATGCCTCCCTGCAATGAAGGGAGACACATCTGATCCCCCACCCCACCAAGCTCAGAAGCAACGTCCTCTGTTGATTCTGAGCACCCCATTAAGTTCAATGGGGCTTACTCCCAAGTAAGTGTGCCAAGGGTTGCAAACTTACAGGGCGATTTTATGTCCACTCAGAAGTAAGTCCCGTTGAGTTAAATGGGGCTTACTCCCAAGTAAGTGTACCAAGGGTTGCAGACTTACAGCACAATCTTATATTTTATGTCTGCTCAGAAGTAAGTCAGAGGTTTCCTGGGGGCTGCGAGAAAACAGTACAGCAGAAGTTAAGCTATGGAAACAAGACCCCCCCCCGCTCCCTTGCACATATGCCAGAGAGGGAGGAAGGCACTCCCTCAGTTCAAACCACGTGTCTGCCATGTAAAGGAGCCCTTCCTAATCCCGCAAAGAAACCGAAAGCAGGAAGCTCTGGGACGGATGTGGATTTTTGCTGGTTTTTTGCTTAATGTAGAAACACCCTCTGTCTCATCTTGCTGAAAGCCTTGGGAGGTACAAAATGGGTAAAACTATTAAAAGAAAACCTTGATGGAGCAAATTTCTCACCCATCCCTACCTTGGGTTTATCTGTACTGGAGATTTAAACTGTCCAGGGCACAGAAAATTCTGGGAACTGTAGTTTCCGCGAGGGTGGAGATGAGAGAGTGAGTCAGCTAGGGAGCTTTGACAGAATTCTTAGCACATCATCAGATTGCCATTCCCAGCATTCTCTGGAGAAAACCAAGGCAGTTGAAGGGAATAAAATTTTAAGATTTAAGAATAAGATTTCTGACTTGTCACCTTATCTGAAGTATGCCCTCCAACCCATTGAGACCCTCCTCACTGTTACTCAATGAATCCGTTACCTAATGGTCATCTCTGGCATGGTCCACCTTGATCGGTCAGTAGCCCTTTGCATCTGTTCTTGATGGGGTTATTTAGTAACAATGCCTGCTGTTAGAAAGGCAGTTAGCAGAGAAAAAATGAAAGGCAAAACAGAACAACACTTACTAGCCCCAGATGCACACAGACTATCTTAGAATAATAAAAGGAGGCCACGCTCTTCTTTAGCGAAGAAAATAAAACAGTTTTACTCACAAATTTTCTTGCATATACAATGCAGGTACAGCGTAGAGTTGCAGAAGAGTTTGTCCAGTCCGTTTTGTGTTCTATTACACTGGCAGGAGCAAGAGAGCAAATGCATGTGCTCCCAGCAATGGAGGAGGTCGGGAGGGGGGAGAGGAAGGGGAGGAGCTAAAGGAAGAAATCATAGGAAACCACATTGTAAGCTACAGAGATCCTAAGGCTGGCTGTGGTCAAATTCCCATGCATTAACTAACTGCAACAGTTCCTCCTTCCAGTAGCTTCCATACAAGGTTGCAATATTCCCAACAGTTCTCTCCATGCATATACTGAACGTACAGGTAGAAGCGCCTTTCACAGTTCCATTGATCTCACAGATGCTGGGCTGCCTGGTGCGATCCTGCTCCCTTCTGCATGCATTCTTGTATAGCAGGAATGAGTGAAGCTACGGTCTTTGTAGAATCCTGCCAAGATTCAAGCCAATAAGAAGAAAGACTGTGAGCTGACTTCTTATTGGTCGGATTAGTGGGATCCATCATAGAGTTTTTTGGGAAAGGAAATTATTGCATTTAGGAGGTTTGGGGCGGGGTCAGTATACAGCGAAACAGTTTATAGCATATGGTAAATGACAAGTAAGGGAGGGGCAGAGAACCAAAGGCAGAAAAACAGGTATGAGCATGTATGGAAACAGAAAAGTGTGGGCATATTAATTTTGTTGTATATCTGGGCAGGGTCCAAAACAGAAATTACTTTAAATCTGTATCTAACTACTACATGTTTTTGTTTTCATTTTTACTCTTGAATAGGCACAGGGTTCCCTGATCCAGATTGGGACCCTAGTGGGGGGGCTAGGGGGGCTTTTAAGATCCAGATTGGGCCTCCTGCATCTACAAAGTAAAAATGAAAAAGAAAGAAAAAAGATAGGTGCTGAATACGATTTTAAAATAATGTCTGTTTTAGACCCCAGATGCCCAGAAATTAATAGAATCATAGAATAGTAGGGTTGGAAGGGGCCTATAAGACCATTGAGTCCAACCCCAAATGCCCACATTTTTCTGTTGCCACATCTGCTTTGGCCCTGGGACTGCCACCCACCCAGGAAGTGTATAAAGGTTCCCAATTCCCAGCTGGCAAGGGCTCTGCGACTTGGGCTAGGGACCTCACTGGATGTGTTTGGGACCTAGTCTAAGTGGATTATGTGGGATGATGACGAGAGCCCTCTTCAGGAATGGAGGGAAACTGGGATATACAACATCAGCCCCGACCAGTATGCTTTTTGCTCTTTCCTGCTCAGCAGAGCAGGACCTTCTGCCTGCTGCACGTTGGTGCCATCTGTCTGTTCCAGCAACTGACCTCTGGCATGCTGGCCTCGACAGGGCACCCTCCAGGTCTGGATTTAGGTATGGCTGCTCATAGCCCAGGCCTGGCCCTGCCACCAATCAAAATAAGAAGGGTGAGTCAGGAGTCAACTGGGGACTCTGGAAGTACAAGGTACTGTGGGGCGGCTCTGCCTCTTTCTCATGCCTCCTACAATGGTTGACTGGTTCAGGCCTCCTCCCTGTACCTAAAGAACTTGGGTTTTGGCCCAGTGTCTTCTACCACACCCTATAATCTGGATGTTGACATGCTACATTCCTGTATTATATGGATGAAGCTATCAGGACTGTTTTCATTATGCTTCATTCATTTTGTTTGTTTGGGAATGTTTGGATATGGGGAATTCTGGAAGGGATTTGGACTACATGACCATCCAGTCCCTTCTAGTCTATAGGCCAGAGGTGGGCAACTTGTGGCCCTCCAGATGTTTTTGCCTACATCAGCCCTAGCCAGCACAGCCAGTGGTGAGAGATGATGGGAGTTGTAAGCCAATGGCCACAAGTTGGAAGGCCACAAGTCGCCTATCTTGCTGTAGACATAGCAGCTGCAACTGACGAAAAACAGAATCTGGATTTGGAAGAAGCTAGTCTAGGAAAGCGCTGATCCACAATAGTCCCTTTCACATGTTCAACTGAACATGTGTGAGATTGCATCTGCTCCTACCGTGTCCTGAATGCAAATTCAAATGAAGGTGTGAAAGCCTAAGTGCACCCAAACCCTAGTTTGTAATTTGTTTATTATGCATAGTAATAAGACGACCAAGGGCAGGATGGGGTATCATGGAGATAACGTAACAAGCAAAGCTATCCATGCTGGTCTGTGAGGGAAAACAATCCAAAATCCACAGCTGGGCAATACCTTTATTGGACCAACCAAAACGTCACAAAAGAATGCGCAGGCTTTTGAGTTCTCCAGAACTCTTCATTGGGCTGGATGGTACAAAAAGCAGGGGGTGCGGTAGGGGAGCAAAAGAGGACAAATGTTAGACCAAATGTTGGAGCAAGAGGTCTGCAGCTTCAGCTCAGTCTTAAGATGGCGATTGCAGACTGAATGAATGAGTCACTGGCAGGTGCTGCTGGTATCAGATTACACCTAGCATTCTAGGACAAAGAAGGAATGGCTGACCCCCATTTCTGAAAATATGAAGCTGGCTGTAACTTAGATCTATCTCTTGCCTTGGGCAAAGCACATAGGTTCCTGGGTAGGCAGAGAGCAAGAAGTAAAGAGAACATGACAAACTTTATTTTAGCAAAGCCAAAGATTAATTTTAGGTGGTGCACTAGATAAAATTAACTGAAGCCAAATTGTGCAGTATGACCTATTGGTTGGAAGGAATGGAACCCTCGAAATGCAAAGTCCTTCTTCAGGTGGCACGAAATGTAATTTGCAGTGGCCCAAAGTTTATCAGAGAGTGCCAACCCCCAGTTTCTTATTCATTTATGGGTATATTGGTATTCACTGCTGCGATGTGTAAACCACTTTGAGTTTTCTAAAGAAAGAACTTTCCTACAAGTATGTATGTATATACTTTGTACGTATAAATAATAAAAAATGTGGCTAGATAGCTAATTAAAATGAGAATTGCAAATATTTTGATTAAAGCATTTTATAGAATAAAGCTAGGGCCAATATTAATTTTCCAAGATTCCTCTATTCTGGAATCCCAGTGAGAACCAGGGTGGTAGAGAGGCTGAAGGGCTACCCTTGGACTAGGAAGATCTGGGTTCAAATCCCCACTTAACCATGAGGTGTATTGATAGTGGCCTCAAGACAGCCACTGTCTCAGTCTCACCTGCTTCAAAGGGCTGAAGCTGAGCTCCCTGAGCTCCTTGGAAGAGGGGTAAAATACAAGGGGTTGGGTCCAGATTTGCGCTGGATCAACTGCACTGACAGAAGTGGACTTCTCTGCCCCCTCCTTCCCATGGCAGCCCCTCCTGAAAAGCTATACAGAGATCAGGAGCCCCTGATGAATGGGGTGAGCTGCAGTGTGGGAGGGAGAGGGAGGAGCTTCCAAAACTAGGCAGAGGGACCTTCTGCAAGTGGGAGGCAGATCCTGGATCCAACCCAAATGTGACACATAATCCCAGATAAGTGTGGTCTCAATGTGGTTGTTCATGAATAATTGGCATGCACTCTTTACTTGCTCAGGGGTATTATTGTTACTTATCATGTACTGGGGGTGAAGCTTGACACTGAGAACAGATTCTGAGGCCAGGCCCTGCTTGAGCTCCAGCTGTGTTGTGTTGGATCTGGAAGTTGTAAGAAACCCATTGTTTTGACATGAGCTGGAAAACGTATTATATGTTCTTGTAGATGAATTCATGGAAGATGGATCAATCAATAGCTGTTAACCATGATGATGGCTATATGAAATATCCATATTCACAGGCTACAGAATATCAGATACTGGAAAACACAAGCAGGAGAGCCTGTTGCCCTCATGTCCTGCTTGTGAACTTCCCATGAGCATCTGTATGAAACAGGACGCTGATTGGCCACTGTAGGAAACAGGACGCTGATTGGCCACTGCAGGAAACAGGACGCTGATTGGCCACTGTAGGAAACAGGATGCTGATTGGCCACTGTAGGAAACAGGATGCTGATTGGCCACTGCAGAAAACAGGATACGGATTGCCCACTGTAGGAAACAGGACGCTGGTTGGCCACTATAGGAAACAGGACACCAGATTAGATGGACCTTTGTGTGGATCCAGCAGGGCTCTTCTTATGTTCTTACAATAACTAAATAAATATATGAAATAATAGGCAATACTGTAGTGGCAAAGACAAAACTTTTCAAGGGTTTCATGCAAGATTTAGCTTCTTTTCTTAACAACCCCCTCCCCAAAACAATAAAAAACAAAAATCAGATTTATTTTAGATGTTTGCAGTCTGTATTGGCTTGCAGACATGTCTGTCCTTCCTCCTCTGTAGCACAAATCTCCTTTAGGAAATATATATATATATATATATATATATATATATATATTCATTCCTGTGGGGAAAGGGATGACTGTGGACTGAATCGCCTGAAAGCTTGCTGCAGCTAAATTATTAACTGGGGATCTACGCCTCTGCATTGGCAGTTTAGCTCTTGTTCTGCTTTAGGGCAGTGTTGGCTGTAAGTACAGTAATTGTTAACCAGGCCAGGAAGAAAAGTGATGGAAGGAAGAGAAGTTTATGCTTGAAAACTATTCTTGCGAACCTCTCTTGCTTGGGTGTCCTGACTTCATTATAAAAGAACTGTCTGGGAAGGTGGTGGTGCTATTATTATTATGGCTGTACTCAGCTCATTAGTTTGTATTCTTGCTGAGGGAGAAATTATTTTATATGTACATAATTAGGAAATTGAGACCACGATGTGCACAAGTGGAAGTCGAAAGTAATTTGCCTGAAATGCTCACAGTTTAGCAACTTGCTAATGTAAAAGACTTTAGGGGTGGGGGAAACCCCTCCCTTCCTGACAGCAGAGAATGACATACAGACAAGGCTTTTATCTCATCTTTGCCGCATTCACGGAATTTTATGGAGAGTCTAGACATCAGCTTCTTCCACTTGTACCCCCCTCTGTGTTTTCCCTACCAGTACTTCCATCTTTTTCCTCACTGCAGAAAATCCATTAATGAGGGAAAGATGGATTAGCTGTACAACGCCTTTTGAGTGGTAGAGCTAGGAGCCCTCTGGCTGGAAGCACCCACAGTTTTTAGTGTGAGACCGCCACACTTGGTTCACTCACTTTTTATGACATGGGTTCAAGGTCATCCCTATGGTTCTTCTACCTTTCCTCTGTCCGGAGAAAGTCCAACCTTTTTGAAAAGAGCAGAAGAGCAGTGTAGTCTCCTTGGGTGTAGAGGCCCTTAGGGCACCTCTTCTATCTTTTCTTAGAACCATGACTTTTGACGTGTGTGGTGTTCATATCGGATTCAAGCTCTGTCTCCACACTTCTTTGCTTCCATCCCTGAGCTCACCTTTGCCATTTTGTTTCAGCTCCTACTATTTCAAGATTGTTATTTAATTTTGTTGACCGATTTTTATAGTTGCCCGTAGGTTTCTCATGGAAATATGAACAGGCAGATTTAAGGAGTTCAATTCCTTTTTCTACCAATTCTTCCCTCCTTCAGAAAAAGCTGGGATGAGGAGTCAAGTCTGGCTGTGTTGGCACCATGCCACTGTTGTGGGAACATGATAGTGCCTATGAAGAAATTCTTGAAAGCTTGACCCTATGTGTTTAGGTAACAGCAAGCTACATAATGCTGCTAGGTACCATAAAACTATATTTATATACTCAATTCAGCCAGACAGTGGGTGAATGAAGACTGGTCAATACACTAATCATAGTGTATGTGTAATGCAGGGGTGGAGAACCTGCAATCCTTCAGATGTTGCTGGATTACAACTCCCAGAATCCCTGACCGTTAGTCATATCAGCTGGGACTGATAGGATATAGAGTCCAACAACATCTGGAAGGCCACAGGTTCCCCACCCCTGACGTAATCACTTGGTGACCTGGTTTACATACAGTCTACATATGCAGAAGTCTATGAAGTTGCCTTATACTGGTGTGGTTCACACAATCACAGGCTGGTTAGCAAGCCATGGTGGCTTGTTAACCATGGTTGTGCGCTGGCTGATTTACATAATTACCTTTGCTGGGTGTGGTTTCTCATGTTGTCTGAACCCAGTCATGGTGGCTTGTTGGGGTGGTTAACAAATCACACAGAACCCATGGTTTGTTAACCATCCCCAAAAGCCACCCTCCCTCGGTTCGCATGACACAAGAAGCCATGGCTGTGGGGACTTGGATTGGCAATTTGGTGACTGTGGGCACTGCAACTAACCATAGCTAATAAGCTACAGTGGGCTGTAGTGATCATGTGAACCAAGTCAATTTGTGAGACTGTTTGGCCACCTAGTCTAGGATTGCCTTTTCTAACTAGCAGCAGTTCTCCACAGTCAGACAGAGGACCAGCTACCTGATCCTTTTTAAATGGAGATCCCTGGGATTGAACCTGCGACCTGTATAAAAGCATCATCAGTTCCTCTAATAGTGAATTCAGATGGTGAGTAATGACAGAAATGGAGCAACTGAGAAAGAAAGAAGAAGGTATTGGTATGCATGTGCTGGGGAAACACAAGGTTTGCTGACATACAATTGATATTTTTGTTAACATCCTAAGGAGGTAAACACCCACAAAACACAAAACAAACAAACAAAAAAACACAGACCAGTGAGACTGATCATGCTCAGAAGGGTTGGAATGTTGAGTATCAGTTGGAAAAGAAACACAGCAAACCAGAGGGAGGGGAATGGAATGGCCTGCTACAGGAGGAATTGGCTGGCTGGAACCCGGAGCAGGAGCACACCTGTTGGGAGGTAAGGATACACTACAACATTTTGTTGTAGCACCCACTTGTGTGCCCTGTGACTGAGCTGTGGCCCCTCCCTAATGAGGTGGTAGAATCATGAGATAGTAGAGTGAACTGCGTTACTTCCGGCTGCAGTGGGGAGTGCCATTTTTGAATGCTCCTGCATGTAACCCCCCCAAACCCTCCCTGCCTAAACCCTAGCACATTTGTGAGAAAGATCCTAACCTAGTATACTCCCTTCTAAGCTAGTTTTCTGTTTGTAGGGATTTTGTTTTTTGTAATGCAAGGGAACGTTCAAAAATATGATTGTCCACCCACAGTCTGATATGTTACACTCTGTTCTGTTTCTACCACCTTGTTGTGTTGCATTATTATTATTATTAAATTTATTAATCGCCCATCTGGCTGGTCACCCAGCTACTCTGGGGATGTACAGCGTATAATAAAACAGTTTAAAACAATAAAATTCTACAATAAAAACGTTTTCTAAAATACCCTAACCCACCCCAAATGTCTGCCTGAACAACCACGTTTTTAATTTACAGCAGAAGCTCATTAAAGAGGGGGCATGGCGGAGTTCCCTAGGGAGGGAGTTCCACAGAGTGGGGGCCACCACAGAAAAGGCCCTCTCCCTCGTCCCCACCAGTCTAGCTGTCCTGGCTGATGGGACAGAGAGAAGGCCATCGAGGCTGATCTTGTTAAGCGGCCTGTCTGGTGTTGCTGGAGCTGCTCCTTAAGATAGGCTGATATAGACCAGCCTTAAACTGTCCCACCAAGTGTTGAGGGGACAACACTTCATTTCTGATCTGATGCAAAATTGTAGTAAGTATAATTTCCTTCATGCCTTGGAAGACAAGGCAAAGAATATGCTTACCAAGTGACTACATGTTGACTGTAGTAAGTTGCTGCTTAGTAATTGGCTCTCTGTATTTACCAAGTAGTTGGTAAGTACAACCAACAAGTCAACTCCAGTACCTGGTAAATATTCAGTGATTGGTAGCCAGTTTGGAAATAGGGAAGAGGTACTTTTAAAGGAGATATATTTGGAAGGTATGCTCAAAAGATTCTAATGTTTGTTCTACCTTCTTGTAGAACTGAAGTGTTCCTTGACAACTTCCCTATTCTTAATTAAATTAAATAAAAATCACCTCCTGTTTACATTAATTTTCTGCTGAGCTGCTTACAAGTCCTAAGCAGGGAGGAATTAAAAAATCAAGCTTGTTTCCTGAGCCTTGGACAAGACAAAACTAAAGCAAAAACCAAGGATTGTCTGAGGGGGAAAAATAATCTGAGGTTCTTTTGTCTTGTAAATCCTTTCAGGAGATCTCTTGTTTTCTCAGGGTGCTACAGAAGGCTAATTTGCCAAAGTGTTCGGAAGGAATTAGCGGAACGAGAGAAAGAAACTTCACCTAGAATTACTGGTGCTTGTTGCCAAGAACAAAAATAAAACAAATCAAGGGCAGAAGTAGTAGATCCGGTTAAATAATAAGATTTCTCCAGCAGGAAGTCTGTCTGTATCAGCTGAAAGGTGAGACATCAGCATAATGGACAATGCTTTGTGGATAACCTCTGAGGTAAAATGAAACAAAATACTGAAGTGACTCAACTCAACCCAACAGAACAATGGATGTCAAGTCCTTTGGAGCCAAATGTACTACTCACACATCACTGCGTGCCAATGGGAAACCAGCATGCAGGATTTGATCCTCCTATGTTTGTTTTCCCTCATGGACACTGAAGACTTAGTTCAATATTTCACATCTGTGTACGGCTGACCTGAAAGTGTTACCTTTTGAGAACAGAATTCACACAAAAATAGGTGGGACACATTATGGGGTTGTTGTTGTTGTTTAAAAGAGCTTACAACAGCCTTCCCCAACCTGGTCTCTTCAGATGTGTTGGACTGCATCTCCCATAATTCCCAGCCAGCCTGGTCAATGGCTATGCTAGCTGGGTGTTATGGGAGCTGCAGTCCAGTACATGTGGAGGGACCAGGGTGGGGAAAACTAGCTAGAAGGATTCAATATAATGGCTTTCATGGGGGAACTGTAGCTTGCTTGCTTGCTTGATTTATTACATTTCTATATCACCCAATAGGCAAAGCTCTCTGGGCAGTTCACAAAAAACTGCTGCGGGGTTCTAGCACTAACCCCATCTGCCCCCTTTTGTACAATGCATATTAAAAGAAACAACAATAAAATGTTAAATATAGCCCCCCAAATAGAGCTCTTTTTCTTTTTTCCTTTGATATCAAAGATGTCTCCTTTCTTCTTATTGTCAGTGCTGATATTAGCAGTATGAACTCAGAGTTCTGCGGGATCCCGGTTACCAATTTCACTGGATCCTCCTTTCAACTAATCCTCCTCCTCCTCCGAGGTCAAGACATTGTCACTGACGTGGACCCAAAAGCACAGCTGGGATTGTTGAGCTTGGAAAAAAGGAGGGTAAGGGGGGACATGATACAGGTCTACAAAACTATGCATGGTGTGGAGAATGTGGATAGGGAGACATTTTTCTCCCTCTCTCAAAATACTAGAACCCAGGATCATCCCAAGAAGCTGATTGGTGGGAGATTCAGGACAGATAAAAGGAAGTACTTCTTCACACAGCACATAGTTAAACTATAGAACTCACTACCACAAGATGTAGTGATGGCCACCAATTTGGATGGCTTTAAAAGGGGTGTGTGTGTGGACAAATTCCTGGAGGGAATGATGAGAGCACATTAAAAACCCATTGGCTTAAAAGTATATTCAAGTGTCAGAGAACACTGGCTATTGGGAAGTACAGAAATATAATAAATTAATAATTCTGGTGAAACAGACACAAATATGGGGCCTGATGGATTTCCATTGGAAGAGGATTCCAGAATTGCGGCACCTTCAGAGAAAAGGCCCTAAGTGTCATGCTTATTTTTCGAATATCCAGAGATGACACCAAGAGCGAGGCTTCTGAAGTTGACCTTAATTCCTGAACCAGGAAAGAGAAGACCTCTCCAGTGCTGGATGTTCAGTATAGGCTGAACAGTAGCCTATACTGTATTCCCTGTTCTACACATTTTGTAGTTAAAAACTGCTTCATCAGGAGCTGCAAAGACGATGGCTTTCTTCACAGGAGCTTTATCCTGCGATTTAAATTGTTCCTTCATGGAAGTTTGCAGGCTCTTTACATGAGGCTGTGAACCTCTAAGGCATCTCCTGCACTGAATGCCCTTTGTTCTGTTTTTAAATAGATCACGGATAATGAGCTATCAGATTACCCTGTTGTGTTCCGCTTGAGTTCCCTCTGTGAAAAGAGGAAAAGTGGCAAGAAGAGGAGCAAGATCAATGAAAGATAATGGAAGAATCAGATAAGGGAAGAAGGAGGGGGAAAGGGGACGGGGGAAAGGAAGCTGGGGAAAAGGAGTTCTTGTGATCCTGTGTTTAAAATGGAAGCAGAAAGCACCGTTTTAAATGTAGCGTTTTAGGCTGGTGTAGAGATGCCTTAAAAACGGCAACACTATAAAAACAATACATCCATAGAAAATGTAAAAGACTTTAAACAACACCTTAATTCCTGGACAGGCCTAAATGGGAGCAAGGGGTCATTAAGGTAAGTGGTTCTAAGCCATTTAGGGCTTTAAATGCTAGAATCAGGACTTTAAATTGAGCTCAGAAGCAAACAGGAAACTAGTGGAAATGATGTAAATTCAGTTACATGCTCAGACTTATGAGTGCCAGACAAAAGTCTGTCTGGCTACCACATTTTAGACCAATCGAAGCTTCTGCACTGTCTTCAAAGGCAGCCCCATCCGGAATTCCTTACAATAATCCACTCTGGAGGGAACTGAAAATTGGATAACTAAAGCCAAGCCCACTATCTCTGGAAAATGCTGTAGCTGGCATATCAGCCAAAGCTGATAAAAGGCAATCCTAGCAAGTGCCTGCATTCAAGGAAAGTGATGGAAGGGGTATCCCCAAGCTATGTACCTGCTACTTAGGGGGACTACAACCTATCTAGTACACGTTGACCCTCATCATCTGGATTGCCAGTGTTTATGACTAATAGTATCTCCACCTTGTCTGAATTAAATTCCAGTTTGTTTTTCTTCATCCACTCCTGAACTCATTCCAGACATCGGTTTATCACTTCCACTGCCTCCCTTGGATTCAATGATGAAAAGAAGAGGTAGAGTAGTGTGTCATCTGCATACTGGTCACATCTCAGCCCAAGCCTTCAGGTGACCTCATCCCATGGTTTCATGTAGAACTGTAGATATTAAAAATCAGATGCAAATTCTGGTTTCCATAATGTATTAGGTAATAAGTAGAGAAAAGGGAACTGTTATCTTACTACTGATGACCATGTATGAAACACAGAGTACTCTAGTATCCAAAACCACCTTGTAATGCCCTTTACAAATTCCAAGTACAGTTTTTAGAACAACTGAAGAGAGATTTCTTTTTTGCTTTATAGAAAAGTTTCCACATTTGGTGGTTTACCATTAAATATTTTTCTCTTTTAACGTTGTGTGGATTCTTAGCTGTGCTTTCCTAAGCATACTTACTTGGAAATAGTCCTACTGAAATCAAGCAATGAACTCAGGTTTAATTGTACCATAATTCGCTTTGATTCTGATGCTGTTTGTTTTAAGAAGAAATGTTAAAGTAATGTAAGGCCTCACTGACGTGACAGAATACTCTGAATATATAAACTACTCACTTCATGTAGTTGCATGGAGGTAATTTGACAGTAGTAATGACTGTGAGTGAATGTCCTTTTGGTGTGGCCTAGTCATAGAAGGGATAGAGGGACATTCCATTCACTGAATTGTGCACAGAACTCTGTAAAAGGAGCCAATGGTTTTAAAGCTGGAATAGCTTTCCTAGCGACATATAAATGTTAATTCTTTAGGGAGCATTCCTATGGCTGCTAGTCAGTGGCTAGATGGCTGTAGGATACATTGGTTTCCAGGAACTGACCTTCCCCCCCCTCCTGCGCTGCCTCACAGGCAGCTTGGAATGGCCCCACACATCCCTGGCTAGCAACTTGGCAACCCACTCATACCAGCTCCAGGTTTTTGAGGGCCCTTGCTCAAGGTACCCTCAATAGGTGCCCTTCCTCAGTGAATCTACCTTCTCACTGTCATGGTCACTAGCTGCTATTGCTCCTCGTCCTCTTTCCCATCATTACTACCACTTGTTGCTTGACAGGCAGCCAGTGAGTAAATAGACAGTGGCATCTACTGCTCCTCCTTCTGACTACCACTGTTGTCTGGGCCAGAGTGAGAGGCAGGTGAAAAGCAGGTTGCAATGCTGAAGAGGAAGAGCGGGTCCAGGGGGCTCTTGCCAGTGGACCCATCCTGCCCTCAGCAGGTGCCCACTCAGGCCTACCCTTGACGCTGGCCTTGAACCCAGTATTATCCTAGTTGTTTTCTTACATAGGTATGGTAAAAGTATAATCCTAGCTCCATTTTACAAAGGGGACATAGGCATAAAAGTTCAGGAGGCATGTCCGCAATTGCATGTGAGGAGTCTGTGGCAGAGCCAATCACCTATGCTTCCCAAGTTTTTGAAATAAATTCCCATTGTCTAGTAGACAATCCCCTCTATGTGCCCCAATTTGAATGTCCAGGGCTGCAGCTTCTCATAATCGCTGTTCTCCTTTTTTCACCCCTTTTTGTGAAAAATCTACATCCATCAGGCCAAGCCAAAGAACCCGCATTTTGACCTTCTGTGTTCAAAATATCTTGGGAGGAACACATCAGCAAAAGGGGGCCTCCCCAAACTTCCATTTTTATTCCCTTGTTGTAATTAACATGACAGATTTGCTTGCCACAAAATCACTCATTTCTGGTCCTGTTATGTTTTACAGCTGCTAAGCAACAGCAAAAGAGGTTTGCTGTCAATACAAAAACTCAGTTGAGTCTTATTTGGACTGCAAGGATGAGATCCTTTTAAATGTTGCATAATTTGGCTGAGGACAAAAACAGGTGGTTTCTCCAAACTGGGAAAGCTGTTTTATATCATTTTTTACTACAAGGCGTCAACTTTTGCTGGAAATCATAGGTACTGGAGATAAACACCCCCACCCCTCACCCCATGAGCCATAGCCTCTTAATGCTTAATTTGCAGAGTAAGGATAGGTCAGCCTTCTCAGGTCTATCTTCAAAACACAGGGGGATTGAATCTGAGTCAGAGCTTGTCAAGGCTTGCTTAGTTTTCAGTTGGGTTGCCAACTTTTGACCCTTTAACCACTGTTTAATCTGAAAGAATTATCAGGTGATAATGTTTAGTTCCCCATGCCCTAAAAGGTTTTACCTGCTCTTGTTAAAGGCACAGTAACAGGCCAGGGCACCACCCCTTCTTTTTCTGGCTAGTTGAGAACCCTAATTTTCAAGGCCAATCCACTAATTGTGAGCACTACTATCTTCTAGTTTTTTGAGTGAGCTGGGAGGGATTTCTCTTTGACAGTGAAGTTCCTTAAAGGCAGGTTCCAGTTGACTGTTTCAAGGCTACAGGAACCCTTCCTCCCAAACAGATTGTGGCGAACACTCCTTTGGAGAAAGGAGAAAGGGATCCTGTTATGTCCACTTCCTTAGGAGTAAAGTTAACTATTCCAGAAGCTTATTGTCTGAGGGAATCTGCTGGGGAGGAAGGATTTCATTTTACTGCCTCAGCAGCTAAAGTCCTTCCTGTGTATTCTCAAGCTCACGATTAATATAATATATACACACACAATAAGTGCTTCTCTTTGTACGCGGATGAAATTGTAGTAACAGCAAAATAAAGTCTAGAAATCAGCTTAAAACCATTTTTATTGGCCTGGCAAGAGTCAGCAATGTTGGTGCATATATGTTAGAGCACCCTCTGCTGACATCTGCCAGCACTATTCAGTATTTCCAGAAATCTCAATGCTCCAAGGGCATGGAGGAAGCTCTCCTCTACTGCCCACAACCTCGTTCTGGTAACGGGTATAGGATGCTGGGAACTTAAGGAATGCAATGCATATCAGTTCTGGGTGCATGCACAGGTTTATAATCGACAACCCACCCTTTCCTTTTCCGTATCGCACAAGTTACTTTCTAGGGACACCACTTAGGTTACACGTACCCTTGGCTTTCAAACCATATGTAACTGTTTCCTTGGGAGCATATATATGCCACCCCACTGGTTCTATGCACTGGGGCCGTTCAGGCAAAATGCTATCCCACACTCAGTAGTTGAGTATGCGTTGCTGAACTGTGGGTTGTTTGTTGAACCGTGGGTTAGTGTGTTGTCTGAACGTCAGCAGGGTGGCTTGTTGTTCAGACAACATGCTAAGCCATGGTTCAACAAACAATCCATGGTTCAACAACAACCCACACTCAACCACTTAGAGTGGGTTAGTGTGCTGTCTAAACAGCCCCACTGAAGGGGTTTCTACACTGTAGGGTGGCCATGTGTCCTACTTTACAGAGGACAGTCCTGTATTTGAAGATGTCTTCTATTTGAAGGGCTGCCCAGTCCAAGGCTGGTTTAAAGATCAAGAGCCATAAGAAAGGAGAGCAGCAGGGGCCTTGAACTTTCCCATCAACAGGTACTACCTAGACAGCAGACTGAGGAGGGCCACAGGCCACTTGTTCTGCCTTCCCCGCTTGGGTAAGATGTATTGTATATCTATTTAAATCATAGTAATTATTTCCAAATTTGCATCTATACATATAAATTAGCAAATGCAATTTTATGCACTGTTCTCTCCTTTGGCGATGTATTTTGTCTTTTTCTGGTAATGTGTGAGTGGCCACCCTACTACACTGTAAATCTATATCGATCTAATAGAACTTTTCTATTAACTGTCATGGCTTCCCCCAAAGAATCCTGGGAATTAGCCAGAGTACTTAGGATTCTTTATTGGAGATCCTTAACCCCCACTTCTCCCATGTTGCTACAGTTCCCAGAATCCCTGGGAGATAGAAGAAAAGAGAGTATTAAACCACTTTATGTTTCACATGCCCTGACTGGCTATTAGTAAAACCTGTTAAATGATCCTATGTACTGAGACTGTGGTGCTGGAGAAGACTCTTACGAGTCCCCTGGACTGCAAGGAGGTCAAATCAGTCCATCCTAAAGGAAATCAACCCTGACTGCTCATTGGAAGGACAGATACTGAAGCTGAAGCTCAAATATTTTGGCCACCTAATGCGAAGAGAAAACTCCCTGGAAAATATCCTGATGCTGGGAAAGATTGATGGCAAAAGGAGAAAGGGACAGCAGAGGATGAGATGGCTAGATAGCATCACCGATGCAATGAATATGAATTTGAGCACACTCCGGGAGAGAGCGGAGGACAGGAAGGCCTGGCGTGCTATGGTCCATGGGGTCATGAAGAGTCGGACACGACTGAACGACTGAACAACAACAACAACAACACAACTGAGCATGCATACAAATGGCACAAATCCCTTTGCTCAAAGGATTCAGTGCTGACCTATGTTGCTCACATTGCAATAATAATTATGAGCAAACAACAAATATCCTTAATACACATAGCACTTTCGTGCAATCCCTGAGTAAGCCTTGGTGTGAGCCTTGTCTCCCTCCCCATGAAACTTGAAATGGTGCCCTATTACTCAAAATGGTGCCCCATTAGCAGTTTTGTTAATTGACTGGAAACTTCTGCAAGACTTTGATTCTGGGATTAACCTTTCTCACTGATCCCAGTACAGACTTGAACACTTTTAATTTCCCCTCTGTTCTCCTTAACACAATTGTTTGGTTATGAGGCCAGGAAGGAAAGTCTGTCAACCCCCCACCCCCGTGTTTCACTGTTCACCATTTATAGAATGCATGCAATGATCGTATCTTCTCCAAGGAATAATATTTTATGATTACTCTTATTTACAATGGCTGGTGCTGTTCTTTACCCTTGTAGCATAACACTTTTCAGCTTGGAAACATTCCATTACCTCCCACCTTGTGTAACTAAAGTTGAATAGGGCCTTTAAACTGTTATGGAAATCTGGCACCCAGAAGAGTGCGAATTGCATGTCACATGCATCTTGCGTAACTATTATATATTAGATGTATCTCATACTATGTACGTTTCAAGGATTGCTGCAATCAAAGAGAAACTGCTTGATTGTAAATCTCGTCAAAATGTGGAAGTCATGGTCATTTTGTCAGCATGTGTTTGGCCGCCAGATTAGTAGTTCCGCAAACTTTTTACATGCAGGGAACCCTTTCTACCTCTAAGGCCATACCGCTGAGAAGAGCCCTGCTGGATCAGACTAAGGGTCCATCTAGTCCAGCATTCTGTTCACACAGTGGCCAACCAGCTGTCAACCAGGAACCCACAAGCAGGACATGAGCGTTCTACTCGTGACCTCTACTTATTTAACAAACCTCCCCGCCTCCCATGTATGCCATGGTACCCTTGAGGATGGCATAATTCCAGGGCACATACACTCAGTTCACATGGGGCACTGGTAGGCCCTCCATCGGCACATGGTGCCCTCAGGCAACTGACACCATCCCCCCATCATAAGAACAGCCATAAGAAGAGCCATGCTGGATCAGACCAAGGGTCCATCTAGTCCAGAATTCTGGTTCACTGAAACCAGCCCTGCCTGCTATTCCAAGGGGCTGTTTTTGTGCTGCCAGTTTAGTTTTTCACAATACCTCTGATATGTTGATGCTCTGGGGCATTATGGAAAATCAAACTGGCAGTTCAGCCTCCGCCTCCTGGAGGTGATCATAGCACTGTTGTTTTTGCTGCTGCCACTGAAAGGTGAGCCATCTGAGCCACTGGCATAGGAGAGCTCCTAATGATGTAGGGGGATGCCAGCCAGAGGGCTCGGGCAGCCATTTTATCTTTTGCATCTTTGAAGGGCAGCCAGATAAGCATCCTCTGTTTGAAGGTGGCCTGTATTTGAAGGGGTGCCCTGCCCAAGTTTGGTTGAAAGATAAAGAACCATAAAAACTGTTGCCCAGTTACCAACTAGACAGCAGACTGAACAGGTAGGTAGACTGGTCATCTGGTCACAGTCTTCCCACATTATGGTGAGATCTACTGTATTTGTATTTGCATCATAGTAATACTTTCTAAATGTGCATCTACACATATCAATTATTACATGCAAATTTTATGTGAAAACATGTCCTCTCTTTAGGGTGTGTGTGATGCATTTCCTATTTTTGGTGATTCATAAGTGGCTACCTACCCCCCCCAAAGCCCAGAGCCAGCCTTGGGCAATGACTAGGCCTGTTTGGCTTGACAGCCACCCAAAATGCACTGGGAGTGTGCTCCAGAACACACCCAACTCTTCCCTATGGCTGCACATTGCAGGAGAAGATCAGTAAGAGTGGGCAAGCTACTGGTTGTTTTATTGGGGAATGTCAGGCCTCAGCCAGGGTGAGGCTCCCTGAGTTTCAGGGGAGCTGACTGTGGACCAGAGGTCAGTATCTGATCCAAAACACACAAGGGTCAAATTCCAAAGCAGCAAAACAAGGTTCAGACTTCAGAGGGGCACAGAGGCAGATATATTGTCCAAACCTGGCAGGGGTTAAGATCTGAGGCAGCAGTCAGGGAAAGGAAGCATGTACTTAGTGGCAGGGCTGTTCACACACACTAGGCTGTTGTTGAACCATGGGTTAGTGTTAGGGCTATACGAACTGTGTAAAATCTGCTCCATCTGTGTGTTGCAGATTGTCAGGCGCCTTTTGTTCCATCGTCCACTCACAGACAGATGCAATTTTTTTTCCATCATGCAGAAAAATACGCAAATAATTATGGAAGAGGTTTTGTAACTATTTACATAATTTACCTTAGTACGTAACATTTAGTATATTGTCCCCCTTTCTATTCAACTTTTCCTCAGTAGAAACTTGTTTATTTTCCCACGAATAGATATGCGTACATTTCAGGAAAGTAAAAAACAAAACATCTGAAAGTCCACAGACTCGGCATGGCCTGAGGAGGTCGCTCTGCAGCAGATTCTGCAGGTTGGATTCTTAGAAATTCGTCTCATTTTAGTCCATCTCAGATTTCTCCAGCATCCCTAGTTAGCATGTTGTATGAACCTAGGACATTTTCCACAGGATGGCTTGTTAACCATGCAGTCCGGTTTATTTTTCTCAAACAACTCACCTTGAGAACCCATGGTTTGTTGTTGGGTTGTTCAGGGTGGTTAACAAGCCACCCTGCAGAAAATGTCCTGGGTTCAGACAACATGCTAACCCATGGTTCAACAAACAACCCATGGTTCAACAACAACCCACACTCAACCACTGAGTGTGGGTTAGCATGTTGTGTGAACATCCCCAATCTCCTCAAACAAGAAACAAATTGCTTGGATTAAAGAGCAAGGTCTAAGGCTAGGCTAGGGCTTTATAGGGCCTGCTGGACAGGGATTGGCCTGGGATCAGCTGACTGAATGTTCAGGCAGGCTGGTACTGCATCATAGATGGTACCCCCAAAACATGGCACTTATTGGCTTGGCCCCAATTACACGTTACACCTAATGAGTCACATGTAGTTATGCCTCTTGTTTCTTGTGGCCAATGGGAGTGTTCTCACTGCATGCATGTGCCAAGGGGAGGGGGATTTTAGTTCCAATCTCTTTCTTCCACAATGTGAAAATCCTCCCCTCCATCCCCTGGTAAGGGTCACACACACACTCTCCCCATCAGTGGAGGCTAGCGGCTCCGATGTCCATGGGGCGATGAATCCACTCCGGGTTTCAGTAAGAACTCTAAAGGAGCAATCCATGGTGAGGAAGCACCTTGGATAGCTCTTCTAGAGTTCCAGCTGATTCTGATTGAAGCCTCCGCTGCTCCCAGGGGCTGTAATTACTTACACTACAAATAGAGACACAAGTGTAATGTTCAGTGTAATGTGTAGTTTGATCTGTAATCTACCAGGCTTGTAGAGGAAACAGAGCACAGGAAGTAAGGCGTTGGAGCCTGGTGGCTGGGATCCTTTGCTTGACCCCCCCCCCCCAGGACCATGGATAAGCTTCTGAGGAACCTCAGGGTTATCTGGAATACAATTTAAAAACCAATGATCTTGACCAGACTTCCCCAACCTGGTACCCTGGCTTATGCGAGGGTTGTTTAGTCCTTGCACAACCCACTCCCACCAGGTTTGGATGACACGATAAGCCATGGCTGTGGCTTGAATATTCAAAATGGCCACCCACACGCAACACGGCTTAAGCCACGGTGGGCTGTTTGATCGTACAAACTGGTCTTAAGAAGATACAAGTCCTCTTCTTTGGTAATGTGTTTCCTCATTTTGGCAATGTGTAAATGGCCACCCTACATTTGAACATCTTCACTACAGCACAGAGAGAGAAAGAGAGAGGGAAAGCAAGAACAGAGTGAGTGAGAAAGCACAGCCTTGCCTCTTGAGGCACCCTTCCTCCTGCTCCCATCAGGTATTGTTCTAGCTGTTCCTTCCTTTGGACAATGCCTCCTGCCTGAGTGAGTGCTAGGCAAAACTCAGAGGGAAAAAATTCCATCTCTCTCTCTCCCCCACCCCCACAACCTCTTTTAAGTGCTCCAAATCAATAATAAGGTTTTGTTTGGCACTATTCAGATTCCAGAGAACAGGGTAACAAAGACAGCTTTCTCCCCCTGCTTTCGTTCTCAGGCTGAAAATAAGAGAGGGGGCCTGGAAGAAGACTTTTGGGACAGAGCTGAATAAGAAGCATTTCCATTCCAATTTTCCACTGGAAGTATCACAGGGAAAAGTCAATCTTCTCACACAGTTCTTAAGTAAATATTTCACTGCTAATATTTCTTACAATGCCTTCACCTTAGGGCCAGGGCCAGCATATTATTGTTTTTTTAATGACCAAAAAAAAAAAAAAGCGGTGGGGGGAATGCAAATAAAACCTTGTCTTTCAAACCACGAAGTTCTTGGGGTGAGGTGAGAGGAAAGAAAGATAATATTTCTTGTTTTTATCCTAAAGGTTAATGCAGAGGCTTGAAAAACAATTAAACATGTTGGAGGAATTGTATCTGTAATCCTTGAGAGGGCCTTAAAATATTAGAAAACAGTAAATCAGTTGCCAGTCAGAAAATCTGAGTTCATATTGAGTAGAAACAGCTTCTTATTGTGCAAAAATATATGTACTTTGGCTAGCAGTTGTCCAAGAATTCTCGTCCTTGGATATGTTTCACTCTTTTAATTTGGATATGATTCTTTTGCCCTGAAACAGTACACTAGGCAACTGTCTGGGGATACTGTAAATCTTGGCTTTTTGCTCCAGCTAATGGACAGTCTAAAGCTTAAACCAAAATAGTTTGGAATGAACTGATTGATAGTGGACGTATTTTTCAAAGTGATGTGCTGTGCTAATGGATACTTTAGCTGCTTTTACCCCAGACTTTAAAACTCTGTTTCTTGAGAATTGACCTCCATCTTAAAAATGAAAATGGTCCTGCATGTGTACATATTTTGACAATTCAGCCTATAAAAATGTCAGGAACTATCATTTAATACCCTTCATGATTAGAAATACTTTAATATATTTTCATGGTGTGGAGGTACCTTTGTTTTTGTAGTTCGTGTTCATGCAAAATATTCACTTGTGCAAGAGGTTAGCTTGCAACTAATCAAGCACTGCCAGGATTGCCACGTCTCTTAGGGCTGTATACAATGTTAGTCTTACTTAAAGTAGACCTATTGAAATGAGTTAGACTGACATTGGCTACAAACCAGTGGATACAACTAGGGTAAAATCCAGCATAAATACTATTAAGAGAAGATCCACTGAAATGAAGGGGACTTAAGTTAGCCATGACTAACTAAATTCTACTAATTTCAATGGGTCTACTCTAAGTAGGACTAATGTTGGATTTTGAGCATGCTCCAGGAGAGAGCACAGGACAGGAAGGCCTGACGTGCTATGGTCCATGGGGTCACGAAGAGTCAGACATGACTGAACAACAAATGTTGGATTTTACCCATTATGTCTAGAGCCTGAGACTTGAGGCAGGGCCAGCTCCACCTTTTAGTCTTCCCACCCCCACCCCCACCCCTAGGCAAAGTGCCCTTACTGGGACCTCTTTAAATGGCTCTGTTCCTAGCGGACTTTACAGGCAAAGGAGGCAGAGTGGGGTGGTTACATAAACAGTGACCCAGAGAGGAGGACCGCATAACAGCAGTGAGGAAGCTGCTCTTTAATCCCCCCAGTGCCCCAATATAGCATCACTCTAGAGAGATGCGATGATGGAGACATCGGTGAGGGATTAAAAAGATGGCTTCTTTGCTGCTAGTTGGCACATCTCTAAGCAGCAAGCAACAAGCGGGAAAAATATTAAAGGGGCCCACCAAGCACATGTGGATAGGGAGACATGGGTCATCCCATGAAGCGGATGGGTGGGAGATTCAGGACAGATAAAAGGAAGTACTTCTTCACACAGTGCATTTTTAAACTATGGGATTCGCTACCGCAGGATGTAGTGATGGCCACCAATTTGGATGGCTGTAAAAGGAGGGTGGACAAATTCCTGGAGGAAAAGGCTATCAATGGCTACTAGTCTTGATGGCTATGTGCCACCTCCAGTACCAGAGGCAGTGAGCCTATGTACACCAGTTGCTGGGGGACATGGGTGGGAGGGTGCAGTTGTGCTCATGCCCTGCTTGTGGGTTCCTGGTCAACAGCTGGTTGGCCACTGTGTGAGCAGAATGCTGGACTAGTTGGACTCTTGGTCTGATCCAGCAGGGCTCTTCTTAAGTTCTTTATATTCTTACAGTGTAATTGTCTGCAGTGGGACAGGTTGGTCCTTTTAAAAGTTATCTCCTTACCCCCTGTCTTGCTCAGCCCTGAGAGGAACACCAAATAGATGCAGCACGCAAATGAACTGACCTGAATCCCTCCCCACTGCCAGACCAGTGCTGCAGGGATTAAAGTGCGTGTCAGTTCAGAAGTAAGCATGAGTGTGATGTCTGCTCACAAGCTTCTGCATGTCTGCTCAGAAGTAAGCAAGACAAGCATCTGCAAGACAAGGCTCAGAAGGAAGCAGGACTAAATCCCTTAGCAGCTTTTTCCCTGGCCCTGCCTTTGTTGCCCTGTAGGGAAAAGCTCTTATTTCCAATCAGCAGCTGATCGGCGATAAGTGCTGTCTCCACTAAGCACTGTGAAAGGGAGCCTTTTTCAGCGCTGAGCAAGGAAAAGCACTTATCTTCGATCAGCTGCTGATCAGAGATAAGAGTTTTCCCCTCTGTGGCAGAGGGGTTGAGGCCTGCGGAAGAAGCTCCTGGGCTGGATGGGGCCCTCTTATCAGGCCTGCATCTGGAGGTTATTGTTCCTGGATTAAACGGCTGACGCCACTGCTAGAAGCTGTTCTCTGAGACAAGTGGCAAGAGGAAACTTTTCTTAAAGGGGCTCACTTGGCCCACTGTAGGCTTATGCACTGGGCTAGGTGGCCCCTTTAAGAATGTTTCCCCCCTTTTCATGCTGTGCTGAGAGGACTGCCGTGCAGTGAGCGACCGAGCTCCTTTTGATCCTTCTCCAACGTAGCTCCGCTGCAGAGTAATGCTATGTTGAGGAGGTCATAGATTAAAATGATGGCGTTATTGCTGCAGCTGCTCAGTGCTCCTCTCAGTGCTAAGTAGCAAGGGATAAACAATGTAAAAGGGCTGCCTAGCTCAGGACACAGGCAGGTGTGAGCTGCAGGGCCTCCCTGTGCCCGACCACGCTGCGGTACTGGTGCTGGGTCTGTCTGAGGGTTGGTGCCTAGAAGCTCCATAGTTAGCGCCTGGTAGGACAAGGATAGAGTCTAGAGGTGCTTGGAAGCAGAGGGAGGGTGTATGTGAACCTAGTGCCCTGGGGGCAAATAGTGTACCGCAGGTTGGGGTGGATCCTGATCGACAAGAAGATGGAATTAATAATGAAAGCTCAAGCCAAGGATGGTTGGTTTAGCTCTTATTCTGGGGTCACCAACGTGGTGCTATTAATGCCTGCCAGACTCCTTGCCCCTCCTGATTTGAATAGTATTTCTTGTTTGTTTGTTTTAGAAACTGGGAGGCTGGCATGTTGCAAAGCCTCCAGCATCATCTTTATTGGGGTTCAAAGGGTGATTTTGTGTGTTTGAAGCGCAGTCCCCCCCCCCCTACTTGTATTTCAGTTCTTGGGCAAATTACATTCCTTTTAGTCTCACCAGCTTGCCTTCTGAAAAATGAGTGTTTTGTTACTTGGCCATGACCTCCAGGGCAGCCATTTTATGAATAGGCAAGCCCCCCTGGGAGCCATTTTGTGGGCATGCCCATGATACCCTATTAAAATTCCAAATGTGCCCACTGACCCCCCAAAAGCTGGGGACCCCTTTCTTATTTGATTCTTTATAATAGCCAAGAAGAATAGGGATAAACCCTATGTGAAACTGCCTTCCAACATCTTGTTTCTAACCCTTCATCCTGTGCCTTACTCCTTTGCTTGGGTGCCTGTTTGTGTGTATGTGTTTTGCAAAACTTGATATTCAATTACAACTTCACATTTTCCTTATCTATCCCAGGCCCAAGGGGTGGGGGAGGCTGAAACGGAAACAACAGTCTGAAAAAGCAGGTAGGTTTGCATGAGTGGGGGCCATGACAACCTGACCACCTTTCTAGCCTGTAGTAAACTGCATACAAAACTGCCTGGCTTTCGAATGCTAACATTTTATTTATTTTAAATAATTTTTTAGACCCCTAAGGGCCGAACCCTCTCAAGGCAGTGTACAAGATAAAGCAATGCAAAACTATACATAGAAAATCAATCAACAAATGTTGAAGGTGCCATTTGTTTGTGGTGTCTGTGGTGGGGAATAATAATATTTATTTATAAAATGTTTTAGAGTGTTCAAAGCACTTCACATACATTATGTTGTTGTAATCCTCACAGCAGTCCTGTAGAGTGCATCAGTATTATTATTCCCAAATTGCAGATGGGAGTCTTGAGGTTGAGACGGAATGCCTTGTCAAAGGCCTTGGTATGCCTGCCAATGACACAACTCTCTTTGTTTAAAAAGACCGACTATTTGACACATAATAAGGAGGGGATTCAGGACAAATCTGTCAGTACCTCTGTATTTTACCATTCGCTATTTGTAAGACCCAATGCAGTGTAGTGGTTAGAATGTCATACTAGGCCTGGGAAAACCCAGGTTCAAATCCCCATTCAGCCTGGAAGCTCACTGGGTTACCTTTGACCTGTTACTATCTCTTGGCCTAATCTACTTTATAGGGTTGTTGTGCAGATAAGATGGGGTAGGGGGAATGCCGAACCATGTACATGCCACATTCAGCTCCTTGGAGGAAAAGTGGAACATAGATGCAGTAATAGTAATAATAAAATACACACAGCAGATATTTACTCCAAGGAATGATGTTTTATGGTTACACTTATTTAGAATTCCTGTAACTCTGCCTTACCTTTGTAGTGTAACACTAATCTTGGAAGTGTTCTATTATTTCTCACTTTGTGTAAGTAAACATTAATAGAGAAGAAGCAAGTCTCTTGGATACCAATGCTCCCCCTCCCCCTCCGCCACCTACTCTAAAATCTGCAGGAATTCTGCTGAGATTGTTGATTGTGTATTGTGTAGTGGAAGGATCCTTATGGCCTACTAAACAGTGTAACACAGTTACACCTTCACCAACCTGGTGTAGTCCAACACATCTGGAGGGCAACGCCAAGCATTCCCCAGCCAGGGTTGGAGAAGGCTGTTGTAACAAAAGAATTGCTGTTCATGTTTAGCATTTTTCCGTCCTTGCTGAGTCTTTTCTGGAGAAGTAGGTAAACATCCATAGCCTAGAATTTGGAGCAACAGCCACAGAGAAGTCCAGCGGCAATGGGGTTGTGATCAGGGCTGGCATCAGGGGTAGGCACTGTCGGGCACCTGCCAAGGGCCACACCGCAGTAGGGGCCCACTGACATGAGTCCCCTGGACTTGCTCCTCTTCACCACGGCAGCCTGCTTGTTCACCACCTGCCACTCACTGTGGCCCAGACACTGGTGGTGGTGAGGAGGAGGAGCAGTAGATGCCACTGCCTACTCGCTCTCTGGGTCTCTGCCTGTCAAGCTAACAAGCGGTAGGAATGATGGGAAAGAGGATGAGGAGCAATAGCAGCTGGTGACAATGGTGGTGAGAAGGTAGAATCACTGAGGGAGGGGGCTCATTGAGGGTGCTTTGCCCCAAAGCCCTAAAAAAACGTGGAGCCGCACTGGATGTGATGTCTATTTGCACAAACTCTATGGCTGTATAGGAATGACCCAGAAGGGGGGTGGGTGGGTGAAGGGGAGGGGGAGAGAGAAGACATTGTATACAGATGCAGAGGGACACCTCTGACCTTGTTTTCCAACCCTTGGGTGTGACTGCAAGACCATATTGCCTCTCAATAGTCTGCACCCTGACTCTTGAACTTCACATTAACGATCATTGTGTATGTTCAAGCAAGCCAAGACAAGTAGCTCTTCGCAATGTAACACTGCGGCTGCAAAATTAACCTCTGACCTTTTCTCAGCTTAAGTCAGGAAATAAACTTCCCTAAGCTATTCCTCAGCCCTGGCTTGGTGGTTAAAGTTAAACATTACTAATAGGAAGTCTCGTAACAGGAAACAGTGTGAGCACTAATCCACACAAACAAAAACAAACTCTGGGGCTTACAGGCAGTTTTATGGGAATTTTCCTTTGGACTCGGTTTTCTTTTCAGTAAATCAGTTAAAAAATTACAGATTGCTTGTTAAAATGTCAAGGTGTTGTTGTTGTTGGTGGTGTGGTCACTTTGACGGTGAGTCTATTAAATATCTGTAAAATGCTCACCACAGCTATGAAAAAGCTAAGGGGAGCTTTTCGAAGGATAGGACTGGTCTTTTGTTTGCTGTTTTGTGTAATCACATGGTTGTTTTTGGAATTAACCATGGGGTTTGACTTTATTGTTGTGCCTTTTGAGAGATTTTGGCAAAAGATTAGTTGACCCCAGAATTTTTGCAGCTACTTGAGTGTGTTGGTCCAGCCCATTAAAATATTAATAACTTTTTGTTGGTTAATATATTAGCTAATGGAACAACTGTGTTTTACAGTGATCTATTTGTAGTATTTAGGACTAATGCTTAGTGGGAAAATGGTTGTCACAAATGCCATGCCATTATGAATAACGATTTGTAAACAGCTCTGACACATTCATCTGTAGGCATTTCCAAGGCATCTAAGGTTTACTAAAAAAAAAAATGGCTTAGATCAGATTTAGTCATACTTACAGTAGACCCACTGAAATCGATGGGATTTAAGTTAGCCATGACTAACTCAACTACTATTGATTTAAATGGATCTACTGTAAGTATGACTAAGTCTGGATCCAACCCAATATGATGAGCCAGACCTTAGAATCAGGTTCTCTTAGGGCCAAACTAAACATTCGGGAAAGCACACATAGTAGACTTATGTGTGCTAGCTTTTCCTGCTCTCTTGAAAGCATGCACAACCCCAATTTGGATTGGGACTGTGGCATTCTGAGAGGGTTAAAAAACAAAACAAAAACCTTTCCCCCACCCATTCATTTCACAAAGTGTGTGTGTGAGAAAACAAGAAAAAAAGCTCCAATTGACTCCAATACAGGCTTTTTTCTTTTTAGCCCCCTTCCCGTGTGTGTGTGTGTGTTTAACTTCATGAAAGTATGGGGGGGGGAATGGGGGGAAAGGTCTAACTGGGCCTTGAAGTTGTCCATCGACAGTACCTAGGCAGCAGACCGACACACAAGTCACCTGGTTACAGTCTTCCACACTATTGTGAGATGTATTGTATTTCTTTTTAAATTATCATAAATTATTCCTAACTTTTCATCTATACATATAAATCAGCATATGCAAATGTTATGCAAATCATTGCCCTCTTTTTCGGTGATTCATACGTGTACCACCCTACAAGCCCCTCAGGGTCCCTATCCCATATGTGGAGGAGCTCTACACACTGCACACACTGGTACATGTATAGTGCCCCGTCTTATGCTCACCGCATGACTGAGTGGTGGTGGACATGGCTGGTGGGACTTCAATGCCCCCAAATGCATGAGGAGTGTGTACATGTTGGATTGGGCCAGTCTGGGGCCCCGTGGGGCAGATTTGGCCCATGTGCCTGAGGTTCAACACCCCTGCTTTAAGTAAACAGGTTTGCCACTATCATATGTTACTTGAGATTGAGAGAGAGAGAGAGAGAGGGACTGGCTTGTGGCCTCAGCACAGAGTTGCTGCCATTTTGTTTCTGTTTCATCAGCCTTGGCCTTCTGCCACCCACCCACCTTTGGTTAACACCTTTTCCAAGTTTTTGTGGGATAATGTCAGGACACCTTTAATTGTTTATGGCTTAGCACTTATCCCACCTTTCCAGATACGCTTAAGCAGTCTCTGCCCCTCCCATCGGAAAGGAGCTGACTGTGTGAATGCAAGAGACAATCCTTCAGTGAGAAAGCATTAATCCCAAACAAAACACTTACAAAACCACTAATCACCATCTCCGCACAAGGGAACAATGAGGCAGCAACATTCATTATAAAATGACTCGCATGTAAGCGTGTCTCTTTTGCAGGCAAGCCTGATAATTAACCATTTGGAATGAGTGTGTAGTTCAAGAGCAGAAATGGGGCTTTCTCCATTCCTCCACTCTGCGGGTCACATCCTCATAGCATTAAAGTCAAGGGCGAAAATGTCCCATCGCATGCCGGTTACTTTTATCATTCAACATGCAGTGTTATTAAATGACCAACTTTATAAGATAAAAGCCCTCACGAGACAAAACTTATTCCAAGCTATGTATGTGGGCACCATCTATTGCCTGAGGCTACATTTTCCTTAGTTTGAGATGGGTTATTTATTTATTTAATCTTTTTTTACCCTATTCCTCAGCTAAAAAGGCTCCCAGAGTGGCTTACATACAATCAATAAAAACAAGACCCTGACCGTAGGCTTACAATAAAAAGACATGACACATAAGGAAAAGGGGATGGAGAGAAAAGAAGAAAAGAAGAAAACTACATGCTATGTTAAATACATAGTCCTAGGTTTGCTTGTTTTCCTTTTCTCTCTCCACCCCATTTAAATATGTAGCTGATCCTCAGTGTTCTGTTTAATTTAAATTAGTGTAAGCACATGGGCCCCTGATCTGAACTGGGACCACCACATGTGGGTGGGGAAGGAACTTTCCCACTCAGTGTCTCCCCCCCTTCCAAATTCACTCCCCGCTGGCTCAGGGGCTAAAAAAAAGGGGGGGGAACCCCTCCATTGACACCAATTGAACTCCCCCCCTTTTTCAGCCCCTTGTGGTTGTGGTGGTTAAATTTTTGGGGTGGGGTGGGGAAGTAGCTAGGTGGGAAGGTTTAAACTTCCCCTACCTGCATGCAGTGGTCTCAGCCTAGATGCCCCACATGCTTACACTAAGATAAACATAAGGGTGAGAATCAGCAGCATGCTGCGTATTTAACACAGCATGCAGTTTAGCCCTCAGGTATCAGTTCTTTAATTTAAACAGTCATTCTTATAATGATCAGCTGGAATTGAAACAGTTCAGGGAGAGGAGCAGGACCCTGATGGAGCTGGTGTTTCAGCAGAGCCAATGCAGTGGCCCAGCTTCTCTCCTCTCCCTCTGCTGTAGTCTGATGGAATGGCTTCTGACTGGTGAGAGTTGACAAAGGAGTCTGTTGGAGACGGTGTTTCAGCAGGGCCGATGTAACGACCTTGCTTTCCATCTCCTTCTGCTACAGCCCGATGGAGTGGCTGCTTTCAAGGCACAGCAGTGCTCTTCAAAGTAAACCCAATAATGTCCACAGGGGGAACAACCCCCCTATTCTATAACACAGTATCCCCAAAGGCATCTTATGTGGTGCCTTTGCTTTAAAAGGGGGGTTGGACACATTCCTGCAGGAAAAGGCTATCAATGGCTACTCATCTATGTGCTACCTCCAGTACCAGAGGTGGTGAGCCTATGTACACCAGTTGCTGGGGAACATGGGTGGGAGAGTGCTGTTGCGCTCATGCCCTGCTTGTGGGTTCCTGGTTGACAGCTGGTTGGCCACTGTATGAACAGAATGCTAGACTAGATGGACCCTTGGGGTGATCCAGCATGGCTCTTCTTATGTTCTTATTGCCTTTGCACAGAAACACCCAAAACAGAAACGGATTTGAGGATCTCCAGAAGATTTTCAGGTTTAGCCTTTGGAGAGTTCTCAATTCCAGAGCTATGGAGCTTCTCCTGAAAACACTGGTTTGACTCTTAAAAGGTGCCTGCACTGTTTGTGGCCTTTGCTTCCTCACAACAGATGATGTTGGTTTGCAGCCAGGATGGAGATGGGCCACGCTGGAATTTCTTCTATCTTCAACCTTGAAACAATTACCATATTGGGTAGGTGGCTGGGGGCAACAGGAGTTTTCTGCCAGGTCACTTGTGAGTGACTCTTGTATGCAGCACCTGTAAATGTATGTGGTTTGGAGTAGAGCAGGGGTCTTGGTCCTCTTTCAGCCTGAGGAGGAGTGAATTCCATTTTAGAGAAGCTCTTGGGCAAAAGGGTGGGGGGCAAAAATTCCAGCATATTTTGGCTTAAAGCTCTTACTTCCAGTACCTAAGCTTTAGGAGGGAATGGGGAAAAATTTTAGAATGGGGAAAAATTGGCCAGGAAACCACCAAATGATAATTGGGCAGGGGAAGGGTATGAGGCCATTGGAGAACCCCAATGGGCCAGATTGGGTCACTAAGAGGTCTGGATGTGGACCTGAGGTTCTCCACCCCTGGACTAGAGAGAGACAACAGTCCCCCCCCCCCCCGGCCAACTGAATGCTCTGTTGCCTATGGAGTGCACACTCACCTCGCTGCTGTCCCTGCTCAAATAGTTCTGCAGGTTTTCCCAATGTTTCTAAAACCTATAAAACCCTTTTGACCAAAAATGACAGTGGGACAAAAGACATGGCTATGTGCATTGCCAGTAACAATGCCCTTTTCATACTCCTCTGAACTCTCCTGAAAAACCCACAACGTTTGATTCCAGCTTGCACCGAGTCAGATGTGCTCTGCAGGCATGGTGGACCGTTCTCCTCCTCACTGCTGCTTCCTGCTCATACAGCACTGTGGTCTGGATCATGTGGGTTACTCTGTGTGAGAATGGATTTGCTTTGGGACTGGAGAGGATGGACTGGATGCTTTTGCTGGTCAAGACAAAAAAGAGACAGCTGCACAACTATTTTGTAGTTCCTGACATGTTTCAAGAATACTTCTTCATCAAGGGAAATTCTTGATTTCGTTCAAAACTTCCAAATGATTGCTTAGGGCCTTGTGCTTTTGACTCAGTCCAGGAAGACTTTTCTTTTCTCTCTCTCTTTTTCTTGGGCTTTTACAGCTCTTGTTTTGGCTTTCACAGCTTTTTTTTTTTTTTAAATGCCCTTTGTTGTTGGTGACACTCTTGTGTCCCTTCCAGATATATGAATTTATGGCACTGTATTTCTTCTGGTGGCTTAGTGGTTAAGACGCTGAACTGCAGACTGGAAGGTCGGCAGGTCAGCAGGTCAGCAGTTCGAGACCCGAGTGCTGCGTGATGGAGTGAGCTCCCGTCTTCAGTCCCAGCTTCTGCCAACCTAGCAGTTCGAAAGCAAGAAATTGCAAGTAGATAAATAGGTACCGCCTCAGCGGGAAAGGTAACAGCGTTGCATGCACCTCGGTGTTCAATCATGCCGGCCACATGGCCACGGAAGCGTATTCGGACAGCGCTGGCTCTTCGGCTTAGAAACGGGGATGAGCACCGCACCCTAGAGTCGGACACGACTGGTTGGGGACACCTTTACCTTTTTTTACCTTATTTCTTCTGGGCCTGTTCTATGTGCACTGCAAGGAGCTAATGCTGAGCAGCATACATTGGGTACTGCAGAATGATGCATGCCCTATTCAGTCTCTGCAGCTGGATCTATTGGCCCAAATCTAATGAAACCCTGGGCAGCCATGAATGAGTAGGAGCAGGTGAATGTTCTGGCTTCTGGCAGCCCACCTGCTCCCATTGAGCTGAACAGCAACGTGATGCTCTGTCCCTGGGTTGCTGTCCTTGATGTCTGAACCTGGAATTGTAGATTTCGGGGGGAGGAACAACCCACGCTTGTAACCCAGGGCCAGCATCAAGGGTAGGCATGGTCGGGCACCTGCCAAGGGCCCACACTCCAGGAGGGGCCCACTAACAAAAGTCCCCTGGAGTTGCTCCTCCCCTTTACCTTTGAAGCAGCTTGTTTGCCTGCTTCTCACTCTGGCTGAGACAACAGTGTGGGTGAGAAGGAGGAACAGTAGATACCACGGCCTACTTGCTCACTGGCTCTCTGCTTGTCAAGCAAACAAGTGGTAGCAATGACAAGAAAGAGGATAAGGGGCAATAGTAGCTGGTGACAATGGTGGTGAGAAGGTAGACTTGCTGTGGGAAGGGGCCCACTGAGACGTGTTGAGGGAAGGGGGCCACTCATCTTGCCCAAGGCTCCTCCAAAACCTGAAGCCGGCCCTGCTGTAACCCAAGAACAAACCATGGGTTATATGTCTTGGTTGTTCCTTCCGATGTGCAAACAGGGTCACTGTGTGCTATGCAGCATTTGTGTACTTTGAAGATAATGTTTATGTGGTTTGATTGGGGCATAAACCTTGAACTGATAATCCCAAATCATAGATCAGGAGTTATCAGCCCCCTCCTCTTCCCTCTGCAATTATATGATAGTTTTATTTTGTGACCATCTGTATTGTACTTCAAAGGTATAAGAACTCAAGCCTATGCATGAGCTGAAGTTAAGGTCACTGTATCAACCTTGTTAATTTCAGGGCTAGGCTTGACATCTGCCCTGAAATATCTAGTCCAAATTAGTAGTTTACGGTTGACCACAAGCCATTTGTTTCCCCAACTTGTGGACAATCTGCTTTGTTTTATAGTCCCTTCCTTCCTGCCTTCATATTGATTGATTTGGTTCTCCTTTTCCGCACAGCTCCCCCCACCCTGTAGTTTTCCTTTTGCATTCCTGTTATAAAATTCCATTTTATTCAGTGTCAATTAATGCTTCTAAAACAAATATTACACTGCATTAAAAGAAATCTCCGATAATTCTCAACCTCCAAATGAAATGGTTGCACCACCTTAGTTCCAAAAGAACTAGATGCAAAAAGAGTAATGAGTTAATGAGTTGGTCTATAACATGGCAGGCAGAAAGCAGGACCCAATCTACACGAGCCTTTTACTCTACTTTGCAGCCATCTGTGGTTTTCTCCTGGAAACTGCGGATTTCCGAGGTGGCATTTTGCTGCGATTTTTTGGGTTTGCTGCGGGTAGGGATGGCAGAGAATTCCACCACGGACTCCAATGGGTCTGTGGCGGAACGGACCACCGGAGTCCGTGGCGGAATGGACCACCCCACCCCGCCACCCCGCGAAGTTCGACCCGGCCGGATCCTACCTGGCACTGCCAGGTTCGGGTCTGGCCGGGTCCATCTGCTGCCCCTGTGTGGATGCAAAATGGCTTCCGGCATAGCGGACGCCATTTGCGCCCTTCCCTTTTGCTGTGATAGGCTACATAAATCTTTACGTAGCTTATCAAGGCCAAAGGGGAGGATTCCGGGGGGAGGACAGGATCGCCTCCCCCCGCCCCGCAGACCTCTCAGCAGATGAAGGTGAGTGGGATTCGTACACCCCTAGTTGTGGGTTCTGTCCCTTCCCTGAACAGACTTCGCATTTTGCGGTGGGCGTGTTGTAGGTTTGCATAGTGCTTGCACTGCTGTGTGACGCCCCTTTACTCCCCCCATCTCTTCACAGCTGCACAGTTACAGAGGCACAGATTGGTGTTTTCAGTTATTTAATCACACTTTCGTACATTTTTGCAGCTTCGTATCTTCTCAACGGTTGCTTTTGGACTCAGTGGGCAAGGGCCGTGTGTGTGTGTGTCTTGGGGGAGGACCATCTTTGCTGTGGCCACCATTTTGGAGTGATGGGTAGGCATGTACCGCTGTCATGCCTGTGAGTGCAAACCATCGCAAGAGTCTCGGGCTGGGGAACTGACAAACAGATGGCGTGGAAATGAAGGAGCACAGAACAACCAATTTTTAATTAACGAGGGAGGGAAAGAAACAACAGAACCCCTAAAATACAAAAAAGCCACTGAAGTCTCACACCCCCATGCTCACGGCACTGCACAGCCGTGCATTTAAGTATAATGGCAAAAAAGGGGGGCACTGCGAGTCTGTTAGGGAAGCATGCAGTAAATCACGCACGTATCACAGGGGATGCTGGTTTGCTATGCAGTTGTGACAGGGTGAGGAGTGAAAGCGGTGCCATGGAGATGGGCCCCCGATTGGGATCTACTGGTAGATCTTGAAGCATTTTGGACTCTCGATGGTTGAACAGCAACAACAAAAAGACTTCCTGCCCCATCCTAAATGAGGCTGCTGAAATGAAGAAAACTGGTAGGGGGGAGAGGAAACAGAAGTGAAGTCAACTGGATCTGCCACATGCTTGGTTGCTGACTATGTAGGATCTATATAGTTATATTACAGTTGCTATTTCCTGCAGAGCAATTAGCCCCTTACAAGGTATGTTATTCCTGATGTCTAGAAGAGTCAAAGGGCACATCTTCATCAAAGAATGAAATACCTTTTAACACATGTAAAAATAATGGAGCACAGGGCCAGTGTTGAGGGTAGGAATGGTCAGGCATCAGCTGAGTGCCTACACCCCAGTGAGGGCCCACTGAAAAGAGCTCCCTGGAGTTGCTCCTTCCCTTCAACGTTGCAACCTGCTTATTCACCTGCCTCTCGCTCTGACCCAGACAACAGTGGTGGTGAGAAGGAGGAGTAGGTGCCACTGTCGATTTGCTCACAGAGTCTCTGCCTGTCAAGCAAACAAGTGATGGCGATGATGAGAAAGAGGATGAGGACCAAGAGCAGCTGGTGGCAACGGCAGTGAGAAGGGAGACTCACTGAGGGAGGGGGCCCATGGAGGTGTCTTGCCCATGGGCCCTCAAAAACCCGGAGCCAGCACTGATGGAGTGTGTTGGCCAGCCTAGTTCCCAACGTGGCTGTTCTAGCAATTGCAACGTAAGCAGAAGCTTATTCCATGGTAGCTAAAGCACATCCTGTGGAAGGTACGTTGGGCAGAGAGGTGGGCCTCTCTCCCACTTCCTAATAAACGGTCCCAGCGGATGAGATGGAGTGGGCTGTTGCTTGTTCTTGGAAGTTCCTTGGAATAGAGACTTTAGAATATTCGAACACTGTTTTTGCACAGTTGAATTTTTTTCTTTAATTTGGTTCCCCTACAATAAAAAGGTAAAGGCAAAGGTGTCCCCAACCAGTTGTGTCCGACTCTAGGGTGTGGTGCTCATCCCCGTTTCTAAGCCGAAGAGCCAGCGCTGTCCGAAGACGCTTCCGTGGTCATGTGGCTGGCATGATTGAACACCGAGGTCCACGCAACGCTGTTACCTTTCCCGCCGAGGCGGTACCTATTTATCTACTTGCAATTTCTTGCTTTCGAACTGCTAGGTTGGCAGGAGCTGGGACTGAAGACGGGAGCTCACTCCGTCACGCAGCACTCGGGTCTCGAACTGCTGACCTGCTGACCTTCCAGTCTGCAGTTCAGCTTCTTAACTACTAAGCCACTGCGGCCCTCTACAATTCCCATAATCATATATAGTAATACCAGTCTCACTTTTCTGAATGCCAGAATGTTACCATCCATGAAGAGAGGGTGGTATCTGCAGGCTCAGGGGAACCCTGAAGTTTGCAGAAGTGCAATTTTTTAGGACCCCTCCCTCAAGTATGCAATCCTGTGGAGGGTGTCCCAGAAGCCATAAGATGAATTCACTCTCCCCTTCCGAGGATGAAGAGAGAAGTTGAAGGTCAGGGGAAGATCTGACCTTGGATTCTGTCCTCCTACCCCTGACAAGCCACCATGGAAACATCTGTAGTGGAGTTCCAAGCTCAGTTCTTTTCTGACATTGGAACTCCGACATCACAGTGGGGTTGTGAAGGTTTGAGGCTTACAGAGGCAAAGGGAAAAACGGTCAGGCTTAGAGGCCTGGAGTTTTCTGTTGGGAGGGGGTAACCCTGAGAGAAGTAGTTTCATTTATCCGGTTAAGTGTCAGTTCAATTTCTTCAGGTTTGAACTTTTGGTTTTGAGGGAGGAGGGTATATAAAGAGAGGGACAGAACCAGTAAGAATCAGAAAGACCAGGCTGCAGCCAGAGCAAGAGCAAGGGAGAGACAGCAAGAGTCTGAAGAGTGGGCAGGAAGAAGCAACCTAGAAAAGTCTCAGGACAGCTACAGTAAAGGAACTTGCGTTTTGCAACTTTTATTTTCTTTTAGTGCCTTTTGTATCACTCAGCTCCATTGTGTAAATACCTTTAGTTGTAATTTGTTTGCTTTAAATCTACAGGTAAACTGTTGTGGTTAAACCCTTCAATCACCCCACATCTACAGCCTAAACCCCATGTTATTGGGAAAGAGAAGATTAAAAGAAGGAAGATGGGACTCTTAAGGAGGCAAGAGATCCTTAAGGAGTTACTCAGGGTCCAGGTCATAAGTGGAACCTTGACAGGGGGCAAAGGAACCATGTGAAGGGAGGCCAGGGGATATTCTGGGAGAGGTTTTGGATCTATAGAATGCACAGCTCATTTGGTCCCCAGACACACCCCTGACCTGGCTACTGACCTACACCTGCCCTGGAATTGGCATTGATCAGTTCCCTTCCATTTGTTTCAGTGGGAGAGAATTTGCAAAATAATTTTTAAAATGGTCCTGGGGGAAGAGAGAGAGAGGAAGAGAGAGGCACCCTGCAGAATGTTATTCATTCATTCATTCATTCATTCATTCATTCATTTATAATTGCATTTATATCCCACCTTTTTTCCTCCTGCAAGGAACCCAAGGTAGCTTACATTATTCTCCTCCTCTCCATTGTATCCTCACATCAACAATCCTGTGAGGTGGGTTGGGTTGGGAGTCTGTGACTGGCCCAAAGTCCCAGTGAGCTTCCATGGCCAAGTGGGGACTAGAACCCAGATCTCCCGGCTCCCAGTCCGTCACTCTTACCACTACACTACACTGGCTTGCAACTTTGATATTGCTGGAGGCTCTGGTAGCAGAGCTCTCTGCTATGGGAGGTAGGATTACCCTACTCAGGGTGGGGTGGGGGAAGAAATCCCCAAAACATCCAATTAAGGATTGAACATGCTCAGTAGGCACAGAATGCCGACTGGATGTTTGGGTGGGTGTGGGTGTGGAGGGATCGGCCGGGAGGCTGGGGGAGGAGGGAAAAGGGCACGGCTGGCTCAGCTGGAACCCTGAAGAGCAGCAGTTCACACTGCAACATTTTGTTTTTGTAAGTCCCACTTCTATATGTTTTAATAATTCCTAGAGAATCTGAATTTTAGCTACTGGCAGGGAAAGACACGCGTGCTCGCACAGACCAGCTCTTTATTCTATATTTGGGAGTCTGAGTCATTCAGGGGCAGAAAATAATTTCCAACCTGCTTTCCTTCTAGTTAGTTAGTTTGTATTGTTAGTTGTCTGAGTCTATCCAGCCTCCAGGTGCTTCTGTGCTTGCAGTCCTGTGATGGGGGGTGAGGGGGTCACCTCCACTGAATGCATCTTTGAACTTTTCCATGGCTAGGAAAGAAAGGGAGAAAGGTAATTATTTTAATTCTGGGTCCTGCCAGCAAGCATGGCAATTGATGCAACAGCGTCTGCACACAGTAGAGAGGGCAGGCACATGCTCATCACATCTTCGTCCGCTGCTGTTGCCAAAGTTAGTGTTCTGTGGCCTCCGTGACCATTTCCCCTGCCTCCCACTAGTCATTCTGAACTTCCCCTTTTCACTCTCCCTCCCTGGGTATCACAACCTGATTTCTCCCCAAAGGAAAAATGATATGATCATGTCAGAGATGTCAAAAGAAACGGCCCTGGCAGCTCAAAACAGGCAGGGGTAATAATGCAAGCGCAAGCAATTGTCCACCATCTCTGCCGTGATCACAAACCAGCCTGCCTGGCCTGCTGTCAAATTCACTTTGAAATGGGTAAGTATTTTCGAGTGAGATCTGAGTGGATGTGTCAACAGATTAAACCGTGGTGCATCAAACTCTCCAAGCAACTCCGTCTCCAATTCTGTTTTAAATCCACATCTTCATGTTGGGTGCATCTGCACATTTGTGAAGTGTCCTCAGCATATTTTCACATCCTCCCATGGGCACTAGCAGCACCAGTATGGCATGCTGTCCACAGTCATTCAAAATTTGCATTGTTACATGCCACATATCCTGCCCACAGACACAGAAGTGCTAAAGAGTTGCTCAGAGGCATCCATGGTGTAGTGGAGCCAAGGGACTGCTGACATCTGCTTTCCCCCCCCCCCCCACACACACTTTCCTGTTCTCTTGAGCTTAGCTGCAATCTTCACAGTAGCTGGAGGGAAACAAACTTTCTCAGCAACAATAGATTGTATATGGTTGTAATGTTGTAATGCCAAGTATTTTGGGGTGGCTTGATCTTGAATTGGGGACTCCTTAGTTCAAGAGAACTGCTCCTGGAGGAAATGAAAAGTGGCTGTTTATATGGATCAAAACCACTGCTTGAATTTTTGGACTCTCCTTGGGGACATTTCTATGAGGATTGTCATGATGAGTGTTTGCAATTCAAAATTACCACTATACATGTGCCCTCACCACGTCTTAGGGGAGGAGCTTTACCTCAGAAGGAGATCACAGCATTTGCATGCACAAGGCCCCAAGTTCAAGCCGTGGCATCTCCTGGCAGGGTAGGAAAGAGCTTTGCCTGAAACCCTGAAGAGCTGCTGGAGCAGGGCAGGGATAGACAGTGGGCATAGAAAGAGGTGTGCACAGGAAGACTCAGCTGGCCCTGAGAGGAGCTGCTCTTCCCAGCACCGGCCAAGACAGGCACCTCTTCTGCATGACCATTGGGACAGTAAGAGGCACATGAAGGAGGACTTGTCTGGTGCTGGGAGGAGCTACTCCCCCTATTGGGAGGGGACATCATGCAGAGGAATCCCCCCTGTTATACATAATCATAGATGGGAGATAACAGTAGGGTTCCCTCCAGGGGTGGGGCTTGGAGGCCAAGCCCTGCTCCCTGGAAGGATCCAAGGAGGCCCTGTGGGCTGGAGGCTCTCCATCTCTGCCTAATTATTTTTGTGCTATAAAGGAGCTGTAGCTCTAGAGCACCTGCTTTGCATCCTGAAGGTCCCAGGTTCAATCCCTAACATCTCCAGGTAGGCTAGGAAAGACCCCTGTCAAAACCCTGGAGAGCCTCTGCTGGTCAGTGTAGACAGTACTTAGCCTGGTGGATCAGCAGTCTAACTTGGTATAGGGCATGCCCTAAATGATGATCATAAGTAGCAGCAATAGCAATAGTAGAGTCTCAAGTGATTTCTCCCCCCACCAACTAAAACCATGCTTCAGAAGATTAGAGTGCATGCAATGTTAAAATGCATGCACATGGGGGGCTTTTGCTGGTGAAAGTCTCTCCTTTATTTGGGGCCGAGTGATTTTCCATTTCAGTATGGGGTATGCCCACTATTTTTGTACATAAGCCGGTTTATTTTGAAATCAGTATAACTTTTACATGACATTGTGATGACAAGGTATGGGTAGGACTTCCTGTTACAAGAAACCTATCAGAAGAGGTCAGACCAATGGAGTCTGCCAATCTCAGCCAAGGTACTTCCAAGGTACTTCAATCTGTCCTTGTGCCCAGTAGACAGGAGATACCTGAAAGCAAGGTGTAATTTCTAGGCTGCAATTTGGTCCAGCCAGCTCTTTGTTTTGTTTTTTCTTTTAGAAAGAATGTATGTATGACACAATACACCAACAATGTTGATGTATGAAATAATCTCAGAGATGCTGACAAAATTTGAATTCCAACAGTGAGCGCTTTGGCAATCAAGAAATGAGTAAAGCTGAGCCCCAAAGGGAGAAATGTACTATCTTTCTCCAGACATGTTGAAGCACCCCGCCATAGCGGTGACAAGCTGACACTCCAAAAATCTACACTTTTTCACCAGAGGCAACATTCAGCTGCCTCAAACTTCACTGGTAGATCATATGTTCTCAATCGCAATTGGAAGACCCAAGAGCATTCCGACTGTCTCTCCTTGGAACTCACCATATTTTGAGCTCAAGAAGTGATGTCTTCAGCCTTCTTTTTCTTTCTGAGGAATGAACTCTCTCTCTCTCTAAAAAAGAAGAAGATAAATCCTGTCAGTATTTCAGCAAACATTATGAGCAGCCAATCTTTTTCTACTTTAATCCATAAATAAACATTTCTTCCTTTGAACTTCATTAAAATTGGATGTGTTTTCATTGTAAAACACTCCAGCTCCCTAATCATTTAGACATATATGGGGATGAACCTTGCCATTAATTTTCCTCTTTAGGAGCACTGGTGGTCTAATGCACACAGAATTTATGCCAAAATGTAAGTAAATAAGAGTCAAACAATGAGACATGCTGCTTATATCAGGAATTTCAGATCAAGAGTATAAGTTTCACTCCTGCTGCTTAAACAGAAAGTGCCAAATTCCTCCTTGGAGCAGTTCTGTTGCAGGTAAGAGTGTTTATACCAGTGCTGAATTTGTTCTTTTACTCAGGTTATCCTTTCTGGCAGTAATATCACTTCATATGATCAGATACCCAACTGTTTCCCCACCCCTCACCCCTTTCACCCACTGGCATAACATAAAATAAATTCCAGTTCTTGAAGTCTAATCAATCAGCTTTGCTTGGTGCAGATGATCAAGTGGCCATTGGTCCATCGTATCAGTGTTGTCAGCATTATCCTGGGAACAGATTATAACTGAGCTGGAATATGCTGGGCAGCGTAGGCAGGCTCTTTTAGGTGACTGGCTACACGTAAAGAAAGATAGTTGGGATGCAGTTCCTGTGGTAATTGCTGTGGGGAAACATGTGAACTCACAGTTCCAGAAGACTTCAAAAATGAAAATACATTTATTTGATAGCAGAAAGTTCTTTTTTGGGTGGCGAGCCTACGTTTTCTGGTGATGATTTTGCACTTTCAGAGATTCGTGAGTCATGGCTGAGTGTGGAACTACGCCTCCAACTCCTCATGCTACATCTGGGAATTAGAACTGTATTGTTCAGGTTTTCTTAACAGAGACTTCAGCAGAGGTAGCAGCATGAAACCAACGTTTATTTCTTACATAAAGGAAGCCTGCCAGCCTGCTGCACGCTCATTGACAGTCTAGCCAGCCACACCCAAGATTTATTTATTTATTTACAATATTTATATACCGCTCCACATCAGAAGATTTTGGAGTGGTGAACAACATGGTAAAAGAATAAAACAGCAGGTTAAAAGAGTTAAAACATTTTTTAAAAAGACAAACCCCGGTAAAGTGGAATTTAACAAACCACAGCTGGTCATGCAAGGAAGGCCTCTTGAAATAACAACGTCTTCAGGAGGTGCTGGAAGGACACAATGTTGGCACCTGCCTGACCTCCAAAGGCACAGAATTCCACAGGAAGGGGGCCACCACACTGAAGGCTCTTTTGCTGGTGGGCTCCAACTGGGCCATGGGTCCATGTGGAACCACCAGGAACATGCCCTCTGATGACCAGGCAGGTTGGTAAAGAAGGAGGTGTTCTCTCAGGTATCCTGGTCCCAAGATTCAGCTCTCCAGGGGGCTGGCCTCCGGGTCATACCTATTTCTCTGAAAGGGACCACATACTAGATATTCAACTGGGTGCATACATTACAAGAACCATCAATTTTAGTGTACTTCCATATGTACCCTTGAAAAACCCTGCAAGTCCAACACACTGAGCATTAGAGGATATAACTGCTGACTCATCATCTTCTTGAGTTGACTCTGGGTATGAGCAATCTACATTTACTTCCCCCACCAGTCATGTATCTTTGGGTGGTTTTAAAGTATTTCATAAATTATCGTCCTTTATAACTACATCATGTTGTTGTGAGGTTAAATAAGATAAGAACAAGGCACCTGATAAAGGAGGAAGGACCACGGAAAATTAATAATAAATTAAACGTCTGTGACAGAAAATATTATTTCTCAGTTGAGATGATAAAGATGATGATAATGATGGTATCTCTGCCTTCCCCTAGGGAGTTCAGAGAAGCTACATTACAAACACTGGTATGCTGTCTGTTGAAACTTGATTATTAATGCCAGCATTGGGAACTTGTATATAACCTTGTAACTAAATTGGTTAAATTAACTTCTTGGCAGGGCTCCTTCTAACAGAAGCCTGCATATGGTTTCTACTAATCAAAGGCAGGGCTGGGCAACTTCTGGCTCTCCAGATGTTTGGCCCACAACTCCCATCATCCCACACCATTGGCTATGCTGGCTAGAGCTGATGAGAGGATTTTTTTTTAAAAAAATATGTGCTGCTTTCTCTCCTGCCAGGCAGCTGTTTTTTCCCACGGCAGCAAAGTGGTGATGGCATCACTCCTACAGCTGAGTCTGGTGCCATCTCAGTGCCCCACCAAGGCAACAGTGGGTGCTGCAGCTGCTGCTAGGCAGCAGAGAAGGCTGGGTCTGCTGTGGCGGCACTCTTGGGTAGCAGCTGGGGTGGGGGAAGGAAGTGGCCACAGCTTGGGGTGCTGGTGGTGAGTGAAACAAAGACAGATGGGGATGGCCAGAGAAGACAGGAGGTACTGATTTCTCCCCCCACCCCACTCGATCCACCACCCAGGGCATCTCCACACCAGCCTAAAATCCTGCATTTAAAACGGGGCTTTCTGCTTCTGTTTTAAATGCAGGATCATAACTGATTCCCTTTACACATGCTTTCTTTCCCCTCTCCCCTTCCCCTCTCCTTCTCCCCATATCTGAGTTTTCCATTATCTTTCATTGATCTTGCTCCTCTCCTTGCCACTTTAACTCTTTTTGTGGAGGAAACTGAAGCGGAACACAACAGGGTAATTCGGTAGCTTATTATCTGCGATCTATTTAAAAACGAAGCAAAGGGCATTTAGTGCAGGAGGGTCTCGGCAGGGTCACTGAGTCATGTAAACAGCCCGCAAACTTCCGTGAAGGAGCAATCTCAATCGTAGGATAAAAGCCCGGTGTGAAGGAGCCCCCAGTGTAAGGGTCTCACCATGTCTCATGAGAGCTGACCCTGAATCATACACTGTTTCATACACATGCACACACTCACCAAATCCAACTATTTGAGTCCTTTTCTCTCTCCTCCCTCCCTGATCTCTCTCTTTCTACCTGGCCTGCTTGTGATCCCTTGTCAGAGACCTTGTTTGAAACTGTAATGATAATTTAGGGAAGTGTGAGAAAAGCTGGACTGTGCTGGATAAAGTGACTCACCTTGGCCAAGACAGTGTTTTCCTACTGAGGGATAGTGGAAAAGTTTCAGCTCAGCTGGCTGGATCAGAGGTGCTAATAGATGCGACTTCGGGGAAGCCAGTCTTATCCCATCCATCTTGCTCACAGAACTAATGGGTTACAAGTTACAGAGCACCCTAAACGTTTAATGCCCTGCATTCCTTTTAAATACGTTGCTGAGCAAATTACTAAATGAATTGGCCACAGGCTGAAATCTTTGCCTTCACTGAAATATTGTATTCCACATACAGCTCCAATATTAAGTGTACTATGAGGGCAAAAAGAAGAAAAAAAGAAGTATCATAGATAATTGTATATAGATTATATCTGTAATTGTATCACAGATGATCTTAGATAATACAATGCTGGTTGGATTCCTGAGAATGAGAATAGGAAAACCTCACAAATATATCTCCGGATATGTGTTAATTAATATGATAAACACTCTTCTCACTTGTGCACCTTTGAGGGCAGTTAAGTGGGCAAATACATGACAGAAGGCCTTTTCTTCAGTGGCCCCACACATTTGGATTAAGTTGCCATTGGGGATCCATCAGGCCCTATCTTTGCAGGCTTTAAGGAAGGCCCTGAAAACGTATTTGTTCTCTTTGGCCTTTTTCTGACGATGTTTTATTGGATGGTTCTGGGTTTTTAGCTACAATTATGTTTTAGATTTTAGTACTGTCTAGGCTAGGTGTTTTATTGCTAGTGTTTGTTGATTTTATTCATTGATTGTTGATTTTGTTGATATGGCTCCATCTGATACGATGGCTGTGCCCCTACCTTCCTGACCATCTGCTCCCTTCGGTAGTACATGCCCTGGTCTCCTCTCATCTAGACTACTGTAATGCAGTCTATGTAGGGTTACCCTTGAAGATGGTTCAGAAGCTGCAGCTGGTGCAGAACACGGTGGTTCCCCTGATTAAAGGCAGCCGCTGGCATATTCATATCACTCCGGTGCTGAAGGAGTTGCACTGGCTACCAATTTGTTTTCCAGGCCAAATTCAAGGTGTTGGTTTTGACCTTTAAAACCCTATACGGTTCCAACCCAGCCTATCTCAAGGAGACCCTCCAGCAACACCAGACAGGCCACTCAATAAGATCAGCCTCTGATTGCCTTCTCTCTGTCCCATCAGCCAGGACAGCTAGGCTAGTGAGGATGAGGGAGAGGGCCTTTTCTGTGGTTGCCCCCACTCTGTGGAACTCCCTCCCTACAGAACTCCGCCATGGCCCCTCTTTAATGAGCTTCCACCATGCGTTGGAAACTTGGTTGTTTATTTATTTATTTAATTTATTTATTTCATTTCTATACCGCCCAATAGCCGAAGCTCTCTGGGCGGTTCACAAAAATTAAATCCAAGCAACACACAATAAAACAATTTAAAATATACAGAACATTAAAACCACAATATAACAATACAACCACAATAAAACCTAGCAGCAGTGCAGGAGTTTAAAATACAGATTTAAAACAGCAAAAGCCCTCCTCCTAGTAGCCACCCGCCTCACTTCCTTTGGCAGGGGCTCACGGAGAAGGGCCGCTGATGATGATCTTAAGGTCCGAGCAGGCACATATGGGAGGAGGTGATCCTTCAGGTAACCTGGCCCCAAGCTGTTAAGGGCTTTGAATGTTAACACCAGCACTTTGAATTGGGCCCGGAAATGGACTGGCAGCCAGTGCAGCTGGAAAAGTACTGGTGTAATATGAGCTCGCAGGCCAGTCCCTGTTAACAATCTTGCTGCCCTATTTTGGATCAGCTGAAGTTTCCGGACCGTTTTCAAAGGCAGCCCCACGTATAACACATTGCAGTAATCCAGACGAGAAGTTATCAGAGCATGGATCACTGTAGCTAGGCTATCTCTGTCCAGATAAGGGCGTAGTTGGTATACCAGCCTAAGCTGATAAAAAGTGCTCCATGCTACTGAGTTCACCTGTGCCTCAAGTGACAGTTCTGGATCCAAGAGCACCCCCAAACTACGAACCTGATCCTTTAGGGGGAGTGCAACCCCCTCCAGAACAGGTTGAATATCACCTAGCCGGGCAGACGAACCACCCACTAACAGTACCTCCGTCTTGTCTGGATTGAGTTTCAGTTTATTAGCCCTCATCCAGTCCATTACCGTGCCCAGGCACTGATTCAGAACAGCCACTGCCTCACCTGGTTTTGATGTAAAAGAGAGGTAGAGCTGGGTGTCATCTGCATATTGATGGCACCTCAGCCCACATCTCCGGATAACCTCCCCCAGCGGTTTCATGTAGATGTTAAACAGCATGGGGGATAAAATAGAGCCCTGTGGAACCCCATGGCACAATTGCCATGGCACAGAGCAGTAATCCCCCAGCACCACCTTCTGGAATCGGCCATCCAAGTAGGAGCGGAACCACTGTAGTGCAGTGCCTCCTACTCCCAACCCAGACAACCTGTTCAGAAGGATGCCATGGTCGATGGTATCGAAAGCCGCTGAGAGGTCCAGGAGAATCAACAGGGTCGCACTCCCCCTGTCCCTCTCCCGGCAGAGGTCATCCCACAGGGTGACCAAGGCAGTTTCCATTCCAAAACCAGGCCTGAAGCCCGATTGAAATGGATCTAGATAATCCGTTTCATTCAAGAGTGCCTGGAGCTGTCCTACAACCACCCGCTCAAGCACCTTGCCCAGGAAGGGGATGTTGGCACTGGCCTATAATTGTTAACATCCTCTGGGTCCAGGTTAGGCTTTTTCAGGAGTGGTCTAATTACTGCCTCTTTTAAAGCAGCAGGCACCACTCCCTCTCTCAAGGAGAAATTTACAACCTCCTGGACCCAGCCGGACAACCCCTCCTTGTTTGATTTAATAAGCCATGAAGGAAAAGGGTCAAGCACACAAGTGGTCGATCGGACTTGGACAAGCACCTTGTCTGCATCCTCAGGCCTCAGTAACTGAAACTCATCCAATAAAACTGGACCAGACGGTGCTCTGAACGCCTCTACCAATGGAACTGCATTAATGATGGTGTCCAATTCATGATGAATCTGAGCGACTTTATCCTCAAAGTGCCGTGCAAACTCGTCAAAGCGTGCTACCGAGGGTTCCACCATCTCTCTCCCTGGCCCAGAATGTAACAGGCCACGAATCACTTGGAAAAGCTCTGCTGGACGACACTGAGAAGATGCAATGCTGGTGGAAAAGAACTGTCTCTTTGCCACCCTCACCGCCACAGAGTAAGCTCGATAGTGGGCTCTTACCTGTGTTCGGTCAGACTCAGCACGAGTTTTCCTCCACCTGCGTTCTAGCCGTCTCCCCTCTTGCTTCATTGCCCTCAGCTCAGGTGTATACCAAGGAGCTGGCCGGGCTCTGCTCAGAGGGAGAGGGCGCTTGGGCACGATCGTGTCAACCGCCCGAGTCATCTCTGCATTCCACAGAGCGACCTGGGCTTCGACAGGAGCACCAGCCATACCAGCAGGAAAATCCCCCAGAGCCCTCTGGAATCCATCGGAATCCATTAATCTCCGGGGGCAGACCATTTTAATAGGTCCCCCACCCTTGCAGAGGGGAAAGGCCACCAGGAGTCTCAACCTCAGCAGGAAGTGATCTGACCATGACAAAGGGACAGATGTTAATTCCTCCACTTTCAGATCACCATCTTCCTGCCCAGTCGAGAAAACCAGATCAAGCGTGTGTCCTTTTATATGCGTTGGGCCGATGACATGATGGGACAACCCCATGGTTGTCATGGCGGCCATGAAGTCCTGAGCCGCCCCGGATACAGCGGCCTCGGCATGGAAGTTGAGATCCCCCAGGACCATCATCCTAGGGGTCCTCAACACCAAGTCCGAGACCACCTCCGTCAGCTCAGGCAGGGAGTCTGATGGGCAGCAGGGTGGGCGGTACACCAACAGAATCCCCAATCTGTCCCGGGTACCCAACACAAGGTACAAACACTCAAGATCTGCGCTCGAATGAGCAGGAAGCCTGGAGAGGGAGATTGAATTCCTATAGACCACGGCAACCCCCCCTCCCCGACCCTCAAGTCAGTGTTGGTGCTGCACCGAGTACCCAGGAGGGCACAGCTGGGAGAGAGTGACCCCTCCCAGTTCGCCCACCCAGGTCTCAGTAATACATGCCAGGTCAGCCCCCTCATCCACAATCAAATCATGGATGAGGGAGATTTTATTTTGGACCGACCTGGCATTCAGCAGCAGCACCACCAGACCCGAGGGCAGACTGGTAAGGCTGCCAGGAACCATCAGGTTGGGGAAGAACCAGAAGAGGGGACAGCTGTAAGGTGTCTAGCCCCTCTTCTCCTCATCTGGCCTGTTAATCCTCCAATGCCATACCTCCCCCTGCCCATGACCACAGTTATGGTGACACCTCTCTGACTCCCTGAGTTGCCCAATAATCCTCCCAGGCACATATTAAAATGTTAAGATATAAATAGCACAACAGTTTAAAATAATATAAGAGATAAAAGAGAACAGCAGCTAAGAAGGAGCAGATAAAGTCCATGTTTGCCCCTTTCCCCTTGTCTTTAAAGCTGCTGCCCTCTGCTGCTGCTATTTGCTGCTGGTATTGTGGCTGCTGATGTCTCTGGAGAAGCAGGTGGGTAGCCCTTCAGGTCCTACGCGACTAAGTGCGACGCTAAGTGCGCACTTAGCGTCGCACTTGGCACGACGCCGAGGTGCACCCCGAGGCGCTGCCTCTGGCAGCCCCGCCTTAAATACCTGTGGGTGGGGGCAGAAGCAGGCTCAGGATCACCCGGTGCAGCTGCTGGCTGGTCCTCCTTTCCCAGGCTCCTTCCCGAGCAGCCTCTGGCAGCCCCGCCTTAAGTACCTGTGGGCGGGGGCAGAAGCATTGTTCAGGCAGGCATTTGGGGTGGGTTAGGGTAATTTTAGAACTATGATGTTTTAATGTGTAGTTTTATTGTTTTAAACTTTGTATTGTTGTACATAGCCCAGAGTGGCCGGGTGACTGGCCAGGTGGGTGATTAATAAATTTATTAAATCAATAAATTTAATAAATAAATTATTAATCTGTGCCAGTTTATCATTATATGAGGTTTTTCTCCATTTGCTTTTATTGTGAAAGCTGCCTTGGGAGGGCTTTCGCTCTAACAGGTGGCCTAGAAATATTTTAAATAACAATAAAAAATAGTAATAAAAGAGAAATCAACAGAATCTAAAAGCATCAGATAGCAAGAACAGCATTAAACCCCCCAATCAACAGGGCTTAAAATTAAAAAGGACTGTAAAAATTAAAGGGTCACCCTGCACTGAAATGATAGCAAACATGTGAATCCTCCCGGGGAAGGCTATTCTGCAAATGGGATGCCACAGCTCAGAGTAGGGGTGGATGAACAAGCCATGTTTGAGTTCACCAAGATTCTCTGAACAGCAGTTCAATGTTTGTCTCTCCTCGATTTGCGTCTGCATTTGTGCTGCTGTTCTTTTTGTGTGAACAGGAAATTTGCGCAAAATGAACATGATTGACTGTGAAAATTGCACAAAATATTTCCAAACTTGTGCAAAATTCCCCCATAGGCTAAAGCATGAAATTGCACATTTTAAAAAATGCGCTGCTTCAAACTTCTTTCAAAAGTTCAAGATTTGCATATTTTTCAAACAGGAGTGCATGTTCAAGAATTTGCAAACATTTTCGGGGACCACATTCTCCTGCTCATGTTCGTGGTTGCAAACAGAACATGTCTGCATGTTTTGCAAGCAGAAATGAAAATCTCATACATCCCTAGGTAGATGGCATGCCTCATGGTTGCCAGCTGTCTTACCTTTGACAGTGGGCTGAGCCGGAGGAGGGCCTCTGAAGATGATCTAAGGGGACAGGCAGGTTCATGTGAAGGTCAGTGATTCTTCAGATACCCAATCCCAAGCTGTGGAAGGCTTTAATGGTGAGCACCACCACTTCATATTTGGCCTGTAAATGGACTGGAACTGAGTGCAAGTGTCTAAGTACCAATGAGATATGTTCCCCGTGGCCAGTCCCAGTTAGCAGCCTTAGTGCTGTGTTTTGAGATAACTGCAGTTCCTGAAATGTTTTCAAAGGCAGCCCCATGGACAACACATTACAGTAGTCTAACCTGAAGAGTGACAGAGCTTGGATAACTGTGGCTATGTTATTTCATTCATTTTTTAAAAAGTCTATATCAATAAAAACACAAGGATAGCAAAACAGCAGTAAAACAGTACAAGGCCTCAAATAGTAGTGTGAATCAACTAAACGGCTTGGGCAAAGAAAAGGGCCTCAGCCCGGTGCCTAAAATTCAGTAAATTAGATACTAGGCAGCAGCATAGGGAAGAGCATTCTAACATTGGAATGCTAGGCAGAAAAGGCCTTTTCCCTGGGTGCCACCTGCTCGGACTTTGATGGTGAAGGTACTTGGAGAAAGGCCTCAGATGATAACCTTAACAGACAAGCAAGTTCAAGTGGAAGCAGGTGGTCCTTAATAGGATGGCCATGTGTCTTACTTCAGACCGTCCTGTTTTGGGGTGTTTTCTTTTTGTCTGGTCAAAGTCTGATTTAAAGATAAAGAACCATCAGAAGGGAGAACAGTTTAAGGCGGCCCATCAACAATTAGCACCTGGACTGCGCACTGAGCAGGTACACGGGGCAGCTGGTCACAGTCTTCTGCACAACAGCAAGATGCTCTCTATTTCTATTGAAATTATAGTAATTATTTCTAAATTTGCATCCATACATATACAGTAGCACATGCACATTTCATGCAGATCAGTGTCTTCTTTTTCAGAGATGCATTCTTTTGCGAGGTAGGGAATGAAGAAGTGGCCACTCTAGTCCTTAAGAAGATGGTGAAAATGGAAGGAGCATTTTATCTATGGTTCAGAGGGTTCATCAAAATTCCCTCAAAGTTTCAGACCCTTCCTTACCTTGGTGGCAGCATTGGTTCCTTTTATTCTTCTATTTATTTATCTTCCCGGTAGCTGGAGGCCTCCGGCTGACATTTCCTTGCCTCCCCAAGAGTGCCCCTGGAATGATGCTTCATTATGATATAGCATCACTCCAAAGGCAGTTTTTTTTTAAAGGCGACAAGAGAATAAACTGCTGCTGCGAAGGCAAGGGAGGCTCTGAAATTTTGGGCCAACTTCCTCCCTGCCCCAATTATTTCCTTCCCTTTTCACCCACTTTTGAAGCTGAACATTTCTTTGAAAGATCTTTCAGCTCAGTGCTGCCATGAAATATTAGATATGAAAAGTTGCTCAATGGTTGGAATTGCAGCAATGACATCTGTTCTGACATCAAACATTCTATTAAAAACGTTCTTACATGTACTCAAAAAGGGCAGCCATAATGATGTTTACCTGCCAGCATGCTCAGCTACTGTAGTCTGGGCAGAACAGACTGTTGGCTGGGTGTGTGAATTCAGCACACAGCAGTCAGTGAAAAGTTTTCAGCAACAAGTAGTAGCAGTAAAATGGATAGGTCTTGGGCAGTGATGTGTGGTGTGAAAACTGGGGTTACAAGAATGTCCATATCGCCATTGGTGGAATGCTGGAGTGTATAGCTAACTGTGGAAGTGTACATATGCATGTTGGGAAGAGAAGTGTTCCTGTAGGGAAATGTGTACAGAGAGAGACACATGGACGTTGGCCTTCATTCTCTGAGGTCAGGAGATCATTAACCATCTCTGGAGGGAGTCAAAGCCCAGACTAGGAGCAGTAAGATAAATGTTTGTACTACAGTGACTTCTCTCATATGCTCGCTGTAGCTGACAGGAAATCTGCCCATAAATAATACCATGGAATATCCTGTGGAGAAAAACAAGCGGCTCTAACATGTTGCTACAGGCCCCTTGCTGCTAGTCACCATTGAGAACACATGCAGAGATGTGTTGTTTGCTGTGAGAGCTGGTGAGGAAAGACGGTTCATAGGCTGGCAGATCTGGAGAGAGAATGAGAGAGAGAGAGAGAGAGAGAGAGAGAGAGAGAAATAGACAGACAGACAGAGTGTGTCAAAGATGAACAAATATGGAAACCATGCAACCTGATTCTATACATGTTTACTTGGAGGAAGTCAGTCCCACTGACATGGCTGGCTCCAGGTTTGAGCCCTCCCTGGGAAGGTGTCAGTCAGAGTTCTGCATCCCATCCCAGATTCTGCTGGGAAACAAGGAGTGAGGTTCCCATGCGCCTTGTTTCCTGGTAGAAACGCTAGCAATGCAGCTACATGGCCACTTCTGGTTGCGGTTGTGGCTGTGACAGGGAAGGGGTGAAGGTCCTGGTAGATTCTGTAAGGTCCAGTGCATCCCCACAACCCCCCAAAGTTGCCCACCAAGGCCAGATCTACACCTTGTGTCATAGCAATACAATTCCATCATGGTGAAACTTTATCCCTCCTGTGCATTTATACCTCGTAGCACACACAATGACATCTGTTGTGGAATTTTGGATAATAGGGAATAAAGAGTGGAAAATAACGCTAGAAAAGTGGTATACGGAATACATAATGTGCCCCAACAGTTATCAGCACACTTCAATACAGATAAAAAGCACTAGTGTAGATCTAGTCCAAGTAAGTTTACATAGGGTCAAGAAGCAACAGTAAGAACCAGACATGGAACAACCGATTGGTTCAAAATTGGGAAAGGAGTACGACAAGGCTGCATATTGTCACCCTGCTTATTTAACTTATATGCAGAGTACATCATGAGAAATGCCGGGTTGGATGAATCAGAGGTCGGAATTAAGATTGCTGATAACAACCTCCGATATGCAGACGATGCCACCCTAATGGCAGAAAGCGAAGAGGATCTCAAGAGCCTCTTGTTGAGGGTGAAAGAGGAGAGTGCAAAAGCTGGTTTGAAATTCAACATTAAAAAAACTAAGATCATGGCATCTGGCCCTATCACTTCCTGGCATATAGAAGGAGAAGAAATGGAAGCAGTGACAGATTTTACTTTCTTGGGCTCCAAGATCACCGCAGACGGTGACTGTAGCCATGAAATTAAAAGACGCTTGCTCCTTGGGAGGAAAGCTATGGCCAACCTAGACAGCATAGTAAGAAGCAGAGATATCACCTTGCCGACAAAGGTCCGTCTAATCAAAGCTATGGTTTTCCCAGTAGTAATTTATGGCTGTGAGAGCTGGACGATAAGGAAGGCTGAGCGCCGAAGAATTGATGCTTTCGAACTGTGGTGCTGGAGAAGACTCTTACGAGTCCCCTGGACTGCAAGGAGGTCAAATCAGTCCATCCTAAAGGAAATCAACCCTGAGTGCTCATTGGAAGGACAGATCCTGAAACTGAAGCTCCAATATTTTGGCCACCTAATGCGAAGAGAAAACTCTCTGGAAAAGACCCTGATGCTGGGAAAGACTGAAGGCGAAAGGAGAAGGGGATGGCAGAGGATGAGATGGCTAGATAGCATCACGGATGCAATGAATATGAACTTGAGCACACTCCGGGAGAGAGCGCAGGACAGGAAGGCCTGGCGTGCTATGGTCCATGGGGTCACGAAGAGTCAGACACGACTGAACGACTGAACAACAACAAGAGCCTTAAAGGCCTTGTCAATGTACTGTGGGGGAGCACTGGTTTCAATGGGTTTACTCTAAGTATGAGTAAATCTGGATTAAACTCATTGTGAAGCTTTCATCCTGCTACAATGCTGGTTGTTGTTGTTTTTATTATTACTATTGAAATAAAGTGATCAAGGCAACCTTTACCTCTTTAATTTCTGCATGCCAGGTTGTCCTGAAGGCAGAGGAACAAGGCTATTAAAAATGTCGGCAACCCTATGGGAAGGTCTTCCTTAATCACCACTTAATACCTGTCTCCACCCTTTTCTCTCCTCTTCGCTGTCTGAGAGTGAGACTGCTCATTCTTCCTCGCACACTACTCTCCCAACTATAGATTTTAGCCAGCAGCAGCAGCAGCAGCAGCATCTGGAATGACAGAAACCTATAAAACAGGTTCATGGTTCTAAAGTAGAGCATTGCCTGCTGAGCACTTGCCTGCCAGCATTTTGCTTAGATTATAATTGCAGGGGTGGGGTAGGGGGAGAGGAAGAAGAGCTCTCATCTTTGTGTTTAATTAATTCAGTCACCAGTTTCATTCCAACATATCACACGTTAGAAATCAAAAGCTTCTTGTATAAATAATAAGAGGAGGTACAGAAGGGGAGGTGGGAAGGGAAGGGATCCTTGATTAGTAATGGAAAACATTAAGAGAGAGAGAGAGAGAGAGAGAGAGAGAGAGAGAGGCTGGCGCCCCCTCACGTGCCCTCTCTCCAAATCATAATATTGTTATGTAGCTTTGTGGCTTACTCCAGCAGCTCAGCCAGGTAGGTTATTTTCCAGAGAAGGCAATGATCCAGTTTAGGAAAAAAAACAGGTGCCTTATTTGTCAACTCCTAGTCACATAAACTAGTTACCCTCCCTCTAATTCTTCTGTCAGGCATCTACCTCTGGAAACTCCACACAGACACATAGTCACACAGGCTCTTTTGTTTCCAGAACTCTCTATGGCTTTCAGGGCCCGTCCCTTCACAGACACTCCTTGCATTAGGGCAGGGGTCCCCAACCTTTTCGGACCAATGGGCACATTTGGGAATTTGAGAAACTGCTGTGGGCACCACCACAAAATGCTTAATCCGTGGATCGCCACTTTGGTGTCTACCTGTAGCATCAATGGGGCTTAGGCTGCGTCTTCTTCAGCAAAAATGTTTATTTCATATTTCTTGGACACAGCAAAGGCTCTTTAATAAGGGATTGTCTAATTTGGCTAATTGGTGGCAGTGCAAGACAGCTAGTGCTTCTTTTAAACATATGCTTTGACAAGGTCCAGTGGTTGCTTGTTTTGGGGAGGAGATTATTATACAGATAAATTTTGTATTGTAACAGTCTTTACTATTCACTGATCATAGAGTAGTAGTAGAGTTGGAAGGGGCCTACAAGGCCATCGAGTCTGATGTCCGTGCTCTTTTAAATTACTCACCTGCTTCATGGAAATTAACAAATCGTCAGTGTAAATGGATTCTCCGCACCCTTTTGACAGCTAAAAGACTGATATTACAACACTGGAAGGATAAACACTCACCTCCTATAATACAATGGATTGAGGACATTACAAAACTTTCAATATTTGACCAGTTGGCATATAGATGCCACCTTCAAATGGATACTTATTTGGATATTTGATCCGCTTTTGATGAAGCCTATCTATAATTGCTAGAAACGTGTATGTATTTCATATGTATTCATTGCTATGGGTGTATATAAATCCATGTACATACATTAAAAAACCCAGATACAACAACAACAACAACAACAATAGGTTTTGTGGATGCCTGTGGGTGCCGCATTGGGGGCCCCTGCAGTAGGGGTTGCCTTTAGAGATACATAAGGCATTCACTGACTTTATGTTACACTACACATTACTGATTTGTCCAAATCTCTTTGCCATGAGAAACTGACCACCTCCTCATTTTCATTGTTGTCTTAAGGTAAGCAGATGGGGTTATGCTTAAGAAAGGAACCATAACTAGGTCAAAATTTAAATCTACCCCTCCTTGTAAATAATAAGGGAAAATTAGGTAAGGAAAAGGGCAAAATTTAAATGGTGACTTGTTCTGTTCTGAAGCTAGCAGATAATAATGGGATGGCCCCGTATGAATTGCCAAAAAAGAAGACAAACGAGGATGGCATTTTGCACAAAAAGTTGCATATGCTAATTTATAGGTATAGGTGCAAATTCTGAATAATTGTATTATAATTTAAATAGAACTACAGTACATCTCACAATAGTGCGGAAGACTGTGACCAGGTCTGCCTATGTGCCCACCTGTTCAGTCTGCTGCCCAGGTGCTGTTGATGGGAAACAGGTCTTATGGTGCTTTATCTTCAAACCAGAAATGTACACGAGACCCTGCAAATAGAGGACACCTTCACTTAGAGGAAGGTCCTCTGGCAGCCCTTCAAACAGAGGATTGTCCTCTGTAAAAAAAATAAAAAGGACACAAGGCCACCCTAGATAATAGTCAGGAGTCAACTCTTGAAAGTTGGCATGTTTAGCCAGGTGCAGCTGGGGATGTCTGTCTGGCCCTTTTGGGGCTGGCTGGATTTCTGCGGCATGCCTGACTTGACTTGCATTTTGAAATTGAGATGTGGGTTGTCCCTGAATTCTGGGGAGTTTTTCTGCATGTCTTGGATGTTACTTGCACAAATAGAGATTTGCACAAATTACACAAATTTGTGTAGATTGCACCTGTAATTTGTGCAAATTCGAAACCACAGAATATCCACTAGCTGGCCCGGCTCACTGCAGACTGAGTTGGGTCAGCTAGTGGAAGATGAACCAAAGTCTGGAGGGCCGAGCCGGTTAAAGCTCATCGAGTCCCACCCCCCAACCAGATTCTGCTGACATCCCTAGGTGCAAGTAGGGGTATGAGAGGCCAACCTGAAGTGGAAGTGGCACAGGCAGCAGGAATCAGTGGTACTCCTGGAGAAAGGAACATAGAAGCCTACAGGCTTGGTTGTGGCACAGAGTCCTATAAGCACTTCTGCCACCTTCTCCGATGCTGTGAGGCTGGCAGCCCTCAACCTGCCTCAGTGATGTAGGAGCAAAACCACACAAGGGCAACCTTGGGGTTGCAAATGGGCCAGTGTCAACACCTGGCATTCTCAGGCAACTGCTAGGACCCACTGCTGATGTCTGCCCTGGACTCCCTTAAAAACTTGACTTGGATTCCTGCACTGAGCAGGGGTTTGGACTCGATGGTCTGGTAGGCCCCTTCCAACCCTACTGTTCTATGATTCTATGAACATCATCCTCATCCTCATTATTGACTAACATTTAAAAAGAAAACATAGTGTCTCCTGTTTCTTGGCAGCTTCCATTAACCTCTAAGGCATTATGGGAGAAAAACATGGCACCTGTGGCCCCCACCTCCTGTCCCCAACACACACAATGCTTCAGAAGTCAATTCAAATTCCAGGGCGTTGTATGGGAGAAAAAACCATGGCCACTGCCACAAAAACATGGCAGCTGCCATGTTTTTGTGGAAGTGGCCATTATTTTCCTCACATTGTTTCAGACATTGACTCAGTTTCTAGGGCATTGTTGGAAGAAAATGGCCACTTCTGGAGTTGCCATCACATGACCCAGGTAAGCCCCCCAGGGCCCCTGTGGACTTTAGATGGCCCACTGGATATCAGTTTGCTGAGTGTCCCTCAACCCTGATATGTACCATACCATGCACTATACCTCAAATGTTGGAGGCCATACCTCAAATGTTGGACTTGGCTCTTGGCACACTTGCCAGAAAGGCTGTCTAAGATTTATATTATTACACTTGGAGGCCAGCTCAGATCCAGAATGTTGGGTTCATGACTGACTTGATGTTACGGCCAAGGAAAGGGTGCCTTATCTTAAGAGAGGATGCCTGGAAAAATATCAAAATATCTGGGAAGGATTCTTGGAACTCTCTGGGGACTAAAAGTATTTGGAATATGCAGAAGAAACTTCCCATGACTGATACTACCAACATCTGGCTTAGGTAGTTTTTTAAAAGTTTTTTTAAAACATTATTTAGTTATTCATTTGGTTTTAATGTATTGAACGTTTTGGTATTCAATCTTACATTTTCATATAGGAGCTCCCTGAGGTGGGGAGGAAGCTAATACGGGGTGGGAACTATGTTTGCAACTTTGAATAGCATTCATTCTTTGTGGCTCTTTATGGCTTAAATCCAACATCACATCCGTGGAAATCCACAAGTGCACTAGGACTTTCTCCTTTCCTTCTCCGGAGCCAGAAAATCTGCTCCGGAGGGTTTCCCAGCCCTCCGCAGCAGATTTTGCGGGCATGTGGGAGGCTCTAGGAGGGGGAAGGAGGAATTTCCCCCTCCTGGTTCTGCTGATGGAACTATGAGCCAACAATGTGATGTGGCTGCAAAAAAGGCAAATGCTATTTTGGGCTGCATTAATAGAAGCATAGCTTCCAATTCCCGGGAAGTACTAGTTCCCCTCTACTCAGCACTGGTAAGGCCTCATCTGGAGTACTCTGTCCAGTTCTGGGCACCACACTTTAAGAAGGATGCAGACCAAGTGGAGAGGGTTCAGAGGACGGCAACAAAGAAGATCAGGGGACTGGAAACAAAGCCCTATGAAGAGAGACTGAAAGAACTGGGCATGTTTAGCCTTGAGAAGAGAAGACTGAGGGGAGATATGATAGCACTCTTCAAGTACTTGAAAGGTTGTCACAGAGAAGAAGGCCAGGATCTCTTCTTGATCATCCCAGAGTGCAAGACATGGAATAATGGACTCAAGTTACAGGAAGCCAGATTCCGGCTGAACATCAGGAAAAACCTCCTGACTGTAAGAGCAATACGACAATGGAACCAATTACCTGGGGAGGTGGTGGGCTCTCCCACACTGGAGGCCTTCAAGACGAGGCTGGACAGCCATTTGTCAGGGATGCTCTGACTTGGATTCCTGCATTGAGCAGGGGGTTGGACTCGATGGCCTTGTAGGCCCCTTCCAACCCTACTATTCAATGATTCTATGATTCTATGACTTCCATCAGTAGAACGCCTCAGTTGGATTCAACCTAATATGTGCCTCTGTAGGGGTCAGATCAGGGCAGGGAGGTGGGGTCCGATCAGGACTCGTAATTTGTTCAGAACTCCTGTATGTGATGTGTGCGTGTGTTTTACTATACCCAAATGAAAGTGTTGGATAACAAAAATAAAATAAATAAAACTAACAAGAGCACCCCTAAACTGATAAATATATAGACAATGGCTGATGAAAGGAAATATATAATGCAAAAATCATTATAATGGTGTATCAATGGAGGTATTAAGGTCCAGTGTGATGAAACAAAGCCATTCAGGGAAAATGACACACAGAGAATCATATGTGATATAGTGAGGAGGAGAATTCTCCCCCCCCCCAGGCTTAATTGCTGGCAGTAAGCACTTTACACTAAGATCTGCTGGTGTTTTGGTCCCCCTTTTGCCTTTAGCCACACCCCTTTTGCCTTTAAGCCCACCCACTTTGCCTTTGGCCCAACCCACCACTGGCATGTGGACCCTGAGAGCTTCTCTACCCAAACTGAATTTGACCCCTGGGCTGAAAGAGGTCCCCCAGCTCTGCAATAGAAGATGTGTACTTGGCATCCTCTACAACAGGATTAGCCTTGTCGTTTGTGGCGAATGGCTTGGTTTATATTGTGCTTCCTCCATGAAAACTATGTACATATATTTACAAAAGAACCTTGAAAGTGGCAATAGCAGCTAAGCCAAAAACAACATTGCTAGTTAGAGACAAGAGCACCAACTTTCCTCTGTTAACATAAGAACATAAGAAGAGCTCTGCTGGATCGGACCAAACTCATGTCTAGTTCAGCATCCTGTTTCCCACTGTGGCCAATCAGATGACTATGAGAAGCCCACAAACAGGACATGAGGGCAACATCCCTCTCCTCCTGTTGGTCTCCAGCTGCTGGTATTTAGAGGCATACGTACTGTCTCTAATCCTGATCCTCTAATGGCTACTAGGCATTGTTCTTTCCTCATTTGACTGATGGCTGCAATCCTATAGCCACTTACCTGGGAATAAGCCTTGTTGAACTCAATGGAGCTTACTTCTGAGTAGGACTGTGCTATTGTAGGGTGGCCATGTGTCCTCTTTTACAGAGGACTGTCCTGTATTTGAAGGTCCCTGCCAGAGGACTGTCCATTTTGAAGGTGTTTGCTTTTTGAAGGGCTGCCCTGTCCAATTCTGGTTTAATGATACTGAACCATCAGAAGGAAGAACTGGGTCTTGAAGGTGCCCATCAACAGCACCTGGACAACAGACTGAGCAAGGCACACAGCTCACTTGGTTACAGTCTTCCATACTATGGTGAGGCTCACTGTATTTTCTACTTAAATTGTAATAATTATTTCTAAATTTGCATCTATACATATATTTTAGGATATGCAGATTTTATGCAAATTGGTGCTGTCTTTTGTCCTCTTTTTTGGCAATGAATGGTCTCTTCTTTGGTGATGCCCAAGTGGCTGCCTTAGCCATTAAGCCTTTTATAGGACTTGGGTGTTTCCCCTGTGCACCTTCGTCTTCCAGGGAGGAAGTAGATCGACATTCATTTCCTAAGGATTAAGTCCTAAAGACCTAAACCATGAAAAATACTGATTCAGATGCCAGCCAGTCCCTTAACAGGCTCTTTTCCCCAATAAGTACTAGGCTTAGCCCTGCTACACCACACTGCTAGTGAAGTACTGCCAACCCCTGTCTTCCTTCCCTTATCACTGAGTCGCAAATTGTACCACTGTGCCTTTCCCATTACCTCCTCCTCTACTACACCTCTTGCACTCATGCCAACCTTCATGAATTCTGGGCTGAAACATGTTCACAATGCCCATTGAGTGTTTGATCCAGTTGAAGAAATCTTAACAGGGGATTGCTTCAGTATGCCAATACAGTCACTGCCAGTTGAGTTGGTGTGATTGAATCACGTTCCTAATTGAGTTGGTCTAAAACAACATATGTTGCCTTTAATATAAATTCTGGGTGTCCACACAGGATTTGAGAGTGATTGATTATTTGACTGGTTTTAGACTTTCCAGTAATCCAAACAAATCCAGTTTGTCTACAAATCTGTATAGGTAAAGCTTTGCAATGGAATTTAATTGACATAACAGCTTCTGACATAAAAGGTGGTATCCTTTGACAGGCTGAAACAAAACATCAGGGAGATGCATGCAAAAGTCATGCGTAAATCTTGGCTTAAACCCCCACCCCGCCCCCAAATGCTATGCACAGTTTAAAGAGATTAATTTACCTGGAAAAAGATATTGGCTTACTTTGTCATTGGGCGTTCTTTTGTAATTATGGTTGGTCTGAGACTCCACTAATAAACCCAATAAGTGTTGGGTGTCTCCATGTGGCATCCTATTTGTCTGCAGAAACTCAACATTCTGCAGGCCACGGCAACATTGCACAAATCCTTTGAGTGACACACAGTGATCCACTCCAAACAGTCTGCCAAATGGAGAAGAGCTGCTGTGGGGCCTTCATGAGGCAGCCACTCTGTACACACCAGCAGTGGTGGAGTGGGGCCACAGCACCCAGGGCCACAGCCCTGGCAGGTTTTTTTTTATTATCCAGGGGTGCTGATATCATCTGCCACCCCACTCAGTTCCTTGTTTCTTCTGAGCTTAGCTGCAATCTTCACAGTAGCTGGGGGGAGGGTGGGGAATGAATTTTCTCAGCAATACTCTATTGTTTCTTGTTGCAATGTTAAATGTTTTGGGGTAGCTTGGTCTTGAATGAGCAATCAATACCCATTAGCTTTACAAAAGACCTGGAGCCAATCTACATGGAAACGGGTTTTGAGGCAGTTCCATTTAAATGCAGATTTTCATGACATCGGGTTAGCTCCTCCCAGGGCAAATGGTAGCCAGTAATGCAGTGTATACATTGAAAAATTTCATTTGCATGGGGAAAACGGGTAGAACTGAATGTCATCAAAGGGGTAGGTATGGGGAAGCGAGGAGGCCCGCCCGCCCAGTGAAGCTTTTAAGATCAGTAAGGCTCTGCATATCTTCGCACTTCCATACATAAGAGTCTATTATTATTGTCATTGTCATTGTCATTGTCATTATTATATTTATACCCACTTTCCCCCCCAATACTGGGACTCAAGGCGACCTTACAACATTAAAAACTTGTACAGATAAAACATGTAACTAGAAATATACAAAAGTTAAAATATAAATAAATCATCAATAATATTGAAATTGTATAACATATCAGAATTTAAAAAACGATATAAATGTTAGTACCAATTCATCCTGTTCTCCCAGGTCCAGGCTATCTATCCCAAAAGGCCTGTCAGAACAAAAATGTTTTTGCCTGGCTGTGGAAACATACCAAGGAGGGCGCCACTCTTGTCTCCCTGGGAAGGGAATTCCAGAGCCTTTAGGGCAGCCACCGAGAAGGCCCTCTCCCATGTTCTCCCCAGGCGAGCTTGTGATGGTGGCAGGACTGTGAGAAGGGCCTCCCCTAAAGATCTCAGGGCATGAGCAGGCTCATAGGGGAGAATATAGTCTTTCAGATAACCTGGACCTCCCCACTCATGCTCAATGAATATGCAAAGGGACAGGCAGTGACTGAGCACAGGGTCGAAACACTGCCGTTTCAAAGGAGCTCCCCACTCCTATGCTCAGTGAATATTTAAAGCGGCAGGCAGCAATATTGCACAGGATTAAAACAGTGCCCTTTCAAAGCAGCAGGGCTGACTCCCATCCCCATGGCAATGAGTTACTTCTGGGTAGACGTAATCCCCGCCCCATGCAACTCTTCCATTCCGCAAATCAGTGCCGCTTCCACCAGCCCACGCTGACACCAGCTGAGGTCACATGGACTCCCAAACTGCACTGAAGTCACTGTGACTGGAAAACCCACCATGAATAGTTTTTAAAAACCCTGGAATTAGGGCAAGAAACACCACATTAGCTATTGGGAGGGGCATGCATCATCTGATGTGATTGACTTGGAGGCAGAGCAGAACCGAAGTAAAAGCCTGGTGTAGATGAGCCCCTGGTCCTAGCAGGTGAAAACTGCGAGAACTGGTTTGTTGATATGGATCAGCATAACTGCCTGCAATTTTGGACTCTCCTTTGGGGTGTGGCTATGGGGATTGTCATAATGAGTGCCTGCATTTCAAAATTTACCACTACACCACTCTCACCATACCACAGACTGAATGTGTATGTCATGTGAGTGGCTTGCTATGGATGCTGGGACTTGAAGAAGGAGCTTCTTGGCATAAAGCTGGGACCAGCCTAGTGAGATAAGAATTGAGACTACGTGGGATCAGGGAGCAAGGCCTTCTTTGGGGAAACAGGGAAGTACCTTCTGCCTGCTGCACTCCAAGCTTCCAGGGACCAAGCTTCCAGGGACTAAGAAAATATACTCTCCATATTTGAATATTGACTCAGTGTGGGAGAGGCGTGTTTGCTATGGGCGCTTGTCCCTAAATACGGCCACCTTACTTGGCAGCTCACCATGTAGGTTGTGTTAATATTGCAACATACTTCTTGGGTGACAGAATTTGGAGTGGACATTTTTTTTGGGGGGGGTAGTCTTACCCACTAGTGGGACTGTGCAAATGGAAGATGAAGATGAACCACTCAAGAAAGGATAATTTCTCACTGCCTACTGAACTTTGTAGTACAAAAGTGATGGTGTAGTAGCCAGATCATTCTTCCTCCATGTCTTCCATGACAATTTCTTCACTTTTCCACTGAATGTTGAAATGCTATCACATCCTGTGAAGCATGAATGATACCCAAACTTCAGACTTACCCTTTCCTGTGGCTTCAACAATAGAATATGCAGGTTTAATTTTTTCACTAGTTTTTAACCTTTCCAAACACCCACCGTTCATGTAGACAAGTTTCTGACATTTATTTATTTCATTTCACTTCTATACCGCCCAATAACTGAAGCTTTCTGGGCGGTTCACAAAAATTAAAAATGCAAAGTACAACATAAAATAAAATAGGAAAGCTTAAAACTACAATATAAAAGTATGACCAGAATAAAACCTAGCAGCAATGCAGACATTTAAAATACAGATTTAGAAAAGCAGAGCAGACTAGAGTGCTAAAATGCAAGGAGAATAAAAAGGTCTTCACCTGGCACTGAAAGGAGTACAACATAGGTGCCAGGTGAACCTCTCTAGGGAGCTTATTCCACATAAGGAAACCGCATTGACAAGACAACTGCATCGCTATTCATTGTGCATCATTCACTCTATTTCTGATGTTCAGGCTGTGTGAGTGCCATTGCTTATGTAGCCAAATCAGCAGCACTGAGGGATGTCTGGGCAGGTTTGGAGGAACCCCAGGGCTTGTAGATGCATTAAAATCTTTAGGGAGGGAGGAAACCTTAGTTGTGTGTGTGTGTATGTGTGGGGGAGACTTCCAAAACAGCCATCTTAAGGAGTGAAAGTGCTCAGTAACCATGGAAAGCTCACTAATGCTTGGAGAAAAAACAAAAAACTGGGGGGAGGGGAATGGAGTGGCTGGAATCCTGAACAGCAGCACTCCACATTGCACTATTTAATTGCAGGGTGCACTTGTATTGCAATATTTCAAAAAAACTCTTTTCTGCCTAGGATAAATCCACAATGGATTTAAATGAATTTGGATTTCTGTTAATCCATCCTGCATATTCTGCATTGGACCAGCTTTTTCCAACTAGTGTGGATTCTGTGGACTTGCAGACCACTTAAAAAAAAAACTTGGGAGGGGATTTGTAGTAATGCACATTTGCACAAGTGTGGATTAGTGCTAATTCACATTTGCAAATGGGAATGACATTCTCATACATAAAATCTGATTCTGTCAATGAGTGAAGGATGGAACGAAAGACACCTGACAATCCATGAAACACAGACGGAACGGATTTAACAAAATCTGTATATCCCTATTTCTGCCACATCCCTTGGGTGAAGAATTGCTCTTTTATCTGCTTTTTCCTGGCCCATATGTGTTGCTCCAACTAGAGAAGTCTGTATATTCTTGCTATCTTGGATGCAATCATTCATAGCGGTTAGAACCTGTACATGTATAATGTGATCTACATTAAAGATAGGGTGGCAATGTGTCTTTTTTTACAGGAGCCGAGTCTCTATTTTTTTCTCATAAAACTTTGTTTTATTTTGAAATAAGGTTAACAAAATAAAAGCAACAAAAAGAACATACATAATAATAAATCAACATCACTAAAGAAATAAAAGACTTCACTAATCATAAATTGTAGTCTATAACGTATGCTTATGGAACATCTACAATAAAACAACCTAAGTTGGAGATCAGTGTCTAATGGAAGTAAGAATGCAAGTTCTACAACATATTAGGAGCATGTGTATGTCATTTTGTGTGTTTGTGCATATTAATCAGAAAAAATACAGCAACTTACTTTGTTGGAACTTCATCAAAAGTTTGAAGTACCGTGACAAAGGAAATGAATGGAAAGCATAGTGCCCGAATATCATTCTTCAAGTTGGGATTCCTTGCTTGCTGCACTTGCTGAGTAAATTTATACTAGGGATGTCAGAGAATTTCACCACGAATCTCGGGGAGGCCAAATGCCAGCGCATTCGACCCCCCGAAATCGGTGGCGAAACGGTCTGCCCCCCACCCCGCCCAGGACGGGACTTACCTTGGGTGAATCTCCCTGGCGGCGGTGGCTCCGGAGGCGGTTCGGCGGCAGTTCGGCGGCGGTGGCTGTGGTGGCCGGTCTTCCGACCGGCCGCTGCCGCCGCCATTTCCAGTAAAAAACAAAACCCAAAACCCAAAAAAAGTGATAGGCTACGTAAAGATTTACGTAGCCTATCTCGGCTAGATTTTTAAAAAATACCGTGATAGGCTACGTAAATGTTTACATAGCCTATCACGGCTGAGTAAAAAACCCAAAACCAAAACCCGCGTGTACGCAAATGGCGGCACCCATGGCGGCGCTATTTGCGTTCCCCTTATTTTCGCCGTAGTCTACGTAAATGTTTAGATAGACTAGATGTGCCAAAATAAGGAACGCAAATGGCGGTGCCCATGGGCGCCGCCATTTGCGTACGCGCTTTTTTTTTTTTTTTACTCAGCCGTGATAGGCTACGTAAACATTTACGTAGCCTATCACGGCTGACTGCAGGGACGCAAACGGTGGCAGCTACGGCCGCCGCCATTTGTGTTCCCGGCCAGCCAGGATTCGCGGCGGGAATGACGGGGCGCCTCCCCCCGGCCAGAATTTCGGGGGGGAGGGACGGAGCGCCTCCCCCCACCGCGAATCAAATTTCGGTACAGGTAAGTGACTTTCATACATCCCTAGTTTATACATACTCATAGTTTCCCAAATTTTACTAATTCACTGTTCTTTAGTTGGTTGCTTTGGGGACTTCCAGTTACATGCTATACATAATTTTGCAGCTGTATACAATTGGTTAAGAAAGTCTTTATGCAGGAATCCAGGTTCAAAAGACGAAGCAGCATTGCTTTAGGAGTTACCAGTGGTCTAACATGAAGAAATTCCTGACAGTAATCAGCAACCACAGTTCAAAACTCCAACACTGTAGAACATTCCCACCAATGATGAAAGTATGAACCAATGTGATCACACCCCTTCTAACAATATTGGCTATAATTTGGATGTATTAGGTGAAGCCTTGCAGGAGTAATGTGACACCTACTCAGAACTTTGTATTGTTCCTCCTTTATATTACTATTGATTGATAAAGATGCAAAAGAAGTCCAGATACACTGCCAATCATCTTCTTTCAAAGACCCACCTAAGTCAGTCTCCTATGGCTGCACATAGGATGGTTTGTCTTCCAATAATGGCATTTGAACCAGTGTGGTGTAGTGGTGAGAGTGTTGGACTGGGAGCTGGGAGATCTGGGTTCTAGTCCTCACTCAGCCATGGAAGCTCACTGGGTGACTTTGGGCCCGTCACAGACTCTCAGCCCAACCCACCTTACAGGGTGGTTGTTGTGAGGATAAAATGGAGAGGAGGAGGATAATGTAAGCCGCCTTGGATTCCTTAAGGAGAAAAAAAGGTGGGATATAAATCTAACAAACAATAGCATTTGAAGGATTTTATAAATAGATGATATCAAATCTTTATTTGAAGCAACAGCAGCTTCTATAAAAGATTCCAAAGAAGTAAGTAGATGCTTGGCTGCCTTCTTAATGTGATTCAGGCTAAATAAGTGATGCAATTGCAGATACTGATAAAAAGATAGTGTGGTTGGTTCAGTTATTTTCAAAACATCTGCACAGGAGAGAGGTTCCCCTTTATCAAATAAGTCAACAATTTCTAAACTTTTGCTGCCAACCAAGCACAAAAACCTTGGGGATTGTTATGTGCTGCTAATTCTGGATGATGCCACACTGACATTTATTTATTTATTTATTTATTTATTTATTTATTTATTTATTTCTATACCGCCCAATAGCCGAAGCTCTCTGGGCGGTTCACAAAAATTAAAACCAAACAACACACAATAAAAAAAAAATAAAATATATAGAACATTAAAACCACAATATAACAATACAACCACAATAAAACCTAGCAGCAGTGCAAGAGTTTAAAATACAGATTTAAAACAGCAAAGATAAAAATTTAGAAAGCTAAAATGCTAAAATGCCTGGGAAAATAAAAAGGTCTTCACCTGGCGCCGAAAGGAATACAATGTAGGCGCCAGGCGAACCTCACTAGGGAGCTCATTCCAGAGCCGGGGTGCCACAGCAGAAAAAGCCCTCCTCCTAGTAGCCACCCGCCTCACTTTCTTTGGCAGGGGCTCACGGAGAAGGGCCGCTGATGATGATCTTGAGGTCCGGGCAGGCACATATGGGAGGAGGCGATCCTTCAGGTAACCTGGCCCCAAGCCATTAAGGGCTTTGAATGTTAACACCAGCACTTTGAATCAGGCCCGGAAATGGACTGGCAGCCAGTGCAGCTGGAAAAGTACTGGCGTAATATGAGCTCGCAGGCCAGTCCCTGTTAACAATCTTGCTGCCCTATTTTGGACCAGCTGAAGTTTCCGGACCGTTTTCAAAGGCAGCCCCACGTATAACACATTGCAGTAATCCAGACGAGAAGTTATCAGAGCATGGATCGCTGTAGCTAGGCTATCTCTGTCCAGATAAGGGCGTAGTTGATATACCAGCCTAAGCTGATAAAAAGTGCTCCATGCCACTGAGTTCACCTGTGCCTCAAGTGACAGTTCTGGATCCAAGAGCACCCCCAAACTACGAACCTGATCCTTTAGGGGGAGTGCAACCCCCTCCAGAACAGGTTGAATATCACCTAGCCGGGCAGACGAACCACCCACTAACAGTACCTCCGTCTTGTCTGGATTGAGTTTCAGTTTATTAGCCCTCATCCAGTCCATTACCGTGCCCAGGCACTGATTCAGAACAGCCACTGCCTCACCTGGTTTTGATGAGAAAGAGAGGTAGAGCTGGGTGTCATCTGCATATTGATGGCACGTCAGCCCTCACCTCTGGATAACCTCCCCCAGCGGTTTCATGTAGATGTTAAACAGCATGGGGATAAAATAGAGCCCTGTGGAACCCCATGGCACAATTGCCATGGCACAGAGCAATAATCCCCCAGCACCACCTTCTGGAATCGGCCATCCAAGTAGGAGCGGAACCACTGTAGTGCAGTGCCTCCAACTCCTAACCCAGACAACCTATCCAGAAGGATACCATGGTTGATGGTATCGAAAGCCGCTGAGAGGTCCAGGAGAATCAACAGGGTCGCACTCCCCCTGTCCCTCTCCTGGCAGAGGTCATCCCCCAGGGCGACCAAGGCAGTTTCTGTTCCAAAACCAGGCCTGAAGCCTGATTGAAATGGATCTAGATAATCCGTTTAATTCAAGAGTGCCTGGAGCTGTCCTACAACCACCCGCTCAAGCACCTTGCCCAGGAAGGCAATGAGTGGAGTCAGATCAGGAGCCAGTTTTTTCCGCCAGTGTTCCCAAGTAAGTATAGTGTCTCTAATCACTGGATGCTCAAAGATGCACGTCAGTTTATCACAATGTCTGACCTATATAGAATCATAAGGTTGGAAGGGGTCTACAAGACCATCAAGTCCAACCCCCTGCTCAGTGCAAGAAGCCTGATTCCCAGGTGATCTCCCATCCAAGTACTAACCAGGGCTGACCTTGCTTAGCTTCGGAAATCAGATGCATCCAGCCCTTTGCTCGATATGAAGGCATCCAGAGGGTGGTTGCCCACTGCTTGCTGTTCTATGAATGTCCACTGGTGCTCTGAGGAGGGATGCACCCATCCTACAAGAAATCGCAGTTGAGCAGCAGCGTAATATATAATTCCAAATTTGGCGTTGCGAGACCTCCTTTTGCCTGGGGTCCGCTAAGAGTCGCTCACTGCAGCCTTTGCTTCTGTCCAGATCAGATAAAATCTGACAATAGTTTGTTCCATTTGGCCAGAGCTGGAATAGATTGATGTAGTGGAATTGTTTGAAATAAGAAAAGGGGTCTAGGCAAGATATAATCATTCTTACTCTAGCTATTCTGGCTGACCATGATAACTTACCGTTACCCCAGTGTTGAGTATAGGAGTGAATTTCAGAGCGCGGTGGTCGATAGTTAAGTTTATAGAGTTCATGCAGTGAGGGAGAGATAGGAACCCCAAATGTCACCAAAGTTTAGCAACCCACAGAAGGTTATTTGAAGGGCCGCCACAGGACTGTCCTCTGTTTGAAGGGCTGCCCTTTCTGAGTCATTTTGAAGATAAAGGTCCAGAGGTACTCATACCCATCAACAGATTAATAGTTTAATCTGGGTAGCAGACTGAGCAGTAGGCACACAGGTCACCTGGTCACAGTCTTCTACACTATGGTGAGACTACCGCATTTCTAGTTAAATTGGAATAATGATTTCTAAATGGGCATCTATAAAAAGGTAAAGGTGAAGGTGTCCCCAACCAGTCATGTCCGACTCTAGGGTGCGGTGCTCATCCCCATTTCTAAGCCGAAGAGCCAGCGCTGTCCGAAGACGCTTCCATGGTCATGTGGCCGGCATGACTGAACACCGAGGTGCACGGAACGCTGTTACCTTTCCCGCCGAGGTGGTACCTATTTATCTACTTGCAATTTCTTGCATTCGAACTGCTAGGTTGGCAGAAGCTGAGACTGAAGACAGGAGCTCACTCCGTCACGCAGCACTCGGGTCTCGAACTGCTGTCCTGCCGACCTTCCAGTCTGCAGTTCAGCGTCGTGCAAACATTATGCAAATTGTGGCCCTCTTTTTTGGTGATGCATAGCTTCAATAATTTAATTGGAATAATGATTTCTAAATGGGCATCTTTACTATACATTAGCACATGCAAATGTTATGCAACTCATGGCCCTCTTTTTTGGTGATGCATAACTGCAATAATTTACTTGGAATAATGATTTCTAAATGGGCATCTATACCTATACATTAGCACATGCAAATGTTATGCAACTCATGGCCCTCTTTTTTGGTGATTCATAACTGCAATAATTTACTTGGAATAATGATTTCTAAATGGGCATCCATACCTATACATTAGCACATGCAAATTTTATGCAAATCATGGCCCTCCTTTTTGGTGATGCATAATTGTAATAATTTAATTGGAATAATGATTTCTAAATGGGCATCTATACCTATACATTAGCACATGCAAATGTTATGCAACTCGAGGCCCTCCTTTTCGGGGATGTGTAACTGTAACAGTTTAATCATAATAATGATTTCTAAATGGGTATCTACACCTATACATTAGCACATGCAAATTTTATGCAAATCACAGTCCTCTTTTGCTGTCTTTTTGATGATGCATAATGGTAATAGTTTATTTTTGTTTATAGTGTTCCTCATAAAATCCTGCCAGTTCTTTGGAATAACTGCCCTGGACTCCTGGTCCCCAATACACGTCCTATAATATTTGGGGTGATGTATCTATCTTAGACAAAGTAAACTCATCGAGAAAACGTTTTCACAATGTTGTTGCAGATATAAGCTTGGAAAATGTCAAAGTAATAGACCTTGAATGTCTTTGATGTGTGTGGTCTCAAAATATTAGCAGGTGATGCCCCATCATGCATTGTGGCATTGCAGGAGCCTGAGCTATTTATTTATTTATTCATTCATTCATTCATTCATTCATATATTTATTTATATTTATTAAATTTCTTAATTGCCCATCTGGTTGGTCACCTGGCTACTCTGGGCAATGTACACAATATAAACAATAAAATTACACATTAAAATTACACATTAAAATGTTATATTCTAAAATACCCTAACCCACCCCAAATGATGATTCTGATCATAGATCACCTCTAAAGGTGATACCAAGTATGACTTCTCACCCACACATATATCAGACATATATTGCTGGTGAGCCCAGAAGAAAAATGATGATTCTCATGTCTGAAGAATTGTTTGATGTCCATGTTACGATTCTGACACTCAACCATGAAGAGCCTTGACAATCTGCTGAACATCTGTCTTCAGGCAGTATTTTATTGCAACTTTTCTTCGCTGATATACTGAATGGATGCAAACTTTCCCCCTGTGGTTCAAATAAGTTACCGCTCTTGTTAACATGTCATTCCTCTACAAAAGAGATGTACAGACTTCTTACCACTCCTCTCCATACAAACTCTAATCTCAGCATCTTCTTCATCTGTGATGACCCAACTGTCAATAATTACAAGGGCAAATATGAAAATGCAATTAGCACACAACTGAAAACTGGTCTAGGTATATTAATCTAATAGTGTAACAATATTGAAACACACTTACAATCACTTATAATTTTTGCTGATTTATCTTCCAGTGAAAATTATCAGTGCTGAAACAGAAATAATATAAATGTGAAAAAAACAATGTAAATATAATATTATACATGTAACAGAAAATGTAAACATCTATATAAAAAAGTATATTAAAAAAAGTCTTTCTGAAAATCATTTTCCAAAAGTCTTTGGAATGTAAACTTTCCCCCTGTGGTTTAAATAAGTTACAGCTCTTGTTAACATGTCATTCCTCTACAAAATAGATGTACAAACTCTAATCTCAGCAACTTCTTCATCTGTGATGACCCAACTGTCAATAATTACAAGGTCTTCATCTGTTTCCATGGAAGAATTGCAAACTCTTTGAAGCTCTCAATGCACACACTTTTTGCATAAGGAAAGATTTGTTCATAGTGATGATGGGAATCTTTCTGTTACTGGTCAAATCTCTCTGTCAAACTCCTCAATTAGTCAGCTTCTCCTTGGACCACCAAACATGCTAAAGGACTCTTTGTCAGTTCCACTGATCCACCACCACCTTTGAGTATGGCATTACTTTTTCCATGCACTTGGCCTAAACATAATGGATTGCATCCAGATTTAGGGTGACTAAGTCGGGAACCAACCCAGTGCCAAGAAGAGGCATTTAGTTTTATGATGAACAAACTGACCAGTATTGAATGCACTATGGATATTTAGCCATTTGATCCCTTTTTCCCCAAGGTCCTTTAAAGGAGTGGTTAGCCTGTGTGCATAGTAATGATGGTTACACTGAAAAATAATAATAGAATAATCTCTTCCAGATGGTCACAATACCGAAAGTAAATACTGTATTTGAGTGAATGGATCAAAAGTGGGAAGATGACTTTGAGGTCATCCAGTACTTGACCATGGGCCTTTCTTTGAATCATATGGAACGTGACCACTCAGACTAGGCTGCCACATTCTCTTCTTTATGTGCTTCATTCAGATGTGTGTAAAGTGCTGCAGGAATTGCTTAGTGTGCACTTCTTGCCTTGGTGGCATGCATTATAGTCACAATAATAAACAAGGAGATAACCTTGGCCAAAAAAACTGAATAATGGAAACAAAATGTCAAGGAAACAGTTTAAAACCAAGAAGTAAAAACATGTAATCTGAATCAACAAACTATAACATCTAAACAAAATATGCCTAGCACTGGTACACTCATATGAAATATCTGTCATGAATCAAACAGCGTACGTTTAAATTTAAATTTGGGGCCAGAACCTTTGTAAGTGTGTGAGTAAAATACTTTTACTCATGTGTTTCAGGTCCTGCTATTGCTGCAACTGTGTAAATATTTCATTATTACATATTTGCAATTTATATTGACCACTAGACATGCTAGCTGGAAAGGCTGTGATTATGTATTATTTTGTTCTACTGGTGAAGAAGACCACTTCTGTTGAAACACATTTGGTTTTTATCTAATGTTTAAAAAATGTATTATTATTTGTACATCACACTATTGGTATATTTATTGCAGACACAGATTTTGTGGGGGTTCTTGAGCTGCTGGCGTGGCAGTCTGCCTATGAAACATCATATCATGCCTTACTCTGCTTCCACTTGGCTGATAACTACTACAGTGAGGGCATCTCTACACCAGCCTAAAATCTCACATTTAAAACAGGGCTTTCTGCTTCCGTTTTAAATGCATGATCACAACAACTCCCTTTTTCACGTGATTCCTTTTCCCCCACACCCTTCCCCCTCCTTCTCCCCATATCTGAGTCTTCCATTATCTTTCATTGATCTCGCTCCTCTTCTTGCCACTGTTCCTCTTTTCACGGAGGAAACTGAAGCGGAACACAATGGGGTAATTTGATGGCTCATTATCTGAGATTTATTTAAAAACAGAACAAAGGGCATTTAGTGCAGGAGATGCCTTGGAGGTTCAGAGCATCATGTAAAGAGCCTGCAAACGTCCATGAGAGAGCCATCTCAAGCACAGCATAAAAGATCCGTATGAAGAAGCCCTCAGGATACTTCCCATGATACTGGGAGAGGTGGTTGAGCTATAATATTATTATATATTTTCAAGGCCAGCATCAAGGGTAGGCATGGTTGAGCACAGGCCCATACCCCAGCAGAGTCCCACTGACAAGAGCCCCCTGGACTTGTTGCTCCTCTTCTTCACTACTGCAATCTACTTGTTCACCTGCCTCTCACTCTGGCTCAGACAGTGGTGGAAGTGAAAAGGAGGCAGCAAGAAGGTGGATCAGTTGATGCCACTGCCTACTTGCTCACTGGCTCTCTGCCTGTCAAGCAAACAAGTGGTAGCAATGACAAGAAAGAGGATAAGGGGCAATAGTAGCTGGTGACAATGGTGGTGAGAAGGTAGAATCACTGATGGAGTGGTCCCATTGAGAGTGTCCTGCCAAAGAGTTGTCAAAAACCTGGAGCCAGCATGGTGTATTTTCCATATGATTCCATAAAGGATCATATTCACAATTGCAAGCAGTGCTGGGATACAGAATTAATTTGGCACCTGTTGTCAAATTGCTCATTCAAAGTGATAGGACACTGTCATTTCCTGTCTATAATAAAGTTTGTGAATCAGAGATAGTACATCTTCATCATAACCTTCTGTGCAAGCTTGTCTCGTTGCATTGCCAATATATTTGGTAATAAATATACCATCATTTCTCAATAATGCACAAGCAAAAAACTGCTGTTTTCCAGTCTCTGCCATATTGGAATCTGTGAATTTTCAAATATGGCTCCCCATCTAAAATTGACAATAAAACTGATCTTTATACTGCCTGAAAAAGTGGACCTTCCTATACCAACTGATGGGGTGTTGTTGTTTTTGCTAATATCCCAACTATAACTTAAACTTCTCCTTGAGAGCAACAGGTTTCAAGATGGGCACACCTCCAAAGTGAAGTCTTATCGGCTTTTGGCAGAAGCATCTCTGAAGTACACAGCCACTCTGTTTAGCAAATTCTGAACACTTGGCTTACAGACAGCTGCTACTTCTAACCTCAGTTCTGTGTTCAGTGTTGACCTTCTCTAGGCCACATAATAGGATACCATATGTATCCTGAACTTGTTCCACTGAGGAAGTGTGTCTGCTAGCTTCCAAGCACAGAACACCATATTTTATTGCTGAACATGAAACTATTATTTTGCATATATGTCCTAGTCAGGAGAATTAGGGCTTCAAAGCTCATTTACATTTTCTTAGGTTTCAGAACAAAAATATAACAGTGTACTGAGCACATCATCCCTGTAGGAAGTCAGGTTTCTTTCAGCAAACAAAGAAACCTAAAAATTAAGAACATAATATCAGAAAGACCCTGCTGGGTCAGACTCAGGATGCTTCTAGACAGGCTTTTATCCTGCAATTGCCCTGTCTCAAATACAGAATTTTATGGAGGGTACAGATATTGTTGCTTCCATTTGTAACTCTCCCGTGTTTTCCCGCTGCTTCTTCTTTTTTTTGACCAGAAAAGAATCTGTTAAAGAGGAAAAGATGGGATAGGTGCACAGTGCCTTTTGACTGGTAGAGTTGGGAGACCGCTGTCCAGTGACAGCGAACCAAATGGCTCTTGGAAGCTCACAAGCAGAGCAGGAAGACTTCCTTTGTCCCCAGGGTATCCAATGCATCACCAAAAAACAGGAATTGCATCACCCAAAAGGAGGCATTTGTTGTTTATTCGTTCAGTCGCTTCCGACTCTTCGTGACTTCATGGACCAGCCCATGCCAGAGCTTCCTGTCGGCCGTCGCCACCCCCAGCTCCCCCAAGGTTGAGTCCGTCACCTCCAGAATATCATCCATCCATCTTGCCCTTGGTCGGCCCCTCTTCCTTTTGCTTTCCACTTTCCCTAGCATCAGCATCTTCTCCAGGGTATCCTGTCTTCTCAAGGGGGCATAGAATTGCATAAACTTCACATGTGCTAATATCTGTCTGTCCGTCTATCTCTGCAAATTTAGAAAGAACTGCTACAATTTAAATAGAAATGCAATACATCTCACTATAGTAGGGAAGACTGTGACCAGGTGACCAGAATGTACCTGCTCATTTAGCTGTTCAGGTGGTAATGTTTGACAGGCAGCTTCAAGGCACCTGCTGTTCTCTCTTCTTATGGCTGTTTATCTTTAAACTGGACTTGGACTGGACTGCCTCATCAGCTGTTTCTGAGAAGGAGTAGTTGGGGCCAACCAACACATTACATTAATTATGCAGCGTGTAGCAAGGCCTGATAGTTTTATTCACTTCAGTGTAACTTCACATGGTCCCAATTCAGATTGGGACCAATGTGCACCTCCCCACAACTATTTCCTCCTTGCTTTTTTCTTTTTTAACCCCCCTCCCCCAGGTTGTGTGTGGAGTTTTTTTGGGGGGGGAATAGGTGGGGGTTAGTTTAATCCTCCCCTCCTGGTGCACATGGGTCCTATCTGAATTGGGACCACATGCTGTTTCACTACAGTAAAAAAACACCCTATCAGACTCCACTACCTGCTTTGCAATTAACGTAATGTGTAGTTATGTTAAGGTATCCTATGATGTACACCGATGGAACTTGCTACATTTTTTTGTGTCCGACGGTTGGAAAGGACATAAAACACTTCATGTCCTGCAACGTTGCCAAACTCTGGTTTATTTTAAATCCAGTGCAGTGTTTTTCCAGTTGTCCAAGGGGATGCAGCTGAGCACAGGGGTCAACTCCAAATTCAAAAATAACTTTTTACCTGGGTCATCTTAATATTTCCGGGGGTGGGGAGAGTGAAAGGAAAGAGCAGGCCTTGGGTTTGTTGACCTTTGACTTAGACCTGTTTTTAGCCAAAGTGAACAAGAGTTTGGTAATAACAGTGAAGAATAGATTATTTGGGAGACTAAAATGGAAGAAAGGCAGGGATGGGACAGGACATACCTGCATTATAGTTGGGTTAGAAGCAGCACAGATTTTTCCTACAAATATTTCTGTTCATGTTTTGTCTTGGCTTATTTGAGACCTAGGGAGCTGGGACAGAGACTTCTGGGGATAGTGCATAGTTAAACTATGGAATTCACTTCCATAAGATGTAGTGATGGCCAGTACCCTGGATGGCTTTAAAAGGGGGTTGGACAAATTCCTGGAGGATAAAGCTATCAATGGCTACTCGTCTTGATGGCTATGTGCTATCTCCAGTACCAGAGGCAGAGAGCCTATGTACACCAGTTGCTGGAGAACTTGGATGGGAGGATGCTATTGCACTCATGTCCTGTTTGTGGGCTTCCCAGGGGCAGCTGGTTGGCTACAGTGTGAACAGAATGCTGGACTAGATGAACCCTTGGTCTGAGCCAGCATTTATCTTCTTATGTTCTTTTGTTCTTAGGACTGGAGCTATCAGGACTGGAAGAATGGAGCAGGCAGCCCAAACTGGCAGCTGGGTAACTGCAGGAGAGCCAGCGAAGGGCAGATGAAAAGAACAGGGAGGGCAACAAAGTCTGCAGGAGGACAGACCTCTGCCTGAGATTCTGGAGAATGTCTGCCAGTCCGAATAGACAATTTCGGGCTACAGGGATCAATGATCCAACATGGTATACGGCAGCTTCAGATGTTCAGCTCACCTGAATTTATATGGACTCACCCTAAATCAGGAGTGTTGAACCTCTTTCAGCCCAAGGGCTGAATTGAAATTCAGAGAAGCTCTCAGGGGCCACATTTCAGTGGTGGCCAAAGGGCTGGGGGCAAAATACCAAAAATACCAGCATACTTTAGCTTAAAGGTCTTACTGCCAGTAACTGAGGGCCAAACTACATGTTCTTCAAACCACACATAACTCTGCTATGGATTAATTACTTTAGTGTAAGAGCACACGCCCCTGATTTGAATTGGGACCATGGCCCTCTGGGAGTGGGGATTTAAGCTTTGCCTCCTCTGTTTTCTTCTTGAAATTATACCGTCTCCCCCTCCCATGGTGGGAGTTAAAAAAAGAAAAAAAGTCTGCATTGAATTCCAGGGCCGTGCATGTATACATGGAGGTAATTAGCTCAGGTCACCAGGAGGATGTTGAGCCATTAATTAGCACATGCTGAATATGGTTGTTCAACCAGCTGCAGATCCACCTAACTGTAGTATCGTCCAACCCAAACTTTGCCATTTTGTCAACAAGGATATCATGGAAAATCTTATCAAATATTTTGTGGAAATCAAGATATAGTATGTCCACAGCATTCCTGAGATCTACCAAACTAGTAACTCTAGCAAAGAGATAAGAGTGGTCTGGCATGATTTATTCCTGACAAACCCATATTGACTCCTAGTAATCAATGCATTATTTTCTAGATGCTCACAGACTCACTCCGTAAGCATCTGTTCAAGAATTTTTCCTGATACTTGTTGGGAATAATGCAACCTTGTCTGCAAGTCACAGGACGGGGGCAGTTAGCTAGTTAATGAATGGGAATGTGGGCATAGCTCACCTTAGGGTCTCTATAGCCTACACTGAGGTTTCTTGCTCCTTCCCGTCCTTCCCCCACCCTCTCTCTGACCTCAAACTCTGTTTGAAACTATATGCTGTACCTGCATGTATATGCAAGAATATTGTGAGTAAAACTTCTTACCTTTTCTTCAGTAAAGAAGGGTGTGGTCTCTTTTTTTTTTAGCCTTGTGTGCATGTGGGACTGGTAAATGCTCATTCTGTTTTTTCCTTTTGTTTTTCTCTCTGCTAAACTGCCTTTCTAACAGGAGGCAACAATACCAAATAATTCCTCTCAATAACGATGTCAGGCTGACTAGTCTGTAGTATCCTGGATCTATATTTTCTCCATTCTTGAACATGCGGGCAACACTTGCCCATCTGCAGTCTTCTGGCACTTGACCTTTTCTCCAGGAGTTCTCAAACATTACAGTGGCCCTGTTAACATGTAACATGATGGTTAGGGAATTTCCAGTAACCATGGTGGCTTTGTGTGTTATCTGTGGGGAGAAACACCCACTAATTGTGGTTCCGAAACCACCTTGGCTACCCACCGCCCTGCAAAAGGGTCAAGGGGCCCCGGGGGGCTTACCGTCTGGCAGGCTCCCTGGTGGTTAAAATGGGCTCTGGAGGACTTCCAGGCTAGAGTTTGCCGGCTAGAGTGCTTGTCACTGCCGGCGATGCTCTAGCTACCATGGACTTCTCTCTATTTGTGCTGCCATTTTGGATGCTGGAGTGGCTGCCGGGAGCCCGTTTGTGCTGCAGAAGATGACAGGATGCATGCTAACCATGCTGGGAAGATCACCAGGTAACTACCGAGGGGGGGTGGTAGCGGAGCCATGCGATGCCATGTGGTTCCTGGTCGTTTGATGGGCACGCACATCGTTGTTCCACTACCCCCCTCCATAGTTACCCTAGCCACCCTCCCACTGTACATGTCTGAACAGGGCCAGTGGCTCTGAAACAAGGTCTGCAAGCTCCTTTAGCACCCAGGGATGTGATTCATCTGGCCCTTGGAACTTGAACTCATTTGAAGTAGCTACGTGCTCTCTAATCATGTCCTTACTTATTCTGGGTGGCAAATCCCTCTATATATCATTTGTTCTACTTGTCCCAGGCTGAACACAACTCCCCTCATGGGAGAAGACTGAGGCAAAATAGGAGCTGAGTAGTTCCACCTTCTCTCTGTCACCTGTTGGGACCCACCAGAACTTGGCCTGGTGGGTCCCAACTTGTGTGGGCCTGCTTGAAAATGAACTCATCACTTGGTGGAATAAAGAACCTTCCTCTTTTGCTAGTGTTCATTGTCAGGAGGTTGGGAAACTGTTGTGCTTATCTGTTCTTTTCTTCTCCATACATGTTCTGCAGATGGAGCATTTTCATCCGTTATTCAGGTATCGGAAGGCTGTCGAGATTTGCTGGCTGCAAAACCTGTTGGGTGTTTGTTTTTTGCAAGGCTGAGAAAGGTGTTTGCCCAAATGGATGCAAAAAGAAATGAAAGAAGAAATCTACAAGGTAATTAGTCTTTGAGATGTCTCCCAGCCTAGGCTGCTTGTAGATTCCCCCCCCCCACCACAGCAATAAAGCAATAGGAAGATGAGTTTTGCTCCCCCACACCTCACTCTTCACATTAAGCTACTAACTTGGCTTAGTTAAGTTTCTAAGGGAGCAATCCTATGGCCGCTAGACAGTGGCTAGACATCCATAGGATATCTGGTTTTCTGGGAACTGACCTTGGAGCCCGTGCTCCAAGGTCAGTTCCTGGAAAATTGACTTCCCCCCACTTCCGCGCTACCTCCGAGGCTCCGCGCTCACAAGAGGAGTGCGGAGCGGCCAACAAAGGGTGTTCCCAGAGGGAGTTCTGGGGCAGGGAGGGTGGAAATGCCTGTATGACACATCCAATGTGTCGTACAGCAGCCTCCTTCCCCTCTCCGTGCTCCCGTGGCTAGACAGCCACAATCGGCTGTCTAGCTGAAAATGCAGGGCAGGAGAAGCGCAGAGGGAATGATCCCCTCCATGCTTCTCCTGCCCTGCACTGGATAGGCAGTCACCTCCGAGTTTGGTGGTGGCTGCCTATCTGAATAGGATTGTGCCCTAAATGATGAATATCATTCCGAGCAGGATCTGGAGAATTCATCCAAGGCATATAACAAGGCAGGAGGAGGAGTGGGGGAAGAATCTTGAAACTGTACATCACATGAAGTTAATCTAAATAACAGCAAGCTCCCCACATTTTTATAAATCTGTGGTCCTTCTGGTAAAACACTTTCCAGGGTCAGTTTTCGGAGCCGATGAAATAGACAGGGAATTCTGAAAAAATAAAAATGATTTATAAATGCTTGAATTTCATCCAGCAGAACGCTGGAAGAAATCTGTAAAACTTTTAATATTTTTGCACTCTAAATGACACAGAAATGATTCATCTTGCCCATTTTGCTAACACTGTCTTTGCAAAGCAAGGGATTTTAGGACAGACAGACACTCCGAAGTGGGGCTCTGTGCTATTTAAGCTGTTTTGGAGTGTTAGGCGCCTTGGTCCTGCTTCCAAAATTGCTGGTTTGAGATTCCTCGAGATTTAAAATGTATACTGCAGCTAATAAATTGGAGCGTGACCATTGCATAGTGGCAGATTGACTTTACCTAATATTAAGGGGGAGAGAGGAACCATTGCCAATGTTAGATACTGCTCTCTCTTTTTTTTAAAGCTAGGTATATTCCTCTCCATCCCCCTGTGTCTCTTCTGGCTTCAGGTGGGATGAAGTGACTCTCCTTTCTTCTGGGGGCTTGCAAAGGTAGTATCCAAAGGTGTCCTAGCACTAGCGCTAATGATGTTGTACTAGTGTAGGGATAGGAAACCTTTTTGGGCCATGGGCACATTTGAGAAACTGTCCTGGGCACCACAACAAAATGGCTGCCATGGGAGGCATGGCAAAGGATAAATAACCTGCCCCAAAGACTGAGTACAAGGCAGAGGTGGGGTCTGAGCCCCAACATATTGAACAACTCCATTGAACCCACAATTTTCAGTACCAACAGGAACCTATTTCACAGCAATCCTAAATACCGGTAAAAACATGTCTTAATGAAAAAAAGAAAGTGGGAGGAGTAGGGCACCTTGGCAGATGCCAAGAAAGGTGGGCACAGGCATTACGTTGCCTACCCCTGTGCTAGTGCAAACCAACACTTGTGCAAGGGGGAGGAGCCATTTCACGAAACCATTTCTCTTCAAATTATTGGGTCATTTTCACCAATTATTGGTTGAATCATTGTTTCTCCCCAGCCCTCTGTCTGCCTATTTCTTTCTTGGGGCTCCATCGCATGGGTGGAGAATTCTACATCAATGCCGGTTCTTTCCCCATCCAGTATCATTGCAGGTCTGGACTGTTCTCTTTAGATGGCTGTCCCCCGTCATGTTATTTTTCGTTTCTTTCCTTCTCACGGGGGTGGTGATCCCGCTGGGGCATAGCGATAGTTCCTCCCTGGCTCCTGCACCTTTCCCTCCCCTTGGACATTACTGGTGGTTGGGAATTGACATGCTGTAAGTCTGAAACCCTCAGCACACTTACTTGGGAGTAAGCCCCATTGAACTTAATGGGGTGCTCTGAAACAACAGAGGATGCTGCTTCTGAGCTTGGTGGGGTGGGGGATCAGATGTATCTTCCTTTGCTGCAGGGAGGCATTTTATTTGTCAGGGTGGACACTGAGCCCATAGAATCCCAGAGTAGTTCTGATTCTGAGGAAGAGGAGTCGCTCCTGGGAGAGGAGCGCGCTCCTCTTTCCCAGGGCCAACAGCTGACGGAGATTCCTCCCACCAGCATTCCTAGCTTAGATAGCAGTCCTTGGAGTGACAGAGCGCGGGAAGCAGACTTGATGGACGTGCGACGCCGACGCAGAGAGCGGCGCCAAATGGAGGGCGCAGAAAGGAGGCGTAGTGCCCGGTTGGCGCGCAAACAACGGCTGCGCCCAGAGGATCCAAGGGAAAAGGGGAGGGACTCTCCCTAGCCCTTAAGTTCAGGGGTCTGCCAGTAATTCCCTTTCAAACGGGGACCAACTGTTCCAACTTTGGGCATAGGTATTCTGCTGCTCATATCTAGTTGCTAACGGTAGAGTTGTTAAGTTGTAAAAAAGGAATAAAGCTTTGAAAAGAATCCCTTTGTCTGTGTCTGGACTTGGCTACTGGATTAAACTGAGAGAGGCCTCCAAGGAGCCCTTGACATTATCCTCTTCTCCCTCCAATCGAGAAATGTGCTCAAGCATTTACATGGCAGACATGTGGTTTGAGAAAGCAATACACTTCTTGGCGGCGTCTGGTGCCGCTCTTGCCGAGCGGGCGGTGCAGCAGCCAGGATTTGGGCAGTTTGGCAGGGGAGTCGCCTTGAAGCAAAGGGGAAAATCACTGGCAGGGGGAGGGTTGGGCGCAGATCTTTCCTTCCTCAGCAGGACTTGAGTGGAGGCAGCACTTGCCCTCAAACTGTGCGCTCTCCCCTCCTTGCAAGGAAAGGAGAGAGCACAAGCACTCGTGCAGTCTCCTTCTGCGCAACCCCGCTCAGGATCTCCAGAGTGCGACACGCCCCGCAGCCCCTTCTCAATGCCTTCATCATCCTGACCGCACCCCCAACAACTGAAAACAACGCCCACAGCAGGCAGACACGGCGGTTCCTTCTGCTATTGGAGAATTTCACAGGGAGGTCCTGGCGCTCCTGTTCTGTGGGCTGGAAAAAATACCACATTTTTTTGTGTTTGGGGAAAACACGGGATAGGCTGGGGGAAATGGCGGGAGACACCCTGGAGGGTAACAGGATCATCTAAGGAGCCCGCAAACTTCCGTGAGACAGCCATCTCAATAGTAGGATAAAAGCTCCGTGTGAAGAAGCCCTTGGTCAAGCTCAACATTACATCCTTTATGCCATTGCTGAGCTATGCCAATCTAGAGGTTTACACAAATTATATATGAAAAAACCCGTGCAGTGGTGTCTCTTCGTTCTTTTCAGAGGTTGAGAAAAGACAGCCTAAGGGCACAATCCTATGCATGTTTAGACAGAGGAAAGGCCTACAACTCCCAGCATTCCCTATGCTGGCTGGGGAATGCTGGGAGTTGTAGGGCTTTTCTCTGTCTAAACATGCATAGGATTGTGCCCTAAGTCAATCATATTTGTTTAGCAGGGAAGTTCAAGCCCTTCATGGTTCTGTGCTCAAGTGTATTAATATTTCCACTGAAGGCAATTTCTGAACGTAGTACGCTGTTAGTATCCAAAGGCGGAAAGTATATCCTAAATACTTAAAGGACCATAACAGGTAAACTTCTTCTCACAGGTGCAAAATTGCAAGGGTCATTGCCGTTACACTGACTGTTGTAAAAGAGATGTAAGCACAAGGGAAGAACTGGATCTGTTGGGTATTAAAATAATGACTTATACACAAAGGGCCAATTTGGTAGGAACACTTAATCATAGCTTCTTACAACAGGCCACTGTCTGAAACGCCTAATTAGAGATCAGTAATTGCAGATAACAGAGCACAGGAAAACTGAGGGGGCTATCTAGTGCCAAGTAGTCCCCCTCCCAACACTTTAAATATAGGTTTTAAGAAATGAGTAGTTATCCCCTGTGTAATCCTGTTTCATCTTAACGTCCTCATTCGCTTGCCCTACCTGAGCTCAGTCTCCTTTTGATCACTTCAAACGGGTCCTGGCAGAATCGACAACACTCTTGTTTCTCCACCAGTCTGGAACTGGGATCCTTTCCTTCCGTTCACAACTAATATATAGATGTTTTGATGCCTCATCACATCTTGCTTGCAGTTCCCTGTTTTAGTAAAAGGATAATTAATATCAGGATTAAGCACTGATTAAGATTTAAGATTAACTTTAAGATTAAGTTAAAATGTAGTAAAGGAAACATATGATACTAAAACGTAACACAACATAGCCAACAGGAAACAACAACAGTGGATATATATAAGACTCAAGTCTGATCTTTAGTCAAGGCAACCCCAAGACCTTTCATTCGGGAGTAAATATCCTATGTGTGTCTACTCAGAAGTAAGTCCCACTGAGTTCAATGGGACATAGTTCCAGGTATAGGATTGCAACTTTAGAGAAACTGGATGGTTTTGCTTGGTATAACAAACCACCAGCAAAGGATATGTGAGTGACTTGTAAGCCCACATTTGGCTTTTAGTGCTAGGAATGTCAGTACTGGGAACTATAGGAACAGGACTAAGCTGGTATGACTGAATTTGTGCAAACCTTGCCCTCTGAGTACAGATGATCATTTTTCAGAGACAGAGGGAGAAATCCTATGGCTGCTAGACAGTGGCTACACGGCCATAGGATATGCTGTTTTCTGGGAACCGACCTTGGAACCCGCACTCCAAGATTGGTTCCCAGAAAACTGACCTCCCCCCATGTCCACGCTGTCTCCGAGGCAGCGTGGAGAAGCCCCATCCTCCGCACTCGGAACAGGAGCTCGGAGTGGCTGAAAAGGGGCTGGGTGGACTGGGGGTGTTCTGGGGTGGGGAGAGCGGATCTGCGTGTACAACACATCCTATGTGTCGTACAGCAGCCTCCTCTCCCACCGGCCCTCGCCCCCATGGCTAGACAGCCAAAAACGGCTGTCTAGAAGAAAAAGCAGGGCAGGAGAGGTGTGGAGGGAACAATCCCCCCCCCCCCGTGCTTTTCCTGCCTTGCTTTGGATAAGCGATCACCTCCGAGTTCGGAGGTGGCTGCCTATCTAGTTAGGATTGCGCCCTAAGTCAGTTCAATAGAGCTATTATTGCCCATGGGTAGAAAAGTTACTTCTTTCCTATTCCACTGTAGTCTCTGGTCCATTAAGTTTTGCAGGTTTTTGAAGCACTACAAAACCACAACACCTGTTTGCCCATACTTGTTCATAAATGAGTGTATTTGCGTGAACTCAGGAGTAACAATAGCTACATCACACTACCACCATGTCTCTGAAAAAACTACCACCTGTGCCAGCAACATACACTTTGCAATACTCTTCAGTCAGCAGTACCAACGGGGAACGGAACCAGCATATGCTTATAGCACATGTCACATAGTCTGTGAGAGCCTATGCTTACGCATGTACACCTGACTCCCTCAAAATCGCTCATGCAAAGTAACTAAGGAAAAGGCAGATGATGTGCCATTTAGGGATGGTGGGAGGGGGAATGCTGGTATGATTACTCCCCAAGAACATGGATATCTCTGGCCAACTCACCGGTTCTACATGCTCTTGTTATCCACAATTTAGACTGCAATCTATACATACTTATCTGAACTCAATGGGACTTACGTCTGAGTACATAGGATTGCACTGCAAATCACCCTTTAGACTGGGTTGATAAGGTTGGTAAAGTTATTATGAGGGACAAATGTTGACTACAACAAATGCTCTTAAAATACACTGCATTTTCCCCTATTATATATTTATGTGTGTGTGTGTGTGTTCTTGTTGTTCAGTCGTTAAGTTGTGTCTGACTCTTTGTGACCCCATGGACCATAGCATGCCTGGCCTTCCTGTCCTCTGCTCTCTCCCGGAGTGTGCTCAAGTTCATATTCATTGCATTGGTGATGCTATCTAGCCATCTCATCCTCTGCCGTCCCCTTCTCCTTTTGCCTTCAGTCTTTCCCAGCACCAGGGTCTTTTCCAGGGAGTTTTCTCTTCTCATTAGGTGGCCAAAATATTTCAGCTTCAGCTTCAGGATCTGTCCTTCCAATGAGCAGTCAGGGTTGATTTCCTTTAGGATGGACTGATTTGCCTTCCTTGCCATCCAGGGGACTCGTAAGAGTCCTCTCCAGCACCACAGTTGGAAAGCATCAATTCTTCGGCGCTCAGCCTTCCTTATAGTCCAGCTCTCACAGCCATATGTTGCTACTGGGAAAACCATAGCTTTCATTATACGAACCTTTGTTGGCAAGGTGATGTCTCTGCTTCTTCCTATGCTGTCTAGGTTGGCCATAGCTTTCTTCCCAAGGAGCAAGTGTCTTTTAATTTCATGGGTACAGTCACTGTCTGCGGTGATCTTGGAGCCCAAGAAAATAAAATCTGTCACTGCTTCCATTTCTTCCCCTTCTATATGCCAGGAAGTGATGGGGCCAGATGCCATGATCTTCGTTTTCTTAATGTTGAGTTTCAAACCAGCTTTTGCACTCTCCACTTTCACCCTCAACAAGAGGATCTTGAGATCCTCTTCGCTTTCTGCCATTAGGGTGGTATCATCTGCGTATCTGAGGTTGTTGATAATTCTCCTGGCAATCTTAATTCCGACCTGTGATTCATCCAACCCGGTGTTTCTCATGATGTACTCTGCATATAAATTAAATAAGCAGGGCAACAATATGCAGCCTTGTCATACGCCTTTCTCAATCTTGAACCAATCGGTTGTTCCATGTCTGGTTCTTACTGTTGCTTCTTGAACCTTGTACAGGTTTCTCAGGAGACAGGTAAGGTAGTCTGGTACTCCGATCTCTTTAAGAATTTGCCAGAGTTTGTTGTGATCCACACAATCAAAGGTTTTAGCGTAGTCAATGAAGCAGAAATAGACATTTTTCTGGAATTCTCTTGCTTTCTCCATGATCCAGCGAATGTTGGCGATTTGATCTCTAGTTCCTCTGCCTCTTTGAAACCCAGTTTGTACTTCCGGTAGTTCTTGGATCATATACTGCTGAAGCCTTGTTGTTGTTGTTCAGTCATTAAGTTGTGTTCGACTCTTCGTGACCCCATGGACCATAGCACGCCAGGCCTTCCTGTCCTCTGCTCTCTCCCGGAGCGTGCTCAAATTCATATTCATTGCATTGGTGATGCTATCTAGCCATCTCATCCTCTGCCGTCCCCTTCTCTTTTTGCCTTCAATCTTTCCCAACATTAGGGTCTTTTCCAGGGAGTTTTCTCTTCACATTAGGTGGCCAAAATATTTGAGCTTCAGCTTCAGTATCTGTTCTTCCAATGACTAATTAGGGTTGATTTCCTTTAGGATTGACTGATTTGACCTCCTTGCTGTCCAGGGGACTCGTAAGGGTCTTCTCCAGCACCACAGTTTGAAGGCATCAATTCTTCGGTGCTCAGCCTTCCTTATAGTCCAGCTCTCACAGCCATATGTTGCTCCTGGGAAAACCATAGCTTTGATTATATGAATCTTTGTCGGCAAGGTGATGTCTCCGCTTCTTACTATGCTGTCTAGGTTTGCCATAGCTTTCCTCCCAAAGAGCAAGCATATTTTAATTTCATGGCTACAGTCACCTTCTGCAGTGATTTTGAGCATAACCTTGCTGGCATGTGAAATGAGCGCAATTGTGCGGTAGTTTGAACACTCTTTGGCGTTGCCCTTCTTTGGAATTGGAATGTAAACTGACCTTTTCCAGTCTTGTGGCCACTGTTGAGTGTTCCAAATTTGTTGGCATATTGAGTGCAGCACTTTAACAGCATAATCTTTTAGGATTTTAAATAGCTCAGCTGGAATACTGTCATCTCTGCTAGCTTTGTTGTTTGTCATGCTTCCTAAGGCCCACTTGACGTCACTCTCTAGGATGTCTGGCTCAAGTTCAGTGACCACACTATCATGGCTATCAGGGACATTCAGATCGTTCCTGTATAGTTCTTCTGTGTATTCTTTCCACCTCTTTTTAATCTCATCTGCTTCTGTTAGGTCCCTGCCTTCTTTGTCCTTTATCATGCCCATCTTCGCACAAAACGTTCCCTTGAGATCTCCGATTTTCTTGAAGAGATCTCTAGTCTTTCCCATTCTGTTGTTTTCCTCGATTTCTTTGCATTGTTCATTTAAGAAGGCCTTCTTGTCTCTCCTTGCTATTCTCTGGAACTCTGCATTCAGTTGGGTATATCTTCCCCTTTCTCCTTTGCTTTTCGCTTCCCTTCTTTCCTCAGCTACTTGTAAAGCCTCATCAGACAGCCACTTGGCTTTCTTGCATTTCTTTTTCTTTGGGATGGATTGAGTTGCTGCCTCCTGAACAATGTTATGGACCTCTGTCCATAGTTCCTCAGGCACTCTGTCTATCAGGTCTAATCCCTGAAATCTATTCCTCACCTCCACTGTATATTCATAAGGGATATGATTTAGGTCATATCTGAATGCTTTAGTGGTTTTCCCTACGTTCTTCAATTTAAGCCGAAATTTTGCAAGAAGAAGTTCATGATCTGAGCCACAGTCAGCTCCAGGTCTTGTTTTTACTGACTGTATAGAGCTTCTCCATCTTTGGCTGCAAAGGACATAATCAATCTGATTTCGATATTGACCATCTGGTGATGTCCATGTGTAGAGTTGCCTCTTGTGCTGTTGGAAAAGAGTGTTTGCTATGATCAGCGTGTTCTCTTGGCAAAACTCTCCGCCATGACCTGTCCGTCTTGGGTGGCCCTGCATGGCATAGCTTATGGCTTCACTAAGTTACGCAAGCCCCTTCGCCACAACAAGGCAGTGATCCATGAAGGGATATATATATATATATATATATATATATATATATATATGTATATATGTATTCAAAAACAAGCCTTTAAACTTCTTGATATTTTTGTTCCCTTTCCAGACAAATCTAGAATAGTATCTGTGCAAGAAGAGCTTTTCTACACAAGGCATTTCTTGTGCACATGTCATTCCCTAGTCATGGTTGTTTACAGGTACTTTAGACGATGTCATGGCCCTCCAGTTTTGCTTCTGTTTTTAAAGAGCACTTAGAATTACAGAATCATAGAATCATAGAATAGTAGGGTTGGAAGGGGCCTACAAGGCCATCGAGTCCAACCCCCTGCTCAATGCAAGAATCCAAGTCAGAGTAGGGATGTCAGAGAATTCCGCCACGGATCTCGGTGAGGCCAAATGCCACAGATTTCGGGGGGCCGAATGCACTGGCATTCAGCCCCCCGAAATCTGTGGTGGAATGGCCTGCCACCCCCCCACCCCCCGCGGATCCCCCCCGGGACGAGACTTACCTGGGGCGGATCTTCCGGGCTGCAGCGGCTCCGGCGGCGGGCGGTCTTCTGACCGGCTGCCACCGCTGCCATTTCCAGGCTTCTGAAAAAAAGAAAAAAAAGACGTGACAGGCTACGTAAAGATTTATGTAGCCTATCATGGTTGGGGGTGGGTTTTAAAAAAACAAAACAGGTACGCAAATGGCGGCGGCTACGGCCGCCACCATTTGCATTCCTTCTTTTTACCGTCTTAATCTACGTAAATATTTACGTAGACTATGGCGGCGAAAATAAAGGGGAATGCAAATAGCGTAGCAGGCACTATTTGCGTCCCCTTTTGATTCGCCGTTTTAGCCTACGTAAAGATTTACGTAGGCTAAAACGGTGAATGAAAAAGGGACGCAAATAGCACCTGCTACGCTATTTGCGTTCCCCTTTATTTTCGCCGTCATAGTCTACGTAAATATTTACGTAGATTAAGATGGCCAAAAAGAAGGAACGCAAATGGCAGAGGCTGTAGCCACCGCCATTTGCGTACGCGGTTGTTGTTGTTGTTGTTTTTACCCAGAGCCCTCCGTGGCTGGAAATCCGGCTGCGGACGGCTCTGGCCTGGCCGGGCCTGGCCGGCTGCTCCGCGGAACTGCTGCGGAGCACAGCCGGCCGTTCGAGGATTCCGGTGGGAGGAACGGAGGGCCCCTTCCCTCGGCCCGGATTCCGGGGGGAGGGACGGAATGCCTCCCCCCCACTATCAACATAATCCGCGAAAGGTAGGTCACTTTTGTACATCCCTAAGTCAGAGCATCCCTGACAGATGGCTGTCCAGCCTCATCTTGAATGCTTCCAGTGTGGGAGGGCCCACTACCTCCCTAGGTAATTGGCTCCATTGTCGTATTGCTCTTACAGTCAGGAGGTTTTTCCTGATGTTCAGCCGGAATCTGGCTTCCTGTCACTTGAGCCCATTATTCCGTATCCTGCACTCTGGGATGATCGAGAAGAGATCCTGGCCTTCCTCTCTGCGACAACCTTTCAAGTACTTGAAGAGCGCTATCATATCTCCCCTCTGTCTTCTCTTCTCAAGGCTAAACATGCGCAGTTCTTTCAGTCTCTCTTCATAGGGCTTTGTTTCCATTCCCCTGATCATCTTTCTTGCCCTCCTTTGATCCCTCTCCAGTTTGTCTTTATCTTTCTTAAAATGTGGTGCCCAGAACTGGACACAGTACTTCAGATGAGGCCTAACCAGTGCTGAGTAGAGGGGAACTAGTACTTCCTGGGATTTGGAAGCTATGCTTCTATTAATGCAGCCCAAAAGAGCATTTGCCTTTTTTGCAGCCACATCACGTTGTTGGCTCATATTCAGCTTGTGATCGACAACAATTCCAAGATCTTTCTCGCTTGTAGTGTTGTTGAGCCATGTATCCCCCATCTTGTAACTGTGCATTTGGTTTCTTTTTCCTAGGTGCAGAACTTGGTGCATTTATCCCTATTAAATTTCATTCTGTTGTTTTCTGCCCAGTGCTCCAGTCTATCCAGATCACTCTGATTTTTGTTTCTGTCTTCCAAAGTATTAGCTATCCCGCCCAGTTTGGTGTCATCTGCAAATTTGATCAGCATTCCCTGCACCTCCTCCTCTAAGTCATTAATAAAAATGTTGAAGAGCACTGGGCCCAGGACTGAGCCCTGCGGTATCCCTCTCTTTACCTCTCCCCAGTTTGAGAAGATCCCATTGATAAGCACTCTTTGAGTCCGATTCTGTAGCCAACTGTGGATCCACCAGATCATTGTTTCATCTGGCCCACTAGTTTGAGCTAGTTTGCTCATCAGGATATCATGGGCTTTGTCAAAAGCTTTGCTGAAGTCGAGGTATATGATGTCTACAGCATTCCCACAGTCCACAAGGGAGGTTACTTGATCAAACAATGAGATCAGATTTGTCTGGCAGGATTTGTTCTTGACAAATCCCTGCTGGCTTCGAGTAATCACTGCATTATTTTTAAGGTGCTTACAGACTGATTGCTTTATCATCTGCTCCAGAATTTTCCCTGGGGTTGATGTCAGACTGACTGGTCTGTAGTTCCCAGGTTCCTCCTTTTACCCTTTTTGAAGATAGGGACAACATTAGCCCTCCTCCCATCATCTGGCACTTCACCTGTCCTCCATGATTTCTCAAAGAGAATAGACAGCAGTTCTGAGAGTTCTTCTTCCAGTTCCTTTATTACCCTAGGTTGCAGTTCATCTGGCCCTGGATATCTGAACTCATTCAAAGTAAGTAGGTGTTCCTTGACCATATGCCTGTCGATCTCAAGCTGCAATCCTGCCCCTTCAGCCTGTACTTCGCCTTTTTCAGGGGGGTCATAGACCCTCTTTCGGGAGAAGACTGAGCCAAAGTAGGAATTGAGCACTTCTGCCTTTTCCTTGTCATCTGTTATCATTTTGCCATCCTTATTTAATATTTGAACTGCCATTTCTTTCCTCTGTCTTTTACTATACACATATCGGAAGAAAGACTTTTTGTTGCTTTTAGCATCCCTTGCTAACCTCAGCTCGTTCTCAGCTTTAGCCTTCCTGACGCCATCCCTGCAATTCTGTGCTACCTGCCTATACTCTTCCTTTGTTGCTTGGCCTTCTTTCCAATTCCTATATGTGTCCTTTTTTGTTTTCAGGTCATCTCCAAGCTTTTTGTGAAGCCACATTGGCTTCTTCTGTTGTCTTCCACCTTTCCTTCTTGTTGGAATTGTTTGTAATTGTGCCTTGAGAATTTCCTTTTTTAAATGCTCCCACCCATCTTGGACTCCTTTTCTCATTAGAGTCGCTTGCCATGGGACCTTACTTATCATTGCTCTGAGTTTATTAAAATCAGCTTTCCTAAAATCCAGGGTACGCATTTGACTACACTCGGCTTTTGCTTGCCTTAGAACCAAGAACTCAAGTATAAATGGTTGCTTTCCCCCAGAGTTCCTGTAACTGCTACTTTATCCACTTCTGGTGAGTTTTTTTTAGAGCAAGAAATTGCAGTATTTTGAAATTGCAGTATTTTTCCACTTGTGTATTTGCACTATTCTGCTATACTACGGTGGCACCTAGAGTGTAGCAGAAAAGCAGGAAAGGAAACATCTTTCATGTTGTGCTTGGTTCGCAAGTCTGCGACAAAACTGAAAGTAGATACAGAAGATTAACAGCCTCTTGTAGACAAGCCCAAAGAGAAAGGAAAATATTGCATGTATATTGTTAGAGAGCCAGACTGGAAGAATAGGAACACTGAAAGCCAGTGTGGTGTAGTGGCTAGAGTGTTGGACTAGGAGTTGGGAGATCCAGGTTCTAGTCCTCACTCAGACATGGAAGCTCATTGGGTGACTTTGGGCTAGTCACAGACTCTCAGCCCAACCCACCTCACAGGATTGTTGATGTGAGGATAAAATGGAGGAGGAGGATTGTGTAAGCCGCCTTGGGTTCCTTAAGGAGGAAAAAAGGCGGGATATAAATGTAATAAATAAATAAAATAGATAAATAAAATATGTAAGACATGAAATTAATCATATTTAGAGCCCTTGAAGCAGATGTATCATGTCCCAATAACTTACTGGATGTTTTGGCTCAATTAATTACTGGAAGTTTGAAAAATAACCAACAACAAAAGTAATATTTCAAAGGATTTCTTTTTCTTTTAAAAAGGCACATAAATAAAATTTCCCATTCTTGTAGCGTTTATCATTTCATCTTGTTTAACATCCCTCCTATGATGTTGCAAACAGAGGGACGGCACTGCTGGATTTGGTCCCTTTTTGTGTTTCGGACAACTTGCTTTGCTTGGAAACTCTTGCTTCTTGCAGCCTCATGTAGGCTTCGAACTACGGTGTCTGAGCTTCCTTGGCGCCAGTCAAGATATTTCCAAGATGGCATTGTGCTTTTTTTCCTGGAAGCGTTGGCCCATGCCGTCACAGTGGTCAGGCTTGTTCTTGCAGTTGGCCACGTGCCCACCCCCGTAAGCAGTTGTTGACTTATGTACAGGTTTCCAAAGGAATCTTCTCTTCATACCACAGAGCTTTTGTTTACCCAATGATTATTACAGCAGTCTTCCTTGTTTTGGGGGCTTTCACCATCCACAGCTGCAGTGCAGGTCAAACTGATGTGCAACACCACCTGACTATACCATGCCAGATGAAATGCCAGGGTTCAGTAGCTGGAGGAAAGAAGTTGAACCTCGGCCTGCCTGCCAGGCTTCAACAGCTGCCTTTGCTTGGCCCATCTGAACAACCAGCTTGCAAAACATCTGTCTTGACTGCCAGACCCCCTGATAGGTTGCTGACCACTGTAGCCCTTCTGAAGACACTCGAATGGCAGAAGCACATGCAGGTGGCAGCAAAATCGTTGAAAGGACAAACACATAACGCATCAAATGAAGATTGGAGAGTCTGAGGATCAATTTACATATGGAATCATTTTATTTGCATTATAATTCATTTGCTTGCTAATTTATTATGTTTTGGTATTTTTAATGCAAATTGTTTTTAGCTGTTTTATATTTTGTATGTTTTAAAAGACCTGGTCTTTTTAAGAACAATTCAAGTACTACTAATACTAATGCACTATTTATTGCAGAGATGGGGAACCTCAGGTCTGTGGGCGGAATCCAGCCAAACAGAACCAAGCTAGTTTTCTCGGGTTCCCCAGATAGGCTCACCCGCTTTCCCCAAGCCACTGATCATGTGGTGGTTTCCTGGCTTTCCTGCAGTTTTTTCCCCATTCTAAAAGGTTGAAATGCCTCTCCTAAGGCTCTAGCAGTAAGAATCCTAAACTCTGATATGCCGATAGTTTTTGGCCCTGAGGCTGAAAGAGATGCCCCACCCCTGACCTATTATAAATATAACACTATGAGCCTTTGTGGACAGAGCGGGGTAAATGAGTAAGAGGCTATATGATAGCCACCTTGAGCTACCCAAAGGACTGTCATATAGATGATGGAGCAAATTTGGCCTCTGTTGCTCCAGAGCAGCCTTCCTAACTTGGTACCCTCTGGATGTTTTGGACGACAAGTCCCATCAGTCCCAGCCAGAACAGCCAATAGTCAGAGATGATGGGACTTGTAGGCCAAACCATCTGGAGAGCACCAGGTTGGGGAAGGCTGTGGTAGAAGGTAGGACCTGAACCAATGAGTTCAAATTACAAAAAAAGAGACGATTTCGACTAAACATGAGGAATAACTTCCTGATGGTATGAGCTGTTTGAGAGTGGTGGTGGTGGTGGACTTTTCTTCGTTAGAGGTTTTTAAAGCACAGGCTGGATGGTCATGGACCACACTATTGTAGCTAGGGAAATACAGATTTTATTAAATGTGTTTCACGGATTGTCAGTCGGCTTTTGTTCCGTTGTCTGCTCCCTGATGGAATCGGATTTCTTTAAAAAAACAGAACTTGGTTCTACTTGCATTAATTTGCATTGGCGAATTAATGCATTAGGGCATTTGTGGAAGCGTGCATTAATTCTAATGCACATTTACGCTAATGCACATTAATGTGAATTAGCACAAATTCCCCCCAATAGTGAAAAACTGGTCTGCAAGTTCACGTAATCCTCATGACTAGGAAAAAGCTGGTCTGCTGCTGAATCCACAGGTGGATTCACAGAAATCCAAACTCATTTGAATCTGTTGCAGATTTCTGACATCCCTAGTTGTAGCTGTGGATTTCCTGAATAGGAAGATGGTAGATGACCTTTGATATCCCTTCCAGCTCTACGATTCTTTGATTGACTTACCAAAGGGGGTTGCCATATTAGTCTATTACAGCAAAATGAACCAAGAGCATTGTGGCACCTCAAAAGACTAACAGATCTAGGGCACAAGCCTATGCCTTTTTTTAGGCTGAAAAAAGTCCTGCAACTCCCAGCATTCCCCAGCCAGTATGGCTGGCTGGGGAAGGCTGGGAGTTGTAGGACATTTTTCTGTCCAAGCATGCATAGGATTGCACCCTTATTGTGTCGTAAGCTTTGAGGTGCCTCAGTAGCCTTTGATTTTTTTTGTTATTGAAATAGTATAAGCATTCCATCATGGCTCCATTCACTTGGATGGGCAGTGCTAGCAGGGTGGACCTATCTGGGGAATTTATATGGCTATACGTTTGGCTGAGCTGATCCCTGTGAACAGGCAGGGAACAGGCCATTTTCATGAAAGAGCCCAAATTTGGCATTAAAAGAGCCTTCTCATTTGCCCATCCGTGAGAGCAGTCATTGGGTGATCACACGTGAGAGGGCCTTCTCTGCAGTGGCCCCACACCTTTGGAACAAGCTGCCATTGGAGGTCCACCATGCTCCATCATTGCAGACTTTTAAGAAGACCTTGAAAACATATTATTCTACCTTGGCTTTCTCTTGATATGACTGCTATTGTTGCTGGTACTGCTGTTAACATTGTTGCTGGTTTTATTGTTGGCTTGTATTGTTGTTTTTATTGTTTTATGCTTTTAATATTTTAGCTGACTTTTTTGTGTTTTATTGCTGTAAGCCGCCTTGGGAGGGCTTCTGCCCTGAAATATTTTGAATAAATAAATAATCAATCAATCAATCAATCAATGGTGGGGCATGGTGATGACAATCCAGTTTTTCAGAGGTGGCATCTCTCAGAGTGAAAGAATGGGGGTCTGAAAATCTGTGCTCTGCAGGTGTGTGTGTGTTGGTGTGAGAAACAAGCTTTTTTCAGTTTGAAGTCGGAAAAGCAAGAGGTGTGAGAATCCAGCTGGAGTTAGCTGAGCTGAGGCACGGCTTTGGAGCTGGCTACAACAGCTGCTGTCTGGGAATTTGATGAAGGGTTAGCAGGTGTGCTACCAAAGAACAGAAGAAGAACTCTGCTGCCTGGATCTGACCAAAGGTCTCTCTAGTCCAGCATCCATTTCCCACAGTGGACAACCAGATGCCTCTGCAAAGCCCCAGCCCTCTCCTATTTTGGTTCTCCAATATACCATTTCTAAAATGGAAGTAACATAAATATCATCATCTAATCATCATTAAAAAAAAACAAAGGCAGCTGTGTTGGCTATAAGGAAAAAACCCCCCAAAGCCAAAGGTTCTGGAATCTGCCCTCTGCAAGAGAAAGGGTCCTTCCATGAGAGGAAGGGCACTGTTTATGGAAGTCCCTCCAATCTGATTTTTGAAGTTCCCCCCTCCCCACCCCACAGCTCACCCCATTCAGCAAGGTCTCTTGATTCTCTGTGTAGCATTTTCAGGGGTCTGGAGGGGCTGCTCTGGGAAGGAGGGGGTGGGGAAGTCCACTTCTGCCCGTGCATCCAACCCGTATACTGTAATTTATTAGGCCAAGTCAAAGAACACAGAAAATGTGAACGCTGTTGAAATCGCCAGATCTCTTCATCTCTTGATGAAGAGATCTGGAGATCTCTAAAGCTTGCACCCTTTTTGTGATCTTTGAGTTGGCCTATTAAAGGCATTGCACTATATGGATTATGGAATCATCATCATTATCTTCATCATCCTTCCTAATACTGACTTGAATCTTCCCATGCTCATGAAGTTGGCACCAAAATCATCCCATGCTCATGAAGTTGGCACCAAAATCATCCCATGCTCATGAAGTTGGCACCAAAATCATCCCATGCTCATGAAGTTGGCACCCTGAAGGGGTATCAGCAGACTTGGGGTAATCCTGTAGTTTTCAGATATACAGAATAATTTTAGAGGGAAAAAATCTAAGGGGGTCAAACTCCCCTCCCCCGCCCCCCATCCAAACCTTCACAATAACTCAATGGCACAGAGTGTTGGTGATCAAGTGGGAAAAAGCTGACAGCCAGATGGGGGAATAGAATGGAGTGGCTGGAAAGGGAGGAGGGGGCACATAGATTTTGGGCTTCATCACACGGAACTTTTATCCTGTGATTGAGATTGCTCCTTCACGGAAGATTGCGGGCTCTTTATATAACGCCTTGACCCTCCTGCACTAAATGCCCTTTGTTGCGTTTTTTAATAGATCGCAGATAATGAGCTATCAAATTTCCCTGTTGTGTTCTGCTTCAGTTTCTTCCATGAAGAGTTGAAGTGGCAAGAGGAGGAGCGAGATCCATGAAAGATAATGGAAGACTCAGATACAGGGAGGAGGGGGGGGGAAGGGGGGGGGAGGAAGTGCATGTAAAGGGAATCAGCAGTGATCCTGAATTTAAAATGGAAGCAGAAAGCAGGATTTTAGGCTGGTGTAGAAATGCCCATATAAGAAGTGTAGAAAAAACTATCTCATTGTCTGGATAGGTCAGTTCCTGGTTTACACCGAGAAGCTATTTTAAAATGGTTCATATTGGGAAGGTATTTTAAAATGAGCTGAGAGCTGCCCATAGAAATCAATGGAGAAATCCAAGTTTTTAATGTAACTAGGATTGGACACAAGTGTGTTCACCCCTCCCCACAAGCCAAAATTAAGGGGAAAGAATCCCAAAATGAATCCCCTCACAAAACAGCCCAATGAGGAATGAGCAAGCTCATATTGACTGTTTGTTTGGGGGGGGGGAGGGGGGATGAAAACTAGGGCTGGAAGATGGAATGGAGTGCCTGGAACCCTGAACAGAAACACTCCAGACTTGTTATGACTAATAACAATTGATAAACATCTCCTTTATGTCATGTACTTATGAATTTGCTTTTACTATGCTCTGTATATTTGTAAACAAAGCAAATATTGCAAAGACACCCTTCGGTTTTCCTACACACTCTCTCATCCAAGGGAAAGTAACAGTGTAATCCTATGCATGTTTATTCAAATGTAAGCCCCACTTACCTGGAAGTAAACCTTCTATGTGTCCAGCTTTACAGAGGGCAGTCCTCTATTTGGAAGGCTGTCTAATTCAAGTCCACTTTAAAGATAAAGAGCCACAAGATGGACGAGCCAGGGGCCTTGAAGACAGGGTGCTTCCAGACGAGGCTTTATCATGCAATCACCCTACCTTGTTCTCAGAATTTTATGGGGTGTCCAGACAACAACGGCTTCAACTTGCAACACTCCCACATTTTCACACTATTTCTTCCATCATTTTTCTTTCCACAAAAAATATCTGCTAAGGATTTTTGGTCTTTTGACTGGTACTGCTAAGAGATCGTGGTCTAGAAGCATCCTGGAAGCCATGAAGCATTAGCAATGGGACAGCAAAAGCAAGGACACAGGTCACCTGGTCATGTTCTTCCCTACTCTGATGAGATGTATTGCATTTGTATTTGTATTATAGTTATTATTTCTAAATATGCATGTATACCTAGAAATGAGCCACGCAAACGTTCTGCAAATCTTGTTTTTGGCGATGTGTAACTGGCCATCCTAACGTCCTATCCACACTGCTAAAACACGTGTAGCCATTTTTCTTCTGTGTTGGAGTGCATAGACCAGATTTCCCCCCTATGCAACCTTGTCCTTTGAGTGTGTCAGGGTTCCCCTTATGACCTGGACCCCCCCAAGCAACTCCTTAAGAGTCCCACCTTCCTTCTTTTAAACTTCCCCTTCCCAATAATGGGAAATTTAGGCTGTAGATGTGGGGTTATTGGCACTTGAGACACTTGGGTGTTAACCACAGCAGCTTACTGGTAAATTAAAGCAAGCAAATTACAACTAAAGGTATTTACAGAATAGACCTGAACAATACAAAAGGCATTAAGAGAAAATAAACGTTGCAAAAATGCAAGTTCCTCTACCCTAGCTGCCTTTAGGCTTCTCCAGGCTGCTTCTTCCTGCTCTCTCTTCAGGCTCTAGTCTTCCTCTCTCCTTCTTACTGGCTCTCTCTCCCTTTTTATCCCTCTTTCCCCAAAACTGAAAATACTGTTTCAAACTTGGAGAAATGAAACCTAACTCAGGAAAATGAAACTTAACTGGGGAAATAAAACTACTCTTCTCAGGGATATCCCCACCCAACAACCCTCCCCCCCAGGCCTCTAGGCCTGACTTTTTTCTTTCCCTTGCCTCTCTGGCCTCAAACCTTTGCATCCAGATAAGGCCTTCATCCTACAATCACCCTGCCTGAAACATGGCATTTTATGGAGCTGGGTGGGAGGTGGTTCAGGCAATGGCATCTTCCATTTGTTACCCTCCCAAGTTTTCCCAACACTTCTTCTGCCTTTTCTGTGACCACAAAAAATCTGTTAAGGAGGGAAAGATGGAAAGTGCACAATGCCTGTTAATTTGTATCACTAGGAGGCTTCCATCTGGAAGCACCCTTTGTCAAACAGCCTTCTCCGGTGCTGCTCCCAGATTCTGGAACACACTTCCACTGGAACTACTATGACCGGTCCCTACTCTGCATTCAGGAAGGCAGTCAAAACACATCTTTTTAATTTGGCTTCTTAATCTTACCCCATTGTTATGGGTTTAAAGGTTGTTCTTAACATTTATTTATGTTAAATAAATTTATGTGCTATGGTCCATGGGGTCACGAAGAGTCGGACACGACTGAACGACTGAACAACAAAAAAACTGCCTTGACTGTTTTTTCCAGAAAGGTGGTATAGAAATGCGTAGTAGTAGTAGTAGTAGTAGTAATAATAATAATAGAATGTAACAAAATGAATCAATGTCCCCCCACCCGCTCCTGCAACAACAATAAAACTTCCACACATTTGTGTTTTGTGTATATACGCAGATGAGCTTTGCGTGTCTACGTTGGTCTATGTTTGCCCTTGGAGTCCTCAACAAAGCTGGTAGACAAACATTCCGGTAACTGGTGCCAGACTGACTTGGCTTGAGCCGTTCCAGGTGTAAGCAACTGTTTTGAAGAAAAAGCATGGAATAAGGGACTTATCTTCCAGCCTTAATTGCCTACGGAAAATAAACATTTCGGGCTACACGATCTTACCATTTGCTACACCAACATGAATGAAGAAGCCTCTCTGATAAAAGGGGTGTCTTTTCCCCCTGCAAAAGAAGGTTAGGTTTCCCTTGCCAATTCTTTTGTGTTAATATCAGGTCTTTTCAACTTGAATGAAAGAAACTTACTCATGTAACCCTGGGCTAATGTGGAGCTTAGGAAGAGTGAAATTCCCAAAACTTTGAAGACCTGACCTTCAATAAAGATGCCAGGGTATTGAGTTCCCTCACCTCCCATTAAGATCACATGTAATATGCTTTAGGGCAATGGAAGGCGGGGAAGTATGAACTCCCTCTCCTAATTCCATGGATTCTGGAGCAAGCTGCTATTCTGAATATGCCTCCAGGACAAATAGCACTTAACACTGTTTGAGTGTTTGGACTGTTGGAAGCCAGTCTTTGAAATCCTTGCTTAGCCTCAAAGTCACCAAGTGACCTAGAACACCCCACCAGTACCCAACCTCAGTTCTACACCTGTAAAATGGACATCATAATGCCATGTAGGAAGGCAGTGTGGATTACGGACAGAACTGCTATATGCTTTGGAGGCTGACAGTTCTACATGAGCGATATGCTAAGAAAAAGGAGATGAAGCCCATCAGCTCAGCATGAACGACTACTCTGAATGACACGCCATCATTCAGGAATCTGTTCAGTCCCTTCCCCATCAAAATACAGCTATAATTTTGGTAATTCTAATTAGAGGAGGGATTGTTTCCAGACAGGAATGGGGACTTGACTGCCTCCAATGAGTTGTGGTCCTGGCATGAGGAACTGTAGGTTGCTCTAGGAATTCCCATGAAAAGCCTCTGTAGCAGAAGTAGGCAATTTTTGGGCCGAAGGCACATTTGGCAACTTCAAAAAAATGTCCTGGGCACCACCACAAAATGGCTGCCACAGGAGGCATGGCAAAGGGAAAGCAACTTGCCCAAAAGATTGAGTACAAGGCAGAGGTGGGGTCTGAGCCCCAGCACCCTAAACAACTCCTTTGAACCTACAGTTTTCAGCACCAGCAGAAACCTATTTCACAGCGGTCCCAGCTGACTGTAAGAAAATGGGTGTAATGAGTGTTTTAAAAGTGGGAAGGGTAGGACAACTTGGCAGGCACCAAGAAAAATGTCTGGGGTGCATTGGTGCCCATGGGCACTGCATTGCCTACCCGTGCTCTGTACCAACAGAGGAGGAAAACCTCTATACGAAGAGGGTATGATAATACTGGATTCTGAACTCAATGTTGGGGATGCTTATTAAGCCTCATAGACCCTGATGCTGGGAAAGACTGAAGGCAAAAGGAGAAGGGGACGGCAGAGGATGAGATGGCTAGATAGCATCGCCAATGCAATGAATATGGACTTGAGCACGCTCCAGGAGAGAGCGCAGGACAGGAAGGCCTGGCGTGCTATGGTCCATGGGGTCACGAAGAGTCGGACACGACTGAACGACTGAACAACAACAACAGTTAAGCCTCATGGGTCATACGCAGAATAGATGACATCACTGATGTGGCGATATGCATGTGCAGCCAAACGTAGTGACTATTTTGGGCTCTGATTTGGAGCACAGACTAGATTATGAAATCTCCACAATCAGGAATCATATGTCATCATACCATGAAGAGTACTTCCTGCATGTGTGTGTGTGTGTCTGTGCAGGGGGAGGGGGGAGGACGGCTCCTAGAGCAAACTATAAACCTCCAGACAGAAGGTCAGCAAGACCTTTGTGTTGGGCCTTGGTGTTGGTTAAAGTTTTAAGTGGGTGAATTTTAAGCATTTTAAAAAAATTGTGTTGTATTTATTTAAGACAGCCTTTCCCAACATGATGCCCTTCTCGAGATGTTTTGGACTTCAGCTCCCATCAGCTCTAGTTAACACTGTTGATAGTCCAAAAAATAAGGGAGATATAGCCAAAAAATATGTGAAGGGCATCCAGTTGGGGAAAGCTAATTTATGGCATTTATGTATTGTCCTTCATAAAGTTTATCTAAGGTGGTTAGAGATAGAGCACATAAAGAAACGTAGGAGATATAGTGAGGGAGATAAGAGGGCGAAGTGGTGCCATTCCACCAGCCCTACTTAAAACTACCCCCATGGAGTCTCCTCCTCCCTCAACGGTCACCACCAGCAGCCATTCCAGCATGAGCTGAGGCAGATGAGAGGGAGAGCAGGGCTATTCCACCAGCCCTGCTGAAAATCTCGCTCATGAAGGGCTTCGCTCCTCTTCCCTCAACTGTCACCACCAGCAGCCTTTCCAGCAAGCTGACCTGAGGGAAAGCAGGGCCATTCCCCCAGCCCTGCTGAAAAACTTAATTCCACCCCCTCCCCCCTCCCCCATTCCCTTTCCCTTGTGTGCTGTGTCTGTTTAGGTTGTAAGCCTGTGGGCAGGGACTGTCTTATTTTACTGAATATATATATGTAACCTGTCCGAGGAGGAACAGGATAAAATTATTCTAAATAAATAAACAAGAAGTAAGATAAGAAAGAAATAGGAATCTTTCGAGCAGGTCTGTATACCACTAGACCCACTTCAGTCCATGAGCGATCTGGACAATACCTATTATTGTTCACTGGAAATGCTGGAGACAGGGTGGGGGAGAAAGAGAATTGGCCAATTGTGTATATCAGACTGATGGAATGCATGTTCCTGCTTCCTAGTGATTTTACCATCTTCTTTCATTTAATTTCCTTGCTATGGAAGCTGTGAAGTCTTCTGTGATGTCACAGGGCCTTCTCTTTTGGTACCCTGAGGGTTGTACAAGATTCCTGATTTCCTTCTGTCATTGGATGCCAGCAGGCAGCTGTCCAGGGGAACTTTGCATTGCAAGTCTGTGCAACTGGAGAACTTCTAGTGTGTGTGTGTGTGTGTGTGTGTGTGTGTGAGGGCGGGGGGGCTGCTTCAATTGACTGACAGAAGTAACAATATTGCTCCTGCATAGAATAGATGTAGCCTGAAGCGGCGTGGCATTAATAAATGACTACATCAACCTCTCTCACCTCCCATGTTGTCTCTTTCCCCCTTTTCCGCCTCCCCTGAGTCTACTACACAAGGCTTAGGAAGTGAGACATGAGTAAAGCGTTCTGCAACTTGATTGAGAATTGGGTGAAAAATTATAGGAAATGTTCTCAGTAGCTTGAGATGTAGAGACATGAAATGATAAGGTAGAAAGTAAGCAACTAGAACCCAAGTCCCAAACACATGTGTACTTCTAAGTAAGAGCTTGCTTAAAAGGGCTCATTACAAGGCAGTGTGAGGCAAATTGGCAGCTGTTTAGTGCATGGCATTAATAAATGTCTGCATCAGCCTCCCTCACCTCCCATGTGCTTTAGTCTGTGTGCATGTCTATGTGTGTATACTTTTGCCATGTTCAGTTAATGATGTAGCTAGAAACCTTTCCTATTTCTAGTCCAGAGGCAGTATCTTATTGAGCCCATGAGGCAGCAGGAGTGACTTCTTACACAATGGGGCTTTTGCAGTTCTAAAAATAACCTGAAATGAGTGGAAACGCTAGTTTCTGGGACGGGGCATGTCAGCGGAGCTCGGAGAAGGGAGCTCTGCTGACCTGTTCTGATCCAGAAACGAGTGTTTCCACTTGTTTCAGTTTTATTTTTAGAACCGCAAAAGCCCCATTGTGATGCTAAACAAACAGTGGGAGTGCAGCAGTTGTGTTGGCTGGGGATGATGGGAGTTCTAGTCCAGCACTTTTGGATGGCACCAGGTTGGGGAAGGGTGACCTAGTCAGATAAAGGCACATAATTAGACAAATGCAATGTGGGAAAGCCTACATCTCCATGATCCCCATTTAGTAACAGCGAACTCTTCTTGTACCTGTCCCCAATACATGACATGTTTGACACTATTTTTGAGATTCCTTCTTTTAGAATGTTCGATGGGTGTGCACACATACATGTTGTCCAGCTGCCATTTCTGAGGTTTCAGCCCTTCGCTTGTGACACTAGCAGTCACATCTATGAATGAGAAGCATATGCTTTTTAACTCTAGTACATATGCATGAAACACTAACACTGTACATTGATATAATCTACTAAGGCCCAGATGCCACTACCTTTGGAGGTTATGTGGGTGTCATTAGGAACAGACCAAGTCTTTCTGCAAAGGCATCCTTCTCCAAAAATATTTGCCTTGCTCCTACTTTGATCTGAAGATGCTGCAGTAGCTACAAGTAAACAGATTGGGGAAAGAGAAGGCATGGGGTAGGGAAACCATGTAAAAATGGGGGATGGGTGAAGACAGAATTGTGTAAATAATAGGAAAGGGGGGAGAAGCTGTGTGTGTGTGTATGCATGTGTCTATACTTATCAGCTATATATTTATATTTATCTATATCTATACATCTATTAGAGAACTCCTGTGAAGTTAAACATTGCTGCCCCCCTGCCCAGGCCAGATGATTTATATAATTCAGTGAATCTCCTTTTCACAAAACCCAAAGAAATTCAGGGGACAAAAACATATTTAAGACAGGGTGTTGAACCTCAGGCCTGTGGGCCAAATCCATCCATTCTGGGATTGCAACCTGACCCTCCGGGGTTCCCAGTGACCAAGCCCCTTGACCTAGCTAGGGATGTATGGATTTTGTCAAATCCATTCCATCTGTGTTTCGTGGATTGTTAGGTGGCTTTCGTGCCATCATCTGCTCACTGATGGCATCTGACTCTTTTTAGGGATATATAAGAAGTTTGTTCCACTTATGCAAATGTGCATTAGTGCTAATGCACATTAGCGCTAACACACATTAGCACAAGTGCAAATTTGTGCAAATCCACCCCCAAAGGTAAAAAAAAAAAAAATGGTTTGTAAGTCGGCAAAATTCACACGGCCTGAAAAAAGCCAGTCCACTGTGTAATCCACAGGTCAGATTCATAGAAATCCAAACTCATCTGAGTCTGTTGCAGATTTCTCTGACATCCCTCCACCTGCCTGCCAAAATCATTTGGTGTTTTCCTGTTTTGTGCATGTTCCCCACCCTGATTCTAAAAGGTTAAAATGCTTCTCCTGAGGTTTAGTTACTGGAAGGATGAGCTTTAAGCTAAAATATGCTGGCATTTTCAGTATCCTGTCTCTGCTCCTTTTGCCCACCCACCCCTGGAATACGGCCCCCGAGAGCTTGTCCGAAATTGAATTTGGCCCTTGGTCTGAAAGAGGTTCAAGAACCCAGTTTAAGAGAAGAGTTAAGGTGTTTACAAATGTACTCAAGCTCCAAAAAGCACCAAAAAAACAAATATAAGCACTGTCATGTAAGCAGTGAACACAAGATTTTTACAATATTTTAAAGATCAGACCTGGGTGAACAAACCTGTGCTGTAATTACCATATAGATAGGGACGTGTGGACTGTGTCAAATCCACTCCGTCTGTGTTTTGCAGATTGTCAGGTGCCTTTTGTTCCGTCATCCGCTCACAGACGGATGCGAACATTTTTTTCCTGTGATGTGGAAAAACACACAAATAATTACATAAGAAGTTTCATAAGAATTTACATAATTTACCTCAGTACGTAACATTTAGCATATTGTCCCCCATTCCATTCAACATCTCCTCAGCAGAAACTTGCATATTTTCCTACAAATAAATATGCATAAAGTTAAAAATAATAATCTGAAAGTTCATGGACTCTGGGCGGCCTCGAGCGAGGGGTCACTCTGCTGCGGATTCCGCAGGTCAGATTCTTAGAAATCTGAGCTCATTTTAGTCCGTCTTGAAGTTCTCCACCATCGCTATATCTAGATATGCTGCCTGTTTATGGAGTTGCCCTAGACAGGTCAGAAATGGCATAATGTTCTTAAGGAAACATTTTAGCTCTGTTGTAGATGCCCAGTTTCCACTGGGACTTGAAATTAAACTGTGGGCAACCCACAAAAACAAAGAATTGTACATTTTAAATCAGGGTGGGCAACTTATGGCCTTCCAGAAGTTGTTGGACTGAAACTCCCATCTGCTGTAGCCAGCATAACAATGGTGCGGGATGATGGAAATCGCCGTTCAACAACATCTGGAGGGTCACAAATGTCCCCACCCTATTTTAATGATCAGATGAACAGGGCATGCACTCTAGTTGCACTTGATCAAAGAGTGTCATCCTCAGAAGTGAGGCCGTAGAATACACTTTTTTGCCATCCGGGAGGCAGTGCTACAAAAATGTCAGTTTTTAGGAATGTCAGAAACAGAGTTTTTAGAAACAGTTGTGTAGAATTGAGGCTTCACCTTCAACAGGTGAAATACAAATATTTCATTTTTACATTTCCTGCATACTATAATTATATTTATATATTTATAATAATTATATATTATTATAATTAATAATTTATCACATTCGCAGCAAACAATGGGTTGCCTTTGATTTGCTTAGCTCAGTCCAACTTTTCTTACTTGCAGACTTAGCAGTGTTCCCCCCTCTCCCCAGGCTTCTGTTATGACTGGCCCCGGCCATTTCCTTGTTTGTTTAAAGGATTTATTTCTTTAAAAGAAGTACCATGGCTGAGAAGGTTGAAACTGGTTACTAGTTTCTTATTCCCAAGAAAACTCGAGCTTGAGCTTTTGTGGGAACAAGGAACCGGAAACTAGTAAGAAGGTATATATGAATTTTGTTAAATCCGTTCTGTCTATGTTTTGGGGACGGTCAGGCATCTTTCATTCTGTTGTCCACTTGTTGATGGAATCGGATTTTTTTTTTTAGGGATGCACGAGAATTTGGTCCACTTGTGGAAGAGCACATTAGCGCAAGTGCGCATTAGCGCGAATCCCCTCCAAAAGTAAGTCTGCAAGTCCGTGGGGTCCACGTGACTCGAAAAAGGCAGGGCTGCTGCAGAATCCACAGATGGGATTCATAGAAATCCAAATTCATTTGAATCCGTTGCGGATTTCTCCGACATCCTTACTAGTAACCAACTTCTGGTTTTAAAATGCTGTTTTAATGTTTTAATATAATTTTAATTGTATTGTTGTTTAATTTATATTTTAACTTTTGTATATTTTCATATGTTTTAATTGTATATGTTTTAATTTTTATAAGCTGCGTTGTGTCCCAGTACTGGGAAAAAGGCGGGATATAAATATAACAACAACAACAACTTCAGACTCATCCCAGGCTGTTGCTTCCGACTTTCACCATTTCTGCAGAGCAGCTGGGATTCAGCCTCTCCTTCCCTGCTTCAGGGCATAGAAGAAATTCAGCCAGCTGCGTAGGCTGCTTCAATCCATATTGTTCCTTGGCCCATTTGCACGGCTGATTGGGACTGGCATGGGCAGACTTCAAACTTGCTGGATATTAGGGGTGTACGGAACTCACCTTCAAGTCCACTGGGGGGTCTGCGGGGGGGGGGAGAGGTGATCCGTTCCTCCCCCTGGAATCCTCCCTGGCCGACTCCGCTCTGCGGCGAGTCTGCAGGGCTGCCGGCGGGGTCCGTCCGCTGACGGACTGCCAGTCTTCAGACGCAAATGGCATCCGGCGTAGTGGACGCCATTTGCATCCCTGCCTTTTGCCGTGATAGGCTACATAAATCTTCTTTACGTCCGAAGACAGGCAGCAGCGGACGGCAGCAGACGGCCAGCAGCAGGTAGGATCTGGCCCGCGCGGATTCCCCCGGGTGGCGGAGGTGTGTCTTCTGTTCCGCTGCGGACTCCGGAGGGCTAGATCCTTAGAATCCAGCCTCAGTGGAGTCCGTGGCAGAATTCTCTGCCATCCCTACAAGATATATTGTGTTTTTTAAAACAGAACACACCACAGCCAAGTACAAAATATGGGCTCAGGGTGGCCTGGAGTGGTTGGGAGAAGGTTCATAAGTCAGTGGTACAGAACATGCCTTGCAGGCACAAAGTCCCAGGTTTAACCCCTGGCATCTCCAGGTAGGGCTGGGGAAGACTTCTATCTGAAACCTTGGAGAGCTGCTGCCATTTTGTAGACCAGCCTACCCCAACCAGATGTCCTCCAGATGTCTTGGACTTCAACTCCCACCAGCCCCAGCCAACATAGCCAATTGTCAGGAATGCTAGGATTTGTAGTCCAAAACATTCGTTGGTTACCAGGTTGGGGGAGGCTGAGGTAGTGTCAAGGGCTCCTTGGAGGCCTCTCTCAGTCTAATCCAGGAGCCAAGTCCAGACACAGACAAAGGGATTCCTTTCAAAGCTTTATTCTTCTTTTACAACTTAACAACTATACCGTTTGCAACTAGATCTGAGCAGCACAGTACCTATGCCCTAAGTTGGAACAGTTGGTCCCCATTTGAAAGGGAATTACTGGCAGACCCCTGAACTTAAGGACTAGGGAGAGTCCCTCCCCTTTTCCCTTGGATCCTCTGGGCGCAGCCGTTGTTTGCGCGCCAACCGGGCGGTACGCCTCCTTTCTGCGCCCTCCATCTGGCGCCGCTCTTTGCGTCGGCGTCGCGCGTCCACCAAGTCTGCTATCCGCGCTCTGTTACTCCCTGGACTGCTATCTAAGCTAGGAATGTTGGTGGGAGGAATCTCCATCAGCTGTTGGCCCTGGGAAGAGGAGCGCGCTCCCCTCCCAGGAGCGACTCCTCTTCCTCAGAATCAGAACTACTCTGGGATTCTATGGGCTCAGTGTCCACCCTGACAGGTAGATAATTCTGAGTTAGATAGCCCAATCACCTGATGGTATAGAGCAACTTCCTATGTTTCAAAGAAGCCAGATGTAAAATGGGGTAGAGTCAGCATCCAAGCATCATTTTTGGGGTCACTGCCTTGTTGTGGCGAAGGGGCTTGCGTAACTCAGTGAAGCCATAAGCTATGCCATGCAGGGCCACCCGAAATGGACAGGTCATGGCAGAGAGTTCTGACAAAATGCGGTTCACTGGAGAAGGAAATGGTAACCCACTCCAGTATTCTTGCCAAGAAAACCCCATGGAACGTATCACAAGGCTAAAAGATATGATGCCGGAAGATGAGCCCCTCAGGTCAGAAGGTGTCCAATATACTACTGGGGAAGAGCAGAGGGTATTTCCAAGTAGCGCCAGAAAGAGTGAAGCGGCTGGGCCAAAGCCGAAAGGACACTCAGCTGTGGATGTGTCTGGTGGTGAAAAGAAAGTCCGATGCTGTAAAGAACAATATTGTTTAGGAACCTGGAATGTCAGATCAATGAATCAAGGTAAACTGGAGGTGGTCAGACATGAGATGGCAAGATTGAACATCGATATCTTGGGAATCAGCGAACTAAAATGGACAAGGATGGGTGAATTTAATTCAGGTGACCATTATATCTACTACTGTGGGCAAGAATCCCTTAGAAGAAATGGAGTAGCACTCATAGTCAACAAAAGGGTGGGAAAAGCAGTACTGGGGTACAATCTTAAAAATGATAGAATGATCTCAGTACGAATCCAAGGCAAACCATTCAACATCACAGTAATTCAAGTCTATGCCCCAACCACTGAATCCCTTAGAAGAAATGGAGTAGCACTCATAGTCAGCAAAAGGGTGAGAAAAGCAGTACTGGGGTACAATCTCAAAAATGATAGAATGATCTCGGTACGAATCCAAGGCAAACCATTCAACATCACAGTAATTCAAGTCTATGCCCCAACCACTGAGGCTGCAGAAGCTGAGGTTGATCGGTTCTGTGAAGACCTACAACACCTTCTAGAACTAACACCAAAAAAAGATGTCCTCTTCATCATAGGGGATTGGAATGCTAAAGTAGGAAGTCAAGAAATCACTGGGATAACAGGCAAGCATGGCCTTGGTGTACAAAATGAAGCAGGACAAAGGCTAATAGAGTTTTGCCAAGAGAACACGGTGATCAAAGCAAACGCTCTTTTCCAACAGCACAAGAGGCGACTCTACACATGGACATCACCAGATGGTCAATATCGAAATCAGATTGATTATGTTCTTTGCAGCCAAAGATGTAAAAACAAGACCTGGAGCTGACTGTGGCTCAGATCATGAGCTTCTTGTTGCAAAATTTCGGCTTAAATTGAAGAACGTAGAGATAACCACTAAACCATTCAGGTATTACCTTAATCATATCCCTTATACAGTGGAGGTGATGAATAGATTTAAGGGTTTAGACCTGATAGACAGAGTACCTGAGGAACTATGGACGGAGGTCCGTAACATTGTTTAGGAGGCAGCAACTCAATCCATCCCAAAGAAAAAGAAATGCAAGGAAGCAAAATGGCTGTCTGATGAGGCTTTACAAGTAGCTGAGGACAGAAGGGAAGTGAAAAGCAAGGGAGGAAGGGGAAGATATATCCAACTGAATGCAGAGTTCCAGAGAATAGCAAGGAGAGACAAGAAGGCCTTCTTAAATGAACAATGCAAAGAAATCGAGGAAAACAATAGAATGGGAATGACTAGAGATCTTTTCAAGAAAACCGGAGCTATCAAGGGAACGTTTTGTGCAAAGATGGGCATGATAAAGGACAAAGAAGGCAGGGACCTAACGGAAGCAGATGAGATTAAGAAGAGGTGGAAAGAAAGGTTATGCTCAAAATCCTACAAGCTAGGCTTCAGCAGTATGTGAACCGAGAACTACCGGAAGTACAAGCTGGGTTTCGAAAAGGCAGAGGAACTAGAGATCAAATCGCCAACATTCGATGGATCATGGAGAAAGCAAGAGAATTCCAGAAAAGCGTCTATTTCTGCTTCATTGACTACACTAAAGCCTTTGATTGTGTGGATCACAACAAACTCTGGCAAATTCTTAAAGAGATGGGAGTACCAGACCACCTTACCTGTCTCCTGAGAAACCTGTACGAGGTTCAAGAAGCAACAGTAAGAACCAGACATGGAACAACCAATTGGTTCAAAATTGGTTAAGGTGTACGACAAGGCTGCATATTTTCGCCCTGGTTATTTAACTTATATGCAGAGTACATCATGAGAAACGCTGGGTTGGATGAATCACAGGTCGGAATTAAGATTGCTGGGAGAATTATCAACAACCTCAGATACACAGACGATACCACCCTAATGGCAGAAAGCGAAGAGGATCTCAAGAGCCTCTTGTTGAGGGTGAAAGTGGAGAGTGCAAAAGCTGGTTTGAAACTCAACATTAAAAAAACGAAGATCATGGCATCTGGCCCCATCACTTCCTGGCATATAGAAGGGGAAGAAATGGAAGCAGTGACAGATTTTATTTTCTTGGGCTCCAAGATCACCGCAGATGGTGACTGTAGCCATGAAATTAAAAGATGCTTGCTCCTTGAGAGGAAAGCTATGGCAAACCTAGACAGCATAGTAAGAAGCAGAGACATCACCTTGCTGACAAAGGTCCGCATAATGAAAGCTATGGTTTTCCCAGTAGTAACGTATGGCTATGAGAGCTGGACTATAAGGAAGGCTGAGCGCCGAAGAATTGATGCTTTCCAACTGTGGTGTTGGAGAAGACTCTTACGAGTCCCCTGGACTGCAAGGAGATCAAATCAGTCCATCCTGAAGGAAATCAACCCTTACTGCTCATTGGAAGGACAGATACTGAAGCTGAAGTTCAAATATTTTGGCCACCTAATGTGAAGAGAAAAGTCACTGGAAAAGATCCTGGTGCTGGGAAAGCTTGAAGGCAAAAGAAGAAGAGGATGGCAGAGGATGAGATGGTGAGATAGCATCACCGATGCAATGAATATGACTTGAGCATGCTCTGGGAGAGAGCGGAGGACAGGAAGGCCTGGCGTGCTATGGTCCATGGGGTCACGAAGAGTCGGACACGACTTAACGACTGAACAACAACCAATATACACCATACTCTAATACCATATACATACATCTCATGAGTCCTGAAAGAAAAGTTTCTGTTTAATTCTGAAATTACATTTCCTATATTCCTGAAATTACACTATGGCCCATGCTAGTACACCCCCCCCTTTTTTCTATTTTTGTTTAAGACGATACCCAGGCCAAAGAAGATGATGACTGATAACTTTTGGGTTGTTCTTAGGGCAGAACCAATTGCCTGCTGCACCAGAAGGCCATACAGTGGGATGACCTGCATACACAAATGTAAATCGGTTTCTCAGTTACTACAGAACAGCGATTCGAAGAACCTAACTTGGAGTGGGGGAAGACTTTTTGTAATTGTTAAACACATGCACGATCCACCTTGCATATTATCTTGCCCTCCCACTGCGTTCAACATCACAAGCCTGGCTTCACATCCCACTTCCTTTTGGAGGTCCTTTTGTACTGTGGCACCCAAGCTGCAGAACTCCCTCCCTAGAGAGGGTGAGTTCGCTCCTTCCCTCTTAAGCTTTAGATGAGCGGTCCAGACTTTTAAAATTTGCCTAGCTTTTCATTTTGGCAAAAAACGCACATTTCCCCTTGCTGATTTATGGTTTGGAGTTTTATGCTGTTCTCAGTAGTACTGCATTTTAATTGGGGCTTTCAAAAATGGTATTTGTCTTTTGTTTTTATGTAAGCTGCTTTGAGAACACTCTTTAGGGCTGAAAAGAAGCCTATAACTAACTACCTAACTACCTAACACAAATTAGAGTCAAAAACCCTTGCCAACGTATGGCAAATCACCTAGTGATCTATCACCAGGCCCTGATCAGCCTTCTCCTCATCACTGAGGCTGCAGAATACTGGCTTTGTTTTCCAGGGACACTTTCCAGATTTCTGCTTGTGCACTGCAGGGCAAAAAGAGGACCGTAATAACCCACCAGCACTGATGTTTCCCAACCAAAATACATTTCTTGATCCAGAATATCTCCCCCTTGCCCAACGTGGGCAACTTTTTCTGACATCTTTTCCAGAAGGGGCGAGAGAAGGCCAGAAATGGTTACTGAAACAGCATCCTTAATGTTTGCAGCTCAGTGGTACAGCTTTGCATGTGGGAAGTCCCAGGTTCAATCCCAGCATCATTTTGCAGAACTGTCAGGGAGGCCATCACAAAATTGCTGCCATTATTATTATTATTATTATTATTATCATCATCATCATCATCATCATCATTATCAACATTTCTATACCACCCCATAGCTGAAGCTCTCTGGGTGTTTACAAAGGTTAACACATTAAAAATACAATATGCCAAATTTAAAAATATAACAGACACACAAAGAGACAGTATGTACAAAGACAACATATTTCTAAAAAGAACTTTGAGCAATCAACCAAAGCATAAAACAAATCCAGGATCAATTAAAACTCATCACATGCTGCCAAATGCCTGGGAAAAGAGAAAAGTTTTCATAGAATCATAGAATATTAGGGTTGGAAGGGGCCTATAAGACCACTGAGTCCATCCCCTGGACCCCTGCTCAATGCAGGAATCCAAGTCAGAGCATCCCTGACAGATGGCTGTCCAGCCTCATCTTGAATGACTCCAGTGTGGGAGAGCCCACCACCTCCCTAGGTAATGGGTTCCATTGTCGTATTGCTCTAACAGTCGGGAATTTTTTCCTGATGTTCAGCCGGAATCTGGCTTCCTGTCACTTGAGCCCATTATTCCGTGTCCTGCATTCTGGGATGATCGAGAAGAGATCCTAGCCTTCCTCTCTCTCTGTGACAACCTTTCAAGAACTTGAAGAGCGCTATCACATCTCCCCTCAGAGTTCTCTTCTCAAGGCTAAACATGCGCAGTTCTTTCAGTCTCTCTTCATAGGGCTTTGTTTCCAGTCTCCTGATCATCTTTCTTGCCCTCTTTTGAACCCTCTCCAGTTTGACTGCATCCTTCTTAAAATGTGGTGCCCAGAACTGGACACAGTACTCCAGAGGAGGCCTAACCAGTGCTGCGTAGAGGGGGACTAGTACTTCCTGGGATTTGGAAGCTATGCTTCTATTACTGCAGCCCAAAAGAGCATTTGCCTTTTTTGCAGCCACATTACCTTGTTGGCTCATATTCAGCTTGTGATCGACAACGATTCCAAGATCGTTCTCACTTGTAGTATTGTTGAGCCAAGTATCCCCCCATCTTGTAACTGTGTGTTTGGTTTCTTTTTCCTAGGTGCAGAACTTGGCATTTATCCCTATTAAATTTCATTCTGTTGCTTTCAGCCCAGCACTCCAGCCTATCAAGATCATTTGGAATGCAACTCATACTGTGCATGCTGGGAAAGACATTCCAGTATATGCCCTGCCAGTCTACAATTCTATGGTGGTGGCAAAGATTGACTGGGTTTTCCCTGAGTCTCCATGTTCTCACCTTCCATATATCATGTAAGGGGTGGTGGTGGAGGTGTAATCAATTTTGACAGGTTCAGAGACAGTATTCCTCTCAATACCAGTTGCTGGTGAGGCAATCCCCTAATTCTCACCAAAAATAATAGCAAACCAAGAAAACCCAGTCCCACCTCTACAAAGAAGTTGACCTGTTGCCTTCATGCCCTTCCATGGGCTTCCCAGAAGTATATGGTGGGGAAGTATTGGAAACTGGATGGACGAGATCAGCAGTGCAGAACCTCCATCTGCCTAGTGCTCCAGTCTATCAAGATCACTTTGAATTTTGTTTCTCTCTTCCAAAATATTAGCTATCCTGCCCAATTTTGTGTCATCTGCAAATTTTGACCTAGCGCTGAAAGATAACAATGTTGGTGCCAGGTGAGCCTCACTGGGGAGACCAACCACGCTGTGCGGGTGTATTTGGTCACAAAATGCCTTACTTCTGAGTAGACTGAGATTGTCCTGTCCTTTCTATCCACCATTCCTTCTCTCCCTCCCTCCTCATTTACATATATAGCCCCCCCCCACTGGCAAATGTTACAAAATGCCAGTTAAGCCTCCAGTGACCTCAAATTCTGAAAGAGATGGGGGTACCAGACCACCTTACCTGTCTCCTGAGAAACCTGTACGAGGGTCAAGAAGCAACAGTAAGAACCAGACATGGAACAACCGAGTGGTTCAAAATTGGGAAAGGAGTACGACAAGGCTGCGTATTGTCGCCCTGCTTATTTAACTTATATGCAGAGTACATCATGAGAAATGCCGGGTTGGATGAATCAGAGGTCGGAATTAAGATTGCTGGGAGAATTATCAACAACCTCAGATACGTGGATGATACTACCCTAATGGCAGAAAGTGAAGAGGATCTCAAGAGCCTATTGTTGAGGGTGACAGAGGAGAGTGCAAAAGCTGGTTTGAAACTCAACATTAAAAAAACCAAGATCATGGCATCTGGCCCCATCACTTCCTGGCATATGGAAGGGGAAGAAATGGAAGCAGTGACAGATTTTATTTTCTTGGGCTCCAAGATCACCACAGACGGTGACTGTAGCCATGAAATTAAAAGACGCTTGCTCCTTGGGAGGAAAGCTATGGCAAACCTAGACAGCATAGTAAGAAGCAGATACATCACCTTGCCGACAAAGGTCCATATAATCAAAGCTATGGTTTTCCCAGTAGCAACATATGTCTGTGAGAGCAGGACTATAAGGAAGGCTGAGTGCCGAATAATTGATGCTTTCGAACTGTGGTGCTGGAGAAGACTCTTACGAATCACCTGGATGGCAAAGAGGTCAAATCAGTCAATCCTAAAGGAAATCAACCCTGAGTACTCATTGGAAGGACAGACACTGAAGCTGAAGCTCAAATATTTTGGCCTCCTAATGCGAAGAGAAAACTCTCTGGAAAAGACTCTGATGCTGGGAAAGACTGAAGGCAAAAGGAGAAGGGGACGGCAGAGGATGAGATGGCTAGACAGCATCACTGATGCAATGAATATGGACTTCAGCACGCTCCAGGAGAGAGAGCAGGACAGGAAGGCCTGGCGTGCTTTGGTCCATTGGGTCACGAAGACTCGGACACGACTGAACAACAACGACTTCATTCTAAAGGAAACCAAACCTGGGTAAAAGCTGCACCTCTGAATCTTCTCACCAGTCGGAGAATGGTGTGTTAACAGCATCAACCCAGCACGAGAGGCACAGCATCAGCATGTAAGGATGCCCATTCAGTATGAGTGGGAATGTAGATGCGGTTACTGCGTTCACTATCAGACCACTTCATGAATCTTCCCAGGCCTTCCTCTCCTTCCCCCCGCTGCCATCCCTTTCCTTGAAACCTCTGGATTCATTGAATGAAGCTTGACAGGCTGAATAAATCAACTTGCTCTCCCACTAGCCAAGTCTATCCTAATTGGAGTTGGATGGTGCTGCTGTGTGGCTGCGTGCCTGGGAGCTAGGCCGCGCTCTGCCTCTCTGAGTGACTGCTGACTCCTGGCACTCTGGGGAAGTGCTGCCTTTGGAGTGGGAGGTTCAGAGAAGTGATGGCAGCAGCTGCATTCGCCTACCATTAAAACCCGCAAGGTACAAGGAAGATTTCTCCCTCCCTCCCCCCAACACCTTATTTAAAGCCAGCAGGTTGACAATCTCAGCTTGTTGCCGAGGCCTGGAATATTGAGTTGTACAATGTGGTTCTATCACTCTGTCTCTGCCTTGCAGCTCGCCTGCCTTTTCAGTGCTGAAAACAGACAGCAGGAAGGGTGGGGTGGAGGTGTGTGTGTGTGTGTGTGGGGGGAATTGCAAGAGAACTTGAAAAATCCATGTGGGGAGAAAGGAGCTGTTCCATTTGCCACTACAGACAGAAGAAAAGTAATAATATATGATTGGCCCAATGTTGCCATTCTTAATACGACTCTTTAAAAATGGTTTCCTGCAGGGCTGTGGTGCTAAGTTATTCACCATTTCCCTGCACCTATTCCACCAGGTAGCTTCCGGTTCCTGAGTCCCTGGGGGTCACTTCACAGTGCAAACAACACAGGGTCTAACAAATTTAGTCTGGCATACGTTTTTGTGGACAGTGTCCACTTCTTCAGATGCAGTTCAGTCTGGGAAGACAGGGAGCAGAGATAGGAGTGGTGGGGAAATTATCACCAAGTTTGAAAGGCCTTCCTCTCTCTCTCTCTCTCTCTCTCTCTCTCCATTTTGTTTTTTGTTTTTTAAATATATATATATATTAATATTTCACCTTTTAATCACGGGAGGCATCCAAGGTGGCTCACAATAATGAACAAAGAATAGAAACAAGAATTGCAAAACGCATCCATGATCAATAACAGAATGGAAAAGGAAAGCCACTGCAGAAGAATGAAAACAACAGCAAAGCCCACCTGACTTCAGTGCTCCAAAGACTTCTGTAGGAGACATGACCTTCCCATTTGGCAGAAAGCAAAATATTTAAGAGCATTTGTTGTGGTTACTAATCCCCCCACCCCCTTGCCTCATAATAATGCTAGCAAAGTTATTGACACAATGAAATAGTTACCACCACTATTTAAAAGGGGAAACCAAGGAAAAACGGGGTATTTGTGTATTTTGTATGCATACCGAGTACCTAACACACTTCATTCTTTAGATCAATACAGACTCTAGTCTAGGTTCTCCTGAAAAATAACTGTACTTTTAAATTTATTAGATTTTTATCCCACCCTTCCTCCAAGCAGTTCAAGGCAGCATAGATGGTTCTCTCCACCTGTCATTTTTTTATCATCACAACAACCTTGCGAAGTAGGTAAACCTTTGACAGTGGCTGGCCCAAGATCATCTTGGTGGATGATATGAGGAGGGCTTTGGATAGGGGCAAATGCTCCTTCCTTGTTCTCCTCGACCTCTCAGCAGCTTTTGATACCGTTGACCACGGTATCCTCCTGGACCGCCTGGAGGGGTTGGGCATTGGAGACACTGTATTATGGTGAGGGATGGCGGAGAATTCTGCCACGGACTCCAGTGAGGCCAGATTCTTTAGAGTGGTGGAACGGAGCACTCACCTCCGCCTCCCCCTGGAATCCGTCCGGGTTGGATCCCTTTCGATGTCAATCCTGCGGAGCCGGCCATCTGCTCCACATCACTGGTGAATGTCAATACAGCCGGCAGCCATTGCCATGCCGTATCGCTGTATAAGTAAGTCTCCGGACGCAAATGGCGTAGTGGGCGCCATTTGCGTCCAGAGACTTACTTATACAGCGATACGGCACAGCAATGGCTGCTGGCCGCCTATATCAACAAAATTTGCCAGCGATGCGGAGCTGGTGGCTGGCTCCGCAGGACTGACGTGGAACGGAGCTGGCCTGAACGGATTCTGGGGGGAGGGACAGATCGCCTCCCCCCGCAGTCAGATTCCCCTGCGGAACGACAGGTAGGGAATCCGCTGTTTTCTAATTATGGTGGTTCCGGTCCTTCCTCTCTGGCAGGTACCAGAGGGTAGCACTGGGAGAGGCGGTTTCAGACCTGTGGCCGCTCACTTGTGGGGTGCCACAGGGTTCCATCCTCTCCCCGATACTATTTAACATCTGTGTGAAGCCACTGGGGGCTATCATCAGGAGGTTTGGGGTGTGGTATCATCCATATGCGGATGACATGCAACTCTTCCTCTCGTTTAAATCTTCACCAAGGTTGGCCGTAGAATCCCTGTCCAAATGTCTGGAGATGGTGAGTGGCTGGATGGGGAGGAATAAGCTGAAGCTGAATCCTGACAAGACTGAGGTATTTTTGGTGGGAGACAAGAGGAGTTTGGGGGATGTTGACCTGGTGTTGAATGAGGTATGGCTACTCTTGAAAGACCAGGTCCGCAGCCTGGGGGTCATTTTAGACTCGCAGCTGTCCATGGAGGCACAGGTGTCTCTGGAGGCACTTGGTATCACTGTACCAACTCCATCTGATATGGCGGCTGTGCCCCTACCTTCCTAACCATCTGCTCCCATCAGTAGTACATGCCCTGGTCTCCTCTTGTCTAGACTACTATAATGTGCTCTACGTGGGCTTACCCTTGAAGACGGTTTGGAAGCTGCAGCTGGTACAGAATGTGGCGGCTTGCCTGATGGAAGGCAGTCGCCGGCGTGATCACATCACTCCATTGCTAAAGGAGTTGCACTGGTTACCAGTTGTTTTCTGGGCCAAATTCAAGGTGTTGGTTTTGACCTTTAAAACCCTATATAGTTCCAGCCCAGCCTATCTTAAGGAGTGCCTCCAGCAACACCAGACAAGCCGCTCAACAAGATCAGCCTCGGATGGCCTTCTCTTTGTCCCATCAGCCAGGACAGCTAGGCTCGTGAGGAAAAGGGAAAGGGCCTTCTCTGTGGGGGCCCCCACTCTGTGGAACTCCCTTCCTAGGGAACTCCGCCATGCCCCCTCTTTAATGAGCTTCTGCCATGCATTGAAAACGTGGTTGTTCAGGCAGGCATTTGAGGTGGGCTGTTTTTAAACTGTTTGCATTATTGTACATCGCCCAGAGTGGCTGGGTGACCGGCCAGATGGACGATTAATAAATTAAATAAATAAATAAATGATCACATAGGGTTGGATCCAGATTTAGGTATGTGCAACTGGGCTGGCAGAAGCAGACTTCCCCACCCTTCCTCCTCCCCTGAAAGTGCTACACAGAGGGCTGGGAGACTCTACTGAATGGAATTAGCTGTGATGTGGAGGAAAGGGGGGATTCCTGAAAATTGTACAGAGGCACCTTCTGTGAGTGGAGCCCTTAAGTCAATGGAAGACAGATCCTGGATCCAACTCCCATGAACTTTATGGCTGAGTGGGCATTTGAGCCCTGGATCTCCTGGACCTAAGCTGACACTGTCATCACTATATCTCCCTGATTCTCAGTGGTTTAATCCCAATGTAGTCTGAAATATGGGTAGGAACTGGTGACACCTTCCAGACAACACCAGTATTGTCCTAGGCCATCCCAGCACCTAATGCAGAATCCGTCCACCCCTGACACACACACCCATTTATGCAACCTCCTACCACATTGCGTACTGACCTCTTGCACCAGGATGAGATGCACATTCAGTGACAGGTAATCACAACATTAATAAATTTCTGAATGTATAAAGCAGGATTATACTAATATGTCAGGTCACTGGTCCATCTATCTGTTCTCCAGGTTCTTTTTTAACCTGTGATATTGAAGTAGAGATTCTGGGAACCTTCTGCATGCACAGGATAAGTGCTCTAGGATGGAGCTTTGGATCCCAATAGCTCAGTGATTCTGAAATCAGTCAGGATTAAACAGTCAGGAAGGCTTTTGCCTCCATACTAGTAATGTTTACTCCAGCGTCCCCCAATCTGGCACCCCCCAGATGTGGACTACGACTCCCATCATCCCAGCCAGCATGGGGACATAGGCTGGGGTTGATGAGAATTGTAGCTCAACACATCTGGAGTGCGGCAGGTTGGGGAAGGCTGATCTACATAAATCATGATTTACCCCATTTACGGAATGCTGCAGAGCAGACCTGATGTCTCTTTGACCACTCATTAGCAGGGGACTGAGGAGAAAGCAGGGTATCCACTTGTGCATAAGTAAAAAAGAGGAATTGCATCGCCACAAAGAGGACAAAGGAGGGCACAGATTAGCATAAAATTCTAATCTTCAGAGAGAGCTTTGGCTATTGGGCGGTATAGAAATGAAATGAATAAATAATAAAAAATTGATAAGCTAATTTATGTCGAGATACAAATTTAGGAATGATTACTATAATTTAAATAGAAATATAATACATCTCACCATCGTAGGTGGCCTATGTGCTTGCTCAGCTAGCTGTCCAGGTGCTACCTGTTGATAGGAAAGTTCAAGGCCTCTGCTGCTCTGCCTTCTTATAGCGCTTTATTTTTAAACTGGACTTAGACTGGATAGCTGTTCAAATAGAGGACACCATCAAAATAGAGGATGGTCTTCAGACAGCCCTTCAAGTAGAGGACCGTCCTCTGTAAAATAGGACATATGGCCACACAGGGAGAAAAAGATGCAGGTCTGTTTCTTTTGGTGGCGGTCAGGTGTCTCCTGGAGTGGTTGGTTCTGCCCTGTAGCTTTAACAGTTGGGTAAAAGAGGGACCCCCTTCATGGATCACTGCCTTGTTGTGGCGAAGGGGCTTGCTTAACTCAGTGAAGCCATAAGCCATGCCGTGTAGGGCCACCCAAGAAGGACAGGTCATGGCAGAGAGTTCTGACAAAATGCGGTCCACTGGAGAAGGAAATGGCAACCCACTTCAGTATTCTTGCCAAGAAAACGCCATGGAACGTATCACAAGGCTAAAAGCTATGACGCCAGAAGATGAACTCCTCAGGTCGGAAGGTGTCCAATATACTACTGGGGAAGAGCAGAGGGTATTTCCAAGGAGTGCCAGAACGAGTGAAGCGGCTGGGCCAAGGCCGAAAGGACACTCAACTGTGGATGTGTCTGGTGGTGAAAAGAAAATCCGATGCTGTAAAGAACAATATTGTTTAGGAACCTGGAATGTAAGATCAATGAATCAAGGTAAGCTGGAGGTAGTCAAACATGAGATGGCAAGATTGAACATCAACATCTTGGGAATTAGCGAACTAAAATGGACAAGCATGGGCAAATTTAATTCAGGTGACCATTATATCTACTACTATGGGCAAGAATCCCTTAGAAGAAATGGAGTAGCATTCATAGTCAACAAAAGGGTGGGAAAAGCAGTACTGGGGTACAATCTCAAAAATGATAGACTGATCTCAGTATGAATCCAAAGCAAACCAATCACAGTAATTCAAGTCTATGCCCCAACCACTGAGGCCGCAGAAGCTGAGGCTGATCAGTTCTATTTATTTATTTATTTATTTATTTATTGCATTTATACCCCGCCTTTCTCCCTCTCGCAAGGAACTCAAGGCGGCTTACATTATCCTCCTCCTCACCGTTGTATCCTCACAACAACAACCCTGTGAGGTAGGTTGGGCTGAGAGTCTGTGACTGGCCCAAAGTCACCCAGTGAGCTTCCATGGCCAAGTGGGGACTAGAACCCGGATCTCCCGGCTCCCAGTCCGTCACTCTCACCACTACACTACACTGGCTCTCCTATGGTCTTCTATGAAGACCTACAACACCTTCTAGACTAACACCAAAAAAAGATGTCCTCTTCATCATAGGGGATTGGAATGCTAAAGTAGGAAGTCAAGAAATCACTGGGATAACAGGCAAGCATGGCCTTGGTGTACAAAATGAAGCAGGACAAAGGCTAATCGAGTTTTGCCAAGAGAACATGTTGATCATAGCAAACGCTCTTTTCCAACAGCACAAGAGGCGACTCTACACATGGACATCACCAGATGGTCAATATTGAAATCAGATTGATTATGTCCTTTGCAGCCAAAGATGGAGAAGCTCTATACAGTCAGTAAAAACAAGACCTGGAGCTGACTGTGGCTCAGATCATGAACTTCTTGTTGCAAAATTTTGGCTTAAATTGAAGAACGTAGGGAAAACCACTAAAGCATTCAGGTATGACCTAAATCATATCCCTTATGAATATACAGTGGAGGTGAGGAATAGATTTCAGGGATTAGACCTGATAGACAGAGTGCCTGAGGAACTATGGACGGAGGTCCATAACATTGTTCAGGAGGCAGCAACGAAATCCATCCCAAAGAAAAAGGAATACAAGAAAGTAAGGTGGCTGTCTGATGAGGCTTTACAAGTAGCTCACGAAAGAAGGGAAGCGAAAAGCAAGGGAGAAAGGGGAAGATATATCCAACTGAATGCAGAGTTCCAGAGAATAGGAAGGAGGAACAAGAAGGCTTTCTTAAATGAACAATGCAAAGAAATCGAGGAAAACAATAGAATGGGAAAAACTAGAAATCTTTTCAAGAAAATCAGAGATCTCAAGGGAACGTTTTGTGCCAAGACGGGCATGATAAAGGTAGGGATGTACGAAAGTCACTTACCTTTCCGCGGATTATGTTGATAGTGGGGGGGAGGCGTTCCATCCCTCCCCCCGGAATCCTCGATGGGGGGGAGGCGATCCGTTCCAACCCCCCGGAATCCTCAATGGCCGGCTGTGCCAGGCCCAGCCCAGCCCAGAGCCATCCGCAGCTGGATTTCCGGCCACGGAGGGCTCTGGGAAAAAACAAAACCCGCGTACGCAAATGGTGGCGGCTACGGCCGCCGCCATTTGCGTTCCTTATTTTTGGCCGTTTTAATCTACGTAAATATTTACGTAGACTATGACAGCGAAAATAAAGGGGAATGCAAATAGCGTAGCAGGCGCTATTTGTGTCCCTTTTTGATTCACCGTTTTAGCCTAATAAATCTTTACGTAGGCTAAAATGGCAAATCAAAAAGGGACGCAAATAGCGCCCGCTATGCTATTTGCATTCCCTTTTATTTTCGCCGTCATAGACTACGTAAATATTTATGTAGATTCAGACAGCCAAAAATAAGGAACACAAATGGCGGCGGCCATAGCCGCCGCCATTTGCATACGCAGGTGTTTTTTTTTAACCCAGCCATGATAGGCTACGTAAATCTTTACATAACCTATCACGTCGTGTTTTTGTTTTGTTTTTTAAACCCAGCCATGATAGGCTACGTAAATCTTTACATAGCCTATCATGTCGTGTTTTTTTTTTTTTACAAGGCAAATGGCGGCGGCGGCAGCCGGTCGGAAGACCAGCCACTGCAGCCGCCGCTGCCCGGAAGATCTGCCCCAGGTAAGTATCGTCCCGGGGGGGATCCGCAGGGGGGCTGGGGGGGCAGGCCATTCCGCCACAGATTTCGGGGGGCCGAATGCACTGGCATTCGGCCTCACCGAGATCCGTGGCGGAATTCTCTGACATTCCTAGATAAAGGACAAAGAAAGCAGAGACCTAACAGAAGCAGATGAGATTAAGAAGAGGTGGAAAGAATACACAGAAGAACTATACAGGAAAGATCTGAATGTCCCTGATAGCCATAATAGTGCAGTCACCGAACTTGAGCTGGACATCCTAGAGAGTGAAGTTTAGGAACAAAATTAATGCTGGATGTAGTAGGTATGATCCAAAAGATCATATATAGGCTCCTGCCTGTGATTGGGGGATTTTGAGGCCCCTCCTTGTCACAGCACTCATTTGTGACCCTGAAAAGCTGCTCCTGAATGGTGGGTGGGGGAATTCTCCAGGGTCTCATCTGATGCAGCAAAAGAGGCCTGAATTTGGAAATAGGGTGGCCACATACACCAAAGAAAGAAAGAACGACAAAGAACAGGAAACCCATCATTAAAAAAGGGGACGGAAGAGATCACCAATTTGCATAGAACGTGCTTTTGGTAATTTATGTGGATAGATGCAAATTTAGAAATCGTCACTATAATTTAAATAAAAATAGAATACATGACCTGTGTACCTGCTCAGTCTGCTATCCAGGTACTTACTCAAATGGCAATGGAGGATGACAAACATGAAAGAAAAGGTGCAGATGAAGAAGGAAGATAAATTGTTCCTTATTGTAAATACATCCCCTCCTTGCACAATTTCCCCCAATTTTGTATATGGATGTGCAAACCCCCACACAAGCCACAAGCAGTTAACTAATATTAGTGAATATATGTTTTTCTTCTGGGGTGGGGGTGGGGGTGTGGCATGCAGGAAAAGGGTGAAATATCCAAATGTTGTTGGATTGCAACTCCCATCAGCCCTACTGAGCATAGCCAATGGTTAGGGATGTGTGTCTTGCACCGTTGTGCAATGGTGTGTGTGACTTGTGCAAGAAAAATAGCCTCCCTGCATACAAGGAAATCAGTTACCATATACAGAGGCAGGATCTTTGGATCTCAGCTTTTGATTTTAACCAGCCGATTTCACTAATTGGAAAGTTCAGATTTCTTCTGTCTTTCCCTCCTGCTTGTGTCAATTATATATTTGTCCTGAGTCTTTCATTTTGAAGGAGGTTCTGCAAGGTCCCCCCACCCCCGCTTCTCTCCCAGTGGGTAAGGCTCTGTTCAGCCTTGAGATCTGCACAAATGGAGCCAGTTGCACGAACAGTGCCTTAGGGTAAAATTACAGAAGTGCTTAACTGACATGGGGGTTGAGCAGCTGAAATCTGGTTGAAAGCCACTGCCAAGTCAGCAATTAATTATACTTACTGGCTTTCTATGGGGTTCAGTTTCAGTAAACCTTGACATTTCCCTAATGCTGTCATCTTGAAGAGGTTGGTGGCTCTGGCTCTGAAAAAACACTTGCTTCATTTTTTACAATGTCTGTATGCATTCCCTTTCGATTCTGGAAAAAATACGAAGACTTCTTGGCATAATACAGTGGTCCCCTCACCACTGTAACAGGGTGGTAGATAATAAATGTACAGGGGTTAGCTTAGGTGGGAGTTCTTTTCCCATTGGAGCACTCTCAGATGATCATATTTCCTGGGGATTGTCTCCATGAACAATTTACTCCGAGCTGCGTTTGGAGGTAGTTAGGGATACATGACGTCATGGCCATCTGGCAGCCACCCCGGAGCTTATCAGGGAAAAACTGGATTTCCCGAGACTGCTTAAAGTCCGATTTTTTTCCTTAAGTCGGGTTCTTCATGGTATCGTTGTTGGGTGCCCCAACCACCGCATTTACCTCGGGTATGCTAGCCCTCCCCTTCATGGATCACTGCCCCTTCATGGATCACTGCCTTGTTGTGGCGAAGGGGCTTGCGTAACTCAGTGAAGCCATAAGCTATGCCGTGCAGGGCCACCCAAGGCAGACAGGTCATGGTGGAGAGTTCTGACAAAATGTGGTCCACTGGAGAAGGAAATGGCAACCCACTCCAGTATTCTTGCCAAGAAAACCCCATAGAATGTATCACAAGGCTAAAAGATATGACGCCAGAAGATGAAACTCTCAGGTCGGAAGATGTCCAATATACTACTGGGGAAGAGCAGAGGGTATTTCCAAGTAGCGCCAGAAAGAGTGAAGCGGCTGGGCCAAAGCCGAAAGGACACTCAGCTGTGGATGTGTCTGGTGGTGAAAAGAAAATCTGATGCTGTAAAGAACGATATCGTTTAGGAACCTGGAAGGTAAGATCAATGAATCAAGGTAAGCTGGAGGTAGTCAAATGTGAGATGGCAAGATTGAACATCGATATCTTGGGAATCAGCGAACTAAAATGGACAAGCATTTTTCTTGGATCTCTCTCTCACTCTTCCGCAGTACAGAGCAGAGCAGCATTTGGGTTTTGCAGCCACATGATTATTCTTTTTGTATATTCAAAATGTATTCTTTGTAGACGGGCCTCTGATTCCTTTCCAGGAGAGTCTTTTTGCAACAGAAGTTTAGCTTTGAGGAAAACAAGACCAAACTCATAACCTCTGTGAAATGTAGTCTTTAGTGAGCAAAACATAGTGCCTGGAATTTATGATCGAGGCTTGGAGAAATTACATTTTTGTTGATAACGTATTATAAATGATCTAGAGCGGCCCTGCACTCCCAGTGCCAGCCATTGCAAAGCCATGCCTGCTTACTTCTCGATGACATGTTAAACACCAGACATAATTCTTAGTGGCAGTGTTAGGAATTCTTAATGGAACTGTTGTTCAGCTCTTGTGGAAACTGTTTTTATGAGTAACGCAGATAACATGTTTCAGTGTTGGGGCCTACCAGAGGTGATGAAGCAGCCTGGATTTGGGTGTGGCCTAGCTTTGTGGCCTATTTGCTACCTAGGCCCCGCAGTCTCCCCGGTTAGCCTTGCCAGTCTAGGCCCACGCAACTATACGTCACAGAAACACCACACTTTTTGCCCTATGTTTGCGTAACCCGTTAAGAATTATGGACTTTGCAGGGGTGGGCAGAAAAAGGAGATCACCAGATGTTCTGGACTTCTACTCCTGGCGTTCCTGACCATTGGCCATGCTGACAGGGGCATCTGGGCATTGAAGTTCAAACATCTGCAGATTCACCTTCCGCCCACCCCTGGACTGGATATGGAGAACGTATCTGCGTATGCTCACCAGAGAACTTAAGTGTGGGGCACCCAGTATTAAGGGCAGTGAGTGCAACATAAAAAGAAAAGTAAACACCACCCTTGGTGCAGTTAGGTATTGGTGGCTAAAGGAGAAGGTGGGTCTGCCTAATTTCTATAAGGCCCTGAACCCCTCAGAGCAGGTTGATAATTAGACCCTTCTCAACTTTGACAGTTAATGTGCTGAAGATTTGAAATATTGTAAGAGTTTGTTTTGGCAATGTTCTTTTTTATTCTATAAAGGGCTTGAAACTTACTGTGTGAAAATGGCTGGCAGCCATTTTCTCTAGAATAATTGTTCTGGAAAGACTCTGAGTGAAGCAAAGATCCAACCTATCTTCAAAAAGCACAAAGCAGCAAGAGAAAGTTGCAAGAGAAAGAGAGAGCTGCAAAGGAAAAACCAAGACCACATCTACACCTTGTGTCATATCCATACGATCCCATCATGCTAACGCTTTATACCTCTTGCACATTTGTAGTGCACACAATGATATCCGTTGCAGTATTTTGGATAATACGGAATAAAAAGTGCAAAATAACGCTACAGAAATATATTAATAATGTGCCCCAACAGTTATCAGTGCACCACAATGCTGATAAAAAGCACTAGTGTAGATCTACCGCAACTAAAGCGGAGAATACTTAAAATGTGGTTTGGCATCTCCTCTGTGTTTAACCCTTTCCCTGCTCATTGGTTCTCTCATGCAAATGCTCACCATGCTGTTGTGATACCCCCTCAGCTGTTGCCTTGAGACCAGGAGTAAGCTCATCTGAGGGGAAATGACATCTAGGGTGAACATGTCCAGGTGAGAATTGGTGGGCACAGGCAACATTAAGCATCCTATCCTCCAGCTCACTAATGCTGCCATTAAAAATGCACCCATCCCTGCATGTGAGTGACCTCTGTGAATGTGGATTTGGGAACATGCCTTTACCGTGGTAACATTAATTCTATCCTGAGGCTGTGCTGAGCTGCAATCTCCTTGGGGCTAAACCGAATAAATGTCTCTTTGCGTTTATTGTGCACTTAAAAAAAAGAAAAAATGAAAGCAAATAGCCAACGTAGGAGGCCCCAAACAGGATCTGGACCGTGAAGCGTGACTTTAACCATTTCCTTCCGGCCATGATTCTGACAACAATCCCTCTCACAACACTACTCTTTGCAGTGGGATTAAACGTGCTATGAAGTAGTTATTTATTTCTTTATTTATTATGCAAAGTTATATACCACTTTCCACAAAGGTATCAAAGCAGTGAACATAAAATACAGTGGCAACAAAACAACAATAAATATAACAACAACACAATGCAAAATTAATCAGCATACTCTACAGTGTGCTACAAGCCGTAGCTGGCTGGGTCACACTTCAGGGAAAGCCTGTGTGAAGAGATGAGTTTTAAGAAGACGTCCGAATGTCAGAAATGTGGGGGCCTGTTTAATGTCAATTGGTAAAGCGTTCCAGAGGGTGGGTGCTGCAACACTAAATGCTCTACTACAAGTGTTCCTGAGGTGAACTTCAGGAGCATGTAGCACCCTCCGATGACTGCAGAGATAGGGCACAGACATAAGCGGTGAGGCGGTCCCTAAGGTAAGTATGGTTATATTATGGCTTTAGGTTTGCAACTTGCCATAAGCCATAGGTTTGCATCAAGCTAGGCATTTCCCAGCCTCTGAAGCTAATGTATAAAGCATCAGACCATAGGACAATCTTTTGTTGTTTATTTGTTCAGTCGCTTCCAATTCTTCGTAACATCATGGACCAGCCCACGCCAGAGCTTCCTGTCAGCTGTCGCCACCCCCAGCTCCCCCAAGGTCGAGTCCGTCACCTCCAGAATATCATCCATCCATCTTGCTCTTGGTCGGCCCCTCTTCCTTTGGCCTTCCACTTTCCCTAGGACAATCTAGCCCATTATTATTTACTCTGATTGGCAGAGGCTCTCCAGGCCCTGAGAAGGAGAAAGGTCTTTTCCAGGATACTTCCAGATGAGGCTTTTATCCTACCATTTTTGGATAAAAAGGAATTTCATGGAATTTCACAAGGTTTCCAGATGTCATTGTCTTCCACTCATAACCCTCCAGTGTTTTCCCCCTGCTTCTTTCGTCTTTTTTTTAACTGTAGAAAATCCATTAAGAAAAAGATGGAAGAGCTGCACAGTGCCTTCTAACTGGCAGCACTCGAAGCCTTCCATCTGGAAGCATCCTGTCTTGCCCCCTGCTATCCTTTTAGTTAGAAATGGTGGAGACTGAACTTGGGACTTCATCCTTATTAACATGTGCTCTGCTGAGCTATTGGCTTACTACTTTCTTTCTTTCTTTCTTTCTTTCTTTCTTTCTTTCCCCCATGAAGCTCAAGATCATGTCAATAGTATTTCCCATACAGTTTCCCATTTAGGACAAAGATGGGTGTCTATCTCACACATTATATAAAGTGTAATAGACCCACAGAAGAATAATGCCTCCTATTTTGAATAATAAACAAAACACTGCCCAACTATTCCAATCTTCAAGTAAACCACTTGATTTTGACACCTGTTTTGAAGACTGTCACATATCCTTTTCATGCCATCCCTTCTTCTGTTGTGCTTGCTTTGGGGAACAACATATGAAAGTTTCATTATGAAAATTTTACTAGAAAAAGAGACCAACCTGTGACAGGAGAGAGGATGCTATGTAAAGACAGATGACAGCCCTTCACTAAGCTACAGGGAAATTTCCCTTGCTGTGCCTGTACAATTAAAACAATGACTGGGTATATTTAATTTGCTGGCTTGATTTTGATTGCAAATACTGGCATTTTTGGAAAATGCTTTCCACACACACATTCTCTCTCTCTCTCTCTCTCTCTCTCTCCACACACACACACACTCACACACACACACATTCCTCTCAGCATTTCTTACTTTAGGAGGAGCAGTTCCATCTTGTTAGATAAAAAGTTCTTGCTTTCGGTTTAGAAGAAAAGGATGCCAGGCAGGCAGCAGTGGATCCAACACTATTTTATTGAAACGTTTGCAAAACGGGTGCAGAGCAGTCTGGACCCCGAGACACGTGTGCAAAAGCCTTTTATACCATATCACTTCTATTGTTCTTGCCAGTAACCAATGAAACAGTCAGTACATCAGCTTACCAAGTTAATAGCCAATAAACAGTCAGTATCAGCCTACCAAGCCGTTAGTCATGAGCGTGTCATTATGGTTCTCCTTTTTGCTCCGCCCACATTTTTCCCGCCACTCGGGCTCCTACGTAACTGAGGCGCCAACGGTTATGGAGTCTATTTTTCTAACAATCTGAAGCTTTCTCACAGGTGGGAACAACTTCACCTTCTCATTCTCTGTCATAAAAAACAACTAAGTGTTTTCACACAAGATGTTAAAAGTGGGTTTTGCAGCTCCCTGTATCTGCAAGGTATATCTAAATCCTACCTTGGATAGAATGTACATACTATCCCACTTTAGTAACATTCACACATGTACCTTAATAATGGCAATGAGGTTCAAAGGTACTTAAAAAGCTTTTTTGAGATTAGATTCTCTAGGCCACTTCAAACATTCTATTAAGTTGTACACATCTATGTCATTTTAAGTGTACACCTAAAAATGTAAACTGTGAATGGGAGAAACACATCTTTGCAAACATGGGTGTGCTTGTCTGGGTGCTGTGATTGGCTGCAGTTCCCCAATGAGTGTATTCTCGGTGGCAAACCCAGGTTTGCCTTTGTGTAATGTGTGAAATGGCTCCCACTCGGGAATCAGCATCAGCAGAAATCATAACAGCTGTTTCAAGATGATACAAGCCATGTTAAATGAATGCATTCTGGCCTACAAATCAGGATAACCTTGCATCAAATCTCACAGTAAGTGGATGGCCTTAGGCAAACCACTTTTTCTCTCTGGCCTGGTTCACATGATCACTATGTTAAACCCACACTGGGTTATAGAAGCCACAATGACTTGTTTAAGCTGAGGCACATGACAGGTGCTATTTGCCTAATTACTCGTCCTGGCGCAGCTTGTCATGTTGAACAAACTCAAGTGGCATGTCTTGTTGGAGGGGGAAACAACCCTCAAATAACCCATGGGCTGTTGTTGGATTATTTGAGGGTTGTATCCCCCTCCAACAAGCCATACTGCCTGGGTTCGGACAACATAACAAGCTGCAGCTGGGTGAGTGATTAGGCAAATGGTGTCTGTCACATACTACAGCTTAAACAAGTAACCGTGGCTCCTTTAATCCACAGTGATCATGTGAACCAGGTTAGACAGAAAAGGTGATTGTGCAAACGGGCCCTCTGTCTCAGCCTCACTCTCCTGATCAGCAATAATAATGTTGATCTGTCTTACAGGCTTGTTGTAAAGTGTGTTGAGATAAGGTATGCAAAGCTTTTTGGCTATCCATAAAGCAATCTATGGAAATGCTTAATATTATTGTTTCAGGAGCACTTATTGGGATTATTTTCTATGTTTTTATAGCTCATAGGAATTCAACAAGGAAGATAGGCATTTGGTGTAGGTTGGACTGGTTTGTCATTCAAAAGAACTATTTATGGTATGAAGGTTAACTGGGATTATGTGTCTATGAAAGGGTAAGTAGGCTCCATGATGACCTCTCTTACACTTTTCCAGCTGTTGTTCATGCTTTTTTGTCTTCTGTCTTCCAGCTGTTGTTTCTACAGCGAGAACTCTGTTCATCCCCTGAAACAAACCTGGGAGTTCTAATGTGGTGGTGCTTGAGTGTGTGTGTGTGTGTGTGATGGTCAAGAGAGGCGGAATGGGGTGAGAGGGACAGTTGAGAGAGAAGAAGAGAAGTAGAGGGAGTGAACCTGGGCCTTTTTTTGGCCCTAGGAAAAAAAGAAGTTGGAGAGCAGAACTTGGAAGAAGCCCAGCGGCTGTTGACCAGTGGTGAATGGGTGAAGACCGAGGTCTGAGAAAATCTCTGAAATAAATCCCTGGAGGAGTAGAAAGGGAAAAATACAAAAACAACAACCCCTGAACAATTTGGATGGAACAGGATTGTAGAAAATGCTGGAACGGCAAAATCGACATTAATTTAAAAGAGGTTAAGCAAACAATAAATTTTCTTAATAATACATTTTCCCTTTTATAAAATAAATGTCCAGGCATTAAAATAAACAATTCATATTACTGGAACATTTCTGTTCTTGATTTTTATGACTGCTGTATGTTCTAGTGATGGAACAATAGACACGAAATGCCCACTGAAGGCCATTTCACACAATGTCCATTTTCTCCATAGAATGTGCATACAATTACACGTATAAATAATTTTAGTTTGTACAGGGAATACACATGTGGCAGTCAATCAGGATTTCCCGGTGTATGTACACTGAGTGAAATACATGTGGCCATCATATGTGATTCATGGGAGATTCACAATATTGCCTATGTAGAAATGTGGGAAATGCATAATCAGCTTCAATAATCAATGCTTGACTCCACCAGAATTGAAAGTCCTACCTTCTATATGCTTAGCTTGCCCATAGGCAGCTGGCTGAACATCTGGCAACATTTCCAAAATAAGTGGAACTCTATAATGAATGCAGGGGTGTCACTGACAACAGCTTTGTGTCATCTCCCCATACACCCTCTCTGTATTATGTAGCAAAATGTACCCCTTGTGTGGACCTCATTGCATTTCAGCACCCACCAATGGCAGCCAATGACATTGACTAGGACAGGAAAAGGCACAGTGTCATGACATTGGTGACATGTGTTGGGTGGCTGCGTGTCCTCTTTCACCAAGGACAGTCTCTATTTGTTTTGAAGATGTCCCCTATCTGAAGGGCTTCAGTCCACATCTGGATTAAAGATGAACCATCAGAAGGAAGATCTGGGCCTTAAAGTTAGCCATCAAAAAGTTACTACCTAGATGACAGATTAGGCACACAGGTCACCTGGTCATAGCCTTTCACATTATTATAGTAACTTCTAAATTTGCATATATACATATAAACCAGCATATGCAAATTTTATGCAAATCAGCACCATCTTTTCTTTTTTGGTGATGCATTTCCTCTTTTTTGATCATTCATAAGCAACCACCCTACACGTGGTAAGCTTTCTTTTCATCATGGAGGAGTAAAACGCAATGCAATGCTGACATTTTGGGTGACAGCCCCACGTTTGCTGTAACATGCGCTTCCAGCCTTAGGGGAAGCCTCTGGGGAAGGGGGATCCACTTTGTTGAGAACACCACTGAGATTTACCTCAGAACATATGACTGGCCTTGGGAATCCCTTCATTGTTTAATGGCTTGCTATATATCCCTCTTCGTGATGGAATTGAAACGGACATTATTCATAAATGGGTGGAATATGGGCAAGTGATAAGGAAACACACTGAAAGGGAAATAAATAGCATGTGGGAGTACAAGGGTGGTAAGGAAGGCATCCCATCTTAATGATGTGACAGACCCAGAGGCAACCTGAAAACTGTCAAGGGAATTAGCTTTAGACCTTATTATCTCTCCTAGTTTGGCATATGGTCCAGCAACCAGGAACAGAAAGTGATGACGACATGTTGTGGATAAGATAATGGGTTCTTGTCTACTCCTCACTGTCTCTCCACACATATCCTATTACCTACCAGAAAGAATATGCGTCGTTGTTATTTTAAAATTAAGGAAAGAATGCATCCAATAATACCGGCTTGAGAAAAGTACTGCAAATAGATTAAATGTGTTTTAAAATCATTGATTTTAACACTTCCTTGGCAGTGAGACAGCTATTTATTGTGTGGGACAGATGGATCCTGCCCCCCCCCGCCCCACTCTCAAACACAAAGGTACAGAAATCACATCATGGACGCTTACATTTGTGGTATGTCAGTGGACCCAGTCCACCAGAAAGTCTCCCAGACAAGCCAGATTTAATCAAGTCTGGCTTGAAATTATCAGTGGATTCTTTTCTTACATAGCCTTGGTTCATAAATTTAGTTGGGGGCAGTGATGAAGTAGCATGATGCATGAGAAGTGTGATCCCCTTTCATCCACCATGCAGGAAGCCTCCAGAGTGAACTGGCTCCATTAGAGCAGCTTTCTGCAATCTGGTACCCTCCAGTTATGTGGGACTGTAACTCCCATAATTCCCAGTGGCTGTGCTAGTTGGGAATTATGGGAGTTGCAGTCCAAGGAGGGCACCAGGTTGTGGAAAGCTGTATTAGAGTGCCTGCTCATTCAGTTTGCACAGTTGTTTTTTAGGGACGACATTGTATGAACCAGGCCTCTGAGCATTTGGCCATTCATGTGGTGGCCTGGATTCACCTAGGAGGCTAACTTTGCACTGAAGGGGTACATGCCACTTCACCACCGTAATATTCCACTGCTGCCCCTGGCTGAATGTGGATGACAAGGAACAGTCTTATGCAGGATGGTTCCAGTGACTGAATACGTGTCTCTCGGCATTGCAGTGGGAATATGTTACCATATAAGAAACTTCAGATAGTAGGGCTGAGCTTTCTCTTTTCCTGCAGAATGAAGATTTCATGAACTTGAAGTGAACATTCATAATGCTTCCGGATGTTGGCTGGTAGATGCGGTTTGCCACTGTTCTGGCCTCATCTTGGGGATTCACCGTCTTCTTCATGGCATCAGGGACAGACGCTGTTAGAAAATTCAAAGATGTGGCCCTCTATATGGATTTGTAGTTTAGTTACTAGGTGGCAGTGGGCTTAGTTGTAACTGGGTGGAGTCAAGTGTTGCCTCTGTCTGTTCTTGTTAGAGAGAGACAATAAAGTTCTTGTCTAGGTTCCTGACTGGTGTGAATCCTCTAAGCCTTCCATGGCTCTGTCTATTCATCTACCCTTTTTCAGTTTGCATCACCTTTATGTCCAAATAGACCTTTTAGGTGTCCTACATTCATGGACACGCAGTTGCCTAAACCATTTAAAATAATATAAAAATATATAAACATCAGTAAAACAAAACCGCAGCAACACCATATCAGCACAAAATGATATGGTATCACCAAATCGATATCAGTTTTATCATGTTTTTTTCTGCACTTCTTTTATTCTTGTTTCAATGTTTGTATTTTATGTTTTTAATGTACTGCATACTTCCCAGAGAGCCTTGGTTACTGGGCAGTTTAAAAGTACAATAAATAAATGAAATAAAAATAAATGTCAGTTAACATCACACCCTTTACCCCTTACGACAAGGATGTGTTTGTTAGTCTCCTAACCAGCAACAGAATGCAGCCTGAATTGTCCCACCTGGCAGAGGAATTCCATCCAGAGGTGCCACTGCCTAGAAAGCCCTGGTTTTTGTGATCTTATCCCTAATCTTACAAGGCAAAGGCACCAGAGCTGCATCCCACCAGATGATCTAAGCCAGCTTTCTACAACCTAACTTCTTCCAAATATGTTAGACTGCAATTCCCATTATCCCTACACTGGCCAGGGATGATGGGAGTGGAAGTTCAACCATCTGGAGGGTGCTGGGTGGGGGAAATCTAAGCATTTACATTTCTATTGCAGGGTGTCATTTCCAGGGAGGGGAAGTCAGTTTCTAACTGTGTTATAGGGTCCATATGATTACTCCTGAAGAATACTTTTTATCTCTGATTATTCTGTAGTCTACAAAGTATCCGCAACAAATACACTGCTTTTTTTAAGAAATCATGTTGTAGTCCTTTGAACCAGGCTGCTTCCCATTTCCCCAGTAAAATTCATTTGCCATCCCTCACCAGCAATGACTAATCAAAATAGCAACCTTGCACTTTTGACAAGACTTGGTGGCAGTACTGGCTGCAGTTTTTGAGGGCCCTTTGGCAAGATGCCCTCACTAGGCCTCCTCTGTCAGTGACTCTGCCTTCTCATCGCCGTTGTCCCTAGCTGCTCCTGCTCCTTATCATCTTTCTCATCATCGCTCCACCAGCTTGCTTGCCAGGCACAGAGCCAGCGAGCAAGCAGGCCGTGGCATCTTCTGCGGCTCCTCACCACCACCATTGTCTGGGCCAGAGCAAGAGGCAGGCGAACCAGCAGGTTGCAATGGTGAAGAGGAGGAGCAACTCCAGGGGGCTGGGGTGTGGGCCCTCAGCAGATGCCTGACAATGTCTACCTTTGACGCTAGTCCTGGTCAGCCATGCCTTGCTTTAAAGGTAAGGACGCTAGTCCTGGTCAGCCATGCCTTGCTTTAAAGGTAAGCACCAGCACTTTAAGTTGTGCTTGGAAATGATCTAGTAACCAGGGAAGATGTTTCAAGAACCACTAGATATGTTCTGACCAACTGGTCCCAGTCAATAGCCTCACAGCTGTCTTTCGGACCAGCTGGTTTTTGAACAGTCTTCAAAGATAGCCCCACATAAGATATGTTGCAGCAGTCTAATCTGAAAGTTACCAGAGTGTGAATAATCACCGCTGGAGTTCTTTTAAAAAGATACACTGCAGGCTTTATGCTACGTAAATTAAAATTACCACAATTTGCACAGAACGTCTTCCAGGAGACAGATTGTTCCAGCAGTCTAATCTAAATTAGGTTTCAAACAAAATCGTTTCCATATTATTATTATTTTAGCCTGACTTGTGTGTAGTCCTTAGAAATACACTTCTATTATTTCTAAAAAACGCACTGGATAAATTTAGATTCAATAAAGCAATTACAGCCACCAAAGGAATTAACAATTTAATAGACTCCCCCCTCCCAACAGGGTAATTACATGCCTAGTAATGTACCTGCCTGGCTGCGTGAGAAAGATGATTCAACTCAGATACCTAAGACCTGAGTAGACGCAAATTTCTGGGGTGTCTTTTTCCCTCCCCTTGCACTTCAGGTGTATGTTTGCATGCAAATGTCCACTTCTCAGTGTCTGAGGGCTAGGCTGCTCTGGGCCCTTTGACTGCTGAAATAACAGGACTGAAACGCCTCAGGTGAAGGAACAACCAGCCAAAGCGGAAACAGAGAGCTATGTCAAGTATGCTGCCTGACCGTCACTCACACTCCCTGAATGGAGACTATGGGCTGCATTTAAGGTCAGTGGAATTAACACACGATTACCTCTTAAATATGAAAGCAGGTGCGATGTGTTGTTTTCACAGACAGCAGGGTCGGTGTCAGGGGTCGGCATTGTTGGGAGCTTGCCAAGGCCCATGTCCCAAGTTGGAGGCCCACTGCCAATCCCTGCAGCCCCCGGCACTAGTCCTTCTGTCACTAGTCCTTGTCCTCCTTGCTGTAATTGCCTGTTCACCTGTTCTTTCCAAGCGAGTGAGCAGTGAGAAGAAGGAGAAGTAACCTCTGCATGCCTTGTCCTCTCTTTCTGGAACACTCTGTGGATTGAATCCAGAAGAAGAGGACATTAAATGGATAGCAGGAACAGTGGTGAAGAGGCAGAGCCGTCTCCAGGTGTTTGAGAGCTCTTGGGCAAGATACCCTCACTGGGCCTCCTCCCTCAGTGAGTCTACCTTCTCACTGCCATTGTCACCAACTGCTGTTACTCCTCATCTTGTTTCTCCTCACTACTACCACTTGCTTGCTTGACAGGCAGAGAGCCAGTGAGCAAGGAGGCAGTTGCATCTGCTGCTCCTCCTTCTTACCACCACCGTTGCCTGGGCCAGAGCGAGAGGCAGGTGAACAAGCAGGTTGCCATGGTGAAGAGGAAGAGCAACTTCACAGGCCCATGCTGGGGAGTGGGCCCTTGGCAGGTGCCCTACACCATGCTTACCTCTGACACTGGCCCTGTGAAGAGGAGGAGGTAGGTGCACTCAGGGATAGGGGACCACTGAGACCAACTGAGAATCATACATACAAACTTCCTACTCATGGTGTCTATGGTGTAGGAGAGGCCCAAAGAGTGTGAACTGGGAAGTCCCCAATTAAAATTCTTCCTTAGCTTTAAACTCCCTGGAGAAACATAGGCTGCTATTAGTCATGCACAACACGAGCTGGCAAATGAAATGCAGCCCGCTAGCCATTTATTGCGGCCTCCTGGACATCTGACAATTCCTCCCCGACTGGGTTGGGTTTTTTTTTTTTTGCATTCCTGGGCAGGTGGCTGAAAAGAAGAGGCTTAAAGGCTGCCATACATGGCTGGTGGGTTGTGTTTGGTTTGATGGGTCCCAACTTGTGCAAATTTGCCTTAGGCAAATCATCATGTCTCAGTCACAGCATGTAACATGTGTAATATGTTGTATTGTGGTTTATTGTGGTTGTATTGTTATATTGTGGTTTTAATGTTCTATATATTTTAAATTGTTTTATTGTGTGTTGTTTGGTTTTAGTTTTTGTGAACCGCCCAGAGAGCTTCGGCTATTGGGCGGTATAGAAATGAAATAAATAAATAAATAATAATAATAATAATAATATTGGGATAATAGCAGTAGCCTGCTTTAAAAGGGTTATAAGTATATATTTATTAAGTTATAAGTATAAGGCTGAACTAAAAGCTCATCAGCTTCTAGAGGTGGTGATGACTGAGCCCCCTATGGTTATGAACCATTATTTGGGGTGTGTATGTATGGGGGGCGGGGAGAGAGTGATGTCTGAGTGAAAGCAGGAAGCACTGACTCACTCTGCTGCAGGTCAAATCACTAGTGAAATACAGATCAGGTGGGAAGGTCTTCTTGGGAATATTGCAACCTCATCTGCAAGTTACTGGAAGGGGGCAGTGTTGCAGTTAGTTCATGGGAATTTTGACCACAGCTAGCCCTAGGATCTCTATAGACTACAGTATGGTTTCCTATGATTTTTTCCTTTTGCTCCTCCCCTTCCTCCCCTCCCCTCCCCCCACCCTATCTCTGACCTCCACCATTGCTCAGTGCACATAAGCTTGCTCTCTCACTCCTGCCTGTGTCATGGAACACAAAATGGACTGAACTAAATCTCCTGAAAAACTCTACACTGTACCCGCATTGTATATGCAAGAATACTTGTGAATAAAACAGGTTTCTTTTCTTCACTGAAGAAAGGTGTGGTCTCCTTTAGCCTTGTGTGCATGTGCAACTGGTAATCGCTCATTCTGTTTTGCCTTTTTCCCCCCTCTGTTAATTGCCTTTCTAACAGCAAGCATCATTACAAAATACCATCAGGTCTGACAGCGTTATATAATATCTTTGAGTTTGAAAAGAGAGTATGGGCCGATCTACATTGTGCCCACTATCGCAATGAATTTGGTGTCTCGTCGGGTTAAATGCTCTCACATTAAAACGTGAATATTCACGCTCACCCATTTTCCCCGTTACAGTGTATCATCAAATGCGCGAGCTCAGTTCACACTCGAGCTCTGTTCTGTTTTCCTGTGTGCGCTTGTCTGATCTTGGATGCTAAGCAGGGTCGGCCCTGGTCAGTAGTCGGATGGGCGACTGCCTGGGAATCAGGCTTCCTGCATTGAGCAGGGGTTTGTTCTATCCCTTCAAAAGAGACTAAGTTTCACCCCCTCCTATCCCTCACTCCGGATGTTTTTTTTTTTTTTAAATTAAGGCTTCACAGCTTCGAATCTTCAAAGATCATGCCTGAATTAGAAAAAAAAAAACATCACGGAGAAGCCCCGATTCTGCGAGGATAACGCCTTAATTTTAAAAAAAAATCCGGAGCGGGGGATAGGAGGGGGTACAACTTAATCTCATTTGAAGGGATAGAATAACCCCCTGCTCAGTGCAGGAAGCCTGATTCCCAGGCAGCTGCCCATCCAACTACTAACCGGGGCTGACCCAGCTTACCTTCCGAGATCAGACAAGCATGCACACATCCAGCCCTTTGCTTGTTGCTGAGGAAACAGGGGCTGCTAAGGAAGCTATGGGATCAGTAGCCCGAAGAAGACATGGGGCCGTCAAGAGCTGTGATTGGACAGGAGGGAAAAACAAACACTGCCGTATATGGACAGGCGGGGGAGGGGACTACGACCAGATATGGTAGCAAAGGTGGAAAATCAGAGCACATTAAGGGGAAATACTGGGATATTAGGGTATTGAAAGTGGGAGCACGGAAGTGGGAAATTCCGGTTCTAATTCGAGGCGGGTACTGTGTAGTGTGAAAGGCGGGTGGTGAAACCTCATTGGAAGCGAAAAAAGGAGGTAAGTGTAGATCCAGCCTAAGTCTTCATCAAATTCCATGACTTTCAGTGACACCTATATGTTGCTGATACCCAGGGCTCCTTCACACTGGGCTTTTATCGTACAATTGAGATTGCTCCTTCACGGAAGTTTGCGGGCTCTTTACATGATGCAGTGACCCTGCCATGACTAGGGATGTACGAAAGTGACTTACCTTTCCGTGGATTATGTTGATGGTGGGGGGGGAGGCATTCCGTCCCTCCCCCTGGAATCCTGGCCGGGGGGGAGGTGCTCCGTTCCTCCCCCCCAGAATCCTGGCCGGCCAGCTGTGCTCCGTAGTGATTCTGCAGAGCTGCTGGCCGGCTCCGCCAGCAGCCGGACATCCGGCCGCTGGCTAGCAGGGACGCAAGTGGCGGCGGCTGTAGCCGCCGCCGTTTGCGTCCCTGCAGTCAGCTGTGATAGGCTACGTAAATGTTTACGTAGCCTATCATGGCTGATTTTTTTTAAAAAACAAAAACCACGCGTACGCAAAATCGCAAATGGCAGCGGCCATGGCTATTTGCGTTCCCCTTATTTTCGCCGTCTTAGTCTACGTAAATGTTTACGTTGACTAAGACGTGCCAAAATAAGGAACGCAAATGGCGGCGGCCATGGCTGCCACCATTTGCATACGCGTGTTTTTTTTTTTTTAAGTCAGCCGTGATAGGCTATGTAAACATTTACGTAGCCTATCACGGTGCTTTTTAAAAATCTAGCCGTGATAGGCTACGTAAATCTTTACGTAGCCTATCACTTTTTTTGTTTTTTTGTTTTTTTTAACCTAGAAATGGCGGCGGCGGCAGCCGGTCAGAAGACCGGCTGCCGCCTCCGCCGGAGCCGCCGCCGCCAGGAAGATCTGCCCAAGGTAAATCTCGTCCCCGGGGGGGTGGGCGGGGGGTGGATGGGCCGTTCCGCCACCGATTTCGGGGGGCTGAATGCGCTGGCATTCGGCCTCCTTGAGATCCGTGGAGGAACTTTCGTACATCCCTAGCCATGACCCTCCTGCACTAAATGCCCTTTGTTCCGTTTTTAAATAAATATCAGATAATGAGCTATCAAATTACCCTGTTGTGTTCCGCTTCAGTTTCCTCCATTAAAAGAGTTAAAGTGGGAAGAAGAGGAGCGAGATCAGTGAAAGATAATGGAATACTCAGATATGGGGAGAAGGAGAGGGGAAGGGGAGGGGGGAAAGGGAGTGCATGTAAAGGGGATCAGTTGTGATCCTGCATTTAAAACGGAAGCAGAAAGCCCTGTTTTAAATGCAGGATTTTAGGCTGGTGTAGAAATGCCCCCAGTTCTACCTCTCCAGTTCCGACAGCACCCCCTCCTGCAGTCCCATATTTCTAACTTCCTGCTTGATACTTCTGTTTGGAGGTTTCACTGCCGTCTGAAACTCACTATATTCAAGACTAACTTCTCCTCTTTCCTCCGAAGTCCTCCTGTACTTGTGTAGTTTACATATCTGTTGACAACATCACAACTGTTCTATTGATCTGGCATGATGTCTTTGGTATACCTTTGACTCCACCCTCTCCTTTGCCCTTTTTATTCAGTCGATTATCATCATGTTCCTTCTCCCTTTATAACACTGTGAATTTCCTTTTGCTCCTCCAGCAAAAACAAAAACTTCCTGTTCTTCCCTTCTTTTCCTCTCCTTCAGCAAAAAGTCTGGTTTACACTCTGGTCATCTCTCCCACCTTGGCCTGTCTTGCATTTCATTGTCAGACCTTGCCTCACTTCTATCCAAGAACTCTGCCCTTAAAGTCATCCACTTCTCTTGCCTCTCTGACCACATGAAACCCTTCTTAAACCACTACACTGGACTCCTGTCCATTCCCAGATCCAGCACAGACAACTCATCCTTATCTTCAAAGCCCTCCATGGTCTTGGCCCTCTTCTCTCTCTGTTTTGGTATCCCAATATAACCGTGCCTGTGATCTTTGGTCCTGCAGTTCTACCACCCTCAGCTATCCAGAGGTCTCCTGCTCCCTCAAACAGCTTTGCCCTTACTCCCTCACTGCTTCCTTTATTTATTTATTTATTGCATTTATACCCCACCTTTTTCCCTCTTGCAAGGAACCCAAGGCTTACATTATCCTCCGCCTCTCCATTTTATCCTCACAACAACAGCCCTGTGAGGTGGGTTGGGCTGAGAGTCTGTGACTGGCCCAAAGTCACCCAGTGAGCTTCCATGGCCGAGTCGGGGCTAGAACCCGGATCTCCCGGCTCCTAGTCCAACACTCTTGCCACTACACCACAAGGAACTGTCTTCCTCAACACTTTGTGACATCTCCTTTCTTCCTTCAAATCCCTCCTCAGAACTTAGCTTTTCCATAAAAGAAAAGGCACAATCCCTTGGTTGTTCTCAACCCCAAGTAGGGGACCCCTGTTGAACCTAATTCTTTTCAACTTCCTAAAGTTATAATTAATTGAGAGTATTAATGTGGCTTTGCTGCAGCTGCAGGTTCATGAATGAAACTTGTAAAGTCTGTTAGTGGAAGATAGTAGAGCCAATTCTTTTAAAGCCCGATCCTCAATCCCCACTGGGTTCAAGGAGACTTACTTTCTGGCAAATATGCTCGGAAGGGCAGCCTTGGTCTCTGTATTCTCATCTGTTTTCCCCACTGAACAGGATAGAGAGTAAGCAGCCCCTTATGGAAGATCCACCTGGGCCAACAATCCAAGTCAATTCCATTGTGGATGCTTGAGCAGGGAGCCTGTGCTCATTCTACTGATCATAGGACAGCAAGCTGTCAAACTTCCTCTTGAAGTCTGAAACCATTTAAAAGAATATGAACAGCAACAGGATATGAGCCAAGTCATGCACGTCTTTGGGAATCAGAAGGATACCACTTTAAACTACCCAGGCCTGTTAAATTACTTTAGCTTAGGGAAACACACACACACACACACACACACACACACACACACACACACATTAAAAGAGAAACAATAACAAAACATACATGAACGCATAAAGAGCACTCCTGAAGTACAAGAATATTCATGAAATGATAGTATTTCAGTTGCATTCCATTCATCAATGACTATATCACACCTCTGTTTCCTGTATTTCATCAATCGTGGTATACATTTCATATCCTCTTAGAAATTAATGGTTTGTTTTGAAGATGAGATAGAATGGGCTAGGCTGTGCCTTTGAAGAAGAGGTTTGAGGTGTAAGAGGAAAAGAGCCATCCCACCTGTCTCAGGCATCCTGATGCTGGAGGAAGTGAGGAAGAAGTCCACCATCTGTCTCAGGAGACCTCGTAGAACACTTTGGGTTGCAGAGATAATTCTTTGGAGCAGGAGTCTGGATTAATGCCTCTTGGAAGTCCCTTCCAGCAGTTATATAGTTTTGATTCTGTTCTTCAACCAACTAGAACAGTGCCAGCTCCAGGTTTTTGAGGACCCTTGGGCAAGACACCTTCAACGAGCCCCCTCCTTCAGTGAGTCTACCTTCTCACTGTCATTGCCACCACCTCATATGGTTCCTCATCACTGCTACCACTTGCTTGCTTGACAGGCAGAGAGCCAGTGAGGAAGTCGGCAGTGGCATCTACTGCTTGTCCTTCTCACCACCGTCATTGTCTGGGCTGGAGTGAGAACAGGAGAATAAGCATGTTGCAATGGTGAAGAGGATGAACAACTCCAGGAGGCTGTGGTCAGTGGGCCCCTGCTGGGGAGTGGGCCATTGGCAGGTGCTCAACCATGCCTATCCTAGATGATAGCCTTAAATTGGAGTTGCCAACCAACAACTTCAACCAGTAAAACTATGTTCTAGCAAGGAACCGGTAATGGGAGTGAAAAGCTAGCTTGATTTTGTTGTTGTTGCTACTGAATCCAGAGTGATGAGGTTCATCCTGGCTCATCTTGGCCGAGGGCCCTGGTGTTTCTGAAGTCACAAGCTCTCAACTTTACCATGTATGGACATCAATTTCCTTCCCTTTTTTTCCACCTTAGCAATGACTTTTCTCAGAAACATAATGAACTTGAATTACACTCATGCTGCTTTCTGCACAGCCTGTCCCCCAATCTCCCAGAATAGTTTACATTGTTTAGGATTATTTATTTATTTTAAACATTTATCGACCATCTCATATACTCAAAAGTTTCCCAACCTGGTTCCTAATGGTTAAAGCATCTGTCTGTCTGTCTGTCTGTCTGTCTGTCATGAAGAGCAATAAATAAAACACATCAAAAATAACAAAGCAGTTGTAAAATTGTAAAATCAAAACATAAATGGCAGCATAAATCAATTAAACATTAAAAGCTTGGACCAACAAACAAAAAGTCTTTGCCTGATGTCTAAAACTCAGTAGACCATGTGAGCAGCCTGGGAAAGAGCATCCCAAAGCCTGGGATGCCACCACAGAAAAAGGCCTTTTGCTGGCTACCACATGATCCATTTGTGTTATTAAAAAAGCTGAGTTATTAAGAGAGCTGAGACATGCCTAACTTATTACAGCTTACTCCAAAGAAAGATGTTCCTTTCTGATGACATCATCTAGCTGGACAGATGTTAACTGTTGCTGGGGACCATGGGCAGGAGGGTGCTATTGCACTCATGACCTTCTTCTGGGTTTCCCACAGGCAGCTGATTGGCCAAGGTGTGAGCAGAATGCTAGAATAGATGGAAGCCCTATTCAGTCTTTCTCCATGGATACAGGAGGTTCTCCACTTCAGACACTCACCCTCCACAAGTTGAGGGTAACAAATGTGATGATGGACAGGGGTGGGGCTACAGCGCTCCCTCCCCTCACGCACTTGCTCTATTCAGGTTCAGAACCCAAGAATAGGGCTGGACCCTTGGTCTGATCCACCATGGCTCTTCTTATGTTCTTAACTCTTTCTGCTACGCTGCCTAGCTTCTCATAGGAGGGGCAGCCAGAGAAGGGCCCCAAATGTTGACCTTAGGATGGGCAGGTTCATGTGGGAGCAGGCAGTCTTTTAGATCCTTTAAATTGTATTCCAGGGGAAGATGCTCTCACTCTGGGGAAATCTGTTTCAGGTTTTCTTCACCAGATGCTACTTTCTGTGGCAGAACTCTCCAATTCATGAACCCTGACATGGCTGGGGCTTGAGCTGAAGGAACTGTAACAGCTTTCTTGATTAGGCAAGGCCGGAAGGCCAGACTTCCTTTATACCAGGCATGGCCAGTCCAGAGGTTTAATACTGTCTGCATTCAGAGGAGCTGATGTTTCACAATTCTTTCTATGCTTGGTCTCTGAGGCCTGAGCACATAGCTCACTAGGCTGGGTTCTGTCAGGATTGGGCCATGGGCAGTAGTCTGAGGTGAGCCAAGGCTGGTAACCAAACGCCACAGGACAAGTAAGGATTGGAGGGAAAACAAGAAGGTAGGATCTGGGGGCAAACCAGAAGTCATGGCCAAAGAATAATCAAGGATATAGGACTCCACCAGAGTTCAGGAAGACCATGTTGCTCAAGCAGGAAATTGCTGAAACAGGAAGCCCGTTTATATTCCTTCCTGTCCAGTGTGCCCTTGGCTTATCGCTGCCGATGTGCCCTTGCTGCCGCCTGCCAGCTCCCGTGGCTCCTGCCCATTGCCAGCACTAAAGAAGCCCCTCACCTGCCTGCTGCCACCATGGCAGCCCCTTGCCCACCTGTCTCTGCTACAGAAGAAGCCCCTCACTTGCTACTGCTACCACCGCCACCGCCACTGCTGAAGCCCTTCACTCCCTCATGCGCCTGCTAGATGGGATTTATTTGGTTGGTATTGCTGCCTCCTGTTAAAAAGGCAGCTAGCAGAGAAAAAAACAAAAGGCAGAACAGAATGAGCGTTCCCCCGTCCCAATTGCACACAAAAGGAGGCTAAAAAGAGAGAGACCACACCCTTCCTTTAGTGAAGGGAAGAAAACAGCTTTACTCACAAGTATACTTGCACATATAGTGCAGGTACAGAGTGGGATTTCGAGAGAAGTTTGTTCAGTCCATTTTGTGTTCCTTGCAGGAGCGAGGGAAAGCCATGTGCTCCCAGGAATGGAAGAAGGTCAAGGGGCGGGGGGGAGAGAAGGAAGAGGAGAAGCAGGAAGGAGGAACCACACCGTAAGCTATAGAGATCCTAAGGCTAGCTATGCCCATGCAATAACTAACTGCAACCCTGCCCCCTCCCTGTAACTTGCAGACTAGGTTGCAATATTCCCAACACTGTCTGCCACTGAAGCGCCTTGCCCACCTGCCCACCCAGCTGGTGTCACCACCCCTTCTACTGAATCCCCCCACCTGCTCCACCACTGCCAAAGCCCCTCAACCCCTTGCCCACCCCACGCCGCTACCAAAGTCCCTCGCCCCCTGCCCATCTGTCCGTGTTTTTTTAAAATCTGGGATGGTAGCCGGTGGCAGCATCAGCAGCCAGCCCTGGGGGCAAGAAAAGGCCCTTCTGAGCCGCTGGGCCCTCAGCAGCTGCCCGCCTATCCCCAAGGTCCAGCCCTAGCTGCATTCCTCGGAGACAGGGAGGTTTCTAGAGAGTTGCTGAACTTCAGTGCAGGATACTGACGGAGCTGAATACCATTGGAACAAAACACATCTGTGAGACTGGGTGGATTCATTACTTCTCTATAAGACACGGTGGGCAGTTTTACTTGCGCTTCCAGTGCTGCGCATGGCTATCCTTTGAAGTAGACACAGTCCCATATGGAAAATCAAAGGAGTTTCAAAATGCATGGGTCCAATTCAGCAAGTTCCGTGGGAAGAATGCCAGTTCTTCCTCTCCTATTTCTGGCAAGGAGTCTAGAAACTACAGTAGTTGAAATAGCTCAGTTGCTTTCTGCTATGGCAACTATGAATGAACTGACGAGTGATGAGTCCAAAGATTGCCAGCTTCCCACATAAAGGTGTTTTTGTTTCCTTGAATCTAGTGTCTATGCTTTGTCTCCTCACACACTCCTCCTGACCTCTTTCCAGGCTGTTAGCTTAAAAGAGTATTCTACCACCTTTAGGTGTAATTTTACCATCACTTCAACATTAATCTTTCTCTAGTCAAATGTGCTGGCTCAGTTTATTTATTATAAGATTGTATTGGAGCACTCAAGGCGGCTAACATATTAAATGATAAACATACTGGCAGACATATGATTATTTCTATTAGAAAATGTCTACCCTGTCTTTTGGCCCCAAAGGCAGCTTAAACACAGAGGGGTGGATCCAGATGTATGCTGGATCTACTGTGCTTTTCGAAATAGATTTCCCCACCCAGTCCTTCCCATGGCAGCCCCTCCAGCTTGCTGAAAATGCTACACAGAATCAGAAGACCCTGAAAAATGGGATGTGCTGTGGTGAGGGGGGAGCCCCCCCCAACATTTGTGAACCACTGAGAGATTTTATTCAGCAGTATATGTTGTTGTTGTTTATTCGTTCAGTCACTTCCGACTCTTTGTGACTTCATGGACCAGCCCACACCAGAGCTTCCTGTCGTCAGTATATAACGACCACAAATACACACACAAATAAAAATTTGGTCAGAGAGACCCTTCGCAAGTGAGGCAGAATGCAGATCCTGGATCCAACCCCAACCCTTTGGGTTGTATCCAATGTTAGTTTAACTTAAGTACCATTCGTTTCAAGGGGTCTACTCTAAGTAGGACCAACATTGACTAGAGCGCCATAAAATAATGTGCTAAAAACATACTGTACATCCATTAAATAGCAACACAAGAGGAACATCATGTAACCAGGTGAGAATAAAAGTACAGTGCCACAGCAGGAAGTTAAGAACTCAAGACAAATTAAAAGCATGGTGAATTCAGAGTCCTTGTTGCTCTCCTAAAACTCAAGAGACAGCAGTCACCTCAAGCTCTTTTGGAAGGGAGTTCCACAATCTACCAAGAAAGCCCTCCTGTCCCTCCCAAGTGCGCCTCTGAAAGTGGTGGAACATGGATCAGGGCCTCAGTTGTTAAATGCAGCATGCAAACAGGTTCATGCAGGCAGAGGCAGTCCTGGTACCAAGTCCTTTACCAGGTACCAAGTCCTTTAGGGCTTTGAATTATATACAGAAAGAAATGATAAAGAATTGGTGTGTTCTTAGAAGGGAGTTCCTGAAACTATTCTGGCCACTACATTTTGCATCGTTCCCAAAGAATCTGTAAGGACAGCTCTTGTCCATACCTGAGTACTTAGGAAATTTCTTGTCTACATTCACATATCTCTATATTGCAATAATTGATTGAAACTGCGTGCTATACTCCTTACAATAATAGATCTTGCACATAATTGAAGGTAGTCTGATGTAAAAATAAATATGGTCCCATCTTGGGGAAAACCTTTTTATTGTTACACTGCTTTATTGTTGGAGCAGTGTACCAGGCTGGTTTTCATGCTCCATTTCATCAGGTTTTTTCAGATATGAGTGCTGTCATATCTACACAGGAAAATACAAATCTCAGGTAGGATTCAGATTCAGATCCAGATGTGTGCAACTGAGCTGATGGAACTGGACTCCCCTCCCCCTTTGTCCCTGAAGCAGCTCCCCTGAAAATGCTACAAAGACGATTGGGGGACCTGCTGAATGGGTGAGCTGTAGTGAGGGGGTGGGGTGAGCTGGAGGCTCTGCTGTGGGGAAGAGGGAAGTCTGCTTCCACTGGCCCAATTGCGTATGCCAATGGGAGGGAGAGCGGCATGCAACAATATCTGTGGGGATGTGATTCCATTCTAGGTTTTAGTCAGATCCAGCCAGAATGCTAAAGGAGCTATCCAAGTTGCTGAACCCTATCCCAGAATGGGTTAACGGCTTGGATAGCTGCTTTAGAGCTCTGGCTGGTTCTGACTAAAGCCCAGAATGGAATCGCAGCCCCACAACAATCAGAGCCACCAGCCTCCACTGGGAATGCCCACTGTTATCTCCATTCTTAGATTGGAGATAACTGCGTGGAGTCCTCCAGGGGGCCAGATTAGGCATGCAGACCAGTATTCTGCACCCTTGTTATAAACAATAATTCAAGCAGGAGCAGAGATGACTCCAAGCAGCAGCAAGAGATAGTGCGCACACCTCCTAAATACTTTCCACTTCCCCATCTGCTGCCCTGGCTATCGGACATAGTATATTAATGTATTCCATGAGGTCTTGCAGCATGCCCTGCCCAACAACAAATTATTATCTTCAAAATGGAATTTTCCTTACAACTTAAAAAGGGTCAGGAGTGCCCTAGCTGCCTCTTGCAGTCCCCTCCAATAGCCAACTCAAGACACAGATGAAAAAGATTCTTTCCAAGGCTTTGTTCCATTTACAACTTAATGACTCTTTCAAATGCTAATCACCAGCGACTAAGCAAGGAACTGCACTGGGGTAGTTAGCAGAGTAGCCTAAGCTCCAGGTAAGGCAGTTGGTCCCCATTTGAAGGAGGAGGGCAGGAAGACTCTGAACTTATGGGCTATGGAGAGGTCCTCCCTCTTACCCTTGGGTCCTCGGGACGTGACCGTTGTTTTAGCCCCAAGCGGGCAGAGCACCTCCTCTCGGCACCCTCCATCTGCGCCGAGCGTCCGGCAAGGCCCCTTCCCCCGCTGTCTCGCTGCCAGGGTCACTATCTCTCTCAGGAATGCAGGCAGGAGGAATCTCTCCCTGCCGCTGTGCCTGTGAGAGATGAGCGAGCTCCTCTCCCACGGGTTGTTGCTCTTCCTCAGAATTAGAACTGCTCTGGGGCTCTATGGGCTCAGTTTCCACCTGACATCATCCCTGCTCCCATGAGGCCCCCCCTCGTGCTCCTCCCCTGGGACCCTGGGTTTGTGGGGGTACAGCTGGTGGAAACGCCTCAGCAGCAAGGAGCATCACATTTTCAGCGGGTTCCCAGGAGCACTCACCTGGCCCATACCCCCTCCAGTCCACCAGATATTGCAGGCAGCCACGAGAAAGGCGTGAGTCCAGGATCTCCACAACTTCAAACTCCTCCTCCCCCTCCACCAGCACTGGAGGCAGTGGGGAGCCGGCTGGGCGATGAGAATTGCCAGAAACCAGGGGGGACAGCAAGGACCGATGAAAAACAGGATGGATCTTCATGGAGGGGGGGAGAGCCAGGCGAAAAGCAACAGGGTTAATCTGGGCCGTAATCTGGAAAGGCCCCTTGTGACGAGGCGCAAGCTTCTGTGCGGGCGAGTGCGAGGGGAAATATTTGGTGGACAACCAAACCTAGTCCCCCAGTTGCAGAGACGGACCCGGCTGGTGCTGCCGGCCCACAGAGGCCTTGTAGGCTGTCTTGGCTTGCTCGAGGGAGTCCCTAAGAGGTGGTGTACCACTCGCAACTCCTCTAAAAACGCATGGGCCGCAGGCACCGAAGAGGAAGCTAGGGTGGACAGGAAAGCCCTGGGGTGGTAACCAAAATTGGCAAAAAATGGCGTTTGGTGGGTGGAAGCATGGCAGGCATTTTTATAAGCAAATTCTGTGAGAGGCAGCAAGGAAAACAAGTCATCTTGTTGGTAATTGACATATAGCGCAAATATTGCTCCAGAGTCACATTGGTGCGCTCAGCCTGACCGTCTGTCTGTGGATGGTGGGTGGAGAAAAGATGGAGCGTCACATGGAGAAGCCTAAGTAGCTCCCTCCAGAAATGGGCAGGGAATTGGGCCTCCCATCCGAAATGAGACCCTCGGACCATCGGTGGAGCCGGAAAACATGCGCCAAAAAAAGCTCCCCTGTCTCCCTGGTTGTGGGCAAACCAGAGCAGGGGATGAAATGGGCCATCTTAGAAAACAAATCCACCACCACCAGAATAGTGGTCTTACCATGTGAGAGAGGCAAATCAGAGATGAAGTCAAGGGAGAGCAGTTTCCAAGGACCTGAGGTGGTAGGCAGGGGGTGAAGCAAGGCTGTGGCCTTGCCTGAGGGGGCTTTCACCCGCTTAGGAGGCAACATACGTCTTGATGTCCCGACACACACGAGGCCACCAAAAATCCCGCGTCACTCCGTGCAGGGTCTTGGCGAAGCCAAAATGCCTAGCGGTGGGGGAGTCGTGGCACTGATGGAGGACTTTCTCATGGAGGGGTCTAGAAGGCACATAGACCCAGCCGGAATGGTAAAGCAGGCCACCTCACAGAGAGAAAAGGGTAGACTGGGGGGGCAGAGGCTAGCCCCAATTCCCCCACCTTTGTGTGGACAAAAGCATCCTGAGACTGTTCAGAGTTAAAGAGGTCCTCCCAAGAGTGAGGCACCGCAGCTGCCACCAGACTCGGGGGGGGGGGAGAATCAGAGGGGGGGGGAACTCTCCTCACTCCCTGGCTGGAGGTCCGGCTTACAAGAAAGAGCATCTGCTTGTAGGTTGTCGGAGGCTTTCACATGGCAAATCTTAAGGTGGAACCGGGGGGAAAAAAAGCGACCACCTAATCTGCTGCTGGTTTAAGGCATGGGCTGTCTGAAGATGTTCCAGGTTACAATGGTCGGTTCTGACTTTGACTGGGTACTGTGCCCCCTCCAGAAGATGACGCCAGGTCTCCAAAGCAGACTTGTTGGCCAACAGTTCCTTCTCCCAGATGGTATAATTCCTCTCAGACATGTTCAGCTTCCTGGAGTAGTAGGCTCAGGGTTGCAACCCACCACCTGCCTAGGGATGTCAGAGAATTCCGCCATGGATCTCGGTGAGGCTGAATGCCAGTGCATTCGGCCCCCCGAAATCCATGGTGGAACGAAGCCCCCCGACCCCCCACCCTGTGAAAGGCATGCGAAACGGGACACCTACCTGCTGCTGTTTGTGCTGACTTGCGAATGGTGGCTGCCATTTGCGTCCCTGCAGAAGCTGTGATAGGCTGCGTAAGTATTTACGTAGCCTATCATGGCAAAAAAAAGGGAACACAAATGGCGGCCACTACGCCATTTGCGCCCCTCTCTTTTGCCATAATAGCCTACATAAATATTTACGTAGGCTATCACGGCAAAAAAAAAAAAAAGGAATGCAAATGGCAGCTGCTGTAGCCGCCACCATTTGCGTTCACTGTTTTTTGTTTTTTTTTCCCGTGATAGGCTACATAAATATTTACGTAGCCTATCATGGCAAAATACAGGGACGCAAATGGCGGTGGCTTTGGCTGCCGCCATTTGCGTCCCTGCAGGCTGCCCAGCGGCTGGATGTCCAGCTGCAGGCGGCCCCAGCCAGCAGCTCTGCGGAATCTCTGCGGAGCGGAGCCAGCCAAAGAGAATTTCGGGGGGAGGGATGGAGCGCCTCCCCCCCACCATGAATGTCACCCTTCGAAAAGGTAAGTGACTTTCGTACGTCCCTACGCCTGCCCGATCTGGCTGAAAAAGCACAGCCCCCACCACAAAGTCAGAGGCATCAGTTTGCACTACAAAAGGCTTCCTTGGGTCGGGATGTAACAGGATTGGCTCAGAACTAAAAAGCTTCTTAAGTTCCTTGAAAGCCTGTTGGGCAGATGCCGTCCAATGAAAAGGAGATTTCCTGCCCTTAAGGAGGTCCGTGAGAGGAGATGTCAGCTGAGCAAAGCTGGGCAGGAACTTTCTGTAGAAATTTGCAATGCCCAGAAAACATTGCAAGTCCTTCTTGGTGGATGGAGCCTGCCAGGAGAGTACAGCCTGGACTTTTGCAGGATCCATCCTGATACCCTCAGCTGAGATAATGTAGCTGAGATAGTCCAAAGAGGTTAGGTCAAACACACATTTCTCCAGCTTGGCATAAAGATGGTGCTCACAGAGGCACTGGAGGATGGCAGAGTCATGGTGCTGATGGGCGTGGGGGTCCTCAGAAAATATAAGTAAATCATCGAGATAAACAATGAGGAAAGTGTCCAAATAGTCCCGGAAGATGGCATTCATAAAACGCGAAAAACGTGGGGGGGGGGGCGTGGGCAGGTGAGCCCAAACGGCATCACTAGGTATTCATATGCTCCGTACCGGGTGCTGAAACAGGTATTTCACTCATCCCCCTCCCGGATGAGAATCAGATTGTAGGCACCGCGCAGGTCCAACTTGGTGAAAATCTTGGCTCGCCCCAGGCGCTACAGCATCTCTGGTATGAGGGGGAGGGGGTACTTGTCGGGGATCGAGGTCGAATTCAGCGCTCTGAAGTCATGCACCGGGTGGAGTTCTCCTGTCTTTTTGCGAACAAACATGGTAGGGGCGGAGGCAGGGGAGGAGGAGGAGGGGCGAATGAAGCCACGGATGAGGTTCATGTCCAAAAACTCCCACAGAGCTCGAAGTTCTGGCTCCAACATCGAATACAGCCGGCTGGCGGGGATGGTCGCCCCAGGAATGAGGTTAATGGCACAGTCAAAAGGGTGGTGAGGGGGGAGGTGGTCAGCCTCCTTCTTGTTGAAAACATCCCGAAAAGCCGCATACTTCTCTGGGAGGGTCACAGTAGCTGAAGGACTCCCAGAAGCAGACGAGGAGGGGGAGGAATGTGTTAAGGCCTGGGCTGGAACCGGCGCCTGGGTTGGGAGGCAATGCTGCCGGCAGTAGGGAGACGAGAACTCCACTTGCTGAAGCCCCTAAGAAATCTGAGGATCATGCTCAGAGAGCCAGGAAACACCCAGCATGATTGGGTATTGGGGAACCTTGGCCAAGTGAAACTGAATCTGCCCAATGTGGGACTGGGCACGCAGAGTGAGTGGAGCTGTAATCCGGGTCACTGCACCCAAAGAAAGAGGACACCCGTCGATGGTTTCCACTACCAAGGGGGCAGGAAGAGGCAGGGTAGGAATATTGTGGAGGTGGCAAACATTTCATCCATGAAACTGGTCATAGCCCCAGAGTCCACTAAAGCCAGGGCCTCCACCCCACCCCACTGGGAGGAGCGGAGGTGAACATACAATAGCAGATGGGAGGGTGGGGGGGGGGTGCAGAAGGCACCTGCCTGGTGGGGAGCCGACCCCACTCTGGAGACCCCCAACAGGCTTGGGGGGCAGTCTAGTCAGGCCTGGGGATGAGGAGAAGGAGGAGGAGGAAGGAGAGGAGGAGGAGGCAGTGAGGCTGCCAGTCTGGCGTGGCAGGTTTCGGCGAAATGTCCCAGCTTTCTGCACCAAAAACATTGGCACTCTGCACGCTGCCGCTCTAGTTCCTCCAGTGACAGAGGGGCTCAGGTAGCTCCCAGCTGCATCGGAGTCTCCTCCACCCCCACTGCAGGGGTGGGGGAGGGGGCAGGAAAGGGAGGAGGGAAATCTCAGCCCCCAGTGCCACGCCGGGTCTACCGGCGCCCCTCCAGCTGAATATCTATCTGGAGGCAGGTCTGGATGAGGTCTTCCAAAGTAGGTGGGCTAGGCGTGTGTGCCAACTCATCTAAGATCTTGTTGTTCAAACCATCCAAAAACTGAGCCACCAGCGTGGCATCATTCCACTGTAAATCCTGCATCAGCAAGCGAAAGGTGGTCGCGTAGCTGGAAACTGAGTCCTTGCCCTGCCTGAGGTGGCGAATCTCCCGAGAAGCCGTCTGCATGTGCAGGGGATTACTGAAAAATCTGGCCATTGCTGTCATGAAACCTTGATAGTCCCTGAGCAGGGGGTCATTAGCGGGAAGAAGTCCTGAAGCCCATCTAGCTGCCATGCCTGAAAGTAGGTTAATGATAAAGCCCATAGAAATCTGTTCTGTCAGAAAATCCTCAGGTCGAAGGCGCATGTACAGCTCCGATTGGGCAAGGAAAATCTGAAAAAGTTCTTTCTCACCAGAAAACATTTCTGGCAGAGCCACCGGGCACTTGCGGCAGGGGGGGGGGAATCAGGGGCAGTGGGGGTTGAGCAGCAGCTTGCAGAGTGTGCACAGCAGTCATCAGTTGGGCAACTTGATCAGGAAGAGCCTGGTTCTCTTGCACGAGAGCTTGCACCGCTGGGTCCATGGCACTGTCCAGACACAGTAGGAGCAGAGAAAAAAAAGAGGAATGGGGACCAAGCTGTCAGGAGCACCCTAGCTGCCTCTTACACTCCTCTCCAATAGCCAACTCAAGACACAGATGAAAAGGATTCTTTCCAAGGCTTTATTCCTTTTACAACTTAATGACTCTTTCAGATGCTAATCACCAGCACTAAGCAAGGAACTGCACTAGGGTAGTTAGCAGAGTAGCCTAAGCTCCAGGTAAGGCAGTTGGTCCCCGTTTGAAGGAGGAGGGCAGGAAGACTCTGAACTTATGGGCTATGGAGAGGTCCTCCCTCTTTCCCTTGGGTCCTCGGGACGCGACCGTTGTCTTAGCGCCAAGCAAGCAGAGTGCCTCCTCTCAGCGCCCTCCATCTGGCGCCGCTCCCTGCATCTGCACCGAGCGTCCAGCAAGGCCCCTTCCCCCGCTCTCTTGCTGCTAGGGTCACTATCTCTCTCGGGAATGCAGGCAGGAGGAACCTCTCCCTGTCACTGTGCCTGTGAGTGATGAGCGAGCTCCTCTCCCATGGGCTGTTGCTCTTCCTCAGAATCAGAACTGCTCTGGGGCTCTATGGGCTCAGTTTCCACCCTGACATCAAGCTTATTTTTCATCTTTATATATTTTTCATCTTTATCTGCATTTTCATTGGAATTTATTGATTTTTTATTCATTGCATTTCTGTACCACTCATTAGCCAAAAGCTCTCTGGGCTATTCACAAAACAAAACTTTAAACTGTAAAACAGTAAAACATAATATAAAAAATGTAAGTTTAGAACAGAATAAATCGAGAGTAAATGCCAGCAGCAGTGCAAAGATATTAAAATGCACAAGGGCAATTTTGAAAACTAAAGGACTGAAAAGACTGAGGAAATAAAATGTCTTAAAGCTCGCACTGAAAAGACCACAACTTAAGTGCCAGGAGAACCTCTTTGGGGAGGGCATTCTACAACCAGGGTGTCACCATTGAAAAGATCCTCAGCCATCTGCCTCACCTCATCTGGTGGTGGTACCCAGAGAAGGGCCTCTGAGGATGATCTTAGGGTCTGGGCAGGTATCTATGGAAGGAGACAGTCCTTCAGGTAACCTGGTCCCAAGACGTTTAGGGTACCCAAACATTAACCTTTTCAAAATTCTGAAATTCAGTACACATGGGGAAGTTTCCAAGTTAGGGAGACTCGGCTTTACCACACCAGGGTTTTAAACCAGCAGTTTACTGGGGCTTTTGTTTCTGGGTTCTTTGCAGGATTAAGATCAGCTCCTTACATGGGGTGACATGGGCTGTTTTGGGGGGCTATCTTTCTTGGCAAGTTTTCCACAGCCTCTTCACCATTTCCTCAGAATTTGCTGCCTCTTTCTGCTTGGTCTCGGAATTGGCGGGAGTGGGGGAAGGAGAGGAGAAAATGCTGAGAGGGGAGATGCTTTGTCAGAATTTGCTATGCTTTTTCTTTTCCACCTTATCTTGCTGACTCCACTGAGGTAACAGAGAGGGCGCCCCAATTTACCCAGTCAGAGAGGACTACCCAGAATATGCAACATCAACTCCATATTACATGCTTATCCCGCTGTTCTTCTGAAGAGCTCAGAGCAGCATATATGTCTCCTTCCATTATAGAACAACCCTGCAAGGTAGTTTATCTTCCTTTCTTCCATGACAGTAGCTCATCACATGGAGCTACCCTATTTTTACCTCATGGTGCTGTGGTTATAGTGGAACTATGGCCATTAAAGTGGATTTACATTTAAATACTGCATTATCTCTGATCTTTTAAAAAGGAGGATAAAGGTCAAAAACCGTGGGAGACACCTTGGAGGTTGACGACGTCATGTAAAGGACCTGCAAACTTCCATGAGTGACCAATCACAAGCAAGCAATAAAAGGCTGGTGTAGAAATGCTCTAGGTTGCATTATGCGGCGTGCCAAACAGTTACAGCTGGCATATAGGCTATTCAAAAGGACACAAATTTAGCCTGGAACTAGCACAGAGAGTAAAACAAGTACTGTCCTTTTTAAACAGGTAATGCACCGATGAAAGCAGACACATTTGAAATGTTTGCATTATTTTCATGTGCAAAACTTTGAAAATTAATCAGTGATTATTGTGATAGGAGTTTATAAGAATATAAACATTGTGGAGAGTGAACAGAGAGAAATTTCTCACTGAAGGGTTGAAGGACATCTAACAAACTTGATTGTCATGGGATTGGCCAATGGAAATACTTCACACAAAGGACAATTAACCTATGGGATGATGATGATTGCATATTCTATATGCTGTTTTCCTGTCACTTGGTGGCCCTCAAAGTGACATATTGTCAAGCCAAAATGCAAACAAGCAATCAAAACAACAAATAAACAATTAATAAAATTGCCTAACGTCCATAATCAAACAGAAACTCATAATCATTGGGGGGGGGGGAAATACAAGGAACTACTACACAATGTAGTATGGTCTGAGGCAGGCTTTAAAAAAGAATGGCTGGGCATTAAAGCCAAAGATGGAACTTCCATGTTGATACACAGCAAAGAACAGAGACTGAGAACCACAACTATTGCTTCTCACGCTGTGCTTCTGAGCTGCCCAGGGGTCCGATCCAAGAAGGCAATATTTTTTTGGTAGTAGCTGAAGGATCTCCTACTTCCATATCAGGCTGCCTGCATGTTAAGATCTTCTTTGGAAGCTTTTCTCTAGGTATCCCCACCACTGAAAGTGAGATCGGTGGTGATGACAGGAGAGAAGGCCTTTTCAGTGAGGGCACTCAAGGAATGCTCTCCCAAGGGAGGCTTGCCTGTCACCTCTTTACTATCTTTTGGTGCCAGACAAAGCCATTGATATTTGCAAGCTGCCCACAAAAAATATCTTTTTGAAGGACAGGATAGAGATTTTATAATAAGCGGACAAACAAATAAAAAGATAGCTGTATCGTTGGGTCTGGAATTTTTAAAAAAGCCCAGTAGTCAGTCACCGCCCCCCTCCCCGATTACATTTAAACTGGCTAACATCGATATATCCATGCCTCGCCTATCTAAGAATTGAGGCAGTTCTTAATTTTATACCATGGAAGTATAAAGTGGGAGGGGAAAAATGCGGATGCAAATGTCACCTCCCTGTACTGAATCCTGAAAGACAGTGGAAAAAAATGCAGCTGTGCCGTCTCAGTTGAAGTGGCTGTCCCAGCTGTTTAATCATAATGGCTCTGTCTTGAATGGCTGCCTCCATGAGGCTTAGAGAAGGCCCCGCACAGCCTTTCAAGTGTGGCACGTTGATAGATTTCTGATTTAACATACATGAGTAAATCCTGTTCACCACAAAGGAAAAAAGAAGCAATATTTCGCATTGTACAAGTCTGGAAATGTCAAGAGTGGAAAGTGCAGACCTTTGTAAGTATACAAATCTGGTCTGGATAATGGGATTGATTAAGTTCACAGTCAATGAGGAATTGGTATTGACTGATCTCTTCCTTTCTGTCTGCTTCCCTCGTCCAGCCCAAATCTCCTTTTGCATTGTTATATGGATATAATCAGCTTACCTCCCCTCCCCCCTCTCCTGTTGCCTTGTAGGATGGATATTTCCCACTGGATGGAACCCAATATGGGATGAACCTGACACAAAGGGCCTAACTAGACATGATGTTAGTTGCGTGAATGGGATTAATGGCATGTTTGTAAAAATATAAATAGCAGCTGGGAAGGGGGAGGTAGGATTAGACCCATGGGGGAAAGGGAGTTTAACCTTTTCCCCCCTGACATGGTCCCAATGAAAATTGTCACTGCTCCTGAAGCTGCTGTTTGAACAAGCTGAACTTAAAACCAGAGAAGATGAAGTCAGTAGGAAGCTTGACTCAGGAACCGGAATTCAACCTGTTCTGGAAGGGGTTGCGCTCCTCCTGAATGGTCAGTTCCATAGCTTGGAAGTGCTCCTTGGTCCTACACTGTCCTAGACCTTCAGGTGGCGGCAATGGCAAGGAGCATATTTGCACAATAATCCTTGGTGTGCCAGCCACGGCCCTTCCTGACTCAGCCTGACTTGACAACAGCTATCCATGTTTCGATTATGTCACATTTAGACTACTGCAATGTGCTGTATGTGGGCTGCCCTTGAAGAGTGTCCAAAAGCTTGAACTGGTGCAAAATGCTAGGTTGCTAACCAATGCACGGTATTGGGACCATATTACAGCTGTCCTGAAAGACCTGCACTGGTGACCAATTGCTTTCCAGACTCAGTTCAAGCTTTTAACCTTTAAAGCTCTCAGTGTCTTAGGATCTGGCTATCTAAGGGACCACCTGTCTCATTATGAACCTGTCTGCTTATTAAGATCTGAAGGAGAGGCCCTTTACCTGCAGGGGCCCATTTGTCGGGGATATACATGAAAGGGCTTTCTCCTGTGTCACTCCCAAACTGTGGGATGCGCTCCCTCAAGAACTACAATTGGCCCCACTCTCTTGGCTTTTAGAATAGGTGTGAAGACACATCTTTTTAATCTAGCCTTTTAAATTATGTAGTAGTTTTAAGGCACAATCCTATACATGTTTAGACACAGAAAAGGCTTACTAAGTTGTAAGTCTTTTCTCTGTCTAAATATGCATAGGATTACACCCTTAATGTTCTAGTATTTTACTCTTTTCAATCTGCTTGTTTTTGTTGTGCTAAGGTTTAATTGGTTTAAATTGCTGAGTACTGCCTTGATGGCTTTTTAGCAAGTGAGGTGGCATATATATGTTAAAAATAAATAGATATAATTTTGCATCAAGAGGAAAGCCTCCACTGGCACCTATGAAAGCTTCTCTTCCAATGCGAAGTATAGCTTTGGGAGTGGCCTGCTTTTGCTGGCAGTGGGGGAAAGATTCAAACTCTCCCTCCCACCTCCCTGGGTATTGAACCTGATTTCCAGTCGCTCCACCCCTCACCACTGGCTGCTGTCTACATGAGAAATGTGCATGTTAATTGCATTCACTCAATTAACAGTGCTTCTAATCTGGCCCATTCTCTCCACCATTTTGCAGAGGCCAATACAGATACTCTTGTTCTTACACCAAGGATCATAGCATGAGTGCGCCTTCCTCCACCATTTATTGCTGAAGACTTTTATTTGCCAGCTATTCATTTACTCAAGCATACCCAGAAACATTTACTAGAGGGATAGGTAGCTTTGTTGGTGTGTGTGTGTGTGTGTAAGGAAGTAGTGTACATTTTGTTAATGTGCATACATTTGTACATGTGTACTAGAGTCCACCTGTATTTCCTCTCTCCCCCCTTTAGAGATTTTACTTCCATTGCATAAATCTCTTTCTCTTTGCAAGGGATGCCAGCAAATATAGCAGCTTTTCTGGGACCATGCCAATATGTGAAAGATTCTAAAGCAAACATGCTTTCCATGAGCAAAATTAGGGATGGGGCATTGTTCGCTGGCATGTACAAATGCCTCCAGCTTAACCCCAGCCTCTCCAGTTAAAGGAACTTAGGTAGCAGGACTTGGAAAAGTCTTTCCTTTGGCAGTTGAACTGCTGTTGGCAGTCCTACCTTACCTGGGCTGCCAGTCTGACTGAAAATCAAACAAGTTTCAACCTGCTGTCATTGCACAGGATTTTAGCAGCTTTGTTGAAAGCACGGTGGAATCACAATGAGGTGGTGGGTCTGGTGACCCAGTTTGATGTAAGATCACACGTGGTGTCGTAGTGACTCTTTTGTTCATGCTCATATCAGACTAAACATGAGGGTGTAAGGTTTCCCTCTTTGCTGTGGGTTAAGGATAAGGATACTCACTTTGTGAGAAGACCTTCAGTAGTGGCTGCCCTAAGGCCAGGACACAACTCTGGAGTTCAACAGGAAAGTTTGAGCAACTCTACACCAGCCTAAAATCCCACATTAAAAGGTGGCTTTCTGCTTCCATTTTAAATATGGTGTAACAGACTCCCTGTACACATGCTTCTTTTCCCCTCCTCCACCCCTTATCTGAGTCTTCCATATGTTTCATTGGTCTAGCTCCTCTTCTTGCAGCTTTTCCTTTTTCACGGAGGGAACTCAAGAGGAACAGAAGCATGGTAATTTAATAGCTCATTATCTCCGATCTTTTAAAGAACTGAATAAAGGTCATTTAGTGCAGGAGACGCCCTGGAGGTTCACGACATCATCTAAAGGGCCTGCAAACTTCTGTGAGTGAGCAATCTCAATACCAGGATAAAAGCTCTGGGTGAAAAAGCCCTTTATTAAGCTGCAGCAACAGAACAGCAAGGCGCTGTTCACAATCTAGAATCCACAACAGACTGAACCATTCCAGCCACCCAGGGAGGGGAGTAGCTCCAAGGAATCACATGTCTCTTAAAGAGAAAGGGCATATATGTACCACAGAGGGGTTCAGAACCTCAGGTCTGGGGGCCAAATTTGGCCCAGTTGGGGTCGTAATCTGGTTCCCCAGATGGCCATGCCCACTTTCCCTGGCCCCACCTACTTTCCCCAACCACCAGTCTTTTGCTGGTCTCCTGCCCCCCCCCCCCCCAGGCTGAAATGCCTCTCCTAAAGCTTAGTTACTGGCTGTAAGAGCTTGAGGCTACCAGCTACAACCTGCAGGCATTTTGGGTGTTTTGGCTCTTCCCTTTTTGCCTTTGGCCAGTGCTGGAATGCAGGCCCCTGAGAGCTTTTTTTGAAATGGAATGTGACCTGAAAGAGAGCCAGGGGTCAACACCTCTGATCTAGACACTCCTTGCACTCGGTTTCAGTTGGAGGGACAAGGTGGCATCATCTCTGGAAGGGGTAGACACAGAGCTTGAACTTTGTCCTGTCTTGCACGGTTGCACCACATGGTTTTTAAGCCCCTCTGGCTCTTGTCTCTATAAACACGTTATTTATTTTTAGTTATTTATTTTTTATTTATTACAGTTTAAAAGCCATTTATATAAAAGTAAATGGACAACATATACAAACAACATATAACTAAAAACCACTTTGAACTAAAAACAAGTTAAAAAAAAAATCCAACAATAAAACAGCACAGCTTAAAACAACAGAGCTTCAAAACGGTATACAAAACTCAGCAGTGTTTTTATTTTATGGCCAGTCTGGAGGGTGAAATAAATGGCAGCACTTAATGCTCTAGCAATGTTGAAGTTAAGCAGAGGCGGACCGGCTCTGTGCCTGGATGGGAGACCATAGGAAGCCCCATGTCAGCCACTCTGAGGGTCAGACTACATGGTGCATTAACTGCCGTTTCCTTTTTTCCTTCCCCACCAGAAGAAGCAGCCAGATGAGAGCTCTGTGGAGATCACAGCTGCAGCACATGAGGAAGGGGATGGTGGTTAACACAGCCAGAAAAATCCCCCTTGCTATTGGGAGCCAGTGTGGTGGACTAGCTAGAGTGTTGGACTGGGACTCCAGAGATCCGGGTTCTAGTCCCCACCTGGCCATAAAGCACACTGGTTGACTTTGGGCCAGTCACTGACTCTCAGACTAGCCTGCCTCACATGGCTGCTGTGAGGGTGAAATGGAGAAGACGAGGATCATGTATGCCAGCTTGGACTCCCTGGAGGAAGGGCAGGCTATAAATGTAATAAATAAATACATATATGCAGCTTTGGGGGCAAATAGCAGCTGGGAGGATTTTTGGCAGGGTGAGGAAAGGGTTAACCCTCCTCCCGCTCATGCTACAGTTCCTTTCTGGATTGGGGCCCCACATGGCTGCTTCCCCCCAAAAAAAGAAAGTTCTAAGCACACTTTTTTTTAAAGCACACTTAACTTGACGTGTCCGTTTCATCCTTGGCTTCCCAAAGGAAGGCTGGGATATAAGCAGAAAATAAATGATCAGGGACCTTTAGACTTGGATCGGGGCTTGGTTTACCCTGATATCAATTTGCTCCTGCCTCCAAACCTTGGGAAATTCACTCCCTTGGTAAAAACCGTTAGGTGGCTGCTGCTGTTTCAGGTCTTTGGGGCGTGATGAAACGCACGGGCAAAATGCTAAGCGCTCGCCTCATTTTTCTTCCAAGAAAGGCGGAATGACCAAAGAGCTCTTAAAAATCTATAACACTTCATTACTAAGCCCAGGACATTTGCGATTAATTTGCCGCAGAAATGAAGTGCTGCTTGAAATGAGCCTGTGGGACAGCGGCCAGCAGCCCGAGCAGCACGCATTGGCTTTTGATCGCTTTGTAATGGTCTGCGGAATATTAAAAGCAAGCGGTTCTTGGAATAGATGGTCAAGGTTGTCTCCAGACTAATGAGAAGGCAAACAAATGAGGAACTGCTTGGTCTCATAGGCGGCTTTATTCTGTAGCTCAGCCAGGATGCTCTAGGCACAGTTTCTAATAACACCGGCAGCAGTATTGCGTGCAATGAAGGCTGGTGGCTCTGATGTCGGTGGGGCAGTGAGAAGGTGCATTGCTCCTTGAGAGTTCTGGCTGGTTCTGACTGAAACCCTGTGTGGATTCGCCACCCTCACTGATGTCAGAGCCACCAGCCTCCACTGGGTGGTTGCCTATTGAAATGTGGGAGGAGCTCTGGGTGACCCACACTTGGTCGTGTTGTGTTGTGGCCCGGAGAAGGCCTAGGCATGCTGATGAAGGTGCATGTAAAACAGGGGTGTTGAACCTCCTTTAGCCTGAGAGCCAAATTCCATTTCAGAGAAGCTCTCGGGGGCCCACATTCCAGCAGGGGGTGTGGCCAATGTCAAAAGTGGTGGGACAAAAATTCCCCAAATTCTAGCATATTTTAGCTTAAAGCTCCTAGTACTGCCAGTAACTATGCCTTAGGAAAGGCTTCTCAGCCTTTTAGAATGGGGAAAAGCTGCACAAAAGCTGGGAAACCACCCAACGATCAGTGGTTGAGGGAAAGGGGACGGGGCCAGGAGAAGTGGGGAAAATCCCAGAGGGCCAGATATGGCCTCCAGGCCTGAGGTTCTGCATGATGTAAAACAATCCTCAGTTGTCTTGTTTTTCTGTTTCCAAGGAAAGCATTGCTGAGACTGGTCCCTCTGATTATTGCCCTTGTCTCTTGGGCGTCCGGGGGAGGGGGGGGGATCTTCATGACAACAGAATGAGAAGCATGTTGGAGTATTACCTGGATTTTCATGGAATTGGCTTTGGTCCATCAGGAACGCATGAAGCAAGATAAGCCAAGTGTAGGGTACCTTTAAAATCTGGTTTTCAGGGGTCACACAGTGCTTGAAAGGAACATACTTCTGGGTAGGGACGGCGGAGAATTCCACCAAGGATTTCAGTGAGGCCGAATGCACTGGCATTCGGCCCCCGAAACCTGTGGCAGAACAGCCTCCCCACCGCCCCATCGCGGAATCCCCCCCGGGATGAAGCTTACCTGGGGCAGATGTTCTGGCGGCGGCGGTGGCTCCGGCGGCGGCTCCAGCGGCGGCGGCGGCTGGTCTCTCAGCTGGCTGCTTTGGACTCAAATGGTGGCCGCCGTAGCGGCCGCCATTTGCGTCCAGCCAGGCTGCCGTGATAGGCTACGGAAGTATTTATGTAGCCTATCACGGCAAAGGCAGCCACGCAAATGGCGGCCACCATGCCATTTGCGTAGCTGCCTTTGCTGTGATAGGCTACGTAAATACTTACGTAGCCTATCACGGCAAGCTAAAAAAAACCCATCGTGTACGTAAATGGGGGCGGCTACAGTGGCCGTCATTTGTGTTCCCTTTTTTTCTCTGTTTTAGCCTACGTAAATATTTACGTAAGCTATTACGGCAAAAAAAAGGGGAACGCAAATAGCGTAGTGGGCACTATTTGCGTTCCCCTTTTTTTTCGCCGTAATAGCTTACGTAAATATGTACTTATGCTAAAACGGCGAAAAAAAGGGAACGCATATGGCGGCTGCTGTAGCCGCTGCCATTTGTGTACGCGTTTTTTTTTTTTTCCGGAAGGCTGCCCAGCGGCTGGATGTCCAGCTGCTGGCGGCCTCGGCCGGTGGATCTGCGGAATCTCTGCGGAGCGGAGCCGGCCGGATTAGGATTTCGGGGGGAGGTGCAGAACATCTCCCCCCCCACCGCGAATCACCCCATCGAAAAGGTAAGTGACTTTCGTACATCCCTACTTCTGGGTGGGGTGGGGGGAATAGAATTGAATGACAGGGGCTTGTTTCCCACCCCTGTCCAGGCTCCCCCCTGCTACTACATTATTATGAAAGGAGACCAACAAATTTTCCCCATGTGTGCAGATTTCCCTGAAGAAGCCAAAATCCCTGGTTCTGCAGTGTAGCATCTGATGGCTCCCCATGAAAGCTTCACCCCACCCCAAATCTGTTATTTTAAAATATTTTAATTGTTTTAATTATGGGATTTTATTCTTTTATCTTGCTGTTCACCACTCTGAAATCTTTGATGCGGAGTGGTATATAAATATTGTAAATAAATAAATATTTTTTGCCCCATTCCAGCACTCTGCAGTGGAGTTATTGCTTCCATTACCCCTTCTCCCTTTCTCCTTTTCCCTGCTCACAATGAGAAGCTCCCTCATTACTGTGATAAAGCGATAAAGCAGAGGAGGGACTTTATATAACAATAGAGAAACCACTTGAAACTACAGAACATCAAAGAAGCACAACATCGCAATAGTGATTTAGGAGAGCATGGGAGAAGCAAAAGAGCGCTCTAGGGCAAACTAACTTTAGTTACCAGTTAGCCTTTAACTCTTTGACTGCAGGAGAGCGAGATTTATTTCTTACTTCTGAGTAAGCATGCACAGAAAGGGGGATATGTTAAAGATTGAAAGCAGGCTACCTAAGGTGAATAAGTGTCCCCACTACTGTGGTAATGTGAGGGGTCACTGCTGCGCTCCTGGGGATTTTCTCAGTGGGAAAAACTACTTCCACTGGGGAAATGAGAGGGAATGGGGTGTCCCAACCTCTTGACCACATCACTGCCAGGTCACAGAAGCACATCCAGGATTTAATGTGCGGGGGGTAGGGGGGGACATGGCACACTGTGGTAAAACCAACAGAGAGCTGCTTTCAGTAAAAAAGGCAGAGTAAAAGGAGTTTCAGAAAATGCGGCTTTTCAAGAGGGAAGCGGCTGGTTGGCAGTGGACTGGTGATGACATCATCTCTTGCAAAGGAATTCAGACTGCTCTAACCTTGCACTAAATCGTTCATGAAGACAGCCCCCAGATCTTGCCCAGTCATGCCCAGCCAGTAGGGATTTAGGATGCTCATAGGAGAAGAGGATGTGCTCTGCTATCTCCTCATCATCTGAGGAGATAGCTGATGGTATGAAACGCCTGTTGAGTTGACAAGTCAAGGAGGTGAAGTAAGTGCAGCATTCTAGTCTTTTCCCCAACCCTGCTCCGCAATGCATTGCCCCAGGGACCAGCTCCAGGGGTTGGTGGATCCTTGGCAAGGGAACGTCTGGGGCTTTGCATTTCAGGAGAAGAACCACGGCAGCTGCAATTGGGCCTGCCAAAGCGACCGGAGTGGGTGTTCGAGGCAGTACTAGGCCCCTACAGGCATCATCAGTTGTGTGGTCCCTGGCATTTGCCTGACCATGCTGCATGCTGAGCATAATTTCTCCCTTTCTTCTGGTCCCTTCCTGAAACCTGTTTTTTCTTTGTGGGGAAGGGCAGGCTGAACATCAGGAACATATTTTTCCTCCCCCACAACCCTGGAGCACATCACTCCACTTTATGAAGACCCTGTCAGTGTGATCAGGTGAGACAATTCTGTGATTTCTTTATCATGTCCAAACATCACAGGTGAATGGGCTCAGGGTATGGCGTCCGTTGATACCCTTAGTGCCATTTTGATTTCACCTCCCTAGGCAGCTACAGATGTCTGTTTGCAAATGCTTGTAACATTGGGTGCTTCTCCATCGTCATTCGGGTAGGTTGCAGGCGAATGTAAGCACGGTACAGGTATAATAAAGATGAGTGGGACTTTATGGTTGGTCTCAGTTGTAGAATTGCAAAACAGAATTGCAATGACCTCACACAGGAGTAGCAATCCTTTCTCTCCCCCACCCCACCCCCAACTTCCTATTCTGCCTCTTTATTGAGTCATTAAACATTTATTCTGGCAGTTCTGCTATGTGCCGTTTGGCCTGTGTTGCCTGTCTGCCAGTGAGACTTCCGAGTGTTTGCTGCAAACTTTAGGTGTGTGGCATTTCCAATGAATGGTAATGAAGACACACGCAGCACACGGCGTGTGAGTGGCAGGCTGAAATTTATTCTGGCCTAGAGGTTCTAGTACCGTCAATTATTCCTCACTATAATCATGTCCCGCAGTCATTTCTCATGCTGTTGCTTCATTTGTGAGCTCGGTGCCATCAGTGGAAGCAGTGACTCGAAAAACCCCGGTAACTAAGTACCAGCTGCAGAAGAAGATGAGCAACAAATAAATACAGCATCCTTCTGGTAGAAGGAATGACCAGTGAGGATTTTGCAAACTTCACATCCTTCATAATCATGCAGGGGCATATACAAAAGGATATTTTTTGCACAAATGGAAAGTGGCCTCTGTTGGCACGATGAGCCCTTTATTTGGTGTTCTTGTCTCCTTAATAAAAGGAAGCCCTGATCTCTTGCGCCTGTTCTTCCGTTGTTAGCTACCTTGCCTTTTCCTACCCCCCTTTCCCTCTCTGATTCTTTCATTGTAAAAATTCACACTGTAAGTCCTGTGGGGAAGTTTTTTTTTTTTAGCACAAGTATTCCTGAGTTTTGCGAGGGTGGTCACATGTCCTCTTTTACAGTCCTCTATTTGAAAGGCTTCCAGAGGACCATCCTCTGTTTTGAAGGTATCCTCTGTTTGAAGGGCTGTCCAGCCCTAGTCCAGTATAAAGATCAAGAACCATCAGAGGGAAGAGCTGGGCCTTGAAGCTGCCCACCTACAGCATCTGGACTGAGCAAAGCACGCAGGTCATCTGGTCACAGTCTTCTACTCTATAATGAGATTACTGTATTCCTATCTAAATTATAATAATAATAATGTCTAATTTTGCATCTATACATATAAATTAGCATATGCAAATTTTTAAAAAATAAAATTGGTATTTTCTTCCTCTTTTTTGGTGATGCATTTCCTCATTTTTGGTGATTCCTAAGTGGCCACCCTAGCATTCACCTCTCCCCCCCATAATTCCTTGCAGTTTCTCACTGTTTATATGCCATTGATCGCTGTAAGGCAGGGGTGGACAGAAGATGGATAGGGATCTACCAGTACATTGCCAGATGATTTGCAGCTTTATTTATTTATTAAATTCATATCCCATCTTTTTTCCTCTTGCAAGGAGGCTTACATAATCCTCCTCCATTTTTATCCTTACAACAACCCTGTGAGGTAGCTTAGGCTAAGAATTAATGACTCACACAGTGAGCTTCATGGCAGAGTGGGGACTAGAACCTGGGTCTCCTGAGTCCCATTCCAACACTCTAACCACTACACCACACTTGCTCTCAGCAGACAAATATGCATTTCTGGCTCCCTATTGCTTAACAACAGCAACTATATAAAGGCTTCCCCTCCCATTCCTAAATTAGGAATCCTTGATCTCTGGTAACTCATAAGTAAGCTTATACTTGTATATGCAGGTCATCCCAGAGGATGGCTGATAGGATGCAAGAAATAATTGGCTCTGTCCCCTGAGTATGGTAGCCATTTATGCAGCTCCAAAGAAGGGGACAAAGAGGACAAAGATTTGCATACTGGAAATGTATATGTATAAGTGCAAATGTAGAAATGATAACTGTAATTTAAATAGAAATACAACACATCTCACCATAACAGAGAAGACTGACTAGGTGACCAGTGTGCCTGCACAGTCTTCTGTCCAAGTGCTACCTGTTGATGGGCAAGTTCAAGGCCCCTGCTGCTTTCCCTTCTTAGGGTTCTTTGACTTTAAATCAGACCTGGACTGGAGAGCCTTTCACACAGGGGACACCTTTGATGGAGGGCTGTTCTCTGCCAGCTTTACAAAATGGAGGACTGTCCTATGTTAAGTAGGGCATCTGGCCATGCTACTACTGAGACACTGCTTTTCACCTTGCTCTGAATGGGTGGCCTTCTGGGTTCTAGTTAAAAACAAACTAATGAACAAGTAGAATTTGCAAATCTGACATCTTCCCATGCCTGCTGTAGAAAGCTGCCATAGAGTTACTTTCTGGAGAGGAAGTTATTTCTGACAGCTAACAGCATACCAATTCGAGAAAAGTTATGGCATTTTGTGGGGAGAGAATTTATTTATTTAATTTATTAATCGCCCATCTGGCTGGTCACCCAGCCACTCTGAGCGATGGACAACAACAAAACAGTTAAAACAATAAAATTCTACATTAAAAACATCATAAAAAATACCCTAACCCACCCCAAATGCCTGCCTGAACAACCATGTTTTTAATGCACGGTGGAAGCTCATTAAAGAGGGGGCATGGCGGAGTTCCCTAGGGAGGGAGTTCCACAGAGTGGGGGCCACCACAGAGAAGGCCCTCTCCCTTGTCCTCACCAGCCTAGCTGTCCTGTCTGATGGGACAGAGAGAAGGCCATCCAAAGCTGATCTTGTTGAGCGGCCTGTCTGGTGTTGCTGGAGGCGCTCCGTAAGATAGGCTGGGCCGGAACGGCATAGGGTTTTAAAAGTCAAAACCGACACCTTGAATTTGGCCCGGAAAACAACTGGCAACCAGTGCAACTCCTTCAGCACTAGAGTGATGTGATCTCGCCGGCGGCTGCCTGTAATCAGGCGAGCCGCCACGTTCTGTACCAGCTTCAGCTTCTGAACCGTCTTCAAGCACTTCAGGCTTTACTCTCCTTCTGCTCCAGTCCCTCTGCTCTATGCTGTCCCATGTCAACAGGTGGCTACCAGAAAGAAGGCCTTTTCTGCTGTGGCACCCCAGCTGTGTGGGATGAGCTCCCTAGAGAGGTTCGCCTAGTGCCTACGTTGTACTCCTTCCAGCGCCAGGTGAAGACCTTTTTATACTCCCAGTATTTAGTTTCCTAGTCTTTTAGCACAGGTATTTTAAATCTCTGCATTGCTGCAAGGTTTTATTCTGGTTGTACTGTTATATTGTGGTTTTAAGCTATCATATTTTATATTGTTTTATGCTGCACCTTGTGGTTTTAATTTTTGTGAACTGCCCAGAGAGCTAAAGCTATTGGTTGGTTGGTAAATAAGTAAATAAATAAATACATATTGATGCCCAGAACGTCAGCCCTATATCGAGCCAAGGAGGTGAGGGGCATATGTGCCCCCCCTAGTGCAGCCTCCACTGACCCCCTTTGCCTCCAAAAAAATCAGCCAAAAAGGGGAAAAAAAACCCAGCTAAATATGTCCTTAGTAAGTCTCTGTAGCTGGCTTTCCCCCCTTTCTTTTGCAGCTATGGCCAGAGAAAGCGTGCAGCCCACGGGAGATGGGGGGCAGTGGGATATTGGCCCCCAAATCTCCCAAAGTTGCCCACCTCTGCTATAGCAGATGGAGTCAAGGCACTAACTGATGGGCCAGGGGCAAGGCCTGAAGGGGATCTGGCAGGCCAGGAGTGGAACTAGGATGTAATCTGGAACCCGGTGGGGTCTTGGTGGAACCTGGCAGAACCTGGCAGGTTTTAGGCAGAGTTTTGGCAAATTCTACCTATTCTAATACCCAGTGAGTGGAACTCATAGCACCATTGACAAATTCAAGCAGGACCATGCTTGAGGGACCCACCCATAACATTACATTGACCCTCACTGGTCCTGCCCCTGACATCTGTACATTGAGCATGGCCCTCTACAAAGGGCATCTACATGTGAGCAGGCGCTGATTTGTAGATGCCCTACGTCATCAGGATCTCTGATTATAGAATCATAGAATAGTAGGGTTGGAAGGGGCCTACAAGGCCATTGAGTCCAACTCCTGCTCAATGCAGGAATCTACGTCAGAGCATCCCTGACAGATGGCTGTCCAGCCTCTTCTTGAATGCCTCCAGCATGGGAGAGCCCACCACCTCCCTAGGTAATTGGTTCCGTTGTCGTATTGCTCTAACACTCAGGAAGTTTTTCCTGATGTTCAGCCAGAATCTGGCTTCCTGATCACATATGCAATCTACACATGAGCAGTTTTTAAAGCGTAGACACCTTTTGCTGATATTGGCATTCAGTGAGCAGATATTGGGAGCGGCAGGGTGCAATGATGTCATGGCCAGGGTAGACAAGCAGAGTGCTGTTGCTGCTGCTGTTGTCCTCCTCCTCCTCCTCCTCCTCGTCATCATCATCATCATCATCATCATCATCATCCCACCCTTTTCCCAATACTGGGAATATTGGGACTCAAGGCGGCTTTACAGCATTAAAACTCGTACAGTTAAAAACTATACATAGAAATAGACAAAAGTTAAAATATAATTCAATCATCAATAATATTAAAATTGTATAAAATATCAAAACGTTAACAAGTAATATAACCATAGTATCCACCTGTCATATTGTCACAGGTCCAGACTAGCTATCCCCAAAGGACTGCCGGAACAAAAGCGTTTTTACGTGGCCTCGAAAGAATATCAAGGAGGGTGCCACTCTGTTCTTCCTCCACATGTTAGCCCTACATGTGGAGTCTAAATTGGGTTTTGGAGGGAAAGGGGTGGGATAGCAGCAGGAGGCTGTGCCCACTGGCTGAATGGCTGGAGCAATGGGGAGAGGGTTGTTTTGTGTGCCTGCTGTGTCTGGGGTGAGTGGATTTTTGCCTGGCTGAGTGTGTGTGTGTATTCCACAACGTTTTGCACTCATGATGTTACAGTCACTTGTGCAATCAGAGGTGTTGCTGGAGCAGGGGAATGTGGGCCCAAAGGACTGCTTTTGTGTGGCTGTGTGGATCTGCCCGAGCTTTGCACTCATGTACCTCTGTTTACCCTTTCTGTGATATGGGCTGTTGGGGATTCAAAAGACTGCTCTGCTTTTGGTGACCTCTGGTGACCCACCTTCTGCCCCACCAGCAGCAGTGGGCACCAGCCATCACTGCAATATTATAGAATTCAGTATGGTATGACTGGGTGCGCCTCTGAGATTCTACTGAACCAATTTCAATGAATGCTTCTGCATTTCTCTGGTCTGTACTCCTTCTTACAGGAAAGAGCAGCCATCCAAACTGACTTCATGCCATTGAAATAAGTTACTCAGAGTTCTGGCATGCTGCTAGACCAGGGGTGGGTAACTGGTGGCCCTCCAGATGTTTGGCCTACAACCCCCATCTGTCCTAGCCAGCATACTCAATGGTGAGAGATGGTGGTAGTTGTAGGCCACAAAAATCTAGAGGGCTGGAGGTTGCCCATCTACAAGCTAGACGAACATGAAGCTGAGTAAGGATGCCACATTCTTTTTCCTTTTCCAAACCTAAGCTTGCATGGTATAGGTTTGTAAGCATGTTTTATTTTACTATGGGGCCTTTAAAAACACACACGCAACCATCTGACTGCACAGCCTGCCAATAATGGTTACAATTTCTAATGGACTGATAAAGTATTGTGTATACCTCCTTGTCCTGGGAAGTTTCCAGCTAATAGATTTTCTTTACGTTTTTCCTCTGGGAGTGGACTGAAATTAAAATGCAGCCAGGGGTTGGACGATATGGAAGATTAGTAAACACCTCCTGGGGAGGTGGTGGGCTCCTCCACACTGGAGGCCTTCAAGGCGAGGTTGGACAGCCATCTGTCAGGGATGCTCTGACTTGGATTCCTGCATTGAGCAGGGGGTTGGACTCGATGGCCTTGTAGGCCCCTTCCAACCCTACTATTCTATGATTCTATGATTCTACGTCTGAGGAGTTGAGTGTTGTGCTGGTACTGCTGATGATCAAGATTTGCCTGTTACACAATCCCCATGAAAAAGTCCAGTAGTGCCCAAGGGAAATCCAAGACCAAAACAGCAAAGTGACTGAAGGTCAGAATTAAGTGCATTAGCACAACTGGGGAAGGAAACATATGGGGCTTCTTCCTTGCAAACTGTATTCCTGGCGTACGACAGCCCATTAGCTTTTCATTCCACTTAGCAATGTCATTTAAAAAAATAAAAATAAAACAATAGCACTCTCTACTATGCCATGCAAAAAAGGAAAGGAAAAAGAAGAAGAAATGTTGGAAGTGCTTTGTAGCCTTTGGGCCCATAAGCTATTTCTCTTGATATATCAACGCTACAAACGTATATTGGTTTTATATCAATTTAATTGTAAGTCCTTCTACAGCATTCTGGGAATTGTAATTTGGTGACGTTGCTGTGAGTTTTTTTGTCAGAGCACCTATATCCATACATCCATTTCAGCAGGGTTCCAGTTCTCCAACAAAATAATATATTTAGGATGCAATCAGTGGAGGCTGGTGGCTCCAGTGGCAGTGGGTGGTGAATCTGCTTTGGGTTTCAGTCAGAACCAGTCAGAACTCTGAAGGAGCTATCCAAGGTGGTCCCCACCATGTTGCAATTTAGAGTTCTGACTGGTTCTGACTGAAACCCACTGATATCGGAGCCACCAGCCTCCCCTGCAACTCACCAAACTACAAATCTTAGAATTCTTCGGGCTGAAGGAATGACTGTTAAATTAGTTTAAGTCTGCTGTTTAGCAATGGTAACTGGGATGATAGGTTACATGCACAAGCTAGAGCATCAGACTTGAATGGAGGAGACTCTGGTCAAATTCCAGCTCGGGCATAGAACTGCTGGGCGATCTTGAGCAAGCTGCTGTCCCAAGATTACATGCTAGAAGATACTGTAGACGTCATAATGAATAAAAAGTGCATAATGCTATTTTATTAGCACTGTTTAGATTGATGCAGGTCATTTTTATTTATCACACTAATTCTGAACATGCTCAGTTGTTGCTTTCCACACAGTGCTATCTCTGGACTGGATTACACACAGTAATATATTGTTAATGGGAAACACAGTTTCCCCCTCACTTAGCACAAGGATTGCAGGAAGAATGCTGTGTGGAATGTGGTTGCGTTAGTGATACAGGTACGAGTTGGCCAGTGCCTGTGACATCAATAGCAATAGGTGACATAACATGTTTGTGCCATTATGTGTACACCTTTAAAAGTTACACACACACACACACACACACACACACTAATCATAGCCAGAACTTGTGAACATTGCCTCCAGAATCAGATGCAAAAGTCTCTCTTTTTATTTCTAATACAAACTGAACTTAAAGTATCTTCACACCTTTCCCCAGTAGTTCAGTTAGGTAATTGTAGACTTCAGACTTCATTGTCTTACAGAGGAGGTGGGCTCGGTGGGAGGGAAAGCTTTTTAGATGACAACATCTATTACTTCACTTCCTTCAGGCCACCCTGCTACATTTAGTGGACCTCCTGCCCATTCTGATGAGTGGGCATATGAGCTTCTGCCCAGACGTCCTGTCTTGAGGGTACCACTGCCTTTCTCTGTATGTTCACCATGTCTATATTCATATCTCCTTTTGTTTCTATGTTTGTTTGCCCTCACCTTCATTTAGCACTGAACAGAAGGTGCTCAAGGAACAAGTGTTCATGTTTGCACATGGCTACAAAAACCACATGTGTGCTTTACTAAGCTGTTTGTGGGCCTTTAAAAAAATCTACCTCAATAAGTGATCTATTTTTTTTTTTACACCACTGCAAAATACTTGGCATCCTTTTGTGAAAGTTGCTGTAATGTTTTTGTGCAAAGTCAACATTACACCAAAGCAGCTGAGTGAAATACACACATACACACACACACACACACACACACAGCCCTGTTTTAGCAATGAAGCCTGTATGGGGTTGGGAGGAGAAGAACTATACGCATTTGCTGTGATTCAAAGTCCCACCCATATGAGACCCATGCATGTGCCTGGAGCTTTACATCTTTTTCTTTGGTCAAATCAACAAACTACGTTTTATACTTCCACACAAGCTAATATGGGCTGCTGAATTGGAAAGACCATAACCTCCCCCGCCCCGCACTACCACCCTGGGCACAAATGCTTTGCCAGATGATGACTACAGATTGCCCTAGGAGAGTACATTTGTGTACTGTGTGTCCATATATCAAAGTCTCTGTCTGTCTGGGTGCATGGCTCTTTGCTTATGCTCTTGGCTCCAAACATCCCTCGTTTATCCTATCTCTGCTTTTTTGAGTCAGTGATTACTAGTAAAACAACCATACTATGTTCATTTGTGTGTCAGAAGAAAAAAAAAGACGAAATAAATGTCAATTTGTGGTCTTTTAAATAAGATTAAGCAGAGAGAAAGATAGCGATTGCCGTGTTTGCTTGGTCGGTAAGATGCGTGAGAATTAGCATTACTCTTGAGAGCTGCCATTGGTTAGCTGGAGGGAAAATGGATATCAATTATACATAATCTAAGAAGCCTCTGCATAATAATCAGACCCAGTAGGGGTTTTGGGGCAGCTTCGTTATTCTCTTGTAAACACAAGAGCCCAGATAGACATGTCAGTCAGGCGTAGGGGCTGCAATTGTTCCTCCTCCTCCTCCTCCCTCCCTCTCTCTCTCTCTCTCTCTCTCTCTTTTAAAACACCTTCACATTCTATTGCTTCAATATGCAAAGAAGGCTGTTTAGTGCAGGGTTGAGGCTGGTCTAATGAGCTCCCTGCACTAACCCTGAAATAAAAAGGTTCTGTTCCACAGCTGCTCAGAGATGAGTTCCTCTGGGCATGCTCAGGTATTGGAAAATACTTTTTTTTAATAACTGAAAAACGCTAGTTGGGAAGTCCTGCACATTCCCCCTCTCCACCCACATACACTTCTTCACCCCTTGAAAGCCTGCTAATGTAATTACCCTGTTACTTGTGGAGCTTTTGACAATGGAACACATACATGCAGAGTCGTTGCCTCTGAATTATGTATTTTGGCCCCCAACAGGAAAGAGGGCTTGAAAAATGCAGCAGATGTAAAATGGACTCCTCTCCTTGATTCCTGGAGGGCCATGACTCAAGGCTAATTTCCTCATTTCCTGCTTAATGGTGGACAGTTCTTTCATCATTTCTCCCCTCAGCGCTGCTCTCCTGGCACCGTCATTTCCCTTTTCCCTTTAGTGGCCAGTGTCATTTGGATGACATGAGTGACAAGAAGTTTCTAGAACAATGCAGCCAGAGCAATCCCTGCTTGACACAGATGTGCCAAACTTCTGTTGCTTTAGGATCAGGAGTCCTTTTTCCTAAAGCCAAGGTTTTTGGGTTTGTTTTTTTTTAAAGGCCATTGTTGCAACCAAGGAACTGGATAATTGCCTTGGTAGAGGTACACAAATGGCCATGATAATCCTTCTGCAAATCCTTCTTCTTCTTTAAAAAAATAATAATTTACAAATCACAGTACAACGCATGCTCCCCTCCCTTGAATATCCAATTATTCTCATGAATTAAAGAAAATCTCCTGTATAGAATAGCTTTCGTATCCCTGCTGGGCTAATTTAGGGACCATTTAGTTTTCTTATTTTATGTAGGGACAAGGCATAATTTTCATGCCATGACTTGCCATCACTTGGTTCCCGGGCCATGGCCTTCTGATGATACAACACTGGAGGTCATGCCTTGCTGCGCTGCTGCTTAAAACACAGGTTGCCTTTGACTTGCAGGCCCTACACCTGGGAAGGGAAGGCAGGATCATTGAAGGCTATTTAGCAGTTAGAGCGGGTTATCTACTTTCTTTTACATTTGATCATTTGCTTGAGTTTTTCAGCTGCTGCCTTCCCATATGACAATCCATATTATGCTGTTGTTGAGAGAGGCTCCCAGTTCTATAATCGCTCACTGCCTCAATTATTTATCATGCTAGTGTTATGGTACATTAGATTCTTCCTCCCCGCTCCCCTCCACACCGCCGCCTTTTTAGACAAGTGGTTCCAACTCCCTTCTGCCTAGCCCGAAGCTCATTAAATGGCCGTCATGACTGGACAGCCTTAATTGTGTTACATTCAAGTGATTCTCTGTCACTGGGATTCAAACCCAAGTCGAAACAACCTCACTGGAACCTCAAGGGTGATTTGATCTTGACTGGGCAAATGATAAGGGTGCGCTGCAAGCAGTATGCTTATGGTGCAAATTGATAGTTGACTAAATTAATGAATCGTAATAGTGATGTGTGACAGACAATCCTTATCCATAATCCATTACTTTAACATGCAAAGTGCTTTATAGTCTTTTAAACAATAGTTCTTAGGTGACAGTTCCTAGAATAGGAACATAGGATCATAGGAAGCTGCCTTATACTGAGTCAGGCCATTGGCCCACCTAGCCCAGTATTGTCAACACTGACTGGCAGCAGCTGTCCAGGGTTTCAGGCAGGATTCTTTCCTCACTCTACCTGGAGAAGCTGAGGATCGAATCTGGGACCTTCTGTCAAGCACGTGCTCTGTCACACTGAGCTATGGCCCCTCCCATAGAATGGTGGCTTTTAAGTGTGAATGGCTGACAGCCTTAACTGTGATGGGTTTTATATTTTCTTGTTTCTGTGAATGAACATCACCATGGTCAGCATAGAAATAAGTAGAACCTGGGCTCTCCTTAAAAGTAGATATGAATGGCCTTTCTACTTTAGATTAAACATCTTTCTTCCCCATCATTCTGTTTGCAGTGGTGACTGACCAGATGTCCCTGGGAAGGAAAGCATGGCAGGGATAGACATTCTTGTTATTTCTTTCAAAGGTATTCTGCCTTCAAATATGGAGGAACCATTCTTAGCTGTCATGATGGTTGCATTTTTCTAAGGGTGTGGAATGCTCATTTGGAGATCCATGGTGTTGGTTGGTGTGATATAGCTTAGACCAGCCTTTCCCAACATGGTGCCCTCCAGATATTTTGGACTACAACTCCCAGAATTCCTGACCATTGGCCATGCTGGCTGGGGCTGATGGAAGGTGAAGTTCTAAACATCTGGAGGTCATCTGATTGAGGAAGGTGGGCATAGACATAGGATTACATTTTTTGGGGGAGGGAAATCTTATATGAGAATGACCCAAAGCTAGCCTTGGGTGTACATAATAATATAATTGTCCTGTGCAAAATATCAGGGGCTACATCCAGACTTAAGTTAGCTCATGGCTAATTAAGTCCCATTTATTTAAATAGATTTATTCTAAGTATGACTGTGTCTGGATCTAACATGAGACATTTACATCTTGTTTTGCTAGTGGCTCCTTGACACAGAGGCAGGAGAAGTGGCTAATAAACGTGTGTGACATTATCAAAGATAATGGTCACAAGACAAGCAGACCTCAGTGTCTTAGGCATATTAAATCCAATTTTCTGAAGCATGCTTAATGGCAGTTCTACACATTCGGTGGAGACCCAGATTTGGGACCTGAATAGCTGCAAAAGTTCAGAGTGAGGGCCCAAGTGGAGAAGTGGTATGTGATGTGGGTTCTTTGGGGGGAGGTGACCTTTCCCCTGTCCACCACTTTCACTCTGCAATCTTTCCTCTCCCCCAGTTACCTTTTGTCAGGAACGCCCTATCTGCCTCTTGCAGTCCCCACCAATAGCCAACTCAGGACACAGACAACGAGGAATTCTTTCTGAGACTTTATTCCTTTATGACTCCTTCAGAATACTAATCACTAGCGACAAAGCAAGGAACAGCACTGGGGAAAGATAGCAGAGTAGCCTAAGCTCCAGGTAAGGCAGTTGGTCCCCGTTTGAAGGAGAATCATGGGAAGACCCTGAACTTATGGGCTAGGGAGAGATCCTCCCTCTTTCCCTTGGGTCCTCAGGACGTGACCGTTGTTTGTGCGCCAAATGAGCGCTACGCCTCCTTTCCACGCCCTCCATCTGTCATCGCTCCCTGCATCTGCGCCGAGTGTCCAGCAAGCCCCCCTCCAGCGCTCTCTCACTGCCAGGGTCACTATCTCTCCCAGGAATGCTGGAAGGAGGAATCTCTGCTAGCTGCTGTGCTTGTGAGAGATGAGCGAGCTCCTCTCCCACGGATTGCTGTTCCTCCTCAGAATCAGAACTGCTCTGGGGCTCTATTGGCTCAGTTTCCACCCTGACACCTTTTTTCCTTAATGCACACCCATAATTCTGTTTGGAAGACAAACTGCTTTGGGGAGGGAGGTGCAAAGAAAAAGCCATGGGTGGGGGAAGGATGAAGCACTCCCTCCCACCTCCTACTTCTCTCATATGATGGCTATTTGCTACCTCCAGTTTCAGAGGCAGTATCCCTCTGAATTATCAGTTGCTGGGGAATGACAGTGGGAGGGGGCTGTTGCCCTCATGTCTTGCTTGTGGACTTCCAAGAGGCACTGCATGGCCACTGCATGAAACAAGATGTTGGACTTAATCGGAGTTTCTTCTGATCATGCAGGTCTGATCTTATGTTCTCCGTGTGTGTGTGTGTGTGTGTGTCTCCCACAACAACAGAAGGAGAAGCGAAAGGAGGATGACCCGGATTCTTTCAAGGTATCGGCTTTGGTGCATTTTGGTCTGCGTAGGGCTCCGCAAGCGAGTGCACCACACCAATATAAGTCACTTCACAGAACATACTTCTGGGTGGGGGGAGATTGGAGTAAAACATCATCAGACTGGCAGGGGCTGCTCAACCAATAAGAAAGACTCTCCCCACCACCCCGGTCCAGGCTCTCATTTCTCCTTCCACTGATACTCCCGTAATGCGATACATTGAAGCTTAGCACTAATTACTTCCTTACACCAACAAAGCAAACAGTAAGGAAACACAGCAGCATATCCTTTGTTACTGGATAAAATCCTGGGAGGTCTCCTCACATGAAATGGTCTTGCCAAAAATCAATCTCTTCCCCCCCCCTTAATTACTTCCTTTCAACAAAGCAAACAGTAAAGACACATGGATATTAAGGAACAAGCCCCATTGACTGCAATGGGAGTTACTTCTGAGGAGACACCTGCTTCCCCAAGCTATGCCCAATTCCACCAATTTCTTCCTTTTTCTTCCCCTCTAAAAGTGCTTTCTCACTTCGTCACTAGCATGTTTGTCCAGCAACACCTACACCCCCTATCTTCCTATTCCATTATTGTGCAATTGCTCTATCACGCAATTCCTCTATCATGCAGTTGTGCAATTCCATGATAGAGCAATTGGGTGATAGAGGCATAGTGAGATGGAAGAAATCTCCCATCCTGAAAAGAAGTAGTTAAACAAATCACAACTACAAAGTTTTGAATGTCACTGTGTCACTATCATGCATTTGTCCAGCAACTCCTATACCCCCTATCTCTCTATCACACAATAGATATAGTGTGATAGTGACATAGTGGGATAGGGGGTATAGGAATAGCTGGACAAATGCGCAATAGTGACACAGTGAGATAGGGCGTATAGGACTAGCTGGACAAAAGCGCAATAGTGAGATGTGGGTATAGGTATTGCAAACAAAACTGCTATTTTGCTTTAATGCTTTACTTTTTAAGAAAAGTTATAGGCTGCCCGGAGCACACCTATAGTTTGGAGGGAAAGCCAGAAGAGTTTAGTGGTAGGCATGGTGAAGTAAATGCCATGAGGAAGCTCAGAACTCTGACAGCCAGCTGTGAAATGGCGGAAATGTCCAGGAAACATAGTAGGGATGTACCTGGGAAACACAGTAGGGATGTACAAATCCCTTACCTGGCTCAGCGCCGGGGCATCCACGCTGGGGGGGAGGCGCTCCGTCCCTCCCCCCGAAATCCTCCCCTGCCGGCTCCGTTCCACGGCGGCTCTGCAGAGCCGCTGGCCGGGGCCAGCCACAGCCGGAGTTCCGGCCGCAGCCAGGCTGCTGCAGCCGCAAATGGCAGCCATTGTAGCGGCCGCAATCACTTCCTGGCATATGGAAGGGGAAGAAATGGAAACAGTGACAGATTTTATTTTCTTGGGTTCCAAGATCACTGCAGATGGTGACTGTAGCCATGAAATTAAAAGACGCTTGCTCCTTGGGAGGAAAGCTATGGCAACCCTAGACAGCATAGTAAGAAGCAGAGACATCACTTTGCCGACAAAGGTCCGTCTAATCAAAGCTATGGTTTTCCCAGTAGTAACGTATGGCTGTGAGAGCTGGACTATAAGAAGGCTGAGCACCGAAGAATTGATGCTGTTGAACTGTGGTGCTGGAGAAGACTCTTACGAGTCCCCTGGACTGCAAGGAGGTCAAATCAGTCCATCCTAAAGGAAATCAACCCTGACTGCTCATTGGAAGGACAGATACTGAAGCTGAAGCTCCAATATTTTGGCCACCTAATGCGAAGAGAAAAAACTCTCTGGAAAAGACCCTGATGCTGGGAAAGACTGAAGGCAAAAGGAGAAGGGGACGGCAGAGGATGAGATGGCTAGATAGCATCATTGATGCAATGAATATGGACTTGAGCACGCTCCGGGAGAAAGCGCAGGACAAGAAGGCCTGGTGTGCTATGGTCCATGGGGTCACGAAGAGTCGACTCGGACACGACTGAACGGCTGAACAACAACACCAACAACAAAGCAGTCATGATAGGCTACATAAGTATTTATGTAGCCTAACACAGTAAAGGCAGCCACGCAAATGGAGTAGCGGCCACCATTTGCGTGGCTGCCTTTACCGTGATAGGCTACATAAATACTTACGTAGCCTATCACAGCTGCAAGAATCCAAATGGCGGCCGCAGCAGCCCGGCCGCAGCCGGCCGGGAGACCAGCTGGAGCCACCGCCGCTGCCGCATCCACCGCCACATCTGCCCCAGGTAAGTTCCATTCCGGGGGGATTCTGCAGGGTGGGGGGGTGGGAGACCGTTCCGCCACGGATTCCGGGGGTCCAGATTCTTTCCGGCCTCACTGGAATACATGGCGGAATTCTCTGACATCCCTAAAACACAGGGAAAACATTGGGGAAACACCCCTAGACTGGGTCAGTGAGGTCACGGCCAGGTGAAAGACACACCCCTGTGTCTCCAGAGCTGGAGTAAATGCGGAGGGTGTTGCGCACCACAACAGAAGCGCAGACAAGCTGAATTAAGGAAAACAATTGGACTAAAAGTAGGCTCAGAAGAACAGTTTTTCCGCAATAAGCTCCAGGGTGACTGCGGGATGGCCACGACGTCATGAATCCCTAATGATCTCCAAATGCAGCCAGCGAGGAGTAAATTGCTGGTGGAGACACCCCCCCCCCTCCATTCTCTTCTTCAAATTGCACCTTCAGGGCCAAACAAACAGTAGTTTCAGTTGTTGTCCAGCAGCTATGTCTTTTGTTTATGTTTATGGCTGTGAGAGCTGGACTATAAGGAAGGCTGAGCGCTGAAGAATTGATGCTTTCGAACTGTGGTGCTGGAGAAGACTCTTACGAGTCCCCTGGACTACAAGGAGGTCAAATCAGTCCATCCTAAAGGAAATCAACCCTGACTGCTCATTGGAAGGACAGATACTGAAGCTGAAGCTCAAATATTTTGGCCACCTAATGCGAAGAGAAAACTCTCTGGAAAAGACCCTGATGCTGGGAAAGACTGAAGACAAAAGGAGAAGGGGACGGCAGAGGATGAGATGGCTAGATAGCATCACTGATGCAATGAATATGAACTTGAGCACACTCCGGGAGAGAGCGCAGGACAGGAAGGCCTGGCGTGCTATGGTCCATGGGGTCACGAAGAGTCGGACACGACTGAATGACTGAACAACAACAATGCTAGAGGAGGCACAGGGCCCCCATCCAGATCTTAAAAGCAGTGCTGAGTACTGGCTCTAGGTTTTTGAGGGCCCTTGGGCAAGACACTTCAATGGGCCCCCTCCCACCTTCTCACCGACATGGTCACCAGCTGCTATTGCTTCTCATCCTTTTTCCCATCATTGCTACCACTTGCTTGCTTCACAGGCAGAGAATCAGTGGGCAAGCAGGCAGTGGCATCTTCTGCTCCTCCTTCTCTCCACCACTGTTGTCTGGGCGAGAGTGAGAGGCAGGTGAACAAGCAGGTAGCAATGGTAAAGGGGAAGAGCAAATCCAGCGGGCTCTTGTCAGGGGGGCCCTGCTAGGGTGTTGGCCCTCAGCAGGTGCCCAGTCATACCTACTCTTGATGCAAGCCCTGCTTAAAAGCCCCCCCCCACTATTGTTCTGATCCAAATCGAGGGTCCTGCACCTAGTCTATAGTTAATAATTTGAAAGACATAGCTGCTGGACACAGATTTAAAGTAATGTCTGCTTTGGCCGTCACCTTTCAGGTTTGCAGCTGTTTTGCAGAGACCTGAGATGCCTATGGATTTCCACCGAATTCCACTGAAGGTAGTCTAAGTCAGTGGCAAAGATGTCTTCCCTTTATCACTTTTGTCTTGGCTGTCACTCAGATGCCTTCATTTCCTATAAGCCTGCCTTCCAGCATAATTTGATTTCATGATGTGCAACTAGTGGACCTGGCAAGGACTGCAAGCTGAGCAGTCAAAAAGGGAGGTGTCTGGAAGCCTAGTAATTAACACAGTTATTGAGCAAAGGTGTTCTGAGAATAACATGCTTTATTCCACATAGCACAGGATGCCAGGGGTGGGTGGTGGTGGATGAAAGGCCCTTTTTTTGTTTTTGGAAATACTTTTTATTCTATTTTTTAACTTTATAAATGAAATAAACAGTACCAACAACCTAATCAATAACTACGATTTCCCAACAATACAGTATTCTTAAGAGGACACAGCAATAACGGAAAAGAAAAAGAAAACAGAAGGAGGAGAAGGAAGGGGGGGGGGAGGAAAAAATAAAGAATTATTTAAAGAAATTAAATTTAAACTTCATTACACAGAAATGTCAAATCCCATTCTGCTTAAAAATTATACCTATAACATTGGCAATATTACAATTCAGTACAGCATAAATAATCAACCTAACATTTCAATATCATATCATCAGTCTTATAGCAAGGAAGCTGGGCTACAATTCATTTCCAGTAACCATATATTGCCCTTCAGCTAACATATAGTAATAAAGCTTAACAATTTAACCAGCCAAAAATCTTACTAACCAATAATAATGGTAATAATAATTTAAAAAGGAGATTTAAAAGGATACATAATAATAATAACAAATCACTAATAAATTTTATATTGTTATATAATAATAAAGCTTAAAATCAACCTCACAACAAATATATTTTGTACTAGATATATAAATGAGTGTATACATTGTACAGTATATCATATTCATTTTAAAAAGGAAGGATTTAAAGAAAAGCAAAAAAGAGAGAAAAAATAAGAGAGGAAAAAAGAAAGAAAAAACATCTCTGGCCTAGCCTGTATCTTCCAGACTAAACATAGCAAAACTATGTTAGCAAAACATGTTTGTAGATTCCAGTTCATGGTGCTGGAACAGAAATCTCACGCTATTTTCCATTTAGCCACATCTCCACCATTTCATGATTTAGAAACTTCTTCATCTGACCTTCAGAAAAAATGCAAAATATAGCAGGATATTTTAAATGATATTGTAAGTTCATTTGCTTTGCCATATTTTTCGCCTTGGTAAATTGCCTTCTTTTATCAACAATATCTTTGATGTAATCTGGAAATAGCATAACTTTATCTTGTTTCCAAACCTCTCTTGCCAAATGCAGGATATAATTTTTTGTGGAGATTCTTGCAAATTGGACTATAATTGTATAACCAGTCCCTTTGGCATTTGACACACAGAATACCTGCTCAATATCAAATGAATAATCAAATGGCACAGGGAGCATCTCATGCAAGAACTTATCTACAAAAGTAGACAGATTTACATCAGTAGGTAAATATTTAATACCAATAATACGTACATTTGCCCTGCGCGCTAACGCCTCCAGTTGAGAAATTCTGACAGAAAAATTGTTGAAAAAAGCTTGTAACGTAGTTTCATTCCCTGGCAGGCGATCTTGCAACTCATTAACCTTCGCCTCCATTTTTTGCCAAGAAGTGTTAATTAAATCCACAGCCCCTTGCAGGGCAGTGATGGAATTTTGGATGGTATCCAGCCTCTTAGCCTGTTCCGCAAATTGCAAAGACAAAGTTTTTATCAAAGCAAGTAACTCCTCTGTATCTCCACTTCTCGAAGCCAAGGGAGGTGTGGGGGGTGGGGTGGGCAGAGATCCCTTTTTTCACCTTAGTGTAGTCATTCTTCCCTTCAAACAAATCTTGTAGGTCCTCAAATATTATTAATATTTCTTAATCCATTCCTCAGATGTTGCTGGCATTTCTTAATCCAAAAACTACAATGGAGCATGTCAGCCCTAGTTTCTCCTAATTAATTAGGAGGCTCAAACAGCTTTGAGCGATGATTAAGCCCTAGCAGACTAGCCCCGGAGTACAGCCGCCCTGCTACCATGCCGAGAGAGTTGTTCTTCCAAAACTTCATCCAGAGCTGCTCCCGCCTCCCCTTTTAATTCCAGGGGAGAGATAGAAAGGTTTTTCAACCTTTTAAAAAGCTGTTTGAGATAGCGTCCCGCGGAGACCCCACGGGAAGCTGCAAGGGCAACATTGGCTCCGACCGGAAGTCCGTGGATGAAACGCCCTTGACTTGGTTGTAATATTGCTATATATTTAATTTTTTCATTGGCACCAGAGGCAAATTATTTGATTTGGCATGGTTTTCCCAGGAGGAGAAACTCATGGCTGACATGATTTATTTATTTATTAAATTTTGGGGCCATGATGCAGGGGGAGGGAGTCTACCTGTTTGCCCCTGTGCTGCAGGCTCAATCCAAAGCTTCCCAAAGCCATGGAGGAGAACTTTTATGGGCTGGCAACCCCACAGTGAATAGCTCTGTGTGTGTGATTTATGTTAGGGAATCGATGCAAGGGCAAAGAATTGCCCACCTCTATCTGTCCCATGGTCCAGCAGAGTAGCACTTGATGCATGTCAAGAAGGTAGACTTGGTCTGGAAGAGGAAATCCGGGAAGCTGCAGTGGGTATGCAGAAGCACTTGTAAGCATTCAGATTCCTGACAGGCTCCCGGCCATTACTGATTATTTACCTAGCACCTAAGCTATACTGTTATCTAATCCAGCCTTCCCCAACCTGACCCCCTCCAGATGTTTTGGACTCCAATGCCCATCAGCCCCAGCCAGCATGGCCAATAGTCAGGAATGCTGAGAGTTGTAGTCCAGGTTGGGGGAAGGCTGATCTAGTCAGTTACTACTCCTTGAGCAATCCCCTATGCTAGCCTCACAGCAAAATAATTCTATAGCTGATTCATAGTTTTATTGAAACCGAGAGTCTATGCGATGTGGCATATTTAATTAATTTATTTTGAAAGCTTATATCCCACCTATTTCCCTTAGAGGTATATCAAAGCTGTCCCTAGCCTTGTGGCCCCCAAATGTGTCGATGTATAGCTCCCATCATATGATGGGAGTGTAGTCCAACACATTTGGAAGCCATCAGGTTGAGGAAGGCTGGTATAGCAGCTACTGGCTGGGTTCACACCACACAATAATCCACACTCAGGGTTGAGTATGGGTTGAGTTTAGGTTGTTGTTGAACCATGGGTTGTTGTGTTGTCTGAACCCAGCCATGTTAACCATGAACAACCCATGCAGTGTATCCATGTTTTATTGTTGGGTTGTGAACTGTGGGTTGTTCATGGTTAACAAACCATAGTTGGTTAGCATGTCTGGGTTCTGAACTGTGGGTTGCTTGTGGTTAATAAATCATGGTTTGTTAACATGGCTAGGTTCAGACAACATAGCAACCCACAGTTCAACAACAACCCACACCCAACCCATACTCAACCCTGAGTGTGGCTTATCATGTTATGTGAACCCAGCCATTGTGCTGTAAAAGCAAAATGACATGCACTTTTGCATCCTGTTTTTACTTTTGGAACTATCTTAGTTTTCTTTTTTTGGCATCTCACTTAGCTTAATTAAATATTTCCAGTGCTGAAAATGTCTTTATAATGAATACTGACTCCATGAAATCATCCCAGGTATTGACTTTGCTTCAGGTCATTTATTCAATTATCTAATGTGAAAAAGAACATGAGAAAGAACTTTGTATTCTGCTTCTGTTAACATGCCTGGAGTAAACTTTTGCCCCCTCCATAGTTCTTAAATTGATAATTAGTTTGAGATACTCTGGAGCTGAGAGAACCTTTGGTGTTAGGTCTTCAAAATGTGTGTGCTTAACAAGGCAATGACCTGGTTTGTACATAATGCTAACCCGTTGTTAATTTTAAACCCATGGTTAACCAAGTGTTTCCTGCTCTACCCAGGGTTTGTCTGGTAGACAAAACGTGGTTTGTTTTCTCAATTTCTGGGTTAATTGGTTGTTTCCCTCCTACTTCACCCACTCCCTCCCTTTATCCCAAATGTCTTGCAGCACAATAGTACTGGCATGTAAAGTGGCTGGGTATTTTTTGTTTTACCACTCTTGCCCGCTGCCTCTGTAGCCTGGCAAAGCAACCCATTAACAACCCATGGTTCTGGGTTCGTACATAATGACAACCCATGGTTTAAATAACCACTTTCTGGGCTGTTCATGGTTAAGAAACCATGGTGTGTTAGTGGTTGTTCATAGTTAGGAAACCATGGTGCTGGTGACTTCGCACATCATGACAACCCAGAATTCAAAAACCCATTGGTTAAACAAACCATGGAGCAAGCCAGGTCAATGTGTGTCTGTTGCAGGGATAGGCAAACAGTGGCTTTATAGCCAAATGTGGCTCCTGGGCAGTTTAAATGTAGCACCAGGCTATTCAAAAATATAGGATGAAGTTAAAAGCAAATGAGAATTTGAGATTTAGAATAACAGAATCATAGGATTATAAAGCTGGAAGGTACCTTGCAGGTCATCTTGTCCAACCCCCTGTTCAATAATGGATCTACAATAGGAAGCTGCCCTATACTGTGTCAGACCATTGGTCCATCTGCCCCAATATTGCTGTTATTGACTGGCAGCAGCTGTCCAGGGTTCAGGCAGGATTGTTTTCTACAGTGCAGCATGCAAGAACAGTACGTCTGACAGATGGCCATCTAGCCTCTGCTTAAATGCCTCCCACAAAGGAGAACCCACCACCTCTCGAGGCAATCTGGTTTCAGTTAAATTCAATCTAACAGTCTTCAAGGGCAGCCCCACATATAGCACAATGCAGTACTCTAACCTGGAAGAAACAGAGCATGGATAACTGCAGCCAGACTATTTCTGATGCACTAGCCTAAGCTGGTGAAAGACACTGTGTCAAATGCTCCTTACAAATCCAGTGAAAGGGATGGATTTCGGAGCATCCCCAATCTGCTCCTTATAAGGGAGTGTATCCAAAGTTGACTATCATTGCCCAAAGTCTTTGAACCACCAAATAACAGCACCTGTGTATTTTCTGGGTTGAGTTTCTATTTATTAGCCCTCATGCAGCCCATTACCAGCTCCAAATACTGGTTCAGCACATCCAGTGCTTTACCTGGTTCCGAGGTGCAATAGAGCAGGTATCACCCATGTACTGATGATGGCGCCTTTCTCCAAATCCCAGAGAAGTTCCTCCAGAAGCTTAATGTAGATGTTAAATAGCATGGGAGGATTAGATAGAACCTTGTGGAACACTATAGCACACCTGCAGTGGTCAACTACTGTCCCCCAGCACCAACTTCTGGAATCTACCTCCCAGGTAGGAGTGGAATCACCACAGCATAGTGCCCTAAGCTCAGGTGATCCAGAATGACATCATGGTCAATGGTGACAAAGGCTTCAGAGAGATCCAGGAGAATAAAAAAGGTTGTGCTCCCCCATATCTCTTCCTTTGGACTATGGAAACTAAAGCAGTTTCAGTGCTAAACTCAGGCATGAAACCAGATTGAAACAGATCCACATAAGAAACCAGACTGAAATGGTTCCAGGTAATCAAAAAGCCGCCGCCCCGCAACCAATTAGAGTTTTAGAATTTCTGATCTGTAGCAATACAGATGGATTTGTATCTGTATATGTGGGTCACCCCTTCATGGGATGCAGTAGGTAACTGGCTCTATCCCTGCACCACAATTTTATATTTCACCTTCTCCCCATTCCACCCCAAACCACTAATTTGCAGCTGGCTCTGGCAGTTGGACCTGGGGGTTCTGATCAAAGCAAAGCAAGCCTTAGTCTACCCACATTTAGAGAACCCTAAAGACTGTGAAACAAAGATGTGCTTCTCCTAGCACTGAGAGTCCTTTCCAGGGGATGGGGCCCTGCAGGGCTGGTGTCAAGGGGAGGCATGGTTGGGCACCTGCCATGGGCTCACACCCCAGGAGGGGCCCACTGACAAGAGGGTCTGAACTTGTGTCTTCTCTTCACCATTGCCCCCTGCTTGTTCACCTGCCTCTCGCTCTGGCCCAGGCAACAGTGGTGGTGAGAAGGAGGAGCAGTAGATGCCACTAGCTACTTGTTCACTGGCTCTCTGCCTATCAAGCCAGCCCGGGGAACTGAGATGGTGGCAGTGAGCCTTCTTGGCCTGCCAACTGAAAGGACTGGGAGGTCTTGGGATGAAGCTCAGACTTTCCCTGTCAGCTGTTTGCGCTGCCCTAAGGGCAGCACCTTTGGGAACTGCTGATACTGAACTTTAAAAAACAAACTAAAATCTACTCCGTTGTGTCTGAATTTTCCAATGCTTGAATGACAGGACACTCTAAATACAAACAGGCCCCATCATGCAGCCTTCCAAGTGCAAATTCCCACTGATTTGAAAGGGAGTAGCTGTACTTAACTCCCACCTAAGCCCTGATGCAGGTGTGTGCTAAATCACGTGTTCCTAGTTGTCCTAGAGGAGCAGCCTTGCTTGGTGCCGTGCTGTTATTGTTGTCATTTTAAGTGGGTGGATCCTCTGCAGCTGGGAGATCGAACAGCTGCTCTGGTAGACAGCCCCATAGCTTCTTCCACAACCTGCATGCTAAATGCAACGGCATCTGCAAGCACAAGAACAGTGTAGCATGGACTGTGTTCCAAATGCATGGGCTTTGGGCAATATGTATATGTGTGCATGGGGCAGTGTGGCCAGGGGATTTCTGGAGTCCAGTCCTCATGGGCATCAGCATGAGCATGGCAGCTGGAAGGGGGAATCATGGGGCCAGTGTGTTTGGCGCAATTCACAAAACTTCATTCCACCTGGCTGTCACATCCCGCCACCTCCACTTAATACAGCAGTTTAGGCAGTTCTCTTGTCCTAGAATTGTATGCACATTGACACTTGGGCATCCTGCTTCAGCTTAATGGTTCCCATTTACTGCTCCTGAAATGAAATGGAATCCACCTATGGGAAGTCATTCATACAGACATGGCTTAAGATGCTTAGTTCTGGACCAACAGTTTGCTGGTATGGACAACCTCAGGTCAGATTCCCATAACCAATGGACACCTAATAAACACTCACATTACATTTAGTGCACCTGCCGTGACCCTTCCTGAGTTGGTCTGATTTGGCAACAGTTATCCATGCTTTGGTTATATCATGCCTAGACTACTGCGATGCACTCTACATGGGGCTGCATCTGAAGAGTGTCTGGAAGATTCAGTTGGTGCAAAATGCAGCAGCGAGGCTGCTAACTGGTGGATGGTATCAATACTATATTACACTGTCTGGAGAGACTTGCACTGGTTGCCAATTGTTTTGTGCCAGCTCAGTTCAAGGTGTTGGCTTTAACCTTTAAAGACCAAAGAGCTAAAGAGGGATGGGTGGACATGTGATGTTCAAGCTTGTTGAGATTCTCCGAGTTGCCCTTCGAAGCTCAGTTTGCCTTGTTTGCATTCCCAAACCTGAGCATTTTTTTTTCAATTGGGAAAAATGTACATTTGTAGAAATGCATACCCCAAATGTGTACTTTTCCCCATTCAGGAAAGCATGAAAAATGCACAATTTTTTGAATGGGTTCACAAGTTTGGAAAGATGTGAGCATTTTCTCTGAAAATGTGTGCATGTTCACATTCGGGGTTGTGAATGGGGCTTTTTCTAGTGTTTTGTGAGAGGAAATGAAAGTCTCATACAACATTCCTACTTAAGACCTGGCTATCAAAGGGACCAGCCTTCGATGAATCTGCCCCATTGTTAAGATCTGCAGTAGAAGCCCTCCTGAGGCTACCATTCGCTGTATAAGCCCACTTGTGAGGAACACAGGAAACGGCTTTCTCCTATGTTGCTCCCAACCTGTGAAATGCAGTTTAAAGGGGACATGGCCCCTACTTTCTTGGCTTTCAGAAAGAGTGTGAAGACACATCTCTTTAATTTAGCCTTGCCAATTATGTACTGATTTTCATGTTTTTAATGGCCTCTGTTTTATGGTTTTATGTTGTAAAACACCTCGAAGGTGTTTTAGCAAGAAAGGAAAAAAGGCAGTATAATAAATAAATAATTCATAATAAATAAATAATTCCTGCATGCAGCAGGTTTCCTGGCTTTAGCCAGCTGGATATGTGCAATGGCTGCTATGTGCAGTACTGAGCATTATTCATGTCAGCACAAATCCCAGAGGAGAGATGACACAGTTCAGCTGCTGAAGCTAAGGAGGCCAGGCCTTGTGAGCGGGATGGGTGGAAGACCACTTGGAAACTATATATAAGGTGCTTTGAGTTTTTGGGAGAAAAGGCGGAGCATAAAACTAATAAATAAAATAACATCCTCTCCTTGTCTAATGGTGGGAGTTGTGTTGCTGCCTTGGGAAATCTTTGCCAATGGAGATAGCTGGGAATTAATTGAAGCATAATCATTCTTACAGACCTGCAATGAATAACTACACCTAGTATTGCGTTAACATTTACATTCCTTAAAGGAATGTCAAGACCAGTTTGAATATGGTCTTGACATTGCACTTAGCTGATTTAAATACAGTTGTGTTAAGCGCATTGGAGACATTTCACACACACCCTCCCCCATTAAAAAGGAAAACTGTATTCCATTTTTAGAAAAACCATTAGGACACATAATTTAGGACACATAAACACACCGTTAGGCACACAGTAATTCTCTTTCTCAAGACAAAGTGTCCCATGTCTGACTGATGGTATATGGAACTCCGCTCCCTTCCTCAGAATTCCTAGCATGGCCACTTATGCATTACCAAAAAAGAGGATGAAAGAGGATGCACATTTGCATTAAATTTGCATATGCTTATTTATATGTCTAGATGCAATTTTAGAAACAATTCCTATACTTTAAGTAGAAATGCTATACATCTTACTATATTGAGAAAGAGTGTGAGCAGGTGACCTTTGGGCCTGCTCAGTCTGCTGCCTAGGTGCTAATTATTGTCTGCTCTCCCTTCTTGCTGTTGTTGTTCAGTCATTCAGTCGTGTCCGACTCTTCGTGACCCCATGGACCATAGCACACCAGGCCTTCCTGTCCTGCGCACTCTCCTGGAGTGTGCTCAGGTTCATATTCATTGCATCGGTGATGCTATCTAGCCATCTCATCCTCTGCCGTCCCCTTCTCCTTTTGCCTTCAGTCTTTCCCAGCATCAGGGTCTTTTCCAGAGAGTTTTCTCTTCGCATTAGGTGGCCAAAATATTGGAGCTTCAGCTTCAGGATCTGTCCTTCCAATGAGCACTCAGGGTTGATTTCCTTTAGCATGGACTGATTTGACCTCCTTGCAGTCCAGGGGACTCGTAAGAGTCTTCTCCAGCACCATAGTTCGAAAGCATCAATTCTTTGGCGCTCAGCCTTCCTTATGGTCCAGCTCTCACAGCCATACATTACTACTGGGAAAACCATAGCTTTGATTAGACGGACCTTTGTTGGCAAGGTGATGTCTCTGCTTCTTACTATGCTGTCTAGGTTTGCCATAGCTTTCCTCCCAAGGAGCAAGTGTCTTTTAATTTCATGGCTACAGTCACCGTCTGCGGTGATCTTGGAGCCCAAGAAAGTAAAATCTGTCACTGCTTCCATTTCTTCCCCTTCTATATGCCAGGAAGTGATAGGGCCAGATGCCATGATCTTAGTTTTTTTAATGTTGAGTTTCAAACCAACTTTTGCACTCTCCTCTTCCACCCTCAACAAGAGGTTCTTGAGATCCTCTTCACTTTCTGCCATTAGGGTGGTATCGTCTGCATATCGGAGGTTGTTGATAATTCTCCCAGCAGTCTTAATTCCGACCTCTGATTCATCCAACCCGGCATTTCTCATGATGTACTCTGCATATAAGTTAAATAAGCAGGGTGACAATATGCAGCCTTGTCGTACTCCTTGCCCAATTTTGAACCACGCAGTTGTTCCATGTCCGGTTCTTACTGTTGCTTCTTGACCTCGTACAGGTTTCTCAGAAGACAGGTAAGGTGGTCTCGTACTCCCATCACTTTAAGAATTTGCCACAGTTTGTTGTGATCCACACAATCAAAAGCTTTAGCATAGTCAATGAAGCAGAAATAGACATTTTTCTGGAATTCTCTTGCTTTCTCCATGATGCAGCGAATGTTGGCAATTTGATCTCTAGTTCCTCTGCCTCTTCGAAACCCAGCTTGTACTTCCGGTAGTTCTCGGTTCGCATACTGCTGAAGCCTAGCTTGTAGAATTTTGAGCATCACCTTGCTGGCATGTGAAATGAGTGCAGTTGTGCGGTAGTTTGAACACTCTTTGGCGTTGCCCTTCTTTGGAATTGGAATGTAAACTGACCTTTTCCAGTCTTGCGGCCATTGCTGAGTGTTCCAAATGTGTTGGCATTTTGAATGCAGCACTTTAACAGCATCATCTTTTAGGATTTTAAATAGCTCAGCTGGAATACTGTCATCTCTTCTAGCTTTGTTGTTACTAATGTTTCCTAAGGCCCACTTGACTTCACTCTTGAGGATGTCCGGCTCAAGTTCAGTGACCGCACTATCATGGCTATCAAGGACATTACTATCATGGCTATCAAGGACATTAAGATCTTTCCTGTATAGTTCTTCTGTGTATTCTTTCCACCTCTTCTTAATCTCATCTGCTTTTGTGAGGTCCCTGCCTTCTTTGTCCTTTATCATGCCCGTCTTTGCACAAAACGTTCCCTTGAGATCTCCAATTTTCTTGAAGAGATCTCTAGTCTTTCCCATTCTGTTGTTTTCCTCAATTTCTTTGCACTGTTCATTTAAGAAGGCCTTCTTGTCTCTCCTTGCTATTCTCTGGAACTCTGCATTCAGTTGGATATATCTTCCCCTTTCTCCCTTGCTTTTTGCTTCCCTTCTTTCCTCAGCTACTTGTAAAGCCTCACCAGACAGCCACTTGGCTTTCTTGCATTTCTTTTTCTTTGGGATGGATTTCGTTGCTGCCTCCTGAACAATGTTACGGACCTCCGTCCATAGTTCCTCAGGCACTGTGTCTATCAGGTCTAATCCCTGAAATCTATTCCTCACCTCCACTGTATATTCATAAGGGATATGATTTAGGTCATACCAGAATGATTTAGTGGTTTTCCCTACGTTCTTCAATTTAAGCCGAAATTTTGCAAGAAGCAGCTCATGATCTGAGCCACAGTCAGCTCCAGGTCTTGTTTTGACTGACTGTATAGAGCTTCTCCATCTTTGGCTGCAAAGGACATAATCAATCTGATTTCGATATTGACCATCTGGTGATGTCCATGTGTAGAGTCGTCTCTTGTGCTGTTGGAAAAGAGTGTTTGCTATGATCAGCGTATTTTCTTGGCAAAACTCTATTAGCTTTTGTCCTGCTTCATTTTGTACACCAAGGCCATGCCTGCCTGTTATCCCGGTGATTTCTTGACTTCCTACTTTAGCATTCCAGTCCCCTATGATGAAGAGGACATCTTTTTCTGGTGTTAGTTCTAGAAGGTGTTGGAGGTCTTCATAGAACCGATCAACCTCAGCTTCTTCGGCATCAGTGGTTGGGGCATAGACTTGAATTACTGTGATGTTGAATGGTTTGCCTTGGATTCGTACTGCGATCATTCTATCATTTTTAAGATTGTACCCCAGTACTGCTTTTCCCACCCTTTTGTTGACTATGAGTGCTACTCCATTTCTTCTAAGGGATTCTTGCCCACAATAGTAGATATGATGGTCACCTGAATTAAATTCGCCCATTCCTGTCCATTTTAGTTCGCTGATTCCCAAGATGTCGATGTTCAATCTTGCCATCTCATGTTTGACCACCTCCAGCTTACCTTGATTCATTGATCTAACATTCCAGGTTCCTAAACAATATTGTTCTTTACAGCATCGGATTTTCTTTTCACCACCAGACACATCCACAGCTGAGTGTCCTTTCGGCTTTGGCCCAGCCGCTTCACTCTTTCTGGTGCTACTTGGAAATACCCTCTGCTCTTCCCCAGTAGTATATTGGACACCTTCCGACTTGAGGGGCTCATCTTCCGGCGTCATATCTTTTAGCCTTGTGATACGTTCCATGGGGTTTTCTTGGCAAGAATACTGGAGTGGGTTGCCATTTCCTTCTCCAGTGGACCACATTTTGTCAGAACTCTCTGCCATGACCTGTCCGTCTTGTGTGGCCCTGCATGGCATAGCTTATGGCTTCACTGAGTTACGCAAGCCCCTTCGCCACAACAAGGCAGTGATCCATGAAGGGGGCTCTCCCTTCTTATGGCTCTTTAATTTTAAAGAGGACCTGGATCAAACAGCCCTTCAAATAGAGGACTCTCCTTGGGAAATAGGTCATACTGCCACCTTAAGAATTCCAGACATCCAGAGGAGGACTCCCATCCATACTTTACTTCAACTGAGCCAATAAGCTGGGGTTAGAGAACTAGATGCTAGAGAACTAGAATGTTGCATAAGAGCGTATTGATTTCTAGTTGCTGCGGACTGATCTTTAGAAATGCAGTTCTGACTTTTGCATAAATTTTGGTCTTTGCTTCTTGCCTCCAGTTGTCAGACTTCTGGCATGCCATGCCATGGACTGCTGCCAGACAGATATTCCTGCTGTCCCTGTAGTCTACATTTTGCATATTGCCTTGGATGATTTTCAAACCAAGTTCAATTCCTCTGCTCTTGTTATGGTTTGAAGGGATTTATTACTCTTCAGCGGATAACCAACCCCACCTTCTTCCTGCTGCCGATTGATGGCAATTGCTACCTTCAAGGTTGAATTTCACTTCCAGACGTTATGGCTCCACCTTGGCAAGCAGCTTTGGTTGGTTGGGCCCTGCTGAATTCAGTCTGGTTTCCTGTTGGTCCTGGATGGGTGCACCCATATGGAACCACTTGTCATACAGAGTCCCTATCATTTCTACAGAACTGTGTTTATAACGCAAACTGCAGACTTATGGTGACTGTGGAAATGTAGGACGTGTATCTATTTACATGTTGGACACTAGCACTGAATGGGATGTGGGACTTTTTCAGGGCACAAATTACACTTGCAAATAAGCACATTTCTCTCTTCAGAAAATATGCTGTATTGATGCATTTCATAAAGAAGCCCTAGAAGGGAGGATTCCTATAGTAAATAGAATGGAACAGACCACAATTAGAATTTAGATCAAGGATGCTTAAGCTTTGTCCCAGGAAGTCTCCCTAAGCCAAGAAACCAATACATTAAGGAAGCATCCTTCAGATTTAAGCATAGGCAGCTCCTTTATACCAAGACTGACCATCCATCTTTCTAGGCCAATATTGTCTAAACTAATTGGCACTGATTCTAAGGGCGTCAAGAATAGGTCTTCCACATCAACTGCTCCTTTTAACTAGAATTTATGGAATTATGCTTCTAGACCATGCCTTCTGCATATCTGGATGGGAGGTATATAAATGTTCCCATAGTTCAACGCCTATGTATCTGTGGGGCTCCACAAAGAGAGGATAGTATTAATTTTTTGGTGAACTTTATGCCAGTCCAAGGAAAAGATGTCTTGCACCTTTGCTGGGTGGAATGTCTGAAAGAACTTTGGCTGAGCAGATGTGTGAACTACTTGTAGATATGGATCTTTATGTAACTAATCAAGTAGCCTTATTCACGGTGGCTGACAAAAAGATTGTAGCAAAGGTCCTAAAAACTGTTGCTGTACATCGGGCACATGATGAACTGATCTGAGTGGCTTGTTCAAGCTTTTTCTTTCTGTGACTGTCTCTTTCGTTGTTCCTGTGGCAAAATTGTAAGAACCTAGAATTATATGCAATAAAATCAACGGACAGGCTGACTGACTAACTAGGCATAGCAGGGAACGGGACTTAAATCAGGAACATGTGCAAAGCTATGCCCCCCTACCCAGAGGCCAGGGGTGGGCAACATGCGGCCCATGTGCTGCTGCTGTCCCTGCTGCCCCCTGCTATGGAGCCCTAAAAGGGTCAAATTAAGCTTGCAAACAAGCTAGATTTGACCTTTTGGCACTCCATAGTGCTCTGGGCACCATTTTGTTGTTATTATTTTTAAAAATCATTTTTTCAGGTTGCCTGCAAGGGACCTGCAGGGTGAAAAAGGCCCCTGCACCTCCTGAAGTTGTCCACCACGTCATAACCAAATAGTTCTCTTTGTGGCTCCTGTTTTTTATCCACAAGCAGCCCAGTGAGAAGGGAGTCACACCAAACTGCAACATGGTTCTGAGGAGGCATGATTTGCATCACATCCTATCAAAAAAGTCAAGATAAGCCCCAGGAAGCTAACCATATGGTGCTAACCGCTGCATGGAGTGATTTAGCCTTTACTGTCAGTGGTGTACGGTACATTTGCAGGTGCTCATCATGACAACCCCCATATCCAAGGAGAGTTCAAAAATGCAGGTAGCTGTGTTGCTTCACATCAACAAACCAGTTCTAGCTGTTTTCATCCCCACCTGCTGCTCTCTGGATGGCCATTTTTTTTTGGAGGGGGGACTGCAATCACCCTGGGCTATGCCCTTGAAGTCAAGCCCAAGCCCTAGCTGCACCACTGAAAGCAGCTAGGACGTTCCACTGAAAGAGGAGCAAACCATCTCCAGACTTGTAAACAGCATGAGCACAGTAACCAGAAGACAGGGTGCAACCTCTTGCTGTTGCCGCTGTCTGGACAGCCAGCACACAAACTTCTTAAAACAATCTCTGCTGCTGCCTCGCCTCGCCTCCAAGCACAGCACGGCTCTTGCAGGAAAGAACACAGTGGAATGGAAGGTCAAGGCAATGGCTTGTTCCATGCCAGATGATTCAACAGCTCCCCCAAATACCGACGTTATTTGAGAGTGAGCAACAATATTATACTCCCAGCACTTGGGGCTTCTCTGCTTTCCCTGGTTCAGCCAGCAGCATTGTGAAGTCCACCTCTCTTCCCCCACCCCTCCCATGCTTGTTAGAGTTTAGCTTTTAATTTCAAGCGTAGATTAATGCTGACCTCAGCAGCAACCCATGTGATCTCCTCAGCATCTGCTTATGTGGAGTCACCAGAGATCTGTCTGGCATGGCTACATGCGTTTTTCCATGTCTGTCAGCTAAAACAGAAATCCATATATAAAATGTAGGGCTCTGGAGCATTTGGGGGATTTGTGACGCTCTGCAGAGGCTCTTTGCTCTCCAAAGCAATGAATGGATTACAGTAAGTCAATCATGTTGGAATAGATTTTCTCCTTTACATCCTCTTGTCAAATTTCCGTAGCAGGCCAAGTTCCTGGAGGAGAAAAGGGTGAGATTATTCCATCAGTTACTTTTAACAACAATAGTTCTTCTCACATATCAGTTTAGGGAGCAATCCTGTGCATTCCCCATGCTGGCTGGGGAATGCTGGGAGTTGTAGGACTTATTTCTGTCTAAACATGCATAGGCTTGTGGCTCTGTTTTTCTTTTTTGTAAAGTAATATCCCCCCTTTTTTTACTTCCATGCTAAGGAGTCTCTCTCTTCCTGAATTTATTTGTTATTTTTAGGCATAACAAAAAGGTTCTCTGGGTGGTTCACAAAATAAAATGGAACTGGCACATTCCCTCTATTTCTCCTTTTTTTTCTTCTTTTTTTAAATAAAAAATAGATCCAAAGACCACTGAACACATAAAAATGAGTTCCAGTGTTTTACAGATGTATACAACAGGGGTGGGGAACCGGTGGTCCTCCAGATATTGTTGGATTCCAACTCCCATAAGCCCCAGACAGCATAGCCAATGGTGAGGGAAGATGGGAGTTCTAGTCCAACAACATTTGGAGGTTGCATCATCCTTGATTATACCCTGTTTGTCAAGGTTGTAAGAGCTTGATTATTTGGCACCTGAGGTAGTGAATGTATGTCACTGTGACTCATCTTTGTATCCACTTTTAAAAAACACTTTCCCGCTGAGCTGGGAGGGATGTGGGGGGATTGTTCTTGCAGTTGTGCTGAACTGCCAAGCACGAGGAGAGTGCAGGGGCAGAACAAGCCCCAGCCCTCATCTCTGCCTTCAAGCAGACAGGGATTATCCTCACAGTTATGTTGGGCTTCAAAGGTGCTTCGAAGGTCTCTGAAGCCCAGTGACTTGATCTCCTCCTCCCCCTCCAGCTCTTCAGCACCTTGCCCACACAGCAAAACAACAAGCCCCAACCTGGGAGATGGCGGTTGGGAGGGTTGGGAGGAAGGCTGGGGTGGGACACACTCGCCACCGATTGATGGAAGATTGTCATGGCCAGCGTGGTAGGCCCAGTTGTAGACCAATGGCCAGTAAGGTTGGCCACCACTCATATAGGGTACATTGAAGAGATATGTAAACATAGACATGTTATATTCATCTGATGAGTGAGATTTCTAATATTTTGTTGCAGATTCCAGATGTATTCATAGAAGTGTGATGAGAACACAGCAAAATGTCCTAAATCCCAATGAAACCCCTCCATCTAATAGCATATTTCCTTGATACCATTCCTTCTTGCTCCACATGAAGATTTATGGCATGGATCAATTTAGCTCTAGGAATTCCTTCCGCCAAAGCAATCTGCTGCATGGTTCCTCTTGTTTATGTCATGCTGTGGCTTGTAGAACACAAACACCAATAAATTATATGCCAAAATAGAAAATGCTACATATGCACAAACTAGCTGAATTATGTGACTGTTCAACAGTCTCACTGGAGTTTAACAAGATATGACTTAGGCTAATGTCTGGAATTTCCTGATTGGCAGACTGTTGACTGGACAACCCAAACACTGCATGAATTCTTACATTTCTTATTCAGTCTCCTTTATCGATGGTAATTTCCCATAAATGTAGATGCACTTTATACTGGTGGACAACTATAGACTGCAGTCTTAGGCCTGTTGCCAGAGACTTTGTGGTCTTGGGGCCTAAATGTTAAGCCCTAAAGGCACACTGGGGGTAAGCGAGTCTAGAAAAATCAATGCTGAAGAGCCAGACCCAGGGCCGGCTGTATCATTAGGTAAGGCAAGTCACTCCCTTAGGGCAGTTGATGCTGGGAGGCAGCAGCAAGGTGTTCAAGGAGAGAACTGTATGCCTTGCAGCCTACTTTGCACTCAGTAAGTTAGCCTGCTTCCTTCAAGTTCATTGGAGAATGGCCCATTATTAGTGTGGAACACAGATCCATCTGCCAGTCCAGTCAGCTTTTGTGCATGGAATGGAAGGGGACACTATCTTGTCCTTCGCCTCAGGCAGCAAAATGTCTTGAGCTGGCCCTGGCCAAAACCTAAGTACAGTTAGCTGAATATGTTTAAAATCATTTCACTTTAAAAAATATTAATAAAATAAAAATGAATTTTGGGAACATAGGAAGCTGCCTTCTAACAGGTCAGAATATCTGCACAAAGTGCTAAAAAGGGCAACTAAAATGATCAAGGGGTTGGACCATCTCCCCTACGAGAGAAGGTTTCAACAGCTGGGATTGTTTCGCCTGGAAAAAAGGAGGGTAAGGGGAGGCATGACAAAATTATGCATGGTGTGGAGAATGTGGATAGGGAGACATTTTTCTCCCTCTCTCAAAAAACTAGAACCGAGGGTCATCCCAAGAAGCTGGTTGGTGAGAGATTCAGGACAGATAAAAGGAAGTACTTCTTCACACAGTGTATAGTTCAACTATGGAATTCGCTACCACAGGATTTAGTGACAGCCACCAGTTTGGATGGCTTTAAAGGGGGGTTGGACAAATTCCTAGAGGAAGAGGCTAGCAATGGCTACTAGTCCTGATGGCTATGTGCTACCTTCAGTACCAGAGGCATTGAGCCTATGTATACCAGTTGCTGGGGAACATGGGTGGGAGGGTCCTGTTGCGCTCATGCCCTGCTTGTGGGTTCCTGGTCAATAGCTGGTTGGCCATTGTGTGAACGGAATGTTGGACTAGATGGACCCTTGGTCTGATCCAGCATGGCTCTTCTTATGTTCTTATATTGTTAATGTCTACCTTGACTGGAAGCAGTTCCTTAGGGACACATGCAGAGCTCTTTCCCATCCTACCTGATCCTTTTTAACTGGAGATGCTATGGGTCAAACCTGTAATCTTCTGCATGTAAAACAGGGGTGGGGAACCGCAGGCCCAGGAGCCAAATCCAGCTCTCCTGGGTCCCAGTTTGTCCCTCTGGGTTTCTCAGAGAGCCACTGATTCTTTGCTGGTTTCCCAGCTTTTGTGCACTTTACCTCCATACTGAAAGGTTGGAATGCCTCTCCTACGGCTTAGTTACTGGTAGTAAGGGCTTTAAGCTACAATGTGCTGGTATAATTTTGTATCTTTGGTCCCACCACTTTTGCCTTTGGCCCCACCCTCCTTTGCCATTGGCCCTGCCCACCATTGGCCCTGGAATGCAGCCCTTCGATCAATGGAAGGCAGATCCAGGACCTCAACAATGAAAACTGGACATTCAAGGAATTGCACCAAGGGGAGGGGCATCCCCTCCATGCCCCCATAGCTATGGTCCTGTATGATCCTAAGCATGAGAAGAAAAGTTCCACTAAAATAGGAGTCTGGCAGGGCTTAGAAAGTGGAATCATTGGAACCAATGGGGTGTATGTTAGGCATTGGGATGTATGTTAGTCTGGACCCTAACCTCATCTTCAGAGGCCCACCTCCCAATTTTAAATAACAAAGTTTCTTACTTACAACTGGGATCATTTCAGAACAAAGTGAGAGCCTCTAGCTGTTCTCAGCTTCTTTTCCCATGAATGCCTCTGGGCCACACGCAGGCCTCAGAGACATTCTTAGGAAAGGAAAATGGCAGTGACCACAGGCCTGTGCTTTCATTTGCAGCATGTCCGGATTTTGTGGTGGTGTCCAGGAAGTTTCTCAGATTGTCAAATGTGCCCATGGGCCCCAAACATTTGCCTACCCCTGGTATAGATGCAAATTTAGAAATAATTGCAAGCATTTGAATAGAAATACATTTCATAATCATGGGGAAGACTGTGACCGGAGGACCTGTGTGTCTGCTCGGTCTCCTGTCCAGGTGCCAACTGTTGATTGGCAACTTCAGGGCCCCTGCTGCTCTCCCTTCCTAGGGTTCTTCATTTTTAAGACAGACTTAGACCGGACAGGCCTTCAACTGGAAGATAGCACCAAAGAGACTAGAGCATTGTCCTCTGAGAGCCCTTTAAATGAGACCTGTAGTCTGTAAAGTAGACCCCCTGGCCACCCTATATTGCAAGTTGACAGGGATTTCTAGAAAACAGTGTTGATTAGACAGAACAAATAGCACACTTTGTATGTGCATGGTTGAAAAATATAAACTCCAGTCAACTTTCTCGTAACTACCCGTAACATAATCATGATGCAGAGGATCATCATAATAAATAATAATAGCTTCTTCAGAAGTTCTTCTTTACACTTATCCTGCTGAAAAATAGCATGTGTACAGTGAGCATGACTTTCCCAGCTGTTTGCCTCAGGCAGTGGAATTGCACTCTGCTTCCACTTCTAGCTCTGAGAAGGATGCATTTTTGTTTTTCTTGTTTACCTTCACTTGGCCTCTAGGAGCTTTGCACCATTCAACTGAGATCAGGTCTGCTGGTTAGGCCCTCTGACCTGATAGTTTACCAACCATTAAATATTTCAGGTGCGTGTGTGTGTGTAGGGAATGGGATGAGCAAGAAACATAGAAGACATACAGGGTGGCTCAAAAGTTATTTTGAGTACAGTTATTTAGAATGTTGATGGGAGGGGGAGAGAATTTTCAGTCTTCCAGTACTGTTTTAGAATCCACTTTCTTTGTTTTTGACTCAAGTTCGCTGCCATCATTCACAATATCAGTAAAAAAAAAATAACTACAAAACTAAACAACTGTATACCTACTTAAGGGCCTCACTCCCCTCACTCTGTACACTTAACTGATTTAACTGTCACTCTCTGTCACTCACTCTTACCAACTGTCATTCTGACTCCACCCTCACATCTTCTACTCACACATTCTCTCCCCCTCCCATCAACATTCTAAACAACTGTATACCTACTTTTGGGCCACTCTGTATTATAACTGTTGACCAGAAATATTATAGCACTTTTCCATAGCAAAACATTCTGCATCCCTTGTGTCCTGACGTCACACACAAAGCCCAATGAGGGATCCTTATTTTATAGACAAAGAACTAAGGGCACCACTAGATATGATGCAGAAGATCTGTGATTTGGAACCCCTAAAATAAAATAAAAAACCACTCACAGTCAGATTGTGTGGGTGGAAAATGGGTAGTATTCCATGTTAGTCCTACCTTAACACGAATGGGACTTAAGTTAGTCATTACTAACTTAAGTCCCATTCATTTCAATGGGTCTACTCTAAGTAGGACAAACATTGGATGCTGCCCTACATATATAACCAGACTGGGATTGCAGCATTGGTGTGTGTTTTTAATCCTTTCCCCTGTGTCATTCTCCCAATTAAAATCTCCCTAATCCCCACCAAATCTGCTATTTCCTCCTGAAGGGAAAATGTATAGTTACACACATATGCTATCTGTAAGTTTTGTTTTTATATCCTAGGAGGTCCTGGTTTAAAGCTGTTGAGCCTATTGGACTCCCATAGTTTTCTTGCTGCAGTGATTCATAGGTGGAGTTTATTCTAGACCTGTTATGTACCAAGAAAGGACAAGCCATCCTGGAAAGAGCAGCTTCATCTTTTCCTGCTCTCCTACTTCCTAATGCAACACTCCCCCATTACTGGGGGGCAAATAGCAGTTTGGGTAGGGGCAATTTCAATTGGAAAAATAACACAGGGGAAAGGGTTAACAAACTGATCAGAGAATCATAGAATAGTAGGGTTGGAAGGGGCCTACAGGACCATCGAGTCCAACCCCCTGCTCAATGTAAGAATCTAAGTCAAAGCATCCCTGACAAGTGCCTGTCCAGCTTCATCTTGAATGCCTCCAGTGTGGGAGAGCCCACCACCTCCCTAGGTCATTGGTTCCATTGTCGTATTGCTCTAACAGTCAGGAAGCTTTTCCTGATGTTTAGCCAGAATCTGGCTTCCTGTAACTTGAGCCCATTATTCCGTGTCCTGCATTCTGGAATGATCGAGAATTGATCCTGGCCTTCCTCTCTGTGACAACCTTTCAAGTACTTGAAGAACGCTATCATATCTCCCCTCAGTCTTCTCTTCCCAGGGCTAAACTTGCCCAGTTCTTTCAGTCTCTCTCATAGGGCTTTGGTTCCAGTCCCCTGATCATCTTTGTTGCCCTCCTCTGAACCTTCTCCAGCTTGTCTGCATCCTTCTTAAAGTGTGGTGCCCAGAACTGGACACAGTACTCCAGATGAGGCCTAACCAGTGCTGAGTAGAGGGGAACTAGTACTTCCCGGGATTTGGAAGCTATTTATTTATTTATTTATTTATTTATTATTATTAAATTTATTAATCGCCCATCTGGCTGGTCACCCAGCCACTCTGGGCGATGTACAACATACAATAAAACAGTTTAAAACAATAAAATTCTACAATAAATTTTTTTTCTAAAATACCCTAACCCACCCCAAATGCCTGCCTGAACAACCACGTTTTTAATGCACGACGGAAGCTCATTAAAGAGGGGGCATGACGGAGTTCCCTAGGGAGGGAGTTCCACAGAGTGGGGGCCACCACAGAGAAGGCCCTCTCCCTCGTCCCCACCAGTCTAGCTGTCCTGGCTGATGGGACAGAGAGAAGGCCATCCGAGGCTGATCTTGTTAAGTGGCCTGTCTGGTGCTGCTGGAGGCGCTCCTTAAGATAGGCTGGGCCGGAACCATATAGGGTTTTAAAGGTCAAAAACAACACCTTGAATTTGGCCCGGAAAACAACTGGTAACCAGTGCAACTCCTTCAGCACTGGAGTGATGTGATCTCGCCGGCGGCTGCCTTTAATCAGGCGAGCCACCACGTTCTGTACCAGCTGCAGCTTCCGAACTGTCTTCAAGGGTAACCTCAGGTAGAGCGCATTACAGTAGTCTAAACGAGAGGAGACCAGGGCATGTACTACCGATGGGAGCAGATGGTCGGGAAGGAAGGGGCGCAGCCGCCGTATCAGGTGGAGTTGATACAGCGCTGTCCGGCTCACAGCTGACACCTGAGCCTCCATGGACAGCTGGGAGTCCAAAATGACCCCCAGGCTGCGGACCTGGTCTTTCAAGGGTAGCCGTACCCCATTCAACACCAGGTCAACACCCCCTAGCCTCCTCTTGTCTCCCACCAAAAGTACCTCGGTCTTGTCAGGGTTCAGCTTCAGCATATTCCTCCCCATCCAGCCACTCACCATCTCCAGACATTTGGACAGGGATTCTACGGCCAACCTTGGTGAAGATTTGAATGAGAGGCAGAGCTGCGTGTCATCCGCATATTGATGACACTGCACCCCAAACCTCCTGATGATAGCCCCCAGCGGCTTCACATAGATGTTAAATAGCATCGGGGAGAGGATGGAACCCTGTGGCACCCCACAAGTAAGTGGCCACGGGTCCGAAACCTCCTATGCTTCTATTAATGCAGCCCAAAATAGCATTGGCCTTTTTAGCAGCCACATCACATGGTTGGCTCATATTCAGCTTGTGATCTACAACAATTCCACGATCCTTCTTACTTGTAGCATTGTTGAGCCAAGTATCCCCCATCTTGTAACTGTGCATTTGGTTTCTTTTTCCTAGGTGCAGAACTTGGCATTTATCCCTATTAAATTTCATTATTTTGCTTCCAGCCCAGTGCTCCAGCCTTTGAATTTTGTTTCTGTCTTCCAGGGTATTAGCTATCCCACCCAATTTTGTGTCATTTGCAAATTTGATAAGCATTCCATGCACCACCTCCTCAAAGTCATCAATAAAAATGTTGAAGAGCACTGGTCCCAGGACTGAGCCCTGCGGTACCCCGCTCATTACCTCTCCCCAGTTTGAGAAGATCCCATTGATAAGCACTCTTTGAATCCAATTCTGTAGCCAACTGAAACAACCAATGCAGGTTGCTGAGGGGGGCAACTAAGTAGGACCACCATTTCTTGGAAACAAGGGTGCTTCTAGATGACACTTCCATTGGGATTTTACTGGGGAGGGGGTGTTCTAAACATTCTCATCTTCCACTTGTTACCCACTCACATTTTCCCACCGCTTCTTCCATCTTTTCTATTACCTTGGAAAATCCATAAGGAAGAACAGTCAGAAGACTGCACAATCCCTTCTTGATTGCTAATGCCAGGAGCCCTCCCTCTGGAAGCACCCATGGTTTCCATTCCCCATGTACATATTAAGTGAAAGGCCTCTGTAATTGTTCCCCCACCCCCATTTTTTATGTTCTTCGTTTTAGAAGAACGCACGATTGTGACTCAACAACAGAAAGCATCAATACCAGAAGAGAGCTCGGAACTAGTGGTTCATAGTAATCACTCTGACACAGCTTTCATATCCTGCACTAGGCAAAAGCCGCATGTCTGGTTTTGCTGAGAGAATCTGACAAAGACAGAGACAGATTCTAACATTTTTGTTTTATGCAGTGAAATGCTCAGCACACTTCTACCACTTAAGCCAACATATCTGGAAGGAAAGGAAAGGAGGATGCTGTTAGCATTGGGAAGGTTGACATTTTAGTACAAAGGGTAAAATTAACCTCCCAAAGGGCCATTTTCATGATCTCTAACAAGCTGTGCTGCACTGATTTAAGTGGCACTCATTCTGAATTTACATGAGGGTAAATGACAGCAAACTGTTAATGGAAAAGTTTCATTGTCCTTTGCCATTGATATGGGTTGCTTGGAAATCAGGGAGGTGTATATGCATACGGCAGTTTGAGCACTGAACCGGGAATTTTATTCTGTAAACCATGAGGAAACACCCCAAATCTGTCATAATTTCAGCCTCCAAATTGGACTCCACTGCTTTACTCCCCCACCCTCCACCCCCGGGCTGATTCACACCCGTGGCTGTGTGAATTGAAATTGCAATGTCTTTCTCCCTGCCCATGGCCAGCCACAATTAAATGTAGACTTAAGCTGTATTTAATTGAATATGATTTCCCACTTTGTCCCTCTATACTTCTGCCCTAAAAGCCTTCAAAGAGATTCCAAAAGGCCCTCAAGATGGCTTTTTGTTCGCTGCACCTCAAGCCTACCAGCTGGGTTATTTGTGGTGGCATCAGTGGAGGCTGGTGGCTCTGATGTCAGCAGAGTTGTGAATCTCCTCTGGGTTTCAGTCAGAACCAGCTTTGCACCTTGGATAGCTCCTTTAGAGTTCTGAGCGGTTCTGGCCGAAAGCTGGAGCAGATTCACCACCCCACTGACATCCACTGGGTGGCATGCGTAAAAGCGTAATCCTGCATGCGGTTGCTGGTGCCCATAGGTAAAGAACTGAGTGACTGCAGAAATACCAAGCAACGCCCCTGTAACTATCCTGAATCGTGGAATAAAATATGTGACATGTAAAAGGTTAAAAAAAGTGCAACCCTCTGAAGATTTTTCAATGAGTTACTTCAGTTATTACAGGAAGTGCTGTGAGGGAGATGTGCAGATGAGTCGTGCATCTGGCTAGCGCTGCTTCCTGTAGCATCTAAAGCTACATACACTCTCCTCTAAGCCATGATCCCAAGTTCTGACTTGCATTTTGTAGGGCTGGAGAGTTAGACCTTTGAATTCAGCAATGTTGCCTCTTCTTCTTCTTCTTCTTCTTCTTCTTCTTCTTCTTCTTCTTCTTCTTCTTCTTCTTCTTCTCCTTCTCCTTCTCCTTCTCCTTCTCCTTCTTCTTCTTCGTGTGTGCTGTTGTTTGGAGAAATGCCCAGAGCTCCAGGATAGAAGCTTTCTGATAATTTAATAAAAGGTTTATGCCTGGATGGTTGACGTTCTTGCCTTACACTTTATAATATATGATCTAAGTTATCAACGCTTATAGGTAACAAGGCAAACATACACATTTTTGCTTGACAGGATTTTATTACTTTTCAAGGTTCAACTTGTTTGTTTAAAATAACTGATTTCTAACAGATAATGAATTAGTATGAGCATATACAGATTCAAGACCTGGAAATATTTACATGTACTATCATAAAAAAAAATGCAGGAAAAACAGTTTTAGTAGATGTTTGTCTTTCCTCCTCCTCTTCTTCTTCTTCTGTTTGTATAGTAAGAGATCAGATGATACCAATCCCACCTTCTTATTTGACTGAAGCTCAAGCATGGCATTGCCAGCTATGATGCATTTTAGCCAGAGGCTAGGAATCCTATATCATGCTTTAATTTGGGTGAAGCTTGAAACTATGAGAAATTTTGGGCAAGTATTGAGAAACCTTGGGGAAAACAAAACGAGGCAACATGTTGAGCCGCTAAGTGTTTAGGCAACTTTTTCTGAGAGATCAGACCATTGATTTGTCTAGCTCAGTGAGGGACAACGAATTAGCAAAACCTGAGCTCGCTGGAGTTCTCCAAATTTCATCTTGAAGCTCATTCTGATTCAAGTCCATATCAGATTGCAAGTTTTGTTTTTTCTCTTTGCATGAAAATTCATACATATTTTATGCATCTTTCCCCAAAAGTGCGCATCAGTTGTGTGCATCTTTGAAATGTATGCATTCTTCTCCCATTGATTAAAGTGTATTTGTGCACATTTTTCAAAAGTGGTTTTAGTGGTGGTGGCAAACAAAAATTGCACTGGCATGATTCAGACAAAGCATTCACCATAAGGCAGGTTGCATCTAGGAAGGGAAGGAAGTGCCTGTAACCAGAGGGGATACGTGAAATAGTTCTGAGTCCCAAATATCTGTCAACTTCAGCAAGAGGCTGAAGGTCAGTCAAACAGAGGCGATGAAACCCAGGCCTACAAGAAGAAGAAGAGAAGAGTGGTAGTAGTGGGAGACTCCTTGCTGCGTGGGATCGAGACCCAAGTATGTCGCGAAGACCCGTGGACTCGCCAGGTATGTTGTCTCCCGGGAGGACAGATTAGAGACGTGACTGAAAGGTTACCTGCACTCATAAAGCCCACTGACAGGTATCCCTTTCTTCTCATCCATGTGGGAACAAATGATAGCGCCAAGCGGAGCTACGAAGAGATCACGTCAGACTTTGAAGCTTTGGGAAGGAAACTCAAGAACTTTGGGGCCCAGATAGTTTTCTCATCCATCCTTCCAGTAGTTAGAAGAGGGATAGAAAGGGAATGAAAAATACTCCAGGTGAATGACTGGCTACAAAGGTGGTGCCGACGAGAGAGATTTGGATTCTGGGACCACGGGCTATACTTCCTGGAAGATGGGCTGTTGGCTAGGGATGGGTTGCACCTCACAAAGGCTGGGAAGAATGTGTTTGGCCACAGCATGAAGAACTTCATCAGGAGGGCTGATGAATCCTACGGGGAAGGGAGATGTAATGTTGGGGGTAACAATGGACGTAGGCGCATGCACTGCAATGGAGAGAACAGCGCTGATAGCGCCCAATAATAGTCTTCAGACACATGTAGGAAGAAAGCCAGACTATGAAGCACATGGTCTTCGATGTCTATATACTAATGCCCAGAGTATGGGAAACAAACAGAACGAACTTGAACTCTTAATACAGGAGGGAAATTATGACTTGATAGGTATAACTGAGACTTGGTGGGATGACTCTCATGACTGGAATACAGCAGTTGAAGGATATAACTTGTTCAAAAAGAACAGGAGGAACAGAAAGGGAGGCGGGGTTGCACTGTATGTGAAAAATACATATCTCTGCACAGAAATACAGGAGGAGGAGCTTGGTAGCCCCATCGAGAGCATCTGGGTTGAAATAAATGGAGCAAAGAATAAAAGGAACCTGGTGGTCGGAGTCTACTACCGGCCACCCAATCAAGGAGAAGCCAAGGATGAAACTTTTGAAAAGCAAATAGCCAATGTTTTAAGGAAGCATGATGTAGTAGTAATGGGGGACTTCAATTTCCCCGATATTTGTTGGGAGACAAATTCTGCAAAACATGGCCCCTCCAGGAAATTCCTGACTTGTGTGGCGGATCACTTCCTCCTACAGAAAGTAGAGGAAGGAACTAGAGGATCGGCTATCCTTGACTTGATCCTAACCAACAGAGAAGACTTAGTGGATAAAGTAGCAGTTACAGGAACTCTGGGGGAAAGCGACCATGTTGTACTTGAGTTCTTGGTTCTAAGGGAAGCAAAAGCCGAGTGTACTCAAACGCGTACCCTGGATTTTAGGAAAGCTGATTTTAATAAACTCAGAACAATGATCAGTAAGGTCCCATGGCAAACAATGCTAGCGAGAAAAGGAGTCCAAGATGGGTGGGAACTTTTAAAAAAGGAAATTCTCAAGGCACAATCACAAACAATTCCAACAAGAAGAAAAGGTGGAAGACAACAGAAGAAGCCAATGTGGCTTCACAAAAAGCTTAGGGATGACCTGAAAACAAAAAAGGACACATATAGGAAGTGGAAAGAAGGCCAAGTAACAAAGGAAGAGTACAGGCAGGTAGCACAGAATTGCAGGGATGGCGTCAGGAAGGCTAAAGCGGAGAACGAGGTGAGGTTAGCGAGGGATGCTAAAAACAACAAAAAGGCTTTCTTCAGCTACGTGCATAGTAAAAGGCAGAGGAAAGAAATGGTTGTTCAGCTATTAAATAAGGATGGCAAAATGATAACAGATGACAAAGAAAAGGCAGAGGTGCTCAATTCCTACTTTGGCTCAGTCTTCTCCCAAAAGAGGGTCTATGACCCCCCTGGCAAAGGCGAAGTACAGGCTGAAGGGGCAGGATTGCAGCTTGAGATCGACAGGCATATGGTCAAGGAACACCTCATTACTTTGAATGAGTTCAAATCTCCAGGGCCAGATGAACTGCATCCTAGAGTAATAAAGGAACTGGCAGAAGAACTCTCAGAACCGCTGTCTATTCTCTTTGAGAAATCATGGAGGACCGGGGAAGTGCCAGATGACTGGAGGAGGGCTAACGTTGTCCCTATCTTCAAAAAGGGTAAAAAGGAGGAACCTGGGAACTACAGACCAGTCAGTCTGACATCAATCCCTGGGAAAATTCTGGAGCAGATCATAAAGCAATCCATCTGGAAGCACCTTGACATCAATGCCGTGATTACTCGAAGCCAACATGGATTTGTCAAAAACAAGTCCTGCCAGACAAATCTGATCTCATTTTTTGATCAAGTCACCTCCCTTGTAAACCGTGGGAATGCTGTAGACATCATATACCTCGACTTCAGCAAAGCTTTCGACAAAGTGCCCCATGATATCCTGATGAGCAAACTTGCTCGAAGTGGGCTAGATGAAACAACGATCATGTGGATCCACAGTTGGCTACAGAATAGGACTCAAAGAGTGCTTATCAATGGGACCTTCTCAAGCTGGGGAGAGGTAAGGAGTGGGGTACCGCAGGGCTCAGTCCTGGGCCCAGTGCTCTTCAACATTTTTATTAATGACTTGGAGGAGGAGGTGCAGGGAATGCTGATCAAATTTGCAGATGACACAAAATTGGGAGGGATAGCTAATACTTTGGAAGACAGAAACAAAATTCAAAGTGATCTGGATAGACTGGAGTGCTGGGCAGAAAACAACAGAATGGCATTTAATAGGGACAAATGCCAAGTTCTGCACCTAGGAAAAAGAAACCAAATGCACAGTTACAAGATGGGGGATACGTGGCTCAACCACACTACGAGCGAGAAGGATCTTGGAATTGTCGTCGATCACAAGCTGAATATGAGCCAACAATGTGATGTGGCTGCAAAAAAGGCAAATGCTATTTTGGGCTGCATTAATAGAAGCATTGCTTCCAAATCCCGGGAAGTACTAGTTCCCCTCTACTCAGCACTGGTTAGGCCTCATCTGGAGTACTGTGTCCAGTTCTGGGCACCACACTTTAAGAAGGATGCAGACAAGCTGGAGAGGGTTCAAAGGAGGGCAACAAAGATGATCAGGGGACTGGAAACAAAGCCCTATGAAGAGAGACTGAAAGAACTGGGCATGTTTAGCCTTGAGAATAGAAGACTGAGGGGAGATATGATAGCACTCTTCAAGTACTTGAAAGGTTGTCACAGAGAAGAAGGCCAGGATCTCTTCTTGATCATCCCAGAGTGCAGGACACGGAATAATGGGCTCAAGTTACAGGAAGCCAGATTCCGGCTGAACATCAGGAAAAACTTCCTGAGTGTCAGAGCAATACGGCAATGGAACCAATTACCTGGGGAGGTGGTGGGCTCTCCCACACTGGAGGCCTTTAAGACGAGGCTGGACAGCCATTTGTCAGGGATGCTCTGACTTGGATTCCTGCATTGAGCAGGGGGTTGGACTCGATGGCCTTGTAGGCCCCTTCCAACCCTACTATTCTATGATTCTATGATTCTATGAACTGCTATGGATATATTTCCTCAGCTTGGGATGTGATAGCTGGGTTGGCTTGTGGTGGTGGTGGGGTCTGTAACATAATTCTGACAGATCATGGTATACCCTGGGCAGAGCTGTAGTTTCCAGATTGCTGGAAAGGGTGGACACTTATGAATCACAAAAAAAAGAGAGAGAGAGAGAAAAAGAGAGAGGATATGCATTACCTAAAAAGAGGAAAAAAGAGGACAGTGAGTTGCATACAATTTGCATATGCTAATTTATATGTATAGATGCAAATTTAGAAATTAGTATAATTTAAATAGAAATACAGCACATTTTACCATAGTTACACATCAAAACTGCACCTCAGTGCCTGTCTGTTATGCTTCTTTATCTTTAACTCGGAGTTGAAAAGGACAGTTCTTCAAATAGAGGACCGTCCTCTGTAAAAGAGGACTCATGGCCACCCTAGGACTGGACTACGCCATTGATCTCCCTCCTAGACCTGAAGGAAGTGCATGTGCAAACACAACTCATGTTTGGTCTGTTAATTTCCAGACAATTTGACTCTTTGTTTCAGTTGCTTTTCCTAATTAATAATCTCCTTATCACACACAATTAATGCAAAAATGCACTGAGTGGGGAACTGGATGGAAGAAAGCCTCAGGTATGTTTGTTTGGAGCAGCCTGAGTCTGAGATTACTTGTGCTTGCCTGGGGCTGAGTTAGCTGTCAAGAAAACCCCTGGAGCACCTGCAGTTTGCAGGCTTTACAGCCAATCATAATAAAAGTGACAAGTCCAAGCTGGGGGAGGTGAATGAAGACATGTTGTTACTGTGACCAATGGAGAACAAAACAGCCTTTGCCCAATGCAATGTTGAGTAATCATCCTGAGTAACTTAGGTTAAAAAATACAACACATACGCATTTCAGATATAGATAATACATCTCTAAGAAGCACTGATCAAAAGGATGCAAGACCTTTGTACAGACTTGGTGTCTGCTTCTTTGTGGTCCATGTGATTGTTTTGCCATTTGTATCCCTCGGGATCTTTGGCATTTCCATGCTGGGACAAAACTCGTTTCCAATATAAACTTTGGATTGATTTTTTTTTTTTAACACATGCCAGAAAGACTGATAACCTGAAAACATTCCACAAGTGAAAAGACATTGTTACAATGTGTGCTAAAGGTAGACTTAATTGAAATATACAACAAACCATTCTATCAAAAACCAGAGAAGCAGTGAGCTGCTGGATAATCTGGTCTCCCCATTTCCCCACCCAGCCTTTCGTCTCTTGGGTGAGTTAAGTGAAATTATTTGGCAGTAGATGCAGAACAGACAAAAAGAGAAAAAAGCCCGTCTTCACACAACACATAATTGATTTGTGGAACTCACTGCTACAAGATGTGATGATGGCCACTACCTTAAATGGCTCTAAATGGAGATTAGATACATTTATGGATAGCAGTTTGTCATGATGGTATTCACAGTGGCTGTCTTGTTACCATGTGTCCTCGGTTGCATAGGCACATGTAGACACATGTGTACATGTGTACTCGATTGACATGTGAAAGCTCACAGCACTGACTAACATCCTTGTTGTTGTGTATCATTAGCTGCTTGTGGGCCAAAACAGGGAACAGATACAGCTAGGGATGTCAGAGAATTCCGCCACGGATCTCGGTGAGGCCGAATGCCAGTGCAGTCGGCCCCCTGAACTCCGTGGCGGAATGGCCTGCCACCCCCCCGCCCCCCGCAGATCCCCCCCGGGACGAAACGTACCTGGGGCGGATGTTCCGGACGGTGGTGGCTACAGCGGCGGCTTCAGCGGCGGCGGCTGGTCTTCCGAACGGCTGCTGCCGCCACCGCCATTGGCAGTCTGTCCCCCCCCGCATTGCGTTCCTTATTTTTGGCCGTCTTAGTCTACGTAAATATTTGGCCGTAGCCGCCGCCATCTGCGTACGCATTTTTTTTTTTAACCCAGATGTGATAGGCTATGTAAGTCTTTACGTAGCCTATCACGGCTGAATACAGGGACGCAAATGGTGGCAGGTACGGCTGCCGCCATTTGCATCCCTGCTAGCCAGCGGCCGGATGTCTGGCTGCTGGCGGAGCCGGCTGGCGGCTCTGTGGAATCCCCGCGGAGCGGAGCCAGCCAGACAGGATTCTGGTGGGAGGGATGGAGCGCCTCCCCCCCGGCGAGGATTCCGGGGGGAGGCACAGAGTGCCTCCCCCCCAGCGGAACCCAGCGGAGTCAGGTAAGCGGGGTTTCGTACACCCCTAGATACAGCCCATCACAGATGGGTATTTAAGCTAAGCTAAGCTATAAAAGGGGTCGCGGTGGCTTAGTGGTTAAGACGCTGAACTGCAGACTGGAAGGTCAGCAGGTCAGCAGTTCGAGACCCGAGTGCTGCGTGACGGAGTGAGCTCCCGTCTTCAGTCCCAGCTCCTGCCAACCTAGCAGTTCGAAAGCAAGAAATTGCAAGTAGATAAATAGGTACCGCCTAGGCGGGAAAGGGAACAGTGTTCCGTGCACCTCAGTGTTCAGTCATGCCGGCCACATGACCACGGAAGCGTCTTCGGACAGCGCTGGCTCTTCGGCTTAGAAACGGGGATGAGCACCGCACCCTAGAGTCGGACACGACTGGTTGGGGACACCTTTACCTTTACCTTTAAGCTATAAAAAACACTGAACTAAATAGAGTTCTTGAAAGAAAGGAAAAAAGCACTGGATAATTGTAAACTCTTCATATTGGGTAGTCTATCTGGGTTTTAATTTTTTTGTATTGTTTATTAAAAAACATCAGGTACTTGCCTTCTGTTGTTCTTACCCCAAAGTGCCATCAACTCTAACCCTTTTGACCCTATGTGAGTAAAGTCCCTCTTCCGATAAAAATGTGTGAAGGCTGCTGCTTTAGGAGGGGGGAACCAGGGTGGACCGTAGTTCAGTGGTAGATCCCCTGCTTTGCATGCAGAATCTCCCAAGTTCAATCTCTGGCATCTCCAGGCAGGGCTATGAAAAACATCTGCCTGAAACCCTGGAGAGCTGCTGGCAGCAGTAGTGTTGACAATACTGGATTCGATGGACCAATGATCTGACTCAGTATAAGACAGCTTCGTATATGTGTGTATATGTATCCTAGGTTTTGAACCATGAGTCATACTGCACCATGAGGATGATGTTATGATGCATACTTATACCAAGGGGAAAGTAGCATTGGAACACAAGCCAAGGATCATATAAAAAGAATATGTAATTGTCAGGGTTCTCCTTATGACCTGGACCTCCCGAGAAAATCCTTAAGGATGTTGTGCCTCCTTAAGAGTCCCACCTTCCTTCTTTTAAACTTCCCCTTCCCAATAACTTGGGGCTTAGGCTGTAGATGTGGGGTGATTAACACTTCCGATACTTGGGTTTTAACCACAACAGTTTGCTGGTAAATTAAAGCAAGCAAATTCCAGCTAAAGGTATTTACACAATAGAGCTGAGTGATACGAAAGGCTTTAAGAGAAAATAAAGTTCCTCCACCCTAGCTGCACTTAGACCTCTCCAAGCTTCTTCTTCCTGCTCTCTGTTCAGGCTCTGGTCTCCCTCTCTCTCCCTCACTGGCTCTCTCCCCCTTTTTTATCTCGTCCTTCCTCAGAACCAAAAGTACTATTTCAAACCTGGAGAAATGAAACCTAACCCAGAGAAATGAAATGTAACTGGGGAAATGAAAGTACTCTTCCCAGGGATACCCCCTCCCATCAAAAATCTCCAGGCTTGACCTTTTTACCTTGCCTCTGTAGGCCTCAAACCTTGACAGGAATTTATTCCAGAATATAAAAAGACTGAGTCATATGCATACTTATTTGGTACAGGATAGACCAGCAGCTTATTTGGAGAACACTTCAGAAACAGGAGGGAAGAACAGGAGGAGAGCTAAGAGGCTAAGAAGCATAAACACATACCAAATAAGGATGTGGGAGGGCATTACGGAAAGTGATGGGTAAACTCATCAGAAGGAGAAAACCCAAAGCCTTGATGACACAGGACTTGGGGGCAGTGCAGAGAGAAAGTGGCAAGGTGGAGAGATGAGGGTAAAAGCAAAAAAAGAAGAGAGCAATCTCACAGCCCCTAGACAATATCCGGGGCATCACAGGATTCTGCAGATCCATCCCCTCTGGCTAGAGACAGAGGAGGTGATCCCATTGTGGGGATAATGGGGTTTGTAGTCCATCACATCTGGAGGGCACAAGGAAGGGGAAGTGTGTCCTAGGATCTTGGGAAATCACATGATGCTGCTGGTCACTCACCCATCCTCCACCTTCTTCCCAATGGGCTTCATAGGTGTTTCTTTATCCTTTTCTAAAACTGCTATAACTCACCCAAATCCAGATATTTGTAAATTGCTTTAATGCAGTCATTTTCAAAGTGTATTCTGGGAGATTATGTTGGGAGACTCTCGGTTTCCTCAGAGGTTTATCACTGAGGGCTCACCAGTGAGGTCAAACAATACAAATAGACCAACTTCCCAGAACATTTGCCTCTGTATACCAGTTTCTGGGCAACATGAGTGGGGATGGGGTGCTATTGCAATCATGTCCTGCTTCTGGGCTTCACATAGGCATCTGTTGGCCGCTGTGTGCAAGGCCAGTATCAAGAGTAGGTGAGGTTGGGCACCTGCTGAGGCCCCACATCCCAGCAGAGGCCCACTGACAACAGCCCTCTGGACTTGCTCGTCTTCTTCACCATTGCCCCTTGTTTGTTCACCTGTTTCACACTCTGGCCCAGACAATGGTGGTGGTGGGAAGGAGGAGTGGTAGATACCACTGACTACTTGTTAACAGGCTTTCTGCCCATCAAGCAAGCAAATGGTAGCAATGATGAGAAAAAGGATAAGGGACAATAGTAGCTGGTGACAATGGCGGTGAGAAGGTAGATTCATTCAGGGATGGGGTCCACTGAGGGTTTCTTGCCCAAGGGCCCTCAAAAACCTTGAACTGGCACTGACTGTGTCAACAGAGTGTTGGCCTAGATAGGTTCAGCATGGCTTTTCTTACATTCTTAGAAAGTAAGGATGGCGGAGAATTCTGCCACGGACTCCAATGAAGCCGGATTCTAAAGACCCCCCCCCCCCGGAGTCTGTGGTGGAATGGAAGACTTACCTCCGCTCCACCTCCCTGCAGAATCTTCTTCGGCCGGATCCTCCGGCTCCGGATTTCCAGCAATACGGCCGCCATGCCATATCGCTGGCTGAAGGGGACTGACTGCAGACACAAATGGCGTCCAGGAAGCCATTTGCGGCTGTAAAGACCTTAGTTTAAGGTAAATGCAGCCGTAAATGGCTGCATTTAGCTTAAACTAAGACCTTTATGGCCGCAAATGGCGTCCTGGATGCCATTTGCATCCGTGCTTTTCATTCATGCAATATGCTACACAAATATTTGCATAGCCTATCACGTGAATGAAAAACATGGACGCAAATGGTGTCCAGGATGCTATTTCCGGCCGTAAAGGTCTTAGTTTAAGCTAAATGCAGCCATTTACGGCTGCATTTACCTTAAACTAAGGCCTTTACGGTCGCAAATGGCATCGTGGATGCCATTTGCGTCTGCAGTCAGTCCCCTGCAGTCAGTCCCCTTCAGCCTGCGATATGGCATGGCAGCCATATCGCTGGCACTTCGGAGCTGGCCGGCGGCTCTGTGGAATCACTGTGGAGCGGAGCCAGCCAAAGAGGGTTCCAGGGGAGGAACGGATCACCTCCCCCTCGTGGGCAGATTCCCCATGGACCAGAAGGTAGGGAATCCACCCATCCCTATTAGAAAGACAACTTGCTTCACTGGTTCCAATATTCTTCAGCTGAGCGGAAGTGTTGGATGTGTTCTAGGGCACATAGCATCACACAGGACACAAGTGAGGCCCAGCTGGGCTGGCTGGACAAAGTACGAACCTAGGAGTACTATCCCATTCCCAGAATCCTTTGTGACACAGTGCGTTTCTCTTGCAGTTGTTTATCAGGTGTTCCTTAGCAGCCGAGCTGGTGTGGAATGAATTCCCTGATGTTAGAAAACCACTGCTTTAATGAGTTGTAATCTATACGCTTGTCCTTCTTGTTAGAGCTTCCTGAATCATGCAGTAAATTACTAGGTAATCAAGAAGTGACCCATGGGAGGCTGTTAACGTTATCATAGGAGCACAAGCCAAGATGTCTCTACCTGAAGCTGTATGTGGAAATGGAAATCACAGACTCAGCAAAAGCGAGCAGGCGTTACCAGATGATAGATTTACAGCAGTATATCTTGAATGGGTTTCCCCCTCACCCCTCCTTTTTCTTCCTCTCTCAAGATTTCAAGCCACTGGGATACTTTATCTGATTGTAACACATCCAGAAAAATAAAGACTCTTCGTAGAGCATATGTTTGTTGTTGTTATTTTGGTCAGATGATATAATATATCTACTGTTGGGTTTTGTTTCGGCTGAGTGGGTAACAAAATTTCTCTTACCTAATGAATACTGGGGGGCAGTAGTGGCAAGAGTGTTGGACTAGGAGCTGGGAGATCCAGGTTCTAGTCCCCACTTGGCCATGGAAGCTCACTGGGTGACTTTGGGCCAGTCACAGACTCTCAGCCCAACCCACCTCACAGGGTTGTTGTTGTGAGGATAAAATGGAAAGGAGGAGGATAATGTAAGCTGCCTTGGGTTCCTTGCAAGAGGAAAAAAGGCAGGGTAGAAATGCAATAAATAAATAAATAAATAAATAAATAAATAACTACTATTAATTATAACTAATTAATTAATAAGTAATTGTCTGTGAGCAGAATGCTAGGTATTTTGCCTGCAGGTGAATAATTATTGTACATTACTGGGTTTTCATACTGGATACATGTTTGCCAGGTAACCTGTTAAAGTCCAAACAGGGAGGCTTTAAAAAGCAGCATAGATGAAGGGTGGGAGGACAGAGACATTGACCACAACACAGCAAAAGCAAAACTATTTACATAAGACTGGAACTAGAAATGATGTCAAAAACAGCAGCCCATGGATTCTTCTCCCTCTTGCCTTTAATGTAAAGCATTATTTAGTTATAGTTAGTTAGGGTGGAATCCTATGCATGTTTAGAGAGAAAATAACCCTACAACTCCCAGCATTCCCCATCCAGCATGAGGAATGCTGGGAGCTGTAAGACTCTTTTCTGTCTAAACATGTATAGGATTGACCCTTAGTTAGTTGCTTCTGTTTACCAGTCATTCAATAACAAATTGTTCTCTGGATGAAGTACAAAAAAATGATATAATCCATTTAAAAAGAGGAGGTCCACATAAATAAAATTCTGCATGACAGCACTAATGCCAAAGCAATTATTTTAAACTGGGCTAATGGAGAGGAGGACCACACATCTGGACAAGCATTTTTTCAGAGTACTTTTACTCTGTTGTTTTTCTTTAATTCGGCTCCCCTGTTGCGCAGCTGCTGTTTACCCATCCCTCCTCTTTAAGTTCAATATGATTGGGGTGTTTCTAGGGGTGTGTCTTTCACCTGGCCATGCCCTCTGTAACCTAGATAACTAAAGTAACTCGCCAGCCTTTCCAGCATGTCAAAGCCCTAGAATGCTCTTCTGAGCCTTAAGAATCACCCTGCACTTCTTTTTCGCCAGTGGGACTAATTAGCCTCCATGATGATGCACTTCCCTGATGTCTGCATTACTTCACTTCCCTGATGTCATGTGAAATCGGTTTCCCATTATTGTGTAAAGTTGTTTCTCTGATGCACAAGAGCTTTAACGCAATAGTGATCAGGTGAGGTCTCAGGATCAAGGGTGCCTGTCACTGCGAGAAGGAGAAAGTGCCCAGAGAAGGAGAAAAGGTGGTGGTGGTAGGCTGGTACCTATAACTCTGCGACAGTTTGCTGGAATGGGGAGAAACTGGGTGTGGGTGGGTGGGATGCTGTCATGGGGAACCTTCAGGTGCTGCACTGGAGAACTGGGGATTATGGCTTCTTCAGGGAAATCTGCACACATTGGGAAAAATAGGGTGGGAGCAATAACTCCATGACAGTTTGCTAGAATGGGGCAAAATTGGTGTGGTGGGCTGCTCTCACAGGGGGTCTTCAGATGCTTTACTGGAGAACTGGGGATTTTGGCTTCTTCATGCAAAAGTATGTTGCTTTCAAGCGATGTGTGACCCATGAAAACCAGATTTTAAAGGTATGGTACACTTGGCTTTTCTTGCTTCGTGTGTCCCTGATGGACCAAAGCCAATTCCATGAAAATCCGGTTAATACCCCAATGCGCTTCTTCATCCGCTGTCATGTAGATCCCCCCTAGGACTGGGCAGTTTCAGGTTCAAACCCCTGCTTAGCCACAAACCTGACAGGGTGACCTAGCTCTAATCACTTATCTCTCAGCCTAACCTACCTCACAGCGTCGTTGTCAGAATAAAAGGGGGAGGAGCAAGAACTACGGACACCACCTTCAGCTTCTTGAAGGAAAGGTGGGATATAAATGTAATAAGATATGAGAGATAAGTTAAGATTAAAACACAACATAATACCAATGATTAAAAAGCATAGAGTGCGATGTGGTGCTTTAACGTTGTGAATTTCTTTGCCCTTTCTTCATTGGCTGCTGGTTGCAGGGTAGGGTAAACCTGCAGTGTGATAATGACACATCAGGTGGGCTTTTTTTTTATTAACACCTGTTTCAATCTGAAATCCCCCCCCCCAGTATGTGTGTATTGTTGGGGGGGGGGTAAAAAAGAAAAATCTTCTGCATTGGAGTCAATGCAGATCCCCCCCCCCATGGGGGGAATGGAATTTTGTGATGAAAATGGGAGGGGGGAGTTTAAATCCTCCCTCCCAGAGTGCCATGGACCCGATCTGAATGAGGGATGTGCACACTTACACTGAAGTCAATGATCCGAGGAGGATATTTCAGGACATGGAGGCTATGGGATGGGTGCTTTGGGGACTGGGTAGAGTGATGGGGCTGGGGTGGTCTTATTTTCCAAGCCCGTTGTTAGTTCAGAAAATAAACAGGATTATTTCTGATTTTGTCAAATATAACTTGGTTTATTTCTGAATCAGTCAGAGGGAAGCATGGGCAAACTCACCATCTCTAGTTCTAAGAAAGAGATCCTCTGTCATACAATTGTTTGACCCTGAGGAAGATAGGCATGTGTGCTGTATACATTATGGGTTGGAACCAGGATCTACCTTCCATTGAAAGAAGGGCTCCACCCACAGAAGATGCGTACCTCTTTCTGATTTGGGGGGACCCCCTCCCCCCATACCACAGCTCACCCCATTCAGCAGGGCCCTTTGACCATCTGTGTTGCATTTTCAGGGGGCTGGAAGGGCTGCCATAGGGAGGATAGGGCAGGGAAGTTTGCTTCCACCAGCTTAGCTGCATGCGATTAAACCTGCATCCAACCCTACATGAACAAGGGTGGTAGCTGTATAGTAAATAGGCACGCCACTCAACTCAGCCATGTTTTGGGGCATCAAAGAATTCTTTCCTCTGAGAATATTTCCTTTCCTTGTGCTCCAGAAAGTACAGGTTTAAGATGGCATGAACTGGTTCCTTTACATGGCGCACAAAACCTCACTTCCAAAATACAAACACATTTGGAACTTCAAAATTTGGCACACAGAAGAAATACTGAGATCCATTTCCCAAGAAAGACTGACAGGTTAGAAGTGCAGTTGATGGGTAAACACTGCTGTTTCATACTATCTATCTATTTCAGGAATGTTTTTTTAAACTAATGCCACTGTCATTTCTAAAAGCAGCTGTTGTTAGGGAAGAAGAAAGTGGGTTCCATATTGTCATAACACAAGCAGAATGGCCAGATTTGAACTGCTTACCCTGTTGGGCCAGATCACATGACCAGGACACAAAATGGCTGTGGGTATCATTGCCCCCATTATGAGATATTATCAGGGAAATTATATAGTGTATTGTTCCTTCACGATGCTTTCAGTACCTTATGAACAAAGAAATTGTGAGGACATCTGATTTTATTTTGGGAATCCACTTTAAAAAGGCTCAGGAGAATAAATGCTACTAGAGGAGCTCACAGATAACAAAACTGCATTTTAGTTGCCTGAACAAATGGGAAGATGGTAAGGGAGAATCCAAAGTTAATAGAAAAGGAAGAAAAAGATCCTTCCCCCCAGAGATAATGAATAGATTGAAACTCCAAGTTCAAATTCAGCAAGAATTCCAGAATCAGAACCAGAAGATGCTGCTAATTTGAGGGAACAGGTTTGCACAGGGAACACTTGTTGTTGTTGTTGTTCAGTCGTTCAGTCGTGTCCGACTCTTCGTGACCCCATGGACCATAGCACGCCAGGCCTTCCTGTCCTGCGTTCTCTCCCGGAGCGTGCTCAAGTTCATATTCATTGCATCCGTGATGCTATCTAGCCATCTCATCCTCTGCCGTCCCCTTCTCCTTTTGCCTTCAGTCTTTCCCAGCATCAGGGTCTTTTCCAGGGAGTTTTCTCTTCGCATTAGGTGGCCAAAATATTGGAGCTTCAGCTTCATTATCTGTCCTTCCAATTTAGTTACTCATTTAAAAACAAAACAAAACTGAACTTAGCTTCAGAACTGAAGGAGAGAGAACAGGAGGTGTAAAGAAACTGTTTCCACAAGCAGGATTTTATTTATTTATTTTTTACAGAATTTTAAGTTGGATCTTTATTTCCCTATGTATAACAAAAAGTATTTCTGCACTGCCAAGGCTGAGCAGTAGGCAGCCATCAAGTGGGAAGGAGGACTTGGGAGGCTGAGCCAAGGGGCAAGCTGAGTCAGAGCCAGGGAGCAAGCCAAGAGTCAAAACAAGCTGGAGCCAGAGAACAATAGAGTGTCATTGCCTAGGCAAAGTCTCAGCCTGACCAGGAAGCCTTTGTAGCACTTCCTGTTCAGGAGAACCAATGGAGAGATTGGATGGGCAGAGCCACTTCACCGCCCAGGGAGACATCCCAACCCTGGTGGCTTATTACACAGGCTAGTGATGCTCAGAGCCATGGGTTCCTGGTTTGAGCCTGAGCAGCTCATGGTTCCCAGCCTTTCTGGGTTGGTAGGCACATTTGGAATTTTGAAAGAGTGTCATGGGCACTGTCACAAAATGGGTGCCATGGGAAGGCTTGCCCATTCATAAAATGGCTATCAGGGTAGACCTGGTTGACACTAATTTCCGAGAAGGCAAACTGATGAGACTAAAAGAAAAATACTTGCCCAAGAATCTAAGTCTTAGGAAGAAGAGGGCTCTGAGCTCCAAAACACAAAACCACTCTTATGAACCCAAATAAAGATGGTGCTGGAGGGCAGCGCTTTGCTTTGCAACATGCCAGCCTCCCAGTTAAAAAGAACTTTAAGAAAATCAAAATAAGGAGGAATATAGAGCCGGGTGGGGGGGCACCAAGAGTGGTGTCTGCAGGCACATTGGTGCCCATAGGCACCATGTTGGGTACCCCAGGGGTAAACCAAGAGCCACAGTGTTTTTGTTTTTCAGAACCTGAGACCTCAGTGCATTCTGCTAAACCATTAAGATCTAGTATGGAAGCAGTCCAGCCCAGAGTTTAGTGTGCTCATGCCACATTTGGTGCTGGATTGGGCCTCAAGCATGCTACCACTTACGTACATATGTCTAGATAGCATGTCCAGCAGTAGGAACAAGCACAGGTGGTCCTTTCTGTGAAAACTGACAGTGCCAGCCATCTGCTCAGCCTATGTGCTCATGAGAGATTCTTATGTAAAGCACCAGATGTGCAGCCTACTGGTACACATGAGGATCTGTGAGTCAGGGCCATAAGGAGAAAACAGGTAAAGTTTGAGGATAAAGCATTGACTTGTACTGAAAAACAGTAATCTACAGATGTATCAGAACACCATAAGACTTAGGGAAATAGTAATAGTTGAGAATTAAAAGGAATTGGTCTGTACATCACAGTGAACATCTGTTTGGCTCATGGCAAGCATATATTCTGTTCAATGCGATCCAATGCGATCCAGATGTGCTGAACCCACCTTTAACTATTATTACTTCTGATCATCTTGATAGGTATAATTGCAGGATAACTTGTCCACCTTCTTGGATAAGGCTGCTGTCAAAAAACAATGGTTTCTCTTTTTAAAACAAACCTTAGAATGTGAATCAATTACTCTATAATAAGAATAATTGGATTTGATTTTGTTTGTCACTTTCAGTGTGTAGTATTCCCGTGAACGTGGGAGCCAGTTATCTGGCAAACTTTCATCAGGTTACCTCTGAAACATCAGATTTCTGGCAGTAATAACAATTGATACAGTAGATACAGTGCAGATGGTGCACACGTTTGCTGTGAATTATCTCAGTTTAATTTCCCTGTATGTCAGTCCAATCGGCTCAGCCTCACAAGAAAATAAATATTTCCATATAGCTTAGCTTGTAGCGATAATTATGCTGCTTTGGTTTCATCACTTTGCTGCACGGTTGGGCTGTTGATAAATATTCTACATCATCATCCGTTTACTACATTGCAAAAAGGATCTAAAAGTAAAGCAATGGTTGCCAAATGTTGTAGGGCTCACCATGAAACCTGGCAAGATAACATGATCAATTACTCTATAATAAGAATAATTGGATTTGATTTTGTTTGTCACTTTCAGTATGTAGTATTCCTGTAAACATGGGAGCCAGTTATCTGGCAAACTTTCACTAAAGGATCACTTTTGTAGTTTCGGGGGTGCTCTTGGACCCAGAACTGTCACTTGAGGCACAGGTGAACTCAGTGGCACGGAGCACTTTTTATCAGCTTAGGCTGGTATACCGACTACGCCCTTATCTGGACAGAGATAGCCTAGCTACAGTTATCCATGCTCTGATAACTTCTCGTCTGGATTACTGCAATGCGTTATACGTGGGGCTGCCTTTGAAAACTAGGGATGGCGGAGAATTCCGCCATGGACTCCAGGGAGGCTGGATTCTTTAGAATCCGCCCCCCCCCCCCGAGTCTGTGGTGGAACGGCCTCCCTCCCCGCAGAATCTCCCCAGGACGGACCTATTTATATTTACGTAGCCTATCTCGGGCTAGCGTAGGGACGCAAATGGCGTCCGCTACGCAGGATGCCATTTGCATCCGCAGCAGCCCGGCAGCGGCTGGAGGCCCTGCTACGGGTTGTCCTGGCCGGCAGCTCTGCAGACTGGCCGCGGAGCAGAGCCAGCTGGACAGGATTCCGGGGGGGGGGGGAGGAACAGATTGCCTCCCCCCACCTGCGGACCCCAGCGGAGCCAGGTAAGTTGAGTTTCGTACACCCCTATTGGAAATGGTCCGGAAACTTCAGCTGGTCCAAATCAGGGCAGCAAGATTGTTAACAGGGACTGGCCAGCGAGCTCATATTACGCCAGTACTTTTTCAGCTGCACTGGCTGCCAGTCCATTTCCGGGCCCGATTCAAAGTGCTGGTATTAACATTCAAAGGCTTCGGGCCAGGTTATCTGAACGATCGCCTCCTCCCATATGTGCCTGCCCGGACCTTAAGATCTTCCTCAGCGGCCCTTCTCCATGAGCCCCTGCCAAAGGAAGTAAGGCGGGTGGCTACTAGGAGGAGGGCTTTTTCTGCTATAGCACCCCGGCTCTGGAATGAGCTCCCTAGTGAGGTTCACCTGGCACCTACAGTGTATTCCTTTCAGCGCCAGGTGAGACCTTTTTATTTTCCCAGGCATTTTAGCATTTTAGCTTTCTAGACCTTTAGCTTGCTGTTTTAAATCTGTATTTTAAATTCCTGCACTGCTGCTAGGTTTTATTGTGGTTATATTGTTATATTGTGGTTTTAATGTTCTATATATTTTAAATTGTTTTACTGTGCCATTTGGTTTTAATTTTTGTGATGTGCCCAGAGAGCTTTGGCTATTGGGTGGTATAGAAATGAAATGAAATGAAATGAAATAAATGAATGAATAAATGAGATATACGGCAGCCCAGGCCTTCCTTAAAAAGCCAGGTTTTGTCCTGAGGCTGGAATGAACTCAGGGATGGGGTTAGGCAGGCTTGCCTGGGGAGGGAGCTCCATAGAGAAGGCAGTACAGTTGAACCTCTTCCTCTTACCCACCTCACCTGATTCGGTGGGCGAATATGGAGTAAAATTTCTGATGATGATGAGAGTGCACAACAAACAACATAAATGAGAAAGCAACCCTTAAGGGCCCCAGGACTCAAATGTTTTATGGCAGGAATGGGGAATTTAAATTGTGTGGGGACTTGAATGACCCCACATCCACACTCTGTGGGCCACACCCCTGACATCTTCTGGGCCCCAGCCAAATTGCTGGCTGGGTTTCCTTCAGCCAGTGCTTCGGTCGGAGACCTGGTTTTGCCTGTTCTGCACTTTCACCCATTGGGGAGGATGTGGGGTGAGCAAAGTAACCTCACCTGAGGCACTGGGTGGAGAAGTGTTCCTGTGTGTGGGCTGAGTGCTCCTCCACCTGGTGCCCCAGGTGGGGTGGCTTCACTTGCCCCACAACTTCTACCACTGGGGAGAAGGCTAGGTGGGCAAAGCTCTTAGCACACCCTCCTTCTCCCAATTGGGAGGGAGAGCAGCATGCTGTTATCTCCAATCACTAATAGCTTGCAACCAGGCTACCTGAAAGACTGCCTTCTCCCATATGATCCTGCCCGATTCTTAAGATCTTCAGGAGATGCCCTTCTTTCGAGACCACCATCTTCAGAGCCATGTTTGGTGGCAATGTGAAAGAGGGCCTTCTTCTTGGTGACCACTCCCTGTCTGTGGAACTCCCTGCCAAGGGAGACTCGGTTCACTCCCCCTGTGCTGTCCTTCTGCTAGCAGGCAAAGACCGCTTTGCTCAAGCCAGCCTTTGGTGTGAAAGTGGGTCTGTTGAGCTGGGTGCTGTTTTTACTCTGTTATTATTGTGTTTTAATGTATTTGCTTATTATTTTAATCAAGTTTTATTAGTGATTCTAAGCCGTCTTGAGTGCCATTTTTGGTGGAAAGGTAGGGTACAAATTATTTAAATAAATAAATAAAATAAGTAACAGCAGGGATTTCTTTCTTGCTAGCTCTAAAGATGGGAGAAGTGTATTTAACATAGCATCTAGTTAAGCCCTCACTGCACCAAGATAATTATTCAGGCTTTCCACCACCTCCTTAGGATCTGATGAAAATGAGTGATTGAGAGCTGGGTTTCATCAGCATATGCAGGACCAGCCTCAGCAGTCGGCATGGGCAGGCATTGCTGAGGGCCCACTGGATCAGAGGGGCCCATCTGCCCCAAGCCTGCTGCAGCTGCCACCATCCTCCTCCGAGCTGGCCCTGCTGGTGAAAGGAACTTACATTTTGATTAACAGTGATCTGAACCAATCAGATGGTGTCAGTGTGGAAACTGAGCCGATAGAACCCCAGAGCTTGATTCTCCTTCAAACAGGGACCCAACTGCCTACCCGGAGCGTAGGCTACTCTGCTGTTCATTGCTTAGTCGCTGGTGATTTGCATCTGAAAGAATCATTAAGTTGTAAAAGGATTAAAGCCTTGAAAATAATCCTTTCATCTGTGTCTTGAGTTGGCTATTGGAGTGTACTGAAAGTAGGGATGGCGGAGAATTTCTCCCCGAAACTTCGGGGGGCCAAGCGCCAACATGTTCGGCCCCCCAAACAAGTTTCGGGGAAGAATTCTCCGCACCACCCCCGCCCCCCGCACCCCCCCCGGGACGGGACTTACCTTTGCCGAATGGCCCTCCCGGCGGCTGGTCCAATCAAAGAAAAAAAAAACAAAAAACATTCCCGTTTCTTATTTGGTCACTGTAGTCTACGTAAAGATTTACGTAGACTACAGCGACCAAATAAGGAACGCGAATGGCGGCTCCCTATGGGGGCCGCCATTAGCGTACGCGCTTTTTTTTTTTTAAAGTCACCCGTGATAGGCTACGTGACGATTAACGTAGCCTATCACGGCTGACTTTGCAGATCTAGCCATGATAGGCTACGTTAATCGTCACGTAGCCTATCACGGGGGCGTTTTTTTGTTTTTTTTTAAACTTTGGAGTTCGCGGCCGGGCGAGGCGGGAAGCCTCCTCCCCGGCCTGAATTTCGGCCGGGCGAGGTGGGAAGCCTCCCCCCCGGCCTGAATTTCGGCCAGGGCGAGGCAGAAAGCCTCCCCCCCGGCCTGAACTTCGCGGGGGGAGCAGTGAAGTGCCTCCCCCCCACCGTGAACAAGCTTCGATGACAGGTAAGTGACTTTCGTCCACCCCTAACTGAAAGAGGCCGCTAGGGCGCTCCTGACAGCTTGGTCCCCATTTGAAGGAGAATCACTTGAAGACCCTGAACTTATGGGCTAGGGAGAGATCCTCCCTCTTTCCCTTGGGTCCATGGGACGCGGCCGTTGCTTGCGCGCCAAACGGGCGTTACGCCTCCTTTCTGCGCCCTCCATCGCTCATTGCTCCCTGCGTCTGCGTCGAGTGTCTAGCAAGCCCCCCTCCCGCACTTTCTCACTGCCAGGGTCACTATCTATCTCAGGAATGCCGGCAGGAGGAATCTCTGCCAGCTGCTGTGCCTGTGAGGGATGAGCTGGCTCCTCTCCCACGGATTGCTGATCCTCCTCAGAATCAGAACTGCTCTGTGGTTCTATCAGCTCAGTTTCCACCCTGACAGATGGTGCCTTTGGGGTGGGATGAGGGTATGACCAATGAGGGCCTAGGGCAGTCTTTTCAGCCCTCATTGACCGAATTCTCACCCTGCTACAAAGGCAGTGTCTGGTTCAGATCGCTGCTTCTCAAAATGTATGTTTTTTTGGACAGAAAACAACTTTGAAAATCACACGCAGGGACTGAGCTCAGATGGCTGGGTGCTGCGGCGCTTTGCCAGTGGGCCAGGGCAGGCTGGAGGAGGAGCAGGAGCTGCCGTTACCACCACCACCACCACCAAGTTGAGAAGAAATGGAGTGGAGGGTGGGCAACTGAGCCACTTGGCTGGGTGGGCGGGCAGGCAGGCGGCTTCAGCAGGCAGACAGCTGGGTGAGAGGCTCTGGTGGTGGGGGCACCAATTGGCAGTGCTATGCTGGCAGCCCACTAGAGTCTGGCGCTGGCCTTGAGCTCACTGGTGTAGGCATTGAGCCCAGCCCCTCTGCAGAAGCGCACCAAGAACACGCAGGAACTGATTCCGAGTCAGATGCAGAGAGGGGGAAGGAGCTGTCAAGGTGACAAGGTTGCAGGAGGCCCCCTGGTGAGAATGTCAGTGGCAGAGAGGGTGAAGCTAAGCTGCAGTCTGATCAGTTGGACGACAGCCCAGCCGGGCCCTCCACCAAACCTGTGGGAACGCAGGCTCTTAATTTATTTTATTTACAATATTTATATACCGTTGCACATCAGATTTCAGAGCAGTGAACCACAAAGGTAAAAGAATAAAACACCTGGGCCCCATCTATATGGAACCATGCTTCCCTAAGAGACTCTCCGTACTCTTCTTTTTTGCCATTATACTGAAATGCGCAGCTGTGCAGTTCCATGAGTGTGGGGGTGCCTCATTTCAGTGGCTGTTTTATATCTGAGGGGCTCTGCTGTGTCTTTCTGACCCTGTTTTAGGTAAATATTGGGTGTTTTGTGCTCCTTCATTTCCGTACCATCAGTTTGTCAATTCGCCAGCCTGAGACTCTTGCGATGGTTCACACTCACAAGCGTGAGTGCTACGTGCCTAGCCATCTCTCTGAAATGGTGCCTGGAGCGATGTTGTTCCTCCCCCAAGACCCTCCCCACCCTTGGGTACTGAGTCCAAAAGCAACCATTGCGAAGATATGAATCTGCAAAAATGTGTGAAAGTGAGATTAAATAACACCCCTCTGTGCCTCTGTAACTGCGCAGCTGCGAAGGGATGGGGGAGTAAAGGGGCATCACAGAGTGTCGCAGGCATTATGCACGCCTACAACACGCCCACTGTAAGATGTGAAGTCAGTTCGGGGAAGGAACAGATGGCCCACAACCACGGGGGAACCCACAGCAACCTCCCAAAAAATGCAGTAAAAAGACTCCTTGAAATTCTTTTTCTGGGCGAAACCATGGATGGCTGCAAAGTCGTGACTGTGCCATCTATCACGAGGGATCTCAACTCACACCCGCCCTGGAGTAAAAGCTCGGTGTAGATGGGGCCCAGGTTAAAACAGTTAAAACACTTTAAAATTCTTAATGAAAATGAAGAGGTGGTGGGAATAAGAGACCCTGGAGTCAGACATCAGACAAAAAGGGAGGCGCAACACAGGGTCATGAGGCACTCCAAGAGACTTGCAGCAAGGGGGGCGATTCCATGGAAAGATCCACCTTGAGGGCAGGGCTTGGTAGGCCACTCAGTCTGAGAAGGGAGTCCATGGTAGACAATGGCAGTTTAGTAGCAACTCTCATTCATAGTGCTTAAACCCAGGTAGTTATTTGAAGCCCACTGTATTTCTGCTAGGAAAGCTTGTTGACCATTGCTGCATAAGGATACTGTCTGTAGCCTGAAACAAGGCCTGTTTGTTTGTAGTTTATATAATAAAAGTAATTGACTGGAAACATGGCTTGACAGCTTGACTACAAAGGAAGCCATGAGCCAGGCACCTGACAACTGATATCACCTCAACCCAAAGCTCTGGATGACTTTCCCCAGAGGTTTCATGTAGATGCTTAAGTATGGGGGATGATAGAATCCTGTGGCATCCCATTGGCCAACAGAAATTGGGTAGGGCAGTAATATCTCAGCATGGTCTTCTGGGGCCCGTTCCCTAGGATTGATAGGTACCATCTAACTCCAGTGCTCCAAGCCCCCTCCATCCCTGCAAGATGGTCTAGAAGTGTACCATAGTTGATGATATTGAATACAACTGAGAGATCCAGCAGAATCAACAGGGTTGCAATGCAAACTTTTCTGGTCCAGCCTTCTTAACATGATTTGAGCATTATGCATAATATTGAATCATAAGAGGAGGAGGAGAAGGAGGAGGAGGAGGAAACATGGTACTGGAAAAGTGATAGATAGACTCAGGTGAGTGTTTCAGAAAGATAAAAACCAAACAGCAACATTCAACTATATATTCTCATCAGGTTTAACATCCTGATTTTAAAGTACCATGACTAAAGCCAAGAAGAAAAACACACCGACGTCAAGTTAATCAAGTTTTGCAGAAGTAGCTTGCTTTAAAAATGTTATCCCATCTGGGGAACAATGCCATTGAAGTAAAATAAATAAATAAATTAGCTTCTCAGTAGCAAACAGACAGAGAAAGTAATAAAACATTCTATCGAAAACTTTTAAAAATGCAACAGCACAGTCACTTGGATTAAAGGGATACATTGGAAGTGACTATAATTTAATCAAGGTTCGGCTTGTGGGACTGCTGCCGTAGGCATGATATATCTTGTTTTATAAATCCATAACGGTGTAATTTCTTTGTACGTTCCCAGAATTACCCGTGTGAGATGTAGTGAAAAAAGAGCCAGACGCCAACCTGGAGCTTCACTTTGTATTGTTCAAACCTCTGATAAAAAGCAGATTTTGGGTTGGGTCCAGATTTAAGCTGGATCAATTGTGCTGTTGGAAGGGAACTTTCCTGTCCACTCCTTCCCATGGTAGCCCCTCCAGCCCCCTGAAAATGCTACATAGAGAGTCAGGAGACGCTGTTGAATGAGGTGTGCTATGGTAGGGGTGGGGGAGGGGGGATTCCCAAAATTTGGGAAGAGGGACTTTCCGCAAGCAGAGACCTTCCTGTTTTGGAAGCTACCTTCTTCTCATGGAAGGCATTTGGCTGGGCTCTCTCTTCTGAGCAGCTGGTGGGGCTTCCCAGAGAGTCACCCCACCTGATGCCATGCTCTGAGAGGTCCTCAAGGCAAGGCATCAGGCGGGTGGTGCTCCAGAGAGCTGTGCCAGCAGCTTTCTTGCTGCAGTATTTGCTGATGAAAGTATGAGGCAAAGAATGAGCAGGATAAGCAGGGATGGCTCTTTAATGTGGTGGAGTGAATCCCCTGTCTCAGGCGGCAGATCCTGAAGGGTGGTTGATTCTGTGTGCCCCGGGCTGCTGCTGTCAGGAGCAGCCAGCATGGCTTTCTGGTGCACAGATTAGGGTGCACTGTTCTTGTATAGAGCCCAAAGTCACCCAGTGAGCTTCCATGGCCGAGTGGGGACTAGAACCCGGATCTCCCGGCTCCCAGTCCATCACTCTCACCACTACACTACACTGGCTCTTGAATTCTTGTACAGATTTAAACAGTGGCCTTTTCAGTAGTGAGGAATTAGGCAGAGACTAATGAATTCAAGAGACCTCAATAATGAAATTTGTCCTCTCTGACCCTTGTCCATTATTGAGAAAAAACAACATAGCACCAGACATTTATCAAAAAAGTTGCCATGCTGTGTCAGTTCTCCAGCCGTGTTTTGTATGATCTTTCTTGGCAATGAGGCTTATGAGAAAAAGCTACCTTTCTGCTTCAATTATCATTCATCTTAATTTCATATTCTGTCACGGACTGATTTAATCAGGTTCAGAAGGGTATATATAGCTTTTGTGAAATTATGAACTATTCCCAGCTTGGTCCATTGAAGATAGCATCTCAGTTTCGATGAGATGACACCCACTTTCTGTGCCATTAATCACAAATATTAAAACATAATTCTAGGAGTTTAGATAAAGAAGATTAACTCTTTTATATGGAAATGTATTTTCGGCATGCCCAAAGGGATGTTGCAAAGATCTGTGTGAAGGTCTTCCTATTCAGAAGTTTACCTTGCCATTAGAATGTTGTCTCCCCTCTGAAGAATGAAAACATCTGTGACAGGGACATTATCTTTTGCCTAATTTTTATGCCATTGTTTCTGTGAAGAAACAGTTTAGTGTGGAAGATAGAGTGCTGGACTGGAGGAAACCAAGGTTCAGATCTACCTTCTGTCCACCTGTGGTGCTGGAGAAGTGGCAGCTACTGCAAACAGCTCACATTGTATCATAGGAATTACATTTAATGCCAGAATTAGGGGAGTTACAGATGCTAGAGGTGATGTTACAGACATGGTAGAAGCAAAACTGCAGTCCCTGGTACATACACATCTACCTGAGCTTACCCAGACACTCTGATCAATATCTGAAGGCCTTCCTCTGAGGGAAGTCTGGAAGCTGGCAACAAGAGAGAGAGGGCCTTCTCAGTGGTGGGCCCTCAATTATGGAATGCTCTCCCACTGAGGTCCGTCTGGCACCAACGCTGTCATCTTTTTGGCACCAGGTTAAGACCGTCCTCTACTCCCAGGAACTTGATGATGTATGATAGGGTATTTATGTCAGTTGTTTTTATCAGGTCCGGTATCTTATTGTAACTGTTTTAGCTGTTTAGATTGTTTTAACTTTTGTGTTTGTATGTTAGAGGTTTTATATTATTTTTTTATTTTGTATTGTGGTGTGTATTTTTGTGAACCACCCAGAGAGCTTCGGCTGTTGGATGATATAGAAATGAAAATTATCATCATCACATTCTACAGTGCTAGCTGGGGCGCTGATGATGATGGGAAGACACTTGATGGACCTACTTCTTTAACATGCCAAACCTTTCCGAATGGCATCAGAAAATACCAAGGCCTTGTGAAGTATGGTTGATAGTAACTTGTGAGAGGGCTTTGGGTGGGAGAAAGCAGTGTCCAGATGTGGAATTCCTTGCCCCAAGAACTTAGACCAGCCTTCTCCAACCTGGCGACCTCCAGATGCAATGGATTACAACTCCCATCATCCATAGCTAACATGACCAATGGCTGCACTGGCTGGGAATGGTGGGAGTTGCAGTACAACACATTTTGAGGGCACCAGTTTGGGGAAGGCTGAGTTAGATAATCTTCATCCCTTAGTGATGTTCCACTGGTGCTCAAAGAAGACGTTTTTCTTTCAACAAGCTTTTAACTTTATTGTTGTTTCAAGTGGTTAAGTATTATTTATTGGCAGGCCTTCTAAATGTTTTATGCAGTCTGCAATTATTGTTGTGTAGTTATTTTACGATTTTAGTAATGTGGGTTGTTGACATTTCAATTTTGATTCTTTTGAAAGCTGCTCTGAGCACCTCCATAAGGAGCAGGGAAATGGGATAAAATCCAACTTTAGTTATAAAGTAACTAAATAATAGATAAAATCAATATATGTTTGTAGTGTAGGGAGGGAGCCAGTGGGTTTATGATTAAGCAGAGATTTGCACACTTCTCTACCTTCAATAATATCATAGTGTGATACCTTTGATTTGCACTGGCGTCTGCTTGTTCTTTAAATGACAACCCCAAAACAGCTGTGATATCCCTAACTTGGTTCTGATATACCTAAAGAGACCATCAGTGATTCTTCATAGCAGCACTGCTGGCTGGGGAATGCTGGGCATTGTAGGACTTTTTTTTCTGTCTAAACATGCATAATTGCTCCCCTTCCCACAGTCCCCCCCCCACTTTTCTCATGATGTTTATGAGTTTATTATAAAATCCTCTCTAAAAAGACACTGAAGACACAAGGGCTCAGTAAGAAAATATCCTACATTCCACAAGAAGAACCATCATCACATGGATTGGGCTGTTTTGTGACTGCCTGAAGCAAATTAAAGGTGTGTGAAGATCAGAGCTATCATTTTTCACAGAGCTATTTGCCCACATCCAGGAACATTAAGATGTGCCTACCCTCTGTTTTGCTCATGTTTCGATTTCATATATTCTTGTCACTTTGATTGAAACAGGCAACTGACCTTATTATCCTGATGATCACCAGGGTGCATATCACAGCTTGTATAGCACACAGCAGTGCCCGTGTCAGTATGTATCTCCGATTTAACAGCTACAAGATAGGGTCACCTTCCTTGTGCTCCGGTCTTCCCTCGTTCAGGAAATAGGCCTTCCTAATTAAGCGAACAACCAACTTAACTGTGAAAGAATATGAGCAGTTCTGTAATGGCTACGTAAAGTAGGCCTGAAGAACTGGTAAACCACCAAAGCTGAACACAATACACCAGCCTGGTATAGCAGCCCATCAGGGGATCACATAACATCTTGTTTTAGCTGCCTGCCTGGGAATGAATATAGTTTTGTGATGTACCGGTATGCCATAATATATGGGTCAACAATTGTATAGGCCTGACCTAAAGAAGATCAAATGAAATGAAGGTTTGGGTTATTATAAAATATGGTGTTGCTGATGTTGTAGTCTAATTCAGGGATTCCTAAACTTTTGTACATCACCCTCAGCCAACCAAAGGTCTCCTGTTGTCTGTAGGGTGGCCACTTGTGCATTGCCAAACAAGAGGAAATGTGTCACCCAAAAGGAGGACAAACGACGACACCGATTTGCATAACATTTTCATATGCAAATTTATATGCATAGGTGCAAATTTAGAAATAATGACTGTTATTTAGATGGAAATACAAGACATCCCACCATAGGTGACAGATGACCTATGTTCCTGCTCAATCTGCTATCCAGGTGCTAACTGTTGATGGGCAACTTCAAAGCCCCTGAGACAAAGGGATGTACGAAAGTCACTTACCTTTTCACAGGGGTGCTTCACGGTGGGGGGGAGGCGCTTCGCTTCTCCCCCCGAAGTTCAGGTGAAGGGGGGGAGGCGTCCCGCCTTGCCAGGGCAAAATTCAGGCCGGGGAGAAGCGTTCCTTATTTGGTCCCGGTAGTCTACGTAAAGATTTACGTATAAATGTTTACGTAGACTACCAGGACCAAATAAAGAACGCAAATGGCGGCGCCCATAGGGCGCCGCCATTTGTATACGTGCTTTTTTTTTTTTCACAGTCACCCGTGATAGGCTACGTAACGATTTACGTAGCCTATCACGGCTGAATTTGGAAATCTAGCCGTGATAGGCCACGTTAACTGTTACGTAGCCTATCATGGTTTTTTTTTGTTTTTTTAACTTTGTAATGGCGGCGGCGGCAGCCGGTCAGAAGACCGGCTGCTGCCCCTGCCCCCAACGAAAGGCCGATGAACCGTCGCCGGGAGGGACATTCGCCAAAGGTAAGTCCCATCCCGGGGGGGTGGCGGAGAATTTCACCACCGATTTCGGGGGGCCGAATGCGTTGGCGCTCAGCCCCCCGAAGATTCGGGGAGAAATTCTCCGCCATCCCTACCTGAGAGCTAGGGATGGCGGAGAATTTCTCCACGAATCTCCGGGAGGCCGAATGCCAACACATTCGGCCCCCCGAAATTGGTGGTGAAATTCTCCGCCCCCCCACCCCCCCTGGGATGGGACTTACCTCCTTCGAATGTCCCTCTCGGCGGCGGGTCCCGGCAGCGTTTCGGCGGCGTTTTGGCGGGGGTGGGGGTGGCGGCCGGTCTTCCGACCGGCTGCCGCCGCCGCCATTACAAAGTAAAGTAAAAAAACAACAAAAAACATGTGATAGGCTACGTAACGATTTACGTAGCCTATCACGGCTAGATTTTCAAAGTCAGCTGTGATAGGCTACATAAATCTTTATGTAGCCTATCACGGCTGACTTTGAAAAAAAAAAGCGCGTATGCAAATGGCAGCGCCCATGGGCGCCGCCATTTGCGTTCCTTATTTGGGCAGGGGTAGTCTATGTAAATACGTTCCTTATTTGGGCAGGGGTAGTCTATGTAAAGATTTACGTAGACTACGGCAAAAATAAGGGCAACGCTATTTGCGTATTTGCAAATGGGCGCCTCCATTTGCGTACGCGCTTTTTTTTTTTTTCAAAGTCAGCCGTGATAGGCTACGTAAAGATTTACGTAGCCTTTCACGGCTGACTGAAAATCTAGCCGTGATAGGCTACATAAATCGTTACGTAGCCTATCACGTTTTTTTTTTTAATTTACTTTTTTTATTTCGCGGCCGGGGAGACGGGGCGCTCCCCCCCAGCCTGAATTTCGGCAGCGAGGGATGGGGCGCCTCCCCCCAGCCTGAATTTCGGCCGGGAGGGGCGGGGCGCCTCCCGCCCGGCCTGAATTTCGGGGGGAGAAATGGAGCGCCTCCCCCCCCGAATACAGCTGCGGGACAGGTAAGGGACTTTCGTCCATCCTTACCTGAGACACCCTTCTTATGGTTCTTTGACTTTAAACCAGACTTGGACTGGGCAGCCCATCAAATAGTGGACTGTCCTCTGCAGGTTCTCAAAAATAAAGGACTGTCCTCTATAAAGCAGGCTACCCGGCCACCCTAGTTGTCTGAAATGACTCTGTCATTTCTTTCTATGCCTGGAACTCCCTCCCAGAATGCCTCCATGTGACCAACCTCCTCCTCTTCTCCCCCCTCAAAACTCACCTTTGTCAATGAAGCCTTTGCAACAATCACCTAGTCCCAATGCTGTTGCTGTATGTACAATGGAAATAATCACATATCCTCCCCCTGTTTACCTGTGTCTCCATCTCCGTCTCCCTGTTGATCTTCTGCTGCTTCCATTGTTTCTATTTTTAGATGGTAAGCCCTTTGGGTTAGGGACCTGTTAAACCTGTTCTCTGTAAGGTGCTATGTGCACAGATGGCATAATCATAACAACAATACAGTATTTAAATGCTTAGCTGAGGTTGGGGGGAGAAAAACCCTCCACACCCTGTATACAAATTCTGTAGGCTACAATGGGAAGTGCAAGAAATCTGGCTGGAAAAATAATAGAATCATAGAATCAGAAGGAAGTCTGGAGGCCGTATAGTCCAAGCCCCTGCTCATTGCAGGTTCTGCACTGCAGCGTACAGCTACAGGATCCCTGATAAGTATATCTCTGTATACCTTGCTCAGCCTGCTGTCCAAAGGTGCTGTTGATGGGCAACTTCAAGGTCCAGCTCTTCTTTCTGATGGCTCTTTATCTTTAAACCAGACTTGGACTGGACAGGCCCTCAAATAGAGGATGTCTTCAGAACAGAGGAAGGTCCCCTGGCAGTCCTTCAAATAGACAACTGCCCTTTGTAAAAGAGGGCACATGGCCACCCTATATTGCTTTGGAAAAGGAAAGTCACTAACTCATTTGAATTTCCTGGAGGTACCACCATGTCAACAAATGTTTAGACAAGAGTGTCTGAGGAGCAAAGTGTACTCAGACTTTCAAGAAGCTTTTGGAATACCAATTTTTTAACACAGATGCACCATTCTGAACTATTGCACGCCTGGGAATATTTTGTGTTCAGGTATCCATATCGAAGTGCAAAATGCAATGTGTTAATGGACCTTTAGATAGATGATCTAAATTTGCAGCAATCAGCACGCAGCTGCCGATGACTTTGACCTCAGATTCTTCGAGCCAGGCCGAAGGCATCTTGAGACACCCTTGGCCTTTCTCTCTCTCTTTATAGATTGCAATTTGAATCTAAAGGAATCGTGTTCAGCTCCATGAAGGCCACAGTGGCACCTGTTCACAAGCTGTGAGAAGCCTCACAAAGTTGACAATTATCACCCTATTTTTGTTCCCTTGTCATGGGTTAGAATTCAAGAAAAGAAAAATTATCACACAAATGACTGCTGAAAAAAATAATAATAAAGCCCCCCCCCGCCCCCCAAGAAAACACATTTGAAATAGCTGAGTGTGCTGCTTACCTCAAACACATGCAAGTAACACTTATTTTATGGCTGATCTTGTGTATCAGGCTGTGCCAGCTAAACCAGTATGAATAAAAATGGGAGCCAAGAGCAACCCCCATGTCATTCAGCTGCAAAATAATGGCTTATTTCTAATTTTGTGGTGCATTAAATTCTATTGTTGCCCAATGTTTATGCATATACAAATATGTTCGTAGCTTTCACAGAAATATGCAACTGAGGTTTGTAAAAACGTCTGCTAGCTAAATATTCTATAAACCCATTGATCCTCATGAGATTATTACTTATATAGGGATTTTGTAGTACAATCCTATGCATGTAGGATTGATTACTCCCCCCAAAAATGTGCATTGGATTGCAGACTAATAGAGCAATCCTATACATGTCTTCTCAAAAAAATGCCCCACTGAGTTCAATGGGACTTACAAGAAACTGAGTATAGGATTCTGGCCTATAATCTTAACGATAAGATACTTGAGACTAGTTCCCATTTACCTCAGTGGGACTTACTTCTGAGTAAGCATGCATAGGATTGCACTGTTAATGTGTAAAAATGCTTACAGTCTTCATTTTACATATTCTCGCAACACTGCTTTGAATTAGGTTGCTATCGTTGTCATATTACACAAGGAGAACATAAGTGTATTCCTTTAGACTGGGTTTCCATCTGTCTTTAATGTGCCAAATTTCATGGTTTTCTGAGATTCTTAGAAGCATAGATACAGATACATGGCTCACTTTTCAGTTACACGTAATCAAAAAGCAAGTTAGGAAGATGCAGTTCAAGCGTGTATTTGTGGTGTCAAATACCACACAGATAAGAGAACTACAAACATAAGAACATAAGAAGAGCCTATCTACTCCAGCATTCTGTTCCCAAGATTGCATACATATTCAGGTGTGTTTCTAACCAGACGTCTACAGGACAAGCAGGATATGAGCACAATTACAGTACCCTGCTGCTCATTTTCCCTAGCAACTGTCTGGCATACAGAGGCATGCTGCTTCTGACACTGGAGGTAGCATATATGAATCAGGATTGATAGCCTCCATGGATTTGTCTAATTCCCTTTTAGAGTCATCCAAGTTGGTGGCCATCACTATATCTTGAGGTAGCAAATTCCATAGTTTAACTATGTGCTGTGAAGTCCTTCTTTTTATCTGTCCTGAATCTCCCACCAATCAGCTTGATGGGATGACCCAACTGGGTTCTAGTATCATGAGAGAGGGAGAAAAAAGTATCCCTATCCACTTTTTCCACACCATGCATAATTTTCATAGAATCATAGGGTTGGAAGGGGCCTATAAGATCATCGAGTCCAACCCCCTGCTCAGTGCAGGAATCCAAGTCAAAGCATTCCCTGACAGGTGGCTGTCCAGCTTCATCTTGAAGGCCTCCAGTGTGGGAGAGCCCACTACCTCCCTAGGTCATTAGTTCCATTGTCGTATTGGTCTAACAGCCAGGAAGCTTTCCTGATGTTCAGCCGGAATCTGGCTTCCTGTAACTTGAGCCCATTATTCCGTGTCCTGCACTCTGGAATGATCGAGAAGAGATCCTGGCCTTTGTATGCCTCCATCATGTCCTCCTTTTTTTCTAAGCTAAGCAGTCCCAAACGTTGTACCCTTTCCTCATAGGGGAGTTGCTCTAGCGCCTTGATCATTTTGGTTGTCCCTTGCAGTACCTTTTCTAGCTCTACAGCATCCCTTTTTTGAGATGTGATGACCAGAACTGTGTAGCCAGTTTTCCAACTGTGATTGCACCATAGGGATGGGAGGATGTGTACGTTTCACTTTCTCTCATTTGAATTTTTAAAATCTCAAGTTCTTTCTGTCCCTAACATGAAGAACTTTGTGAATTTTGGTAAATTCTGATTAAAAAAAAACCCAAACTCAGTGAAATTCTCACCCATCTGCACCAGCTGAATTCAGTATGTGCAGCTGTTCCAAGTATGGTTAGGACCATGTGCACCATCTGTCATACAGGCGATAAAGATGAGGAGCCTGTCAGAAAAAAGAGCTGGCAAACCTAATTAAGCACTAACGTGGTTGAATATACACAGATACCACCCTGTCTTTTAAGAACAACGCACTCCAAGCCTTGAATGGAAGAATCTGTTAGTTTTGGTTTCTCTCACATTCTATTTTTTTAAATCTTAAGTTCTTTTTGTCCCCAGTAGGGAGGATTTGGTGAACGGTGGTAAATTCTCATCAAAACCAAACTGAAACAAAATTCTCATCCATCCCTAGATTTGTACTATGTTAAAAGCACATGCAAAGTCTTGTGGCTAAACTTATTAATGTTTTCTCAGGTCCATGTTCAACACTGAACCACATAGATATTACTCAGTGCTGGAAGCCAATTTACCAGATCGGTTTGCCCCATTCTGAGACCCTATCTCAATGTCCAAAAATTTCCAGCAACACAGCTACCAAAAAAGTTAAGGGAAAACTTCTTCTGGGTCTTTTAATGCGGGGGACAATGACACGGCATTCTGAGGGGGGTAATGTGGTGGTGAGTGAGGCAGAGCCAACAGTTTTTCTTTTCTCTCTCTTTCTGACACCCCCTTCTCTCTCTCTTTCTCTCTCTCTCTCCCCCCCGCCCCCTGTCTTCCTTTTATCCAGTGGGCTGCCGTGGGAAAGAGTTTGCTCTTGCCAAAGGTCTGAACTGGTCACCTGCAGAGGGATTCTGAAATTAGATTGGGGAGCATGGGTTGCCTATCACTTTTTAAGAGAACAGAGGCAACTTTATGAGGTTAAAGGAGGGGAAAAAAATTTCTTGGTCCTGGCTTTCTTGGAAACATGGAGAACTGGAGGGAAAAAAAATCTCACAGGGCCTAGAGACAGGAGGCAGAATATGCTCTTGGAAGAGAGAGGAAAACAAGGGAGGCCAGGAGTCTGAAAGCTTGACTGCAGTGAAGCTAAAGACTCAGGGAAGCCAAGGAGACTTTTGACTGCAGATCAGAAGTCTCCATGGAATTCCTTAGTATTTCAGGCACATTTCAAAGTGATGCATAGAGCAAAGGAAAGCAGGGATTAGGTATTACATTAATACTTGTACCTTGCTGCTATTTGTGGTCATTTCTATTTTTATTTCTATTATAATACACAGTAGTGTAATTAGGGTGCAGGATGACAAGATTACTTGTCCTGGTAGCATTCTGGTCACCGTAGCACAGTGGCAGAGCACCTGCTTTGCATGCAGAAGGTTCAATCCCCGGCATCTCCAGGTAGGGCTGGAAAATGTCTACCTGGAACTCTGGAGAGTGGCTGCCAGTCAGTGCTGATAATAACTGGGCTACATAGACCAATGGTCTAACTTGCTAAGGCTGCTTGCTAAGTACCAAAAGATCTATGATATTGTTGTTGTTCAGTCGTTCAGTCGTGTCCGACTCTTCGTGACCCCATGGACCATAGCACGCCAGGCCTTCCTGTCCTGCGCTCTCTCCCGGAGCGTGCTCAAGTTCATATTCATTGCATCGGTGATGCTATCTAGCCATCTCATCCTCTGCCATCCCCTTCTCCTTTTGCCTTCAGTCTTTCCCAGCATCAGGGTCTTTTCCAGAGAGTTTTCTCTTCGCATTAGGTGGCCAAAATATTTGCGCTTCAGCTTCAGTATCTGTCCTTCCAATGAGATTAACATTCAATAGTGCAACTTTTTCTTCTTAGTACAGCAAAACTAAGCATATTTTCATGATGGTAGTTGAGTAGCTAAATGCAAAATTCCAGAGGTTAGCCAGAAGAGATAAGGAATTATTTTTAAACAAGCAATGCGCGGAAGCGGAAGAAAATAACAGAATAGGAAGGACAAGAGACCCCTTCCAGAAAATTAGAAACATTGGAGGTAAATTCCAGGCAAAAATGGGTATGATCAAAAACAAAGATGGCAAGGACCTAACAGAAGCAGAAGAGATCAAGAAAAGGTGGCAAGAATATACGGAAGATCTGTATAGGAAGGATAACAACATCGAGGATAGATTTGATGGTGTGGTCAGTGAGCTAGAGAGCCAGACATCCTGAAGAGTGAGGTTGAATGGGCCTTAAGAAGCTGCTAATAACAAGGCAGCAGGAGATGACGGTATCCCAGCTGAACTGTTTAAAATCTTGCAAGATGATGCTGTCAAGGTGATGCATGCCATATGCCAGCAAATTTGGAAAACACAAGAATGGCCAACAGATTGGAAAAGATCAACTTATATCCCCATACCAAAAAAGGGAAGCACCAAAGAATGCTCAAACTATTGAACAGTGGCACTTATTTCACATGCCAGTAAGGTAATGCTCAAGATCTTGCAAGGTAGACTCCAGCAATTCATGGAACGAGAATTGCCAGATGTACAAGCTGGGTTTAGAAAAGGCAGAGGAACTAGAGACCAAATTGCCAATATCCGCTGGATGATGGAGAAAGCCAGGGAGTTTCAGAAAAACATCGATTTCTGTTTTATTGACTGTTCTAAAGCCTTTGACTGTGTGGATCATAACAAATTGTGGCACGTTGTTGGTGGTATGGGGATACCAAGTCATCTTGTCTGCCTCCTGAGGAATCTGTATAATGACCAAGTAGCAACGGTAAGAACAGACCACGGAACAATGGACTGGTTTAAGATTGGGAAAGGAGTACGGCAGGGTTGTATACTCTCACCCTACCTATTCAACCTGTACACAGAACACATCATGCGACGTGCTGGGCTTGATGAAGCCAAGGCTGGAGTTAAAATCACTGGAAGAAACATTAACAATCTCAGATATGCAGATGATACCACTTGGATGGCTAAAAGCGAGGAGGAGCTGAGGAACCTCATGATGAAGGTGAAAGAAGAAAGTGCAAAAGCTGGGTTGCAGTTAAACCTCAAAAAAATAGGGATGGGGGAGAATTTCTCCCCGAAACTTCGGGGGGCCGAGTGCCAACGTATTCAGCCCCCCGAAGTAGTTTCGGGGAGAAATTCTCCGCCCCCCCCCGGGATGGGACTTACCTTTCCCGAATGTCCCTCCCGGTGGCGGGTCCCAGCGGTGGTTCGGCAGGTCTTCGTCAGGGGCGGGGGCGGCAGCCAGTCTTTCGACCGGCTGCCGCCGCCGCCATTCCAAGAAAAAAAAAAAAAACGCCCCCGTGATAGGCTACGTAACGATTAACGTAGCCTATCACGGCTAGATTTGCAAAGTCAGCCGTAATAGGCTACATAAATCGTCACGTAGCCTGTTACGGGTGACGTAAAAAAAAAGAAAAGAAAAGCGCATACGGCTAATGGTGGCCCCCATAGGGAGCCGCCATTCGCGTTCCTTATTTGGTCGCTGTAGTCTACGTAAAGATTACGTAGACTACGGCGAAAATAAGGGCAATGCTATTTGCATTGCCCTTATTTTCGCCGTAGTCTACGTAAAGATTTACGTAGACTACAGCGACCAAATAAGGAACGCGAACGCGCTTTTTTGCGCTTTTTTGCGTACGCGCTTTTTTTTTTTTTTAAGTCACCCGTGATAGGCTACGTGACGATTAACGTAGCCTATCATGGCTGACTTTGCAGATCTAGCCGTGATAGGCTACGTAAATCGTCACGTAGCCTATCACGGGGGCGTTTTTTTTTAAACTTTTTATTTCGCGGCCGGGCGAGGCGAGGCGCCTCCTCCCCGGCCTGAATTTCGGCCGGGTGAGGAGGGAAGTCTCCCCCCCCGGCCTGAACTTCGGGGGGAGCAGCGAAGTGCCTCCCCCCCACCGCGAAGCAAGCTGCGAGACCAGGTAAGTGACTTTCGTGCACCCCTACAAAAAAACCAAGATTATGGCAACCAGCTTGATTGATAACTGGCAAATAGAGGGAGAAAACGTGGAGGCAGTGGCAGACTTTGTCTTTCTAGGCACAAAGATTACTGCAGACGCTGACTTCAGCCAGGAAATCAGAAGACGTTTACTTCTTGGGAGGACAGCAATGACAAATCTTGATAAAATAGTTCAGAGCAGAGACATCACACTGATAACAAAGGCCCGCATAGTTAAAGCAATGGTATTTCCCGTAGTAACCTATGGCTGCGAGAGCTGGACCATAAGGAAGGCTGAGCGAAGGAAGATAGATGCTTTTGAACTGTGGTGCTGGAGGAGAATTCTGAGAGTGCCTTGGACTGCGAGAAGATCAAACCAGTCCATACTCCAGGAAATAAAACCAGACTGCTCACTTGAGGGAATGATATTAAAGGCAAAACTGAAGTACTTTGGCCACATAATGAGAAGACAGGATACCCTGGAGAAAATGCTGATGTTAGGGAAAGTGGAAGGCAAAAGGAAGAGGGGCCGACCAAGGGCAAGGTGGATGGATGATATTCTGGAGGTGACGGACTCGACCTTGGGGGAGATGGGGGTGGCGACTGCCGACAGAAAGCTCTGGCGTGGGCTGGTCCATGAAGTCATGAAGAATCGGAAGCGACTGACCTAATAAACAGCAACAACAACAAGATGAGTAGCTAGCTAGATACCTGCTGGCTCAGAGGCTTAGTGAGGGCAGCAGACCTGGTGACATCCCTTCCAGCTCTTAATTGGTCCAGAGCATGCAGCCTAACACAGCAAAGCACATTCAACCACTGATGAATAATACTGTTGGGTATGAGAAGAGGGAATATAGGAGGCATGTGATATTGGACCTCAGTAGGCAACAGGTGTTTTGCACAATAGCTTCTGAGCTATTCTGAGTAGGCTGAGTCACTTCAATTTTGAATTTCAGCAGCAGCACTCTTAAGGCTCAACAAGCATTCTAGTGCTGGTTCCTGGGCAGAAGGCATAAAACTGAAAGCCTGTCCTGGGGCATAGGAATGGTGGTGGTACTGTTCTTTAAATGACATGTCTGTAAAGATAAAATGCAATGTAAATGAAAGAAATACCTGTCTGGGCATCCAATAAAAGCAACTCAGTTTGCACTATTCTGTGCTACTTAATGGGACTGAATTACTTAATTGTTTGTGGGATGGGTTGCTTCTTTCTCATGTAACATTTCTCATACAGACGACAAATCATTTTGCAAGTTGCTGAAGCAAGAGACAACCTGTAATTGTTGTGAACTGTTGCTTTTAGAAAATTACATATTTACATTACATTGGTCAGCGGATGACCAATCTTGTTTTTACTATTTCTCATCCTGTTTTGATGTGATTTTAGACTGTCTTCTGCTGCTGCTTCTTGCTGCCATGAGTGTTATATTGTTCTATTGGGTTTTATTTATTAATGTTTGTATATATTTTTTATAGAAAAAAGGTATGTACCTATTTTAAATAAGTAAGGAGGCCCAACTAGATGTGACATAAATTGCATGAATTTCATTAACTGCACCTTTTTTGTTATGTAAACAAGGGACATAAGGAAGATTATGCGGGGAGGGGAAGTTTAACCCTTTCACTGCCTGCCCGACTCCCATCAAAAATGTTTCTCTGAAGCTGCTCCTTGCATTTCATGGGAATCATAGAATCATAGAATAGTAGGGTTGGAAGGGGCCTACAAGGCCATCAAGTCCAACCCCCTGCTTAATGCATTGGCACAAAAAGATCCCATTGGCACAAAAAGAGGGTTCCCTTGAAATCCAAATAGCAGTTTCAGAGAAGCATTTTTGCTGGGACTGTGGCAGACGAAGAAAGAGATAAATCCTGTGATTTCTGGGTTGACATTTATTTATTTATTTATTTATAACATTTTTATACTGCCCAATAGCTGAAGCTCTCTGGGCGGTCCACAAATGAAGTCCTGAATGAAGTGACTGATCATTTCAATCCCTGCATGATTGACTGTGGTTAAGCTCAGTGGTTGAGCATTAATCGTTGCATCATGTAGAGAACATTGGGCTGGTTCACACTTCAGATAACCTCACAAGAGTGCCGTGGGAGTATGTGACAATGCAGAGCATAGCCATTGAGCAACTGGGCAACATTCAGATGGAGACCCTGCTTGTGTGAACTGAATTGCTGTCATGATCACAATGGTACTTTTTCAAGTTGCCACAATCATGCGGATCTCAATGGTTTCATGCACAGGCTACATGTGAAGGCTGCTGGTCCACATAAATGGGCGTCTGTGTGTGAGCAATGTCCAGCAGAGCCTAGCGCTGTGCCGAAAATTTCTTCCACATTATTTTTGACCATTCCCATTCAATTTGATAGAAAAGAAATTGCTTTCGAAAAGACTTTCAAAGAAGGAGAAATTGCGGAGCAATTCTCATGGGTTGTGTTCGGGGTTCTTTTGCTTCCCTTCCTTAAGAGGTGGCTGAGGAGCGTGTAGGAGTGCCCTGTCTTTCATTGCACAGTCATCTCTTTGCACTCCATTAGAGGCAAGATATATCCACAATCACCTCTAAGAAATTTAAAGTTTGGAGGTTCATGGGGGAAGAGCTGAGTTCTAACGAATGACAACTACAGCTGATCCAAAATGTCTCAGAAGACAGTTTTCTCAGACAAGTCCTGAGATTTTTCTTTTCTAGACCCCCTAGAAATAAAAGGTGACTTTGCAGAAGTTCCTGTAATGTTCTTCCCGATTTTTTGGTGGGATTTGCCTTCCTCCCCCCCCACCCCCATCACCCCCTGCCCCGGAACAATGTGAGGTATGGGGTATTGTGGAGAATGCCAGATGAAGGCCAAGCTGCCAACAGGGCTGCTGCTGTTGACACTTGCAGTGGCAGTGCAAAAAACAAAACCCACTGGGAAAAAAGAAAGAAGTCGTGTTATAACTCTTGCCCGTGGTGAGCCCAAACTGTGAGAAATTTTTGGAAATTTTTTCCTCCAACTGGAGAAATTTGGTGAAATGGTCCCCCCAATTTCTCTGCCCATGAATAGGGTGGAGAATTTGGGGAGGTCATTTGTGCACAGCTCTAGCAGAGGCAGTCTATGTTCATGATGCACTTGCCTCAGGACGGGCCCTTTTGTCTCAGGCCTAAGAAAAGGAGATGCCAGAGAACCACTGCCAGTCAACAGTACTGGGATAGACCAATGGTCTGGATAATCTCCTAACTAATGATGCTTTCTTGGAGGTCTTGAATTTCCGTTCTTGCTGCTTTCTGTCCCTTCTCTGCCTGTATTTGTATTTTTCAAGAGACTTTTAATGAGGACCGTATGCATGGCATCGTGTCATCATTGCCAGAAAAGAAGAAAAGAAATATTGCTATCTTGTATACTAATAGCAAACTTAGTTCTCTGAGTGTGGATCCTTATGTACCCAAAATGACACTGTCCACACACAAGAGGGAAGGATCAACAGGCTGGGTTTAACCCCATGGTTCGCAGTTGTTGTTGTTTTTAAACACATTGGAAGAACCAAAGTGTGGGTGGGGGAAACAGGCCAACAAAAAATGTAAATCGAATGGAGAATGCTGGAGGGCCTGGCCAACTAGAAACATGAACAGGAACATGCCACGCTGCAACATTTTGTTGCAGATTCCACTTGTTCCAAAATCTTGCTGTTCCAATGCTTGCATTTATTTATCTCATAAATTGTACTTTGTGTGACCTGGTATGAAGGCACTGTTCTCAGTGTGTGCCATGAAGTTACTGCACAAACCTCTCTTTACCTCAGGCAGATTCTGCTCTCCATCTGTCAGCAGCTGCTGTAGACAAATGTTGTGAATTCTTTAACTCTCTTCCAAGCCATCTATCTGGGTTCATCCTTGAATATATAGAAAGGACCATAAATACAAATGACAGTTAACCTTTTCTTTTTTAAACCCTCAATATTTTCTTCCCCTTTGGAGTCATGCAGTCATGGAGCCTTAATGTGCATACTGCATAGCTCAAATTAAAACAGGAAAATTAAAAACAACAAATCAATAAGAGGCTAAATCACCCTAACAAGAGTGGGTGGGCTAATTAGTAATGCTCTGATTCAGAGTCAGTGCTTACACCTGTTTAATTCCAAGCAAACATCTCGGCATTAATCTGAGCAGTGGCGTATCAATCGATTGCCCGTTTGTTTCTTGTTAAGTGCCAGCCACAATGAATGATTCATTATATTCAGATCGAATTAATGGCTGCAGGTCACTCCCTGCTCAGTAATACCCTGAAGAAGAGAATTATTGTTACCTTGACAAAGTCATCAAAAGCGAATCCCGGAATGGGAAAGGAACGATTCTATTGGTTAAAACGAATGCTCTAGAATTGGATGGTGCAGCAGGAGACTGGGAATCAAATTGATAGTGCTTCTGAGATGATCGCTAGACAAGGCTCCTGTTAAATTTAGTGTAAGGCTAGGCAAGGCAAAGGCAAAAATGAAAACAGCATGAAGCCAAACAAAATCAGAGTCTTCTAGTTGTTTAGACCAAGAAAATATGGCCTGCAAGCCTTTATAAGGGTCAGAGAAGGTCACTTAATTAGTATAAAAAGCTTCCTTAGCTGGAATGGGTAGTCACCCTTGGACAGAACTAAAACTCTGCCTGACATCTCTCAGATTACCAGTTCAAGATCCACAGTGGGCGGAAGTTCTGACCCTACCTGTTATCCACCAGAATGACTGGTGGATACTTGTTGATGTTATTGAACTCCAGCTTCCATCATCTCTGACCATTGACCATGTTGGTAGGGGCTGATGGGAGCTGGAGTCCAGCAACATCTGGAGCCCAGCAACATCTGGAGGGCCACAGGTTGCCCAACACTGGTATAGACATCTATTGAAAGACTAGAATTGGGCATGCTACCATGTGGAAGACTTAGGTTTCACACTGACTTAGCTTAGAGAAAGACTCACAGAAAGTGCAGGGTAAGGAGACACACAGATGCAAGGTCAGGTAGATGGAGATTTCTGCAAGGTGTAGTCAATTTGTTCTACAAGGGAACTGTTGACCAGCCTCCAAAGAGCCTCCTGTGTTTCCTTCTCCAAGGGTTTTTGGGCATCTGTATGTATGAGAATTTTGGTTTTGCTCATAAAACATGTGAGCATACCCTGTTCAAAGATCTGAATGTGAGCCTGAGCATGTGTCCATCAAAAATATCTGCAAATTGATGAACACATGCTTGCATTTGATTCCCAGTTTGATTTATGCAAATTTCCTCAGTAGACTGAATCAGCCTGGCTTTAGTCTATGGAGGAAGTTTGCTCAATTTTGGGGATATTGGCACAAGTGTCCTCTTCAATCATTGCTTTGATTTGTTCAAGTTCCCTGTTTATGCAAACTGGGTAGCAATCGCAAACACAAATGGGAATTGGGCACGGGATGAGCAGTGAGACAAAGATCCTAGCGATTCTAGTGATCTCGAACATGGCTCATTCGCCCATCGCTAGGAAGCCAGAGAGCCCAAATTAATTTTAACCATGCTTTATTCCAGGTGCAAGAGGCTGGCTTGGGACGGAGTGATGACAGTTAATGTTAAATGGGACAATGTGGATACTCAGGTTTCTCTAGCAGAGAAGTTTCAGTAGAATGTTAAGATGGGTCTGAGGCTCACACTTCTGCTGTCTGGTTTTGTACAGTGTTGGAATTATGAGAAGGGGCAAAGGAGGCTTTGTCCCCTTATGTTTTGTGAGAAGTCCTCCTAGCTACCGTTTTCATAAGGGTACAAGGGAGGGGGCATGATTTGGCTAAAGTTGGAAGGAGTCAGTGGGTGGAGCTTGTGGATGGAGAAAGCAAGAGAATTCCAGAAAAACGTCTATTTCTGCTTCATTGACTACGCTAAAGCCTTTGATTGTGTGGATCACAACAAACTGTGGCAAATTCTTAAAGTGATGGGAGTACCAGACCACCTTACCTGTCTCCTGAGAAACCAGTACGAGGGTCAAGAAGCAACAGTAAGAACCAGACATGGAACAACCGAGTGGTTCAAAATTGGGAAAGGAGTACGACAAGGCTGCATATTGTCACCCTGCTTATTTAACTTATATGCAGAGTACATCATGAGAAATGCCGGGTTGGATGAATCACAGGTCGGAATTAAGATTGCTGGGAGAATTATCAACAACCTCCGATATGCAGATGATACCACCCTCATGGCAGAAAGCGAAGAGGATCTAAAGAGCCTCTTGTTGAGAGTGAAAGTGGAGAGTGCAAAAGTTGGTTTGAAACTCAACATTAAAAAAACGAAGATCATGGCATCTGGCCCTACCACTTCCTGGCATATAGAAGGGGAAGAAATGGAAGCAGTGACAGATTTTACTTTCTTGGGCTCCAAGATCACCGCAGACGGTGACTGTAGCCATGAAATTAAAAGACGCTTGCTCCTTGGGAGGAAAGCTATGGCAAACCTAGACAGCATAGTAAGAAGCAGAGACATCACCTTGCCGACAAAGGTCCGTCTAATTAAAGCTATGGTTTTCCAAGTAGTAATGTATGGCTGTGAGAGCTGGACTATAAGGAAGGCTGAGTGCCAAAGAATTGATGCTTTCGAACTGTGGTGCTGGAGAAGACTCTTACGAGTCCCCTGGACTGCAAGGAGGTCAAATCAGTCAATCCTAAAGGAAATAAATCCTGAGTGCTCATTGGAAGGACAGATACTGAAGCTGAAGCTCCAATATTTTGGCCACCTAATGTGAAGAGAAAACTCTCTGGAAAAGACCCTGATGCTGGGAAAGACTGAAGGCAAAAGGAGAAGGGGACGGCAGAGGATGAGATGGCTAGATAGCATCACCGATGCAATGAATATGAACTTGAGTCTTGAGCACACTCCAGGAGAGAGCGGAGGGCAGGAAGGCCTGGCGTGCTATGGTCCATGGGGTCACGAAGAGTCGGACACGACTGAACAACAAATCTTTCCTTCTAAAATTCAAGCAATGTTTTTGTAACTTGCCTGTCTTTGTCAGATGCTATGTGCCTTAATTATTTTTTTGTTATTTAAAGGGTGGCACTAGGAACGTCCCCAGGCTAAGTGAAATGCGTGGGTACTGGTGAAACATCATCTAGTTTACTCACTCTTTTGTGACATTTTGATTGGTCCTAATTGCCCTACTGTGGATTTTGGACTTTTTTCTTATGGGCCAACATGGCCGCCACTGCTTTTTGTGTATCATCTGATTTGTCTCTTATACATCACTTAAACTGAGGTGGGAGTGATCCCTCTGCATAATGCAGTTTAGTCGTCTGCTTGGGTTATTTTTTCTTTAAAAATTGTCCTGTCTTACCCTGTAGGGTAGATCCAGGCAATCAACACTGCTGTAGATTAGAATGCAGCATGTGTATCTACAGGGAAAGGTGGTCTTCTGCAATCTTCTGACATGCAGTTAAAACCATCAAACCATCATTTCACAGCAAATGTCCACCTGCATGTATGGCGCAGGTGCTACACAATAAACTTTTAGACGTGGTTGAGTCCAATAAAGCTCTCAACTGGAGGGGGTTCAATGAGAAACAATTGGATTTAGAATCCTCATGGCTGTTACTGAATTTGGAAGATCTCTTCCCATAATAAGTGTTTGTTTCCTGTCACTTAGTCAGCAAGTGTTGGTACATTCACACATCCTACTGAAAAAAGTAGTATTCCCTCAGGCACCATAGTCCTGGGTTTCATATCTATGTGTCTGTCAAGATGGTGTTTCTAGAACCTTTGGGAGCTGAGTCCATAAGATGTCAAATATACATGTTGGAAGCAGAATTGCAAAAATTTGTGAATTGGCTCTGAGGTACTTCATTCCATTCCATCATGGGGAGAGGTTGGATAATGTGCATAATATAGAATTGAGGTCATTTTCTCAATGAGTTAGTGACTCAGATAGAGATACAGATATATATTTTTGGAATGGAAGGTTCCTAGCTGGATCTTTCACAGTGCTCATGGTTAATGGGCATCAAACTGTTAGGATTGTGCTTGAACGGTCTGGAAATTGGGAAGGTCTCAAACTTGCTGCAAACAGGTACCATATAAATTGAGGCTTTGCATATGTGGGGAAGGGGTTGCTGAAAAACCTCCCTCATTATCTACTGATATCTCATCATTATGAGGACATAAGGTCTAAGTTATTATCTCAGTTACTGTCAAGATTCAGTTTCTAACCGTGCATTAGAAATTAGAACAGTTATTAGCAAAGAAAAACAACAACCCCTAAGTGCCTGCAGTTGCAGCTCTTAACCTGCATCAGAAATTTTCAGAGAGCAATGAGGTCAATTGTTACAGAGATAACTGTCAGTAGCTTTGTTCTGAAACTGTTTTGAACTTTAGTGGGACTGCTATAATAGTTTATTATAAATAAGTTCCGAACCACAGTGCTTGTTTAGCGCAACTTTGGTCCAAACCTGTAGCCCTTTTCATGCTGTTTCACACAATAGATAAGATCAATGATAAACTCTGAAGAAGGTTAGCCAATGTGATGCAGTGAATAAAGACCACACCTGGGACCATCTCACCTAATTGCTTCCTGCTGGTACTTCCCAAGAGGAGAGTTGGGGTCCATCATAGCACTTGCCTAGAAGACTAGATGTGTCACCTAATTAAATAAATCTCAGTTGACTGAGTGCACAATCCTATGCAGGTTTAGGCAGAAAAAGTCCTACAACTCCCAGCATTCCCCAGCCAGCCATACTGGCTGGGGAATGCTGAGAATTATAGGACTTTTTTCTGCCTAAACATACATAGGATTGCACCTTGCACTAAGTTGATTAAACTACATAAATATGCATATGAGTAAAACACGGTTAATGCATATGTTACAATGAGGGCTACCTTAGAAGAGGCATCCCCTCTGGTGCAAGAAGGAAAGTGGAATGCTTCTGTTAAGATGATGCCTACCCAGTGCAGTTTTTATCAGTACTTTTATTTTTAAAATAATTAACATTTATTTTTTAAAAGTTGCCTGGGTAGTTGGTCATGACTTTTCATGGATGAAAAGGATGTTTAATTTCTAACTGATCCATCAATTAAAGATTACAGAACTAGAGAAGACAGAGTCCTGTCCCAATACCAAGATTCAATTATACTGATGTTCCCACTTATGCTGAGCAAAGCTAAAGATCAGTGGGACTAATATGAGATATAGGCTCCTGTGGTAACTCTGTGCACTGGGACCTTCACAAATAATAATGTAGTTCCTTTTCCAAGAGTACCCTCTTTTTTTACTAGTCCAGTAGAAGGCTCCTAAGATTGACTAGACTTAAATCAGGGTCTTCTGGAATCCTTGTGAGGGTCAAAGATTGGGCCCATCATAAATATCATATAGTCATCTTATGTACACTATGGGTACTGGTTCCCAGGGATGTGATCCCATAAGATAAACGTGTGTGAATGTGTCAACTGTAGCAGAAGCAGCAGAAACATCCAGACCACAGGGGAAGAGACCAAACACCACCACCACCACTACTACTCTTGTCTTTGTTGGAGGCTTGAGAACTGTACCAACATGAGAGAGTGGAGTATGATGACTTCTGCCCTGGGGAAATTGAAAACACCTGGTTTCCAGAGTGGCTGGGTATATATCTGCAGCCATCACAGGCCTTCCAGAAGCAGCAGAAACATCTAGAGGAGAGGGGAACAGACTAAATACCCTCCCACCCCTGCTTGTCTCTGCTGGAGCTTTGAGTACTTCACCAACATGAGAGAGTGCAGTACAGGAGAGATTAGCGGTAAGAAATCTAGCTGCTATTTTATTAACTTTGTTTTCCTGGTGTAGCTGTTGCAGTTTGTGTAGCCTTAATGCATATTAAAGATTTAGTTTATTAGGCTCTGGTTTATTTGTTGTTGTTCAGTTGTTAAGTCGTGTCTGACTCTTCGTGACCCCATGGACCATAGTACGCCAGGCCTTCCTCACCTCCGCTCTCTCCCGGAGTGCGCTCAGGTTCATATTCATTGTATCGGTGATGCTATAGTATCTAGCCATCTCATCCTCTGCCGTCTCCTTCTCCTTTTGCCTTCAATCCTTCCCACCATCAGGGTCTTTTCCAGTGACTTTTCTCTTTGCATTAGGTGGCCAAAATATTTGAGCTTCAGCTTCAGTATCTGTCCTTCCAATGAGCAGTCAGGGTTGATTTCCATTAGGATTGACTCATTTGACCTCCTTGCAGTCCAGGGGACTTGTAAGAGTCTTCTCCAGCACCACAGTTCGAAAGCATCAATCTTTCAGCGCTCAGCCTTCCTTATAGTCCAGCTCTCACAGCCATACGTTACTACTGGGAAAACCACAGCTTTGATTAGATGGACCTTTGTCGGCAAGGTGATATCTCTGCTTCTTACTATGCTGTCTAGGTTTGCCATAGCTTTCCTCCCAAGGAGCAAGCGTCTTTTAATTTCATGGCTACAGTCACCGTCTGTGGTGATGTGGGAGCCCAAGAAAATAAAATCTGTCACTGTTTCCATTTCTTCCCCTTCTATATGCCAGGAAGTGATGGGGCCAGATGCCATGATCTTCGTTTTTTTAATGTTGAGTTTCAAACCAGCTTTTGCACTCTCCACTTTCACCCTCAACAAGAGGCTCTTGAGATCTTCTTCGCTTTCTGCCATTAGGGTGGTATCCCCTGCGTATCTGAGGTTGTTGATAATTCTCCCAGCAATCTTAATTCCGACCTGTGATTCATCCAACCCAGCGTTTCTCATGATGTACTCTGCATATAAGTTAAATAAGCGGGGCGACAATATGCAGCCTTGTCTGGTTTATACACTATAGAAAATAATAATTGATAAAATGTCCTGCTTGATTTTGCCTATTTTGTAATTAATTTGAAATGTTATAATAGTATTAGTGAAATGAGTTGTTTATTATTGTAATTTTGCCTTATTGTAATGTATTGGTATGCTCTTTTCTTTATGTATTTCTGTTTTAGCCACTTTGGGCACTTTTTGCGGAAAAGCGGAATATAAATTCAGTGATGATGAATTGATAAATTTCTAACCCAATTATGGCTCTTTCTCTTGGTTGGGTGGCAATTGGGTGAGAAACACTGATACGATTGGCTGCACCACTAATGTGATTGTGGTATTCACACACATTGCTCTGGTGGATCGCACCACCACATGCCTGCAGTTGTGCATGCAAGAAACCACAGAGGAGAACTCTACACAATTTTAAAGAAGGAAGACAATTTTGCATCGTCGTTTGCAGTATTCAGTCAACATAATGGATCAAAAACATTGGGGGTAAGGAATTCCTCTTCTTAAAGAAGAGAGAGATTATTCAGCTTCTCCATGTGTGCGCTGTATTTCCCTGGGAGCCAAGAGAGGTGACCTTTCACTTTCATACCAGCTTGACAAGAGGCTGTAAATTTTAGTTCCCAAATCTGAAGTTGTGGAATCTGTGAGCTCCAGGAAAGCCATGCACAGTTCAAGGACTGGACTGTCTGTAGGAAGGACTGCCAGGAATGAAAAAAGTGATAATAAATCCCAATTTACTGCTCCTCTTGCTTGTAGCAAATTCATCCCATATATTTGGAGGCAAGGGGTGAGGAGGGAAGGTTATGCATGGATTGCCTTTACAAACCCATGGGGAGAAATTTTGTGTTGCAAAATAACATCCTCTGTCTTTTGTTTAAGATGGTCCTTGGTAATTTATGGGAAGCATTTGAATGTGTCAGAAAAGCATATCGAGATTTGCATGGGTTGGATTATAGGTGATGTGAAATTTCTTACGATTTAATTTTGTGGAGGACTCAGCTGTTTGCTTAAATCTGCAGTAGGATGCAAAAAATCAGACTTGCTTTCTGTAAGTTAAGTTCTAAAATCTTTCACCTCAGTCATCACTGAAGTGGGGCAGATTCCTGGACCAGTCTCAGGGGCTTAATTAACTAGAGTAGTTTGGCAGGAAAGGGAAGAAAATCGCTAATCCAATCCTGCAGGCAGAAACAGCACAAGCCCTTCCCTTGGTTGCACAGAAGGTACAGTTCCTATTTCTTATGATGGCTACCTGGACTAGAAGGGGGAACATTGAAACTTGCATTCTGATTAATTCCCTCCTGTACTCCTGCTTAAATGCAAGGCACAATAGCTGTTTTTTTAACATGTATAGAAAGCCCAGACAATCCTTTGTTTGCTGGTGATGCAAAAGAGAAACTAGCAGAAATAGGAAACGAGGGCATAGTTAAGAACAAAAGAGTATTGCGGCACCTTAAAGACCAACAAATTTAGGGTGCATAATATTGGAAAGTCTGGTGTGACTTACAGCAGAGTTGCTTTATGTACAGAAAAAGTGGCAACACAGCATTTAGTAATATAAGCAATAAATGCAAGATAGAGCTAGTTTAAAAGAAGTTCAAATCAACATACTTTATTAGCGCTTTTATACACATCGTCGGAGAAGGCTATCCAACACTATTTAACTACAAGCACCCCCTAATGCTGGGTGTGTGAGCGTATATAAGCGAAGGCATGAGATATGATTACTTGCTTCCTTCTGGGACAGGCCGCTTTTTGCTTGCTGCAGAGGGAAGAAGGAAGAGGAAGAGGAGGGAGCAAGAAAAAAGAACTAATCAAGCTACAGGACATTGTCTATCGCTCCCTAGTGTCTGGAAGCATGCAGACTTGTTCTGATTATCCAACACATAACTGTTGATGCATTTCTTGTGTAAATAAAGAAATAAAGGCCCGATTCACACCTGCTTGGTTGTTTGTAATGCAGCCACCATGTCATTGTGGCTCCACATGGTACACTGTGTGGAGTGAGTCCGCATACACAACTTATTCCATCACAAAACCTCTTGTCCTGAAGCAAAGCAGCGCAGTAGAGGTGCGTGTGGTTCCCAAGTGGGTGGCTGTTGATGTGAACTGGGCCAAAAGGTTCTTCAGGGAAGATATGCATATTTACTCAGAAATAAGTAGGGATGTACTAAAGCCACTTACCGTTTCGCGGATCTGCTTCGCGGTGGGGTGGGGAGGCGCTCCCTCCCTCCCCCCGGAATCCTCGACGGGGGGGGAGGCGCTCCATCCCTCCCCCCAGAGTCCTGCCCGGCCGGCTCTGCCCGCAGCCGGACATCCAGCCGCTGGGCAGCAGGGATGCAAATGGCGGCTGCCATAGCCACCGCCATTTGTATTCCTGTATTTAACCATGGTAGGCTACGTAAATATTTACGTAGCCTATGACAGCAAAGTAAAAAAAACACACGCGTACACAAATGGCGGCGGCTATGGCGGCCGCCATTTGCATTCCTTATTTTTTGCCATTTTAGTCTACGTAAATATTTACGTAGACTATTAAGGCAAAAAAAAGGGGGAATGCAAATAGAGCCCACCATGCTATTTGTGTTCCCCCCTTTTTTTTGCTGTAATAGTCTATGTAAATATTTACGTAGACTAAAAGGGCGAAAAATAAGGAACGCAAATGGCGGCCGCCGTAGCCGCTGCCATTTGCGTATGCCTATTTTTTTTTTTTTACCCAGAGGTGATAGGCTACGTAAGTCTGGGTAAAAAAAAAAAAGACCAGACTGCAAATGGTGGCTGTGGCAGCCGGTCAGAAGACCAGCTGCTGCCGGAGCCACTGCTGAAGCCGCCACCGTCCGGAACATCTGCCCCAGGTAAGTCTTGTCCCGGGGGGGATCTGCGGGGTGGGGGTGGGGGTGTGGGTGTGACAGGCCATGGATTTTGGGGGGCCAAATGCCAGTGCATTCGGCCTCACTGAAATCCGTGGCAGAATTCTCTGCCATCCCTAGAAATAAGTCTCACTGAGGCTTGTTCCCATGTAGTTGCACATATGGCTGCAGCTTTTAGGGCCAGCCTGAGACATTTTGCTGCCTAAGGCAGCAAAGTCAAAATATGTAGTATCCATGGCTGGTCAGGTTATTTTGGTACCTGAGGCAGAAAATCCGACAAGCATCTCTTTCCCTTTCCGTAGCAGTAGAAACTACGGATGCATGAGAATTTCAGTTTTGCTTGCAAAACATGTGAGCATTTCCCCTTCAGAACTCTGAATGTGAGTGCAAGCACATGTCTGCTGAAAATATTTGCAAATTGTTGAACACGTGCTCACAGTTGTCTTGTTCCCGATTCCCACTTTAATTTGCACAAATTTCCGTATTTGTGCAAATTTCCTCAGTAGACTGAATCAGCCGCACTTTAGTCTATGGAGGAAATTTGTGCAAATTTGGGGAGATTTCCGCAAATCTCCCATTTGATCACTGCTCGATTTGTGCAATTTTCCCGTTCATGCAGAGCGAGCAGCAATTGCAAATGTGAATAGGAATTGGGCACAGGACGAGCAGCGGGACGACGTTCAGAGAATGCTGGCTCTGAACGTCACTCATTCGCTCATCCGTAGTAGAAATACAGATTTAATAACTAAAAATGTACTGCCCTTTCATGACACCCCAAACCAGCTGCCTGAGGCACTCGCCTAGGGCCAAAACAGACATAACTGTGTCTTGCAGCTACATCTTTCGTTTTCATGTTTTCTCTAGCGTAGGTGCAGGATCTCCAATCTGGATTTGGGACCCTAACCTGGAGGTTGGGGGCCTTTTAAGATCTGGAATAAAACTGAAGAGAAAAAAAAAAGACATAGCTGCTAGACACGAATTCAAAGTACTGGGTATTTTGGCTTTTGCTCTTTGTAATGGTAGGGCTAGTCCTGGTAGCCTTGTTAACATGCATGTCTAAAATAAAAATATGCCAGCCTAAGGGCCAGTCCTATGCATGTTTAGACAGAAAAGGCCTACAACTCCCAGCATCCCCCACCCAGCATTGCTGTAGGCCTTTTCTCTGTCTCAACATGCATAGGATTGTGCCCTAAATATGTTTGAGATGGGAAACATATTTGCTCTCTCTTTGGGAGAGAAAGCCAACTGTATATGTTTCAAAACTATCCTTATTCCACCCCCACCTCACCAAGTCCAGCAAGCTTCTCCAAATGGATTGCATGTTAAGGAAATTTGGAAAAATACACTTCCCTCTCATTTCTAGCAATAACCCTGAAAGTTTAGTGTGGTAGAACACATATTGACTACCATTGTTGTGCATGTAGCACTTTGACAATGGAAAACCAAGAGGCTTCCTTTCTCTGTCCTGCTGTCAGTCTAATACTTTACCCTGAGAATTTTTCTTTTCTACTGATGAGAGGGAAATTATCTGAAGAAAAATCTGAGCAACTGGCACCACTTTAATTGCAAGGTAAATAATCTTTGTAATTACAGATTAGTTTATTTTCTTTAGTGACATTATTATGGCAGATAGAATTACAGCTACTTGCATAGGGACACGACTGCACATTAGATAAAAAGTTCATCTATGGATGTTCAGTGGGGAATTTTTGTCAGAGTGATGCAGATGTTAAGATTTCTTCCAAAGAAAACAAGGAAGGGGGAAGAAAAGCGGCATGATTTATATGAGAAGTATCATGGAACAAATACTTTATCTTGTCCCATGACTCTCTGTTGAAGCTCAATCAGACTCAAGTATGAGGACATGTTTAAATGTGGCGCAAGACATTATTGGCAAAGGGACATTTCTCTTATAGCACCTAAAGCAATTCAGATTATTTAAAACAAAAACAAAAATAGAGAACCTTTCACTTGAACTGAATATTAGGCATTTAAGGGTGCAGTCCTGTGCATGTTTAGACGGAGAAAAGGCCTACAACTCCCAGAATGCCCCAGCCACGTTGGCTGGGGCATGCTGGGTGTTGTAGGCCTTTTCTCCGTCTAAACATGCATAGGATTGTGCCCTAATTCTATTCAATAGATGCACGATGGTGAAATGCACCCAGGACTCACAGGGATGCAGCATCAGGGCTTTTTTTATTAGCAGGGACACTGACAGCATCTGCCACCCCCCTCAGACTTCTCTGTTCCCTCTGAGCTTACAGTAGCTGAGCGGAGGGGGAGGGGGGATGAATTTTCCCTACAACAATATGTTGTTCCATATTGTAATGTAAAATATTTTGTGGTGTCTTAGTCTTGAATAAAGACTGATAAGATTCACAAAAGACCTAGAGATGAAAACTGCTGGAATTGATTTGTTGATACGGATCAACATAGCTGCCTAAATTTTTGCACTCTCCTTGGGGCGTGGCTATGGGTATGGTCATGATGAGCACCTGCACGTCAACATTTGCTATACCACTGTAGATGCTGTGCTGGTTCCAGGATGTGGGGGGCCATCAGGCATGGCATCCTTAATGGAGGGCCCTATCCTGGAAGGGTAAGGACCTGGAAACTGAAAATTATCTTAGGCTGCGTCTGATCTTCTTGGATACTCTGTGCAAAGTAGGAATGGAAACACTGTTGGTCATGAGGGTCTTGGCAAATGCCCAACTTTGCCGTCCTCTATGGCCCTGCATGGATATTTCCTCCGTTCACACTCCAGTGTTATTATAAATTGCCATTCCAGTCTCCTCAAGAGGATGTATTCCTTTCTTCTAGTCACACACTTGGTAAAGCAATGAACCACAAATTCAATTTTTCAGGCAGGAATAACACTCTTCCTCATTTTTTGGCTGCAAGGAAGGAACGACCTCCACCTCCCACTTCCTTTTTGTGGACCTGGACAACAGCTTCTGGCTTTGACTTCATCTTCCTCCTCATTTCTTCTAATACTAGTTCAGGCCTTCCAAAAGGCTTGAGCTTATGTAGCAAAACCCACATGAAGTACTGGCCAACATGGGGTAACTTTGAAGTTTGCAGATACTAAAAAAATATTTCTAAAAATCCTACGGGGGTGGGGAAATTCCAAGAAGAGTCTCTTAACTCAATTGTTGATTGGCTAAGAGGGAAAACAACAACAACTGTCAACTGAATGGAAAGGGGACAGAATGAAATGGCTGGAAAGGGAGGGAGGAAGAATCACATACATATAGGGTTCCTTCACACCGGGCTTTTATCCTGCGATTGAGATTGCTCCTTCATGGAAGTTTGTGGGCTCTTTACATGATGCAGTGACCATGCCATGACCCTCCTGCACTAAATGCCCTTTGTTCTGTTTTTAAATAGATCGCAGATAATGAGCTTTCAAATTACCCCATTATGTTCCGCTTCAGTTTCCTCCAACAAAAGAGTTAAAGCAGCAAGAAGAGGCACAAGGTCAATGACAGATAATGGAAGGCTCAGATAAGGTGGGGGGAGGGGGAAAGGGGAAGGGAAAAAGGAAGCACATGTAAAGGGAGTCAGTTGTGATCCTGCATTTAAAATGGAAGCTGAAAGCCCTGTTTTAAAGGCAGGATTTTAGGCTGGTGTAGAAATGCCCACAGAAAGGGTGGAAAGAACAGCTCATTATCTGGATAGGTAATGTTCTGGTTCACACTGAGAAACTATTTTGAAATATCCCACAGAACAGAAGTGAGTTGCCTATAGATATCAGTGGAGAAGTCCAAGATGATATGTAGCTGGACTTAGGCACAAGTGTTTTCACCAGACTTACCCCGTCCTCCCCCCGCAAACTCCAAATGGGGAAAAAACACCAAACAAGCCAAGCCAATGAGAACAAAATATTCTCAGTGGGCATGGAATGATGGCTGATTGTTGGGGGTGGGGGGATGGAAAAACAGGGGAAGGGGTAATGAGTGGCTAGAATCCTGAACAGGGAGCACTCCACATTGCAACACTTTGTTGTCGGTCCCATTTGTTCCCTATATTCTGATGTTCAGGCATGAGTGCCAAAGCTTATGTAGCCAAAATGGCACTAGAGGAAGGTATCAGCGGGCTTGGTGGAGCCCCCAGGTTTGCAGAAGTACAAGGAATTCCTAAGGAGAGGAACCCTCTCACCCATAAAGATTAAACATGTCCAGTGTTGGGAGAAAAAAAGGGAAAACCAGGTCAGAGGCGGAATGGAATAGAGTATCCTGGGGGAAGACATGACTGACTGACTGGAACACTAAACCGGACCACTCCACGAACAAAAGCCTTAATTTAATCTGGGTTCTAAATGTGTGTCTATTCATGCCGGGTTCTAGGGTGGCCATGTACCGCCCTTTACAGAGGACAGTCCTCTAACTGAAGGGCTCTCAGAGGACAGTCCTATATTTGAAGGACTGTCTAATCCAGGCCCAGTTTAAAGTCAAAGAAAGATGGGAAGCAGAGCCCTTGAAGTTGTCCTTCATCACTTAGCAGCCAGACAGCAGGCTGAGCAGGCACATAGGTCTTCCCCATTATGGTAACATGCATTCTATTACTATTTAAATTACAGCAATTATTTCTAAATTTGCAACTATCCACATAAATCAGTACAGAAATTTTTTTATGCAAATTGGCATCCTCTTTTTCCCCTCTTTTTTGGTGAGAAGCTACTGTGTTCACGCTTAACTGGAGTCAAGTAGATCTATAGGAAGTGTCACCCACCCTTCTGGCTTCAGTATGGAGAATTAAAAGTACATTTCCTACTCTGAAATAGATTTAATCTAAAGTTTTTATTTGTACTACTTGTTGCTAAATGGTCTGTTATTTATACACAGCAATTCTTTCAGTGCCCATTGCCACTGCTATAAAGTCTGCCTCAATGGTAATCACGACGGAAATTCTGAGGCTTGAAAGTAAGTCTGGCTGAAGGCATAATTCCGTCTTTCCTCTCCAAGTTTTTTTTTTTTATTAAAAAAAAACAAAGATTAAGGGAGAAAAATGATCATATTGAAGACAGATGACAGAGCTCAATTATACCTCAGAATGGTTTAACATTTAGCTGTTTCTCAAGAGGGACATTAAAATTTTACCTGGCCGACAATCTTCCTCCTTTTCCTTCCTCCAGTTTGGAAAAACAGAATAAGGTAAATGATTAAAGGTTTCATTTATCAGTGAAGAGAAGACAAGGTCTGCATTATGATCACCTGCTTTTTGAAATTCCAGCGGAGGTTATCCATCTGTAGGTATTTGCTTAACCAGGTCAATGAGCTTCTTGATTCTGAAGGATGAATAACTGACCTCTCTGAGCACCGATTTCCTCCCTTTCCCCCTTCTGAAAACCACCTCAGGTATTTCTGGGCAACAGGAAGAAACTTGTTTATTTGCCCTCTGCTTCCTCACAGGCATCTTTGCTTGCTTTGGTCAGACTTCCTCACTACTGTTTACTTATGGTTTGGAACACTTCTTTGTGGCTAAAATCTACCATGAAATATTTTTCTCAAAATGTTGTGTGGAGTATCAGACTTACGAAGGCCTATATAATTTGAGACCTGCACACCTCAGAGACCACAATTTTCCCTATTTTGTGTCACGACCGATCCTTATCTATCTATCTGTCTATCTATCTATCTACCAACCTACCTACCTACCTATCATCTTGGAGCTAGGCCTCAAGCCTGTCTAGAAGTATACCCTATGACTCAGTGGTCCAGCCATTTATTTCACAATTTTCCCTATTTCACCTCATAACCAAACTCTCTCTCTCTCTCTCTCTCTCTCTCTCTCTCTCTCTCTCTCCCCCTCTCTTGGAGCTAGGCTTTAAGCCTGCCTAGAAGTAGTACCCAGTGATTCAGGAGTCCAGGCATTTATTTCCAAATATGTGGGGTTCTGGCTGTTAAATATCCTGGTTAGAATATCCATCATGATGTCTGTATACATGTGCAGGGTTATGTGTGAATGTTTGTTTGGTTATCTGAGAAACTGAGGGCGGACTCAGATGAATGGAGGCAATGTGGTAGGTAGCCACTCAAAATACTTTTATCCATATGACTAAGTGTGGCAGCTTGTAGCTACTAGAGAGAAGGCCTTGTCAGTGGTGGTGCCCTGGTATGGAATGCTCTCCGTGGCGAGGTTTGTCTGGCACCTACATTGTGTTACTTTGTGTTGTGTTACTTTGGGAACCAGGTGAAGGTTTGTTTCAAATTTTCCCAGTCTTTTTAGTCTTTTGGTTTTGAAAATGTGTTGGTGCTTTTTAGATTCTTGCGCTGCCACTGTCCTCGGCCACTGTTTTACTTTGGTTTTATTCTGTGGCTGTTTTAAGTTGTTTTAGATTTTTACACTGTTGTATTATATTTATGTATTTACGATTTTAGCCTTTGTTTTGTGAGCCACACAGAGAGCTTTGGTTATTGGGTGGTATCAAAAAGCAGTAGATAAGCAAACAAGCAAACAAATACAATAGCTTCTGACCATATGGTTATGTCCGGCATGGCTGCCTTTGCAGCCAGATACAGTGTCTGCATTGGCAAAGAGAAAATTGGCTGATTTGTGTGGTAAGCCACTACACAAAAATGGCTCAACATATGGTGATACGATAGTCGCCATGTGGAATGGTTTAAAATGTGTGCCAATATTCACAATTTTTGTTCTATTTTAAAAAATCGTTTACAATAGGACACACAAAACAACAGACCAGATAAACGGATTTCTTACAAACAAGGCGGTAACAGGAAATAATAAATTTAAAATGCATCACTAGATAATAGTTAACACAGGACTCAGATGCCTGTGAATTCTTTATAAATAACTCCCACAGTTCCTTACTCTCTGTTGAGTTAATTAAATGTGCCTTCTGGATAGAAGGTCCACCAGGGCGACCATGTGTCCTACTTTACAGAGGACAATCCTGTATTTGAAGGCATCCTCTATTTGAAGGAGTGTCCAGTCTGACCAGTTTAAAGATAAAGAACTATAAGAAGAGAGAGTAGAAGAGGCCTTGAAGTTGCCCAGCAACAGTTAGCTCCTGGATAGTAGGCTGAGCAGACACACAGTCTTAACCCACTGTGGTGAGATGTATACTATTTCTATTCATATTATAGAAATTATTTCTAAAATTGTGTATGTGCACATAAAGTAGAATATGCACATTATATGCAAATTTGTGTCACAATATTCCCCATTATGGTGAGATGTCATAGAATCATAGAATCATAGAATAGTAGGGTTGGAAGGGGCCTACAAGGCCATCGAGTCCAACCCCCTGCTCAATGCAGGAATCCAAGTCAGAGCATCCCTGACAGATGGCTGTCCAGCCTCGCCTTGAGTGCCTCCAGTGTGGGAGAGCCCACCACCTCCCTAGGTAATTGGTTCCATTGTCCATCTGTTGTATTTGTATTGAAATTATAGCAATTATTTCAAAATTTGAATACGTGTATATGTAAATTGACTTATACACATTTTATGGAAATGTGTGTCCATTTCTGTCCCTCTTTTCTGGTGATAGGCCACCTTACCAACTGTAGATGATTTAAGTCAGGTGCAAAATTGGCATTCAACTTGTCAGGATAGTCTAAGGGCAAAATCCTATGCATGTTTAGACCGAAAAACATGGCTGGCTGGGGAATGCTGAGAGTTGTAGGACTTTTTTTCCTGTCTAACCATATGTAGGATTATGCCTTAAATTATATTTTAGGACCAGGCTTGACTGGTACCTCTGTTAGAATCAAGGGATGTAATGAGGACCGACTATTGGGTGAGTAAGTAGTGTTCAGTCTTATGCATACTTATTCAGTCATTGAGTTCAATGGGATTTACTTCCAAGTAAGTGTGCTAAAGGATTGTAACCTTAGAGAAATGATAGAGGAGCATTGTAAAAACATTTTAGGGTGAGATATTGGTGCTGCCAAAATTAATCAAAGCCCTAGAGGGAGGATGATGCCATCTCTTTATGTTTTGTAGAAGCCTTTGCACCCACAAAAATCAGTCTTAATTTAGCAAGCCATCAGTCAACCGCATATTTTCAGCAACACACAAATTTAAAACACAAAACTGGGCCTGGGTAGAAGAAGGAAAAATTACCAAGCTCAGGGAAGAAGGCCAGTATCATATTTCCTACAGGGAAAAATTGCCATCATTATAAGCAATCAAGTAATATTCCATATTCATACTTTATTTATCTAGTAACACTCTATATTATGAAAGATAATAAACCGAGTGCCATGGCAAATAACTCCATCCAGTCAACTGAGGAATATCTGGGATGAAGTTGTAATACTCCTTGGCTGCTCAAACATTCTTGACAATAAGATGTTTAGTTTCATTACAGATCATGATTTTGAAAGCGTGAGCTGATGTTATTCTTACTGACTGCAATCCAGAGCACAATTATGCATGCTTCCATACCATTAAAAATGGGAATTAAGCATAACTGACTGCATACTGGATCAGGGATATTGATACTGTTTTACGATGTAATTGGTGATTTACAGAACAATGAAAAATTGGCAGATCCATAGGCTTGCAACTCCTGATCCTGAAATAAACTCTTGGCTGCAGTCCTAAGCATGCTTACTCATAAGAAGGCCTAATTGGCCTCAGTGGGACATACTGCCATGAGGAATTGTGCTTAAGGTTGCAGCCTATTGTGAAGACATCTGAGTTTACATATGGTTTATGGTGAAGGAGACATGTTAACTGCACAGAACATGACCATTAAGAAAGTGGAAGAATAATAGAATGTAGATGGATGGTGCTAAATGAAGGAAAGTACTCTAGCAGAAATGTTACAGGGTAAAGTAAGCTTAAGGTTTCAGAGTTTTTTTTAAATTGGCACAAATGTTTTTATATATAGGAGAGCCAAAGAGGATACAACAGAAGGGGTGATTAAAATAGTGAGGGGACTGGATCACATGGATCATCTTTTGAGTGCTTCCCCATCTAAACTCCTTGTATGTGGCAAACTTGAACATCAGAGAGCGAGTGCATACTTAACAATATAAAGTGTAAGCAATTAGAGAGCAATCCTATGGGCCCTAGATAGCATCTGGGGCACCGTAGGAAGATGCAGATTACATCTTCTGTGTCCGTGATGGGTGAGGATATCTGATGGTGGATCTTTAAGGTTTCCAAACTGAGGGGAGAGCCAATGGGGTTATCTCTCCCTCTCCCTCTTGGAGGCTGCTTCTGTCTCAGTGCCTGGCCTCCCTCTCCTATCCTGAGATTGTTTCATGTAGTCCTAAAAGGAGCATAGGAATATTCCAGAGGTTTTCAGTATAACTTTCATTGGGTCAAGGACTGTTGCTCTAGATTTCTGAGAAAACTGACACTTGAAAATGAAAAACTCCCACCCTGTTGGGAAGACACAGCCAATATACTAAATTTCCATCTTCACCCACATTTCTTTTCCCCATCTCCCCACATCATATCAAGATTGATTTAACTATCTTATCTAATACTCTACAGCTCTGATTGCCTGATGTATTTTTGGCTTCAAACTTGAGAAGTTCTAATGGTGCTAAACTTTACTCTCTGAAATTTCTGTGGTTGGTGACAACACAGGACATCATTTTGCACAACTCTAATTGCCATTAAATCATGTGCCAGTACCGGTCTAGCCAGAACAACTTGACCCAGAGCAGAGGAAACCATGAGTAAAACATACTGGCACTCCTTCACTTTTCTTTACTTTTTGGCCGTTGTTTAAAATTGCTTTAGCCAGGGATATTTATAGGGGATATCAATTTTAATGTACCTCACCTCTCCAGTCCACAAACACTAATTTCTCTTCAGGATTTATTGCTATACACACACACACACACACTTTTTCTGGGGTAAAAGCTAAGAGCCTGAGGGGTTCACATCAGATCTAGTATGACTTGACTGAACTGTCTTAATCTGTAGACCAATTTGCTCAACAGCTCCCTACGGAAGGAACTTGTTGATTTTGGCAGTGTTTACTTTTCCTACAAACAAATCCAACCTTCCAGACCGGCTGGCTCTTGAAACTCACTTGAGAGCTGAGGGTTTTTTTTAACCCCCCAAAGTGCCCCAGGCTGCATCAGTATTCAAACACCCCCACCCCAATGTTTTAGGGAAAGTTTTTGTGTTGTGCACAGCTGCTTGGGGATAATCCGTAGAGTCAAGATAATTCACAGAGTCAATAAAGAAGTCTGTAAAGTTCTCTAAGAATTTTGTTTCCTCTCAGTGAGGAGAGTGAAAGAATCTGTCAGAAGAAACACATGCAAAAATGATGTTCTTGGTCTTGACTGATTTAAATACAATGAACTTCAAAAACAACAACAGCCTCTCACACATTTACATGTGCTTACTTTTACAAGCCATCCTAAATGTGTTCACTGTGAAATAAATCCAATAGGGTTTATGTCCTGCTAAGTAAATTTAGGATAACAGCCTTAAAGGAATTCTGAGGGCACAGTTTTATACCACCAACTCCCATGGGTTCCCCCCAAAGATTATAGTGAGGGTCTTGAATCCTATATATCAATAGTGAACTCTTTCTCTGAGTCTGGTTCTTCATATAGCTCAAAAGGCACCATCCACGCACAAGAGGGAAGTATCAGTAGGCTTGGAGGAACCCCAAGGTTCACAGAAGCATCCCCCCAATCTTTAGGGCAAGAGGGGGACATACCCTAAGGGTGGAGAAACCCCCGCGAACAGCCCGATGAGAGGTGAACATTTTCAGTGGCCATGGAATGCTGATTCATTGTTGTGGAGAGGATGGAAAAGCAGGGAGGGGGAGAATGGAATGGAATATCCCAGAAGAGAAAATGGAGAGCTGGCTTGAACACTGAATAGTGTTCAGCATTCGCAACGTTAAAACTATTACAGAACATGGCAGGAAAAATACAGATGATTTAAAAGCCTGTGAGAATAGAAAGGTTTTTGCCTAGTCCTGGAAAGACAATAAGGTTGTTGCCAGGTGGACCTCTCTGGGGAGGGCATTCTATAACGAGGGGGGGTATTACTGACAGGGCCACTCTTGAGTATCCACCTGCTGTAACTCAGTATGCAAAGGCACCTGGGGCAGGGTCTCTGATGATCTCAGGGCTTGGGTAGGAATTTATGGGAAGAAGCAGTTAATGTGGCACCAAGCCGTGAAGGTTTGGTTTAAAGGTTAAAACCAGTGCTTTGAACTGGGCCCAGAAACAAAGTGGGAGACAGTGAAGATGATACAATACTGGGGTGTTATGATAATAATGCCCAGTTCTGGTCAGTATTCTTGCTGCATATTTTGTACTAATGGACATTTTCAGGTTGTCTTCAAAGGCAGCCCCACATACAACACATTGGAATAATCTCTCACCAAGGCTCCAGCCTAATGAGCTGGGCTCTCACCCTCATATCAACCTGAAGGAGCAACCCAAGGGAGTGACCGGCTTTCATTCATACCCTTGGCAGTGCCCTGCTCTCTGTGGCAGGCTCTTGTTCAATGTAATCTCTTCTGGAAATGACTGCCAAGCAGCTGGATGTTACTGACCTCCTGAGTTCTGAGAGACCATGCAGGTGAGCCATGGATGGCCCAAGGCATTTTGCTGCCTGAAGCAAAGGACAAGACGATGCCCTCACAAAATCCCAAGTTCAGAAGCCAACCAGACTGCAATCTTACTTCAACACCAGCAATGAGTCAGCATCTTCCACCACACCTGAGGGCAGCAGGCTAGCTTAGGAGGGTGAAAGGCAGGCTGTGTGGCATCCACAATTCTGTCCTCCAACACCTCACTGCCGCTCCTGTCCCCAGCATCTCCTGCCTGAAGCAACCGCATCACTCTGTGAGGCCGCCAACCGCCACTCAGCCTGATGGTAGGGCTGGCCCTGTTGTAACCAGCTCTGACCCTCTCTGCTTCTTTGTGATGCTACACTGAGGATGCTAGATGCCAAAAGCAATCGCCAGGCAGATGTTCCATGCCCTCCATCCCAGACCATCCAAAATCATGGCTCTCAATTGCAAATTTATTCATAATGAAAACTAGAACTCTCCACTTTTGTAAGTTTCAATTCATTTCACTAGATGCCCTCCTCATCCATTAAGCTATTTCCATCTTAAAAACTCAGGGTCACTGTCTGGGGAGTCGCTGACTGAGGCATTCTTGATGTCTGGCAGCTGGGGGGGGAAAAAACAATCACCCTGCAGCAGCAGTTTTCACAGGCCAAACTGCTCTGTGGGAGCAGGGAGGTAATGAGGGTCTAACAAGCACAAACAAGTGATCTTGTCCAGAGAAGAGCAAGCTGTCACTTATTGGATTTTGTGTAGTTCTATGCCTTAAGTATATGTAAAAAGGGAGAGGAAGAGAAGTGTGAAATGGCTGTAAGACCAAAAAAAAAAGAAGTGCCCTTGACTAGGGAAGGAGAAAGCAAATGTTGTGGAGGGAATACACTTACAGGAATGGTTCGTTAATGAGTCAGAAGAATGGTAGATGAGCAATTACTATGCCAATTTATGCTCTAGTCATCTGAATATTTTGTGAAGACTCTCCATTCGTTGGCATGCATGTACGATTTGGAAACAAACTGTTGTCTCAGAAATGGATACTTGATGCTCTTCCCTCAACTTTGTTCTCTCCTCTCATGTGAGAATATGACTCATTGCATAGGCATATATATATATATATATATATATATAATATCTTGGAATTTTAATGGATAATTAGCTAGGCTGAGACATTCCCTCGAGGTGCTTGTTCATTTTGATTACAGTGGAACTTGGCTGTGCCGCATTTACAGAACTGTGTCTATTACTTCACCATTATTAAATGTAGATTTGGTGGTTTAATTTATACCTTGGGGAATGGTACCACATCATTCTCACCCTCCTGAAGCCACCTGTCTCTTTAAATTGACATCGGGTTGGAGGCTCTCAGTCTTCCCCATCCTTCCGCCTTAAAAAAAAAAGAAAAAAAAAGATCTCCCTCCTGTCTCCTCATCTATAAATAGGGCCCTATTCTGATGGTTTCACTTGACACCTGACAACAGCAACTGAATATTGAGGCATTGCTGCTTTTCACATGCATTTCCTATGGCCAACTGTTTAGATGTCATTTGTCCACATATCACACACCAGGCTATTGAAATATCACAGTCCTGCTCAGATATTTTGGGGTTTTATTATGTAATTATTTAAAAAACCAACAACCCTGTTTTTAATTATGTTAGTAGTCTGCTGATACTTTCATCTGTTTTATCCTTTGAATTAGTTAGTTATTGCCTTCCTTACCTACAAAGAATGAGGACTGGAATCTCCCTCTTCAGCAGAGGAAATTTGTGCATAGAGTTCCATGAGTTATTAGTTGGAGCCAAATCCAATTAATCCATATATGGAACCCAACTTTAAACCATGGCTTCATATTCCAGCTTGTTTGGAAACCAATAACCATGGTTTTCCACTTTGGACATAATGGCAAGCTATGGTTAACTGTGATGCCCTTTTCCTAGTAGAATGCCTCATCAGCACATGAATTGGCTGTTTCCAACTTAGTGGGAAAGTGTTACACAAGAAAAGTGACCCTGAAATTCAGAGGAGTTCTTTTGTGTAAGCCTTTGCACAACTTCTAGGGCCTATAAACTACATATCGGATTTTTATTCATGGTTTCTTATGCTGTACTACAACTCAGATTCATTTTGGCAGTGCACTGTGAAAAGTCTTCCACTAGCTCTTATGCAAGAATTCATAGATCAGCACTAATGCATTTTTTCCTTCTGTCTGAGGTACTTTGGATCCAAGCCTATGGCTGCATCCAGATGATTAAGACCTTGCTTAAATAAGCCAAGAGATGCACGAGCTTCAGGCACCCGCATGCAGCTGCTTTGTTTCTCCCTTCACCTGAGTGACAAAACATCCCAGGAACTACAGTTAACCATAGCTTCCCATTTATACCCAAAGTCAGAAACTATAGTTAATTGTTTCCAAACAAGCTGGAATATAAAGCCATGGTTTAAAGTTGTGTTCCATATCCATGGATTGTTTGGGGGCCATTAACCATCGTTCCTGGTTTGGACACAGGGGCATTCCTAGGCTTCAGCCCTGAACCTGTCTATCTCAACCAGGGCCCCAAGTCCTTTCCCCAAACCCCTGGGTGTCCATTGGTGCCAACAGAATATTTTTTCCTCAGCTTATTTGCCATTCAGGGGCAATTTACAAGGGGGATTGCTGCTGGGAAGGGAAGAGTTAAGCCTCCCTCCCCACATGCTGCAACCCCCAAATCTCCTCTGCATGGTAATTAAGCTTAAAAAGAAAAAAAACCTTCCATTGGTGCTAATGGAAGCTCCCCTCCCCCGCAGCTTAATTACATGGCTATGTGTGTGAAAGGGTTCATGATAAAACTTACTAGCCACTCTTTTGTGCATTTTTTCCACACCTGTTTACAGCCATTGCAAATTGTAATTGTAATTGAAGAAAAGCTGATGATCTAGGTTGATTTGGGTTTGGGAGCAAATTAATTAAATAATTTATTTTATTGGGTGTGATTTGGATGGGAAATTAATTGGTTGGCTTTGCCTTTTGTGAAATTTAAAGAAAACCTGTTTCATCATTTCTATCTTCATATATGTATATATATAGATATAAATTAGCATATGTAAGTTTCATGCAGATTTGCGTCCTATGGGCCTGGACCCCACATCTTTTAAGTGTCTAGCAATGCCGCTGTTTGGATATCAGGGGAAATTATAGTTAACTGTAGTTCATGGCTTGTTCACATAGTAGGGATTGTAGGGTGGGTGAAAAGTCATTATACCCTAGCTGTGCAGTGGGTTGAGACAACACGGCAACTTGCGATGCGGCATGGTAATTAGGGTAATCCTGGTCACATGACCGGTGTGTGCGGGGTGGGGGTGGGGGAAACAACTGGCACTGCGTCGTTTCCCCCTCCGATCATCCGAATCCAATCACTGACACCAAAGGAGAGCAGCTGTGTGCAGGTGCCTGAAGCTGAGATCTCGATTGCCCAGATCATCCAAACTGGGCTTATGTCTTTAATATAATAACGATTTCCTCTTCCTTATCTAATACAATGGTTTTCTGTAATGTCTCTTGCCATACATTTTTTTCCCTTTTGGCTGAGATTCTGATTTCATTTGGTCAGAAGAATATGGCCCTATTCAGGCATTCGAAATGGCATGGGCAGAATGCAGGCCATGCACGCTGGCCCTTCTTCTCCGCCTCTGACATTCCTGCATGAGCGAGAAGGCCTGAAGGGAGATTGTCTGAATGCAGTTACAGCTCTCCCTGTGACTGGGAACCCTGATTGTGCTTAGTTGCTGATCATGCAGAGGGCTGTAACCGAATGAGGCTACATTTGCCCTTTAGACCTTCCCACTCAACACAGGGAGGTCAGGAGTCGGTCCAACACACGTAGCTCTGCACGTGTAGCTCAGAATGTATTCACAACCCCACCGAAATTGGACTCACTAGCCTCCACTGGTTGCTAGCTCTCCAATATGTCCACCACCATGTGTTCCACATGTGCTTATGTACACATATCATATCTTTGCATTTTATAGTGTTTACTGGTAAACATGTCACATGCATATGAGTTAAAGATATCTGCTGTGTATAATAACTGCCTATTGGCCTTCATGTCATGGCTGAGAACAGGTCACTATCTCTCATCCTTGAATTCCCATCTTTAAAATGAGACCTACTCTGCAGATAAGAACAAAAGAACATAAGAAGAGTCATGCTGGATCAGAAGGGCCCCTCTAGTCCAGCATTCTGTTCACACAGTGGCCAGCCAGCTGTCGACCAGGAACCCACAAGCAGGGCATGAGCACAACAGCACCCTCCCACCCATGTTCCCCAGCAACTAGTATACATAGGCTCACTGTCTCTGGTACTGGAGATGGCACATAGCCATCAGGACTAGTAGCCATCGCTAACCTTCTCCTAAATGAATTTGTCCAACCCCCTTTTAAAGCCATCCAAATTGGTGGCCATTGGTACATCCTGTGGCAGCAAATTCCATAGTTCAACCTCTTTTTCCTCCCCACTCCAGAGTCTTTAGCCTGCCCAATCTATAGACACATGGCAGGCATACCGGAGAATAATTTTTAGAACAGAAGTTCTGAGGGGTCTACAATAAATTTATACAAAACAGAAAAAAAAAAATAACATTAAGCAAGAAAATAAATATAGAGCTACCCTTTATCCCCCTTTCTACTTTCTCATGACTACTCAACATTGTTTTGCAGCTGAAGTATCTGACATAGGATATTGATCCCTCAATCAGCCTCTTTCTTAATTCCTGCCATTATGTTTCTCTGTGAGTATGTACACATAGGGCTGGGTGGGAATTTTGTTTCATTCCAGTTTTGATAAAATTTAGCAAAATTTGCAAAGTTCTCCATATTCAGGATGAAAAGAAATTGTGATTTAAAAAAAAAAATGCATATGGGAGAAATAGGACATGACAGATTCATCCAGCCAGGCCCAGGCCTTTGAGCACTCTTATAAGTCTGGGTTTGAATCCCTGTGTATTCAGTCGTTAGAGTTACCACCTCTTTTTTCCGGCAGGCTTCACAATCGCAACTTTTAACAGCTATATAGCAGGCAGGTACTTCATGGTCTTCTCTATGCCAGGAATAGCTGCACCTGTTGAATTTGGCTAGTGCAGAATTTTATTTCAGTTTATTTTTTAAAAAAGAATTTATCAAAATTCACCAAGTTCTTTACATTTGGGAGAGAAAGACAGATTCACCAACCACAGTGCTGGTTGTTCAATTATTTTCAATTGTAAAAATGCTAGGAAAACTATATTGAAATTTATTAATATACTTTTCCAAATTAAAATGCTAGAAAAATTAATATTTTCGTCCTTCCGGTGTGGATCACTATTATAAAGAGCTCTAATGCATTTACTTCTTAATATTTTCATTCTGTTCTCATATTGTTAACAATTTTGATATCCCCCCACTTTTGAATTCTTAAATTGCTAATGGACTGGTAATTTCCTTTGTTTATGTATGTGTGTGTATTAATTAAGTCTTGGACATTGTTCAGTACAATCCTGTACATATCTACTCATGTATACATGTCTAAGCCCCACTCTATTCAATGAGGCTTACTTTTAGGAATATTTATATTCTTATTCATCATAAAAAACATATAGCAAAACTGGCTACAAAATTTGCATTTTTTTTTTAACTGCAGGTTCAGGTAATTGGATTATGAACGTCAAGTGGATTCTCATCCCTTCTGGAAGCCCTAAAAGTAGTCTAGCCAGATGTTCTGTGTTTTGGCGGGTTCATTGCATATATGCTGAAAGATTGATGATTTGGGAGTTTTGGGCCACATGTCTTCTTACAGACAAGTAGACCACCAAGGTTTGAAGGATTCTTTCTGAGTGACCCACCTGGAGCAGTGGGTTATCTTTTATGCTGGGCAACCAGTATTGTCCCATGGAGAGTGAACTGAGCACTTCCTGAAATAGCTGGCTTGAAATCCCCCCCCCCTTTTTTTTAGCTACATCCTTACTTTAGGAGAAACACTTGGATCTTTCTCTTGTGTGAAATGGAAAATAATAGTGATCTGCATTAAAAAGAATTGTAAAGTATTTGAGGAGGAGGAAGAGGATATTTTCCATCTTGCACAATATTCTGTTTCCAACAGCAGCCAGTCAGATACTTCTGGGAAGCTCACAAGAAGGTCATGAATGAATGAATATTTTTTATTTTGGTACAAGACCAGCGAAGGTCATGAAGGTTTTATTCCTGCATTGGTTGTCCCCAGCATCTGGTATCTGAGGGTTGTCAGGAACTGCTGATCACTGTCCCATGTGGTGATCCATGTCACTGCAGATTGACAGAGAAGAGCCTTCTAGTTCTAGTCTGACTCTGCCCAGGCTGGCCATTGGCTCCTCCTGGGAAGGAAGGAGTATACGGTGTCTTCCTGTATTAGTGGAACTTTATGTAAGCAGCAAGATCTGCTTGACTTCTGGCATTTCTTGTGTTTCTAGTTTGGTCTTTGGTCCTGACTACTGACTTATTCTCTGCTCTTGCCTTCTGGTTTGCCCTCTGATCCTGATTGCTCTTTGGTCCTGCTCAGGTGCTTTGTGGGGCGCACGCTTCGCCCCAGGGCACCTTGGTCCTGTTCTGAACTGCCTTGTATCATGAGGCTTTTCTCCAAAACAGCTCGCTTTGCCTCATTATTCGAACTTCGTAATGAGGCGGTGCACTGCCCTACCAGAAATCCATACATTTCCATGCTTGCAATGCATTCCACACTGCAAAAATAAAAATAAAAATGCATTTGACAAAATGCACACAACTGAAATACACACAAAGAAAAATGCATGTTTCCAAATGCACACAAACATACTGTCAAGGGCTCCTTGGAGGGCTCTCAGTCTAATCCAGTAGCCAAGTCCAGACACAGACAAAGGGATTCTTTTCAAAGCTTTATTCTTCTTTTACAACTTAACAGCTCTACAGGTAGCAACTAGATCTGAGCAGCAGCATCCCTATGCCCTAAGTTGGAACAGTTGGTCCCCGTTTGAAAAGCAATTACTGGCAGACCCCTGAATATAAGGACTAGGGAGAATCCCTCCCCTTTTCCCTTGGATCCTCTGGGCGCAACCGTTCTTTGAGCGCCAACCAGGCGCTACGCCTCCTTTCCGCGCTCTCCATTTGGCGCCGCTCTCTGCGTCTGCGCCGCGCATCCAACCAGTCTGCTATCGGTGCTGGGTCACTCCCTGGACTGCTTTCTAATCTCGGAATGTGGGTGGGAGGAAACTCTATCAGCTGCGGGCCCTGGGAAAAAGGGGCGCGCTCCTCTCCCAGGAGCGACTGCTCTTCCTCCGAATCAGAACTACTCTGGGATTCTATGGGCTTAGTGTCCACCCTGACACATACTTTATGCGATGTATGTGCCCACAATTGTGTACATTTAAAAATGTGCACGAAAGTGTGTACATTAACTTGTACATTATGCAAAGAGCATACAAATTTCCACAGGAATCAGATTTTTTTTAATGACAATCTCATGCAGAAATGGAGCAGAACAAGCTTAGTTTTTAAACACTGACAATCTTGCCAACACCAAAATTGACAGATATGTCCATCTCTAGTTCACACTGGCAAGCAGCTCTAGGTGCTTACTAGGGATGTTAGAGAATTCCGCCACGGATCCCAGGGAGGCCGAATTCCAGTGAATTCGGCCCCCTAGAATCTGTGGCGGAACGGAGCAACCCACTCCACCACCCTGCGAAAGCCCCGCGAAACAGAGCCTATCTGGCTGCGGCTCTGGCAGTGGCAGCTCCGGTTGCAGTGGCAGCTCCAGCCGCTGCCGGGCTGCGGCCGCAAATGGCAGCCGCTATGCCGGCCGCCATTTGCGTCCCTGGCAAGCTGTGATAGGCTACATAAGTATCTACGTAGCCTATCACGGCTCAGGGCAGGGACACAAATGGCGTAGCCACTGCCATTTGCAACTGTGTCTTTAGCCGTGATAGGCTATGTATATATTTACGTAGCCTATCACGGCAAAAGACAGGGGCGCAAATGGCGTAGTGGCCTCCATTTGCGCCCCGGTCTTTTGCCGTGATAGGCTATGTAAATATATACGTAGCCCATCACGGCAATAGGTAGGAACGCAAATGGTGGCCGCCGTAGCTGCCGCCATTTGTATCTGCGTCTTTAGCCGTGATAGGCTACGTATATATTTATGTAGCCTATCATGGCTAAAGATGCAGACGCAAATGGCAGTGGCTATGGCGGCCGCCATTTGCGTCCCTGTGCAGTCCAGTGGCTGGATGTCCAGCTGTGGGTTGCCCCGGCCGGCGGCTCCGCGGAGTCACCACGGAGCGGAGTTGGCTGGGGATGATTCTGGGGGGAGGGATGGAGTGCCTCCCCCCACCGCGGATTGCCCGGTGCGGAGCCAGGTAGGTGTTTTGTACATCCCTAGTGCTTACACAGCAGAGCCTTAGTACTGCTTTCTGCAATTAGCTGGAAACAGTATTAAGTCCCACACATTGCGTAATATTATCTACCAATGCCCTTTCCCATAGACAAGATCATTCTATATCATCTACCCACTTTCCATTCAGCAAAGGTTGTTTCTAATGCTAATTGAAAGCTTTCTGTTTGAAGGTTCAGCCTGTTTTATTTCTTCCCTGGTCAAGTGTGACTGGGCATTAGCACCGTTTACCCATTATTTACTCAGCTTTTGTCCCCTGTGGGTGGGTGGGGAATATTATATTATTTGTTTGTATTATTCCCCCCCCCACACACACTTCTTTATTTTTAGTGAAATAATGTTTTTTCTTTATTTTCTTTTTCATATTTGCAAATATAGCAAACAAAACAAAAAGGAGGGGAAGCAAGGAAAGGCGAGGGAGAAAAAAAAGGAAGAACGTAAGATAAAATGCTATCGATTCACAATAATCATTTACAAAACCATTAATAAAAGAAAGAAGGGATGGGGGAGGGTTTAACATTTCTATTTCAAATATATACATTAATATAAGCAATCCATGTGTTTAAATAAACACACATACGAAATTGACCAAGTAGGATATACTTTCAAATGCAGTAAAGATCTTTAGACCATTGAATGATAGGTGGTGAGTACTTAAATATAAACTTAAACATTTCACCCTCAACAAGAGTACTTAAACATGTTTGAAATATAAGTCTCTGCAACTGTTGTTGTTGTTCAGTCGTTAAGTCATGTCCGACTCTTCGTGACCCCATGGACCATAGCACGCCAGGCCTTCCTGTCCTCCGCTCTCTCCTGGAGTGTGCTCAAGACTCAAGTTCATATTCATTGCATCGGTGATGCTATCTAGCCATCTCATCCTCTGCCGTCCCCTTCTCCTTTTGCCTTCAGTCTTTCCCAGCATCCTATCAGGGTCTTTTCCAGGGAGTTTTCTCTTCGCATTAGGTGGCCAAAATATTTGAGCTTCAGCTTCAGTATCTGTCCTTCCAATGAAGGATACAGTTAGGATACACTGTGGATACAGTTAGTGAGCAAGAGGCGGCCTGTGGCAAACCGGTTTTGTGGGTTCCAGCTTCTTCCTCCTGATGAAGTGGACAAGGTGCTTTCATCTGTAAGGCCGACCACCTGCTTACTTGATCCTTGCCCATCTTGGCTCATTATGAGCTGCAGAGAGAGACTGGGTGAGGGGATCAGGGCGGTGGTGAACGCCTCCCTTGAGGAGGGAGTGATGCCATCAACCCTCAAGGAGGCAGTGATAAGACCGCTCTTAAAGAAGCCCTCCTTGGATCCTCAAGTTCTGAACAACTTTCGCCCAGTCTCAAATCTGCCATTTTTGGGCAAAGTGATTGAGCGGGTGGTGGCGGTGCAGTTGAAGGCACACTTGGAAGAAACTGATTATCTAGACCCATTTCAGTCGGGCTTCAGGCCTGGGCATGGGACAGAAACGGCCTTGGTCGCCTTGGTGGATGATATGAGGAGGGCTCTGGATAGGGGTGAATGCTCCTTCCTTGTTCTCCTCGACCTCTCAGCGGCTTTTGATACCGTTGACCACGGAATCCTCCTGGACCGCCTGGAGGGGTTGGGCATTGGAGACACTGTATTGCGGTGGTTCCGGTCCTTCCTCTCCGGCAGGTACCAGAGGGTAGCACTGGGAGAGGAGGTTTCGGACCCGTGGCCACTTACTTGTGGGGTGCCACAGGGTTCCATCCTCTCCCCGATGCTATTTAACATCTATGTGAAGCCACTGGGGGCTATCATCAGGAGGTTTGGGGTGCAGTGTCATCAATATGCGGATGACACGCAGCTCTACCTCTCATTCAAATCTTCACCAAGGTTGGCCGTAGAATCCCTGTCCAAATGTCTGGAGACGGTGAGTGGCTGGATGGGGAGGAATAAGCTGAAGCTGAACCCTGACAAGACTGAGGTACTTTTGGTGGGAGACAAGAGGAGGCTGGGGGATGTTGACCTGGTGTTGAATGGGGTACGGCTACCCTGGCTGAAAGACCAGGTCCGCAGCCTGGGGGTCATTTTGGACTCCCAGCTGTCCATGGAGGCTCAGGTGTCAGCTGTGAGCCGGACAGCACTGAATCAACTCCATCTGATACGGCGGCTGCGCCCCTTCCTTCCCGACCATCTGCTCCCATCGGTAGTACATGCCCTGGTCTCCCCTCGTTTAGACTACTGTAATGCGCTCTACGTGGGGTTACCCTTGAAGACGGTTCGGAAGCTGCAGCTGGTACAGAATGCGGCGGCTCGCCTGATTAAAGGCAGCTGCCGGCGAGATCACATCACTCCAGTGCTGAAGGAGTTGCACTGGTTACCAGTTGTTTTCTGGGCCAAATTCAAGGTGTTGGTTTTGACCTTTAAAACCTTATATGATTCCGGCCCAGCCTATCTTAAGGAGCGCCTCCAGCAACACCAGACAGGCCGCTTAACAAGATCAGCCTCAGATGGCCTTCTCTCTGTCCCATCAGCCAGGACAGCTAGACTGGTGGGGACGAGGGAGAGGGCCTTCTCTGTGGTGGCCCCCACTCTGTGGAACTCCCTCCCTAGGGAACTCCGTCATGCCCCCTCTTTAATGAGCTTCCGTCGTGCATTAAAAACGTGGTTGTTCAGGCAGGCATTTGGGGTGGGTTAGGGTATTTTTTTTTTTAAAAAAAAATATGGTAAAATTTTATTGTTTTAAATTGTTTTATGGTGGGTTGTACATCGCCCAGAGTGGCTGGGTGACCAGTCAGATGGTCGATTAATAAATTTAATAAATAAATAAATAAATAAATAAATGAGCACTCAGGGTTGATTTCCTTTAGGATGGACTGATTTGACCTCCTTGCAGTCCAGGGGACTTGTAAGAGTTTTCTCCAGCACCACAGTTTGAAAGCATCAATTCTTCGGCGCTCAGCCTTCCTTATAGTCCAGCTCTCACAGCCATACATTACTACTGGGAAAACCATAGCTTTGATTATATGGACCTTTGTCAGCAAGGTGATGTCTCTGCTTCTTACTATGCTGTCTAGGTTTGCCATAGCTTTCCTCCCAAGGAGCAAGCGTCTTTTAATTTCATGGTTACAGTCACCGTCTGTGGTGATCTTGGAGCCCAAGAAAATAAAATCTGTCACTGCTTACATTTCTTCTCCTTCTATATGCCAGGAAGTGATAGGGCCAGATGCCATGATCTTCGTTTTTTTAATGTTGAGTTTCAGACCAGCTTTTGCACTCTCCACTTTCACCCTCAACAAGAGGCTCTTGAGATCCTCTTCGCTTTCTGCCATTAGGGTGGTATCGTCCGCGTATCTGAGGTTGTTGATAATTCTCCTGGAAATCTTAATTCCGACCTCTGATTCATCCAACCCTGGCTGGATCTGATTCATCACAGGAATATAATTTAAAAGTGCATGAACATCCACAATTATCACAGATTTTCCAAAAACAAAATTTATACGAGCAATGACTTCCAGTCAAAAAGAAGTCACCACAGGGCATGCCTACATCATATCTCTACTTCTTTTATAATGGAAAGAATTATTTTTTTAAAAAAAGAAAAGTAATGGTCCCCCTCTTGCAGGGGACAAAAGCTGGCTAAATAAATAAGCTGTTGCTGAAATTTCATTTAATAACAAGGGGTGTGTCTCTGTGTGTGGAATTGTCACAGAACAGATCTGGAAAAAACACACCTGGATTGCAATACAAAAAGCACTGGAATGTAATGATTTAGCAACAATGTCGTATGGATTCTGCGTAAAAAGTGACAGAATAAAGGATGGCAATTCCAAAGAAAAGGGCTACTGTGCAATCAACCACAGTTCCATCATATGTGGCCAATCCTAATTCACACAGTTTCTTTTTAGCATTCTTGGGGAATACAGTAGAAAAGTACTTCTGGGTCTCCCAAACATAATTTACCTCCAGCTTGCTGCTTGGCAAGAGCAAACCTTGCAGCATCAGAGGCAGAACCTGCAACTTTATAAGTCTACTCCAAGAATCCTGCTTCCATATTTTATGGTAAACCTAATGTGTGAAATTTGGAATGCATCCAGCCCACATTTTATCAATTGCTTACCCTCTCTCCATAGATTGAACCCAGACAGAACTGGGTTGGTATGTTGTTGATGTTGGTATGCTTCATTCTCCATTTCCAGTTTGTGTTGGACCTTTTTCAAGAAAGCGTATTTGTTTGCACAGCCTATCTCTCTATATCTTCCTGGGTCAGTACTACGCACAATTGGCAGTAGCTCCATCAGGATAGCAATGGAAAACTGCCATTATGGACGCATTTAATTCACTATTTACTCAAGCAGATTTGTAAACTCCTAGAAAGAAAATGATAACTTCCAGCTCCAATCGGGCTGGGCTATATTGTCTAAAGCAATGATTTTCAGATGCTGCCCTGGACACTCAAATCCAAATGGCTGGTTTAATATATAACCCAGTAATAGTAATAATGCTGTCTCAGCATTTGCTCAAGGGAAGCTATCTTGTGACATCTTGAAACCTTTGCTAATGGAAATTATTCTGGAAAACATTCATTTATTTCATATGAACAGCGATCAAGATTATGCACATCTGTAGTTGTTAAGACTCTTTTAACCATCGTTTCCTTTTGGAAGTCTAAACATTTTGTTTCATTCTGAATACTGAACCCTGCTTTCATTAATCATCTTTTGTAGCAAAACAGCCCTTTAAGTAAACTTCTCATTTAAAACCAAATGGGTTGTTATAGTTTTGCTTTCATTGTGCATTTAGAACGGCTATGCTCAGAACCAGTAGTCAGTTACAATTCATGTTTATATTAAGCTAAGATCAGCTGATTGTTGCATTTAATTTAAAGGATGGGGTTGGATGCTTTTATTTTTTTTTTTAAAGATTCGATAAACACCTGTCAAAGATGGTTTAATTTTAATGTCATCTACCTCTGGTGGGCAGGAGGAAAGACAGAAGGAGGTTCTAGGCTAGATTTGCATAGGGACACTCAAAAAAGTTGCTTTTGCTTTTGACGAGAAGTTGAATAATGGTGGATGGTAGCCTTGATATGAATGGATCAGACCAGCACACTGGTAACAAGCATAGTTAAAATCAGGGCTCAGTTCTGCTTTCATATTTTGAAAAACATGTTCATTAGAACGATTTAAATGGCAGTATTTTAGGCATAATTAGAAAAGGGATTGAGAATAAAACTGCCAACATCATACTGCCCCTATACAAATCTATGGAGCGACCACACTTGGAATACTGTGCACATTTCTGGTCACCACACCTAAAAAAAGATATTGTAGAGCTGGAAAAAGTGCAGAAAAGGGCAACTAAAATGATCAAGGGGCTGGAGCATCTCCCCTATGGGGGAAGGTTACAATAGCTGGGAATGTTTAGCTTGGAAAAAAAGGAGGGTAAGGGGAGACATGATAGAAGTCTACAGAATTATTCATGGTGTGGAGAAGGTGGATAGGGAGACATTTTTCTTCCTCTCTCAAAATACTAGAACCTGGGGTCATCCCAAGAAGCAGATTGGTGGGAGATTCAGGATAGATAAAAGGAAGTACTTCTTCACACAGTACATAGTTAAACTATAGAATTCACTACCACAGGATGTAGTGATGGCCACCAATTTGGATGGCTTTAAAAGGGGGTTGGACAAATTCCTGGAGGAAAAGACTATCAATGACTACTAGTCCTGATGGCTACATGCTACCTCCAGTACTAGAGGCAGTGTGCCTAAGTACACCAGTTGCTGGGGAACATGGGTGGGAGGGTCCTGCTGCGTTCATGTCCTGCTTGTGGGTTCCTGGTCGACAGCTGGTTGGCCACTGTGTGAAGAGAATGCTGGACTAGATGGACTCTTGGTCTAATCCAACATGGCTCTTCTTATGTTCTTATGTTCTTAATAGTGAATATAATTTCTAGCTCGGGGTGAGGAACATCTTTGAGTCCGGGGGCTGAATTCAGTTTTGGAGAAGCTCTTGGGGGCCGCATTCCAGTGGTGAGTGGTGCCGAAGGCAAAGGGGGTGGGGCCACAGGCAATAGGTGTGTGGCCCACATACCCCAAATACTAGCATATTGTAACTTAGAGCTCTTACTGCCAAGACTAAGTAACTAAGTCTTAGGAGATGAATTTCAACCAGTGGGCAGGGACTGTCTTGTTTAAGTGATTTTTTCTAAGCCATTTTGGGTGGGTGAGGGGGTTTAGCTGAGAAGCAGGATCAAAAGACTTTAAATAAATAAACAAATCCATTGGAAAGCTCAAAATAGCTCCATGGATTTGTACAAGTATGGCAATAATGGAAAGCCCATACCATCTAAACAAAAAGTTTATGTTTGTTGTTGTTGTTGTTCAGTCGTGTCTGACTCTTCGTGACCCCATGGACCATAGCACACTAGGCCTTCCTGTCCTCCGCTCTCTCCCACAGCATGCTCAAGTCCATATTCATTGCATCAGTGATGCTATCTAGCCATCTCATCCTCTGCCGTCCCCTTCTCCTTTTGCCTTCAGTCTTTCCCAGCATCAGAGTCTCTTTTCCAGATAGTTTTCTCTTCACATTAGGTGGCCAAAATATTTGATTTTGACAAGCCCATGCTTGTCCATTTTAGTTCGCTGATTCCCAAGATGTCGATGTTCAATCTTGCCATCTCATGTTTGACCACCTCCAGCTTGATTCATTGATCTTACATTCCAGGTTCCTAAACAATATTGTTATTTACAGCATTGGATTTTCTTTTCACCACCAGACACATCCACAGCTGAGTGTCCTTTCGGCTTTGGCCCAGCCGCTTCACTCTTTCTGGCGCTACTTGGAAATACCCTCTGCTCTTCCCCAGTAGTATATTGGGCACCTTCCGACCTGAGGGGCTCATCTTCCGGCGTCATATCTTTTAGCCTTGTGATACGTTCCATGGGGTTTTCTTGGCAAGAATACTGGAGTGGGTTGCCATTTCCTTCTCCAGTGTACCACATCTTGTCAGAACTCTCTGCCATGACCTGTCCATCTTGGGTGGCCCTGCACGGCATAGCTTATGGCTTCACTGAGTTATGCAAGCCCCTTCGCTACAACAAGACAGTAATCCATGAAGGGGAAAAGTTTATGACAGAGCAACAAAAGCTTATGACAGGCCTTGGAATTCCAATTTAAGGTGCTCCTTTGGGGTTGGATCCAGAGTTAGTTATGTTCAGAGTAGACCCATTGAAATCAATTGGACTAAGGGTAGTCATGACTTACTTGTCGCAGGACTGTCATTGGCTCTACTCTAAGCATGCCTAAGTCTGGATCCAACCCTTTATATAATTACTTCGTTCCTTACTGCACGTGTATACTGCTTAATAGCTGAAGCTCTCTGGGCAGTTCACAAAATAAAGGTCAAAATCATAAAACATATAAATATAATAAAACAATGTAAAACCTATCACAGATTAAAACAGCCACAGAGTAAAACCAAAGTAAAAGCAATCCCAGAGCAGTGGACTGATCTCAAGCACTAATACATTTTTAAATCTGAAAGGACCAACAAGCCTGCGCACCCTCCCCCCCCAACATAGGCACCAGGTGAGCATCTCTGAGAAGGCATTCCGTAACCAGGGTGCCACCACTGAAAAGGCTCTCAAGTAGCCACCTGCCTCACCTCATTCAGTGGAGGCCTCAGTAGAAAGCCTCAGAAGATGCCTTAGGGCATGGGGTAGGTATATATGGGAAGCAACACTCCTTCGGGTAACCTGGCCCCAAGCCATTAGGGCTTTAAAATTCTATACCAGCACTTTTAATAGAGCCTGGAAACAGACTGGAAGTCAGTGCAGATCACAAAGTTCTGATATCACATGGTCATATTGACCAGTCCCACCCAACAGACTTGCTGCTCTACTTTGTTTGGACTAACTGAAGTTTCCAGACCGTTTCTAAAGGTTGCCCCATGCACACTGCATTGCACTAATCCAGTTGGGAGGTTCCCAGAACATGGATAACTGTAGCCAAGGTTGCACTTGTTATGCATCAATCTAGGCTGATAAAAACAAACAAACAAACAAACAAACAATGTTCTTAGCCACAGAGGCTAGTTGTACCTCCACTGACAATGCTGGATCCGAAAGTGCGTCTAAACTGCAAACCTAGTCCTTTAGGGAGAATGCCACCCCCTCAAGAAAAGATGGAACGCCACCCAGGAAAACAAACCACCCACGAACAGAAACCTCTATCTTGTCTGGATTGAATCTCAGTTTAGTGGCTTTCATCCATTGCATTAATGTCCCATGGCTCTCCTCACTCAGACCTGGATGGTGAAACGCAGGCAGCTCCCGCTTCCATCTTTTCCTCTGCTGAACTGTGGCAGTCAGTTGCCTGCGCCAAGGAGGCCCTGACTTTCTGCGACGTTGCAGCAGTTACCCTAATGGCAGCCAGAGTGTCTGTGACACCGTTCCTTAATATGGACCCCTGTGATATCAGGGAAAAGCGGTCAATATGTCATCCACAGGATGTGGGGCTGACAGTAAGGAAGGGCTCACTGCTGTCGAGTAGCAATTTGGGAGCAGAACCCACACCGTGACTGGTGGGTTTCACTTGGAAGGAGAAGAAGCAGGGGTGGTTTGGGTAGCACCATGTAGTTGTGTCGCTGCTGAGTGGTCTCCATTGCTCCGTAAGCCATTCAACAGCCACATGACTCCATGGTGCTGCCTGAGTCTCCCACTGTCTCCACTGCCACAAAGCAATCCACACCAGTAATGGAGTGAGCCTCTCTTCATTTTTGCTCAGCAGTGACCACCACCAGTCATTGACTCCTGTCACCTCCACTGCACAATCTGCTGGTGGCCCAGACGTCATAGGTCACAGGTCAAGGGGGAGATAAATGATGGAAAAGGACAGAAGATGAGAAGGGGAGTGAAAGAAAATATAAACAAAACCCGTCATAAAGCCAGACAATTAACTAGCTATTAACTCAACTAAAAGAACAAGACTGGTAATGTGAATGTAAAGAATATATATATATGAGAGAAAGAGAGAGAGAGAGAGAGAGAGTTGGAGGATGGGAGGTGGGGAACAACAATAATTCAGATTATATGTATGTCAGAGACAAAGAATAAAGGAAGAATAGCTGGGAAGCAATAATAAAGAAAAGAAACACAGAACATGCTAACTTTAGTAATAATGGCTTGGATCCTAACCTTTTAACTCCATGGATGGAAGGAACTTCCCTTCACAAAAGGAGAGTTGCACTAGTGGAAGGAACCCTTCTGTGAACACAACTCACCTACCATGTATGGAAGCCCCTTCTGTGAATGGAGCAAAACAGGTAGAATTCAAAGCAATGTCTATATTACCCTTTCCACAAGATCATTAGGGACTATAAGGGTGGTATCTCATGTTGACAACTCTGTGAGGTATGTTAGGCCGAGAGATAAAGACTTGATCAGAACCTATAGGTGAGCTATAGGCCTATAGGTGAGGGGCTGATGACCCTGAAACAGTCTCTCACAGCCAAGAGCAAGACATCACATCCTGTGTTGCACTGGTAAAATGGACAAAGAAGAACAAATATATCTATATACAAAAGCCTTACCAAGAAAATATTGAAGTTACAGTCAGTGTGGATATGACATTTGGCTCAAATGCATATTGTGATATAAGAACTAGGTTTTGTTTTTAAATGTCTCATGGCTCTTGTTTTTTCATCTTCTTTTCTTCCTGTGATATTATATTGATTTTTTTTTTCCTCACAGTGGGATTTCAGATTAATTTGTAATTATACACACACAGAGGGGATGAGGAAGAAATGACCTAATTATAGACCAAATGGATGCCCTGAGGCTGGCATCCAATTACTCCAACAGTTGGAGTGACTAAAAAAAAAAGGGGGGGGTATCCTCTCTTCATGAGTTTTAGTTTTAATTTGCCATCTCATTCTGTAATTCTGCTTTATTCATTAGAGTGATTTCAAAATATGCATTTAGAGCTCTTACAAAGGAAACGGATAACAGGCATAAGTAGCAAATGCAAATTATAATTTTGGCCATTGTTCCTGTACCTTACAGGCAGCACACATCCTGTGACCAATGTGCAGGAGGGTAGAAAAGCAAACAGTGATTCAGTGTGGTGTACATCTCCCAAAGGACACTAATTATCTGCAATTATGCAGATTGAAAACAACTCTTAGCTCTAGCAGAAAATGCCTATCAAATGGCATAAATCCGACAACTTTGCCGTATTCACATTCACCAGAAAGTTAAGCAGAAGGTATACAGTGATCACGCCAGCTCTGCAATTGCTCCTATACAGTCTGCAGAAGAATTGGTGTCTCTCTCTTTAAAAAATGAGGAAAGAGAAAGTGGGGGTGAGGAGAAATATTAGAACGGAATGCATCTCACTTAGGAAAGGATTGGTCTGATGACTCCAACATTTCCAGCTAGTTCCATTCCTTTTTCCCAAAACACTCTCTCGCCACCAACCAAAATCGACCAGTCTAACCAACAATTTTCATAATTCCATCATACGCCAAAGGAAATGGCATCATTGGGCCAGGAGAGTTTTGCCTGGGTCTGCCTTTTTGGAGTTCAGCTAAATTTGATCTACTGAAAATGTTTCTGGCTGTAACAATTTCCTCAGTGCCACCTCAAAGATTTTGTGGCTTTCCGGTCCAGGCACCTCAGCAATGGCCCTCTTAACCTTGAAGAGGTGGGATCGCTCCAACTGAGAATTCCCTCATACTACCTCTGTGCAAAGTGGGAATGGCAGGCCCAGGACAAAGCAACCTGCTTCAGACAGCACCTTGGAGGGGGATAGCTGAAGGCAGGAATTCAGGGCCAGCCCTACCATTAGGCAGAGTGAGACAGCTGCCTGTGGCAGCAGATTTTGAGTATCACGAAAGGGTAGCAAATGGTTGGTTATGTAATTTATTATTATTGAATTTGTACTGCTCAGGAGAATGAGAAGCACATGTGGGATTTTCTGCCTCAGACACCAAAATAACATGCCTGGCCTTAGGTACTATCTGTATACCTTGACTTGAGTTGGGGCCACCATTTATTGCCCTACCTCAGACAGTAAAATGTCTTGGGCCAGCCCTGCAGGAATTGTGATCTGAATGTTGCCACAACACTTTTAAAAGTCTTGATCTCATTGGTGGCGTAGGGTAGCCATGTGTCCTACTTTACAGAGGACCGGCCTCTATTTGAAGGCATCTTCTACTTGAAGGGATATCCGGACCATGTCTAATTTAAAGACGAAGAGCTTTAAGCAGGGACAGCAGCAGTGACCTTGAAGTTGCCCATCAGCATTTAGCCCCTTGACAGTAGCCTGAGTGGGCACACAGATCACTTGGTCACAGCCTTCCCTACTATGGTGAGATGTAGTAAAAACTATAGTAATTTGAATTGTAGTAATTGGATTGGATCCAGGATCTGTGTTTGGCAAGATGAAGGGTCCTTCCACAAGAGGATGGGGTCTTTAGTTGTGGTTTGCATGCTTAAATTTACCAGTAAACTGTTGTGGTTAAACCCCAAGTGTCTGGTGTATCAATCACCCCATGTCTACAGCCTAAGGTAAAAGAAGGAAGATGGGATGCTTGAGGAGGCAAGAGATCCTTAAGGAGTTGCTCAGGGGATCCAGGACCTAAGGTTCACAGAACACAATGAAGTATATTCTACACAAACAGGAAGACTCGGAAGAAACTCATTTGCCAAAGGACAGAGTAAAAGAAAGAGAAAGGATGGGGAATATAATTGTACGGTACAAATTTTAATGTAACGTTGGAGAACAAATAAATATACAGAGCAATTATACAGATGCTATAAACCATGTCAGACCTCAAAGTAGAAATTTTCTTTGATCCTGCACAACCATTGTGTAATCACAGCATATTCCTAGGAAATAGGAAACTGCCTTATACCAGGTAAGATTATTTGGTCATCTGACCAATGTGGTCTACTCTGACTGGCAGCAGCAATCTCAGGCAGAGATTTGAGTTTCAGTCAGAACCAGTCAGAACTGTAAAGGAGCTATCCAAGCTGCTGAACCCACTTCAGGGATAGAGCTCAGCCATTTGCATAGCTCCTCTGGAGTTCTGACTGGTTCTGCTTGAAACCCAGAGTGGATGTACAGCCCCACTGAAATAGGAGCCATCAGCCTACACTGCATCTGCTGATATTTTGGATTTTGACATTCCAGGTTCTCCTTGTTACTCAAGTATCTGAAGGATGTCATCCCCAAGAATGGTATAGAAAATGTGTTAAAATCTTTATCCTGTTGTAACTGATTAGCATTGTTTAAATTATCAAGATTGTTGTAGTACCTTCAAGACTAATGGCCTTATTATAGCATGAAGCCATAAGCTATGCCATGCAGGGCCACCCAAGATGGACAGGTCATGGTGGAGAGTTCTGACAAAATGTGGTCCACTGGAGAAGGAAATAGCAACCCATTCCAGTATTCTTGCCAAGAAAACCCCATGGAACGTATCACAAGGCTAAAAGATGGACTTGAGCACACTCCGGGAGAGAGTGCAGGACAGGAAGGCCTGGCATGCTATGGTCCATGGGGTCACAAAGAGTCGGACATGACTGAACGACTGAACAACAACAAAGCTCTCATGCACTAGAATCCACCACAGTCCACCCAAATTTATGCCATAGTAAATTTGTTAGGTTGCATCCAACCCAGATTAGTTGCACTTAGCTTACATCTCATTGATACCAACGGGAACTAAGTCATGAGTAATCTGCCCCATTGATTTCAGTGGGGACTAATTGCAACAAATACAGTCTGGTTCCGATCCTCAAGACTTGGGTGATTTTGCTGTAGCTGACACAGCGACCCCTGTGAATATCGTTAGATAATGAAAGAATGGAAAGGCAAATGAAAATGCAAACTCCACCCAAGTTTGGGATGTTCTATAAGATTAAATGGGCATATTTATTTATTGCTGGTTTGAAACTCAACATTAAAAAAACTAAGATCATGGCATCTGGCCCCATCACTTCCTGGCATATAGAAGGGGAAGAAATGGAAGCAGTGACAGATTTTATTTTCTTGGGCTCCCAGATCACCGCAGACAGTGACTGTAGCCATGAAATTAAAAGACACTTGCTCCTTGGGAGGAAAGCTATGGCAAACCTAGACAGCATAGGAAGAAGCAGAGACATCACCTTGCCGACAAAGGTCTGTCTAATCAAAGCTATGGTTTTCCCAGTAGTAATGTATGGCTGTGAAAGCTGGACTATAAGGAAGGCTGAGCGCCGAAGAATTGATGCTTTCGAACTGTGGTGCTGGAGAAGACTCTTACGAGTCCCCTGGACTGCAAGGAGGTCAAATCAGTCCATCCTAAAGGAAATCAACCCTGAGTGCTCATTGGAAGGACAGATACTGAAGCTGAAGCTCCAATATTTTGGCCACCTAATGCGAAGAGAAAACTCCCTGGAAAAGACCCTGATGCTGGGAAAGATTGAAAGCAAATGGAGAAGGGGACGGCAGAGGATGAGATGGCTAGATAGCATCACCGATGCAATGAATATGAACTTGAGCACACCCCGGGAGACAGCGGAGGACAGGAAGGCCTGGAGTGCTATGGTTCATGGGGTCACGAAGAGTCGGACACGACTTAACAACTGAGCAACAACAACAACAATTTATTTATTAGACTGCAAGAATGGAACCTTTAAAAGGATGAGAAAAGGATGGAAACATAATGATGGAAATGTAAGGAGAATGTGGTTTCAATTGGTAAAATTTTGGAATCAAGAGAGTCTGTAATGGATTTAAGTTTACTTCATTAGCCCTCTTCAGGCATTCGAAATGTGTGTAGGGTCAGGCCTATAGCTGAGGAGGAGGAGGGGGGGCCCTGTGCCCCTAAATTTCTCTGCCCCCTATTTTTTTTTAACAAACAAATAATTAAAAAACAGTTTACAATTTTGTCTTTAAAAGGCCTGCAAGCTAGATGAAGTGCCACTCCTACTCCCCCCCCCCCGAACATTTAGGCTGGCTATGGGCCTGTGTAGGGTCTACACACAAGGAGGATGAATGGAGACAATCATGCTACCTCTGCCCCTCCATTGCCATGCTCTTTGCATTCTTGCCATGCTCCACATGTAGATGAGAATGGTGACAGAGGAGGCAGAAATAGTATGCACTTACCCACTCTGCCTCCTTGCCTGTAGATCTTATACACTGTATAACACCTGCATAGGGCTATTATTATGTGGAACAGTAAGAAAAGACATTATATCTAAATCATTCTTGTTTTGATCAGATCGGTATGATTTATGTATAATTTTATTTATACCCCACCTTTTCTTCTCCCAAATGGCAGCTAACAGTAAGAAAACTAAGATTAAAATCAACTTTAATTTAAACAATCATAAAAACAAATGGATTAAAAACACAATTAAAAAACACACAACAATAAAAGAAGTAAGATCAGCACCCAACCCAACAGACCAGCTTACACGCCAAAGGCCTGCTTGAATAAAAACATCATTGCCTGCTATCAGAAGGACAGCAAAAAGAGAGCCAGCTGTGCCTCCCACAGCAGAGAGTTCCAGAGCCTGGGAGCAGCCACTGAGAAGGCCCTCCATGACACTGCCAAACATGCCTATGATGGTGGCAGGACCGAGAGAAGAGCCCAGAGGATCTTAAAATCAAGGCAGGCTTGTAAGGCATGAGGTGAACTTTCAAGTAGCCTTGTCGCAAGCCTTATAGGGCTTTATAGGTCTTTATAGCACTTTGAACTATGCCTGAAAACAGATCAGTAGACAGGGAAGCTGTTGCAACCAGGGAAAAATGTAATAACAATAATACATACACCATACATTTGTCTATGTAAAAAGCAGCTGTTTTGAGAGATATTCTGTATTATTAAAACAGTAAAAATGAGCCTCACCGTACTTCATATTGTCAAACTCAGATTAGCGGCCATGCTTTGAAACATCTGGAGGTCAGAAAGAGGTGACAACACTCATTGCAGTTAATGGCCATTCATTCATTCATTGCAAGGCATCTGCAAATGGTTCTTAGATAACTTCCAATTAAATTTTTTCATAATAATTGACTAACAGTGGTATATTAGGGGGCCAGGGGAAGCTCCCAGAACATGAAGGGGCTTTGTCTAATGAAGGGGCTTTATCTAACTTGCATATATATAATACAATACATAATATAATATAATTAATATAATGGAATTCAGCTTTAATGTGAAGGCATGTCAGTTCTGAACTCTTCTTAAAATAACCTGATAGCTATTTTTGAAATCTGTCATGCTTCTGGTGTATCTCTGTTCATGTCACAGTTGCATGAATGAGCATGAAGTAATCTTGTGATTTCTACATTCCCACAATACTAATATTTCACCCTTTTTTGCCAAATCAAGTGAAAAAAAATTGTGCCAAAGCTATCTGTTTCCTCATATTTGAACTGTTTAGCAGCACCAGGCTATGATTAGTAGCAAACAATTGTTATTGTGATAAAGACATGCATGCATAGGAGTGGTTGCTTTTACAGCCTCTAAATCACAAACCCAATGATGCAGTGAGACTGAAAATGAAATAAGCATGTAGTAAAACACTTTCCCTTAAAGTAATCAGTTGATCATATGGAATCACTTTATGAGTTACCAAAACCCACCAAAATTCAATTTGACAGCCAGATTTTCCATGCTTAACAAGATCAGGAAACATAAGACCAAGTGGCAATCCTACTGCTTTTTTTTTTTTTTTTTGCTGATGCTTGGAAATAGCTTTGGAAAGAAAATCCCCATATTTTCTTTAGAACCTTGAAATTGCTGCATGAATCTCATAAGAGTTTTAAGTGGATAAGATAAAATAAGAGATTGTTTCTTTAAGATCTTAAAATGTTGACTTCAGGTCTCTCACATGGCAGGTTTAATCATCATTTTTACAATAAATTCACTGACTTTCCCAAAGGCAGTGTGTTAATTTCACCTTAATCTTCTTGATTATACTTGTCTGGGATTCTGTGTGGTTGAGTTTAAACTCAAATTCTAAAATCTCAAGCATTGTGTTCCTTGAAAGAATGATATAATGCCTTGGGGGTCTCAAGATCTAATTAAGAGAACTTTCCCTTCCTCTCACATTGTCTAGACACAGCGTTGGAGAAAAAGCAGCATCCATCCTCTTCTTGCCACACCAGAGACCCCAAATATAAATACATTCAGTTGGTAGGCTAGGTGGAGGTATGATTACTGTTGCAGTGTAACCTGCAAAATAGTTTTAAATAATGAAAAAGGATGAACGTAGCAAGACCTGCAGCTTAATACATAAAACCCAAAATATTTGCAATGAAAAAAAAAAGATGAAAAAGAGCTCATCTGGAGCATTGTGTCCAGTTCTGGGCACCTTAGTTTAGGAAGGAGGAAGGCAAATTAGAATGGGTTCAGAGGAGGGCAACAAAGATTGTCAGGGGTATGGAAAACAAGTCCAGTGAGGGAAAGTTGAAGAAACTGGATATGTTTAGCTTAGAGAAAAGAAGACTGAGGGTGCACATGAGGGTGCACTCTCCAAATACCTAAAAGCGCTGTCATTCAGAAAAAGCCATATACCTCTTCACTGCTACCCCAGAGGACAGGACTAGATCAAATAAGTTTAAGTAACAGGAGGATAGATTTTGGCTCAGTGTTAGAAGAAACTGGTTAACAGCAAGAACAGTTGAACGATAGAACCAATTACCTAGAGTAGGAGCCTTTAACTCATACTCTCCATCCGGCCTGCCAACTTCTTCCCCAGGACTTGCCTCCTCTTCCAGGGCAGGGAAAAGCTTTTATCTCTGATCAGCAGTTGATCAGGGATAAGAGCTTTCCCCTGCTGATCTTTCACTCCCATTGTGTTGCACTGGGTGGGGAGGTTTAAACCTCCCTGCCCAGCAGGCTATGATGGGGATAAAAATGCCCTCTCCTCAGCTGATCGGCATGGATCAGCTAAGAAGGGAGTGGATGGGAAATGCATGTGTGTATGAACGGGGTGTGTGTGTGTATATTTGTGATGATATTCTGGAGGTGACAGACTCGACCTTGGGGGGAGCTGGGGGTGGCGACGACTGACAGGAAGCTCTGGCGTGGGCCGGTCCATGAAGTCATGAAGAGTCGGAAGCGACTGACCGAATAAACAACGACAAAGAATGGTCCATGTGTGTGTCTGTGAATGGTATGAGAGAAAGGGCATGATTAGGCATCACCAGGCATGAATAGGTCTAACAGCACTTGGTTTTGGACAGAAAGGGTAAAGGTAGTAGAACTAAATGCGGCATAATACTAGATGTTGTGGCATTTGAACCTGGCCATAGTCTGGTTTTGATCTGACACACTAAACACTGCACCACACTGGCTTTCACTAGGCCAGGAGCTCAATAGGTGGCTTTAGAAACGCCCCCCCCCCCCCCGCAATATACATACAATAATACCAACTACCTTACAAGGTTATTGTAAGGATTATAACAGGGTAATACATTATTTGTTTATTTACTTGTCTATACCATCCAGTAACTGAATATTGAACCCTTTATGATGCTATATAAATGTTAAGCATGACTGGCAGAGATCCAAAGGACCATCCATGCACCAGAGCTTCTTCAGCCTTCCTTCCTGCTACAGATCCTTCAAGCCAGTCCCAGAGGTTGGAAGGGTCGTCCAGAGTGGCATATAATATGGAAGAGAGAAATGCAGCTGGCAGAGGGTGTAATGGACAACTCACTGGTGTGTGCATGGAAATATTCTCCACATGTGCACGAGGCTCTTCCAATCCTGGCTTTTATGGTACAATGCCTTGCAAATGGCTGCTGTGTGCGATAACCTATATGAACAAATAAAGGGATGTGTGAATGTCAGCAGTCATAGAATCATAGGATCATAGAATAGTAGAGTTGGAAGGAGCCTATAAGACCACTGAGTCCAACCCCCTGCTCAATGCAGGAATCCAAGTCAGAGCATCCCTGACAGATGGCTGTCCAGCCTCATCTTGAATGCCTTCAGTGTGGGAGAGCCCACTACCTCCCTAGGTCATGGGTTCCATTGTCGTATTGCTCTAACAGTCAGGAAGTTTTCTTGATGTTCAGCTGGAATCCGGCTTCCTGTAACTTGAGCCCTTTATTCCGCGTCCTGCACTCTGGGATAATCGAGAAGAGATCCTGGCCTTCGTCTCTGTGACAACCTTTCAAGTACTTGAAGAGCGCTATCGTATCTCCCCTCAGGCTTCTCTTCTCAAGGCTAAACATGCCCAGTTCTTTCAGTCTCTCCTCATAGGGCTTTGTTTCCAGTCCCCTGATAATCTTTGTTGCCCTCCTCTGAACCCTCTCCAGTTTGTCTGCATCCTTCTTAAAGTGTGGTGCCCAGAACTGGACACAGTACTCCAGATGAGGCCTAACCAGTGCTGAATAGAGGGGAACTAGTACTTCTCGGGATTTGGAAGCTATACTTCTATTAATGCAGCCCCAAACAGCATTTGCAATAGCACTGCAGTCCTTAACTCTCTATGTGCAAGAATGCAGAGAGAGGAGGAATCACTTAGTTCCATTCTGAAAAAGTTTGGGTAGACTTGGATCTTCATCCAGATGATGACTAAACTTCCTGTCCTACTTTTAGAATCCATTTTGTATTCTGAACTTTCCAGTCCATTTCATCAAATGTACCAGAATCAGGCTTGATGGGCTGGCAGGATATTGAGCTCCAGAGATTTCTGCTCTAGTTGAATGAGGCAGCCTGTGTATACAATTCCATGGATGCATCAGAGGTCCATGGGACTCTAGACTGCAGATCAGATAGTAATTTCGCACCTAACTCTGCTAAAGGCCGGCTGCACTGCAGTAGATGCAAATGCACGAAGAAATGTGCACACGGATCAACAAGCATTCTCCATTCAATGTAATGGGATATCTGCTGTGAGTGGCAGAGCTATGTGTGCCCATTACATTTCCTGTCACATTTTTAAAAATGTTACTGGATCAGGACCCAGGTCTGTGTTACATGAGCGTTTTGAAAAATGTTAGCGCAACGGCTGTTCATCCTATATGCACAAAATTGTCGTCTTTGGAAAATGCATTTATACATTCACTTCCTTTCTTTTAGAATTATAATTTATTAACTCACAAGCAATATCTTTCTTCATACTGTATACACACACACACACACACACGATGCTAGAAAAATCACTTTAGTCTTAAGAAAGCATATACACACACACACACACGTCACCATGAGAGGCCCTGAAAGGTGGCTGAGCAATATTTTAAAGAAATCAATGTGTGTATTTACATATACACACAAAGATACATACACACACAGTCTGTTCCTTTCTTTGTGTGTGTGTCTGTGTGTATTGCCTCTGCAACTTCCAGTACCAGAGGCAGTATGTCTATGTACACCAGTTGCTGGGAACATGGGCAGGAAGGTGCTGTTGCACTCACGTCTTGCTTGTGGGTTTCCCATTGGTAGCTAGTTGGCCACTGTGTGAACAGAATGCTGGACTAGATGGACCTTGGATCAGACCCTAGATAGTCTGATCCAGCAGGGCTCTTCTTATGTTCTTATACACACACACACACACATACACACACACACAGAGAAGAAAAGAACTCTTGTACACATATACATAGGAAGAGAAGAAGTGTGCGTGTGCGTGTGCGTGCGTGCACGCACCATGAAGCTTCTGTATATGCACCCAAGCTGTATATGAGACATGAAATTGTCATTCGTATAGCCAGTCCTGCGTACTCTGACTGGCAGCAGCCCTCCAAGGCGTTGTTCCCACTTGAGATCTTAGAGCTAGGACTTCTTGCGCTCAAAGCATGCACTCTGCCCCTGAGCTATGACCCCTCTCCAATTTGCATGTATGTACAAAATTCATCGATCCATTTAAAGAATTGGTCCAGATTCTCCCCGAATTGGAATGGATATGCATCCCTGTTATGGTTTGTAACAGAATGAAAGAAAAAGAAAAGACAAGGCTGAGTGACCAATACACATCTTTAAAAAAAAGAGAACGTCCTAGGTGTGCTGTGCTGCCTGCACTTAGCTTTCAGTGGAAAATACAGATGTGGCAGAAGTGCACATCTGAGATGTTGTTCCAATACATTTGAGGCCACAGTCCGAAAATTGCTGAGTCTAGTGGGACAGCTATGGAATAAGAGGCTAAAGAATACACAACCTTCCTTCCTTCCTTCCTTCCTTCCTTCCTTCCTTCCTTCCTTCCTTCCTTCCTTCCTTTTTTCTTAGATTTTTTTTTAAAATAGACGGTTAAAATAACTGGAGTTAAATTTTTGCAGATTTTGCATTCTGAAGCATGATTTCTTTTGGTCAGATCCAGAAGCACAACACTTTTTTTTTTTTTTTCCAAGTAGTGCCCTGGGTTTCTTGGGCTTAGCCTATTTTCCCCTTTCAGCACTGCCTCTATGTTCCATTTACACTGTGTTTAGATTACAGCAGACACGAACTTCCTCTGTCTCAGAGCCAGTCATGAATCAGACTGGGAGCTGGAGCTGCTGGGTTGTCAGGGGAGGCTAACACATTCCAGCTTTAAAATAACAAGTGTTTGACAGCTCAGTTTACAAAACAGCAGATCGTGGCTATACGGCACAGCACAGCTCCGTATGACATAATAATGACAGGCTTAAGACTTATTTAGTCTTCTGCTTCCCGCTATAATTTCCAATAAATAAATCTCTCAAAGACAGGAGGGCCATTGTTTTCCAAACAGGCCAAAATTTCCTTGCCACCATTTTTCTCCCCTGCCCCCGTCCCCCCAAAACCGAATGGCTGGGAATTGTAACTTGACAACTTTCCTGTTGGAAGTGACAGTGTAATTCGTTGTTTGCATGCACACATGAGCAGAATCGTTTCTAGATTCTAACCCCCTCCCATTTTTTGTCTGTTCCAATAACCTTCATGAGAAGATCCTAATGTTACAGGCTTGAAATATTCTTCCAGATACGTGTCACCTCTGCAGAGTTCGTGTCTGTGTCTGACTGTATGGCTGAAGGCTAGAGCAGCCATGTCTCTTCTTTTACAGGAGACAGTTCTCTATTTGAAGGGCTGCCAGAGGACTGTTCTGTATTTTGATGGGGTCCTCTACTTGAAGGCCTGTCCAGTCCAACTCTGGTTGAAATATAAGGAACCATCCAAAAGAAGAGTTGGGCCTTGAAGTTGAATTTGCCCATCAACAGCACCTGTCCTGGACAGCAGACTGAGCAAGGCACACAGGTCACCTGGTTACAGTCTTGCCCACCATGGGGAGATGTACTGCATCTCTGTTTAAGGGTACAATCCTCCTGTATTCCCACCTGCTAAATGGAAGCCACATGGAGGCTTCCGAGTGGAGGAGAGCCAGAAGCAATTTCCACCTCTCCATCCTCTGCCATTTTCCCCCTCTAGATAGGTCCATCTAGAGGAGTTGCGCTGCCAGGGGTGGGGGCATGGCTTGAGAGGCCATTGGAGCCTAGCCTCTTCTTTCTCCTCCCTTCCCCATCCATCGGAATGCCCCCTTTTCTCCCTACCCGAAGTTGTCTGAGGTTGCAGCCACACGGTTCTTCCCACAGTGGTTGCAAAGGGGCAGGGGTTGGGACCGGAATGTGGAGTCCCCCTCCTGAAGTCATAGGAGTGTCTATAGGTTTGGGAGGGACTCTGGCATATCCTATGGTGCCTGGGACGCTGTCCCAGAGACCATAGGATTGCTCTATAAAGTATTTCAAAATTTGCATCTATACATATAAATTAGCACATGCAAATTAATGCAGATCAATGCCTTCTTTTATCCTCTTTTGGAGTGATACATTCTTCTCTCTTGGCGATTCATATCTGACCATGCTGCTACTGAAAGCACACATCACCGAGCTTTTCATTTCCACATCTCATATTCATGATGACAAACCGAGCAGGTTTGTTAGAAAGCAAACTGAGAAAAGCTTGGAGCAAATGTGACGGAACACAGCCTAGAGCCCATGTGAAGGCCTACTCTGGGATGATCATGACGGTGGTGGTGGTGAGAGCGGCAAACAAAAAGAAGTACTTCTTCACCCCATTATTGCTGGCTTAGTGCTGCCCAATGAGGCTTTTCTGGATGGGGAAGATTTGCCTTCATGTGGAGCTCCAGGGTGATCAGCTGGAGCCCTTGCTAGCATCCTGTGACTTGTTTGCTAAGCATTTTTCAGATAAAATTGCTTGCATCCACTCCCACTTCGGTTCCATGTTCAGTGTGGAACAAATGCCGGACATTCCTCTTGCACAGCTTGTTTGGAAGATAACAACCTGCTTGGAGAGTTGCAGCCTGCAACTTGTATGTTTGACTCTTACTCATCTTGGTTGATTATATCTTGCCATTTCTAAGTAACTCCACCTCTGGATGTAAGGTAGGTGGCTCCTGGAGATATGGCCTTCTTAGAGGCTGTGCCGTGATTATGGAATTCCCTCCCTAGATACGTTCACCTGGCATCATCCTTGCTATCTTTTCGATGCCAGGTGAGTTCTGTCTTGCTTGCAGTTTGATTGGTTAAGTGTTGTGCTCCCCTGCCAACTCCAGTTTGCTTGACTAGCTTGCTTGTTTTCTTTGTTCTGTGCTGTTTTCATTGCTGCTGGATTTGAGAAGTTTAGTTTTGCTGCTCTTATTGCTGCATGGATGTTGTGCTTCTTTACTTTTGTTGTTTTAGGCTGCAACCCTATGCATGTTTAGACAGAGAAAAGTCCTACAACTCCCAGCATACCCCAGCCAGCATGGCTGGCTGAGGAATGCTGGGAGTTGTAGGACTTCCCTCTGTCTAAACTTGCATTGGATTGTGCCCGTAATGATTTAGCTATTGTCATTTTTAATGTTTCAGAACATTGGTGCATTTTTAATGCAATGTGTAAGTTGCCTTGAAGTCCAAGTTAGTAGAAAGATGAAGCAAAAACCTGTTAAATAAATAAGGCATTCATTGACATGAATGATGGGCACTCCTGAGCAGTAGGTCGGACCCACAAAGCATGATGTGGGAGCCAGTCTTTATTTTAGCTCTATAGTTGTCAAACTCTGGGGCTGGCTATCCTTGGAGGACCAAGGGAACATGAAGGGGGGAACATAGTGAGGACCACCAATTTGGATGGCTTTAAAAGGGATTAGACAAATTCCTGGAGGAGAAGGCCATCAATGGCAATTGCTCCTGATAGCTATGTGCTACATCCAGTTGCTGGGGAACATGGGCAGGAGTGTGGTGTTGCACTCATGTCCTGCTTGTGGGCTTCCCATGGGCAGCTGGTTGGCCACTGTGTGAACAGAATGTTGGACCAGATGGACTCTTGGTCTGATCCAGCAGGGCTCTTATGTTCTTATAAGGTGTGAAGTTCTGGGGATAGAAATAAACCTGATGCAGGTGAAGCTTTCTTCTACCATGATCACCTAAGTAACAGGCCCACTTACACATCCCTAAAAAAGAGGAAATGCATCACCAAAAGAGAGGTCAAAAGAGGACACATATGTTCATAAAATTTGCATATGCTAATGTACATGTATAGATGCAGAGTTAGAAATAATTATGATCATCCAAATAGAAATACATCTCACATTATTAGGGAAGACTGTGATCAGGTGACCTGTGTGCCTGCTCAATCTGCTGTCCTGGCGGGGCGTCTCCACCAGCAATTTACTCTGAGCTGGCTGCGTGTTGAGGTTGTTAGGGATATGTGATGTTGTGGCCATCCAGCAGCCACCCTGGAGCTTATCAGGGGAAAAACCGGATTTCCTGAGATTGCTTAAAGTCCGATTCTTTTCCTCAAGTCAGGTTCTCCATGGTATAGTTTCTGTGTGCCCCAACCCCCACATTTACCTTGGGTATGCTAGCCCTGCCCAGGGGGGTGCCTTTCACCGTGACCCGGTCAAGGGGTGTTTCCTGTATGTTTTCCATCCCTGCACAAACCAATTAGTGTTTCCTCAGAAGTAACTCCCATTGTGCTGAATGAGGCTTGCTGTTTGAATGCCCACATCAGAACTTAAAGACATCCCCCTAAATTGACATGGCACAGTTTAAAGCCCAATTCCCTAAGTGCGGTAAAGTGCAATCTCGGGGCTCCTATTTTCCTTTGTTTGGTTCATTGCCTTAGGAAGTAACTACTTCGACCCTTCATTATAGAGATCCTGCAGGTTAAAATGGGGGCTGGTTTCCCATCTTTGTGTTCTCCCTCCACTTTCCCAGCACAAGAATATGTTTGTCTACTCAGAAGTAACTCCCATTGTGCTCAGTGAGGCTTTGTCCTGAAATGCAGGTGCATCTGGACTTTCAGGAGAAAGGAGAAAGGGGGGGAAGCCCCTCTTATTGATTGAGCAGCCCCTGCCAGTCAGATGACATTTACTCCAAGCCCCACCCCCACCAGAAAGTATGTTCTGTGAAGCGATTTTACTGATGCAGAGAACCTGCTTGTGGAGCCCTGCATGGACCAAAGCGCAGCAAAGTTGATTCCTTTTTAAAAATCCGGTACTCCTCCATTATCTTCTCTTTCAGTTGTCATGGAAACATGGCCCAGGTGATAACTGTTGATGGGCAGCTTCAAGGCCCCTGCTGCTCTCCCTTGTTAGGATTCTTCTTTAAACTGGAATTGGACACCTTCAAATAGAAGACTGTCGACTGATAGCCCTTCAAACAGAAAACGGAGAAAGCCAGCTACTGAGAGTCATCAGCGCATTTCCCTAACAAAGGAAGGAACTTGGCAACTTCTTATTGAAGGAGTCACCAGCTCTATAAATCTCCTGTCCAAATTCTCAATTTTACAACAATATTTATTATGATTTACCAGCCACTTTGAGAGCCCTTGTGGACAGTCTAAGGGCACAATCCTATGCATATTTAGACAGAAAAGTCCTACAACTCCCAGCATCCCTCAGCCAGCCATGCTGGCTGAGGGATGCTGGGAGCTGTAGGGATTTGTTTCTGTCTAAACATGCATAGGATTGCACTCTAAATAACTAAACTAAAATATATAAATATAACTCCAAAGAAATGGGAGATTTTTTATTTTATTTTACAGAGAATAAAGCTTGTGTACCATATAACTTTTAATGGCAACAGAAGCCACTTCAGAAAAAAAAAGTTTCAGATATGAGCTGTTCAATTGTTGAAGAGATATTTGAGGCTGCAGTCCTATAGGCACTTACCTGGAAGTAAGTCACATTGAACTCAATGGGACTTATTCATGAGTCTTATTTCTGAGCTTAAAAGTTTCTTACAGAACTGAATAGACCAATTCCTCTCCCTGGCAGGAAAATCCTCTTATATCTGATTGAAGATAAGAGGTTTTCCCTGTTGGTGGGGTGGTGGTGGTGGCAGGGCCTGGGAAAGACGTTGGAGGGCTGGATGGGGAACTCCTGTGAACCATATTTGGCTCATAGGTCAGAGGTTCCCCATGCCTGTCCTATCTGAAATTTCTTCTATTCTGGAAAAGTGGCTTCTGTTTTGATTTGCCTGAAAAAATGGTTTCTGATGTGGCTGATGCAACTTATATGCATTTTCCTGTATACATATTTTCCTGTTGTTCTTGGATGTTTTTCTGCATGGTTTAGCTTTAGGAACACAGCTTTAGAAAGAGCTTTGGATGGAACTGGCTTGATGAATATGCACACACATGCTTAAAGTTTTCCCACCTGACTGTTTTATGAAACTCCAAGAATTCACCCACACAGTCTTAACATGGTTTCTGGCAAGGTTGTTAACCTCTGATAGTAAAGTATGTGTTTGGGGACAGTGAGGCTTTATGGCTTGAATTTGTCAGAGAGGAGAGCCATAAAGCATTCTACTTTCTTCTGCACTGAGGCTACAAAGTAAGTTCACCCCTAGAAAAAGAAATCAGACTAGCGGATGCATTTTGAAGAAAGGTTTATCAATGGGTGCTTCCAGATGGATGGCTCCTAGTGCTACCAGTCAAAAGACATGGCACAGCTATTCCATCTTTCCTTCCTTATCAGGTTTTTTGGGGTAAGGAAAAGATGGAAGAAGCAGCGGGAAAACACAGAAGGGTTACAGATGGGTGACCACGCTGTCTGCATCGCTTGTGCAATTATGTGAACAAGGTAAGGCAATTTGCACCATAAAAGCTTGAGGACTTTTTCATCCAATCCTGGAAGCTGCAAAAGGGGAAGTGGGAGTGACTCATGCTTCCTGTTTTTGTGTTTCCACTTTAATGTACAAAGTAGGAGTTCGCACTTCCACCCATGGACAGATGTGGAAGATCTGGAGTACAAGTTAAGACCATCATATAGAGACACCTGGAAACAGACTTTATGCAAAGATTTATCCTGGTTGCAGCCATAATGTATAGCACCAGCTGTCCCATAACTCTGGCACTTACTCTAAAGAGTTCTGTTGCTAGGGCTACCACTTCTGGGGAGCAGCTAAAGTTGGTATGGGAAATGTCTATGCCAGGCACCAGAACAATATGGTTGCCAGTGCTATATGTGGTCACACGAAGGCCATACTATCGGTGGTTGTTGTTGTTGTTGTTCAGTCGTTCAGTCGTGTCCGACTCTTTGTGACCCCATGGACCATAGCACACCAGGCCTTCCTGTCCTGCGCTCTCTCCCGGAGTGTGCTCAAGTTCATATTCATTGCATTGGTGATGCTATCTAGCCATCTCATCCTCTGCCGTCCCCTTCTCCTTTTGCCTTCAATGTTTCCCAGCATCAGGGTCTTTTCTAGGGAGTTTTCTCTTCGCATTAGGTGGCCAAAATATTTGAGCTTCAGCTTCAGTATCTGCCTTTCCATTGAGCACTCACGGTTGATTTTCTTTAGGATGGACTGATTTGACATACTATCGGTGGTAATAAATCATAACTACTATTTGTTTGATCACAAGTAACCCATAACAAAACTAAAATATCAATGCAAATAAAATCCAGAAATGATGTTTGTAGTGTGTGTGCTCTAAGCCATTTGCACATCTAGAACTCTTGCACCTCCCACAGGGAGATCTGCAATTTCCCGTTTGGGCTTCAAAGCATGAAAAGAAGCCATTGCTGATCACTCATACCCCTCTTGGGCCACTTCCTGTAATGCATAACAGAGCCTTGTACGGGAATCCTCTTGGCTCCCACCTGACAGTTCAGACGACAGGGGCACATTCTCAGTGGCTTCCCCACAATGGGAATTCCCCTGTCGCATTTATTTGCCAAAGCTAAAGTCTAATATCCCAAAGGATATTCAGGTCAGCCTGAACAAGATATTCTTGTTCAGGCTGACTATTAATACAGTATCTACAGTCAAGCAAATGCGGGTTTTTTTTTTTAAAAAAGCTAGTAAAGTATTAAATAGTATTTAAAATGGCAATAGATCAGTTTCTCATGTTGTTTTATTACAGTGGGAGGCAATGTATCTCTGGTAGGGATGGGCGAATCTGTCCGTTTAGCTTTCTCCTGCATTTGATTTTTTTAAAAAAATCTCAAGCTCTTTCTCTCCTGAAGATGAAGAACTTTATGAATTTTGGTAAATTCCATTCTGGCTGGGGTATGCTGGGAGCTGTAGGACTTCTTTTCTGTCTAAACGTGCATAGGGTTGCGCCTTTAAGAACTTTTCTCTTCAAGAAACCAACTTTGAAAGAAGTGGAGCAAGAACTCTGGTGAATTCATTAACACTGAGACTATTCACCAAAGACAGAAGATCGGTTACTGAGCAAGGCTCTAGAGTTTTCCCATGGTACAGGCAGCTTTTCCACCGCTTGTTGCAAGATGTCAGTGAAAAACTTTCTGCAAAATTCCTGGAACAGTTACAATTAAATCACCAGAGACTGACCTGTATGCACACGCACGCGCACACACACACACACACAATATCTGGGGTCCCTGCCAACAACATTCTTTTCTGGGGTCTGGTATCCCGATTTGCTTCTTTATTTTTCTTAATTGGTATTATGCAATTTTAAAGATTTACATCCAGGGAGTTGAAAGAAAAGAATAGCCAAAGTTAAAATTGACAGCAAGGGTTGTGTCACGTGGATATAATTCCACCCCCCAGACACATCAAGCTACTTCTAGAAGAAAAGCACTGCTTTAATCACACAGGATTAACCCCCCCACACAACCCCCCCTCACCTCAACTATTACAGATTAAATTTTATCAGTGGTTTGTATAATGAAGCCTTTAATAACAAAGGTTTTAATCTGCTGAATAAAACTGTTAGAACACAGGGGGCAAAGCAGCTCCTTTATAATTAATGGGAATTTTTCCATTGTGGCAGAACAAGGGTTGCACCCCCAGACTCGACGGTATGCATGTGATGTTATTCGCTCTTCTAACAAAGTGTGCTGAAGCTGACCTTTTTTATTTTGAAGGGAAGAACAGGATCCCAGTGTGACTCAGGATCCTCCATCCCTGCTATTTTTCCTTGCCTTGTGTTCCTTGGAAGAGATGGGGGAATAGAAGCAGGGCACTTTTGTTTAGGAGAAAAAGTAGCCATGAGCCCCTTACCCAGAATGTACTCCTGATCCACATTGGGGCTCACATTGGTTTCCTTCCAAAAATGGATCCTTCTGGTAGCTCTTTGCCCTTGATTCATAGGGTGGCCATGTGCCCTGCTTTACAGAGGTCACTCCCTTATTTGAAGGCATTCTCTGTTTGAAGGGCTTTCCAGTCCAAATTTGCTTAAAGAACTATATATCTTATAAGAACTATAATGACAGAGAGAAGCAGGCACCTTGGATAATTTTTCTACACCAGACTGTTAATCGCTGTATCTGCTTTTGGTTTCATCACAGAACTGATATCCAAGTTCTACACAAAGAACTTTTCCTTTCCTGCTTTTCTGCTACATAACCACTAGGTGCTGCTGTGCTATACCAGAATATTGCAATTACTAAAGTAGGAAAATACCATCCTTTCACTTTCAGAAAAAATACCCCATTTTCCCCACTCTAAAACAACAACAATGGGAAACTTAAAAAAACAACAACAGAAGAGAAACTGGCGGATCATGACATTGTCTAAAGATCCCATAAAAAACCATGAGTAAGGAATCATGAGTGCACAATAAATGCCTCATGTAGAAAAGGTGAATGCTGCCTATCAACACTTAGCATCTAGACACTGAGCAGGTATGCAGGGTCATGGGTGTTCCCTGCTATGGGGAGATTTACTATATGTCGATGTAAATGATAGTCGTTATTTCTATATTTGAAGTTATAGTTAAAAATTAGCATATGTATTATGCACATCCCATAGAATCATAGAATAGTAGGGTTGGAAGGGGCCTATAAGACCATCGAGTCCAACTCCCTGCTCGATGCAGGAATCCAAGAAAAAGCATCCCTGACAGATGGCTGTCCAGCATCATCTTGAATGCCTCCAGTCTGGGAGAGCCCACTACCTCCCTAAGTAATTGGTTCCAATGTCATATTGCTCTAACAGTCAGGAAGTTTTTCCTGATGTTCAGCTGGAAACTGGCTTCCTGTAACTTGAGCCCATCTTTCTGTGTCCTGCACTCTGGGATGAACAAGAAGAGAGCCTGGCCTTCCTCTCTGTGACAACCTTTGAAGTACTTGAAGAACGCTATCATATCTCCCCTCAGTCTTCTCTTCTCAAGGCTAAACATGCCCAGTTCTTTCAGTCTCTCCTCATAGGGCTTTGTTTCCAGTCTCCTGATCATCTTTGTTGCCCTCTTCTGAACCTTTTCCAGTTTGTCTGCATCCTTCTTAAGGTGAGGTGCCCAGAACTGGACACAGTACTCAAGATGAGGCCTAACCAGTGCTGAGGAGAGCAGAACTAGTATTTAATGGGATTTGAAAGCTATTGATACAGCCCCAAATAGCGTTTGCCTTTTTTGTGACCCCATCACATAGTTGGTTCATATTCAGCTTGTGATCGACAACAATTCCAAGATCCTTCTCGCTTGTAATGTTGAGCCAAGTATCCCCCATCTTGTAACTGTCTGTTTGGTTTCTTTTTCCTAGGTGCAAAACTTGGCATTTATCCTCATTAAATTTCATTCTGTTGTTTTCAGCCCAGTGCTCCACCCTATCAAGATCACTTTGAATTTTGTTTCTGTCTTCCAGGGTATTAGCTATCCCACCCAATTTTGTGTCATCTGCAAATTTGATCAGCATTCCTTGCACCGCCTCCTCCGAGTCATTAATAAAAATGTTGAAGAGCACTGGGTCCAGGACTGAACGCTGCAGTACCCCACTCATTACCTCTCCCCAGTTTGAGAATATCAAATTGATAAGCACTCTTTGAGTCTGATTCTGTAGCCAGCTCTGGATCCACCCGATAGCTGTTTCCTCTAGCCCAATTTTAGCTAGTTTGCTAATATAGTATTAGAGGTATAGCCCATGGTCCCAGAATCCAAATATCTCGTGTTGGCACCACCTTCGTAGCCAGTCCCTCATTCAGAGTATTTTTCTTTCCCTTTCTATCCCTCTTCTAACTACTGGAAGGAAGGATGATAAAACTATCTGGGCCCCAAAGTTCTTGAGTTTCCTTCCCAGAGCTTCAAAGTCTGATGTGATTTCTTCGTAACTCCGCTTGGCCATATCATTTGTTCCCACATGGATGAGAAGAAAGGGATACATGTCAGTGGGCTTTATGAGTGTAGGCAACCTTTCAGTCATATCTCTATCCTCTTTTGTCCTCTCTTTTGGCAATGCTTAAGTGGACAACCTCCCCACAACCCAAAGGTGCTGTTTATGGGTGGCACTTTTTCAAGGAGACTGGTAGGTACAGGCCCCAATCTGGATTACGAGGACCTTCTAGGCTGGGGGCCTGAGGCAGCCTTTTCTTTAAAATAAAAGTGGCAAGTGTAAGCCCACTTGGTTAAAAGCAGGAATAACATATTGGCCCAGTTTGCACATAACGAGAAGCCACCATGGGTGAATTTCCCCAGGGCATATTAGCAGGGGCATGCTGTAGCTTCTCATGACATGTGAATCCGGCGAGAATCCAGGTTGTTGTGGTTGACAAGCCACCTGCAACCCTAAAACAGCTCATGGGTTCTGTCTGGGTGGCTTGTCAACCACCCCAACAACCCACCCCTGACAGGTTCACACATAATGAGAAGCTGTGGCGATGGGAGCTTGGATCACTAATCTGGTGCCTGTGGGTGCCACTGTTGCAGAACTCAGAGACCACGGAGTGAAGGAAAAAGAGTTTCTTTATTTAACGCGTGGGCTTAAGGCTGGAATCACTTCCAAAGAGCCAAAAGCCCCGATTTACATCAGCAGATTGTTTTTATAGACATTATGACACATAGGAAATGGCTCCTCCTCTCCCTCCCGTGTGGGGTTGCAGTCCTCAACATTCCTTCTCCTAGCACCATTGTTTATAATACAAGAAATGGGTTATAGGGTAGCCATGAGAACAGCAGAGAACATGATATACAATTCTATGACCTTAGCCTTTGTTGACAAGATAAGAAATTCCTGTGTCTCGTCAGCTTACAAACATATATTTCAGAGAGCAAGAGCTCAGCAAGAACATGAAGCATGAGACTGCATGAGGCTACTTAGTCTGACCCCTGATATGGCTGCTACACCACCACCTACCATGACTAATAAGCTACTGCAGGCTGCAGTGATCATGTGAACCAGGTCAATGTGTAGTTTGGTCCCAATTTTTCCCCAGAGGGGCCCCCCCCCAGTCGTATTGTAGCTGGTGTCTTGGTGTCATAAAGTGAGCAGAGTATTGGAAGACCATTTAGTTTGTGCATATGATCTATAAATCAGTAGGGATGTCAGAGGAATCCATTTGTGAGGTAAAGCTTGACAAGCTTTCCTTAGTCAGCCCCCCCAGACTTCAGTCCACTTTCTGCTATGGAGCCCAGCTCAATCTGCATTGTTGGGTGAGTTTGCGGATTTTCTGTACTTTTTAAGTTGCACAAATTATGGATGATTTTTGCACAAACTATGCAAATTGCAGCTGCAATTTCTGCAAATCTCTATTTGCGCAAACTATCGCTTACCATTAAAAAAAATGCAGAAAGTTCCTGGAGTTTGGGAAAAAGCTGTGTCTTGACCCGCCAAGGCATACTGAGTCAGGCATGCCACGGAACTCCGTTGCATAAAAGGAGAAATGAATTTTCCAGTGATGGACATCCGTATAAATCAGGAACTTCAGAAAAGAGCCAGGGTGGTGTAGTGATTAGAGTGTTGGGTTCAGACTAGGGAGATCTGGATTCAGTTCCTCCTACAATGGATGTCTTTGGACCAGCCACTATCTCTCAGCCTAAACTACCTAACAGGGCTATAGTGAAGATAAAAATGGGTGTGTGGGATGAGGGATGGGGATGGGAAAATCACATATGCTTCTTTGAACTCCTTGAAGGAAAAGTGGGATATGGATCTAATTTTTTTTAAAGTGTTGTTATGCACTCTTTCCCTCAGCAGTGAAAAATTCTAGAAGACAACCGCCAACGTGATAACCTCCAGATGTGTTAATCTACAACCCCCATCAGCCCCTCCAGCAAGGCATCTTGGATGGGGATGATAGTTGTAGTCCAACACATTTTGAAGACACCATATTGGGGAAGGCTGTGAATTGAGTTTCCTTTGTAGGATACAGTACTTCCTTTGGAGAAGAGGCATCACCTTGTCGAACATCTGATGGATATCATCATCTAAAAGCTGGAGAACATCTCCTAATAGCTCATTTTCACCCAGTGGTATAATGGTGAATTTTGAAGTGCAGGAGCACATCATGACTGTGTCCACACCCTACCCCCACCCCACCCCACCCCACCCCAAAGACATACATAGAATAATGCTCAATTCATTAGGATCAGCATGACTGTAATCCTGTGCATAGTTACCTGGATGTAAGCTCTATTGAACTCATTGGTGTTTGCTTTTGACTACATAGATCCAATCTGTAAAACACAGGTAGCTTAAACAAGAGATCTTCAGCCAGCTGAAATGCAGAATTTTGCTTTTCATTAGCAATGCAGGCAATCTTGCAAAGAGTCGTTACTGTTGAAACTGCTAGCATGAAGTAGGAAGCTCACTAGAGAAAAGGAAAGAAGTGTCCAGCTTCTGTTTGATTATTAAGGCCAGACAGGCCGCTTAACAAGATCAGCCTCGGATGGCCTTCTCTCTGTCCCATCAGCCAGGACAGCTAGACTGGTGGGGACGAGGGAGAGGGCCTTCTCTGTGGTGGCCCCCACTCTGTGGAACTCCCTCCCTAGGGAATTCCGTCATGCCCCCTCTTTAATGAGCTTCCGTCGTGCATTAAAAACGTGGTTGTTCAGGCAGGCATTTGGGGTGGGTTAGGGTATTTTTTTTAAAAAAAATTTATGGTAAAATTTTATTGTTTTAAATTGTTTATGGTGGGTTGTACATCGCCCAGAGTGGCTGGGTGACCAGTCAGATGGGCGATTAATAAATTTAATAAATAAATAAATAAATAAATATTATCCTCATCTTCTGACTTCCTCTGTGCTTATCTGTCATGAGCAATAGTAAAAAATGGAAAGCCTCATTATCTCTTCATTCACATGCCAGAGCCAGGAGGATCCATCAATTACCCTGTTACTCTGGCAGATGATTTCACTGCACTTGCTCTGAAAAAAGTCCCTGGGTTGTGCTGGCCTGTGTTTCTTCTCCACTACACTTCTGTGTATTCCCATTTATGAACATCAACCAAGCATCCTGAAGTATTAGCAAGTCATGAACGTAAGAAAAGATGTCCAGCCAGGATCATTAATTCTAATAAATCAGCATCAATATCACAGTAATCACACAGAACTGATGGACAGAAGATTTGAAACCTTGTGGTGGAATGGCGTGCCTTTTATGCACACTTGATATCAACACTGTAGTCCTAAGCTCTGACTTGGAAAGATGTTGGCAACCACCTGGGGTGAGAGAAAACATCCCTGGGGTCATACTCGAATGATTTGTATGGACCCTTACTTTGAATTCAATGTGCTTAGGATTGGCGTAGAAGTAGAACTTGTTGCAGAGATGTTTGTGAATAAAAGTCCAGTGCATAAAGTGCTGTCATTAAGAAGGGGTATGCAAAGGACTAAGGTATGTGGAATTGGCTTTTCTTGGAGAATTCCTTGCTTCCTTGTGTCTGTTTTCCTTCTGTAAATATTATCAATCACAGAAAGATGTCTGCAGCAATGAAAGCTTGGAAAGATCCCTCATCCCACCCACATACCTTGAGATAAATTGATAGATGATGGACGGATGGATGGACGGATGGATGGACGGATGGACAGACAGACAGATATGGCATAGAAAGCAAACAAAGACTAGAGGTTTAGTTTGTACTAGTATAATGTACAGAGAACAGGGTTGCTCCTGATTTCTCTACTACTACTAGGGCTGTACATGGACCCCCCAACCTGCTTTGGAGGCCGATTCAGTGCTTCTGAATCAGCCCCGATCTGTCTCAGCCTGATTCAGACCCAATTCGACCTGCTTCAGACTCCAAATCTGAAGCAAGATTTGGACATCCGAACTGCGTCCCAACCAGCGTGCAAGCCGCCCGCTGAGCTGTGTGAGCCCCCTGCTCCTTACCCGGACTTGTCGCGAATACCCACAGCCATTGGCCTCTTCAAGGGAGTCGCCATTTTCTTTTAAAATGGTGGCTTGTCTATTTCTGTATATCAAATGTTGTGCAAATGGCAGCCCTAAGGCTGCCAGTTATGCAACATTACAGGGATAAATGTCCCATAAATAAAGAAAATAAAAAGAAAGGTACAGTGGACTGACTGACTGACTTTTTCTGCCTGCCTGCCTGCCTGCCTGCCTGCCTGCCTTCCTTCCTTCCTTCCTTCCTTCCTTCCTTCCTTCCTTCCTTCCTTCCTTCCCCCCTTCTTCTTCTTCTTCTTCTTCTACTACTACTACTACTACTAGCAATAATGTCCTTGGCAATAATGCTCAGACACTCCCTAAGCAGCTGGACAAACTAGGGTGTGTCTGGAGGTTCATCCTGACTGGCGGTAGCCTATCAATATATAACTCTTTTTTGAAGAATCCTAAAGAAGGGGTCCACCAGTATGGACAGTCAACTCCCATCCCAGTCCATAACACATGTCTCCTCAAATGTCAGTCCCAAAGTTTAGCCAGCCTTCCTCCGAGGGAAGTGGGTATAGGATTGCAGACACAGGTAGCTAACACTGTTTCGGATTCATTCACATTTTAGTTCTGGTTGGCTCAAAGAGTTATAACCTTTCCAAATGGTTCTGGCACAGCCATCCAGATGTGTTGGACTACGACTGCCTGCATGCCCCAGCCAATGCATCTGGAGGGCACCAGGTTGGGGAAGATTGCTTTAGCAGTTCGGGGCTTTTTAGATCCGGCTCCCAAAGCTGCCCAGTTCAGGACTTATCTGTTTGCAGGAAGAAAGAAACTGACCTGGTTCACAGAATGGCTTGTTAACCACCCCGTGCTTGCCAGTTGTGTGCTGGAAGGGTCAGCATAATTACCCTTGACAGCAGACTTCTTGTATTGTGCAAACCCGGCCAGGGTGGCTTGTTGCTGCGAGTAACAAGCCACCTAGAATACTAGAGCAGCCCATGGACATGGCAACAAGCCACCCTGACCAGGTTCACACAACACAACAAGTTGCACTGCTGAGGATAATTATGCTAGTTCCCCTGGCATGTAACCATGGTGACTTATTTCCCCAGCCATGACTGTGTGAACTGGGCCACTGACTGTTCTGTTTTTCAAATATTCTGGGTGCCTGCATCACATGCTAAATTTGAACGGGTTGTTAGTTCAATCTGATAAAGAGGCTTTGTGGGAATTCTTCACCACTTCCATATCCAAGACTTATGAACATTGCATCTTATTGCCCTAAAGGAGGGGAAATAATCCAGCTCACATGTGCTTTTCAGTTTGCTTTGGAATAACTGCAAACCCTGTAACTTCTCAAGCACTTATGACTGAAGGCTGTTTTTAAAATCCACTTGTACTGCTTGGGGGGTGGTGGTGGTAATATTTAGGTATGAAGAGGGATGGATTTAGGGAAAAAAAATCTGGTTTAGGTCTTAATGTTGCAGCCACACCGCTGTGAACAGTAAAGTATTTATCATACACACAAGTGTACTTCTAAAACACACATTTTCCATCATTTCTGATAATCTGGGTGGTGGTGGTGCTCTGATCTGAAATGGCAGGCATTTAACTGTTTATGCTTGCGACGTTTTCTTGATCTATATTGCCCAACATCCAAGCTTCTATTTTCTTGAGGGTGGGGGGAAAGAACCTGAATTTGCATGTACAGGGACCTATATTCCCCCCCTCCCCACAGGTCTAATTTTAGCATAAGGAGGACAGTTTTGAATGGGACAATGTCACAGAGGAAAGGTTTAAATGCTCAACAGCCCTTGTGCTGCCTCTGCCTCCCAGGCATTTAATGGTGTATGATGGGGCACATCTGTCAGCTGTCTTGAGCAGGTCTGTTATTGAAATTATGTACTGAAATTCTTTTTAGCTATTTAATCGTTTTAAATTTTGTGCCTTAAATTCTTTTAGACTGTGTTTTATTATAATTTTATATTATAGTTTTTTTTAATGTAGTTTTGTAGTTTTTGTATGTGAGTTGTTGAGAACTGGGCACCATAAACTGAAAATAATAATAATAACAACAACAACAGCAACAACAACAGCTTTAGTTGTAGGGAATAAAATAAATATGTAAAAGCAGAGTAAAAGTAGAACGAGCTCCCCGGTGAGGTCCGCCTGGTGCCAACATTGTTATCTTTTCGGCACCAGGTTAAGACCTCTCTCTTTTCCCAGGCATTTGGCAGCATGTGATGAGTTTTACTCAGTCCTCCTGGATGTGTCTTTAGTTATGACTGACAGTTCAAAGTTGTTTTTAGTTATATGGTGTTTGTGTATGTTGTCTGTGTGCTTTTATGTAAATGGCTTTTAAACTTTTAATATTTATTTGTATGTAACGTTTTAAGTTCTGTAAACCGCCCAGAGAGCTTTGGCTATGGGGCGGTATAGAAATGTAATAAATTATATAAATGTAAAATAAACATTAGGAGATCAGCCAAGGATATTCTGGCATAATATGTGAGTCGGCTGTCTGTCTAAGATCCAAAACAGATATTACTTTAAATGTGTGTCTAGCAGCTATTTTTCTTTTCTGTATTTTTGCACTACAGTAGGTGCAGGAAGCCTAATCTGGATCTTAAAAGCCCCTTCTACTCGCTATGCTAAGGTCACAGTTCAGACTGGGACCCCATGCCCACTCTAGAGTAAAAATAGGAAAAAAGACATAGCTGCTAGGCATTCATTTTAAGTAAGGTATGTTTTGGCCCTATATCAGGGTGCTGAACCTCTTTCAGCCCAAGGGCCAGATTCAAATTCAGCGAAGTTCTTGGGGCTGCATTTCTGTGGTGGGTGGAGCAGAAAGCAAAAAGGTGTTGGGCCCAAAATACCAGCTTATTTTACCTTAAGGGTACAGTCCTACGTTGATAGTTGGCAGCCTCTGAAGTCGGAGGCTGCTGAGTATCCTAATGCAGGGTGGCCGGAGCACAGAGGCCAGGATCTGTGCTAGATGGGCCATTTCCCCTGCCTAGCCACAGTGCCTCGGAGTGGGAGGGAAGGAGGCTGGGGCGAGCATAGGAAGCTGCATAAGGCAGCTTCCCCAGTCTCCTCTCCTCCCTGCCCCTGGGACCCCCCCCCCTTTTCCACATCTCCACGTTCAGGTTTCCAAGTGCGGAGAGGTAGCCAGTGTGTGTATTGCCCTGGCTGTGGGCTTCGACCTCTTAATTTAGAGGTGCCCAGATAGTGATAAATCAGACCCAGGTTTACTTACAAGGAGTACTTTTTTGAGTAACTTACAGCACACAGGCGTACCCAATGGTTGGATCAGACAACTTCTCTGAACCCAGAGCCATGGGGTACAATGGGTTTTCTACCATACATGTTAGCAATGAAGCAGCATAACAGCAGCAAGCGCCCCCTAGTGTTCATTCCCAGCATAGACTAACAGCACTTGGTTCTCAGCACAGTCACCTGTAGCTTTAAGGTAAACAACCTCTGCTTCTCAGGCACAGCAGTGATAAGACACTCTCCTCATTACTATGAAATGTGCTAGGCCACACTATCGGCCCTTTGACTCATCTTCACATGCTCAGAGGCTTACTAACAAGGGCATTGCACCAATAATGAACTTAAGCAAGCATTATGGATCTCTAGGCCCCTCTAACACTACAGGTGACTTGGTTACACTCCTGGGGCCAATACAGCGTGGTTCTCTCTGTACCGGCTATGAGGGGGAGGGGGAGGGGGCAGGGAGCGTGGTTTACTGGCTCTGAGGTCGGAGCCTTCCCCCCCCCCCCGACACTGTCTTGGGGCCATAAAACTCTTACTGCTAGCAACTAAGCCTTAGAAGAGTCATTTCACCTGTTTAGAATGGGAGGAGAATTGCACAAAAGCTGGGGAACAACTAAGCAGTTGGAGGTTGGCAGAAAGGGGGCAGGGCTAGGGAATTTGGCCTCTAGGCCTGCATATCTGGAGCCCTGGTCTATATGCAGCTTGTCACAGAGTTGCAGCCAAGCCCTCCTCCCTCGGTGATAGCTGTGGTCTCAGACACTTAGTTGTCACACTAGCATAGTACATTTTTCATTATACACTTAAAACAACATAGGGATACACTTGAAAATCTTAACATGTGAAGTGAAGATGGGGGATACTTGGCTCAACAACACTACAAGTGAGAAGAATCTTGGAATTGTTGTAGCTCACAAGCTGAATATGGGCCAACAATGTGATGCGGCTGCAAAAAAAGCAAATGCTATTTTGGGCTGCATTAATAGAAGCATAGCTTCCAAATCTTGGGAAGTACTAGTTCCCCTCTACTCAGCACCAGTTAGGCCTCATCTGGAGTACTATTTCCAGTTCTGGGCACCGCACTTTAAGAAGGATGCAGACAAGCTGGAGAGGGTTCGGAGGAGGGCAACGAAGAAGATCAGGGGACTGGAAACAAAGCCCTATGAAGAGAGACTGAAATAACTGGGCATGTTTAGCCTTGAGAAGAGAAGACTGAGGCGATACATGATAGCGCTCTTCAAGTACTTGAAAGGTTGTCACAGAGACGAAGGCCAGGATCTCTTCTCAATCATCCCAGAATGCAGGGCATGGAAGAATGGGCTCAAGTGACAGGAAGCCAGATTCCGGCTGAACATCAGGAAAAACCTCCTGACTGTTAGAGCAATACGACAATGGAACCAATGACCTAGGGAGGTGGTGGGCTCTCCCACGCTGAAGGCATTCAAGACGAGGCTAGACAGCCATCTGTCAGGGATGCTCTGACTTGAATTCCTGCATTGAGCAGGGGGTTGGACTCGATGGGCTTATAGGCCCCTTCCAACCCTACTATTCTATGATTCTATTATTTGAAGCAGCCCTAAGCATTTGTGTGGATAAAGCTCACACAAAGAGTCTGCGAAGGGCAAAAGTCATGGGAGCAAAACAATCTACCGTTGCATTATTGAAGAGAAACTTTTCGGCTGAAGATGAACACTTGATATAATAAGGGGCAGTTGGGAGTTCCATCCAGTGTGGGATTGCTTCATTTTGCAAGTTAGACTTTTCCACTCTGCAACAGTTGGATTAGAGACTTTTTTGCTGTGCCAAGACTGCTGGTTACAGCTGGAGTCAAACCTCCCCCACTCCCACATCCTCCTTTTTCCATCAGACTGATTAGTATTAAATCCCCCAATGTACTTTAGGTTAAAAAAAAAATTTTTTAAGAGAAGTTCTCATTTTTCCAAGCTAGAGAACACTCCACTTATTCGAGTTGTATTTACGAAATATATGGGCTGTTTGATTCCACTTTGAATGAACAACTCCAGGAAAAATGAAGCTCAGGCAATTTACGGCAAGCCAGCATTGCTTATACATTCATTAGAATTTGGAACAATAAAACCAATACATCAAGGTGGGTGTCAATTTTTGTTAAGGGAAGCACCACTACATCAGAAGGGGAACAGATTAACATTTCAACTTTCAAACTAGTCACTGCCCTCTCACCCTTTTTCAAATGCGAAATAGATTTAGATCCACTGATAGAATCATAGAATAGTAGAGTTGGAAGGGGCCTATAAGCCCATTGAGTCCAACCCCCTGCTCAATGCAGGAATCCAAGTCAGAGCATCCCTGACAGATGGTTGTCCAGCCTCGTTTTGAATGCCTCCAGTGTGGGAGAGCCCACTACCTCCCTAGGTAATTGGTTCCATTGTTGAATTGCTCTAACAGTCAAGTCAGAAGGTTTTTCCTGATATTCAGCCGGAATCTGGCTTCCTGTAACTTGAGCCCATTATTCCATGTTCTGCACTCTGGGATGATCAAGAAGAGATCCTGGCCTTCCTCTCTGTGACAATCTTTCAAGTATTTGAAGAGTGGAATCATCTCTCCCCTCAGTCTTCTCTTCTCAAGGCTAAACATGCCCAGTTCTTTCAGTCTCTTTTCATAAGGCTTTGTTTCCAGTCCCCTAATCATCTTTGTTGCCCTCCTCCGAACCCTCTCCAGCTTGTCTGCATCTTTCTTAAAGTGCGGTGCCCAGAAGTCCTAACTGGTGCTGAGTAGAGGGGAACTAGTACTTCCCAGGATTTGGAAGCTATGCTTCTATCAATGCAGCCCAAAATAGCATTTGCCATTTTTGCAGCCACATCACATTGTTGGCCCATATTTAGCTTGTGATCTACAACAATTCCAAGATCCTTCTCACTTGTAGTGTTGTTGAGCCAAGTATCTGCCATCTTGTAACCGTGCATTTGGTTTCTTTTATTGATAGGAAACATTTGTTGTTGTTCAGTCATTCAGTCGTGTCCGACTCTGCGTGACCCCATGGACCATAGCACGCCAGACCTTCCTGTCCTCCGCTCTCTCCCGGAGCGTGCTCAAGTTCATATTCATTGCATCGGTGATGCTATCTAGCCATCTCATCCTCTGCCGTCCCCTTCTCCTTTTGCCTTCAGTCTTTCCCAGCATCAGGGTCTTTTCCAGAGAGTTTTCTCTTCGCATTAGGTGGCCAAAATAGTTGAGCTTCAGCTTCAGTATCTGTCCTTCCAATGAGCACTCAGGGTTGATTTCCTTTAGGATGGACTGATTTGACCTCCTTGCAGTCCAGGAGACTCGTAAAAGTCTTCTCCAGCACCACAGTTCGAAAGCAGATAGGAAACATACCCAACATTAAAAGTAGCAGCCCTTTGAAAACTAATTTTAACTAATATTCAACAAGAAAATACTTGTGCCACCCCAATCTATCAGCCCACGAGGTAGCAAAACTTAGGAACGGGTGAACAAGCAAAGTTTGCAGTGCCTGAGATTGATTCTCCAAACACCACCCTGAACCTTGGCTCACCATGTTTCCTGTTTTGATTGTGCCCTTTTTTCATTTCATACTCATTTTGAATGGGGAAAATGCACTTAAAAAAAGAAAAGAAAAAGCACATTCAAATGTTCACTTCCCCACATAGGGTAGAGCATGAAAATTTGAATTTCTCCCCAAATGCACACTTTTAAAAGCATGCATTTTTAAAATGTGCATTTTCCAAATGCAAGTTCAGGAATTTGCAAACATTTTAGGAGAACATGCTCTCCTAAAATGCTTGCAGTCGGGGTTGTGAACGGAGACGTTCACATGATTTGTGAACATAAGTGAAATTCTCATTTGCTAGGTACGTACATTTTTGTGGGCAGAATACAGTGCACACTAGATGCAAAAAAATTAAGTGCATATTAGCTACCAATGACTTATTTCACTCCCACCATGGATAGCCATATTCTATGGGTTGACTTTTGCTACAGCAATGCAAACGAGACTTCCACTTCTGTAGTTAAATTCAGATCCTGCTCTGGGAAAATTGGGCAGAGATACAACACTCTCCCACCTCATCCCTGTCCTTACTGTAACTTACATTTGGAATGTAAACATTTGCTCTGTCTGATGGCAGCATGGATTTCCGTGTTGGTATGAGGGCACCAGTTGTGGCCTTGTGACAACATGCTACCCCCCAGCATTGGATCCTAACAGCTGCTGTCTCAGCCCAGGAGCTCATGAGATTAAGCCATAGCTATAGCAGAGAAATATACATAATACATGATCAGAATTCCCCGTTTTATGTGGATGGGGTTTCAGAGAACCTACCAGTGCTATCATTGTTTTTATGAAAGCAAACCAGCTAGGGATGTATGGATCCCTTTACCTGGGGTCCATGGGGGGGGGGGTCTGCAGGTGGGGGGAGGCGATCCAGTCCTCCCACGGAATCCTTCCCGGCTGGCTCTGCTCTGCGGGGAATCCGCAGAGCCGCCGGCTGGCTCCAGCCGCTGCCAGGCTTCCAGCTGTGGCTGGTCTGCGGACGCAAATGGCATCCGGCATAGGGGACACCATTTGCATCCCTGCCGTTGGCTGTGATTGGCTGCGTAAATATTTACGTAGCCTATTACAGCAAAGAGCAGGGACGCAAATGGCGTAGCGGACACCATTTGCATCCCTGCTCTTTGCTGTGATAGGCTACATAAATATTTACGTAGCCAATCAAGGCCAACGGCAAGGATGCAAATGGCGTCCCCTATGCAGGATGCCATTTTGTTCCGCAGCCTGGAGGTGGATGGCTGTGGAGCGAAGACGGCAACCCGGACCAGCTGCCGCCAGGTAGGGTCCGTCCTGGGGGGATTTCGGGGGGTGGCGGGGGGGTAGTCTGTTCTGCCACGGACACCGGGGGGGGGGTGTCCCAGGTTCTTTGGAATCTGGCCTCATTGGAGTCTGTGGCGGATTTCTCCGCCATCCCTAAAACCAGCCTCTATATCTGCTAAAATTAGTAGTTTAGGGCATTTCCCCAAAATGACTGCTCAAATCCATAGCTCAGCAATGGCTAGAAACGGTGGGAGTAATACATTCATGGAGCTGGACTGTGCATCATTCAGAGAATTAGGGGGCTTCCAGATGGAGGTTCCTAGTGCTACCAAGCAAAAGGCATTGTGCAACTATTCCACCTTTTCCTCCTTTATGGATTTTTTTCTGGTAAGAAAAAAAAAGACACAAGAAGTAGTGGGAAAACATGGGAGGGTTACATATGGAAACTGTTATCTTCTGGACCCCTGTAAAATTCCATGAATATGGCAGTGCAATTTCACAATAAAAGCTTCCTTCTCTAAGGTGCTTCCTTCTTTCCTTCTGTGGAAGCACCCTAAGGATTCTGAGACCTGGAATTTAAGTGGGCAGATGCAGTCAACTGTTCTCTTGTTAACAACACCCGGGGGCCTATTGTGAGAACGTGGAACCCTAACATTGCATTATGCCATATTGGATCTCCAGGCAGGCAAAAGTCATGCACTCTCCAGTTCTTCAAGACTTTTGGATTCTCAGCATGTTAAATCTCAGGGTAAAGACAGACATAAAAAAAAAAAAGGACTCACAGAGTACAGTACAGTTTTATTGAATATATTCACTTTCCTTGCTTATTGATTCATAATAAAGTTACAGTTTGTCTTCTAGTTTCCGAAGTGATGAACTGTCTGAGAGTGTTCACCTTTTCAGTGGGGCTTAGTGGTAGAGCACATGCATTACATGCAGAATGTCCCAGGTTCAATCCCCGGCTTCTTCAGCTAGGGCTAGAAGAACATCCTGCCTGAAATCCTGGAGAGCCGCTGCCAGTCAGTATCGACAATACTGGGCTAAATGGACCAATGCCCTGACTCAGCATAAGGCAGCTTGCCCTACCAACAGAACCGCCACCTTGTCTAAATTAAGTCTCACCTTCTCTGTAGATAAATTGTCCCATCAATAAACTAATGTATTTGCTAAGTAATGGGGCCCAATTTTAACCAATAGAGGGGAAAATTCAATCAGTGAGTTAAGTGCTTCTTTATTTATTTGGGGGGATATTTTGGTTCCAGTGCCTTACTCTAACAGGAAATGAAAAACCAATTGTTAAAGAAAGCCTTCTAACAACATTTGGTAGCTTTTATTTAATAAGTTCAAAGTTATCTCACACTTTCTTCAATAGCTCAGAAATGGTACCTATACAGAGCTGTTGATAATAGGCACATTTATTTAAAAATAACCAAGTAACTGATTCGTTTACAGGCAGGTGGTTAATAATAATTCTTCAGCTGGTGGACAGTCATACCTGAAGGACCTCTGGGTGGTCTTGTCAGAGCTGTGAGTTATTTTATACAGCCTTCAATATCTAAATTGGTGGTGGTGACTTGCAAACTGATTTAATGGAATTAATTAAAAGTTAGTTAATCAACTAAGATCCTTTCATCAGCTATTCCAACAATTCTTTAAACATTTATTTATTTTATTTGCTTCTATTATGTAATGCATTTCTTAGCTGCCTTTCAAGACCATCGTCTTCCCAAGGCAGCTTACAGCATAAAAACAATACAACAAACATAATAATAACAACATTATATTAAATGTAAACAACTTTAGATAAAGCCAATTTGAGTAAAATATATTTTTAAAATATCCATCATCAGCGAATGTCACAACAAAATTCAGCTAAAAGTCAGAGAACAGATGATTTTTAAGAGTCTCTTAAAAATAATCAGTCACAGATGGAGCCAGCTGTATACTGTACCTCTTGGAAGGGAAGCCACTACTGACAAGGCCCTGTCTCTAAGGCCTGCTAACCTTACTGATCTTGGTGGTGGGCCAGCAAGCAGAACCTCCAAAGTAGATCTTAAAACATGGGCAGGTTAAACATGAACAACACTGATCCTCTAGTCGATCACTTTTCATCAGTTCAGCTCTATGTATTTATTATATTTGTATTCCATCCTTCTTCCAAATCTCCAGTGCCTCTGGAGCCAAGGTTCAAATCCCACCTTCCTCATGTCAGGAGCCAGCATGGGACAGTCCTTTCATAGGAGGTGCCAGAGGTCACTAGTAGAGCATGTAATCTTCATACCATCCAGTTTTTTGTTCTATAGCTGTCCTACATCAATTGACACATTCTGCCCCTCTTTTTCAAAGGGGGAGAGAGAGACCAGATGAGCAGGGCCTCTATGGAAGTGTTGGTGCTGAGTGGCCAGCTCATGTGCAATATCATCTGCATGGGGGAGGGGTGGGAATTCTGCTACTCTCTTATTCAAATAGTCCCCTGGAGTCAGTGAATGTATGATGAACCAGAGCTTAGCGTACAGCTTCTGCTCATGGACAGGGTATTGACTGACCACAAGATTTAAACAGGGATGCAGAACCTCTTTCACCCCAAGGGCCAAATTTGATTTCAGGCTGTTAATGTACTGTAGCAACTTTCAGTTCTGTCGCAGAATTGAGATCCAAACATTACACGAAGGGCCTTCCCTTTCCTGTTTTTCCACTATATAACCTCTAGGTGGCACCGTGGTAAAGCAGAATAGCACAAATACACAAGTGAAAAGTGTGTTTTCTTTCAGTTTCACAAATAGTACCACATTTCCCCTGCTCTAACTCGCCAAAAGTGCTGTCTGAAAACACAAGTGAAACTGAAGGGTCACAGTGTCATCTAATAAACCCGTAAACAACCATGTGTGGGGAATGACTAGTGCATGAGAAATGCCTCATGTAAAAAAGCTCAGAGAAGCTCTTTGGGCCCACATTCTGATGGGTGGGCTTGAAGGAAAAGGGGGTAGGGCCAAAAAAACAACCCATCAGCATATGTTAATTTAAAGCTCTTACTTCCAGTAATTAAGCCTTACGAGAGGCATCCCTTTAGAAAGGGGAACAAAGTTGCACATATCCTGGGAAACTACCAAATGATTAGTGGTTGTGAGGTCAGGGGAAGGGGGCGTGGCCTTCTGGAGAACCCTGGAGGACTGGATTGGTACCCATGCAGGGCCAGATTTGCCCCCCTCCCTGGGTCTGAGGTTCTGCACCTCTAGATTAGGGGCTCCTTTTTCTAACTCTGTGTGGTATAGCTTACTCAACTGATAGCACAATCCTATGCATGTTTACTCAGAAGTACCTCCTACTTAATGGGATCTATTCCCTATTTGTGTGTTAAAAAATAGGGAATAGATCACACATTTGTGTGTGTGCAGCCTGACTCATCTAAAGATATCTTCTCTGTAGGAACCTAGCAAAGGTGTCCCTTGCATCTAGCAGCCTAAATTTTGTGAATTGATTTATGAAGGGGGTGGTTCTACCAGTCCTCGAATGGCTGGTCCTGCTGCTCTAAAGAGTTTGCATCTCTTCCTCCACAATTGTGCTAAATATACTGTCTGCTCCAGCAGCCAAATAATAAATGCAGCTATGGAACATCCCCAGAAACTATCGCTACTACTAGCCAATAGTGATTAGGAAACTAGACCACCCTGGTCTCGAGTACATATTTGCCACAGCCTTGCTTGCTTAACTGTCATGCTGGCATAAATATAATTTGAGGTAGGAGTTTCAATTCTAATAGTGTGAAAGATATAGCAGTGCTCCTCTGGGTGGTCCAAACAAGTAAGGACCAACAGTATCTTTGTTGAAGATATTCTGGAAGGCATTCCAACAGAGGTTTAAGCGAACACGAATTGTCTAATGTCTTAAGTCCCAAATATGCAAAAAGGAGTCCAATATTGGCTATGTATGATTAACGAGTGACTTGCGTTTGCTTCAAGTTGAAGGAAAGCATGTGCTTTTGCTTAGTGGCGTTCATTTGAATGTCATCGGTAGCAAACAAACCCCCAAATTTGGTTGCACAACATTACTGTTTGCTTTCCATGAGGGGAGACAAATCTTGCTGATTATAGGAATAATTGCCTTAAGACATGTATGGATGGTGAGGCTTATCTGAACTTAATTGCCCTTATCCAATGGCTTCAGTTCAGTTTGCTGCCTGAGGTAAAGGATAGGGCGACACCCGCCCATTCCACGTACAGAAGCCAACTGTATTCGCAGTTGACTTTTTACTTCAGCACTGAAGTCAGAACCCCCTGGCCCCCAGTATCCATCACCTGAGGCAGCTGCCTCACTCTGTCTAATGGTAGGGCTGGCCCGCTTCAATGTATATGTGGACTCTGATGCACATATGAAGCTCCTAGTTTCTTTTATAAGGAGACAAAGCACATGAGCAGGGACTCTGTACTGTCCCGTGTCAATGTGGAGTGCCTGGCTAGAGGGGTTAGAGTATTCAACTAGGGCCTGGAAGGCCTGGATTCAACTCCCACCTCAACCATGAAACTCACTGGGTGAGATTGGGCTACTTCATAGCAATATATGGAAGGACAGGATAAAAAATGTAATTACTAATAAGAGACAAGGGAGGATGGGAAATGAGAGCTGGTGAAGGCAGACTAGGTAGGTTTAGATACGTACAGCAGTTTGTTCCACCATTTCTAGATGCCATTGCTACATGATGGCCAAGGAAAGGTTGGCAGTGAAACCAGTGTGCACACCTCCACAGAGGCCTCACTTGGTCTCTCTTGGCTGTTGCCATCATTGGTTCACATATGTTACCAAAAGACAGTACAAGGCTGGGACTGTCCAGGAAGGATTTCCATGCAAACTTTCTAGAAAATCAGAAGGCCAGGCTGGGTGCAATAAGAGTCTGCCTTCATCCAACATTTTCTGACCTAGGATGTACTTGGATTACCACCAACAAAGTGGAACTCATTTTCAGTTCCTTAACCAGACATGGCCTGTTTTTCTTTCTAGGGACAACCAGATGCAACAGAGGGCAGGCATCCTGTAACTTTAAGATGGGGTGAACAATGCATGGGCTGCATGAGCCCACCCCCCATCTTTGGGAGTGCAGTGGCAGCAAAACAAAAGCAGCAGTTTGCCCGCAAATTTCAACAGCAAACCGTTACGGATGCTTACAAGGACAACTTTAGCTTCAAAACAAGCTATATTTGTCCTTTTTAAGTGTCCATAGCAATTTGTTGCTGAATTTTGCAGCAAACATTTGGGTGTTTTTGTTTTGCTGCCATGCTGCCAAAAATTGGTGATGTAACTGGCCAGAGTGTGGCCTATGGAGGGGATTTGGAGGGTTCAAAAGTGGCCCGTGAGCAGCCTGTGGTTGCTCACCCCTGTTTTGAGATTTGCATAGAAGAGGTACGATGCACCTTGTCATGAAAGTTTGAGAAAAGATGCACCTGCTGAAACTCCCTCAGACGTACAAGAGATGAGTCCTCCTCCCTGTTTTACCCTTTTAAAAAATGAATACAAAAAAAAAGCAGCCAAACAGCAACAACACAAGACAGATGTGCTGATGCTACAGCCAGTTGCTACCTTAGGTTGGGGTGTAACCCACTAGTTGCAAACCAATGGCCTTGAAAATCTTGTGACAGTAAGGAAGGTTCAGCACCTACTAGACTTCCTAACTAGTTAATCCACTAAGGGCAAATCCTATGCATGTTGAGACAGAGAAAAGGCCTACAACTCCCAGCATTCCCCACCCAGCCTGGGGAATGCTGGGAGTTATAGGCCTTTTCTCTATCTCAACATGTATAGAATTGCACCCTAAGGCTCTTTCTTTCAGATCATAATGACAGGGCCAGCATCAAGGGTTGGCATCACTGGGCACATGCCAAGGGCCAGGCTCACAGACCTGCAGGTGGCTCACTGCTGTCCCCTGGAGATGGAAGAGATGAGACAGTATGCTCTGCGTGCCTTCTGCTCTCCTTCTGGTGCTGGGCAGACTCCCCTCAGCTCAATTCAGAAATGGGTCACCAGTTGCAAGAACTGTAAGAGTTCTCATCTTTGTATTCTGAGCTGGAGAGCACTGAGGCCTGTAATGCTCACCTCGTATTTGAGGCGACCACTATGAATTGCCAAGATACGTTTATTTCCTAGTGAGGAAATATGAAATTTGGTGACATCTCTATCTGGAACCAGTCCATATTAGCAGTTCTTATCTGTGAAAGTTTGGGTAAAAATATGCTCTTGGAGCCTACTTTATCAATGTCTGTATTTTCCAAGTGAGACAATTATTATTCAAGGCGGGATATTGAGAGTTAACAGAGAAAGAGCTGCTGTTTCCTGCAAAGCCTTTGCTTCTGCTCTATGAGCCTTTTTTCTTCTTCACTCTGACCTCCTACAGAGAGTCAACGTGCTCCAGCTGCAAGCTTTTTGCCCCCCTCCTATACTATCTCTAATTTCAAACCCACAAAACATTAAAAAGTCAGTTCACATCTCCTCTCTAGTCAGTCTGCCCCCGGCTCTGTCATGGCAATACCAGCTTTATAGCAGCCCAATCCTGGAAGTTCAGAGTTTGCAAAAGCTTGGAAGGTAAAATTCCGACCTCATTCATTTCAAGGAACATCTTTCTCTGGCTTCAGGAGGGCTCAGTTTCACCTTCAGTTTGTGTGCGTGCGTGCGAAGTTAAAGAAAGTTTGTAATATTAAGATTGACTTTCCTACCTCCAATGTGATGGGTGTCCAAAAGAAATTGCATCATCTATTACAGAGGGGCTGATAGAAATAAGCATAGACTGAGGCCCAAACTGGATGCAATGTTAATTTTGTGAAAGCACTTAACATACACATTTTACAAAATGTAAATAGCAGTCTCAGGGGCCCCTGAGCAGTATCATGACCACAGTGGCCAGGAGGGGGAGTTCAAACCTTTCCTCACTGTTATGGTCGATGAAAATCCACCCTGATCTATTATTTGTACTGGAGGAAGCCTCCGCCGACACCAATGGAAGCTTCCCTCCTGATAAAAATTGGCTGGGGGGGCAACTTCTTTTAGCACTGCATCAGGGAGAAAGGGTTAAACTCCCCCTCCTTGATGGTCCTGCTCACCCACCCCCACAGTTGCTAAGGTCTCCATTTTTAAAAACCTGCAAGTTCATGGTATTCATACAACTAATGTCACATCACGTTTGGCCTAGAGGGAATTCTGCTGTGAGCCCACCAATGACTCGCAGCTTGCCAGAGGAAACCAAGGCTCCAGCATCTGCAACAGTTTTTTCTACTCTGCCTTTAGCCCTGCCCACTTTGCATTTCGTTTCCCCCACAGACGGAATGCAGCCCCCGAGTCTGTCGCTGGATTGGAATTTGGTCCTTGGACTCAGGGCTGGCCCAAGACATTTTACTGCCTGTGGTAAAGAACAAGATGGCACCCTCTTCTATTCCATGTACAAAAGCTGACTGGACTATTTCTTCAATACTGACAATGGAACAGCATCCTCCACTGCACCTGAAGGCAGCAGGTAAGCTTAGAGGAATCTTGACACTCAGCTCTCTCCTCCAGTGCCTTCCTGCTGCTTCCCAGCATCTTCCACTTCAGGCAACCACCTCACTCTGCCTAATGGTAGGGCTGCCCCTGCTTGGACCGAAAACTGTTCCCCACTCCTGCATAGAGTTGGCACAGGAGTCTGAGCAGGGGCTGGAGTTCAACAGACTGCCCCCTGCCCAGCTACCCAGAACCCACTTGCCAGGCTGCAGGGTGCTTGCTTACCTGCTTGGTGACTGGCAAGAAGTGCTGTGAGGCTGTCCGTCCCCTTACTGAGCTGCAATTGTGTGCACAATTGTGGCTTGGTTACTTCTGAGAGCCAGTGTGGTGTAGTGGCTAGAGTGTTGGACTGGGAGCCAGGAGATCCTGGTTCTAGTCCCCACTTGGCCATGGAAGCGCACTGGGTGACTTTGGGCCAGCCACACACTCTCAGCCCAACCTACCTCACAGGGTTGTTGTTGTGAGGATAAAATGGAGAGGAGGAGGGTAATGTAAGCCGCCTTGGGTTCCTTGCAAGTGGAAAAAAGGCGGGATATAAATGCAATAAAATAAATAAATAAATAATTCTGCATATATATCTAAAGTTGCATTTACGGCTGCCTTAAAGGGGCAATGACTCAAGATTACAGATGTAAAAGGCTCTTTAGATATGTGGAAGTAACCGAGAGCCACGGTTGTGCACACAATTGCAGCTTGGCAAGGGGATGGATGGCCTCACAGCGCTTTTTGGGCGATTGCTGAGTCATCCTTTAGCTTCCACATGGGCAGGCAGCGATATCAGCTTGGCGATCACCTGAATGGACCAGAAAGAGGGCCCTGCAGTAAGGTCTCTTCTCACTTTCAACCACAGCCAAGGGTCCTTTTCTGGGAGGCCTCGCCAAAGGAAGTGATGCCGGTGGCTACCAGGAAGAGGACCTTTTCTGCTGTGGCCCCCTGGCTGTGGAATGAGCTCCCTAGAGAGGTTTTCCCGGCACCTATGTGGTACTCCTTCTGGCGCCAGGTGAAGACTTTTTTATTATCCCAGTATTTTAGCATTTTAGCTTCCCAGTTTTTTAGCTCTGGTGTTTAAATCTGTATTTTAAATCTCTTCATTGCTGCTACGTTTTATTCTGGTTGAACTGTTACTTTGTGGTTTTAAGCTTTTATCTTGTTTGATGCTGCACTTTGTGGTTTTAATTTTTGTGAACCACCCAGAGACCTTTGGCTATTGGGTGGTATAGAAATAAAATAAATAAATAAATAAATAAATAAACAAATGGTTTAAAATTCCATATTGATTTCTTATTTCTCTAATATCCATATTTAGTATTTTAAAAAGGAAAGAAATAATGATCAAGATGGAACAGAATATGAAATGGAACATAATTTACAAAAATAAGCTGCAGCTGTGTGGAAGGGTACAGGCATAAACAGTATTAAAGGTCTCACATAAATAGATGTACACTACTATCATAAAAGCAAATTCCAATAATTAAGCAGTGGTTTCTAAGTCTTCTGGAAAGATTGATCTGGCACATTTCTTTGCCTGTGTTTGTTCGCCATGTCAATAACAGATATACCATGAATCCAATAGACATATTATGTTTGTCTAAGTAAGTCTTACTAAATTCAGTGGGACTTATTCCCAGGTAAGTGCGTATGGCATTGCAGCATAACAGTGCTATCCTATACACAATTACTTGGAAGTACATCCCATTGAACTCAGTTTGGCTTTCTTCTGAGTAGACATGTGAAGAATTGCACTGTAAATTTTCTTTTGACAATCTGAGATGTCCACAAAAAACATTATCCCCATTTTTCCCCCTCTGGGAACAATTTAGTGGTGGGTCTCATTGGGGTTAATAGAATTTTCTTTCAAGTAATTCGATGTAGTGTTCTGATTTATTCAGTTTTGACATATGTATCTGTTTTATTCGAAATGTATTTTTTAAAAAATTACTTTGGTTTGCACACACATTTTAAATGTTCCCCCTCTAACTGTTGAAACAGGCTGCTTAATTATTTATTGGTTATTACATTTTTATCCCTCCATTTTTCCACAGTGGAACTCACAGACCCTATTAGGGTCCCTGGGTGTGTGCGTGTGTCCCATCCAGTCACTGAACAGACCCAGTGCTGTAGGACTGAGTGAAGGGCTGAACTGTTGTGTCAAAACACAGATGAGCCACCTAGGACAAAACCAACACAATCCAAATCACTGCATTTTCCTCTTTGAAATTAAGGACACTTTGTACAGAGTTGTAATGGTTACGGTTAGTCCTCTTGAACGATACAGCAAAACAAACCTTTGAAGGCCAGGTCAATCAATGGCTAAATGTAATTTCAATATTTAAGGGACTGTATACCTCTGATTACCAGATAGTATCAGGGGCAAGTGGCAAGGCACATCTGTTTCTGTTTGATCTAATCGTGAGCTTCCCAGCTCACAATTATGTCAGTTGTACTGCTGGACGAAATGGTCTGATCCAGCATAGGCTGTTCTTCACAGGTATAACTACCAAGCATGTAGTTTGAGAATTGCTGCCTACTTCTATTTTTCTGATTTTGTGGCTATGAGTGCCACAAAATCATAGTTTTGGACTATGGACAGTGTTGGAGTTGGAGTTGGAGTTTTGGACTTACACAGTGTTGGATCCAGCTCTGGTGGGTGGGTCTTGGGCAGGAGTCTCCTAGTGGGGGTCCTTTGACACTGTGACCACCGCTGCCCCTTTGCTCCTGGACTCAATCTGCGCTACTGTCCAGACGTAGAAGACAAGGCAAGCAGGACCTGCTGCTCTTTCTCCTAGGTCTTGTCATGGCTCACATCCACATGTTTTGAGAAGACAACAACTTTAAAGAGGAGGAAGAGGAGCAGTGCCAAGGGGGCTCTGAGGTTAGCTGTGGGCCCCCTGCAGGTGGATTGGTGTTGGCAGATGCCCAACATTGTTGACCCCTGATGTAAACCTGGCTTACCAGTCTGGCTGGCTTACATCTCTGGAGCTATCGGACAAATAATTCAGTGTGATTTTGAAGGCTTGTACATTCCTGCTCCAATTTTTGAATGTTGTTGAATTAAAATGTTTCTGAACCAACACAGAAACGTATCTCTAAAATCAGAAAATGGTATCTATTGCTATGGGCTATTTCCCCCCCTAAGAGAGTTCAAGAGAATAGCCAAAAAATGCTGTTTCAAAATGAACACCACTGACATATGGCAAGCATACTCCAAATGGTCTCACAGATGACTGATGGACTTTGTGAGATGTCTAGAGAGCTGGGGGAAGAAAACAGCTGGGAAGCTAGGAGAACAGAATACAAGCCCAGAAAAGTCACGTGGGGATTATACAATCTTCGAAAAGGAATCTCATATAGTGTTTGGTTTCATTCTCCCCACAAATGGAAAGCAAAACAAAACACCCCCCCCCCCGAACACAAGGAGCAGAAGACAAACCAATGAAATGTAGAGTTTACTTTAATGGCGGGGGGGGGGGGGAATTAACCAAAAGCTATGTGAACTAGCAATGTTTGAGAAAGTTGCCAGGATACAGCTGAAATATTCTAATGTGGGTAGCTCAATTCTTACAGCTGAACCCCATTACATGACCGCCAACTTGATCAAGCCTAGTCTGCAGGGAGCAATTTGGGGCTGAAAGATATCCTCAGAAAACAACCTCAGCTAAAGTGAAGGATTCAATATATTCTGCAAAATATTAGAACCTGGCTCAGATGATGGAATTTGGTGTTGGTTTTGGAAAGCTTGCATTATTGTTTACAAGAACAAGACCAAAATGATTCATGACAGGAGCCAGGGTTGGCTTAGCAAGAAGAAGAATTGGATGGGACATAGTCCGCTGAAAGCTGATGGCAAGACATGGCTTGAGCCAGTAGGAAGAACTACATAGTCCAATTTCTGGGCAACATTTCCTATTGGGAACAGAGTTCCTTGTTGTAAGATCCTATCAAATGGGACAGAATCCCTTAAATGGCATGATGAATAACTGTGTGTGTGTGATGGTGTGGGAGGAGATTTTTAATGCTATTAGCTTCTCCCTTGCTCTCCTTTTTTATGTACTATGAGTACCTTGTGAGTTCCCTTTTCATCACAGAGACCATACTTTCCATGCAGAAGGTCTTGGGTTCAATCTTGGGTTCAATCTTCGGCATCTCCAGGGTTGGGAAAAATCCTCTTTGAAATCCCTGAGATCTTCTTTCAGACAGTTCAGCCTTCCCCAACTTGGATCTCTCCAGATGTTGTTGGACCACAACTACAACTCCCACCAATTCTCCCACCATTGCCCAATGGTCCAAGATGATGAGAGTTGGTATTGGCTATGATGGCTGGGGCTGACTGAAGTTGTAGTCCAACTTGGAGCTTGAAAGCCCATAACACAACATGTTAAACCAAGAGGTTTTCATTGTTAATTAAATATTAGCAATTGCTCAGTGCTACACAGGGAGACATAGAATCATAGAATAGTAGGGTTGGAAGGGACTTATAAGACCATGAAGTCCAACGCCCTGCTCAACGCAGGAATCCAAGTCAGAGCATCCCTGACAGATGGCTGTCCAGCTTCATCTTGAATACCTCCAGTGTAGGAGAGCCCACCACCTCCCTAGGTAATTGGTTCCATTGTCCTGTTGCTGTAACAATCAGGAAGTTTTTCCTGATGTTCGGATGGAATCTGGCTTCCTGTAACTTGAGCCCATTATTCCATGCCCTGCATTCTGGGATGATCAAGAAGAGATCCTGGCCTTCCTCACTTATTTACTTACTTACTTACTTACTTATTTATTTCATTTCTATACCGCCCAATAGCCGAAGATCTCTGTGACAACCTTTCAAGTACTTGAAGAGCGCTATCATATCTCCCCTCAGTCTTCTCCTCTCAAGGCTAAACATGCCCAGTTCTTTCAGTCTCTCTTCATAGGGCTTTGTTTCCAGTCCCCTGATCATCTTCGTTGCCCTCCTCTGAACCCTCTCCAGCTTGTCTGCATCCTTCTTAAAGTGTGGTGCCTGGAACTGGACACAGTATTTCAGATGAGGCCTAGCCAGTGCTGAGTAGAGGGGAACTAGTACTTCCCAGGATTTGGAAGCTGTGCTTCTATTAATGCAGCCCAAAATAGCATTTGCCTTTTTTGCAGCTACATCACATTGTTGGCTCATATTCAGCTTGTGATCTGCAACAATTCCAAGATCCTTCTCACTTGTAGTACTGATGAACCAAGTATCCCCCATCTTGTAACTGTGCCTTTGGTTTCTTTTTCCTAGGTGCAGAACTTGGCATTCATCCCTATTACATTTCATTCTCTTGTTTTCTGCCCAGTGCTCCAGCCCATTGAGATCATTAGGAATTTTGTTTCTGTCTTCCAGGGTATTAGCTATCCCAGTCCTTTCTCAGTTGTTGCCTAGGAAGCATGTAGCAAAGGGAGGGTGACAATTAGTGGTTGCCAATACTGCTCCCCTCCCATTATAAACAGATATTACCAATAAAAACCAGCAGCCCAAGACACTACGGGCAGGCTGATGAAAGCAGGTGAGTCTTCAGATCTTTCCTGAAGACCTGTAAAGAACAGGCCCAATGAACCCCTGATGGAAGTTGATTCCAGATTAGGATCAGAGTAGCAGATTGGAACACCAGAAGCTGCCTTATACTTTTAGACCATTAGTCCATACACCTCCATTGACTATATTGATTGTTGGGAAGATGTCAGATGGGAATCATTCCCAGCCCTACCTGGAGATGTCAGGAGTTGAATCCTGGATATTTGTCATGCAAACCATGCGGATTACCACTGAGCTGTGCTTCACACCCTAATGTCTCCCTGCAGCAGGGAAAATATTTGTATGGGCCCATACTTAATGTGAGATTCAATTATTCAAAGAGCAAAGCAACCATTGAGACTGGCGGAGGTCACAGACAGTTTTCAAAATACGGTGTCAGGGTAAATATTGAAAGGGGGCAAAATTAATATAACTGATATTGGCCAGGTTCAGAGGTAGTGGGAAACCATAGTTTCCTGCTATGTGAATGAGTCTGCACAAGGTTTGGGGTTACACTCTTCCCTTTACTCTTTTGCAGCTGTGAGGAGGAGATGGGAAGCATCTGCTTCAGCTTGAAAAACAAACCAAATAATCATTCCTTATTATGTCTGACAGAGAACTGCAGTTTGTTTAAACCTTGATTTCAGAGCAAGCCAGGAATGGATCTGGAACCATGGTTTGATCTTGGCTTCTTCTCATTAAATCATATTTAAACCAGGGGTATAGAACCTCAAGCTCAGGGGCCAAATCTAGCCTGCCTGGGCTCCCAATCCACCCCTCATGATTCCCCACATGGCCACGTGCTCTTCCCCTGGCCCTATTTCCCTTTTCCCCAACCACTGATTGTTGGGTGGTTTTCTGGCTTTTGTACAGTTTTCCCCTCATTCCAAAAGGCTGAAATTCTTCTCTTAAAATTTAGTGACCGGTCCCCCCCATTTTGCCTTTGGACCCACCCCTTTTGCCTACAGTGCCACCCACCATTGGAATGCGGCCTCCGAGAGCTTCTCCGAAATGGAATGTGGCCCTCAGGCTGAAAGAGGTTCAACATCCCCGCTGTAAACAAACTAGGGATGTGTGAACCCACCTCCATCCAGAATCTCTGGGCACCCACCCAGCTCCTGTCCCTGCTCGCTGGTCCCCAGATAGCACTCGAGCCCTTCCCACGCTCGGTGAGCAGCCTGCATTCACCCTGGCAGCCTTGTCAAGCTCCGCAGTCACCGGTTTTTGAAAAAAAAAATGGCAATAGCAAAAATGTGCATATTTGTGTATGCGCGAAAATGTGCATATGCAAATATATGCATTCCTAAAATCAGTATTTTCACATGTATGCAAATATGTGCATTTTTGTGATTGCCATTTTATTTTTCAAAAAATGGTGACTTGATGAGCTTGATGAGGCTGCTGAGGTGAGTGCAGGCTGCTTGCCAAGTGCGGGCAAGGGGTGAGCGGGGGCAGGGGTTGGTGAACGGAGCTCAGGGGTGTGGGCAGGGGGCATTCAGGCACCCGCACCATCCCTTAAACCCCCCCACAGTTCCCCGATAGTTTCCATATCATGGGGAATCCATTGTATCAGAAGTTGGCCATTCTGTGCAAGTTCAGCACAGTTAAAGCTCCATCATCATCAACAAGACATGCATACATTTGAATGTCCCATGGTTTATCTGGTTTGAATCCATTTAAAAGGTAGAAAATAATCTCAGTGAACTTACTTGTAACCTTTCAATGTAATGCTGTATTCCTCCTGCCCTGACGCCAAACTGAAATACTATTTTGGATTCTCTCTCTCTCTCTCTCTCTCTCCCCCCCCCCTCCCTGTGTGTGTGTGTGTTGACAAAGTCTTCTGAAAATAGCACCTAATAAAAGTGAAATATAAGCTGATATTAAATATTATCAACACAGGGTACTGATTGTTAAGGACTCTATTAATCAGAAACCTACATCTCAGTGAACATTAGCTGTGGCAACTCTGCGAAGTGGCCTCTGCAAAACCTTATCATGATTTATGAAGCTACTCTGTGGTTTTACCATTTCATGTTGTTTGCATGAAGCCATAAGTCATTATTTCACCCAGTAGCTCAATCAATTTTGATAGCTGTCAGAAGGGGAAACACAAGGAAACCTTGAACGTTACTCTACACTCAACTGGGACATTTTAAAAATTCAGATAAGGACAATTTCCCCTTCTATTTTTAAGTGTATAGTTCAACACGACCATTCTTACCTTTACTGCTTGCATCATTAACCCAGAGCAGATGAGCAGCATTGGGAATATGTCCAACAGCAAGGAGAAATCCTTATAAATGAACAGAAATGTACTGTACTACGTGGAATTCCTCAAGGTGTCATTTGATGATCAGACAGCCATCCTCCAACCAGCAGCTTTGCCATTAAACCAGAAGAAGTTAAGCTGCATGTACATTTCATGGATTATGTTGGGATTTTAATTCCATTTGGGATTGGTGCACTAAAATGCATGTTAAAGGCCAGGCTGGTGTAATTAGGGGTGCCATTTAGTGAGTCTAAGGAGTAGTCTCCTGCTCCCCCCTTTTCAGACTTCACGTGACTGTAAATGAAGACCACCTTTGCCCTTGGCCAACTGGCTGGCTCTACACAATGAATGACCGTTGTTATAAATCAGCCTTCCCCAACTTAGGGCTCTCCAACTGTGTTGGACTGCAACTCCCTTCACCCCAGCTGGGGATGATGGGAGTTGTCCATCACATCTGATGGGCACCTGGTTGGGGAAAGCTGCTATAAACAATTACATTGATCTATTTACTAGGTATGCATGTAAAACAAATGGAAAAGCCCTTTGATTAAAGAAAGGCACATTGTCCTGTGTCGATGCTATTTATATAAGGATTAAGAGATACAAAAACCCACAACAAAAGAACTTGGAGTACTCTGCTGTTTCGCAATTTAATCTTCCATGTAACCAAGTGGGTCTTTGCACCATTCTATATGCGTGAGGTCTCCCTTCTGAAATCTTTTTGCTTCGCCTCACTGTCCAATACCAAAAGCTTAAATGCTGCCCCTAGATGTAAATGGCTTGGATCACAGCCGCAAGAGGCAATAGTCAACCCTTTCTGGATTAGTCTGACTATGAAGCAAGTGAGTGGAGGACTGCAGTCTGAAACGTTCCTTAAAGTGTACCCTTTGTACATTCGGATTCTGAAATGGAGGAATGATCAAATCTATTTTGGAAAGGAGGCATTTCTTAAATAAGTCTGCACTAATTGCCTGCAGGCTGTTTTTTCTTCTTCTTCCTTCAGACTTGACAAGTTGTTCTCCTGAGCAGGGAATAAAGTGTAATGGCTTTTGGCCATATAGTCCAAACTAGGTATTACATTTGCTTGTGTGTAAGCTCTGTGTGTTTTATGAATAGGGCCCTATACTGGGAGGGTGGAAGGTTAAAAGTTCACACCTTCCTACTGAATGATCATGAGAAATGAATAACTCCAAGTCACCCCAAAAAGCACTTAAATACTTGCTGGAAGGGGTGAGGGAGGGAACAGTTTAAAAACAAACAAGCAAGTCTGAGCCCCAACAGTTGGGAATCCCAAATCAGTCACAAAAGAGTTCTACAATGCAGTAAACATTACAATCTACAAACACTAAGAACAATATTATGAAAGTTATTGGTTCTTTCTTTTTCTGTGACTAACTCTGTATGTACACAGACAGGATTTTGTCCGAGCATTCTCCTTCGATTGCTGATGACAGCAGTAACACCTACAGCTTTAGAAGGAATGCAGGAAATGTAGCTCCCAGAACGGTCTTAAGTGTTAGTGATCAACTGTTACAAAACGAACACAGAACCCAAGGCTACACTTCTGGCTGTTAACCTTTAAATTAATGTGTCACAAACAACTTATTGTTCATGAATGACTGCTATGAATCACTTTTAGTGTGAAGTACGCTTACCCTGGCCAAGTGCTTCTAGCGTGCATATGGGGCTGATGGTGTGCATACAGAATTCTGCACGTCCTATTTCCCTCAGGGTTGATGTGGCTGCAAAAAAAGGCAAATGCTGGTTTGGGCTGCACTAATAGAAGCACAGCTTCCAATTCCCAGGAAGTACTAGTTCCCCTCTACTCAGCACTGGTTAGGCCTCATCTGGAGTACTGTGTTCAGTTCTGGTCACCACACTTTAAGAAGGATGCAGACAAGCTGGAGAGGGTTCAGAGGAGGGCAACGAAGAAGATCAGAGGACTGGAAACAAAGCCCTATGAACGAAGAGAGACTGAAAGAACTGGGCATGTTTAGCCTTGAGAAGAGAAGACTGAGGCGATACATGATAGCGCTCTTCAAGTACTTGAAAGGTTGTCACAGAGAGGAAGGCCAGGATCTCATCCCAGAGTGCAGGACACAGAATAATGGGTTCAAGTTACAGGAAGCCAGGTTCTTAATCACTTTACCCATATCTCTCTATATTTGCTAGCAGGATTTGCAATCAAGGTGAATTCTAGTAACATTAATCTGCAGCTCAGCAATTTTATTTAACAAGCAAAAGAAGAAAAATGGAATGAAGCTGAAATGAAAGAGCAATAGCACACTGAAGCAAATACAGTTTGGAATAGCATTTTTTTAAATAAATCTGTTGAAGTTTTCTTGAAATGTAAAGATATCATGGCCATTTAGTTCTCCAGATGACATTGTCTATGGCTTACTTTTAATATATTTTGTTTATTTGTACATAAACAAATATAATAGGCTAATCAGATAAATATTTTATATGTTATGGAATGTGCTAAGTACTGAAGAAGAAAAATGGTAGCAGGGCATGAGAACGATCCAGGCTGGCACAATTCCAGCTGCCCATTTGTAACTTATTGCTGTAAAATTTCCGTAGACTTCCCTGGAGTTCAATGAAAAATTGTGCAAAGTGATACGTCTGGCTTTGAATGGACTGAAAGCACCAGGGACTTTAAAAAAAACCCTAAAACCTGGAACAGGGTTGCCTTAGAATGTTGAACTACTTTTTTTAGCTGGAAGAGAGAGAGAGAGAGAGAGATTAATCAAATATTGGAAAGTTTGCCTCTTTTCTTTTCTTGGAAAGAAAATATTTAAGCATTGCTGATTGCTGGAGTGAGCTTCAAAAGAAATTGACTTAGAGATACCACATCTCATATTGGATGGGGTGAGTGTGATGTATGAAGCAGAAGATGGAGTGCATAAACAAGCAAGTCCATCTCCTTCTCTGGTGCCTGTAATTCATGGGTGGGCACCCTACTTTCAAAAGCCTTCTGGAAGCAAATAGTTCAGATCTCAAGAAAGAGTGATTCATCCCTCCCCTAGTACGCTGAGGGGCAGAGAGAGAGAGAAGGAATGGCCCAGCCCACTTTTGGCTTTGGCCCCACCCACCAGTGGCTTTGACCCTGCCCACCACTGCCATGCGGCCCCCGAGAGGTTACCCCTGAGGGAATGCAGCCGTCAATTGAAAAAAAGGTTGTCTACCCTGGCTGTAATAAAAGCCTCCTTGGAAAGGACATGAAGCAAGGACTTCAAAGCTATCGTTAGGACACATGTTTCCTGCTCCCACCTCTTTCAGTTGGGTGTTACCTTCCCTTGAGAACTAGGGTAGAGGAAAGCACGTTTTCTTGATACCTGGTGGGTGACAGTAACGTATAGTTAGCAAATTGGACTCCTTTTTTGCATTCTGTCAAGTGGATTGGGTTTTATTATTTATTTGTTTATTACATTTATATACTGCCTAACAGCCGAGACTCTTTGGCCAGTTCACAACAATTAAAGCCATAAAATACAACACGATAAAACACAATATAAGACTTTAAGGGCACAATCCTATTCAGATAGGTGGTGAGTTCGGAGGCGGCCGCCTATCCAATGCAGGGCAGGAGAAGCACGGTGGGAATCATTCCCTCCATGCTTCTCCTGCCATGGATTTTCAGCTAGACAGTCGATTGCGGCTGTCTAGCTGTGGGAGGGCTGAGTGGAGGAAGAGGCTGTTATATGACACATAGGATGTATCTTACAGGCATTTCTGCCCTCCCTGCCCTGGAATGCCCCTTTTTGGCTGCTCTGCTCTCCTCTTGTGAGTGCGGAGGACGGGGCTGTTCTGCACTGCCTCCAAGACAGCGCGGAAGTGGGGGGGGAGGTCGGTTCCCAGAAAACCAGATATCCTGTGGCTGTCTAGCCGCTGTCGAGCGGCCATAGGATTGCTCCCTAAGAGTTTAAAAGTAACATGTAAAACCAAAGTAAAACCCAACAGCAGTTACAACCTAGGGAAAGCCTTGGTGAAAAGGTGCTTTTTTACGAGGCGCTTGAAAGATGCCACATTTTCTGCCTCCTGAACTGCATGGGGGAGGGTTCTCCAGAGGGTGGGCGCTGCTACAGACAAGGCCCACTGTTGGGGTTCATGGTGACATTCCTTTTGTTTTGGAATGACCAGCAAGGCCTCTTCTGTTGATCTTAGATGTCACCTAGGTATATATAAAGGAAGGTGGCCTGCTAGATATTATGGTCCCACGTGGTTAGGGCTTTATATGATAATAACGTAACCTGGTATGTGGCTCGGTAGCCAATAGGCAGCTACTGCTAGATGAAGGTTCTCCTCATTTAGCAGTTGACCAGGATGTGGGGGTGGGGGTGGCCCAGATAGATGCTGTTTTCACAGGGTATTTCATAGCCCATGCCATAAATACTAAGGCACCAGGTTGCCGAGAGAAATCTTTTATTAGTTCTGCCCCTAAATGGAGTCTACCAGGCACTGCCTCTGATTCCGCATGGGCTGAATCTACACATAGCAGTTATACCATTATCATAGAATCATAGAACACTCGGGGAGAGAGCGAAGGACAGGAAGGCCTGGCGTGCTATGGTCCATGGGGTCACAAAGAGTCAGACACGACTTAATGACTGAACAACAACAAAAGGGTTGGAAGGGGCCTACAAGGCCATCGAGTGCAACCCTCTGCTCATTGGAGGAATCTAAGTCCGAGCATCCCTGAACGATGGCTGTCCAGCCTCGGCTTGAATGCCTCCAGTGTGGGAGAGCCCACCACCTCCCTAGGTGACTGGTTCCATACCGTTATCATACTGTTAATGGTTATCACACCGTTATCATAACTGTTGGTACACATGACACCAATGGGCACCAATAGTTATGGTAACGGTATGATAACGGTATAACTGCTATGTGTAGATTAAGCCATGGAGTTCATTGCTCCTGCTATCAGAACTTTTGCTGTTGTTTAAGCCAAGCACTGGCAACTGCCCATTCTTGTGTTTGAAAGGGATTCCCCACTGGGATAACTGGGGAGGTTATTTTAAGGCAGTCTTCCTCAACTTGATGCCGACCAAGGTTGGATGTTATCTCTTATTGGCCCCAGCTAGCATGGGCAATGGTCAGGAATGCTGAGAGTTTTAGTCCAAAACATCTGGAAGGCACCAGGTTGGGAAAGGGCTGTTTTAAGGTGTCTCAGCTCTTGCAATCCAGTAGAGAAGGATCCATGAATAACAGTGGGGCAAGCCAATGAAGGGATTCAAAATAGTTGATGGATAGATTTACCCAGGAGGTTGTTGGGAGAACAACAACAGAGGGATAACTATGGAGGAAGGAGTTTGGGGGGAGGAGATGCATGAGGGTTAACTTGACTTTGCAGTGTAAGCCATTTGGGATAACTCTGGGGGTCAGGGGTTAATCAAATGAACCACTCCTCCAGTGGCTAGGGTGGAGATAGCAGGCCTTCCCCCACTTTTTTGTATCGGTATGTTCCTTTATTTGCCTAGAAGGAAGCCATTTTCTTTCCCCTCTCTGCATGATGGAGCTAGAATAAGATCCCCCATTTTCTCTCTCTCTCTGTACCAAATTATATTCTTTAAGGTAACTTCTAGTTAAGAGAATTTCTTCTCCAAACTCAGTCTCATGTTCATCAGCCATCCTCTGCTATCAGAGATGACATAGGCAGTGATGGGGACAGCTAATGAATATGGTTGTTGTTGTTCAGTCGTTAAGTTGTGTCCGACTCTTCGTGACCCCATGGACCATAGCACGCCAGGCCTTCCTGTCCTCCACTCCCTCCCAGAGTGTGCTCAAGTTCATATTCATTGCATCGGTGATGCTATCTAGCCATCTCATCCTCTGCCATCCCCTTCTCCTTTTGCCTTCAATCTTTCCCCGCATCAGGGTCTTTTCCAGGGAGTTTTCCCTTCGCATTAGGTGGCCAAAATATTTGAGCTTCAGTATCTGTCCTTCCAATGAGCACTCAGGGTTGATTTCCTTTAGGATGGACTGATTTGACCTCCTTGCAGTCCAGGGGACTTGTAAGAGTCTTCTCCAGAGCTTTGATTATATGAACCTTTGTCGGCAAGGTGATGTCTCTGCTTCTTCCTATGCTGTTTAGGTTTGCCATAGCTTTCCTCCCAAGGAGCAAGCGTCTTTTAATTTCATGGCTACAGTCACCATCTGCGGTGATCTTGCAGCCCAAGAAAATAAAATCTGTCACTGCTTCCATTTCTTCCCCTTCTATATGCCAGGAAGTGATGGGGCCAGATGCCATGATCTTAGTTTTTTTAATGTTGAGTTTCAGACCAGCTTTTGCACTCTCCACTTTCACCCTCAACAAGAGGCTGTTGAGATCCTCTTCGCTTTCTGCCATTAGGGTGGTATCATCTGCATATCTGAGGTTGTTGATAATTCTCCTGGCAATCTTAATTCCGACCTGTGATTCATCCAACCCGGCATTTCTCATGATGTACTCTGCATATAAGTTAAATAAGCAGGGCGACAATATGCAGCCTTGTCGTATTCCTTTCCCAATTTGGAACCAATCGGTTGTTCCATGTCTGGTTCTTACTGTTGCTTCTTGACCCTCGTACAGGTTTCTCAGGAGACAGACAGGTAATGTGGTCTGGTACTCCCATCACTTTAAGAATTTGCCACAGTTTGTTGTGATCCACACAATCAAAGGCTTTAGCGTAGTCAGTGAAGCAGAAATAGACGTTTTTCTGGAATTCTCTTGCTTTCTCCATGATGCAGCGAATGTTGGCGATTTGATCTCTAGTTCCTCTGCCTCTTCGAAACCCAGCTTGTACTTCCGGTAGTTCTCGGTTCGCATACTGCTGAAACCTAGCTTGTAGGATTTTGAGCATCACCTTGCTGGCATGTGAAATGAGCGCAATTGTGCGGTAGTTTGAACACTCTTTGGCGTTGCCCTTCTTTGGAATTGGAATGTAAACTGACCTTTTCCAGTCTTGTGGCCACTGTTGAGTGTTCCAAATTTGTTGGCATATTGAGTGCAGCACTTTAACATGATCATCTTTTAGGGTCTTAAATAGCTCAGCTTGAATACTGTCATCTCCGCTAGCTTTGTTGTTAATAATGCTTCCTAAGACCCACTTGATGTCACTCTCTAGGATGTCTGGCTCAAGTTCAGTGACTGCATTATCATGGCTATCAGGGCCATTCAGATCTTTCCTGTATAGTTCTTCTGTGTATTCTTTCCACCTTAATCTCATTTGCTTCTGTTAGGTCCCTGCCTTCTTTGTCCTTTATCATGCCCGTCTTTGCACAAAATGTTCCCTTGATATCTCCTATTTTCTTGAAGAGATCTCTAGTCTTTCTCATTCTATTGTTTTCCTCGATTTCTTTGCATTGTTCATTTAAGAAGGCCTTCTTGTCTCTCCTTGCTATTCTCTGGAACTGTACATTCAGTTGGATATATCTTGCCCTTTCTCCCCTGCTTTTCACTTCCCTTCTTTCCTCAGCTACTTGTAAAGCCTCATCAGACAGCCACTTTGCTTTCTTGCATTTCTTTTTCTTTAGGATGGATTTAGTTGCTGCCTCCTGAACAATGTTATGGACCACGTCCATAGTACCTCAGGCACTCTATCAGGTCTAATCCCTTAAATCTATTTGTCACCTCCACTGTATAATCATAAGGGATATGATTTAGGTCATACCTGAATGGTTTAGTGGTTTTCCCTATGTTCTTCAATTTAAGCCGAAATTTTGCAACAAGAAGCTCATGATCTGAGCCACAATCAGCTCCAGGTCTTGTTTTTACTGACTGTATAGAGCTTCTCCATCTTTGGCTGCAAAGGACACAATCTGATTTCGATATTGACCACTGGTGATGTCCATGTGTAGAGTCGCCTCTTGTGCTGTTGGAAAAGAATGTTTGCTATGATCACTGTGTTCGCTTGCCAAAACTGTATTAGCCTTTGTCCTGCTTCATTTTGTACACCAAGGCCATGCTTGCCTGTTATCCCGGTGATTTCTTGACTTCCTACTTTAGCATTCCAATCCCCTATGATGAAGAGGACATCTTTTTTTGGTGTTAGTTCTAGAAGGTGTTGTAGGTCTTCATAGAACCGATCAACCTCAGCTTCTTTGGCCTCAGTGGTTGGGGCATAGACTTGAATTACTGTGATGTTGAATGGTTTGCCTTGGATTTGTACTGAGGTCATTCTATCGTTTTTGAGATTGTACCCCAGTACTGCTTTTCCCACCCTTTTGTTGACTATGAGTGCTACTCCATTTCTTCTAAGAGATTCTTGTCCACAGTAGTAGATATGATGGTCACTTTAATTAAATTCGCCCATGCTTGTCCATTTTAGTTCACTGATTCCCAAGATGTCGATGTTCAATCTTGCCATCTCATGTTTGACCACCTCCAACTTACTTTGATTCATTGATCTTACCTTCCAGGTTCCTAAACAATATTGTTCTTTACAGCATCGGACTTTTCTTTTCACCACCAGACACGTCCACAGCTGAGTGTCCTTTCGGCTTTGGCCCAGCTGCTTCACTCTTTCTGGCACTACTTGGAAATTCCCTCTGCTCTTCCCCAGTAGTATATTGGACACCTTCCGACCCGAGGGGCTCATCTTCTGGCGTCATATCTTTTAGCCTTGTGATACGTTCCATGGGGTTTTCTTGGCAAGAATACTGGAGTGGGTTGCCATTTCCTTCTCCAGTCAGTGGACCACATTTTGTCAGAACTCTCTGCCATGCCCTGTCCATCTTGGGTGGCCCTGCATGGCATAGCTTATGGCTGCACTGAGTCACGCAAGCCCCTTCACCACAACAAGGCAGTGATCCATGAAGGGGAATGAATATGGTATGGGACCCCAATAGAGAAGATGAGCTGAAGTTTCAAGAGTCCAATGTGAATAATTAAGGGCACAATCCTATGGCCACTTGACAGCAGCTAGACAGCCATAGGATTTTGGTGACCAGCCAGATGGGCGATCAATACATTTAATATATATATATATATATATATATATATATTTGGGAACCAACCTCAGAGCCAGCACTCCGAGGTCAGTTCGCAGAAAACCTCCTCCCTGCTCCCTCCCCCACTGCTTCGTAGGTGGCGTGGTTCGCCCCTGGCTCCGTGCTTGCAAGAGCAGTGTGGCTCGGGGGGAAAGGGAGTATTCCTGGGGGCAGGGAGGGGTGGGGATGGCGGAAGCACTGATATAATACTTCCTATGCGCTGTCCAGCCTCACCCCCGCTCCAAGCTTCCCTGGCTAGTCAGCCGCAATTGGCTGTCTAGCCACAAATGCAGGGCAGCCGGAGCATGGAGGAGAAGATCCCCTCTGCACCTTGCCCACCCTGCACTGTGTAAGCGGTAGCTTCTGAGTTCGGAGGCGGCTGACTACCCCATAGGATTGTGCCCTAAGTTTTTAAAAAAGAAATAAATTAACCTACTTGTTACTGGCTTGCAGGTTTCTGTATCTTTAATAACAAGTTATTATAGTTGCAAGTGTGAGAAAGCAACTGCTTGGTTTTTGGTAGCATCAGGAGCTTGTTGGCGCAGGGCATATGTTATCCACATTGTTTTTAATGTTAACTCACCTTAATCATTGCCTAGATGACAAAATGTCTCCCCCACCCTTGCCAATATTGCCAATCAGTAGGAAGTCATGTATTGACAACTTGCAAAATGAAGAATACATTTCCTGTACCAATCTCAATTGTGAAACTCACACGTTTGAAAACATGTTTTCTTTGAATATTCATTTTCAGCTGTCACATTTGATTTTAAAGGAAACCACAAGCAAAGTACTTTTAAGAGTGAATGGCGTAGCCTTCCTATTTATTATGGCTTCTTTTGATAATCTCTTTCCTTGTAGTGCCTGGAAACTCGTCAGTTCTACCTGCAGTTCAGGTTCTACTGAAGTTAATATCTTTTGGAAGTCACATCTCTTAATTCTTCATTTTGGAAGGCCATACTGGGAAAAAAATGCAGTTTTCCTTCAGATTGTGTCCTTCTCCAAATGTTGTGATGCAGTTCTTGGCTCAAAAAACACATAGGAAAAAATGCATATTTTGAGGGAAGTGTGTAGAAAATGCATATTTGGAGACAAATGCATGCAGATAAGTGTATTTATTTTTTCTTATATTCCTTATTTATTGCATTCCTATACTGCCTCAAAGTCAAAGCTATTTCTCTTTATTGATTTATTCCAATAATTTGTATCCTGCTATTCAGCCAAGGTTCCCAGAGCAGCTCAGAAGGATCAGAAAGAGGACAGTCCCTGGCCGCAGGCTTACAGTCTAAGAGACCTGACATGAAAGGAGCTTGGGAGGATGGAGGAAAAAAACAAATGCAGGGACTAGATTCTTCATTGCAAAGTTCAGCAGATTATGGAGATGGAGCAAAACACAAAGGGAAGTTTCCTCCTCCTCTGATGGCCTCAGAGTAGCAGCTGGTTGCAGGACAGAGGGAGGGCTCTCAGCTGGAGCTGGATTCAGGCAAGATGGAGGGGAGCTCTCTCTCTCTCTCTCTCTCATTTAAGAAAAATGGGTACAAAAATGCACATTTGGGGCAAAACACATTCAATTTAAATGTGAATTGTTTTTCTTTCTTTTTTTTAAATCGCAGACTGAAGCGGAAACAACATAGAACGGACTTCTGACTGAACACTTGTGAAACTAGCACAGACCAGAAATAGGCTTATCCACTCATCCCGAGTTACTTGTCTTTTCTGTGTCAAGCTCTTACATTCATTCAAGATGCCTGACAAGCAAACATGACCAGCCATTTTCAGATTACATTCCTGACTTCCTCTGCAAATCTTCTCTCCACATGTCATCCCATAAACGTTTTGGCTTGTTCCACGTTGGAATACAGGCCACTATTATAAAATGAGCTTCATGTCCCACGTTTCAACATTTCCTGGTTGACTTTTCAGACATTTCTAGTAAGCAGGATGTTGTTGACCATATGTATACTAAATATCAGCCTTCTATCTGTCATTCAGTTCACATTTGAATGAGAACTTATCAAATTTTGCACTTCTGAACTGCTATGCGAACCTAAACTCAGCTATCCTTCAAAATTTGCACTTCCCTTAATTTTGCAGTGGGAGTCTCCAGTCAAAATACATGTACAAAAATGCATATATTAGGGGAACTAGCACTCAAATATGTATTACGTTAGGAAAATTATTTGAAAAATTGTGCATAAGAGGCAAAAATACATATTAAAATGCATGTATCCAGAGAAATATGCACAAAAATGTTTATGAATTTTCATGTGAATTTAAAAAAAAATCATCTCAGAGTTCAAGACTTAAGTTTGGAAAAACAAAGAACACAAAGAAATCAAAACTGACAGATTCATCCCCCCTTATCTGTTGGGGGTTTACATGCCTTATGAAGCATTTTCACACATTGAAAATTGAGCGTGTTTGCATCTTTTGTGATTTTCCACCCCATTTTCTGTTTTGTGAAGTGGTGCAGGCCTCTCTCTCTCACTCTCTCTCTCACACTCTTTTTGGTAGGTCTAGATTACCTTCCAACCTTAACAATTCTACAGCTCTATGTGCAACCTTTATCACAATCTGCATCACATCACATTACACTCTTTAACACTTTCACAAACTTGTGACTGCCTTGGTATTTGAGCAAAACCAGCGATGGATTCTATGGGGCCCTATGTCTGTAGTGCCAAAATTATAATGGTTTTAAAATAGGGTGGGACCCTTTCCAAGATATTACACAACTCTCCCTTCATAATAATGCTATAAAATTTTCTAAGACCAGCGTGGCAAAAGACCTCCGACTTCCATGCTGTGGAGAACTATGTAATAGTCTACAACTTCTTCCAACATTGGCTCAAGCAAAAACCAGATGCCTTGTAATGCTGAATTTGAACATCCCTCATTACTCATTAATGTAATTAAAAAGATGTGTCAGAGTTTCCACTAAAAGCCCCATTTTTCAGGGGGCTCTGTAGAGTTCCTGGAGGTTTTCTTTTTCTGGAATGGAATATAACCTAAATACAGTTAAGCCAAGAACAATATTGATTTTTTTTTTCAAAAATAAAAAAAAAGAAGTGAAATTGATTTTAATGTGTGTGAACTATATATATATATATATATATATATATATATATATTTAAGTTCCTTACTTGGTCACTGTATGCACCTATTCTTGAATTTTAATGTAAAAGGGCAAAGTTTATGGCCTTCAGTGTATGCTTAAAGTAACAACTGACTCACATGGCCATTTTCATACAGTAAGAATAAATGAGCTTTGAGCATGTAGTGAAATGGTGGTGAAGTTGTCCAAATCCAAATGTTTCTCCACACAGCCCCATCTTTCCAAGCTACTTGCATGGAAACATAAAAAGAGTCTGTGTGTTAGACCATGAAGTGTGCGTTGGGTCAGTTCACTTAAAAATGCAGACCGAATAAAATCTTGGAGCATCCCTACAAGAATTGTTGTAGATCACAAGCTGAATATGAGCCAACAATGTGATATGGCTGCAAAAAAGACAAATGCTATTTTGGGCTGCATTAATAGAAGCACAGCTTCCAAATCCTGGGAAGTACTAGTTCCCCTCTACTCAGCACTGGTTAGGCCTCATCTGGAGTACTGTGTCCAGTTCCGGGAACCACACTTTAAGAAGGATGCAGACAAGCTGGAGAGGGTTCAGAGGAGGGCAACGAAGATGATCAGGGGACTGGAAACAAAGCCTTATGAAGAGAGACTGAAAGAACTGGGCATGTTTAGCCTTGAGAAGACTGAGGGGAGATATGATAGTGCTCTTCAAGTACTTGAAAGGTTGTCACAGAGAGGAAGGCCAGGCTCTCTTCTCCATCATCCCAGAGTGCAGGACACGGAATAATGGGCTCGAGTTACAAGAAGCCAGATTCTGGCTGAACATCAGGAAAAACTTCCTGACTGACTGTTAGAGCAATACGACAATGGAATCAATTACCTAGGGAGGTGGTGGGCCCTCCCACACTGGAGGCATTCAAGATGAGGCTGGACAGCCATCTGTCAGGGATGCTCTGACTTGGATTCCTGCATTGAGCAGGGGGTTGGACTCAATGGCCTTGTAGGCCCCTTCCAATCCTCCTATGATTCTATGATTCTATGATTCTAAGCCACTTTAGAGTAGAAATATTAACCATCCCCTCCTTTATATATCTTTTCCTGGCCATCTCGGAGAACCAGGACGAACTAGAACTCATTTCACAATTCTCTATATTACTTGCTTATGGCTTGACATACATCCCACGATCGTGGTTACTTCACACCATGCTGAGTACAGTGAGACTGTCCATCTCAAGCCAGTTGGTTGGATATTGTTTTCCTTGCAACTGTTTTGATGAGTTTATACGTTTATCGTGGTGAGCGGCATTTTATTGCCTCAACTAAAATCACATCACTCTCTAATGGGCTTTCAAAGATCTTTGCCATCACAAGGGTTCCACTGCTCAGCATGGTCCATGTAATGGTTTTTGGCAGCTGTGCCCATCATGGGTAAATAGGCAGCCCGAGAAAGTCCTAACTCCCAAACAGCCCTGAAGCCAAGCAAAATACTACAGGCTGTAAAAATCCAAATCCAAACATAATTATATAGCTGGAGTTTGGGTTTGGAATGGAGTGCCTTAGCCAGTCCTATCAGGGGATCTCTTTGGTTCCAAACCCACAGATGCCTACCACTTACTATTTCTATTCTCCACCAGCCTACTATTTTCTGCTTGACTGCTGAAAAGAAGTTGCTATACAATTTATTTTTCAGTCTGTATTTATTGTCCTCCAATCACAGTCATCGTACATTGAGTCCATCTGGTGTCCCACTGAATTGCTGAGGGCTTTGCACCAAGGGAAAATACTCCCCCACCCTCCATTTTGTTTATTCAAAATAGATGTGACTTTAGGTGTGACTCATTGGCAACTGTGATGTTAAACTCTAATCATGAACACCCTGATATAGTGGTGTAGTGATAAATTTTGAAGTGCTGGAGCTTCTCATTATAGTCCCCATAATAACCATGCACGCAGGGAGAGTCCAAAAATCCAGGCAGCTGTGTGTTGATCCGCATCAACCAACAGTTTTTCAACAGTTTTCTTTTCCCCCACAAGCAGGTCTTTTGCAAAGCTTCATTTCCCATTCAAGAGGGAGCTGTCCCAAAATACTTTGCATTACCACAGGGAACAATATATTGTTACTGGGAAAATTCATTTTCCTCAGCTAATGTGAGGATTGCAGCTAAGCTCAAAGGGAACAGGGAATTTTGCATGGATGGTGGAGGTGTTAGATAATGCCAATGTCATACTGCCTTTATAAAAATCTAGGGTGTGACCACAATTAGAATACTGTGTACAGTTCTGGTCACCACACCTAAAAAAGGAATCTCCCCTATGAGGGAAGGTTACAATAGCTGGGATTGTTTAGCTTGGAAAAAAGGAGGATAAGGGGAGACATGATAGAGGTCTAAAGAATTATGCATGGTGTGGAGACTATGGATAGGAAGACACTTTTCTCCGTCTCTCAGAATACTAGAATCCATTGGGGTCATCCCATGAAGCTGATTGGTGGGAGATTCCAGGTCAGATAAAAGGAATTACTTCTTCACACAGTGCATACTTAAACTATGGAATTCGCTACCGCAAGATGTAGTGATGGCCACCAACTTGGATGGCTTTAAAAGCGGGTTAGACAAATTACTAGAGAAGTCTATTAGTGGCTACTAGGCTTGAGGGCTATGTGCTACCTCCAGTACCAGAGGCTTTGTGCACTAGTTGCTGGGGGACACGGACAGGAGGGTGCTCTTGTGGCCTGCTTGTGGTTTGCTGGTCAACAGGTGGTTGGCCGCTTTGTGAACAGAATACTGGACTAGATGGATCTTTGGTCTGATCCAGCATGGCTCTTCTCATTTGGGGGATAGGGTTCAACACCTTGGAGAGCTCTTTCAGAGTTCTGGCTGGTTCTGACTGAAACCCAGAGTGGATGCATAGCCCCACCAAAGTCGGACCCACCAGCCTCCACTGGAACAACCATGGGAAGTAATGAAAATAAGAGGCACTTTATGCTGTGGAGCATTTAAAGTACTATTAATACCATAACATGCTGGTAGCTGTGCTGAACGAGGAAACACAAGAAGCACCTCGGAGAAGACGTGCTTCAGATTACAGGGTTTTACAGCAACCATTGCCATTTTGGCACAATCATAATGGTTCTGCCAAGGCTGATTCTGCTGAACAAGCAGCAATGGATGTGGGGATCAGACTCCACATGTGTAGATTGAAGGCGCTGCTGGGGACACTCCAGGTTTTGGGGACTCTCTGAGCATGATGCCCCCAGGCAGGCCCTGTCCTTGAGTGGGACCACCTCCTACTCACCACTGTCATGGCTACCTATTCTTTTTCCCCCTACCTCTGGGCCCAATATGCACAGTCTCATAGAATCATGGAATAGCAGGGTTGGAAGGGGCCTACAAGGCCATCGAGTCCAACCCCCTGCTCAGTGCAGGAATCCAAGTCAGAGCATCCCTGACAGATGGCTGTCCAGCCTCGTCTTGAAGGCCTCCGGTGTGGGACAGCCCACCACCTCCCTAGGTAACTGGTTCTGTTGTCGGATTGCTCTGACACTCAGGAGGTTTTTCCTGATGTTCAGCCAGAATCTGGCTTCCTGTAACTTGAGCCCATTGTTCTGTGCCCTGCACTCTGGGATGATCTTGAATTGATCCTGGCCTTCCTCTCTGTGACAACCTTTCAAGTACTTGAAGAGTGCTATCATATCTCCCCTCAGTCTTCTCTTCTCAAGGCTAAACATGCCCAGTTCTTTCAGTCTCTCTTCATAGGGCTTTGTTTCCAGTCCCCTGATCATCTTAGTTGCCCTCCTCTGAACCCTCTCCAGCTTGTTTGCATCGTTCTTAAATAAGGTGTGGTTTCCGAAACTGGACACAGTACTCCAGATGAGGCCTAACCAGTGCTGAGTAGAGGGAACTAGTAGTTCCCAGGATTTGTCTTTTTTGCAGCCACATCACATTGTTGGCTCCTATTCAGCTTGTGATCGACAACAATTCCAAGATCCTTCTCGCTTGTAGGGTTGTTGAGCCACGTCTCCCCCATCTTGTAACTGTGTGTTTGGTTTCTTTTTCCTAGGTGCAGAACTTGGCATTTATCCCTATTAAATTTCATTTCAGTCTCCTAAAGATCACCCACAAAGTGGAGGACACGGCTCCATTTCCTCACTCTCATCATTGCTTGAATGCTCAAAGGAGGCAGGTGAACAAGCAGCAACAAGCAAAGTGAGGGGCAGCAGAGCCAGACGGCTCCAGGGGCCAGTAGTGCCCCCCCCCCACTGTAGCCTTGAGGTCTTCAGCATGCTCCCGATTATGCCAGCTCCTGGCACCAGCGTCGATAGCTGGGGAGTGGTGGCTTTGATTCAAAGGGCCAATTGCCCGAAACAGATGTATGGCTGGAAGTAGTAGATGTCTACTCCCACCTTAACTCCTTCTTAGCAGAGTTCTCTGTGGATGACAATCTAAAAAAAAACCCTAGTGATATATGCCAGTTAGGTCAGAATGTCAGAAGGGGGCCCATCTAAGGGGGTGCATTTGGTTGAAGAGCCAATATGTTGTCTTTGCTATTTTCTCGATTGCAGTTCTCACATCTTTTTAAGTGACATCTACTGGGACCTGGATGACCTTACTAGAGATTGGCATTCTGGTGACACAAGCTTGGAAGCTGAATTTTCTCACTCGAAGAAAAAGATGTTGTTCAAGCACAAACAGAGGCTTCCAGTTCTCACCCTGCCAGATTCCTCATCTTGGTGACAGGGAATCACATCAGTTTGGGGAAAGTGAGTCAGATTCCATGGGACAAATTGCAAAAGGAAAAAAAAAGAAGAAGCTGGTGAGCTAATGCTGGTGACTGCATGTATATGCTGAGGGCTAAAGAAACTGTAGCCAGTGTTAAGGGAGCAATCAGGGATGGATTAAAAGTTATGCTATATAAGCTACAGAATAAATGCTTCAGCTCCATTGTGGGCTCTGGGGCAAGTAAATAAACTAGGAAATTTTAAAGGAAGATACTCCAGTTCTGAATTTAAAGAATGAATACATTTTTAACAGGTGAAATTTTGTTTTGGCAGAAATTTGTATGCAGATACAAAAGCAGTTAGATGGACTCCCACAGGACTCTTTACAAAGCCTTTGCTTCAAAGGACCCTAATGGAAGCACTGAGTTGGATATTTGCCTTAATATAAGGAACAACAGCATAGCCTTATTTTCCCCCTCGTACCACTCACTAACCGTATTCCAGATTGCCATGCACAATCTGATGTACAGAAGAGCTTAATATATGCTTTATATAAAGCATATAAAGTATATGCTTTATATGATTTTTATAAAGTTATTTGCTTTATAAGATTTAATATTTATAGGCTTTATTTAATGTCTAGAATGACCATTCACAAAAGAAATGAGTGACATAAATATCATACTGAGACTATATCACTTTAGATTGTATCAAGGCTGCACTGTGGGCAGCTGTCTGAGGTTTTGGGAAAATTTGGGAGAAAATGGGGCTGTCCCAGATTGTTCCTGTTTTTCTCCTATTCCTCACCCATCCCCCCAAGCCTTCACATCTGTACACAGGATCCTAAGCCCCTCATTCTTCCAACATTACCCCAAGAAGAGCCCCCAACCATACCAGCCCTGGAGTTCACATAGTAATTACTCTCCCATTCAAGCAATGGGAGTGAAGATAAAAAAGATCCCCTCCACCCCCACCAGGGCCATAGTGATCCTGCAGGACTTAGGAAATGGCAGTAGCTTCCTGCCTCAGGACTGCTAACTTAATTACTAAAATAAAAAGAAACCTATCTCTTGGGATGGTCCAAATGCTTGAAAAATGCTGACCTGGAATAACATTGAACTGAAATGCCTATTATGCCTCAGTATCTCCCCGCCTCCATCTTTCTCCCCTGTTGTCTCCCCCATGTTCATGTCAGATTGCAAGCTCCTCAGGGCAGGGAACTGCCCTCTTGTACTTCTTAAAGTGCCAAGCATCATCATCATAAGTTGGATCTAGATTTATGCTGGATCAACTGCACTGATGGAAATGGACCTCCCTGCTCCCTCCTTCCCGTGGCAGCCCCTCCAGCTACACAGAGAATCAGAAGACCCTGTTGAATGGGATGATCTTTGGTGTGTGGGTAGGAGGATTCCCCCAAGACTGGGCAGAGGGACCGCCTGTGAGTGGAGCCCTTCCTCTCATGGAAGGCAGACCCAGGATTCAAAATAACAACAACAACAACAACAACAACGTGTTTAAACATAGTAAAGTTGTTTTTAATGGCAGAAGATGTTTAGTCTACTTATATGTAGGGCTACTATTCTATTTGATTTTTTTTAACAGCTCTTGGGACTATGCCATTAAAAGCACATTGGCGCTAGCCAGTCAAGCACCAACCAGGTGGTAACTTTACTTACAGCAATGAAGAAACAAGACTCTATGGTGTCTTAATGGACTGTTTCAAAGTATTTACAGAAAAACAATTTTTCAGTGGCCCGCTCTGGATTTCAACCAATGCTGTTTGCATTGGGGAATGTTCGAAAGATCTTTCCCCCTCTTCTCTTCTGTTTCCAGACCTCACACAGAGTGATTACACGAGCAAGGCACATGCATCAATCGTCTTTGCCACAGTGGAAGGGGTAAAGGCTTCTTCACTTCAGCTAGCCGAGGCTCCAGCCCACAGCCCTATACACACATTTTTTAAAAAGAAAACCTTCCTAATTTATTATTATTGATGGCTGTGGATGCTGTTGAGCTGCTGCCGAAAAGTTGAACATAGATTTTTCAATTTTCATGACACAGCTGGTGGGCTGTTATTATTTTTGGTTTGGAGAGTAAATCCAGATTGGTCTCTTTTATCACTGAGACCTTGCAGCTTTAGCAAGGAAATGTATGTTGTGGATGATGGAAAACAGATAGTTTGAGACAAGTTCATGTAAACAACAACAACAACAACCACACACACTAGGTAGAGGTCCACACTTAATTCGTAGATTAATAATGTATAGTTTTAAGTTGGTTTATCAGTAATTTAAGATCATCCTTGCTTATTTTTTGAGGCTATTTTGATTGTGGATTTTTTGTTACTATAATAGAAGATGCCCTTTCCTTCTAACTATGAGTAGTAGCTTTTGTTTGATAAGTCATGGATTGTGTTAAACTTCCCATCAATATTTTGCAAAAAACAAAAAAGTACCTATATCAAGGTTTAGGTACATATACAAATCCATTTTAATCTATTCCATTAATATGAATTGCTTTAATAAAAATATTTAATTAGTATATAGGTATATTTGTGCGGGAAAAAACATTACTCCTGGTAGATCTGAGTATCTTGAAGAATATATAATGATTTCTTTACTGATGCCACATAGCACAATCACAGACAAGTGTACTCAGGAGTAAGTATCATTGAGTTAAGTGTGGTTGACTCCCAAGTTGTGGGCCATTAAACCAAGAAGTATGTTCCACCCAAAACCCATGTGATCTCTTCCTCTACACTGTAGTGGTGTGACCCAATAAAATTTATTCTTAGATGGGTTTTTCTTATGCTTAGTGTGAAGAAGGGATTTTCCCAAATGCCTCTAAAAATGTAGTCCAGCAGGTAACTAGAAGTAGGGTGTAAAAAGCCAGAATGCTTCAGAGATGGCTTAATCATGAGTTGGTGCGTATGTGTGTGCGTGTGTTTGTCTCTCTGTGTGTTTTGCTATTGCCCATCCCTGAATGAACATCTGCAGCCACACCCTGTGAGATTCCGCTTTGCTCAGCGTTGACCTGTAAAAATCTGAGCTGCCAAATTCCACCACTGGCTGCACCCCTTGGGTCTTTAGAGAGGGGCTGATATTTTTACATTCAGAACTTGGCAAGTTTTACTCACAGGCTCTGTAGATGAGCTCTGGTATGTTCTGGCGCCAAGTAAGCTGTGTTCATTTTCAAGGGAGAGTGAACAAGAGTAAGAGCACTATGCTGTGCTGAGTCAAGGCAAACCGTGATTTTCTCCCGGTTGCACATAATACATTTAACTGTATTCGCTGGTCTCCGACACATGCTTATGAAAGATTTTGCCGGTGCTACGGTCTGACTAGATATATCAAGAATGCTCATTATTTCTTGAGCTGTTTTTTTTATAGCACAATGATGCAGACTTTCAAACAATATCTGAAACTGGCTCATACTCTTTGCCTGTTCTTCCCACACTGCCCACCTCCTCCTCCTCCTCCTCCATTTATTTATTTATTTAAATTTCTTAATTGCCCATCTGGCCAGTCACCCGGCCACTCTGGGCAATGTACAATGGTACAATTTAAAACAGTAAAATTATACATTAAAACATTATTAAAAAATACCCTAACCCACCCCAAATGCCTGCCTGAATAACCAAGTTTTCAGTGTGTGGTGGAAGCTCATTAAAGAGGGGGCATGGTGGAGTTCCCTAGGGAGGGAGTTCCACAGAGTGGGGGCCACCACAGAGAAGGCCCTCTCCCTTGTCCTCACCAGCCTAGCTGTCCTGGCTGATGGGACAGAGAGAAGGCCATCCGAGGCTGATCTTGTTGAGCGGCCTGTCTGGTGTTGCTGGAGGCGCTCCTTGAGATAGGCTGGGCCAGAACCACATAGGGTTTTAAAGGTCAAAACCAACACCTTGAATTTGGCCCAGAAAACAACTGGTAACCAGTGCAACTCCTTCAGCACTGGAGTGATGTGATCACAGCGGCGGCTGCCTTTAATCAGGCGAGCCGCTGCATTCTGCATCAGCTGCAGCTTCCAAACTGTCTTCAAGGGTAACCTCACATAGAGCACATTACAGTAGTCTAGATGAGAGGAGACCAGGGTATGTACTACTGAAGGGAGAAGATGGTCGGGAAGGTAGGGGTGCAGCCGCTGTATCAGATTGAGTTGGTACAATGCTGTCCGGCTCATGGCTGACACCTGAGCCTCCATGGACAGCTGGGAGTCTAAAATGATCCCCAGGCTACGGCGGACCTGGTCTTTCAAGGGTAGCCATTCCTCATTCAACACCAGGTCAACATCCCCCAAGCTACTCTTGTCTCCCACCAGAAGTACCTTGGTCTTGTCAGGGTTCAGCTTCAGCTTATTCCTCCCCATCCAGCCACTCACCGTCTCCATACATTTAGACAGGGATTCCACGGCCAACCCTGGTGAAGATTTGAATGAGAGGTAGAGCTGTGTATCATCTGCATATTGATTACACCACACCCCAAACCTCCTGATGGTAGCCCCCAGCAGCTTCACATAGATGTTAAATAGCATCGGGGAGAGGATGGAACCCTGTGGCACCCCACACATGAGCGGTCATGGGTCTGACACCTCCTCTCCCAGTGCTACCCTCTGGTACCTGCTGGAGAGGAAGGACCGGAACCACTGTAATACAGTGTCTCCAATGCCCATCCTCTCCAGGTGGTCCAAGAGGATACCATGGTCAACGGTATCAAAAGCTGCTGAGAGGTCGAGGAGAACAAGAAAGGAGCATTCACTCCTCATATCATCCACCAAAGTGATCAAGGCCGTTTCTGTCCCATGCCCAGGCCTGAAACCCGATTCTCCTTTTCCTTCTTCCTTTTCCGCCGCTGCTGCTGCTGCTCCTCCTCCTCTTCCATAGGTATTATAAGTTATCCATAAATTCTGAACTCCATAAATTATGGAACAAAAGTATGTGGGTTGACTACAGATTTATAGCACAAGCTGAAAATAGTGCAAGAAATATCGTCCAGTGTTATTTCTAGTGTTCTTAGTTCCTACAGGAATCTTGGCAAAACTCTCCCAGGTCATATATTTATAAATGATCACCATCCTCCTCTAAACAAAATGCAAAAGGCTAAAGTTATGAGTCCTTCGCCAATGATAATGATGTATTTGGGGACATATCCAAGCATACATTGATCACAGTGGTTACCTGGTCAGCTGATGAAAGACTGTCAGTCCAGTTTGCACTGCAGTTCATGGGGGCAAGTCTCCTTCCCTTTTAAACTAGATCCAAAGAGTAATGAAGCAAACAGGAGTACTACAAATTGTTCAGCTAGGTTAGAGCTAGGGGTGGACCATCAGTCGATTTCTGGTCCTAACCACCTTCACATGTGTTCACTTATAAGTCCATTCCATCCCATTTCCACAGTAACCTGTGATCTTTTTTTTTTTTTTAAATGTGTGTGTGTGTGTGTGTGCACGCGCGGGTATGTGTGTATATAAATGCATTTTCTCTTAAAATACACATTTCTAAATGAATTTTATTTCAAAATACTGTCAATTAATGAAAAAATCTTTCAGTTTAACGTGTTAAGGGCTTTCCATTTTCCACTTTTATTTCATTTCATTTAGAACAGTTTTATATTGCCCAATAGCCAAGGCTCTCTGCATAGTTTACAAAGATAACAATACAAGATTCCATGTTCACTCCTTAGCAGAAATGTTATTAAGGGTGCAATCCTAAGCATGTTAAGTCAGAAAGAAGTCCTACAACTCCCCATGCTGGCTGGGGAATGCTGGGAATCGAATTGTAGGACTTTTTTCTGTCTAAACATGCATAGGATTTCACGTTTAGAGACTATGCATATGGCACAGCATCCTATGTTGTGGTTAGTTCCAGCTTCACTGCTACCTTGGAACTGGATGACTGTGAGTGGCAGAGTGGTGGACCTATGTCTCAGATTTGTCTGGAATAGACACATGGAATCTATGCAACTGAAGCTACCATTTCATGTTACAAGTACCCAACAACAACCGGAGGGGGGGATCTCCATGGCAACGGGTTTAGGTCACTCTCCACTTTGCTGCGGTTTTTATAGGGGTGTACAAAACCCCACTTATCTGGCTCCGCTGGGGTCCGCAGGTGGGGGGAGGCAATCTGTTTCTCCCCCCCGGAATCCTGCCTGGCTGGCTCTGCTCCGCAGCCAGTCCGTGGAGCCGCCAGCTGGGCTGATCCGCAGCGGGGCCTCCACCGCAAATGGCGTCCTGCGTAGGGGATGCCATTAGCATCCCTACACTAGCCCGTGATAGGCTATGTAAATATATACGTAGCCTATCATGGGCAAGTGTAGGGACGCAAATGGTGGCCGCTACGACGGCCGCTATTTGCGGTCGCAGCAGCCCGGCAGTGGCTGGAGCCGCCAATGCTGCCACATCTGCCACCAGGTAGGTCCGTCCTGGGGGGATTCCGTGGGGTGGTGAGGGGGGAGGCCGTTCCACCATGGACTCCAGGGGGCCGGATTCTAAAGAATCCGGCCTCACTGGAGTCCATGGAGGAATTCCCTGACATCCCTAGGTTTTTACTGGAGTCGAATCTGCTCTGCCTGGGGACACACGGGCTTGAAAGCCTGAATTCTCCCAAAGCTAAGCCTAGGGCTCTCAGCAGATCACAAGGCAGTTTACCATGAATTGTCTGGGTGGCTACTGGGTGGAGTCTCATCCATGACATCACCTAAACAGCCTGTTCCTTCCCACCGACGCCGTCCCACTCTTGCCTTGTTCTGCCCTTTCTGCTTTCTCTGACCAGCGTGTGTTAGCACCTGCCTCTGCAACCTATGTCCAACGCCCCCCTTTAAAATTACTGCCCCTCTAAAACTGCAGTAGCGAACAGTAACTGTTCAAATGCGCTATTTTGTAGTATTTTGTAGTGCTGTAGTGCTATAGTGCAATAGGGGTAGAGCTACTCCCGTTCAATGCACAAAATGGTGGAAACATTGGGGAAACACAAGCAGGGGAAATACCCCTTGACCAGAGTCAGTGAGGTCATGGCCAGATGAAAGACACACCCCTGGGCAGGGCTATCATGCTGGAGTAAATGCAGTAAATGAGTTGTCAAGTGTCTGAGCATAAAAAGAGGGGGCTTGAGGCTGCCCATTTGTCTTCATCCTCATACTGCAACTTGCCTTTGGGTTCATTAAAGTTTGGTTCCTGGATTAGGCCCTTTCTTATTGGAAGACTCATACTTAGGTACCATATAGGGAAACTTACACATTTCTTTGTTATTTTTGCCCGAAGTACGGTTTCCAAAGGTTATTCAGATTTTTGTATGTCTTCTTTATTCCCACCCCCTTTCCCCCTGAACCTAAGTAAATCAACTTAATCTCTGCTTTAAGAACTGTGTGCGCTTCCTTCCAAGTCAGCCTTAGTGCTAAATTCAGAGTCTTCTGCTTAGTTACTTTGCTACCGTTTAACATTTCAGGCTTGAGGCTTGGGAACATGGTGGAATGAAGCTGAACCCCTATTCCCTAAGGCTCAAGGGTGCCCTGTAAGTCCTGAGAATCCCCTGGCTCAGGCTGAGGTGGACGTAAGGGTTGGTGGCAGTCTACCTTAGTAATTCGTTAAGTCCCTGTATACGCTGCAAGGATTCTTGGTAACTCCCTTTCTCCCTTCACAGTATACCTTTAAATTCCCCGATGCAGCAGGAGATACCAGATGCAGACTCTCCCTTCTGTTCTTCCTCCAGCCCTGTTCTCTGCCCACTCCTATGCCTGCTGTGTGGCACACTTGGTGCCCTGCTCATTACTGCAGGCAGGTGATAGGGCGGATGACAGGGCCAGGAATGAAATGGGTGGCAGATTGCAGAACTACTTGATCTTCCACTGCATTAGTACATGATAAAAGTACATCCATGTTCTCCAGGTGGCAACCTGACCATCCTGCGCAATATTCAGTTTTGACCAAGGTAGCTAAAGGTTACAAGTTAACAGAGGTATATCAGTTCATCTGTCAATACCATTAAAAATGTTTATACTCCACTCTTTTTACATGTGCGCACGTGCGCACGTGCGCACACACACACGCACATTTCAGGACTTGCTCTTATGCGAAAAGGAGGCGCAAAGTAGCAAACAAGTGAGAAACCACCAATTGCAGGTGGAGGAGCATACTTCTCAAAACTCTGTAGCAAATACCATTATTCTCCCACTATTCCATATTATTTTGTATCTTTTCTGGAGGCGAAAAAAGAAAAGAAAAGCCCGTACAATCGCCTTATATAAGCCAATCTGGGAATAATCTTGGACCCATGACAATACATAGTGTCTTGTTAGAAAGATACTATCAAGGCTGGTATTGTCTACTTGATTGGCAGTGACTGTCTGGCTGAGGTCTTTCTCATCACCCTTGACCCTTGTAGCTGGAGAGGCAGGTATTGAACCTGGGACCTTCATGGATTGCAAAGCATCTCTCTGCCCCTGGGTCCTCAGCAGCCTTGTGCTTCTCCTTGAAGCACGTCCCCCACCTATTCGGACTTTTCTCCTTTTCTCCTGCAAAAGCAGAGTCACTGAAATTTGGAAGAAGTTCCAATTAAACCTGGTATATGTAGCCATGTGTTCGGCAGACTAACTAGGCTTTTATGGCTTAACTGCCTATTCCTGCTCAGTTCAGGCTTGACTATGATGGATGGCATATTTTAAAAAAAGTATTTCTGTAAGTTTCCTGACCATCTCTCTCTCTCTCTCTCTCTCTCTCTCTCAATCCCCCCCCCCCAACCAAAGCTGGTTGCACTCCCCAGTGATATAAAGCCAAGAAATGTTCTTATGTGGTCAAACTTTCTGTCTCTTATAGGAATGTCTTGAATTTAATAAGCTTGGTTGGAGAGATCTGTTTTTGTCCACTAGAACAGATTGGCAACTGTAACCACGTCCATCATAAGTGCCGCATACAACATATAATTTAACAGCAGTGGTTCAGCAGCAGAAGCCAAGTCCTCGAGGCTGGGTGGGTAACCTGATCTATTTTGTTAACCAAATAGCTCTTAAAATACTTTTAATTTTTGAAGAAACTATCAATCTCGACATTCCTGGTGATGTGTTGTTGCAATGTTGAAATGGTCTGTTCATCTTTAAAGGGTCACATCCAAGAGGGCTTCATATGCTCCAACTGTCCCTGGTAAATAATTGTCCGTATGTGTGTGTGCGTATGTATGTTTTTGCCTCTGGTGAATGTCTTGTTAAAATGCCTTTAGCAGTGCCATAGGAAGCTGCCTTAACATACCAAATCTGAGTATCTACAACCATGTCAATAAACAAAGAGGCAGAGACCAGGTCTTGGTCAAATTAGGCCCACAACTTTCTTAGATAATAACAAGGAGATCTGCAAAGGAAGGCTCTGTGCTAGTTAAAGCTAACTAATAAGGGTTAACCTAATTCAGCCCTGAGTGCTCTGAGTGCAAAGACAGTACAATGTTGTCTCCATACTCCAGGCATACCTTCCAATAAGGAGGGCCCCCTCCTGCAACCCTCAAGTCCCACAACTCTAAGTGTGTGACCCATTCAAATTTCTTTCCTTGGCCTCAGCCCTACAGCCATGGCTGGCAAGTCATGAAGAATGCTCTCTCACTTCCTTGGCACCTTTTGATGCTCACTGATAACTCATCCCTATCAGCACCACCTGTACTGCCCAGCCCAAGCTGTGACTATCCAAACTGAATTAACAGCACCACCACCCGCCACAAGCCAGGTATCCCTGGTGATTAAGTACAGAGGTGATGAAAAAACCAAATGCCTCAAGCCAATTTGGGTCTTGGGGGGGGGGAACCCCATTTGGCCCCACAGGCATTCAGTCTGAATCTTACCTAGGGTGGGAAGATGAGTGCGGACCTAAAAGGAATTATGTCAGGTCTGAGGTGGGGCTGGGTTACATATTCTATGCCCCACCCCTAATATTGACATCAGTAAGTCCACATTTCATACTGTTTCCCTCTAGAGGCTGTTATAAATGGTGATCCCCTGCACAGATCATGTTGTAACCACAGGAATGAGTGTTGGGGCAAGTCATGAATAGCTTAAGTCCTATTGATTTCAGTGGGTCTGCTCCAAGTATGGCTAGATCTGGATCCAACCCAATGACAGTGTAACCATATGCATGTTTATTCAAAATACTAGCCATCATGTTCAATGGGGCTTACTCTTTAGTAAGCATGTTTAGTACTGCAGCCTTAAACTCCCTCTTCCTTATTTTCTATAGTTTAATTGTTTGGGAATACCCAAGGTTTTAAATGAGGAATCTGGAGGTAGTATCTAATGTTAGTCCTACATAGAGTAGACTAGGGCTGTGCAGGAACCCCCTGATCTGACTCGGAAGCTGCTTCATGGTTTTGAAGGTGGGCCCAATTTGGCTTGGGCTGATTCGAGGGGCCGCTGACCCGACTTGGCCCTGAATGCGAAGCAGGATTTGGGTGGCCGAACCCTGCTTCAGGTCCCCCCCTTCCGATGCCCCTGCGCAAACCCCCAGCTCCTTACCTTGCTGCCTCCTCCTCCTCTGCTTTCTCCTTGCCGCCGCCTCCTCCTCCTCCTCCTCCTCCTCCTCCTCCTCCTCCTCCACCGTCATCTCCACTGCCATCTCCTGAGGCCTGGTCATGTGCTGGCTCTTATCATAGGGAGTCGCCATTTTTAAAATGGCAACTTCCAGGACTTCCAGGAAGTTGCCATTTTAAAAATGGCGACTCTTTGCAATAAGAGCCAGCGTGCGTCCAGGCTCCAGGACCTGGCGGCAGCAATGACGGTGGAGGAGGCGGTGGAGAAGGCGGTGGCAGCGGTGGAGAAGGTGGCAGCAGTGGTGGCAGTGCCAATGGTGGCAGCAGCAGCAATGACAGTGGCAGCGATGGAGGCAGTAGCGGTGGAGGCAGAGGAGGTGGGCGGCTGAGTTAAGGACCTGGAGACACCAGCATGGCTGGGCCAGCGGTGCCGAATCTCTGAAGTGACCAAGCACTTTGGAGAGCCCCCGACCCACTATGGGTCACTTCGGTCCCCCTCCCATCACCTCAGAAGGGGCTCAAAGTGACCCAAAGCAGTCTGGTTCGACTCAGGCTTCGGTCCTCAGGCTGAAGCGGTGCACAGCCCTAGAGCAGACCCATTGAAATGAATTGGACTTACATTAGTCATGACTAACGTAAGTTTAATTCATTTCAATGGGTTCTATGTAGGATTAACATTGACTATTACTCTAAGTTGTCCATCAGTTTGGTCTTGCAATAATAAGCAATGAGGAATGAATGGGAAAAGATAATAAGACAGTACTGTTTGTCCTGTAGAAACAAAACGGGACATGGCTTTGAATCAGAGCTACCAATGAAACAGAAATATTTAAATATGTGATGAACGTTGTGTGTGAATGCGTTATGATGATGCACCTGGTGGCAAAGAAACCGAGGGGAGAATCCCTGTTCCTGCAAGTGGGTGCCTAGAGATCCTTCTCTTCACAGAAGGGAAGCTGCAAACCAGCTTCTCTCTGTTCTTCCAAAAATAATAAACTAAACAATCTGCTGAAAATTTATAATGGGATGGACAGCCAGCTCCACTCTGGGCTTTTAAAAGCAGAAGGAAAATCTCTCCTTTGTCTGTTGATTAATGCTGGGTTACTTCCAAAGTCTTGGCCCTGCCAATGAGTTAAGCTGGAGGGGAGAAATTATAGCTAGAAAATCATTATGTGACAGTGACATGTTTGTGTGCGCGTCTATATGTGTGTTCTGCATAGATCTGTGTGACGTGCAAAAAAGATTTTTAAAAGGACACTGTAAATATTGTCAAATCAAGTCTAGTTTTTCCTCCCCCTTGATAGAGCTTATTGCAGCAATGGAGCCGGCTCATGTATCAAGCGTGGAATTTGAGGAATCATGTCATTTTCCTTGCTGTTAGCAAGCAATGCAACTATATTGCTTGCAAATGTCGAAGATGCTTTCTGCAGCCACCCCGACCCCTGTCAAAATCATTTCCATTCATAATAGACACCTGGGTGGCATCTCAAGCCTTTAGAACAATAAGACCCCCCACTCAAAATTCTGCTTTGTAAATCCTTTCACAGTGCTGGCCCAAGACATTTTGCTGCCTGAAACAAGAGTGCAGCTGGGGCTGGACCTTAGGGCTGAAGGGAGGGACACACACACATGGCCATCTAGAAAGTGGCAGGTGATGGGGCCAGTGGCAAATAGGCCCCGCACGAGTATGAGCATGAAGGGGCTCACCATGCTACAGCATTCCTTTCTCCCTATTTTTAAAAACATATAAGCTTGTCGGGCAGCCAACTGGGCATGAACATGGATACAGATGTTGGTTTTACTACTTTCATTTTCAAAACATATTATCCTTTTCTACAACAAAATGATGTTCATTGCTTAGTAAATGTGTTTAGCATCAGGGGAGCAGAAGCAAACTCCATTTTATTCCTGTAGCCATGATGGTGCCATGAACTGAGTTTAAAATGCAACACTATACATGCTCAGAGTATGTCCCCCCAATCAGGGATAGTAAACAGTTTTGTTTCATTTCTTTGCATTAACATATCAGGAATGTAGAAGCAGTTGTGAAACATAGAATGGCAGGGAGGGGAGAAAAGAAATGTGAGTTGTTTGCTTCACAGGGGAAGTAATGAGCATGGCTGTCTAAAGGGACCCCCCTCCCCCATAAGACCATTCAATCCAGGGTCTAAAATGAGCTGCTGCCCCACTGGCCTGGAGTAGAGACCAAATGGCACTCCGCACACCTGAAGCAGAACCCAAATGCCCCTTCCCTGCAGCTATGGCCAATGCTTTTTAAAGTATTGCTTAGGGATGCTGGAGAAATTCGAGATGAATTAAAATGAGAGATTTCTAAGAAACCGACTGGTGGAATCCACTGCGGAGCGCCCCCCTCAGGCTGTGTGGAGTCCGTGGACTTTCAGATGATTTTTTTTACTTTCCCAAAATTTATGCTTATAAATCCGTAGAAAAATATGTACGTTTCTGCTGAGGAAACATTGAATGGAATGGGGGACAATACACTAAATATTACGTACTGAGATAAATTATGTAAATACTTATATAAATACTGAAGTAAATGTTTACGTAATTATTTCTAAATTTTTCTGCATGATTAAAAAAATATATATTCGCATCCGTCTGTGGGTGGATGACGGAAAGAAAGGCACCTGACAATCTGCAAAACACAGACAGAGCGGATTTTATATAGTCCGTACATCCCTAGTCTTGCTACAACATTCGGGCACCCATCCCTGCCTTCATCTGCTTTTCCCTTGCCCATGGTAGGGATGCACGAAAGTCACTTACCTTTCCGTGGATTATGTTCATGGGGGGGGGGAGGCGTTCTGTCCCTCCCCCCGGAATCCTCGACATAGGCTAAATATTTACGTAGGCTAAAACGGCGAATCCAAAAGGGACGCAAATAGCGCCCGCTACACTATTTGCGTTCTCCTTTATTTTCGCCGTAATAGTCTACGTAAATATTTACGTAGACTAAGATGGCAAAAATAAGGAATGCAAATGGTGGCGGCCGTAGCCGCCGCCATTTGCATACGCGTTTTTTTAAAAAATCCAGCTGTGATAGGCTACGTAAATCTTTACGTAGCCTATCACATCTCTGTAAAAAAACACAACCCCCCCCCTCCAGACTGCAAATGGCGGCAGTGGCAGCCAGTCAGAAGACCAGCTGCCGCCGCCACCCAGAACATCCGCCCCAGGTAAGTCTTGTCCCGGGGGGGATCCGTGGGGGGGGGGGCGGTGGGGTGGCAGGCCGTTCCGCCACAGATTTCGGGGGGCCGAATGCACTGGCAATTCCGTGGTGGAATTCTCTGACATCCCTAGCCTGTGGTGTTGTCTGACACAGATGGCTTCACCCTGTTTCATGGAAGGGCCAGCACTGTTATCTTTTGCATATAGTGAGCATTTTACAGCACATTTGTATGGAAAAAGAGAATGCGACAAAAAGGGTTGTGGGATCATAGTATCATAGAATAGTAGGGTTGGAAGGGGCCTACAAGGCCATCGAGTCCAACCCCCTGCTCAATGCAGGAATCCAAGTCAGAGCATCCCTGACAGATGGCTGTCCAGCCTTGTCTTGAACGTCTCCAGTGTGGGAGAGCCCACCACCTCTCTAGGAAGTTGGTTTCATTGTCATATTGCTCTAACAGTCAGGAGGTTTTTTCTGATGTTCAGCCGGAATCTGGCTTCCTGTAACTTGAGCCCATTATTCCGTGTCCTGTACTCTGGGGTGATCGAGAAGAAAGCCTGGCCTTCCTCTCTGTGACAACCTTTCAAGTACTTGAAGAGCACTATCATATCTCCCCTCAGGCTTCTCTTCTCAAGGCTAAACATGCCCAGTTCTTTCAGTCTCTCCTCATAGGGCTTTGTTTCCAGTCCCCTGATCATCTTTGTTGCCCTCCTCTGACCCCTCTCCAGCAATGTCTGCATCCTTCTTAAAGTGTGGTGCCCAGAACTGGACACCATACTCCAGATGAGGCCTAACCAGTGCTGAGTAGAGGGGAACTAGTATTTCCCGGGATTTGGAAGCTATGCTTCTATTAATGCAGCCCACAAGAGCATTTGCCTTTTTTGCAGCCACATCACATTGTTGGCTCATCTTCAACTTGTGATCGACAACAATTCCAAGTTCCTTCTCGCTTGTAGTGTTGTTGAGCGACTTCTGTTTCTGTGGTTTCCTTTTTGTAAGGACTAAAGAAGACACAGCTTTGCATAAGATTTGTATATGGTTATTAACATGTATAGATGCAAATTTAGAAATAGTTACTGTAATTTAAATAGCAGTACAAGACACCTTGCTATTGTGGGCAAGACCATGATGAGGTGGCCTGCTCAGTCTGCTGTGTTTGTGGTAACTAGGGATGTTGGAGCAATCCTTTTTGGGGGTGGAGCTCCACGAACTTCCCTTGGTTTGGCATCCTGGACTTTGGTCCATTTTCCATGAACTGGCCTGACTCAATCTGCATCGAGTCAGGACAGTTTGTGGATTTTCCATTTTTTTAAAATTTGTGCAAATAGAGATTTGCCCAAATTTCAGGCACCGTTTGTGCAACTTAAACAAAAGGTGGCCAAAATTTGCACAAATCTCTATTTAAAAAATTCGTGAAAAGTTCCAGGAGGTCAGGAAAAACTCACAGTTTGGCTTGCAAATGCGAGCCGGGTTGGGCACACTGGGGAACTCCGTCAAGCCAAAACAGAAATGGATTTCCCAGCGATGGACATCCGTAGCGGACTTGTAATGGAATTGTTTTTAATGTTGTGTTTTTAATATTGTGTTTTAAATGTGATTTTAATATTAATATGTGAACTGCTTAGGGATTTCATTATATTTAGTGGTACATAAATATTACAAACAAACAAACAGACAGACAAATAAATAAATAAAACTGTTGATGGGCAACTTCAAGGCACCTGCTGCTCTCCCTTCTTATGATTCTTTATCCTTAAGCCAGACTTGCTGGACAACCATTCATATAGAGGATATCTTCAAATAGAGGACTGTCCCCTGACAGCCCTTCAAACTGAGGACTGTTTTCTGTAAAGTAGGGCAAATGGTTACCATGTATGTGTGTGCGTGTGTGCGCTTGTGTGCGTGTGCGTGTTTAGACCAAGACTTGGGACCCTGTAGTGTTCCAGAAGTCATTGAACTCCAGTTGCTAACAGCTCCAGTCAGCCTGCCCAATGGTGAGGGATGATGGGAGTTGTAATTCAACAGGGGTGGCCACAGGTTTCCCACCCCTGGTTTAGATGTTTTGTCAGGGACACCTAATAACCTCTCATACACTCATAGCTGGAGCCTTGTGCTACCAATCACAGTTCTACTCTGCAATGGAACATTGCCTCCTCTTTTGGGAGGAGGCAGTGTGTGTGTGTGTGTGTGAAGTTAGGTTTCTGGTCAGGTCCTGCTAGACATGCAGCAGCTGATGGAAGGAAAGCAACACCCTGAACAAAGTTTCAGCAATCAATGCTAAATAATAAAAAATTAAAAGCAAGAAGCATTCTGTCAATACTGCCCCTGTAACAAAGGGAATGCTCGTTTTATATTGATTGGCTCCTGTTAAATAATGTATTCCTTCTTCACAACCATGTGGGCTCTTGCAGGGTTGTTTATTGCAAGGCAGCCCAGCCCAGAATGACTCTAAGTGAGCAGAGAAATCAATACTGTATCTGTAAACATGCTTGCAAATGCAGTCCCAGAGCTCACTGTCAAATCTGCTGCTGCCTCCATTAAGCCGGAGGAGTGTGAAATCAGGTAGCTTGTTACATTCCTTCAGCACCCTTCCAGACAACAAAAGAATCCTTGAGCTGTTAAATTCCAACCCATTTAAGGAATAGATTTTTGGCGTGTTTTCTACCATTTGTTATGTTCAAAAAACCCAGAGAACAATGGCATTCCCACTAGAGCTGTGTGAAAATGGCCTCTTGAAATTTTCTGCCCTATTTGCAGGCAGCAAATTCAGAGGTAACATTTTGCTGATTATTCTCTGGTGGGAGAGAAAAAGCCCTACAACTCCCAGCATGCCCCATTCCCACGCTGGGAGCTGTAGGTCTTTTTTTTCTGTCTAAACATGCATAGGAGTGTACCCTAACAGGTTCTAGGGGCTGCCCATCAGCAGTAACATGACTTTTCCCCTATTTTTTCCTCACAATGCCCTAGACCTTGCACCATTCTCTGGCACGGGGGGGGGGGGGGAGGAAGAATGGCAACCACTACAGAAAGGCAGGGGATATTTGGGGAACATTCTGTAAAATGGCCATCTTTTCTGGGGAGGGGCGGAGAATAGAAAATTCTCAGACATTTTCTCGGAAAAATCTCTTCTGAGGAATTTCAGCTCAGCTCTAATTCCCACAGATGTTTGGTGCATAGTGTCAAGACCGTATCTTAGAGTTACTTTAATCAAAACATGAAGCCTGTTCGGTCTCTTACATGTTGTGTGTTTGTTTTGAATGAGTAACTCTAATGAACATTAACAATGAGGTTTCAATAATATTCGGCATGTTCCTATTTGTATGTTTTGGACATTCACCAGAAGTATGTAAGATTGCCAATTTTATTTAGTCATTTATTTATAAGGATGTATGAAAAGTCTGTTAATGTTTGCAAATCATGTGAACATGCCATGATTACAACCCAAAATGCAAATGCGAGAAGCAGAACAAGTTCTCCAAAAATGCTCACAAACTCCCAAACCCACTTTTGTGCATTTTTATGCTTTACTATATGGGGGGAAAGTGCATTTTGGATGTGCTCTTTTGAAAATGCATATTTTTCCTGTTCCAAATGCAGACTTTCCTCATGCAACTGAAAAGGATGCAAATGAACACAGGGAAACGAGGCAAGATGAACTTCAAATTGGTGTTTGGAGAATCTGGCAGACTGTGAAAATGGGTTGTTTGTCCATTCCTATATATTTACACAAGACATTTGGCTAGGAATATAAGTAAAGGATAGGTCCCATCTCTGAGGATCCTACAATCTAAATTTAGACAACCAAACAGTGCTGGAAGAAAACAGAGGGGAGAGAGCAAGAGGAACGCTATCAAGGGATGAACGTCCTTGGGCTTCATTTTAGTTAGGGATGGGGACTCAGATGTTAAGCAAAAAGCTTCATGTAAGAAGTGGGTTTTTAAGCTTGGGTTTGAAGGAAGGCACAGTTGGCACCATATAAGCAGGGAGCTTCAGACACAAATGGGAGCTCCAGACAATGAACAGAAACTTTTAAGGGATGCCATTGTCATGTGATCATTGACAGTTGCACAACTTGAACATTTGCTTATCTAAATATCTATACCGCTATGTAAAAGCATAAGTCAGATTCATTATTTTTAAAAGATTAGATTTCTCTGAGGAGAAAGGAGCGTGAAAGTGTTTATTTCCTGCACCAGCCTAATTTTGTGGGCCACTTAGTGACCCTTGATCACAGGGGCTGAATGTATGAACTTAGAAGTTCTTTGATATCTCAGGAATGATATGATCCAAACCACTATTAAATGACACTATTGCATATGGTAGATTTCATTGCATTGGCACTAGGGATGGCATGAACGTCCTGTTGGGACTCGAAGCCAACGAAGAACTGTTGGTTCAACTCGCTGCCCCCCCACCCCCGCTGGTTCGTGGACCCGGATGCTGGTTCATGGACCCGAGCTCTCGCCTGACCCACCATGTGCTGAGTCAGGCAAGAGTGCGGTCCCTCGGTCCCTCAGCAAGCTGCCTATTGCAGAGAGGGAAAGAAGCACCCCCTTGCTACAGCAGCAGTGGCATGGGACAGGCTGGTCATTTTACATAAGTCTCTTACACTTACATAAAAGGACCAGCCTGTCCCTTGCTGCTGCCGCTGTAGCAAGGATGGGGGAAGGAGGAGAGGTGCTGCCTTCTCCCCCTCTCATCCCATCTACAGCCATGGTGGTGGTGCCAGCGAGGGATAGGCTGCCCATTTTACTTACGTGTAAGAGACGTAAAATGACCAGCCTGTCCCTTGCTGCCGCTGCTGTAGCAGGTGGAGGCAGAGGGAAGAAGGAAGCCTCTCTCCGTCTCTCCCCATTGCCCTATGCCTTGCTGCAGTGATGGCAGTGGTGGTGGTGAGGGACAGGCTGGTTGTTTTATGATATGGTAAGTCTCTTACACTTATGTAAAACAACCAGCCTGTCCCTTTCTGCTGCCGCTGCTGTAGCAGGGGTGGGGGGAGAAGATGGGAGCACTTCCGCCCCCCACTACAGTGGTAGCAGCAGCAGCAGGGACACTCCTGTGGCTCCCATGCCTCAATGTGAGCTGCCATCTTGTGTCAAAATGGCAGCTTCCATCAAGGAGTGGGAGCTGTGGGAAGTTTCCGGACTGCTTGTGGAGCCCTCCAGGGCTCATGCAGCCCAGCTTACAGGGGCAGGTGGCAGCAGGGACTCCGTGAGTGCCCGCACTCGGCGGGCACAAGTGAGTTCTCACATCCCTAATGGGCACTTCCTGTAAGAGCCTTGTCAAGGTTTAACATCCCCCCACCCTCCATGGAGACATGATTGTGTGTTTATCGAGCCACTGATACGCAATATTATATTGGCATGAAATGTTGGAATGATATGAATATATAACATATGAATCAAACATTCTGGGTGGGATCTAAAATTTCCCTTCCTCTGATGGAAGGGGCTTCCTATAATGGAATAAGTTTTTCTCTGACATCCACAGAAGAATTCCATCCCTTGGAGGAAGGGAAACTTTGAATCCAACACTGCACGAAGAGCCATGATTTCAAACAAGACAGTGGGAATAGGGGACAAATTAGTTTAGAAAGGAAATATTTGGTCTCTCTCTGAGGTAAAAAAAATACTGCTATTTAATTGTTGTATTTTTTGGCTGGCAATTCTATACCACCCTGCTAACCAAGTACTCTGGGTGGTTCATCAATCAACAAAATACAATCAAATCAACGAAAAACAACCCATATCATATCTAAAACAGAAATCAGCATAAAACCAACACAGAGCAGCATAAAATCAGTATAAAAACAGCAGTAAGAAACAATTACTTCACCCAGCAGAAGAAACAATTAGTTCCAAGATCTAAAATACAATGAAACATAATTTAAAAAGCATAGGAAAATACAAAGGACTTCACCTGATGCTGAAAGATCCTTTCCAGGTGAGGTTCTCTGGAGGGGGGCGGGCATTGCCACAGTGCCTGCCATCACGTATGGATGTTGGAGAACTCCACAACAGAATCAACTGAGTTCAGATTTCTATGGAACCAACTTGCAGATTCTGTAGCAGATGGTTTTTCCAAGTTGCATGGATTCTGTGGACTTGCAGACTGTTTAAAAAAAAAAAACTTTCTGGAATTTTAGATGAATTTAGTTGTAGAAAAATATGTAAAATATAAGAACATTGGCCAAAAATGCGCATTTTCCCCATAGTCTAAAGCATGAATATGTGCTTTGGGGAGGGATGTGTGCAAATTTGCAAATTTGTGCAAATTTGGGAAATTGGAAAAAAGTGATTCCATCAATGAGTGGATGACAGAATGAAAGGCACCTGACAATCCGAGAAACAAAGATGGCACAGATTTTACAAAATCCATACATCTCTAGCCATCAGAAAAAAAGGCCCTCACCCTGGTAGCCACCCACCTCACCTGATTAGGTGAGGGGGAAATGAAGAAGTGCTTCTGATGAAGGTCTTAAGGTCTTAAGGTACATATGAGAGGAGGCGATCCTGCAGGTAACTTGGCCTCAACCTGTTGAGGGCTTTAAATATTAGTAACAGCACTTTGAATTGGCCTCAAAAGAGACTGTTAAGAATCCCCAAACAATCAGGTATCCATCTTCAAAACTCAAACAGAAGTTGGGCATCAGATGATCATAGCCCATTACATTTTCCACGTAATGCCTACTCTGAAATGGGTTCTAGTGAATAAACCAAGATTAAATATTTCCATGTAAAAACAAGTGAAACATGATTATTTGAAAATGTGGCGTTTTGTTTTGTTTTCACTCAGAGCTGGCTGAAAGTGAAATGTAGTATCCAAAATGAATATGTTTTCTGAATGGCATAATCCCATGAAGATTGGCAGGTCATGCCATGAAAAGTTTCTCTCCCACCCTGCCAAGTAAGCTAAGCTGCTCTTAATGGAAGCTTAGAAACTGCCAAAAGCTATAGCCCAAACATGGCCGTTGGTTGCCCTGCTCGTGTTCAGTTTGTTAATCTAATCCTGCTCAGATATTGTAAAATCTTCTTCCCTCATGAAATGTGACCTCTGTGTCACACAAAGTCTCTGGCTGTCATATTCTCAGTTCTCTACATTCAGGGAACTCTTTTCGCCTTCACGTGTCTGCCAAAGAACCGCTGTTTGCGTGCCTCTGAAAACCCCACATGATGAAATGATCTTGGAGCAATATTCTGCAGCATCCTTCCCCAGCCTGGCACCCTCCAGAGGGATGGGACTACAACCCCCATCAACCCCAGCCAGGTGATGTGACTTGTAGTCTAACGTATCTGGAGTTGTAGTCCAACACATGGGTTCACCAGCGTTTCATCATCATCATAAAAGACAAGCAGACTTTCGACTGGAGGTAACATCTTTCACTCAGCTCTAAGAGTGCTGCTCAGACAAGCCTTCCCTTAGCAAGCTGCAGTGAGAGAGTTCCTGCTCCCTTCCCAACTGATCCCCCTCCTAGGTCCTGAGTCACTCCACTAAATCCTGTTACTCATGACTCATTGTGCATATTCAGTTCAACACTCTCCTGTGGCTGCGTGGAGCAGTGGGGAATTGGTAATGATGGCCAAGCCCATCTTTCAGAAAAACCTGTCTGCCATTGCTGATCTTCTTACCAAGAAGGCCCTGATAAGCTTCCAAGGAGCTTAAGGAACACAGCTTGGAACTGGAAGCCACTGAGGTAGATGACATGAAGCCAAGCTTCTGTGGTTTGGCTATGCAGAACCCCTGGCAGATCGCGCTTCCTCTGCTGTCAGGCCCTGCCTTTCCAGATGGGCAGTTGCCAAAAACATAGGTCCACTCTCGCAAGCAAGCAAGCAAGCAAGCAAACACCCAGTGTACTTCTAGTCCTGCCTTTCCCCAACCAGGCACCCTCCAGATGTGTTGGACTACAACTCCCATCATGGCCAACCCCAAAAGCATGATGGGAATTGTAGTTCAACACATCTGGAGGCTCCCAGGTTGGGGAAAGGCTGCTGTACACCATGACTGGCCAAACTGCAGCATGGATATACTGAACAGGCAAAAGAAAAAGAAAAAAAAACCCATGCATCTAGGGATGCTGGAGAAATTCCAGATGGACAAAAATGAGCTTGGATGTCTAAGAATCTAGCCTGTGGAATCCACTGCAGACTGACCCCCTCAAGCTGCACAGAATCCATAGACTTTTGGATCTTTTTAAAAAATTTCCCGAAATTTATGCATATTTATTTGTAGGAAAATACACACATTTTTGCTGAGATTGGTAAATATAATTGGGGAAAAGTTGAATGGAATGGGGGGTAGGGATGTCAGAGAATTCCGCCACGGATCTCGGTGAGGCCGAATGCCAGTGCAGAACGAAGCCTCCCCGCCCCCACCCCGCAAAATGGGCCCGGAACGGAGCACCTACCTGCTGCCGTCCGCACTGACTTGTGAATGGCGGCCGCGTCTGCGGCTGCCATTCGCTTCTTCCATATAGCCATGATAGGCTATGTAAATACTTACGTAGCCTATCACAGCTAATGCAGGGACGCCATTTGCGTCCCTGCGGAAGCCGTGATAGGCTACGTAAGTATTTATGTAGCCTATCACAGCTTAACTAAGGGAACGCAAATGGCGGCAGCTATGGCGGCCGCCATTTGCGTTCCCTTTTTTTTTTGGCCATAATAGCCTACGTAAATATTTACGTAGCCTATCACAGCCCCCCCCAAAAAGGAACGCAAATGGTGGCTGCCGCAGCCACTGCCATTTGCGTTTGCTGTTGTTGTTGTTTTTGCCGTGATAGGCTACGTAAATATTTATGTAGCCTATCCCGGCAAAATACAGGGATGCAAATGGCAGTGGCTACGGCAGCCGCCATTTGCATCCCTGCAGGCTGTCCAGCGGCCGGATGTCCGGCTGCGGGTGGCCCCGGCCGGCAGCTCAGGGGAATCTCCGTGGAGCAGAGCCGGCTGGAGAGATTTCGGGGGGAGGGATGGAGCGCCTCCCCCCCACTGCGAATGTCACCCTTCGAAAAGGTGACTTTCGTACATCCCTAAATGGGGGTCAATATGCTAAATGTTATGTACTAAGGTAAATTATGTTAATTGTTTTCTTCTGGAATTATTTGCATATCTTTCTGCATAGCACCAAAAATTCGCAACCGTCTGTGAGCAGATGACGGAACAAAAAGTGCCTGACAATCCACGAAACACAGATGGAGCAGATTTTACACAGATCATACATCCCTAATCTCCCCCTGCCTCCACTAGGACTGTCTCAGTACATGGAGGGAAGTGAGCATGCACAGTTTTTTTTCTCTTACCTGGCACATCTCTGCCATCCCTGCCTATATGTGCAGGGAGAGCTCACTCCATTAAATCACTATGCGTGTAGGTGCACATTTTTCTGTGTAGGTGCGCATTGGATGGTCTACCTCTGTATTTACACGTGTGGACAATGGATGGTTGGAGAGAGGAACTGTGCTTGCTCACTCCTCCTCTCCACACATTGGGGTGGTCAGGGTGGGGACATATATCACAAAACCGACCCTCAGTCTGACCTGGTCTAAGACATCTCCCTATGTTCCTGCCTTGGACCTGCTCCAGGAGGCTGAAGAGCAGCACTGCTACTGGAGTCAGGTGGACCTGAAATAAAGATAGCATTCTGGCTTGTTGGTCTCCTGACCCAACACCCCAGCATTTGATCGTCTGATTTGCTGATTCAGAGCACAAGCTCATAGCACTGGGCATTCTGCTTTTGTTTTGGATTTAGAAGCCAACGCATCGCTGTCAGCGACGTGACAAATTATAGACAACAGCATGTTCCAGGCCAGCTAAGAAAAACATTGCCTAGCCAAGTGGGGGAGGCATGAGCTTCATTTGGCATTTGGGGCAATTAGCAGTGAGTAAACAAGACACAATAATCATCAAGTACCATTTTCAGCAGCAAACCATTTGCACACATAAACATCTTCTGTATAAAGCAAGCCTCTCCTGAAATTCAATTTTGTACAGCCATTCCTGACAGAATAATTTCATACATATCTTTTGAAGTAAGCTATCTTGGGCATCTAAAATCTGAAGTGGAAACGTGGGGATAATGTACTAATAATAGTAAAGATAATAAGAACATAAGAAGAGCCATGCTGGATCAGACCAAGGGTCCATCTAGTCCAGCACTCCATTCACACAGTGGCCAATCAGCTGTCGACCAGGAACCCACAAGCAGCAGGGCATGAGCGCAACAGCACCCTTCTTCCCATGATCCTCAGCAACTGGTGTACATAAGCTTGCTGCCCCTGGTACTGGAGGAGCACATAGCCATCAAGCCTAGTAGTCATGATAAAATTCTCCTCCAGGTGTTTATCAACCCCCCTTTTAAAGCCATTCAAATAATGATGATACCTATGCTGATGTATTGGATCCAAAGGTTCCCTTCCTCTGATGGATGGAGCTTCCTCTGAAGGAAGGATTCTTTCTTTGAGAGAAGGATTCATTTTGTCAGAGTAATCTCCTTCCATTAGAGGAAGGAAACCATGTATACAAACAACAACAACAATATTAAAATAAGTTGGACCCAGATTTAGTTATACCTCGAGTAGACTCATTAAAATCATTGGGACTTAAGCTACTCATGCTTCACTAAAGTCCCATTCATTTCAATGTGTCTACTTTAAGCATAACTAAGTCTGGATCCAATGCCCTGTTGCCATTATCATAATATATTGAAATCCAGTTCCTTGGTTAAAAACAATGTTATGTTGATAATTAATGTGCTGATTGCAGGGGAGATGGTGGCTAAAACTAGAACTGGTTGTTGATTAAATTTTAGCATTCATTAATGTATGTTACATGGGGCCGCAGTGGCTTAGTGGTTAAGACACTGAACTGCAGACTGGAAGGTCGGCAGGACAGCAGTTCGAGTCCTGAGTGCTGCGTGACGGAGTGAGCTCCCGTCTTCAGTCCCAGCTCCTGCCAACCTAGCAGTTCGAAAGCAAGAAATTGCAAGTAGATAAATAGATACCGCTTCGGCGGGAAAGGTAACAGCGTTCCGTGCACCTCGGTGTTCAGTCATGCTGGCCACATGACCACGGAAGCGTCTTCAGACAGTGCTGGCTCTTCAGCTTAGAAACGGGGATGAGCACCACACCCTAGAGTCGGACACGACTGGTTGGGGACACCTTTACCTTTTTTTTTTTAACGTATGTTACACATCCAGAAGCACATCTATATTGAGATTTGGAAAATGTGCAAATGTACTTATTGATTGATGTTTTAGGGTGCAATCTTATTGAGATAGATGGTCGCCTCCAACTTCCTTGGAAGTTGGAGATGACTGTCTATCCAATGCACGGCGGCTGAAGCACGGAGGAAAGGATTCTTTCTGTACTCTGGCTGCCCTGCAGTTTTCCTTAGACACCTGATTTTGGGTGTCTAAGTGTGGCTTCAGGGAGGGGGCAGGAACAGGGCTGGAGACCACATAGGAAGCTGTCTAAAACAGCTTCCGTGTTCTCCTCCCCTCCTCACCCCCAGGAATGCCCCCTTTTCGCCCTGTCCATTCTCCATGTTATGAGCACGGAGGGGCAGTCGTGATTCTCTCCACCCTGGCTACAAGGGGGAGGGGAGCACAGTTTCCTGGCTCCGAGCTCCTGGCACTGTCTACAAGCTCAGAGCTGGGAAACCGAAAAGTCTTATCTCCCCCAGATGCTGTCTAAGAGACACAGGATTGCTCTCTCCATCACTCAGAATGAAGATTATTTTTTTAAAATAATATTTATGTATTTATTCATTGCACTTATTAAATGCTTCATAAAATAAATTTGCCCCATGCGATAAGGTTACAAATAAAAATGGACAAATGAGGCATTGTCCAACTTGTGGTTCCTTGATTTAAATAAAATCATTTCACATGAAAGAGCCCTTCTATTAACACCACTAAACAGCTTGGGTCTTGATATGATGATTCACTGGGTTTGAGAGGTGAGAAGGGATCCCAAATGATTTCTCTGCCATTTGGTTTTGTCCTGGAAACTCTTCTTTATGCTTTAGCACTCTACCCTTTGCCAAGAATGACCTCAGCTTGAAATTATTTGTTACATTTCAAGAATGGACAAAACATGTTTGTCAAGAAAATGGAGGGCAGCAATGTCATTAGCAGACAGCAGGCTGGATACCTTAGAAAATAGCCTTGAACTGGGAAAAAACCTCACGTCTGCAAAGGATTTCCAGATTGCCAGTGATGTACTGGACTTTACACCACATGCATAGAAAATGAACTTGTTTGGTATCTGAAGGTCTGTTTCTTGTTGCTGTTGCGCATACTGCATCATGCAGCATATTTTCAGGACTCTGAGAGAATTAATACTTAGTGTTTATGAAGCATGTTCAAAGTGAGTTATCATGTACTTTATTCTTCCTTTTAATAGTCCCGTCTCAGCATTCTATTCTCCCCATGCTGAAGAGGGGAAAGGGGCAGAGAGACAGAGTCTGCCCTACAGCCCCTGGGTGACTTTCCAGACGAGGCAAGATTTGAACTGAAAATGGCCTTGTTCGCAGAAAAAGCCCTGAGCTGCTAGGTCTCACCCCTGAGAGTGCTTCATGTGTCCTCAACACTGTCTTGAATTCCAGTGTTCAGATCATACAATGTAGTAGTAGTACTACTAGTAGTAATAGATGGCAACTGAGAGACTCAGAGCTGGCTCCAGTTTTCTGAGTCCTGGTGTAGCAGCCAGTTCTGCAAAACTGGTGCCCTTGCCTCTCTATCATCTAGCCCACCCCAGCCTCTGGTGGACTTACCAGGCATGGGCTGTGCAGAAGTGATGCAGGCAGCAAAGAAGCACTGAGAGGGGTGAATGGCTACAGCCAGCAAGCCATCTCTTTAATCTCTGCCAGATGCCACTGACACAGCACCTCTTAGGAGCACTGAAGTCTGATTCAACGGACGTCACAGTCCCTTACTCTCCATAGCTGCTCCACTCATCACCACACAGCAAAGAACAAATCATGCTTAAAGGGGCTAACCTGGCCCAGTGAAGGCATGCTGCCTGCAATGGGTTGGGTGGGCCCCTTTAACAATAGCTTTTCCTTGCTGTCTAGGGTGGCCATGTGTCCTCGTTTACAGAGGACAGCCCTCTATTTGGAGGGCTGCCAGAAGACTGTCTGCTATTCTGCAAGCACCCCCTGTCCAAGTCCGATTTAAAGATCACGAACCATCTGAAGGAAGAGTTGGGCCTGGAAGTTGCCCATCAACAGCACCTGGACAGCAGACTGGAGAAGGCCCACAGGTCACCTGGTCACGGTCTTCCACACCCTGGTGAGAAGTTTGTATTTCTATTTAAAGTATAAAAATTATTTCTAAATTTGCATCTACACATATACATTAGCATACAAATTTTCTGCAAATTGTATCTTTTTTTTGGGGGGGGGGTCCTAAATTGTAATGATACATTTCCTCATTTTTGGAGATTCATACATGACACTCTACTACGGCATTGCCTGTTACAAGGATCTCCAATGGCAGAACTGGGAAGGATTTACACCTGAGCCCTTGGAGTATTTATTTATTTATATTTATTGATTGCATTTATATCCCGCCTTTTCTCCTCTTGCAAGGAACCCAAGGCAGCTTACATTATCCTCCTCCTCTCCATTTTATCCTCACAAAAACAATAACCCTGTGAGGTAGGTTGGGCTGAGAGTCTGTGACTGGCCCAACGTCACCCAGTGAGCAGCCATAACCGAGTGGGGACTAGAACCCGGATCTCCTGGCTCCCAGTCCGTCACTCTCGCCACTACACCACGCTGGCTCTCCAGAAGTTCTGCTAGTCAAAGTAGATTGTACTGGGCTAGAAGGAGCGGTGGACTGATTCAGTGAAATTTATCTACATATGGAATGCAGGAGATGGGAAGACACAGGATCCCTAATGGGTAGAGATGTCACAGGCATCTGACACAGGGGTGGAGTCTGATGGACTCCCCTCCACGTGGTCCCCCGGACCCCTGCTTGTGGACTGCGTAGCAATCACTGGACACATCCGTGCCTATAATGTTGTGTAGATCGTCCTTTGCGGCTGCTATCTACGCAAGATTCCCTTCCCAGAAATTCCCAAGCCGCCATTGTTTCACAAAATGCCAACTCAGGGAAGAAGCAGACGGGTCTGTGGTGCTTACTGGTCACTCACCAAGCCATCGTGGGGCTTGCATGGCATGGCAAGTGGATGTGGGTGGTGGCAACTCGGTGACTGGATGGAGGCGAGTCCATCCATCCCTACCTTTGGGACCTGTTGCCGTGTGTGCTGGTCCTGTACCACTCTGGTAAGGGTGCAAGATCTAGGCTAGAGACAAACCTTGGCCTCGTTTCATGTGAACCTTGGCCTGCTTTTAAATCATGCCCACTTTGGTTCTGGGCCCACCCTCCTGGGCTTTGGCTCCAATCCACTGCTGGAATGCAGACCCTAATAGGTTGTGCTTCCAGAAATATGGACCTTGACAGGAAAAAGCATCCCTGGCCCTGATGTGGGCCACATGGGAAGTGTCCATAATGCAACTCAAGCATTGCCCCATGTCCCAGGTAGGGGGCTGTGGTGTGGGAAGGAATCACATAGCAGATGCCTCCCATGTGTCCCAGATATTTCATATCACCTGAGTGGTGTGGGAACAGCATATTCTCCTGTGGCTCCTATGGCCAATTGAGGTAATGGCAGAAGGGGCACCGAATCTTAACACATGCTGGAAACATGCAAAAGGTTCCACGGCAGGTGAACAAAACATCAGCTAACATTAGTTTTGCATAACAACCACGTTTTTTTTTTTTTTAATGTCATATAAATCATCCCAAAGCTCCTTCATGAGAAGAACAAATCAGGGGGGGAAAGAGAGACTGGAGCAGTGATTATATGTTCATCCTACACGTTAGTACGGATTCATCAGGTATCTGTGGAAGAACACCGAAAGAGAAGGCAAGAGAGCTTGGTGAGGGTCAGGGAAGGTCTGAAGGTTAACCTAAGCCAGACATCCTTGGGGAAATTATTCTTAATGAAAACTGACATATAAGTGCTCTTGACAGCTAGAGAAACAACAAATGCACACATACATACATACGCGTGCGCGCACGCGCGTGCGCGCACACACACACACACACACTTTCTATCTTCAGCTTGGAAGAGCTCCAACATTTAAGATCTGCAACAGATTCTGAACCTTTTTCTTTTTTTTTTTGTTCTGAATTATTTTAGCCGCCTAGGAAAATTAATTCACCCAGGTTTTGTTCCTCCTCCTGCTGCTACTTTGCCCAGTGGAACTGTTTTACTTTTGTCTGACCTCTGCATCACCTTTCTTTCTTGCTTGCTTGCTTGCTTTTTCTTTCTTTCTTTTTTTTTTTAAAAGCACATCATATTTTTTAAAAGATTTTTTTTTCACATGGAAAGATGTGGCATGTTGCCTAGTCATTCTCTACAATGAGGGAAAGACTACAGAAGTGAATATGAACGTAGACCATTTCCACACTACGGGTGAACCTTAGTGCAATCTTCTTCAGGCAATAATAACTGGATTGCTTCGTATAATAAGCTGAAAGTTGTACCTCCTGCCCACACAAATTCTCACGTGAATCTTACATGTGGTTGGGAGCTAACATCGGAAGAAGATGTACATATTATAGTACCTCCAATGATATTTTGAAAACCAATACAAAAACATAACCTGCTGGAATGTTTTCTCTCCCTCCACCCCTCCTTGTCATATTTAACATAAAAACCCCAGAGACATATTCACCCTTAGCGTGAAAAGTATAGTCAACTCAGTTGCTATATAGTCTTGCACATCTCAAATTCTCAAGTTATAGAAACAGATGTTTCTCACCCTCTGCCCCCTGCTGTTGAAAACCTCTGTGGAGAATTTCAAATCTTGCGTTTTGTCTTTAACAAAGGGGTGGCAAACTTGTCACCCACCAGATGCTTTGGCCTAAAACTGCATCAGCCCTAGCCACTATAGGCAATGGGACTTGTAGACCAAAACATCTGGAGGGCCACAGGTTGCACACTCCTCCTTGAGTAGAATCTGGCAGTAACTGGGGAGGTTCTTCTACAACCATGAGGACCAGAAGCTTCATTTTATAAATTTGGGATGGCACTGAAATCTGCCCCAATCTGAACTGGGTGTGAAATCCTGCAAGCCCTAATGCTTCCTCCTGGGCATGTACCCAAGGCCTGCTAGCCATCACTACGTATGCCCAGAGGTCTATCTTGACATTTATTTAGGAACCTAGGCTACATTATGGAATCCATTCTGTACTCCATTGTGATTTTGAAGATTTCATTTATTATTTATTTATTATTAAATTTATTAATCGCCCATCTGGCTGGTCACCCAGCCACTCTTCATTGGCTTCCCACGACTGAACTTGGTGATTCTTCCTCTCTGAAAGCAGAAGGTAAATCCAGATGATTCACTGATGTCTTATATGTACATCACAATAAGCTCATTTGTGAGCATCGTCGTTTCTGCCCCACTGTCAGCAGTGTCAGTGACTTAATACATGGCAGGCACAGAGTCTGACAGCTGTCGCGTTGTAAGTGCAATCATCACTCCGGGATTCTTTGGATTCTGTATTTGAAATCCTTTCCAAAACTTTGTGGCAGTGCACTTGTGGTCATTTGGATCTTTATAACCCTGTTTTTTTTTCTGAGCTACTCACCGAGATCTTACTTTCCAAAATAAATACAGGCGTATATCATGATGGTAAGAGTGAGGTTTATTTTGGGACAATGTGCGGTAGAACAGGCAATTTTTTCAAATGAAATAAAGAGGTGATGACTTAACAACAATGGCTATTTATGTCATACATTCACTTCTCCCTCCCAAACGTCTTACGTTGTTTTTTGTATAGCAATAAAGAAACAAACAACATACACATTTGCCTAAATACTTTTAGGTTTCTTTAGTGGGAGAACTAGGGAGGTGTTTAACAGAAACCATGATGCCTCCTCCTGCTTGTGTTGGACTGGGATCATAACTAAGCCAAACCCTGTACCCTAAAATCAGGGATTATCTTGGCTTGGCTTATTTCTAATCCCTCTCAGTATTGGGTCTACCCCCATGCCACCCCACACACCCTGGCAAGTCCTTACACCCCTTCCCTACCCCAGACTCCTCAATTCCCCTTCAGTGCCCACAGTCTCCTCCTTCCCTCCACCTGATTTACTGCGCTGGTGCCTCAGCAGTAATGGTATCAAGCTGCAACAAGCTAAAGGAAGGAAAGGAAGGAGTGAGGGCTCCCCCCTCCCCTCTGCAGTGCCAAACGTTCTGCAACAGGGCTGACGTCAAGGGTTAGGCATAACTGGGCAACTGCTGAGAAACCACTCCCCAGCAGGGGCCAATGATCAGAGCCCCCTGGACCTGCTCTTCCTCTTCACCATTGCAACCTGCTTGTTTAACTGCCTCTTGCTCTGGCCAAGACAATGGTGGTGATCAGATGCCACTGCCTCATTGGCTTTCTGCCTTCCAAGTAGGGATTGTCACTGTGGAATCTGGCCGTTTTGGGGCTCGACGGACTCCCAGCGAGCACCCGACTTGGCTCGCACTTGTGGGCCTAACCGTGGGGTTTTCCAGACATCCAGGAACTTTTTCTGCTTTTAACATTCAGTTCCATAAATAGAAATGTGCAGAAATTGCGGGGCACAATTTGCATGACCTATGCAAATTGTGGCCACAATTTGCGTAATTTTCATGAATTATGGCTGCAGTTTGCACAAATTATGGCTGAAAATTATATAAACCATGTAAATTGCAGGCTGTAATTTGTGCAATGTCTATTTACATAATTTTTTAACATCTGGAAAAATCCATGAGCTGGCCTGACTCTGTGCAGACTGAGTTGGCCAGCTCTTGGGGAAACAAGCCGAAGTCTGGGAGGCCGAGCTGATGAAAGCTCAGTGAGTTCCATCACCCGGATGGATTCCTCCGATTACTCTACTGCCAAGCAAGCAAGTGGTAGCAATGATGAACTATGGCTCAGTCGCAGAAGATGTGCTTTGCATGCAGAAGGTTCCAGGTTCAGTCCCTGGCATCTCCAGGCAGGGCTGGGAAAATGCCTGCCTGAAAACCTGGAGGAATTGCTGCCAGTCAGTATTGACAATGCTGGGATAGATGGACCAAATGGCAGCTTCCTATGTTCCTACGAAAAAGACGGTGAGGAGCATTAGCATCTGGTGACATTGAGTTTGAGAAGGTAGACTCACAGGTAGAGGGGGGGGCATTGAGAGAGCCCTCAAAACCCTGGAGCCAGCACCGTGCTGTCAGGTCCCTTGGTTCTCTCCATCGGCAGTCACACACTCCAAGGCACCAGGCTTCAAGCTCACTACTTTATTAGTTAGCTACCAGGTTCCTTACAAATGCAAATCTTGGGAGATGGTCAGACTACAAAGGAAAACAGCTACTCCACATAATTACTAATATCAATAGAGGAGCCAAGTGGGAATTAGAGTCGTTGCCGGCAGTTTGAACAAGAACTTGGTGGCCAGATAACTTAGGGGGAATGCCCCTTTCTTACAGCTGTGCCCCCCTACGTAAGGTATCACACATAGCCAACCAGGTGGAACATCTGAGCTCCACCTCTAACTTTTCCCTCTTTGCTCTATGCCAGACTCTAGCATCCCTCAGGTCACACCCTGCACTCTCCTCCTCTGAGACCTGGGTTCTCATGGGGGAGGAAAGAGGAGGGCCTTCAGGTTGAGCCATCTGTGAGCCAAGTTCTTGAGAAGAATGCCTATCCATATCTGAGCTCACTAGGGAGGAAAACTCTCCCAGTTCTGGCTGTTCCCATTCTGAATCTGAGCTGCTAACTATCTCCATATGCTCAGAATAATTCTTACAACATTCTACATAACCAAGTAACCCCTGGGAAATGTAGCCCCCTTGGATCACTGAATTTCCTAGGGGCTATTTGGGATTTGCAGACAGCCACACAAAGCCTCAGGCACCATAGAGGGGAGAGGCACTTCCTTTTCTTCCTTCCTCCATACTGTTGTCTGAGTGACAACACAGTAAGTCATCAGGGTGGAGGAAAAGGAGGGATGGATTTTGGGGGAATCACTACTGGCTGGTGGATGGTTGATTGGTTGGTTGGGGGTGCTGGGGCAGGCTGGGTAGGAGGGCGGTGGTAAAGAGGAACATTCTTCTCTTCTTGGATTAAAAATATAAGATGGAGGAGAACTCAGTGGTGATCACATTCTCCATGGCCAATCTGTGTTCAAGGGTTCCATTCCTACATCCCCTCAAGCTGGTGAGAGATTGGTTTGGATGAAACTCCCTTCACCACTACAGTTTCCCAGGGTGCTCACCTATGTACCCTGTGCTTCTCCTCTTCCAACCTGCACTGAACCTGTCTTCTGTGACCTAATTCCTTGCATACTTGCCAAATTGTAACCCAGTCTAATTACCACAACCCAAACCACCACCACTGCAGAGATGAATAAATATTCATTTATTTTTTTAAAAAGTACAAATCACGCCTTCATCCAGGGGGGGAAAAAAGGGATTTCAGTGCTGTGTAAACAAAAATCAAACATTCAGTACAATGGGTTAATTCCAACATAAGTCCAACCCAGAGTAGACCTATTGAAATGAATGGGATTTAAGTCAGTCCCATGCAATTCAATGGGCCTAGTCTAAGTAAGAATTATCTTGGATTTTAGCCAATAAAAGCAATAAAAAATGGTGGCTCACTATGAGGGCAGACGGCCCCATGGCTTTGTTGGGCACTTGCCAGGCTGTCCAGAAGCTCATTTGGTGCCGTGAACAGGGGCGTAGAGTGGCGGTGGCTTGGCAATCACCCAATGAAGTCTGTCCATCCCTAATCCATACTTAGTTGTACTTAGAGTTGATGCCCTGAAACCAATGGAAGTTAGTCATTACAATCTTCTGGATCCAGCGAGGGTTTGTTAAAGAATGGTCTCATGGCTACTTCTTTCATTGTGGCTAGGACCACTCCATCTCTCAGGGAGGCATTGATCACTGTAATTAGCCAAGATGGGCAACGGTCAAGTACACAAATGGTGAGATGAACCTCTCCAAGCACTTTGTCCACATCCTCAGGCTGCATCATCTGAAACTGATCCCATACAACCAGATTCTATAGACTGTGCTCCACAAGTCTCCTCCTCTGGAATCGTATCATTGATGTCATCCTGGTCAAAGTGCATACAAGTGATTTCACCCTCAAAGTGCCTTGCACATTTGTCACAGCAGGTATCTGGAGGTTCCAGCAGTTCTTTGTCAGGGTCTAGATATAGAGCCAGTGTGGTGTGACAGCCAGTGTGGTTTAGTGGTTAGAGTTTTGGATTGGGACTCAGGCGATCTGGGTTCTAGTCCCTACTTGGCCATGAAACTCATTGAATGACTTTGGACCAGTCACTGACTCTCAGCATAACCTACCTCACAGGGGGGTTGTGAAGATAAAATGGAGAGGAGGAGGATCATGTACTCTGCCTTGGGTTCCTTGCAAGAAAAAAGTAAGATATACAGGTAACAACAACAACAACAACAACATAAATAATACCCTCTGCTGGATGGCTATCTGAGGATACAAGTATGGTGGAAGAGTGAGAATGCTTCACTGCCCTCACTGCCACAAAGCCAGCATGGTAATTTGCTTTTACTTGTCCATTCATACTTGTTATGAGACTTATGCTATCTGCGTTATAATCGCCATTATAAGAACAAAAGAAGAACTATGATGGATTCAAGGATCCATCTTGTTGAGCATTCTGTTCATACAGTGGCCAACCAGCTACCTGTGAAACCGAGGGGCTGACTGGGCTCTTACAATCCAGGTGAAGATGCTTGGGAACACTCATGCCAACAGGTTTTTCCATCTTACCATTCCATAGTGAGACTAAGAGTTTGACAGGAGCACCAGCCACGTCAACCAGAAACTCCCCAGTTCTCAGGAATCTATCAGATGCCATACGTCTCTGAGGGTAGATCAACTTAATGGTTCCATCACCCCTGCAGAGAGGGAAAGCCACTGCCAATATAAACTTCCCCAAGAATTGGTCTGACTTTACCACAGGATTACACAGAGCACCCCACCCCATTTTCAGATAACCAACCTCCTGCTCAAGTCAAAAATACAAGGTCTAGAATGTGTCCTCCTGCAGGATGTGTCAGGCCAATGACATATTGAGACAGCCCCACGGTTGTCATGGCAACCATGAAGTCATGAGCCAGCCCTCCTAAGGTGAGGTCCATGTTAATGTTGAAAACCTCCAAGACAAGCATCCTTGGGTTTTCCAACACTGCTCCTGAGACAACTTCGGGCAGGGAGACTGATGGGCAGTGGAGTGGCCAGTACACAAACAGAATCCCTGATCTGTCTCTCTGGACCAACACCAGGTACAAACACTCAAATCCAGCACCCAAATGAACTGGACACCTGATGAGGGAGATGGATTCTTTATAGATGACGGTGACTCAGCCCATGATTAAACCATGGATAATTGATTTCTTTGGATGAACTGACCTGGTGGCCCCACAAAACAAGAGGACAGGTTTTATATTCTGCTGAGAACTGGAAACAACATAAGGGCAATATAACTATTTCAAATACCTTCCCCCTGATCAGAGCAGCTGAATGGATTGTATGTGCCAATATTGGCTTCAGCAAGCTGCTATAATGGTCTGAATATGTCCCCAACCCAGTATCACTGGAGTGTTTATGACAGCATCATCAGCTAGGGGTTTTTCTGATATCACTGGCCAGCAAGCGGATGCAAAGCTAAGCTTTAAGGCTCCAAGCTCTACCGTTGATAAATTACTTCGCTATTTCATTCCTAAACAAAGTCTTACTGCCTCAGAGGAATTCCTCCTCCAAAAGGGGGTGACAGTGCTGGTAGTCTAATCTTGTCTAAACAAGATTGTGGTTTGGAGTATTTCATCCTTTGACACCACTGGGCACCTTCCCCACCCCCTCGCTTTGCTCTCTGCCCCACTCATGGCCATGATCGATGTTGTGCTGATGAGAGATGTGAAGAAAGTAGAACTGCATTTTGCAAACTTGAAAGGCATTTTGTCATTTTTAAAATGTGGGGATGGTAAGAATATTCCCACTCTTGAAACATTAATAAATACTCCTGCTAGGACTTAGGAGAATGGCTTTGGGGAAGACCGGCAGAGAGCTGTGTTGAACCTTGGAACTAAACAGATAAATGGGTCCTTTGAAGCCTTGCCCCACCACTGCCCTTCTCTGCCTCTGATACCTTTTTTTTGTGTGGGGCGGAATTGTACTACTGCTACCTTGAAGACTGCATTGGTACTCACAACAGGGCCAGTGTCAGCACCCAGCATCAGTATCCAAGCAGCTGTCAGGGCCTCGACACCTTAGTGATGCAGGACCTCAAATCCAGGAGACAAATCCAGCCTGCCTGGGGGTCAAATCCAGCCCTGCAAGTTTGCCCAGATGGCCATCCCCCTTACCCTGGCCCCACCCCTTTTACTCTGACTACCAATCACTTGATGGGTTCCTGGCTTCTGTGCAGTTTCCCCCTCATCCTAAAAGGTTGAAACGCCTCTCCTCAGGCTTAGTTACTTAGTTACTCCTAAGGCTTATTTACTTCAAGCTCAAATATGCTGGTGTTTTTGGCCCCACCTCTTTGCCTTCAGCTCTGCCCACCACTGGGATGTGGGCCCTGAGGGCTTCTCTGAAATAAATTTTGGCCATTGGGCTGAAAGAGGTTCAACGCTCCTGCCTTAATGCTCACTCAGGCCCCACCTTTTCCAGGGCTCTGATGAGCATCATCTGGCTTGGAGCTGCCATTTTAATTTTCTACAGTGTTGCAGAGCACTTCTGAAATAGCACCGCTCTGGGGTACTGTGGGAAATAAAAAAGGCAGCACTTACGATATGGCACAAAGTTGATCAGCACACACGGGAGTGCTTCTGCCCACCGCTCTCTGCAGCCAGTTAAGCGTGCCACCAAGAATTAACTGGTGGGCACCAATGTGTGGGAGGGTGCCCACCAGATGGCACCATGCCCAGGACCCCTTTAAACCTGGAGGTGATTGGTAATATTCACAGTTACTAAAATTAAATTGAGTGATTTAGTCGATTCGTTATTTAAAAGCCAGATTATTGATCATCTAAAATGTCTCTAGTCAGTGGATGGAGCTCATTCTTTGGATATTCCAGACTCTGTGTGCATTTAGAAAGCAAGCTATTTTTCTCCATCTTTTTTCTTTTTTTCTTTTGGCCAAATCTCAAATTAAGATTTGCTCGGAGATGATGCCTTTACCTCCCTGCTACTTGTCTGGCTGCCATGGGCAGCTCATTCCTCTTGGGAAATGAAGCAGATCATCAGTTTATTTACTGGACGCAATGGATGCCCGATAGTTTCCCAGCAGAAATGAACTGTTCTCTTGTCAAGGAGGCATTTGATTCCCTTGAAAGCTCTGCCGTCTGCCAAATAAATATAGACATGCGAAAGCTGAAACTATTTTGCACGTAAATAATAGGCAAGTGCTGTACTGCATTGCACTGGCTCTTGGAGTGAAGACAGTCATCCTTTCTTATTAGGCCGTTTATAAAGTGTAGTTAAGATTACGCACAAGACATGGCTCCCCCCTGCTTTTTTTTTTTTTTTAAAGGACACCTGTTCAAACTGAATTCCACCATTTTTACCAGAAAGTTGGTATGGTGAAGTGGTCTCATAGTGTAGGATCCAAATGGCCTGGTAATTGGAAAACATTAAAACTCATAAGTGTTTTCTAGGATACAGTGAATAGTGCTCTTGCAATCTGCAGGGTCAATTGGGGGAAAATGATGGTGCTGTGAATTGTCTATCCCCAAAATGGAAATTCAAGCCAGCCCCATGTTCTATTATCAATATGTTCCATGTTCCTAAATCAACTTTAGTAAACACGTATGGGTTTTAAAAAAAAATAAAAAAATCACCCAATCAATTTATTCCATTTATCTTTGTGATTTGGTGTGAATATAAAAAGCTAAAAAGATAAGAAGCGTAAAGAGGGTGCTTTGCCAAAATGAATTTGGTGCCTTAACTTTGGATATCCTGCAGTTTCCCTCTCCCCCAGGGCTGGCCCTTCTATTAGGCAGGGTGAGGCAGATGCCTCAGGTGGCAGATGTTGGGGGCAGGCAGCGGTGGTGACATGATGGAGGAAACAGCTATGTGCCATGTGGGCTGCCCTGTGCCCCCTAAGCAAGACTTCTGCCCACAGGTGCAGTGGAAGATGCTCACCAGTATCAAAGTAAGATTGAACTGCCAGTCTGGTCAGCTTCTGCACATGTAGTGGGAGGGGGTGCCATCTTGGCTGCCTCAGGCAGCAAAATGTGTTGGGCCAGCAGTTCTCTCTCATTATCTGTAAGTGATTAAAATAGAAATAACATGGACTAATTTGTTAAGGATCAGTTTACATGTAATGACCATCATGTGCAGGCTGGTTTAATTGGCTCCAGCAGGACTGGCCCTACCATTAGGTAGAGTGAGGCAGCCACATCAGGCAGCAGAAGCTTGGGAGTGGCTTCTGTATGTGGAAATGGTGTATGTGTGTGTGTTTGTCCCTCTTGTCCTTTACTTCAGGCAGCAAAATGTTATGGGCCAGCACAGGGCTCCAGTGGTAAGCCATAAATATGCAATGACTGACCATAAAGATAGGGGCTTTCCACCACTCCACTGTCAAATATTCTTCTCAAATTGTGGTGGGAAACTGTGAGAATTTCTCAATCATTTAGGTGAGGTGTGGTTAACTGGCTTGTTCCCATCAACAGTGATACTCTTACCAGTGAGACTGGGAGCTCACCAAGGGATCAGAGAGTTGGTTGTCCAAGAAAGCAGAGGTACCATCCAGCTACAGAGTAACAGGAAGCTGTATCAGATGAGGTATTGCACCAACAACTGTTAGGCTCCCATTTAAGAACTTTATGGCTAGTCCTGCTGCCTCATGCCTTCCTAGAACATCAGTAGGGCCCTTATCTACAGCATGTGTTAGTTGTGGCTTCGTCCTCCCAGGAAGGGAGGCCTCCTGCTGCCAGATGGACACTGTGTTCAAGCCGATAGGCTTCTCTGCTCCTGAAGTCCCAGGATTGTTTTTGGAGGATCTGGAGCTGAGGGCTGGGATCATTCAGAGTGTATTTATCCCCCCAAATTTTCAGCCTTCCTGGGAGGGACACCTTCCTGGGCGGTCTTCTCAGTGCGGTTGTCAGTCTTCACTGACTTCCCTTGATTGTCATACTTGCAAGGGCTGGTGATAGGATCCTTCTCCTCTGAGGAGGTCTTGTCTGGTTCTCCTTTGATTGAGGGCTGGTCCCAACCGAAAAATGGTAGGGTATGATATCAGCTAGTGATGCCACCAGATTTCATAATCCAGATTATTCAGATAAGTCAGATTGTTGGTCGACACTCATCCATGTCTAATATTCGCCTTCCTAGCGAGCCTGTATCGACGTCTTACAAATTCGCTACTGTTGTTGTTAATGTTCAAAAACTCATATATATGATACGAGAGTTATACAAGAGTTCATATTAAAGGAGAAATCTCATCTGAACTAACATGGGGGAATTTGTTACTTTCTGAGGAAATAACTAATTCACTTGGGGTAAGTTCACCCATCACTAATGTGAGGTTGCCACATAATAATGGATGCCTCATGCTCTTACATCCCATGAACTCCTTAGGTCTCTCCAAGTATTGCAGCTCCGTATAATATGGTAGCATTAGAAGAAGGGCTCAACAAATTCAATGAGTTGGTCCAATAGGGCCTAAAGTGTCCTTCTACTGGTGCCGAGTGGTCCATTGATATAGGACTGGATTGACAGGGTGGTGGTGTTATGTGTTATCTTTTCTTCCCGTAGCACTGATGCTTCTCAGCAACTGCTGAACATGAGCAGCTTAGTACGTGAACTAGCCATATTGACTCATGTAAGACAGCCTCCACAAAGCTGATGTAATCTATAAACCAGGCCTAAGTGTGGTTCCACCAGTATACATGTAATTTCAGCTGCAAACCATACCATGGGCTTTTAAAGAACATGCAACTAGGGATGGTGTGGGTGCCCAAGTCTCTCTGGGGATCCAGTGGAAGTCCTCCTGACCGTACCCCTGAGCCCTGCTCGCTGAGCCCCTGCCCCCACTTGCCCCCTGTCTGCTCTTGGCGAGTGGCCCGCACTCATCCTGGTGGCCATGTCAAGCTCCACGGATCACAGAAATGTGCATATTTGTGTATGTGCGGAAATGCACATTTTGTGAATGCGCATATTTTTGCATGTGCGAAATGTGCATTTTTGCGAATATGCACATTTGTGTTTGTGTGAACATTTGCATTTTTGCAAAGATGAGCATTTCAAAACATGGTGACTATGGAGCTCAATGAGCCTGCTGGGGTGAGTGTGGGCCACTCGCTGAGCATGGGAGGGATCAAGCACAGTCTGGGGACCGGTGAGCAGGGGCAGAGGCTGGGCAGGCACCCAGAGAACCTGGACAGGGGTGGGTTCTCACATCCCTACTCACATGGGGGGGGAAACACTCCTGTTCACACATGCTGCACTCTACATTTCCCTCCCACTTTCTTTGCTGCCAATCGATAAAGAGAACATCAGGAGTACCTTCAAACAAACTCTTTTATTACAGAAGCCAGTGAATGTGGTCTATTCTGTGTCCCTCATACTCCCTCCACCATTGTTGAATCACTTTCTGGTTGCCATTTCCTCAATCTTTATGATACCTCTGTGTCACTGAATTAATTGCTCCAGTCTGCTTACCCAACTCTCTTCCTAAAGGTCTGTATAAGACAACCTCATGACATGCTCACCCACTGTGTGAGGTAGGAGAGAGGGACTGTGCCCAAAGGCCGACCCCCAATGCCAACTCGTCTGCTGGCCACACACCCTAGCAGCCATGGATTTGGCACCAGAGAGAAGGGGGCTTATGCACATGCAGCCCTTTCTAGGAATTTAGATACATAAATCGGCCACTTAATTCTAACACACAGGTCATATCAGTATTTATAAACCAATGACATCTAAAGGTTTCAAAGCAGTGTATACAATTCATAGAAACATAAAAACAAAAACCAATATATAGAATACGTCATATTTATGTAAGATGGTAGTCTATACTACACAGGAAAGGCTCACATAAACAGATGGATCTTCAATACCCACTTAAAAATAAAAAGAAGTGTTGGTGCAGGTTTAATGTCAGGGGGAAGATTATTCCACATAGTGGATGCCATTATACTAAATGTTCTAATCAACCAGCTGTGGAGTTACCGCAGAAGAATGTAGTACCACCAGAAGGACCTCACCAGATGACCTCAAGGACCAAATGGTCTATACGGGAGAAGGCCGTCTCTTAGGTAATCAGGCCCCAAGGTGATAAAGGCTTTAAATGTTGCCATCTAATTTGCTCCTGAGCTTCTTGGCTGAGTGGGGAGTTCAACCTCCATTTGCCATGCCTGCTGTATTCACTGTGCTAGAACTGGATGTTAACTGTAGAGAATTACTTAGCATTAGGGCTGTGCACTGCTTTGGTCTGAATCAGGGTGTTTTGGGGGTGCTTTGTCGAGCTCCAAAGTGGGTCAGAATTAGGAATGTTAGAGAAATCCACTGTGGATTCAAATGAGTCCGCAGTGGAATAGACACCTAAAGTTTACAGCAGGGTTATTGAACCTCTTTCATCTCAAGGGCTGAATTCAATTTCAAAGGAGTACTTACAAGTGAAATTCCAGTGCTGGGGGGGGGGAGCCAAAAGGGTGGGGCTCAAAATACCCCCCCATCCCTTAAAGCTGGGGGGAAATCTGCAAAAGCCAGGTAACCACCACATGAGAGCTGGTGTGGTGTAGTGGTTAGAACGTTGACTAGGACTGGGGAGACCTGGGTTCAAATCCCCACTCATCCATGAAGGTCACTGGATGACTTTGGGTGAGTTAGTGACCCTCAGACTAACCTACCTCACATGGTTGTTGTGAGGATAAAATGGAGAGGAGGAGTGAGCCACTTTGGTCTCCTTGGAGGGTTATAAATGTTACAAAAGGATGAATGAGTGAATCATGAATGAATGAATGAATGAATGAATGATCAGTGAGTGGGGAAAAGGGTGTCAGGCCAGGGGAAGGGGGCCCACCTGAGGAACCCTGCATGGCAAAATTGGGACCCCAGGTGGGCCAGATATGGCCTGCGGGCTTAAGTTCAACACTCCTGGTTTACATGTTGTGGTTGCCTTTGGTCCCTCAACCCGGGCTGCTCCAACTTCCACTGCTGCACTTGAATTCCCATGTCATGACAGTGGATATGGATGCTTTTCACAACCCCTTTTGTGAGAAATACAACATTGAATCCCACGGTAGGGGAAAATAGCCTTATTTTATATTTTTCCATCATGATGTTAAAGAATCCCTTGTTCAACATTTTTGTGGTATGTATGTGTAAGAGAAAGCGAATTAATAAAGTGAGGCATATTTGATCTCTTCTGGCTTTGTTGTGAGAAGCAGGGTTCAAGGCTGCCTTGTCTTCAGACCCTTCTTTCCTGTTATGGCATACGAAAATAGGCAACGCCAGTACTTTAAAATAATGCTAATTATTTTAATGCTGAAAGCATAAAATGTCCCCAGTTTATTCATTAAAGAAGATTCATCTCCATCCTGTTCCAACACAGTCAGTATTCCTGTCAGAAGAATACAATAAACAACAGTGTTTATGCTCAGAGAGTACAGCCCTTAATGTAGTGCACTGCAACCCCTTGCTGTTATCAAATATCTTAGACATTTGTAGCGAGGCGTTATTTAAATGTCAGTAATAGTTCTAACAGCTACTCTTAATTTCATCTTGGTAAACAACTCGAGTTGCAAAATGCATCCATGTTCACATTTACTATAGACATCAGACTTAAAAAGTACTGGGCATGTTTAGCCTTGAGAAGAGAAGACTGAGGGGAGATATGATAGGGCTCTTTGAGTACTTGAAAGGTTGTCACAGAGAGGAAGGCCAGGATCTCTTCTCCATCATCCCAGGGCTCAAGTTACAGGAAGCCAGATTCTGGCTGAACATCAGGAAAAACTTCCTGACTGTTAGAGCAATACGACAATGGAACCAATGACCTAGGGAGGTGGTGGGCTGTCCCACACTGGAGGCATTCAAGACGAGGCTGGACAGCCATCTGTCAGGGATGCTCTGATTTGGATGCCTGCATTGAGCAGGGGGTTGGACTCGATGGCCTTGTAGGCCCCTTCCAACCCTACTATTCTATGATTCTATGATTCTGTTAGGGTTCAAGTTTAGAGAAATTCTTATAACACCTTTTAAATATGTATTAAAAATTGAAATGAAACATACATGTGACCTAAGTGAATAGCTGTATTCATAATTCATTATTTGACTCTAATGAAGCTGTTGTGGAGTAGGATAGAGCTAAAATAAATTTCTAAATCTGCTCTTATATCCTTTGCTTTGGATTCAAGAGGCAGATGTCCACCTAATCTTCACAGTTTGGTATGCAAAAAACAAACAAACAAAAAACACCACCTCATCCAATATTCTAATATTTTTACAGTTGATGTAGCATTTGGGTCAGTAGCTATCTGGAAATGTTAAGTAGGGCTGCACATGGACCCCCCCCCCATTTGCTTTGGATGCTGGTTTTGACCTTCTGAATTGGCCCCACTTTGCTTCAGACCGATTCGGACCCAATCCAATTTGCTTCAGATTCGGATCCAAAGTGAGATTTGGATATCTGAATTATTTGAATTTTACGTTTTCCCATGGACTTGCATTGGAAAACAGAAATGGCCATAACTTTTTCAGTTTTTACAACAAATGCATGAAATTTGGGGACCTGGAATCCCCCATGAAGCTGATTCCATACGCCAAATTTCAGACAGTATGTCCAGTACTATTTTGTGCTAAGCACAGGTAAAATTAGCTTTTTTCAACAAAAACTCTCAATGAAAAGAGCTATAACTTTTCACTGTTTCCACAGAAGTGCATGAAATCGGGGCACCTGGCAGCCCCGGTGTAGGTAGGGATGGGGGAGAATTTCTCCCCGAAACTTCGGGGGGCCAAGTGCCAACGCATTTGGTCCTCCGAAGGTTCGGGGAGAAATTCTCTGCCACCCCCCCCGCCCCCTCCCCGGGATGGGACTTACCTTTTACGAATGTCGCTCCCGGCGGCGGGTCCCGGCGGCGGTTCGGCAGGTCTTCGTCAGGGGCAGGGGCGGCAGCCGGTCTCCGCCATTACAAGAAAAGTAAAAAAAATTACAAAGAAAAGTAAAAAAAAAATAGCGTTGCCCTTATTTTCGCCGTAGTCTACGTAAATCTTTATGTAGACTACAGGGACCAAATAAGGAACGCGAATGGCGGCTCCCTATGGGGGCCGCCATTTGCATACGCGTTTTTTTTTTTTTTAAGTGATAGGCTACGTGACGATTAACGTGGCCTATCACGGCTGAATTTGCAGATCTAGCCGTGATAGGCTATGTAAATCGTTACGTAGCCTATCATGGGGCTTTTTTTTTTTTACTTTTCTTTTGAAGTTCGCGGCCGGGGAGATGGGGCGCTTCTCCCCGGCCTGAATTTTGGCCAGGTGAGGCGGGAAGCCTCCCCCCCGGCCTGAATTTCGGCTGGGCGAGGCGGGAAGACACCCCCCCCTCGCATGAACTTCAGGGGGAGAAGCAAAGCGCCTCCCCCCCACCGTGAAAAAAGCTGCGGGACAAGGTAAGTCCCTTTCGTACATCCCTAAGGTACCCTAAGGTTACTGAACCTGCCAAATGTCAGATGGTTTGGCCCAGTAGTTTTTGTGCAAGGAACAGGTAAATGTGCTGTTCTCTGAAACTCAAACCAAAGGTAATAAACTAAGGGGATAATCAGAGAAATTAGGTGTTTCAGAGGTGATTAGGAGGAGATCACTATCCGTAATCTCTGGTGTAGGTTTTTTTTGAAGTGCAAAATAAGCCCTCTCCGCTAGTATTTTCCAATTCGGCTTCACACTGGATGATTTCAGGCTCTCTTTGGCTGAATGGAATACCATTACCTGTGAAAACAGGTCTGCCCTAGAAAAAGATGCATGATCTGGACTGGGGGCAAGGCAAGCCAGCCTGGCTACTGGTGCTGCTGGTCCCACCAGAAACTTGCCCACCTCTGCCCCTGCCAAGACCCCTTCGATGCTTCATATTAGGGTTGCTTTGCACCACAGTAAACAAACAAATGGTGTGTGTAGTGCTTTGCCCACTATATATTATAAATTGTATAATGTATAATAAATGTGTATGGACTCATGTGTAGTGCTTTGCGCATGCACATACGCACACGCACACACGACCAAAAGAAAGGTGATACAAAAAACCCCCAACTTACAAGCTAAGGGGTGATGGGGAAAGGTAGTACGGTATAAAGTCAAACAGAAGAGAAAAGGGTAGGGGGGTTGTATTTTTTGGATAATTTTTTTAGAAAGATAAGAGTTGAAATGGGAATAGAAGGAATACAGGGGAGCCAAAGGGTGGCGGCAGGGACGTGGGGAGCCAAAGAACAAGACAAGGAAACTAAAGTACTGTTTTATTTTTATTTTAATAAAGAATGTAGTACAAAATAAAAAGGGGAAGACTAATAGGAATGGTTGAATTGAGAAGGGCTGGGTGGGAAGGCAGAACAGCAACAAGTGAAGCTGCAGTAGAACACACACACCACACAGATCTAGCTAGCCAACTCTCTCTCTAACCAACTCTCTCTCACAATGAAACGAAAGCAGACAGATCTCCTGTTATATACAGCATCCCCACTCCCCCCCCCCACTGTCACTGATTGGACACTGCTGGGTTAAGTTCAGCCCTAATCTGACAACTAGAGTTCCCATTCACCAAGGCTCACCATTTCCCCCCTCCCTCCCCTCCTCCTCACCTCCTCCCTGAACTTCTGCAAGTTGATATATTTTAGAGATAGGCTGTCTGGATGTCAGGATGGCTTCAAAATAGCTCCAAATCTCTGAGGTGAAGCGAAGCACTTCGGGGGCAACTCACTTCATTTCTGGACTAGCTCAGTGCTATTCTGACTAGGGATGTATGGATTCCCCACCATCTGTTCTGGTGGGGAATCCACCCGGGGGGGGAGGTGATCCATTCCTCCCCCCCGGAATCCTCCGGAGCAGCTCCGCTCTGTGAGGATTCTGCAGAGCCGCCTGGCTTGAGGGCCGCTTACCTGGTCTGTCCTGGACCCATTTGCCTCCGTGCTGATCGCCATATTGCTTTAAAAAATGTGTCCATGGACACATAGACTTATACGCAAGATTCACGGCTCTATTTTGCATATATGTCTATGGGCACATTCTGCCGATTGCCATTTTTTTAAGCAACATGGCAATCGGCAGGATGTGTCCATAGACTTATACACAAAATAGATCCATGAATCTTGTGTATAAGTCTATGGACACATCCTGCTGATCACCATTTTTTTTTTAAAAGGCGATTGGTGCAGAGGCGAAAGGCTCCAGTTAAGCAAGCAGCCGAGAGCCATTCCACGTGGAATCCCCCTGGAGCGGAGGTAAGTGGGGCCGTCCCTCCACTTTACTTCTTGGTTGCATGTAGGGATGTGAGAACCCACCCCCGTCGGGGTTCTCTGGGTGCCTGCTCAGCCCCCACCCCACCCACCAGTCCCCAGACTGCGTTTGAGCCCCTCCTTCACTCAGTGAGTGGCCTGTGCTCACCCCAGCAGCCTTGTTGAGCTCCGCGGTGGCCATGTTTTGAAAAATAAAATGGTGATTGCAAAAAATGTGCATATTTGTGAATATGCAAAATGCATGTCTTTGCGAGTGCGCAGATTTGCATATGTGTGAAAATGTGCATCTTTGCAAAAATGCAAATTTTCACACAAACACAAATATGCCTATTCACAAAAATGCGCATTTCGCACATACACAAATACGTGCATTCACAAAATGCACATTTCTGTGCATACGCAAATATGTGCATTTCTGTGATCTGTGGAGCTTGACAAGGCCACCAGGATGAGTGTGGGCCACTCACTGAGTGCAGTCAGGGGGTGAGTGGAGGCAGGGGCTCAGCAAGCAGGGCTTGGGGGTGCAGGCAGGGGAGGGATTCTGCCAGATTCCTGGATGGGCACCTGCGCCATCCCTACATGTGAGCTCCAGAGCTTGGAAGTAACTTCTTCTGCTGGGACAAAAATGGCTGGAGAGCAGAAGTCTCAGAGATAAAAACACAGGGGAGGGAAGTATCCCTCTCCTGGCCATTCTCACTCTGGTTTAAACCTCCCCTTACCTGTGCTTTATAGGAAATTGACATGAGCTGTATACTAATACACAGGGCAAGCTGCTATAATGCTTAGTTGTCCCTCACTAAGCAAGTCAATTGCTGTCTACTTATCTTTTTGATGATTCCATGCTCAGTAGTGACTATACTTTGGCCAGCAGAAATGGAGATCTGACTTACTTATCATCCCACAATCTGATGCTGTTAGACAATGCTAGATATTGGTGTTTGAAGGGACTGTTCTTCAGCTATTGCCAAAACAGCAGAACAGCTCTGAAGCTGTCTACCAAAGGCATTGAAATTAAGGACTGAGGCCATCTCATCCATGTGCTTGGGATTTGGGTTTCCCCAGAAACAGATATAGATGTGACTTAGTTTAGCATACTAGGGTCAGATTGTGTCCCCCCACCCCCCAGACAAGTACCAGTTACCAAACACTGAATGTCACGAGGGGCCATGGCTCAGTAGTAGAACACCTGTTTGCATGCAGAATGTCCCAGGTTCGATCCCCGGCATCTCCAGATAAGCCTAGAGAAATTCCTGCCTGAAACCCTGGAGAGCCTCTGCCAGTCAGTGTCAACAGTACTGGGCTAGATGGACCAATGATCTGACTCAATATAAGGCACTTTCCTAGTGTCAAGAATTCTAGTACTTTCTTCATTATACTACAGACTTAAGGTGATTAATCTATTCTTACTGCATTTTATTTTGAGAACAATCCTGTGCTGTGAATTCACCTCAGAGCCACCAGGCTTCATAGAAGGCCTTTGTAGAGGGCCTGAGCTTCCTGCCCTCGAAACTAGGGATGTACGAAAGTCACTTACCTTTTCGCAGGGGTGATTCATGGTGGGGGGGAGGCGCTTCGCTTCTCCCCCCAAAGTTCAGGCGAGGGGGGGGAGGCGTCCCGCCTTGCCCGGCCAAAATTCAGGCCGGGGGGGGAGGCGCCCCGCCTCACCCGGCCAAAATTCAGGCTAGGGAGAAGCACCCCATCTCCCTGGCCGTGAAAGAAAAAGTAAAAAAAAAAACAACCCCCCCCCAACCCCGTGATAGGCTACGTAACGATTAACGTAGCCTATCACGGCTACATTTCCAAAGTAAGCCGTGATAGGCTACGTTAATCGTCACGTAGCCTATCACGGGTGAATTTGGAAAAAAAAAAAGCACGTACACAAATGGCGGCGGCCCATGGGCGTTGCCATTTGCGTTCCTTATTTTGGCACGTCTAGTCTACGTAAAGATTTACGTAGACTACGGCGAAAATAAGGGAACGCAATTTGCGTTGCCCTTATTTTCGCCGTAGTCTACGTAAATCTTTACGTAGACTAGACGTGCCAAAATAAGGAACGCAAATGGCGGCACCCATGGGCCACTGCCATTTGCGTATGCACTTTCCTCCCCCCCCAAAGTCACCCGTGATAGGCTACGTGACGATTTACGTAGCCTATCATGGCTGACTTTGGAAATCTAGCCGCGATAGGCTATGTAAATCGTCACGTAGCCTATCACGGGTGGTTTTTTTTTTTAATTTACTTTTTATTTTGTAATGGCGGCGGCGGCAGCCGGTCGGGAGACTGGCCCCCGCCCCTACCCCCGACGAAACACCACCGAACCGCCGCTGGGACCCGCCGCCGAGAGGGACATTTGCTGAAGGTAAGTCCCATCCCGGGGGGGGGGGGGTGGCGGAGAATTTCCCCAACACTTTCGGGGGGCCGAATGCCTTGGCGCTCGGCCTCCCGAAGATTCGGGGAGAAATTCTCCGCCATCCCTACTCGAAACCCAATCCAGTATTCCATTCATTGCACAGTTCATGCTCCAATGGATTGCCACTTTCCCCATGCATTTCCAGAGGCTGAGGTTGGGCTTGAACCCCTAGAGTGGCCAAGATGCCACACAACTGACAAGGTCAATATTGGATTTTTGCAAGGTCTGCTCCCACCTTTTCCCAGGCAAAGGTAATGATTTAGAGTGAGAATTAACACAGTGACACAAACTTTAGAATTTTACTCCACAGAGCCATGCCCCCAAATAATGCTAATAGGAGGTAGTGTCATATTAAGAAGTGAGAGGTGGAACATGACTGTGGGTTGCGCTTTTCTACTTGGTTAGTGGAGATAAGATTACTTTAGCACATTGTTCATGTTAAATTTCCTCTTGGAGTGTTCTGGGAGTGTCTCACTAAAAAATAATAATAATGCACAATTGATGGAAGTCAGGAGATCATGCAATTTGATTTTGTTTTGCTTAAGACAGAAAATCAGAAATGGTTTAAAGAAATGTTATTCATTTAGCTTCCTTTTTTTGCAGCCTCAGGTCACGTCCTGCATACAATTACCTCCTTGAAGCAGAATACTGATGCAACCTTGGAATTTTTTTTGAAAAGTTATCGATTGAATGCATTAAAAATAAAAAAGCACCAAAGGTATATGCAGAGCTAGTAAGACACTTGGCATTCATGTCAGATGGAGACTGCATTTCACTTTGGAGCCTCACAATGAGGAAAATGGTCTTGCTGTGCAGTTGCAACAAATGCATAAAAGGAAGGTCTGAATTCTCAGGCATACATTTACTCCTATGACAGTCGAAGGACTTTATGTGTGCCTTGTTTGCAACATCAGGCTCTGTGAGTGCTTTGGATTTGAAGTGTGGGAACCTTGGGGTACCCAGTTCAGATACAGACTGCTTTCACAAGAGACTCTGAGGACTGGTTCATATGGGTTCCATTTGTTGGGAATATTAGACCCCCGTCTGCAAGTTGGAAGGGGCGGTGTTGCAGTTAGTTAGTTCATGGGAAGTATGACCACAGCCAGCCTCAGGATCTCTATAGCCTACAATGCAGTTCCCTGTGATTTCTTCCTTTTGCTCCTCCCCGCCCCAGACTTCCGCCATTGCTGGGACCACATGTGTTTGCTCTCTCACTCCTGCCTCTGTAATGGAACACAAAATGGACTAACAAATTCCATTTGGAACTCTACACCGTGTTGTATATGCAAGAATATTTCTGAGTAAATTGTTCTTTCCTTCACTGAAGAGGAGATTGGTCTCCTTTTTTCATTATAAGATAACCCCATGTGCACGTGGGACTGGTAAATGCTCATTCTATTTTGCCTTTCATTTTTACTCTGCTAACTGCCTTTCTAACAGGAGTAATCACTACTTAGGGATAATGCGGGCACCTGATTCTGTCTGGGAATCCGGCAGAACCCCCCCACACCTGCACCCCACGCTCACTGAGCCCCTGCCCCCACTCGCCCCCTGCCTGTGCCCGCTGAGCTGCCCACACTTACCCAGGTGGCCTCGTCAAGCTCTGCGATTGCCATTTTTGGAAAAATAAATTGGCGGTCACAAAAGGGCGCATATTTGCATATGCGCGAATGTGTGCATTTCCAGGAGCATAAGGCAGCTCCTGGTCTCCTATATGCATCCTGGGCTTTCAGTGTGGATTTCACTCAGGTGGAGCTTCAGGGGACCATAAAGATGACGTCAGCTCCAAGGGGACAGAGGCCAAAGATTGCATTTTGCTTCACAGCAAAGGAACTGATCGATGTACTGAGATGACCTTTAAGATCAAGCCTTTTCACAGAAACGGGAACATGCGGCCATATTATTATAATCCAGTATTACTAGTGGCTAACACCTTGGGTGTTCTTTGTTTTTTATTTTCCAGTGGCTGTTTCCCGTGTTACATGCCATGTTCACAACTACAGGTGTAAGAAACAGACACCCTATAATCAGCTTAGTGGAGGCTGATGGCTCCAGTGCCAGCGCGGCTGTGAATCTGCTCTGGGTTTCAGTCAGAACCTTGGATAGCTCCTTTAGAGCTTCCGCGCCTTGGATAGGTCCTTTAGAGTTCTGATTGGTTCTGACTGAAGCCTGGATTGGATTCGCCCCACTGACATTGGGGCCACCAGCCTCCACTCCATCTGCTACAAAAATGCTAGAGAACGTTCACAAGACATTAAGAAGCACAGCCACTTCACACAACACTGTAGTGGCACAGGGGCTCCTTCCCATGGCTTCCAGATATGATAATATTTAGAAACCCTGTTGGCAGGATGTATGATGTGGACCCCTCACACTTGATCCTAACCCGGCTAAGTGAGAAGCCACATGGTTCTGGGCTTCCACACATTACCAAAGCAGCTTGGGAAGAATCCACAGAAAAGCGATTTCCACATCACTAGGGCTACACATGCAACAGTTGAGAGCAGGGTGCCCCAGGCCACCCCGTGAATTACGGCTCACCAAAGGCTTAGCAGGTGGCCATTCAGCAGGTGGCCCCTGTCCCACAGCCTCAGTATGAACAGAGAGTGATCTCTCTCAGGAGGGTTTTAGTGGGAGTGAAGGAGCTCTGGATTGTAGTGAACCTTGTGCTATACGAACAACGCATTAATAATACGAGCAATAACAAATAACAAGACCAGCCATTTGGTGAACAAGTGAACATTGCTTGCCTCATCTTGCTCTCATACATTTTGCACTATGCAAATAATTTTTAAACCCACACACAGATACACCGCAGGGATCTGGGAATTATCACTGGGAACAATCTAATCTGCTGTAATATAATTATGAGGGGGAAACCCCCTGTGAATTTTAAAGAACCTATAGTTTTTGACTGCAGGGAACAAATCTCATCATATTTTCCCTGTGGCATATACATGTAAAAACTATATACTTGAAGGAATATTCTCTTGTGCCCTCAATTTCTCTCTCTCTCTCTCTGTCTCACACACACACAAACACACACACACACACTTTAAAGAGAGAACGAGACCACAGCCAAGATAAATTTCATTTAAAGCAATGAGGGCTCCTCTCCCTTCAAATCAAGTTTAAGATTCATTCTTCAAATGCTAATTCTGCAAATCCACCCTGTGCTACTAACTTTTACTCCTGAATTCTGTTATAGTGTTTGTATGGGCTGTAACATAGCTGTACTGGCATGTGACATGTCCTCATGGCCCACATCTATGCACGTGGAAAGTCATACACCACTCGTTCACCATAATATTTTATGATGAGCTTCATTCATAATACATATAGAACATGCATTATGGTTGGAGTTTGTCCATCTTTTCTGTGAAGGGAGAAATGCATGGCAGAACACTGCCTTTGTTTTTTAAAAACAGACGTGTTTGAAAAAGAGGACTTCTGCAGGTAGCAAAGAGCCATCTGAGGGCATGTGGGCTGGCTCTGGCCCTTGACTCAACTCTTTCAGGCCCTTGGTTGTCTATTAACTTCTGGTAAAAGTTCTGTCATAGGTTTGTCATATGGGAAAATATCCTCCAGCATTTCAAAGATTAAAATGTTTGTAATACTCTGTTTTCATACTAAGACTGCCTTGTAAATAATGTCACAAAAGCTACCAGTACACATGTTTTTTTACTAGTATGTGAAAAGGTTAGTAGCTTATGTTTCCATGCTAGCCACAGAGGAAGAGAATACTAGCCTCTTAAGAGGCTAATAGAAAGGCTTGTACTATGCAGACTGTAGAGGACAGACAGAGCTGAGGGAAAGAGCTGTGTGAATGTGTGTGTTGTGTGTGTGTGTGTGTGTGTGTGTGTGAGAAAGGTGGCCTCATCCACTTTTGCTTTGACTACCCCCAACTTTTGCATGGTGCCTTCAGAAGGCTCCACAGAAGGAAACTGTATTCCCCACACCTGTAGTGAGTGAAACGGCAAGCTGTGCTCTGCATGGTGCTTTAATGTTCATGAGCATGGATATTTACCTGCTAATGCACCAGAGTTCAGCACCCATCCACTACTGAAGTCAGAGGTTAGCCTCTAAAGTCCTAGAGCAGTGAGCTGAACCTTGAAGAACTACCATCCTTAACAACTCACACTGAGCTTTTCTACATGAGGCATTTTTTGAGTCCTCATCTTTCCCTACTAATGGCTGTTTACAGGTTCTTTAGACAACATTATGACTCTCCAGTTTCACGTCTGCTTTTAAATAGCACATTCAGCAAGGTTTTTTTCAAGCAGGGAAAATGTGGTTTATTTGTGAAAGCTAAAGAAAACACTTTGTGTGTATTTGCACTATTCCACTGTACCACAGTGCCAACTAGAAGTCATGTAGTGGAAAAGCAGGAAAGAAAGCATTATTTATGTAGTGCTTAGATCTCAATTCTGCGCTGAAACAGAAAGTAGACAGAGCGGATCAACAGCCTCATGTAGAAAAGCCCATTAACAATTTAACAAGACATTCCCCCCAAAAGGCAAAAATAGGGATATAGATTTCACAGGGATAGAGTCAATTGTATGGTATGATACAGCTATTCCACGCTATAACATGGCATATCTCTTTTGGATGGCTAGTTATGAATCGCTAAAAAAGAGGAAATGCATTACCAAATAAGAGGACAAAAGAGGGTGGTGATCTGCATAAAATTTGCATATGCTAATTAATATGTACACATGCAAATTGAGAAATGATTATTATAATTTAAACAGAAACACAGCACATCTTGCCATAGTGTGGAAGACTGTGACTAGCTGACCATGTGAGTGCCTGCCTGTTCAGTCTGCTGTCCAGATGCCAACTGTTGATGGGCAACAAGTCTCATGGCTCTTTAAACCAGAACTGGACAGGACAGCCCTTCAAATGGGGGGCATCTTCAAACAGAGGACAGTCCTCTCCGAAAGAGGTCACCTGGCCGCCGCCCTTTTGGACTTTGCATGGAATATGCCCATATGCATACATCTGTATGTAATGCTATGTCGAGCAGGTGTGCCCCATAACGACGCAGTTGGCCTCTGGACTACGGGTGACAGTCAGAATGGCTTCCGAGAATGCAAAGGTGAGCCATCTATCCCTGCTCTAAAGCAAACTGCTGATGAACATGACACAGGCTTCTTGTTCCCATTGCAGGTCAGCTGATTCTTTTTTAACCAGAGATGCCAAGCCCCGAACTTGGGACCTCCTGCATGATGTAACATCTGTGCTCTACCACGGATACAATGCATCCTTTGTAATTCTCGATCCGGACTCTGAAATTGCTATGTAGGATAATAAGGGCTCTTGAATGCCATTAGGCCATGGAGAATGGTTTTCCCTGTACTCATTTAAAATGCAATTAGGATTGCATACCCATAGTTGTACCTGGTTGACATAAGCCCCTTGTTTGGTTTTTTAGTTTTATTTGAAAAACCATGTTTGCCCCACTGTTACGATGAATGGCTAGAATAGCCTTCTCCAACTCTGCAACCTCCATATGTGTTGGACTACTACTCCCATTATCCACAGCCAGCATGACCACGGGTCATGGTGGCTGGAGATGATGGGTCTTAAAGGTCATCTAGTCCAACCCTCTGCCGATGCAGGAAATCTACCACTACAGCATCCCTGATAGATGGTCAGTCGGCCTCTGCTTAAAAACCTGCAATGAAGGGTAGCCCACCGCCTTCCAAGTCATTCTGCTCCACTGTTGAACAGCTCATACCATCAGAAAGTTCTTCCTCTGGTTTGGTCTAAACAACCTTTTTCTTGAAGTTTGAACCCACTGGTTTAAGTCCTACCCTCTGGAGCCACAGAAAACAAATTTGCCCCATCATTTCATTCCACTTCTATATAGGGATGTCAGAGAATTCCGCATCGGATCTCGGTGAGGCCAAATGGCAGTGCATTCAGCCCCCCGAAATCCATCGTGGAATGGCCTGCCACTCCCCTGCCCCCCGCGGATCCCCCCCCCGGGACGAGACTGGAGCCACAGAAAACAAATTTGCCCCTTAATTTCATTCCATGTCTATACCTCCTAATAGCCAAAGCTCATCCATGTGGTGGCAGCCCTTCTAATGCTAGAAGACGCCTACCATATCATCTCTTAATCATCTGTTATCCAGGCTAAAAACACTATAAACTCCTTTAGCCAAAAATGTGTATTCTGTAATGTTTTGATGCATCAGTGTTTCATATGCATTCTTTCTTGTGTTTTTGTATATGATTTGTTTATTTTACATTTCTGTAGCCATGAGCCATGGCTAATGCAAATGTAACTGGAAAATAATTTAAGATTTATGCTCAGTTTCAATTAAAAGGCATAAGACCGCATTGTACCACAAAATGAAATTAAAATTACAGTGCAATCATATTAAGGCTTACTTGGAAATACGTCCCGCTATGTTCAGTAAGCCCACTGCTTAATGAGTGTAGTTAGGATTACAGCCTCCACCAAATGGCAATGCGGATCAACTCTAAGTATACATTTAGCTGCTTCTGAAATCTTTATTAAATTATTTATCATTGAATCTAGTGGTGTAGTGGTACATCTTCAAGTGCAGGTGCTCATCATGACCCCATGGCAGTCCCGCCCCAAAGAAGAGACCAAAATGCAGGAAACTGTGTTCATTCACATCATTAAACCAGTTCTAGAAGTTTCCATTTCCACCAAGAGCAGGTCTTTTGTGAAGCTTTTGAGTCTCAGAGCGCAATCCTTTGGCCGCTAGTCAGCGGCTAGATGGCCCTAGGATTGGTTGGCTCCACCCCCTCCCGTGCTGCTTCATAGGCAGCACGGATTGGTCCTGCACCCCATGCTTGGAAGAGCAGTGCGGAGTGGGGGAAATTGGGCGTTCCTGAGGACGGACCAGGGCGGGGAGGTCAGAAGTGCTGGTACGACACTTCCTATGTGTCGTCCGGCCTCCCCACCATGTGCTCTGAAGTCCCATGGCTAGACAGCCAAAATTGTCTAGCCATGAGAGCAGAACAGCAGGAGCATGGAGGAGATGTGCTCCTCACAACTCCTCACGCCCTGCACTGGATAGGCATTTGTCCCCAAGTTCAGAGGTCGCCCCATAGGATCGCTCTCTTAATTGCCCATTCAAGACAAGCCACCTCAAAATACTTTGCATTACAACAGAGAACAATAGATTGTTGATGAGAAAATTCATTTCTGCCCAGCTGCTATGAAGACTGCAGCTAAAACACAGAAAGAACAGGGAATTTTGAGTGGGTGGCAGGAGATGTCAATGTGCCTGCCAGTGCCACATCCCTGTGAGCCCTGTACACCACTGATTAAATCACTATTCCTCTTGGTTTTGTAAACCATTTGTTGCACTATATTATGGAAAGGCAGGTCATACATTTTAGAAATGAATAAAGAAACAAGAAACTCCCCATTGGAGACATTAACAAACATTAAAGAATGGACATTGTAACCACCAGTTAGCCATATGGCTGATACATAACTGTAGAAAGCAATTAAGGGTGATGATTAGATTTTCTTTTTGAGTATAGGCATGTGAGAACAAAAAAACAACAACCTCAAGCTTAATTAATTGGCATTTTTTGAAACCCGAAACAGTGGTTTACCTGTAAAAAGCTGTTGATTCAAGGCCAAAGTATTCCCTTCATTGTGCTCTGCAATATCCAATGGAATGTTTGCATTGTTTCTGTTCTACACAGATTATTGTCTGGACTAATCATGCTTATATTTACCCAACAGTGACTGGAATGCCCTGTGCTCAGAAGAAGAGCTCACTGGAATTGTTTGTTTGGCAGCCTTTTGCTTTTTTAACTAATGCACCAGCAAGATAAGGTTGGCTAACTTAAATATTTGTCTTAACCATTTCCAATCATGATGGCAAAGGGAACATCAGGGCCTGCTCAAGTTGGATCCTTTCCCCCTGCTCCCCGGGCTGACATCCACTGCCCTGTGGGAAAGAAAAAGGAGCAAAGGAGACAGGAGCAGGCAAAGGGAATATCAGGGCTTGTTCCAGTTGGACTGCCCCTGCTCCAGGAGATCAGAAGTGAAGTGGGGCCATTCCAGCCCTGCTGACAGTCTACTTATTTTTTTCCTCTGCCCTTCCCATCCCTTTTCTCTTGTGTGTCATGTCTTTTTAGATTGTAAGCTTGAGGGCAGGGACTGTCTTTTCTTGCTAATTGACCGTAAGCTGCTGTAGGACCCTTTTTCAGCTGAGGAGTGAGGTAAGAATACTTTAAATAATGAAATAAAACAGCAGTGTCAAAGTTCCGTGGAGCAAAATCTAATGTGAATAAAAGCTCATTTGAGTTCCTACTCATGCAAATCCCATTGCTTTGTCATGACCAAATTTAGTTGGGATTGGAACCAAGATGTATGCAACATCTCTCTCTCTCTCTCTCTCTCTCTGTGAAATTTCGAAGAATGCCAGTCTGCAAGTGGGACACTATCCGTTTTTGAGGCACCCCAAAGCCTTCTCCAATAGGCAAAATTGAGACATTATAGGCAAAGCTCCCACAAAAGTGGGACTGGGGTAAATTGGGATCATTGGTCTGCATGCTATTTATTGAGTAGCCTTTCCCATAGAAGTAAACTGCAGAGAGCTCTCCCACTTCGTGCAACACAGTTCATTATCTGCCTTCTTTCCCGTGATGGCTATTACACACTCTTCTTTACGAGCAGTTTAAATGAGTTCACTCACTCCTACTGGTCCTCACATCAAGGCCTTATAGAATTATACCCCATTTAGGCCCATTATGAAGACATCTCTTGCGCTCATTTTTCTGAGGAGCCGTAATAAGGCCAGACATCATCATAATAATAGGCATCTCCAAATGCCCTGCAAATTGCAGCCATCAACTGTCACAGAAAACACAAGCAGGGAGAATGTCAAACAGCATGGAGCACTTGGTAATCGTATCTCTTTTTGTAAGGGGAAGCAAAACACATCCCCCGCCCCCAGGAAACTTAAGGATCTGAAATATCCAACCTTTTCAACATTTACACTGTCACGCACAGTATGCTTTTCAGTGTGTGTGTGTGTGTGTGGGCGGGATGGCGAAAAAATTCTAAAAGGCAAAGGAAGCCATTAGTCTCCAAATAAATTGAACGGAGAGCGAAAAAAGAATAATATCGGGCTGGATTTAAACGTACACACAACTTGGCCCTGATCTAGGTGTGCCAGAAGCCAAGGGTGCACAAACATACAACTGGCAAACAACTGGAAATCACACTGGTCCACTGGTGGGGAAGAAGGAACAAGGTGGACTAAATCAAGCCTCCCAGTTCCTCTCATACAGGTGACTGGTGCTATCACTCATTCTTTGACAAGGTGACGTGCATGGATTGAGGGAGAAACCATCCATGCAGCAATTTTTCCATGCACAGGAGCCTGCTTCTGCATGGACCAATGGAGGATCAGAATGTAGATACCCATCAGATTTCACACTTCTCCAAATGTTGTGACACAGTTCTCAGCTCAATAGGAACAACATGCACTTTCAATTTTCAACTTTAAAATTTATCAACACATAATATTTTTACTCCGCTGCTGCAAGTCAGAGTAGACCAGGCAACCTGGTACCCTCTAGATGTTTTGGATGACATCTCCCCTAATCCCCACCCCACTGACATCGGAGCCACCAGCCTCTACTGCTTCAGTGCTCACTAGAAGGCCACACTCCTTTCCCTTGGCCCTACCCTTTCCCCCCAGCCACCAAACATGGCAGTAAGAGCTTTAAGCTAGAGTATGCTGGTGGTTTTGGAATTTTGACCCCTACCCCTTTTGCCTTTGACCCTGCTGACCACTGGAATGAAGCCCCCGAGAGCTTTTCTGGTTTGGAAGCTCCAGCTCATGCAAAATGCAGCAGCCAGATTGATAACTGGGACTAGGAGGTCCGTGCAATTAGGGATGTCAGAGAATTCCGCGATGGATCTCGGTGAGGCCGAATGCCAGTGCATTTGGCCCCCCAAAATCCATCGTGGAATGAAGCCCTCGCCCCCCCAACCCACGAAAGGCGCGCGGGACGAAGTCCCCACCAGCCCCAACCCACAAGAGGCGTGCGAAACGGAGCACTTACCAGCTTCCGTCCGCGCTGCTTTGCGAATGGCAGCCATCCTGCGGCTGCCATGCACTTCCTCCTCTTCATAGCTGTGATAGGCTACGTAAATACTGACGTAGCCTATCACGGCTAACGCAGGGACGCCATTTGCATCCCTGTGGAGGCCGTGATAGGCTACGTAAGTATTTACGTAGCCTATCACGGCGGGGGGGGGGAACCCCGCGTACGCAAATGGCAGCGGCTACCACCATTTGCGTATGCTGTTTTTCCCTCCCACTGCCATGATAGGCTATGTAAGTATTTACGTAGCCTATCATGGCAGGGGGAAAAAAACCCAACGTATACAAATGGTGGCGGCTACCACCATTTGCGTACGCTGGGGTTTTCCCCCCTGCCATGATAGGCTACGTAAATATTTACATAGCCTATCATGGCTCAATACAGGGACGCAAATGGCGGCGGCTACAACAGCCGCCATTTGCATCCCTGCAGGGCTGCCCAGTGGCCGGTTGTCTGGCTGCGGGCGGCCAGAGCTGGCCAGCGGCTCTGTGGCTTGGCCGCGGAGTGGAGCTGGCCGGGCAGGATCCCGGGGGGGGAGGACTGGATCGCCTCCCCCCCATCAAGGATTCCGGAGGGAGGGACGGATTTCAATGAGGCCGGATTCCAAGAATTCGGCCCCACTGGGGCCCTTGGAGGAATGGAGCACTCACCTCCGCCTCCCCCGGAATTTGTCCGGGTTGAATCCCTCTGTGTGTTGATCCTGCAGAGCTGGCTGCCTGCTCCGCATCGCTGGCGATACAGCAGGCAGCCATTGCCGTGCCGTATCGCTGTGCTAAGTCTCCGGACACAAATGGCATAGTACGCACCATTTGCGGCCGAAAGCTGGTAGATTAGCCTAAATGCAGCCATTTACAGCTGCATTTAGGTTAATCTACTGTCTTTATGGCCGCAAATGGCATCTACTATGCCATTTGTGTCTGGAGACTTAGCATAGTCAGCGATACAGCAGGGCAATGGCTGCCGGCCGTATCGCCATTCGCCAGTGATGCGGCTGGCTCTGCAGGTAGGGATGTCAGAGAATTCCGCCACGGATCTTAGGGAGGCCGAATGCCAGCGCATTCGGCCCCCTGAAATCGGTGGTGGAATGGTCTGCCCCCCCGCCCCCCCGGGATGGGACTTACCTTGGGTGGATCTTCCTGGCGGCGGTGGCTCCGGCGGCGGTTCGGTGGTGGTGGCGGCGGCAGCCGGTCTTCCAACTGGCTGCCACCGCCGCCATTTCTAGTTAAACAAAAACAAAAAAATGTGATAGGCCACGTAAAGATTTATGTAGCCTATCATGACTAGATTTTTAAAAAACACTGTGATAGGCTACGTAAATGTTTACGTAGCCTATCACGGCTGATTTAAAAGAAAAAAAACGCGTGTACACAAATGGCGGCGCCCATGGGCGCCGCCATTTGCGTTCCTTATTTTGGCACATCTTAGTCTACGTAAATGTTTACGTAGACTAAGATGTGCCAAAATAAGGAACGCAAATGGCGGCGCCCATGGACACCGCCATTTGCGTACGTGCGTTTTTTTCTTTTAAATCAGCCATGATAGGCTACGTAAACATTTACGTAGCCTATCACGGCTGACTGCAGGGGTGCAAACGGCAACAGCTACGGCCGCCGCCATTTGCATCCCTGCTAGCCAGTGGCCGGATGTCCGGCCGTTGGCGGAGCCGGCCGGTGGCTCCGCAGAAGCCCTGTGGAGCAGAGCCGGCCGGCCAGGATTCCAGGGGGGAGGGATGGAGCACCTCCCCTCCCGGCCAGAATTCCAGGGGGAGGGACGGCGCGCCTCCCCCCCACCGCGAATGTCACCCTTCGAAAAGGTAAGTGACTTTCGTACATGCCTATCTGCAGGATCAACATGGAGTGGAGCTGGCCTGGACGGATTCTGGGGGGGGGGACTGATTGTCTGATTGCCTCCCCCTACCTGCGGACCCCACAGCTGGAAAGGGATAAGTGATCCACCCATCCCTACTTGGAAGGTGGCAACGAGGGAGAGGGCCTTCTCAGTGGTGGCCCCCCATCTGTGGAACAAGCTCCCTGATGAGGTCCGCCTGGTACCAACATTGTTATCTTTTTGGCACCAGGTTAAGACCTATCTCTGTCTTTTCCCAGGCATCTGGCAGCACATGATGAGTTTTAATTGGTCCTGGATGTGTCTTTAGTTATGACTGACTGTTCAAAGTTGTTTTTAGTTATATGTTGTTTGTGTATTGTCTGTGTGCTTTTATGTAAATGGCTTTTAAACTTTTTATATTGTATTTACAGATTTAACTTCCATAAACTGCCCAGAGAGCTTCGGCTATGGGGCAGTATAGAAATGTACTAAATAATAATAACAGTAATAATAATTGTAATACTAATAGTAGTAATAATAATAATTTATTATTATTATAATAATAATAGCCAGTGGTGGGAGCCAGTGTAGTGTAGTGGTGAGAGTGATGGACTGGGAGGTTCTAGTCCCCACTCGGCCATGGAAGCTCACTGGGTGACTTTGGGCCAGTCACAGACTCTCAGCCCAACCTACCTCACAGGGTTCTTGTTGTGAGGATACAATGGAGAGGAGGAGGATAATGTAAGCAGCCTTGGGTTCCTTGCAAGAGGAAAAAAGGCAGGATATAAATGCAATAATAAATAAATAAATAAATAACTGAATGTGGCCTTTGGGCTGAAAGAGGTTCTGCACTGCTCTACTAACTCATCCGCTAAACTGGAGATTGATGCTGGTACCTTTTGCTAGATGGACTAAAATCGAGATGGACTAAAATGAGCTTGGATTTCTAAGAATCCGACCTGAGGAATCCACTGCGGAGTGGCCTCTCAGGCTGCGCAGAGTCCATGGACTTTCAGATGATTTTTTTACTTTCCCAAAATTTACGCATATTTATTTGTAGGAAAATATGCAAGTTTCTGCTGAGGAAAAGTTGAATGGGAAGGGGGACAATATGCTAAATGTTACCTACTAAGGTAAATTCTGTAAATTCTTATGAAACCTCTTACATAAGCATCTGCATATTTTCCTGAATGACGAAAAAAATACTTGCAACTATCTGTGAGCGGATGGTGGAACAAAAGGTGCCTGACAATCTGCGAAACACTGATGGAGAGGATTTGACACAGTCCGTACATCCCTACCTTTTGCACATGCTCGACTAGTGAGCTAAATCCACCAACGAATTCTCAGCATCCTCCCAAAGGGATGAAAGGATTCTTGGGAAGAGGTAGAGGGTGGAGTCATGACGGCTTCCAGCCTTTAGATTGTACTGTAGATGGGAACTCCAGCAGTGACAGAATGTACAAAATTTGCCAGGCTTGTTTGGGAAGAGTTGAAGCCACCAAATTTTCTCTTGTGCTATCTTTTGGACTTCTGAAAAGTCAGCCTCTTGTTCCTAAGACAGTTTTCTCTCAGCTGTCTCTCGAGCGGAACATATTTGTTCTCACATTATCTGTGTTTCTTTGAAGGCTGTTGGGTGTTTGTTCCGAGTCCCAGCAGCAATAAACAATACTGCCTGACAAACGCCAGACAGTGTTATGAACAAGAGCTGAATTGGCTAGCGGTACTAAATGATAAGTCAGGCATTTGTACAATGCAGACTGATTAGGAGACATTGCTCAAGCCATAACACGCTGAGTTCAATGCAGCTTCCCCTTGATGAGTAGTCTCAGAAACAGCCGTCTGTCACGTTTTTCTGCTAGTCCAGAGGAAGATCCATTCAGACCGTTGTTCTACTGGAGACTATATGGTGGCACTTCTGTAGAGAACTCTGTGAACAACCCAGCCTTTTTCTCTGCCCATTTCTTTTTACCCGAAGTGCAAGCCTTTTATAATGATGGTGAGTTACTGTTGCAAGGTTCCCAGGGAATAAGAGTTTTTAACTCTGCATCATGGCCTAGTTTTTAAATGTTAGTCTGAGCAGAGAGAGAGAGAGAGAGAGAGATGGCAGAGGGAAAGGATTGGTCAGCTGGCTGCTGATGTCACAAGGGCCCATAACCCTGCACTGAGAGAACAGCTATTCCCAGGGAGATGTTACATATTAGAGGCTGCATTCTATTTATTTATTTTCAACATCTGTATACCGCTCCATATCTATAACAGATTCATGCACATGCCGGCATTATATATAGAAACATCAATTGGTCATATTATTTTGGAATTATGTTTCTATCATATCAGTATTATTCCCGCTGCACTGGCTGCCAGCCCATGTCTGGGCCCAATTTAAAGTGCTGGTATTAGCATTCAAAGCCCTAAATGATTATCTGAAGGACTGTCTCCTCCCATATGTACCTGTCAGACACTAAGATCATCTTCAGGGGTCCTTCTCCAGGAACCCCTGCCAAAGGAAGTGAGGCAGGTGCCTACCTGCAAGACGGCCTTTTCTGCTGTGGCACCCCGGCTGTGCAATGAGCTCCCTAGAATGGTTCACCCAGCGCCTACATTGTACTCCTTCTGGCATCAGTTGAAGACCTTTTTATTCTCCCAGCATTTTAGCACTCCAGTCTTTTAGCTCTGCTATTTTAAATCTGTGTTTTAAATCTCTGTATTGCTGCTAGGTTTTATTCTGGTTGTACTTTTGTACTGTAATTTTAAGCTTTTGTATTCAATATTGTTTTATGTTGTACTTTGTCATTTTCATTTTTGTGAACTGCCCAGAGAGCTTCAGCTATTAGGTGGTATAAAAATGAAATACATACATTTCAACTTTCTTTGGTTTTGGAGCAAGTTTTGGTGATGGTCATGTATATGTCTGGTGCAGACATGTGGAACAGTTTTCAAAATTTTCAGTCCTCCCATTAAAATTCTTTTGGCCTCCCTTGGACTTCCTCAACTCCACATTTATCTAGAAGTTCATATTTGCCACAATCCAGGGATGTGTGGAACCCTCCTGAGAAATTTCACTAGCCTTGTTGAAATACTTGGGAATATTCCCACATGTAACTGCTCCCTTCATGGAGCAGTTTGTGAGCTCCTGTGGATTCCTGGCTCCAGCCCTGATAGTTGGTCTGTAGTTATGGATATCCTGACTCACAGTAAAAAAAACTGGCAACTTATCCAGATGTTGCCCAGTCATGATGGGAGTGCCGCTGTGTCACCGCCTCCCACCACAGTGGGTTTTGATTAACACTAAAAAGACATCAACTACACTTCAATCTCAGTTTTTCCCTACATTTTCAATCTGTAGCACAGCTGAACACACACACACACACACACACACACACACACACACACACACACATAGAATCATAGAATAGTAGGGTTGGAAGGGCCATCGAGTCCAATCATCGAGTCCAACCCCCTGCTCAATGCAGGAATTCAAGTCAGAGCATCCCTGACAGGTGGCTGTCCAGCCTCGTCTTGAATGCCTCCAATGTGGGAGAGCCCACCACCTCCCTAGGTAATGGGTTCCATTGTCGTATTGCTCTAACAGGAAGTTTTTCCTGATGTTCAGCCGGAATCTGGCTTCCTGTCACTTGAGCCCATTATTCCGTATCCTGCATTCTGGGATGATCGAGAAGGGATCCTGGCCTTCCTCTCTGTGACAACCTTTCAAGTACTTGAAGAGCGCTATCATATCTCCCCTGAGGCTTCTATTCTCAAGGCTAAACATGGCCAGTTCTTTCAGTCTCTCTTCATAGGGCTTTGTTTCCAGTCCGCTCAGCATCTTTGTTGCCCTCCTCTGAACCCTCTCCAGCTTGTCTGCATCCTTCTTAAAGTGTGGTGCCCAGAAGTGGACACAGTACTCCAGATGAGGCCTAACCAGTGCTGAGTAGAGGGGAACTAGTACTTCACAGTATTTGGAAGCTATGCTTCTCTTAACGCAGCCCAAAATAGCATTTGCCTTTTCTGCAGCCACATCACATTGTTGGCTCCTATTCAGCTTGTGATCGACAACAATTCCAAGATCCTTCTCGCTTGTAGTGTTGTCGAGCCATGTATCCCCCAACTTGTAACTGTGTGTTTGGTTTCTTTCTCCTAGATGCAGAACTTGGCATTTATACCTATTACATTTCATTCTGTTGTTTTCTGCCCAGTGCTCCAGTCTATGAAGATTTCTCTGAATTTTGTTTCTGTCTTCCAAAGTATTAGCTATCCCACCCAATTTTGTGTCATCTGCAAATTTTATCAGCATTCCCTGCATATATACACACACACGCATGCGCACACACACATATACACACACACGCATGCATGTGCGCGCACGCGCACAAGCGTGCACACACACACACAACAGATGACCATCTAATCAACATATATATTACATGTTGAAAATGGTATGTGGGAATTTCAGCACTTGAGTATTTCCTAAAATGGTTCTCAGAGAAAATGAAATAAAAATAAAGACAAAGAGGCAGGCCATGTTTTCCCTAAAAAATGATTAATGACAGCACAGATATTGCACAAATGTTTATCTTTGACAAATGAAAACATTTACAAAATTGGTCCAGGCATTTATATTATGAAGGGATAATTAATAGCCCACTCCCATGTTATGATGTTCAGTGAGATAATCCATAGCTAGCTTTTGTTTTTTATAGCTTCCCTTCCTACTTTTACAAATCAGGCAACATCAGAATGTCTGGGCTATCTGTTTGTTGTTTGTTTAAAAGTGTTCACCTTATACACACAATGTGTATAATGGCCCATCACAATTTCTTGCCATCAGATTTCTAATATCCTAGGTCAGCCTCCCCCAATCTGGGGCCTTCCAGGTGTTTTAGACTGCAAGTCTCATAATTCCTAGCAGAGACTTCAGCTGGGAATTCTGGGAATTGCAGCCCAACACATCTGGAAGGCAACAAGTTGGGGATGACTGTCCTAGGTGCTGAGCCACAGGGCAACAATTTTCGATTTCTCAGGCATTGTAAAAGGGGACAAAGAGATGTCATTGTTTTAACTATATGATCACTGATTGGCTATGATCACCCATGTGACCAGCCCATACTTTATTTATTTATTTATTTGATTTGTACCCTGCCTTTCTACATGCTCCCCTCAATGGCACTCAAGGTAGCTTACAATCATAAATAAAACTTGATTAAAACAATAAGAAAACAAATGCATAAAACACAATTAAAAACACAACAGTAATGGAATAAAACAACATCCAACCCAACAGTCCTGCTTACATGCCAGAGGCCTACTTGAAGAAAAATGTCTTTGCCTGCTGGCGAAAGAAGAGCCTCCCTCAGCAGGGAGTTCCACAGACTGGGAGCAGCCACCAAGAAGGCCCTCGCTCATGTTGCCACCAGACATGCCTCTTACAGATGTGATCTTGAAAGAAGGGCCTCTCCTGAAGATCATGCACACATGAGTTGAGTGAGTGGTAGACGGAGGACAAACCCTCTGCCTTGCTTACTCCCTCACATTATCTTCACCCATCTCTACAGCTCTTCACACATTGGGGTCTGAAAATTGGGGGTTTAAATCACATGGGGGGCTAACATGAGTAGAGAAGGCTCCCTGATGCAGACGTTACCCTTCCAACCAGTCAAGGGCTGCAGACACGGGTGATAAGAAGACAATGGAAGGGGTGGGGTGAATGGGATTTCCCTGCTCTCCCCCTCATATGATTCTAATTTTGTGGGGGACATCTGAATATGGGTTAAACAAGTGTTACTTGTCCCCAATGATGTCAGCACACAGCCAAATCCATGGCTATGTGGCATCGTGATGTAATCACTTCTACTATATGATCCTTGATTGGCTGGGATCACCCTAGGAAGGAGAAAGACCTGCCCCCAGTTTTCTTGCAAGCAGTTTTCCTAATATAATGCACTTCCAGTGTTATTTTCACTAATATTCACATTTTTGTGTGCACTTTACACAAATACAGAAATGTTTGCACACATTTTTTGATCAGAGTACTGGTTTGAAAGTATGAAAGTAGGTAAGCTCATGCAAAGCAAACAAATTTCTCCCCCAACCCTCAGGTAGAGCAAAAAAGCCTAGCATACTCCATAGGGGAGATCATACTGGAGGGTGCATGCCACCACAGAGAAGGCCCGTCTCTGGGTCATTGCCAAATGGAAATCTGTAGCAGTTAGACAACTCTCTCCATAGGGCAATTATTAGCAAAGGGTGAATTGCCTGGAAGTTGTATGTGTGTGCATGCGTGTGTGTGGAGAGAGAGAAAGAGGGAACGAGATAGAGAGGGAGGGAGGCGAGGGAGAGGGAGGGAGGGAGAGAGAGAGAGAGAGAGAGTGAGTGAGAGAGTGTACTGGGCTTGGTCACTACCACAAAACTTTACTGCCTGTCCCAACATCTGAACCAGCCCAAGGCTGCATCACCCATGTTAGCATATCTGGGAATCACTTAGTGCTTAAGTCTGTAGATGCGTGTGGCTTTTCCTACATATTTTGAGTTATTTCATTTGATTTAATGTAACTTGAATAGAATCTTAATGGGATAAATTTCATTTTTAAAATGTGATTGCAACTTGCCCCAGTCCTTCAGTATCTGGCAGACTATACAATTTAATTAATATTTCAGTGAGGCTTGCATGAGAGCTCAGTACATCACTGCTTTTGTCTTCAGTATCCATAGTTTTTAGATAGGCATGTATAGTACATTGCTGAGACACTGGTGCAATGCCATCTTGCTAGGGATGTACGAAAATCACTTACCTTTCGGGGATTATGCTAATGGTTGGGGGGGAGGCGTTCCGTCCCTCCCCCCAGAATCCTTGCCGGGGGGGGGAGGCGCTCCGTTCCTCCCCCCCCCGGAATCCTGGCCGGCTCCGCTCTGCAGGGATTCTGCAGAGCCGCCGGTCGGCTCCGCCAGCGGCTGGACATCCGGCCGCTGGCTAGCAGGGACGCAAATGGCAGCGGCCGTAGCCGTCGCCATTTGCGTCCCTGCAGTCAGCCGTGATAGGCTACGTAAATGTTTACGTAGCCTATCATGGCTTAAAAGAAAAAACAAACAAATGCGCGTACGCAAATGGCGACGCCCATGGGCGCCGCCATTTGCGTTCCTTATTTTGGCACGTCTTAGTCTACGTAAACATTTACATAGACTAAGACGGCGAAAATAAGGAATGCAAATGGCGGTGCCCATGGGTGCCGCCATTTGTGTACGCACAGTTTTTTTCTTTTCTTTTAAATCAGCCGTGATAGGCTACGTAAACATTTACATAGCCTATCATGGTGTTTTTTAAAAATCTAGCCATGATAGGCTACATAAATCTTTACGTAGCCTATCACTTTTTTTTTTTTTTAACTGGAAATGGCGGCGGCGGCAGCCGGTCAGAAGACTGGCCGCTGCAGCCACCGCTGCTGAACTGCCGCCAGAGCCGCCGCCACCAGGAAGACAAGGTAAGTCCCGTCCCGGGGGGTGGTGGCAGGGGGGTGGCAGACCGTTCCGCCACCGATTTCGGGGGGCCGAATGCACTGGCATTTGGCCTCCCCGAGATCCGTGGTGGAATTCTTTGACATCCCTACATCTTGTCACAGCTATGAACATGGAAACAGGTTTTCAGGCAGCCTGATTTAGCTATTGTAATACAACCTTCTTCCTTGAGGTTTCTTGCTCACCAAGGTCAAAGATATTCTTATCCCTGGCTTAGGGATGTACGAAACACTTACCTGGTTCCGCGCTGGGGCATCCGTGGTGGGGGGGAGGCACTCCATCCCTCCCCCTGGAATCCTCCCTGGCTGGCTCCGCTCCGCGGCACATCCATGGCTACCATTTGTGTGGCTACCTTTACCATGAGAGGCCACGTAAATACTTACGTAGCCTATCACGGCAAAGAGCAGGGGCGCAAATGGCATAGCAGTAGCCTATCACGGCAGCCTGGAAGGACGCAAATGGCGGCCGCAACAACGGCCGCCATTTGCGGCCACAGCAGCTGGCCGAGAGACCAGCCGCTGCTGCCAGAGCCGCCGCTGCCTCCGGCCCAGGTAAGCTTCATCCCGGGGGGATTCCGTGGGGTGGTGGGGGGTGGGAGGCCATTCTGCCACAGGTTTCGGGGGACCGAATGCCAGTGCATTTGGCTTCAATGAAATCCGTGGCGGAATTCTCTACCATCCCTACCCTGGCTTGGTGGTGGTGAGTGGGTTTGTTGAAGGCCAGTGACTGTGGATAACTGAAAAAGTCTGAATGAACTTTAAATACACTCTGAACCTAAAGTTGCACCAAACATGTCTGGGCAAGTACTGAGATGCTTGCTCCTTGGGAGGAAAGCTATGGCAAACCTAGACAGCATAGGAAGAAGCAGAGACATCACCTTGCCGACAAAGGTCTGTCTAATCAAAGCTATGGTTTTCCCAGTAGTAATGTATGGCTGTGAGAGCTGGACTATAAGGAAGGCTGAGCGCCGAAGAATTGATGCTTTCGAACTGTGGTGCTGGAGAAGACTCTTACGAGTCCCCTGGACTGCAAGGAGGTCAAATCAGTCAATCCTAAAGGAAATCAACCCTGACTGCTCATTGGAAGGACAGATACTGAAGCTCCAATATTTTGGCCACCTAATGTGAAGAGAAAACTCTCTGGAAAAGACCCTGATGCTGGGAAAGACTGAAGGCAAAAGGAGAAGGGGATGGCAGAGGATGAGATGGCTAGATAGCATCACCGATGCAATGAATATGAACTTGAGCATGCTCCGGGAGAGAGCGCAGGACAGGAAGGCCTGGCGTACTATGGTCCATGGGGTCACGAAGAGTCGGATACGACTGAACGACTGAACAACAACAACAACAAGCAATCATTTATATGGACTTACCCATTACGTAATAGGGAAATACATGTTATTTAATAGAGTCGTGTAAAAATGGCATCTTGAAATTCTCCACCCTGTTTATTGGCAGAGAAACTGGGGGGACAATTTCACTGAATTTCTCCAGGGGGAGGAGAAATTCTCCCAGCAGTTTCTCACAGGTAGGGCTCACCATTGGCAGGGGTGTAGCACAACGTCTTTCTTCCCAAAGGTGTTTTATGTGTTGAGTGTGAGTGTGTGTGCTGCCACTACAAATGGTAACAGCAGCAACTGTGATGGCAACCTGGCCCCCATTTTGCATCCTCCACAATGCCCCATATCTCATGGTCTTTCAGGGCACTTTGTGTGGAGAGAGGGAAGGCAGGATCCATCACCACCAAACATACACACAAAATGGTGAAGGAAATTTGGAGAAAATTCTTCAAAATGGCCTTTTATTTCCAGGAAGATAAGAAAAGAAAAGGAAAAATCTCAGAACTTTTCTGAGAAAATGTCCTCTGAGAAATTATGGCTCAGCTCTAGTTGCCATTGTTCAGGGTTCAGCTCCTTATTTTTGAGCTTACCAAATCACTGCAAGGTGGCTGAGGGTGTTGTGTCTGCATGTTTCCTTTCTATTGCACATCTCTCCATTGCACATCTCTCCATTGCACTGCAGCCTCCCAGGCTCTCTACATTTCCTGATCTGAAGAAGCCCTATGGAAAGAATTGCCTCATTGTGACATCTTCTCCTGAGCTTTAACTGAAGTGTGAGAGGCTGGGAAGGTTGCCAAAAAAGATGATTGTACAATGAAAGACAGGACACTCACATAAACTCCTCAGACATGTCTTAGTAAGGTAAACACCAGAACTCTGAACCCATGAGAATTTCTCCAAAAATTTCTTCTCCTTTGAATTTCTTTTCAAAAGAAATTTCTTTTCTATGGAACTGAATGAGAATGGTCGAAAAATATCTGGAAGAAATTTTCAGCACAGCACTATTTCTTAATGTGGAAAGACCCATTCATGCCTGTGGCAACATGTTGCCCTGAGCATTGACAAGGGAAAAGAGAATGTGGCTTTAATTGCCCATTTTACATGGAGGAATGTCCTGCTCTAAACCAACCTTCCCCAACCTGGTGCCCTTCCGTTGTTTTAGATTACAACTCCCAGCATTCCTGACCACTGGCCATACTGGCTGGGGTAGATGGAACATGGAATCTGAAACATCTACAGGGCAACAGGTTGAGGACAGCTGTTCTAAACCTTCCTATTTAATAGATATTGATAGCAAAAACAGGTTTTCTGCTGCCAGTTTCTCTAACGCAGGCAGCTATGTGGAATCTTAATTCGATGCTTACTCCCAAAAGGAAAGATGCTCTCAGGGGAAGAGAACATCTCCCTCTCATCCAGAATCAATAATGCCAGGAAAAGAAAAGAAAAACTTTGTCAAACGACAGGATATGTACCTTATGTCTCTGTGTGTTTTTCATAATGTCTCCCTTTTTACTTCTTTCTTTGAGACAAGTCAGTGGATGCCAGGCTAAGAAGGAAGAACGAGATTATTAAGAGGCATTTATAAAAGGAGGCAGCATTTTTCTTCTTCTTCTAACTCCATAGATGATGACGGCATAAAAGCATAACACTGTGAGGCATGCACAGAGTTTACCTGTTTAGTCATAAAGAGCAGCAATATTTGGAGAAAGCAAAACAAACCCAATGCTGTGGAGTTTCCCTCAGAGACATCAGCGACTTCCAGAATTTTGCACCTGCTCTGTTAGATTGGTCTTGATGACAATAGTGTCTCTTACTGCATTTTGAAGTAAGTGAAGGAATACAGACTACCATCTAAGAAGTGCGATCCTGATAAGACCATTAAGTTCAGAGTCTAAAATTACCACTGCCTGATGAAGAGACATTTTAGATTGAGTTCCAATGAACTACTGAGACTTCATTCACCTCTGGGGGGTAAACCAAAGGGGCTGCATATATTAGCATGCCCATCACTGCCGTGTAATGATGATTTGTATCAGTGATTTAGCCATCATGAATCGAGCACTGCAGAGCATTTTTCCTGTGCACATCACTGTGCCTCACCTCCAACACAAGTCTCGTGAGCATAAATGATTTACAACCCACAGAAGTAGACTCTACTGAGTTAAATGGAGCTTGCAGCCAAGTAAGTGTACATTGGATTGTAGCCATAATTATTTGGTACTGCTACTTGAGCGGTGGCCAAAATGTCACTCTCGCTGGTACAATAATCCTTTAACATTTGGGATGTTGTATTTATGGGGAAACAGTCATCTGAATCTGAGTTAGGGGTGGCACAAGGTCAACAGAGAAAGAGCAAAAGCAGATGCTGGGATAATGCCTCCTCTCTCTTATTCAAGCCATGCACCCCACTCTGGCAGGTAAAATCACTGGTACATTGTTAGACTTTGACAGTTGCAAACTCCTCCATATGGTCAAGTCTCCTGAATCTCTTTGTTCAAAGGTTGGTGAAACTGCAGCCCCCCTGCAAGCCAAAGAAGTTGCCATAAAGCAGATAAAAACCCACTGAGCATTTCAAGAGTCTAATAAGATCCAGCATTACACATTTAGAGATGCTGGAGAAATTTGAGATGGACTAAAATGAGATCGGATTTCTAAGAATATGACCTGCGGAATCCACTGTGGAGTGACCCCCACAGGCTGCGGGGAGTCCGTGGACTTTTGGATTTTTTTTACTTTCCCGAAATGTATGCGCATAAATTCACAGGAAAATATGTATCTTTCTGCTGAGGATATGTTGAATGGAATTGGGGACAATACGCTAAATATTATATACTAAGGTAAATTATGTAAATATTTATGTAAATACTTACATAATTATTTATGTATTTTTCTGCATGACAAAAAATAATAATATTTGCATCTGTCTGTGGGTAGACGATGAAACAAAAGGCACCTGACAATCCACAAAACACAGACGGAGCAGATTTTAGACAGTCCGTATCCCTATAACACATTGGCTTGGATCCAGACTTGGTCAATCGTAGATGCATTGAAATCAATTACAGATTAGGATCCTACCCATTATAATTTCATTTCAATGAAGAAAAATAATAATCTAGCCATGGGGAAAAAAACCCTGCTAAATATTAGAAAACGTTGCAAAATATAAAAGAAAGTTTAAAAGGAAAGTGAATGTTGAAGCTTGTGTATATAACAAGTGCTAGGACCAGCAAAACCATTAGTTTTCTACCTATTGGTAGAAAATACAAAACAAACATTACAAAAAATAATGTTTTATACTATAATTTTCAGCACAGTATATTTTTAAAGCATCCCTTTCTTTAATTTTGTAATTTACTGTAGAAAAGCTCAGAATATTACTCCCATTGTAGCTAATACTAAGAATTGGTAGCTGAACAAAGAACCATAATTTGGATTATGAAATTCTTGCTTTAATTTTTTAAAAAAATCCTTAAATCAAACAAAAAGGCTGCTATTTTTGGAAGATACTTAAGGATTTTTTTTTTAAAGCGGCACACCTAAGTAGTATTACAATGCCGAAATTCAGGCCGGGGAGGAGGCTTCCCGCCTCGCCTGGCCGCAAACGCGAAAGTTTAAAAAAAACCAAAAACACGCCCCCTGATAGGCTACGTGATGATTAACATAGCCTATCACGGCTAGATTTGCAAAGTCAGCCGTGACAGGCTACGTCAATCGTCACGTAGCCTATCACGGGTGACTTAAAAAAAAAAAAAAAAAGCGCGTACGGATAATGGCGGCCCCCATAGGGAGCCGCCATTCCCGTTCCTTATTTGGTCGCTGTAGTCTACGTAAAGATTTACGTAAACTACGGCGAAAATAAGGGCAACGCTATAAGGAACGTGAATGGCGGCTCCCTATGGGGGCCGCCATTAGCATACGCGCTTTTTTAAAAAAAAGTCACCCGTGATAGGCTACGTGACGATTGACGTTGCCTATCACGGCTGACTTTGCATATCTAGCCGTGATAGGCTACGTTAATCATCACGTAGCCTATCAGGGGGCGTATTTTTTTTTTTAAACTTTCGCGTTTGTGGCCGGGCGAGGCGGGAAGCCTCCTCCCCGGCCTGAATTTCGGCCGGGGCGAGGCGGGAAGCCTCCCCCCCGGCCTGAATTTTGGCCAGTGCGAGGCGGGAAGCCTCCCCCCCCGGCCTGAACTTCGCGGGGGGAGCAGCGAAGTGCCTCCCCCCCACCGCGAACAAGCTTCGGCGAAAGGTAAGGGACTTTCATCCACCCCTATCCACTTCCATCACGAATGCTCCCTTTGCGGCGGTCAGCATTCCTGCGCCTCCTGCTCAAGGACCAGGGGATGAAGAGGTCCCCTAAAGGAAGGCCATGGCGGCAGGAAACCAGGTGGCAGGCATCAACCCCCTCCAAAAGGGGCCCAGCCCAGTTAAGATCTTTCCACTCCTTCAGCTTTTAGGATGTTACCCTAACCAGAGGGACACAATCTTCTTGAAACGTGGTTTCATGCTGGGTTTTAGGATCCCCTTCAGGGGTTAGCGCAGGTCGTGTTTCACTGATAATCACCGGTCCGTCGTGTCATGAAGTGCTTGGTTCAAGAAAAAATCAACAAGGAAGTTCTTGTGGGACGAGTCATAGGCCCCTTTTCCACGCCCCCAATACCCAACCTTTGGATTTCCCCTTTGGGAATAGTCCCCAAGAAATCTCCCAGGGAGTTCAGGTTAATTCATGACCTTTCTTACCCCAATGGCTGGTCTGTTAATGACGAGATCCCAAATTATCTGTGTTCTGTGCGGTACACCTCCTTTGATAAGGCAGTGGCCATGATCTGGGATCTCGGCCACGGGGCATTGATGGGCAAGTGTGATATCAAATCCGCCTTTCGCATTTTGCCTATCAATCCCGCAGACTTCGATTTGCTGGGATTCTGTTTTCAGGACAAATCTTACATTGACCGTGCCCTCCCCATGGGATGCTCCATCTCTTGCGCCATGTTGGAGAGGTTCAGTACCTTTCTGGAATGGGCCGTGAGGGATAGGATGGGCTCCGAAAACGTGATTCATTATTTAGATGATTTCCTGTTTGCTGGACCTGGGGGCGGCAGTCAATGCTCTGATTTAATCCGTGCATTTGTATCCCTTTCCTCAGACCTAGGCATCCCTTTGGCCCACGAGAAGACAGAGGGCCCGTCTGTTACTTTAACATTTTTGGGGATCAAATTGGATACCCTCACACAATGTTCTCACCTCCCTCAGGACAACCTGCTGGTCCTTAGGGATAAGCTCCAGACTATCCTGCAGCTTCGCAAAGTCTCCCTTAGAGTTCTGCAAGAAGTAGTGGGGCATTTGAACTTCGCTTGTAGGGTGGTGACTTCTGGCCGTGCCTTCCTGTGACGGCTCTGCTGGGCAATGTGGGGTCTTAGACTCCCGCATCATCGCACCAGAGTCACTTCCGCCATGCGCATGGACCTGCAGGTATGGATTAAGTTCCTGAGGGATTTTAATGGCGTCTCCTTTTGGAGACGTGAGTTGCTCCTTCGAGCTGACCTGCAGATTCATTCGGATGCTGCCGGCACCTTTGGTTTCAGACTGATATGGCAGGATTGGTGGTGCTTTGGTCAATGGCCAGAAAGCTGGGCCACCGGTGGTATTTGTCAGGACCTCACCTTCCTGGAATTCTTCCCCATTTACGTAGCAGTGCACATTTGGGCCGACCTGATGGCCAATTCCGTCGCCCTCTTTTGGTGCGACAACATGGCCACTGTGCACGTCATTAATACATTGTCCTCTAGAAACCGGAGGGTCATGGTTTTGGTCAGAGCGTTTACCCTCCAATGTCTATGCCACAACATCTGGTTCCGCGCCCACCACGTACCGGGTTTGAGGAACCCAATTGCCGATGCTTTGGTGAGAAACCAGATTGACAGGTTCTGTGTATTAGCCCCGTGGGCACATCCACTACCAGACCCCATGCCAGCCGGACTATTGTGTTCTCAAGTCAAACATGCTATCCTGAATTCTATAGCCCCCAGCACTAAGGCTGCCTACGACACAGTAGGTAGGGAATTTTGTGCCTTCAGGAGCGGACTTCAGCTACAGGACTCATGGCCCTTACCTGTGGACCATTTGTTACAATCCTGTGTACATTTACATAACAACGGGCTATCTGCTAGGACCATTGCTGGGAGGCTTGCCACTTTGGCCTTCTAGGCCAAAGTGCGAGGGGTTGATGACTTCACTTTGGACTTCCGAGCTGGTGGGCAGTTCAAGGTTGGCCTCGGATGTCACCTGCTCCGTCAAATTCCAGGCACCCCTTGTCTCCGGATATCCTTCTAGGGCTCCAGAGATTATGGCCCTCCATTTGTTCTTCCCCATATGAGACTTCCCTTTTCCATGCTGCAGCTTTAACAGCCTTCTTTGGGGCCCTTAGGATTTCAGAATTGGTCTGGGCTTCGAAATCTGACCCATCCAGGAGGGCCTTAAGGTACTCTGATGTGCAGGTCCATCCCAACCTGATCCACCTCCGCATTCGACGCTCAAAGACTGATCAGTCTGGCAAGGGTGACTTTGTGGCCCTCAGCCGAGCCCAGGCTGAGGAGTTATGCCCCTAAGCCTTGCAAGTTTTTCTGGGACACCGCGGGGCAGGAGATGGTCCCCTATTCTGCCATACTGATGGTTCACCACTGACTAGGGATGCACGAAAGTCATTTACCTGGTCTCGCAGCTTGCTTCGCGGTGGGGGGGAGGCGCTTCGCTGCTCCCCCCAAAGTTCAGGCCGGGGGGGGAGGCTTCCCTCCTCGCCCGGCCGAAATTCAGGCTGGGGGGGAGGCTTCCCGCCTCGCCCGGCCGAAATTCAGGCCGGGGAGAAGTGCCCCGTCTCCCCGGCCGCGAACTTCAAAAGAAACAAAAAACAAAAAAAACACCCCTGTGATAGGCTACGTAAGGATTAACGTAGCCTATCACGGCTAGATCTGCAAAGTCAGCTGTGATAGGCTACGTTAATTGTCACGTAGCCTATCACGGGTGACTTTGAAAAAAAAAAAAGCACGTATGCAAATGGCGGCCCCCATAGGGAGCCGCCATTCACGTTCCTTATTTGGTCCCTGTAGTCTACGTAAAGATTTACATAGACTACGACGAAAATAAGGACAACGCTATTTGCGTTGTCCTTATTTTCGCCGTAGTCTACATAAATCTTTATGTAGACTACAGGGACCAAATAAGGAATGCGAATGGTGGCTCCCTATGGGGGCCGCCATTAGCCGTATGTGCTTTTTTTTTTTTTAAAGTCACCCGTGATAGGCTACGTGACGATTAACGTAGCCTATCACGGCTGACTTTGCAAATCTAGCCGTGATAGGCTACGTTAATCCTTACGTAGCCTATCACAGGGGCGTTTTTTTTGTTTTGTTTTTACTTTTCTTGTAATGGCGGCGGTGGCAGCTGGTTGAAAGACCGGCTGCCGCCCCCGCCCCTGACGAAGACCTGCCGAACCACCGCCGGGACCCGCCACCGGGAGGGACATTTGTGAAAGGTAAGTCCCATCCCGGGAGGGGGGCGGGGGGGTGGAGAATTTCTCCCCGAACAACCTTCGGAGGACCAAATGCCTTTGCACTCGGCCCCCCGAAGTTTCGGGGAGAAATTCTCTCCCATCCCTACCACTGACAAAGTTCCAATTCTGGGCAGTCACTAAGTTGGCTTTATCCACACTGGGTCTTGGTCATTGTCATTTCAGGACCCACTCCTTCCGCATTGGGGCGGCCTCTACTGCAGTCACCATATGTTTTTCATCCAAGCATGTGATGGCTGTAGGGAGATGGCGCTCCAGGGCTTTCCAGTCCTACGTTCGCGATTTGCCCGCTACTTCATTATGCTTTTCTTCACCTTTCCTGGTGTATTATTCCTTAGATTGCATTTGACCTATGCCAGTACGGGTGCTCATTTGTGGGCACGGTATGGTGTTTTGGGCTGCTCGAAGGGCTTCTACATCAGCCATCGGATCCCAGCTGCAGTTTCCCCAACAGGTGCCGATACAGTGGCTTGGCAGGCTGGGTATGCGATGAAACTCACTCCTTCCCACCCTGTTTCATCAAGGTTTGGTCAGATTTCCTCCACAGGTCTTGGTGCTGCACCTGGAAGGACCTGGGTTGCAAGCCAGGAAAGGGCTTGGTCGAGCAGGCGTTGGTCGATTTGCAGATGGTCTGACATAGTTGGCCGGCCAGGGGTGACCATATTGTGGTCCTCGATGCTCCCGAGAATCAAGAGGAGGGCTCAGAGTAATGCTGCCATGGAACGGGCTTGGCGGAAGGTGAACAGAACTGGCACGGGGTCTATCAGAACATGGCGATGGGTGCATCACCCACCAGGGAATTCTGTGGACAAGGAGGGAGCTTTACAGGCAGGACGGTGTCCACCTGTCCGACACAGGGAACAACATAATTTTGTCTGATCTGCAAAGGGGCCTGTGGGAAGTTCTTCTTCGCAGGTGGGGGGAGTTTCACAAGCAATAGGCTTGTGACTCCTGTAGTGGCTAGGACGGGCAAAAGCTGAAAGAGATTAGGGATGGTGTGCATGCAGAGGCACCTTATGGTGACCGGTGACACCTGAAGCCCCCCCAAATGGGTTGTGCGGCTCAGCGGGGAGATAAGGGTTGCCTGGGAGACCAACCCTCCTCACTCGCCCAAGTGTTGCGTGGCACCAGGAGGGGGTGACAGGGGAAGGTCTACCTCCCCCAGAAGGGGCAGTCCGGAAGGGTAGCAAGATGGACACCACCCCTCAGGCTGGGTGTGTTTTCACCCAAGTAGAGCCAACTAGCTGTTGACACAGTTAGATGCCCGTCCTAGTTACCCCTTTGCAGAAGATTTTCAATAAATGTGGCCCAGTTTTCAACCCAGACTTGTTGTCTGCGTCTTCTTTGACCCATCTCCGTTCGCAATGTTATGATGTTGTTTTTTAATGATAGATATATGGTTTTGTGAAATAACAATGGTTACAGTCCAAACTGACCTGTGCAGGTGCTCTACTCATGCCCAGAGCTTTAAAGCTCCTTCCTTGCAAAACTAGCTCTCCTCTCCCGTGAACCTCACTTCTAAGGTTAGGGAGCCCTCCAAAGTAGTAACTCAGGTGCAAGGATTGCTGCAAGAATGATCTTCCCCTGTCCCATATGAGTGAAAAATGGTGGTGGTGATGATGGTGAATACCACTAAAAATATAGATGGATGAATCTGTCAATTCTGGTTTCTCTTGGTGTCTCATTTTTCCAAAGTTAAGTTTGGCTCATCCCAAACTCTGTGATGTTTCTTAAGTTTTTACATTTATTTTATTTATTATTACATTTATATCTCACCTATTTTCCTCCTGCAAAGAACCCAAGGCGGCTTACATATTCTTCCTCCTCTCCATGGTATCCTAACAACAACCCTGTGAGGCAGGTTAGACTGAGAGTCAGTGACTGGCCCAAAGTCACCCAGTGTGGGGTGGGGGCTAGAACCCAGATCTCCCGAATCCTAGTCCAGCACTCTGACCACTACGCCACACTGACTTTAATGTGTTTATGCCTTTATCAGTGCTCTTGATAGCTATTTTCGATCTCCAAAATATATAAATAGGCTGCTGTTTATACATTGATCATCATTGCCTCTATTTCTGATGTTGAGGCTGTGAGTACACCCACTTATATGGCCAAAATGGCACTTACCTATACAGGGGGGACCCCAAGGTTTGCAGAAGTACAAAACATCTCTAGAAAGAAAGACTTGAAGGGGAAAACCCCCCAAACTTCCCACTGAGGACTGGGTGTACTCACTCGCCACAGAATGCTCACTGACTGTTGGGCAGGGTGGAGGGAAAAATCAGGGAAAACCGAGTGGCTGGAATCCTTAACAACAGCACTCCATACTGCAATATTTTGTTACAGGTCCCACTTGGTTTTACCTGTTATCAGAGTTTACTTGCCAACTCTATTTAGCTGGCTAAGTGTACACAAAACTGGACCTTACAACTTTGCATATATATCTACTACATACTGAAACCCTGAAAAGGTTAGATTTGGGGGAAATGACCAGACAAGATGTAAACATTTACTTTCTCCAATCCGGTGCCCTCCAGATCTTTTGGAGTTCAGCTCCCATCAGCCCCAGCTAGCATAGTTTAGAATCCTGCGGAGTTGTAGTCCAAACCAACTGTACATGTAATAATAAATACATCAGAATAAATGATTGCCTGAACACTACAGGCAACTAATTCATTTTATTCCATTGTTGTTTCTTGTAAAGGGATTTTTGTAGGCTGCTGAAGCTCTACAAACCAATTCAGAACCTGTTGATGGAGACAATACTGGGATGAGTGCATGCGTCGTGGGCGACAATGCTTGGTAGGCTCTATTGAAACACCCCCCACCCCATTATCTGTGTACAGCCTAAGCTAGAAAACAGGTCATGCACCTATTGGATTTTGGCATAATTGGAAGGGAAGATGCTGATGCAGGCAAGGTGGTGATGGCCAGAAAACATAGGGAAGGGACCAGCCTACCTCTAATCCCTAGCTTACTTTTGCATGCAAACTGAAGTCAGCATACATGGCCTAAGTCTTATTGAGCTGCTAAACCTGTGAGTGGGCTGTACCACTTCAGATTCCACATGCATGCTTGAGCATGAAAAAAAAAATCCAGCCAGGGAAAAGGTTAGGCCTTCACGTTGATGTCTAGTTTTCTGCAGTGTGTGTTTCCTTCAGCCTGATGTCCAGTTTTCTTGTTTTGTATGCAGTAGCATCCAGTCATGTCATGTACTCCTAGCTCTGGCCTGAAGTGGTACAACCTAGCATGGGTTTTCCTCCACTTCAGTAAGACTTAGGCCTTAGCAAAAGATTAATTGAACTTATACAAAGTATACTATTTTCATGGCTTTTGGGGTGAATGTTGTTTTTAGATTTTCACTGTGAGCTGCCTCAGATTTATGGAGAGACAGGTTATAAATATTTTAAATAACGCTTAAAAAATGTATCCAGTTTTGATTTACTCTGCTGCGCAACAACCAGATAGCTGGTTGTCTATCACATTCCACCTACAAGCACATAAGAAGAGCCATGCTGGATCAGGCCAAGGATCCATCCAATCCTGGACACAAGTGGAGCAGTACACTCCCACCCATGTTCCCCAGCAGCAGCAAAGCCAGCAGTGCGGGCTCCTAGTTTTTTGAGGGCCCTTGGGCAAGATAACCTCCATGGGCCACTCCCTCAGTGATTCTACCTTCTCACAGCCATTGTCACCAGCCGCTGTCCTTCCTCAGTCTCTTTCTCATCATCGCTGCCATTTGCCTGCTGGATAGGCAGAGAGCCAGCCAGCCAGCAGACAGTGTGATATCTCCTGCTCCTCCTACTCACCATCACATTGTCTGGCCCAGAGAGAGAGGCAGGTGAACAGGCAGGTTGCCATGGTGAAGAGGAGAAGCAAGGGTCAGTAGGCCTCTGCTGGGTTGTGGGCCCTTGGGAGGCGCCCAACCGTGCCTGCTCTTGACCCTGGCTTTGAGGGGCAGGGGGATCCAAGGGTTGGCAGTGTCCCCCCCTTCTCTGGAGAGTCCCCCCTTCTCTGGAGTGTCCCCCCTTCTCTGGGCCTCAGCAGGTGACCCTTGAGGCCAGACAGACCCATTAACAATTGTCGCATGCACAACATAGTAAGTTGCCACTTGCTAAATCTGGATTCAACCCACGTCACAAGGGGCATCCCACTAGCGTGCCTTAATATGTCAGAGAAATAGGAACCTCAAAGAGGCAACAGCCTGTCAACTGGGGGATTAAGAGCAGAAGAACACAGAACCCTGCCCCCTCTTCCTCACCTGCCCCCTCTTCCTCACTTGCTCTCTCTCTCCTTGCAAGCAAAAGACCAGCAAGGGCTGGGAGGAGGCAGCTCCAACCCAGCGTGCCGCCTTTCATCTGCTACACAACCAAACATGCAAAGGCCTGTCCGTGCTGGTGGAGGAGCCCTGCACACCCACCGTGAGCAGGCTAGGGCCCGGCTAGAATAGCATAAGCCTCTCCACACCCTTCCTCCCTCGTCCGCCTGCCTCACACCGGCTTGAAATGCTGCATCCTGCAGCCACACTCACGGCTGGAAGCACACTGGGCAGATGTGAAGGGGGAGAAAGGGGGCGGCCGAACTGGACCCCTGCTTTGCATTCTGCTGACAGGAAAGCTGCGGCTTTGGAAATGCTCGAACACAGTCAGGCAGCGAGCCAAGAGATTGGCCTATTACTCCCCCCTCTTCTTCCTGCTCAGGTCCCATCTGTCAGACTAACAGCATAACTTATTGCCTGGGAAAAAAGCTCTGGCTAAGGAGCAGTGTGTGTGTGTGTGTGTGTGTGTGTATGTGAAACAAGCTCTCACCACGACTCACTCTCAGAGTACAATAGATATATTTTCTCTCCACCTGCATACCTCACATCTGCAAAGCAGTCCTACCCACTCCAACTACTGCTGAATAAAAAGAGGTTGTGCCTCAGGAGTTTCTTTCTTAAAATCGCTGACCACATCCTAGCTTCTGCCCCATAAGAGGAGCTACAACAGAGAGCAGTGGTAGCAGGGCTAAAAGACTCCGGGAATTGGCAGTGTGCCCTCTGCCGGGCCTTGGCAGGTGCTCAGCTATACTACCCAATGCAGGTGCCCATCAATTTTGAGATGTGCATGGCCTGAGCCCTCAGGATGGCCCACCACCTATCCTTCCCACCCTGCCGCCGACACAAAATGTTGGTTACCACCACACAGGGCCGGTGCTTCTCTCAGCACTGCAGCCTATCTGGCTGTGGCCAGCACCCATGATTTTAATCCCCTCACAGTGCCTCTGGGCCCCTGACATAGCATTGTTCAAGAATGATGCTACATCAGGGGCTCCAGAGGCATTGTGGGGGAATGTGGTGTCGGTGTGGTGTAGTGGTGAGAGTGTTGGACTGGGAGCCGGGAGATCTGGGTTCTAGTCCCCACTCAGCCATGGAAGCTCAGTGGGTGACTTTAGGCCAGTCACAGACTCTCAGCCCAACCTACCTCACAGGGTTGTTGTTGTGAGGATAAAATGGAGAGGAGGAGGATAATGTAAGCCGCCTTGGGTTCCTTGCAAGAGGGAAAAAAGGAGGGATATAAGTGCAATAAATAAATAAATAATAAATTAGAGTAGCATGTGCCAGCAGCAGTGCTTGCTGCTGTGCCTGCCCACCACCACCAAGTTAACATAGTGGGAGGGGAGAGTGCCACCACCCGGAGGGCTCACCAAGGGCACTGTAAAACTTGGTGCCAGCCCTGGATGGTAGAATTGTTGTTGTTGTTCAGTCGTTCAGTCGTGTCCGACTCTTTGTGACCCCATGGACCAGAGCATGCCAGGCCTTCCTGCCCTGCGCTCTCTCCCGGAGCGTGCTCAAGTCCATATTCATTGCATCAGTGATGCTATGAACAATTGGGAGTGGCTGGACTGCAGCCGCTCTGGTGAGATGGTTTTCTCCTTACAGTGAATATATGTAGATAGTTGGAGAGGTGGCAGGGATTGAAACCGCTCATGTGGTCCTGTTCACCTCTGCAGCTTCAACATTGTGACAAAGGCTGGCTGCTTGTCACACTCACCAGAGGCTGCACTGCACTTGCCATGGCAAGTGTGACCCATGTATTTGTTGAAGGCAGGGATTGAGCTTCTGACCTCCTGCAGGCAAGCATGCAGTGTATCACTGAGCTACAACCTCTCTCTCTCTCTCTCTCTCTCTCTCTCTTTCTCTCTCTGTCTTTCTCTCTGTCTCTGTCTCTCTCTGCCTTTCTCTCTGTCTCTCTCTCTGTAAAGCCTTTGCTTTGTACCACTGAGCTGGGGCCTCTCCCCCAGATACAACCTCATTTTGCTGCATGTGGAAACTCTGTCTCTGGAAAGGATGGAGAGGAAGGCTGCTGTGGAAACAATGCCAGGGGTATCAGCCAAAAACATTGCATCCCCTTCCCTTGCTTCCCAATCTTACACCATGCAAGGATTTCACAAACAGAGGAGAGATAGTAACATTGAACAAAGTTGTTTCCTCAGCTCACCCAAGACTGCCACCTGGAAAGGCTCCTGGGCTTAAATAAAGGCTCCTTTATTTAACTTTAATTCTCGCTGTGTGTCAGGCAAGACTGAAGGCCCTCATGCTCTTTGTTGGTGCTGTGTTGCATCGTCACTGGAGTTCTTGAGTCGTGATGTTGCCACAATATCACCACCACGCCAACAGAGAACTGACCTCTATTCCTGGGGTACTGCTGCATTGGAAGCACCAGTATTATAGATCCGTTCAGAATCAGCTCCCAGGTCGCTGCCTTTAAACAGTAGGTGTGTGTGTGGAGATGTCCTGCCCCTGCCCCCCCCCCAGTCAGCAATTCTTTAGTAGTGGCATTATGTAGGGTTATGTAGTTTACAGAGTACTTCTTCTGTTTGAAGACGTCCTCTGTTTGAAGTGCTGACCAATCCAGTTTAAAGCTAAAGAAACATAAGAAGGGAGAGCAGTGGGGGCTCTGAAGTTGCCCATCAACTTTGAGCACCTGGACTGAGTAGGGATGGATGAGAAATTTGTTTCAGTTCATTTTAAAATTAGGATTTACCCAGTTTGCACCTCCCAGACGTGAGCACAATTAGGGATGGCCACTGCTGTCCACCCCTGCCAGCTGGGCTGTGCGAGCCCTGGAGGGATTGGCAAGCCGTCCGGGACACTGCCCCTCTTGTCCCTGCTACAGCGGCAGCAGCGGTGGCAGAGGCAGTGGTGATGGGGACAGGCTGGTTGTTTTACATAAGTCTCTTACACTTTCATCAAGCAACTGGCCTGTCCCTGCCGCCACTGCCACTGCAGCAGGGGTGGGGGGGAGGAGGAGAGGAGCTCCATTCTCCCCCTCACGCCCCTGCTACAGTGGCAGCAGGTGGATCACCGAGGAACTGGGCGCCCATGCGTGTGCCTGGCTCAGCACGTGCTGAGTCGGGCAAGTGCTGGGGTCTGTGGACTGGCATCGGGGGGCTGCGCTGGCAATTTGTCACTGGGGCTTCGAGCCCCAACAGGACGTCTACTCCATCCCTAAGCACAATCTGCAGTCAAAGTCCATACATTTCTGAGCTTGCCATGTGATTTGCAGCCCCATAAAAATGTGTTCGGAAGCATGTGTTTGTCAGCATTTGAAAAATGTGCATGAAACAATGCACACCTTTGAAAAATGTGCACACACACATTCATCAATGGGAGAAGAATGTGTAGATTTCATATAGGTGCACAATTGATGCATACATTCAGAAAAAATACACACATTTTTTTTAATGCAAACTACAGATCACAAGCTGAGATCACATATGAGACAGAACAAGCTTTGAAGTGGAATAGATTGATTGATTTTATTTCTATACCACCCAATAGCCGAAGCTCTCTGGGTGGTTCACAAAAATTAAAACCAAAAAGCACACAGTAGAATAATATAAAATATAAAAGCATTATACAACCAGAATAAAACCAGAATAAAACCTAGCAGCAATGCAGATATTTAAAATACAGATGTAAAACAGCAGAGCTAAAAGACTAGAAAGCTAAAATGCTAAAATGCCTGGGAAAATAAAAAGGTCTTCACCTGGTGCCGAAAGGAATACAATGTAGGTGCCAGGCGAACCTCCCTAGGGAGCTCATTCCAGAGCCGGGGTGCCACAGCAGAAAAAGCCCTCCTCCTATTAGCCACCCGCCTCACTTCCTTTGGCAGGGGCTCACGGAGAAGGGCCGCTGATGATGATCTTAAGGTCCAGGCAGGCACATATGGGAGGAGGCGATCCTTCAGGTAACCTGGCCCCAAGCCATTAAGGGCTTTGAATGTTAACACCAGCACTTTGAATTGGGCCCGGAAATGGACTGGCAGCCAGTGCAGCTGGAAAAGTACTGGCGTAATATGAGCTCGCAGGCCAGTCCCTGTTAACAATCTTGCTGCCCTATTTTGGACCAGCTGAAGTTTCCGGACCGTTTTCAAAGGTAGCCCCACGTATAACGCATTGCAGTAATCCAGACGAGAAGTTATCAGAGCATGGATAACTGTAGCTAGGCTATCTCTGTCCAGATAAGGGCGTAGTTAGTATACCAGCCTAAGCTGATAAAAAGTGCCCCATGCCATTGAGTTCACCTGTGCCTCAAGTGACAGTTCTGGGTCCAAGAGCACCCCTAAACTATGAACCTGATCCTTTAGGGGAGTGCAACTCCCTCCAGAACAGCTTGAATATCACCTAGCCGGGTAGACGAACCACCCACTAACAGTACCTCCATCTTGTCTGGATTGAGTTTCAGTTTATTAGCCCTCATCCAGTCCATTGCCATGCCCAGACACTGATTCAGAACAGCCACTGCCTCACTTGGGTTTGATGAGAACGAGAGGTAGAGCTGGGTGTCATCTGCATATTAATGGCACCTCAGCCCACACCTCTGGATAACCTCCCCCAGTGGTTTCATGTAGATGTTAAACAGCATGGGGGATAAAATAGAGCCCTGTGGAACCCCATGGCATAATTGCCATGGCGCAGAGCAATAATCCCTCAGCACCACCTTCTGGAATCAGCCATCCAAGTCAGAGCGGGACCATTGCAGTGCAGTGCCTCCAACTCCCAGCCCAGACAATCTATCCAGAAGGATACCATGGTCGATGGTATCAAAAGCCACTGAGAGGTCCAAGAGAATCAACAGGGTCACACTCCCCATGTCCCTCTCCCAGCACAGGTCACCTCACAGGGTGATCAAGGCAGTTTCCATTCCAAAACCAGGCCTGAAGCCCGATTGAAATGGATCTAGATAATCCGTTTCATTCAAGAGTGCTTGGAGCTGTCCTGCAACCACCTGCTCAAGCACCTTTGAAGAATTTGAAGAACGTTGACAAATTTTGCTTGTACCACAACCCTAGTGCTGAGCTTGCATACACATCATCTGGGCAAGTCTTTCCCATTATGGTGAGATGTATTGTATTTCTATCTTAATTGCAGTCATTATTTCAAAATTTTCTTCTATGAAGTTTTGAGGCCTCCAGAGGCAAAGGTCAGCCTGTTGGGCTGTTGGGAGGAGGTAACCCTGAGAGGAGTAGTTTCATTTCTCCAATTAAGTGTCAGTTTCATTTCTCCAATTAAGTTTCATTTCTTCAGGTTTGAAGCAGTACTTTTGGTTTTGAGGGAGGAGGGTCTATAAAGAGCAAGAGAGCCAGTACAAGAGAGACAGCCAGAGCCTGAAGTGGGAGCAGAGTCTGAAGAGAGAGCAGGAAGAAGCAACCTAGAAAAGTCTAAGTGCAGCTAGGGTAAAGGAATGTGCATTTTGCAAGAATATATATATATATATATATATATATATATATTGCCTTTTGTATCACTCAGCTGTACTGTGTTAATATCTTTAGTTGTAATTTGTTTGCTTTAAATCTACATGTAAACTGTTGTAATTAAATCCTGTGTCTAGAGTGTCAATCACCCCATGTCTACAGCCTAAACCCCACATTACTGGGAAGGGGAAGTTTAAAAGAAGGAAGGTGGGACTCTTAAGGAGGCAAGAGACCCTTAAGTAGTTGTTCAGGGGGTCCAGGTCATAACAGCAACCTTGACAGCATCTCTACATATAAATTAGAATATGGAAATTTCATGCAAAACAATGGCCTCTTTGGGGGTGATGTTTAAGTGGCCACCCTAGTACTATGCTCCATTTCCCTCCAACTTCTCCCAGGTATAAATGCTGTAATTGTCTATTACCCTGCCTACAAGGCCTTTCCTCTCTTTTCCACACCATCCCTTGGTTAAATATCCTGTGCTTATTGCATCAAGATTCCATGATCAGATCTCTTGCCATTCATTAAATAGCAGACCTTGCCAATTCAACTGGGATCATAGTATTTGGAGATGGTGGATTTAATCATCTCCCCACAGCATTTTCCTGATAAAACTTGCTCTCCCCTGCCCAAACTCTGATTTGCCTTGTGGTGGAAAATGTACAATCTTAGTTTTGATGATGGGAGCTGAACCTCACATCTAGGTTGGTTCCAAGGTACCTTTTCTTTCTATTCCTATCCACAGTCTATGGTTATGTGTATGGTTACTTATACATAGGGGATGTTAGTGGCCTGCATAGGCATAAACTATGGATTGGATCCAGACTTAGAGCCTTTCTACAGGAGGCATTTATTGTGTGCTTGTGATTCCTTGCTCATGATAGTTTGTGGGTGCTTTACACGATGTTGTTACCCTTCAGGGCCTCTCCCATTGTTTGCAACCAAATTAGCATTTTTTTCTAACAAGAAAAGTGTGGGATATCTGTGAATTGTGGCATGAAACCCTAGTGTAGTTCTGCACTTCTGCTATACCACAGTGCCACTTAGTGGTTTTGTAATAGAACATATAGAAAGGCATAGAAATAAAAACCCTGGGGAAAAGTGTGTAAAGGAGCAAGAATCTGGAAGTAGATTCTTAAAGAATCTGGAAGCAGAAGCCTCAGCAAAGCGGCAAGTTAAGAGCCTCACATAGAAAAGCCCTTAGACATACTTAGAATAGACCCATTGAAATCAATGGGACTGAAATAAGTGATGACTGACCTAAGTCCTATTGATTTCAGTGTGTCTGTTCTAAGTATGTCTAAGTCTGGATCCAGTGCTATGAGTTGAGTTGGTCCTGCTCCATGATAAATCAGCATAAAATACTAAAGGAAGTCCTTGAAAGCTATGCATAATTCTTTTAATCTGACTGTGGATAGCCTGAACGTTAACCACAGGAATGGCTAAGATTATCAGCTCATACTTTGTAACGCAGCAAGGACACTAGGTTATCATTATTATAAACAGCATGCAAGTTTGTCAGATGAGCTCATGTATAAATAACAGCTCCAAATCCGCTGCAAACCTAAAAAAAATGTTTTAAACAAAAACTAAGGCTCGTTATTTATCATTAATTATTTAACTGCAGGCCCCATGTGGGCGCTGAAATCCTGCTGATTTACTACTTATCAGGAATAAATTACCATTTACAATGTGGGGTTTTTCACAATTTCCCTTTTGTCATCATAAATAAATTTAGCTAATAAGTCTTGTTGCCTTCTCCCTGTTGAATGAATTCTTTGCAAGAGTCCTGAGACGAGGCAATTTTGGGCGGAAGAGAAAGAACTATTGGTGTATATATATATATATATATATATATATATATATATATATATATATATATTTAAAATTGCATCCCAGATTGTTTGTACTAGATTTCAGAACTCAGCAAGTGTTCAGGATATGCTTACATTTGTGCCTATTTAGAAGGGAGTGTCTTTTTCAAAGAGTCATGCCAATCCCAGAACCTGCTCCTTAGATCCCAAACCCCCTGCCATAACCCACCTTTCCTCTTCTGTGTCAATCAGTTACCATTGCTCTGCAAGGAGCCATCTGAAACCAGGGCAAACATCATGCTTTGGGGAACCTGCCAATCATTTTTTATATCATGATTATTCGTAATGACTGCTCTTGCCTGTCAAGACCAGTGGATATTATACTTATCTTTCTCTACTGCCCATCAGTATTACCACCACCAGCGTCCATCTTTCTGACACATCCTCAATGGCATAGCTAAGGCTTCTAAATTATTTATTTAAGGTGAGGGTTTGGCTGCTACAGCCAGACGCATGCTGGAGGGAGCACATCGGGACTCAGAGTCATTAATGTTCACATTCTCTACTCTGCAGCTCAAGAGAAATATCCCTTTCAATACTATTAATATTATTATTCAGGGGCATCCATGACACACATGGTATTCATCCAATTATTGTTTCATAGAACCAGAGCAAAGTCAAGGTTAGCTCTCGCACATCTCTGAGGGCTTGCACCCACCGATATTGGTGGTGTTCAGGGCCAGCTTGAGGAATGTCACGAGGTCCCTTGCTACACGCCCTCTTTTCCAGCCCTGGCCCTCTCTCTTTTACCTGTTGGTGTTCCTTTTCTTCCTTCCTTTCAGTGCCACAGCTGCCTGGGTGGGGGTTTCTTTGCCTCCTGCCCCCTTTATCTTAACCTTTCTACTGCTTGGCAGTGGCAGCAGATACTGAGACCTCATCTCAGCAGTCCACCAGCTACCATCTTGGTCTCCCTACAATACACTGGCAGTTCTCAGTGCACTGCGGGGAAATGAAGATGGTAGCCATAGAACTGCCAAGAGAGAGGCTCAATCTCTGCTGCCGAAGAACAGTGAAAAGGTTAAAATAAAGGGTGAGGGGAGTAGGGTGGCCTTGTGTCCTACTTTACAGAGGACTGTCCTCTATTTGAAGGGCACTCCAATCCAAGTCTGGTTTAGAACCATAAGAAGTGAGAGCAGCAGGGCCTTGAATTTGCCCATCAGCAGTTAGCACCTGAACAGCTGACTGAACAGTGGGCATATGAGTCTCCTAGTTCCAGTCTTCTCAACTATGGTAAGATGCATTGTATTTCTATTTAAATTATAGTAATTATTTAAATATGTTGAATTAAATGCACATACATAAACATTTGCAAATTTTATGTAAATCAGGGTCTTCTTTCATTCTCTTTTTGTGATGGGTAAATGGCCACCCTATGAGGGAAAAGCCACCTAGGCTGTGGGGAGATCTTATGGGAATCATAGAATTATAGAATCATAGAATAGTAGGGTTGGAAGGGGCCTACAAGGCCATCGAGTCCAACCTCCTGCTCAATGCAGGAATCCAAGTCAGAGCATCCCTGACAGGTGGCTGTCCAGCCTCGTCTTGAATGCCTCCAGTATGGGAGAGCCCACCACCTCCCCAGGTAATTGGTTCCATTGTCGTATTGCTCTAACAGTCAGGAAGTTCTCCTGATGTTCAGCTGGAATCTGGCTTCCTGTAACTTGAGCCCATTAATCCGTGTCCTGCATTCTGGGATGCATAAGACGATGCATAAGAAACAGGATGCCACAGCCTGAAATACAGCTAGGTGTGTGACTCTGGGCTGATCATGCAGCATCATTATTTTATGAGCCACTTGATGATAGGCAACTAAACTAAATCCACTGGAGGTTGCGGCAGGGAGAGTGTTCAAGGCAATCTAAATGTCCTGTCTGCAGGGCTAGATATATTCTTCATGTTAAAATCATGATATAGGGACGTTGGAGAATTCCACCACGGATTCCAGGGAGGCCGAATTCCAGTGAATTCGCCCCCCCCCCAGAATCCATGGCGGAACAAAGCAACCCCCCCGCCACCCCGTGAAATGGGCCCGGAACGGAGCCTACCTGGTGTCGGCCGTCCGGTGCTCCGCAAATGGTGGCTGCATCTGCAGCCGCCATTTGCCTTCCTTCGAATGGCCGTAATAGGCTACATAAGTATTTAAATACCCTATCACGGCTAACGCAGGGACGCCATTTGCATCCCTGCGGAGACTGTGATAGGCTATGTAAATACTTACGTAGCCTATCACGGCAAAAGGCAGGAACGCAAATGGCGGCCACTACGCCATTTGCGTCTCTGCCTTTTCTTTTGCCATGATAGGCTATGTATATATTTACGTAGCCTATCACGGCAAAAGACAGGGACACAAATGGCATAGTGGCCGCTGTTTGCATCCCCGCTTTTGCTGTGATAGGCTATGTACATATTTACGTAGCCTATCACGGCTCAGCGAAGGGACGCAAATGGCGGCCCCTAGCTGGCTGCTATTCGCGGCCGCAGACCTGCCGCAGCCAGATGTCTGGCTGCGGATGCACCCGGCTGGCGGCTCCGTGGAGTCGCCGCGGAGCGGAGCCAGCCGGGGAGGATTTCGGGGGGAGGGACGGAGCTCCTCCCCCACCACCGCAGATGCCACTTACGAAACAGGTAAGTGGTTTTGTACATCCCTATCATGATATACTGAATATGCATGTGTGGACCAGCCCATAGACAATCTAATCTGAGATTTCTCTAAGAGATGGACATTGGATTAGATGCCTGCTTGGATTTCTTCTCTCTGTCTCTCTGTGTGTTTTACTTTACTTTAAATCTTTAAAAATTATTAATCATTCAGAAGTTATAGCTGCCATTCTTATTCTTATTCTTATTATTAATAATATAATTTTCTTAGATGCCTTGAATCTTTTTTGAGAAAGGTGACTAATTTTTAATAATAATAATAATAATAATAATAACAACAACAACAACAACAACCAGCAACTTAGGGAGCAATCCTATGGCTTCTAGGCAGCAGCTACATGGCCATAGGATATGTTGTTTTCAAGGTCGGTTCCTGGAGAACCAACCTTCTCCCCACTTCCATACTGCCTCAGAGCCAGTGAAGAACATCCCCATCCTCCGTGCTCACAAGAAGAGCACGGAGTGGCTGGAAAGGGGTGTGGCTGGGGGCATTCCGAGGAGGGAAGAGCGTAACTGCCTGTATGACACATCCTATGTGTCGTCCGGCAGCCTCCTCCCCTACTCTGTCCTCCTGTGGCTAGATAGCTGCAATCGGCTGTCTAGCCGAAAAAGCAGGGCAGGAGAGGCATGGAGGGAACAATCCCCTCTGTGCTTCTCCTGCCCTACTTTGGATAGGCAGTCACCCCTGAGTTCAGAGGCAGCCGCCTATCTGGATAGGATTGCTCCTTTATTTATTTATTTGATTTCATTATCAGCAGTATATTAAATATACTAAATATACCCAATATTAAATATACCCAATATTAAAATGTAATATTAAAAACACAACAGTAAAACAGCATTAAACACACTTCCATCTATAGTAAAAAAATCAAGGAGCAGTAAAATGAAGAGGTGTCATTAATTTACAGACCAGGGAAAGCCTGGCCGAACAAATGTTTCAGGGCGTGTTTCAAAGATGTCACATTTTCTGCCTCCAGAACTGCCTCCTGAACTGCAATGCAAGTTCTGCAAGGAGCAGAGAGTGGAGCCTCACCAAGTAGCACTGTATATCCCAGCTATCCCTCCCCCCTGGCACCTGCACATGCAGCATGAACCTTAGGGATATGCGTATCAACCAAACTCAATCTTGCAGTCATTCTCCGAATTCCACCCTGAAGCTCGTTCCAACCTGAGTTTGTATCAGATTGCGAGATTTATTTTTTTCTTTTCATAAGAAACTCTGTGCATATTTTCATATGTATTTTTTCCAAATGTATTAATCAATTCATCAATGGATGAATATAATTGTGCACATCTTTGAAATGACACATTCTTCTTCCATTGATTAAAGCATGTTTGTGTGCATTTTTCAAACATACATATTTTACATGCATATTTTTCAAATGCATGCATGCTGCCAAACACATATTTTTGCTCCGTGAATCACACTGCAAGCTTGGACATTGACTGAAGATTGTGTCCGAGTCCATGTTTGATCCAGAAGGTGTGAACTGGATAAATCCTGATCAAACATGAACTGAAAGGAATTTCTCATACATTCCTAATGAACATCTTCAGGGAAGGGGCCTCTGAGTGTACATAGGGATGTCAGAGAATTCTGCCCAAATTTTAAATGGGATTGAATTCTGACAAATCCGGTCCACGGAATCCTCCTCGGAATGGGATGGCCCAGTCGACCTGGACCAGAGCTCACGCGGACCCTTTTTTTTTTGTCCACAATGGTGGATTTTTCAAAAATAATTACGAAAAGAAATCCGTAAATCAGAAACGGAGGAAGAAGAACACGAATGGCTTTACCCTTTTTACAAGGCATTTTCCCTGTGACCCGAGGCTTTCTTTCTCTGGGACTGCGTAGGGATGTCAGAGAATTCCGCGACGGATCTCGGTGAGGCCGAATGCCAGTGCATTCGGCCCCTCGAAAACTGTCACGGAACGAAGCCCCCGCCGCCCCCACCCCATGAAAGGCGCACGGGATGAAGTGCCCACCGCCCCCACCCCACAAAAGGCACATGAAATGGAGCACTTTCCTGCTCCTGTCCGTGTTGCTGTGCGAATGGCAGCTGTCCTGCGGCCGCCACTCGCTTGCTCCTCTTCAGCCATGATAGGCTATGTAAATACTTACGTAGCCTATCACGGCTAATGCAGGGCTGCCATTTGTGTAGTATTTACGTAGCCTATCATGGCAGGGGGAAAAAACCCCAGCGTAGGCAAATGGCGGCGGCTACCGCCATTTGCGTATGCTGGGGTTTTCCCCCAGCAGTGATAGGCTACGTAAATTTTTACGTAGCCTATCATGGTAAAAGAAAGGGATGCAAATGACAGTGGCTACAACAGCTGCCATTTGCATCCCTGCAGGGCTGCCCAGCGGCCGGATGTCCGGCTGCGGGTGGCCAGAGCTGGCCGGCAGCTCCGCTGCTTGGCTGCGGAGCAGAGCCGGCTGGCCAGGATTCCAGGGGGAGGCACAGAGCACCTCCCCCCATCAAGGATTCCGGGGGGAGGGACGGAGCGCCTCCACCCCCCAGCGGAACCCGGCAGAGCCAGGTAAGCGGGGTTTCGTATACCCCTAGGACTGAGTCTTGAAGTCCATAGAAATCCTCCATCTTTTCTCTTTATTGTCTGTGGAGGCGAGGTCAGGTCAGGTCCGGTGAGGTCTGGTGAGGTGAGGACAGGACTGGTGAGGTGAGGTGAGGTCCGGTGAGGTCAGGTGAGGTGAGGTGAGGCCAGAACAGGTCCAGTGAGGTCAGGTGAGGTGAGGTCACGACAGGTGAGGTCAGATGACTGGAAGTTACGTGGGGAATCCCTGCAAAGGGCTTTACCCTTTTTACGAAAGTAAATAGGCTTACGGAGACTGACGGCAGGCACACAGAAAGGATTTTTCAGCAGTACTTGTGGAATTATTTACGTAAGTTTGGGGAGCCGAAAAAAATGGGGGAATCCGGGGCATGCAGATGGAGGAACGGGGCGGCCCTCGGCTCTGTGGAATCTGAGTGGAGCAGAGCCACTCTGTGAGGATTCAGGGGGGTGGAACGGATCACCTCCCCCGCCCCGCGGATTCCCCACCAGAACTGATGGTGGGGAATCCATACATCCCTAAGTACAGCTGTATGTGAGAAGGCTTCCATATGACCTGGAATCCTGGGCAGTAGCAGTTCAGGGTCATTTAGAAGCCTTTGTGCATGCAGGTGTAGATGCGAAGGCTCAATTGCTGCAGATGTTTGTGTTACACACATGGATGCTGGGGCAGGGATCACTTTTGTTCTTGGTTTATAAAATTATGCATGGGGTCAGTCAGTGAAGTGTGATGGTGGGAGATTCAGGATAGACAAAATGAGGCCCTTTTTACTCAGCATATAGTTAGCCTGTGGAACTCCCTGCCACAAGATGTGGTGATGGTCAGCAACTTAGATGGCTTTAAAAAGGGATGAGACAAATAAGGCTATCAATGGCTACCAGTCATGATGGCTGTATGTTACCTCCAGGATCAGCGGCAGTGTGCCTATGTACAGCAGTTGCTGTTTGTCAGCTTCCTCTAGGCATCTGGTGGGCCACTCTGGGAAACAGGGTGCTGAACTAGATAGACTATTTCATGATAAAATACAGGGATAGACTTCATGAGGCAGGATTGTCTACCTACGTTGGACCTCCCAGCATTCTGTGTGGCTACTCAGATTGGCCACTGTTGTCAGGGTGCAGTCCAGGAAGGACACATCAGGCTGTAGAGCTCCTCTTCTTTTTTTTCATGGATCACAATTAGCTCTTTATCTGCCTTGCTAAAAAGCAGGGGTGGGGTGGGGGTTTTCTAGACGCTACTAGATGCCAAAGAAAATTCAGGTAATTTGAATGAGGGAATTATTTAGTCTGCACAACTGTGTGTCTACATTGTAACTCCCTCTCTTTGCAGGGTCTATGAATAAATTTGGGAGACTCCTGATGACAGAAAAAAACTGCCTTGTTTCCTGTCAACATCTTGCCTCATAAATGGAAGAAGGGGAATGGGAACATCCCTTCAAATACCATTACCTGATGACACGCTGTTGGTCATGGAATGGCCAATAAGGCCTTCTCAGAAGATCCTAGGGGTCAGTTTGGTGTATATAGGGGTATCCTGGTCCCCGTTGATTAGGCCTTTGAACATCAACAACAAAACCTTGAACGTGGCTTGGTGGCTAATACGTAGTCTTTGTGGGACACTCTGCTACAACCCATGGAGTAAAGGATGGTTCTTAAACCAATTGCTTTACTTGTCATTTTGCCCCAAGCAGATGCTTTCCTGGAGCTGGTTTACACACATTTGGTTGTGCATCATTACACATCAAGCAATCATATTCTCTTCATCGTTATCTGCCTCCTAATACATTGTCCTTACCAATGTGGTCTCTAATAAAGACAGGTATTCCCGTACTGCCACCAGATTTACCCCTCTGGTCAAAACCTCTTTGCAGTAGATGGGCGTTTATGATTCTACTGCAAAGAGGTTTTGACCAGAGGGGTAAATCTGGTGGCACTACAGGAATACCTGTCTTTATTAGAGACCACATTGGTAAGGACAATGTATTAGGAGGCAGATAACGATGAAGAGAATAGGATTGCTTGATGTGTAATGATGTGTGTAAACCGACTCCAGGAAAGCATTTGCTTGGGGCAAAATGACAAGTAAAGCAATTGGTTTAAGAACCATCCTTTACTCCATGGGTTGTAGCAGAGTGTCCCACAGAGACTACGTATTAGCCACCAAGCCATGTTCAAGGTATTGTTGTTGGTGTTCAAAGGCCTAATTAACTGGGACCAGGATACCCCTATATACACCAAACTGACCCCTAGGATCTTCTGAGAAGGCCTTATTGGCCATTCCATGACCAACAGCGTGTCGTCAGGTAATGGCACTTCTTCGTAGTGGTATCCACTCCTTGGAGCCATCTCCCACACATGGTCCAAGAGGGAGAAACTGTGGCAAGCTTCAAATGCATCTTGAAAACATATTTGTTACCTCAGGCTTTTCCTGACTTGTAATCAGTCATGACACTGCTCTGTTTTATTGCTCTTGTTGTAATGTTTTCAGGGTATTTATTATTTTATACTTTTTAATTTTGTATTGTATTGTATTGCATTTTATGTGGCTTTATGTAAACTGCTTGGAGATCCTGCAGAATCAAGCAATATAGAAGTAGCTCAATTAAATAAAAAAATAAATAAAATAGTAATCATGTAGTCCGCAAAGGGCTGGTCCAAGACACAGGGATGTCAGAGAATTCCGCCATGGACTGAAATGGGATCGAATTCCCTTCAGTCTGTGCCACGGAATCCTCTGCGGAACGGCACCACGAGGTCCTGCGGAGCCAGCAGTCATGCGGCTTTTTTTTGGTCATCTGCACAGAGTCATTAAATTTTCGTAAATAAAAACGCAAGGTAGTATATTTCGATAATAAATACGAAAGTTTTTTTTTTAATGAATTGTGCTCACCGCCTTGTTTGTGGGTGTTCTTTTTCAATTGAAATCCTCCGTCTCCATTTACTTTCAGCCAAAACACTTCCTCCTCCTCGGGGCTTCCCAAACAAGGCTGCCCTAGGTGTGCCTGAGCGATGCACTCTTTGTTTAAAGCAACGCTGTTTGAAAGAAAGAAAGAAAGAAAGAAAGAAAGAAAACCTTTGAAAATGACCATGCCGGTCTGGAGCCCTGCATGAGTATTATTCCCCCTGCTAGGCTTTCTATTTCCACATCCAGCCTTGTTGTTGACGTTGTGAGGCTAAAATGGAGAGGAGAACCAACTCTGTGCATGTCTACTCAGAAGTAAGTCTTACTGAGTTCAGTGCGACTTACTCCTACACATGTCAGCACTCCACTTGCCCCCAGCTCAGCTTTGTATTTCCACATCCAGCTCATTAGCAAACCTCCTGTTAGTTATCTCACTGGGTGACTTTGGGCTGGACTCTCACCACTACACCACACTTCTGTTATGAAACACATGAAGAAAAAGAGACAGTATAATGCAAAGTTCTTTCTGAAGCAGTCACACTTCACTTGTACAAATGCAGCATGAAGGGAAAGATCAGCAACCTTCTCTTTCTTTTAATACAAAGCACACTCTGCACATGCTCAGGGAATGGACAAAATGAGGAATAAACATACCAGGGAATATGAAGAACTATATTCTTCCATTATGTGTGTGTGTGTGTGTGTGTGTGTGTGTGTACTCTCCCTCAATCCAGCTGTTCCCTGGAAACCCCACCCCCTTCACCCAAGGGTCTTCTGAGATAACTAACAGGAAGTCTGATAATGAGCTGGATGTGGAAATACAAAGTTGAGCGGGGGGGGGGGAAGTGGGGTCCTGACATGTGTAGGAGTAAGTTGCATGGAACTCAATAAGGCTTACTTCTGAGTAGACATGCACAGAGTTGGTTCTCCTCTCTGCTCAGCTTTCTATTTCCACATCCAGTTCATTATCAGACCTCCTGTTAGTTATCGCAGAAGACCCTTGGGTGAATGGAGGGTTTTTTTTTTCCAGGGAACAGCTGGATTGAGGGAGATTCAACACACACTCACACACACACACACATAATGGAAGAATATAGTTCTTCATATTCCCTGGTATGTTTATTCCTCATTTTGTCCATTCCCTGAGCATGTGCAGAGTGTGCTTTGTATTCAAACAAAGAGAAGGTTGCTATTCTTTCCCTTCATGCTGCATTTATACAAATGAAGTGTGACTGCTTCAGAAAGAACTTTCCATTATAATGTCTCTTTTTCTTCAAGAGTTTCATAACAGAAGTATGGTGTAGTGGTGAGAGTCCAGCCCAAAGTCACCCAGTGAGATAACTAACAGGAGGTTTGCTAATGAGCTGGATGTGGAAATACAAAGCTGAGCTGGGGGCAAGTGGGGTGCTGACATGTGTAGGAGTAAGTTGCATTGAACTCAGTAAGACTTACTTCTGAGTAGACATGCACAGAGTTGGTTCTCCTCTCCATTTTAGCCTCACCATGTCACCAACAAGGCTGGATGTGGAAATAGAAAGCCTAGCAGGGGGAATAATACTCATGCAGGGCTCCAGACCGGCATGGTCATTTTCAAAGGTTTTCTTTCTTTCTTTCTTTCTTTCTTTCTTTCTTTCTTTCTTTCTTTCAAACAGCGTTGCTTTAAACAAAGAGTGCATCGCTCAGGCACACCTGGGGCAGCCTTGTTTTGCAAAGCCCCTAGGAGGAGGAAGTGTTTTGGCTGAAAGTAATTACTGCACGTCTCAGGGCAGGGGGAAAAATACGTAAATATCTATGAAAAATAGCCTTTCTTATGGAAGTTATGCAGAATTACGACTGTCAGTACGGATTTACCTTCATAATTTTCAGAGCGGAAAAAAAAGAGGAGAATTCTGGGGGCTTGCGAACGACGGTACGGAGCACTGGCCGCAAACAGCAGAAGTCAAGCAGCACGGAAGGAACACAATTCGTACATCCCTAAAAGACATTTTGCTAACTGAGGAGGAGCATCAAAGAGCACCCCTCCTTCCCCCATCAAGATGCATAGTGAGATTTTCTACATGAGGCTCGTGGCTGCAGAACTGTAAAATATGCAAATTATATACAAAAACACAAGAAAGAATGCAAATGAAACACTGATGCATCAAAACATTACAGAACACACATGTTTAGCTAAAAGAGTTTATAGTATGTTTAGCCTGGATAGCAGATGATTAAGAGATGATACGATGGGCATCTTTTAGCATTAAAAGGGCTGCCACATGGATGAGCTTTGGCTATTGGGTGGTATAGAACAGTAGGGATGTACGAAAGTCACTTACCTTTTCGTGGATTCTGTTCATGGGGGGGGGAGGCGTTCCATCCCTCCCCCCGGAATCCTTGATGGGGGGGAGGCGATCCGGTCCTCCACCCCGGAATCCTCGATGGCCGGCTGTGCTCCGTGGCGGTTCCGCGGAGCAGCCGGCCAGGCCCAGGCCAGGGCCGTCCGCAGCCGGATTTCTGGCCACAGAGGGCTTTGGGTAAAAAAACAAACAAACGCGTATGCAAATGGCGGTGGCTACGGCCGCCGCCATTTGCATTCCTTATTTTTCTTCGTCTTAGTCTATGTAAATATTTACGCTATTTAGTTCTTATTTAGTTCTTATTTTTCTTCGTCATAGTCTACGTAAATATTTACGCCAGTATGCTATTTGCGTTCCCCTTTCTTGTCTTCTTCTTCGTCTATGTAAATATTTACGTAGACTAAGATGAAGAAAAATAAGGAACACAAATGGCGGTGGCCGTAGCCGTCGCCATTTGCGTACGGGTTTTTTCCTGTTTTTTACCCAGACGTGATAGGCTACGTAAGTCTTTACATAGCCTATCACATCTACGGGGGAAAAAACAACAACAACACAGACTGCAAACGGTGGCGGCGGCAGTGGCAGCCAGTCGGAAGACCAGCCGCTGCCGCTAGGGGTGTCAGAGAATTTCTCGCCGAAACTTCGGGGGGCCGAGTGCCAACGTATTCAGCCCCCCGAAGTAGTTTCGGGGAGAAATTCTCCACACCCCCCCGCCCCCCTCACCACCCCCGGGATGGGACTTACCTTTCCCAAATGTCGCTCCCGGTGGCGGGTCGCAGCGGCGGTTCGGCAGGGCTTCGACAGGGGCGGGGGCAGCAGCCGGTCTTTCGACCGGCTGCCGCCGCCGCCATTACAAGAAAAGTAAAAAAAACAACGCCCCTGTGATAGGCTACGTGACGATTAACGTAGCCTATCACATCTAGATTTGCAAAGTTAGCCGTGATAGGCTACATAAATCGTCATGTAGCCTATCACGGGTGACTTAAAAAAAAAAAAAGCGCGTACGGCTAATGGCGGCCCCCATAGGGAGCCGCCATTCACGTTCCTTATTTGGTCGCTGTAGTCTACGTAAAGATTTACGTAGACTACAGCGACCAAATAAGGAACGCGAAAGGAGGCTCCCTATGGGGGCCGCCATTTGCATACGTGCTTTTTTTTTTTTAAGTCACCCGTGATAGGCTACGTGACGATTAACGTAGCCTATCACGGCTGACTTTGCAGATCTAGCCGTGATAGGCTACGTAAATCGTCACATAGCCTATCACGGGGGCGTGTTTTTTTTTTAACTTTTTATTTCGCGGCCGGGCGAGGCAAGGCGCCTCCTCCCCGGCCTGAATTTCGGCCAGGCGAGGCGAGGCGCCTCCCCCCCCGGCCTGAATTTCAGGGGGAGAAGTGAAGCGCCTCCCCACCACCGTGAGGCAAGCTGAGAGACGAGGTAAGTGACTTTCGAGCACTCCTAGCTGCCACCACCACTGCCGAAGCCGCTGCTGGAGCCGCCACCATCCGGAACATCCGCCCCAAGTAAGTCTCGTCCCGGGGGGGGGATCCGCGGGGGGCAGGGGAGTGGCAGGCCATTCCGCGATGGATTTCGGGGGGCTGAATGCACTGCCATTTGGCCTCACCGAGATCCGATGCGGAATTCTCTGACATCCCTATATAGAAGTGGAATGAAATGATGGGGCAAATTTGTTTTCTGTGGCTCCAGAGGGTAGGACTTAAACCAGTGGGTTCAAACTTCAAGAAAAAGGTTGTTTAGACCAAACCAGAGGAAGAACTTTCTGATGGTATGAGCTGTTCAACAGTGGAGCAGAATGACTTGGAAGGCGGTGGGCTACCCTTCATTGCAGGTTTTTAAGCAGAGGCCGACTGACCATCTATCAGGGATGCTGTAGTGGTAGATTTCCTGCATCGGCAGAGGGTTGGACTAGATGACCTTTAAGACCCATCATCTCCAGCCACCATGACCCGTGGTCATGCTGGCTGCAGATGATGGGAGTAGTGGTCCAACACATACGGAGGGTGCCAAGTTGGAGAAGGCTATTCTAGCCATTCATCGTAACAATGGGGCAAACAGTGGGGCAAACATGGTTTTTCAAATGAAACTAAAATCCAAACAAGGGGCTTATGTCAACCAGGTACAACTATGGGTATGTAATCTTAATTGCATATTAAATGAGTACAGGGAAAACTGTTCTCCAGTGCCTAATGGCATTCAAGACCCCTTATTATCCTACACAGCAATTTCAGAGTCAGGATCGAGAATTACAAAGGATGCATTGTATCTGTGGTAGAGCACAGACATTACGTGCAGGAGTTCGGGGCTTGGCATCTCTGGTTAAAAAAGAATCAGCTGACCTGCGATGGGAAAGAGAAGCCTGTGTCGCGTTCATTAGTAGTTTGCTTAGAACAGGGATAGATGGCTCACCTTTGTATTCTCAGAAGCCATTCAGTCACCCGTATTCCAGAGGCCAATTGTGTCGTTATGGGGCATACCTGCTCAACATAGCATTACATACAGATGTATGCATATGGACATATTCCATGCAAAATCCAAAAGGAGGATGGCCAGGTGACCTCTTTTAGAGAGGGCTGTCCTCTGTTTGAAGATTGCCCTCCCCCCATTTGAAGGGCTTCCTGTCCAGTTCTGGTTTAAAGAGCCATAAGACAGTTAGCATCTGGACAGCAGACTGAACAGGCAGGCAGGCAGGCACTCACGTGGTCAGCTGGTCACAGTCTTCCACACTACAGACAGCCCATTGTCATTGGGAGTGTGAGTGAACAGGGTCTGAACTGCGGTTTGGGGAGTGAAGTGAGCTATTTTCCGATAATTTAGAAAGCAGAGCATAACTGGGGGAAGGGTGTTGGTCACCCATCACAACACAGCTGTATCCCCCTACCCTTGGCTTACTATGACTCCATGTTCCCTCTGCATTGGGGGTAATTTCTCTCTCTAAATGTAAACTGAAGATCTACCTTTTTCTCCGGTGTGTTAGACATCTATAATGTTCATCCCTGCCCTTTTAATTTAAGAATGTATATCTTGCTTTTTATGCAAGTGACCCAAAATAGTTCACAATAAAAGACAAACAAGTTAAAGCTGTCTAAACAAAGTAACCCATGAAATCATGCTAACAGCATTTAAAAACAAAACCAAAAAAAAAAACCAGGAGTGGAAGACAGCAGCAACAAAAATATTAACAGTGTAACAGGAGATAAAATGAATCAATAAGAAGACAGCAGGGAAAGCAGAAATGCTACAAATGAACAGACAGCCACCACCAAAGGCCAACTGAAAGATTAAAATGAGAGAGAGAACTAGGCATTGTATGCATACTGATGACTTTTCAGCTGAAATCCTGAAAGACTTAACCCAGGGGTTTATGTAGATGTTGAAGAGCCCAGCGATACAACGTGTACTGCCCACAAGTTCTGTCTTTGGTTGGGCAGTAGTCTCCCCCTTCCATCTCCCAGGGCAAGTCCTCTATGAGGGCAAGGGTGCACAACCTTCTTGGCCCCAAGGGCCACATCAGGTGTCTGCTGGGGTGGTGGTGCAAATGTATGCATGCACATCCATGCACACAAACATGCACATTCACATAAAACTCATATACAGTTCACTGCCCACCCCCACACACTTTCCAGTCACTTGCTCATTCACTCAAATCCAACTCCTGCCCAAGAGTGTTTCAAAAGCCTGGCACCTGCTTTGATCAGATAAAACCAACACTTCTCCCAGAAACCTCAGATGTCAAATCACCCAGCCATCCTAGCTCCTGGTTCTTCTCCCTCCTGTAATCCAATCTCTTGTTGACATACCCTGACATCCCACACTCTGTTACTTGTATCTTTTCCAGGAAAACAAACAAACAAAAAAAAACAGAAAACAAGGGGGTGGGGGGAGACAAAAAAAAAATGCTGTAGGAACAAGGTCTATGGTTCTGGCCATAGAAGCCCACTTCCTAGACCATCCTCGGAAGCAGCAGGAGCCTTTGAGTTCTGCTTCCTAGGATGCTCTGGGGATGCTCTAGTAATGAGGCTTCTATGGCAGTAACCATAGAGCCCATTCCTAGAGTGTTTCTCCTTTCCCACTCTTTTTTTTTTTCTCCTGTGGCTCTGGGGTGCTGCCAGAGAGGTCCAGGGGGCCATTCGTGGTCTGTGGGCTGCACTTTTTGCACCTCAAGGCAGTTTCTGTCCAAACCTGGCTGAAAACCAGATTGAAAGGGATCCTGATAATCGGTTCCCTTGGTTCATGTGAATGCAGCCTTTGTTTCTGTGTTTTGCTTTTGCTGCATCTTTGTTTTCCACTGAGCCCTTTCTGGCGACAGCATTTCATACAAAGAACTTTCCATGCCTACTGGAGAAGAGTTTGCACCAACAGCTGCAGAGTGTCACACATAACTAAGTGCTGTTTACTGTTGTAAAATGGGAGGCCAGTTTACTTGGCATTAGAGAGCCATTTTGCTTTCCTGAATCTGCATCAGCAGAGACGGTAATACAATCCAAGACATACATTTTTCAACGTTTATAGAGTTTGCAGTTGTCAGGTTTTTGGAGATCCCACTGCTTACGTATGCTTCATTTTGTTTTTTAGTTAGAAACAGCTTTGACATGGCCAACAACATAGAGGACCCATTGAAATGATCCCTTCTGGCTCTAGACTATCTTACTTCTCTAAAACAGACTTCTCACTACATTTAGATTCCAGATTTTTTCACATGTTGGTAGAGCAGAACAAAGAATTTGTGGATGTGATTCATGAGGTAAAGTAAGACATTTTGACCCCAGTCTAATAAAAATCGGCACATTCATAGCAATTCTAAATGAAGCATTGTGAGACGTTTTAGCTTACTGAAAAACTATGTAACTCACCTGGCTGCTGAAATTTGTTTTGCAAATCCCAAGGTCTTCTGGGAAAAAAGGGAGCACTGCCACCTTTTTGCCCCCAAAGGCCACATGTGGCAGTGGGAGGGAAGTTGGAGCCCATGTACAAGTGTGCATGTATGGAGCTGGTGGTGGGTGGGGCCTGTACTCGTGTCCCTCTCACCTGCTACTCACACTCAAAACAGACACTTTCTTTCATACCCATTTTTTTTAACACACTCTGACTCTTTGACACAAATATTCAGGGCAACGACTGCCCAGGTCTTTCACATCATCTGTGATCTGATCTGTTCAACAGGATGTTAGAAAAAGAGACTCCATAACCGTTGGCGCCTCAGTTACGTAGGAGCCCGAGTGGCGGGAAAAATGTGGGCGGAGCAAAAAGGAGAACCATAATGACATGCTCATGACTAGCGGCTTGGTAAGCTGATATTGACTGTTTATTGGCTATTGGCTTGGTAAGCTAATGTACTGACTGTTTCATTGGTTATTGGCAAGAACAATAGAGGTGATAAGGTATAAAAGGCTTTTGCACACATGTCTCGGGGTCCAGACTGCTCTGCACCCATTTTGCAAAACGTTCAATAAAATAGTGTTTGATCCACTGCTGCCTGCCTGGCATCCTTTTCTTCTAAACCGAAAGCAATAACTTTTTATCTGACAATTTGGTGCCGTGACTCGGATCCTGCTTCGGGCCACATCCCCTTCGTGCTGAGCCGAGGGGCCGCGGAGGAGAAGTGGCCACAGGCAGTTGTTTTACACTGCCTTCTCCTCACGTCGTCGTCGGCGGAGGCGCTTGGGGACCAACGCCAGAGGGAGAGGGAGACGTGATCACTCCTTTATGGCACCGGCAGTGGATCAATAGGCAGCTATTGGGACAGAGGAGGCCTTGGGGTAAGTGAAACAGCTTACTTTAGGGGATACACGCGGGACGGTGGAGTGTTTGTGATTGTGTGAGACGCCTACGGGCGAAGCGAGTGAGGAGCCCCGATCTGCATTTCCCTGTCTCGGCGATGGGCTGGGTCAGAGGAGGGTGAAGCACGAGATTTGTTGAGTGAAATCCCACCGTCATGGGCGAGTCCCAATCCAGGCTCACGGAAGAGTCTCATACACCCTTGGAGTGTTGTTTGCGCAAGTGGTCACATTTTAAGCAGGATTATGGAACTAAGATGACGAAGGATTGACTTGTCCTTCTTTGTGCCCGGGAATGGCCAGCATTAGAACCCAAATGGCCACCCGAGGGGTCTTTTGACCCAACCCTGGTATCTGCTGTGCGCATAATAGTAATGCAGAGGGGAAGTTGGGATCAGTTCCCCTATATTGATTCATGGGCAACTTGGGTACCTCTCGGCGGCAGGCCCGCCCTGTGGGTAGTTAAATGTATGTCCTTGGCCCTCCCTGTGATAACTGGAAAAAAATTGACGAGGAAGGGAACACCTAGGGTGGCAGCGACGGCCCCTGAGGATCTGTTGCTTCCTCCTCCCTACGGGACTGCTGTCGCGGGGAGACTATGCCCGCCCCAGCCCCCACACCCCCCAAGGGAGCCTGCCCAAGAGTTGCAACCATTAAAAATTCCTGAGATTGGGTCTATGACTGAGTTCGAGGACACTCTCCAAGATCGTTTGGACGCCCTCGAGAAAAATTTCAAAGAGATGAAGGGGGCTTGGGGGCCTCGAACCCAGGAAAAGGTGCCTGATAAAGAGGAGGAAACCAAAGGAGGGCCTAATTACAATTTACGAAAGGACCCTCAACCACTAGTAAAATTGACCTTCCCTATTAGAGAGGTCCCCGATCCTACCGCCCAATACCCACAGGGGACAATGTTTGTTTACATTCCCTTTACGACATCTGATTTGTACAACTGGAAACAGTTCAATCTTCCCTTTGAAGAGGACCCTGGTCCACTGTTGTCCTTAATGGAAACTGTGAGGCTTACACACAATCCTACCTGGGATGACACACAGATGTTGTTAAACACTTGCTTCCTTAGTCAAAAGCCAACTATTCTTGTGGGGGCGCGAACTAGATTTAGAGAAGAGAACCCCCAGGCGACTGAGGAGCAAATGGCAGAGGTTTTGCCTATTGGGAGGCCTGACTGGGGAGTGGCCACGGCAGCGCAAAGGCAATTACATGCTGAATACTTTCGGCTTGTTTTAGCGGGCATGAAACAGGCCGCTCGAAGGGCCCCCAATCTGCAAAAGGTCTTGACATTAAAACAAGACAAAAGCGAGCCCCCCGCCGTCTTCCTCCAAAGGCTGAGAGAAGCCTTTGCTAAATATACTGACATCGACCTGAATGACCCAAATAACCTACGAATTCTCACAACGCAGTTTGTAGGAAATAGCTGCCAAGATATTAGAAAGAAGTTACAAAAAGTCGAAGGAGGACTGGCGGCTGATTTGGGAGTCCTGGTTGAGGTAGCCCAGAAGGTCTATGAAAGACGAGAGGAAGAAGAAGAAAAAGAAAAAGATAAAAGGCAGGCAAAACTACTTGCTGCCATTCTCAAGCCAGAGAAAGGAGGGACTAAGAAGGGTGGAAAGGGGAACAGAAAAGGGCCTCCCTTAGGAAAGGATCAGTGCGCTTTCTGTAGAAAGATTGGGCATTGGAAACAAGACTGTGAAGCCCTGAAAAAGAAAGAGAAAGAAAGCAGGGGGGAAGAACAAAGAGTGTTGTATGAACAAGAAAGAGATTAGGACAGACCGGGGCCCAGACCCCTCTTGGCCGTTTCCGAGGCAAGACGGGACCCCATGGTCAAAATTAAAGTTGGGGGTTGCTCCTATGATGCCCTTGTGGATACAGGGGCTGCCTTGTCCATACTCCCCCTTAACAAGCCACCAACGGGAAGTGGAGGAACCATAATGGGGGTTGAGGGAAGGGCAACGCGAGTGCCCCTTTCTCGTCCTTTGTTTACTAAAATTGGAAAAACACACCTAGAACACGCGTTTGTCTGTACCCCCTCCTGTCTGGTGGCATTGTTAGGGAGGGACTTATTGACTAAGCTCCAAATTGAGATCACTTTCACCCCTGATGGAAGAATGGAAGTATGACTTCCCAAGCAACAGAGCAGCAACTATCAAATGGCCCTTTTTAAAGCCATGGAGGAACCCACCTCAGAGGCAAATGAAGACTGGTGCTTAATAGAAAACAGAGTCAACCCACTGGTTTGGGCCGGGGTTGGAGGGGCCTCTCATGCCAAATCGGCAGCACCATACAAAATTCCTTTCAAGGAAGGGGCGAAACCAGTTCATATGAAACAATACCCCCTTTCCCGCCAAGGGAAGCTGGGTCTACAACCAGTAATAACGAAGCTCCGAGAGGAAGGCTGACTCATCAAGATAATGTCCCCCTACAACACGCCCATTATCGCTGTGTCAAAAGGGGGGGCAAAGGGGTTCGCCTTGTACAAGACCTCCACCTCATTAACCAGCAAATCGAGGCCCCCCACCCTGTGGTCCCTAACCCACACACCCTTCTCATAAGAATTCCAGAAGATCATGCATGGTTTACTGTCATAGACCTAAAAGACGCTTTCTTTAGCATCTAGGGATGGTGGAGAATTTCTCCACGAATCTTCGGGAGGCTGAGTGCCGAGGCATTCGGCTCCCCGAAAGTGTTGGGGAAATTCTCTGCTGGCCCCCCGCCCACCCAGGATGGGACTTACCTTCAGCGAATGTCCCTCTCAGCGGCGAGTCCCGGCGGCGGTTTGGCGGCGTTTCATCGGGGGCGGGGGCAGCGGCTGGTCTCCTGACCGGCTGCCGCCGCCGCCATTACAAAATAAAAAAGTAAAAAAACAAAAAAAACCCACACCCGTAATAGGCTACGTGACGATTTATGTATCCTATCACGGCTAGATTTCCAAAGTCAGCCGTGATAGGCTACATAAATCGTCACGTAGCCTATCATGGGTGACTTTGGGAAAAAAAAAAGCGTGTACGCAAATGGCGGCGGCCCATGGGCGCCGCCATTTGCGTTCCTTATTTTGGCATGTCTAGTCTACGTAAAGATTTTTGTAGACTACGGCGAAAATAAGGGCAACGCAAATAGCGTTCCCTTATTTTCGCCGTAGTCTACGTAAATCTTTACATAGACTAGACGTGCCAAAATAAGGAACGCAAATGGCGGCGCCCATGGGCCGCCGCCATTTGTGTACACGCTTTCCCCCCCCAAAGTCACCCGTGATAGGCTACGTGATGATTAACGTAGCCTATCACGGTTGACTTTGGAAATCTAGCCGTGATAGGCTACGTTAATCGTTACGTAGCCTATCACAGTTTTTTTTTTTTTTACTTTTTCTTTCGCGGCCGGGGAGACGGGGCACTTCTCCCCGGCCTGAATTTCGGCCGGGCGAGGCGGGGCGCCTCCCCCCCCAGCCTGAATTTTGGCTGGGCGAGGCGGGATGCCTGCCCCCCCTCGCTTGAACTTCGGGGGGAGAAGCGAAGCGCCTCCCCACCACCGTGAAAAAAGCTGCGGGACAAGGTAAGTCCTTTTTGTACATCCCTATTAGCATCCCACTCCACCCTGACTTGAGGCCTTTGTTTGCCTTTGAGTGGGAAAGCCCAGAGGGTGAGTCAAAGGTTCAATTAACATGGACAGTGATCCCTCAGGGGCTCAATCTTTCACCGGTCGTTTTTGGTCAGCAACTTCAAAAGGACCTCGAGCCTTGGGTCCATCAGCGCCTTGAGGTGCATCTCCTCCAATATTGTGACGACCTCCTGATCTCAGCCAAGGCTAAGGATATGTACCTAAATGGAACAATTTCCCTCCTTAATCATCTAGCAGAGAGAGGCTATAAAGTGTCAAGGGAGAAGGTGCAGCTAGTCCGACCAACTGTAAAATTCTTAGGTTACCACTTAGCCAAGGGGACCCGAAGCTTGGGATCAGAAAGAGTCGAAGTCATTCGTGACACTCCTGTCCCTACGTCCCCCCATGAGCTAAGGGCCTACCTGGGATTGACTGGATTCTGTCGGCTGTGGATAGCCGACTATGGGGAAATAGCACGACCACTATATGAGGCACTGCAAAAGGATAAATTAGACAAATGGAAATGGACTAAAGAAATGAATAAGTCTTTCCTCAGCCTTAAAGCTGCCCTTGTGTCACCACCGGCCCTCGCCATGCCAAATCCCAGTCGACCGTTTAGACTCTATGTGCATGAGAATAAGGGCGTAGCCTCGGGGGTACTCTGCCAACAGACGGGCCCTTCCTGGAGGCCAGTGGGTTACTACTCCAAAGTCCTTGATGTTGTAGCACGAGGATGGCCGAGCTGCTTGAGAGCGGTAGCAGCGACAGCCTTGATCTGCACTGAAGCTGAGAAAATGACAATGGGAGGGACCATCGAGGTCTGGGTGCCACATGGGGTGCCGCAAATCCTAGGGTCAGGGGGAGGAAGCAAATTCCTCAACCCAGCTCGGCACTCCCGATATGAAATAGGCTTGTTAATGAACGAAAGCCTCACTTTCAAAGCCTGCTCTAGCTTCAACATCGCCACCCTGTTACTGGCCACACGTGGGCTGGGGCTCCCAGATCATGATTGTCTTGAAGTACTAGACTTGGACAGCAAGGGTCAGCCAGATCTTGAAGATGAACTGCTGGAGGGGGCTGAAGATTTGTTTGTGGACGGGTCCAGTTATATGCTATACGGGAAGCGTTACACAGGGGCGGCTGTCGTCACCCATAGCGAGAGTGTCTATGAAGAACGATTGCCTCCTCATTTTTCCGCCCAATCTGCTGAACTGGTGGCCCTGACAAGAACTTTGCAGGCAGGCAAAGGAAGGCGGGTAAATATTTACACTGACAGTAAAAATGCTTTTGCCGTTGTGCACACTCACCGACAGTTATGGAAAGAGAGGGGATTCCTTACAGCAAATGGATCCCCAGTTGCCAATGGTGGCTTAATCGTAGACCTCTTGGATGCCCTCCAGTTACCCTTACAAGTGGCAGTTATCCATGTCCGAGCCCATGGAAAGGAAAAAGAGGAAAAGTGGAGGCAAGGATATCAAAGAGCTGATGAGGCTGCAAAGAGAGCAGCCAGGGAAGGAATCCAAGGAACATTCCTTGTCTTACCCAGAAGGGGGGAGCGCCCCACATACTCCCCCTCTGAGTTGCAAATGGCACAAGAACCAAAGTGAGTCCTCGCGATGATGGATGGATCCAGATGACGGATGGAAGACTGCTTCTTCCACAGACCCTGCAGGGAGCTATCCTAGAACAAGTGCATCACTCTCTTGGACACCCTGGGGCATCAGCCATGATTGACTATTGCAAAAGGCTATTTGTCTCCCCTGGCCTAACTGTACACGCCCATCGACTAGCTGCAACCTGCGAGGTCTGTCAGAAAACTAATTCCCCCAGAGCCCCCCCTCCACCAAAAGGAGGGCGACCATGGGCATACTATCCCTTCCAGAGGGTACAGATTGATTTTGCTGAAATGCCACTGTGTAGGGGGTTACAGGTATTTGCTTGTAATAGTGTGTCAAATGACGGGGTGGGTAGAAGCGTTCCCATGCAGAAACTGTCAAGCAAAAACTGTAGTTGCTAAATTGTTACAGGAAGTGGTGCCCAGGTCCTCCTTGCCTGAAGTTATAGAATCCGACCAGGGCTCACATTTCACTTCAGCTGTTACGCAAGCGTTGGCACGAGCTCTGGGGGTAGAGTGGCACTTACACTGCCCCTGGAGACCCCAGGCGAGTGGGCAAGTTGAAAGAACCAATCGGAGTCTCAAGGAGACTCTAACCAAGCTCCAGCAAGGGGTAAGACCCACTTGGGTTGAGGGTCTGCCAATAGCTTTGACAAAGCTTCGAAAAATGCCAAGAAAAGATATAAAGCTGTCCCCCTTTGAACTAATGTTTGGATTCCCGCCTCGGGTACACTGCGGAAGGAGGGAGGAGGTCAAATGGGAAATGGGAGATCAGATGTTAAGGGGCCAGTTGATTTCTCTACAGTCTGTTCTTTCACAGCTATGAGCCTACTCTGTCCCATTCCAGAGATTGCCACTAGATGCTCCCATCCATCTCTTCCAACCGGGAGATGAAGTACTGCTGAAAAAGTGGAATCAAGAAACTTTAAAGGAAGGGTGGGAAGGACCCTACCTAGTGGGACCAACCAGCCATTCATGTGTAAAACTTGTAGGTTCTAGCAAATGGACACACTGCAGCCGGTTGAAGCCATTTAGACAACCCCTGCCTCCTCCTGTCACCCAGAGAGAACAGGAGGACACGGGCAACGGTCCTCTGCTCCCTGGCACCCCCCAGGAAGCTGCCAGGGACACAGGCGAAGAAGCCATCCAGGAGCCACAATTGCCTCTTGTCTATAGATCCCAGCACCTAGGAAAGGCCAAGATCTGACTTAATCGTAGGGGTGGACGAAAGTCACTTACCTTTTCTCGCAGCTTGTTCGCGGTGGGGGGGAGCGCTTCGCTGCTCCCCCCGCGAAGTTCAGGCCGGGGGGGGAGGCTTCCCTCCTCGCCCGGCCGAAATTCAGGCCGGGGGGGAGGCTTCCCGCCTCGCCCGGCCGAAATTCAGGCCGGGGAGGAGGCTTGCCGCCTCGCCCGGCCCCGAACGCGAAAGTAAAAAAAACAACAAAAAAAATGCCCCCTGATAGGCTACGTGACGATTCACGAAGCCTATCACGGCTAGATCTGCAAAGTCAGCCGTGATAGGCTACGTGAATCGTCACGTAGCCTATCACGGGTGACTTAAAAAAAAAAAAAGCGCGTACGCGAATGGCGGCCCCCATAGGGAGCCGCCATTCGCGTTCCTTATTTAGTTGCTGTAGTCTACGTAAATGTTTACGTAGACTACGGTGAAAATAAGGGCAACGCTATTTGCGTTGCCCTTATTTTCGCCGTAGTCTACATAAACATTTACATAGACTACAGCGACCAAATAAGGAACGGGAATGGCGGCTCCCTATGGGGGCCGCCATTATCCGTACACACTTTTTTTTTTTTTTAAGTCACCCGTGATAGGCTACGTGACGATTCACATAGCCTATCACGGCTGACTTTGCAAATCTAGCCGTGATAGGCTACGTGAATCATCACGTAGCCTATCAGGGGGCGTTTTTTTTTTTCTTTTATTGCAATGGCGGCGGCGGCAGCCGGTCGAAAGACCGGCTGCCGCTCCCGCCCCGCTCGAACACCCGACGAACCGCTGGCCGGACCCACCGCCGGGAGGGACATTCAGGGAAGGTAAGTCCCGTCCCGGGGGGGGTGAGGGGTGCGGGGGGTGCGGAGGATTTCTCCCCGAAACTTGTTCGGGGGGCCGAACACGTTGGCGTTCGGCCCCCCGAAGTTTCGGGGAGAAATTCTCCGCCATCCCTACTTAATCGGGCTTGATAGAATAGCTACTCTTGCTAAAATGAAGTGGCTGTGGATCCTAACATTGCTTACCTATGGAATGGGATCAAAACAATCTTGTTGCCAAGAAGGGGGAAACACAGTCTTCAGAACTTCTCTAGGGACAGAATACTACAAATCCATGAAGTCTATCACTTGCTTAGGAAAGAAGGTTTTCAAGATACAATTAACCAAACCCTACACCTATTATACTGGTACTCGGAAAAGCCAATTACCACTAGGGGCCAAAGTTTGCCTCACCAAGGGAGGGCAGTGGGGATTAGATCGATGGAGCCCGCCGCGGGTCCATCAGACCATTAAGCAAGTTGTGCAGCAAGCCAGGCTAACCCCTGCAGCCCCATGTCCACCCCCCTTAAAAAAGATCCCAGAGATAGAGAAGCGCCCCTGGAAAGCCAGATTAGGGGTCCCAATAACAGAAGAAACTGATAATGTGTGGCTAGAATGGGTAAAGTACACCGCCAAGTCCTTAAATAAGTCTGACTGTTTTATTTGTGCTGCAGGAAGATCGGTAGCAAGGGTACTGCCTTTTCCTCTGGGATGGGACACTCCCTCCCTCCTCACCTGTGTGATCCGTTTGTTCCAGCACCCTAACGCATGGGGAGAGGAGGAGTGCCAGACTCTCAATAAGTTGTACCCTCCCCTCAAATTAGAAAATCGTGTTATACCCCCTATAGCTTTTGTGCAACAAAGAAACCATACTGGATGTATATACCGCAATCTTATAGGGGGAGGGGAGCCTGTAGGGAACCTGACAAACAAATGGAGATGTGTTAATTCCACTAGCTTTAAAAATGATTCCCTCCCAATCCCATGGGCTGATCTCTGGTGGTATTGCGGGGGTCTAGAGTTGTATGAAGTATTGCCCTACAATTGGTCAGGAGTTTGTGGACTGGTCCAGTTGGCAGTCCCCTTTTCAATCGCATTTCATCCAACAAGGGAGACTAGCCAACCCCGACAGAAACGGTCGGTAACACCTTTTGATAATCGAATATACATTGACTCTATAGGGGTGCCAAGGGGAGTGCCAGATGAGTTCAAAGGGAGAAATCAAATCGCTGCAGGATTTGAGTCTACCCTGTTTTGGTGGGCGACCATTAACAAAAATGTAGATTGGATCAATTACATTTATTATAATCAACAAAGATTTATAAATTATACCTGTGATGCTGTAAAAGGATTGGCTGAGCAGCTAGATGCCACTAGCCAAATGGCCTGGGAAAATCGGTGTGTTCTTGATATGATGTTAGCAGAAAAAGGAGGGGTATGCGTTATGTTAGGTGGGCGGTGCTGCACCTTCATCCCTAACAACACTGCCCCAGATGGCACAGTAACAAAAGCATTGCAAGGTCTCACCACCTTATCTGAGGAGTTAGCTGAGAATTCAGGGATTAACAACCCCCTGACTGCCTGGCTAGAAAAGTGGTTTGGAAAATGGAAACTCCTAGCAGCCTCAATCCTTATCTTGCTTGTAGTGGTGGTAGGAGTTCTGGTATTATTTGGTTGCTGCTTTATCCCCTGTGTCAGAGGCTTATCCCAGCGATTGATAGAAACCGCTCTGTCAAAACAGATGCTCTTGCTTTATTGTACCAATAAAGAGGCTCCGTTTTAAACGCTTTAAGACATGAGTAAAGACTTAAAGGAGGGAATTGTTAGAAAAAGAGACTCCATAACCATTGCCGCCTCAGTTACGTAGGAGCCCGAGTGGCGGGAAAAATGTGGGCGGAGCAAAAAGGAGAACCATAATGACGCGCTCATGACTAACGGCTTGGTAAGCTGATATTGACTGTTTATTGGCTATTGGCTTGGTAAGCTAAAGTACTGACTGTTTCATTGGTTATTGGCAAGAACAATAGAGGTGATAAGGTATAAAAGGCTTTTGCACACATGTCTCGGGGTCCAGACTGCTCTGCACCCGTTTTGCAAAACATTCAATAAAATAGTGTTGGATCCACTGCTGCCTGCCTGGCATCCTTTTCTTCTAAACCGAAAGCAAGAACTTTTTATCTGACAAGGAGATGCCAGTGATTGGACTGTGGACGTTCTGCATATAAAGCACATGCTCCATGCCAAGGTATGGCATGTCTTACATGTTTCATTATTGCTCAATATCGCATAGTTTCAGAAAGTATTTTAATGACAGGTATCCCCATTAGTGTTTTCCACTTTGAATGACAACTTTCTAGCTCGTCACAACCACTTATATTTCCTTCAGCTGTTTTTATATTTCTGCTATATATATTTCTATGTCCAAAATGCTTGCAATGTACTGCACTGAATGGACTTTGCTGAGTCTCGGTTTTTTCTTGCTCTCAATGATACTGTATTGGCTGAGTATTGCAATTTTGCAATAGCTGGGGTTTCTCATTAGATCAGGGGTGCAGAATTTGTGGCCTTCCAGATGTTGTTGGCTGCAACTGCCATCAGCTTGCAGATGACTCAATAACTATTCTCAGTAAGCATGCAAAGGACTCGGTACAGTAACTATTCTCAGTAAGCTTACAGATGACTCGGCAACTATTCTGTGTAAGCGTGCAGAGGACTCGGTAACTATTCTCAGTAACTGTGCAGAGAACTCAGTAACTATTCTCAGAATGCTTGCAGATGACTAGGTAACTATTTCAAAGTAAGGCATTTGAGGACAACTCTTTCAATAGTGCAATAGACAAGTACACACACAGCTCTCCCTGTTTGTCAAATGGGAATCTGCCTTTGCTTGATCTGGACATCTATGGCATTTCTCTAAATCACCAAACAAACTGAATAACTTTGAGAAGTCAGGTAAAGGATCAGCCAGATTTAAAAAAGAAGAAGGAAGAATACATAGACATTGGCAAGAAACAATGAGGAGACCAGACTCGATGTCTCTGCAGCAAAAGCTTTGCAAAATGCTGCTAATAATACTGTATCGTGTTAGAGTGTGTTGTTGATTGACGGGTCTCCCTGGGTCTGAGAAATGTGTTCTGTTTATATCAGACCTTCATGTTTTTCAAAATGGAAGGGGAGGGGGGAGGGGGAAGAAGGAAAGAAAGGCAGACATTCGAGTCAGTGTGAAAACCATAGCATGTCAAGTAATTACTGTAATGATGGAAATAGCTGGGTTGTAATGAAAAAAAAAATCATCTTGAATCAGAGCCGGAGTGCCTGCTGGTCCAGGTCACTAATGCCTTCTGCAACTGTAAAATTTGGCTGCAACCATGCAATCCAATACCGGTGAGAAAACACAGAGGTTTTGACTGCTGTTGTAAAGATGAAAATAATGAAGATAAATAACCAGGGAATGAAAATAAATAACTAGGACATGTAAATCAGCTGATATTCCCTTCCTCGATGAGTGGAGTTAAGCTCAGGTTTGGATTAAAAATGCAGACTAGGAAACCAACAGAAGCCACATTAGGATTAATACTGTAGGAAAAAGAAAAGTTTTCACATAATGAAATTCTTGGAAAAGCCAAAGATGCATTTCCTTGTCTTCAACAGGATCCCCGCTCCTGGCTTCTTATTTTTAGTAGCAGGCCCACAAACCCTTTCTGCTGCTGCCTCCTCCTCCTTTATAAATTGTCTTTCTCTTAAGGATGGCGGAGAATTTCTCCCTGAAACTTTGGGGGGCCGAGCGCCAACGTGTTTGGCCCCCCGAACAAGTTTCGGGAAGAAATTCTCCACACACCCCGCCCCCCGCCCCCCCCCAGGACGGGACTTACCTTTGGCGAATGTCCCTCCCGGCGGCGGGCCCGGCCGGCGGTTCGTCGGGTCTTCGTCCGGGGCAGGAGTGGCAGCCGGTCTTTTGACCGGCTGCCGCCGCCGTCATTCCAATAATAATAATAAAAAAACGCCCCTGTGATAGGCTACGTGACGATTAACGTAGCCTATCATGGCTAGATCTGCAAAGTCAGCCGTGATAGGCTACGTAAATCGTCACGTAGCCTATCACGGGTGACTTAAAAAAAAAAGCATGTACGGATAATGGCGGCCCCCATAGGGAGTTGGCATTCACGTTCCTTATTTGGTCGCTGTAGTCTACGTAAAGATTACGTAGACTACGGTGAAAATAAGGGTAACGCTATTTGCGTTGCCCTTATTTTCGCCGTAGTCTACGTAAATCTTTACGCAGACTACAGCGACCAAATAAGGAACGCGAATGGCGGCTCCCTATGGGGGCCACCGTTTGCGTACGCGCTTTTTTTTTTTTTAAGTCACCCGTGATAGGCTACATGACGATTTACGTAGCCTATCACGGCTGACTTTGCAGTTCTAGCTGTGATAGGCTACGTTAATCATCACGTAGCCTATCATGGGGGCATTTTTTTTTTAACTTTTAATTTTGCGGCCGGGCGAGGCGAGGCGCCTCCTCCCCGGCCTGAATTTCAGCCGGGCGAGGCGGGAAGCCTTCCCCCCGGCCTGTATTTCGGCCGGGCGAGGTGGGAAGCCTCCCCCCCCAGCCTGAAATTCACGGGGGGAGCAGCGAAGCACCTCCCCCCCACCACGAAAAGCTGCGAGACCAGGTAAGTGACTTTCGTGCACCCCTACTTTCTCTGAAAGAACTCAAGGAAATTTACATTTTATACTATGGCTTTCAATCTGTAGCAGGGGTAGGCAACTTTTTTGGGCCCATGGACACATTTGGCAATTTGAGAAACTGTCCTGGGCACCACCACTAAATGGCTGCCATGGGAGGTGTGGCTTGACACAAAGGACAAGTAACCTGCCCCAAAGATTGTGTACAAGGCAGAGGTAAGGGCTGAGCCCCAACACACAAAGCAACTCCTCTGAACCCACTGTTTCCTGTGCTGACCTCCTGCTGTAATTTTTACCCCACCCCCAGCTTAGCAGACAGCAGCAACAAGATTGCTGAGTGGTGAGTGGGTGGGGCTCGCGGATGCATCCCTGCTCTCCCTCACAAAATTCCAATTTTATGAGTGCTGGAATGCCTGGGAAGGGCTTTGGGGGATATTTATTATGTAGGCCTTTGGAATCCCATGTTTCATTTCTTTCTTTCATTGAGACTGAATCAGCACTGAAGCTTAGAGGGGTGATGTTTTGCTCAGCCTTAATCTCTGCTTGGAAACCTCGGTGATCAGATGTCCTTAAATAGTTTTGCCATTTTGAGTACTGGTTATTATAGAGTTTGTGTATGTGCTCCAATCCTCTCCTTTTTATTTTTTATTTTGCAAATATATCAATAACAAACAAAAACAAAAAAGGGCAATCACAAAGAAAAAAAAAAAGAAGAAAAGAAAAAAAGGGGGGAAGGAAGAAAAGAAAGGAAGAGCTTGGGATCGATGGGCATATGGTCAAGGAACACTTACTTACTTTGAATGAGTTCAAATCTCCAGGGCCAGGTGGAACTGCACCCTAGAGTAATAAAGGAACTGGCAGAAGAACTCTCAGAACTGCTGTCTATTCTCTTTGAGAAATCATGGAGGATGGGGGAAGTGCCAGATGACTGGAGGAGGGCTAATGTTGTCCCTATCTTCAAAAAGGGTAAAAAGAAGGAACCTGGGAACTACAGACCAGTCAGTCTGACATCAATCCCTGGGAAATTTCTGGAGCAGATTATAAAGCAATCCATCTATAAGCACCTTGAAAACAATGCAGTGATTACTCGAAGCCAACATGGATTTGTCAAGAACAAATCCTGCCAGACAAATCTGATCTCATTGTTTGATCAGGTCACCACCCTTGTTGACTGTGGGAATGCTGTGGACATTATATACCTGAACTTCAGCAAAGCGTTAGACAAAGTGCCCCATGATATCCTGATGAGCAAACTAGCTCAAAGTAGGCTAGATGAAACAATGATCCAGTGGATCCGCAGTTGGCTACAGAATCGGACTCAAAGAGTGCTTATCAATGGGACCATCTCAAACTGGGGAGAGGTAATGATACTGCAAGGCTCAGTCCTGGGCCCAGTGCTCTTCAACATTTTTATTAATGACTTGGAGGAGGAGGTGCAGGGAATGCTGATCAGATTTGCAGATGACACAAAATTGGGTGGGATAGCTAATACTTTGGAAGACAGAAACAAAAATCAGAGTGCCCTTGATAGACTGGAGCACTGGGCAGAAAACAACAGAATGACATTTAATAGGTCTGCACCTAGGAAGTTCTGCACCTAGGAAAAAGAAACCAAATGCACAGTTACAAGATGGGGGATACATGGCTCAACAACACTACAAGCAAGAAGGATCTTGGAATTGTTGTCAATCACAAGCTGAGTATGAGCCAACAATGTGATGTGGCTGCAAAAAAGGCAAATGCTCTTTTGGGCTGCATTAATAGGAGCAAATCCTGGGAAGTACTAGTTCCCCTCTACTCAGCACTGCTTAGACCTCATGTGGAGTACTGTGTCCAGTTCTGGGCAACACACTTTAAGAAGGATGCAGACAAATTGGAGAGGGTTCAGAGGAGGGCAACAAAGATGATGAGGGGACTGGAAACAAAGCCCTATGAAGAGAGACGGAAAGAACTGGGCATGTTTAGCTTTGAGAAGAGAAGACTGAGGGGAGATACGATAGCGCTCTTCAAGTACTTGAAAGGTTGTCACAGAGAGGAAGGCCAGGATCTCTTCTCCATCATCCCAGAGTGCAGGACACGGAATAATGGGCTCAAGTTACAGGAAGCCAGATTCCAGCTGAACATCAGGAAAAACGTCCTAACTGTTCGCACAATACGACAATGGAACCAATTACCTAGGGAGGTAGTGGGCTCTCCCACACTGGAGGCATTCAAGACGAGCCTGGGCAGCCATCTGTCAGGGATGCTCTGACTTGGATTCCTGCATTGAGCAGGGGGTTGGACTCAATGGTCTTGTAGGCCCCTTCCAACCCTACTATTCTATGATTCTGTGTTATCACAAAACATATCCATACACAATAATAATTTACATGACCCTTAATAAAAAGAGGATATACAGTTCATATATCCAAATCAGCATCCATATGAGATTGACAGCTCTAGGAGATATGTTCGATTCTAGCAAGAGAAGTAAGACTTTCAGTCAACTGAATGATAGCTTGAAGAATTAAAGTACAACCCTATGCATGTTTAGACAGAAAAAGTCCTTCAACTCTATACTTCTTGCTGGCTGAGGAATGTTGAGAGTCTCTTTGCAACTGTAAGGGCTCTCAGTATCCACTTTTGCTGCCCATCTGTTAATCCCCACATTACAGGGATATAATTTAAAACATCCACTATTATCAAAGACTTTTCAAAAACAAAATTTGTATTAGCAAATTTTCCAAACAAAAAGAAGCCACTACAAGACATGCCCACATCATATGCCGTAATGAGGCGTTGTTCTTATTATATTACCAGGATCTAGTAGAGCTAGCCAGCTTCTATCTAACAAGTTTTTGTGGTGTCCAATAAATGTAAAACATCATTTTTTGTTGAATCAAGCTCATTTTTAAATGTAGAGAGTACATCTGGAAGCTGAAGCAACTTTCCATTGATTAGACTATATGGAGCATTCTAACTCCCTATTCCATTCCTCCCCGACGTTCTGAACATCTACTTTACTATATTACAAAATACTTTTATAAACACTACTGTAGGCTTAGCTTTCTGTAAGGAACCAGTTAATTCCTCCAAAAATGTGGGAGGTGCTGAAGCCCTCAGTACTGCTCACCCATATATATAGACTCCAACAAATGATGTAGCTGAATATACTGCCAATGAGCACTAGACGGTAAATGATATCTAATCTCAGTGCTGAAACTGGTAAAAGCTCATCACCTGACTGTATTAATTAACTGATCTGAAGTATAAATTCCACTGTCAGTCCAATTCCTCCACATAGAAGGCCATCTCTATTTTCAAGACTGGCTTCTCTGATAAAGTTAATTTAGCAATTAGCATGGGAATATGGATCAAACTGCAGCTGATGAGACATTGCATGCCAAGTCTCTCTTGCTGCTAAAGTCATTAGTGGAGCCATTCCTTTCTTTTTAAGATACCTAGATCCTAACACCATCCAGCCAGAAACAGGTGCCAAAAAAGTTCATTACAAAACAACCCATGGAGGAGTTTTAAAATAAAAAGTTATCTTCCAGTCTTTGGTACAAGTTAACAAATAAACCTAATGATATAAACGAAGATCTGGAGAGTTAAATCCTCTCTCCTTGATTGACAACTGCATCCTCTTCAGTGAAAAAACAGGGAGGAGACACCCCTCCCCAATAATCTTCCGAAATGCTGCATAAAGTTTTTGAAAATACATTTGGGGAATGTATAAAGGAATGCTGCAAAGTACATAAATTACCTGTGGCAAGACATTCATCTTAAGTATATTAACCTTACCCCAAGTAAGGTTAACATACCTTACTTACATTAAATGATGCCCATCTTTCCAAGTCAAGAGATATTTCAACCAGTAACACACTTATATTCAATTTAACCATTTGCAGAATATCTCTAGGCACCATCATATCAAGTTACTTCATCACTTCTGGATACCAATGGAATTGCAATTTATGATTTAGTAACTACTTTGGGTATCTTGATGCCACCTACTAATTCAGATTCAACCAATTAATAGTATATACTGAAAGTGTACCAAAGGTATCAATGAATCTAATTATTTTTGATGCAGAAATCTCTAATTCTTGATTAGGGATGGCTGAACTCACCCCTGCCCATGTTGCATACCACTTGCCGGACCTGCTCCTGCTTGCCATGCGCAGCTAGCTGCCAGGCAGGCCACGGGTGCCCAGTGCGTGGCATGTGGCATCTTGCTCTTCCACTGAGCTACCATTCTGCACAAAATAGCAGCTCCACCTTTTCCATAAAGGCCAATTTTACATTAATGGTGGCTGTAAAGAGGCCCAGTTATGCAACATTATAGAGGCAAATGGTCTAAACAGACCATTTATGCCTGTGATGCTGCATAAATGGGCCTCTTTACAGCCACCATTTATGTAAAATCAGCCTTTACCAAAAAGGCCGAGCTGCCATTTCCCACAAAATGGTGGCTTGGCAGAGGAGCGGGACTGCCACGCTTGTCTGACTCAGCATGCACCAAGTCGAGCAAGTGTGGGGGTCTGTGGACTGATTTCTGGGGCCTGAGCTGGCAGGAACCCATTGAGTTCGAGCCCCCAACTGGATGCTTGTGACATCCCTACTCCTGATGAATAATAACAAATCATCTGCATATAAAACTGCTTTATATTCAACCTGCTCATGCCCAAAACCATAAATATCTCTACTCTGCCTAACTGCACATGTCAAGTGTTCCAAACACGCATCAAATATCAGGGGAGACAGAGGACAGTTCCACGTTGTGCCCCACTCCAAACTAAGAAAACGTGAAAGACTTCCATGTGTTATAACTCATGGCACAGGAGAGAGATAGAACATTCTAATTCATCTTTTTAAAAGTAGATCTTGATTTTTTTCTTCTTATTGTGGCCTCCGTTAGAGGTATTTTTGCTTCATTTTACAGATTCCTGCAGATCGGGGTGCAGAACCTCAGGTCTGGGGTCCCAATCCAGCCTTCTGGGTTTCCCCAGGGGGCCATGCCCCTTCCTCCAACCACACTTGCATTATTTCCTGGCTTTTCTGTGGTTTTCCCCATTCGAATAGGCTAAAATTGCATCTCCTAAGGCTTACTGGCAGTAAAAGCTTTAAGATAAATGATGCTGATAGTTTTTGTATCTTTGGCCTCACTCCTTTTGCCTTCAGCACCACCCACCATTGGAGTGTGGCCCCAAAGAACTTCTCTGAAATGGAATTTGGCCCTTGGGCTGAAAGAGGTTCAACACCCCTGCTGGTGAGTTAGTAATCAAAGTGAGGTGGGATGTCAACCCACTTCTTTTCAGGTGGACATCATTGAGTCTGGCCTAACCATCCCACTTCTTTTTTCCTCCCACTTCAGGTGCTCTGTAGAACTACTATTTTGAATGGCATTATATATGTGCTGCCAGGCAGATTGTTTAGCTTGGAAAAAAGGAGGTTAAGGGGAGACATGATAGAGGTCTACAAAATTATGCATGGTGTGGAGAATGTGGATAGGGAGACATTTTTCTTTCTCTCTCAAAATACTAGAACCTGGGGTCATCCCATGAAGCTGATTGGTGGAAGATTCCGGACAGGTAAAAGGAAGTACTTCACACAGCACATAGTTAAACTATGGAATTCTTTACCACAGGACTTAGTGATGCCCATCAATTTGGAGGGCTTTAAAAGGGGGTTAAAGAAATTCCTGGAGGAAAAGGCTATCAATGGCTACTAATCCTGATGGCTTAGTGCTACCCCCAGTACCAGAAACAGTGAGCCTATGTACACCAGTTGTTGGGGAACATGGGTGGGAGGGTTCTGTTGCGCTTATGTCCTGCTTGTGGGTTCCTGGTCGACAGCTGGTTGGCCACTGTGTGAATAGAGTGCTGGACTAGATGGACCTTTGGTCTGATCCAGCATGGCTCTTCTTATGTTCTTATGTGTTGTGTATATTTCAGACTCCTGTGGTACTGTGAACTATGTGTCCCATAAGCTTCTAATTTCTGCTTCTGTGTATTAAGGTAATCCACAAGTGATGTCATAAAATTACTTTTACTTGTTTCTCATTGTGGAGTTAATGAAAAACACTTCTCTGTGGGAATTTATGTATGCAGCAATATTACCAGTTTCATCATGCCAAGCATTAAATCGCTTAAGCAGTCCCGGTTCATGGTTGATTCTTGTTTTGAGGACTATGAATGTCAGCCCCCTATTTTACTATTGTCCAACTTCAAACCTGCAACTTTATTAACTATGACAGAACTGCAGTATACCATTAGATTTCCCCCTCCCACAATTTTGGAGGCATTTGATGGTGATGTCATTTACATGTCCTTATGTCAGACATTCAGTGAAACACCCTTTAGATATACTACATCTTAAAAATTTACTGTTATACATATGGACATATTTATTAAAAGGTGTTTCTAATGTTGTTAAACTCAGGCTCATCCTCCTGAGATGCATCTGCAATCTCTGAGTGTCTGTTCTCCATTACTACTGTTCTGATTTCTTTCAGTTGTGTTTTCAGACATACTAGTAACTGGGGTATATGCTCCATGATTTCACTTTTTATTTGCTGAATTTCTGTTGAAGTGAGATTTCCTGTATAGGATCAAGTTTTTTGTTCTATAAAGTTTTAAACTGGTGTTTGTTTGTTTTTAAAACTAAAATATTAATAATCCTCACCGAAGGAGACATTCTTCCTGATACTCATTGACTACATAAAATGGACGCATTACATCCACATTAATTTCTTTTGATCACTTGATATATCCTTGGTTGCCATATCTATGGTATTGTAAGACAGTACTAAGGATGTTCCCAGACTAATAGGTTGGCCGCTTAAGATTAATAAAGAGGAAATTCATCACAAAAGAAAGAAGACAAAAGAGGACAGTGCTATACATAACATTTGCATTTACTAATTGGTATGTGTAGATGCAAATTCAGAAATAATTATTATAATAGAATATAAGTACATCTTACCATAGTATGGGAGACTGTGACCGGGGAACTGTTGTGCCTGCTTGTTTAGTCTGCTGTCCAGGGGCTGTTTACAGACAATTTATTTATTTATTTATTTAATTTTTATACTGCCCAATAGCTGAGGCTCTCTGGGCAGTTCCCAATTAAAACCATAATACAGCTTAACAAGGCATAATATAAAACTCTTCAAAGTTTAAAAGTACCATGTGAAACCAAAGTAAAACCCAGCAATGTTACAGCCCAGGGAAAGCCTGGATAAAAACATGTGTTTTCTTCAGGAGGCATTTAAAAGATGTCATATTTTCTGCCTCCCGAACTGCATGAGGGAGGGTTTTCCACTAAAGAGGTGGGTGCCACTACAGAAAAGGCCCACCGTCGAGGTTCTTCATGGCGGCATCCTGTTCGTATTTCTTCTGATAGTGCTTTATCTTTAAATTGGGCTTGGATTGGACATCCATTCAGATGGAGGATTCCTCCAAAATAGAGGACAGTCTCCTGGCAGCCCTTCAAATAGAGGACTGCCCTCTGTAAAATTAGGCACATGGCCACCCTAAATTATGCAGGCCAGAGTGCACTTGCAGAAATTCTTTGGATTTGCATCATATATAAATGTCTACTTTGGTGTGGGGGAAGCATATAAAAATGCACATTTTAGGTAAAAATGTGCACAAAAATGTGTATTTTAGAATTGTTAATGTAGGAGCCCTCTGCCTGAAAGCACCCGAAAAAGCATTTTGTGGATTTGAGATCAATTGCTGGGTGAAATAATTCTGGGGAGCAGATTTTGTTTTGGCTCTTTTATGTTTGAAAACTGCTCTGAGGGCAAATCTAATGAATGAATGAATGAATGCTGTCCAGTAGCCATTCCATTGGAGTACAGCTGCTATTTCACAAATGCAGGTGTTCACCTGGCAAAGGCTGTTAGTCCATTCTGTATTTTGTTGTGGAAGTGAAGTTAGTTTGATCTCTCCCCTTTCTCTTGTCCAACTTGGGAGAATATACTAATAGCCGAAGTTACCTTTGGGATAGGTATCAGGACTTCAGGGACTCTGAAGACCCATCTTGTGACAACACAAGTCACATCTTTTCGATGATGACGATGATGATGATCTTCATCATCGTCAGTAGTAGGTCTGTGCATTGCTTTGGCCCAGATCAAAGTGGGCTGCTTAGGGTCAATTTGAGCCCCTTCCGAGGCCACGTTGAGGGGGCACGAAGTGACCCAGAGTGGGCTGTGGGCTCTCTGAAGCGCTCTGCACTTCGGAGCTTCAGCACCCTCAGCTCAGCCATGCTGGCACCTCCAGGTCTTTATCTGCACCTCCCACCTCCGCCGCCTCCACCTCTGTCGCCTCCTCCCCCACCATCATTGCTGTCACTGCCGCTGCTGGCTCTGCTGCAGCCGCCGCCTTCTCTGCTGCTGCCACCTTCTCTTCCGCCACTACCACCTCCTCCTGCTCTGCTGCCGTCATTGCCACTGCCAGCTCCTGAGGCCTGGATGCGCGCCGGCTCTTATCGCGGGGAGTTGCCATTTTTAAAATTTTAAAATGGCAACTTCCTGGAAGTTCCAGGTCTCCCCAGGCCTCAGGGGCTGGCAGGGGCAATGATGGCAGTGCAGGAGGAGGAGGCGGCAGCAGCAAGGAGAAGGCAGCAGCAGAGGAGGAGGAGGAGAAGGTGGCGATGGAGGAGGAGGAGGAGGAGGCAGCAGCAAGGTGAGGAGCCGGGGGCTTGCGTGGGGGCGTTGGGGAGGCACGAAGCGGGTTTGGACCATCTGAATCCTTCTTCAGGTTTGGGGCCGAGTTGTGTGGCCCCCCCCCAATCAGCCTGAGTCGGATCGGGGGGTCCCTGCACAGCCCTAATCTGTAGTATTTCCTTTAATAGTGAGCATAGATGGTGAGTGCTGACAGAGAGGAAATGCAGTCAAAACAGGGCCACTGAGAAACAACAGGTAGCTATTGATCGGAGGACATTTTGTGCTTTCTGCAGAAATACCACCACCACCACCACCACAACAGTGACAACAACAGTAATAATAACCACCACTGAAGGCTGCAAAAAATAAAATAAAATAACAATAATAACTCAAATGGCCTAAAGAGGATTGAGTAGGCCCAGTAGTCAGAGAATATTAAGTGTCAGTTGAAAAAGAAAATAGAACAATGGGTGGCTGGAATTCCTTGCTTGAGTATGTAAGTATCATTATAGTACATATAGATCGTAGTATTCTACGTAGTAGGAGACCTGCGGGAGCAGTAACCAAGCATAGAACTAACTAACTGGAGAGCTAACTAGGTACAAGCAGAGCATGTCACTGAGAAGGAATAGATAAATTCTATGGACTGCAGGGTAAATTCCAGAACCAAGAACCCAAACAAAGGAAGTGGGGCATGGGACAAGTCAATAAACCCAGGTAGTTAGAGGGAATAATAACTGAAGTATTATCTCAACAAATATCTGAGGATGACTGTGTCTGTTTACCAGAACAGGCATAGAGACTCCACCCCCAGCTGCTGGTTTGTAATATGTAAAGGGGCAGAGATTGGGGCTGGAAGTTTTCATTTCTTCTGTTTTGGATGGATTTGGTACAGGTGCTGTTTCAATTAATTTTTCACAAAGCTCCTCTAGCCTTATAGTTGGTAATTCGGGAATCAAACCTGTGTGGGAACTGCAACACAATGGCTGCATAACACATAACAATAAGCCAGGATTCTTGGCTTGTCCTGGTTTATTGTTATGCGTTATGCAGCCATTGTGTTGCAGATTGTGTTGCATTCTTGGCTTATCCTGGCTTACCATGAATGAACAGCATGCTGGTGCACACAGCCCATTCACCTCTGCTTTGCTCCTCCCCCTCGGTCTCACCTCTCCCTCAGAATAGCTTAGCATTATATCCAAACCTGGGATCCTGGTTTCTTGCTTTTAATCAAGTCAGGCTCACAAGCTGGCAATAAGCCAGCCAGGTTTTGTTGTTGAGTTACGACTCCTGCCTTATTTGGCAGCAACAAACCAGAATCCTGGGTTCAGACATAACACTAAGCTGTCAATTTCTGTATGCTTGTGTGAGTGAGAGGAGCAAAGCAGGAGTGAACAGGCTGTGTACACATTGTGGTTTAATAATCCAGGATTCCTAGCTTGAAGTGACTGCTAAATACAGCTAATATTCTAGTATATGCTACTCTCTAAGAAGAATGTTTCTGTTCAGGACTGTATAAGAATATTTCATATCTGAACTGCTCTCAACCATAGACTTAAATGTTAGACTTATATAGTCTGCCTAATATCCATTTTTGGACTATTTTTCTCTGTTTCTAAGCTCTACTGCCTCCAGCAGTCTGTGAGTTCACAACTGCTTATCAGGCATGGCTCCCCCACCCCACCCCACCCCACCCCACCCCAGCTGCTGCTGCTGCTGCTGCTGCTGCTTCTTCTTCTTCTTCTTCTTCTTCTTCTTCTTCTTCTTCTTCTTCTTCTTCTTCTTCTTCTGAATTTACAGACCTTCTGTATATCTTGGAAATGCCCTCAGTACTGTATGTAGGAACCAGTCCCCCCACTCCCTTATTTTTGGGTGGCTCTGTTTTGCTTCCAAACTGATAGGCATTCAACTACCTGGGTTTGGTATTAGAAGGAATTATTACTGGGACTGTGCTTTATGACTGGAGGGAGAGAGAATATACTCTATTTTCTAATTTTAATTGCACAAGAGAGGACAGTCCAATCCTACTAGGAGTACTAGGTTGCCAGACAGAGATCCTGCTCATCATTTCAACAGCTGGTGAAACAGGATGCATTCCACAGCTGATCCAAGTTTCTTTGGGTTCCTGGACAGACACCTGCAGTAGACCTCACAACTTTTGGAATCCCTATCATTTGAAAGCTGGACACCCATCTCAGTGGTGTCCCCAAGTTTGGTATAGTGGTGCCCACAAGAGGGAAAGTAACTGATTAAAGAACAGAAGGCAGAGAGTAAGAATAAATGGTAAATTCTCCCAGTGGAGGGATGTATACTGTGGGGTCCCACAGGGATCAATGCTTTTCAACCTGTTCATAAATGATCTGGAATTAGGGGTTAACAGTGAAGTGGCCAAGTTTGCTGATGACACCAAATTATTTAGGGTGGTCAAAACAAAAAGTTATTGTGAAGAGCTCCAAAAAGATCTCTCCGAACTGGGAGAATGGGCATCTAAATGGGAGCACCTTTCCCTATATGCCTGCCTGAGAACTTAGATCTGTTGGAGGGGCCCTCCTCTGCATCCCACCAGTACGAGACATACACTATGGTGGGACATGGGAGAGGGCCTTCTCTGCTGTGGCAACCCGCTTGTGGAATGTCCTCCCCTTGGAGGCTCAATTGGTGCAAACATTAGTCTCGTTTCAGTGCCAAGTAAAAACATGGCTTTTTACCAAAGCCTTTGAGGGCTAAATGCATTCCCTAGCACATTGTTTTAACTGTTTTATTGTTTTAGATTTTAACTGGTATTAGCTTGTTTAATAGTTTAATAAGTTTTTAGGTGTTTACATTATTTATTGTTTTATACTGTTTAAATTGATTTTATCTGTACACTGCCCTGAGATCTTAATGATGTAGGGTGGGATAGAAATGTTATAAATAAATAAATAAATAAATAAATAAATAAATAAATAAATAAAGGGCAATTGTGATTCAGTGTAAGCAAGTGTAAAGTGATGCATGTTGGGGCAAAGAATCCCAATTTCAAGTATAGCCTGATGGGATCTGAACTAGCAGTGACTGACCAGGAACCCCAGGGTCTTGGGATTGTGTTGGACAGCTCAATGAAGATGCCAACCCGGTGTGCGGCTGCTGTAAAAAAAAGGCAAACTCCATGTTAGGCATAATTAGAAAAGGAATTGAGAATAAAACTGCCAATATCATACTGCCCTTATATAAATCAGATTCCACATTTGGAATACTGTGTACAGTTCTGGTCACCACACCTAAATAAAAGACATTGTAGAGCTGGAAAAGTACAGAAAAGGGCAACTAAAATGATCAAGGGGCTGGAGCATCTCCCCTATGGGAGAAGGTTATAACAGCTGGGATTGTTTAGCTTGGAAAAAAGGAGGGTAAGGGGATACATGATAGAGGTCTACAGAATTATGCATGGTGTGGAGAATGCAGGTATTAAAATATTAATATCTCTCTCAAAATATTAGAACCTGGGGTCAGCCTATGAAGCTGATTGGTGGGAGATTCAGGACAGATAAAAGGAAGTACTTCTTCACACAATGCATAATCTAACTATGGAAGTCGCTACCACAAGATGTAGCAATAATGGCCACCAGTTTGGATGGCTTTAAAAGGGGATTGGACACATTCCTGGAGGAAAAGGCTAGCAATGCCTACTAGTCCTGATGGCTATATGCTACCTCCAGTATCAGAGGAGGTATGCCTATGCATATGCATACTAGTTGCTGGGTGGGAGGATGGTGTTGCACTCATGTCCTTCTTGTGGGTTTCCCATAGGCAGCTGGTTGGCCACTTAGTGAACAGAAAGCTAGACTGGATGGGCCCTTGGTCTGATCCAGCACGGCTCTCCTTATGTTCTTAAAGGCAGCTACATCCCAGCCTCAAAACTCTGTGACCCCTTAAGGGCTTTTTTCTGCTCCATTCTTCTTCTGCCCCCCCCCCCCTCACACACAGAACCCCCTCTGGTCTCTCTCACCCATCCACCTCAGTTCTCTGCCTCTTCTGGATGAGGCAACGCTGATGATGATGCATTAAAAATACGATTCCTGAAATGTTTTAGAAAGGTGTAAAACTATTTGTTGCTTATCTTATTTTCAGTGGTATTATGTCAATGGAAAGACAATTCCTTACATGTAATGAATGGAATTATAAATTATAAGCATTCAAGTGTAGATTTTTGTTGTGCTTCAGCAATTCGATGCATTTTTCCCAAAATGTTCATATTTTGATTAAAATTGTATGCATGGGTATTGTACTATGCCTGTATCAGAGTGATAAACATAGATAAGTTGAGAAAGTGGGGGTGGGGAGGGTTCTAAAAAGCTTTCAGAAGATGGTATACTTTATCAACAGTCCTTCTAAAAAGATTTCACTACTCATTTAAAACTGGGCAGGTGTGACTAGGAACTAGGGATGTATGGATTTTTTAAATTTGCATTTGGTGGATTGTCAGGCATCTTTCGTTCCATCATCTGCTCATGGATGGAATTGGATTTTTGTATAAGACTTTTCTTCCTGTTTGCAAATGTGCATATGTGCAAATTCCCCTCCCACCCAAGTTAAAAAAACAGTCTGCAAATCTGTGGAATCCACACAACTCAGAAAAAGCCGGTCCACTGTGGAATCCTCAGGTTGGATTCTCTGAATTGTCCTAATACGAACAATTCCATGTATAAATAACAAACACTGAAAATAACAACACCCAAATCTCAGTGTGAATTGAGAAGTAATCATCCAGCCAGATGACAAGAATGGCAGGATTCTAGGAGTAATGGTATTTTTGTTCATAACAAGAAAAAATGACCTGGAACCAAAAATCCTGTATAGAAACTGTTATCCACAAGAAGGTAGAGCACATCCTAACCTACAGAGAATGTGAATTCAGCAGTGTGGGAAAGGTCCTAAACACACAATGCCTTAAAAGTCAATAAGAAAATAGATGAAATCAATCCAAGACCTGACAGGAAGCCAATGGACAGACCACAACAGGGCTCTTGGAAGTGCCAAAATCATTACGGAGGAGGATATTGTCTGGTTTCAAGTAAGCATCTGAAACACGATTGACCATTACAGTTTATTGCTGTCAGTCCTTTGCTAAACAATCTGGTTCTCAAGCAAAGAAGCTGAAGAGGAGAGACTGCCTTTGATGTCAACATGTTCCAGAAGGACTGACAAGTAAAATTGCACCATGGAAAATATGCGTCAGGGGACTGCCTCCCCCCTCCACAACAACCCCTTCTTGTAAGCATGCCTGCCTAGCTAAGTGTGGTCAGCTGTTATGGTGGGGTCAGTATTTGCTGCTGGAATCTCTAAGGATGTCAGAGAATTTCGCCATGAATCTCGGGGAGGCCGAATGCCAGCGCATTTGGCCCCCCGAAATCGGTGGCGAAATGGTCTGCCCCCCCCTGCCCCCCCCGGGACGGGACTTACCTTGGGCGAATCTCCCTGGTGGTGGCGGTTTGGCGGCGGTTTGGCGGCGGCGGCTGTGGCGGCCGGTCTTCCGACCGGCTGCCACTGCCGCCATTTCCAATAAAAAACAAAACAAAACAACGTGATAGGCTACGTAAAGATTTACATAGCCTATCACGGCTAGATTTTAAAAAAATATTGTGATAGGCTACGTAAATGTTTACGTAGCCTATCATGGCTGAGTAAAAAAAACACACCAAAACACCATGCATACGCAAATGGCGGCACCCATGGGCCCCGCCATTTGCGTTCCTTATTTTGGCACGTCTAGTCTGCGTAAACATTTACGTAGACTACAGCGAAAATAAGGGGAACGCAAATAGCGTAGACGCTATGCTATTTGCGTTCCCCTTATTTTCGTCGTAGTCTACATAAATGTTTACGTAGACTAGACGTGCCAAAATAAGGAACGCAAATGGCGGCGCCCATGGGTGCCGCCATTTGCGTACGTGCGTTTTATTTTATTTTTACTCAGCTGTGATAGGCTACATAAACATTTATGTAGCCTATCACGGCTGACTGCAGGGACGCAAATGGCAGCAGCTATGGCCACCGCCATTTGCAGACCCGGCCGGCCGGGATTTGTGGTGGGAGGGATGGGGCACCTCCCCCTTGGCCAGAATTTCGGGGGGGAGGGACGGGGCGCCTCCCCCCCACCGCGAATCAATTTTGTCATAAGGTAAGTGACTTTCGTACATCCCTATCTGTATGGCTTTCAAAAGGTGGGAGGAGAAAGAGGAAGAGGTGGGGCTTCCTCCTCATAGGCTCTTCTGGGTAGAATCTGGAGTTACCTGTTATTCTTCTGTTTTGTTTTTGTTTAATGGAATCAATCACATTCTTATCTAGCTTCCTGCCTGGTGTATCAAGCCTTCCATGACATGTCCTACAACCCAACTCAAACACGTTTCCTTGGAAAGAAGTCCCACTGAATTCAGTGAGACTTACTCTTGAGTAAGTATGCTTACTAAGTTTATAGGTTTATGCTGAAACTAATATAATTAGTGGAAATAATATTTAAAGTTGTGCTAACTCTATCAGGCTTAGATTTTCAGCAAGCACGCCTCCCGCATTGTCATCATCCTCATCCTCATCCTCAACAACTGACCTTCTCCATGCTCATGTTGATTGTTCACTGGCTGGGTCTGCTGTGCTTTAGAACATAGAAGCAAGGTTCTTGAGTGTCCTGAGCAGACACAAGGTTAATTTAATTACATGACATCTTGACTTAGAGCTCTGAAATGACACAACCCCTGAGGAACAAGGCAGTGGGGAAAAAAGCTCTAAAAACAGTATAAGAAGGTGCGATAAGAGAAGCAAAGTCCTGTTCTCTTGGGCTCTGGAACTAGCTAAGCTGCTGCTTGTTCTGTGCGACAGACAGACGTTGCTGTATAAAGGTGTGGCATGTTCATATTTTTCTTGTTAGATTCTGTGATCAGATTTGGCTGCCCTTGAGGCCACGGCAGGCTTTTTTCAGCTATGAATGCTGTTTTTGTACAGGTTTGCACATGATTCTGGCTCAAATTCCCCAACCAGACAGACAAACCAGGTGCTCTCTCTGGTGTACAGAAGAACTGAACTGAATAATGATTTTCTCTGATCACTAATAAGCTGCAATTTCAGAAGGCTTCCAAAGGCCATGGGGAGACATGACCATTACAGTTTCAGAGGGTTCCATTGCTGTATACATTGGATTCATTATTATTAGTGCAAGCCAACAATGTCTGATGTAGGTAGGGGTGAACGAAAGTCGCTTACCTTTTCTCGCAGCTTTTTCGCGGTGGGGGGGAGCGCTTCGCTGCTCCCCCCGCGAAGTTCAGGCCAGGGGGGGAGGCTTCCCGCCTCGCCCGGCCGAAATTCAGGCCGGGGGGGGAGGCTTCCCGCCTCGCCTGGCCGAAATTCAGGCCGGGGAGGAGGCTTCCCGCCTCGCCCGGCCGCGAACACGAAAGTAAAAAAAAAAAAAAAAAAGTCCCCTGATAGGCTACGTGATGATTCATGTAGCCAACACGGCAAGATTTGCAAAGTCAGCCGTGATAGGCTACGTGAATCGTCACGTAGCCTATCACGGGTGACTTAAAAAAAAAAAAAAAAAGCGCGTACGCGAATGGCAGCCCCCCGAACAAGTTTCGGGGAGAAATCCTCCGAACCCCCCCGCCCCCGCACCCCCCCTGGGATGGGACTTACCTTCGCCGAATGTCCCTCCCGGCAGCAGGTACGGCTGGCGGTTTGGCGGGTGTTCGAGCGGGGTGGGAGCGGCTGCCACCGCCGCCATTGCAATAAAAGAAAAAAAAAACGCCCCCTGATTAGGGATGGCGGAGAATTTCTCCCCGAAACTTCGGGGGGCCGAGCGCCAACGTGTTCGGCCACCCGAACAAGTTTCGGGGAGAAATCCTCCGCCCCCCCACCCCCCGCCCCCCCCGGGACGGGACTTACCTTCCCTGAATGTCCCTCCCGGCGGCGGGTCTGGCCGGCGGTTCGTCCGGTGTTCGAGCGGGGCGGGAGCGGCAGCCGGTCTTTCGACCGGCTGCCGCCCCCGCCATTGCAATGAAAGAAAAAAAAAACACACGTCCCCTGATAGGCTACGTGACGATTCACGTAGCCTATCATGGCAAGATTTGCAAAGTCAGCCGTGATAGGCTACGTGAATCGTCACGTAGCCTATCACGGGTGACTTAAAAAAAAAAAAAAAAAAGTGTGTACGGATAATGGCGGCCCCCATAGGGAGCCGCCATTCCCCTTCCTTATTTGGTCGCTGTAGTCTACGTCAATGTTTACATAGACTACGGCGAAAATAAGGGCAACGCTATTTGCATTGCCCTTATTTTCGCCGTAGTCTACGTAAACATTGACGTAGACTACAGCAACTAAATAAGGAACGCGAATGGCGGCTCCCTATGGGGGCCGCCATTTGCGTACGCGCTTTTTTTTTTAAAGTCACCCGTGATAGGCTACGTGACGATTCACGTAGCCTATCACGACTGACTTTCCAGATCTAGCCGTGATAGGCTACGTGAATCGTCACGTAGCCTATCAGGGGACGTGTTTTTTTGTTTTTTTTTACTTTCGAGTTCGCGGCCGGGCGAGGCGGGAAGCCTCCCCCCCGGCCTGAATTTCGGCCGGGCGAGGCGGGAAGCCTCCCCCCCCCAGCCTGAACTTCGCGGGGGGAGCAGCGAAGCGCTCCCCCCCACCGCGAAAAAGCTTCGGCGAAAGGTAAGGGACTTTCGTCCACCCCTACCCCTGATAGGCTACGTAATGATTAATGTAGCCTATCACGGCTAGATTTGCAAAGTCAGCCGTGATAGGCTACGTCAATCGTCACGTAGCCTATCACGGGTGACTTTAAAAAAAAAAAAAAGTGTGTACGGATAATGGCGGCCCCCATAGGGAGCCGCCATTCCCGTTCCTTATTTGGTCGCTGTAGTCTACATAAAGATTTACGTAGACAACGGCAAAAATAAGGGCAATGCTATTTGCGTTGCCCTTATTTTCGCCGTAGTCTACGTAAACATTTACGTAGACTACAGCGACCAAATAAGGAACGCGAATGGCGGCTCCCTATGGGGGCCGCCATTAGCGTACGCGCTTTTTTTTTTTTAAAGTCACCCGTGATAGGCTATGTGACGATTGATGTAGCCTATCACGGCTGACTTTGCAGATCTAGCCGTGATAGGCTACGTGAATCGTCACGTAGCCTATCAGGGGGCGTTAAAAAAAAAAAAAAAACCTTTCGCGTTCGTGGCCGGGGCGAAGCGGGAAGCCTCCCCCCCGGCCGGAACTTCACGGGGGGAGCAGCGAAGTGCCTCCCTCCCACCGCGAACGTCCTTTGAGGACAGGTAAGGGACTTTCGTCCACCCCTAGATGTAGGGTCTGAACAGATGAAGTTGCTGGGTCCATCTGACCTTAGTATTGTCTACTGTGATTACTGGACTAGAACTGTTGAGTCCTTAATGTTCAGGAGGGTTCCACTGGCATCAATGGGGTGAATGATGGGCAGCTTCAGTAACACCTTGTTACAAGTAGCTCTCTTTTGAGTGAACAGTAGTGACCCCATTCTGAGACAGCCAAAAGACAGGGGTCTTCATTCCCAGCCTCAGCAAAGGTGGGAGAAAGGCACAGGAATGGGGTGGAGAGCAACATGCAAGACCAGATCAAGCAATTCAGTTTCTAACGGACTTCTTAAAATGCATTCCCCAAAGGCAAAAGTGGGGGTCAAAATTCAGCAGAACAGGAATGTGCTGGATAGCAAGAGTGATACCTGATAAGTTACCTAGCCAACCACCTGCAGTATGCTATTGTTGAACTCCAGCCTTGACACCTGTCTTTAAGACAGTCATTGAGATGCTAACTTCCCACTTGTCTAAACTCTTAGACTCCACCTAAGACCCTGTTCACTTTAGGTGTCCAGGAGTGCACACACACTCTCCAAAAACAATCTGCCTGAGCAGAATTTCTTGAGCTACACCAAGATAAATTTTCTGGATACACCCCTGGGGACGCCTCTGGGGAGAGTAACTGATAACAAAAACGAATATATGCGTCATGATAGAGTGATTTAAAAAAATAATTTCAGTAGATAAAATATGTGTCTGCACATTCCTTTGTGTACACAGATTTGTTCCCTCCAGTGAAATGAGAGATGCGCTGGTATGCGCAAGCATTCTGTGTGCATCAGAAGACAAACATGGTTCTGTCTTCAGCCAGGACATATATGTTCATTCTAATTGAAAAGCTGAATTCCAATTGAATATTCTAGTTGAATAGATTCCATATCATTCTTATATGTCACCTTAAGTCTTTTTTTTTCTTTTTGAGAAAGGCATCTCAGAAATTTAATAAATTATTTACACACACACACACACACACACACCATTTATATATAATTTTGTACCACACTGTGCAGTATGTAACTTCCCCTGTATGCTGTCATGGACATCAACATCATCATCTTTGTAAATTGTGTAATTTAATTATAAGAAAATGTGCTAAATCATGATTTTGCCTTACTGCTTGAAAGATGTTGTAGCTAAAGTACATATGGCAAAGTAAATTAACAGAAAGTAACTCACATAAGACCAAAATGTAGGTTCCTTATTAAAGCCACAATAAAGTTATGCTGATGCTTAAACTTCATGAACAATGTTCTTTAAAAAATGAATAAATTTGGAGACATGCCAGAAATCCATCCTTACCAAATATCTCAATGGGATCACTGCTAGCCTGGAATCAAAACTCCAGCTGCTGTGAGATTTAATAACACCCTGGTTATGATATCATCAAATTGCAAAACCTTCTGGACAGCTGAACCCTTTTTACCCTAATGCTGTAATCAGATATGCAGAATTGTCTTAGTACACAGAGTGTCTTAAGGCTCCATTCAGAGCTGCATAATGTATTGCTTATGCAAGCCCCCCAAATTGTGAACTTTTACTTCCTAAATCTGCCAGCCTGTTCTTTAAAAAAGAGCTGGCTAGGATTTGAATCAAACCATATGATGTGTGCATCTTCCAAAGAGAAACAAAACTTCTCTTATTAAGTTAAGTGATGGAGGATTTAACCTTAAACACATCTCAGGGTTGTGCGTTCTTCCTCTTCTCTTCCAGTATGGATCTATATAGTGAATGAGGCCCTTCACTAGACAGTCAGCAAAAATGTAGTAGAATTCATTGAGTCAGAAAACTGTTGGTTGTTGGCTTGTTCTGCCTGTTTTATCTTCCTTGAGTGTATTTTGTCGATTCGCATTATCATCTTTTATGTATTGAAAACTAACATTGAAGAAAATGAAGCGTGTAGAAGATGGAGCCAGATTGCCTGACCCCAAGAGCACAACAAAACAGCAAATTATGCAAGTTTTATATATTAGCTACTTATTATTTAGGCTGCAGCCTCATTGTCCTGGGGAGGACATCCCAGAGGCCCATGGATACTGGGGACTTCTACCTCTATGGTTGGAGAGGGGAGTCCACCCTTGGAAGGCCTCCCTGGATGGTGGCAAAAGCTCTGCTGCTGTGTTTGCTCTGCTGTTGCTGCTTCGATGGAGGCATGGTCAAGAAAGGGGTGTTCTGGGGCAGATCAAGGGAAGTTTTGGATCCATTACATCCAAAGCACCCTCACTCCCCAGACGTGCCCCTGGATTAGGGGGTGGGAGGCTACACCAGCATTGCAGGTGGTGTATTTTCCATCCCATTGAAACCAGTGGCATGACGATACACTGGCATGATGATTGTTGTTCAGTCATTCAGTCATGTCCGACTCTTCGTGACCCCATGGACCATAGCACGCCAGGCCTTCCTGCCCTCCGCTCTCTCCTGGAGTGTGCTCAAGACTCAAGTTCATATTCATTGCATCGGTGATGCTATCTAGCCATCTCATCCTCTGCCGTCCCCTTCTCCTTTTGCTTTCAGTCTTTCCCAGCATCAGGGTCTTTTCCAGAGAGTTTTCTCTTCGCATTAGGTGGCCAAAATATTGGAGCTTCAGCTTCAGTATCTGTCCTTCCAATGAGCACTCAGGATTGATTTCCTTTAGGATTGACTGATTGGACCTCCTTGCAGTCCAGGGGACTCGTAAGAGTCTTCTCCAGCACCACAGTTCGAAAGCATCAATTCTTTGGCGCTCAGCCTTCCTTATAGTCCAGCTCTCACAGCCATACATTACTACTGGGAAAACCATAGCTTTGATTAGACGGACCTTTGTCGGCAAGGTGATGTCTCTGCTTCTTCCTATGCTGTCTAGGCTTGCCATAGCTTTCCTCCCAAGGAGCAAACGTCTTTTAATTTCATGGCTACAGTCACCGTCTGCGGTGATCTGGGAGCCCAAGAAAGTAAAATCTGTCACCGCTTCCATTTCTTCCCCTTCTATATGCCAGGAAGTGATAGGGCCAGATGCCATGATCTTCGTTTTTTTAATGTTGAGTTTCAAACCAGCTTTTGCACTCTCCTCTTTCACCCTCAACAAGAGGCTCTTGAGATCCTCTTCGCTTTCTGCCATTAGGGTGGTATCGTCTGCATATCGGAGGTTGTTGATAATTCTCCCAGCAATCTTAATTCCGACCTCTGATTCATCCAACCTGGCATTTCTCATGATGTACTCTGCATATAAGTTAAATAAGCAGGGTGACAATATGCAGCCTTGTCGTACTCCTTTCCCAATTTTGAACCACTTGGTTGTTCCTTGTCTGGTTCTTACTGTTGCTTCTTGACCCTCGTACAGGTTTCTCAGGAGACAGCTAAGGTGGTCTGGTACTCCCATCACTTTAAGAATTTGGCACAGTTTGTTGTGATCCACACAATCAAAGGCTTTAGCATAGTCAATGAAGCAGAAATAGACGTTTTTCTGGAATTCTCTTGCTTTCTCCATGATGCAACGAATGTTGGCGATTTGATCTCTAGTTCCTCTGCCTCTTCAAAACCCAGCTTGTACTTCCGGTAGTTCTCGGTTCGCATACTGCTGAAGCCTAGCTTGTTGTAGGATTTTGAGCATCACCTTGCTGGCATGTGAAATGAGCGCAATTGTGCGGTAGTTTGAACACTCTTTGACGTTGCCCTTCTTTGGAATGGGAATGTAAACTGTCCTTTTCCAGTCTTGCAGCCATTGTTGAGTGTTCCAAATTTGTTGGCATATTGAATGCAGCACTTTAACAGCATCATCTTTTAGGATTTTAAATAGCTCAGCTGGAATACTGTCATCTCCGCTAGCTTTGTTGTTAGTAATGCTTCCTAAGGCCCACTTGACTTCACTCTCTAGGATGTCTGGCTCAAGTTCAGTGACCGCACTATCATGGCTATCAGGGACAATCAGCTCTTTCCTGTATAGTTCTTCTGTGTAATCTTTCCACCTCTTCTTAATCTCATCTGCCTCTGTTAGGTCCTTTATCATGCCCGTCTTTGCACAAAATGTTCCCTTGAGATCTTCGATTTTCTTGAAGAGATCTCTAGTCTTTCCCATTCTGTTCTTTTCCTCGATTTCTTTGCATTGTTCATTTAAGAAGGCCTTCTTGTCTCTCCTTGCCATTCTCTGGAACTCTGCATTCAGTTGGATATATCTTCCCCTTTCTCCCTTGCTTTTCGCTTCCCTTCTTTCTTCAGCTACTTGTAAAGCCTCCTCAGACAGCCACTTGGCATGATGATACATGATGTATAATGTATTTTTTTAATGTTTTTTAATCTTTGTAAACTGCCCAGAGAGCTTTGGTGATTGGGCAGTATACAAATGTAATGAATGAAACAAATGAGCCCAGCAAGATTTGGGGTTTGGCAGTTCTTCTGCCATGGGCCTCCCTCACCTGCCCCCATAGGATTGCTCTGTTATTGTTTTGTTAGATTTTATATTTTTGCTTCCACTATGGAACTCAAGAATGCTTACATGAGGTTAAGAAGTAGTCTCCCATCCATGGACTAGAATGAGACCTATTTAGTTTCAACAAAATTGTGTTTTCAGATTATGCCTTGAAACTATTTATATATTTCATTTTTAAAAATTACTTCTTGTTACTCCTAAAAGGTTCAGTATGCTTAAAATTTGAAAACAAAGTGGCAAAAGAGAGTAAAAAAGTAAGAGAATATGCTTAAAATGTTTAGCAAGGTAGAGAATAGAGATGGATGCATCTGTCAGGTTCTCTTTCCCCCATAGTTGTGTTTTCAAAATATTAAGTTCTTTTTATCCTGAATATAAAGAAATTTGTGATTTTTGATCAATTCTTATCAAAAATGAAATGAAAGAGAATTCTTAACCACCCCTAGTAGAGAGATAAGGTGAACATTTCCTGTAGCAGTTACCTAGTATTAGAATTCACTCTCCTCCAAATGCACCTTCTCCCTACCTCCTTGACTCTCTATGCAAATGTCAGTTTTCCTCCAATTCGGGGTTGGGGGGATTTGTTTTCTTCTGTCAAGGGCCACATTCTCTTGGGGGCATCCTGTTGGGACTACATTCTGGCTGTGGGTGGGGCCAAAGCCAAGAGTGGGCGGAGCCACCCCTTTGTTTCTCTCTTTTTGCCAGCCCTTCTCTTTCTCTCTCTTCCTCCACACCGGTGGGCTGCCAGAGGGACAGATCACTCTGTGCAGAGGTCTGAACAGATCACTTGCAGAGGGCTTTTGAAATTTGGCTGAAGGCTGCAGTTTGCCCACTCCTGCTCTGTTGTATTATGCCTCACCCACTGCCCTTCATCTACCTTTCCATGGGTGGAGCCCATTCTCTCCTAACAAGGAACCCCTAGTCTCTCTACCCCATGGTTATGTGGGTTTGTGACTTCTCATTATCCTTGTCTCTTATTCCTGGTCTTCTAGTTCTCACCTGGGGATCCTCCTGATATTAACCAATGCTTTGGAACACTGTTCAGCACTAGCCCATCTCAGCAACCCCCCCTCCCATCTTGTAGGGCATTTCTACACCAGCTTAAAATCCTGCATTTAAAACAGGGCTTTCTGCTTCTGTTTTAAATGCAGGATCACAACTGACTCCCTTTACACATGCTCCCTTTGTCCCTTCTCCTCACCCCCCTCCCCGTATCTGAGTCTTCCATTATCTTTCATTGATCTCGCTCCTCTTCTTGCTGCTTTCTTTTCACAGAGGAAACTGAAGCGGAACACAACGGGGTAATTTGATAGCTCATTATCTGCGATCCATTTAAAAACAGAACAAAGGGCATTTAGTGCAGGAGGGTCACGGCAGGGTCATGGCATCATGTAAAATGCCCGCAAACTTCCATGAAGGACCAATCTCAATCGCAGGATAAAAGCTGCATATGATGAAACCTGTCATGTAACATATCCCTTCTCCCACAACTTGTAACCTCTTAAAGACACATTCACAACATAGTTCTCACAGCTCCAAACTATTGTCTAAATATAGTTGCCTTGCGTACTGCTCTTTGACAGCTGCAGGACCACAGAACTTTTTCAATGTTCCAGAAGCCAAGGAGGGATGCCCAAATGTTGCCCAGTTCCAGGTGTATTGCTCAGATGATGTTTATTTCCATTTCTACCCAGGTCTTGGGGCCAAAAAATACCAGTGAAAACAACCACTTGCTTAAGCCAATGAGACAGGGAAAAATGTACTAAGATGTAAAAGTTTGCATATGAAAAGGCAGTAAGATCACTCCACATCTCCTCAACTCTAGCCATTAAAAACCATCCCAACCCAAACCTCTTTTGAAAAATCCCCAAGGTCAGGGTTTGTGATGTTTGCTTGTAATGTCTGATTGTGGGGACCCCCGCCACATACACACATGCAAAATACATGTCAAGCCAGATGCATGCATTCCCTGCCACGAGCACAATTTGGCTTTCAGCACAAATCAGCAGAAACTGAAGAATGACACTTTGCAATGAGAATGCCAAATGCTGAGTGTTCCATGTGGCACTTGTGATGGGTGCTACACCATCGACCTGACCTGGGCTAGATCTGCGCTGGTGCTTTTTACCACTGATATTGGGGCACATGACATTTTCCGTATACTGCTTTTCTAGCATTATTTCCCATGTTTAAATCTGTATTATCCAAAATATCTCAACAGATGTCATTGTGTGTGCTACGAGGTATACATGTGCAAGAAGGATATTGATACAATCCCATCACCATGATAGGATTGTATCAATATGACACAAGGTGTAGATCTGGCCGAGTACAAAATTAAAAATGCATTTATTCAGGAAGTCAAACAATAATATCAGTTATCAGAGTTTGTTATATACCTTAAGAATTGTCTGTAGGAGTTCCTGATGAAGACTATGGTTGGAATGGGAGTATACTGGGGTTCAGTAGACTGATATGATTATGACTGATATGGTTGTTATGACATCGATATGATTGTTATAAATGGTCCATAGGTTTTTCAGATATTCATTTCTCTTATATTTTGATGTGTACCATCAATTCTGCTTCATTTGTTATAAATATATGATTATGACTGATGGTAGTTATGACACTGATATGATAGTTATACGTAATATATAGGCATTGGAAGTATTCACTCCTTTTATAATTTGCTGTGTACCATCCAGTCCTCTATTTATCATATAGGTTTATAAATATTTTATAACATTATCTCATTGATCTAGAGTTGTTCTGTTGGGTCTCTTGCTGCACCTTGTGTATTTGTCTTGAGCTGTTATTGGGGATATTGTCTTTTTTGTTTTGCAGTTCTGGTGAGTGGACATGTGAAGCCCCACAAACAATAGGGGCTCCGGTGCAGATCTTGCCCACCATGCAGACCAGGAGATTCCGTGGTTCAAGCCTTGGCCAATCCTGATGTAATGATATGGAGGATTTTTGGTGCACCTCTCAGGTAGGCATGTCAGAGAATTCCGCCACGGATCTCGGTGAGGCCGAATGCCAGTGCATTCGGCCCCCCGAACTCCGTGGTGGAACAGCCTGCCCCCTGCCCCCCCTCGGATCCCCCCCGGGACGAGACTTACCTGGGGCGGATGTTCTGGGCGGCAGCAGCTCCGACAGCGGCTGCGGCGGCTGCAGCAGCTGGTCTTCCGACCGGCTGCCGCCACCGCCATTTGCAGTCTTGTCGGGGTTTTTTTTTTTTTTTACAAGACGTGATAGGCTACGTAAAGATTTACGTAGCCTATCATGCCTGGGTAAAAAAAAAAAAAGCACACGCAAATGGCGGCGGCTATGGCCGCTGCCATTTGCGTTCCTTATTTTTGGCTGTCTTAGTCTATGTAAATATTTACGTAGACTATGACGGCGAAAATAAAGGGGAATGCAAATAGCATAGCGGGCGCTATTTGTTTCCCTTTTTGATTCACCATTTTAGCCTACGTAAATATTTATGTAGGCTAAAACGGTGAATCAAAAAGGGACGCAAATAGCGCCCGCTATGCTATTTGTGTTCCCCTTTATTTTCGCCGTCATAGTCTATGTAAATATTTACGTAGATTAAGATGGCCAAAAGTAAAGAATGCAAATGGCGGCGGCCGTAGCCGCCGCCATTTGCGTACATGTTTTTTTTTTTTTTTTTTACCCAGAGCCCTCCGCGGCCAGAAATCCGGCTGCAGACGGCTCTGGCCTGGGCCTGGCTGGCTGCTCTGCTGAGCTGCCACGGAGCACAGCCGGCAGTGGAGGATTCTGGGGGGAGGAACGGATCGCCTCTCCCCCCATCAAGGATTCTGGGGGGAGGGACGGAATGCCTCCCCCCCATCATCAACATAATCCGCGGAAAGGTAAGTGACTTTCGTACATCCCTACTCTCAGGATGACACAGTGTCTTGGGGCAGTCCTCTGGAAGTGCCATGCTTGGGTGGCAACCACCTCTCTACATGCCCTGCCCTTGATGTTTGGAACTTGGCACAATCAAAAGCATTTTTCCAACTGATATTGAAAAAAAGTGAAATTAGAGAGGCAGGCCCTGCCATCAAGCGTACAAGCTAAAATGACATGACATGGAATGAAAAGGGAGTATTGGGAAGAGGAGAGAGATCAGTTTTTCAAGGCCAGAACAAGGTGATGAGCTCGAACCAGGCATTTAACTGCACTTTGGGCCAGGCTGATCTTTCCTTGCTGGTCTTCTTACTTGAATGAGGCTCCTGTTCCTTAGGCCAATGGATGGGGCCAAAGCATACTTCCTTACTTCTGCAGTCCCAGGGCAATGGTCAGTTGGATCCCAGTGTTCTTTCTGGCAGAGAGATGGAAGCAAGCTCTGTGCTACTCCTCCTTCTTTGGCCAATGGCTGGGCCAGGTGGGACTCTCCCTTGGCTTGATGGAACATAATAGTTGCTTCTCTGACCACTTGTCTGTGGGCTATTGGGCTTGCAATCATCACTCAACCGTCAGCAGAAGATCCACTGGTTGCTTCACTGTGTGCCCCGTGATGATGCATTTGCCATGAGAAACCCCTCTTAGAAAGAACACTTTGTACAACAAAAAGGCTTATAGAAATTTGTAACACAGATAGAAAAATTCCATAAATGGTGCTATGAAGATTTGTGATGGGAAGAAGTAGGGTTGGCAGGAAGATAAAAACCCCACATGGAAATCCCTCCATGTTTTGCTGTGTTGTAACTGGAAAACTTGGCAATGAGTTGCATATTTTGGAATTAATTCTAGATCCTTCTGTTAAAAATATGGGATCATTCTAAACCATTGTTATAAACTTGAGAGAAAGATATTCCGTAATAGTCCAGTCTAAAGTTTTCACAACTGTAGATTAATTAGAGGAACCTGTCTAAACTTTTAATGTGCTGTAGAAATACTGCTTTTTCACCAGCCCATCTTTGAGAACAGTATTAGCTTGCTGCTTTAGAGTCTGTAAAATGAGTAAAAAAAGAAGAGATTTTGCCAGATATCTGCTTTAAATTCAGTTGACGAGGTTATGACCAAATATTCATCCACTTTGTTTCTTTCTTTTTTAAATAAGAGAATGATAGAAAGCCACAAGACTAAGTAAAAAAGGGGAAAAAACCCCACTAGCCTGGAAGTTAAACAGAAGGAATATGAATAAGGTAGATGTATCGTTTTGTGCAGCTCATTTACCTAGGCTGGACCATGGGGAATCCATATGGTAGAATTATTAAATACTTCTTTTGCCTTTAGCTGCACAGAGGAAATATAAAATCAAGGCTCATATTTTCAGGGATAGCAGCAGAAAGGGAAGAAGAGGAGCAGGAAAGTCGTGAAGGGGAAGGGAAATACAGCACCAAAATAGTGATGAATGTAGTCACAGCCAGCCTGCTTCCACCAAGGTAACACTGGAGAGCCACTGTCCCTTTGGGACCCTAATTTGTTTGAGGAAGGGACCCAATGATTAATGGGAGCAATAAAAATGGAATAAAGAGCCACTTAACTGGCAGCTAACGCTATAAATTGGCTACGGCAGCACAAACACTAGTTTGAAACATAGCTATAAAAGACACATTCCAGCCCACTGATTGCTTTCTCCAGCCCTGAGGCATGTGAATAACCCACAGGACTTGGTTGCCCTTGGGACAAATTGCGCCCACTTGGGGTCCCAATCCATCCTTCCAGGATTCCCATTCCCAACATGCTCATGAGCACTGATTCTGATTGTCTAGTGGTTTCCCAGCTTTTGCATGTCTTTCCCTGCTATTCGAAAAGCTTGAAGTGCCTCTCCTAAGACTTAGTTACTTGGAGTAAGAGCTTTAAATGAAAACATGCTGTCATTTGGAATATCTTTGGTATTTTGAACCTGGCCCCTTTGTGCCATTGGAATGCAGTCCCCAAGAACTTCTCCAGAACTGAATGTGTCCCTCTGGCTGAAAAAGGTTTGACACCTCAGGTTTAAACAGCAGCACCAGACAGGCCGCTTAACAAGATCAGCCTCGGATGGCCTTCTCTCTGTCCCATCAGCCAGGACAGCTAGACTGGTGGGGACAAGGGAGAGGGCCTTTTCTGTGGTGGCCGCCACTCTGTGGAACTCCCTCCCTAGGGAACTCCACCATGCCCCCTCCTTAATGAGCTTCCGTCATGCATTAAAAACGTGGTTGTTCAGGCAGGCATTTGGGGTGGGTTAGGGTATTTTAGAAAATGTTTTTATTGTAGAATTTTATTGTTTTAGACTTTTTTATTGTATGCTGTACATCGCCCAGAGTGGCAGGTTGACCAGCCAGATGGGCAATTAATAAATTTAATAATAATATTAATATTAATAATAATAATAATAATAATAATAATAAACAATTACAACCACCTCCTCCCTTAAGTATGAGCTTTCTGGCAGCTCAGGTTTAGCAGTTTCTTTTTATTAATTGGCAAAGAAGTTGAGTGTTACTCATGACCTGCCCCAAGTGAATGGGGAAGCCTGCACAGTTAGGAGCTCCATGTATGCAGTACAACCTCAAATGCTGTCTGGTGCTGGTGTACCTAAGGGCAATCACACCAGAACCATCTTCACACATAGCCAGCCATTTTTTTTTTAAGTTTTCACTTTGCTTGTGGCCTGCTGGACAATAGACCTGAGTTTCATCATGGAGGAGCGTAGAAGGTCACACAGTACAACCTTTGATGCACACAGCAAGAACATGCTGGATCTCATCCACATACAGTACAATGTCTCAGATGTCTGGATCCAAATTTATGCTGGATCAACTGCACTGGTGGAAGTGGATTTCCCTGCACCCTCCTTCCCACAGCAGCCCTCCAGCCCCCTGAAAATGCTACACAGAGAGTCAGGAGGAGACCCTGCTGAATGGTGTGAGCTGTGGTGTGAGGGGGGGATCCCCCCTAATTAGGCAGAGGGACCTTCCGTAAGTTGAGCACTTCCTCTTAAAGAAGGTCCCTTTCTCTCATGGAAGGCAGATCCAGGGTCTGACCCATAGCATGCAGCTTTGGTTGTTGGTTTTTTTTTTTTTTAAGAAAATGAAACATAGGGACAATTTTCATCCGAACTGCAGTGTGCAGGGAGATTTAACCCTTCTCTCCCCAGCCACGATCCAAATGAGGATCACCCCTAAAAGCTCCCTGAGTGCAAGAGGGAGTTTTCTTCCCTAAAACTAATTGCAATGTGTGTGTGGAGGGAGGGGGGATTTTTATCAGGATCACAACTGGGAAGGAAGGAATAACCCTCTGCTCCCCATGTGTTACAGTCCTGATTAAAATTGAGCCCTCCCATTGAAACACTATTAAATATAAAGAAAACAGACTAAGATGCACACGGCACATTTAAGATAACATAGTTTGACCTTGTCTGCCAACTTTACTCTTCCTATGAGTGGGAGAAGTGGTCTAAGAAAGCTGAGAGACAAGAAGTGATCTGTTGAGTTTGAAGAGCCCATGATAGAATCATAGAATAGTGGGGTTGGAAGGGGCATATAAGACCATCAAGAACAAACCCCTGCTCAATGCAGGAATCCAAGTCAAAGCATCCCTGACAGATGGCTGTCCAGCTCTTTAATGCCTCCAGTGTGGGAGAGCCCACCACCTCCCTAGGTAATTGGTTCTATTGTTGTATTTCTCTAACAGTCAGGAAGTTTTTCCTGATGTTCAACCAGAATCTGGCTTCCTGTCACTTGAGCCCATTATTCTGTGTCTTGCACTCTGGGATGATGGAGAAGAGATCCTGGCCTTCCTCTCTGTGACAACCTTTCAAGTACTTGAAGAGCGCTATCGTATCTCCCCTCAGTCTTCCCTTCTCAAGGCTAAACATGCCCAGTTCTTTCAGTCTCTCTTCATAGGGCTTTGTTTCCAGTCCCCTCATCATCTTTGTTGCCCTCCTCTGAACCCTCTCCAATTTGTCTGCATCCTTCTTAAAGTGTGTTGCCCAGAACTGGACACAGTACTCCACATGAGGTCTAAGCAGTGCTGAGTAGAGGGGAACTAGTACTTCCCAGGATTTGCTCCTATTAATGCAGCCCAAAAGAGCATTGGCCTTTTTTTGCAGCCACATCACATTGTTGGCTCATACTCAGCTTGTGATTGACAACAATTCCAAGATCCTTCTTGCTTGTAGTGTTGTTGAGCCATGTATCCCCCATCTTGTAACTGTGCATTTGGTTTCTTTTTCCTAGGTGCAGAACTTGGCATTTATCCCTATTAAATTTCATTCTGTTGTTTTCTGCCCAGCAATCCAGTCTATCAAGATCACTTTGAATTCTGTTTCTGTCTTCCAGGGTATTAGCTATCCACCCAATTTTGTGTCATCTGCAAATTTGATCAGCATTCCCTGAACCTCCTCTCCAAGTCATTAATAAAAATGTTGAAGAGCACTGGGTCCAGAACTGAGCCCTGTGCTACCCTGACCATTACCTCTTTCCAGTTTGAGAAGATCCCATTCATAAGCACTCTTTGAGTCCGATTCTGTAGCCAACTGTGGATCCACCGGATCGTTGTTTCATCTAGCCTACTTTGAGCTAGTTTGCTCATCAGGATATCATGGGGCACTTTGTGGAACGCTTTGCTGAAGTCGAGGTATATAATGTCCACAGCATTCCCACAGTCCACAAGGGAGGTTACTTGATCAAAAAATGAGATCAGATTTGTCTGGCAGGATTTGTTCTTGCCAAATCCATGTTGGCTTGGACTAATCACTGCATTGTTTTCAAGGTGCTTACAGATGGATTGCTTTATAATCTGCTCCAGAATTTTCCCAGGGACTGATGTCAGACTGACTGGTCTGTAGTTCCCAGGTTCCTCCCTTTTGCCCTTTTTGAAGATAGGGACAACATTACCCCTCCTCCAATCATCTGGCACTTCCCCCATCCTCCATGATATCTCAAAGATAATAGACAGTGGTTCTGAGAGTTCTTCTTCCAGTTCCTTTATTACTCTAGGGTGCAGTTCATCTGGCCCTGGAGATCTGAACTCATTCAAAATAATTAGGTGTTCCTTGACCATATGCATATCAATCTCAAGCTGCAATCCTGCCCCTTCAGCCTGTACTTCACCTTTGCCAGGGGTTCATAGACCCTCTTTCGGGAGAAGACTGAGCCAAAGTAGGAATTGAGCACTTCTGCCTTTTCCTTGTAATCTGTTATCATTTTGCCATTCTTATTTAATAGCTGACCCACCATTTCTTTCTTCCTTCTTTTACTATGCACATATCTGAAGAAAGCCTTTTTGTTGGTTTTAGCATCCCTCGCTAACCTCAGCTCGTTCTCAGCTTTAGCCTTCCTGACGCCATCCCTGCAATTCTGTGCTACCTGCCTGTACTCTTCCTTTGTAGCTTGGTCTTCCTTCCACTTCCTATATGTGTCCTTTTTTGTTTTCAGGTCATTGCTAAGCTTTTTGTGAAGCCACATTGGCTTCTTCTGTTGTCTTCTACCTTTTTTTCTTGTTGGAATTGTTTGTAATTGTGCCTTTAGAATGTCCTTTTCTAAAAACTCTAGGGATGTACGAAAGTCACTTACCTGTTCGCGGATTATGTTGATGCTGGGAGGGAGGCGCTCCGTTCCCCCCCTCCCAAATCCTGGCTGGCCGGCTCTGCTCCGCAGGGATTCTGCGGAGCCATCAGCCGGCTCCGCCAGTGGCCGGACATCCGGCTGCTAGCTAGCAGGGATGCAAATGGCGGTGGCCATAGCAGCTGCCGTTTGCGTCCCTGCAGTCAGCTGTGATAGGCTACGTAAATGTTTACGTAGCCTATCACGGCTGATTAAAAAAAAACACACAAATGCGCGTACGCAAATGTCAGTGGCCATGGGCGGTGCCCATGGGCGCCGCCATTTGCGTTCCTTATTTTGTCACGTCTTAGTCTACGTAAACATTTACGTAGACTACGGCGAACATAAGGGGAACACAAATAGCGTAGACACTACGCTATTTGCGTTCCCCTTATTTTCGCCATAGTCTACGTAAATGTTTACGTAGACTAAGACGTGCCAAAATAAGGAACGCAAATGGCGGCACCCATGGGCGCTGCCATTTGCGTACATGCGTTTTTTGTTTTTTTTTAATCAGCCATGATAGGCTATGTAAACATTTACGTAGCCTATCATGGCTGACTGCAGGGACGCAAACGGCGGCGGCTACGGCTGCCTCCATTTGCGTCCCTGCTAGCCAGCAGCCGGATGTCTGGCTGCTGACGGAGCCAGCCGACGGCTCTGCAGAAACCCTGTGGAGCACAGCCGGCCGGCCAGGATTCCAGCAAGGATTCCGGGGGGAGGGGACGGAACGCCTCCCCCCCAACCATAAACATAATCCGCGAAAGGTAAGTGCCTTTCGTACATCTGTCCTCCACTTTCTGTAGGAGGAAGTTATCCACCACACAAGTCAGGAATTTCCTGGAGGGGCCATGTTTTGCAGAATTTGTCTCCCAACAAATATTGGGGAAATTGAAGTCCCCCATTACTACTATATCATGCTTCCTTGAAACATTGGCGACTTGCTTTTCAAAAGTTTCATCCTCGTCTTCTCCTTGATTGGGTGGCTGAATAATAGTTTATTATTCTTTTATTTTCAAAATCTTTATACCACTCTTCAGCTTAAAAACACCTAGGATGATGAACAATAGTACAAAACTAAAATAAAATACATTATTAAAATTTGGCACAAAACAGCAGAGACAATGGAAACTTGGTAAACCAATAAAACTGGAGGGAGGGCAAATGAATGAATGAATCAACAATTAAGAGTGAATTGCCATGCTGAAAGTCCTGGGGAAATAAAAAGGCCTTCGCCTGATGCCCCCAAATCACCAAATTTGGCACCAGGAGAGCCTCTCTAGGAAGGGAAACAAGCTCTCAATAAAGAATGAATGGCGGCTGTGACATGACCAGCCATCCCTCTTCCCAAACCCTATTTGCATATTAAGACACTTGTGGCCCTGGTGGATTTATCCAGCTGTGGTGAGAGCACTCTGAGGCTGAGCAGAGCTGCGTGGCTGCGTCTAGCCACCCTTAACATTTCCTACAATGACACGGAACAATGCTAGGTCAGGAGCATGGTGGGAAAACATGATCAGATGCTGTCACCTGGCACTGCTTGGGTGCCAAGCCAGGAAAAAGGGGCCCCGAGGCAGGTATCAGTGCTGGGCCCCTGCACTGGGGAACTGGAAGCTGCTCAAGGCTGAAAGGTACTGGAACCAGCTGTGGAAATAGAGCCCAGGAATGAGAAGCAGAGTTCTGAAAGGAGTTGTTTTGCGGATGTCACGAACATGGGGACATGATGAGATACACCAGCATTCCCCAAACTGGTGCCCTCCAGCAGTCCCATCATGCTGGCTGGGGATTATGGGAGTTGCATTTCATCACATCTGGAGGGAACCTGGTTGCGGAAGGCCAGGATTTGACTATGGGGAAGCAGGCCCAGGCTTGACATCAGTTGCAGGTGAGCATCCAAATGTATGGAAGGAGGGAGGAACCAAGGGAGGAGGGAAAGAACATGAGATAGACACATCCATGCAACTACACCTCATTTTTATAGCCATATTTCCATTCCCATCTTTTTGATGGGATTGGGAATCACACTCATTGTCTCTAAATGTCTTCCAGGTGTTTGAAGTTCAGGTAACAATTTCAAAAAAGAAAAGAAAGAAAGAAAAAAGAAAATTAAATTAAATATAGACATATTTTGGGCTAGAACTCACAAATCCCTCAGGTAATAAAGTTATTCGCAGAATACTAGCTGACAGTTACACCTACTTATAGGCATCAATTCTACAATGGCTGAAACAGAAGTTTAGAAGTGGCAGCACTCATTTTTCTCTCTCTCTCCCTCCCTCCCTCTCTCCCCTAAGTCTTCATTATAAAGTACCTCGATATTTCAGACTTAACTTTCACTCTGCTTTTTGGCAGATGTGACAGGTGGCTGGGACATTGATACCTTAAGCGCTGTTCAATTTACAATGGCAATGATATTTTCTCTGGCAACCATTAATTAAGGGAGGCATGGAAAGTGCAATCCAATCAATTTAGCAGTCGTAATTTAAAATAAATAGATTTGCAGGAGTGAAAGACCTGAGGCAGGGGAATTTGTTAAGCTGCAATCAGGTCAAATTTGGCACGGGCTATTCTTAATCAAAACCTGATTTTAACTGAAGAATGCTCATGGAGGTTTCTTTGCCTAGGCAGAGTACATTAAAGAAAACAGCAGGCAAACACAGAGAAAAATGTATATGTGACTTAGTTAGGCACAAACCTCATAAATGAAGGCTTAGGGTTTTCAGAGACCTTTTTTTCCAGATGCTGTTCAAAATACCAGTGCCTTGTTTCAAAGGAAAGAAGGCATTACTCACTGAAAGAACAAATGTAAATTTATCAGATATTATCTACATGCATACAAAAATAGCTGTACATGATACATCAAGATCCTTTGCCCCCGAGGAAGACAGGTTTTAAAATGCATCAGGCAATCTTCAGATGAGAATATGGTGGCCACTTTTTTTGCATTGAGAGCCAATGTGGTGTAGTGGCTAGAGTGTTGGACTGGGAGCTGGGAGATCTGTGTTCTAGTCCCCACTCAGCCATGGAAGCTCACTGGGTGACTTTGGGCCAGTCACAGACTCTCAGCCCAACCTACCTCACAGGGTTGTTGTTGTGAGGATAAAATGGAGAGGAGGAGGATAATGTAAGCCGCCATGGGTTTCTTGCAAGAGGGAAAAAGGCGGGATATAAATGCAAAAAAAATAAATAAATTCCTCCCAAAAGAGGAAATCCATCCCCAGAAAAGAAAAAAAGAAGAAAAAAAGGAGGACACAGATTTGCACATGGTAATTTATATGCGTAGATGCAAATGTATAAATAATAACTAGCATGCTCACTCGTAATCCAGACAAGACAGAAATACTGATCAGTAGAAATGCTGAACTGGGATTGGATGTACTGCCTGTCCTAGATGGCCTTGATCTCTCTGTGAAGGACCAGTTTGCAGGTGGTCCTGGTGGCCAAGATGGCTGCTGTAGCTGAGAGTGCTTTTGCTCATCTTCTGCTGGTGTGCCTACAGTGCCTCTTCCTTGACAAAGCAGATCTGGCCACAGTTACACAAAGTAATATCCAGATGAATCATACCTATGTGAGGTCGCCCTTGAAAAGTGTTCGGAAACTACAGCTGGTGGTGCAGAATGCTGCAGCCAGAATAATTGCCAAGGTCTGCCTTTCTGACCATATTACACCGCTCTTCTTTAAATGGCACTGCCTTCCGATTAGTTTCCCAGCTCAGTTCAAGGGGCTGGTTATGATTACCTATAAAGCTCTAAATGGCTTGGGACCAGGTTATTTGAAAGACAGCCTCCCTCCTGCACGAACCTCCTCATCACTTGTGGTTGTCATCAAAGGCCCTGCTCCGTGTACTGCCACCAAAGGTGTAATGTTTGGTGGTGTCGGACAGGGCTTTTTCTGTGGCAGTGCCCTAACTGTGGAATACTTTCTCAAGTGAGGGTAGACTGGCCCCTTCTCTGTTGCCTTTTAGCTGGGTGGTTTCCCCAAGAGATGGGCATTTCTGGCTGGCGAGATGGCATATCGGGGCATCCCACCATACAGACTTAACCTATAGTATCTACATAGCAGCTGAGAGACACAGCAAGGTTATATTTCATAGAATGTCACCATCAGCCGGGACTCAAATCAGGAGCTTCCTTCCAGCCCAGGTATTCCCACTGCTCTAGGAGTGAGCCAATTTTTTGACCCCAAGGGCCACATGCTGCCCGTGGGTGTGACCAAAGCCAGCAGTGGGTGGGCCCAGGGGTCCCCCCATCTTCCCTTTCTCCCCCCCCCAATATACACAGACAGATAGCCTTCCCCACTCTTTCTCTCTAACGTTCATAGACACACACTCTCTTCCCCTAAACAGAGCCCCCCCCTGCCATGTACCCATATATAGACCCCCTGCTTACCTCCCATCTATGGGGGGGATACATTGGCCCCTTGTGAATTGCCACAAAAGAGGACAAAAGAGGATGGTGATTTGCATAAAATGTGCATATGCTAACTTTATGTATAGATGCAAATTTAGAAAGAATTATCATAACCTAGATAGAAATACAGTGCATCTCATCATAGTGTGGAAGACTGACCAGGTGACCTGTGTGGCTTGCTCAGTCTGTGGTCCAGGTGCTATTGGTGGGCAACTTCAAGGGCCAGCTCTTCCTTTGGATGGCTCTTGATCTTGATACTGGGCTTGGACCGGACAGCCCTTAAAACAGAGGATGCCTTCAAAATAGAGGATAGCCTTCTGGCAACCCTTCAGATAGAGGACTGTTGTCTGTAAAAGAGGACACATGGCTACTTGGGAAATCTTCATCAAGAACTTAAACCTTCCCCACCCTGGGCAGTGCAATCTTGCCTCTCCTTGCCAAGCAGTTCTTGCCCCAGAATGGCTCCACTCCCAGACAGCTCACTGTTTCCACCTGGCTATAAATTAGTGCTGCGCCAAATTTTTTTCCCAGTTTTTTCCAGCCATTCTCATTCAATTTAATAGAAAATAAATTGCTTTCAAAAAGAAATTCAAAGGAGAAGAACATTTCAGAGAAATTCTCTTGGGCTGGGTTCAGAGTTCTTGTGCTTTCCTTACTTAGGAAGTGGTTGGGGAGTGTGCATGTGTGTCCTGTCTTTCATTGTACAATCATCTCTCCAGCAGCTGGTAGCCGTGGCTTCCCACACATCAAACAAAACTCAAGGGAAGACATCATGAGGTAATTCCTCCCATGGGGCTTTTTCTGATCAGGAAGTGCAGGCAGCCAGGGAGGCTGCAGAGAACTGGGGAAATGTGTAATAGAAAGACACACACACACCACCACCACCACCACCACCATTGGCCACCTCACAGTGATTAATTAAACTCAAACCCACTGCCAAAATAAATTATAAAACATCTGAGAATGAAGCAGAAACATGGAAACTTCTTTCATGGGGGAGGAAAACTTTCAGGAAATTGGAGGACAGCTGTTCACACAGCATGAGCTCCACCTCTTCCCTGAATTTAGACACAGCTGTGCTCCCCTCACATCTGCATTGTGGAGGGTGCAAAGTGGGAGCTAGGCTGCCAACACAGTTGCTGCTGTTGCTACTTGCCGTGGCAGCACACACACAAAACCTTTAGGAAAAAAGAAAGTTGCTGTTCTACAACTCCTGCCAATGCAATGGTGAGTCAGAGTTCCATCTGTGAGAAATTGTTGGGGAATTTCTCTCCTCCACCTGGAGAAATTCCGTGAAATTGTGATCTCAGTTTCTCTGCCCAAAAATAGGGTGGAGAATTTTGAGAGGCTGTTTGTGCACATCTCTACAAAAATGGTTACATTTTCTGGGTCAGTCACAAGCCTTTCTCTGGGCAGCCATCATACTTTAGCCTTTGTGTAGCTCTCTGGTCTCTCTCTAGGCTCTATCGGGTTCATCACATGGAGCTCTTATCCTGCTATTGAGACGGCTCTCTCTCAGAAGTTTGTGGGCTCTTTAGATGATGCTGTCAACCTCCAGGGTGTCTCCTGTCATTGCCCCCAGCCTATCTCGTGTTTTCCCCAAAAGGAAAAAAAAAAATTTTTTTTCAGCCCATGGAACAGGAGAGCCATGACCTCTCTGTGAAATTCTCCAATAGCAGAAGAAACCATTGTGTCTGCCTGCTGTGGGCATTTGTTTTCAGTTGTTGGGGGCGTGGTCAGGATGAGATTTGACAGGAGTGAGGGCAAGAATCGCCTGCCAATTGTATCTCCTACCTCTGCATTTCTCAGTTGGAGGGAGAAGACGGTAAAATGCCTCCCTGCAATGAAGGGAGACACATCTGATCCCCCACCCCACAAAGCTCAAAAGAAAGTCCTCTGTTGTTTCAGAGCATCCCATTAAGTTCGATGGAGCTTACTCCCAAGTAAGTGTGCCAAGGGTTGCAGACTTACAGGGTGATCTTATGTCTACTCAGAAGTAAGCCCCACTGAGTTTGATGCGGCTTACTCCCATATAAGTGTGCCAAGGGTTGCAGACTTACAGCACAATCTTACATTTTATGTCTACTCAGAAGTAAGTCAGAGGTTTCTTGGGGGATGTGAGAAAACAGTACAACAGAAGTTAAGCTATGAAAACAAGACTCTTTCCCCCCACTCCTTTGTACACATGCCAGGGAGGGAGGGAGGCACTCCCTCAGTTCAGACCACATGGCTGCCGTGTAAAGAAGCCCTTCCTAATCCCACAAAGAAACCGAAAGCAGGAATCTCTGGAAAGGATGTGGGTTTTTGTGGTGTTTTTGCTTAATGCAGAAACACCCTGTGTATCAATAGGTTTATCTGTCCTGTGAACCCCTGTCTTCAAACTTCCTGCTAACAACTCACATCCATCTGTATTCCAGAATCTTTTAGAACAAGACCTGTGATGATGCTTCATCTAGATTGACCCTCGTCTACAAGCATTATATGACTTGGCATTAAGATATCTTTTGGCGTTCCTGTGGGAACTGTCCCAGCACTCCAGATCCCAACCCCAGCTTCAGTCCTGCTGGGAGACATATACTTTCAACCTTGTATGTGCTCATTTGTCTACAGTCTAGAGCTGACATGTATCAGCCAAATCAAAACTAACTGGCAAGCATGGCTCACATTGAGAGAATAGTAATAGTAATACTGACCGTGCCATTTGGACATCTAGAGTAGCACATTCTGCTGTAGGTAACGAGTCAGTAAGTTCACGAATTTTGACTCGGTCAATGAGACTATAAAAGTAAATACAAAAAAATAAAAAAGTCCAGCACTGCTGCAAGCCTGGAATGCCTAAAATACTATTTTATTCTTTGCACCATATAAATATCCCCCTCATGCATTAAGCTAATCCCTCTGGACTAATGCAGCATCGAGAAATAAAAAAGGCCCCTTTGCACCTAGTCTGAGAATCTTAAAATGTCAGGAAGAAATACAGTATTAATATTGAATTTTTCTGTTTTGAGAGTCAACAACTGCCTTTTGCCATTTTAAGTCACGCATCTGTTCCTTGCTCTTTGGCCTGCTACTTTAATGCCTTTGGAAGTAATTGGGAAGTATTCAGAGCATAATAGTCAATAAATCACACAAGGAATGAAGAAAAGCATCTTTGTTCTACATTAATCATATGGTGAGTTGTAAAGTCAGGATGCTCAAAAGCAATAGGAATCGAAGGGGAAGTTAATTATGGTTGCACCATCTGAGAACCACAAATGGTTTTTAGTCCGGGCCATGCCTGCACATTTCAGGAGCTGGGATGACAAATAAAACAGTGGCTGGCACAACCACAGGAGCCAGTACCTAGCAAGTGATGCACTGACATCTTATTCTGTTTACTGCCAGGTCAGTCTCCTGTTCCCCAAGTATTGTTACAATTGCAATTTGGCCTAAAGTGAAATTTTAGGCGAATTTGGAGGATTTTGCCTGGGACAATATCTGCTAGAATTCTGAGGGTAGCTAAATTTCCCTACTGGCATAATTGAATGCCACCTTTGGTTCCCAAAGGAGGCCTAAACAGGCCCTTCACCAGGTCAGAATCATAGAATCATAGAACAGTAGGGTCAGAAGGGGCCTATAAGACCATCGAGTCCAACCCCTCCTTGGAAGGGGCCTATAAAAACATCTATGATGGAAGAAGCTTTCATCATGGATATTCATGGGTCCTACTTTACAGCTGTAAGGTTGAAGCACATAGCTTCTGCTCCAAGCTGTACTCTTGGTCTGGGATAGGGCAGCCATGTGTCCCACTTTACAGAGGACAGTGCTCTATTTTAAGAGCTGTGAGAAGACAATCCTCTGTTTGAAGGCATCTCCTATTTGGAGGGCTGTCCATCCAAGGCTGGTTTAAAGACAAAGAAACATAACAAGGGACAGCAGGTGCCTCGATGATGCCCAACAACACTTAGCTCATGTACAACAGATTGAACAGGCAGGTATACAGATGAGTCTTACCCGTTATGATTAGATGTATTGTATTTCTATTTAAATTATACTAATTATTTCCTAATGCGCATCTATACATATAAATTAGAGTATGCAAATCTCAAGCACTCTCTTCCTTGGTGATTCCTAAGTGGCCACCCTAGTCTGGGGCTCAACCTAAGGATTATGCTGAGCATATAGCATGCAGCTAAGACTTTGGTTTTTCTGTAACTAATTTCAGGGGTGGGTTTGGGTGATCCACAACATGTGGGGAGGGCAGGTATATTCCTTCCCTCTCTACCTTTGATTGGGACAAAAAATCCCACCTTTTTATATGACTAGGAGGCTTGGGGGGGCGGGGAGGACCACTTGGTGCCAATGGGAATTTTTTTCCTAAGCCTTACAGCCACGTGGGTTAAGGGAGATTTTCATCCCAATCATGGTTGGGGAAGGGAGGGATAAACCTCCTCTCTCTGCATGCTGTAGTCTCAGTAACAACCCCTCCTCATGCATATAATTAATTAAAGATAAACTGAAGATTCAGCATAACATGTAGTTTGGCCTGGAGCAACTTGTCCAACAGAACAAAAGCAGAAACTGCCACGTGGCTCATCTTTGACTATGTCTGAGCCCCTGCTGCTTGGTCCTTGTTTGCCTGATCTCTGCCTGACCCTCCAGCCCGTTCATGACCACATCTTCTAATTCTGGTTCATTTGGCCCTTGCCTACCTTGCCAGAGAATCAGACCCCATCTGCAGCCAGCTACAAAGCTAGGCCCCAGGCCTGACAGGTTACTAAGAATGTTGTTAGAGTTCCCTAGCCCCTCACAGAACTAAGGATGTGCAGAATCAAGGGGTCACAGTGTTTGTGTGTGTGTGTGTGTGGGGGGGGGGTTGAACCTTTGCCCAGCAATAACAAGTCTTCAGAGCCTGTGTGACTCCTAGGGATGGCTGCTGCTGGCAATTCAACTGCATTCACTGGATGTGGTTGGGTAGGAACTCATCCATGTCTCTGTAGATTTCCCCAGCAAATCTGTAGTAGCAAGTTTCATTATGGATGCTGCCTGTTTTCCAACCCCAAGTAATTTTTGGCAACTTTCAACATGAATTGCAAATTGAATTAATGTTTGATTGATATATGTATAACCAGAATCTGGAAACTTACTTCATTTTGAAATCTGCAAACAAACTAAAATTATTCACAACTGCCACGCATTGCTTCAAGTGTACTAGAGAGACAAGCGTATTGTTCATAGCATAATAGTCATGAAATTCCATCAACGAAATATAGGTCTTGGAGATATTTTTGGAAGGCAAAGAATCCTTTTTCTCATGCATGGAGTTTTTTTCCTTTACCCCCCACCCCCAAATTAAAATACTTGGCTCTAAAATTATTTTCCCAGGAAATCTGTAGTAGCAGTTTCCGTTATGAATGCTGCCTGTCTTCCAACCCCAAGTAATTTTTGGCAACTTTCAACATGAATTGCGAAGTGAATTAATATTTGATTGGAGATCTCTCTCTCTCTCTCTCTGTCTCTCTCTCCCTCTCTCAGAATCTGGAAACTTACTTCATTTTGAAACCTGTAAAACAAATAATAATTAAGATTTCTTAAGTTCATGGGATCATATAGCTCGTGGCTAAGAAGCACAGCAGTCGTGAAGGGATAGTTGTCAGAATGAACATGGTACTCAGTGGAAAACTATGAGGTAGGAATTAAAGCATGCAACACATTCATGAATAATTATGATCACCATGTACCCAGCCATTTGTATAAAAGTATTCCCCACTCAGTTGTGGATATTACAGCCACGCTGTTTTGAGCTGTCATAGAAACATAGAATAATAGGGTTGGAAGAGGCCTATGAGCCCATCGAGTCCAACCCCCTGCTCAATGGATAAAACATTTTTATGATGTTTTTAATGTAGAATTTTATTGTTTTAACTGTTTTGTTGTTGTACATCGCCCAGAGTGGCTGGGTGACCAGCCAGATGGGTGATTAATAAATAAATAAAATAAATAAATGCAGGAATCCAAGTCAGAGCATCCCTGACAGATGGCTGTCCAGCCTCATCTTGAATGCCTGCAGTGTGAGGGAGCCCCACCACCTCCCTAGGGAGTCGGTTCCATTGTCATATTGCTCTAACAGTCAGCAAGTTTTTCTGTCCTGTCCCCACATCAAAAAGAGGAAGTGTGATGGCTTGGTTCAAATTGAAGAAAATGTGTTGCATCTTGCAAGCCATTTCACACCAATGACCCTCAGTCCCTCATACCGTATAGCAGGGGTGGGCAGAAAGTAGGCCTCCAGATGTTTTGGACTTCAGCTCCAGTGTGGTGTAGTGGTGAGAGTGTTGGACTGGGAGCCGGGAGATCTGGATTCTAGCCCCCACTCGGCCATGGAAGCTCACTGGGTGACTTTGGGTCAGTCACCCACTTTCAGCCCAACCTACCTCACAGGGTTGTTGTTGTGAGGATAAAATGGAAAGGAGGAGGATCATGTATGCTGCCTTGGGTTCCTTGCAAGAGGAAAATAGGCAGGATATAAATGAAACAAACGAACAAATAAATAAATAAATCCCATTGGACATGCTGGCAGAGGCTTCTGGGAGTTGAAGTCCAAAATATCTGGAGATCTGTCTTCTTCCCATTCCAGACATATAGGGCTTTCCCCACACACTTGGCTTTCAAGTAGCTTACTATGCTATCTCCAACAATGTAATATAGCATATAGACCCCAGTCTTCAATCCAATTTTCAAGGATGTTTATGTAAGAAATACATAAAACACAGAAATACGATCAAATAAAACACAGAGAAATAAAAACCTCTCTCTCTCTCTCTCTCTCTCTCTCTCTCTGTGTGTGTGTGTGTGTGTGTGTGTAGGGTTGGATACAGGATCTGCCTTCTGGAAGAAAGGTCCCTCCACCCACACCACAGCTCAACCCCTTCAACAGGGTCTCCTGACTCTGAATAGCATTTTCAGGGGGCTGGAGGAGCTGCAAATTGGGGGCGGGGATGGAGTCCCCTTCCACCAGCCCAGTTGCTCATGCTTAAATTTGGATTCAACTCATTATTTTTAAAGCATCAAACTGCACTTCAGACATGTTTGTTCTGGATCCCAGAAGCATGCAGCTACTTACATAAAAATGTATATGTACTGCAGTGACTAATGCACCAGAAAAATTACCATTTTTAAAGCAAAACATATATCTGTTGCACGAGGATCAAACCAAACGACCCAGTTAAACTAGTTCCACTGGGAAAATAAAAACCTTCTCACATGATGCCAGAATGATCTCAGAGAAGGCAGGAGTTGAATCTTTGTGGTGGGGGAGCATTCCAAAGTCAGGGCACCAACACTGTAACGTCTCTTTCTCTGGTGACCACCCATTATACTTCAAATAGAGCAGAAAACCAAGGAAGGGCCTCAAAGCCTCAGTACCTTGGAGATGGTCAGGTGAGCATTCATACATGGAAAGGTGATACAGATTCTTTTTTCACTTCTTTGCCCATGTTGGCAAAGAGCACACATCTGACAAACTGGAGCATTATCACTGGACTTTTTTGAGAATTATATGGACACACTGGCAGATGTGATCCCCTCCAGTCAATAATTTCTTAAAGCCAGTTGTGGATCATGTCTGGACCATCTTGTTCATGATTTTCCACTGACTATGGAGTGATTGAAATGCTCCTGCTCCTGCACAGAAGCCACCATTCTTACATGTTTGGGGCACTCTATGCAATTGAAGAGCTTTCAGTACTTGGGATAGGGATGTACGGACTGTGTAAAATCCGCTCCGTCTGTGCTTTGCAGATTGTCAGGTGCCTTTTGTTTCGTCGTCTGCCCACAGACAGATGCAAATATTTTTTTTCGTCATGCAGAAAAATATGTAAATAATGACGTAAGTATTATAATTTACCTTAGTAAGTAATGTTTAGCATATTGTCCCCCATTCCATTCAACATTTCCTCAGCAGAAACGTACGTATTTTCCTACGAATTTATATGTGTAAATTTTGGGAAAGTAAAAAAATAATCTGAAAGTCCACAGACTCCATGTCGCTTGTGGGGGTTGGTCTGCATCAGATTCCACAGGTCGGATTCTTAGACATCCGAGCTCATTTTAGTTCATCTCGAATTTCTCCAGCATCCCTAACTTGGGATACACTATGCCAGAAGTGCAGAACTAGTTTTGGGTGGGGGGCATGAGTGACCCCCGCCCAGCACTCCATGGGCCATATTCCATCACGTGGGTGTGGCCACACCCATCTGACATACATTGCTCCCTGGGCCAAGCTCCCTGACCTGGAAATAGGGATGTCAGAGAAATCTATTTGGGGGGTGGAGTTCAACAGGTTTTCCTAGGTTTGCCCCTCTGGACTTTGTTCCAGTTCTCACTGCAGCACCCAACTTGGTCTGTGGTGAGTTGGGCCAGTTTGTGGATTTTCCAGGCATTGTGCAACCCACCCCCAGGCTCTGCAATTTCCTCAAATTTCTGAGAGATTTGCAAAATTTCTGAGCAATTTGCTCAAATTATGTCTGAATTTGTGCCAGTTTCATCATAATTTGTGCAAACTGCTCAGAAATTTGCACAAATTGCAAAATCTGCAAAAAATGTTCAAAGAAGTTCCCAGAGTTTGGGGGGAAAGCCCACAGCTTAGCCCACAAATGCAAATTGAGTCATACATGCTGCAGAATTCCATCAAGTGAAGAAAGAGCCAGATTTCCCAATGACAGACATCCCTAATTGGCATATATTTTTATTTATTTATTTCTAACTTATCTTTTCAGATGGATGATGTTAATTAATTTGCAAAAGGGTTATTATAAGAGATGGATATGAATTGGAGTATGGAGGATCCTCTGTATGCCAAGTGATTGGACAACCTTAGTTTGGGCTTGGATGGATGAATCTTGACAGTTTCATTTTCTCAATCATCTCAAGTTCTCTCCATCCTATGTTTGAAGAAATGTGCAAATTTTGGTAAGTTCTTATGAAAGCCAAATGCAATTCTCACCATCCGATCAAGCCAAATTCAGTAGGTACAGCTATTCCTAGCATGGAGAGGACCACGTTGTACTTGTCTGCCATGTAGCTTTAAAAGAGGAGGAGTCTGTCAGAAAAAAGGAGGTGACAACTAGGGATGTGGGAGAAATTTGCAACGGAACCAAATGAATTAGATCTTTATGAATCCAACCCATGGATTCTGCAGTGGACTGGCTTTCCTCTGTCTGCTGATTCTGCAGACTTGCGGACCAATTTTCCAAGTTTCCCTAATTTTGAGCAAATTTCGTCTGAGAAAAATATGCAAAAATAAAAGAAAACTGGCCCCAAATGCATATTTCCCCTATAGGCTAAAGCGTGAAAATGAGCATTTTGGGGGGATTTGCACATTTTCGCACATGCAAATTTGCACAAATTTGGAAATGTAAAAAAACCCTGATTCTGTTGATGGGTGTATGAAAGGTGCCTGATGCACATAACACAGACAGAATGGATTTCACACAATCTGTTCATCCCTAGTGACAACTCTATTTCAGCACCACATGGCTCAATACATGGGGATTCAAACCCAGACTTTTAAGAGCTGCTGCACACTCAAAGCCTTCTGTCTGGATGGATGAATCTGTCAGTTTCAGTTCCTTCTACATTCAATTTTTTTTAAATAATCGCAATATCTTTCTGTTCAATTTCTGAAGAAATGTGTAACTTTGGAAAGCTTTTCTCAGAAAAGGAACCAAACAAAATTCCCACCCATCCCTATTTTGGGGTACATTCCAGCCCTATGATTTTATGACTGGTAAAAGTCTCAGCATTCAATAGACTTCATTAATCCTAAAGACAAATTCCTTCCAGTATCATATACAAATGTAAAAAGAAAATACTAGTGCTGTGCCAAAAATGTCCCCCACATTATTTTTGACCATTCTCATTCAATTTGATAGAAAAGAAATTCCTTTCAGAAAAAAAATAAAATAAAGGAGATTCCTTTCAGAAAAAAAATAAGGAGAAGAAGAATAAAGGAGAATTTATAAAGGATAAATTCTCATTGCATTCAGGTTTCATGTGTTTCCTTTACTTAGGAGGTGGCTGAAGAGTGTGTAGGAGTGTCCTGTCTTTCACTGTACAATCATCTCTCTGCACCTGCATTAGAGATAAGATGTATCCACCATCACCCCTCAGAAATTTCTGAGCTGAGCCAATATTTCTCAGAGGACATTTTTTCTCAGAAAAGCCCTGAGATTTTTCTTTTTCTCTCTTTCCCTCCCCCCGCCCTGAAATAAAAGGCCACTTTGCAGAAATTTCCCAAATTTTCTTCCAAAAATTTTGGTGGGTTTTGCCTTCCCTCTCCCCTCCTAATATCCCGGAACAATGCTAGGTATGGGATATTGTGAAGAACACAAAATGGGGGCCAGGCTGCCAACACATTTGCTGATGTTGCTGCTTGCAGGGGCCATGCAAAAAAAAACACAAAACCCCTTAGGAAAAAAGAAAGAAGCTGTGCTAGGACCCTTGCCAGTGGTGAGCTCTGCCTGTGAGAAATTGTGGATAATTTCTCCCCTCACTGGAGAAATTCGGTGAAATTCTCCTCCCCAGTTTTCTGCCCACAAACAGAGTAGAGAATTTTGAGAGGTCATTTGTGCACAGCTCTAGAAATTACTCCAACTGCAAATTTCACTTGTGGTATAATAATTAAGTTGGAACTTTTTAGAGTGTTTCCTAATTCCATTTCTGTCTGATGATTTGTACTGGGCTGTGTTGCGGGTGGGAGTGGTTTAGGAAATAATTTATAAGTATAAGAGATCAGCATTGGAAGGAACTGTGTATGTGTGAATCCTTTTGAGAGGCGCTACAATGGGAACCTGAGAGTTTAAAATATTTTCCAGTTCTTCCTGCTATCAAAGTATACTTCTTCCCTGTATAAATCAAGTCTCCCTATGGCCCACCAAAGCTTTATAAACAACAGCAGCTGGTCTAAAGGTATGCTGGATTCTAAACTGAAAATGATTTATTCCTAGTTTTATTCTATTTGTTGGTTGATGCTCTTATTGAGAGACTCGCAGGGTCAGGAGTGGATTAATAATGGCTAGAGAACTCATCTATCTATTTAAAACTTAATATGTTAATGAATATGGATTTAAGAATTTCAGGCGGCAGTCCTATACATACTTACCTGGGAGTAAGTTCCACTGAATACAACAGGGTTTACTTATGATTATACATATATAGGATTGTAGCATCAGTATTGATAACTGGTATGTTGTTATGGCTAATAATGTGAGCTGAGAAATACCTGGGTTAAATAAACACGGGAAGCTCCATCTAGTTCAGGGATGGGCAACCTTTTCTCTGTGGAGGGCTGCATTGCCTTGCTGGTAATCTGTCAGAGGCGGCATGTCAGCGGTGTGCAGGGCCAAAATCCGCAATTGGCTGAGTGACCCCTTTTTTTTATTTTTCTTTAGGCCACTCTCTTTTTACTCCCTATCTGCCACTCCCCTCTTTTCTCTCTCTCCCTCTCCCTTCTTGTGCAGTGGGCTGCCAGGGAAGGGACACATTGTTCTTCAGAGGTCTGAATGGACTACATGAGAAGGGCTACTGCAATTAGACTCTAGGACCACATGAAATTAGGTTGAGGGCAGTGGAGGCTGGTGGCTCTGATTTCAGTGGGGCTCTGTTTCTATTCTGGGTTTCAGTCAGAACCAACCAGAACTCTAAAGGAGCTATCCAAGGTGCTGAACCCTACCCCCCAAATATCACCAGTTCTGAGCAGCAGTGCCAATCCATTGTTTAGGTAGAGGCTTTTCACATCACCTCCTACCTGATCTTTTAACTGGAGAGGCCAGGGACTGAGCCAGTGACCTTCTGCATGTGCTGTACCTCTGAGCTATGGTCCGTCTCCAAACCCTATCTCTGCCCAGGATGTGATCTTACGCAAGCCACTGACTCTCAGCCTTAGCAATATGGGAATAATAATAACGATAATACAAAAAGATCCTACAGTGTTGTCGTAAGAACTGCCAAAATGTGGAAAACGTTGGACACTCTGTGGTGCTATATAAATGCAAAGTATTCTTATAACAGCTTCATTGGCCTCTGGTCCATTTCTTGGCCTAATTCAAAGTGTTGTTCATTGTCAGGGGTGTTTTTGAGAGCAGGGAGGGGGATAACAGTTCAGATTCTGAAGGAGAACCATCAGACATGGGGGAGGTGTTTTCCCAGGCTAGTCCAGATATGAGTAGGCCTGCTTCTCAGGTTACAAACGTACAGATGGCTGAGCTTGAGGGTCCCTCCTCACCCTACCCCCCCATGAGAAGCAGCAAATAGGAGGTTGACCTAATAGATGCCAGGTGCAGGCGCAGAGCAAAGACAGAGAAGGCAGGGCCGGAACTTAGATGGTTTACCTGACTGGCCTTGTATGAGAAGCTGTGCTTAGAGTCCTCATGACAAGAAAGGGACCTCCCCGCTTAAGTTAGGCTAGCGAGACTGCCTCTCTCTTCAAATGGCTGGCAACTCTTGTAAATTCCATTTGGATCCCGTGAAGCCATTCCTTTGTAGACAGAGAGTTCTCTGAGAATTTGCTTCTGTATGACCCTGTGAAGTAATGGATAAAAACTGTAGACTGAAGCCTCTCGTCTGTGTATGTTTGGGCATTGATGTGAGGTGGGGGCTAAGGGAATCCTGACATTTATGGCCTCTAAGGTGCAATCCTATTTATTTTATTTATTTATTTATTGCATTTATACCCCGCCTTTCTCCCTCTTGCAAGGAACTCAAGGCGGCTTACATTATCCTCCTCCTCACCATTGTATCCTCACAACAACAACCCTGTGAGGTAGGTTGGGCTGAGAGTCTGTGACCGGCCCAAAGTCACCCAGTAAGCTTCCATGGCCAAGTGGGGACTAGAACCCGGATCTCCGGGCTCCCAGTCCGTCACTCTCACCACTACACTACACTGTAGTGTACACTACACTACACTAAACACTATGCATGTTTAGAAAGAAATAAAGTCCTACAACTCCCATCATGGCTGGCTGAGGAATGCTGGGAGTTGTAGGACTTGTTTTCTGTCCCAACGTGCATAAGAACATAAGAAGAGCTCTGCTGGATCTAGTCCAGCATTCTGTTCACGCAGTGGCCATCCAGCTGTCAATGGGAAACCCACAAGCAGGGCATGAGTGCAACAGCACCCTCCTGCCCATGGTCCCCCGGAACTGGTGTACATAGGTATACTGCCTGTGAAACTGGAGGTAGCATATAGTCATCAGGACTAGTAGCCATTGACAGCCTTATCCTCCATGAAGGAGGACAAGATTACACCCTTGAAGTTCTAAATAGCTTAGGACCAGGTTACCTGCAAGAGCCTGCCCATGTATTAAGATCTTCAGGAGAGATCCTTATCTGCATTCTGCCACCATCAGAGGTGCCAATGGTGGACACACAAGAGACAGCGTTCTCAGTAGCTGTGCCCAGGCTCTTGAACTCTCTTCCCTGGTAGGCCCATCTAGTCCCCTGACTCTGTAATCACCTTCTGTGGGCAACTAAATACCTTCTTATTTACACAAGCTCAGCTTTTGTGAACTCTATTTTTCCCTGATGCTGGGTTGTGCTTCTAGTTTAGTGGGCTGCTTTTCCCCCCTGCTGTATGTAAAAATACAATTTTGACTCCTTTCTTTTTAGTATATTTATTTATAACTTGATTATACTGTAATTTGAAGTTTTGCTGTTGTTGGCCAGTTTGGGAACTCAGTGTAGAAAGGTAGGTAGATAGTATTATGATTATGATTAATCCTGAAATGTTTACTGACAACTGCAAAGATGACCTTGACAAGTTTGAGAGGCATACTTCATATGAACCAATGGAGGATGTGAATATTTTGAAAACAGTCATAATTTACATCAAGATAAATGTATGTATTCATAAGTCATTCGTAATGTTGTTGTTTTTCTTCTTTATCTAACACTAGAGCTATGAAATTGGGGGAAATAAGCAGAAATACCATATTCTTTTAAAGAAAAAAAAAACCCAAGGAGTTGCAATGATAAAAGAAAAGAACAAAGCTTATGATGGCAATGCACATATTGAGGATGTAGAAAAGCCAATGTTGATAGAAGATTTCTTTATAGTTTCCTGCTAATGAATACACATAAAGGTAATTCACGCTGAATTTCAAATGTTCTACATCTTGAATGGTGCAGATCTTTTACTTTTTGCTATCTTAATAGCAAATTCTTACAATTAGAGCACTCTTCTACCACTTCAAAGGATAAATTTGTAACAATTGTTACTCATTTTCTGTGTGTATGAGAGACATTTCCCCGCCTGGAAGCTTTAAAGCCATCCAATCTTTTTAAAGGGGCACACATTCCATTGTAAGGCATGAGGTTTTTCTTCTTGTAGCTTTCAATTAATTGCACACAATACACTAATTTCTCTCTCTCTCCTTTTGGTTTTAAATTGTTGCTGGCACTGCAATAAGAGATGCCACTCTCCATTAAATCAGAATGTTCTGCATCAGAAAGCAACTGCTTGAGAAAGAGAACTTGAAGTTGTGTGTGTATGAAGGGGAGAGAAACAAATAAAGCAGTAGAGACGTTGGTTGGTGTTCAAGTTAAAATGTGAGAGAAATCTAAGTGAGCTCCATCTTGACTCCCATTTACAATGTTTGGTTGCTGTTCATGTGCTCTCAGCCCTACTCATATCAGGACAGTTCTTGGAGCTGCAAGCTGCTTTAAGAGCCTACTGTTGGATAAGAGGAACATAAACAGGGAGTATGTAGATTGAATCAATAAAATGCCAGAGCTCAAGATCCCCAGGAGAATTTATCACTCTCCTGCTTCCCTATCTGCCCATCAGGTAGCGATGTGGATTGGAGGCTGAGGTCGTGTTCTGTTGGGGGTCTTGGTAGGCTTCCATTCCATCCTGGCTGAAAAAAACCATCACCCCCTTTTCAAAGCATCCCAACAGGTGAAGGAGGACTCCCATGTATGTATGTATGTATGTATGTATGTAACAATATTGATAAGTGCTTACAGTCTAAGCTGTGTGCAAAAAGACAGTATAAGATCATAATTAAATACTAAATATTATTACCACATATAGAAGATAATATTACCCTCCTGTCCTTGCTTGTTGGAAAAAGTATGTTTTCACTAGGTTCTGAAGGGTTGGTGGTGCCTAATTTGTAGTTGTAGGCACTTCCAGAGGGCACTGCTGCAATACTGAAGGCCCTATTCTGAGCCACCGTAGAGTGGACTTTCAAAATCTAGGGATGTACGGAAGTGACTTACCTTTTCACGGATTCTGTTCATGGGGGGGGGAGGCGTTCCGTCCCTCCCCCCGGAATCCTCAATGGCCGGCTGTGCTCCGCGGCAGCTCCGTGGAGCAGCCGCCAGGCCCAGGCCAGGGCCGTCCACAACTGGATTTCTGGCCGCGGAGGGCTCTGGGTAAAAAACAAACAAACAAAAATACGCGTACACAAATGGCGGCGGCTATGGCCACCGCCATTTGCGTTCCTTATTTTTCGCCATCTTAGTCTACGTCAATATTTACGTAGACTAAGACGAAGAAAAGAAAGGGGAACGCAAATAGCGTAGTGGGCGCTATTTGTGTTCCCCTTTCTTTTCTTCGTCTTTGTCTATGTAAATATTGATGTAGACTAAGACAGCGAAAAATAAGGAACGCAAATGGCGGTGGCCATAGCCGCTGCCATTTGCATATGCGTATTTTTATAAAAAACCCTGACGTGATAGGCTACATAAGTCTTTACGTAGCCTATCACATCTATGGGGAAAAAAAGAAAAAAACACAGACTGCAAATGACGGCAGTGGCAGCTGGTTGGAAGACCAGCCACAGCTGCTGCCACCGCCGTTGCTGCCACTGGAGCCGCCGCCGTCCGGAACATCCGCGGATCCGCGGGGGGCGGGGGGGTGGCAGGCCATTCCGCGATGGATTTCGGGGGGCTGAATGCACTGGCATTCGGCCTCACCGAGATCCATCACGGAATTCTCTGACATCCCTATCAAAATCTTGAATATCACCAGGAGGGTATGTCAGGATGGTATAGGGATGGGTGAGTGAGCAATATTCGAGTCCTCCAGGATTCCCTGAATATCATCTTGCCACTTGTCTTGTGCCTGATTCCTGTTCATGTTTGTAATTGCTGCTTGCTTTGCGTAAATGGGAATCTCATGCAAATCTGGCAGCAGTTGCTCAAGTTTCCCCAAATTTGCACAACTTTTCTCCATAGACTAAAGCAGTTGATTCCCTGTTCCCAAAGGGTAGCTTGTCTCCCACTAGGGCAGGGGTATCCAACCCATGGCCCAGGGTCACATGCTGCCCACCCAAGGCCTTTACTGCAGCCCCTTCCCCTTGGCTGCCCTGACCCCACCACCAGTAGTGACTCTCCTCAGACGCCAAGGGTTGGATGCTCAAGACCATGGCCATCTTTTGGAGACTGTAAGCCCAGAGTTATCACATGATTACACTTTGCTTTGTAAAAGGTTATCAGACCTAATATCTTAGATGTCTGCTCCGTGTTTTGATGAGGAAGAGAGAGAGAGAGAGAGATAGAAAGAGAGAGCACCTTTAACTTGCACGGCACTTTGTCACAGAGGATCTGCTTATTGAGTAAGCAGCCTATAGCTGGCAGCTACTGACTCATCACATCTCTTCCCAGGGTATGGGATGAGCTTTGTTAGTAGAAATAATAAGCCAAAATCCCCTTCCCAACTTTGCTACCCCATTGTTTTCAAAGTTCCTTCCGTTTCCTTCCATTCCCACCCACCCCAGTAGGAAGAAAACATGGCTTTCTACCCCCATTTCGATTTTGGCTTCAGGGTGTGTGTGTGTGTGTGTGAGGAAGTTGCGCTGTGTCTTTTACAGAGGACAGTCCAGGGTCATCTCAAGACATTTTGCTGCCTGAGGTGAAGAACAAGATGGCGCCCCCTCCCATTCCATGTACAAAAGCCTTTCTTCAAGACTGAACATCAACACCCATGATGGGATACGACACCTGAAGGCAGAAGGCTAGCTTAGGGGGCATAGGGAATCCTCCAACACCTTGTTGCTGCCTCTCAGCAACTGCCTCACTTTGCCTAATGGCAGGGCTGGCCCTGGGACAGTACTCTATTTGAAGCCTGTCCTGTCCAATTTTGGTTTAAAGATAAAGAACCAGAAGAACTGTTGGCCATCAAGAGTTAGCAAACTGAACAGGCAACCCTGGTCACAGCTTTCTGCACTATGGTGAGATGTACTGTATTTCTATTTAAATTATAGTAATTATTTCTAAATCTGCATCTAGACATCAGTGGTGTAGTGGAGGCAGGGCTCACAGGGATGCAGCCTTGGCAGTTTTTCATTAGCAAGTGCTCTGATGTCATCTGCCACCCCCCCCCCCCGAACTCCCTGTTCCCTCTGAGCTTAGCTGCAATCTTCACTGTAGCTGTGGGGGAAAGAATTTTCCAAGCAACAATATATTGTTCCATATTGGAATGCAAAGTATTTGGGATGACTTGGTCTGGAATGGGTAATTAACTTTCCCTATTCACTTTCCCAAAGACCTGCTCCTGGTGGAGATGAAAACTCCTAGAACTGGTCTGTTGATATGGATCAACACAACTGCCTGAAATTTTTGGACTGCCATTGGAAACTGTCACAATGAGCTCCTGCATTTCCAAATTTATCACTACACCACTTTGTGTGTGTGTGTGTGTGTGTGTGTGTGCACACACGCAGCTGGTTGTGTGGACATTTCTGTTGGAGGAGGAGGGGGGAGATATAATGAAGGAACTTAGGGAAGGCTAATGGGTAATGTTGGGGAACTAAGGGAGTGTGCAAGGGGGCTGTTTAAATGAGAAGGGATCTGTCCATGAGGGCTGAGTTGTGAGGGTGAAGCTTCCATAGAGTATCATATTTTGGAAAGCTAAAATGTTTGTGTTTGAGAGAGTGAGTGGGTGACAAAGATTTCAACACCCCTGCATTTTTTCTCAGACGTCCAGTTGAAATACTCCTTCCTTAGTCTAAGCTGCACTGTTTTTGGATCCCAGTTGAAGGTAGTCTATCTTACAAGGTTGTACAATCATAGGAAGGGGCATGGCTGTGGGTGTGTGTGGCTGTGACTGTTGTGGTAAGAGTAGAAAGCTACTCAGTAGGCAAGTGTCTAGCAAGGGTCCTGATCAAACACATAGACACCCGGGTAAGATCCAACGTGATTTTATTTGCTGCAACAAAGGCTATAACCATTTCAAGACTGGACAAACAGCCTCGAGTGTCTTTGTTCTGTAGTATTTATACAAGTCAGCATACAAAGCTTCTCCTACGCATGCGTATCAAACTTAAAAGTGCTTACAAGTTTCTGATTGGCTTCAGGTTTGTAACTAAGCAGACTCATAAACGTTAAGCGGATGTGGCAGCACAGCCAACGCCTTTTGGCAAAGTTCCAACTCACTCACATACTTCAAAGTGATATACTGTTCAGTAGTCTTCCATCTCTTCCATGACCCCAGGCTCTGTAAGGCCTTTAAAGAAACAGAGGCAAGCAGACAAGTAGGTTCAGGCTTATCTCAACACTGTTGCGAAGGGACCCCACACTTCTGAATTTGCCACTGCACTACTGCTAGACATATAAGTCAGGACGTACACATTTTATGCAGATTACTGAACTCTTTTGCCCTCTTTTTTGGTGATGCATTTCCTCTTTTGGGGTAATTCATAAGCAGGCACCCCACCTTCCTGTCTGGGTGGGTATGGAGGGCACTCAGAAAACAACCGTGCTCAGTAGCAGCAGGAAGTGCAATTGCCCATGTCACCAGGATGACAGGAACAAGCAATGGCAAAAAAGGTGAGCAGTGAGGAAACAGGTTCAGCAACATCCCCCTCCCCTCCACCCCCTCAAGCCAGAAAAGTTATTTTAAAGATTGTCAGCTCCAAACAGTATTCTCCATAGTTCAGTGTATGGTGCATATATACGTGTCGATTCAGAATGAGACTTGATGTGGTCCAAATAAGGCCGGGCTATGATGAAATGGGGTGTAGGGTTGGGCAGATGTCAGGCTTGCAGGATCTACTTCCTTGGGGATTTTTTTTATTAGAACCTGAGATCCACAATAAAGATGTTAGAGAAATCCGCCACAGATTAAAAAAGAGTCCGGATTCTTTCGAATCCGGCCTCAGGAATCCTTGGCAGATCAGCACCACTTACCTCCACTCCAGGAGGACTGGAGGTGGAATGGCACCCAGTTGCTTCTTCCACCAGAGCTGGTCACCTCCTCCATGCCGATTGCCATAGGGATGGGGGAGAATTTCTCCCCGAAACTTCGGGGGGCCGAGTGCCAACGTGTTCGGCCCCCCGAAGTAGTTTCGGGGAGAAATTCTCTGCTATTTGCGTTGCCCTTATTTTCGCCGTAGTCTACATAAAGATTTATGTAGACTACAGCGACCAAATAAGGAACGTGAATGGCGGCTCCCCATGGGGGCTGCCATTTGCGTACGCGCTTTTTTTTTTTTTAAAGTCACCCGTGATAGGCTACGTGACGATTTACATAGCCTATCACGGCTGACTTTGCAGATCTTGCCGTGATAGGCTACGTTAATCGTCACGTAGCCTATCATGGGGGCGTTTTTTTTTTTAACTTTTTATTTCGTGGCCGGGCGAGGCGAGGCGCCTCCTCCCCGGCCTGAATTTCGGCCGGGCAAGGCGGGAAGCCTCCCCCCCAGCCTGAATTTCGGCCGGGCGAGGAGGGAAGCCTCCCCCCCCGGCCTGAACTTCGGGGGGAGCAGCGAAGTCCCTCCCCCCCACCGCGAAGCAAGCTGCGAGACCAGGTAAGTGGCTTTCGTGCACTCCTAGATTGCCGTTCCTTAAAAAAAAAAAAAAAAGGCTATCAGCAGGATGTGCCCATAAACTTATACGCAAATAGAGCCGTGAATGTTGCATATAAGCCTAATTGCGCTCATTTCACATACCAGCAAGGTTATGCTCAAAATCCTACAAGCTAGGCTTCAGCAGTATGTGAACCGAGAACTACCGGAAGTACAAGCGGGGTTTCGAAGGGGCAGGGGAACTAGAGATCAAATCGCCAACATTCGATGGATCATGGAGAAAGCAAGAGAATTCCAGAAAAATGTCTATTTCTGCTTCATTGACTACGCTAAAGCCTTTGATTGTGTGGATCACAACAAACTGTGCCAAATTCTTAAAGAGATGGGAGTACCAGACCACCTTACCTGTCTCCTGAGAAACCTGTACGAGGGTCAAGAAGCAACAGTAAGAACCGGACATGGAACAACTGATTGGTTCAAAATTGGGAAAGGAGTACGACAAGGCTGTATATTGTCGCCCTGCTTATTTAATTTATATGCAGAGTACATCATGAGAAACGCCAGGCTGGATGAATCACAGGTCAGAATTAAGATTGCCAGGAGAATTATCAACAACCTCAGATACGCGGACGATACCACCCTAATGGCCGAAAGCGAAGAGGATCTCAAGAGCCTCTTGTTGAGGGTGAAAGTGGAGAGTGCAAATGCTGGTTTGAAACTCAGCATTAAAAAAACTAAGATCATGGCATCTGGCCCTATCACTTCCTGGCATATAGAAGGGGAAGAAATGGAAGCAGTGACAGATTTTACTTTCTTGGGCTCCAAGATCACTGCAGACGGTGACTGTAGCCATGAAATTAAAAGACGCTTGCTCCTTGGGAGGAAAGCTATTGCACACCCAGGCAGCATACTAGGAAGCAGAGACATCACCTTGCCAACAAAGATTCATATAATCAAAGCTATGGTTTTCCCAGTAGCAACGTATGGCTGTGAGAGCTGGACTGTAAGGAAGGCTGAGCGCTGAATAATTGATGCTTTCGAACTGTGGTGCTGGAGAAGACTCTTACGAGTCCCCTGGACTGCAAGGAGGTCAAATCAGTCCATCCTAAAGGAAATCAACCCTGAGTGCTCATTGGAATGACAGATACTGAAGGTGAAGCTCAAATACTTTGGCCACCTAATGCGAAGAGAAAACTCCCTGGAAAAGACCCTGATGCTGGGAAAGCTTGAAGGCAAAAGGAGAAGGGGACGGCAGAGGATGAGATGGCTAGATAGCATCACTGATGCAATGAATATGAACTTGAGCACGCTCCGGGAGGGAGCGCAGTACAGGAAGGCCTGATGTGCTATGTTCCATGGGGTCACGAAGACTCGGACACGACTTAACGACTGAACAACAACAACTATGGACACATCCTGCCGATTGCCTTTAAAAAAAAAGAAAAAAGAAATAGCAATTGGTGCAGAGGAGGCGAATGGCTCTGGCTGGCAAGGTAAGCGGCCCTGTAGCCGGTGTGGCTTCATGGAATCCTCGCGGAGCGGAGCCACTCTGGACGATTCTGGGGGGGAATGGATTACCTCCCCCCCCCCGGATTCCCCACTGGAACGGACGGTGAGGAATCTGTACACCCCTATCCACACACTGGATCCTGGTGCAAAAGACATATTGTTATAATTAAAGCACTCTGAGTCTGAGCCCAGAACTCTTTTGAGTATCAGAACTGAATGGAGCTCACAGTTCTTCTCACAAAAATCCACTTCTAGTTGCCCAAAGCTTCCTCCATTTCGGTAGTATAATTTTGGGTGGGTGGGGAAGTCATTTTATTGCTGCTATTGTTAAATAGTTGAGAGTCAGAAATCCTTCCTCATCTATGGCAGATCACCCAGACTTCTATTAGTAGATCCAGATCTACTAGTAGAAGTCTAGGATCTCCACCCCTAGGGGAGAGCTTTGTTGTGCTGTGTATGAACAGATGACCAGGTTTGATCCTCTGTTGCCACTAGGGATGCTGGAGAAAATCGAGGTGGACTAAAATGAGCTCAGATTTCTAAGAATCTGACCTGCGGAATCTGCTGCAGAGCGACCCCCTCAGGCTGCACGGAGTCTATGGACTTTCGGATGCTTTTTTTTTACTTTCCCAAAATATACGCATATATATTCATAGGAAAATACGTCAGTTTCTGCTGAGGAAATGTTGAATGGAATGGGGGACAACACGCTAAATGTTATGTACTGAGGTAAATTATGTAAATACTTACATAAATACTTATGTAATTATTTGCGGATTTTTCTGCATGATGAAAAAAAATCATGTGCATCTGTCTGTGGGCGGGCGATGGAACAAAAGGCACCTGGCAATCCGCGAAACAGATGGAGCGGATTTTACACAGTCCGTACATCCCTAGTTGACACTACTTTTTCAGGCCTTCGTGAAGTGTAGCTATTACTTGAGGATGCACCATTGCCATATTTTTCTCTATGAAAATCCCAGCCTAACTCGAGTAAAATATGAAGGCTTTTTACCAAAGCCTTTGAGGGCTAAATGCATTCCCTAGCACATTGTTTTAACTGTTTTATTGTTTTAGATTTTAACTGGTTTTAGCTTGTTTAATAGTTTAATATGTTTTTAGGTGTTTAAATTATTTATTGGTTTATACTGTTTACATTGATTTTATCTGTATGCTGCCCTGAGATCTTAATGATATAGAGCAGGATAGAAATGTTTTAAATAAAATAAATAAAAATAAATAAAATGAACTGCAACGTGCTAGCTTAGTCTGCTTAGCAAAATGGAATTCCTTCTTGACATGCATTCCTGTTGACATGCAGTCTGCTCAGAAATATACAGGTCCCATACTAAAGAAAGAGTTATATACCTTCACAAGCCAGTCATCTACAACAGGTCTAAACCAGGGAGGCTGCCTGCAAAGGAATGCAGCAGCATAGAGGAGAAGGCATTTGCAATTTAATAGAACTTACATCCTGAAATCTCTCTGCTCCCCAGTGTAAGCCTTTACGAAGTGGATTAATATGTTCCTGCACTTTAATCACTTTAATTTTCCTAGGAGTGGCATTTGCTATAAATTCAGGTTTTCAATTAACTGAATCTGGGATGCAGTTCAACAAAATATTACAATAATCCACCTCAGCTATTAGAAAGGGTGGTCCACTAAGCTCAAAGAAACATTTTGCATTTTGTTATGTTTGAATGAAAATGGTAGGATAGTTGATGGTTCTTCCCTGTGACTAGGGATGTACGAAAGCCTTACCTGGCTCCATGCCGGGCAATCCGCGCTGCGGGGAGGCGCTCCATCCATCCCCCCGGAATCCTCTCCAGCTGGCTCTGCTCGGCGGCAGCTCTGGCTATGCCATTTGCGCCCCTGCTCTTTGCCGTGATAGGCTACGTAAGTATTTATGTAGCCTATCACGTTAAAGGCAGCCACCCAAATGGCGGCTGCTGCGCCATTTGCGTGGCTGCCTTTACCGTGTTAGGCTACGTAAATACTTACGTAGCCTATCACGGCTGACTGTAAGGATGCAAATGGTGGGTGCTATGATGGCCACCATTTGTGGCCACAGCAGCCTGGCCGCGGCCAGCTGGGAGACCAGCTGGAGCTGCCGCCGCGTCCACTGCTGGATCCGCCGCCGCCGGAGCCACCGCCACTGCAACATCTGCCACCAGGTAAGCTCCGTCCCGGGGGGATTCCGTGGGGTGGCAGGGGGGGAGGCCATTCTGCCACGGATTCCAGGGGGCCGGATTCTTTAGAATCCGGTCTCACTGGAGTCCATGGCAGAATTCTCTGACATCCCTACCAGTGACACTTTTTCACATCCAGTAGACCAGGGATGGGTAACCTGCGGCCCTAAGAGCTGCATGTGTAATTTCTCTAGGGATGGTGGAGAAATCCGCCACAGACTCCAGTGATTCTTTAGAATCCGCCCCCCCGGAGTCTGTGGCAGAACGGACTGCTCCCCCCCGCCACCCCGTGAAGTCCAGTAGGGACAGACCCTACCTGGCGCCGGCCAGTCCAGGTCCGTCCAATGCCATCAGCAGCCATCCATTGCTGGGCTGCGGATGCAAATGGCATCCAGCGTAGTGGACGCCATTTGCATCCCTGCCCATGGCTGTGATAGGCTGTCCCAGGAGGCTGTTCCAGGTGGTCCGGAGCCTGGTCGGTCCTGTGGCTCCGGAACCACTGGAGCATTCTAAGGCTTTCTGTGAGGACTTGGCAAGGCACTTTGCAGATAAAATTGATCAGATTAGGTGTGTTACTCTGCATGCTGTGGATACAGTTAGTGAGCAAGAGGTGGCCTGTGGCAAACCGGTTTTGTGGGATCGGTTCCAGCTTCTTCCTCCTGATGAAGTGGACAAGGTGCTTTCATCTGTATGGTCGACCACCTGCTTACTTGATCCTTGCCCATTTTGGCTCATTATTGGCTGCAGAGAGGACGAGGGAGAGGGCCTTTTCTGTGGTGGCCCCCACTCTGTGGAACTCCCTCCCTAGGGAACTCCATCATGCCCCCTCTTTAATGAGCTTCCGTCGTGCATTAAAAACGTGGTTGTTCAGGCAGGCATTTGGGGTGGGTTAGGGTATTTTAGAAAATGTTTTTATTGTAGAATTTTATTGTTTTAAACTTTTTTATTGTATGCTGTACATCACCCAGAGTGGCTGGGTGACCAGCCAGATGGGCGATTAATACACTTAATAATAATAATAATAATAATAATAATAATAATAATAATAGGCTACATAAATATTTATGTAGCCTATCACGGCAAACAGCAGGGACGCAAATGGCGTAGCAGATGACATTTGCGTCCCTGCTCTTTTTGTGATTGGCTACGTAAATATTTATGTAGCCTATCACAACCAAGGGCAGGGAAGCAAATTACATCCGCTATGCCGGACGCCATTGGTGGGCCAGCGGACGGAAGTCCGGCTGCGGACGGGCCCAGCCGGCGGCGCTGTGGACTCGCTGCAGAGTGGAGCCGGCCAGGAAGGATTCTGGGGAGAGGGATGGATCACCTCCCCCCAGCGAACGCCCCGGACCGGACAAGTGTGTGGGGTTGTACACCCCCAAATTTCTCAGTGTACACTGTGGCCCTCAGTGTAATTTCAAAATCCCTCTGCAAGTGATCAGTTTGGACCTCTGTCAAGAGTGATCTGCCTCTTCCCTGGCAGCCTTCTGGGAAGCAGGAAAAAGAGGGAGAAGGCACGGTGTCAGAAATAGACAAAGAGACACAGAGAAGAGGTTGGCAGAATGAGAGAGAGAGAGAGAGGAAAGGGTAGCCCTGCCCACTTTTTGCTCTGCTCCCTCCCCACTACTGATATGCAGCCCCCAGCAGGTTACCCAAAGGGAATGTGGCCTCAACAGAAAAATGGTTCCCCACCTCTGCATTAGATAGTTACACATACAAATCATCCATAATAACTCCTTGCTTGCTGTCCAGCAGATCCAATGATCTCTCTTACAATCAAGTGGCATGAGTCTGAACTAGTTTTCTGGGATGAGTTTCAGTTGGTGCAGCTCAATGATGTGGACAAGGTGCTTGGACAAGTTCATGCAACCACTTCCATATTAGATCCTTGCCCCTCTTGGCTAATAAAAACCAGCAGGGAGGGAACCTCCAGGTGGGCTAGGGACATGATTAATGCCTTCGTGCAAGAGGGAGCAGTCCCAGGTTGCCTGAAAGAAGCAGTGGTGAGACCACTCCTGAAGAAATCCTTCCTAGACCCGGAAAATCTTAATAACTGTAGGCCAGTTTCAAGTGTTCCATTCCTGGGCAAGGTCTTTGAGCAAGTGGTTGCCAACCAGCTCCAGGCACTCTTGGATGAGACTGATTATCTGGATCCATTTCAATCAGGGTTCAGGTCTGGTTTTGGCATGGAAACAGCTTTGATCGCCCTGTATGGTGACCTATGTCAGAAGAAAGATGGGGGAGTGTGACCATGTTGATTCTCCTTGATCTCTCGATGGCTTTCAGTACCATTGACCATGGTATCTTTCTGGGAAGAGCTCTCTGAGCTGGGAGTGGGAGGCACTGCATTGCAGTGGTTTCACTCCTACTTGGAGGGTCGGCTCCAGAAGGTGGTGCTTGGGGAACACTGCTTGGCCCTGTGGATTCTCCAATATGGGGCTCCACAGGGGACAGTTTTGTCCCCTATGCTGTTAAACATTTACGTGAAATTGTTGAGTGTGGTCATCCAGAGTTTTGGAGTCCATTGTCATCAGTATGCTAATGACACGCAGCTCTATTTGTCCTTTTCATCTTCTTCAGGTGAGCCTGTGAATGTGCTGAAACAGTGTCTGGCTGCAACAATGGACTGAATGAGGGCTAATAAACTGAAGCTCAATCCAGAGAAGACTGAGATGCTGTTGGTAGGTGATTCTGCTGACCGGATGGAGAATGTTGAACCTGTTCTGGATGGGGTTGCACTCTGCCTGAAGGAGCAGGTCTATAGCTTGGGGGTCCTCCTGGAACCATCTTTGTCACTTGAGGCTCAGGTGGCCTCGGTGGCACAGAATGCCTTCTACCAGCTTCATCTGATGGCCCAGCTATGTCCTTACCTGGTCAGGGATAACCTGGTTTTAGTTGTCTATACTCTGGTAACCTCCAAGTTAGAGTACTGCAATGCGCTCTATGTGGGACTGCCTTTGAAGATGGTTTGGAAGCTGCAGCTCAGGCAAAATGCAGCAGGCACATTGATAACAGGGACCAGGACATATAAGACTCTGGCCCTCTTGCACTGGCTGCCTATATGCTTCAGAGCTCAATTCAAGGTGCTGGCTTTAACCTATAAAGCTCTACATGGCTTGGGACCACAATACCTGACGGCACACCTCTCCCGAATTGAATCTATCCGTTTGCTGTGTTCAGCATCTAAGGTCTTCCTCCGAGTGCCTCCTCCAAGGGAAGTTTGGAAGGCAGCAATGAGGGAGAGAGCCATCTCAGCGGTGGCCCCCATCTGTGGAACAAGCTCTCTGATGAGGTCCACCTGGTGCCAACATTATTATCTTTTCGGTGTCAGGTTAAGACCTATCTGTTTTCCCAGGCATCTGGCAGCACATGATGAGTTTTAATCGGTCCTGGATGTGTCCTTAGTTATGACTGACAGTTCAAAGTTGTTTTTGGTTATATGTTGTTTGTCTGTGTGCTTTTATGTAAATTGCTTTTAAACTTTTGATATTGTATTTAATGTTTAGCTTTTGTAAACTGCCCAGAGAGCTTCGGCTATGGGGCAATATAGAAATGATGATGATGATGATGATGAACTAGTGCAGAATGAAAGTTTGAGGGGGACAGGGTCGCAGTTGGTAGGGTTATGTATGAAGTAATAGGAAAGTTCTGTGTGTGAGTGAATGGGAGGCAGTGTGGGGAGTGTGTGGATACATGGATGTGAGAATGGGGGCAGGGGGAGTGTGAATGGTTAGACCAGTATGAATGGAGTGTGTATGTGGATTTGGCCCAGCATGCATACAGATGGACACAGAGAGGTGGTCCATATGATTGGGCATTCCAGTTGTGCAGGTTTCCAGTCATATGGTGCACCTATGCAGATGCAGCTGTACAGGTGTAGTGTTCGGACCAGCTCCCTGCATGGAGATCTGTAGTGGTGCCAGTGGAGCAGGAGGTCAGGGGGCAGCAGGGGGCCTGGTCATCCACCATGCATTGGTTGTATGCATGGATGGGTGAAAGGGGTTCATATAGTTGCTGTATTCATTCATAAGAGGAGCCCTGCTGGATCAGACCAAGGGTCCATCTAGCCCGGCTTTCTCTTCATGCAGCGGCCAACCAGCTGCCCATGGGAAACCCACAAGCAGGACATGAGCGCAACTGCACCCTCCTGCCGCACATTCCCCAGCAACGCATATACACACATATCACATCCATGTGGGTTCACACCACAGGGAAGTGACTCCTATGTGGCAGCAACTGTGTGTGATGTCAGGCCATGTGTGTTCTTCCTTTTTTTAAAAAAACCAGAATATTGGCATGCTGTTCTGGCTATTTTGACCCCGGTTACCTTGATTTTCTAAAACATTTTTAAGCAGGATATCTAACGTGCCTTTAAATTATAAAATCCTTTGAATGTTTCTCTCCCATTTAGCACCATGCCTAATCCTAATGCAGCATAAAGGTGAAAGCATTAATAATGATGATAAATTAAACATTTACACAGAAGCTGCTGGTGGGGGTGGGGGACATATTCTGTGACATGCTCAGTGCCCTGAACCTTTATTAAATTTGATTTTGTTGATGTGGTCTCAAGCTATTTTAAATAGTGGGATAAAACAGAGGCTATTAATCTTAGAGAAAACATCATGGTTCCGGCCGTGTAAAGTAACCTCCATTCGTATTGAACAGCTAAGGTCTTTTTCTTTCTTTTTTCTTCAAACATCTCTCCCTGTTCTTTTTTTCTACTGAGAAGATTGGCAATGCTTTTAGTTTAATTAAGTGACAGATTAAATTGACCAAGGCAACCAAGAAGTGTTTTGATCCCAATTATTGGAATGGAAACTATACTTGGCTTTCCTAGTAACTTAGAGGCCAGCATCTTTCTCCATTAGACCTGACAAATACAATTTGCTTTGGAACTCCTGATATAGCTTGTCACTAGCAACAGACCAGTGCATACATGGCCAGGGGTTACAACACACTGTTTCATTAAGCAGCAACCATGAATCTCTCAGTTCATAGAAAAGAGCCATCCATCTCTCTGCATTGAGCTGTCATTCCTACCATAACTGTAATGCTATTATTGAGAGGGCCAAGTCCACTGCTCATGCCAGATGTTGTTAGGAATTCAATCCATCCTATCTGTGAACACTGGCTCCTTCAAACAGCAAGAGATGGTGAGTGAATTACATATTGAGTGGTGAGTTTTTGACATTTAATTATGCAGCCAAAAGGGGGAACATTCTTCCAAATTATTCCTGGAGTTCCTAGGAAATGTAGAAATATAAAGGGGCAATAGAAGATCAGCAGCTGAATAAATGTTTCTCATTCTTACGATGACCATGACAAAACCCCTAGATATCTACACTGAGCATTAGAAATTCTCAGTGGCGGGTGAAATGTATGTCTGCGCCTTGTTTTGTTATCGTGGAAAGAGAGACTATTGTTTCCTACATGAGATGCAGTTTTGTTACTCGCCTTCCTGTGCCTTTGCACAGGTGTGCAAGCCCTGGCATGTGCTAAGTCACTTTGGTATCTCATAGCATCACACGGCATGACGATCCCTAGCATTTGAAGAGAAATGTACGTGCAGAGTGTGACAACCTGGGCTTCTCTTTTGTTGGACATTAATACAGAAGTATGATTTTGCATATATGCCCTCTCTACATTGTGAGCGTCGCCACATCGAACACAATAAATCACCTATTCTCATTAAAAAAAAATCAAACGGGTCTGTGACAGGATTATAAACAGAACTGAATCTATTAAAAAGAACAAGAAATCCAGGCAGCAATTTGGGAAATGTGCCATTCAAACAAATAACTCATTCAAACAAACAAATAAGCACTGGCTAGTCCATTTTGCCAGTCTTCGCTTTCCTGCTGGCTGGATCTAAATTCTTTGTGATCTTTACAAGCCTTTGATATCATTGTTGAACATGGACTTGAAAAATGCCCACAAACAACCATCTGAACCAATCCAACCTTAGATTCACTGCTGGTGTCGAGAGCAATTGAACTAAAATGTCACTTACCATTAGGAAAGGGTAATTATTAGAGATTTGAGCATAGACTGCTGTGCTGTTACCAGATTTTTGCAGGGATTGGTTTAATTAAAAATTATGGTTATTTGCATGAGTAATGGTTCATAGCCCAGGCTGCATTTGCAGAAGGTGTCTTTCTGTTTCCACAATCCTGTAGAAAGATCTCCTGCTCAATTTCCAGTGCAATGAGTGGGAGAGCCAGTGGAAGCTGGTGGCTCCAGTTTTGGTGGGGCTTTAAATCCATTCTGGGTTTCAGTCAGAACCAGCCAGAACTTTAAAGGAACTATCCAAGGTGCTGAACCTATTTTGGGGATACAGTTCAGTACCTTGGATATATCCTTTAGAGTTCTGGCCTGTTTTGACTGAAACTCAGAATGGATTCACGGCCCCACTGAAATCAGAGCCACCAGCCTCCACTGGTCCCTTGTGCAGTCCCATTCTTTCAAACGGAGCTTGGTGCAGTGATACACCCTGCTGGATTTTGTCCTTATCTTGTTACTGTCCTGAAGAAATCCATTCGCTTAGGTTTATCCTTTGTCTACAGTATAAACTGAACCTTGTTCATAACTGTCATGGTGGTTAGGACCTCGGAATTCATAGAAGAACCCTTTTGGTTTGAGTGTTCAAACATCTTTGATAGACATCACAGAGCTACAGATGAGATCAGACTAGAGGAGAATAATGCCCTACTCCGCAACTTTATCAGGATTTGCAGAACGTTAAACATGAGTTAAATGAGTTCAGAGAGCATACAGAATTTGCATTAACCTGTTTGCAACATGTATACTGGGGAAATGATGAGTGTCCAGGTAAGATTATGGCACATCGTCTTAAGCAGAAAAAGCAAAGAAATTTTATTCTGGCTATTAAAGACAAGAGTGATATGATATACACCTCTCCCACAAATATAGATTTACAATTTTTTTACAGTTTTATTCTGACTTGTATAGTATGGGTAGTGAAATATCAGAGCAGGACATGGATGCTTTTTTCCCTTCATGTTGATCTTCCATATATATATTCTTTGCAATAGCAGTTTCTTTTGGCTCCTTTGCATATTGAGGAAATTACAAAAGCAATTAGGAGTATGGATACCAGGGACACCACCTAGTCGAGATACGTTTCCAATTGAATAGAATAAAACATGTTCCATCCCATTCGTTCCAGAACTTCATCATCTTTGTAATCATATCCTTGAATCAGGGCTCCTTTTCTTCTTCATTAAATGATGCTGATATTACTGTTATTCCTAAGCCTGGCAAAGATCATACTTGTTGTTACCTTGGAAAGCTGTTACCAGACAGAGGGAATATTATTTGGCTAGATGAACCAATAGACTGACTTGGTAGAAGGCAACTTTGTATGTTTAACAACTGGATTTGTTATAAGCATATTCTGTAACAGTTTACTACACTGCTATAATTTTGATGGATACAATAGTCAGTATGAACCAGAATTCTATTTAACTCATTCACTATTTAGCTTAGAAATAGCAGAATGGCTTTGCCTGGAAAAACCATGGTCCCACTCCCTATAAGCAGAATGATGCATAGTCAATAACTCTACTCTTGTAGAAGGTACCATGGGACTTTTAATGACCGCAGGTAGGCAAGACTTTAGCTCTAATCTGAAAGGCATGTTATATGCACCCATTAATTACATGGGGGTGGGGAGTATAACAAATCCAGATAGACTGGTCTGAGCTGCTCCTGTGACTTTTGGCTAATTCTGTTATTTACCTTGGCTACCTTGGATAAAGTAAACAGCACTTGCTGTGCCTTAGTTACACTGCATACCATTAACTATGTTAGTCACAAGCAAAATTCTTCCTTTAATAAGAAATTCTTCATTACAGGCATGGTCTAGTGGAAACTCTTCCTGCACATGCCCCATTGAAATGAATGGAACATTTGCAGGAGACAATCAGGGCAAGCTTCTGAGAATGTGATGAAAAGTATAGTATTGTTTCAGTATATGATGTGACGTGACTTTGTCAAGATCTACCCAGAGATTTGCAGCATCAATAGTGATTCAATCAATACCCATTTGGGGCTCAGTTTTCCTGTTGGGAAAGGAGTAAGTAAGAGTTTCAGGACCTCTAATGCCAAAAATAGTGATTTCTCTGTTTTAACCCACCTCACCAGAACATGGCATCAGATCTGATGTTCCTGTGGAACTGGTTAAATCAGCAAACACACCCAGTAACTTATTTGAATCATGGTGATTCCATAAAATTAGGTGCATATTGATTCCAACAAGTTGTGTGTTTGTCATCTTTCTGGGTGGTTTTCGCTTGACAAAAACATCAGGCTTATTCAGGTGTGCTGGGTTAAATTTCTGCCTTGGAGCATCATGGGTGCTCCATGCAGTGAAAATAACACTGTTGAGAGAGAGAGGGCCAATTGCTTTTCTTGAGCACTAGGAAATGCCCAATCTTGCCAGTAGCCCTGCAACTGAGGAACAGTTCTTCTTGCAGGATTGGATCAGATTTCCTAGAGCTGAGCCAAAATTTCTCAGAAGACATTTTTTGGAGAAACTTCCTGAGATCTTTCTTTTTCCAAGAAAAAGAAAGCCATTTTGCAGAATTTTCTCCAAATACTCTTCATAATTTTTGTACATGTGGCGGCCAACATTCTCCCCATGCCCTCCCAAAGCCATGGAATGATGCTAGGTCTGGGGATTGTGGAAGATGCAAAATGGTGACCGGGCTGCTGACGCAGTTGCTGCTGTACTTGCTGCAGAGGCAACACACACAACAAACCTTAGGCAGAAAAGAAAGAATATGTGCTACTGCCACTGCCAATGGTGAGTTCCTCCTCCAAGAAACAGTTGGAGAATTTATTCTTCCCCTGAAAAAAATTCAGTGAAATAGTCCTCTCCCCAATTTCTCTGCCCATAAATAGGCTGGATAATTTCAAGAGGCCATTTTTGCACAAGATTGTACCAGGGACTCACACTGAGGACCAATCTGGACTACAGCTCTGCCTTTGATGGGAAACCTCCTTGAAGAATTCCATGACTTTCCTGTGAGAAAGTCTAATTGAAACTATTTTCTGTTCTCTAGGAATTCACCCAAGGAAGAACCTCAACATTTCCTTCGAATTTTTCCTCTGGCAAAATCTTGTGATAACCCTTAGGTACTCTGAAGTCCCTTCTTAAGGCCAAAGTGGTGGAATATAAATATGTACAATGCATAAATAGACCCAAGGATGTGTGGAAGATCTGCCCCAATAATGTTTCATCAGTCTTAATCTTTCATCAGACAAAGTCTTTGGGCTTCTTTACAAATTCATCTGATGGGTATATACTGTGTGCATGTGTGTGTGTGTGTGTGTGTGTGTGTGTGTGTATATATATATATATATGTGTGTGTGTGTGTGTGTGTGTATACATATATATATATATATATATATATATATACTCAAATTTGCCTCAAATTTTGCTTTTGGTGATCTTTCATAGAATCATAGAATAGTATGGCTGGAAGGGGCCTATAAGGCCATCGAGTCCAACCCCCTGCTCAATGCAGGAATCCAAGTCAGAGCATCCCTGACAGATGGCTGTCCAGTCTCATCTTGAATGCCTCCAGTGTGGGACAGCCCACTACCTCCCCAGGTCATTGGTTCCATTGTCGTATTGCTCTAACAGTCAGGAAGTTTTTCCTGATGTTCAGCCAGAATCTGGCTTCCTGTAACTTGAGCCCATTATTCCGTGTCCCACACGCTTGTAGTGTGGTTGAGCCAAGTATCAACCCATCTTGTAACTGTGCATTTGGTTTCTTTTTCCTAGGTGCAGAACTTGGCATTTATTAAATGTCATTCTGTTGTTTTCTGCCCAGCGCTCCAGTCTATCCAGATCACTTTGAATTTTGTTTCTGTCTTCCAAAGTATCCAGCCCAATTTTGTGTCATTTGCAAATTTGATCAGCATTCCCTGAACCTCTGCCTCCAAGTCATTAATAAAAATGTTGAAGAGCACTGGTCCCAGGACTGAGCCCTGTGGTACCCCACTCATTACCTCTCCCCAGTTTGAGAAGGTCCCATTGATAAGCACTCTGAGTCTGATTCTGTAGCCAATTGTGGATCCACCGGATCGTTGTTTCATCTAGCCCACTTCGAGCTAGTTTGCTCATCAGGATATCATGGGGCACTTTGTCTAACACTTTGCTGAAGTCGAGGTATATTATGTCTACAGCATTCCCATGGTCCACAAGGGAGGTTACTTGATCAAAAAATGAGATCAGATTAATCTGGCAGGATTTGTTCTTGCCAAATCCATGTTGGCTTCAAGTAATCACTGCATTGTTTTCAAGGTGCTTACAGATGGATTGCTTAATGACTCAAGCCAGATATGACTCAAGCCTTTGGCACATGCTTCCTCTCCCTCCTTCCACTTCTTGGCAGTACCCCATGCATGACAAATTGGCCATCTGTACATCATTGCTACAATTGGGCAGTAATAGACCACTATAGAGAACCAACAAAACAATATGAAACATTGGAAAAATCTTTAATCCGTGCTCATGTCTGAATACAGTGTTCTGCTGTGATATTATGAGAGTTCCACCAAAATATTGTAGAGCTGGAAAAGGTGCAGAAAAGGGCAACCAATATGATCAGGGAGCTGGAACAACTACCTTACAAGAAATAGCCGCAACATTGAGGCTATTAGAGTTTGAGGGTGGGGAAAGTAAGAAGCAAATATGATGCAGGTGTATGACATTATGCATAGCATGGGCAAAGTAGTTAGAGAGAAATGTTTCACCATCTCTCATATTAGTAGAACCTGGGTCATTCATTGAAGCTGAATGGTGGGAGATTCAGGACAGACAAAATAAAGTTTTTGTTCACTCAGCACATAATTAAACGATGGAATTCACTACCACAAGATGTGGTGATGGCCACCAATTTGGATGGCCTTTAATAGGGATTAGATTCATGGAGGATAAGCCTATCAATGGCTACTGGTAATGAGCTATATCCTACCTCCAGGATCAGAGGTAGCATGTGTCCTGTTCATGGTCTGCCTATGGGCATCTGGTTGGCCATTGTGAGAAATGGGAAGCTGGAGTAGATAGGCAAAGGCCAAAGGGAGTGATCTAGCACAGCTCTTCTTATGTTTTTAATATGTGATCCACTTTCTTCATAAGTAATTGAAGGCCCAGGTCTCACAAAGAGTAGATGAGGTGGTATATGTTTTTCTCAATTGTACCACTTTGGAACTGAGTGGGAGCTCAGATAATTGAATGAATCTCCATACAGTAACATTCCCTCTAGCTTAGTCTGCTTCCTGACATGCTAGTTTTCAATGTGAAGTGTGTGTGTGTGTGGTAGCTCTCAGTCATGTGAGTCCCCACATCCTGAAGTGGTACAGGCCAGAAAAAGGTCTGCCACCTTATCTTCTCTTTGTATGAACCAGGCTTAAATTGCTTGTACAACCAGAAGCCACCACAATGTTATTTACCACCACAAATTTCCTAAGTGGTATTTGAACAGTGTTTGCTTTTTGTGAATGAATCATACGGATGAACTTGAGCACACTCCGGAAGAGAGTGGAGGACAGGAAGGCCTGGCGTGCCTGTATGGACCCCATGGTCCATGGGGTCACGAAGAGTTGGACACAAATTAACGACTAAACAACAACAACATACAGATGGAACAGTTCAAATGAATTTGTGGAAGATTCTCAAGCAATTTCTCTTAGCTCAAGATTTCTTAGCTCCAAAAAAGAAAACTGCACAGTATTAAACCACACCTTGTAAATGTTCATTTCATTTTTATGTAATATAAGGTCCACTGGTGCTCACTGAGGTGACAGAAGCCACTTATTACAGAAAAGGGAAGAAAGGAAAACAAATGACTGTATAAGTAAAAGTGAAGTTTGTTCCCCAGCCATGGCAGAGATTTATGAGCTGTGATGAAAAAACGAGACGCATAAAGCTCATTTCAGTGTTTGCTCTATGCCTTCATCGATGATGGCATTCTAGCAAGCCACTTGTCATTTCATCAAGGGAATGATCCAAATCCATTTGAGGTGTTCTATGGTCTGGCACCAGGCTGGCAATGACATTGGTAGGAAGGAAAATATCCCCTAAAGCAGATGTTTTCAGGGAACATAAGGAGTTAGAGCTGTGTGCAAATGACCCCTTGAAATTCTCCACCCTATTTGTGGGGAAAGGAATTGGGGGGGGGGAATGTCACCAAATTTCTTCAGTGGGAGGAGAAATTCTCCAAGCAATTTCTCACAGGTTGGGCTCACCATGGGCAAGGGACATAGCATGGCTTCTGTCTTTTTTCCTAAGGGGTTTATTTTATTTTATTTTTTGTACTGTCATCGCAAATGGCAACAGCAGCAAGTGTGCCGGCAGCCTGGCCTCCATTTAGCTTTTTGCACAATACCCCATACCTAGCATCGCTCTGGGGCATTGAGGGGTGGGGGGAGGTAATGCGAAGCCCACCCAAGTAATGGGGAAGAAAATTTTGGGAACTTCTGCAAAGTGGCCTTTTATTTTTAAGCTGGGGCTGGGGTGTAAGAAAAGAAAAATCTCTGGACATTTCTGAGAAAAATGTCTTCTGAGAAATGTTGGCTCAGCTCTAGTTGTCATTCTTTAGGGCTTGGCACTTTCCTCAGGATCTTCCTGATCTTAAATTTCTGAGAGGTGGTTGTGGATACATCTTGTCTCTAATGCAGGTGCAGAGAGATGATTGTACAATGAATGGGATGATGCTCGTACACACTCCTCAGCCACTTCACAACTAACATAAGCACAAGAATGCTGACCCCAACCCATGGGAATTTCTCCAAAATCTCTTCTCCTTTGAATTTCTTTTCAAAAGTAGGGATGGACTCCAATGAGGCTGGATTCTAAGAATCCAGCCCCCCAGAGTCCGCGGCGGAACAAAAGACTCACCTCCGCCACCCGGGGGAATCCATGTGGGGCCGGATCCTACCTGCTGCCGTCAGTCCGTTGATGCCTGTCCCATCAGCTCCTGCCTGGCTTCGGATGCAAATGGCGTCTGGCGTAGTGGACGCCATTTGTGTCCCTGCCATTTGCCATGATAGGCTATGTAAATCTTTACGTAGCCTATCACGGCAAAGAGCAGGGATGCAAATGGCGCCCACTACGCCTTTTGTGTCCCTGCTATTTTACGTAAAGATTTATGTAGCATATCACGGCAAAAGGCAGGGACGCAAAGGATGGGTGAACCGTCTTTACACATTTCATATGTGAGGGAGATAGTGGGATTTAGGATGGCCATGTGGTGCCCTCTTTTGCAGAGGATGGCCTTCTATTTGAAGGGCTGCCAGAGGACTGTCCTCTATCTTGGAGGCACCCTCTGTTTGAAGGTCTGTCCAGTTCAAGCCCAGTTCAAAGTCCCATCTGAAGGAAGAGCTGGGCTTTGAAAGCTTCCCATCAATAGCACCTGGACAGCAGACTGAGTAAGGCGCACAGGTCACCTGGTCAGAGTCTTCCACACTATAGTGAGGTGTACTACATTTCTATTTAAATTATAATAATAATTTCTAGATGCACATCTATGCATATAAATGACAGTGTGCAAATTTTATGCAGATCAGTTTCCTTTTTTGTCCTCTTTTTTTTGGTGAGGCATCTTATTCTTGTCATGATCCTTAAGTTGCCACCCTAGTGGGATTGCACCAGCTAGCCAATGCCCACTGAATGCTGAAGTTCATGCAAGCTATGTGTCCACAGCAGCTGTGCATTCAGTATCAGTGAGAAGGGAGTACAGTTCCTTGGCTAGGATTCCCGTTCACATGCAAGCCCTGCACATAGGGATGTCAGAGAACTCCACAACAGATTCAAATGAGTTCTGATTTCTATGAATCCAACTTGCTGGTTCTACTTTTTCTGACTCACATGGATTCTAAGAACTTCTGGTCCTTTTGTCTAGGGCTGTGCATGGAACCCCCATCCCACCTCAGCCTGAGTCAGACCCAGTCCAACCTGCTTTGGACTCTGGATCCAAAGCAAGATCCAGACATCTGGATCGGGCCGCCGAGCTGTACCTGCCACCCGCCAAGGATGCGAGTCGGAATTCAGAATGTCCAGATCGGTCCTAAGTAATCCGAAGCAGTTCAGGTTGATCTGACCCACTTTGGACTCCTTCAGACTGATCTGGACCAATTCAGTCCAAACCAGGTCGCTTTGGCTCGGAATTCAGATCCATATCTGAAGTGGTGCACAGCCCTAGTTTTTTCACTTGGGGGGGGGGGATTTGCAGTAATTTGCATTAGCACAAATGTGTATTAGCACTAATGTGGAATTGTGCATATGCAAAAATGTGCATTAACTAATGCACATTAGCGCATTTGCACAAGTGGACATTAGCACTAATTTGCTAATATGAATTTATTTATTTAATTTAGTTATTTATTTATTTCATTTCTATACTGCCCAATAGCCGAAGCTCTCTGGGCAGTTCACAAAAATTAAAACCAAACAACACACAATAAAACAATTTAAAATATATAGAACATTAAAACCACAATATAACAATACGACCACAATAAAACCTAGCAGCAGTACAGGAGTTTAAAATACAGATTTAAAACAGCAAAGATAAAAATTTAGAAAGCTAAAATGCTAAAATGCCTGGGAAAATAAAAAGGTCTTCACCTGGCGCCAAAAGGAGTACAATGTAGGCACCAGGCGAACCTCACTAGGGAGCTCATTCCAGAGCTGGGGTGCCACAGCAGAAAAAGCCCTCCTCCTAGTAGCCACCCGCCTCACTTCCTTTGGCAGGGGCTCACGGAGAAGGGCCGCTGATGATGATCTTAAGGTCTGGGCAGGCACATATGGGAGGAGGAGTGGTCTAATTAGTGCTAATGCGAATTAGTGCTAATGCGAATTAGCCCAAGGAGAATGAAATTCTAGTTTCAAAAATCCTATTCTGTCAATGAGCAGATGTTGGAAGAAAAAATGCCTGACAATCCGCAAAACACAGACAGGACAAATTCAACAAAATCTGTACATCCCTACCTTTACATGTACATCTCTATGCAGGTAGTAGGCCTCTTGCAGACTACTCACTGGGGGGTGGGGATGGGCATCGCCAGTGGGTGTATGGGACACATGAAGTTAATTAAAATAGGCATGCCACCAAATTCTTGGTTGTTTCTCTGTGTTTGTCAGCATGGACTGAGCAACTGCTGGAATCACTGGAGTCCATGAGAGTCTGGAATGCTTTAGTGATGGGGCAGGATGTGCCATCAATGCAAAGAAAGGCTTCTCCCGTACATGACTGCTGAAGCACAGAATCACTAGGAAACATCACTGCAATAGTCCACTGTTGAAGATAGAAAATGACAGGCTCAAACCGTTAATTTACCTCACTAACAATATTCAATTGTATTGCAGAGGAGCTCCCTTGCCCTGAACTAATTACTCAGTTTGTAACTATCATTGACACATATGGAGAGCACAGGCACCAATTTTACTCCTCTGTGGTCAGCATTCATCAGACTAGGCATCAAAAGCTGGTAGATGTTGTTAGTCCATGCTCAGAAGTCCATTACTTACTTTATTTATTTATTTATTTATTTATTTATTTATTTATTTATTATAAATAAATAATAAAGTGGCTGGTCACCCAGCCACTCTGGGCGATGTACAACCCCCATAAAACAATTTAAAACAATAAAATTTTACCATATTTTTTTTTTAAATACCCTAACCCACCCCAAATGCCTGCCTGAACAACCACGTTTTTAATGCATGACGGAAGCTCATTAAAGAGGGGGCATGATGGAGTTCCCTAGGGAGGGAGTTCCACAGAGTGGGGGCCACCACAGAGAAGGCCCTCTCCCTCGTCCCCACCAGTCTAGCTGTCCTGGCTGATGGGACAGAGAGAAGGCCATCTGAGGCTGATCTTGTTAAGCGGCCTGTCTGGTGTTGCTGGAGGCGCTCCTTAAGATAGGCTGGGCTGGAACCATATAGGGTTTTAAAGGTCAAAACCAACACCTTGAATTTGGCCCGGAAAACAACTGGTAACCAGTGCAACTCCTTCAGCACTGGAGTGATGTGATCTCGCCGGCGGCTACCTTTAATCAGGCGAGCCGCCGCGTTCTGTACCAGCTGCAGCTTCCGAACCGTCTTCAAGGGTAACCCCATGTAGAGCGCATTACAGTAGTCTAAACGAGAGGAGACCAGGGCATGTACTACCGATGGGAGCAGATGGTCGGGAAGGAAGGGGCGCAGCCGCCGTATCAGATGGAGTTGATACAGCGCTGTCCGGCTCACAGCTGACACCTGAGCCTCCATGGACAGCTGGGAGTCCAAAATGACCCCCAGGCTGCGGACCTGGTCTTTCAAGGGTAGCCGTACCCCATTCAACACCAGGTCAACATCCCCCAGCCTCCTCTTGTCTCCCACCAAAAGTACCTCGGTCTTGTCAGGGTTCAGCTTCAGCTTATTCCTCCCCATCCAGCCACTCACAGTCTCCAGACATTTGGACAGGGATTCTATGGCCAACCTTGGTGAAGATTTGAATGAGAGGTAGAGCTGCGTGTCTTCCACATATTGATGACACTGCACCCCAAACCTCCTGATGATAGCCCCCAGCGGCTTCACATAGATGTTAAATAGCATCGGGGAGAGGATGGAACCCTGTGGCACCCCACAAGTAAGTGGCCACGGGTCCGAAACCTCCTCTCCCAGTGCTACCCTCTGGTACCTGCCGGAGAGGAAGGACCGGAACCACCGCAATACAGTGTCTCCAATGCCCAACCCCTCCAGGCGGTCCAGGAGGATACCGTGGTCAACGGTATCAAAAGCCGCTGAGAGGTCGAGGAGAACAAGGAAGGAGCATTCACCCCTATCCAGAGCCCTCCTCATATCATCCACCAAGGCGACCAAGGCCGTTTCTGTCCCATGCCCAGGCCTGAAGCCCGACTGAAATGGGTCTAGATAATCAGTTTCTTCCAAGTGTGCCTTCAACTGCACCGCCACCACCCGCTCAATCACCTTGCCCAAAAATGGCAGATTTGAGACTGGGCGAAAGTTGTTCAGAACTTGAGGATCCAAGGAGGGCTTCTTTAAGAGCGGTCTTATCACTGCCTCCTTGAGGGCTGATGGCATCACTCCCTCCTCAAGGGAGGCGTTCACCACCGCCCTGATCCCTTCACCCAGTCTCTCTCTGCAGCTCATAATGAGCCAAGATGGGCAAGGATCAAGTAAGCAGGTGGTCGGCCTTACAGATGAAAGCACCTTGTCCACTTCATCAGGAGGAAGAAGCTGGAACCGATCCCACAAAACCGGTTTGCCACAGGCCGCCTCGTGCTCACTAACTGTATCCACAGTGTGCAGAGTAACACACCTAATCTGATCAATTTTATCTGCAAAGTGCCTTGCCAAAGCCTCACAGGAGGCCTTAGAATGCTCCAGTGGTTCCGGAGCCACAGGACCGACCAGGCTCCGGACCACTTGGAACAGCCTCCTGGGGCAGCACTCTGCAGACGCGATGGAGGCAGCATAATATTCCTTTTTTGCTGCCTTCACTGCCATGTGATAGGCTGAAGATACAGCTCTAGCCCGTGTCTGATTGTCTTTGGAGCGAGACTTCCGCCACCGGCGCTCTAGCCATCTCACCTCCTGTTTCAGAGCTCGTAACTGCGGATTGAACCATGGTGCAGTCCGAGCCCTGTTCAGGGGGAGAGGGCGTTTCGGAGCCACCCGATCTAATGCTCCAGTGATTGCTGCATTCCAGCCACCCAGCAGGGTCTCGACCGAGTGGCCGTTGGCATGCCCCAGAGAATCCCCAAGCACGTTCAGGAATCCATTTGGATCCATAAGACGCCTGGGGTGGACCAATTTAATGGGTCCTCCACCCCTGCGGAGGGGTTGCGGAACCGAGAAGTCCAACGTCACCAGATAGTGATTTGACCATGACAAGGGGGTGGTGGATATACCCCCGACTTCCAGATCACTCCCCGCTTCTCCAGAAACAAACACAAGGTCTAGTGCATGACCGGCTACATGGGTGGGCCCAGTTAGAATATGGTGCAGCTCCCAGGAGGCCATGGTCTCCATGAAGTCCCGAGGTGCTCCTGTGAGGATGGCCTCCGAATGTACGTTGAAGTCCCCCAACACCAGTAAGTTAGGGGACTGTACACGCACATCAGAGACCACCTCAAGCACCTCGGCCAGGGAGTCAGTCGTGCAGAGGGGTGGACGGTACACAAGCAGAATCCCCAGACTGCCCTTCGGGCCCAACCTCCAGTACATGCACTCAGCAACCTTGGTCTCCCGGAGAGGGGGTCTGGTGAAGACCAAGGACTCTCGGTAGATAACAGCCACTCCCCCTCCCCGATCCCCAGCCCTCGGCTGCTGTGCATACGAAAATCCAGCTGGACACATGGCTGCAAGGGTTGGAGCAGCAGCCTCGGCCAGCCAGGTCTCCGTAATACATGCCAGGTCTGCACCCTCATCCAGGATCATGTCATGGATGAGGGAGGTTTTCTGGGTAACAGACCTGGCATTGCAGAGCAGCAAACGAAGGCCAGAAGATGGGGTCACGCCTCTCCCAGCCATCCTTTGGCTCTGGACAGGCCCGGAGCAGGGGACAGATACTACACATCTCTCCCTTGTTCCCCTTACCTGGCATGGCCTGCCCCTAGCGCTCCGCCAGCACCTGCTGCCCAGCCTCGGTATGTTCTGGCCCCCAACACTCCCCCCGCTGCCTCCATCAGGTGGACACATGCCCCCTCGCTCCCGCCTATCAGGCAGGCTACCCACCCCTAAAAACACAACAAAATCCCCCCCAACAAAATAAAACAAACAAGACAATTAAAATCCCCTTAAAAATGCCAGGCAGGAGTCCACAGGGAAGGCCTGGTAGCGGTGGTAGCGGCAGCGGTGGCAGCAGCAGGCCCAGCAGCAGCAAGCACGCCTCTTCCCCGGTGGTGGTGGTGGTGGTGCTGGTGGCTTCTCCTGCAGGCCCTGGCTCTCCCAGGCCACCTCAGCCGGCCAGCTTATGTAGCCCCTCCAGGGAGGGGCAGGTGGAGCAGCACAGCTGGCTCGGTACCTGGGGGCCTGGTCCTGCAGGGACTGGCGGTCTGCCAGGCAGAAGTCCACAAGGATGGCCTGGTGGTGGTGGCAGCGGCGGCAGCAGCAGGCCCAGCGGCGGCAAGCACGCCTCTTCCCCGGTGGTGGTGGTGGTGGCTTCTCCTGCAGGCCCTTAAATTACTTAAATCTATTACTCCCAAATGAAACTACCATTGATTGCTGATGCTGACTTGAACATTCTAAAAACATGTATATTAACAGCAAATTCAGTTGTCATGGGAACACAGAAAGCTGCCATACACTGAGTCAGACCATTGGTCCATCCAGCCCAAGATGGTTGACACTGACTGGCAGCAACTCTCCGAGGTTTCAGGCAGGGTTCTTTCCTAGTCTTGTCTGGAGATGCCAGGGAGCAAACCGGAGACCTTCTGCATGCAAAGCAGGGACTCTACCACTGAGCTATGGCCCTCCTCTGCGTGGGAATCCCTATTTAGCCAAAATGGCACCATCCATGCACAAGACAGAGATATAAGCAGGCTTGGGGGAGCCCCAAGATTTGCAGAAGTACAAACAATCTCTTTTGGTGGTAGTGGGAGACCCTAAGGAATAAAAGACACAGGAACATGGGAAGCGGCCTTATCCCAAGTCGGACCCATTGGTTCAGCTAGCCCAGAATTGTCAACACTGACTGACAGCGGCTCTCCAGGGTTTCAGACAGGAGTTTTTCTGGCCCTACCTGGAGATGCCAGGGATTGAACCTGGGATGTTCTGAAGGCCAAGCACATGCTCCACTACATAGCTACCATTGGTAAGATCACTCCCCCCCCCCGCCCAATGAGGGATGAGAATGTTCAAAAGACACAGAATGCTGACTGACTATTGGGCAGGACTGGAAAACCAGGCAGGGAGGGGAATGGAATCTTCCAGAAGAGAAGATTCCTGCACCCTGCACAGGAGCACTCCACACTGCAACATTTTATTGTTGGTTGCACATATGGGCTAGTATTTTAAAAATAATACCTTGACTGCTGGACAATCATTTTTATTGGGAGTGACATTTAGGGTGCAATGATCCATGTTTTGACAGAACAAAGTCCCACAACTAGCTGGCTGAGGAATGCTGGGAGTTGTAGGATTTTTTTCTGTCTAAATATGCATAGCATTGTGCCGTTAGTGTCCATCTTTGGTTGCGGGAGGGAGTTAAATCTAGGGATGGCATAGGCAACTGCCTCGATCTGAGGATTCTGGCAGCCCACCCATGCCCACACCCCCAAGCCACTCCCACCAAGCCCCTGCCCCTGCTTGACCCCTCCCCCAGCTTGTCAAGTCACCTGCACTTACCTGGAGCCCATCCATCTCCACTCTGATTGCCATGCTTTGAAAAAACATGGCTATTGCAATACTGCCCACATAGACTTATATGCAAAATGGTGCCATGAATCTTGCATTTATGGGCAATTCATGGCTCCATTTTGCATATAAATCTATGTGTGCATTTTTTTCACCTCGACTTATATGCAAAATGTCACTGTGAATCACCCATATAAGCAAGATTGATGGCACCATTTTGTGTATAAGTCTATGTGCACAGTATTATGATCACCATTTTTTTTCAAAACATGATAATCACAGCGGAGGAGGACTGGGCCTGGATAAGTATGGATGGCTCGGCAAGTGGATGTGGGGCTTGAACATGGGCCCAGGGATGTGCAAAAGGAGGCAGGGGCTGAGTGGGTGCCCGGAGAAGCTGGACAGTGGGGTGCCTGTTCATTCCTAGTTAAATCCATGCTGTCCCTCACTCCAGCTTGAGCTCCACTTCTCTTGGTAGGTTTCTCTTGAGGTTACTGAGAAATTCTTTTGTTTTGTGACTGATTGCTTCACTTGTTTATGGGTTGAATGAGGTGAGTAGGTGAAAACCTCCAGGATTTTGTCTAGGAAATATGCTATACGTACATACATACATTTTTTTTTCATACATACACACACACTACAATTTCGAAGTGGCATCGTGAAAATGCCGAGATTGTAAGCCAGTTTAGAATGCTCCCCAAAAGGCTTTTTTTTGGGGGGGGGGTGTTGTTGTTTAGTATTTGGTGATGATGCGCTCTATTTGTGATCCAATAGGATTCGAGCCAAGGGGGATTTGCACATTGCTAAAATTCCCCAGAAACAGATGGACTGACAATATTTCAATTCCAGCAAAATTTGTCATTTTCCTCTGTAACTCCTACAGTACAATGTCCTGGAAATCATCTTGGGAACAATCCCATGTTGGGGGTGGGGTGGGGAGATATGTTGTATGAATGGAGTCAAAAAGGCTATTAGCATTCACTGATGGGGAGGGGAACAAACCAATGGTGACAAATACCTACTCTATAGGTAGAAGCACTGGGAAAACTTGAAATGGCTTCAGAGGGGATGAAGTGAAATCCTTAAAAGTTACACTTCAGCTTTCTAATACTTTACCAAAAAAAAGGGGGGCAGGGGTGAGTTTTTCTGTTTCTCAATGCTGAGCATTTCTATAAGCATTTGTAGAGTCCTATTACTGCGTGAGATCTTAAATTCCATCTAAATGCAGCATTCATGTCCTTGACAGTTTGCGGTGAATTGCCGCTTCTGTTCTCTGTCAGTATGAATTATGCATGTTTGGAAAGAAGCTTCCAAATTTCAATTAGTGCATCTTAATTTTCTTCTTTCGACCAGATGGACCTTGTTAACAAAAGCACAGGGCCTGTATCTCATGGAACATCAAATTGTTTTAATCAATCTGAATTGAGATAAATATTTGAAGCATTAAACCTGTCTACACTTTCTCCCCCTTTTTTTGTGCTTCCTCCCACCCTGCTTTAACAAACTTGAATCCAGATATCAACAGGACACTGTTAAATTTATTACTTTTTTATCCAATTAGAAAGCAGAATCCTGGAGAACTAATTGGTAGGCTCATAAAAGATTCTACATGTTGCTTAAGCAGCTGAGAGGCAAGGAAGTTTAATTAAGTCACAACGGGCAATTTGTAACTAATTATAATTAGTGGGCTTTTGCCTTTAACACAGTGCTAGTTTACTGGCACGATGGGCCATGGATCTTTTAAATATAGTTTATTTCACAGTGGACCTTCGAATAGATAAAATATGTCCCAAAAGAAGAAATTTGGAGAGTTACCATAGAGCTTTTCTCCTGTCATTTAAGATCATGTGGGGGTTGAGTCACATTGAAAGAAAATGCATAACATTAATTGATATGTGTGCGATAGTGAGAGAACAAAGCTATCCCTAATTGTGGAGGATGAATCAGACTTTTTATATTATTCTTCACTGGATCTGCTTATTAGAGTAAAGGCTGACAGGGAAAAGAAAGGCTATTCTGGTAAATAGAAAGGCCAATTCAAGTTACATGTTAAGGTGTTTGCAGAGCAGGAAATGTAATGTGGAAATGGGAAAGATTTTAACCAAGGCCAGACCCTTGAAGTAATTTGGGGAATTTTGGATGTAATGATTCTATCCAAGGAGAGAGCCATGAGCCATCAGTTCCATGCTACCTTTTCCCCATAGATGTATGATGTAGACATGATTCTACATTTTCAAAAACCTGAACAGAAGTAACATATGAATGGCGTCTCAGGCCCTTTGCATTATGCAAAGACAAAGTCAGGTTTGCCCTTACATTATACTCACTAAAAAGCTTCAGCCCATGCTGGCTCCCTGATGTCTGTTTGTATGATACACTTGTCCCTCGCCCCCCATCACTTTTGACTACCTAATTTTTATTGCAGGTGCTGCCCATTTCATGACTTTGACAGACACATGATTTACCTCTGTCATGTAAAGAGGGATGGGTAAGATTTTGTTTTGGTTCTTTTTTATGAGAACTTATCAAAATTCACACATTTCCTCATAAATGACATGGAAAGAACATGAGCCTTTTTTTTTTTTTAATGAATGTGGGAGAAACCAACCAGGTCTTCGAGTGCTTAGCTCTTAAAAGTCTCGTTTGAATGCCTGGCCTGGTTTGCACATAATGACAACCCAGAGTACGGTTTGAATTAGGGATGTATGAACCCTCCACTGTCCGGCCCTGGGGGGTGTGTGTGTGGAGGGGCAATTTGAGCTGCTTAGGCCCCTGTGGAATCCACTGGAGCTCAGCCATGTCTGCCAGACTTGGTGGAGCAGCTCTCCGGCTCCCTATAAGACACAGTACGCCTATGGCAGCAGCCATTAGCCTATTGCAGAAAAAATACAGAGAAAAGTGGTGTATTGTATGCCATCTGTGGCGGTAAAGCACTGACTTTGACCTAAATTGCAGCTGTTTATGGTGGTATTTAGGTCAAAGTAAGTGCTTTACAGCTGCAAATGGCATACAATACACCATTTATGGCTGTAACTTTCCTGCAATAAGCTAATGGCAGCTGCCATTAGCATATCATGTCTTATAGGGTGCCAGAGAGCCACCCTACATGGACTCCTCTGGACCTGGAGGTGAGTGCAGCCACTTTGCTGCAGACTCCAGAGGTCATATTCTTTGGAATCTGTCCTCATTTGAATCTGTGGTGGAATTCTCCAGCATCCCTAGGTTGAATATGGGTTGTCAAAGAATTGTGGGTTGTTGTTGAATCATGGGTTGTCGTTACATGCAAACCCTGCACTATGATTTAACTATAGGTTGTAAACCATGAACAGCCTTGGAGGAGAACCCATGGTTCGTTGTTGGGTTGTGAACTCTGGGTTGTCTGTGGTTAACAACCCATAGTTCAACCATAGTTCAGATTCACACATAACAACAACACATGATGCCACAATAACTTATGATTCAATGACAACCCATACTCAACCCATACTTTGGGTTGTCGTTACGTCTCAACCAGGTTCTTGTGTATTCAACCATGCTTGTGGTGCTGAATTAAGTTTACCCCCTCTGATAGATTCCTCATCCTTAACAGCTACATGGCAAGCAAGTACAACATGGTCCTTTCCATGCTGGGAAAAGCTGTACCAAATGTATCTGGTTGGTGAGGATAGGTGAGAATTTCATTTCAGTTTGTGTTTGATAAGAATTCACCAATATTTACAATTTTCTTCATGTATGGGATGGAAAGAACTTGAGATTTTAATAATCCAAATGTGGAAGAAGGAGAAACTGACAGATTTGTCCATCCCTCTGTAAAATGATAAATTTGGATTGATCATGGCTCTAATTGCAATGACTCACTATCATTAACACAAATAACAGTTGTAGAATGGGCATGGGGGTATATTTTCTTGCATTTTTTTAAGCCTCAGAAAGTTAACGCAGTGCTTTCAACACAGGTCAACTTTGCTGGCTTTACAAATGAAGATGAACAGCTCAACATTGCTGGCTTTACAAATGAACATGAACTAATTTGAGATGTTGTGTGGATAGTTGAATGGATAGTCCATGACAGGAACTCCCCCTCCAATGCTGCCCCCCTCCCTCAGCCCCTAAATCCAATCCTGAAGAGAAACAAGACACCTGAGGGATGTTTAAAACACACACACACACACACACACCAAGCATTCACACCAGCAGCAAAAAAGTGCTGAATGCATTTTGTAAAAGCATAAGTATTTTAGGAGGGTAATTTCAGTCATTTTTCAACACTTCCCATTTGACAAAGAATTCTATCGCCTGTGACACGAACTTGATTCACTTTAGCTGAAATAAGCCAACCCTGTCTTTTGGGAGAGCCAAGCCAGAAGGCTTAAAAAATTTTTAAGGCGTGCAAGTCAGATGAATAATTGTGATGGATTGCCTAGCTTTTCTAGAAGCATGTTTTTATTTTGTTATATATGTTTAATCCAGCTAACCTTTTTGTTTGGGGGGCAAAAATAGGCTACATTGCTCAGTTTTTCAGATGATATTGTCATATCAAATAAGTCAATGACAATAGCCAATGAAGAAATGATTGCAAATGATTATATTCCAAAGTGCCTGGGAAAGTGCAAAGTTAATGAAAGCTTAGCTAATCCTTCTAGTCTTGGAAGTCGTTGACTGAGTCCAGCGTTAGTTATTTATTTTTGTTTTATTTCAGTGGTTTTCATTGATATATGTTGCAAACTGCTTTGTAAATTAATTTTGATAAGTGATATATATCTGCCATAAAATCAATAAATGAAATTGAACTTGTCTATATACTTCTAAAAGCTACTTTTGAAGAAGAAAAAAAAGATTGTATGAGCAAAAAAAAAAAGGATTGTATGACCCAAACCTGACAAGAACTCTTTAAAGTGTGCATTATCATTAGGGCTGTGCAGGGACCCCTTGATCTGGGGCGGGCGCAATCCAGCTCAGGCAGATTCGGGGGCCCCCCGACCCACCTCGGCCCCAAACCCAAAGCAGGATTTGGATGGTGAACCCCACTTTGGGTCCCCCCTGATGCACCTGCGCAAACCCCCTTACCTTGCTGCCTCCTCTGCCGCCTCCTCCTCCACTGCCGCCGCCCTCTCCGCTGCCTCCGTCACCGCCACCACCAAGGATGGTGGCGGTGGTGAGGTCGACAGTGACAGCAGTGATGGAGGCGGCGATGGCAGTGGCAGCGAGGACAGCGATGGCAGTGGCAGCAGCGGCAGCTCGGGTAAGAACCTGGAAGCCCCAGGGAGTGGGGCTGGGCCAGGGGGGTGAAGCTCTGAAGCGCACCGAGTGCTTTGGAGAGCCCCTGATCTGCTCCAGGTCACTTTGTGCCCCCTCCGCTTTGCCTCAGAAGGGGCACAAAGTTACCCGAAGCAGCCCACTTTGACTGGGGGTTTGGGCCTTGGGCTGAAGTGGTGCACAGCCCTAATTATTATATAATAAAGATTTGGAGAAAACAGCAAGAAAACAGTGATTGCATTAGAGCTATATTTGTATGACATATTATTTTGCATACTTCCTAGGGAGTAAACCCAATTGAAGACAGTGGGATATACTTCTGAGTAAACAGGTATATGATTGTGCTGCAGTTGTTTTACTCATCCATATCTTGGGCAAGTAGAACACGTATTCTAAGTATGTTTACTTGGAAGTAACTTCCACTGTCTTCAGTGTGTCAAATCCTGACTTAGCTAAGCTTAGTGCAGGCCCATTGAAATCAATAGTTGAAATCAATGTCCGAAGGGAAGAAGCCTACACATGAACAGATACTCATGTATTGCCTTCAGCATCGTCAGAACTCCCAATTGTTCAGGGCTCCCAATCTCATGGAAGTCTACTCATGTGCTGTTGCTTATGCATAGCCTTCAGACATGTTTGGACATCCAGAGGCAGAGGCAGCAGCATAGCCTCACTGTCCAGTACATGCATGATGAATCCATGACACAATTCCTATGCTAAGGGAGCTAGTTTAGGTAGGTAGATAGAGGACAGATGGAGAGATGTATAATGAAGCACAGAGAATCCCACTGACAGCATGTAAACAAGGAATTCCAGAGGGAACATTTTGTAGACTTTTACATTAAAGTGACACATTCAACTATCTCCTTCACTGCAAGAGATTATCAATCAGAGCAGGAGGAAGGCCCAATTCACAGCAGCTGTAGAAAACCAGAACATCAAAAACTCATTTGTAAGCAAGACAGAATTTGTGTACATTGAGAGGTTAACAAAATATTTAGCTTGGAGTTGGGTGCTTAAGTTTCTGCCCTGGACAAAATCGAAGAGAGCTGCCGCAAAAGGAGCCTGCCACATGTTGTGAAATATCAGTGAGAAAAAGAGGCTGGTAGAAACCCGCAGAGGTCTCTTAGGGTAATAAGACCTCCAGGATCGAAAGATGTATATCAGATTGCTTGGGAGAGCATGAGGGTGGTGAACTGATGGCTTTCAGTTCTGAAAGATGCCTTTAGAAGGATGAAATCTATGGAATGAGTTCAGCTACATTCATTGTGCCATGGCATGAATGAAATAAAAATATAACTAGTGCATTTAAATCACCCCCAGTCTTGGCATTATCTGTATGCTTTGCTTTTATAGGTACAATGGCTTGTATCCATTCATGAAAGGGACTACGATCCAAGGGAGGCCCCTGGTGATGGAAAGAGCGGGCAGGAGGACATTTTCTTGGATTGCCCTTTTACCCATGCAGCTCTCAGTGCCAACTCCCATGCCAGCTCAGAGGGTCCCAGAACCCGCCGGAGCAGATTTCCAGACAGCACATAGGGGCTGTATGGGGAAAGGAGAATCAGTGAGAATTGCACCCCCCCCCGCCAGCAGGAGTATCCTATTAGTGGAGTTCCACTCATGGGAAATTAGGATCTAAGCCAATTACAGCAACCCATCCGCAGTTGCCCCATTGCAAACACTTTTCTGTATCAAGCCAATATTTAGGTTATTTCCACCAAAGCAGGATAATCTATACATAATGTCAAGGATAGGCATGGTTGGGCACTTGCCAAGGGTCCACACCCCAATAGGGCCCCACTGACAAGAGCCCCTGGACTTGTTCCTCCTCTTCATCATTGCAACCCTCTTGTTCACCTGCTTTTCACTGTGACCCAGGCAATGGTGTTGGCGAGAAGGAGGAGCAGTAGATGCCATGGCCTCCTTGCTCACTGGTTCTCTGCCTGTCAAACAAGCAAGTGGTAGCAATGTAGGGATGTCAGAGAATTTCGCCACGAATCTTGGGGAGGCCGAATGCCAGCGCATATGGCCCCCTGAAATCGGTGGCAAAACAGTCTGCCCCCCCCCCGGGATGGGACTTACCTTGGGAGAATCCTCCTGCTGGCGGCGGCTCCAGTGGCAGTTTGGTGGCAGTTCGGCGGTGGTGGGTGCGGCGGCCAGTCTTCTGACCGGCTGCCGCTGCCATTTCCAAGTTTAAAAACAACAACAACAAAAAAATGTGATAGGCTACGTAAAGATTTACATAGCCTATCATGGCTAAATTTTAAAAAACACCATGATAGGCTACGTAAATGTTCATACGTAGCCTATCATGGCTGAGTAAAAAAAACCCCGCGCATATGCAAATGGCGGCGCCCATGGGCGCCGCCATCTGCGTTCCTTATTTTGGCATGTGTAGTCTATGTGAACATTTACGTAGACTACGGTGAAAATAAGGGCAACTCAAATAGCGTAGCGTCTATGCTATTTGCGTTCCCCTTATTTTTGCCATAGTCTACGTAAATGTTTACATAGACTACACATGCCAAAATAAGGAACGCAAATGGTGGCGCCCATGGGTGCCGCCATTTGCGTATGTGCGTGTTTTTTTTTTTACTCAGCCGTGATAGGCTACGTAAACATTTATGTAGCCTATCACAGCTGACTGCAGGGACACAAACGGCGGCAGCTACGGCTGCCACCATTTGCACACCCGGCCAGCCAGGATTTGGGGGGGGAGGGATGGAGCGCCTCCCCCCCCGGCCAGAATTTCAGGGGGGGGGAGGGATGGAGCACCCCCCCAGCCAGAATTTTGGGGAGGAGGGACGGAGCGCCTCCCCCCCCCACGAATCAATTTCGTGAGAAGGTAAGTCACTTTTGTACATCCCTGTGAGAGGATGAGGAACAATAGTAGTTGGTGACAATGATGGTGAGAAGGCATGCTGACTGTGGGAGGGGGTTGATTGGGGGTGTCTTGCTCAAGGGTTCTGAAAAACCTGGAGATGGCACTCCATAGTGCCAACAGACACATGCATTTGTTCAGGATATCATGCCAATTTGAGGTGAACAAACTGTTCAGCACGTCATGCACTGAACAGCACAAACCTTGCTTTAGAATGGACCTGCCAATCGATGTAAAAGGGGCAGCAATGAAGGGGTTAAATCCCTAAGAAATGTAAGAACAGCTGTGGAGGGCTTATGCAAAACTATGTCCAATCTGTCTGTCAGAGGAGCGTTGGGGGGTTTGAGTGTTGCAGATGGCAGAGTGATGAATTAATATCACAGTGAACTCACAATGTTTTGGAACTGCTTGCCTTGCAAAATGGATATATAACCAGAAATGCACATGGCTTAAGAGGCAGGACACAATTACTAACTCTTAAATGTCTGCATTTGTAACTTCTGCCTGCGACATTTTTCTGCAGCAGAAAGCAGCTGACCATTTCAGTTATCACTAGGGATGTACGAACCCAACCCCGACCGGGCCTGCCCAGCCCCTGCCCCTGCTCGCCGGTCCCTCAGCTGTGCTCTAGCCCCTCCAGCACTCGATGAGCAGCCCACACTCACCCCGGAGGCCTTGTCAAACTCCATGGTCGCCATTTTTTGAAAAAATAATATGGTGACTGCAAAATCTGCATATTTGCACATTCATGAAAATGTTTTGCAAAAATGCGCCTTCTCGCAAATGCACAAATATGAGCAATTGCAAAATGTGGATTTTCGCAAATGCGAAAATGTGCATTTTCTCGCATGTGCAAATATGCGCAATTTTGCGATCCCCATTTTATTTCTCAAAAAAAATGGCAACCAAAGAGCTTGACAAGGCCACTAGGGTGAGTGCGGGCCATTTGCCAAGCACAGGCAGGGCGGGCAGGGGCCCGGTGAGTAGGGCTCGGGGTGTGGGCAAGGGCAGTTCTGCCAGATTCCAGGATGGAAGCGGGCACCCGCACCATCCCTAATTATCACCAACAGTGGTCTACACTCTCTCTGCCCCCTCTCAAAAGTAGGAGGGCAGATAGGACTGTAGAAAAAAATGTAAAATATAGAATGATGCCATGTCACAAACAAAGTTCACAATCTGATATGGGCTTGAATTGGAATAAGCTGCAAGATGGAATTCGGAGAACTTTGGTGAGCTCAAGTTCTGCTGATTTGCATATCCCTATTCTCAATTTGATTAGTAGATTATACAGACTTGAGAGCAGCTATATACTTGATGGCAGGGTTTTTCTGTGTTCTATCAATATAGGTCTATATTCCTCATGCATTAAAATCACACCCCAGTGATGATGTGCCCATGAACCTCAATACTTGTCAGATTCATATTCAGCAACCATGAGAAGGCAAGGAAGAGGGAACATAATAGAGGTATATAAAATTATGCATGGAGTATAAAAGTATGCATTGTATTGAGAAAGTGGATAGACATAACTTTGTCTTCCTTTCTCCTAATAATATAATCTGGGGTCATCCCATGAAGCTGCGTGGTGGGAGATTCAAGACAGATAAAAGAAGTATTTCTTCATACCATGCACAGTTAAACCATAAAATTCCCTACCAGAAGATGCAGTGATGGATTGATTGACTGATTACATTTCTATACCGCCCAATAGCTAGGGATGGCAGAGAATTCCGCCACAGATTCCAGTGAGAATCTAAATTCTAAAGAATCAAGCCCCCCGGAATCCATGGCGGAACAGCCTCCTGCCCCCACGCCCCCCGTGGAATCCGCCAGGATGGAACTTACCTGGGGCGGATGCGGCGGATTTGGCGGCGGCGGATCTGGTGGCGGTGGCAGCTCTGGCACCGGTGGCTGGTCTCCTGGCTGGCCACGGCCGGGCTGCTTCAGCCGCCATTGCTGTCCTTCGAGCCGTGATAGGCTATTTAAGTCTTTACGTAGCCTATCACGGCTGTGTAAAAAACAAAACAAAACGGCGTACGCAAATGGCAGCGGCTCCAGCGGCCGCTATTTGCGTTGCCCTTATTTTCACCGTAGTCTACATAAAGATTTACGTAGACTACAGCAACCAAATAAGGAACGCGAATGGCGGCTCCCTATGGGGGCCGCCATTTGCGTACGCGCTTTTTTTTTTTAAAGTCACCCGTGATAGGCTACGTGACGATTAACGTAGCCTATCACGGCTGACTTTGCAGATCTATCCGTGATAGGCTACGTTAATCGTCACGTAGCCTATCACGGGGGCGTTTTTTTTTTTTAAAACTTTTGAGTTCGCGGCCGGGCGAGGCGAGGCGCCTCCTCCCCGGCCTGAATTTCGGCTGGGCGAGGTGGGAAGCCTCCCCCCCGGTCTGAACTTCACGGGGGGAGCAGCGAAGCGCCTCCCCCCCACCGTGAACAAGCTTCGAGGACAGGTAAGTAACTTTCGTCCACCCCTAAATGCCAGGTTGGATGAATCACAGGTCGGAATTAAGAATGCCGGGAGAATTATCAACAACCTCACATACACAGACGATACCACCCTAATGGCAGAAAGTGAAGAGGATCTCAAGAGCCTCTTGTTGAGGGTGAAAGTGGAGACTGCAAAAGCTGGTTTGAAACTCAACATTAAAAAAATGAAGATCATGGCTTCTGGCCCCATCACTTCCTGGCATATAGAAGGGGTAGGGATGTATGAAAGTCACTTACCTTTTCGAAGGGTGATATTCGTGGTGGGGGGAGGTGCTCCGTCCATCCCCCCGAAATTCTGGCTGGGGGGGAGGCGCTCTGTCCCTCCCCCCCGAAATTCTGGCTGGGGGGGAGGCGCTCCGTCCCTCCCCCCCGAATCCTGGCCAGCTGGCTCCACTCCGCAGGGATTCTGCGGAGCCGCTGGCCGGCTCCGCCAGCGGCAGGACATCCGGCTGCTGGCTAGCAGGGACGCAAATGGTGGCAGCCGTAGCCGCCACCATTTGCGTCCCTGCAGTCAGCCGTGATAGGCTACATAAATGTTTACGTAGCCTATCACGGTTGTTTTAAAAGAAAAAAAACCCGCGCTTACGCAAATAGCGGCGCCCATGGGTGCCGCCATTTGCGTTCCTTATTTTGGCACGTCTTAGTCTACGTAAACATTTACGTAGACTAAGACGGCGAACATAAGGGGAACGCAAATAGCGTAGATGCTACGCTGTTTGCGTTGCCCTTATTTTTGCCGTAGTCTACGTAAATGTTTATGTAGACTACACGTGCCAAAATAAGGAACGCAAATGGCGGCGCCCATGGGCGCCGCCATTTGCGTACGCACTTTTTATTTCCCCCCAAAGTCAGCCGTGATAGGCTACATAAACATTTACGTAGCCTGTCACAGTGTTTTTAAAAAATCTAGCCGTGATAGGCTACGTAAATCTTTATGTAGCCTATCACGTTTGTTTGTTTGTTTGTTTTACTGGAAATGGCGGCGGCAGCTGGTCAGAAGACCGGCCGCCGCCGCCCCGCCGCTGTGCCACCGCCGGAGCCACTGCCGCCAGGAAGATCCGCCCGACGTAAGTCCGCCACTGATTTTGGGGGGGCCAAATGCGCTGGCATTCGGCCTCCCCGAGATTCGTGGCAGAATTCTCTGACATCCCTAAGAAGGGGAAGAAATGGAAGCAGTGACAGATTTTATTTTCTTGGGCTCCAAGATCACCACAGATGGTGACTGTAGCCATGAATTAAAAGACGCTTGCTCCTTGGGAGGAAAGCTATGGCAAACCTAGACAGCATAGGAAGAAGCAGAGACATCACCTTGCCGACAAAGGTTCATATAATCAAAGCTATGGTTTTCCCACTAGTAATGTGTGGCTGAGAGATCTGGACTATAAGAAAGGCTGAGCGCTGAAGAATTGATGCTTTCAAGCTGTGGTGCTGGAGAAGACTCTTACGAGTCCCCTGGACTGCAAGGAGGTCAAATCAGTCCATCCTAAAGGAAATCAACCCTGAGTGCTCATTGGAAGGACAGAGACTGAAGCTGGAGCTCAAATATTTTGGCCACCTAATGTGAAGAGAAAACTCACTGGAAAAGACCCTGATGCTGGGAAAGACTGAAGGCAAAAGGAGAAGGGGACGGCAGAGGATGAGATGGCTAGATAGCATCACTGATGCAATGAATATGAATGAGCACACTGCGGGAGAGAGCGGAGGAAAGGAAGGAGTCTTCTCCTGGACAGGAGAGCCAGTGTGGTGTAGTGGCAAGAGTGTTGGACTAGGAGCTGGGAGATCCGGGTTCTAGTCCCCACTCAGCCATGGGAGCTCACTGGGTGACTTTGGGCCAGTCACAGACTCTCAGCCCAACCCACCTCACAGGGTTGTTGTTGTGAGGATAAAATGGAGAGGAGGAGGATAATGTAAGCCACCTTGGGTTCCTTGCAAGAGGAAAAAAGGCAGGGTTTAAATGCAATAAATAAATAAATAAAATAAGGCCTGGCGTGCTATGGTCCATGGGGTCACAAAGAGTCGGAGACGACTTAATGACTGAACAACAACAACAACAATCGATGCCAACATTATACATTTCTGAAATGGGCGCGTAGTGGCATGGTTCATGTCTACCAGCTGCAGGAGAAGGGCATGGGAAAGCCTTGCTACATGCCCATGGTTGTGGATGATAAGTCAACATGTCGATGCCTTTGCATGTGTCATGTGGATCAGCCACAGAGCTGGGATTGGCCCAATAGATAATCTAAACCCATCATTTTCACTCTTTTGTATGAATTCTTAGGTTCTTCTAATATTTCTGGGCCCATTGGCAATAGCATTTGTATGCACCCTCTTCTCCAGTTTCTGAAGCCATCAGAACTTTAACTGTGCCTAAGAGAAGATGGCGGTGTCATGTTCAGGATGGAATGGGGCAAGAATCATACTGACACTACCTTCCCTGCTACAACGATACCTTTGAAGGAAAAGGTTTTTCCAAGTTGCAATGTGGGAACCCTAAAAATGAGCAGACCTAAAGATGAAAAGGCCACCAGAGTGTCAGACAACCCAGTGCAAGTCATAGTGGATGCAGGAACAAAAAGGTTATTTGAACCCAAACGTTTTACAACAGATACCCCTATAATTCGGAAATAGTACAACTGTCAGTAGAGATGTCAGTGTGAATCTCTTGGCTGCTTATTATAATCATATGCTGCTTTTAATGGATATTTTTTTCTTTACATATTCTGTAGGGCAACTTTGTTAAGACTGAAGCAGATTTAGATGTGTGTTGTGGGTGGTGGGTGGTGGGTGGGGAGCAATAGAGGGAATCATAGACTGTTTTCCTTTTATACATGAGAAAATGACAAAATCCCAAACTTTTATTGGATCTTTAGTCAACTGGATCTGAAAGTGAAACTTGTCATTTTTTTTTTTTAAAGAAGCACACATTTATCTTAATTGACTCTCAAACTACAGCCAAAGCTTTGGATAGAAACATGTAATTAGTTCCTCAAGCAAAGGGCATTCAAGTCAAGTAAATGGAATGTACAAGGCATTATCGTAGTATCTTTATAGTGGACGAATCATAGGCCATTCCTATTGTCTGAGCAATGGCGAACTATTAGTCAAGGACATTCCCAAACAATCCAACACTTGCTTTCTCCCATTCACACAGTTGCAGGGAGAAATTGGCGGCAGTCAAAGCTAACATGTGGGTTACTGAAGCTTTAGCAGAGCTTTTGTTTTCAACATGGGGATGTTAATGAAGGGAAAAAAATGTGGCCCATATCAGGTTTAAAAGATATTAGTGCAGGAGAAAAAGGGAATTTATCTGGATTAGGAATGCTTCTCTTAAGAAAGTTAAGTTAATTTTGTTCTTTGCCTGCTCTTTCATGTGATGTGGGTGGTGGTGGTGCGGAAATCAGTAATTTTAATGCATTATTGTGCATGTGATTAACATAAAACACTTTCACACAACAGTTGACTGAAGCTAACAAAGTATTTCATATTCAGTCTACATCCCATATCGTTTGGTCCAATATTTACTGACAGCCAAACTAGGCATGATGGTAAATATGCAGTTGCCACCAACCCCTCCCCCCTTTTCAGGTTCCATGTGGGGATGTACAAGAATTTCACTTTGCCTTGTTTTGTTTTTTACTTGAATTTGCCCCATTTGCAACTCTGAATAGGAACATAAACATGAGTGCATTTTTTTCCACGAAAACCTTGCATGTTCTTGAGCTTGTGTTCATGTTCAAAAAAGGTGCGCTTTAAAAAATGCATTTTCCAAAAAAATGCACATTTTGTCTATGGGGGGGAAGTGTGCATTTGGGTGTGCACTTTCAAAAAATGTGTACCGAAATGCACACTTTTCATAAAACATAAGGAGAAATTGCAATCGGAAACAGATTGCAATTTTTTCTTGCAAATTTACTTGCTCTCATTAAAGTATTGTGACTCAGAACCACTTGGAGACCTACTGCAATCCACTCACCAAACTACCAGTAGATCCCAGTCTACCTTCTTCATTCCCCTGGTGTGAAGGCACAATGCATCTACCTTGCTAAAGCTAATTAGGCATCGTCAGTGACTATAGACACTATCTTGAGGACCCACCATGATGCTGATGCCTGTGACTGGGCCTTGAAACCACTTACCATTAGGTTTTCCACAATGCCCCAGAGTGCTTCTACATCAAAGGCATTGTGGGAAATCAAACTGGTGGCTCCAAGATGTCTGGTGCTCTGTTGCTTGTCGGGCTCACCAGTGTAGCAAAGGACCCAGCAGAAGGCATGTTGCCAACGGGTTCCCTCAAACCTTGAACCGAGGTGGAGCTATGCTGGAACCAAGTAAGGTAACACAACTTCTTTATTTCTTGCTCTGCCTCTGTTCTCAGATGGTTCAGCACAAAGGGCAGTGGAACAGAGATCGGGAGTCACACAGTTGTAGTCCTGGTTCTTCTTGACAGGATGAAAGGTCAGAATGCACAAGAAAAGGAACAGGGGAAAATGGGTTGTCTTTAATTCCTTTAATTCTCTCTCTCTCTCTCTCGCTCTCTCTCTTTGCAAGTTTGTAGGTGAGGATCTTTTGATGATTTTCCATGACAGCCAAACACAAGAGAGAAACAGAACTGGAGCACAATAAACTATCAACCCATTTGTTGCCCAAGGCATCTTTGGGTTTATTTCTTCTACTCCTATATATTGAAGTGAATGAATTGGGGGGTTGTGTGTGGGGGGGAGGTTTTGTTTTTTCCACGACAGCCCCAGTGTGTCCACTGCTAATCTCTGTTGTCACTTGATTAAAGATTTTGCATGCACTACAGACAGAAGAAAAAAAAAGAGCCTTTCTTATTTCTTGCCACTAATCTTCTAGGGCTATAACATGCACTAATTAGGTGGCGTGAAGGTTGTGCTGAAACTTATATACATTTTAAAAAACTGGCATTGATTTTTCTTCCCTCATATCAATTTCAGCCATTCTCTCCCCCCACCCCCATTTCTGCTTTTAATTTCAGTAGTCCTAAGGTTTTGCAGTGAAAACTTACAGAAAAGGACAAATACAATGGAACTGAAATTTTGCAAGGATTCCGGAAGCAAACCACTGTCTTGGATTTCCCTATGGAATTTTACAAGGGGGGGGAGGGGAGGGAGGATGATGGGAATTGTAGTACATGTAATATATGCTTCAGTACAATCACAATAAGAAAAATGGTTTAGAATACTGGGCTGCAAATGCTGTTGAGTGTTACTGTGAGTCTTTTCTTCCCAAACCCCACTAATTATATGAAATCTGAAGGTTTGGTACAGCACTAGAGTTCCTACTGTTTTGGGGCTTCTGATCCTCTCACCTCTTCTTTCCTTTCTCATCAGGCATGGTAGGGGGAGGAAAGAGTGGAAAAATTGACAATGATCATTCAGAAAAATAAATCCTGGTGGTGGGCTCAGCTGTAGCACTTGAAGTGAGTGAAGGGGAGGTGCAGGAGTGAAGGAAATTATGTGGACTCCAAGATTATAGCAGAAGTAAGAGAGAGAGAAAAACTATTATTTAGGTAATCTGTGGAAGATGGGGCTGCAGTAGTGATGTAGCTGGCATAGATGGGCTGGCCATTAAGTTTATTTGGCCTGACTTGGGCTGGAATTATCTACCTATTCCTGGAGGAAAGCATTACATTGAGCTTCATGACTGACTTGGATGGCCATTTATAAATTGCCACACACACACACACATCACTAAAAAAGAGGACACACAGATTTGCATGAAATGTGTACATGCTAATGTATATGTATACATGCAAATATAGAAAAAAAATACTCTCTCCGTTGATGGAGGTATTTCAAGCAAAGACTGGACAGCCATCTGGATTCCTGCACTGAGCAAGGGGTTGGACTCAATAGCCTAAATGGCCCCTGCCAACTTGATGATTCCATGAAATAGACACACCAGCATTGTGCCACTTTTTTCCCGTGTATTTTCGACCATTCGTTGGGGGGGAGGGGTGAAAATAAATTGCACCCAGAAATTTGTGGGAAAGAGTGAGAATTTTGGATAAATTTCTCAGGGTGCAGGTCTTCATTGCTTACCTTACTGTAAGGAGGTGGCTGAGGAGAGTGGGGGTGCTCTTTCTTTGACCATGCCCCCCCATTATGTCCTTGCAGCCTCTCCAGCTGCTTCAGCTTCTTGGAAAGCCCCCTGGAGGACTTAGCCAGGACTTCTTCCCTTGGGTCTTCTCAGTGCTGCTGCCTGCTGAGAGCCTGGAAGCTGAGAGAGGCATTTTGGGTTTTGCTTTGTTGTTGTTAAAAGTCTTTTTAACAACAACGAGAAGAAAAATAATAAGAAAAATCACAATCACTTCTCGCTCAGCTTTCAGGCAACCCAACGAAAGAAGCAGAAATGACTGCCTCTTTCGCAGGGAAACAAAGAGGCTGCAAAAGGGCAGGTGGCATTTTGGCACAGCACTAAGATATACATCTCATCATATTAGGGAGGACTGTGAACAGGTTTCCTCTTGCCGGCCCAGTCTGGTGTCCAGGTGCTAACTATTGATTGGCAACTTCAAGGCCCCTGCTGGGGCTTCTTGTGGTTGTTTACCTTTAAACTGAACTTGGACTAGACAGGCCTTCAAATAGAGGATGGCCTCAAGCAGACGGCTGTCCTATGTAAAGTAGGACACATGGCCACCCTATGATTGACTGGATGGTGTATTCTGAATTGTGGTGAATAGGATGTCAAACTTGGACTAGGAAGACCTCAAATCCACTGACTGCCTGATCTTGGGAAAGTCACCATTTTTATCACCCTAACCTCCCTTCCAAGATTTTTGTAAGGATAAGAGGGGTGGCAATGTGTCCATATACGTGTGTATTTAAGATATTTCCATTCCAGTGGTTTACAAGATGGCATAACAACAATAATAAAATAGAGAAACAGCATCAGCCATCAATGAAACAATAAGCAGTAGGGAAATCAGAAAAATAAGCAAAAGCCCAGAAGAGGATTAATAATTAACATTTATTAATTTGGGCCCAAAGAAGTCTGAAACAAATCTGTTCCCTACTTCAGGGAGAAGACTTGCTATCTAAAGGCTAGAAAGGTCAGAGTGAGATGAGTCTCCCTAGAGAAAGAGTGTTACCTACTTGGTGCTGCCACTGAAAAGACCTTGTCCTGTACAAACCCAACAGACCTCCAATGCTGGGGGAACAAAATGGACCTGTAGGTTACCCAAGTGCAGGGTTCACATGGGAGAAAGTGGTGTTTTGGGTATCCTGGTCCCAGACTCTTCAGGGTGTAATAGCAGGTCAAGTCAAGTGGACCAGGAACATAGGAAGCTCCCTTATAACAACTCAGACCATTGGTCCATCTAGCTTAGTATTGTCTACCCAGATTGGCAACAGCTCTCCTGGGTTTCCCATCAGAGTTCTTTCCAGCCCTACTTGGAGATGCTGGGAATAGAACCTGTGACTTTTTGCATGGAAAACAGGTGCTGTACCACTGAGCTACATTACTCAAGTTTGATCTGAGTCTCAAAACCATCTGGAAACCAGTCAAGATTTCTAGGCCAACTGGTAGACAGTGGTGTAGTCTCAAAACTGGAGTTATGGGGATTCCATGCCCTGCATTTAACAAACTAATATATCAGGGAGAAGACTATACTAAACCTTCTTCCCAGGTCTTCTGGTTTACCTGGTTTGCCTAGAGGAGTATTGAAAAATAAGATAGACTTTAAGAGATGCATCAGCCTTCTCCAACCTGGTGCCCTCCAGATGTTTTGGACTACAGCTCCCAGCATTCCTAACCATCAGCCATTCTGGCTGGGGCTGATAGGAGTTGAAGTCCCAAAGATCTGGAGGGTACCAGGTTGATGAAGGCTGAGAAACAGCCTAGAATTCTACCACCCTAATCTATCCTCTCCACCTGTGGCTTTGTATCTATAGAAAGGCTCTTAAAACATCCATGTTTTGTGCAACTAAATAGAAGAATTCCAAGTAGCGACTGATCAGGGCCATGCCATGCGAGTGATGAGGCTAAGCCAGAAAGGCCTGTAATTGGTGCCACAGGGGTGAGAAAGACTTGAAGAACAGGGCTGCTTCTGCTTTCTGCCTGCACAGTATAAACTGAAGCTTCTTCCTATAAAATAATTTGAGACTGGGGAATATTTTTCACCTTTTCAAAGTAAATAGAACTTTGGCCGTTGACTTGGCAAATGAGTGAGGGTTTTCTTGTTATATTTTCAGTGTGGAAAAAGTAAGTGTTTTGTAGTTTGCAGCCCTATGCACATGTACCTGGAAGTAAGCCCTAATAAATACAATGAGATTGACTTCTGAGCGGGGATGGATGAAGCTGTCATTTCCAGTTTCTCCCACATCCTTTTTTTTTTTTTTTTTTTTTAAATGAAGACATTTGCAAATTTTGGCAAACTCTTATTCAAAGCAACTAAACAAAATTCTCACCTGTCTGAACTGTCCAAATTCAACAGGTTGAGCTTTTCTCAGAATGGAGGGAACCATGTTGTACTTGCCTGCCATGCAGGAGCCTGTAAAAAAAAAAAAGTGGGGGGCAGTAATTCTAATTCAGAACCACAAACATGTGGCATTCACACAGAAATTCACACCCATACTTTTAAGAACTAAGCACTCAAGCCCTCAGCCTGGATGGACGAATCTGACACAGTTTCCCTTTCTCTCACATTTGGTTTAAAAAATAAAAAATCTCAAGTTCTTTCCCATTTATGAAGAAAATTGTGAATTTGGGGAAGCTAGCAAAAAACCTGAATTCTTACCCATGCCTGCTTCTGAGTAAGCATGCATCAGATTGTACATGTGCGTGCTGCAGTTACTTTGGGCATGCTAAACTCACAGCTCTGATATGTAGGAACCATGACACCCCCACCTTGCACAACCTGTAGTCTGAACTGACATGATACATTCTCGATTTCCAGTGGACTGTGTATTACAGAATCCCAGACAGTAGCTGAAATATCACAATTTTGACTGTTCATTACATTTCAAAAAATCAATTGAGAAAAATCAGATAATGAGGTGGCAAAGGTAGCTATTACATTATTTCTTCTTAATTAACACATCATAACCAGATGTTTGTGTCTGTTCTTCACCTGAAATACCTAACAAGCTGCTGCTATTGATTTTGAAGCAAAACAAATGCAGCAACTGAAAGAAAACTTTCTGAATGTCATAGGCACACGAACACACATACAGAAAGGACCCAGAGGCAAAAGTGACACATTTTAAAAATATTTAAAAGATATCTGGAGGACAGAGTTAGAATTCTGGAATCAGATAATCCAGAGAGAAATGGATTATTTTGTATAATTCAGTTTTGTATACTCCAATCCAAATATCTAGTTATTGTAATAAAGCTTCTAGTCCTCATCTTGAACTCGGGATGGGAAAAGTTGTCATCTTCAGTTTCTCCCACATTCAGGGGTTTGTTTGTTTTTTTAAATAAAAAATCTCAAGTTCTTTCTCTCTCAGATTTGAAGAACTTTGCAGATTTTGGTAGAGTCTTATCAAAAATGAACTGAAACAACATTCTCACCCATCTGTGCCAGCTGAATTCAATTGGTACAGCTATTTGCAGCATGGAGAGGTCCATGATATACCTGCCTGCCATATAGCTGTTCAGGATGAAGATAGTAACAACCCTAATTTAACACTACAGACATAGCTGAATAAAGAGGTACCACAAAACCCAGACTTTTAAGACCCATAGCCCTACACCTAGTTGGATGAACCTGTCAGTTTTGACTTTTCTCACATTCATGTTTCTTTAAAAAACAAAAGCAAAACTCAAGTCTTCTTTGTCCTGAATATTTCTGAACAAAATTTTGGTAAATTCTGATCAAAAGTGAACTGAAATTCTTACCCATCCCTATCTTGTTCCTAGAGATATGTCAACACACCTGAGAGATTCCGTGATACTTATCCCATTTATTTTGACAGCAGTCCAACTTCTGAGAGGTGTTTCTCCTGAACAAGGTCCTCCTCTATTTCCTTTTGCGGAATATCACTTCAGACCAAACTTTGAGGTGCATGGAAAGCTTGACTGTAAATTCCTTTGACATCCCTCAAAATTCCTACATTTGGTCTGCTTAAAGGGGATCCTCAAACTGCAGTATGAATCTGGGAGGAATTTGATTGGCACATGGTTCCTGTATGGAAGCCAGTGTGGCACAAGAGGCTGGAGTTCAGCATGGAAGCACATGCTTTATTTATTGCATTTATATCCTGCCTTTTTTCCTCTTGCAAGGAACCCAAGGTGGCTTACATTATCCTCCTCCTCTCCATTTTATCCTCACAATAACAACCATGTGAAGTAGGTTGGGCTGAGAGTCTGTGACTGGCCCAAAGTCACCCAGTGAGCTTCCATGGCTGAGTGGGGACTAGAACCTGGATCTCCTGGCTCCCAGTCCAACACTCTCACCACTACACCACACTGGCTTTGCCTGAGAATGTCCTGGGTTCAGTCCTGGGCATCTCCAGTTAAAGGGATCCCAGGTGGCTGGTAATGTGGAAGACCCTAGAGAGTCACTGCCATTGCAGATGGCTCTGATGTCACTGGGGTGGTGAATCTGCTCCAGGTTTCAGTCAGAACTAGGGATGCTGGAGAAATCTGTTGAATTCCCAAGAATCCAACCTCTGGAGTCTTCAGGGGACTGCCTCCCTTACCTGCGCATCCTTGGATTTCATGCAGGGTGGCTTTCCATGTTTCTAAAAGGCACGATAGGCGAATGGAGGCTGCCATTAGCCAATTGTGGGAAATGTATGGCTGTAATTGGCACATTTTATGTAAACAGCTGCAATTTAGGTAGAAGCAGGTGTGGTGAGGGTGGGTAGGGAGACATTTTTCTCCCTCTCTCAAAATACTAGAACCCAGGATCATCCCTAGAAGCTCATTGGTGGGTGATTCAGGACAGACAAGGAAGTACTTCTTCACACAGCGCATAGTTAAACTATGGAACTTGCTTAGTGATGGCCACCACTTTGGATGGCTTTAAAAGCAGGTTGGACAAATTCCTGGAGGAAAAGGCTATCAATGGCTACTAGTCCTGGTAGCTATGTGCTACCTCTGGTACCAGAGGCAGGGAGCCTATGTACACCAGTTGCTGGGGAACATGGGTAGAAGGGTGCTGTTGCACTTGTGTTCTGCTTCTGGGTTCCTGGTCTACAGCTGGTTGGCCATGGTGTGAAGAGAATGCCGGACTAGATGGACCCTTGGTCTGATCCATCATGGCCCTTCTTTTGTTCTTAAATAAACATTTTAGTAATTTTACTGCTATAAATGGTGTAAAGTATGCCAATTATGGCCATAATTTTCCCACAATAGGCTAATGGCAGCTGCCATTAGCCTATTGAGCCTTTTAGGAAGGTGGAGAGTCACTTTGCGAACTCCAGCAGATGCTCCAGGGCTCCTGAGAAATCAAAGGGGCCTGAAGTGGCCTAGATTTCCCCACAGCAGGCCCCACCCCGACCAGATGTAGGGAGGTTCACTTATCCCTAGTCAGAACCAGTCAGAACTCTAAAGGAGCTGTCCAAGCCTCCACTGGCCCCTGCCACTCAGAGCACACAATTATCTGGATAGATAATATTGGGCTGGATGAAGAAATATTGATTTTCTGGTAAATAGGGATGGGTGGATTCCCTGCCTGCCAGTCCATGGGGAATCCACCCATGGGGAGGTGATCCGTTCCTCCCCCCAGAATCCTCTTTGGCCAGCTCCGCTCCGTGGTGATTCTGCGGAGCCACTGGTTGGCTCCGAAGCGCCAGCAATACTGCTGCCATGCCATATCGCTGGCTGCGGGGTATTGACTACGGATGCAAATGGCATCCAGGATGCCATTTGCGGCTGTAAAGGTCTTAGTTTAAGGTAAATGCAGCCATTTATGGCCCCAAATGGCATCCTGGATAACATTTGTGTCTGCAGTCAATCCCCTTCAGCCAGCAATACGGCATGGCGGCCGTATCGCTGGCAATCTGGAGCTGGGGGAGCCGTCTGAAGAGGATTCCGTGGGGAGGTGGAGGTAAGTGTTCTGTTCCACCACGGACTCCGGGGGGCTGCATCATTGGAGTCCATGGAGGAATTCTCAGCCATCCCTACTGGGAAATAAATTAGATTCCTATGTGGTGCAGTGATTAGAATAGGAGTGGGAAGATCTGAATTCCACCTGGAGAAGGCCCGGCGCAAGGTGGCAAGAGAGAGGATGCGATGCTGCATCACACCCTCACCACCCACCCCTTCCCCCATCCTGCACCCCCTCATACCTTTACCTTTGCCATTGCCAGTGGAGGCTCGTGGCTCCAATTTCAGGGGGCTGTGAATCCACTCGGAGTTTCAGTCAGAACCAGTCAGAACTCTGGAGGAGCTATCCAAGGTGTTGAACCTATTTGGGGGTTCAGCACCTTGGACAGATCCTTTAGAGGTCTGACTGGTTCTGACTGAAACCCAGAGCAGATACACAGCCCTACTGAATTCAAAGCCATCAGCCACCACTAGCCACTGCTACCTCTGTGTCAGCTCTACGGAGAGCTGCACAGCTGGAAGAAGCTGCGAGACATCACATGGCTCTCGTGAGACCTCAGCAAATGCCACGGTGGGAGAATGGCTGGTAGGGCTCTCCAGAGCAATCACTGGGGCTGTGGTGGCAGGCCCTCCTGGTGGGGGCGGGATGAGGAGTGGCACCATTTATCTGTTCACCATCTGATGCCTCACCCTGCTTCACTGAGCCATTTGGCTGCCTAAGGCAGAGGCAGACCCTCTCCACCATTCTGCCCTGTGCTCCACTATATGGAGCTCCCTGTTTCAAGGTATGGAACTTCCTGGCCCAAAAGCTTAGGTCATCTTTCTCTGTGTCTGTGTTCCATGAGCCAATGGAAGGTGTTGTTGTTTAAGCAAGTGTCTGACTTCGGTGCTTAATTTTAATTACTGAAGGTCCATTTTGGCTCATTGCATTGTCATCTTTGCTACTGCTTTTAGCTTGCACAAAATGTGTTTTAGTGTTCTGTTAGTTTATATTTTGTAAGCCGCTTTGAGAGGCTCCTTTTTTGGAAGGTATACATTTTTTAAACAGAAATAATCAATAAACAAATACTGCTGCCACTGCAGAGAAGCTACCCCAAATCCCATGAGGTTTCGCCAAAGTTTCTTGAGACTTTGAAAAGCCTGGGGCAAAGTATTGTGAGACTTTGTTGGGTGAGACTTGGAGGAAGCCATTGTAACGTCTCTCCCCATGTGACTAGGCCTCAGAACATGGCTGGTTGTTGCCTGGTCTGGTGCTCCAGTGGCCAGCTGGCCTTGGAGTTTCTATCCAAACAGCCTCTCCTGCTTGCTTTATCTTTAATGCAGAAATGAAGGTAATGCAGCTTTTAGGCAAGACAGATACTTCAAACCCAGAGCAAGATTCAAATTTAAAGGCAATACAGGGGAATCAGCACCATGAATTGCAGCTCCTGGATCTCAAGTAAGTGATCGAAGCTTTTTAATTCTGTTAATGCACATGGCGGAATGGTTTAGATGGATGGTGTTGGCATGAGAGCAAAACAGAACCATTAATTTACATGCATTTGGGAATGCTGATGGACTAGTGAGGAGAAAAGTCTGGTAGAAATATAGCAGGATTTGTTGCAAAGGTAATTGTCAAAGTGAGGCTACCCTAAAGTGCTCCTGCCTTCTCTAAATGCACATTTTGCTTCTCGCATTTAAATGCAAAGCAAGGATTGCACCTCCTTCAATTCTTAGGTTTGTCACATTAAGAGTCATGGTATGTATGGTGAAAAAATCCACATCCAGCCATCCAGGGTTACCCAGAAGGCCATGCACCAGCCCCTTTCTTCCAACCACCAGTTGTTTGGTGGTTTCCTAGCTTTTGCACATTCTAAATGGTAGAAATGCCTCTCTTAAGGCTTAGCTACTGGTGGTAAAAGCTTTAAGCTAAAATGTGCTGGCATCTTTGATATTTTTGCCATTGCCCCTTTTGCCTTTAGCCCCACCAACCAGTGGAATGCAGCCCCCGAGTGCTTCTCCAAAATGGAGTTTGGCTCTTGGGCAGAAAGAGGTTCTGCACCCCTGTTTTAACCCCTGCACCCCTGTTTTAATGGGCACAGACTTTTAAAAGCGCTCAGATGAACTCTATATTGACCACTTTTTGTGAACCACGCAGAGAGCTTTGGCTATGGGGAGGTATAGAAATATAATAAATGAAATGAAAACTTGACAGCATAAGAACAGCCATACTGGATCAGACCAAGGGTCCATCTAGGCCAGCATTCTGTTCACACAGTGGCCAACCAGCTGCCCATGGGAAACCAACAAGTAGGACAGGAGTGCAACAGCACCCTCCCATCCATCTACCTGAGCAACTGGTGTACATAAGCATACTGCCCCTGATGCTGGAGGTACCGTATAGCCATCAGGACTAGTAGCCATGGAGAGCCTTCTCCTCCATGAATTTGTCTAACCCCTTCTAAAGCCATCCAAATCTTCTTTTTGAATTGAGCTGGCTGTGCAAATGCCACTACCAGTGGAAGCTCAAGAGGTACAGTATAGAAGTGATGCTCCATGGCCTGTCAGCATACTGGCCTGGCTACGGAGCACCTGGCCAGGGAGCTGCCAGTGGCAAGAGCTTGAGCAGCAGTTGCTGGGGCAGAGGCCTCTTTATTCCAGTGGCCTGTCAGGGGATTGGGCAACAGGAGCATAGGCAGTTGGCAAAGAGGCTGCCCCTCCCAGTCTGCCACCTAAGACAAGCGGCCTAGTGTGGCTCATGAAAGGGCTGGCCCTACCAGGTTCAAACCCTGGCATCTCCATGTAAACAGAACGGGGAGCAAAACCTGAATGCCTCCACCTGAGATATGGGGAGATATTGGGAGTTGCTACCCGTCAGTCTAGATGACAGTGGGCTAGATGGACAGTCTGATGATACCAGGCAGCTTCTTATGTTCTCTGTTTTCCTTCCTCAGCCATGAAGCTCACTGAGTGACTCTGGACCAGTCACTCTCTAGGGATGTCAGAGTAATCCATTTGGGGGTTGGAGTTCACCAGGTTTTCCTAGGGTCACCCCCCCCCCGATTTAGTTCTGGTTCCCGATGTGGCACCCAACTTGGTCTGCAGTGAGTCGGGCCAGTTTACAGATTTTCCAGGCATGCTGTGCACTCCCCCCCTTCCAGGTTCTGCAAGTTGTGTAAATTTCTGAGCATTTTGTGCAAATCACATCCAAAATTGCTCTGAAATTGCTCAATTCCACAAATTGTAGAACCAATGGGGAAAAATGTGCAAAAAATGTTCCCGGAGTTCAGGGAAAAGCCCACAGCTCACTTTGCAAATGCAAATTGAGTCATATGTGCTGTGGAACTCTGTTGAGTCCCAAAAGACCCAGATTTCCCAGTATCAGACTTCCCTGTCACTCTCTTTCAGTCTAACCCCCCTCGCAGTATTGTTGTGAAGATAATGTAAGTGGGAAGAACCAGGTAAGGTGCTTGAGCTCCTTGGAGGGAGGGTGGAATAGAAATATAATCAAGAAATATTCTTGTTACCCTGTACTTACTGTGCATTTTCTAAATGTACTTTCTCTGAATTCCTTTACATTTAGAAAAATCCCCGAGCATCTTACCAGGTGGATTATTTCTCCTTTAGCACAGGGCATATTTTCTGAACCCCCCCCCCCCTTTACAGCTTTGGGAAATTGAGTACAATCCAATTTAGTGGAATATTTGATTACTTAGACAATGTAAATACCATATGAGTGACAGCTGATATTAGCACTATATAAATAATAGCTGCCCTGCAATTACAAACCTATTTCCTTCATCACGACTGACGTCCTGAGGCTGAAAGAACACTACTGAAGAAAGAAAAACAATCCATTTCCTGCAACCTTTCCCTGCTGAATAATTACTTCCTGTGTTTATCTGATGTGTGCTTCCTGTGACCCATTTCCATATGTTTCTCCCTTGTTAGATTTTAAGGACTGAATAAAAATAAGATCTTTGTATTAGACTCAGGCATTTTTCCCCTGCATGTTTCTTTCCACTATTATGAATATTAAGGAAGACTAAACAGACACATAATAAAATGAAAGCTCCTGCTTTATTTGTCCTTATTCTTAACAATCAAGGTAGCCTCACCCCCTCCCACTTTCAAACTAAATTTATCTATGTATAGGAAAATCTAACTTCCCCCCACCCTTGTAGTGAAGGTGCATTTTTTTAGAGTGGACATTTACACATCGCCAAAAAAAAGAAATACATCACCAAAAGAGAGGACAAAAGAGGGCACTGATTTGCATCAAATTTGCATGTGGTAATTAATGAGTTGGACTGGAAGCCTTCCAATAGAGGGCTGTCTTCTGTAAAGTAGGACACATGGGGCAGTATCCAAGTCAACACTACTGCTAATGTAAGTTATGTTGCATGAGTGTAAGTGACCTCTAGCATAATGACAACAGCATTCGCTGTAGTGATGGATTTCCCTGCAAAATCCATTCTGCCAATGAATGCTATTGGTGTCATGCTAGAGGTCACTTATGCTACCACAACTCAATGTATGTCAGTGTGAGCATTGACTTGCCATGTTCCGTGAGTGGAAGTGAAAACAGAAAAATACTGTTCCTTCGCTCCTTTTGGCCCTTCTCTTCCTGTGGCCATTTCTGCTGCCCCCAGGTGGAAGTCCTTTTTCTCTGACTGCCTCTACCAAACCAGTCTTAATTTATTTTATTTATTTTATTATTAAATTTATTAATCGCCCATCTGGCTGGTCACCCAGCCACTCTGGGCGATGTACAGCGTACAATAAAAAAGTTTAAAACAATAAATTTCTACAGTAAAAACATTTTCTAAAATACCCTAACCCACCCCAAATGCCTGCCTGAACAACCACGTTTTTAATGCATAGCGGAAGCTCATTAAAGACGGGGCATAGCGGAGTTCCCTAGGGAGGGAGTTCCACAGAGTGGGGGCCACCACAGAAAAGGCCCTCTCCCTCGTCCCCACCAGTCTAGCTGTCCTGGCTGATGGGACAGAGAGAAGGCCATCCGAGGCTGATCTTGTTAAGCGGCCTGTCTGGTGTTGCTGGAGGTGCTCCTTAAGATAGGCTGGGCCGGAACCATATAGGGTTTTAAAGGTCAAAACCAACACCTTGAATTTGGCCCGGAAAACAACTGGTAACCAGTGCAACTCCTTCAGCACTGGAGTGATGTGATCTCACTGGCGGCTGCCTTTAATCAGGCGAGCCGCCGCGTTCTGTACGAGCTGCAGCTTCTGAACTGTCTTCAAGGGTAACCCCACGTAGAGCACATTACAGTAGTCTAAGCGAGAGGAGACCAGGGCATGTACTACCAATGGGAGCAGATGGTCAGGAAGGAAGGGGCGCAGCCGCCGTATCAGATGGAGTTGATACAGCGCTGTCTGGCTCACAGCTGACACCTGAGCCTCCATGGACAGCTGGGAGTCCAAAATGACTCCCAGGCTGCGGACCTGGTCTTTCAAGGGTAGCCGTACCCCATTCAACACCGGGTCGACATACCCTAGCCTCCTCTTGTCTCCCACCAAAAGTACCTCGGTCTTGTCAGGGTTCAGCTTCAGCTTATTCCTCCCTGTCCAGCCACTCACAGTCTCCAGACATTTGGACAGGGATTCTACAGCCAACCTTGGTGAAGATTTGAATGAGAGTTAGAGCTGCGTGTCGTCCTCATATTGATGACACTGCACCCCAAACCTCCTGATGATAGCCCCCAGCAGCTTCACATAGATGTTAAATAGCATCGGGGAGAGGATGGAACCCTGTGGCACCCCACAAGTGAGTGACCATGGGTCTGAAACCTCCTCTCCCAGTGCTACCCTCTGGTACCTGCCGGAGAGGAAGGACCGGAACCTCCAGAATATGGTGTCTCCAATGCCCACCCCTCCAGGCGGTCCAGGAGGATACCGTGTTCAATGGTATCAAAAGCCTCTGAGAGGTCGAGGAGAACAAGGAAGGAGCATTCACCTCTATCCAGAGCCCTCCTCATATCATCTACCAAGGCGACCAAGGCCGTTTCTATCCCATGCCCAGGTCTGAAGCCTGACTGAAATGGGTCCAGATGATCAGTTTCTTCCAAGTGTGCCTTCACCTTCATCGCCACCACTTGCTCAATCACCTTGCCCCAAAATGGCAGATTTGAGACTGGGCGAAAGTTGTTCAGAACTTGAGGATCCAAGGAGGGCTTCTTTAAGAGCGGTCTTATCACTGCCTCCTTGAGGGCTGATGGCATCACTCCCTCCTCAAGGGAGGCATTCACCACCGCCCTGATCCACTCACCCAGTCTCTCTCTGCAGCCCATAATGAGCCAAGATGGGCAAGGATCAAGTAAGCAGGTGGTCGGCCTTACAGATGAAAGCACCTTGTCCACTTCATCAGGAGGAAGAAACTGGAACCGATCCCACAAAACCAGTTTGCCACAGGCTGCCTCTTGCTCACTAACTGTATCCACAGCATGCAGAGTAACATACCTGATCTGATCAATTTTATCTGCAAAGTGCCTTGCCAAGGCCTTACAGGAGGCCTAAGAATGCTCCAGTGGTTCAGGAGCCAGAGGACTGACCAGGCTCTGGACCACTTGGAACGGCCTCCTGGGACACCACTCTGCAGACGCGATAGAGGCAGCATAATATTCCTTTTTTGCTGCCTTCACCGCCGCATGATAAGCTGAAGATACAGCTCTAGCCCGTGTCTGATCGTCTTTGGAGTGAGAATTCCGCCACCGGCGCTCTAGCCATCTCACCTCCTGTTTCAGTTTTCAGTCTTAAAACTCTCTGGGTCTAAGGTATCTAAGGTAGTGCAGGGGTTTGCTATTAGACCTCAAGTGGGTAACCCCCCTCCAAGAAAGAGACCACAAAAGTTCATACAACGAAGTTTAAATTCTACTGAAGACAATTGTCAGTAGGAACATTTTAAAAATCTGAATGGATACTAGGGATGGACAAAAGTCACTTACCTGATCCCAAAGCTTGCTTTGCAGTGGGGGGGAGGCGCTCCGTCCCTCCCCTTGAAATTCTGGCCGGGGGGGAGGCACCCCGTCCCTCCCCGCCAAAATTCTGGCCGGGGGGAGGCGCCCCGTCCCTCTGGCTGCGAAACCTTGTTGTCTGCCAGGACGCAAATGGCGGCGGCCGTAGCCGCCGCCGTTTGCGTCCCTGCAGTCAGCCGTGATAGGCTATGTAAATGTTTACGTAGCCTATCACAGCTGACTTTAAAAAAAAAGCGCGTACGCAAATGGCGGCGCCCATGGGCGCCACCATTTGCGTAGTGCGTACACACTTCCCCCCCCCAAAGTCAGCCGTGATAGGCTACATAAACATTTACGTAGCCTATCATGGTGTTTTTTAAAAATCTAGCCGTGATAGGCTATGTAAATCTTTACGTAGCCTATCACATTTGCTTGTTTTGTTTTGTTTTTTTACTTGGAAATGGTGGTGGCAGCCGGTTGGAAGACCGGCCGCTACCGCCGCCGCACCGCCGCCGCTGCACCGCCACGCCGCCGCGCCGCCACTGAACCGCCACCGCACCGCCACCACACTGCCGCCGCACCGCTGCCGCACCGCCGCTGGAGCCGCTGCCGCCAGGGACATTCGACCAAGGTAAGTCCCGTCCCGGGGGGGCGGGGGGCAGACCGTTTCTCCACCAATTTCGGGGGGCCAAATGCGCTTTGTGTTACACAGATTGCACACAAACCATATCAGCAACCAGGGATACATGCAGCCAGCTACACTGACTAGACTGTGCCCCTATTTTATCTATGTTCCTCCTGAACAATATATTACTACTGTCACTGCTCAAGTTCTCTCAATCAGTTCTCCAGTTCTGTCTCTTTCTTTCCTCTAGGAATCTGGCCTGCTTTCCTCCCTTTTCTCTTCCTCTTCCTCTTTCTACTCCTCTGCCTTTTAACTTTAGGCTTTTATCTCTTAAAATTAGTTTTTCTCTTCCCAACTCCAACCAACTAGGAGGCTAGTTTCTTTTTAAGTTCTGACAACTTCATTTCTATTTACTGAGTAGAAAACTTTCTCTCACTTCCTCTTTTGTTGTATTTGATAATCTCTTGGTTTCCTGAGCAAAACCTCCTGACCTCTACATTCTAACTAAACTTTTGACTGCTAAACTATTGACCTTTTGGCTGAAACTGACTAGCACACACACATGTATGCACTCACACGCAAAGGTATAAGCCCATAATATCCTAAAACCAAACTAAATATAAAAATAGAAGACAGTTCTGTTCTTTCATGCAAAATTTATTTGTACACCATAAACACACCACCTCTTTATTTTTCTATATCATAAATATACCTGTGAATCAGAATAAAGTTGCTCTCTCCAGAGTGCTGTTTTTATGTCCTTTTTAAAAATACATATTACTTGGGAGGCATTCAGAGATAATGTTGTGTACTTGGTGGGCAATAGTGGATTAAAGCTTATGAACCACTGGTGTAAGTCTATTAACTTTCAGCAACGGTCCTCATTGAAGAACATTTTAGTATTCATTTTAGGAGTGAAATTGACTAGCCCAGAAGCTGATCAAGATCTGGTCTAGTCAATTCTACAGCTTCGCAAACTCACTCCCATGAGCTTTGTAAAGTTATCAAGCTAGCAATGTTGGCTCAAGGCTAAGGTCATAAAATGACAATTGGAAAGAAAGTCCATCTGTAATGCAGATGTAATATACAGCCTAACATACTTTAAGATGCGCAGTCATCAGAACTAAATACTAGACCCAGAGCTCATTCACACAGAGGGTTAAAAAATGGTTGGATATGTACTGAAAGCATCTCTGACCCCTGTAGTACAGTGTGACAGATGGGGCTCTTTCTATTTCTTTCATGATGAGTGAGCTGCCTTCAGCTCAGTTAGAATCACATTTGTATTTTTGAGCTTTTATAAGCTCAAAATAAGCTTGGGTAATTATTGGATGGTGCTCTATTCATGTACCTTGTTATATTGCCCCTGGGAATTGTGTTATTCAACTGCCCCTTCCCCTCCAATAGATCTGGATGGAGAATATCAAACAATCTCACATGCAAATAATGAAGATACTCAGCAAACACAGTTCTCTCTGCACCAGCCGCAAAGGGGAGGTGGAGGGGGGTTGGAGCATGGATTCCCCCCCTCCCTAGTCAGATGACTGTCTACAATCTTTGGTCTGGGAATCTGAAATATCCCATTGTCCCCCAGACACTCTCTAGGAGGCATAGGATTGCTCCCCTAGTTAGCTGAAACACAGACTACACATAAGCAGAAGGCTACTTTTTATTCTGAGTCATACAAGAATTTTGGGCAGGGGGGAATGAATATTAATTCATAATATATCAAGCATCATGAACAGGACAAATTCTTATTCTGGACCAGGGAATGACAAACTCTGGAGACCTCATGAAATGCCTTGGTCCACTTTCAGTCCACACTAAGGATGTGGGAGAAATTAGTTTGCTTTGCATTTTTATGTGAACTTACCTAATTTCACACTTTTGAACCAGTGCATGAACTGAAACTCAGTTATCCTTTGACATTTGCACTTCTCTAATTCTGCAATGGAGTTCTCCAATCCAAAAATGTGTATATTAGGGAAAGGTGTGCACAAAACTACACATGTTAGTGGAAATAATGTTCAGAAATGCATCAGGAAAATTGCTTGCAAACCTGTGTACAAAAATGCACGTATTAAGGGAAATGCACACAAAAAATGTAAACAAATTTTACTGCAAACTTTTAAAAAGCTCAAAAGTTCAGGACAAACCAAACTTTACATTGGAAAAATGAGAAATGGAGGGGCACTGAAATGGACAGATACTTCCATCCTTCGTATATACCATGCACAGGAATAGTTGTAGGTACAGCGCGGGTCGTGCAATTCCCTTGCTCATCTTCATGGTATCAAAGAGAAGCCCCCAGGAAAGAAAGGTTGGAGAAATTGTACCATATTGATCTTGCTAAGGGATCATTCTTCGCAGTCTGATGCTTTGATACTGCTGTTGATTTTGCAGCGTTGTGCTGCACACAAAGACGCAGAAGTGAAGAGACTGAAGCATTTGGACAGATGGATTGAGGACATCTAGTCATTAAAGAGTCTTGTGCAGACACATACATGCTTTCTGGAAAGATCCCAAAGAACTGCTTTTTCCCCTTCCTGATTTTTTATGAGAGGTCAGTTATTTTGTGGACAGGTTTTAACTCTGCTCTCTTCAGCTTTTTAAAATTAAATGTGACATTGTGCTGGGCATAGGCATCTCCACCGCTACTAGGGTTGCAAAAGACATTGGAGCTGGTGTTTTTAAATTGTGGCAGTGCAATGGCTGTGAGTTGGGTGCCAAAGAATGTGGCAGGTAACCACAAGATATCATTCTGGCAATTGCAGTGCAGATATTTTTAGAGACTGGATGGATACAGTGGTATTTTTCTAGTCCCTGTTAAAATTGCCCTTTAAAGTGAACTGTTCCATTTTGCTCAGAATGTCTCGGCTGGTTGTTAAAAGTATACTTGGAAATGCTGCCCTTAAAAACACGTCACAAGTGCAGCTCCTAAGCAATTAAAGATTTTTCTTAGTTGAATAAGTATCTGCCTTTTAGCTAAATAAACGATTCTTCTGTGAAACTGAAACTAAGTTTGTATATTGCAAATTCTTAATGAAGGTGCCTCTTAAGGAATTTGAAGGAAAGACTAATGTCCTTTTCAGCTTGACCAAGGAAAGCTGCTCCTCATTTCTAAATATTGACCATCTTTTAATATTTTACATTTTTAATATTCTCTTTTGCTTGCTGTTGCTGTAACCAAGTGGGTTTATGCCAAATAATTTCCTGTAACCTTTTCCACACTGGGAACACTTGCATCTTCGATCTTCTTCATTCCTAGACATTACAAATACCATGATGCTCTGTGATTCTGATATATTAAAAGCTCTCTCTCTCTCTCTCTCTCTCTCACACACACACACACACACACACACACACTTACTTTTATTTATTTATAGATTTATGAGCTTTTCTACACAAGACATTTATTGTGTGTTCATCATTCCTTCCTCACAGTTGGTTATGGATTCTTTAGACAGTGTTGTTACCCTCCAGTTTTGCTTCTGCTTTTCAAGAGCACTTTCCTGGGGTGTTTTAGAGTGAGGGGAAATGGAGTATTATTTCTGAAAGCAAAAGTAAAGGTATCTTCCTACTTGTGTAATTGCATTATTCTGTTACAGCACAGTGCCTTCTAGAGGTTATGTAGCAGAAAAGCAAAAGAGGAAAAGATCCTTGTGTAGAGCTTGGATCTCAATTCAGCAACAAAACCAAAATTAGATACGGATGTGAATGTCCTCAGGCAGCTTATACCAATAACTGGTGGCAGAAAGCTGTGTCACTTTTGCTACTCTGAAGGTGGTGCTCAAACTGCAATCAGGCAAGGACTGGGACATATTGGGGGTGTATCTCGATCCTGTGCTCCTCATTGCCCCAACACGTGCCTCAAAGAGGTCAGAAACTGTCAGCCAGTGGAACTGGCATACTTAATTTCCCTCCCATTAGCATCAGTGTGGGAGAGGTGGAGTTAAAAAACACTGCCATCTCCAACTCCGGCTGCATTGAGCCAGCAGGGCTTAGGAAGGAAGTGGTGAGTCCACCACCACCACTTCTCCCTTGCCTCCCCGCTGCTTTCCATGGATTGCTCTGCCCAATTAAATGCCATTAAAATAAAAGTACAAGAGAATTGTATGGACTTGACCAGGCACCTAAAGGTAACAGGGATGTTATCTGGTGAACATGTTAAGGAAGGATGTGTCCCACTTTAGATACCACCACACTGGAGGCTTGCTCTCTATTAGTCACCCTGCTACATTTCTGCTAGGATTCAAACAATCAGAGTTTTGAAAGGGGCTGAAGACCCTGTGGATTTCTTGGTAGGGGGATTACCCCCAATTACTTCCTGAAAGTGCTGCAGGCAGCCCAGCCAGTTTCCCCTTCTTCTGTTGCCTTTGCATTTTTGTTCTTGTGTAAGAAGAGGAGAACACATTCAACGCATAAGACCACTTGGCTACAGCAACAGTAAGCAAAAGGGAATATTAAAAATGTAAAATATTAAAAGATAGTCAACATTTAGAAACGAGGAGCAGCTTTCCTTGGTCAAGCTGAAAAGGATGTTAGTCTTTCCTTCAAATTCCATAAGAAGCACTTTCATTAAGAGTTTGCAATTGCATTTGTCCTTGAATTTCAGTATGTTACTTGCTTTTTTGCAAAGCTCTCCAATTTGTTGAAATTGTTCCGCATTTTTGTTTTTTATTTTTGGCCTATCTTGTAACTGTGCTGGCTGCTTTGGAATAAATCATGACAGGGAGTGTAATCCTGTCTACTATATATCTTTATCTTACTCCCATCACTGGGGCAGATTTCATACATTATATATTTAATTAAGTAAGTAGACCCCCCACTGTCGAGGCATAATGACTCTAACAGAGGACGTGAGGTCTATATGGTCAAAAGGTCATGCTCCAGTGCTCCGAGATTACACACCCAGGGCATTATTTCTGTAATTGGTAAATTGTAGATTGTTGGACTATCTGAAAGGATTTCCTGGTATTCTCCTGCTTCTAATCATGAAGTGAGAGAAATTAATAAAGGGAGCACCTTCACTGAAAGACCATGTAATATTCATGTTCAACTGCAGCATTAGATAAACATTTACCTTGATCCAGCATTGTAATTTATATGCATGATAAGCCTCATGTATGGCTTCCATTGTTTTTGTTCCATGTCATTTTCGCAAGTGTCCAATCATAAGTCCATTCCATCTTGCTTCCAGATATGTATATTTTAAAAATGCATGAAAATTCACATTTAAACTATACATGTTTTCCCAATAAGATGCATTCCCCATAAAATATACATTTTTTGTACACATTTTTAGAATGAGAACTGTGTCACAAAATTTAGAGCACTGCACAGTCTGAATGATAACTGTGTTCTGATCTGCATATTAGTCTGGGAAGTACAAATTAGGTCCGTTCACTTAAAAATGCAGACCAAATGAAATCCTCCTCACAACCCTTCCTTGAAGACAGTCTGGAAACTACAGCTCGTCCAGTCTGTGGCTGCATGGCTTTTAGCCAGGAACATATTTCACATGGAACATATTTAATCAGTGCTGCTAAAACTCCAGTACTAGCTTGCTTCTGGACTGGATTCAAGGTTCTTGAGTGGCGAAGGTAGCCAGGAGTGCCATTTTCCCTATACACTTTCCTACTGAGATCTGATGTGGCCAATTCTGGGTACCATATTTTAAGAGGGATGTTGAAAAAGTGTAGCATGGCCAGAGGAGGGCGACTAGGACAGTGTGGGGTCTGGAAGCCAATTGCTGTGAGGAACAGTTGAAAGGGATGCATATGTCTAGAAGAGGAGATTAAGAGGAGACATGATAGCAATCTTCAGTATCTGAGGGGCTGTCACACTGAGAATGGGGCAGACGTGTTCTTTATTGTTCCAGAGGCAGCACTACAATCAATGGGTGGACATCGCAGGGAATCAGATTTCTGCTAAACATTAGGAAAAATGTAGGGATGGTGGAGAATTTCTCCCCGAAACTTCAGGGGGGCGAGTGCCAATGCATTCGGCCCCCTGAAATTGGCGGTGAAATTCTCTGCTGGCCCCCCGCCCCCCCCGGGATGGGACTTACCATAGCCGAATGTCCCTCTCGGCAGCGGGTCCCGGCGGTGGTTCGGTGGCGGTTTGTGGAGGGCGGGGGCGGCAGCCGGTCTCCCAACCAGCCGCCACCGCCATTGCAAAAAAAAAAAAGTAAAGTAAAAAAAAAAACACACCCCCGTGATAGGCTACGTAATGATTAACATAGCCTATCACGGCTAGATTTCCAAAGTCAGCCGTAATAGGCTATGTAAATCGTCACGTAGCCTATCACGGGTGACTTTGAAAAAAAAAAAGCGCGTATGCAAATGGCGGCGGCCCATGGGCGCCGCCATTTGCGTTCCTTATTTTGGCACGTCTAGTCTACGTAAAGGTTTACGTAGACTATGGCGAAAATAAGGGAACGCTATTTGCATTGCCCTTATTTTCGCCGTAGTTTACATGAATCTTTACGTAGACTAGACGTGCCAAAATAAGGAACGCAAATGGCGGCGCCCATGGGCTGCCGCCATTTGCGTACGCACTTTTTTTTTTCTTTTTTCAAAGTCACCCGTTATAAGCTATGTGACGATTTACGGAGCCTATCACGGCTGACTTTGGGAATCTAGTCGTGATAGGCTAAGTTAATCATTACATAGCCTATCACGGGTGTTTGTGTGTTTTGTTTTGTTTTTACTTTTTTTCGCAGCCGGGTAGATGGGGCGCTTCTACCCGGCCTGAATTTTGCCAGTGAGGGATGGGGTGCCTCCCCCCCGGCCTGAATTTTGGCTGGGCGAGGCGGGGTGCCTCCCCCCCCTCACCTGAACTTCGGGGGGAGAACAGAAGTGCCTCCCCCCCACCGCAAAGCAACCTTCGAGAACAGGTAAGGGACTTTCGTCCATCCCTAGAAAAATGTCTCAATGGTAAGAACTATTTGATAATGAAGAAGATTGCCTTAGGAGATGGTAGGCTCTCCTCTGCTGGAGTATTTAAGTAGAGGCTCAATGACCATTTGTCAGGGATGTGGTAGTTGCAACTGAGCAGGACGCTGGACTACAGATTGCAAATGAAATCAGCAAATCTAGAGCTCACCAAAGTTCTCCATATTCCACCTTGAATCTTGTTCTGACTTGAGTCGGTATCATGTAGTGGGCTTCGTTGTTTTCTATTTGCATGAAAATCTGTGCTTATTTCGGTGAGCATATTCCCAAATGTGAACATCAACTGTGTAAATCTTTCAAATGTGTGCATTCTTCTTCCATTGATTAAAGTGTATTTGTGCACATTTTTCAGAAGTATGCATTTTTTCATGTGCATTTTTCAAATGTTCACATCCTGTTGAACTCATTTTTTGGGGGGGGTCAGCGAATCGTATGACAAGCTTGGAAATGTATGGACTTTGACTGCAGATTGCATTTGACTCCATATTCAGCCCAGAAGATGTGAACTGAAACAAATTTCTCATACACGCCTACATTGGACTAGATGGCCTCCAAAATACCCATGCTATGATTCCATGGTTGTTCTTGCCCTGGTTAGCACTGGATGATTGTAACACATGCTCCATGGAGATGCTTTTGAAGAATGTTTGGAAGCTACACTGAGTACAAAACAGATCAGCGAGAATCTTAATATGAACTCACTGCAGGAAGCAATTCTGGTGTTGCATCAACTTCATCAGCTCCCAGTTTTGCTTCTGAATCCAAGTCAAGGTGCAGACCTATTCAGCCTGGGACCAGGGTATGAATAAGGACCATCTCCTCTCATAAGAATCTCCATGTTCCCTCCAGTCTTCTAGTGCAGGGAGCAGTCAGTAGGCAGACTGGAATCTACTGATAGATCTCACTGTCCTTGCAGTATATTGGCAAGGTTTCCTAAATCCCAGTTAGCAATAGCAACAATGAGAAAGGGTTTTAGAAATATTATTTCCAAATTAGGTGCTGAAATGAAGAACACTGGAGGTGGGGTGAACCAGGAAGAGGTCTTTTGCATGAAAGGACTGTGAGCTCCATTCTGGTAGTAAAAATGAATTCCCAGGGACTAGGGATGTGCAAACTCACCCCCGTCTGGGTTCTTCAGATGCCCGCCCAGCCCCTGCCCTTGCTTGCCAGTCCCCGGACTGCACTTGAGTCCCTCCCACACTTGGCGAGCAGCCCACATTCACCCTAGCAGCCTCATTGAGCTCTGTGGTCACCATTTAAAAATAAAATAAAATAAAATGGCGACCACAAACATGCACATGTTTTTGTATGCGTGAAATGTGCATTTTGCGAATGCACATATTCTCATGTGTGAAATACACATTTTTACCAAGGCACACATCGGTGCATGTGAGAAAATGTGCATTATTTGGAAAATGCAAATTTTTGCACATACACAAATATGCGCATTTGCAAAAATGCGCATTTTTGCATATGTGACTCTGTGCATTCACAAAGTGCACATTTTCATGTGTGTGCGAATTTGCGCATTTTTGAGATTGCCATCTTATTTCTCCAAAAATGGTGATCGTGAAGCTTGACGAGGCCACCAGGGTGATTGCAAGCCATTCGCTGAGCGTGGGCAGGGGGAGAGCAGGGACAGGGGCTCAGCGAGTGGGGCTCGGGTGTGCGGGCAGGAGTGGGTCCTCTGGATTCCCGAACTGAATCGTGTGCCCACGCCATCCCTACCAGGGACACTGTTCCTTAATTCTATGTGTCTGTGTACCCTCATTTACACCTGGCTCACTTTGGTGGACTTCAGGGTTCTAGTAAAAAGGAGACTACATCATGCAAGGCTTAAGTCTGCTCAACCCTGTTCTAGTGATCTCTATTACCTTATGTCACCATCTCAGGTAGATCTGCAAGACAGGGATGGAGACACTGGGAAGAACCACTGTCAATCCAAGAAGACAGCACTGGGCAAGATGGTTAGACCATTGCCTTAGACTATTGATGTGGTTAGACTCGGTGGTCTAGGGCAGCTTCCGATGCTCAGCTTGAATACATGCAAATGCCTCTTTTAAGGCAAGGCCAATGGCAGTACAGACATGTTCCGCATATCCAAAATCAACTCCTCCCCAATTAACTCAATATCATGTAAGATACAGACAGTCTCTTGACTTGCACGTTGACCTAGAACAGCTATCGCAGACAGATGTTGGCTCCGAACTGCTTGGATTAGTCTTCCCCTGGAAGTTGTGGATATGAACCTTTTACATAGACAGATACATTTTTGGGGGAGACTAATGCATTACAGATATCCTTTCCAGCTTTGGAAAGGGTTTCTGCCTTATGTCATATCAATTTACCACTTGAAAACAGAAGCAGAAATAGGGCTTTGCTATCACAGATAGCTACTATAACATGTTGGTTTATTTTAAGACGAAAGGATTACCATGTGAAAATGCTACTGACATTTTCTTTTCAGAGGCTGCGGGAGGGAGGAGAATAAGGGAAAGGTGTTACATGTTCAGACCATCTGGTTTCTGTTCCGAGGATTTCTATATTTTTAGAACTTATTATGCCCTGGTTTATGGGGGCCAGTGGAGAACAAGCAACAGAATTGTGCAACCAGAAGGAATCATTATATGTAGGCATAGCCCTCCCTTCTAACTACAGTTGTTTTTAGAACTACTGTAAGTTTTAATTGCTTTCAGGACCTGCCAGCCAAGGTTAAAACATTACAAATCCCACCCTTGAGTTCTATGGGGGAAATGAAGCACATGCTTCAGCCTGCAGCCCTGTGCAGGCTTACCTTGGAGGAAGCCACACGGAGCACAGGGAGACTTACTTCCCAGTAAACATACCGAGAATTGCTCTGTTCATCTCTCCTATTGAAATCGATGTGACTTAAAAGTACTTAACATTGGCTGGATTGTGCCCATTCCCTCTCTGCCCCCCTCCAAATCACTGGTTTATTTTATTCTTAGTCCTGCACAATAGAACTATGATGAACTTATTCTGCAGAGGAGATTGTGGGAGGCCCCCCCCCCAATTACTGCTATTATTGAATAAGAAAGTGCTCCCTTTCCAAAACAGGCCTTAAGAAACTATTGAGTTGTAAGCCTTGGTGTGATCTGAGGACCCATGATTCACCCACCTAGCTGAAGTTTAGCAGCTTTAACTCTGGTCAGTATGTGGACGAGAGACCATCTGCAAACTCCCAGTAAGCTGCTGTTGCCAGAGAGTTCTGACCTCTGCCATTTTTTGAGGCCTCTCATCCAAGCATCTTGGCTCAATAGGCTACATTTCATCTGGGAAGATGATTTAGGAAGGATCTAGCAAACTAGGACAAGGTATAATTGTAAATTCCCATTGAAATCCCTTTTTGTTTTTAAATGGACACCACTCTGTACCAGGAGTGGGCAACTTGTGGCCCTTAGCTTACATTCAAAAGCCCTTTGCAAGCTATCAGTTGAGACCACTGGCAGGAGCAATCTGTCCCTCCCCTGGTAGCCCACTGCACACTGGAGAGGAGAGGGGGAAAAGAGAGCCAGAGGAGACAGGGTGGCAGAGTGAGAGTGAGAGAGCATGGCAGAAAGAGGGAGAGAAAAAGGGTGGCCCCACCCACTTTTGTCTCTGGTTCCACCCACTGCTAGCTTCAACCCCACCCACCCACAGGCAGCTGGTTGTCCACTGTGTGAACAGAATGCTGGACTAGATGGACCTTCGGCCTGATCCAGCAGGGCTCTTATTATGCTCTTACATAGTCCTGAAAGATTACTGCCAAGGGAGTGCGGCACTCAACAGAAAAACAGTTCCTCAACTCTGCTCTATACACTGTGGGACCTCTCGAAAATATTAAATTCTCAATATTCCTTTGGTTTTAATTTAATCAAAGTAACACTGTGTCATGCATTGATTGGCTATGGAGAGCCCTGAAATTTTGAGTGTCTTCTACAAGAAATACCTGAAGCTCCACCTAAAACCTAGACCAACTCCTTTGATAATCATCTTTCGAGAATCATCTTTTGACAATTATACACACACACACACACACATATACACACACGAGTTGTTATATATCCATAGCAATGAATACATATGAAATGCATATATGTGAAAATCCAATCTTCTAGCAATTATTCACAGGCTTCGACAAAAGCAACCTAGATATCCAAAGACGTATTCATTTGAGGTGGTGTCCATATGCCACCCATTCAAATGCTGAAAGCGTTATAAGGATTGAACGTCTCAATCCATTGCATTATAGGAAGTGGGCATTTATCCTTCCAGCATAATATCTTTTAGGATGCAATCCTATGGGGATAGCCAGCTGCCTCAAAGCGGGGGGGGGGGGGAGACGGTGCATAGGAAGTGTTGTACCAGCACTTCTGCGGTCTTTCCTCTCCCCCAGGAACATCTCCTTTTCAGCCGCTCCATGCTTCTCTTCTGAGCCAGGGATGAACCATGACTCCTTTGAGGCAGTGGGGGAGGGGGCAGGGAGTCAGATTTCTGGGAATCAAACAATCCTATGGCTGTCTCGATGCTGTCTAGCAGCCATAGGATTGTACCCTTAGATGTGAAAAGGGCATGGAGAATCCATTTACAGTGATCATTTGGGAATTTCCATGAAGTTGGTAAATAATTTAAAAGAGTATGTTCATCAGTGAATATTAACAATTGTTCCAGTACAAAATTTATCCATATAATAACCTCCTCCCAAAAAGAAACAACTCCTGAACATTGCCAAAACATACGTTTAAAAGAAGCTTTAGCTGCATCGCACCACCTGCAATTAGGTGAATTAGACAATGCTTTATTAAAGAGATGTTGCAGTGTCCAATAGACATGAAACAAAAGTTTTTTTCTGAATAACATGCAGCCTAAGATCCATAGACATGACAGGTATAGACTCAATTCATAGTGATGACCCACAGATTAGGCAGAATGAGACAATCCAATTCCCCATTCCATTCCTGCTTAAGACCCTATTTATCATATTTATTCATCAATAACAAGTATTTGTAGGCATGGATGGTGGGTTGATTTGCTTGACCAACTTCAATAAATGCTTCCAATAACAATGGGAATGCTGATGCTGTAAAAGCATCTGTCCCAAACCTAGACACTAACAAATGCTGTAATTGCAAGTATGGCCAGTCAGCCATTGTTGGGAAGTCATATTTAGCACTAGGAATGGTGGAGACTGTGGTTAAGACGCTGAGCTGCAGACCGGAAGGTTGGCAGGACAGCAGTTCGAGACCTGAGTGCCGCGTGACGAGTGAGCTCCCGTCTCCAGTCCCAGCTCCTGCCAACCTAGCAGTTTGAAAGTAGGGATGGCGGAGAATTTCTCCCCGAAACTTCGGGGGGCCGAGCGCCAACGTGTTCGGCCCCCCGAACAAGTTTCGGGGAGAAATCCTCCGCCCCCCCCGCCCCCCGCACCCCCCGGGATGGGACTTACCTTCCCTGAATGTCCCTCCCGGCGGCGGGTCCGGCTGGCGGTTCGTCCGGTGTTCGAGCGGGGCAGGAGCGGCAGCCGGTCTTTCGACCGGCTGCCGCCCCCGCCATTGCAATCAAAGAAAAAAAAAAAAAGTCCCCTGATAGGCTATGTGACGATTCACGTAGCCTATCATGGCTAGATTTGCAAAGTCAGCCGTGATAGGCTACGTGAATCGTCACGTAGCCTATCACGGGTGACTTAAAAAAAAAAAAAAAAAAAGCGCGTACGCGAATGGCGGCCCCCATAGGGAGCCGCCATTCGCGTTCCTTATTTGGTCGCTGTAGTCTACGTAAATCTTTACGGAGACTACGGCGAAAATAAGGGCAACGCTATTTTGCGTACGCGCTTTTTTTTTTTTCGCGTACGCGCTTTTTTTTTTTTTTTTAAAGTCACCCGTGATAGGCTACGTGACGATTCACGTAGCCTATCACGGCTGACTTTCCAGATCTAGCCGTGATAGGCTACGTGAATCGTCACGTAGCCTATCAGGGGACTTTTTTTTTTTTAACTTTCGTGTTTGCGGCCGGGCGAGGCGGGAAGCCTCCTCCCCGGCCTGAATTTCGGCCGGGCGAGGCGGGAAGCCTCCCCCCCGGCCTGAATTTCGGCCGGGCGAGGCGGGAAGCCTCCCCCCCCGGCCTGAACTTCGCGGGGGGAGCAGCGAAGCGCTCCCCCCCACCGCGAACAAGCTGCGAGAAAAGGTAAGTGACTTTCGTCCACCCCTATGCGAAAGCAAGAAATTGCAAGTAGATAAATAGGTACCGCTTTGGCGGGAAAGGTAACAGCGTTCCGTGCACCTTGGTGTTCAGTCATGCCGGCCACATGACCATGGAAGCGTCTTCAGACAGCGCTGGCTCTTTGGCTTAGAAATGGAGATGAGCACCACACCCTAGAGTCGGACACGACTGGTTGGGGACACGTTTACCTTTTTTATGGTGGAGAATTCCACCACAAACTCCAGTGACCCCCGGAGTCTGTGGCGGAACTGACTGCTCCCCCCACCACCCTGCGAAGCCCCCGCAGACCAGATCCTACCTGCCTCCGGTGGGTCCAGATCAGGCCGCTGCAGTCTCCTGCTCCAGTGTGCAGCCGTGAATGGCGTCCTGCATAGGGGATGCCATTTGCATCCCTCATTTAGCTGTGATAGGTTACATAAATATTTATGTAGCCTATCATGGCAAAGATCAGGGACACAAATGGCGTCCCCTACGCCATTTGCGTCCCTGCTTTAGCCGTGATAGGCTACCTGAGTATTTACGTAGCCTATCATGGCTACAGGGGGGACGCAAATGGCGTCCCCTATGCAGGACACCATTTGCGGCCACAACAGCCCGGCAGCGGACAGAGGTACAGCTGTGGATGGGCCTGGTCGGCGGCTCCGTGGAGTCACAGTGGAGCATCACCGGCCGGGGAGGATTCCGGGAGGGAGGTACGGAACGACTCCCCCCAGGCAGACCCTCTGCGGATGCAGGGGAGTGGGGTTTTGTACACCCCTATTTGGCATGCAGGATAGAAAATGACAGGAACTCATCACTGGCACCCACTACTTGATCAAAAGTAAAAATCACCTTATCTGTCCATGTCTGCCACAAAAACATTTTCTTACCAATTTTTAGATCTGGATTGCTCCATGAAGTCCATTTAGCATGATAAAATGGATCAAAGTGTAACTGACATCATGTTATATGCTACATGTCTCTAACTGTAGAAACTGTGGGAGGAACCCTATGTGTTCTTGCATGTTTAGAACCTAATACCATCCATTTAGAAAGAAGAACCAATCAAAAAGATTGTCCCAAACTGACCAAGGCAGAAGATGCTCTGCAGACAGGAAAGACCAAAATTCAGTACAAGTCAGCAGGTAAACCCGATAATATAAAAGCAATATCTGGAAAACCAAATCTATCTTCTTTAACTGGAAGTTGCATCCTTTTCAGAGATAATCTTGGTGGAGAGGAACCCCAGAAAAAAACTATGAAACAAGCATTGATCTTCTTCTGATTTTTTATCAGGTATAGGTACAAACAATTGTCTTTTGACAATCATGTTTCTGTTGTGTGTACCTGGAAATCACTCTTCCATGACTAGAGTTGTGAAGGTTTGAGGGGAAAAAACAGAAAAGGGGGGGGGACTAGAAAAAACTGACACTCCAAAAACTGACCACCACACCCCCCCAAATCCCCCCCAATGTTCTGTTGTTGTTGTTTTTTACCCCCAAGCCATTACATCTTTAACCAGGACCACCAAACTCTTTTGGGAGTGTTTATAATCAAAGGCTGTAACTGCCTCTGAACCCTTGAGCTCAACAGGTCTCTGCTGAATCCTCCACAATTCCCTCTACCTGGATTTCCCCAGTGCACTTTTCTTTAGCTTGGCTGGCAGACATAGTGCTGTGCCAAAAATTTATCCCATTTTTTTTTTTTTTACCATTCTCATTCAATTTGATAGAAAAGAAATTGCTTTTGGAAAGGAATTCAAAGGAGGAGAAATTTCCGAGAAATTCTCATGGACTGGGCTTGTGGTTCTTGGGCTTACCTTTCTTATGAGGTGGCTGAGGAGTGTGCATGAGTGCCCTGTCTGTCATCGTACAATAATCTCTGTGGCAGCCTGTAGCCTCCTCAGCTTCCTGCATTTCAGTTAAAGCTATCGTGAGTAAGACATGGTGAGGCGATTCCTCCCATGGGTCTTTTTCAGTTCAGAAAGTGCAGGTGGCCTGTGAGGCTGTAGAGCAATGGAAAGATCATAGAATCATAGAATCATAGAACCATAGAATAGTAGGGTTGGAAGGGATTTATTTATTTATTTATTTATTTTATTAATCGCCCATCTGGCCGGTCAGTGTCACCCGGCCACTCTGGGTGATGTACAACAGTACAATTTAAAACAGTAAAATTACACATTAAACATTATTTAAGAATACCCTAACCCACCCCAAATGCCTGCCTGAATAACCAAGTTTTCAGTGTGTGGCGGAAGCTCATTCAAGAGGGGGCATGGCAGAGTTCCCTAGGGAGGGAGTTCCACAGAGTGGGGGCCATCATAGAGAAGGCCCTCTCCTTCATCCTCACCAGCCTAGCTGTCCTGGCTGATGGGACAGAGAGAAGGCCATCCGAGGCTGATCTTCTTGAGCAGCCTGTCTGGTGTTGCTGGAGGCTCTCCTTGAGGTAGGCTGGGCCAGAACCATATAGGGGTTTAAAGGTCAAAACCAACACCTTGAATTTGGCCCGGAAAACAACTGGTATCCAGTGCAACTCCTTCAGCACCAGAGTGATGTGATCACGCTGGTGGCTGCCTTTAGTCAGGCAAGCTGCCGTGTTCTGCACCAGCTGCAGTTTCCGAACCGTCTTCAAGGGTAACCCCACGTAGAGCGCATTACAGTAGTCTAGATGAGAGGAGACCAGGGCATGTACTATAAGACTATCAAGTCCAACCCCCTGCTTAATGCAGGAATCCAAGTCAGAGCATCCCTGACAGATGGCTGTCCAGCCTCATCTTGAATCCCTCCAGTGTGGTAGAGCCCACCACCTCCCTAGGTAATTGGTTCCATTGTTGCATTGCTCTAACAGTCAGGAAGTTTTTCCGGATGTTCAGCCAGAATCTGGCTTCCTGTCACTTGAACCCATTATTCCATGTCCTGCACTCTGGGATGATTGAAAAGAGATCCTGGCCTACCTCTCTGTGACAACCTTTCAAGTACTCGAAGAGCGCTATCCTATCTCCCCTCAGTCTTCTCTTCTCAAGGCTAAACATGCCCAGTTCTTTCAGTCTCTCCTCAAAGGGGTTTGTTTCCAGTTCCCTGATCATCTTCGTTGTCTGTGTAACATAGAGAGAAAACACACATAGCATTCTCAGCCACCTCACAATGATTAGCTAAGCTCAAAACTACAACCAAAAGAAATTCAAAATTCCGCCTCAAAAAAGTGGAAGCCTCAGCATAGTTGATGCTGTTGCAACCTACAGAAGCATTGCAGTAAACCAAAAACCTTAGGAAAAAAAGAAAGAAGCTGTGCTACAACCCCTGCCAATAGTGAGCCCTATCTGTGAGAAAGTGTTGAAGAATTTCTCCTTCCCTAGGAGATATTTGATGAAATTGTCCCCCCAATTTCTCTGCCCACAAATAGGATGGAAAATTTTGAGAGGCCATTTGCACACAGCTCTAGGCAGGCAGTGTGCCCCATTTCGGAGCTCTTGGCTGGGTGTTTGTTGTTGCACCCTGAGACTCCTAAGGTCCAGGTGATTCCAGAAGAGGTCTTGCTAGGATAGACTCAGCCTGACTAACCCAGACTCCTGTTTTTGAATGTTCCTTCTCTACACTCACACTTCCTGTGGACTTTGCCCAGTAAAGCCTTGCTGTGGCTGAGGAAATGCTTTTTTTTTTTTTAAACTCGGTTTACTCTGGGACTAAACCAGGGGTGGGCAACTTTGGGGGCTATTTTCCACCCCCTGGACCCCCATGTACTACACTCCTGCCACAGCTGCACCACCCAATTTGGTGGCAGCCATAAAAAAAAAAACAGTCAAGTCTCCATGGTGATTTGCCTCTGAAATTTGTGAACAAACCACCAATTGTTTTGCAGCTGCAAATTTCGGTGGCATAGTGATGGGGGCTGCAGTGGAGGATGGAGAGGTGCATGCAGCTCACAGGCCATGAGTAGCCCTGAACTGAATGACTCCTATGCCTCTCTTGTGTTAGCACAAAGCACAAGGAAGAAAAGCTCTCTCTCTCTCTCTCTCTTTCTGTTTCCAGCATCTTAATTCCAATTTAAAATCCCCCCTCCTCTCCCTTTCTCAGGGCTTCTCCATGCCAGACTTTTTACCCCTCAGCTTATAGGGCTTCTGCTTTTGGATTCTTTGTGGGATTAAGATCAGCTCCTTACATGGGCTGACATAGGCTTTTTTCTGGGACTTCCGTTGCCTGAAAGTTCTACATGTTTCATTATACTAGATGGTGCTGTGGTATAGAGGAACTGCACAATTTCACAGGGTCATTAAAGCAGATTAACATTTATTACTGCATTATCCCTGCTCTTTTAAAAACTTGGATCAAGGTCAGAAAGTGTGGGGAGATACCTTGGAGGTTGATGATGTTGTGTAAAGGACCCTCAGACTTCTGTGAGTGACCAATGACATGTGTGCAATAAAAGCCTCATGTAGAAATGCTCTCAGAAACCAAAGAAGTTCACTGCTCATCCTCTTTTGCATCACTCCTCACCACTTCATCTCCTTTTCCCCTCTCTCAGGCAGCTTTCAAGAGTCAGCTATTTAATTGCCATTGTGTTATTCTTTCTCACCATTTCTGGAAAGGTTCTGATCTCTCCTCTGTTACTCCCCAAGTATATTATGAGGGCATTCTGCTACCCAGACTAAACAATTTGAAGTTGCTCATGCTCCTGAGAAACCTGTACAAGGGTCAAGAAGCAACAGTAAGAACCAGACATGGAACAACCGATTGGTTCAAAATTGGGAAAGGAGTACGACAAGGCTGCATATTGTCACCCTGCTTATTTAACTTATATGCAGAGTAAATCATGAGAAATGCCGGGTTGGATGAATCAGAGGTCGGAATTAAGATTGCTGGGAGAATTATCAACAACCTCCGATATGCAGACGATACCACCCTAATGGCAGAAAGCGAAGAGGATCTCAAGAGCCTCTTGTTGAGGGTGAAAGAGGAGAGTGCAAAAGCTGGTTTGAAACTCAACATTAAAAAAACGAAGATCATGGCATCTGGCCCCATCACTTCCTGGCATATAGAAGGGGAAGAAATGGAAGTAGTGACAGATTTTACTTTCTTGGGCTCCAAGATCACCGCAGACGGTGACTGTAGCCATGAAATTAAAAGACGCTTGCTCCTTGGGAGGAAAGCTATGGCCAACCTAGACAGCATAGTAAGAAGCAGAGACATCACCTTGCCGACAAAGGTCCGTCTAATCAAAGCTATGGTTTTCCCAGTAGTAACCTATGGCTGTGAGAGCTGGACTATAAGGGAGGCTGAGCGCCGAAGAATTGATGCTTTTGAACTGTGGTTCTGGAGAAGACTCTTACGAGTCCCCTGGACTGCAAGGAGGTCAGATCAGTCCATCCTAAAGGAAATCAACCCTGAGTGCTCATTGGAAGGACAGATAATGAAGCTGAAGCTCCAATATTTTGGCCACCTAATGCGAAGAGAAAACTCCCTGGAAAAGACCCTGATGCTGGGAAAGACTAAAGGCAAAAGGAGAAGGGGACGGCAGAGGATGAGATGGCTAGATAGCATCACGGATGCAATGAATATGAACTTGAGCACGCTCCGGGAGAGAGCGCAGGACAGGAAGGCCTGGCGTGCTATGGTCCATGGGGTCACGAAGAGTCGGACACGACTGAACGACTGAACAACAACAACATGCTGTGCTTCTTTGCATTTGGAAAATGGGCTTGCTTCTGGGTAGGGATGAACGAAAGTCACTTACCTTGAATGAAATTTGATTCGCGGTGGGGGGGAGGCGCTCCATCCCTCCCCCCCAAAATTCTGGCCGGCGGGGGAGGCGCTCCATCCCTCCATTCCTGAATCCTGGCTGGCTGGGCCACAAATGGCGGCGGCCATAGCCGCCGCCGTTTGCGTCCCTGCAGTCAGCCGTGATAGGCTATGTAAATGTTTATGTAGCCTATCATGGCTGAGTAAAAAAACAAAAAAAACCCTGCGCGTACGCAAATGGCGGCGCCCATGGGCGCCGCCATTTGCATTCCTTATTTTGGCACGTCTAGTCTACGTAAACATTTATGTAGACTACGGCGAAAATAAGGGGAACACAAATAGCATAGCGTCTACGCTATTTGCGTTCCCCTTATTTTCGTCGTAGTCTACGTAAATGTTTACGTAGACTAGACGTGCCAAAATAAGGAACACAAATGGGCGCTGCCATTTGCGTACGTGCGGTCTTTTTTTTTTACTCAGCCGTGATAGGCTACGTGAACATTTACGTAGCCTATCACGGTATTTTTTAAAAAATCTAGCCTTGATAGGCTACGTAAATCTTTATGTAGCCTGCCTAATTGGAGCTCCCCGCCCCCGCCCCCTTGCAGCTGGAGCAGAGAGAACCGCGCAGCTGCCTCTCTGAGCTTGCAAAAGTGACCTCGGAGAGGACAGACAGGGGGCATTTCTGTGGGTGGGGAGGGGAGGGCACTGGAAAGTGGGGACATGAGCTTCCCAGGCTCCTTCCCTCTCCTCCTGCAGAGCCCTAGCTAGCTGGTCAAAAACGCCCGCCTAGAAAAAATGCAGAGCGAGAGGATTGTGGAGGTGACGCTGGCCTTGGTGCTCCTCCTGCTCTGCATAGGGTAGGATTGCATCCTGATGGCCCAATTCTGTGTGTATCTACTCAGAAGTAAGTCCCATGGAGTTCAATGAGATTTACTCCAAGGTAAGTGCGTATAGGATAGCAGCTTAACAGTGCAGTACTATACAGGTCTACTCAAAGTAACCAAGTCCCATTGAGTTCTGTTGTTGTTGTTTCTACACCTTTCTAACAAGGAAAAAAAAGAGACTCAAGGTGTCTCACAGCAAAATTAAAACATGTAACATTTAAGACAACCAAAAACAATTATCAGCAAAATGCCAGAACGTCATAATGGGGCTTACTCCCAGATAAAGGTTTATAGGATTGCAGCTTTAAGGATTAAAATTAATGGGATCAGTGGTTTCATTAGTCTGATTTACATCGTTTCCAATGAGTATATATATATGTACATATCATTAGTTGATTAATTAATTATGATGATTTGCTGCATCTTTTGCATTGAAGATCGTATAATCAGATGTGAAGAGAACACATGATTCATTTCCCTCCTGTTCTGCTAAGCATAAAGCCTTTCACCAAAACAGCCCAGATGGCCTGCTTAGCATGGCTGCCCTTCTTCTCACACAAACTGTTCATTCAGTTCAGTGGAATGTATCCAGAGAAGGGCGACAAAGACAGAGAGGACCCTGGAGACCAAGTCTTACGAGGAAACGTTGAAGGAGCTGGATGCGTTTAGTCTGGAGAAGGAATTATTAAGAGATTATCATGACAGCCAAACATTTGAAGGGCTGTCACACAGATGATGGAACAAATTTGTGTTCTACCACTCCAAACCAATGGGTTCAAATTGTCAGACGAATGTTTGATTTTGATGAAACATTAGGAAGAGCCTCCTAATGTCCAAGCAAAACCAAGCAAAACCAGTTTTTCTTGTAAGCAATCCTCCGATCTCTTACACTCAGAATTGTTGAGTTAGAGGACAGGTGGGCCACTCCGGGGGTTCACACTGCTCACTCCCCTGCAACTGCCAGAAATGGCTATGTGGCTGAAATCCCACCAATTCCACTGGGGAGCACACACCTAGTTTCCCAGCAGAATGGGGTTCTGGATAGCCATTTGGCAAGCGGTCAAGACTGCCATTCTACAGAGAAACAGGGCATGCAATTCTCTCTCTCTCACACCCCCTCCCTGCCCTGGTTTCTCTGCAGAAAAAGTAGGGATGGCGGAGAATTTCTCCACAAATCTCCGGGAAATTGGAAATCCCCCGAAATTGGTGGTGAAATTCTCCGCCCCCTGCCCCCCCATGGGTTGGGACTTACCTCTGTCGAATGTCCCTCTCGGCGGCGGGTCTCGGCGGCGTTTCGGCGGCGTTTCGGCGGGGGTGGGGGCGGCGGCTGGTCTTCCGACCAGCTGCCGCCGCCGCCGCCATTTCCCAGTAAAAAAAACACGTGATAGGCTACGTAACGATTTACGTAGCCTATCACGGCTAGATTTTCAAAGTCATAGCGTTTGAACGTGATAGCGTTGCCCTTATTTTCGCCGTAGTCTACGTAAATCTATACGTAGATTACCCATGCCCAAATAAGGAATGCAAATGGCAGTGCCCATGGTCGCCGCCATTTGCGTACGTGCTTTTTTTCCCTCAAAGTCAGCTGTGATAGGCTATGTAACGATTCACGTAGCCTATCATGGCTGACTTTGAAAATCTAGCCGTGATAGGCTACATAAATCGTTACGTAGCCTATCACGTGTTCCCCCCCCCATAATTTTTTTATTTTGCGGCCAGGGAGACGGGGCGCTTCCCCCCGGCCAGAATTTCGGTGGCGAGGGATGGGGCGCCCCCCTGGCCTGAATTTCGGCCTGGAGGGGTGGGGCGCCTCCCCCCCACCAAGAATTTTGGGGGGAGAACCGAAGTGCCTCCCCCCCACCGCGAAGCAAGCTGCGGGGCCAGGTAAGGGACTTTCATCCATCCTTAAGAAAAAGTGATTCTGCTGGGAAACACGGCACAAAATCACTGGGATATCTACCATGCTGGGACAACTGGGTCTGAGCACAAACAGCTGTGTTGGGCCAAATGCACCCCGTACAGCAAGGGCTGCCCACTCCTGAGTTAGAGGGACCCGTAAGAGGTCATTCAGCCCAACCCCACTCCTGTAACACTATGCTAGAAAAGCAGATCATCCTATAGGCTATTTCAGAATAGGGATGGCGGAGAATTTCTCCCCGAAACTTCGGGGGGCCGAGCGCCAACGTGTTTGGCTCCCCGAACAAGTTTCGGGGAGAAATTCTCCGCACCCCCCCACCCCCCGAACCCCCCCCCGGGACGGGACTTACCTTTGCCGAATGTCCCTCCCGGCGGCGGGTCCGGCTGGCGGTTCGGCGGGTGTTCGCAAATAGCGTTGCCCTTATTTTCGCCGTAGTCTACGTAAAGATTTACGTAGACTACAGTGACCAAATAAGGAATGGGAATGGTGGCTCCCTATGGGGGCCGCCATTATCCGTACGCGCTTTTTTTTTAAGTCACCCGTGATAGGCTACGTGACGATTAACGTAGCCTATCATGGCTGACTTTGCAGATCTAGCCGTGATAGGCTACGTTAATCGTCACGTAGCCTATCACGGGGGCGTTTTTTTTTAAAAAAAAAAACTTCGGAGTTCGCAGCCGGGCGAGGCGGGAAGCCTCCTCCCCGGCCTGAACTTCGTGGGGGGAGCAGCAAAGCGCCTCCCCCCCACCGCGAACAAGCTTCGACGACAGGTAAGTGACTTTCGTCCACCCCTATTTCAGAATAAGGCTAGATGGTGCCTTAATGTTCCTGCATGTGCATTATGTATGTGCATTAGGGATGAGATGCATCTGCCACCATTCCCATCCCTAACTCAGAGCTATAATTATGGGCAGTATCCAATTGTGTTATTCTGCTAGTGCAAATGACATTGTGTTAGTGGAAACTAGGTTCCAAACTATGCGCAAAAGGATAATCCAACTAAAGTTGCATTTGCACAAGTGCAGTTGTGTAAGCTTTTGCACAACCTGTTGCACAAGTAGTTGCACATTACGCTTGTGTAACCCATGCAATTTACATAGAAGTAAGTGCTTTACAGCTGCAAATGGTGTAAAATGTGCCAATTGCAGCGGTAATTCTCCCTTGATCCAACCGGTTGCACATGATGCTTGTGCAACCAGTTGTGCAAACAGTTGCACAACAGGTTGCACAAACATAATGGGCAACCACCAGCACAAGGGAAAGATTCGGTAGAGCTCTGATAATGCCATTTGAGTTTGTGGAATTGTATCACAAACTGAATAGTATCTTTTGGATACTGCCCCAGGATTACAAGGCTGAAACCTGAAGAATGGCAAATCTGGCAGTTCCCATTAACACTTTTTAAGGCACCACCCCAAAAGGCATACACAGGGACAAGACAGGGCAGTGATTTATCAGGGACATATATCAGACATTGGTGCACTTTCATGATTTCAGACTCTGGGCTTAATGGCCTTACGCTTCCCCATGGTCTTCCACATGCCCATGGACTTAATGGTCTATTCAGAGGCTTTGGACGGCAAAGTGTATCACTTAACTTACTTCAAAATGTGGTAACCCAGCCCTGGTGTGTTTGGGGATCCTACTACTCATTCCGCTAAATGGAGATCTGGGCATCTGCTCCAAAGCTTGCTACTGGGACCAGGATATAGACCTTGCCTCTTGGTAAATAGGGGCAGTTGGAGCATATGTAGCTTGAAAAGTTAGTAAAAAATAGCTGGTGAACTAAAACATGCAGATATTCCAGTTTGAAGGGTTTTTTTTGTTTTTTGTTTTGGTATTCCTTCCTTGTCTCTTTCAGCCAAAAGGAATCCTGAAGAAAAACAAGCTTTTGTGAATGGAGTATGAAAACATCCTAACCAATGAGGTCAGCATGGTCTGAAAAGCCTGTGTTGTCATCTCCAGACTAGGTTAAGGAAAGAAAGGAGCAGTAACAGTGGGACTGTAACTTTCTTTGTCAAGGTCCAAGACCTTAAATGAACTCTTTCTTTCTGCATTTTGTCAGTGTTGTGTTTTATTTGTGATTTCCTCCAAAGCTTCATAGTCTTTTCATTTTTATTTTTCTGCTGTGCCTGTGGCTTTCAGCATCATGTTTTGTTGGTTTGAAGACACCCGTTTTTGTTACTGAATATTTGGGAGGTTGAAATCTCATACTATTTCTGACTGTGGAGGAAGGATGCAAGGAAAGGTACAACTCCCTTCCTGCTATGGATTTCAATAATTCAGCTATATATCTTGGAAAACTTCATATAATCACAGTCAGTAGTATTCTCTTATGCAATTGTCTTCACCATCAATTTCAGTGAAAACATTTACTGTAGAATATATATGTCATATGCAGTATGCAGGGAAAACTACAACAGACCAAAGAACAAGATTCTGTACCCACAAATCTGTGATTCTTACCAAAGAACTGGAACAGCCCATTGCAAGACATTACAGCTCGCCTGCACATAGCCTCTCTTTTCTATTGTTTTACAATATTTTATAAAATATTTTATTGTTTTATTGATTTACAATAGAACAAACAAAAGACACTGACATGTTTGACAAAAGTGAAAACATATGGATCTACAGACTTAGGTTCAGAGGAGGGCAACGAAGATGATCAGAGGACTGGAAACAAAGCCCTATGAGGAGAGACTGAAAGAACTGGGCATGTTTCGCCTTGAGAAGAGAAGACTGAGGGGAGAGATAAGAGCACTCTTCAAGTACTTGAAAGGTTGTCACAGAGAGGAAGCTGAGGATCTCTTCTCGATCATCTGATGGTGCAGGACACAGAATAATGGGCTTAAGTTACAGGAAGCCAGATTTCGGCTGAACATCGGGAAAAACTTCCTGACTGTTAGAGCAATATGACAATGGAACCAATGACCTAGGGAGGTAGTGGGCTGTCCCACACTGGAGGCATTCGAGAGGAAGCTAGACACCTCCCTGGGAAAGTACTCTTAAGAAACAGAAGTGAAACTGGAGGGTTACATCATTGACTAAAGAACCCATAAACAACCATGAATAAGGAATGACAAGTGAACAATAAAATACCTCTTGTAGCTCTTCATGCCCAAGGCCTCAGGGTGTAGTCTGAAGGGACATGAGGCAGCAACCTTGCTGAAACTAAGCAGGATTAGGTCTGGTCAGTGTTTGGAGGGGAGACCACCTTCGAACCACATGTTGCCACCTTGAGTTCCATGGTGGGAGAAAGGTGGGATATAAATTCAATCAATCAATCAATCAATCAATTAATCAGTTAATTAAATTAATGCCAAGATAAGAGACTGAGCATACAGGGCAACTGATCACAGTCTTCCCCACTATGGTGAGATGTATTGCATTTCTATCTAATTTATATGAATTATTTCTAAATTTGCATTTATACATATAAATTAGCATGTGCAAATTCCTTGCAAATTTGTGTTCTCTCTTTGGGTGATACACGTCTTCTTTTTGAGTGATGTGTAAGTATCCCCCCAATTGGGAAGACAATGACAGAAATCAAGGAGTCAGGCAACTATCTTCAAAAGCAGATTCGCTCCTTTTTTGCTGTCTGTGCCATATTCCATGTTTTGGTTGCAGAAGATGGTGCAGGTTACTGCCTGAGACTGTGATTAGGCCTGTGCTGAATGGTCACCTGTTAATATTCTGGGGTAAAAGACACACTCCTAAGGGAGCCAAACTCATTCCTGAACCCCACCTTGTTTATATTTTTGTGCTTTTTGTAAACACTCCCCCACACACTGTTACTTTCCCCTCCCCCTCCCCAACTGTTCTTCCCTTCCTAGAATAAGCCCAGCCAATCAGGGATCACATAGTGAGAGCAGTGACATTATTGAGATAAAATGAAATGAGTTAAAGTGAGGGCTCTGGTTCTTGGATTCCTCACATGGATGATCCTGCATAAGCCAGAGCATAGGAGCGCATTGGCCCTCTGTGAAGCTAGCAAAGGAAGTCATGACCACTGAGGGAGGGGCTGGGATCACACCATGGCAACATCCCTTTCCCTTGCTGCTTTCTGATTCTCTCTGTCTCTCAGTGGCGAACTTCGTCCCCTTCATCTATAGGGCTTATTGAAGGGGGATGTAAGAGTAGCCTCTCTCCTGTGCACCATCTCTCTCTCTCTCTCTCTCTCTCTTTTGCAGTCCCCTTTCATGTGTGTACACACACACACACACACACACACACATGCGCACTAACAACAAAGCAAAGCAAAATAAAACAAAAAATCAAATAGAAAAAATAAAGGATGTAATAAGGGAGATTTGTTGTTGTTGTTGCTGTTGCAGTATGCCGATGGTTTTAAAGTAATCCAAGCACATCGGAAACAGATGGTAAAACATAGGGATGTACGAAAGTCACTTACCTTTCACGGATTATGTTGATGGTGGGGGGGAGGCGTTCCGTTCCCCGGAATCCTCACTGGGGGGGAGGCGCTCCATTCCTCCCCCCCGGAATCCTCTGCGGCCGGCTGTGTTCCGCGGCAGCTCCGCGGAGCAGCCGGCCAGGCCCAGCCAGGCCAGAGCTGTCCGCAGTTGGATTTCCAGCCGTGGAGGGCTCTGGGGCAGGGGGGGAACGTGTATGCAAAAACGTGTATGCAAATGGCGGCGGCTACGGCCGCCGCCATTTGCGTTCCTTATTTTTGCCGTCTTAATCTACGTAAATATTTACGTAGACTAAGATGGCGAAAATAAGGGGAACGTCGATAGCGTAGCGGATGCTATTTGCATTCCCATTTTCGCCGTCTTAGTCTACGTAAATTTTTACGTAGACTAAGATGGCCCAAAATCAGGAATGCAAATGGCGGCGGCCATAGCCTCCTCCATTTGCTTACGCACATTTTTTTTTAAAGTCAGATGTGATAGGCTACATAAATCTTTACGTAGCCTATCACGTTTTTTTTTTTTTTTATGACACTGGAAATGGTGGCGGCAGCAGCCGGGTGGAAGACCAGCTGCTGCCGCCGCCGCTGCCGCCTCTGCAGCCACCGGAGCCACCGCTGCCTGGAAGATCCACCACAGGTAAGTCTCGTCCCGGGGGGGATCCGTGGGGGGGCAGGGGGGTGACAGGCTGTTCCGCCACGGAGTTTGGGGGGCCCAATGCACTGGCATTCAGCCTCACGGAGATCCGTGGCGGAATTCTCTACCATCCCTACTAAAACATAGGGGTGGACGAAAGTCACTTACCTTTTCTCGAAGCTTGTTCGCGGTGGGGGGGAGGCGCTTCGCTGCTCCCCCCGCGAAGTTCAGGCCGGGGGGGAGGCTTCCCGCCTCTCCCGGCCGAAATTCAGGCCGGGGGGGGAGGCTTCCCGCCTCGCCCGGCCGCGAACGCAAAAGTTAAAAAAAAACAAAAAACGCCCCCTGATAGGCTACGTGACGATTCACGTAGCCTATCATGGCTAGATCTGCAAAGTCAGCCGTGATAGGCTACGTCAATCATCACATAGCCTATCACGGGTGACTTAAAAAAAAAAAGCGCGTACGCTAACGGCGGCCCCTATAGGGAGCCGCCATTCGCGTTCCTTATTTAGTCGCTGTAGTCTACGTAAATGTTTACGTAGACTACGGCGAAAATAAGGGCAACGCATAGCATTGCTCTTATTTTCGCCGTAGTCTACGTAAACATTTACGTAGACTACAGCGACCAAATAAGGAACGGGAATGGCGGCTCCCTATGGGGGCCGCCATTATCCGTACACACTTTTTTTTTTTTTTTAAAGTCACCCGTGATAGGCTACGTGACGATTGACGTAGCCTATCACGGCTGACTTTGCAGATCTAGCCATGATAGGCTATGTGAATCGTCACGTAGCCTATCAGGGGACTTTTTTTTTTCTTTTATTGCAATGGCGGCGGCGGCAGCCGGTCGAAAGACCGGCTGCCGCTCCCGCCCCGCTTGAACACCCGCCGAACCGCCGGCCGGACCCGCCGCCAGGAGGGACATTCGGCGAAGGTAAGTCCCATCCCGGGGGGGGTGCGGGGGTGGGGGGGTCCGGAGGATTTCTCCCTGAAACTTGTTCGGGGGGCCGAACACGTTGGCGCTCGGCCCCCCGAAGTTTCGGGGAGAAATTCTCCGCCAACCCTACTAAAACATAATTTTGTCATCTGTTATGTACCTTGGGATAAAGTGGGACTCAAGTCATCATATGATGCTGCAATCATCAAGTGAGGAAGATACACATATCTCCTACATATCTCCTACTGCTTTTGAAGACAGTTCAGAAACTGCAGCTAGTTGGACAAATTCCTGAAGGAAAAGGCTATCAATGGCTACTAGTCCTGATGGCTATGTGCTACTTCCAGTACCAGAGGTAGTGATCCTATGTACACCAGTTGCTGGGGAACATGGGTGGGAGGGTGCCGTTGCACTCATGCTCTGCTTGTGAGTTTCCCATGGGCAGCTGCTTGGCCACTGTGTGAACAGAATGCTGGACTAGATGGACCCTTGGTCTGATCCAGCAGGGCTCTTGGGACATTTAATGGGAGTAGCTCACTGGGAATGTAGCTTGGCCATATTAAAAGAACCTCACTGGCTGCCAGTTCATTTCCAAGCCCAATTCAAGGTGCTGGTGATGCTAGGGATGGTGGAGAATTTCTGGAGAATTTCTGAAGAATTGCTGGAGAAATTATCCGCCCCCCCCCCCCGGAATGAGACTTACCTCTGTCGAATGTCCCTGGCGCTGGCGGCTTCCAGCGGCGGTTTGGCAGCGGCGGTGGCCGGTCTTCCAGCCGGCTGCCACCGCCACCATTCCCCAGTAAAAACAACAACAACAACAAACGTGATAGGCTATGTAAAGATTTACGTAGCCTGTCATGGCTAAATTTTCCAAAAACCCCGTGATAGGCTACGTAAATCCTACACAAATAGCGTTACCCTTATTTTTGCCGTAGTCTACGTAAATCTTTACATAGACTACATGTGCCCAAATAAGGAACACAAATGGCGGCGCCCATGGGCACCACCATTTGCGTACACGCTTTTTTTCCCCCCAAAGTCAGCCGTGATAGGCTATGTAAGGATTTGCGTAGCCTATCATGCGGCTGACTGCAGGGATGCAAATGGCGGCGGCTATGGCTGCCGCCATTTGCGTCCCGGCCAGCCAGGAGGATTCACGGCTGGAGGGACGGGGCGCCTCCCCCCCGGCCAGAATTTTGGCAGGGAGGAACGGAGCGCCTCCCCCCCACCGTGAAGCAAGGTGCGGGACCAGGTAAGCGACTTTCGTCCATCCCTAGTGATGACCTTTAGCGCTATAAGTGGCAGGGACAGCATCAGTGGTAGGGTGGGCATGGTAGGGCATCTGCTGAGGCCCCACACCCTAGCAAGGGCCCACTGGCAAGAGCACCCGATCTTCATCATTGCAACCTGCTTGTTCACCTGCCACTCGCTCTGGCCCAGACAACAGAGATGGTGATAAGGAGGAGAAATAGATACCATTGCCTAGTTGCTCACTGGCTCTCTGCCTGTCAAGCAAGAAAGTGGCAGTGATGATGAGAAAGAGGATGAGGAGCCAGAGCAGCTGGTGACAGTGGCAGCAAAAAGAAGGCTCACTCAAGGAGGGAGCCTATTGAGAATGTCTTGTCCAAGGACCCGCAAAAACCTGGAGCCAGAAATGATAAATGGCTTGGGTCCCAGTCACCGAAAGGAACATCCGTATCAACCTGCCTGGATATTAAGGTTATCCGATCCCCCACCACTCTGCTGTCTGAGGTTTTCATAGGTGTATTATTGTGGAACTCCCTCCTGAGAGAAGCTACCTCATACTTCTATGTTGTCCTTTAGGCACCCTTTTTATTCCCCCATGCCTTTAAGGGATTTTAGATCTCAATCTGCTGTTTCGATTAGCATTTTTTGTTTGTATACTAATTGTATTTTATGCTTTTGTTGAGATTTTTATGTAAACTTCCTTGGGATCTTTAAAAAAGATATTATTAATATAAAGGGCAGTATATAAATTCCCTAAAAACATACATGCATGCATAAATGACATTACATTACATAATATGATATAGCTTGAGCATATATCTGTCTGTCTGTCTGTCTGTCTGTCTATATCATCTACCTTCCCTGATTCACTTCAGTCTTAACTAATATTTGCAGTGTTTTGTGTTTCATGGACAAAAGGTTTTCCACAAATGCATCATGTAGCCTTCTTCCAGGGTCCATGTTTCACAAATCTCACTTGACTAAGATGCATTATCCCTGAGAGAACTCATTTACATCTTTTAACTAACTCTTTTCCCCCTTCCCATTTGCAATCCATATTAATGACTGAGATTGGTGTGTAGGTTCTGCAATATTCCACCCCCACCCCGATGTGAGAAGATTGTAATTAAAATATTCCTAAGAGAACTAGTTAATGAATTGACCTGAAATGCCTTGTAAATATGTGTGTGTGTGTGTATTCCCTAAAGGAAACTTTTCTTTTAAAATATTTCAGAAAACTGTTGTTCCGTGCAGCCCAAAATCTATGAAGATGGGAGCATTTGCTATTCCTTTGGAGCACAACAGTGTGCTTGTGGAGAGTTGGGAGGATAATAATCCTTTGCAGCACTGTAAGGTTTCTTTAGCATGTCAGCTTTGCATGATGAATGTTTCTTTTGAGTGTACCATCACCTGGTGAACTACGGCATTTACCACATGAGGAAAATCCACTGAAAACCATCAGAGTTCTGTGGTAAATGAATGCCAGTTCTTGCCCTGTGAGAGCACGTTCAAATGAAATATCTATCACTAAGTTGGAAGTTAGATGGAAAAACTACCTCATGAGAAATTAGCAACATCAAAAAGTAACCTAAGAATTTGGTCTTTGGTGTACATCGATGAGAGGGCCAATAGAACACAATATGCAGTGGTGTGGGAGTTGATGACTTTTCCTGCACACTTTATCCATCTCTCTCAAGGGATTTTCCCCACATAGTTGGTTGGTTCACATTTATTGACTATATGGATATCAGCCCCACTTACCTCCTCTCCTGGAGGATTCTGCACGGGATGGCACAGCTGCTTGTTGCACCGGGCCTCCGGGCCAATCCCCATTTTTTTTTTTTTTAATGGCAACCGGCAGGATGTCCCCAGAGACTTATACACAAAATAGAGCCATGAATCTTGCATATAAGCCTATGGACACATAGACTTATACGCAAGATTTACAGCTCTGTTTTGCGTATAAGTCTATGGGAACATCCTGCTGATCGCCTTTTTTTTTTTAATGGTGATCGGCTCGGAGGTGAAGGGATCCGGTTGATTCAGGTTAGTGGCCCTCGGCTCTGTGGAATCCTCATGGAGTGGAACTGCTCCGCAAGGATTCTGAGGGGGAGGAACAGATCACCTCCCCACACGTGGATTACCCACCGGAACAGATGGTGGGGCATCCATACGTCCCTCTATCCGGCATTTACTTCATGATGGAAGTCAAGATGTCATACTCACGGTTCCTAGTCAGTCTCCCATCCAAACATTGACCAGACTTGGGCCTGCTACTGGCTCATGTGCCTTCAGAGCACTGCCTTCCCACCCATGTAGATCACTTGATTTGTCATCTTTGCATTAATCAGCTCTTGATGACTTATGGCTGAATGCGCAAAGTGACTCTATTGAATCACCATGGGCTTGGGTTTACATTGGAATATATAAACATTCTGTCTGTCCTGGTTACCTTGGGATGGTTTGTTCACACATTAAGGGATGGCATAACTGCTGGATGTAAGCACATTGTAAGCACGCTAATAATGAGCAGGATCAAGCCCTCAACCAGCATTCATATTCACATCTTGAATCTTCTTTCTGATGGCACTGTTTAAAATGTTATCAGCTCACAGAGAAGGTTTCAGCTGCACTGTATTGTGGTTAGCAACACTTGTTTTGTTTGTTTTCTGGAACACAAGCCCTGGATATCCATGGGAAGAGGGGTCTTTGGGGAAATTTCCTTTCCAGAATTTTTCACATCATGCATAGTAAGCAGCTTAGTAACCAACCAACACACACGCACGCACGTGCGCACACACGCACATTTGGGGGTAATGTGGCTCGTTTCCCTCTTACACATAATGAATGAAAGCTATTCATTTTCTCTCTCCACATATCAGGAGTTTTGCAATGGGATAAAGGGAGAAGCAAACAGATGTTTGTATAAAATTGTCATGGCAAGGAAGAGAAAGACCCATTCACAGATGGAGGAAAGAGGGTAATATAATAAGATGTGAATGCATTTTCTTATGCCTTAGGGGAGGAAACAGGAGTGGATGGAATTAAATGTAGAAACAAAACACACACACCCATGTTACTGCCTATTTCACAAATATAAATGTGCAGTTCCTTGAACACACTACATTTGAAGTGAAGATGATGCCATAAATGTATATGGTCTTTCACAGATGATGTGAAATCCCAGCCCCAGAGAGCATACAATCTAATTTATTACATTTTTTAAACCCTTCCCTTCCGCTGAGGAGCTCAGGATTGCATATGGACTTCTCTCCCCAGCACCATTTCATCCTCACCACGGCTCCAGATTCAGTTAAGAGACGAGCCTAACTCACAAAGTTGCCTCCATCCATAGGCTAAAGATGTAGAAGGAGAGAAGGATTGTAGCTCCTTGTGGGCAGCTGATTGGCCACTGTGAGAACAGAATGCTGGACTAGATGGACCCTAATCCAGCATGGCTCTTCTTATGTTCTTATGTTCTCTTTTTCCCCTCCCACTCTCATAATACTAGAAATAAGGGTCATCTAATGAAAGCGATAGGTGGTAGATTCTACTTCTGCACATGATGCATAATTTGATCATAGATCATAGACTCATAGGGTTGGAAGGGGCCTACAAGACCATCGAGTCCAGCCCCCTGCTCATTGCAGGAAGCCTGATTCCCAGGTGGTCCCCTATCCAAGTACTAACCAGGGGTGACCCTGCTTAGCTTCATTTATGGAATTTGTTACCACAAGAGGTGGTGATGGCCACTGACTTAGATGGCTTTAAAAGGGGACTGGACAAATTTGTGGAGGATAGGTCTATCAACAGTTATTAGCCATGATGGCTATATGGAGCTTTATGGTCAGAGGCAGCATGACACTGAATACAAGAGGCTGGATAGCAACAATGCGTGGAGGGGCTCTTGTCTTCAAACCCAGCTTGTGGCTTTCCCAGAGACATCTGGTTGGCCACTATGAGAACCAGGCTACTGGGGTAGAATAGATCTTTGCATTGATCCATCAGAGTTAACTTAGGTTTTTAACTTAGGTCTTTCTAGTCCAGCCTTCCCCAATCTGGTGCCCTTCAGATATTTTGGACTATAGCACCCAACATTCCTGACCATTGGCCATGCTGGCTAGGACTGATGGGGGTTGAAGTCCAAAACATCTGGCAGGTTGGGGATGGCTGTCCAAGTCCTACACTCTACCCAATAAACCCCACTAGCTAAGCTAACCTAAGGCAAGTCTTTGTCAGACAAAGAACTCATTGTGCTCCTTCTCATTGTCATATAAGTCTTACTTATATGGGATGTCGGAAAAATCCTCAATAGAACGAAATGCATTGAGATTTTCAGGAATTTGATCCAGAGATTCTGCAGCAGACCGGCCTTCCCCCTGTTGGGCAGATTCCATGGACTTGCAGACTGGTGTTCTAACTTTCCCAAATTTTGCACAAATTTAGTAGCAGAAAAATATGCAAATTCAAAAAACCCAGCCCAAACTGTGCATTCTCCCCATAGGCTACAGCATGAAAATGCACCTTTGGCGGGGATTTGTGCATTTCTGCATGAGTGAATGTACTGAAATTCAGAAATTTTAAAAAGCCAATTCCATGGATGGGCAGTAGGAGTGCACGAAAGCCACTTACCTGGTCTCGCAGCTTTTCGCGGTGGGGGGGAGGCGCTTCACTGCTCTCCCCCCGAAGTTCAGGCCGGGGGGGGAGGCTTCCTGCCTCGCCCGGCCGAAATTCAGGCCGGGGAGGAGGCGCCTTGCCTCGCCCGGCCGCGAAATAAGAAGTTAAAAAACAAAACAAAAACGCCCCCGTGATAGGCTACGTGACGATTAACATAGCCTATCACAGCTAGATCTGCAAAGTCAGCCGTGATAGGCTACGTAAATCGTCATGTAGCCTATCACGGGTGACTTAAAAAAAAAAAAGCGCGTACGCAAATGGCGGCCCCCATAGGGAGCCGCCATTCGCATTCCTTATTTGGTCGCTGTAGTCTACGTAAAGATTTACGTAGACTACGGCGAAAATAAGGGCAACACAAATAGCATTGCCCTTATTTTCGCAGTAGTCTACGTAATCTTTACGTAGACTACAGTGACCAAATAAGGAATGTGAATGGCGGCTCCCTATGGGGGCCGCCATTTGCGTACGCACTTTTTTTTTTTTTTAAGTCACCCGTGATAGGCTACATGACGATTTACGTAGCCTATCACGGCTGACTTTGCAAATCTAGCCGTGATAGGCTATGTTAATCGTCACGTAGACTATCACGGGGGTGTTTTTTTTTTTTACTTTTCTTGGAATGGCGGCGGCGGCAGCCGGTCGAAAGATCGGCTGCCGCCCCTGCCCCTGACGAAGACCCGACGAACCGCCGCCGGGACCCGCCGCCGGGAGGGACATTCGGGAAAGTTAAGTCCCGTCCCGGGGGGGGGGGTGGGGTGTGGGGGAGCGCGGAGAATTTCTCCCCAAAACTTCTTCGGGGGGCCGAACACGTTGGCGCTCGGCCCCCTGAAGTTTCGGGGAGAAATTCTCTGCCATCCCTAATGGGCAGATGATGGAACAAATGGTGCCTGACAATCTGGGAAACACAGATGGAATGGATTTTACACCATCAGTTAGGGATGTACGAATCCCTTACCTGGCTTCATGCCGGGGCATCCGTTGTGGTGGGGAGGCGCTCTGTCCCTCCCCCCGGAATCCTCCCTGGCTGGCTCCACTCCGTGGCGGCTCTGCCCACAGCTGGAGTTCCGGCTGTGGTCGGGTTGCTGAGGCCGCAAATGGAGGCCATCGTAGTGGCTGCCATTTGCGTCTTTGCAAGCAGCCATGATAGGTATTGTAAGTATTTACGTAGCGTATCACAGCAAAGAGCAGGGATGCAAATGGGAGCTTCTACGCCATTTGAGCCCCTGCTCTTTGCTGTGATAGGCTACATAAGTATTTACGTAGCCTATCACAGTAAAGGCAGCCACGCAAATGGAGTAGCGGCTGCCAGGAAATACTTACATAGTAGCCTATCACGGCAAAGATCAGGGGTGCAAATGGCGTAGCGGCTGCCATTTGCGTTCCTGCTCTTTGCTGTGATAGGCTATGTACTTACATAGCCTATCACAGCTGCAAGGCCTCAAATGGCTGCCACAGCAGCCCAACCGCAGCTGGCCAGGAGACCAGCCGGAGCCGCTGCCACCGCCACATCTGCCCCAGGTAAATTCCATCCCGGGGGGATTCCGCGGGGGGGCGGGGGGTGGGAGACCGTTCCGCTATGGATCCCGGGGGGCTGGATTCTAAAGAATCCGGCCTCCCTGGAATCCATGGCGGAATTCTCTGACATCCCTACCATCAGTATCCCCATACTTGACCAATCTTTTACCACCACCACCATCACCACATTTGTATATTTTTAAACTTTCCCTTGCAAAGGATGAAGCTGAGCCTTCTCATGTTACTTTTTTCAGATACTAGATGATTTTCACAAGTCACACCCATGTCTGCCTAAACAGGAGGACGTTTTGTTTGAATGAATAATTTGTACAGCTGTCCCCCCAATAGGCCCATAAAGTAGCTATTAGATTCTGAAATTGTACAGTTCCCAGGCTTGTCAAGGAGCCAATCTATTTGCTTATCAGAACACTACTGTTCTCCCTGTACTGTGTATACAGTCTGCTCTCTCTCTCAGTGGGATTTATTTATTTATTTATTTATTTATTTTCATTTCTATACTGCCCAATAGCTGAAACCATCTGGGCAGTTCACAAAAATTAAAACCACAAAGCACAGCATAAAACAATATAAATATGAAAGCTTAAACCACAATATTACAGTTACAGTACAACCAGAATAAAACCTAGCAGCAATGCAGAGATTTAAAATATAGATTTAAAACACCAGAGCAAAAAGACTAGGAAACGAAAATGCTAAAATACTGGGATAATGAAAAGGTAGGGATGTACGAATCCCTTACCTGGCCCCGCGCAGGGGCATCTGCGGTGGGGGGGAGGCGCTCCGTCCCTCCCCCTGGAATCCTGCCTGGCCGGGTCCGCTCTGCGGCCAAGCCGCACAGCCGCCGGCCGGCTCTGGCCTCCTGCAGCCGGACATCCGGCCGCTGGGCAGCCCTGCAGGGATGCAAATGGTGGCTGTCGTAGCCGCCATCATTTGCGTCCCTGTATTGAGCCGTGATAGGCTATGTAAATATTTAAGTAGTCTATCAAGGCAGGGGGAAAAACCCAGTGTACGCAAATGGCGGTAGCCACCGCCATTTGCATACGCTGGGTTCCCCCCCCCCACTGTGATAGGCTACGTAAATACTTACGTAGCCTATCATGGCAGGGGGAAAAAAAACCCAGCATATGCAAATGGCGGTAGCCGCCACCATTTGCGTACACTGGAGTGCCCCCCCCCCGATGTGATAGGCTACGTAAATACTTATGTAGCCTATCATGGCTAGGAAGAGGAGGAAGCGAATGGCGGCCAGGACGGCCGTCATTCGCAAAGCAGCGCAGACAGGGGCAGGTAAGTGCTCCGTTTCGTGCACCTTTCGTGGGATGGGGGCGGTAGGGACTTCGTCCCGCGCACCTTTCATGGGTTGGGGGGGGCCTTCATTCTGCGATGGATTTTGGGGGGCCTAATGCACTGGCATTCAGCCTCACCAAGATCTGTCGCGGAATTCTCTGACATCCCTATGAAAAGGTCTTCACCTGGTGCCAGAAGGAGTACAATGGAGGCGCCAGGCAAACCTCTCTAGGAAGCTCATTCCACAGCCGGGGTGCCAGAGCAGAAAAGGTGCTGTTCCTGGTAGCCACCTGCCTCACTTCCTTTGGCAGGGGCTCACGGAGAAGGACCCCTGAAGATTATCTTAGGATCTGGGCAGGCACATATGGGAGGACCCAGTCCTTCAGATATCCTGGCCCCAAGCCATTAAGCACTTTAATTAAGGAATATATCTCCATTCCATCCAAGAGCTAGGGGCAGGTGACAATATACATCGAAGCCCTAATTACAAAGTTCATACTCCATCACCCTATCCCTGGTCACCCATATCCAATCTAAAACAGAAGGCCTTACACGGCTTCTGGAAGAAATTAAGATTTGGGGTTTGGCAAGTCTACAGCACTGAAGGGCAGCCACTGAGAACACACATATGCACACTCGTGCAGTCCCAGCTTGGCAAGCCATCTGTCAGGGATGCTCTGACTTGGATTCCTGCATTGAGCAGGGGGTTGGACTCGATGGTCTTGTAGGCCCCTTCCAACCCTACTAGTCTATGATACTATGATCCCATGCACAGTTTCAGCATAACATTACATGGTATTAAAACAAGATGATGTTCCAGAGAGGCAGAGGCAGAGATGGAAGAATTGCTCTGGGTGGATGCTGTTTCTTTTTCATTTAAAATGTGAATTTATCATGTGTTGCCATATTTCAGTGGTAAAGCACATACTTCACATGCAGTCCTTAGAATCTCTGGGCAGGGCTGGGAAAGAGCTCTGTCTGAAACCCTGGAGAGCTGCTGTCAGTCACAGTAGACAATGCTTGGCTAGAAAGGCCAGTGGTCTGACTCAGTATGAGGTAGCTTCCTACGTTCCACAGAAGATATCAGAACGGCATGCGAGCTATTAATTTAGGGTGCAACCCTATGCATGGTTCTACAACTCCCAGCATGCCCCAGCCAGCCATGCTGGTAATAGTAGGGCTTTAATTTAGTAGGGCTTTAATTTAGTAGGGCTTTAATTTAGTAGGGCTTTAATTTAGGGTGCAACCCTATGCATGGTTCTACAACTCCCAGCATGCCCCAGCCAGCCATGCTGGTAATAGTAGGGCTTTAATTTAGTAGGGCTTTAATTTAGGGTGCAACCCTATGCATGGTTCTACAACTCCCAGCATGCCCCAGCCAGCCATGCTGGTAATAGTAGGGCTTTAATTTAGTAGGGCTTTAATTTAGGGTGCAACCCTATGCATGGTTCTACAACTCCCAGCATGCCCCAGCCAGCCATGCTGGTAATAGTAGGGCTTTTTCTGCCTTAACATGCATACAGTTGTGCCCTTATTTGATTTATTGATTTATTTGAAATATTTATACACTGCCTCCTTATCCAGAGATATCTAAGGTAGCTAACAATCAAGAAAAGCAGAATACAAAACAAAGATACAACTTCTGGAAAACACCAAGATTTGGCATTTGGCAAATCTTGATATACAAATGTCAAGTTTAAAAACTCAAGACAGAAGGAATCCCAGCAACAGATATAACAATCCCCTTGCAGCTGCCCCAAAGGCCGTCCAAAACAGCCGATTAAAACATACAGATTAAAATAGGCAATGATGGACCCAGACAGACCTCCCTTGGACAAGCATTCAAAAGAATATTTATTATGCATTTATTTAATCAATTTAAATTGATTAATTATCTGAAGCAGTTTACAAAATGAGACAAATCCATCACAATCAATAAAAACACATATCAATGAAGAGATTTCAACCCCCAAACACAACAATTAACAAAGGCAGTTACAAACAAACTGGGTAGCACAATAAATCAGGGACGGCCTGGGTGAGGAGATGAATCTTTAACAGGTGCCTAAACCATGCCAATTTTGGTGCCTCCTGAATACTAGGTATAGGGATGACAGAGAAATCTGTTTGTGGGATAGAATTCTATGAGTTTTCCTAGGCTCGCTCCCCCGGAATTTGTTTTGGTTCCCGGTGTGGGGGGAGACCCCTTCATGGATCACTGCCTTTTTGTGGCGAAGGGGCTTGCATAACTCAGTGAAGCCATAAGCTATGCCGTGCAGGGCCACCCAAGATGGACAGGTCATGGCGGAGAGTTCTGACAAAATGTGGTCCACTAGAGAAGAAAAAGGCAACCCACTCCAGTATTCTTGCCAAGAAAACCCCATGGAACGTATCACAAGGCTAAAAGAGATGACGCCGGAAGATGAGCCCCTCAGGTCGGAAGGTGTCCAATATACTACTGGGGAAGAGCAGAGGGAATTTCCAAGAAGCGCCAGAAAGAGTGAAGCGGCTGGGCCAAAGCCGAAAGGACACTCAGCTGTGGATGTGTCTGGTGGTGAAAAGAAAGTCCGATGCTGTAAAGAACAATATTGTTTAGGAACCTGGAAGGTAAGATCAATGAATCAAGGTAAGCTGGAGGTGGTCAAACATGAGATGGCAAGATTGAACATCGACATCTTGGGAATCAGCGAACTAAAATGGACAAGCATGGGCGAATTTAATTCAGGTGACCATTATATCTACTACTGTGGGCAAGAATCCCTTAGAAGAAATGGAGTAGCACTCATAGTCAACAGAAGGGTGGGAAAAGCAGTACCGAGGTACAATCTCAAAAATGATAGAATGATCTCAGTATGAATCCAAGGCAAACCATTCAACATCACAGTAATTCAAGTCTATGCCCCAACCACTGATGCCGAAGAAGCTGAGGTTGATCGGTTCTATGAAGACCTACAACACCTTCTAGAACTAACACCCCAAAAAGATGTCCTCTTCGTCATAGGGGATTGGAATGCTAAAGCAGGAAGTCAAGAAATCACTGGGAAAACAGGCAAGCATGGCCTTGGTGTACAAAATGAAGCAGGACAAAGGCTAATAGAGTTTTGCCAAGAGAACACGCTGATCATAGCAAACACTCTTTTCCAACAGCACAAGAGGCGACTCTACACATGGACATCACCAGATGGTCAATATCAAAATCAGATTGATTATGTCCTTTGCAGCCAAAGATGGAGAAGCTCCATACAGTCAGTAAAAACAAGACCTGGAGCTGACTGTGGCTCAGATCATGAACTTCTTGTTGCAAAATTTTGGCTTAAATTGAAGAACGTAGGGAAAACCACTAAAGCATTCAGGTATGACCTAAATCATATCCCTTATGAATAAACAGTGGAGGTGAGGAATAGATTTAAGGGACTAGACCTGATAGACAGAGTGCCTGAGGAACTATGGGCAGAGGTCCATAACATTGTTCAGGAGGCAGCAACTCAATCTATCCCAAAGAAAAAGAAATGCAAGAAAGCAAAGTGGCTGTCTGATGAGGCTTTACAAGTAGCTGAGGAAAGAAGGGAAGCGAAAAGCAAGGGAGAAAGGGGAAGATATACCCAACTGAATGCAGATTTCCAGAGAATGGCAAGGACAGACAAGAAGGCCTTCTTAAATGAACAATGCAAAGACATCGAAGAAAACAATACAATGGGAAAGACTAGAGATCTCTTCAAGAAAATCGGAGATCTCAAGGGAACATTTTGTGCAAAGACGGGCATGATAAAGGACAAAGAAGGCAGGGACCTAACAGAAGCAGATGAGATTAAGAAGAGGTGAAAAGAATACACAGCAGAACTATACAGGAAAGATCTTAATGTCCCTGAAAGCCATGATAGTGCGGTCACTGAACTGGAGCCCTACATCCTAGAGAGTGAAGTCAAGTGGGCCTTAGGAAGCATTACTAACAACAAAGCTAGCAGAGATGACAGTATTCCAGCTGAGCTATTTAAGATCCTAAAAGATGATGCTGTTAAAGTGCTGCACTCAATATGCCAACACATTTGGAACACTCAACAATGGCCACAAGACTGGAAAAGGTCAGTTTACATTCCAATTCCAAAGAAGGGCAATGCCAAAGAGTGCTCAAACTACCGTACAATTGCGTTCATTTCACATGCCAACAAGGTTATGCTCAAAATACTACAAGCTAGGCTTCAGCAGTATGTGAGCTGAGAAATACCGGAAGTACAAGCTGGGTTTCGAAGAGGCAGAGGAACTAGAGATCAAATCGCCAACATTTGCTGGATCATGGAGAAAGCAAGAGAATTCCAGAAAAACGTCTATTTCTGCTTCATTGACTACGCTAAAGCCTTTGATTGTGTGGATCACAACAAACTCTGGCAAATTCTTATAGATATGGGAGTACCAGACCACCTTACCTGTCTCCTGAGAAACCTGTACGAGGGTCAAGAAGCAACAGTAAGAACCGGACATGGAACAACTGATTGGTTCAAAATTGGGAAAGGAGTACGACAAGGCTGTATATTGTTGCCCAGCTTATTTAATTTATATGCAGAGTACATCATGAGAAACGCTGGGTTGGATGAATCACAGGTCGGAATTAAGATTGCCAGGAGAATTATCAACAACCTCAGATACACAGACGATACCACCCTAATGGCAGAAACGAAGAGGATCTTAAGAGCCTCTTGTTGAGGGGGAAAGTGGAGAGTGCAAAAGCTGGTTTGAAACTCAACATTAAAAAAAACTAAGATCATGGCATCTGGCCCCATCACTTCCTGGCATATAGAAGGGGAAGAAATGGAAGCAGTGACAGATTTTATTTTCTTGGGCTCCAAGATCACCACAGATGGTGACTGTAGCCATGAAATTAAAAGATGTTTGCTCCTTGGGGGGAAAGCTATGGCAAACCTAGACAGCATACTAGGAAGCAGAGACATCACCTTGCCGACAAAGGTTTGTATAATCAAAGCTATGGTTTTCCCAGTAGCAATGTATGGCTGTGAGAGCTGGACTATAAGGAAGGCTGAACGCCAAAGAATTGATGCTTTCGAACTGTGGTGCTGAAGAAGACTCTTACGAGTCCCCTGGACTGCAAGGAGGTCAAATCAGTCCATCCTAAAGGAAATCAACCCTGAGTGCTCATTGGAAGGACAGATACTGGAGCTGAAGCTCAAATATTTTGGCCACCTAATGCGAAGAGAAAACTCCCTGGAAAAGACCCTGATGCTGGGAAAGCTTGAAGGCAAAAGGAGAAGGGGACGGCAGAGGATGAGATGGCTAGATACCATCACCGATGCAATGAATACGGACTTGAGCACACTCCGGGAGAGAGCGCAGGACAGGAAGGCCTGGCGTGCTATGGTCCATGGGGTCACGAAGAGTCGGACATGGCTGAACGACTGAACAACAACAAGTGGGGGGAGTCAGGCCAGTTCACAGATCTTCTGGGGATCTTGCACATTTTTATGGGGAAGGTTCTGCAATTTGTGCAAATTTTTGAGCAATTTGCTTTAATAATGGCCAAATTTGTGTCAATTATGGCTGAATTTATGCAAATTACATGAATTATGGGTGCATTTGTGTAATTTGCATAAATTCCTCATAAATTTGCACAAATTACTGAATATTCCTCTGCCCCCTCCCCAAAAAGTGCAAAAAGGTTCCCAGGGTTTGGGGAACAGCCTGTAGCTTGGCTCGCAGATGCAAAGCAAGTCGTACGCACCATGGAACTCCATCGAACCAAAAAAGAGTAAGATTTCCCAGCAACAGACATCCCTATCTAGTGGGGAGGTATTCCATAATGTGGGTGCCACCACAAAGGCCTGATTCTGGTTGTTTCCAGATGGCAATCTGTAAGTCACAGTACAACCAGCAGGACCTCCTCTGATATTCTTAGCAATTGCATGGGATTATGCATATTTATTACAATTATATCCCACCTTTCTTCCATGATCGAACTCAAGGTGGCTACTTGCGGTTCCCGGGTGGCTTTCCCTCCAAGCACTGACCAAACCAAGACCTGCTTAGCTTCAGCAAGATAGTGGTCTCATGTGCTTTCAGACCATGCCCTGGGACCATATGTGGGTAAGGAGATCCACCAGTTGTTCAGGGCTTTATAGGGCAGCATCAAGGCCTTGGACTTAGCTCAGTAGCTAATAGGTAGCCAGCACAGTTGCTTCAGCATTGGTGTAAAATGTTCATGGCTAGGAACCCCACCCCTGGTTGCTGTATTCTGTACCAGCTGCAGCTTCAGGATCAAACACAAGTGTAGTAATCTAAACACGAGGTTATCAGTGCATGACGATTTGCATTGTTTGGGCAGGCTGCTTGAGGTGCTATGTTTTTGTTTTTTTTAAGGCCCTGTTTTGCTTACCCTGCCTCCCCCAACTTCAGAAAGGGGAGGGGACACAGAGCAGGGCTTCTGATTTTGACCTGAGCATAAAGGTAGGCACATATAGGAGGATGGACAGCACTAGATGCATCCTCCAAAGCCTAATATGGCTGCCAATCTGCTACTGGGCCAGGTCTAAGGTATTAGTATTAGTATACAAAGCCCTAAACAACTTGGGACCAGGATACCTGAGAAAGCGCCTCCTTCTGCCCAGTCATTGAGGTTATTGGAGGGCTTGCTCCTGCTGGTTCCACACTGGCCTGTGGCCTGGCTACAGTCCACCAGGAAAAGAGTCTTCAGTGTCGTGGCCCCCTTCCTGTGGAATTCCCTGCCTTTGGAGGTCAGGCAGGCACCAACGTTGCATTCCTTTTGGCATCTCCTGAAGACATTGTTATTTCGAGAGGACTTCCTTGACTGAACAGGCATGATTTATTAAAATCGCCTTATTGGAATTTGTCTTTTAAAAATGTTTTAACTGTTTTAAACCTGATGTTTTACTCTGTTATCTTGCTGTTCACCACTTTGAAATCTTTTGATGTGCAGTGGTATATAGATATTGTAAATAAATGAATAAATACTAGGTTTCAGTAGGAATGTACAAAAGTCACTTACCTTTCGCGGATTATGTTGATAGTGGGGGGGGAGGTGCTCCGTCCCTCCCCCGGGAATCCTGGATGGGGGGGAGGTGCTCCGTTCCTCCCCCCCGGAATCCTGGCCGGCCGGCTGTGCTCCGCAGGGATTCTGCGGAGCCGCCGGCCGGCTCCGCCAGCAGCCGGACATCCGGCTGCTGGCTAGCAGGGACGCAAATGGCGGCGGCCATAGCCGCCGCCATTTGCGTCCCTGCAGTCAGCCGTGATAGGCTATGTAAATGTTTACATAGCCTATCACGTCTGACTTAAAAAACAACAACGCGTGTACACAAATGGCGGCGGCCACAGCCGCCACCATTTGCGTTCCTTATTTTGGCACGTCTTAGTCTACGTCAAGATTTACGTAGACTAAGATGGCGAAAATAAGGGGAACGCAAATAGCGTAGCAGATGCTATGCTATTTGCGTTCCCCTTATTTTCACCGTCTTAGTCTACGTAAATCTTGACGTAGACTAAGACGTGCCAAAATAAGGAAGGCAAATGGCGGCGGCCGTGCCTGCCGCCATTTGCGTATGTGTGTTGTTGTTGTTGTTTTTAAGTCAGACATGATAGGCTACGTAAACATTTATGTAGCCTATCACGTTTTATTTTTAAACCTAGCTATGATAGGCTACGCAAATCTTTACGTAGCCTATCACGTCTTTTTTTTTTTTTTAAACTGGAAATGGTGGTGGTGACAGCTGGTCGGTAGACCGGCCGCCACCGCCGCCACTACCGAACCGCCGCCAGAGCTGCCGCCGGAGCTGCCGCCGCCAGGAAGATCTGCCCCAGGTAAGTCTTGTCCCGGGGGGGGCAGGGGGGGGCAGACCGTTCCACCACTGATTTCGGGGGGCCGAATGCGCTGGCATTCGGCCTCCCCGAGATCCGTGGTGGAATCCTCTGACATCCCTAGGTTTCAGTCTGAATATTTTATGATCCTATTAACCATTTATATTAACCATTGATTGAGTCCAATAATTCACTTCTAATTGAGGACAGGTTAAATAAACCGAATGTCTTTTACTTTCAATTGACAAAGCAGCTAAAGAGAACAACAACATAAGAATGGTAATAGTAATATAGTTAAAAGTTAACTGAATTTTTTATAAAAATTGCTAATTACCTATTACTCAATCCCCCCCCCCCTTTTAAGGAAAAGCAAATTAAATATTGCATTGCAGTGGAAGAAGAATTGAAAATTAGGTTTCAGGAAAGAACAGTTACAACGCTGTGCAGCAATCCTTCCTTGATGGCATTGTCAAATATTTCTCATTTTATTAATTGGAATGACCCCAAGAAATAGAACGAGTGACTCCTGAATTTCCCAAAGAATGCATCTTTTCACTTGAACTGATGGTAACTTACCCCCAGAAAAAATTGAGTTTGCATTCATTATGAAGTTATGAAATCTGCTGCTGAATTCATTAAACCGAAACAACTTTTATTTCATTATGGTTAACAAACACTGCAAATTAATTTTCTCAGCTGGGCTTCAATGTGTGTGTATTTTAATAGAGTGCTCCATTGTGTGTGAACAATTAAAATAATTTACATGTGGAGAACATTGATTATGAATGATGTTATTATCCTATTAGGGTGGCAAAACCTATCCAAACCACATGTTCATGAGCTGGGACTGCATTCATAATAACAAGGAGTTGATGTGCAGCTGTTAGACAAGGGTCTGGAAGTTTCTCTTATGAAATGTTGGCTGTGTGTGACTGGCACATATGATTAGGGAAGAAAGATGCACTGTCCCTAAAGGTCTAATTAGGCTCTGTACAGTGTGAGGGGTGGGGGAGCAGGAGGAGGGGGGGAAGGCAGCTCCCTACACATAATTACCCATCGTGTACTCAGCTTATCTGTCTTAAATATTGCTTTTATTGGATTTAATTATGTGTGAGAAATGATGAATGTCACTTTATCAGTGTGATCTTATCAAGCAATCGTTCTGCCACCAAAGAAGGACCAATATTTTAATTCTACATGGAAGAAGTAGAACGTGGGGGTGTTGAATTATATTTTGGATGAAGGGCCAACTTTTCCCTTGGCTTGTTCGGGTTCCTCTCCCTCCCCCCCTCTCTCACACACACACAGAGCTCAGTGGTAGAGTACCTGCTTTGCATGCAGACGTTTCCAGGTTCAAATTTAGGGGTGTATGAAACCCACTTACCAGTCTGCTGAAGGGGTCTGCGGGGGGGGGGGAGGCGATCTGTGCTTCCCCCCGGAATCCTCCCTGGCCGGCTCCGCTCCATGGCGAATCCGCGGAACTGTTGGCCGGGCCCGTCCACAGGCGGACTTCTGTCCACTGCCATGCAAATGGTGTCCGGTGTAGCGGACACCATTTGCGTCCCTGCCCTTGGCCATGATAGGCTACAGAAATATTTATGTAGCCTATCACAGCCAAGGGTGGGGATGCAAATGGTGTCTGCTATGCCGGACGCCATTTGCATCCGCAGCCTGGCAGCGGATGGCTGCGGAACGAAGACGATGGACCTGGACTGGCCGGCGCCAGGTCGGGTCCATCCCAACTGGGCTTCATGGGGTGGCGGGAGCAGTCCATTCTGCCATGGACTCCGGGGGGCCAGATTCTAAAGAATCCGGCCTCACTGGAGTCCGTGGCGGATTTCTCCACCATCCTTAGGTTCAATCCCTGGCATCTTCAGGTAGGGCTGGAAAAATTCCTCCCTGAAACTCTAGAGAGCCTCTGCCAGTCAGTATCAGCAGTACCAAGCTAGATGGACCAATAGCCAGACTCAATATAAGGCAGCTTCCAAAGTTCCTGTGTTCACAGCCCCCAACACACTGAGACCAATCTTAGTAAATGATTGGGAGGAAAATTGCCAAGCAGAGGCAAATGATTACTTCTTTGCAGTTGGATCATGCATGATTATTTAACTAGGGCTTATAATATGAACCTGAACAATCCAAGATAGATATGTTATTTATGGGAAACTAAGACTTGTAAAAAAACAAAGAGGTCAATTTGTTCTACTTTCTTCCCAAACTGTGTCGGCCCCATAGATATAATGTGCTTGAAGTTGTCCTGACATGCTATGATAGATCACCCTTCCCCAACCTGCTGCCCTCCAGCATTCCTGACCATTGGTCATGTTGGCTGGGGCTGATGGGCAGTGAACACATCTGGAGGGCACCAGGTTGGGGAAGGTTGTGATAGATCATAGATCATAAATCCTATCCAGTGGTTGGTCTGCTCCAAATGGAACCCAGGATTCCAGCCCCAAATCCAGATGGTGTGTAATTCAGCAATGTATCTAGCTGCTAGTAAGATATATCTAGAAGGTTTGAGCAGAAAGTCAAGCCAAAGGAGATATAATAGATGTAAGGTCCTTCCCACCCCATCCCTAGGCCAGTGTGGTACAGTGGGTAGAGTTTTTGACTTGCATCAAGGAAATGTGGGTTCAACCACAGAGTACACTGCACTGAACTCTTGGGCCAATGACTCTTCCATATATGGCTATTATTAGGATACAATGGGATACACTTCATGTATGCTGCTCTAAGCCCCTTGGTGGGGGCAGCATCTATATGTGAAAAACTACCTGGGTTCAACAATCCAGATAATGGGTTTCTTATAACTAAAGACAAACCAGACACAATTAGCTTGGACGGCAACTTTTTCCTCCCAAGACAGAAAATCCAGGGAGGAAGCCATATGAAAAATCCATATTGTGGAATGCAAAGCCATGTGCATTTTGTAGGCAAGATGCACAGGGCAGGGATCCTGTCTTGCGGATTCTTCCTGAAAATCCATTTTTGCATTCTCCGATAATACAGATTTCTCAATGGGGATTTCTTCAATGTTATGGCAGCATCAGTCCTTAATCTACACAAATAGAGGTATTAAAAGAAAGCATCAACAGGGAAGATTGGAACAGCTCCACTGAGATCAAGCTGGATTTATTTGGCAACCCTTCAATTTTAGGTCAACAAGAAAACATACATGGATATGTAGTGATAAGATGCCAAGCACTTCATGAGATTCTCCCTTTACATGCACAAAAAAGTCATTTGCAAAATCTCAACATAAAATAACAGCAGTACTTATAATTGTGCCCCAGGCAAGAGCCAGAATAGTGATATCAGCTGAGCCCTCATGCAAAGAATTTCCCAGTGAGGCTGGCAAAGAAGGATTTTTATCCTTGGGCCGGAAAGTACAGTAAAAATGAATCTAGCAAAAAATAGGTCAGATGGGTCACTGAAGTTGTTGTTAGAAAACTAGACATGTAAAAAAGAAGAAGCCCCACACAACCCAAGAACACCGTCCCCATCCTGCATACAAAACAGCTAACTTGGTATGATATTCATTGCTTTGCTCAAGTGTATTCTGACTGTCAGAAAATACAACTGAAATACTTCCCCTTTGCTGTCCTGTTATGCCCTAAATTTGTGCAGATCTAAGTGCTCTGTATCTTTGGTACCTTTCAAGAATGGGATGGATGCAAGAATGGCTCCATGAATATTCATGTGGATCTGAAAGTGGATCATGCCTTTGGTTTGTATAACAACAACAACAACGAAAGGGGCTTATGTACAGAAAGAGGATGTGTGTAGTAGTGTCTGTTAGAACCACTTCAGACACATAACTGGAACCAGGCGTTAGTGATTGGGATCAGGGCATGGGTTCACAATGCATCCTGTCCCTCCCTTCTTGCCCACAATTAGGGGAATATGAAAAATTCATTTCAGTTCATTTTTTATCAGGATTTACCCAACTGACACCTTTTGGGGTGAACACGGACTTGGATGCAATCTGCAGTCGAAGTCTGTACATTTCCAAGCTTGCAACGTGATTTGCGGATGCCCCAAAATGTGTTAGACAGTATGTGTGTATATTGTGCATGAAAAAATGCATGCTTTTGAAAAATGCACACAGATATGCTTTAATCAATGGGAGAAGAATGCATACATTTCAAAAATGTGCAGACGTGATGCGCTTATTTGGCAAAATACACACAAAAATACACACAGGTTGTCGTGTGAAAAAAAGTAAAAAAAACCAAAGCCCACAATCTGACATGGACCCGAGTTGGAACGAGCTTTGGGATGGAATTTGAAGCACTTCAGAGAGCTCAGGTTTTGCTGATTTTCACATCCCCATCCAGAAAGGCCCCTGCTCCCTGTCTACGTGGTTTCAGTGTGTCATGTGGTAGTCATTAATCCAAATTAAAATGCAACTGGAGTTCCTGTTGTGCATCAATCATATGAAGGGGCTCCACATGTAGAAAAGGGCAGTGGGGCCATACCTCTGGTCCCACCCCTGGTCCCCATCTTCAACATCCACATGTTGAGTCTGGGCACCTGGATACATGAAGCGTATGTGCATAAAAATCCTAATTTGGGGGAGCCCAGAGGAACGGATGTGCAATTCTTCCCCCATCCCCCTCAGTCTTATCAAAATATCCTTCACTTTCCTCCAAATTCCTTGGATGTTCACACCAAGCAGAAATCTCAAAAAGGTAAGGTGCACATTGGAAGTCTACTTCAGCCAAACTGTGCATCTTGACTCTGAAGCGAAGTTCAGTCCCCATCCTTGACACTCTTTGCTGTGCTTGTTGTTGTTAATAATCACCTTACAGCCCTGTCCTGAATGTTACTGGCTAGGAAGAAGTCCGTTCTGTAGATTTCAGCCTGGTTCTGTGCACATTTACTGGGAATTAACTTCTGGCTCTCACTGAGGCGGCAAATTCATGTCATGGTTGCACTACTTCAAGGTCAGAGCTCCCACAATGGTTTGCCTCTTCATTCAAGTGAAATTCCCTGAAATTGGAAAGCTTTTATGACAGGGAGAAGGTTAGGCTATACATCTTCTCTCTGATGTATAGTTCACTATGTGAAGGGTACATTTTGTATGGAGGAACATTCAGCTATGTGACCCCCCACCAGAAGTCTCAGAAGAGCCCTGTTGGAGCAAAGACCAATAGTCCAAGTAGTCCAGCATCTTACTCCAGTTACTGCTGTGCTCAGCCAGATGCCTCAAAAAAGGTCATAAGCAGGACATGAATTCATTAACCCCCTCCCAGCAGCTTCTCTTCAGTGGCATACCCTGAACCATTAAGGCTAGTAGTAGTGATTGACTGTAGGGAAGTCAGAAAAATCCGCAATGGTATCAAATGAATCTGGATTTCTATGAATCCAAAAGGTGGATTCTGCAGCGGACTGGCTTTTCCCAAGTCACATGGATTCTGCAGGCTTGTGGACCAGTTTTTTTTTTTTTTTTTACTTCACAGAATTTTATGTAAATTTACTTGTAGAAAAATATGTAAATAAAAAACAAACAACCCACTGGCCAAAAATGCTCCCATAGGCTAAAGCACAAAAATGTTCATTGTGTGTGTGCGTGTGTTATACATTGGGGGGGGGGCGTTGCACATTTGCACAAGTGCCAATTTGTACATATTTGGGAAATTGGGAAAATCCAATTCCGCCAATGACCAAACAATGGAACAAAATGCACCCGACAATCCATGAAATTCAGACAGAATGGATTTTACAAAATCTGTACATCCCGAATTGACAGACCTATCCTCCATGAATTTGTCTCTATGGACACATCTTTGCCAGCTCAGTCAGAACTAGGCCTAAATCGTCCTGTGCATCCTGGGGCTTCTTCCCAAGTATGTCTGTATTGGACTGCAGCCTGATGCCCTGATCCAGCAAGCGAGATCTCCATGTAGAAGGACCATCTGGATCTCCATTCTTCCCACCATTATACTCAGTGGATCCCTACTGAAAATGGCTGGATGCCCCATTTTGTTGCATATGGGGACCTGCATCTAGGGCTGTACAAATTGTGCAAAATCCATTCTGTCTGTGTTTTGTGGATTGTCAGGGGCCTTTCATTCTGCTGTCCAGTCGTTGATGGTTTTTTTCAAGTTCCCAAATTTGTGCACGTTTGCATTTGCACAAATTCACACCTGTGAACATGCACAGATCTCCCCAAAATGCTCAAATCCCCCCCCCCCATGTACATTTTCACACTTTAGCCTTTGGAGGAAATGTGCATTTTCAGCCTGTGGTTTTTTAAAAAATAGTTTTTAATTACTTAGGTTTTTGCAGAATTCTGGATAGTTGAAAAAACAGTCCATACATCTTCAGAATCCATGCAACGCAGGAGAAGCTGGTCTGCTGTGGGATCTGTGGGTTGGATGGATTCATAGAAATCCAAACTCATTTGATTCCATTGTGGATTTGTCCGAGATCCCTCCCTGCATCCCTGCTCAGAACCACAAGTTGTCATGTTCAACTACTAAACCAGCTTTCTTCACCTGGGTGTCTGCCAGATGTTTTGGACTACTGCTCTCATTGACTCCAGCTAGTATGACCAATGTATAGAGCTAATGGGAGCTGTAGTCTAAAACATCTGAAAAGCACCAAGTCAGAGATAGCTGAACTAGACTATAGCCTTATCATCAGAGCCAAGGTGTTTGCACTCTAACACCTTTTTAAATACTATAGCAGAGATCAGTTAATCCCACTTGGTTTTCACTGCTGCTTTTCCTATATTTTGAGCCATGGTGTCCTTTAATAAATGCTGCTGTCTGCTATTTTTAAACAGAAAAGTGGGAGGTGTGTGTGTGGGGGGACACCTTGTCTGGGCATATTCAATAAAGAATATCTACTGTCTCATTCTTAGAGATTCTAAGTATTGTGCACTGTGTGATCTGAAGTCCATGGAGGATACCCAGTTCCTGAACAGGGTTATGAAAAAACTGAAAAAGAGCGAGCGAGCGAGAATTACCATGCTAATAAAATTGGCAATCATTCAACAATTTCCCAAGGCTAAGGTTAATTTAAAATAACTTTCCAATTGTTGTGCTAGAATTAAATGGGCAGATTTTTTTTTAAGCACATCAACTTAATTAGAATCAGTGGGGGAGAGAAAGAGAAAGAGACTGCTATACACACCGTTGCTGCGTGTCAGAGTGAGGGGGATTTTTCTTCTTCTTCTTTTCTTTTTTAAAGCTGGTGGGTGCGCTTGACTGCTTGAGAAAGGTGAGAGCCTCAACCACTGGAAGCTTTTCTTTCTTCACACAGCACAAGGAGAAGCCATGTAGATTCCACAGGTTTTACTCAAAAGGAGACGCTCAAGAAGGAATAATAATAATGACAACAACAATGATGGTGATTCGGTTTCCTTCAACTATCTGGCTAGGTTTTCTACCTCCTGATCTCTAGCACTGCTCAGTGCTGGCTCCAGCTTTTCGAGGGCCCTTGGGCAAGACACCCTCAATGCCCCCCCCTTATTGAGTCTAATGTCTCACCACTGTTGTCACCAGCTGCTATTGCTCCTTATCATCATTCTCATCATTGCTACCACGGGCTTGTTTGACAGGCAAAGATGAGATCCAGCAAGCAAGTAGGCAGTGTGGCATCTACTGCTTCTCCTTCTCCTCATCACCACCATTGTCTGGGCCAGAGCGAGACACAAGCGAACAAGCAAGTTGCAACAGTGAAGAGGAGGAGCAACTCCACAGGGATCTTGTCAGGGGGGCCCTGCTGAGGGGTGTAGGCCCTTGGCAGGTGCCCGTGCATACCTATACTTGATGCTGGCTCTGACACGAACTATTACAAATTCTAGCATATCCAGGTAGATCTTGCTCCATTGGGATGGTGTCTGTCAAGTCAACAACCAAATTCAGAGAAGACATGCCTAACAGCACCTCACCTAAGGTTGAATGAAAATGGTCCTCTCACTTCTGTGACCTCCATAGGCCGTGAAGGGAAATTTAATGGGATTGGGAGCAAAGCTTACCAAAAGCTCTTGAAATTGGCATCTGCCATTTTTTGATTTCCCCAAGTGCCCAATTTTGAGGGCCATTCTGAGGGATAAATGACAAATGCTACAATAAATGCCCCCCCACTGGTGGTGACCATTTGTTTGTTTGTTTTCTTTTGCGGAAGCAGCTATTTCTCCCCTCCCCAAATGTCCTTCAGAACAGGGCATTGGGGAAATCTAAAATGGCCACCACCACCCTGATACAGTTTCAGGAGTGCCAGAAAGTTTCAGCCCCCCCCCCATTTTTAATTTTTGTTTGCAAGGCTCCCACCTGAAATGCAAAGGAGGCGACAATGCCTTTGAAGGTTCCAGCACTAACCCCAGCTGACTGAACAGAGCACCCAAATAGCAGATCAGCTCTCCCAAGTGCCAAAACACTGGCCTTAACTTGGCGTTCACAAGAATTGAAAGCACCTTGGACTGGTATCTGTCACTCCAGTCAATGGATTGACTCCAGTCCAGCTGCGTCCTGTGTCTTCTCTTCTGGGAGCTTATAAAGGAGTGAAGAGCCTTGGGCCATTGGAGAAATGGATCCCAATTCTTGTTTGAGGAGACCAAGTGCCAAAGCAGACATTACTTTAATGCATAGAGTGGGGACATCTGGATCAAGACTCTAGCATGGGTGGGTGGGTGGAGGCTTTAACCCCTTCCCCTCTCCTATAGACCTGATCTGGACTGCCCTCCCTTTGCCATGCTTGCAATTTCTATTACAAAATAGTGATCCATAAAGCAAGTGGATCACTATTTTGAAGCAGAAATTGCAGGTATGGGCCCCACAGTCTAGACTGGACCCACAGCAGGGTGGGAGCCCCCACCCTCCTAAGGTCCCAATCCATACTGAGCCCCCCTGCACCTAATTTAAGTAAAAATGAAAAAAGAAGACATCGCTACATCTCTAAAGGCACAGTCCTATGCGTGTTAATACAGAAAAAAGTTCTACAGTTCCCAGCATTCCCCATCCAGCTATGTTGGTTTGGGAATGCTGGGAGTTTTAGTACTTCCTTCTTTCTAAACATGCATAGGACTGTGTCCTGAAGCAATGTATGTTTTGGCCCTGAACCTCCAGCCTTAAGTGAAAGAGTCAAGTCAAGTCAAATGTTTCAGACATGACATCAGGCTGATTTGAGATTTGTGGTATGTCTGAGGCAGAGTCCCATTGACCAACCTCTGTAGAGGTCTCCTCTGCATTAGAAATAAAGCAGTAATGGGTTTTTTTTTTCCAGAATCCCATGGGTTGGGAGTGAAAGTCCCACCCTAAAAGTATTGATTGGATTGCATGGTGTGTGTGTGTGAGGTAATTCTCAGACCTTTAAATGGTAGTGGTGGTGGTGGTGGTGGTGTATATTTTTCTTTCTTAACTGGAAAAAACAAACAATCCCAGCTGCTGGGAGGCATTCCAGAATAACCCACTATGTCACTACCTAATTCTTGTAAGTTGAACCTTTTTCGGCCTGAGTGCCGAATTCAATTTTGGAGCAGCTCTTGGAGGCTATATTCCAGTGGTGGTGGTGGGGTGAAGACAAAAGGGGGCGAGGTCAGATTCAAAAGGGGTGGGGTCAAAAATACCAGCCTATTTTAGCATAACACTCTTACAGCCAGTAACTAAACCTTAGGAGAGGCAGTTTAACTTTTTAGAATGGGGGGGAAAACTGCACAAAAGCCAGGGGAAAAAAACAAATGATTGGTGGCTGGGGTAAAGAGGTTAAGGCCAGGAAAAGGATGTGTGGCCATCTCCCCCCCCCCGAGTGCTGGATTGGGACCCCAGGAAGGCCATATTTGGCCCCTAGGGCTGAGGTTCTACACCCATGAAACACAGCAAAAGGGGTGAGAGGAGACATTATGCTATGCTGTAAGTGTTCTTGTTTCCCTTGCTTAACTGTGTTGGGTTCTCTGTCTTAGCAGCCTAGTTGTGGGGCATTCTGTGTCCGGAGTCCCACAGTGAGGTACCAGTTAGGGTTTTAGGCAGATACACAATAGCACTGTACTCTAGTTCCTATGTGTGTTGTGGGACAAGGCAAAAATGCTTCCTTTGTGTGCAAAGTGGCCCCTTTCCATAGTTTGCCATCACCAGACAACTCCCTTGTGAACTCTAAGTGTGCACATGACACAAGACCAGAGAGATATAGCCCTGTGCCATGCAGACTATCATCTGAACTGTGGTCTTCCTGTGGAGGATTTATATACTGGTGGTGGTGTGCTGTGATTTGGTGATGAGTTATTCAATATACTATGCCCTGTTACGTAGACATGGGCAGGGTGGCCATCAACACAGGGGTGTTAAAGTCCCCTTTCCCATTGAAGTCAATGGACGGGAATTTTTTTGCACTAGGTCTGGGTCTGGTGTACAGTTGACAGGGGGTATAGTCATGGGTTTAAGGGTTAGGACATGGCATAAGTGTGCTCCTCCCCTGTGCCATCCAAATTCTGCCCACAACACCACCTTCTTTGAGCCATTCTGCTGGTGCATCTTCTGGCAGAATGACTCCCCTGGTGTATCTCCCCTTCCATAAGTGTATCTGGGGTGTTCTACTGGCATGTTATGGAGCAAAGGGCTGGATGCGCCCAATCTTGTCTGATCTTGGAAGCTAAGCAGGGACAGCCCTGGTTAGTACTTGGATGGGAGACTGCCTGGGAATCAGGCTTCCTGCACTGAGCAGGGGGTTGAATTCAATGGTCTGGTAGGCCCCTTCCAAACCTATGATTCTATGATTCTGTGGCAGCAGCATGTCTTGCATTCTGCCAGTGGGACTTTGGCCAAATCTTATAGGACCTCAGCTACTAGATCTTCAGTACAGAGTTGCACCCTAACAACTTCCAAAAAGGTGCTCCCATTCATTTCAAAGGGGCCACACATGAGGGTATCTTGGTGGATTGTGTCCTTTATCATTAATCTAAGAAATTACAAGGCTTGGGGAAAAAAGGAGGTCAATATATTAGTGTGTGTGTGGGGAAATAGGCATGCTGTTTTACAGAAACATGGGATGTGTGCATGTCTTATTTATAGTACATTGCCATTGTAAAGCAATGGAATCATTGACCTCCAAATACTTTAATAAGGAATAGCAGCATTTTTTAAAAAAAGCACAATAAAAGAAAGTTGCAAGCATAGGTAAAATTCTATGATCACTTAAGGACACACCGAATCTCTATTCATCACTTACAATAGGTATTACTAGTGCCCTCTAGTGTCTATTGAACAAACATAAATGTTCGGTAAGCATTATATTTATACTGTGAGCATAAAGACATTGATCGATGGATTGATTGGCCGATTGATTGATTGATTGAAAGATTTGTATCCTGTCTTTCCATTTCACTAAAATGCACAAATTACAATAAATGAACACATATAAAAATCAACGAACACAGGGAACCAGTAAAATAAAATGTATGCATGTATTTATTTACTTTAAACATTAATATCCTGCCCTTCCAAAAAGTTCAAAGTGACTAACAAAGAAAAAAGGTCAATAAAAGAAGAATCAAGATATACTAAATGGTAAAACATCACTACTTAGAAGAAAAAACAGCAGCAAAAACTAGAAAGGTAAAACTATAAGAACACCTGACAAGCCAAAGACCTGCTTGGACAACCACAGAAGTTTTCAGCTGATGGTGGGAAATCATCAAAGAGGAGCAAAGTGAATCTCCTGGGGAAGAAGTTCTACAGACTGTGCATCACAACATGATAGTGCCCCCAAGCCCTGTCCTGGTCAGGCAATCCAGAAGGATACCATGGTTGATGGTTTCAAAAGCCACTGAGAAGTCCAACACATGGACTTCTCAGTCTGCCAGTCTTGGTCTTGCCACAATTATTGTCTTTTTGAGGTCAAGAGCAGGATCCAACAGGGCACTTCCACCTCTGTCAATTCTCTTCCACCCCGCTGATTGCGTTGCTCAAGTGGCCACCACCACTTCCGCAGTGGCGATATAGTGCTTCCAGGTAAGGATGTACGAAAGTCACTTACCGTTTCACGGAATTGATTCGAGGTGGGGGGGGGAGGCGCTCCGTCCCTCCTTCCGAAATTCTGGCCGGGGGGGAGGCGCTCCGTCCCTCCCCCCCCAAATTCTGGCTGGGGGGGAGGCGCTCCGTCCCTCCCCCCTGAAATTCTGGCCAGGGGAGGAGGCGCTCCGTCCCTCCCCCCTGAAATTCTGGCCAGGGGAGGAGGCGCTCCGTCCCTCCCCCCCGAATCCTGGCCGGCCGGGTCTGCAAATGCTGGCGGCCATAGTTGCGTCCCTGCAGACAGCCGTGATAGGCTACGTAAATGTTTACGTAGCCTATCACGGCTGATTTAAAAGAAAAAAAACACGCACGTACGTAAATGGCGGCGCCCATGGGCGCCGCCATTTGCTTTCCTTATTTTGACACGTCTTAGTCTACGTAAACATTTACGTAGACTAAGATGGCAAAAATAAAGGGAACGCAAATAGCGTAGATGCTACGCTATTTGCGTTCCCCTTATTTTCGCCATCTTAGTCTACGTAAATGTTTACGTAGACTAAGACGTGTCAAAATAAGGAACGCAAATGGCGGCACCCATGGGCGCCGCCATTTACGTACGTGCGCATTTTTTTCCTTTTAAATCAGCCGTGATAGGCTACGTAAACATTTACGTAGCCTTTCATGGTATTTTTAAAAAATCTAGCCGTGATAGGCTACGTAAATCTTTACGTAGCCTATCACATTTTTTTTTTTTTTTTTACTGGAAATGGTGGCGGTGGCAGCCGGTCGGAAGAAACAAACAAAACAAAATGAAAAACAAAACATGCTTCTTTGAAGATGGGCGTGTTGCTGGACCTGCCTTTGCTCCTGAATTCTCGTGTAGCAGCTGTAGATCAGAACAGGGATGGACAAATCCAGCTATTTCAGTTCTGCGTCATTTTTGCATGTGGTCATTCATAAGTCTGTTCCACCTGTTTTTGCAATGATCTGCATTTTTTTTTAGTTTAAACAATCCTTAGTAAAAAAATCAAATGTATATGTACATGTATTTCAAGAAATCTTTTTGAACTATTTTCTCACAAAACATGCATTGAGGGCAGAGCTATCCTACTGTGTTGTGGGAAAGGGAATCAAAGCAGTATATCCACCATATCCAAAGCCCTGCCAATCTCATGGCAGCAGGTAGCATTGGTGTTTTCCCTGTTGCTCCGCCCCCATTTGGGGGCTGTTTTTCTCCCTTCTTCAGTTCTGAGTTCCTTCACATTGATTCCAATGGGAGAGAATTAGGGCTGTGCAGGGACCCCCCCCCCCCCCGATCTGACTTGGAGGCCACTTCAGGGCTTCTGAGGTGGGTCCAATTCAGCTCGGGCTGATTTGCCCCCTCCCCCAACTCTCTTCAGCCTACAAAGCCAAGCAGGATTCAGGATCCAAATCCTGCTCCCCTCCGCAACATACAGACCAGCCACCACCTCCTTACTTGGGCCCTTGTTCCATGGGGGGAGGGGCGCTGTCATTAGGGGAGCTGCTGCTGGGGGAGCTGGCACCAGAGCTGGGGGGCCGCTGCCAGCTCCTAGGCCCTCTGGACCTGCGACGACAGCTGTCTTGTTGTTCTGGAGGGGGGAGCCATTTTTAAATAGCAACACCATGTATTTCTGGAAATATATTTTCAAAATGCCCCCCTCCCCGAACAACAAGATAGCTGTCAGCATGTGTTCATAGGACCCAGGTAGGACCAGGGGGCTGGGCAGCAGCAGTGGAAGCAGTGTGGTGGCTGGGCTTCCAGAACCCTGCTCTTTGCCATGATAGGCTATGCAAAGATTTACGTAGCCTATCATGCCCAAAGGCAGGGACACAAATGGCGTAGCGGACGCTATTTGCATCCCTGCTCTTTGCTGTGATAGGCTACGTAAAGATTTATGTAGCCTATCACGGCCAAAGGCAGGGACGCAAATGGCGTCCGCTATGCCAGACGCCATTTGAGTCCGCAGACAGGTGGCAGTGGACAGGATGGATGGGATGGATGGGATGGATGGCAGCGGACGGACAGCACCAGATAGAGTCCATCCCAACTAGGGATGTACGAAAGTCACTTACCTTTTGCGGATTATGTTAATGGTGGGGGGGGAGGTGCTCCATCCCTTCCCCCGTAATCCTGGACGGGTGGGAGGCGCTTCGTTCCTCCCTCCTGGAATCCTGGCCGGCCGGCTGTGCTCTGCAGGGATTCTGCGGAGCCGCCAGCCGGCTCCGCCAGCAGCCGGACATCTGGCCGCTGACTAGCAGGGACGCAAATGGCGGCAGCCGTAGCTGCTGCCGTTTGCATCCCTGCAGTCAGCCGTGATAGGCTACGTAAATGTTTATGTAGCCTATCACATCTGACTTAAAAAATACCCACCGGTATTCGCGTTCCCCTTATTTTCGCCGTCTTAGTCTACGTAAATCTTGACGTAGACTAAGATGTGCCAAAATAAGGAACGCAAATGGTGGCGGCCATGGTCGCCGCCATTTCCGTACGCGCGTTGTTGTTTTTTAAAAAAAGTCAGACATGATAGGCTACATAAAGATTTACGTAGCCTATCACGTTTTTTTTTTAAACCAAGCCGTGATAGGCTACGTAAATCTTTACGTAGCCTATCACGTCTTTTTTTCTATTAAACTGGAAATGGTGGCGGCGGCGGCCGGTTGGAAGACCGGCCGCCGCCGCGCCACCGCCGGAGCTGCCGCCGGAGCCACCGCTGCCAGGAAGATCCGCCCCAGGTAAGTCTCATCCCGGGGGGGGCGGGGGGGTAGACCGTCCCACTACCGATTTCGGGGGGCTGAATGCGCTGGCATTTGGCCTCCCCGAGATCCATGGCAGAATTCTCTGACGTCCCTAGTCCAAACTGGGCTTCATGGGGTGGCAGGAGGGAGCAGTCTGTTACACCATGGACTCAGGGGGGCGGATTCTTAGAATCCGGCCTCCCAGAGCCCATGGCAGAATTCTCCGCCATCTCTAAGCTGAAGTAGGGATGGGGGAGAATTTCTCCCCGAAACTTCGGGGGGCTGAGTGCCAACGTATTTGGCCCCCCGAAGTAGTTTCGGGGAGAAATTCTCTGCCCCCCCGCCCCCCGCCCCCCCTCCGGGATGGGACTTACCTTTCCCGAATGTCCCCCCGGCGGCGGGTCCCGGCGGTGGTTCGGCAGGTCTTCATCAGGGGCGGGAGCGGCAGCCGGTCTTTTGACTGGCTGCCACCGCCGCCATTCCAAGAAAAGTAAAAAAAAACCAATGCCCCCGTGATAGGCTACGTGACGATTAACGTAGCCTATCACGGCTAGATTTGCAAAGTCAGCCGTGATAGGCTACGTAAATAGTCACGTAGCCTATCACGGGTGACTTAAAAAAAAAAAAGCGCGTACGGCTAATGGCGGCCCCCATAGGGAGCCGCCATTTGCGTTCCTTATTTGGTCGCTATAGTCTATGTAAAGATTACGTAGACTACAGCGACCAAATAAGGAACGCGAATGGCGGCTCCCTATGGGGGCCGCCGTTTGCGTATGCGCTTTTTTTTTTTAAAAGTCACCCGTGATAGGCTACGTGACGATTAACGTAACCTATCATGGCTGACTTTGCAGATCTAGCTGTGATAGGCTACATTAATCGTCACGTAGCCTATCACGGGGCGTTTTTTTTTTTTTAAACTTTTTATTTTGCGGCCGGGCGAGGCGAGGCGCCTCCTCCCCGGCCTGAATTTCGGCCGGGCGAGGCAGGAAGCCTTCCCCCCAGCCTGAATTTCGGCCGGGCAAGGAGGGAAGCCTCCCCCCCTGGCCTGAACTTTGGGGGGAGCAGCGAAGCGCCTCCCCCCCACCGCGAAGCAAGCTGCGAGACCAGGTAAGTGGCTTTCGTGCACCCCTAGGCTGAAGTGGTGCACAGCCCTAGAGGGAATTGATCTGCACCACCACCAAGGCTGGATAAGATGTCCTCAGTGGTTTGTGGAGCCTGGGCTCACAGGGATTCAGTTCTGCACTTTTTTATTAGCAGGGATGCTGACACCTTCTGCCGCTCCCTGCAACTTCCTTGTTCCCTTTGAGCTTAGTTGCAATCCTCACAGTAGCTACGGAGAGGGATGGGTGGGTGGGAATGGATTTTCCCAGGAACAATATATTGTCCCCTTTTGTAATGCAAAGGATTTTGGGATGGCTTGGTTTTGAATAGGCAATGAAGGCCCATTAGCTTTACAAAAGATCTGCTCCTAGAAGATGAACACTCCTAGAACTGTTTTGTTGATATGGATCAACACGGCTGCTTGAAATTTTGGACTCTCCTTGGGAGTGTGGCTATGGGGATGGTCATGATGAGTGTCTGAACTGCAAAATTTACCATGACACGACTGGATTTGCTGATGGTTTGCAGTGAGCCAGGAGAATGGGAAGAAGTTGGATTCCATGGATCCAAGCTTTCCCTTGTTCCTCCTGTGACACACCCATGCAGCAGCCTTTTTGTTAGTTTGTTTTTGGCAAAGGCCATGGATGTTTCTGCTGCAGCTGGGAAGCAGTTTCCAAGGTCAAATCTTTGCCTCCAAGAGGCGACCTCTCTCTCTACATCCTTGGTGAGGAAGTTCTGAAGCATCCTATGGCCCCCAGGACACCCTCCCAAGGACCACAGGATTTCAGCCTAAGGGTGCAATCCTATGCATGTTTAGACAAGAATAAGTCCAACAACTGCCAACTTTCCCCAGCTAGCATGGCAGGCTGGGGGGCTCTGGGGTTTGTAGGATTTATTTCTGTCTAAATATACATAGGATTGTGCCCTAAATGTATTCTCTTAAGTGCATTTTATCTCAACGTATACATTTCAAATGCATGCTAATGTTTTCAAATGAATGAATTTCTCAAGCACCCCTAGCTAGGAGTGCTTCTGCTCACCTTTGGCTGGCATGTCAACTCAGTGTCCCATCTCTAATCTCTTCTCTTCAGGGCCAGGACCACCCTTAGGCAGTGTGAGGAAACCACCTCAGGGGTCAGATGCTAAGAGGCAACAGTGGCAGCCCCCTAGCCATTCCCCTCCCTTGGAGGAGAGAACTGTGCATGCCTCACAGCCTGTCCTGGACCCCCTAAACTAGCCTGCTGCCCTCAGGTGTGGTGGAGAACCCAGTCCCATTGCCAGTGTATATGTAAGATTCAACTGCCCATCCAGTTATCTGTATGGAGAGGGGCAGGGTGCCATCTTGTCCTTTGGCTCAGGCAGCAAAATGTCTTAGGCCGGCCTGCTTCTCTTCCACTGCCCACATGGACATGCCAAGTAGGGGTGAGGAGAAGGGACTGGAATACATTGGAGCTAGATTTCTGTCATGTGCTGAAAAACTACTCAATGTAAAATAAAAACATGTGTTTCATATATATTCATATATAGGTGAATTTCCCTTTTAAAGTTAATGTTTCTGGATGCTACACTCGACTGCAGCCTACCCCAACTCAGGGCTCTGCAGATGTGTTGGACTATGGCTCCCATCGTTCTCAGCAACCATGGGCAATGGCTGGGTGGTATGGTGGGAGTTGTAGTCCCACATGTTTGGAGGATGTCTGCTGCTCTGTTGTTACTGTTGCTTGCTGTTGACTGCACCATGAAAAGTTGCTCTTACGTTTGTTGTTGTTGTTGTTCAGTCGTCCAGTCGTGTCCGACTCTTCGTGACCCCATGGACCATAGCACGCCAGGCCTTCCTGTCCTGCGCTCTCTCCCGGAGCGTGCTCAAGTTCATATTCATTGCATCCGTGATGCTATCTAGCCATCTCATCCTCTGCCGTCCCCTTCTCCTTTTGCCTTCAGTCTTTCCCAGCATCAGGGTCTTTTCCAGGGAGTTTTCTCTTCGCATTAGGTGGCCAAAATATTTGAGCTTCAGCTTCAGGATCTGTCCTTCCAATGAGCACTCAGGGTTGATTTCCTTTAGGATGGACTGATTTGACCTCCTTGCAGTCCAGGGCACTCGTAAGAGTCTTCTCCAGCACCACAGTTTGAAAGCATCAATTCTTCGGCGCTCAGCCTTCCTTATAGTCCAGCTCTCACAGCCATACATTACTACTGGGAAAACCATAGCTTTGATTAGACGGACCTTTGTCGGCAAGGTGATGTCTCTGCTTCTTACTAAGAATACTGAGGGTATGGATGGGTGGAGGCCTGAGAGAGCAAGATAAGAGACTTCAGCAAAATTGTTTGAGCTGGTAGGTAATACTATGAAAACTATATTTACACTAGCACTGTGCACAAACGGCCCTTCAAAACTCTCCAACCTATTTGTGGGAAGAGAAATTGGGGAGACAATTCCACTGAATTTCTTCTAGGGAAGGAGAAATTCTCCAACAGTTTCTCACAGACAGGGCTCACTGTTGGCAGGGGTTCTGGCACGGCTTCTTTCTTTTTTCCTAAGGGTTTTTGGTTTATTGAACTGCTTCTGTAGGTGGCAACAGCATCAACTGTGGTGAGGCTTCCACTTTTTTGAGGCAGAATTTTGAATGTCTTTTGGTGGTATTTTTGAGCTTATCTAATCACTGCGAGGTGGCTGAGGGTGCTGTGTCTGTTCTTCCTCTTTGTTGCACATCTCTCCACTGCTCAGCAGCCTCCCAGGCCACCTGCACTTTCTGAACTGAAAAAGCCCCATGGGAGGAATTGCCTCATGATGTCTTCCTCATGACGGCTTTAACTGAAGTGTGGGATGCCAAGGAGGCTACAGGCTGCCACAGATATTACTGTACAATGACAGTCAGGACACTCACGCACACTCCTCAGCCACCTCACAAGTAAGGTAAGCACAAGAATCCCAAACCCAACCCATGAGAATTTCTCCAAAATTTCTCCAAAATTTCTCCTTCTTTGAATTCTTTTTTGAAAACAATTTCTCTTCTATCAAATTGAATGAGAATGGTCTAAAAAAATTGTGAGATATTTTCAGCACAGCACTAATTTATACTATCTTTGCGTATATGCTTATCTACTCAGCTATAAGACCCATTGAGCTCTATGGAGCATACTCCCAGGTAAGTGCATATAGGATTGCAGACTGATTTGATTTGATTTGTGTGGGGGTCTTTTGAAGACAAAATCCTGTTTGGCTTTTGTAAGGAAGCCATTTCTGACAGCCTTTTTATTACATTGGACCTAAATAAATAGAGCTGTTAAAATAGCTTCCAGATGACCATTTTCCTTTTACTCCTAATAACATTATGTCACCTCTCTCTCTCCTTCTCTCTCTCTCTCTCTGCTTTAATAAGTTTCACACTCTTTTTCCTTTCCAGTACTTTCATGTCTGTTTATCTTGAAGCTTGAGGACTGTTTTCCCATCCTGTAAAATAATGTGAAGCTCCTTTTCAGTTGGCAAAGCTTAATTGTGATGAGACATTCTGGAATATTGGCATCTTGTATTATTTTAACCTCTTGCTTTGATTTGGACCAAGGCACACACCCCATGTTCGTAAATGAGGTCTGCATTTTGGCCTGAAAACTGTTACTGAGTTCCAGTTAGACAGATTTGGCTGTTGATGCTCCTAGAGCTTTTGACCACTCCACAGTTTCTCTCAGTTATACAACTGTCCTAAGGAAGCCACACTCCAAACAAAAAGCAGATGTGGCTCATATCCCTCTTCGGCTGCAATGGAGGCTTCTGGCTGGGCTCCAGGACTGTCTTTGGTCAATGAGAAATACACATGCACCTGAACATAGCAAGGGTTAACTGTGAGGTTAATGCAATTATGCATCCTATTTAACAAAATAGCTGTGGGTGATGGCACAGTGAAAGCATTCATACATGCAACTAATTTGGCACATACCCAAACAGAGGAACCCTTTAATAAAGGCAACCCGTACAGCATGTAATCACACGTGTAGTAGGAAGGCTTCCAATTATGTTGTGCAAATGAGTTTCTCCCTGTTCGCAAGATGCTGCATTCTTCCAGTGAACAGATAAATGGTGTCCTATCAATGGAATTACTTCAAGGGAGTCTCTTACATGCTACCATGGCATGCTCATCTTGTTTTGGTGATAACCCACATAATGAGGGTTAATTGGACCTGTTCCATCACTGGGTGCAAATTACTGTTTAGGGGTCCAAAGACAGCAAGGTCTCTAATTCTAAGAAGGCCATCCTCACACTGATTCTCCCAAGGTCAGTCATGGTTGTAAAATCTGACACTTGCAAAATGTTGCTGAATTCGGAACACAAGGATGAGATACGTTGATGGGAAATTGTTAAAAAAGATAGAACAAGAGAAGATTGATATGAATGGGGGGATGACTGCAATTCAAATATTTAGGGTACAATTCCCAGGTCCTGGAGATAGGCTCATTGCCTGTTCTATTATTTAATAGTTTGTGCCTGCATTTTGTAAGTGTGCAATCCTATGCATGTTTAGACAGAAAAATGCCCTTCATCTCCAAGCATTCATCTATGATGGATATATTCTACATACTCCAAATATTTCCCTTGTTTTCTGCTACCTGTTCCTGGTAAATAACTGTTTCTTTGGGGATGCCTTGTCAAAAACGTGTTAAGAGTGACCTGATACTGTCATCCTTTATGGTACATCTCTTCCTCTCTCTCTGATTCCCTCTCCCCAAGGTCTCCAGCTGTTAAATCTCTGTGTGGGAAATGGGTGCATCTTGTCATGCATATAAAGGTGTCCCCAACCAGTCGTGTCTGACTCTAGGGTGCGGTGCTCATCCCCGTTTCTAAGCCGAAGAGCCAGCGCTGTCCGAAGACACTTCCATGGTCATGTGGCTGGCATGACTGAACACCGAGGTGCGCGGAACGCTGTTACCTTTCCCGCTGAGGTGGTACCTATTTATCTACTTGCAATTTCTTGCTTAGGTTGGCAGGAGCTGGGACTGAAGACAGGAGCTCACTCCGTCACACGGCACTCGGGTCTCCAACTGCTGTCCTGCCGACCTTCCTGTCTGTAGGGATGGACGAAAGTCACTTACCTGTCCTCGAAGCTTTTCGCGGTGGGGGGGAGGCGCTTCGCTGCTCCCCCCGCGAAGTTCAGGCCGGGGGGGAGGCTTCCCGCCTCGCCCGGCCGAAATTCAGGCCGGGGAGGAGGCGCCTCGCCTCGCCCGGCTGCAAACTAAAAAGTTTTTTTTTTAAAAAAAAACGCCCCCGTGATGGGCTACGTGACGATTAATGTAGCCTATCATGGCTAGATCTGCAAAGTCAGCCGTGATAGGGTACGTTAATCGTCACATAGCCTATCACGGGTGACTTAAAAAAAAAAAAAGCGCGTACGCAAATGGTGGCCCCCATAGGGAGCCGCCATTCGTGTTCCTTATTTGGTCGCTATAGTCTACGTAAATCTTTACGTAGACTACAGCGACCAAATAAGGAACGGGAATGGCGGCTCCCTATGGGGGCCGCCATTATCCGTACATGCTTTTTTTTTTTAAAGTCACCCGTGATAGGCTACGTGACGATTTACGTAGCCTATCATGGCTGACTTTGCAAATCTAGCCGTGATAGGCTACGTTAATCGTCACGTAGCCTATCACGGGGGCGTTTTTCTTTTCTTTTCTTTTCTTGGAATGGCGGCGGCGGCAGCCGGTCGAAAGACCAGCTGCCGCTCCCGCCCCGGACGAACACCCGCCGAACCGCCGGCCGGACCCGCCGCCGGGAGGGACATTCGGGAAAGGTAAGTCCCGTCCCGGGGGGGGGTGCGGGGGGCAGGGGGGATGCGGAGAATTTCTCCCCAAAACTTGTTCGGGGGGCCGAACACGTTGGTGCTCGGCCCCCCGAAGTTTCGGGGAGAAATTCTCCGCCAACCCTACCGGTCTGCAGTTCAGCTTCTTAACCACTAACCCACCGCGGCCCCTGTCATGCATATGCATTCATGTAAATCAGGGGTGGGCAACCGTGGAAGATCTGGGGGGCATTTTTGCCCCCTGTGGACTGTACACTCCTCCTGCAGGTGCCACAAACAAACAAACAATCAAACAAACAAATCTAATGTCTTAATCGTGCTCCATAGTAGCTATGGAGCACTAACAGGGTCAAAAATAGCTTGCATTTTTTAAACCCACATTTGGGGGGCAGAGGGGGGCGGCAAAGGCCACATGCAGCCTGCAGGCCATGTGTTGCCCTCCTCTGATGTAAATGCATGTGCATAAAAACGAAGGCACATGCAGTTTACATCCTGCCATGTCACACCCTGTAGCTATTGAGATATAGTTTTGAATAGAGATGTCTGAACTCACCCCCCCCCCATCCGTACCACAAGCTGCTCACCAGATCCTTGCTGGCTGCCTGACCCTGTTTGCTGTGTGTGGGGAGCTGACAGGCAGTCCGTGGGCTCCCAGCAAGTGACACGTGGCCACCCAATCCCTCGCATAAAAACAGCAGCTCTTTTTTGTAAATCCCTGTTTACTCAAATAGTGGCCATAAAGTGGCCATTTACACAAGATTACAGGAGTAAATGGTCCATTTATGCCTATAATCATGGATAAATGATGCCTTTCAGTCTGTCATTTGGGTAAATGGGGATTTAAGAAAAAGGCTGAGCCACTATTTTTATGCAAAATGGCGGCTTGGCAGACCAGCAGGGACTGTTGAGCTTGCCCAGCTCAGCACGTGCTGAGCTGGGCAAGTGTGGTGGTCTGCAGAATGAAGTTCAGGAGGCTGAGTGGGGGGAAGTCTGCCAGATTCCCCCCCCCAACTCCCGTGGCATCTCTAGTTCTGAATAGTTGATAACAAATTGGAGGTCAATTAAGTTTTCATGGTATATATTTATGAAAATCAGCCCCTTGGTTTTTAAATCAGTAGAGGGCAAACGATTAAAGAGTAAATAAACATAGGAAACTGCCTTAGACCAGGTCAGTCTTTCCATCTAGCGCAGTATCTCACCGTTTAACTGGAGATTCGGGGGACTGAACCTGGCACAGTGGATGGTGCTTGCAAAGTGATACCTGGATTTGTTCTTATAGAACAATATCTGTATTGTCACCTCTGAAATCTTGAGAGGGCAGGTGTCCGTCCTATACTTTTTTTTTTTTTTGTCCACAGGGAGCCCTTTCTATTAGGTTGCCCATTTATGCATCACAAAAAAGAGGACAAAATTGAAAACAGATTTGAATAGAATTTGCATATGCTCATTTATATGCACAGATGCACATGTCAAAATAGTTGCCGTCATGTAAACAAAAATACAATACATCTCGCCATAGTAGGTTAGACTGGAACCAGGTGGCCTAGATGCCTGTTCAATCTGCTGTCATGATTGATGGGAAACTTCAAGTCCTCTGCTGCTCTTCTTTCTTATGGTTCTTTATTTTTAAACTGGACCTTCAAACAAGAACGGTCCTCCATGAAGTGAGCTCTATTCAGGCATTCCAGGAGTGTAACTGTGGAGGGGCTGTGGGGAAACCTGCATTGACTTTGCCCCCTCCGCCACTGACCTTCCTGCCCTGAACATGGTCACAGTCCGCTCTGCAATCAGAAACCCTGTGCAATCAGGGCTCCCAATTGTGTGGAAGACTGTAACTATGTACAGCTGGATTAATTTACAATCTCCCTTGAAACCTGATGCAGGAACAGTGGGGACAAAAGGTGGAGAAGTCAATGCATGTGGTTCCACAGCCTCTGTACAGATTCAATCACGGAATTAGGGATGTCGACAACGCAGTTTGGGGTCCGGGAATTCGTTGAGCAACCCCCACCCGTGACCCCTGAACTGCGCCTGCCGAGACGCTGTCCTTGTTCGCCCCCCACTCATGCCCACTTGTGCTTACAAGCTTGTGCCCCCAGTACTCACCACGAACCTGTTCAGTGAGCGCCGCCATTTTCGTGCCTTTGATTTATGCTTAAAACAGGAAGTTAAAAATTGTGCACATTCAAATATGCACAGCTTGGAGCTGGCAAAGCTAAATATGCACGATATTAGTGGCATAAACAACAATCCGGCCCCACTGGGGTCCATGGCAGAACGGAGCACTCACCTCGGCACGCCTCGGGAATCTGTCCAGGCTGGCTCCTCCATGTGGTGATCCTGCGGCGCTGGCCGCCAGCTCCGCAGCGCTGGTGATACAGCCAGCCACCACTGCTGTCCCATATTGCTGTGCTAGGTCCGGACGCAAATGGCATCCACTGCGCCATTTGCGTCCCTGTTTTTTCATGCAATAGGCTACGCAAATATCTATGTAAAAATATAATTTGCGTAGCCTATCACATGAAAACGGGGATGCAAATGGCGTAGTGGACGCCATTCATGTCTGGACTTAGCACAGCGATATGCAGGGATGGACGAAAGGGACTTACCTCGTCCCGCAGCTTGCTTCGCGGTGGGGGGGAGGCGCTTTGGTTCTCCCCCCGAAGTTCAGGCGAGGGGGGGGAGGCGCCCCGCCTCGCCTGGCCGAAATTCAGGCCGGGGGGGAGGCGCCCCATCCCTTGCCGGCGAAATTCAGGCCGGGTAGGAGTGCCCCGTCTACCCGGCCACGAAAAAAAAAGTAAAACACACACACACACACACACACACCCTTGATAGGCTATGTAACGATTTACGTAGACTATCACGGCTAGATTTCCAAAGTCAGCCGTGATAGGCTATGTGAATCATCATGTAGCCTATCACGGGTGACTTTGAAAAAAAAAAAAAGCGCGTACGCAAATGGCGGCTCCCATGGGGACCGCCATTTGCATTCCTTATTTTGGCACGTCTAGTCTACGTAAACATTTACGTAGACTACGGCGAAAATAAGGGCAATGCAAATAGCGTTCCCTTATTTTCGCCGTAGTCTACGTAAATCTTTACGTAGACTAGACATGCCAAAATAAGGAACGCAAATGGCGGCACCCCATGGGTGCCGCCATTTGTGTATAGGGATGGCGGAGAATTTCTCCCCGAAACTTCGGGGGGCCGAGCGCCAACTTCGGGGGGCCAGCGCCAACAAGTTTCGGGGAGAAATCCTCCGCACCCCCCCACCCCCCGCACCCCCCCCGGGACGGGACTTACCTTCACCGAATGTCCCTCCCGGTGGCTGGTCCGGCCGGCGGTTCGGCGGGTGTTCGAGTGAGGCGGGAGCAGCAGCCGGTCTTTTGACCGGCTGCCGCTGCCGCCATTACAATGAAAGAAAAAAAAACAAAAACGCCCCCTGATAGGCTACGTGATGATTCACGTAGCCTATCACGGCTAGATTTCCAAAGTCAGCCGTGATAGGCTATGTGAATCGTCATGTAGCCTATCACGGGTGACTTTGAAAAAAAAAAAAAGCGCGTACGCAAATGGCGGCTCCCATGGGGACCGCCATTTGCATTCCTTATTTTGGCACGTCTAGTCTACGTAAACATTTACGTAGACTACGGCGAAAATAAGGGCAATGCAAATAGCGTTCCCTTATTTTCGCCGTAGTCTACGTAAATCTTTACGTAGACTAGACATGCCAAAATAAGGAACGCAAATGGCGGCACCCCATGGGTGCCGCCATTTGTGTATAGGGATGGCGGAGAATTTCTCCCCGAAACTTCGGGGGGCTGAGCGCCAACTTCGGGGGGCCGAGCTCCAACAAGTTTCGGGGAGAAATCCTCCGCACCCCCCCGCCCCCCGCACCCCCCCCGGGACGGGACTTACCTTCACCGAATGTCCCTCCCGGTGGCTGGTCCGGCCGGCGGTTCGGCGGGTGTTCGAGTGAGGCGGGAGCAGCAGCCGGTCTTTTGACCGGCTGCCGCCGCTGCCATTACAATGAAAGAAAAAAAAACAAAAACGCCCCCTGATAGGCTACGTGATGATTCACGTAGCCTATCATGGCTAGATTTGCAAAGTCGTGGCTAGATTTGCAAACCCGCGAAGTTCAGGCCAGGGGGGGAGGCTTCCCGCCTCGCCCGGCCGAAATTCAGGGCGGGGGGGAGGCGCCTCGCCTCGCCCGGCCGCGAACGCGAAAGTAAAAAAAAAAAACGCCCCCTGATAGGCTACGTGACGATTCACGTAGCCTATCACGGCTAGATCTGCAAAGTCAGCCATGATAGGCTACATGAATCGTCACGTAGCCTATCACGGGTGACTTTAAAAAAAAAAGAAAAAAAGAGTGTACGGATAATGGCGGCCCCCATAGGGAGCCGCCATTCCCATTCCTTATTTGGTTGCCGTAGTCTACGTAAACATTTACGTAGACTACAGCGACTAAATAAGGAACGCGAATGGCGGCTCCCTATGGGGGCCGCCATTCGCGTACGCGCTTTTTTTTTTTAAAGTCACCCGTGATAGGCTACGTGACGATTCATGTAGCCTATCATGGCTGACTTTGCAGATCTAGCCATGATAGGCTACGTGAATCGTCACGTAGCCTATCAGGGGGCGTTTTTTTTTTTTACTTTCGCGTTCGCGGCCGGGCGAGGCGAGGCGCCTCCCCCCCGGCCTGAATTTCGGCCGGGCGAGGCGGGAAGCCTCCCCCCCTGGCCTGAACTTCGCGGGGGGAACAGCGAAGCGCCTCCCCCCCACCGCGAACGGCCTTCGACGACAGGTAAGTGACTTTCGTCCACCCCTATTTGTGTACGCGCTTTTTTTTTTCTTTTCAAAGTCACCCGTGATAGGCTACGTGACGATTTACGTAGCCTATCATGGCTGACTTTGGAAATCTAGCCGTGATAGGCTACGAAAATCGTTACGTAGCCTATCACGGGTGTGTGTGTGTGTTTTTTACTTTAGTTTTTTTTTTTGCAATGGCGGCGGCAGCCGGTCGGTAGACCGGCCGCCACCCCCGCCACCCCCACCACCCCGCACCCCCGCTGGGACCCGCTGCCGAAAGGGACATTCACCGAAGGTAAGTCCCATCCTGGGGGGGGGGGCCGGCAGAGAATTTCCCCAACACTTTCAGGGGGCCGAATGCGTTGGCACTCGGCCTCCCGAAGATTCGTGGAGAAATTCTCCGCCAACCCTAGCGATACGGCACGGCAATGGTGGCCGGCTGTATTGCCAGTGGCCGGCTCCACAGGATCACCACAGAGCGGAGCTGGCCTGGATGGATTCCGGGGGGAGGGATGGATTGCCTCCCCCCCTGCGAACCCCCCCACCCAGAACGGGGTAAGTGATCCACCCATCCCTAGTTCTCAATGAGCACTGGAGAATTCACCAAACCTGCGGGTGGCTCAAGCGCAGGTACGGGGGGATGCAAGCAGGGGTGCTGCTTTGGCAAGTGCCTGAAGAACCCAAACTAGGGTGAGTTCTTACATCCCTTCTCGGAATGTCTGAAAAGGACTAAGACCATCCTGTTTTCCCCACTGATGTATATGCCATGGAACATCTGTGTTTTACAGATGATTTTTCAAAGCTTGTCTAAACTTACTCCACCATCCTCAGTTCCATTACAACCAATTCTAAATGATACCTTTGTAAAGTAATGTTATTCATGCATCTGACCTTTTGTGATACTTCTCAGTCTCTTTGCTGGCAGATTTCCTTTTCTCTGTGTGTGGGAACTGGAGTGGATTCAGATATTTTAGTGTGTGTGTGGGATTGTTCAGTCTAAAAATCAGCTTCATTTGTGTATTCTGATACATCTAGGCACGAGAACAGCACAGAACATCAAAGTAAGTTGCAGTTAAATCTGCTTCTTACAGCTACATTTAACGGATATACTCATGATAGAAGGAGACCATTTGCCATTTCCATTTTTCATTACCAATGTCAAACAATTTACAGAGAGACAACCTAAATTAAAACAGAAGATCAAAAAAGAAAAAGGAGAAGAAGAAGACGCTATCGGTGCCTTCAAAAAGTTTACATTTTGTTTGCATGAGGGAAGATTGTCTTTGATGATCAGTAGCTTCATGGAGGCCTTCAAAAAATCCAGAGGCTACCCCTTGATGTCTTCTGTTGCTCCGTCTTAGGAGATAGTTTATTTAAAACAAAAACCCCACCCTGATTCACAAAATTCTCTTTTGTCATTACAGTTACAAAGTGACTTTGCAACTATACAAATAGGACATTGGATTTCCTGCAGCCTCAACCCTCCATCTTCATCAGGGCAGGAAGAATCCCAGTGACTGATGAAGGGAGATTCAACCAAGCTGCGTTTCAACCAAGCTGTGATGGATGCTGCTGAGGTGAAAGGGCAAGAGCTATTAATAAACAGAGACTGAAAACCTTTTAACGCCATCATTCACATTCACGCGTCTTTAACCTCTGCCACCTTGAGATCCAGCATGGACTTATTACAAGGGGAATAAAATGTATATATATTCATGCTCGTTAAGATATTTAATTTGCCCCCGTCGAATAGATGAGGTGCTGGTGGCATTGCCATTTAGCATCTGCCTTGAATGCAGAAAGGTAGCTGATTTATTTTCAATCCCATTGGGTGCTGACATTTTAACCCACTTATCTCTGATTTATTCAGTCCCTGACAGTGCCAAAAGACTGATGTGTTTTGCCTGAAGGCTCTGTGGGTGAGGCAGCTTGACATATGCCTTTTCTTTCTCTCTCTCTAAAAAAAGGGTGATCTTCTTAGCTGTTTGGAGGGTCCCAACACTATAGTAGGCAGAGAGATGATTTTAGAAATACTCTCTTCAACTGTTTGGCACAAGTATGTGGTGGGGGAGAAGGTGAAGATGGAAGAAAACAAAATGTACTGTATTTTATTATTATTTATTACAATTATTTATATCCCGCCTTTCAGGATCAAATCGTTTCAGGATCAAATCATATCATTTTATTAAATACATTAATAAAAACCGTATTAAATCAATTTTAAAATAACAACTCATAAGGATTTGCCCCACAGGGCAGTTGATGGAGGAAAGTCCTTGCAGGGGAACATGGGTGGGAGGGTGCTGTTGCACTCATGCCCTGCTTGTGGGTTCCTGGTCGACAGCTGGTTGGCCACTGTGTGAACAGAACGCTGGACTAGATGGACTCTTGGTCTGATCCAGCAGGGCTCTTCTTATGTTGTTATGTTCTTTTGGTCTTATGTACAGGTCATTGAGTTTGACAAAACAAAACAAAACAAAACAACACAACAACAAGTTGTGATTGGCATGAAAGAACTGTTCAGAATGCCTATGTGATACTGCCGCATGGCCTTCCCAAGAAGAATATACCCCATTGAATATGGTCTACATGTTGCATGCAGAAACAAAAAGGCCTTCTGCAATTCCACCAAGAATGGGACATAGAGGAGGCCTGATAAAGAAGGACACATGGGGAAATGAAGGGAGCTGGGTCTACTTCACCCACTATCTCCCCTTTGACTAGGGATGTACGAAAGTTCTGCCACGGATCTTGGGGAGGCCGAATGCCAGCGCATTTGTCCCCCCGAAATAGGTGGTGGAACGGCCTGCCTCCCCAGCCCCCCCTGGGATGAGATTTACCTTGGGTGGATCTTCCTGGCAGTGGCGGCTGTGGCGGCAGCTGTGGCGGCGGTTCGGCGGCAGTTTGGCGGCAGCGGCTGCGGCGGCCGGTCTTCCGACCAGCTGCCGCCGCCACCATTTCCAGTTTAAAAAAACAAACAAACAAAAAAGTGATAGGCTACGTAAAGATTTACGTAGCCTATCACAGCTAGGTTTTTTAAAAAAACCATGATAGGCTACATAAATCTTTACGTAGCCTATCATGGCTGAATTTTTTTAAAAAACAAAAACGCGCGTATGCAAATGGCGTTGGCCACGGCTGCTGCCATTTGCATTCCTTATTTTGGCACATCTTAGTCTACGTAAACATTTATGTAGACTAAGACAGAGAAAATAAGGGGAACGCAAATGGCGTAGCATCTACGCTATTTGCGTTCCCCTTATTTTCGCTGTCTTAGTCTACGTAAATGCTTACGTAGACTAAGACATGCCAAAATAAGGAATGCAAATGGCGGTGCCCATGGGCGCCACCATTTGCATATGCACTTTTTTTTTTTTTTTTTACTCAGCTGTGATAGGCTATGTAAAGATTTACGTAGCCTATCACGGTGTTTTTTAAAAATCTAGCTGTGATAGGCTACGTAAATCTTTACGTAGCCTATCACATTTTTTCTTTAAACTGGAAATGGCGGCAGTGGCAGCCGGTCAGAAGACCGGCCGCCGCCACTGCACTGCCGCTGCACTGCCGTTGCAGCCACTGCCGGAGCCGCCACTGCCAGGAAGATCCACCCAAGGTAAGTCTCATCCTGGGGGGTGGCGGGGGGGTGGCAGACCGTTCCGCCACTGATTTCGGGGGGCCGAATGTGCTGGCATTCGGCCTCCCCGAGATCCGTGGCGGAATTCTCTGACATCCCTAAAAATATAATTGAAAAAGCAGCATTAAAATTGAAGAGCAGATAAACATTATACAGCATTAAAAGCCACGGAGAACAGAACAGTCTTAATTTGCTATCTAAAGGGGAATAAGGAAGGAGCCAATCTCACCTCCATTGGGAGGGAGTTTCAGAATCACGTTGCTGCCAACAGAGCTGTATGAGAATTTAGTTTCAGTTTGCAAATCATTTGAAATTTCCCATTCGCAATCCCAAATGCGGATGTGAATGGGAGGGGAGCACTTTTTCTCTGAAAATGTTCACAAACTCCTGAACTATGTTTTGCAAACATAGTTCAAACTCCTGAACTATGTTTGCGAAATGTGTACTTGAAAAATGTGCAACTTCCTCAAAATGCGCAACTTCTTCAAAATGCTCAACTTTCTCAAAATGTTCAATTTTCTCAAAATGCGCAACTTTCTCAAAATGTGCAACTTTCTCAAAATGTACACATTTTAAATCATTTTAGTCTATGGGGGAAATTTGTGTAATTTTGAAATGTGTGCACATTTGGGGATTGTTTGCACAAACTTCACACCTGATAGTTATTTTCCCATTTCAGCAAAACAAACAGAGATTGCGAATGTGAGCGCAAATCGAGGAAAATCTTGGCAAGCTGGAACATCCCTTGTTCACCCATCCCTAGGCCCTGCCTCAATTACCCACTAGTCTAGCCTATAACAGAACCTCTGATGAAGTTAATTAGAGGTGGACCAAGGGTGCAGGAAGTTGCCCTGAGCCTTGCCCAGGAGTATCCTGTGGGCACAAGAACTCCCATGCACACATGAAATTCCCTTGCCTACAGTGGCTCCCTCTTTCATTTCAATAAGGTGACTATTCCATGCATGTGAATGGATAAAAGTACAGACCTGCCCCTTCATTGAATGGAGGAGGCCCCACATGAGGTAGCTCTGGGTGGTCAAACTAGATGATACTTTTAGAAATCACCCTTTCCCCCTGTTTTTCCAACAGCCCTCCCCCAAATTCCTGTTATTTGCGCTTCTGGGGAGCTCTAAGATGGAGCAAATGGATTTAGTCTGCAGCCAATCAAATGAGTGAGAGATTAAACAACTTCTTCAAAGGATGGTGATTTTGTTCATGGAAAGATGAGCCTTTCTTTCAGTACAATTTGTAATGTGTGTGTATCCAGAAGCTCTGTTTTGATTTCCAACACACTGCCTTTCACTCACAGCTTCGTTATTAGGTTTACTCGTAAATTAGTAGCTATTCAGGGCAGAATCAGATGTCCTCCTGCTCACTTGGCACTGGCAATCCAAATAAGAAAGTGGCAGTGCCTATTCCAGGATCCATTTTCACTTGTTCAGCAATCTTTTCTCTCTCTTTTTGGAGAAGAATTCACATCATGCTTCCTTGGGAATTCATTAAGGATTAGTGAAGATTGGCTAAGAGGGGAGGTGACTGAAGATGCCATCATGTTCCAATTTTCCATTTCTCCACCACAGCCATATTTTTTACCTTTGGTAATTATATGCATACATATGAATCATAAAGAAAAGGGGGGGGGGAAGCATATTCACAAATTTCAGTCGGCAGCCTCTTGTACATTTCCAAGCTCCTTTTTGACTTTGATGAGAAGAGGCATTGCTCTAAGTGCTTAAAGTGGGGCAAGATCATTTTTTCCCTCTTTAAGCCAATTTATTTATATTGTGAATGGAACCTTTGTTTAAATCAGACATATTAGGATTTCAGTAGCATAAATGAGTCATTGCATTTTCCCACATGAAAGAAAGTTCAATTTGGTCTCCTCATTTCTCATGAACGTACGTAGGATTTATGTGCTGGTCTTCTGGCACGGTCACTGATGGAGTCTCTAGGAATATCCCTGGGGTTCTACTCATCCAAGAACGTGAGCATATCACTTTTCCAACACAATCCTCCTTCTGGTTACCTCTGACTTACTTTTCAGTTGCCATAATAGCAATTTTTTTTAGGGATGTGTAAAGTACCACCCCACCTTTGTTGGACCTTTGAAGATGAGGGGAAACAAATCAGAAACATCTGTGTCAGGGCCAGTGTCAAAGGTAAGCATGGTTGGGTACCTGCCAAGGGTCCATACCTCAGCAGGTGCCCACTGAGAAAAGCCCCCTGGAACTGCTCCTCCTCTTCATTATGGCAACCTGTTTGTTCACCTGCCTGTCACTCTGGCCCAGACAGTGGTGATGTTGAGAAGGAGGAGCAGCAGATTCCAGTGCCCACTTACTCACAGGCTCTCTGCCTATCAAGCATGCACATGGTAGCAACAGTGAAGAAGAGGCTGAGGAGCAATAGCAGCTGGTTGCAAAGACAGTGAGAAGGTAGATTTCCTGAGGCAGGGGGCCATTGGGAGGTGTCTTGCCCAAGGGCCCTCAAATGCCTGGAGCCAGCCTGATCTAGGGAGTGGGGAAAAGAAAGTCATTTGACATTTGGATGGGGGTTACATAGGGTTACAAGGTGATCCGAGGGCTTTTAATCCATTTCTTATTAAAACACACACACACACACACACACACACACACCTTATTTCGGTGTCAAATGATTAGGTCACATGACTCCTTTTGTGTGCTTTCCGAATAGGGCTGGTAGAAAGTCCCTGCAAATAATGATGTGTGATTGCATAGCATTGTTTCCAGGGATCATGTACAGAAAAAAACAGATGGTTTTCATGGGGCACACCATCTTTTTTTCCCCAGTAGAATGTTTCTGGAAACAATGAGGAGTGAGCATGTTTAATGGGCACAGAATGCTGGCTGACTATTCAGGGAGGACAGAAAACTGGTTTGGGGTGGAATAGAGTATCCTGGAAGATGCTACGGTTGGCTGGAATCCTGAGCAGGAGCAATATTTTGTTGCAGACTCTACTACTGAAATTGTACAACAGATCTGCTTTCCAAGAGCTAACTTTGATTGTCCCCTCATCCATCCTTCGGCAGTGTTAATTCTCTGAGCCACATATTCATCAAATTAATATTATTTGATTTATTGAAAACTTGTTTATACTGCCCTTCATTATATTTCAGGTTGGTAGGTGACATAAAACAAATACAAAGAAACATGAAAATGAGGAAACAGCAGAACAAACCTTTAAAAAGACTAAAACTTAGAAGAACTGAGAAATCTGTTTTAAGTTGATACCATTGGAAGCTTCCTTGTTTTTGTACAAGGATTGTCTTTCAAAAGGATTGTGTTTCATACATCCCAAGAATCAACTGAAATAACTGTGTGTAAAGTCTGGCAAATCATAAGTTGAAAAGTTTCCTTCTTATATTTCTGATTGATTCAGATGCTGTTCCTCAAAGTGCTGTTCTGGTTCATGCACCATTATAGAATTTATGCTCTGAACAGAGTACATGTCACTAAAGCATTATCAATATCTATAGCCTGTAAGATGTAGCTTTTCAATAGGTTATAACTACTTTAAATAATGTATAATATCTTGTTTCATAAACATTCGAAGTTCTTAGCATTGACACCCATGCCAATTAATTCGTAAAATGCCGAATCATCATCATCGGATGTATGGCTTGTGTAAAATTCACTCCATCTGTGTTTTGCAGATTGTCAGGTGCCTTTTGTTCCATCATCCATTCACAGATGGATTCAGATTTTTTTTCCCCCACTATGCAGAAAAATATGCAAATAATTCTGCAAGAGGGTTCATGACAATTTACGTCATTTACCTTAGTATGTAACATTTAGTGCATTGTCCCCCATTCCATTCAACGTTTCCCCACGTATATTTACCAGTCTTAGCAGAAATGTGCATATTTGCCTACAAATAAATATGCATAAATTTTGGGAAAGTAAAAAAAAAAAAAGATCCGAAAGTCCACCAACTCCACGCGGCCTGAGGGGGATGGTCCCCAGCAGATTCCATAGGTTGGATTCTTAGAAATCTGACCTCATTTTAGTCTGTCTTGAATTTTTCCAGCATCCCTATCTTCATCACTATCACCATCTTCCTCCTCCTCCCTCTTCAGTGTGTGTGTGCGTGGGTCTTCTTGGTACTTTTTATTCCATTTAGCAATGCAGAACACTCTTGCTGTGGATGTTGTGTTTTGTGTGGTAAAACTGGACCTCTTCTCAAACTCTAAAACTGTGCTATGCAATACAACAGCTGGAGAATTCCAAAAGAAATATTCTACTTCACATATAAATCTGCTATGTACTGGATCGGGCCATTGGCTTACTTTGATTGGCAATGGCTCACCAAGGTCTTAAGCTCGAGTCTTTCACCTGAGATGTCCTTTTAACTGAAGATGTTAGGTTTTGAACTTGGGACCAGGTGGGAAATTAGGTCATTTCTTTCTAGGGGTGTACGAAACCCCGCTTACCTGGCTCCGCTGGGTTCTGCTGGGGGGGGAGGCATTCCGTCCCTCCCCCTGGAATCCTCACTGGGGGGGAAGCACTCTGCGCCTCCCCCCAGAATCCTCGCCATCCAGCTCCGCTCCGTGAGGATTCCGCGGAGCCGCCGGCCGGCTCTGCTAGCAGCTGGACATCCGGCCACTGGCTAGCAGGGATGCAAATGGCGGCAGCCATAGCCGCTGCCGTTTGTGTCCCTGAATTCAGCCGTGATAGGCTACGTAAAGACTTACGTAGCCTATCACATCTGTTTAAAAAAAAAAAAAAAAAGCGTACGCAAATGGCGGTGGCTACGGCCACCGCCATTTGTGTTCCTTATTTTTGGCCGTCTTAGTCTACGACTAAGACGAAGACAAGAAAGGGGAACTCAAATAGTGTAGCGGACGCTATTTGCGTTCCCCTTTATTTTCACCATCTTAGTCTACGTAAATATTTACATAGACTAAGACGGCCAAAATAAGGGGGAATGCAAATAGCATCCGCTACGCTATTTGCGTTCCTCCTTATTTTCGCCGTCTTAGGCTACGTAAATATTTAGGTAGACTAAGACGGCCAAAAATAAGGAATGCAAATGGCAGCGGCCATAGCCGCCGCCATTTGCATATGCGTTTTTTTAAAAAACCCAGACGTGATAGCCTACGTAAGTCTTTACATAGCCTATCATGAATGGGGGGGGGGGAAACAGACTGCAAATGGCGGCGGCGGCGGCAGCCGGTTGGAAGACCAGCTGCTGCTGGAGCCGCCGCCATCTGGAACATCTGCCCCAGGTAAGTCTCGTCCGGGGGGGGGATCCATGGGGGGGGGAGGCCGTTCCTCCATGGAGTTCGGGGGGCCAAATGCACTGGCATTTGGCCTCACTGAGATCTGTGGCGGAATTCTCTGACATCCCTAGTTCTTTCTGTTCCACCCCATGGAGCCCTGCTGACTGACTCTGGGAGCAGAAGAGCCATGCCTGTAATTGCAATCTTAGCTTCATGGCAAAGATCCTCAGCACCCCATCTATTTTATAAATTATTGACAAGGAACTAGATGGATTCAGATTGTGCAACAGCTAATTGGCCCCATGGTCATTTCTCCAAAGTCCAAAGTAGTTTGTTGTTTTTTAGATAAAAGCTCTTTTTTTCTGAGCTGAATATTTCCAGAGTTTGAATTAGTCTATGATCTTTCTTTGTTTTATGTTTTTAAAGAGGAGTGCTTCGAGACCAGGCTTTGGCAAGAAGCTATGAGGTCACAATATTTGCTGGCTAAGGAAAACTTGCTCAGTATTTGCTTCTGGAGTACAGTTTGTCTTGACATGCTGTATTCTAAATGCAAAATGGGTGGGGGGAAGGAAGAAGAAGAAGAAGAAAAAGACGAAGAAGGAGTGAGAGAGAGACAGAGAGAAAGCGAGAGAGAGAGAGAGAGAGAGAGAGAGAGAGAACTAATTAACTTCTTATGGGTTTGGTGCTGAAATTCTTAGAGTTACGCTATTACTAGAAAGTGATTTGCATGGCTGAGGGTGTCTACTGATGTAGTACTACTGGATATGATGTAAACATAAGCATTGAGAACTGGGAAGCCCTAACCCATGAGTGTTCCAATTGGAGGTCAGCCTATATTAAAGGCACCATGGACTTTGAAGAAGCACGAGTACAGGGAGAAAGGGAGAAAGGAGCTCAGCGGAAGGCACGTCAAGCAAACCCTCACTGTGATCGCCTTCCACCTGGAAACCTATGTCCTCACTGTGGGAGGCTGTGTGGATCCAGAATTGGCCTTCACAGCCACATGCAGACCCAGTGTTAAGACTCTACCCCTGGAAGACAATCTTACTCGGTCATGAGTGATTGCCATGATGATGATGATGACGACTGGATATGGAAACTACCCTCTTTTTATTTAAGGATAAAGAAACAGATTTTTTTTTTTTTTACATAGACAAAGTTCACAGAGATCCTCCCTCTGTCCTTAAAATATAGCAGGTGATCCTACCTGGTAAGAGTGGGTTAAAAGGCAGTAGCTAGCCACAGCTCAATGGCTTGCATGGATTAGGGATGTCAGAGAATTTCGCCACAATTCTCAGGGAGGCCGAATGCCAGCACATTTGGCCCCCTGAAATTGGTGGCGAAACGGTCTGCCCCCCCGCCCCCCCCCGGGACGGGACTTACCTTGGGCGAATCCTCCTGGCGGCGGCGGAGGCTGCGGCGGCGCTTCGGCGGCACTTCGGCGGCGGTTCAGTGGTGGCGGCGGCTGGTCTTCCGAATGGCTGCCGCCGCCGCCATTTCCAGTAAAAACAACAACAACAACAACAACAAAACGTGATAGGCTATGTAAAGATTTACGTAGCCTATCATGGCTAGATTTTTAAAAAACACCATGATATCACGGCTGAGTAAACAAAAAACAAAAAACCCCGCGCGTACGCAAATGGCGGCGCCCATGGGCGCCACCATTTGCGTTCCTTATTTTGGCACATCTAGTTTATGTAAACATTTACGTAGACTACGGAGAAAATAAGGGGAACGCAAATAGCGTAGCGTCTACGCTATTTGCATTCCCCTTATTTTCGCTGTAGTCTTCGTAAATGTTTACGTAGACTAGACATGCCAAAATAAGGAACGCAAATGGTGGCGCCCATGGACGCCGCCATTTGCGTACGCGTGGTTTTTTTTTTACTCAGCCGTGATAGGCTACGTAAACATTTACATAGCCTATCATGGCTGACTGCAGGGACGCAAACGGTGGCAGCTACGGCCGCCGCCATTTGCAGCCCGGCCGGCCAGGATTCAGGGGTGGAGGGACGGAGCGCCTCCCCCCTGGCCAGAATTTCAGGGGGAGGGACAGAGCACCTCCCCCCCACCGCGAATCAAATTTCGTTACAGGTAAGTGACTTTTGTACATCCCTATCATGGTGAAGGCTCAGGTTCAATGTCTGGGAGCTCCAGTTTTAAAAGATCAGGTAGCAGAGGATGAGAAACACCTGGGGAAAAAACCTGAGCCCCACTTTGGAAATAAATTTAATACAACAAATAATCTCCCCAAGATGCTGCCAGTCAGGGTAGACAATACTAGGTCAACCGCCAATAATTTGATCTGATACAAGGCAACGTCCTACTTAGGAGAAGGCTACAGAAGTGGAAGGGCACCTGCTTTGTGTGCAGAAGTTCCCAAATTCAATCCTTGGCATCTCCAGGTAGTGCTACAAAAGACTTCAGTCTGAAACCCAGGAGAGCCAGCACCAGTAAGTATACACAATACTGATCTAAATGGACCAAGGAATCTGACTTGGTATAAGGCAGCTTCATGCTCATGGAGGATAAGGGTATTGATGGCTACAAGTCATGATGACTATTTCTTACCTTCAATATGGGAAATAGTATACCTCTGCATACCAGTTGCTAGGGAACAGGAGCAGGAGGAACTATTATTTGTGGACTTCCTGGTTGGCTACTGTGGGAACAGGATGCTGCACTAGATAGGCCTTTGGTCTGATCCAGCATGGCTCTACTTATCCTCTGTGAATTACAGCCTGCTCCATAACCACTTGAACTGAAACATTCTAACCCCATTTCTTCATGTGTCATATAAGGCATGCCAACAGGGATACCCATTTACCACAAACGGAGCCAACCCAGAACATGCCTGAAGTGGAGCCAAAATGGTGTCCTCCTGCCCCCCCCCATGTGGGCAACGGTTTAGAACAGGGGTCTACAATGCGGTGCCCATGGGTACCAACCAAAAACTTAATTTTTAAAAAAACTTTAGAAAATATACACACATGGATTTGTATGTGTGTATATTTCTAGCTTTCTAGCAATTATATCTTTGCCAAAATCTTTGATGTGGAGCAGTATATAAATATTGTAAATAAAATGAAATAAATAAAAATTATACATAGGCATCAACAAAAGCAGACCAAATATGCAAATAAGCATCCATTTGAAGGTGGAATCTATATGCTGCCTTTTCAAATACTGAAACTGTTGTAAGACCCTCAATCCATTTCATTATAGGAGGTGAGTGTTTATCCTTCCAATGTTGACAGTCTTTTAGCTGTCAAAAGGACATGGAGAATCCATTTATGTTGACCATTTATTAATTTCCATGAAGCAGGTAAATAATTTAAAAGAGTATGTACATCGGTCGATATGAAAAACTGTTCTAGTACAAAATGTATCAGTGTCATAACATCCCCCCTAAAAGAAGCAACTACTGGACGTTTCCAAAACATGTTTAAAAGAAGCATTAGCTGCATTGCAACACCAACAATTAGCTGAATTAGTCAATCCCTTATTGAAGGGACTTTGCAGTGTCCTATAGATATGTAACAAAAGATTTAGCTCAATAAGACACAGTCTAAGATCCATAGACATGGCAAAGTAGTAGTAGCAGACATGGCAGGTAGTAGGGATTAGGGATGGCGGAGAATTCTGCCACAGACTTCAGTGGAATACGAGAATGGACTCCAGTTCTAGAACAGTCCTAGAATGGACTCCAGTTCTAAAGAATCCGGCCCCCCGGAGTCCATGGCGGAATGGAGCAATCTCCCCCGCCACCCCACGATGTCCCCATGGACTGGCTCCTACCTGCCTTCAAGCAGTCCGGATCTGGACATTGCTGGCCGCTGCTCCGGTGTGCGGCCGCGAATGGCGTTGTGTGTAGGGGATGCCATCTATGTTGCTGCTGTAGCCGTGATAGGCTATGTAAATATCTACGTAGCCTATCACGGCTAAAGCACGGATGCAAATGGTGTCCACTATGCCATTTGCATCTCCTCTTTAGCCATGATAGGCTACATATATATTTACTTAGCCTATCATGGCTAAAGTGGGGACGCAAATGGTGTCCGCTACACCATTTGCATCCCCACTTTAGCCGTAATAGGCTATGTAAATATTTACGTAGCCTATCACGGCTACAGCAGCGACGCAAATGGCGTCCCCTACTCAGGATGCCATTTGCGTCTGCAGCAGCCCGGCTGTGGATCGGCCCGGCCAGCGGCTCCACGGACACGCTGCGGAGCGGAGCTGGCCAGGGAGGATTCAGGGGGGAGGACCAGATCACCCCCCCCCGCGGACCCCAGCAGAGCAAGTTAAGTGGGGTTTCGTACACCCCTAGTAGGGATATACGAATTGTGTAAAATCCATCCCATCTGTGTTTCACAGATTGTCAAGCATCTTTCATTCCATTGTTTGCCCATCAATGGAACTGGACATTTCTGATTTCCAAATTTGCACAAATTCACATTTATGCAAATGTGTGATTGTGCAATTTCACATATGCAAATAATGCACAATTTCCCTGAAATGTGCATTTTCACACTTTAGCCTATGGGGGAAATGTACATTTTTGGCCATTTTTTTATTTCCCCGCCCCATGTTTTTCTATGATTAAATTTACACAAAATTTGAGAAAGTTAGAAAATTGGTCTGCAAGTCCACAGAATCCACCTGATGGCGGAAAAGCCAGTCTGACTCTGCTGTGGAATCTGCAGGTCACATTCATGAAATTCCAAACTCATGTGGTTCCATTGTGGATTTCTCCAACTTCCCTAACAGGTAGATGCCAAAGTGGAGATCCACTGATTAGGCATTTAATGGTGGTGCCCACAGCAGTTTCTCAAATTCCCAAATGTGCCCATAGGTGAAAAATGTTTGGGGACCCCTGCATTAGAAAGCTTTGCAGCACTACTGAGACAGTGATTCCTGTCTTCATCGACCTCCCAGGATGCCACCTTAAGCAAATGATTTTACCAAGCTGCTCAGCAGGGCCAGCACTAACCACAAAGAAGCAGTAGCTCCACAATTGGTACGCTTCAAGCTTTCTGTCCTTTGAAATGAATATGCTATGAAAGGCTTTGTCGGCAGGATCACTAGAACTAGATTGGGGAAATGGATTAGACAGGACCAAAACACCACCTGGTCCAACCATGTGCTGCAAGGAAAAACCATCTACCCTCTAACTCGCCAGTTCAGAACAGCCTCTGCAATCTAGCATGGCTGCCTCTGTGATGCCTGCATAGGAGTATCTCATTTGGATAGGGGTGTACGAATGACTTACCCTTTTCTTCTGGGGCCATCCACTGGGGGGGGAGGCGATCCGTCCCTCCTCCCCGGAATCCTCCCTGGCCAGCTCTGCTCCACGGGGAGCCCGCGGAGCTGCCGGCTGGGGCCGCCCGCAGCCGGACTTCCATCCACCGCTGGGCTGCACCCACAAATGGTTCTTTGTTTGGATCCATCATTGTCTGGGCTTTTGGAGGCATTCTGCACATGGACTAGAACTTTGGATTGTTGAGGACTTGCCATGAAAAGTACTGTGAAGGTTTTCATAGATCTGAACTCTCGTTGCTGTGGGTTGTGTGTCTGTGTTTGTAGTCAGCTTGGTGTACAGCAGGCTGGGTTTGATCTACGACTTTTGGACTTTCTTCTGCCAGAACTCATGCAGTGTGGAGTTGCTGATGTGAAAGTCATATCATGTGAATATGTGAAAGTCATATGTGAAAGTCAGTGGACTGGAAGCCCTTGTGAGTGTGGGTATGCCCTTCCCTTGATCTTGATGGGCCTTGACCATGTAGCCTAGAGTTATCAACAAAAGATTCAAAGTTGGATTCTCTATGGGTATGGGTTGTTAGGCCTTTCAAGAAGTTATCCCATTTGCCTGATGGAGTTATTCCAGGAATCATTCCCTTTCCATGTCCAGGGTTGGAGCCCCATGAAAGGATTGTCTTGGTTAGGTACCCAGGAATCCAGACTCTCTTCCCTTGTGTTCAGAACCATGGAGATGGCAATGGAGAAACCATGTTGAGGATCTCAGTCATGGTAGTAGTATTTAGCTTTGGAATGTTCTGGAATTACATAGAGCCTATCGCTAAGATTCGCTGAACGTTGTCGCACTGCTCGTGTAGTGCCTGATTCCTGTTTGTGTTTGTGATCGCCGCTAACTCTATGTGAAAACTGCACTAATCGTGCAGTGCTTGAATGTGAAATTTGCACAAATTTCCCCAAATTTGTGCAACTTGCTTAATTTGTGAAACTTCCCCCCATAGACTAGGGATGTACGAAACTCCCCTTACCTGGCTCCGCTAGGTTCCGCTGGGGGGGGGAGGTGCTCCGTCCCTCCCCCTGGAATCCTGGCCGGCCGGCTCCGCTCCGCCGGGATTCCACGGAGCCGCCGGCTGGCTCCGCCAGCAGCCGGACATCCGGCCACTGGCTAGCAGGGATGCAAATGGCGGCGGCCATAGCCGCTGCTGTTAGCGCCCCTGTAGTCAGCCGTAATAGGCTACGTAAAGACTTACGTAGCCTATCACGTCTGGCTTTAAAAACAACAACAACAACGCGTGTATGCAAATGGTGGTGGCTATGGCTGCCGCCATTTGCGTTCCTTATTTTTGGCCATCTTAGTCTACGTAAATATTTACGTAGACTAAGACGGCGAAAATAAGGGGAACGCAAATAGCGTAGCATCTGCTACGCTATTTGCGTTCCCCTTATTTTCGCCGTCTTAGTCTATGTAAATATTTACGTAGACTAAGATGGCCAAAAATAAGGAACGCAAATGGTGGCGGCCATAGCCGCCGCCATTTGTGTATGCGTGTTTTTTTTTAAAAGCCAGACATGATAGGCTACGTAAGTCTTTACATAGCCTATCACAAATGGGGAAAAAAAAACCAGACTTCAATTGGCGGCGGCAGCGGCAGCCGTTCGGAAGACCAGCCGCCACCGCCGCCTCCGCCAAAGCTGCCGCTGGAGCCGCCGCCGTCCGGAACATCCGCCCCAGGTAAGTCTCATCCTGGGGGGGATCCGCAGGGGGCGAGGGGGTGACAGGCCATTCCGCCACGGAGTTCGGGGGGCCAAATGCACTGGCATTCAGCCTCACTGAGATCCGTGGCGGAATTCTCTGACATCCCTACCATAGACTAAAGTGGGCTGATGCAGTCTACAGGGGAAATTTGTGTAAATTAGGAAATTTGTGCAAAAGCAAGCTGGGAAAGTTGTGCAAACTGAATGTGAGCACATGTCTGGCAATTTGCAAACACTTTCAGCAGACAAGGGCTTGCACTTGCAATTGCATTCAGGGCTTCAAACAGGACAGGCACGCATGTTTTGTGAGCAAAAACTAATTTCTCATACCTCTCTATTCTTAATCAGTGATTCCTAAGCTGTGAGCCAAGGCGCACTGCTGTGCTATGATTAAGGATGATGTGTGCCTTTGGAAATGAAGCCACCATGTTGGATGCTTCCATGCCCACCCCCCATGTCCCTTGGAGAAGGGAGACCCCATGCAGCCCTGTTTTCCCTGTCTCAGCCACGATGTAGGCCAGCCTTCACCATGCTTGTGGCCCCAGATGTGTTGGACTACAACTCCCATGATTCCCAGCCAGCATGGCTGGACTATGCACTATTTGCCGTACTTGCCAGGAATCATGGGAGTTGTAGTCCAACACATCTGGAGGGTGCCAGCTTGGAGAAGGCTGATGTAGGCAATGATGCCATAATGAAGGTCAAACTGGCCAGGATTCCTTGATGTTACCTGCCCTCCAGCTGACAAGTGTGAGGGGGAATAACTGAAGCATCTCCATTGCCCCCCTAATCCCAGTTCCATTGCTGATTGAATAAAGGTACCAAATAAAGGCCCACCACTGTGTTTTCCTCCAGTTCTTCTATATCAGAAGTAAGTTTCATTCAGGTTAAGGAGTCTAGAACTGGTCCAGTAGCAGCATCCAAAAACTTATTAGAGTAATTTTGTGGCAGTAAGTAGTTCTCACTGCACACAATTGACTAATATGATTTGATAGCCACTGTGACAGAGGACTTCATGAAAGTGCTAGGCAAATTCATGGAAGATGACTATTAGGGATGGATGAATTAATTAATTTTGGTTGATGTCATTTTGCCATGTGTCCATTCCCTCCTGTTCCACATTAAAAAGTTTAAAAATGCATAAAAATCTGCTTTCAAACACATATTTAAATCCATGTTTTAAAATATAATTTCCCCTCAAAATACACATGTCTAAACAGTTTCCCACTATGGGAACACATTGTGATACTTTTTTTTTGTTTTTGGAGCTGAGATGCATGTAGGAACATACAGGAAGTATCAAAGCTGGTGGATAGTAATGTCTGTATCTGCATATTAATCCAGGAGCTGCGGATCAAGTCACTTCATTTCAAAACTCAAGTCTGAATTCCTCAAGCATTTCTAATGATACTAGGCCATGATTGGCAAAAATGGAACCCCGAAGCTTGGGTGTGCATTTAAGATTTTTTCAGATGATGATCACTGATGATGAGAAGACAAGGTTTGGGCTATTGATCAAGCAAGAGCAGAAGTCCAGACTTTTAGTATTTATAAGTATGGCCAATCCTATGGCTTCATCCTGCACAGTCTGATATTGCACACCCTTGTTCCCCAAAGAAGGCTTTGAGACTGGAGCACACACCATCTCAGGTGGCTCATTTGGCTATGTCCCAGCACCAGGCCATGATGCTTCTGGCTCAAACATCAGAGTCCATGACAGATGTTGGGGGAAAATGGGATAGCTGTTGGAAAATGGGATACCCTGCTTCTGAGCTTCCCAGAGGCATCAGACTGACCACTAATGGAGACATCATCCTGGACTTGGTGGATCTTTGGCATCAGCTGCAGTCTCTAAGTGTAACATGCCTTGCCATTAATCTGTTTGTTCACTTAGGGGAAAAAAAATTCTCATCATGTACAGTCCTTTGTTGGTTTTGATAGGGCCTGCTTGTTCCTCTCTGTACTTTTATAAGGCTCTCATTCTATCATTAGATGTATGTTTTCCCCCCAAAGATTTAACTTGAAGAGACATTTTTGGCTGCATACCAGAACAGAACTGGCTAAGAATGACAGATTTATTAAACCCAAATGATGTCTGCCTTGAATTTCAGTTTGGAGTCTTCTATTTCCGTGTTTTGTTTTTTTGGTTATTTATTGATATTTGTTGAGGTGAGGGCAGGAAGAGGAGAATGAATATTTAACCGTGCAGCTTTGAAATGGTGGCTTTTGCATGACAGGGGTCCAATTGGTCTCTCTGAGTTTATATAAGGCTTCGGCAGTGTACAAAATGCTGACATTTGCAGGTCTCCAAAATGGACAGCTATAACCCTCAATTAGAGGAATTACCAAGGCCCTCTTGAAGAAGCAAGACAAATACTTCATGAGACACAGATGCATTTTTGAACCATATTCATGTGTCACTCTCCATATGGACATTCAAGGGTGTGTGTGTTTCTTTTCATCATCATTTGAGTCCCTTTGGGAGAAGGTGAATTTGTTACAATTTGGTGTTCCAATTGACTGTCTCACTGTGTTGTGCAGAAGAGAAAGCTGTCAAGTAACCAGCAGGTTGGTGTGCTACAGTGTTATGAGTGCAGAACTGGAACTTAAGAGATCTGGATTCAAATTCCTGATATAATGCTCCTTGGTTGGCTGAGGGTCAGCCACTGCCCCCTAACCTACAACGTGGGTAATCACACCCTGGAACTCACTGGCGAAAGAGTGAGATATACAAAAAAGAAAAGAAAAAAGGACACAGACTTGAATAAAATTTGCATGTGCTTGTTTAATTAGGGGTGCACGAAAGTCACTTACCTGGTCTCGCAGCTTGCTTCGCGGTGGGGGGGAGGCACTTCGCTGCTCCCCCTGAAGTTCAGGCCAGGGGTGAGGCTTCCCTCCTTGCCCGGCCGAAATTCAGGCCGGGGGGGAGGCTTCCCGCATTGCCTGGCCGAAATTCAGGCCGGGGAGGAGGCGCCTCGCCTGGCCGCGAAATAAAAAGTTTTTTTTTAAAAAAAACGCCCCCGTGATAGGCAACGTGACGATTAACATAGACTATCACGGCTAGATCTGCAAAGTCAGCTGTGATAGGCTACGTTAATCATCACATAGCCTATCACGGGTGACTTAAAAAAAAAAAGCACGTACGCAAATGGCGGCCCCCATAGGGAGCCGCCATTTGCGTTCCTTATTTGGTCGCTGTAGTCTACGTAAATCTTTACGTAGACTACGGCGAAAATAAGGGCAACGCAAGAAGCGTTGCCCTTATTTTCGCCGTAGTCTACGTAAAGATTTACGTAGACTACAGCGACCAAATAAGGAACGCAAATGGCGGCTCCCTATGGGGGCCGCCATTAGTGTACGCGCTTTTTTTTCCCCCCAAAGTCACCCGTGATAGGCTACATGACGATTAACGTAGCCTATCACGGCTGACTTTGCAAATCTAGCCATGATAGGCTACGTTAATCGTCACGTAGCCTATCACGGGGGCAGGTTTTTTTTTTTTACTTTTCTTGGAATGGCAGCGGCGGCAGCCACTCGAAAGACTGGCTGCCGCCCCTGCCCCTGTCAAAGCCCTGCCGAACTGCCGCTGCGACCTGCCACCGGGAGCGACATTCGGGAAAGGTAAGTCCCATCCCGGGGCGGGGTGCGGGGGGCAGGGGGGGCGGAGAATTTCTCCCCGAAACTACTTCGGGGGGCCGAATACTTTGGCACTCAGCTCCCCGAAGTTTCGGGGAGAAATTCTCCCCCATCCCTACTTGTTTTCTTGTGTAGATGGACAGTCCTCTTACAGCACTTCACATACTGCACTGTCCTCTGTAATGTAGGAGACATGGCCATCCTATGAGGAACATAATGGTGGACATCATTTGTGAAGAGCAAAAGGTATGTGTATGTGGATGCTAAATCCTGCCCCTGCCTGCACCTTACCATCTGACAGACATTTTTCTGGGACTGAGCTCAGCCAAGAGAAAAGCACTTGCGAGTGTGTTGTGGGGAGAAACTATGGGGAGGCAAACTGCAAGTGTGGGGAGGGTTCAGCTCCCTCACACATAAAGTCAGGGCCAGAAATATTGGAACAAGGATAACTCTTTTGGCAGTTGGCCTCTGTACACCACCACATTGAAGATGAAAGGAAACACACCCAGATGGGAGAGAAGTCAGGACTTTCAGCTGTAATTCAAGGGGTTTGACAAAAGTGGGGCACTAACCATTCAGGAAGTACAGCCAGTGGCATACACACACACCCATCATTGGTGGCCCATAAGTAATGGAACAAACTAACAGCATTTCAAAGGATCACCTTTAATACCAGGATGAAAATCCTTTGCAGTCAATGACTGCCTGAAGTCTGGAACCCATAGACATGACCAAATGCTGAGTTTTATTTTTATTTATTTATTTATTTATTTCATTTCTATACCGCCCAATAGCCGAAGCTCTCTGGGCGGTTCACAAAAATTAAAACCAAACAACACATATTAAAACAATTTGAAATATATAGAACATTAAAACCACTGTAGTTTTCTGTAGATTACTGTAGGGATCACTGAGATTATGTGAACTGTTTGGAACACCCTAAACCACTAATTAAATGCTTTGCATCATCATAATCTGAAATTCCTGTTAAAATAGCGACTTCTTGGATAGTCATGTCACTGTCTCTCAGCTTCCGTTCCCCATATTTTCCAGAGTCTGGATATTATTATTTCCTATAGAGAAGACCTGAAGTTCTTGCAGCGTGTCCAGATTCTCAATCTTGGAAATCCTGTTGTTGTACAAACTAAGATCCTGCAATTTAACTAGAGCGTCTAAGCCTTCAATGACTTCAATGTTGTTGAAAGACAAATCTAGCCAGACCAGATGAACCAGACAATCCAGCGACTCTATCTTCTCAATTATGTTGTTGTCAAGCTGCAATTTTGTCAGGTTCATGAACTGCCAAAGATTGTCGATCTTCAGGATATTTCTAAAATCAAGTTGCAGCTCTTTGACATCTTTGAAATTAATCCCTTCCTTTTTGGCCAACAGGCCAGCTTCTTCCCGAGGTCCTTGCTCCTCAACTGCTTTCTGCAGCATCTCTTCATCGATTACGTTGGGCTCTATGCTATCATACAGCCGACTCATCATTAGCAGGAAAAGTGCCCCCAAGATTAGAAATCAAATGGATTCCCTTGGCCCGTTGCGTGCTCTGAGGGCTTCGTCGGCCAGCCAAACAAGGGGACCAGGGCCAGCACGCCGCCTTCCCCCGCTCGGCCCTTTGCCCGCCGCTACCCCGGAGAGCGAGAGGCCCGGGAAGGCCCCGTTGCTGAGAAAGCCGAGGCCGTTGCTAAGGAGGGTCACGTGAGGACAACACGCCCGCCCGCGAGCTCCCGCCGTCACGTGAGTTTCCTTCTTGAGATGCTTTGCCAGGCCTTTACTGCAGCTGCCTTCAGCTGCTGCTTGTTTGTGGGTCTTTCTGCCTTCAGTCTTGTCTTCAGTAAGTGAAAAGTATGCTCTGTTGGGTTGAGATCAGGTGACTGACTTGGCCATTGAAGAACATCCCAGTTCTTTACCTGGAGAAACTCTTGGGTAGCTTTTGCTGTATGTTTTGGGTCATTATCCAATATGAAGCAGTGTCCTATCAGTTTGGCAGCATTCGGCTGGATCAGAGCAGAAAGTATAGCCCTGCCCTATACACTTCAGAATTCATCCTGCTGCTTTTATCAGCGGTCAGGTCATCAGTTAACACCAGTGACCCGGTTCCATTGCCAGCCATACATGCCCATGCCATAACACTGCCTCCACCATGTTTGACAGATGATGTGGTATGCTTTGGAACATGAGCTGTTCCTTCCCTTCTCCATACTTTTCTCTTCCCATCATTCTCGTACAAGTTAATCTTGGTTTCATCAGTCCAAAGAATCTTATTCCAGAACTGGGAAGGCTTTTTGAGGTGTTTGCTGGCAAAGGCTAATCTGGCCTTTTTGTTCTTGAGCATTACCAGTGGTTGGCACCTTGTTGTGAAGCCTCTGTAGTTACATTCACAAAGCCGTCTCTTGACTGTAGATGTTGACAATGACATGCCTACCTCTGCAAGAGTGTTCTTGACCTGGCTAGATGTTGTGAAAGGGTTCTTCTTCACCATGAGCAGAATTCTGCGGTCATCCACTTTAGTTGTCTTCCATGGTCTTCCAGGCCTTTTGCTGTTGCTGAGCTTGCCATTAATTCCTTCTTTATCAGGATGTTCCAAACTGTTGTACTGGCCACTCCCACTGTTTTTGCTATCTCTCTGATGGGTTTATTTTGTTTCCTCAGCCTAATGACGGCCTCCCTCGCTCGCATGGACACCTCTTTGGACCTCATGTTGGGGGTTCCAGTGAACAGCTACCAAATGCAAATGTAACCCTCAGAACCACCTCCAGGCCTTTTGTCTGTTTGATTGGTCATGGGGTACCCAGGAAACAGGCTACACCTGGCCATGCAGCTGCTTGTCAGCCATTCGTTCCATTACTCATGAGCCCCCAACGATGTGTGTGTGTGTATGCCACTGGCTGTACTTCCTGAATGGTTAGTGCCCCACTTTTGTCAAACCCCTTGAATTACAGCTGAAAGTCCTGACTTTGCTCCCATCTGGGTGTGTTTCCTTTCAACTTCAATGTGGTGGTGTACAGAGCCAAAACAGTTATCTTTGTTCCAATATTTCTGGCCCTGACTTTATGTGTGAGGGAGCTGAACCCTCCCCACACTTGCAGTTTGCCTCCCCATAGTTTCTCCCCACAACACACTCGCAAGTGCTTTTATGATATAAAAGCACTTGCGAATACCTGACTGTATGTTTAGATCAGTGCTCTCTCCAGGTTTTTGAGGGCCCTAGGGCAAGGCACCTCAATGGGCCCCCTCCCTGAGTGAATCTACCTTCTCACTGCCATTGTCACCAGCTGTTCTTGCTCCTCATCCTCTTTCTTATCATTGCTACCATGTCTGGCAGGCAGAGAGCCAGTAAGCAAGTAGGTTGTGGTATCTATTGGTCCTCCTTCTCATTACCTTAGTTGTCTGGGCCAGAGTGAGATGAAGATGAATAAGCAGGTTGCAAGGGTGAATTAGAAGAACAACTCTAGGGGCTCTTGTCACACCCATTTCCGCCCACAAGAATTTCCTAGCTATGACATTCAGCTGCAGTTTTTCTCTTTCCCTTCCTCTATACATCTCTGCAGAATACTTTCTTTAACTTTGCAAATAGCTTTTTACACACCAGCCTGTGCACGCAAAGCAAGGCCAGATTAGGGAGCTTCAGAAGGGAGATAATGTTTTTTTTTTCCCATAGTCTTTGACTAGGCTAATCTTTTCTGCATGCACACATCCAAAAACAGCAGCTTGTCTCAGATTTGGCCTACCTGTAAACATTGTTGCCTCTTAGTGACATCTGTGGGGATAGACAAGATTGAAACATTTTCAGATGGCTTTCTTTGCCGCTGCCTGCTGAGATTTGGCTCCAGCAGGTAACTTCAGTAAAGAGAATTGGCCCAGGCAAGGCTGAATTTCTCTGCGTCTATCTTTTTCATAAATCCTTCCCTGCCTCCACCTTATCAGCCTAAATACTGTAGGACAATGGTCCAGAAGCAATCATGATAAAGATCCAGGAAATATACAAGGTGCACTCCAAGTCTGGCATCTCAGTGCTGAACATAGTCACTGGCACATGTGTATGGTTTCATTGGAGTGTGCTTCCCCATTTATGAACTATGGCTCATAGCCTAAATCCCAAGAATAGGGATAGCATGGAAGTCCAAAAAAGGGGTGGAGTCCAACAGACTCTGCCCCGCCTGGCCTCCTGGACCCTGCTTGCTGAGTCCTAGGGCACTGATGGGCCTGGCTGCTGAGCTCCTCAGAGTTCGTCAAGCAGACTACCATGGGGGGCTGGCTGCACTGAGGCCATTCTTCCCCATGCCAACTGCCAAGGAAACCCTGCAGGGAAGAAGGGCCTCAGTGGCATCCCAGCACTTTCTCCCTGGCCTACGCTAGAGGAGTCCGGGGTGAGAGTCCTGGGGGCTGGCTGTGAAGAGGCCATTCTTCCCTGTGCCCAGACCTTGACAGCTAGAATGGGAAAGAAGGGCGCTGGGGGCTGGCCACGTCGAGGACTCAGCAGTCAAGCCCTTGTGTGCATAAAGCACAATGTCTTGACTAGAGTCCTTGACCTGGAGAGGAAGAGCAGCTTGCTGGGCAGGCAGGATGAGCAGGGAAGCACACTGAGTAGAACTGGGCAGTGTGAGCTGGGGAGGGCAGCTTGGCGAGCTCCCCCCACCCTAGATGGAGATGGGTTCGTCCATCCCTACCCAAGAATAGATTCTAAACACCAATGGCAGAGAATCATAAGCAGCACAATGATGCTGGAAGTCATTAAGGCAGCCTTCCCCAACACGCTTCTCTCCAGATGTTTTGGACTTCAACTCCCATCAGCCCCAGCCAGTGTAAGCAACGGTCATGAATGCTGAGACTTGTAGTTCAAAACACCTGAAGGACACTAGACTGGAGAAGTCTGCATTAAAGTGATGTTTTTTCCAGTGGATCTTGAGTCTCTCTGCTAAGTTGACATGTTTGTGCGAGAAAACAAATGTTTTCAAGCTGGCATACGTAGAAGCTGTTTGTTTTGCTTTTTTGCTCAGTTTTGTCTTTGCTTGCTCTGATGTCTGGGAGCAAATGGTAGCCAACTTTACAGGAGCCATCTTCTTTTTCCTGGCAAGGTTTTATGATTCTGTTTTCAAAACACAACAACAATCTGGATGAGTTTCACACAACTGTGAAGTTGGATTCATATGGACATTTTTTGTTCTAGCTGACATTGAAACAAGTTGTCCTTTTTGCTCTGGTGGATTTTCACATTTTGAACTGTTCTCATGAATGGTTTAACCCATGCCTACATTTACAGTTCTTCAAAAAACAAAAAAGCAAAAATAATAAGCTGTGTAATCACACACACACACACACACACACACACACGGGAGGGGGGGCTGTAGGTCCCAGAAAGTTCCAGATTTAATCCCAGGGCATCTCCAGCTACTGTTGGGAAAACCCTGTCTCTGAAACCACAGAGAGCCTCTGTGTAGGCCTGGGATGAGGTTTGTCTTAGGGATAGCCATTGTGGGGAAATCTGGCCCTTTCCCCCCTCTCTGGATTTCCCCAAGCCCCCTGGCTCAGCTTGCATTTATGAACCAAGGCAGGGGACCTGTTCCCTGAATCCGGGAACTTCTGTGCATTTTTTTTTTTAGGTAGAAAATATCATTTCCACAAGTTCCAGCCATAAGTTGCATACGTTATGCAATTTTTGGCTGTAATTTGTGCAATTTATACAAATTGCTGTCATTAATATGCCTAACTTGAACAAATTGCAGCCGGAAGTTGTGCAACGTCCGGGCATAATTTGCACAAGTTAGGCATGTTTTCAGCTGCAATTTGCACAAATTATTCAAATTATGGCTGAAAATGGCATAACTTGTGGAAATTACATAAGCAACTTGTGTAAACGGCTTTTTTTTTTTTTTTTACAGGAAAAAGCCCCGTGACAATATGTGAGCTGGTCCAACTTGATGCAGATTGAATTCGGCCAACTCATGGACAAACGAGGCAGTCTGGGACTCCAAGTAGCTAAAAACTCAGTAGACTTGACATCCTGGATTGATTTCTCCAAGATCCCTGGTTTCTCTGGCCTGCAGAGCCAGAGCCCCGGGCATTCCCCATCCAGTCCATAAGCTTCTTCTGCAGTTATTTCCAGTCAGCAGTGGCAAAGAAAAGGGTATTTAAAAGCAATTAAACTTCAAATACTCTGCATCAGGGACATTGCTAGGCCTCAGCCTATGGTGCCCCAGCCATGAAACTATTTCCCAGTGCTGAAGAATTAACTGAAGAATTTATTTTATTTGAGATAATCTGAATAAGAAATTAATTGGCTGGCTTTGCCTCCTGTAAAATTTCAATAGAACCTCATAATTATTTCTAAATGTGCTTATATGAATATAAATCAGCATATGCAGACTTGTGTCCAATGGGCCTGGGCCATGAATCTTTTCAGTGCCTAGCAACACCCCTGCCCCACATAGAAATGAGTTGTGCTTTGCAGGCCTGGGAGCTGTTGCTCTTGAGTTTACTCCTGAGTAGACCTAGAGTTGAGCTGTGTTTTGTATGCTCAGTGAGAAAATGCTGAAATTGGTAAGAATTACAACTTTCCATGGCCCTGCCCTGCTGGAATGTGGTCCCTGTCACTCTTCCCAAATTAGAATTCAGACGAAGCACCAGAAAAGGTTCATAACCCCTGCTGTACACAATACTGAGGTAGATGAACCAGTGATCTGACATGGTATATAAAACTTGTTTCACATTTCACCTAGTTTGGCCTTGAGATGTTTGTTTCTGGACCAGTGATGCCCAGGCTGTAAGCCAAAGTGCACTGTTGTGCCACAGTAAGGGCTGATGTGGGCCTTTAGAAATGAAGACCCCATATTGGATGCATCCTCCACTCTATGGCCCTTGGAGAAGGGAGGCACCATGTGACACTGGTTTCCCTCTCTCAGCCACTATGTAGACAACATCACCATGACCATCCTGAAGGAAGGGGTCAAACTGCCCATAAGTTGAACTCATGGCAAACTGTCCTACCTGTGGGTTTCACACAGGCAACTGGTTGACCACTGCATGAACAGAATGTTGGGCTAGATGGTCTGATCCAGCATGGCTCTTAAGTTCTTATGCTCAGGATTCCCCAATGAAGCTTGTCCTCCAGCTGACAAGTGTGGGGGGACATCTTCACCATCACCATTGCCTCGCAAAACCAGTTCCATTCGCTGATCCCTGGCTGACTTATTGGCAGTTTCCTTTAACTTGTCAGTTTTTAGTTAAAAAGGACTTAGATGAGTTGCAAACAATCGTGGGAGACCTTACACTTTCTCCATTGTCTTCGACATTCATCACTGGTCAATGTGCAGCTAGGCACAGGACAGGGGAAAGTCAGGGAAGGAGAAGAGATGCTGATGTGGTCCAGGACTCTAAGTATGACAAAGTCTGGATCCAACCCATCTACTAAATAAGGGTTATCTCTTCTCTGTATCCTGTGCCATGAGCAGTCCTTCCTTCCAGGCTAAGAAAAACAGAAGTCCTTTGTTGTTCTATTTGACCAACTCGAGCCCATGTAGGGTAGTGAATTGATTGTTTGACCTGAACTATGCTTCAACTCCAAGGCTCACTTAATGGGACCAATTTGAACAGACAGCATGAGCAGGATCATGATGGCAGCCCCTGTCTAGTTAGTGTAAACTGTGTGTATAGATACAGTGTGCTTACAAACTGTACCCACATTGTACTTTGCATGCACAGTTGGGAATCTTGCAAGAACCTTGATTTTATGGCCAGTCCTAGGCACATAGGCTTTGTAGGCACATAGAGGTTGTGTTCTGAACATCTACTGAGTGTGCAGAGATCACCACAATCCTTCCACTCCCCCCACACCCTGTTTTCAAGTATACACCTACTGATCATGTGAAAAGGGCTCCCCTCTCTCAGCTCAGTGAGGAATATGCAACGAGGCAGTGAACACAAACAGACAGGTTCTATTGAAACAGATCCAATGCAAACTAGAAATGTAGAGTAAGGCCTACCAGAATATGTCATTGGTGCCTGTCAAGGTCTAGCCAGTGGGGACTGAGAAATTATTAAAGAATAATAATCCAAAAAATAGTGTTGGAACTGCTCCAGATTCTGGCACATTAAAGTTTCTATAAATCATGGAAGGAGGATTCTTGGAGCAGACTTATAAGAATATAAAAAGGCCAAGGGTCCATCTAGTCCAGCATTCTGTTTACACAGTGGCCAGCCAGCTGCCTGTGGGAAACCCACAAGCAGGACATGAGTGCAACAGCACCCTCCACCCATGTTCCCCAGCAACTGGTGTACATAGGTGTACAAACTCTGATACTGGAGCCATCAGGACTAGTAGCCATTGATAGCCTTAGCCTCCATGAATTTGTCCAATCTCCTTTTAAAGCCATTCAAATTGGTGGCCATCACTACATCTTGTGGTAGCAGATTCCAAGGTTTAACTACATGCTGTGTGAAAAAGTACTTCCTGAAGCTCCCACCAGTCAGCTTCATGGGATGGCCCTGGGTACTAGAATTAGGAGAGAGGGAGAAAAATGTCTCCCCATCCACTTCCCTCAGACTATGCATAATTTTGTACATCTCTATCGTATCTCCCCTTACTCCCCCTTTTTCTAAGCAAAACAGTCCCAGATGTTGTAACCTTTCCTCATAGGGCAGTTGCTCCAGCCTCCTGATCACGTTAGTTGCTCTTTTCTGCACTTTTTTTTCCCAATGCAACTCTATCATTTTTTAGGTGCGATGACCACAGCTGTACACAGTATTCCGAGTGTGGTCACATCACAGATTTGTGTAAAGTCAGTATCATAATGGCAGTTTTATTTTTGATTCCTTTCCTATCATGGAATTTGCCTTTTTCACAGCAGCCACACACTGAGTCAACAATTTCAGTAAACATTACTCAAACCTACTTTACAGGGCTGTTGTGAGTTATATGTGAAACTAGGAAGGCCTCTGACATGTCACCCTGAGTTCCTTGGACGAAGCCTGGGATATAAATGTGATAATTGAACTGAATCTCAAACCCCTCCACTCATTCTGATTTGTCAGACTGACAGAGGTAGCTAGATATTTGGATGGCTAGGAAGATGTTTGATCTAATCTATAAAATGCCTTACCATGCCATAAATAATATTCCAACTGTTTCTCTCTGCACTGCCAGGAACCAGCCTTTCATGGCTTATTGCACCACATGCTGAGGGTCTGGAAGTCGCATAAAGACCATTTTCTGTTCATCTTCTCTGCCAAGTTTCTTTTGAGAGAGAGAAAGAGAGAGAGAGAGAGAGAGAGGTCTAGCTTGTTGCATATTTTGCATGCAACTGGTTACAAGATATGTTGGGCTTCAAAGCACCCAAACAGTAGACTGGGAGAAGTTAACAAGACACATGGCTGGTATTACTGAATTACAACATCTTCGAGAATTCTTCTGGAGAAAGCAGATGTAGGGTTGGCTCAAACACTACTGGATAAACTGTGAAATTGGTTATACAGTACTGATGGATTCTGAAGTTTCCCACTAGAATTCCCACCCCCAGCAGTTTGAAAAGAAAGGACACCAAGATTGAATGTCTTCAGGGCAAGAACAACACTCATTTAAAGTAATTGTTACTCGAAAATATAAGTAAGGGGACTGATTTTTTTCTGGCTCAGGCCACAGTCCGAGGGACACTTACTGAGGACTGTATCGCATTAAAAGCAGTAGGACTTACTTCTGAGTAAACAGGCACAGGCATGAGCTGTTAATATCCCACTCAAATTCAGAGGTGACTGTTTTGTTCAGCATGACAATGGCTTGATAGACTAGTCATTTGATGGCATCTTCAGAATTAGGTGCAACTTCAGAAAACCTGTCTCCTCTGTGCCAGGGCCACAGTGGCTTAGTGGTTAAGACACTGAACTGCAGACCGGAAGGTCGGCAGGACAGCAGTTCGAGACCCGAGTGCCACTGCCACGTGACGGAGTGAGCTCCCGTCTTCAGTCCCAGCTCCTGCCAATCTAGCATTTGGAAAACAAGGAATTGCAAGTAGATAAATAGGTACCTCTTCGGCAGGAAAGGTAACAGCATTCCGTGCACCTCAGTATTCAGTCATGCCGGCCACATGACCACAGAAGCGTCTTCGGACACCGCTGGCTCTTCGTCTTAGAAATGGAGATGAGCACCACATCCTAGAGTCGGACACGACTGGTTGGGGACACCTTTACCTTTTTACCTCTGTGCCAGTTTGTGTTGCTTTTTACACTGACCAATGAGCTGGGAATCAAATGGAACTAGGTTATCTGAAGAGGTGCCCAGTGCAGGATGATCTCACTGCCTCTACCGCTTGTGGGGAAAGTTGTGCAAGTATAAGAAGTAGTTTCATATGAAGTGGGCCTGTTGAGGCACCCTAATTTCACTTGACTCATATAAGTAGGGATGTGTGAACCTACACCCATCCAGGATCAGTGATCGCCTGCTAAAGTGCTGCCTCTGCTTGAGCTCCCAGACCTGGTCTTGAGCCTCCATGAGCTCAGCGAGTCACCTGTGGTCACCCTAGACCCCGTCAGGTGAGCGCCCACCATTTTGCTCTCTTGTTTTTTTTACGGAAAAAGGGAGCTAAAAAACCTGCATGTTTCAATATGCACATATTTAGGCTGGGAAAGCTTCATCTAAGCAATGTTAGGGGCATTATGCCTAAAATTCTACATAGGTCAAGCTTTCCTGGCCCAAATGTGTGCATATTTAAATATGCACAGTTTTTTTAGCTCCCTTTTTGCATAAAAAAAACAAGTCGGCAAAATGGCGGGTGCTCAGCAGTAAGTGTGGGGAAGATCGGGGAAGGTGCAAGCAGGGGAGAGCAAGGCCAGTGTCTCAGCAGGTGTGGTCTGGGGGTGTGGATGGGGGGGAATGCAACCGAATCCTGGACCCAGTCAGGTGTTTGCGACATCCCTACATATAACTTTATCACAGTGAAAGTTAACAGCACTAGGAAGAAAATTGACTGTCTTGAGTCCTTCTTCAGTAGGTTTCAATGGGAAGATGCCCCACATAATAGGGCTGATGCTGGAGAAATTTGAGATGGACTAAAATGAGTTTGGATTTCTAAGAATCTGACCTGCGGAATCCGCCGCGGAGCGATCCCCCCAGGCTGCGCAGAGTCCATGGACTTTCGGATGATTTTTTGACTTTCCCCCAAATTATGCATATTTATTTGTAGGAAAATACGCAAGTTTCTGCTGAGGAAAAGTTGAATGGAGTGGGGGATAATATGCTAAATGTTACATACTGAGGTAAATTATGTAAATTCTTATGAAACCTCTTATGTAATTATTTGCTTATTTTTCCGCATGCCGAAAAAGAAATATTTTCATTCGTCTGTGAACCGATGATGGTGTCCATTTTTGTGCTTGATTCTGGGAAGTGTCAGTTGGATGAATCCATATAAACAAAGCACCCATCTTACCCATCCCGACCTTACCACATCATGGGATCATCATCAACATATGCATGGATGGTTAACAGGCCTCCTGAAGCTTTCTCTTTTCTAATTATTTGATACCATGGTGTTCAAGCTTAGAATGTAAGGCCAGAAAACTCACAGGAGTTTCCCCCCCCCCCCGAGGTTTCTTTCTGCCCACTAACTAAGGTTAATGTTCCCTGGCAGTCTGAACATTGGACATGTATCTTTACATCTTCAGATGTAGTAGGACAGAACACAGTTTAGGATCCCCTTTCCTTGGTTCTATTTTGGTCCCCCACACACACACATAGAATCTTGTTCAACAGTACCAGGGGAGGAGGGGGTGGACAAATGGACCAGGTAGGGAATGGATGGGAGCTGTGGGTGCCTTTTCTCCTGCTCCACCAGGATGTCTGAAAGATATTTAGAGAGCAGTTCTATGGTCCCCAGAAGAGTGTCCCAGGAAGCATAGGAATGCTCAGAAGAACCCTTCCTAGGTCAGAGACAGCACTCCGACCTTGGAAGGGGAGCCAGAGATCTGACGCCCCTCTCCCACCCCCTTGTAGTGGCACAGAAAGAACGGCTGCCATCTGAGGTCAGAAAATCAATCCTAAAGGAGGAGGAAAGGGGATGTTCCAGTGGGTGGGGAGAGCAGAAGACCGGAGAGGCCAGGATACAATTTATCCTGACCCTCCTCCAGCCTCCTTTCTTCCCCCTCCAAAGTGCCTTTGCTAGACAGGCTGAAAAAGGCCATCTAGTGAAAATCAGAGTTACCCACCCCTCATCTACACCGACTGGCAGTGGCTCCCCAGAGTTTCTCTCCTTTTGGGCCCAATCTACACTACTGCCCAGAAGGAGAAGGGCAAGGCAAGAGGTGGGCTCTGTGGTCAGCAGCAGTCCCCTCCTGGGGTTCACCCAAGCAGGTGTCCTACAGCAGGGTAAGCAGGCTTGGGGGCTCTATTTTGTTTTTTCCTAGTACAGTAAGGTCTGCCAACCCAAGCTAGATGCAGAATGGTGGCTCAGGGGGCATTTTGCTGCGATGTTTTTCATTTGCTGTGGGTTTCCCGTTGTTGCGAGCCGTCTGTCCCTTCCCCAAACCAACTTTGCATTTTGCGCTGGGCATATTGTAGGCATGCATAGTGCTTGCGTCACTCTGTGACGCCCCTTTAATCCCCCCGTCCCTTCACAGCTGCGCAGTTACAGAGGCACAGAGAGGCATTTTCATTTATTTAATCAGACTTCTGCACATTTTTCCAGTTTCGTAATGGTTGTTTTGGACTCAGTGCCCAAGGGCTGGGGTGTGTGTGTGTGTGTGTGTCCTGGGAGAGGACCAACTTCACTCTGGCCACCATTTTGGAGTGATGGGTACGTACCGCTCTCGCAAACCATCATGAGAGTCTCAGGCTGGGGAACTGACAAACAGATGGTGTGGAAATGAAGAGACACAGAACACCCACTTTTTACCTAAGGAGGAATGGAAAGACATAACAGAACCCATAAAATATATCAAAATATATATTTTTATAAAATATAAAACAGCCACTGAAGTGTGGCACCCCCACACTCATGGGACTGCACATCTGTGCATTAAAGTATAATGGCAAAAAAAGGGCACGGCAGAGTCTGTTAGGGAAGCATGTAGTAAATCAAAAGTGTATAGCACTAGAAGCTAATTTAAAGCTGCAATGTTGCACGGCTGCAACGGGGTGTGTGTGTGTGTGTGTGTGTGAAAGCAGTGACATGTAGATGGGGCCCAGATGTTGTGGCCATGAGATCTGCAGTTTAGAGTCAGTCTCAAGATGGAGATCACTGATTGAGTGAATTAGTCCCTGGCAGGTACTGCAGTTATTAGATTACACCTAGCATTCTGGGACAAAGAAGCAATGAATGGATAACACCCATTTCAGAAAACATAAAGGTTGGCTGTATTTCAGATTGGTCTTTTGCCAGATTGGGTATGCAGAGAGCAAGAAGTAAAGAGAAACATGGCAGTCTTTATGTTACCAAAGCCGAAGATTAATTTTAGGTGATGTGCTAAAGTTAATTGTAGGGATGTATGAAAGTCACTTACCTTTTCGAAGGGTGACATTTGTGGTGGGGGGGAGGCGCTCCGTCCCTCCCCCTGAAATTCTCTCCGGCCAGCTCTGCTCCGCGGAGATTCCACGGAGCCACCGGCTGGGGCTGCCCGCAGCCTGACATCCGGCTGCTGGACAGCCTGCAGGGACGCAAATGGCTTCATGTCAGGACATCCAGACATCCGTAGCCACCGCCATTTGCATCCCTGTATTTTGCTGTGATAGGCTACATAAATATTTACGTAGCCTATCACGGCAAAAGCAAAAAACAAAACAGTGAACGCAAATGGCGGCAGCTATGGCTTATGTAAATATTTACGTAGGCTATTACGGCAAAAAAAAGGGAACGCAAATGGCGGCTGCCAGAGCCGCTGCCATTTGCATTCTCTTAGTTAAGCCATGATAGCCTACGTAAATATGTAACGCTCCCTGCGTTAGCCGTGGTAGGCTATGTAACTATTTACGTAGCCTATCATGGCTATATGGAAGAAGCGAATGGCGGCTGGAGACGCGGCCGCCATTCGCAAGTCAGCGCGGATGGCAGCAGGTAGGTGCTCTGTTCCGGGCCCATTTTGTGGGGCGGGGGGGTGGGGGGCTTTGTTCCGCCATGGATTTGGGCGGGCCGAATGCACTGGCATTCAGCCTCACCAAGCTCCATGGCGGAATTCTCTGACATCCCTAGTTAATTGAATCCAAACTGTGTAGTATTACTTATTACTAACTTAGTATTAGTGGTTGGAGAGGATGCGACCCTCAAAATGTAAAGTCCTCTTTGGGTGGTAGAAAAACCGTCTTCCTCTGGTAGTAGATTCTAGGGATGTACGAAAATTCCGCCACGGATCTCAGGGAGGCCGAATGCCAGAACATTCTGCCCCCCGAAATTGGTGGCAGAACAGCCTGCCCCCCCGTCCCCCCCAGGATGAGACTTACATTGGGTGGATCTTCCTGGCGGCGGCGGTGGCTCCAGCGGCTGCTCCAGCGGCGGTTTGGCGGCGGTGGCCGGACTTCTGACCGGCTGCCGCCGCAGCTATTTCCAGTTTTTTTTTTTAAAAAGTGATAGGCTACGTAAAGATTTACATAGCCTATGACGGCTAGGTTTAAAAAAAAAATGTGATAGACTACGTAAATGTTTACGTAGCCTATCATGTCTGACTTTTTTTTTAAAAAAACACACACACGTACGCAAATGGCGGCCGCCATGGCCGCCGCCATTTGCGTTCCTTTTGACATGTCTTAGTCTACGTAAACATTTACGTAGATTAAATGTTTATTTTCGCTACGACGGCGAAAATAAGGGGAACGCAAATAGCGTAGATTTTTTTTTTTTAAGTCAGCCATGATAGGCTATGTAAACATTTACGTAGCCTATCATGGCTGACTGCAGGGACACAAACGGCGGTGGCTACGGCCGCCGCCATTTGCATCCCTGCTAGCCAGCGGCCGGATGTCTGGCTGCTGGCGGAGCTGGCTGGCGGCTCCGCAGAATCCCTGCGGAGCACAGCCGGCCGGCCAGGATTCCAGTGGGGGGGGGAGGAACGGAGCACCTCCCCGCCAACCATAAACAGAATCCATGAAAGGTAAGTGACTTTCATACATCCCTACTGCTCGGAATAGCTACCCCCCTATCTTTTCCCCTGGTGGAAGAGACCCAAAGATCAGAAAGGAAGAAAAGGAAAAAACAAACAAAAAAACACCCTACCTTTAAACTCCAACAACTATCTTCCTAGTTACTCACCTGGTGTTTCATTAAACACTCTAAGCTCCTCTTTAAACTTCTAAAGAACCATAGGGGTTGGGCTGCTATTGTTCTTAATGTCTTTTTGTAATAGGGAAACCTATCAAAGACAGGAACGCTCCTTTTCTTCAGGATTTACAGAGACGTGTCAGGTTTGCTTAAGGTATTTCCCACACTGTTTTTTGAAAACCAATTCCTCCACCTGTCTCTCTATTTGGGTGTTTCAGCAGGTGTGTGGGGTTTACTGTTGTTGTTTCTTTCTCCTTTAAAGCTATCTTTACTTCTGCTTTCCCATGTTATCATTTCGTGATCTCGGCATGTCGCTTGAACCCCATTTCTCTGCACAGACTCAAAGAAAAGGCGGCAATTGGAAGCAGACCATTGCAGGTTGGCAAATGAGCTTACAGTCTGATTTTAGAGCTTGCAGTCCAACCCTATGAGTCTATGAGAAGAGTAAAGGCCCTCGTGCAGTTAACCATGCAAGCCAAGTGAACATGGCTATGGAACTCATATCGATCTTGCATGACTTGGAAAACTGTAGAGGAAAGTGGGTGGGATGCTCAGTCAACTGGTATTTCACAACAAAATAAGGAAGACAACATTCATCTCAGGCAGACGGCCAACCAGAGGAATTGTTAAGTAGATGTGTACTTAAATGACACTGATATGAAAGACAAACACAGCTGTAAGCTTTTTACAATATATGAAATTAAAGCCTTTTATGTGGTGCCTTGTGATAACTGAAAGCCTTTTTTTTTTTGTTGGAGATATTTCCTTTTGACCAATGCCAGATAACTATATAGGGCATTAGTGGTTTTTTGTTCTTACAGGGGTACATTCCTAATTTTGCTGCTGGGAATCTCAGAAAAAAAAATCCTTTGAGTGATACAGAGCAAAGAACATGGAAAAGAATTCATATTGCCCCTGTAAATATGAGGGTTAGAAGCTTTGCATGGCTGCTCAAAATTAAGTCCCATGGAGCTCGGGACTTGCTCCATGGACACTGGGATAGTGGAATCCTATACATGTCTACTCAAAAGTAAGTCCCATAGTTCAATGGGGCATATTCCAAGGTAGGTGGGTATAGAATTGCAGCCTTAATCAGTAGATTAATCAACCAACAGTAGATTAAACAATGAACACATTATGTGTGTTGTTTACTGAAAATCCCACTTAATTCAATGCAGTCTAAAGTAATCTTTGTTGTCTCTTTGACTGATCAGTCAGCAAGAGCCAATTTTGATCAACTGGGCTTAAAATTAAAGGCCTGTGTTTATTTTTGAGAGCATTTTAATGCTGCTATGCTCCCTTAGCAGCCAATACAAGTAAACATATTAAAATGGCATTTCTTTCTAACTATGGGTGGTAACATTTGTTTATTAAATTTCCTTCCAAAGGCAGCCTATATTGAAGGTCTGGTAATGTGCAGATTTATGAAATTGTAATTCATATATGAATGGTTTAGACCAGATTTTTAAATGCTTTGCATCAGTGTATCACACTACAGCTTGACATTATGCACAATGTTTAACTGAAAGCTAGAGCCGAGAAATGGAGGGCTCAGTTCCATGATGGAGCATGTGGTCTTCATGTACAAAGTCCAAAATTCAATTTCCAGTTAATCTGACACACACACGGTCACACGCGAGTGTGCACGTGCACGCGTGCGTGCACACACACACACACACATGTGTTTGGGGAAAAATTTACTACCCTAATTTTACCATCCCTATCTTGGGATATCAGAAGTAAGTTTTAAACTCAAAGCATGAGAAATATATCATAACTGTTAGTGTAAAACTTTAGGTAAAACTGCATTGCTAATGTTTTGGTCTTGTGGAGTATTTCTCTAACCCCTAAAGAAACCTGTCTCTGGTGAGGTAAATGTTTCCCCAATGAAATCTCAACTTAATGACATCAAGCATATTTAAGCATGCTTCCCTAGAGCAGTTTTCTTTGGAAAACCCCATGAGAACATTTTATCCCCCCCCACACACACGCGTTGCTTCATTTTGAGGACATAACGACACCCCAATGGCAATACCAAAAGATTCTGGGGATATTTTATGCCCCATATTGGGGATTTTTTTTTTTCCCAGAAAGAAAACGGTAATTGGCAAGAGGCTGAAATTTGGGGACATGATGCATCTGACAAATACAACGATGTCATGGGAGGACTATACTGTAAGTCCACTTTGGTGTAAATTCTGCAGTGTAAAGTGCCCTTGGGGAACATGTATATCCCACCTGATGGCAGGGGAAGCACAGGTTGAAGGACTGCTAATGGTGGTATAGTGGAGCCAGGGCTCACAAGGTTGAAGTGCTGGGATGTTTTCATGAGCAGGGGAGAGGATGTCATCTGCCACAGCCCTTGGGATTCCCAATTCCCTCTGAGCTTAGTTGCAGTCATCACTGTAGCTGGGAGGAAGGGGGATTCAGTGGAGGCTTGTGGCTCTGACTTTGGTGGGGCTGTGAATCCATTCTGTTTTCCAGTCATTTTCCAGTTCTTTTCCGGGCCAAATTCAAGGTGTTGGTTTTGACCTTTAAAACCCTATATGGTTCCGGCCCAGCCTATCTTAAGGAGAGCCTCCAGCAGCACCAGACAGGCCGCTTAACAAGATCGGCCTCGGATGGCCTTCTCTCTGTCCCATCAGCCAGGACAGCTAGACTGGTGGGGACAAGGGAGAGGGCCTTCTCTGTGGTGGCTCCCACTCTGTGGAACTCCCTCCCTAGGGAACTCTGCCATGCCCCCTCTTTAATGAGCTTCCGCCATGCATTAAAAACATGTTTGTTCAGGCAGGCATTTGGGGTGGGTTAGGGTAATTTTAGAAATATGACGTTTTTACTGTAGAATTTTATTGTTTGAAATTGTTCTTTTATACATTCTGTACATTGTCCAGAGTGGCTGGGTGACCAATAAATTTAATAAATAAATAAATAAATAAAATAAAAATAAAAATAAATTATGGGGTTCAGTCAGAACCAGCCAGAACTCTGAAAGAGCTATCCAAGGTGCTGAACCTATTTGGTGATAGGGTTGAGCACTTTGGATAACTCCTTTAGAGTTCTGGATGGTTCTGACTGAAACCCAGGATGGATCGTACAGCCCCACCGAAATCAGAGCCACCAGCCTCCACTGAATTGATTTTATAATTGTGAGCTACCCCTGTTGTAATGCAATGTGTTTTGGGATAGCCTTGTTTTGAATGAGCATTTCAGACCCTTTAGTTTTACAGATGACCTGCTTCTGGCAGAAAGAAAAACTGTTAGAAGGGGCTTTTTGATATAAATCAACACTGCTGCCTGCATGTTTCAATTCTCCTTGGGGACATGGCTGTGGGAACTACCATAATGAATGTTTGTATTTCAGCATTTACTGCTACACTCAGGGCTGGAAAACCTTTTGCTCAAGGGTCTGATGAACTAATCTGAGTCTGAATAAACAGGACTGGGTTAAATAGACTCATATAAGGTCTGACTCATATAAGGCATTTTCATCATTGATTGATTGATTGAATGCATTTATATCCCCTCTTTTTTCCCTCTTGCAAGGAACCCAGGGCGGCATACATAATCCTCCTGCTCTCCATTTCATCCTCACAGCAACAACAACCCTGTGCGGTAGGCTGGGCTGAGAGCCTGTGACGGGCCCAAAGTCATGCAGACACCAGTGAGCTTCCATGGCTGAGTAGAGACTAGAACCCAGATCTCCCAGCATCGAGTCCAACAGTCTCACCACTACACCATGCTGGTTCTCTTATACATTCAACTGTAGTAGCTCATTTGCTGGAACTGAGCTGTCACTGAGGTTCATGACCCTTGTCATCAAGAGTAGGGATGTCAGAGAATTCTGCCATGGACTCCAGCGAGGCCGGATTCCTTAGAATCCGCCCCCCTCGGAATCCATGGCAGAACAGCCTCCCCCCGCCACCACCCTGCGAAATCCCCCCAGGATGGAGCATACCTGGCAGTGGATGCGGAGGCGGTGGCGGCTCCAGCAGCAGATGCGGTGGCGGCTCCGGCTGGTCTCCTGGCTGGCTGCGGCCGGGCTGCTGCGGCCGCAAATGGTGGCCATTGTAGCGGCCACCATTTGCGTCCTTGCAGTCAGCCGTGATAGGCTACATAAGTATTTACGTAGCCTATTACAACAAAGAGCAGCCACGCAAATGGCGTAGCGGCCGCCATTTGCATCCCTGCTCTTTGCCGTTATAGGCTATGTAAATACTTACGTAGCCTATCATGGCTGACTGCAAGGACACAAATGGCGGCTGCTACGATGGCCGCCATTTGTGGCCGCAGCGGCCCCCGGCTGCCGGCTCCATGGAGCCACCGCTGAGCGGAGCCGGCTGGGGAGGATTCCAGGGGGAGGGACAGAGTGCCTCCCCCCCACCGCGGATTGCCCGTCGCAGAGCCAGGTAAGGCTTTCATACATCCCTAGTCAAGAGACTTTGCTCACGCCGTTGAACAAAGTGGGAAATACGTCCGAGAGAAAACAAAAACATAGGATTGTGCTGTCAAGTTGTTTTTGGCATTTTACTCACTGAGGACCAATTTTAATCAGCCAAGCTGCAAATTAAATGCACATGCTTCTTTTTAAAACTCTTGTTAGTTCTGGCATATGTAAGAGTACCCACAGCACTTTTGATGCCTCTGTTGTTGCGTGAGTCCATGTGTATGGAGTCCATGAATATTTACTGTCAGGAGTGGCTAGGATCTGAGGACAGGTGCCCTGTGTGGCTCCAGGTTTTTGAGGGCCATTGGGGAAAGACATCTGCCACACCTTCCTTCCTCAGTAAGTTTACTGTCTCGCCACTTTTGTCACTGGCTGCTGTTGCTTCCCGTCATCGTTCTCATCATTACTACCAGTTGCTTGTTTGACAGGCAGAGAGTCAGTGGGCAAGCAGGCCGTGGCATCTACTGCTCTGCCTTCTCGCCACCAGTGTTGTCTGGGCCAGAGCAAGAGGAAGTGAGGAAGCAGGTTGCAATGGTGAAGGGGGGGGGCAAGTCCAGCCGGCTCTTGTCAATGGCCTGTGCTGGGGTGTGGGCCCTTAGTGGGTGCCCAGCCATGCCTACCATGCCAGCCCTAGTGGTGAATCACTGAACTGCGGATGGCAGCTTCTCAGCTTCCCAGGACATAGTCTGAAGGCACATGAGGCAGCCGCCTTGCTGAAGCTAAGCAGGTCTGGGTCTGGTCAGTGCTTGGAGGGGAGACCACCTGGGAACCACACGTAGCCACCTTGAGTTCCATGGTGGGAGAAAGGTGGGATACAAATATAATAAACAAACAAGCAAAACTTTAAGGCCCTGGACTGGACTGACTCTGCCTACCTTGACTGGCCATTGGATCCTGCTGGACAGGAAGGACTATCAGATGGCTCCTTGTTCCAGCTAAGCCTTACATGAGCAACAAGGTCTTCTTGAGCTCTGGTGTATTCATGCAACCTTGGCTATTCTTTGGTCCTGACTTCCAGCTTGCTCCTTGACCTTGCCATCCAGTTGGCTCTCTAGTCCTGACTTGTTCTTTGGTCCTGACTCTTAGCTTGCTTCTTGACTTTTCCCACTGGTTTCTCATCTTTGGTCCTGATTACTGGCTAGTCCTTGGGCCACTGTTTCCAGACTCACCTCAATCCAGTGTCCACACCCCAGTCCTGATATTGACAAATGTTTTTATTTTTAAAAGAAAATTTAATGGGGCTCTTCAGTTAGTAAATGACCCAGAGCAGCTAGCAAATTGATTGTTGCATTGGCTGAAGGACTCATCTGGCCAGCTTGAATGTTTTCCATCACAACTGGACAGGAAACAAGGAGGAATTCTCAAGAAAAGGCTACAAGAGCAAACATTTCTTGAAGAATGCCCATATTAGAAATATTTTTGCTAAATTACAACTCTTATCCAATTACAGTGACTGAAAAGTACTAATTTAAGTCATGTCTTCCTTACATTTATCTGTGTGTGCGTGCGTGCATGTGTGTGTGTGTTCTATATGTAGATATACAGGATTCTAGATGTTTACCTATAGTGGCATATGTGTGTGCTGTTTTTCACAGGCTGCTAAAGACTCTGAGTTATTTATGTTCTCCATACTCCTGTGATGCTGTGAACATCCTCATGTTGGCTGCCTAGTTCAATTCTTGTCTTTAAAATTATTTAAAAGTCTCACTGGCAATCTATTCAAGCCTTTCCCGAAATTTACATATTTCTCAGCATGAGAGAACCCATTTAGCAGTACAGAACGTAAGACGTCAACACTTTTCAATCAGAAGCTAATTAAACAGCAGCACAGAATGGTTTGCAGAGGGAATGCAAACGGTACCCTTGAAAACATCAGCACTACAGGGCAAGAGTGCGTTCAACAGTGCCTGTTTCACAGTCCCACTTTGTGATTTACTCCTGGGCAATTTAAAAAGGATGCTGTTAAAGAACCTTGATTGCCACATGCAAACTTGTGAAATGCACAAGTTTTTTTTAATAACCCCCCCCAACAATATTTTCCCCTTTCCTTTTTTTTTGAGATTTACATGAAAACAGAGCGAATAATGAGTCCATCAACAAGTCTTTCCTTATCAGAGTTGTAATTTTCTGTTGTGAGATTCTTTTCTTGTTTAATTATCAGGTCTTTAAGAGGCTCATCTTTCATCTGACTCGATTACTTCCTCCGTTTTCCAGATAATGAGTAGTTTAATCCCATATGCTCTAAGACATATCTGTTTACTCCCTCCCCCACTCAAAAGAAAAAGAAAGAAAAAAGAAAAGAAAAAGAAAAAGAAAGTTGGCTTGGTGTCCATCTTGTAAAAGAACACAGAGAACTTGCCTATAATTTCTGTTTTCTTATTCCATGGGCAAAATCCAGCCAAGGTTAAGCAACTTTATGTCCTCTTAATTTTAATGGGAGAGCTAAGTATGTGCTTAAACCTTCCATATTGAAATCAACAGTACTTAAGAGTGCTTAATTAATTTTGGATGGATTGTGCCCTGTGTGGTTATTCTAGACAGGCTGAGGTTCCAAGTTAGTCTGAAAAAAGATATACATACATGCTGATCCAATACCTAGTTTTACTTAGTTCGGTATAAATGAATGAAAGAAGATGATCCCTTGGCACAACTGTCTTGCGGTGATCCTGGCTTTGGATCTCTCCACATGCATATACTTTGTGTGTGTTTTCTCATATTTGTGCAGTTGGCCTCTGACAACTTGGATTCTATGCTGGGTTCACGGATAGCAGCCAGATGCTTGGCTTGGTTTGCATTGTGGCTTTATCTGGAAGCTTATCCACATTGATTTAAAAAAATGCCCATGGGTACCAAGCTTTTCATTTCCAAACTGGCATCATTTCCATAATCATATTTACACTGACTCCTTTTTCCTTTTCTCTACTCCTTCATGGATTTGTGAACCCTTAGACCACATATTGGATGACTTTTCCACTGCCCAACAAGCAACCCATCGTGATAAATACCGATTGCATGTTATTGACTTGGAGAGACACAGTTTTCTTCCTAACTCCTGAAATAACTTGAAGAGTCAACAATAAGTAGAGTGTCATGTTTCGTAATGGAGGCCTACAACTGTGTTGTGGGAACTGTGTCAAACACAGATGCACAGTCCATGGAAAAAATGTTAGGTACTGATTTTATGCCTTCAAGAATGAAAGAAAATAAAGGCAATAAAAATAATAAGAAAAGTTTCCTACAAGTGTGAAATGAAGACTCTAGATATGGAGTTCAGTATGAAGGGGGTGGGGAAAGAAAGCAGAATGAAACACAACATTTTAATCAAAACACCTGGAACATTATCCCAAATTTTGCTCAACTTAGTACATTATATTGCAGACTTTTTAGGATGAAATTCAGACAGAAGTTGAATACCCAAAAGAAGGCCACTGATGATGATCCATTACATTAGCATCAACTGTTCCTCCAGGGACTTTTGCAGCTTTCTTCTGTGGTTGGCTTCTCTGTTCATGGACACGTTACTGTTAAAAATAAGCGCATTGGATATGAGGAAATGTAACAGGCCTGTCTGGTATGTTCAGGACATAGCAAGACTAATGCACATTCATTGTGACTTCAGAGTCATTGGAGCATGCAAAGGAATCATGTGATGCAGCTTTGGTTAGACCATACTATTCAAAATGCAGGTTGAGAGTTGAATATTTGGATGCTTCCTAGGCAGGAATGGTACAATCTAGGAAAAGCTGCATGGTGATTCTGATTCACGTGTGGATCAGCTCTTCAATTCTGGCTGGACAGTTTCAGCTTAGTGCTAAATTCTGTGGCAGTATTTCCTTGGTGGTTCCCCAGGTGGTGGCTGATACAGCTTTCAAAGTTTCTATAGAATCAAGGTGTGTGCTCAGTCTAATATGAAACATTCTGCCAGGCACTCAATTTGATCCTGTGTTTGAACTGATAATACACAGGGGATGGCTCTGTAATGGTGTGTGTGTGTGTGTGTGTGTGTGTATGTAAAGCATATAATGAATGCTTTTCACTTCATGCTGAAATGAAGTGAAAAGGGAAGCTCTTTTTTATTTATTTGAAATGTTTCTTAACTGCCCTTCACCCACTGGATTCCAGGGCAGTGTAGAAAAGTGAATAAGACTGAACATATAAATATAATATATAAACAAAAAGAACTGAAACAGAAATAAGAGGGATTGGACTCTAGGGCAGTTATATGGGTATAGGCAAAGAGCTTAAAGAAGGCAATAATTCTGGGTGTGCTTGAGCAAGGGTTAAATAAAAGTAACAATAACTTAGATCCTGGAGGAACAGGAGTCTTCCTTAGACTCCTGGCTTTTTTGTGTAATTTGGGCTGCCTGACTGGGCATGGCAAAAGCCAGGCTGCCAAGTGACAAATGGGTAGATCAAGGATAGGCAACATTTTTGGACTGTGGGCACATTTGGCAATTGGAAAAACATCCTGGGCACCACCACAAAATGGCTGCCATGGGAAGCATGGCAACGGACATAACCCAAACGACTGAGTACAAGGCAGAGGTGGAGTCTGAGCCCTAATACATCAAACAGCTCCTTTGAACACACAGCTTTCAGCACCAACAGAACCCTCTTTTAGAGCAATCCCAGCTGCCAGCAAGAAAATGTGTCAATTAAAAAAAAGTGGGATGGGTAGAGAGCCTTGGCAGGCAACAAGAAAGGTGTCCAGGGTTGCATTGGTGACCATGGGCACCATGTGGCCTGCCCCTGGGGTAGAGGTTCTCAGTCCAAAATAAACCATGAGGGATACCTGGCAGTGAGTTTAACTTGGTGATCTATCTGGAGGAGGATGCTTCAGGATTGGACCACACTTCCTGCCAAGTCTTCAGGTTACCCTCATGGGTTGCTTGACTCAGGTGGTGACTTAGATGTTAGGAAGGCATTTGCATTTATCTAGAGTTCTCATTGTTTGCATATTGATTCATGCACTGGTAACCTCACAATTAGACTACTGTAATGTGATCTATGTGGAACTGCCTTGGGGCCTAGTTTGGAAGCTGCAGCTAGTACAGAATGCAGCAGCTAGGATGCTCAGTGGAGCGCTTAGCCATACAGATAATAGACCTGCATTGAAATAATTGCACTGGCTTCCTATTAGCTACAGAGCCATGTTCAAGGTTTTGTTGTTGACATGTTCAGCCGGGATCTAGCTTCCTGGAATGATTATCAGGAAAAACTTCCTGACTGTTAGAGCAATACAACAGTGGAACCAATTACCTAGGGAAGTAGTAGGGTCTCGCACACTGGCGGCATTCAAGATGAAGCTGGACAGCCATCTGTCAGGGATGCTTTGACTTGGATTTCTGCATTGAGCCTGGGGTTGGACTCGATGGTCTTATAGGCCCCTTCCAACCCTACTGTTCTATGATTCCATGATTCCATTAAACAACTCAGGGACATGATACCTAGCTGACCACCTTCCCCTATATTCACCAAATTGACCCCTGAGATCTTCCAAGAAGGCCTTATTGGCCATTCCATGACCAACAGTGTATCATCAGATAATGGCATGTAAGTGGGCCTTCTCAGGAACGCTTTCTTGTGTGTGATTTAAAAGTTGGAAGCTGTAGCGAACTTCGAACGCCTCCTGAAAATGCCTTTGTTCATGCAGGCCTTCCCTGACTTGTAACGGATCATGACACTGCTCTGCTTTACTGCTTTTGTTGTAGTGTTTTTAAGGTATTAATTGTTTTATACTGTTTTTGTATTGGTTTTCATATCGTGTTGTGTGCATTTTTATGTAAACTGCTTGGAAATCCTGGGATGTCCAGCAGCAAAGAAACAGATTATGGAAAATCAATACTTACATGAGGGTAACTCCTATTAATTTAATTGGAGCAGAGGACGCACAGTTTATGAAATGTAAATACATTAGGTACTAGTAGCATGCATCCCTCAGGATCCTTTTGTTCCTAGTTGCCAATGGTCCCTTGCCCATGTAGCCTTTCCAGAACAATAAAACATATTAGACAAGGTGCTGGGGTGACGCCAACAAAATACTTGTATAGAAGCCATTGTGGCTGAGCTCCTCAGTAACATCTGGCTGAACCAGTCAAAATTTTAGCAGCCAAGTTCTGCATTATGGGAAGCTTCTGGGTCATCTTTAAGGGCAGCCTCACCATGCATCACCATGCCCAGGCTATGCCTGTCCAGAAATGGACACAGCTGGTAAACCAGCCAAAGTTGGTAAAAGGCCCTCTGAGCAACCAAGGCCATCTGGGCCTCAAGTGATAATGTTGGATCAAGGGCCATTCCTAAACTGCATACCTGCTCTTTCAGAGGGAGTACTCCCACATCCCAAACAGCTGTTTCCAGGACCCATGCAGGGCCGCAACTAGGTATCTTGCGCAGAGGGCAAACAACAAAGATGATTGGGGGATTGGAATCAAAGCCCTATGAGGAGAGACCGAAAGAACTGGGCATGGTTAGCCTCGAGAAGAGAAGACTGAGGGGAGATAGTATAGCACTCTTCAAGGACTTGAAAGGTTGTCACAAAGAGGAAGGCCAGAATCTCTTCTCAATCATCCCAGAGTGCAGGACATGGATGGGCTCAAGTTACTGGAAGCCAGATTCTGGCTGAACATCAGGAAAAACGTCCTGACTGTTGTGTTGTGGCAATATAACAATGGAACAAATTCCTTAGGGAGGTGGTGGGCTCTCCCACACTGGAGGCATTCAAGATGAGGCTGGACAGCCATCTGTCAGGGATGCTCTGACTTGGATTCCTGCACTGAGCAGGGGGTTGGACTTGATGGTCTTGTAGGCCCCTTCCAACCCTACTATTCTATTATTCTATAAACATGAAATACACCTCTTCGCCAATCCTGTGTTTTAGATGTAAAAAATTAATAACTAGTTGCAACAGTTGCAATAAAATGATAAACATGTATCATTTCAATATGTATCATTTAAATATAGGGATGGGGGAGAATTTCTCCCCGAAACTTCGGGGGGCCGAGTGCCAATGTGTTCGGCCCCCCGAAGTACTTTCGGGGAGAAATTCTCCGCACCTCCCCTGCCCCCCGCACCCCCCCGGGACGGGACTTTCCTTTCCCGAATGTCCCTCCCGGCGGCGGGTCCTGGCGGCGGTTTGTCAGATCTTCGACAGGGGCAGAGGCGGCAGCCGGTCTTTTGACCGGATGCCGCCGCCGCCATTCCAATAAAAGTAAAAAAAAAAACGGCCCCGTGATAGGCTACGTGACGATTAACGTAGCCTATCACGGCTAGATTTGCAAAGTCAGCCGTGATAGGCTAGGTAAATCGTCACGTAGCCTATCACAGGTGTCTTAAAAAAAAAAAAGCGCGTACGGCTAATGGCGGCCCCCATAGGGAGCCGCCATTCGCGTTCCTTATTTGGTCGCTGTAGTCTACGTAAAGATTACGTAGACTACGGCGAAAATAAGGGCAATGCTATTTGCGTTGCCCTTATTTTCGCCGTAGTCTACGTAAAGATTTACGTAGACTACAGTGACCAAATAAGGAACGCGAATGGTGGCTCCCTATGGGGGCCGCCATTTGCGTACGCGCTTTTTTTTTTTTTTAAGTCACCCGTGATAGGCTACGTGATGATTAACGTAGCCTATCACGGCTGACTTTGCAGATCTAGCCGTGATAGGCTACGTTAATCATCATGTAGCCTATCTTTTGTTTTTAACTTTTTATTTCGCGGCCGGGCGAGGCAAGGCGCCTCCTCCCCGGCCTGAATTTCGGCTGGGCGAGGCGGGAAGCCTCCCCCCCCCGGCCTAAATTTCAGCCGGGCGAGGTGGGAAGCCTCCCCCCCCGGCCTGAACTTCGGGGGGAGCAGCGAAGCGCCTCCCCCCCACCGCGAAGCAAGCTGCGAGACCAGGTAAGTGGCTTTCGTGCACTCCTATTTAAATATTTATTTCAGTTGTAGAAGCATTACAATAACAATTAAATCAGGAACATGAAAAAAATCACCATTATTCTAATGTTTATGGGTATCTATATACCAGCCAAAAAACTGCATTTAAAATGAGGCTTTTAGCTTTGGTTTTATATGCAGGATTACAGTGACTCTCTTTTTCACCCGCTTCCTTTCCCCACTCCCCTTCCCCCTCCTTTTCCCTGTATCTGAGTCTTCCATTATCTTTCATTGATCTCGCTCCTCTTCTTGCTGCTTTCCCTCTTTTTACGGAGGGAACTCAAGTGGAGCACAATGGGGTAATTTGATAGCTCATTACCTGTGATCTATTTAAAAATGGAACAAAGGGCATTAAGTGCAGGAGATGCCTTGGACGATCACAGTGTCATGTAAGCCCTCAAACTTCTGTGAAGGAACAATCTCAATTGCAGGATAAAATCTCCATGTGCAGAAAGCCTATAACTTTTAGAACTTTTCTAAATATAATGTAGACTATTTAATAACATACAATAGTATTGATAGAATAAACTATAAATTAGAAAATGGAACAAAAAATCACAGATTACACTTATAAGATTACACAGAACACTAAAAAAATAGTAAAAACCACATCATTATTAAAAAAAACCCTTTCAAATGACAACATATTCAAACATTAACTTATAATGTAACCCTTCAAGCTTAAATTGCAGCAAAATCTTTGATTACTTGGTCAAAATATATTTGTTTTGTAATTTCATTTTCAGTTAAAAGGATCACCATTTTCTTTTGTCCAAGAAAAGCTCTTAAATATAACTTAATTAATTTTAACTCGCTGGAGTTTCTTTTACAGGATGCTACCCTAACAGGTATAGTTAAAAAATACTCTCATTGCCATTTCCATGCTTGGAGAAGGCTCCATTAGTGGATATTCATGGATTATTTTCAAGGTCTAAACTTGATGCTGAGTCTGGAACTGGGAGAACTGAGAAAGCCTGGTTCTTAATTTTTTTGATTTCTGATGAAATTCTTGCAGGATTTAAATCACTCTCGTATTTTAGCACCAAATCCACTGCCACATTCTTTAGTTCTGTAACATTCATTATAGACAATTTAGTTCCCAAAAGAATATCAAAATCGGTAGAAATGTCATTGTGTTGATTGTATCTCTAGTTTAATTCAAAGAGAATGATGTCCAATGCTTTTTAAAATGTTAGTTTTATACAACTGTTCAGTTGACAGACTGCTACCTTCATCTTGCAATTCAGAGAGATTGATTCATTCAACTTTTTGTTTCCTCTTTTCCAAAAATTCTGGTGTTACCTCCATGCTTTGGGCAATTTTCTTGGCTTGCAGCCAATGACAGAACTGAAAAAAAAGGCAAGACCGAAATCAAGCTCCTATGCTTAGGGAGCAATCCTATGGCTGCTAGACACCAGCTAGATGGCCATAGGATATGCTGTTTTCTGGGAACTGACCTCAGAGTCTGTACTCCAAGGTCAGTCCCCAGAGAACCAACCTCCCCCCACTTCTGCACTGCCTCGGAGGCAGCGTGGAACAGCCCTATCCTCCGCGCTCGCAAAAGGAGTGTGGAGGAACCGGAAAAGGTTGTGGCTGGGGGTGTTCTGGGGTGGGTAGATCGTAGCTGCCTGTATGACACATCCAATGTGTTGTACAGCAGCCTCCTTCCCCGCTCTGTCCTCCTGCGGCTAGACAGCTGTAATTGGCTGTCGAGCCTAAAAAGCAGGGCAGGAGAAGCGTGGAGGGAACAACCCTCTCCATGCTTCTTTTGCCCTGCTTTGGACAGGCGGTCGCCTCCAGGTTCAGAGGTGGCCACCTATCTGGATAGGATTGTGCCCTTAAAGGACAGTGGCATTGTGACTTCACTAGAAACAGTGTGTGTGTGTGTATGTTTGTGTATGAATTCATGTTGTGTGGGCAAATAAAATAAAATCTGTTTTTGGAAATAATGTGTACCTGTATATTATATGAACGCAGACAAAGTTAATTATGATTATGGTGTCCTCTTGAATCAAGTGCCTGGGGCAATGGCTCTGCTTGCCCCAACCTAGTTCCAGCCCTTGACCCAAGAACCACCTACCTACAGAGCATTGTCTGCGCTGAGTTTTACTTTATTGGGCTTCACCCAGCCCATCACTGAGTTAAGGCTCTAGTTCAGTACCTGCATAGTCTCCCCTGAGTCAAAAGACAGAGAGAAATAGAGCTACATAGAGCAGTTCATTTAAAATATGAAAGATAATGTGGAAAAAACTAAACCCACGAGATCTGTGCTACCAGAAGTTAGGTCCCCCCCCATTTTCCCCCCTTTTTGCACAAGGCAAATCATTTCCTCAAATTCTGAAAGATGTAGGGTTGGTTCCTAGGAGACTTTTTCCTCATAAGTGAATCATACCTTTGTGTACTTATCACTATTTCTCTTTAAAACACATGACCCCAGAGAACAGACTGACACTTGCATGTTTTAAGGAGGAAAAGGCATTGATAATACACATAGACACCATTCACCTTTGATGCACCACTGGCATATTTTGTATACTGGTGAGTACAAAAAGTCTCCTAGGAACTGCCCCTTAGTGATAAGTAGGGATGTCACAGAATTCCGCCACAGATCTCGGTGAGGCCGAATACATAGATTTCAGGGGGCTGAATGCACTGGCATTCGGCCCACCGAAATCCGTGGCAGAACAAAGCTCCCGCCCCCCCACCCCACGAAAGGTGCGCGAAATGGAGCACCTACCTGCTGCCATCCGCGCTGACTTGCGAATGGCGGCCACATCTGCGGCCGCCATTCGCTTCCTCATCATAGCCGTGATAGGCTATGTAAATAATTACGTAGCCTATCATGGCTAACGCAGGGACACCATTTGTGTAAGTAAGTAAGTATTTACGTAGCCTATCACGGCAAGCGAAAAACAAACAAACAGCGGACACAAATGGCAGCGGCTACGGCGGCCACCATTTGCGTTCCCTTTTTTTGCCGTTTTAGCCTACATAAATATTTATGTAGGCTATTACGGCAAAAAAAAGGGGAACGCAAATGGCATAGTGGGCGCTATTTGCATTCCTTTTTTTTTTTTTTTTGCTGTAATAGCCTATGTAAATATTTATGTAGGCTAAAACGGCAAAAAAAAGGGAACGCAAATGGTGGCCGCTGTAGCCGCCGCCATTTGCGTCCGTTTTTTTTTTTTGCTTGCTGTGATAGGCTACATAAATTTTTATGACACCTATCATGGCAAAATACAGGGACGCAAACAGCAGCGGCTATGGCAGCTGACATTTGCGTCCCTGCAGGCTGCCCAGCGGCCGGATGTCTGGCTGCAGGCGGCCCAGGCCGGTGGCTCTGCAGAATCTCCACAGAGCAAAGCTGGCCAGACAGAATTTCGAGGGGAGAGACGGAGTGCCTCCACCCCACCGTGAATGTCACCCTGGCAATCCATTCCTCCCCCTGGAATCCTTGACAGGGGGGAGGCGATCTGTTCCTCCCCCCCAGAATCCTGCCCGGTCAGCTCCGCTCTGCAGCCAGGCCACGGAGCCGCCGGCTGAGCCAACCCGCAGCAGGGCCTCCAGCTGCTGCTGGGCTGCTGCGGCCGCAAATGGCGTCCTGTGTAGGGGACGCCATTTGCATCCCTACGCAAGCCCGTGATAGGCTATGTAAATATTTACCTAACCTATCACGGTTATTCCCTAAAGCAGGAATGCAAATGGCATTGGGGATGCCATTTGCATCCCTGCTTTAGCTGTGATAGGCTACGTAAATATATATGTAGCCTATCATGGGCCGGCGTAGGGACGCAAATGGTGGCCGCTACAACAGCTGCCATTTGCGGCCGCAGCAGCCCGGTAGCAGCCGGCGCCACCACTGCTGCCGCCGGAGCTGCAGCCAGGTAGGCTCTGTTTCACGGGGCTTTCGCAGGGTGGTGGGGCGAGGGGCTCCATTCCGCCACAGATTCCGGGGATCTTGATCTTTAATCAAGAAAAAAATACACGTTTTAAGGCACATTTTCCCAAATGAAAAAAGCATGATTATTTTTTTTAAAAATGAATATTTTTCCTGATAGAAAATGTGCATTTCCCCCCATAAGCTAAAATATGAAAATGCAGATTTGAAGGTGGGGGGATTTGCACATTTGTGAAAATGCTCACTTGCCCGAGTGGCGAGTGCACACTTGCAGACATGAACACAAGTTTGGGAAATTGTGAACATTTCCAGAGAATTGCGTTCCTGCCAAACAGGACATATCTGCATGATTTGCGAATAGGAATGAAATTCTTGTAAATCCCTAATGTTCTCCTGACATGCCTTGTTGTCCAGCAGAATAGTTGGGAATCTGGCAATGTGGTAGTGACACCATGGTGGCCATGATGGACACAGCAGGGGCTGCAAGTCCTCCCAAGGGTGCATGCAGCCTGGGGCTCACATGTTGCCCATAGGGCTATATAAGAAATTTGTTTCAGTTCATTTTTATCAGGATTTACTGAGTTTACACCTTTCAGATCAACAACAGACTCAGACACATTCTGCAGTCAAAGTCCATACATTTCCAAGCTGGCAGTATGATTCACAGATACCCCCCCCCCCATGAGTTTGACAGCATGCGTATGTAACACTTTTCTTCAGAGTCTCTAAGGAGGCAATCCTATGGCTGCTAGACAGTGGCTAGATGGCCATAGGATATGCTGTTTTCCAGGAACCGACCTCAGAGCCCATGCTCCAAGGTCAGTTCCAGGAAAACTGACCTCCCCCCATGTCCGTGCTGCCTCTGAGGCAGCGCAAAGAAGCCCCATCCTCCGTGCTCGGAAGAGGAGTGTGGAGCAGCTGAAAAGGGGCATTCCAGGGGACATTCTGGGGCGGGGAGAGCAGATCTGCCTGTATGACACTTCCTATGTGTCATACAGCAGCCTCCTCTCTCACTTGGCACCCCCGTGGCTAGACAGCAGAAAAAGCAGGTCAGGAAAGGCACAGGGGGAATGATCCCCCCCATGCTGCTCCTGCCTTGCTTTGGATAGGCGGTTGCCTTCGAGTTTGGAGGTGGCAGCCTATCTGGATAGGATTGTGCCCTAAAGCTACTCACAGCAAAGGCCTTGTACAGGGACAATTAACATATATCATTTTAATTTCTTAATTAAAAACAATAATAATGCAATGTAATAATTTCACATGCATAACAATTCACTTATCACCAAAACAATAAAACAGAGCACAGCCCTCCCAAAGTTCTGTCTTTCAGCTTGAGTCCACAACAAACTCAAACTTGAGTCCTTGCCTGAACTTCGGGGGGAGAAGCGAAGCGCCTCCCCCCCACCGCGAAGCAAGCTGCGAGACCAGGTAAGTGACTTTCGTACATCCCTAGCCTAAAATGGTGGCCACTCCCTATCTCACCCCTTTACTGAGCATGTGCAGGAATATTCCCACTCAGAAATGGAAGACTGGCTGCCACCGCCGCCGCCGAACCGCCGCCGGAGTAGGGATGTACGAAAGTCACTTACCTTTTCGCAGGGGTGATTCGCGGTGAGGGGGAGGTGCTTCGCTTCTCCCCCCGAAGTTCAGGTGAGGGGGGGAGGCGCCCGCCTCGCCTGGCCGAAATTCAGGCCGGGGAGAAGCGCTCCGTCTCCCCGGCCGCAAAAGAAAAAGTGAAAAAAAACCCCACCCCGTGATAGGCTACGTAATGATTAACGTAGCCTATCACGGCTAGATTTCCTAAGTCAGCCGTGATAGGCTACGTTAATCATCATGTAGCCTATCACGGGTGACTTTGGGGGAAAAAAAAGCGTGTACACAAATGGCGGCGGCCCATGGGCGCTGCCATTTGCATTCCTTATTTTGGCACGTCTAGTCTACGTAAAGATTTACGTAGACTACGGCGAGAATAAGGGAACGCTATTTGCATTGCCCTTATTTTCGCCGTAGTCTACATAAATCTTTACATAGACTAGACGTGCCAAAATAAGGGACACAAATGGCAGTGCCCATGGGCCGCTGCCATTTGCGTATGCGCTTTTTTTTTTCCCCCAAAGTCACCCATGATAGGCTATGTGACAATTTACGTAGCCTATCACGGCTGACTTTGGAAATCTAGCCATGATAGGCTATGTAAATTGTCACGTAGCCTATCACGGGTGTGTGTGTGTGTGTTTTACTTTTTTAATTTGTAATGGTGGTGGTGGCAGCCGGTCAGGAGACTGGTCGCCGCCCCGGCCCCCGACAAAATGCCACCAAACCGCCGCCGGGACCCGCCACTGAGAGGGACATTCGGCCACAGTAAGTCCCATCCTGGGGGGGGACAGGCAGAGAATTTCCCCAACACTTTCGGGGGGCTGAATGCCTCGGCGCTCGGCCTCCCGAAGATTCGTGGAGAAATTCTCCGCCATCCCTACGCCGGAGCCGCCACCGGAGCCGCTGCCGCCAGGAAGATCCGCCCAAGGTAAGTCTTGTCCCGGGGGGGCGGGGGGGCAGGCCGTTCTGCCACCGATTTCAGGCGGCAAAATGCACTGGCATTCGTCCTCCCCGAGATCTGTGGCGGAATTTTCGTACATCCCTACTCTGGACGCAAATGGCGTAATGGGTAGGATTTGCGGTTTTAAAGCTGGTAGATTAGCCTAAATGCAGCCATTTACAGCTGCATTTAGGCTAATCTACCAGTTTTATGGCCGGAAATGGTGTCCACTATGCCATTTGCGTCCCTGTTTTTCCCTACGATATCCATGTGGAATCTGTGCTCCCTCATAGTGTTGATCCTGCAGAGCCGGCCACTGGCTCCGCTTCGCTGGCAATACGGCCGGCCGCCATTGCCATGCCATATTGCTGGGGTAGGGCAAGTGAGTCTCCGGATGCAAATGGCATAGTGGACATCCCTATTCATGAGATAGGCTACATAAATATTTTTTTGCCAGCTGTGGGCGGCCCCAGCTGGCGGCTCCTCGGAATCTCTGCCGAGAGGAGCTGGCCAGATTAGGATTTGGGGGGGAGGTGCGGAGCGCCTCCCCCCCACCCCGAATCACCCCGTCAAAAAGGTAAGTGACTTTCGTACATCCCTAGATTAAATTTGAGCTTATTCACCCTCATTCATCCCCAAACAGCCTCCAGACACTGGTTCAAGAGTTCCACAGCCTCCATGGGATATGCAGATGGAAATGAGAGGTAGAGATGAGTATCATCCACATACTGATGACATTTCAGCCCACATCTCCTGATGATTTCCCCCAGCTATTTTATGTAGATGTTAAAAAGTATGGGGGATAAGATAGAACCTTGTGGCACCCCACAGGCTGATGGCCATGGGGTGGAACTGAAGTCCCCCAGCACCACCTTCTGAGACTGCTCCTCCAAGGAAAGGACCGGAACCACTTTAAAAGGAAAGGACCAGAACCACTTTAAAACTGTACCTCCCAAGCCCAGTCCAGATAAACTATCCAGAAGGATAACATGGTTGATGGTATTGAAAGTCACTGCGAGGTCCAGAAGAACCAACAGAGTAGCACTCCCCCCATCCATTTCCCGGTGTAAGTCATCAATTTTATTTATTTATTTATTTATTTATTTTTTCATTCTTTCATTTCATTTCATTTCTATACCACCCAATACCCAAAGCTCTCTTCGGCTCAGGGTGACCAAGGCTGTTTCCGTCCCATAATCAGGCCTGAAACCTGATTGTGCTGGATCTAAATAATCAGTTTCATCCAAAACGGCTTGGAGTTGTGGGGCCACCACATGCTCCAGCACCTTGCCCCAACAGAAAAATTGACACAGGGTGGTAATTATCTGGAACCATGGGATCTAAATTTGGTTTCTTCAGCAAGGGCCTCACCACAGCTTCTTTCAAAGCTGCATGGGCCTTGCCATCCCTCAAGGAGGCATTTACCACCTTTAAGGTCCAGATAACTAGCCTAGCTCTGACAGATTTCACAAGCTAGGATGGGCAAGGATCTAAAGGGCAAGTAGTAGAACTCAGTCCTCCAAGCAGTTTGTCCACATTGTCAGATTGCACAAGCCAAAAGGTATCCATACCATGACTAGATGATGCACCAGCCCTGTCCATATCAGACTTTGTCAAAACAGTGTCATCCAAGTCTGCGCGAATATGAGCAATTTTATCTGCAAAGTGTCTGGCAAATTGTTCACAGCAGGCCTTTGAGGGTTCAAGTTCTTGTGTTTCAAGGCCCACACCCAAGAGGCCTTTAACCACATGAAAGAACTCCACTGGATGACACTGAGCAGATGCAATGGTGGTGGACAACAGGGATTTCTTCACCACCATCACCGCCACAGAATAAGATTGCAAGTGGATTCTTACCTGTGTTTGATCATATTCATTCTGAGTCTTCTGACATTTGTGCTCTAATTGTCGACACAGTTGTTTCATCGCTAGGGATGTATGAAAGTCACTTACCATTTTGCAGATCTGCTTCGCGGTTCGCTAGGGATGTATGAAAGTCACTTACCGTTTTGCGGATCTGCTTCGCGGTGGGGGGGAGGTGCTCTGTCCCTCCCCCTGGAATCCTCGATGGGGGGGAGGCGGTCCATCCCTCCCCCCAGAAACCTGCCTGGCCGGCTCTGCTCCGCGGGGATTCCACAGAGCTGCCGGCTGGCTCCGCCAGCAGCCAGACATCCGGCCACTGGGTAGCAGGGATGCAAATGGCGGCTGCCATAGCTGCCGCCGTTTGTGTCCCTGTATTCAACCATGATAGGCTATGTAATCACATCTGGGTAAAAAAAAAAAAAGCGTATGCAAATGGCAGCGTCTACAGCGGCCACCATTCACGTTCCTTATGGGCGCTATTTGCGTTCCCCTTTATTTTTGCCGTAATAGTCTACGTAAATATTTACGTAGACTAAGACGGTGAAAAATAAGGAACGCAAATGGCAGCTGCTGTAGCTGCTGCCATTTGCGTATGCGTTTTTTTTTAACCCAGACGTGATAGGCTACGTAAGTCTTTACATAGCCTATCACGTCTATGTAAAAAAGAAAAAAAAAGACCAGACTGCAAATGGTGGTGGAGGCAGCTGGTCGGAAGACCAGCCGCCACCGCTGCCGCTGGAGCTGCCACCATCCAGAACATCCGCTCCAGGTAAGTCTCATCCTGGGGGGGATCCACTGGGTGGGGGTGGGGAGGTAGCAGGCCATTCCGCCATGGATTTCGGGGGGCCCAATGCCAGTGCATTCGGCCTCACTGAAATCCGAGGCGGAATTCTCCGCCAACCCTATTCATCGCCCTCAGCTCCTCAGAATACCAAGGAGCTGACACAGTTCTACGACTAGGTTGAGGATGTTTGGGAGTGATCATATCAATAGCCTGGGTCATCTCCTCATTCCAAGCAGTGACCTAGACCTCAGCAGGACCACCACCTAAGCCTGCAGGAAAATCCTCAAGAGACCTCAAAAATCCATCCGGGTTCATCAGTCTCTGGGGGCGGACCATCGAATTTGGTCCCCCACCCCTGTGTAGGATCCAGGTGGGTCAAAAGGTCAAAACTGATCAGATAATTATCTGTCCATGCCAAAGGAGTCATCATTGGCTCCCCCACCTGCAGATAGGGATGTACGAAAGGCACTTACCTTTCGCGGATTATGTTTATGGTTGTGGGGGAGGCGCTCCATTCCTCCCCCCCCCGAATCCTGGTCAGCCGACTGTGCTCCACAGCGATTCTGCGGAGCTGCCGGCCGGCTCCTCCAGCAGCCGGACATCCGGCCGCTGGCTAGCAGGGACGCAAATGGCGGCGGCTATAGCCGCCACCGTTTGCGTCCCTGCAGTCAGCTGTGATAGGCTACATAAATGTTTACATAGCCTATCACGGCTGACTTAAAAAAACCACACACACGCGCGTACGCAAATGTCGGCGGCCATGGCCGCCGCCATTTGCGTTCCTTATTTTGGCACGTCTTAGTTTACGTAAACGTTTACCTAGACTAAGACGGTGAAATAAGGGGAATGCAAATAGCGTAGACGCTACGCTATTTATCCCCGTGCCAAAATAAGGAACACAAATGGTGGTGGCCATGGCCGCCGCCATTAGCGTATGCGCGTTTTTTTGTTTTTTTTAAAGTCAGCCATGATAGGCTATGTAAACATTTATGTAGCCTATCATGGTTTTTTAAAAAACATCTAGCCGTGATAGGCTACGTAAATCTTTACGTAGCCTATCACTTTTTTTTTTTTTTTTAAACTGGAAGTGGCGGTGGCGGCAGCCGGTCAGAAGACCGGCTGTTGCCGCCGCTGCACCGCCGCTGGATCCGCCGCTGGAGCCAACGCCACTAGGAAGGTCCACCCAAGGTAAGTCTCATCCGGGGGGGGCAGGGGGGGGCAGGCCGTTCTGGCACTGATTTCGGGGGGCCGAATGCGCTGGCATTCGGCCTCCCTGAGATCCGTGGCAGAATTTTCGTACATCCCTACCTGCAGATCATTTTCTCCTAGGTGTGTACGAACCCCACCTACCTGGCTCTGCTGGGGGTCTGCAGGGGGACAGGCGATCTGGTCCTCCCCCCCGGAATCCTCCCTGGCCGGCTCCGCTTCGTGGAGCCACTGGCCAGGGCCAGTCTTCCGGCCACAGCGGCTCTTTGGACGCAAATGGTGTCTGGTGTAGCAGACGCCATTTGCATCCTTTTACCTTACTGTGATAGGCTATGGAAAGATTTACGTAGCCTACCACGGTGAGGTGGTATCCGAAGACCGCTGCAGATGGACCTGGATGGACCCGGACCCGGGGGTGCCAGGTAGTATCCGGCTGGGTCGGACTTCGCGGGGTTGCGGGGTTCATTCCTCCACGGACTCCAGGAGGGCCGGATTCTAAGAATCTGGCCCTCCTGGAGTCCGTGGCGGAATTCTCCACCATCCCTATTTTCTCCCAATCCAGCACAGAAAACCAGATCCAAAGTGTGTCCTGCCACATGTGTTGAGCAAGATATTATTTGAGACAGGCCCATGGTTCACATGGCAGCCATGAAAACCTGAGCCATTCCTGACAAGTAGCCTCCGCATGAATATTAAAGTCCCCCAAGACCATAAGCTTTGGGGTCCTCAACATCACACTCAAGACCACCTCAGTCAGCTCAGGCAGGGAGACTGTTGGGCAGCGGGGTGGGCGGTACACAAACAGAATCCCTATCCTGTCTTGGGTGCCCAACACCAGGTACAGACACTCAAAAGTGTTGGATAAGGAATCTGACCAAGGGGATAGAATCCCTATAGACCAAGGATATCCTCCCAGTCCCCGCCGCTCTAGTCGAGCTTGGTGCTGCACAAGAAATGCTGGTGGACACATATGAGGGATCCCAAATCCTCCACGTTCATCCAACCAGGTTTCGGTAACACAAGCCAGGTCGGCATGTTCTTTAGCTATGAGCTCAGAACCTAGAACCTACCCAGAAGAAAACCATGGTGAATGGTATCAAAAGCTGCTGAGAGGTCCAAGAGAATCAATAGGGTCACACTCCCACTATTCTTCTCCCTGCAAAGAATGACCAAGGCAGTTTCCATTCCATTACCAGGCCTGATAATCTGTTTTATTCAAGAGTGCCTGGAGTTGCTCCACAACAGTCCACTCAGGCACCTTGCCCAGGAAGGGGTAGGGATGGACAGATCACTTACCCTGTTCTGGTTGAGGGGGTCTGCGCGGGGAGGAGGTGATCCCTCCCTCCCCCCGGAATCTGTCCAGGCCGGCTCTGCTCTGCGGTGATCCTGCAGAGCTGGCTGCCAGCTCCGCATCACTGGTGATACGGCTGGCCACCATTGCCGTGCTGTATCGCTGCTGTGTTCAGTTGGGACGCAAATGGTGTCCACTACGCCATTTTCGTCCCTGTTTTCACATGATAGGCTACGCAAATTATATTTACGAAGATATTTGCATAGCCTATCATGTGAAAACAGGGACGCAAATGGTGTAGTGGGTGGCATTTGTGGCTGTAAAGCTGTTAGATTAACTTAAATGCAGCTGTAAATGGACTGAGCACAGCAATATGGTATGGCAATGGTGGCTGGCTGTATCATCAGCAATGAGGAGCTGGTGGCTGGCTCCGTAGGATCACCACACAGAGGAGCCAGCTCAGACGGATTCCAGAGAGGTGCGGAGGTAAGTGATCCATTCCTCCACGGACGCCAATGGGGCCGAATTCCAAGAATCATTGGGGTCCATGGCGGAATTCTCCAACAGCAGGAAGGGGATGTTGGCCACCAGCCTATAGTTGCTAAATTCCTCTGGGTCCAGATCAGGCTTTTTCAGGAATGGCCTGACTACCACCTCTTTTAAAGAGGCTGGCACCACTCCCTCTCTCAAGGAGAAATTTACAACCTCCTGGACCTAGCTGGACAACCCCTCCTTGCTTGATACAGCAAGCCATGAAGGACATGGGTCGAGAACACAGGTGGTCGACCAGCTTTGGCCAAGCACCTTGTCTGCATCCTCAGGCCTCAATAACTGAAACTCATCCAATAAAACTGGACTCAGTGGCGCTCTGGACACCTCTATGAATGGAACTGCATTATTTGTGGTGTCCAATTCATTATGAATCTGAGTGACTTTATCCTCAAAATGCCATGCAAATTTGTCACAGCATGCTACTGAGGGCTCCACAGTTTCTCTCCCTGGCCCAGAACGTAACAGGTTGCAAACCACTCAGAAAAGCTCTGCTGGACAACACTGAGAAGATACAATGCTGGTGGAAAAGAACTGTCTCTTTGCCACCCTCATTGCCACAGAGTAGGCTTGACAATGAGCTGTAACCAAGGGATGTACGAAATACTCACCTGGCTCTACGCCGGGGCATCTGCGGTGGGGGGGAGGCACTTGGTTCCCCCCCCCCCGGAATCCTCCCTAGCCAGGTCCACTCCATGGCAGCTCCATGGAGCCGCCAGCCAGGGCTGGCTGCAGCCAGAGTTCCGGCTGCCCTTGCAAGCAGCTGTATTTACGTAGCCTATCACAGTAAAGGCAGCCACACAAATGGCGGCTGCTAAGCCATTTGTGCCCCTGCTCTTTGCCATGATAGGCTACATAAATACTTACGTAGCCTATCACGGCAAAGAGCAGGGGCACAAATGGTGTAGCGGCTGCCATTCGCATCCCTTCTCTATGCTGTGATAGGCTACGTAAATACTTACGTAGCCTATCCTGGCCGCAAGAATGCAAATGGTGGCTGCAGCAGCACGGCTGCGGGCGGCTGGGAGACCAGCTGGAGCTGCTGCTGGAGCCACTGCCACCGCTGCATCCACCCCAGGTAGTTTTAAGTTCCGTCCCGGAGGGATTCTGAAGGGTGGTGGGGGGCAGGAGGCCATTCCACCATGGATTCCGAGGGGTCGGATTCTTTAGAATCCAGCCTCACTGGAATCCATGACGGAATTCTCTGACATCCCTACTGGTAAGGCTGCCAGGAGCCATCTGACTGGGGGAAGAACCAGAAGAGGGGATAGCTGTAAAGTAACTAGCCCCATTTCTGCTCAGCTGGCCTGTTAATCCCCCAATGCCATACCTCATGCCACCCCTGACCACACTTATAGGGGCATCACCCCCCCCCCCCAGTTACCTAATGTGTTTCCAAAGCCCATTTTAAAATATAAAAGTGTAAAATGATATAAAACAATATCAAAGACAGAGGAACATCTAAGAAGGAGCAAATTAACATCTACATTTGCTCCTTTGATCTTGTCCTTCAAAGCTGCTGCCCTCTGCTGCTGCTATGTGCTGCTATTGGCTGGTTGTGCATATCCCTGAAAAAGCAGTAGGGCGGGTGTGGTGTGTGCTCATCTGTGCATCTCCAAGTGCTACGTGCGCACTTAGTGTTGCACTTTGGGTGAGTGCAACACTAAGTGAGCATTGCCTCTGGCAGCCCCCACCCTTTAATACCTGGGGAAGAGAAAAGTGGCTGGTCAGTTGATGATGGTAATATGACAATGCAATATTTCTTGGACACCTTTCAGGGCAGAAGCTGTCCCAAGGTGGCGTACAGCAATACAACTGATATGATATCAAAAATGATAAGGACTCAATAAAAACAGTCACATATGGTGGTTTTTTGATATTTTTGTCCCACCCCTTTTGCCTATGGCCATGCCCACCACTGGAATGCAGCCCCCCCAGGGCTTCCCTGAAATGGAATTTGGCCCTTGGACTTTAAGAGGTTCAACACCCCTGCAATGTTTTAACTAGGGATGGATGGGCCACCCTGTGCCCACCCCACACAGTGCTCCCCAAACCCCCAGGACTTACCCAACCCAGGTGAGAGGTGCAGGACGGGGTGCTTGGCAGCAGTACACAGGCATCTGCTCCCTCATCAAGTGCCATTTGGCACCCAAATGGCTGCTCCTTCTTTTCCATAAGTAACCGATCTAGACAAATGGGGGCCTTAAAAGGGCAATGTCTGCAACATTACAGGCTCCTCATGTGTAAAACAGGAGTACTAATTGGTTGCTTTTGACCAGGTCTTTGTTCTGCTCTGCTGGCCAGTTTTAGAGTGTTGTGTTAGAATCCTGATCTCTAGTAACCCATATGCAAATCTGTCTACATCCCAGTGCATTCTGAGCCTTACATCTGGTTCTGATTGGCAGACGTCAGTGTTCTAGTAAATAACAAAACAGATCCCACAAGCCTGACATCTGCCCATCCCTGCTATAGGAGATATGGATTATTCTGAGATAATCACAACATGATTTTTTGAAGGTTCAAGGCTATTAACTTGATGGAAAACATATAGAGGTCCACAAGGAACAATATATTGAGTGCTTCAGACTTAATTAACCTGCAGAAAAACAGATGCAAGCTAGTAATAATTGCTGTAAAAGCATCGTCATTAAGTAAAGATGCGAACATAATAGGTACAAACCATGTGTTGCCCATTGCATCAATCCTGACACAAAGAAACATTCTTATATAATTATTTTTCCAATTAAAATAAACCTGTCTAAACAACAGTTGAAGCTGCCATAGTCATTTGATGTTAAGAAAAGCAAACTGGTCCCAGAAGAGCAATGTAGCAACATCTGTTTTGTCTCATCTGCTTTCTGTCTTTGCTATGGTTGTTGGTTGGATCTTTCCAACAGGTCTACTCTTTTCCTGTTGACATCTTGACTTGACATTCCTGACTTCACATCTGCTCATGTACCCACCCTGTCCTCCTCTTCCTTCTACCCCCTACCCAAGGGCAGGCATGGGCAAGCTTCAGGACTCTAGGATCTACTTTTTTTTAGAACTCCAAGATCCACCAAATGGTGCCTGGTGCAGAAGACATACACGTAGCCCAGGCATTTGTTTTGAGTGACAGAACTGAATAGGACACACATAAATTCCATGCAAAAATCCACTCCTGGTTGCCCCAGACTTTCTTCATTTCAGCAGCATGAGGGTGCAGCCATTTTCTTGCTGCTATTGTTAAACTAGTGGGAGTTAGAAATCCTTGTTGATGTACTGTAAATCAATCAGAGATCTACCAGTTGTTGTTGTTGTTGTTCAGTTGTTAAGTTGTGTCTGACTCTTCGTGACCCCATGGACCATAGCATGCCAGGCCTTCCTGTCCTCCGCTCTCTCCCAAAGCATGCTCAAGTTCATATTCATTGCATTGGTGATGCTATCTAGCCATCTCATCCTCTGCCGTCCCCTTCTCTTTTTACCTTCAATCTTTCCCAGCATCAGGGTCTTTTCCAGGGAGTTTTCTCTTCACATTAGGTGGCCAAAATATTTGAGCTTCAGCTTCAGTTTCTGTCCTTCCAATGAGCACTCAGGGTTGATTTCCTTTAGGATGGACTGATTTGACCTCCTTGCAGTCCAGGGGACTCATTAAGAGTCTTCTCCAGCACCACAGTTCGAAAGCATCAATTCTTCGGTGCTCAGCCTTCCTTACAGTCCAGCTCTCACAGCCATACGTTACTACTGGGAAAACCATAGCTTTGATTATGTGAACCTTTGTCGGCAAGGCAATGATGTCTCTGCTTCTTCCTATGCTGTCTAGGTTTGCCATAGCTTTCCTCCCAAGGAGCGAGCGTCTTTTAATTTCATGGCTACAATCTGTGGTGATCGTGGAGCCCAAGAAAATAAAATCTGTCACTGCTTCCATTTCTTCCCCTTCTATATACCTGGAAGTGATGGGGCTAGATGCCATGATCTTGGTTTTTTTAATGTTGAGTTTCAAACCAGCTTTTGCGCTCTCCTCTTTCACCCTCAACAAGAGGCTCTTGAGATCCTCTTTGCTTTCTGCCATTAGGGTGGTATGGTCTGCATATCTATGGTTGTTGATAATTCTCCCAGCAATCTTAATTCTGACCTGTGATTCATCCAACCCAGTGTTTCTCATGATGTACTCTGCATATAAGTTAAATAAGCAGGGTGACAATATGCAGCCTTGTAGTACTCCTTTCCCAATTTTGAACCACTCGGTTGTTCCATGTCTGGTTCTTACTGTTGCTTCTTGACCCTCGTACAGGTTTCTCAGGAGACAGGTAAGGTGGTCTGGTACTCCCGTCTCTTTAAGAATTTGTCAGAGTTTGTTGTGATCCACACAATCAAAGGCTTTAGCGTAGTCAATGAAGCAGAAATATATGTTTTTCTGGAATTCTCTTGCTTTCTCCATGATCCAGCAAATGTTGGCGATTTGATCTCTAGTTCCTCTGCCTCTTCGAAACTCAGCTTGTACTTCTGGTAGTTCTCAGTTCACATACTGCTGAAGCCTAGCTTGTAAGATTTTGAGCAGATAAACCTTTTGTCCACCCCTGCAGTAGATTGTAGGACCTCCAGATAGACAATCTAGGGTAGCTTTCCCCAACCTGGTGCTCTCCAGATGTTTTGGGCTACAGCTCCTGGCATTCCTGACCATTGGCCATGCTGGCTGGGGCTGATGGAGTTGAAGTCCAAAACATCTGGTACTGGGTTGAGGAAGGCTGAGCTAGGTGAACCAGCCCATGCACCACCAGAACAGTTCTCTGTGAAGAACCTCAGAGATGTAATGCCACCTGAGAAGATAAGTGGTTTTGCTCTGCCACTCCTCAACAGTAGTTCTTCAAATGGTCCTTATGTCCATTTGAGATCAAAACATCTCCCCTCCTATTTCAGCTGCTTTAGTCCCTCGGTATATCAGGAGACTTCTTATGGTGAGAAAAGGTGCTTGTGAACCATAGGGCCAATGGTCTTGGACAACATCCTTATCCACCAGCCCACTAGGCCATTAACCATGCAAACATCACCCTCAGTCATCAGATTCTTCCAGAGCATTCTTCCTGAGCTCTAGAAGAAACTAGAGACAGACCACCTGAACTGATCCACTACCCTGACAGAGACATAGACATGCAGCAATATGGATGCTCAGAAGGTAGTGATAATGAAATGATAATGAATCTCCATGAAGACTTGAATGGCTTGAATCTCCGTGAACACTTGTTTTTGTATATTGCTTAGAAATGTCTTTAATATAAGTGATTGATAAATACAGTCAAATAAGTAAATAAATAAGATAGGTTACTTCAAATACCTTAGAGTAGCATTTATTATGCTGATATGAGTGCTTTGAGATTTGAATTACACCATAGCCTGTTGATAGAAAACTGAGACCTCATACCATGAGGTTCTCCATATGTCACACAGCATAATTGAGGGATTCATGAAGCAAATATTTCTAAAAAGAGGAGTAGGGTGTATCACATTTTAGTTTTCCCTTCCTTCCTTTGGCTACTTGTTGCTTGGTAACATGCTACATTCTATCATGGCCATATTTCTGAATGTAAGAGATGGGGCTGTCCTTCAGGCATACAAATCTGACATTAACAGCAGCCGATACCCTTTTCTTCATACCGATTTGATTTTAAACTAAGGTTAAGGGGGGAAAAATCTATATGGAGCCCTCTTTGGGTTCAGACTCTCCAGCCTACATTGTGTTTCTGTCACAGGAACGATTCTGTGAGGAGCTAATTAAAAGACCTGTGAATGTGTGAGGGTTAAACTCACAAGCTCTGCTCATTAACAGTCATTCACCTAAGAATATTTTCAGATAATTCTTTCCAGTGATGGGAGGGAAGAGAGGAATAAGACTAGACAACAGTTAAAAAAATATTTTGTTAGACCAGAGGAAATTTCTGTTCCACAATGATGGCAATATCTAATTTAATGAGAAGAGTCCTCCCCTTACGCTCCCTGTTTCTTCTTCCAGGAAAAACAAAACAAAACCAAAATCACTAATGAACACGCTCCCCTCCAAGAAACCCAAGAGGAATCAGAACCATTTTGTTAATTGTCTTTTTCCTGCTGTTTCCATGGCAATGCTGGCTACTAGGCTTCACCACAGAGTGACAGTCCGACAATTCACACACTGCACCCTTTCAGGCTCCTTGAATGGCAGTGAAAGAGACAGGACAGGCACCATTCAGGAAACATGTGATATCTACTCAATGCACTACCTTTCATCCACATCTTCCAAATTGCAGTTAATTTAATTCTAAACAAATGACTAAGGGGTACAAATGAGGATTAGAAGGAAAAGAACATCTTGAGCTCTAATGGGGACCGTTTGTGTGGAGGACAATTGAGCACTTTCTTCTGCTGCCAAGACTGCCGGATTGAAAGGTGGACTTTCCCTCTTCTTCTGGGGCCTTAATTTAGACTCTATATCAACAGTGAAGGAAAAGGCCGGCCCCAGCAGGCCAGGGCAGGGGGTGGGGGATGGCAGAAAATTCTTTGGGTGAACACAGTTTATCCATGTGGAAACATAAGAATAAGCCTTCAACGTTTTGTTCTGTCAAAATGTGCGACAGGGTGGTTTGTCAGGGCGCTGTATTTCCCATGTGCTGCTTCCTCCTGGAGAAATATCTGCTGCTTGCCTTTATAGCTAGGCCCCAAACTAAAATGTAACTTCTGCCACAATCAGCAGGGTTGTAGCAAAGGATGCTGGAGAAATTCGAGATGGACTAAAATGAGCTTGGATTTCTAAGAATCCAACCTGCAGAAACTGCTGCAGAATGACCCCCACAGGCCGTGAGGAGTCCATAGACTTTCAAATAATTATTTTTCTTTCCCCAAATTTACACATATAAATCTGTAGGAAAATATGCAAGTTTCTGCTGAGGAAACATTGAATGGAATGGGGGACAATACGCTAAATGTTACGTACTAAAGTCAATTATGTAAGTATTTACATAAACACTTATGTAATTATTTACATATTTTTCTGCATGACAAAAAAATTAATAATATTTGCGTCTGTCTGTGGCCAGATGATGGAACAAAAGGCACCTGACAATCTGTGAAACACAGACAGAGAGGATTTTACACAGTCCGTACATCCCTAGTTGTAGCCAGCCTTTCTCACTAGATGGGGCTGCCACTTTCCAGGTGGGGCTTCAAGGAAGATTGGAAAATTCAGTGATTTCTTCATAGCCAGGTCAAAATTACAAGTGGGGCCTGCAACAAAATGTTGCAGTGTGAAGTGTTCCAGTCCAGCGTTCCAATCAGCCATCCATGCCATCCATTCCATTTCCCCTCCCCTGGTTGTCCGTCCCACCACCAAATGTTAGTTAGCATTCCATGGCCAGTGAGCATCTCAGTCATCATTTGGCTATTTGTGTCCCCCCCTTATGTTTCCCCACTAAAGTCTGTTTTGTACTTCTTTGAACTTTGGGGTTCCCCTAAGCCTGCTGATACCTCCCTCTTGTGCATGGGTAGTGCCATTTTGGCTACATATGGATCCATACTCACCTCTGAAATGTGGAAATAGAGGGCATTATAACTCTGTTGCCAAACCCAAAGAGCACAATGTATTTTAGGGAGCAATCTTTTTTTCTTTTCTTTCTTAAATTGCAACAATAACAAAACAAAAATGGCTGGGGGATAGGAAACAGAACTAACACCAATAAAAAATAACACAAAAAATATCTAGTCGCAATAACGCCATAGACAACACCATCAATTTAAAAAAAGAAGAGAGAAAAACATTCAACAAAGCATGCCCCAGGAGTTATAGGTCTTTTTTCTGTTTAAATGTACTTAGGATTGCACCTTTAAGGCACAATCCTATGCATGTTTAGACAGAAAAAGTCCTACAACTCCAAGGATGCCCCAACCAACCATGCTGGCTGGGTCATGCTAGGAGTTGTAGGAGTTTTTCTGTCTAAATATGGGTGCAATACTCTGTGGATACCCAGCAGACTCCCAACTTGGAGGCTGCCAAGTATCCAACGAAGGGCGGAAGACAGTGGACGCCTCCATGCTCCAGTCGCCCTGTATTTCTGCTAGATGGGTGATTTCATCTATCTAGTAGTGACACCTCTGGGGGGGGCTGGGGGGGCTATAGGATAGGTCATAGCACAGCTGCCCTGGTCTCCTCTGCTCCCCACTCCCAGGAACACCCCTTTTCCCCATCTTCATGCTCCATTTTCCTGCAAGATTCTCTCTGTGCTGGCTATGAAGGGGGATGGGTGGGACTGGGGAGTGCAGTTCTCTGGCTCTGAGGTCAGTCCCCTGTCTCCGACCTCAGAGTAAGGAAAGCAAACTATCCTGGTCCCCCCCCCCCCGATGCTGTCTGGGGGCATAGGATTGCTCCCTCCATGTCTGAAATACAGACACTGAATAAGAACATTTATTTTAAGTTCAGAATCTTTTACTTCCTTATAAGGAACACCTTCCTTAAATAAACAATTACTTCCTGAAGTTATCCCTTACTCTGTCACATTCACAGGCTTGGCAAAAAAGTAAATAAAAAAATACTTATCTTACCCAAGACCACTTAAGCATGATAAAGGTGAGAGTGATGTTGGAAAAGAAATCCACCCTGAGGTAGAGTTGCAAGTGGGGTGGGGTCCCTAATGTGATTCAAGTGGTACTTGGTAAATGTTGGCTCAAAAGTTTGACACAGCCCTTAATGTCAGCAATTGGCTTCTTCATTTTCATATTATTCTTAGCATATAACAGAAAATATAGGAGGGTGAACAAAGGAAGAACATCTGAACTTAGAATTGTAAGCATGGTCAATCGAACTGTCTTCTGCATTCCTAAACAGAGCACTCTCAAACAGATAACTTCCTAGCCATTGAATGACTTTGTTCCCTGCAAATGCTAGTCTCCAATCCTGTTGGTAATAATAATTGGCCCACTCATCTCTTATTAGACTGCCCAGTGATGACAGAAAAGTAACCTAAGATGATGAACAGGTAAAAGCATTTTCCTCACGTTCAACCTTTGTTACCTTTTCTCTTATCATTTTAGACCTTTATATTATAATGCAGTCTTTTGGGGTAAGCATCATGCATATTGATAGTGATGATGAGGAAGAAGAAGGAGGAGTAGGAGGAGTAGGAGTAGGAGGAGTAGGAGGAGTAGGAGTAGACAACCATTGTAAAGACATTTGGTTAGGCTAGAAATCATTTAGCCTTGAGTATAACAAAATATGGTGGCCAGGTTATTAACATGATGCCCCATAAAACAGCCTCTTTCACAGGCTCTCAAGGACCTTCATTGGCTCCTGGACTGATTCTGGGCACAATTCAAACTGAAAGTTTTGACCAAAATCTGGGATAGGAAACCTGCGAACCAAAGGCCATGTCATACGGCTTGCTTTGGTTGCATTGTTGTTCTCTGGATGGCCCGTCTAGGAACTGTTTCCCCTTCTGCTTTGTGGGTGGATGTCAGAAAGAGGTAGAGAAAGAGACAGGCCTCCTACAGGGTGAACCTGGTGGTGGTGGTGGTGTGCGTGTGTGTGGTGGGGGCAGCGGTCCAGGTGTGTTTCTTTGGGATGTATGAGAAATTAGTTTCAGTTCATTTTTTATCAGTATTTACCAATTTGCACTTTCTGAACATAGTCTCATTCTGACACAAACTGCTGTAGAAGTCTGTGCATTTCCAAGCATGCAATGTGATTTGCAGACCCCCCTCCCAAATGCATTCAACAGCATGTGTACTTTTGAAAAATGCAAACACATTTGCACTGGTATTTGAAAAATATTTGGAATTTGTATTTGTATTTGCATTTCAAATATTTGTATTTGAAAAATATGCCTGAAAAAATGTGTACTTTTGAAAAATGCACACACATTTGCATTAGTCAACAGGAGAAGAATACATACATTTCAAAGATGCACACAGTTGATGCGTACATTTAGAAAAATATGTATGAAAATATGCACAGATTTTCATGAGAAAAGAAAACAAAAGAAAACAAAGCTCACAACCTGATACAGATGTGAGTCGGGACAGGGCTTTGAGATGGAATTCAGAGAACTTTGGCCAGCTTGAGTTTTGCTGATTTGTACATCCCTAGTGTTCCTTGCAGTGAGCTATTAGTAGGGTCGTAGCAGGGAGCCTGGAGGAAGAGAAGGACAGCCCAAAAGAGGGGAATGGAAGAGAGAGAAAGAGAGAGATGGGGTGGCAAGAGTGGGGGTGGGGACAGAATGGGGGAATCATCTAGGCTTGATTGGGCTAGAAATCATTTTTGTACATTTCAGAAGAACTAAATTTGTTTAAAAGGACAATGAGTGTCCTTACTGTTATGTATTCAGTCAGGGTAAAGGAATGTAGAGTTTCTGCATATAGGATCTTTCAAGCCTGGATCCTTTATGAATCTACCACTACCTCTCAGGAGGAGTAAAGGAAATGGAAGTTTCACATCTTTGATTCAATACTGATTGCAGAAGCATTTTGTGGGCCAAAGATGATTCATATGATGAGTAATTTCATTTATCATTGATGTACTAAGGTCATAAAAAGATGACAGTATTAATCAAGACATTACATTTATTTCTATCTTCTTTTAGGCACAAATGTTCAATAGCTTAATTCTCCTCTTTCCATCACACTCCAAATGGGCTTTTTCCTGAAATTAGCTCAGGCGTATCTTGACTTTAATAACAATATTAAAAAAAAATCAGCCATTTGCTAAGCAAAACAGTGTGTGTGTGTGTGTGTGTGTGTGAGAGAGAGAGAGAGAGAGAGAGAGAGGACACTGACATTAAGCACCTATTTGCTGATTGTAAAAGAGATAAATGACTCCCCAAACCCCACTCTATAGCCAAGGCCAAAATCTGACTTCAGTGTTTTCCTCCTTGAGCAGATGTATGGTTTTGAGTTCACTTATCTTTTACATCCATTCTTCATTTTCCTTCTCTCTGTCCCTGCATAAGCCATTACAAGATTAATGTGTCCAGGTCAAGGGCATAATCTTCAGCTCAGGCTTTAAACAATGATGGGAGTAGGATCAACCTAATGATCCAAAAGAACCATGGAACGAGTTTCAAGAGCCCACGATGGCTTTAGACCTTCTTTTCTCAGACAGTAGCCCTTCTCTGTCACAGAGTGAACTGCGTTGGAAATCGAGGAGTTTCTTTAAAACATTTGCTCATATACATATGATATCATATCATATACATGATAGGGTAAGCCATTGCGTACTGTGAAAAAGCACAGCTGTATTCATAACTCTCCATGCAGAGGAAGTGATGTTATGCCAGGTGCTGCATAGAGATTCACCACAGTTTGAATCTTTGGAATGGGTGTTATTTTCTAAAACCATTTTCAGCTGGAGGCCAGAATGCAAAGGATTCAAATCTTGCAATGGGAAAGGCCAAAGTAGTATAGAGTAGGTAGATGTGGAATGAGTTCAAAGCCTTGTTCACCCATGAGCTCAGTAGCAGGGCTTGGACAGCTCGCTACCTTTCAACTTCCTTGCTTGCTCATATGATCATTTCATTGTGTAGTGTGTCACCCAGGGCAGGACTTTGGAACAGCGGTCCAGGGCTCTGCTTAGCAGAATGAGCGGGGGGGGGGGTGTCCCCAAACACAGCACAGCTGGCCTACCAGATTATGAAATGAGTGCAGTAATACACCATGAGTTGGATCCAGATGTACGCCAGATGAAACTGCTCTGGAGAAAGTGGACCCCCCTGTCTCCTTCTTCCCACAGCAGCCCCTGCAGACCCCTAGAAATACTACATGGAAAATGGGGTGAGCTGTGGTGTAAGGGAGAGAGCAGATCCCACCAAATTGGGCAAAGGGACCTTCTGTGAGGGTCCCTTCCTCTTGCAGAAGGTAGATCCTGGATCTAATACATTGCCATCTAAAGTGGGGTAAGACCATTTGAATAATACACATTACCATACCAGATTCAGATGAACCCTCCACCCCCCACCTCCACAAGACCATGATGGCCCAGGGCATAGTGTGAAGGCACATGAGGCAACCACCTTGCTGAAGCTAAGCAGGTTTGGGTCTGGTCAGTGCTTGGAGGGGAGACCACCTGGGAACCAACCACATGTAGCCACCTTGAGTTCCATGATGGAAGAAAAGTGGGATATAAATGAAATAAAGAAATAAATGAAGAAGACCAGTCTAAAATTACCTAAACATAATACTGGGTGAGTGTAAGAAATGTCACAGGACTTCATTTTTGGGATGGCATTTGTTGAGTATGTGCAAAGCTAAATTAAAAGCTCTTTGAGTTAGAAAGTTTTTCATCTGCCGTCTGAAATCCTGTCATGAGAGGGCCAGAAGAACACCTCTGAGGATGGAGTTCCAACAGTGGTGCCACCACCAAGTAGGCCTTGTAGCCAACTGCTGTAATTCAGATTGAGAGGGCTCTCACACACCCATCTGTCAATGCATGATGATATATATGGGGTGAATGGTAGGAGGCATTCTTTCAGATAAGCAGGAACTAGGCTAGATAGGGCTTCAGAGTTCAAAGAAAGGACTTTGAATTGAGTCCAAACCCTAACAGATAAAGTATAGATCTTTTAAGGCTGGTTTTATATCAGGGGTGCAGAGCCAAAATGGGGGGCGGTGACTCAGCCTTCCATGGGGGTCATCCCAATGCTGGCAGGGGCCATGGCCTCCTGATGTCATTTGCTCCTTGGCTGAAGAGTGGGGTGGATCTTCCGCCCAGTCACTGGGCCAGGGGCCAGGCTTGGTGGTGTGTAGGCAGTTCCCATTAGGGAAGTCCTGCATGGAGTGAAATTGAGCTGGATGGGTCCCCTTCAGTCCTTCAATAGAGGACCAGAAGGGACTCAGGTGGCTCTGCCCTGGCTTTTCCCACCCTTATCCCAAGCGGGGAAGAAGGTGGGGAGTGCAAAGCTGAACCAGCCAAGTCTCCGTTGCTCCTCCTTCAGTGGAGTGAAAGGGACTCAGATGGCTGTGCTTCACTGCATGTGGGGCTTCCCTGACTGGGAAACCCACCTGCGGCAAAGCAGCAGTGTGGGGGAAGCTCGGTATTTGGGATGCTTTTGGAGAGTGCTGCTGAGTCCTGTTTATTTCTGCATAGATCTGCAGAAGCCTTGCCCTGCTTACTTTTGAATAGACTTAAAATTGGTAATGTCTGGTGCTCTTCAGTAGTTCTCTCTCCTAGGAGCAGGAACATTAAAAGAGGTTTGGTGGAGTGTTATCTGCTCTAATTGGCAGTGACACTTAGGTAGACAGAGCTCTCTCCCATCTACTGCTACCTGCTGGGGCCAGAGTCCTAAGGCATGACCAGAAAGCACAACCTTGCTGACACTTGGAAGGAAGACCACCATGGAAATCTATGTATGCTGCCTTGGTTTCCATGATGGAGGATAGATGCTCTCAGTGTTGTGGTGGAGCCAGGACTCACAGGGTTGAAGCGCTGGGACATTTTGGTTAGCAGGGATGATGATGTCATCTGCACACCCCTCAGGCTTCCCTCTTCCCTCTGAATTTAGCTTTAATCTTCCCAGTAGCTGGGGTGAGGGTGGGGTAGCGGATTTACCCAACAACAATATATTGTTGTGAGTTATCCTGGTTGAGGTACAGAATATTTGGGGGTGGCTTGGTCTGGAATGGGCAATTAAGACCAATCAGCATTACAACAGACCTGCTCCTGGTAGAGATGAAAACTGCTAGAACTGGTTTGTTGATATGGATCAACACAGCTGCATGCATTTTGGGGCTCACCCTAGGGACATGGCTATGGGGTCATGATGAGTGCCTTTCACACTTCAAAAAATGACACTACACCACTGGATGGTATATAAATGTAATAAATAAATTGTAACTTGTGCTTGTCTTAAATGGGAAGTGGGGCATGAAGTGGCTCTCCAGATGTTGTTGAACTCCATCAGCTCTAGTCAGCATTGAGGGGAGTTGTAGTCCAACATCTGGAGGATCCCATATACATACGCACAGGGGTATGTCTCACTCTTGATGTGCACTGAATTAGAGTCGCTTTTCTAGAAGCAACCCGAAGCATTAAATGAGCTGTTCTCTCTCTCTCTCTCTCTCTCTCTCTCTCTCTCTGTATAATATTTTCCACATTATAATGATTAACCTGAACTGAAGTAAAAAAAAATATATATTGGCAATGAGCCAAATTCTAGACTGTTATTCCCATTTCTCAATAAATAAGCTCCAGTTTAGAGAAGGATGCTGCCTTGTGCTTTCCCTTTTTTTCAGTAGAAAGTACAGGCAGCTCTGCTCTCTCTCATCATCTTCTTAAGTAGACAGTGACATGGTGCCACCATGTGGTGGTCTTAATAAGAACTATTTCTCAGAAATCTGAATGCCTTCTGAAAACCATTGGTGGTAATGGTGGGGCTATCTGGCTCTGAACCATATGTCATACTTTCCTAGAGAGTCCAGTCACAGTATATAGTTCTCCCCATAGGCAGGATCCTCAGAGATGGTCAGAATAATGTCCCCAAGCCTTAATAAGCCAGTGACCTTGGGCTGATATTCAACAAGTCTCTGTGAAACTTGTTCACAGTACTAGTGAACAATTAGCCTCTGTACTAAATCTTTCCCATAATAGCCAATGGTTGGATTCAGACAGATCACATGGGTTTAGTTTTGCTGCTGCTCATGTAAACATTTAGCCTGCTTCCGCAATGCACATAGATGATAGAGTCCATCACTGATGGAACCCCTTTTAGAAAAAGCTATTTTCATTGAGTGCCTGAACTTCACAATTGCAAAAGTCAATGCATAAAAAACCTTAAGGCTGCCTTCCATGAGAAGACGTACTCTGCTTGAGGAAGTCTGTATGTCTGATTTTGGGGGCTGACACTCCCCTGCCTGCATCATAGCTCGCCTCATTCATCAGGGTCTCCTGATGCGCTGTGTAGCATTTTCAGGGGACTGGAAAGGCTGCCATGGGAAAGAGGGGGTGGAGAAATCCACTTCTGTCAGCACAGTTGATCTGGCATAAATCTGGTTCCAATCCTTAATCCAAAGCCACCTAATATGGCTATTATATTTGAGCTCCTGCTGGTAGAGATGTTCTCTTATGCTATTAACAGCCATGGTGCTTGGTCATGTAAACAGGCTTTGACAGTTTTGATAGTAGTTAACATCAACAATGGAATTATAACTTACTGTAAAAAAAAAAAAAGTATGAAAATAACTGAGGATCCTCTAGACAAGATGACAAGTTCCATATTCGGATTAGCTGATGCAGATATGATTCTTTAAAAAATGTAAACATGATTTAGTGTTAGAAAAGCAGAGTGGGTGACAATAAACTGTATGATTTACAAGGTTTGGAGTACATACTTTCTCCAGTAGTAACCATTTCTGTTTAAGGATTCAGGGCAGATGCAGTAGAAAGCCATTAAACATACAACATGCCCATTCTCACGCTTATAAGGAAATGTTTACTGGAAGAGAATGCCTAATAAAAGGACACACTAAGGTTAGTGTCATGGAAAGCTTCAGAAATGTCAGTAACGAAGGCCCCCATACTTTTTAATTGTCTTAAAGAGTATAGAGCAAGAGATACTTTTACCCCATTCCAAACTATAAGTAATGACAGTGCCACCTAGTGAGTAAACCACAGACTGATCTTTTCTCCACACAGTCTTGCTGCAGCTTTAATAATATGTTTGCCACATTAACTCGTGAAAAGCGTCACAGGCTGGAATCCATACGAATGATTACTTAAACTGTAATAAAGCCCCCTAAACCAACCATAAGAGAACGATGCATTCTAAAAGGTCCAGAGAGATTCCACAATGTTCTAAAGAGGGTTGCCAAGTCTTGAAAGAGAATAATTCTGGTGACTGACAATTAATGTAACTAACTAACTAATTAATTAATTAATAACATGCCTTAATAATTAATTATTAATAATGCCTTGATGGCAATTAATTAATTAATTAATTAATAATAATGCCTCCATTAATTCATTGCAGCTACAATTAATTATTACTTACATTGTAATAAAGCCCCCTAAATCAGCCATAAGAGACCAATAAATCCTAAATAGTCCAGAGGGATTCCACAATATTCTAATAAGGGTTGCCAGGTCTTGAAAGATATAATTCTGGTGACTTGGTGGACCTTTAGGGAAGAACTTCCTGAATCAGGGGTTTTGTAGAGGTGATTATGATGAACCCAGAATTGTGTGGGCCAGAGAATGGAGAAAGGAAGCCTGATACACAGCATGTAAGTGAAAAACAAAAACAAAAATCCTCACCTAAAATACCATGTGGGTGCGGGATCTGGTTTTGCCCCTTGTTTTCTGACAACTTCCTTGTAAGCTCCCTGTGCCCCATCCCCCAAGGCCCATTTTTTTCTGAAGGAAATGAATTTAGGTTACATAAAATACTAAAATAATTTTTTCACTTGTGCTCATGGGACCCACTGGTTTTAAAAATAACTCTAGAAATGAGCAGAAACTCTTGTTTCCGGATCCGGAGAGGTCAGTGGAACTCCCTTCCCCTTTCCAGAAACAAACATTTCTGTTCTTCGGGGTTTATTTTTTAGAATTGCAAAAGCCCTGATGTTCAAGCTGTAGGTTCTGTGACTGCACAGGCATGGCAGGATACTACCCCTGGTCATTCATCCTCCAGGTGATTTCTCCTGTACTTCTTTTACATATTCAGCTTATGGTGAAAGGGAAGGTGAAGCTTGAGTGTCAGCCTGGAATGTATAGAGATGTACATTCGGGTGTCTGTCACAGTCTGGCCATGGTCTTTGTTCAGAGGTCTTTCCAAAAAGAGAAGGCGGTGGCAGTGGTGGCGGCAGTGCTGTTTGGTTCATTACAACCTCCAAGAGATTCCTCCACCAAGAATGGGAGATATCTGCCCAATGAGGCCTACAAAACATGCAGCCCAATCTTCTCCATCTTCACTCAGAACTCCCACCAAGTTCAGTGGAGCTTACTCCCAAGAAGGGATGTATGGATTTTGTAAAATCTGTTCTGTCTGCATTTCATTGATTGCCAGGTGCCTTTTGTTCCATCGTTGGCTCATTGACAGAATCAGATTTTTCCCAGTTTTCTGAATTTGTACAAATTCTCTCTCTCTCTCTCTCTCTCTCCTGAATATGAAGAACTTTTCAAATTTTGGTAAATCCTTATAAAATAATTTCAGAAAGGAGTGTTTATAGAAAAATGAACCAAAACAAAATTCTCACCCATCTCACCAGCCCAGTTCAATAGATACAGCTATTCCCAGCATGGAAAGGACCATGTTGTACCTGCCTGCCATGTAGCTGTGGAAAATGTGGAGCCTGTCAGATAAAAAAGAGGTGGCAGTCCCAATTCAGCACTAACGTGGTTGAATATACAGGGATTCAAATCAATACTTCCATGAATAACGCATGCAAAGCCCTGGGCTATTGATATTAGGGATATCTTGGAGGTCCAGGGGCGGGGGGACTCCATTTTCACACAGATTGGTAGCTCACTGAGAGGGCAGGCCGCTGCTGGATGCTCTCTGGGTGCTCTCCAGGTGCCCACAGGGGAACTCACCGGGCTGTCCAGTGGCTCTCATGGTGAGCAGGGACTAGCGGTGGTGGTTTGGCAAGCATCTGGCTAGGATGGATTGTGGTGAGTCCGTCCATCCCTAGCCTGAATGGATGAATCTGTCCAATTCAGTTTCTCCCACATTTCCCCCCCTCAAATTCCTTTTGAGAATATTGAGAACTTTGCCCATTTTGGTAAGTTCTTACCGAAAATGAATAAACACGTATTTATTTATTTATTCATTCATTCATTCATTCATTCATTTCATTTCATTTCTATACCGCCCAATAGCCGAAGCTCTCTGGGCGGTTCACAAAAATTAAAACCAAACAGCACACAATAAAACAATATAAAATATATAGAACATTTGAACAACAATATAACAATACAACCACAATAAAACCTAGCAGCAGTGCAGGAATTTAAAATATAGATTTAAAACAGCTAAGCTAAAAGTCTAGAAAGCTAAAATACTAAAATGCCTGGGAAAATATAAAGGTCTTCACCTGGCACTGAAAGGAATACAATGTAGGTGCCAGGCGAACCTCACTAGGGAGCTCCTTCCACAGCCGGGGTGCCACAGCAGAAAAAGCCCTCCTCCTAGTAGCCACCCGCCTCGCTTCCTTTGGCAGGGGCTCATGGAGAAGGGCCGCTGAGGATGATATTAAGGTCCGGGCAGGCACAAATGCTCACCAATCCCTATTGAAAATACATATAGACTCCAATACAATTCTTTCTCTCTCTCTCTCTCTCTCGTGTAGCAGCAGCTAGGGGCTGCACACATGAAGCCTTCTTAGAAAAGCAGTAACCAAGCTGATCAGCTGTTGTGTAAAGAGGAACACAGGAAGCTGCCTTGTACTGAGTCGGACCCTTGGTCCATCCAGCACAGTATTGATGATACTGACTGGCAGCAGCTCTCTAGAGTTTCAGGCTGGATTCTTCTCTAGCCCTATCAGGAGATGCTGGGGATTGAACCCTGGACCTTCTGCATGCAAAGCAGGTGCTCTCCCACTGAGCCACGAACCCTGCCTGAGTCCTATCCCTCCACTTCACCCTCCAAAGAAGTGATGCGACAACTACTTTTTAAAAGAGGACACTGCATGTGCAGGCTTTGCATCTAAGTTAGGAAAAAGAATGCAACATGCAGTTGGTTCCTCTTCCAGCTTGGGATATGTGCTTCCCCCATATGCATGGCCTCCAGCTGGATCTGAACAAAATATTAGAAAAACAAAACAACATTAGTCCCCGCAAACCACCATATTTCCCAGTAAACAAAAGGGCTGCACTTTGCTAAAAATTGCATGGGAGGAGAATATTCCCATCCTAGTCTCCAGACAATTTGACTGAGGAAAGAAAGCGAGAGAGAGAGAGCAAGAGCAGAGAGAGAAAGACTATATTACTAGGACTGGCACGGCTTGGAGTGAGAAAGGTTCAACTTGGAAAATGAGAATGAGCAAGAATGCTTTTGTGCTATTGTTACTGCTGAGGTTCGCAGGTGGCCTTAGAAGAAGGCAACAGTTGCTATGACATTCAGTTGCACTCAGAGAAGATCTGAGCCCCATGCTTTATCAAAATATTTCAGATGTTTTCAGACATCTGGCCCACCTCCATCCAGAAGGTTTAGAATGGCTTTGAGATTAAAAACACATATAAAAGTGGACACAAGCATACATGGAAATCTCACCCTTTGTAAAAAAAGACAAGAAAAAAAAAGACACACAAAATACTATAGCCCTATTCTTACATATAAAAAGGGCTTAACAATTATTTTGAAAAGTGCCCAATCTAGGGCTTTGTCCCATTTTCAGTGAAAAGAATGTCCCAGATTGTGTTAGAGCCTACAGAGTTCCTTTAGAGTTTTGCTGTCTCCTTTGGTATGTCTAGGGGAAAATGGCTTCTTTATGTGGATATTTATTACATTTCATCTCATCATTCCTCCAAAAATTGCAGGTTGCCATGAATGGTTATTTCCCTTATTTAGTCTGTGATCCTGTAATACTTTCTTGGGAGAAGGTCCTATTGAACACAATGGGGCTTATGTCTGGGTAGACATGCATAGAACTGGGCTGTTAGACTTACAATAACCCTGGGAGGTAGGGTGGTCTGACAGTGCAGTCCTATACATGTCCGCTCAGACCTAAGTCTCATTGAGTTCAATGGTGCTTACTCCCAGGCAAGTGGGTATAGGATTACAACCTACGTTATTCACTCAACGTCACCAGGTAAGCTGGTGGAGAGCTGAATCCAGATCTCCTCAGTATAGGTCCAGTGTTCTAATCTCTATTGTTGGTTATGCTGGGTCGGGATGATAGAAAGTTGTAGCCCAACACATTTGGTGGGAGTCAGGTTGCAGAAGACCACACTATACCATACTGGCTCATAAAGAAGCTGAACAAATGGTTACACATGTATTTAGCACCAGGGACTGTGTAGTCTGTCAGATTTATTATTGCTACTCTGTTATTAGTGGCAGAGGCTTGATTTTAATGGATTAAAGTTTAGGAAATCAGTGCCCGCAGCCGCAAGCTTGTTCCATCTGGTCTGTAGGGTATCTGTTTCTGGCAGCTTGAACCTTGCTCAGAAAATTCACCCAGTTCTTTGTGATTCATAAGTGAAGTTCACATGGAGACTCTGTTTTATTTTCACATGCTTCATTGTTGTTTTTTCCTCTTCAAAATGAGGCAAGTCTGAACAGCAAGTCGGATCTAACATGTGCTAACTTCTTTCTTTCTTCCTTTCTTTTTGTAAAGTGGCATTTGCAATGAGAGGTTTTCCTTCCTTCCTTCCTTCCTTCCTTCCTTCCTTCCTTCCTTCCTTCCTTTGTATTTCAAGTTCAAAAGCCATCTTTTTGTATAGGACCCCAAAAGACTGGCTATATCTGGATTTTGTCACCGCTATTGCAAAAAACCTCACATTCTCCTTTCTCAAGTTCTCTTTAAGCTGTGTGAATTTCTTAATGAACAAGACTAATTGCATCAATTATCTAATGACCAGGTAGCTAGACAAGCTAAACTGAAATCCTTTACCCAATGTCCAAATGAAACCTAGCAATTAAGCTAAGGGGGGGGGGGGAGCTTAACATTCCCCAAACTAAAGCCCAAACTTAGATTCAAATGTTATTTATTAAATTGCTGCTCCGCCCCCACCCCTGCTCCATTAGAATGAAATGTATATTACTCCCACTTCACACATCAGAGGTTGGGTCAAAATCAATCTGTTGTATTTTCTGTAATTTGGTGTATTTTCTGAGTAGAAAAATAAATAATTAAATGGATAACCTCTTCCTCAGTCAAGTGAAGCTGAAATATTAGGCTTTAAGCTAGTTTAGTTCTAGCTTAGAGCCTAATAATTTAAGTCAACTGTTGTAAGGGATCCTAAGCATATATCTTTTGGAGTAAGTCTCATTAATTTCAGTGCAACTGAATTCTATGTAAGGGTGTTTTTTGTTTTTTAAAATTGCCTCCTAAATAATCTTTTCCCCCTTGAAATGGATGCAAAGCATCTGATCAACCAAGCCTGACTAGTCATGGAGATGGATGCGTTCAATTTCATACAGGTTCTCATTTCCCCAATGCTAAATTAGTACTACTCCAATTCTCCTTGGGATGGAGGAGAAATGTGTTCAGTTCGTATTTTAATGCTAACTTAACTAATTTTGCATTTTTGAACCATTATGCAGACTAAAATCTGTTACCCTTCGAAATGCACATGGAGTTTTCTAATTAAAATATGCATATTAGGGAAAATAATATTAGAAAATGCATTATATGAGGAAAATTGCTTTCAAAAACATTTATATTAGGCAAAATGCATCTTTAGGGGAAATGCTTATGAGATTTCATAGATAATTTAAAAAATTTAAAAATTCTCAAAGTCAGGTTGAACAGAACTTAATAGTGGAGAAATTATCTATGTTTGAGATGAACTAAATTTAAGACTGGAAAAATCAGAAAGTGAGAGAAACCGAAATTGACAGATTCATCTGTCCCTAGATTCTGCATTGGCCTGTGCTTTTTTTTTTTTTAAGGTCTGAATGAAAATTTATATGTATTTTTGTGTGCAATCTTTTAACAGCTGCCTTTTTTTACACATTCTCTCCAGATCTACATATTTTTGTGCACACTTTTGCATCTGTATGCTATGTTTCCTATTGAAGTGTTGTGTGTATGTACACTTTTGCAAATATACACATATTTGTGAAATTTTTTTGAAAAATGCAGATTAAAGAGTGTAATTTTCAAATGGTCTTGAAACCTATGGATGTCAGCAGCAAATTGCATTCCAGTTCTTGTTTAGGTTCCAGAATTCAGTATGTTTGCAGTGAAAATAGCTTTGGCTATTGGGTGGTATAGAAATGAAATAAATAAAAATGAAATAAATATGAACTGAATGGATTTTTTACTCATCCCTAAAGGTAGTATTCCAGTGCTTGGGAAACCTGGTTTTGCTACCTGGACATGACAGCCCAAACTGGGGATGTTGGAAGGTGTATGATGTACCCAACAAGTCACAATACAGAGCCATTTTGCCCATCCTTGTCTTACTTCTGACAGGAGGGACTGTCCGAAGCTCCATAGTAGAGCTCATACCTTGCATTGCAGAAGGTCCAACTTTCAATCCTTGGCATCTCCAGTTAAGCAAAGGGACAGGCAGGATGTGATAGGAAAGACCTCTCTCCTTTTTGGAGAGCAGTTGCTGGTCCAAGAAGACAACACCGGTATAGATGAAACAAGGCTGATTTTGTGTAAAGCAGTTTCTTCTACTCCTAAACCAAATCAGGCAGTGTCTGTAATGGAGATCACACACATTACAAGCAGTCCATTGCTTATCCCCAAGACCCATTCTCCTTCTATGACTAGGCAGGCTGCTATCTGAGACATCTTGTTGCACTACAGTTCCTCTCATAGTACGATAAGGTGAAATGGAAAAGGACAGCTGCCAAGATGGAGAGTGATGGTATTCCAAAACTGTAGAGCACAGTATGTTGGCAGCACTGAGCTCCTTCATAGGGATTCCTTCCTTTTCAAAAGTTTCAGGGTTTCTGGACCTGTATTCAGCTTCCCGCTCCTATGCAAGCAATGATTCTTCCCTGAAGTAGTAGGGAGGCCTTTGCACTTCCTGTGGGTAGCTAGCTGAGTGAAGAAATGGATGATCGTTCATGTTTACAAACCAGCCATGGGGAGTGAACTTGGCTACCTTCTCTGTTACATCAGCCCCCTCTATTCCAAAAATACACACAGGCACTTTACAATGGAAAGCCACCTTGGAGCCAATGTGGGGAGAATACTAATAGGATGTAGAATCTCATATATGCCAATTTATTTGATTTGGCTCCTTCCATAAACTGAACCTGCTTCGTGTCTTTCAGCAGCATATGTTTCATGCCCCCCTCCCCCCTCCCCCAGCTCACAAGGTATATAAGCAAAAAGGGTTATATTGTGTGACCTAATGCAGAGGTGCACATTATCTAGATCTCCAGATATTTTGGACTGCAACTCCCAACATTACTACCCAGTGGCCATCTCGGCAGGGGCTTATAGGAGTTGAAATCCAATAAAATTTGGAGATGTACCTTTGGCCCACCTCTGACATAATGGGCACTTTGCTAGCAAAATCTTAGCATCTTTTCTTCCCTCAAGCTCATTTAGTGGAACAGAATGGAAGGAGAGGCCTTGTAGTATGTGTTGTTGTTGTTTATTCGGTCAGTCGCTTCCAACTCTTCATGACTTCATGGACCAGCCCATGACAGAGCTTCCTGTCGGCCTTCGCCACCCCCAGCTTCCCCAAGGTCAAGTCGGTCACCTCCAGAATATCATCCATCCATCTTGCCCTTGGTCGGCCCCTCTTTCTTTTGCCTTCTACTTTCCCTAGCATCAGCATCTTCTCCAGGGTATCCTGTCTTCACAGTATGTGTACTGTTTTGTTTATAAGTCTAGGCAGATAGGGGAAAAGATTTTATGGATGGCCTTAAGGGCCATACTCCAGAAGGGCCATACTCATGAATGAAGCAGACAGACAGGGGCCCCTTAACAGAATGCTGAGTAGCAAATTGAACTCCAACACGTGTACTTAGATTCAACTGTTGCTTAGATACCTGTCTATGTTTTACACATCACTGAGAGCTAGCATGAGCCAGCAGATGTGTTAGATGTTTCTCCAAAGACCTGGGCTTATATGACACTTCATCAAAAAACTGAAAGCTGATTCAAATGTTTATAGAGGCATATGTTACACTCCTTTCCCAGGGTTCTACTTGCAGATTCAGACTAGGTATTGCTTCTTGGAAAACCATCAGATGTCACCACCACCACCACCATCATCATTATCATGATTTGCATAGCACATTCAACTGTTCAAAGATCTTCACATGCATTATCTAGTTGTAATCCTTATGTCTGTAAGACAATTCAATATGATTATCCCCCCATACTGCAGGTGGGGGAGACTGAGGCAGAAAGTGAGGGATGAGGGTGAAATTTGATTAGTTTGCTTCTTAATATGAAGAACCAACCAAATTTGCACTTCCTGAACTAAGACATGAACTTGAATGGAATTATCCTTCAGTTTTTGCACTGTCCCCAATATTGTGAAGCAGTTCTCTGAGTAAAAAATGCATACATCATGGAAAATTGCATGCAACAAATATGTGCACAAGGGAATGTTGTGTGCAAAAGGGCATATTATTAGGAGAAAGCACTTGCAAAAAACATTGCCTGAATTAGAAGGAACTTTGTATAAACATGCATGCAAATTTTTGTGCATGCATTTTTTAAAATTGCAAAGGGATGTGGAAATGGGATGGAATGAACTTGTAGCTGAAAAAAATGTAAACATTGTAGCAAGTGTGACAGACAGATCTATCCATCTCTAGCTGAGTAGAAGTGGTGAGGTCCACCTAGTGAGTTCATTGCAAAAGTGAGATTTGAACCAGGGACTTCTGAATTTGTACCTCAGTCATTTATTGGCTACACTGTACCAGCTTTTTCTGCATATTGGCCTTGTTCTTGATATGCAATGTGGTTTTGATGCAGGTATGTCTGTGCTTTCAAACACTCCCTTGTAGGCATTCATGGGGCAGTATCCAACTGTGACATTCCACAAGCTCAAATAGTGCTAGCGGAGCTCTGCTGAATCTTTCTGTTGCATTGCATAAGCAGTTGCCCATTACACTTGCACAATCAGTTGTGCAAGCAGTTGCACAACCAGGTTGCACAACAGGTTGCGCAATGTGTGCAAAGCAGTTGCATGACCAGTTGCACAATGCGTTTCAGTGTGGGTGGGTTGCACAACGGGTGCAAGCAGTTGCACAACCAGTTGCACAAGCAGAATGCTCCACAGGTAGCATAGCACAATGAGTTGCACAAGCATAATGGAAAACCTCTTGCACAACTATGCTTGCGCAAATGTAACTTTAGTTGGATTCTTCTCTTGTGCACAGTTCAGAACCTAGTATCTGCTAGTGCAACATCATTCTTGCTAATGGAATGATGCAGTTCGGTACTGACCTTCGGCTGCACAGTCCCACAACTGTTTCCTTCCACACAAACCTGCGCACTCACTCAGGCCATTGTGGAAGGCTCTGGTCCATGTCTTGCCATCAGAGGTGTGCTTGATAGGTACATGAGACAGAGAGCAGGGCCTTCTCTGTAGTGTCACCCAGACATCTGAACTCCCTGCCCCAGGAAACATTCTCTGATATGGTTTAGATGCCAGGTTAAAACATTTTAATTCCAGCTGGCTGATGGAATGGTTGTTGTTGTTTTAATCACTGGCATTTTTTCCCCTCCTCTTTGCTGGTTTTCTTTCTTTTTTTCTTTGTTTTAGCTGCTTTAAGTTGACTGTGTTTAAATTGTCAGGACTGTAAGCCATCATGGGCATTATTATGTACATGTATTTAAAATATTTAAATGCTGCTATTCTTCAGAAATGCATTCCAGGGAGGTTCACTATAGTACAACAAATAAAAGCACCACTCCAATAAAATAGTAAAATGCCGAGATAAAAGCAGCAGATAAACACTCACAGATATATCCTACTTAAAATTCTATTCATTTATTTATTATTTCATTTCTATACCTCCCAATAGCTGAAGCTCTCTGGGTGGTTCACAAAACCAGGGTAATTAAATTTTCAAAGAATTAGCCATGTTACTTTTGCTTGGGATGTTTGAGAAATTCATTTCACTTCATTTTTAATCAGCATTTACCCAGCGCACACCTCCTAGACCAAACACTGACTTGAACGCAATCTGTGGACAAAGTCCAGGCATTTCCAAGCTTACAATGTGATTCACAGACACCCCCCCGCCATGTTTGACAGCATTCATACATTTGAAAAATGTAGGAGTGTACGGATTCCCCACCGTCTGTTCCGGTGGGGAATCCATGGGAGGGGAAGCGATCCATTCCTCCCCCTGGAATCCTCCAGAGTGGTTCTGCTCTGCTCGGATTCTGGGTGGCGGCGGGGGAACTGGCTTGGGGGCACTTACCTTCCCTCCTGCCAGTCAGAGCCGTTCACCTCCTCCCTGTCCCTAACAATTGCCATGTCTTAAAAAAAAAAAGGCGACCGGGAGGATGTGCCCATAGACTTATACGCAAATAGAGTCATGAATCTTGTGTATAAGTCTACGTGTCCATAGGCTTATATGCAAGATTCACCCGTCTATTTTGTGTATAAGTCTATGGGCACATCCTGCTGATCGCATGTGCCCATAGACTTATATGCAAAATAGAGTGGTGAATCTTGCGTATAAACCTATGGACACACCCTCCCGATCACCATTTTTTTTTTTTTTAAGGCATGGCAATCAGCAGGGACAGGGAGGAGGCGAATGGCTCTGGCTGGCAAGAAGCAGCCGAGTGCTGTTCCACCTCCAGTCCTCCTGGAGCTGAGGTAAGTGGTCCCAATCTGCTGCGGATGCCTGAGGCCAGATTCCAAAGAATCCGGCCTCATTTGAATCCGCAGCAGATTTCTCTGACATCCCTAGAAAAATGTGCATGAAAAAGTGTGTACTTTGGAAAAATGTGTGCACAGATGCTTTAATCAATAGGAGAAGAGTATGTACATTTCAAAGATGAGCACAACTGATGTGTACATTTGGGAAAATATGCACGGAAGTATACACAGGAATTTATATGTGAAAAGGGAAAAAAACACAAAAAACCAAAGGTTGCAATCTGATACAGACATGAGATGGAATGAGCTCCAAGGTGGAATTTGGGAAACTTTAACGAGCTCAATTTTTGCTTGTATGCACACTAGGGATGTGCGAACTCACCCCTGTCTGGGTTCTCTGGACACCTGCCCAGCCCCTGCCCCTGCTTGTTGGTCCCTGGATCATGCTCAAGCCCCTCCCATGCTCAGTGAGCAGCCTGCACTCACCCTAGTGACCTCATCAAGCTTCGCGGTCACCATTTTTTTTAAAAAATAAAATGTCTATTGCAAAAATGTGCATGTTTTTGTATGTGTGAAAATGCTCATTTTCCTGAATGCACATATTCTCATGTGTGAACTGTGCATTTTTACAAAGGCACACATGAGTGTGAGTGAAAATATGCATTTTGGGAGGAATGTGCATTTTCGTGCAAACGCGAATATTCACAAAATGCTCATTTTCACATGTGCACAAATATGAGTAATTTCGCACTAGTCATTTTATTTCTCAAAAAATGGTGACCGCGAAGCTTGACAAGGCCACTGGGGTGAGTGCAGGCCATTTGCTGAGTGTGGGTAGGGGGCAAGCAGGGGCAGGGGCTCAGCAAGTCGGGCTTGGATGTACGGGTGGGAGCAGATCCGCCGGATTCCCAGACTGAATCTGACGCCTGTGCCATCCCTAATGCTCACCCTTATCTGTTGCTGACATCGCTCCCACAAAGAGTCTTGTGACACCTTGCAGACTAGCAAATTTATTATGGCATAAGCTTTCATTGAACTGGAGTGAACTGTCATCCATGAAAGCTTACGCCATAATTAAGGTGTTAGTTACTAAAATGCCCCAGGATTTGGATGAATAAAAAGGCATTTGCCTGGTACTTAAAAATAATTTTGGAACCAGATGAGTTGCCCTGAAGGCATCACTGCCAAAAAACCCTCTTCCTAGTTGACTTCTGCCCTGCCTCCAAGGAAGCAGGAATCAGCAGACAATAATAGATAGATAGATAGATAGATAGATAGATAGAGAGTTAGTTGACCATGTGCTCTTTTGAACTATTGAATGAGCTCTACTTGGGAACCCTGGTCAGCTCATTCTCACTTCCATCTTCTGTTTTCGTCTATTGAACAGACTTCTCTGACAATATCTTATATATATAATTCAAAGTCGTGAGTTAGTTGGTCATCCCTTTTTGACTGCCTTCCTATTCACCAATTCTCATGATACACACACTGGAAAGCTGTTGACATGCAGATTTGATGAATAAGAACGGTTTTCACTATAAGTCAAAGTCGGGATTTGCAGCCAAGGCAAGAAGTGTATGCCGGACCGGTTGCCTGGCTTGCTTGGCCTGACATGCATGCTTATGAAGGGTGGCCATACAGGTCACAATCTATTCAAGCTGCTACAAACCAGATGAGACTTCAGTCTCATCAATCAAGCCTGACAGCACTCTTCAGTCTCTTCTTAGATCTATCTGCCTACACCTGTCTTCTGCCATGGACAGCTCTATGTTGCCATGAGTCGTGTGAGCTGCTTGGCAAACCTCAAGTTTCAAGTTGCCAATGGATCAGAACAAGGATATTACAGTGGTCGCCCTGGAGTTTACACCAAGAACATTGTATTTAGAGAAGTTTTGTAAAGATAACACTTTGAATGTTTCAGTAAACACAGTTAGTTAACTTAAACATTTCATTAAATTTAATTTTTCTGTACAAACTGTGTTCACAGGTTACCAACTGGTTGTATGGGATAAATCGCATAATTAATCACTCAGCATATCATGTTTGTTGTGAAAATGACTCAGAACAACCACCACCACCACAATCCCAGCATTTTTCCAATGACACACCCATTTGTTTTTTTAAAAGGAAGTCCATCGGGGAAGAAAAAAACAAACAAGGAAGATATTTCTAGCAAATGCAAAGGACAGCATCTTATTACCTTATTGCCTAGGCTTCAACATTATTCATACTGCTTGCATGCTAATACAGCAAAGTGATATTTTATTGAAAAATGCATGCTTATTTGGCAAAACCCTCCACCCATAACTCTACATGGAGGGCTTTCATATTCATACAGCAGTTCTGCATTATTTACTGTCTTCCTAGTCTTTTTAGCCACAGAAATATCCTTGACCTTGAACATAATACCGTAGGGTCCAATATAGCAACATTTCTGACTGACATGCAACATAACACAGTGGAAAAACTTATGCAAACTGAAGACACTGGCTCTCCCCACCCCCACCCCATAACCTCTTATGCCAAACTCTTACTAAACCTCTTCCTGCTTAGCAGTCTCTTATTTTTCATGAGTCTGAAGAATCATTCCAGATATGAAAGATAATTTCCCTAAAAAGGGAACTTTTCTATGATATCTATTGATTTGTGGTTGTGGGGATATAATTTGCTTCAAAATTTGGAATAGGATACCCATAGGAAGAGATGCTTAATTTACAGTGTTCATTTGAATCTGCCTTATTCTGGCTCTCATGAAACCAAGTTTAATGTATTTAGAGACAAACTAGATGTTTCTCGTGTAATTTGTCCTTTTGTAGTTGATATTTCATTAAATAGCTAGTGCAGAGAGAGGCATGAGATGCATTAGGACTGTGGTGTGTGTGTGTGCGGGCAGGGTGTAATCTTTTGCCCTCACTGTGGTTCTCAGAGGGATACTCCCCCCCCCCGCCCAGTGAGCCTGCTATTCACAATGGGACGATATAAAAACCTAACAGCAGCCATGTTGGATCAGACCATGGGTCCATGTAATCCAGCATTCTGTTCCCACAGTAGCCTATGGGAAGCCCACAATCAGGGCATGAGCACAACAGCACCTTCCTGCCCATGTTCCCCAGCCACCAGTGTACATAAGCATACTTCCTCTGAGACTGGAGGTTAGGGATGCTGGAGAAATTCAAGATGGATTAAAATGAGCTCGGATTTCTACGAATCCGACCTGCAGAATCTGCTGCGGAGTGCTCCCTCTCAGGCCATGCGGAGTCCATGGACTTTCGGATGATTTTTTTACTTTCCCAAAATGTATGCATATAAATCCGTAGAAAAATATGTACGTTTCTGCTGAGGAAAAGTTGAAAGGAATGGGGGACGATACACTAAATGTTACGTACTGAGGTAAATTATGTAAATACTGACGTAAATGTTTATGTAATTATTTCTGCATTTTTCTGCATGATGAAAAAAAATCATATCTGTCTGTGGGTGGATGACGGAGTGAAAGGCACCTGACAATCCACAAAATACAGACGGAGCGGACTTTACACAGTCTGTACATCTCTACTGGAGGTAATATATAACCACCATGACTTGTCGCCATTGATAGTCTTATCTTCCATGAAACTGTTTGTTCCTCGTTTAAAGCTGTCCAAGTTTCTGGCTATTACATTTTTGTCCCATTCCAAGCAGCAGACATGGGGAAGGTTGATTCCAGTTGAGACAGCAGTGGTGGTGGTGGGTGAGTAAAAGCCTTCCATGCACACCAGAGTCCTGATCCAGTCCCCATACAAGCCTGGGGAGAGCAATCCTATGGCCCCTAGACAGAGTCTGGGGGGCCATAGGATTGTTCAGTTTCCTGGCTCCGAGGCTCCAACCTCGGAGCCAGGAAACTGTGCTCCCCACTCCTCTCCTCCCCTTGTAGCTGGTGTGGAGAGAACCGAGCTGGCTACCTCTCCATGTTTGGAAAACTGAGCATGAAGACAGGAAATGGGGCGTTCCTGGGGATGGGGAGGGGAGGGGACTGGGGTGGCTGTGGTAAGCCATTTCCTATCACCTCCCCAGAATCTTCCCCTTCCCCTCCCCCTTCAAGGTGCTGCTGCTTGATGGGCAAAATCGGCTGTCTAACAGAAATGCAGGGCATCTGGACTGGAGCCTCCACTGTCCTCCCGCCCTGCATTGCATAGTCGTCAGCCTCTGAGTTTGGAAGCTGCCATCTATCCACATAGGATTGCGCCCTAAAGAAATCAATCAGGCAAGGGCAAACAATTAGGGGTGTACACCAAAGGCAAAATTCAGAAAGGATCACCAGGAATGGGCAGTAAGCCAGGAAAAGCCTGGGCAGAATGTCTGTCCATATTGAGTCTCATGTTCAAGCACTGAACCATTAGTCTGAAGGGCAGTTTTATAGGTTAAGCTGACACACCAGGGCAATAACTCTGGGATTCTCAGGATGAATTTAAAAGAAAAGGTATAAATTAGAACTGTCTCTTGGGAAATAGCAGGTCTCTTCTTTTAAACTGGATTAAAGCTAGCTAACTAAGCATTACAAAAGCATGCTTCTGAGACCATTAGGTGGAGGTTCCCGGAACAAAGTTGACCATGAGGGCTGCCCAGATGCTGCTTTAGCTATTGATTTACCTTGAGTTGAAGATGCTTCAGGACTGGACCATATTTCCCACCAAGGCTTTAGACTGGCCAGTTTACAATTACCCTTGGGATTTGCTTGATCAGTGCTGGCTAGGGATGGCGGAGAATTTCTCCCCGAAACTTCGGGGGGCCTAGCGCCAACGTGTTCGGCCCCCCGAACAAGTTTCGGGGAGAAATCCTCCGCCCCCCCGCCCCCCCCGGGACGGGACTTACCTTCCCTGAATGTCCCTCCCGGCGGCGGGTCCGGCTGGCGGTTCGTCCGGTGTTCGAGCGGGGTGGGAGCGGCAGCCGGTCTTTCGACCGGCTGCCGCCCCCGCCATTGCAATGAAAGAAAAAAAAAAAACCACGTCCCCTGATAGGCTACGTGACGATTCACGTAGCCTATCACGGCAAGATTTGCAAAGTCAGCCGTGATAGGCTACATGAATCATCACGTAGCCTATCACGGGTGACTTTAAAAAAAAAAAAAAAGTGTGTACGGATAATGGCGGCCCCCATAGGGAGCCGCCATTCCCCTTCCTTATTTGGTCGCTGTAGTCTATGTCAATGTTTACATAGACTACGGCGAAAATAAGGGCAACGCTATTTGCGTTGCCCTTATTTTCGCCGTAGTCTACGTAAACATTGACGTAGACTACAGCAACTAAATAAGGAACGCGAATGGCGGCTCCCTATGGGGGCCGCCATTCGCGTACGCGCTTTTTTTTAAAGTCACCCGTGATAGGCTACGTGACGATTCACGTAGCCTATCACGGCTGACTTTCCAGATCTAGCCGTGATAGGCTACGTGAATCGTCACGTAGCCTATCAGGGGACTTTTTTTTTTTTTTTACTTTCGTGTTCGCGGCCGGGCGAGGCGGGAAGCCTCCTCCCCGGCCTGAATTTCGGCCGGGCGAGGCGGGAAGCCTCCCCCCCCGTCCTGAATTTCGGCCGGGCGAGGCGGGAAGCCTCCCCCCCCGGCCTGAACTTCGCAGGGGGAGCAGCGAAGCGCTCCCCCCCACCGCGAAAAAGCTGCGAGAAAAGGTAAGTGACTTTTGTTCACCCCTAGTGCTGGCCCAGATGTCAAAACGGCACTTGCATTTATCCTGAGATCCTATAGTCTGAATACTGCAAAGAAGCAACTCCTCTTAATTCAATAGAGAATACCCAGGTGATGAATTTCCATTCATGGGGGTACCCTAGCATATGGCCATCAGGAATGTTTTACTCCTAGCTCCCATGATTCCCTTGATCATGTGGCCTTTTCAGAACAAAATACATATATTAGAAACATTAGACAAGGTTCTAGGGCAGCCAACCCCAACCCTCCAGATGTTGGCCAACAATATCTATCACTCCCAGCTTGCATGGCTATGACGAACCCTATGTATATTCCGATGTATCTCAACCATGCCTACTAAAGCATCTTGTAAGTTGGGATTATTCTGGGATGCCTGAACAGCCTTATCTGACCTTTTCATTCTCCAATACACATCCAAAAACTTGTGTGTGTGTGTGTGTATGTGTGTGTGTGTGTGTGTATATATATATATATATATATATATAATAAGTGAACTGGTTCAAACCAGCTATGTCTTTTGAGATGTGCACTTAGAGTTGTTAGGAAAGTGGGTCCAACCACTAAGTAATTTTCTGATTTGCTGGCTAGACTACTGACATCAAAAACAGAGGCTACTGTATGACTGACAAGACAAGCACCAGTCTTCACTAAGGGGCTGGCTTTTATTGAAATCAGATTCCCATAAAAGTAAGAATTTGCTCATTCCTGGAGACCTTACTCTATCTTGGCCTAACCGGAGGCCAACATGTTCTCTCTGAGACTTCTGTGATAAACTCTGCATGTGCTCTGGAACCTGAGACTCTATTCAAGTAGGTAACATGTAACTAGTCAGGTTGAATTGACTTTAGATTTTATTGGGAATTCTCTGGATATGTGATTGCTACCTTCCCTTGTCTTCCTTCCTTCCTTCCTTTTTCTTTTTCCAACCAACCAAACTCCTTTTTATATTTGGACATTTCGTTGCATTGATTTAAAAGGGATTTTCTGACTAAAAATATTTCCCATGGGAAGGCCTGCATCGTTACAAAGCTACCGCCTGTGTTCTTAGGATTTTCACAATGTTTTTTGTTAAATTTTATGTTTTGGGTCTTCCTGCAAGAAAATCCAAATCACCTTTCTTTTAACTTTTTCCTAGGGCTGGGGAGGGGACCTTGGCAACAGGGCTCAGAAACTCCCTAAGCAGGTAGACACACTAGGGTGTGTTAGGAGGTTTGTCCTGATTGGTGGAAGCCTCTCATTAATTTTTTTTGGTGGAGGGGACCCTTGTAAAGAAGAGTCCACCACTAGGGAAAGTCAATCCCCCATTCCTCCACCTGGCGCCTCGGCCAAGGAGGCTTTAGTGCATATGGTGCATGCTGAAGCCAACTGCCATCAGGGGGTGTAGTCCATTCCCCTGATGTCATCCAGCCTGTGCGGGGGGATGTAATCCAACCCCTTACTAGGGATGTCAGAGAAATCCACAATTGAATCAAATGAGTTTGGATTTCTATGAAACCGACCTGTGGATTCTTCAGAGACCAGCTTTTCCCAAGTCACATAGATTCTTAGGGATGTCGGAGAAATCCGCTACAGACCCCAATGAGGCCAGATTCTATTGAATCGGGCCCCCGAAGTCTGTGGAGGATCGGATCTCCTACCTCCACCTCCTCGCAAAGTCCTTGCTGGCCAGATCCTGCCTGCTGCCAGCTCCAAAGCCCCAGCGATACGGCTGCCATTGCCGTATCGCTGGCTGGACTGATGTACTGCAGACGCAAATGGTGTCCACTACACCATTTGCATCCCTGCTCTTTGATGTGATAGGCTATGTAAATCTTTACATAGCCTATTGCATGAAAAAACAGGGACGCAAATGTCGACATTTGCGTCCCTGTTCCTTCGCGCGATAGGCTACATAAAGATTTATGTAGCCTATTACGTTAAAGAGCGGGGACACAAATGGCATCTGCTACACCAGACACCATTTGCATCCGCAGTACATCAGTCCAGCCAGCGATATGGCAATGGCAGCTGTATTGCTGGGGCTTTGGAGCCGGCTGGCGGCTCCGCAGAATTGCTGCGGAGCGGAGCTGGCCAGCCAGGATTCCAGGGGGGAGGTGGGGGGACGGATCACCTCCCCTCCCAGTTGACACTACAAAAGAAACGGCATGAGTATTTCATACACCTCTAGATTCCGTGGACTTGCAGACCATTATTTTTTTTTTTTACTTTCCAGAATTTTACGCAAATTCATTCATAGAAAAATACATCAGGCTGAAAAAAAAACACAGGCTGAAAATGCACATTTTCCCCATAGGCTAAAGCATGAAAATGCACATGGGAGGTTGTACATTGAGGGGTGAATTGTGCATTTGGGGGGATTTGCACATTTTCACAAGTGCAAAATTGCACAAATGCAAATTTGTGCAAATTCGGGAAACTGGGGAAAAATCTGATTCCGCCAGTGAGTGGATGATGGAATGAAAGGTACCTGACAACCCATGAAACACAGAAGGAGTGGATTTTACAAAATCCATATATCCTTACTCCTCACTGCTCTGAAGTTCCCCAGCACTGGTATAAGGGTATATGCATACAATTATTTGTATGCATATACAATCCATATGCATACAATTATATTGTATGCATACAATCCATTATTTTTCCAAAATCCACAAGTCCTATGGAAATTCAAATCGAGCAGAACCCAGCAGCTATCTGAATACCAGAAAAAAAATGGAGCAGAATTAAGGGAAACTGTTCATCTCTCCTCAGTCCACATTTTTCTAGATACATGGGGGAGCTGGTCAGCAGCATCATATTGATCCAGCATCCCCTGAAAAAGTTCTTTGTGAGTAATTCATATCCAAGACCAGATCCTCTATGTTTCTTAGAGCAGTCTTCCCATATCCTAGTTTTCTAGAAGATGCATTCTTAAAGTGCTCTTAGAGCACACACCAGCAACTGGAAGCACCAGGGCCAAACATAGCCCTCTGAGGAATACCCCCTGACCCCACCCCATGTATTGCCAATCCAGAGGCAAAAGAGGAGTATGGTGGCTGTGGCAATGAAGATTCCTCCTGACAGTCTGCTTTAGGGAATGGATGGAAACTGACCCAACAAGAGGATCTGAACCTTCAAATCCTCCTCAAGGTGACCGTTCCATAAGACTAGTTGCTGACCAGGACCTTCAAGTAATGGATCTGAGTGCACAATAAGGTGGCCAAATGTCCTACTTTACAAAGGACAGCCCTCTATTTTGAAGAGCGGGAAAAGGATGGGCCTCTCTTTGAAGGTGTCATCTCTCTGAAGAGCTGTCCAGTCCAAGTCTGGTTTAAAGATGAACAACAATGAAAAGGGAGAGCAGTGGTGTCTCAAAGCTGCCCATCAAACAGCTGGCTGAACAGGCACCCTGACCCTGGTCACCTAGTCAGTCTTCTCCACTATGGTGAAATGTCTTGTACTTACTATTTAAATGATACATATTATTTCATAGAATCATAGAATAGTAGGGTTGGAAGGGGCCTACAAGGCCATCGAGTCCAACCCCCTGCCCAATGCAGGAATCCAAGTCAGACAGAGCATCCCTGACAGATGGCTGTCCAGCCTCATCTTGAATGCCTCCAGCGTGGGACAGCCCACCACCTCCCTAGGTAACTGGTTCCATTGTTGTATTGCTCTAACAGTCAGGAAGTTTTTCCTGATGTTCAGCTGAAATCTGGCTTCCTGTAACTTGAGCCCGTTATTCCATGTCCTGCATTCTGGGATGATTTCAAACTTCGCACCTATGCATATACAATGGCATATGAAAATTGTTATGCAAATTGGTGTCTTCTTTTTTGGTGGTGCATCTCCTCTAGGGGGAATTATTTATTTATTTATTTATTTATTTATTTATTTCTATACCGCCCAGTAGCCAAAGCTCTCTGGGCGGTTCACAAAAATGTGTGAACCGCCCAGAATGTGTAAGTTTAATGTGTAAGTGTAAGTTTCCTTCCCAGTCTGTGGGGGGTGAGCCTCAAACTCCATGTTAAATTGAATTTTGTGTGTTTTTCCCCTCCATTTCTTAAAAATCCAAAATGAGCTCAAGCACAAGTCTGTGTGTTGAGAGGGAAGAAGGACAAACAAAGAGAGAATACTTTTTCCCTTTGACTGTTTTTCAGTGCAAAATCATCTTCCTGAAGCTACTTTTTCACCCATACAATGTTATCATATCTTTCCCATTTTAAGGAGGGAGAAGGAGATAATAACTTCTCTCCATTTTCTTTTCCTTTGCACCAGTTTGTTGTCTGACCAGGCTGATTTTGGCTGTTTTTTAAAAAGTAAAGGGGGAACCTCCCTCCCATAGACCTCCATGCAATGTGTTGTTTAAGCTGGAATTGTTGCATTTCCTGAATCCTGAAACTCAGTAACCAGGAGTAACAAAAGAAGAAGAAAAAGAAATGGTCCCTAATATTCAGCTCCAGTCAAGAAATTCTCCTTCCCAAAGCTAGTCCTAGACTACTCAAGGGAACTGTCTGCTTTCCACTGCTGTAGTCTAGAGAAACAGATGAACCTCCACCAGAAATCTGGCTTGATGTCCAGTAACAGACACCACACTATAATTAAATTAAGTTTAATAAGCTTCAGTGGAGGAAATATCATAGCATGGCATTAAAGACTAACAGTGAGCTAGTTAAAGAGGGGGGAAAAAGGCTTTAAACGTTTTTTTTAAAAAAGGATACATTGGTATTGGCTACTAAGTCTGACCCTAGAGAGCTACATAAAATGCATTCCTCACAAAACTGCACATGGCAAAGGAGACCAAAAAGAAGAAGAAGAGGCAAATGAGCCAGCAGAGACAAAGTCTCTCAGATTTTGAGGGGCCAAAAGCAAAGGAACCTTATTTCCTCCCCAGTCACTATCTGTTCCCTTATAGTTCCCTCAGAGGTTCACAACTCAATCGGGACACTATGGGATTTACACTGGAAGGTCACACCAATCCAGCAGTATCACAGCGATTCTGGCTTGCTTGTTACAGCCACCACATACGAGGATGCTGAAAAGGCTTCTGAGTTCTTTCTTTCTGCTGAATAGATACCTGGCCTTGAACAGTAGAGCCTTCACTGACCAATGCCACTGGGATATGGAGCATATGAAAAGCTTCTCAACAGTACTCTGGGCTACTGTGACTGCAAGGCAATATTTACATTTCCCACAGTGTCCCCAACATAGCTTTAGTCCAGGGTATTGTGCAAAATTAAAATGGCAGCTCCCAGACCCAGCCGCCCAGTGCGAATCATAGGGCTACTGCTACTGCCTCCTTCTGCCAACACTACCACCACCAAACAAGCCTGCAGGGAAGAGGATGAGGACCTATGAAGCAGATTGGTGGGAGATTCAGGACAGATCGAAGGAAGGACTTCTTCACACAGCGAAGACATCTCACACAGGAGATGTCTATCAATCGCTACTAGTGCTGGTGACTGTGCTGCCTCCAGTATGCCTGTGTATAGCAGGCACTGGGGAACTTAGGCGGGAGGGTGCTGTTGCACTCGTGTTCTACTTGTGGTCTTCCCATAGGCAGCTGGTTGGCCACTGTGTGAACAGAATGCTGGATGAACTCTTGCTCTGTCCAGCATGACTCTTCTTATGTTCTTATGATGTAGGAGGAGGGCCACAAGAGTGCACTTTGTTGACTCCCCCCCCCCATACCTTGAGCTGGCCCTGCAGGTACCCATTACTTAGCAACGCTTCCCTTTCCTGTTCATCCTGCATATTCAGTACAGCTGCATCAGAACGCAAAAGAAGTATCAATTTGGAATTTGTCACTACTTGCTCAGGAAAAGCACTTCAGCATTTCTATTGTGTTTATTATGGTTTGGGGATCATTTGAAAGTACCTCGTGCCCCCAAGACCCTCATTTCAGAATGACTACATTGTTGCCATGGCCACAAAGGGTTGGGTGTGAAATCTGCTCCTTTCAGCTCACTTTTCTGCCCCCCCCCCGGAATTTACCCGATTTATACCTTCCAGACTGTGGATCTGAACGCAACCTCCAGTCTAAAGTCTGTATAGCTCCGAGTTTTCAAGGTGATTCACGCAACAACAAAAATGTGCTTGATAAATGTGTACATTTGAAAAATGCACATGAAAAAGTGTGTACATTTTAAAAATGTACAGAAACACTTAGGTAAATGGGAGAAAAATGTGTGCATTTCAAAAAATGTACACAATCAGTGCATGCATTTGGAAAAAAATTGTGCGAAAACACGTATGAATTTTTGTGCAAGACCCCGCCCCCCCAAGCTTGCAATCTGATTTAGACACAAATTGGAATTAGCTTCAAGGTGGACACTGGAGAAAGTGAGCTTGAGTTTTGCTAAAGCACCCATCCCTATGGCCAACTCCATACAGCTAGCCAGGCCAAAGCTGATGTGAGCCAGTGAGGTGGATAGCAGCCCAAAACAGCCAAGATGCTCCATAGTCCAGCCAGTTAACCTGAAAGGAAGTGCAACCAGCATTTTTGAGGCATGTACCTGGGAGCAGTGTTCAGAAAGATGGGGAAGTAATAATACTGTGGAATGTTTCTATAACTTAGTTTTTATTGTAAAATTTCAACAAAATAAAAGAAAGAAAGAAAGAAAGAAAGAAAGAAAGAGGCTACATAGATTTGAATATATCAGTTTCAGTGAATATATATATATATATATATATATACATACATATATGAAAATACAGCAAATACATAAACTTCAACAAAAGCAGAGAATGTATCCAAATAAGAAGTATTCATTCACAGGTGACGTATACACACCACCTGTTCAAATGTTGCAAGTGTTGTAAGGTCTTCAATCCATTGCATTGTAGGAGGTCAGTGTTTATTTTTCCACTGTTGTAATATCAGTCTTTTCACTGTCAGAAGGGTGTTGTTAATCCATTTGCACTGACTTGCGTTAACTTCCAGGAAGCAGGCACATAATTTAAAAGAGCATTAGTGTTCCAACACAAAATTTATTCATATAATGACCATCTCCCTGAAAGCGACAACTAGGGATGGCGGAGAATTCTGCCACGGACTCCAATGAAGATCTCTCAGAGTCCATGGTGAAACCGAACACTCACCTCCACCTCCCTGCAGAATCCTCTTCCGCCGGATCCTCCGGCTCTGGATTGCCAGTGATACGGCCGCCATGCCGTATTGAAGGGGACCGACTGCAGACGCAAATGGCGTCCAGGATGCCATTTGTGGCCGTAAAGGCCTTAGTTTAGGGTAAATGCAGCTGTAAATGGCTGCATTTAGCTTAAACTAAGACCTTTACGGCTGCAAATGGCATCCTGGGCGCCATTTGCAGCTGTGCTTTTCATTCATGTGATAGGCTACGCAAATATTTACATAACCTATCAGGTAAAACAGGGATGCAAATGGCATCCTGGATGCCATTTGCGGCCCTGTTTTTTTATGCAATAGGCTATGCAAATATTTCCATAGCCTATTGCGTGAATGAAAAGCACGGATGCAAATGGCATCCAGGACACCATTTGTGGCTGTAAAGGTCTTAGTTTAAGCTAAATGCAGCCATTTACGGTTGCATTTACCTTCAACTAAGGCCTTTATGGCTGCAAATGGCATCCTGGAAGCCATTTGCATCCACAGTAAGTTAAGTCCCCTTCAGCCAGCGATACGGCATGGTGGCTGTATCGCTGGTGCTTTGGAGCCAGCCAGCGGCTCCACAGAATCACCGCGGAACTGAGCCGGTTGAAGAGGATTCCAGGGGGAGTAACAGATCTCCTCCCCCCTGCAGGCGGATTCCCCATGGACCAGCAGGTAGGGAATCCACCCACCCCTAGGGACAACTACTGGTCATTGCCAAAGCAATATGCTTAAAAGAAGCAATAGTTGTGTTAGATCTCCAGCGATGGAGACAGTTTTATGGGGTTTTATAATATGGTTATATCTTGCATTTGATTTTTCTATTACACTGATTTCTGCCTTGGATATTTTGTATTTATAGAAAGGCAAGATTGAAACCTTGAAGATAAAGTATATAATAATAACAGTGAGAATGCCCCACCTTTGGGTATTCTTCACTGGTTACACCAGCCTCCCAGTGTCCCAATTCTTTGTCAAATATTCATTCAGAATTTGCTCTGAATGAATTTGCATACATTGTTATTTTCTTCTTGTATGTTCTGCATGGTCTCAGGGACTAGGCACCGCAGACCAGAATTTAGGGGAATTGATGTGCTACTGCCATTATCACCATTTTAAGTCTAACCAAGTATAACATCTACAAGTCAAGGCTGACTTACAGTGCAATGCTAGCTAGTAATGTATACTTAGAAGTAAGTCCCACTGAATTTAGTGGGACTTAATCCTAGGTAAGTGAGTATAGGATTAAAGCTTTAGGCCTGTTATACAGAAGCAAAGTTGGGTAATTCCTGCTTGGTGAAGAGATTAATCTTTCTTAGGGCCCAGCTACCCACTATTGGGCTGGATCCAGATTTATAGTGGATCATGAGGAACTGGACTTCCCTCCCCCTCCTTTCCATGGCAGCCCCTTCAGCCCCCTGAAAATGCTACACTAGGGATGTCAGAGAATTCTGCCATGGACTGAAATGGGATCGAATTCCCTTCAGTCTGTGCCATGGAATCCTCTGAGGAATGGCACCACAAGGTCCTGCGGAGCCAGCAGTCATGTGGCTTTTTTTTTATCGTCTGCAAAGAGTCGCAGAATTTTCATAAATAAAAACGCAGTGTAGTATGTTCCGATAATAAATACTTAAGTTTCTTTAAAAAATGAATTGTGCTCACCGCCTTGTTTGTGTGTGTTCTTTTTAAATTGAAATCCTCCATCTCCGTTTACTTTCAGCCAAAACACTTCCTCCTCCTAGGGGCTTCCCAAAACAAGGCTGTCCTAGGTGAATTCCCATGCTCAGGTAATGGACAAGATGAGGAATAAACATACAGGGAATATGAAGAACTGTATTCTTCCATTATCTGTGTGTATGTGTGTGGGAGATCTCTCTCAATCCAGCTGTTTCCCTGGCATGTTTATTCCTCATTTTGTCCATTCCCTGAGCATGTGCAGAGTGTGCTTTTTATTCAAACAAAGAGAAGCTTGCTAATCTTTCCCTTCATGCTGCATTTGTACAAATGTGACTGCTTCAGAAAGAACTTTCCATTATACTGTCTCTTTTTCATGAGTTTCATAAAAGAACTATGGTGTAGTGGTTAGAGGCCAACCCAAAGTCACCCAGTGAGATTACTAACAGGAGGTTTGATCATGAGCTGGATGTGGAAATACAAAGCTGAGCTGGGGGCAAGTGGGCTGCTGACATGTGTAGGATTAAGTCTCATTAAACTCAATAAGACTTACTTCTGAGAGGACATGCACAGAGTTGGTTCTCCTCTCCATTTTAGCCTCACAACGTCAACAACAATGCTGGATGTGGAAATATAAAGCTTAGCAGGGAGAATAATACCTCGTGCTGGGCTCCAGGACTGGCACGGTCATTTTAAAAGGTTTTTTCTTTCTTTAAAACAGCATTGCTTTAAACAAAGAGTGCATCGCTCAGGCACACCTAGGGCAGCCTTGTTTTGGGAAGCCCCTAGGAGGAGGAAGTGTTTTGGCTGAAAGTAATGACTCCCTGTCTCAGGGCAGGGGAAAAAATATGTAAATATCTACAAAAAATAGCCATTCTTACAGAAGTTATGCAGACTCACGGAGATGGCTGGGCACTGGAATTACGGTTGTTGGTATGGATTTATCTTCGTAATTTTCAGAGCGGGAAAAAAAGAGGAGAATTCCGGGGGCTTGTTAAGGACAGAACGGAGCACTGGCTGCAAACTGCGGAAGTCAAGCAGCACTGAAGGTACACAATTCGTACATCCCTATGCTACACACAGAGTCAGGAAATCCTTCTGAATGGGGTGAGTTGTTGTGAGTGTGAGAGGGGTGATCCCACAGAATTGGGTGGATGGATATTCTGCAAGCAGAGCCCTGTCTGTCATGCAAGGCAGACCCTGGATCTCACCCCTTATATTTCAACAGAAACTACCAGTAAGGGCCTTAGTAATTCACCAGTGAGCTTTAAAACAAAACAAAACAAAACAAAGCAATCTTTCTGCAAAGAGAAGCAGGGTGTACTCTAAGCTTTTAAACAGGCAGTTACAAATGCTCCTCCTACACATTCTGATTGATGGCTTCCATTGGTCTTTACAGAAAATAAGAAACAAGTTCAGCAGGATTGTTATGGATTGTGCCGAATGATTTTTTTTTTTTTTAAGAAATAAGAAGAATCAATCCAAGTGACTAAATAGCCTAGGGAAGCCAAGTGTGGTTTTTGTGTGGCTGTTCCTTTTTTTAGGGAAAGTTTCCTTTTTCTCCTGCTGATTTTGTTTTTTAATGGTAGTTGGTCTTTTGTGGTGATGACATTTGCATTTTCTAATGTGAAATAATGAGGGAAAGAGGAGATGTTAGACAGACTGGCTGCTTCTTGCCTTCCTCTCCCGGGTGCAAGGGCCAAGTATGTTCCTTGCCATCTGTTTAATTCCATCTCCTGATGCTTGCAAGGAACCTGGCAGCATCAGGCAGATGGAGGAAGCTGGCAGGAGCCATCCCTGCCTGGCAACAGCCGCCTAACTTGTTCATCTTGCCAGGCAAGTCCCCAGTGGTCAGATATTTCATACTGGGGGAGAGCTATTAAAAGATCTCAAGCAAAGCAAGTTCTTCCCAGCATATGTGTGAGAGGCGATGGCTCCAGCAAAGCTTTCCAATGCTGCTAAACAGAATGTAGCGGCCACCTTTGGTGGCGTCACCTAGTAGGGTAATTCTGAATCCATTTTGGAGTGAAACTGAGGATTAGTATCTGGAAGTGCCATCTGCTGCAGAGTTTATTTATCACTCCTCAAGAGTTATCTACTGAAGAAGGCAGAATTAATGGAAGAAGCTTTTCTAGTCCTGTATTGGCTCCAGGAGCATAGCCAAGTCATTTGTAGTGTTAGAGGGGCCTAGAGATCCATAATGCTTGCTTAAGTTCATTATTGGTGCAATTCCCTTACTAGTAGGCCTCTGAGCATGTTGAGATGAGTCAAAAGGCCGATATCAAGGTGTCCCTGGGAAGTGAAGCTATGTGTTTATGCTAAGCACTAGGTGGCTGTGCTGAGAACCAAACACTTCTAGCCTATGCTGGGAATGAACGCTAGGGGTGCTTGCTGCTGTTTTGCTCCCTCATTGCTAACATGTGTGGTATAAGATCCATTGTACCCCATGGCTCTTGGTTTAGAGAAGACGTCTGATCCAACCATTGGGTATGCCTGTGTGCTGTAAGTTACTCAATAAACTATCTCCTTGTAAGTAAACCTGGGTCTGATTTATCACTATCTTGGCACCTCTAAATTGAGAGGTCGACGCCCACAGCTGGGGTAACACAAGTCCATTGGTTGATTTGACAGGGGACCAAGACAGGTTTAGGTATATAGCTGAGAAATATGTAGAGACTCACCACTGGTGTTTATATGCACTGACTTTCACGAGATGGGTTGGGAAATTAACCAGTTCAGGACATACAAAAACAAGAACTCCTATGAACAATGTATCATAGAGCAGGGGTACTGAATCTCAGGCCTGGGGACCAAATCTGGCCCACCTAGGGTCACAGTCTGACCTTCTGGGTTTCTCCAAATGATCACACCCCATTGCCCACGTACCACCCCCATCATGTATCGCTTGGTGGTTTCCTGACTTTTTCCCATTATAAATCTGAATATACTGTATTTTAATTGCAAATGCATTTTAAATCCATGCTTTACAGTGCAATCCTATGTCCACTGGAGAAATCCAGCTCCTTGCCCCCACTGCATTGTAAGAGGTGCAGTTTGTCCCCTGCTCTGTGCTCAGAAGAGCAGCATGGAAAGGCCGAAAAGGGGGTGTTCCCAGGGACAGGGAGGGGACTGTGGAAGCACTGATACAACACTTCCTATGCACCATCTGGCCTCCCCTCCCCCCAGGCCCCGGTTCTGATGCTTCCAGGTTAGAAGGCCAAAATCATCTGTCTAGCTGCAAATGCAGAGCAGCCGGAGCGTGAAGGTGAAGACCCCTCTGTGCTCTGCCCACCGTGCATTGGATAGTCATCTGCCTCCAAGTTAGGAGGTGTCCGATTGTCCCCATAGGGTTGTGCCCTTAGTTTTTTTTTAAAGTAACTTTGAGCATGCAGTGTAACATGACACCAAGGTGTATGTAGTAAGGACCTGCTCCTGTGAAATACTGACTTGCCCAGAGAACTTTAATACTGTAATATATGAGAATTTTGATTTTGCTCACAAAATGTATGAACATGCCCTGTTCAAAGCCCCGAATGTGATTGAGAGCATGAGCACGTGTCCACCCGAAACATCCGTAAATTGCAGAACGTGTGTGAAGCATTGAAGCTGTGCAACTTTCCCTGTTTGACTGAATCAGCCCCACTTTAGTCTTTGAAGGAAAGTTTGGCAGATTAGAGAAGTTGTGCAAATTTCACATTCAATCACAGCTCAGTTTGTGCAATTTCCCCATTCACACAGAGCGAGCAGCAATCTGAAACATGAGCATGAATCAGGCATGAGATGAACTGTGAGATAATGTGTGGAGAATCCTAATGCTCCTGAACATCACCCAGTTGCCCAATGCCCATCCCTAACTGTGACATGATAGAGCAAGTTTACAGTAGCTAAGTTAGTTATCCAGGTATATTTGTTGTTGTTCAGTCATTCAGTCATGTCTGACTCTTCGTGACCCCATGGACCATAGCACGCCAGGCCTTCCTGTCCTGCGCTCTCTCCCGGAGCGTGCTCAAGTTCATATTCATTGCATCGGCGATGCTATCTAGCCATCTCATCCTCTGCTGTCCCCTTTTCCTTTTGCCTTCAGTCTTTCCCAGCATCAGGGTCTTTTCCAGAGAGTTTTCTCTTTGCATTAGGTGGCCAAAATATTTGAGCTTCAGCTTCAGTATCTGTCCTTCTAATGAGCACTCAGGGTTGATTTCCTTTAGGATTGACTGATTTGACCTCCTTGCAGTCCAGGGCACTCGTAAGAGTCTTCTCCAGCACCACAGTTCAAAAGCATCAATTCTTTGGCACTCAGCCTTCCTTATAGTCCAGCTCTCACAGCCATACGTTGCTACTGGGAAAACCATAGCTTTGATTAGACGGACCTTTGTCAGCAAGGTGATGTCTCTGCTTCTTACTATGCTGTCTAGGTTTGCCATAGCTTTCCTCCCAAGGAGCAAGTGTCTTTTAATTTCATGGGTACAGTCACCATCTGTGGTGATCTTGGAGCCCAAGAAAATAAAATCTGTCACAGCTTCCATTTCTTCCCCTTCTATATGCCAGGAAGTGATGGGGCCAGATGCCATGATCTTAGTTTTTTTAATGTTGAGTTTCAAACCAGCTTTTGCACTCTCGTCTTTCACCCTCAACAAGAGGCTGTTTAGATCCTCTTCGCTTTCTGCCATTAGGGTGGTATTGTCTGCATATCAGAGGTAGTTGATAATTCTCCCGGCAATCTTGATTCCGACCTGTGATTCATCCAACCCGACGTTTCTCATGATGTACTCTGCATATAAGTTAAATAAGCAGGGTGACAATATGCAGCCTTGTCGTACTCCTTTCCCAATTTTGAACCAATCGGTTGTTCCATGTCTGGTTCTTACTGTTGCTTCTTGACCCTCATACAGGTTTCTCAGGAGACAGGTAAGGTGGTCTGGTACTCCCATCACTTTCAGAATTTGCCACAGTTTGTTGTGATCCACACAATCAAATGCTTTAGCGTAGTCAATGAAGCAGAAATAGACGTTTTTCTGGAATTCTCTTGCTTTCTCCATGATCCAGCAAATGTTGGTGATTTGATCTCTAGTTCCTCTGCCTCTTCGAAACCCAGCTTATACTTCTGGTAGTTCTTGGTTCGCATACTGCTGAAGCCTAGCTTGTAGGATTTTGAGCATAACCTTGCTGGCATATGAAATGAGCGCAATTGTGCGGTAGTTTGAACACTCATTGGTGTTGCCCTTCTTTGGAATTGGAATGTAAACTGACCTTTTCCAGTCTTGAGGCCACTGTTGAGTGTTCCAAATTTGTTGGTATATTGAGTGTAGCACTTTAACAGCATCATCTTTTAGGATTTTAAATAGCTCAGCTGGAATACTGTCATCTCCGCTAGCTTTGTTGTTACTAATGCGTCCTAAGGCCCACTTGACTTCACTCTCGAGGATGTCCAGCTCAAGTTCAGTGACTGCACTATCATGGCTATCAGGGACATTCAGATCTTTCCTGTATAGTTCTTCTGTGTATTCTTTCCACCTCTTCTTAATCTCATCTGCTTCTGTTAGGTCCCTGCCTTCTTTGTCCTTTATCATGCCTGTCTTTGCACAAAACATTCCCTTGAGATCTCTGATTTTCTTGAAGAGATCTCTAGTCTTTCCCATTCTGTTGTTTTCCTCGATTTCTTTGCATTGTTCATTTAAGAAGGCCTTCTTGTCTCTCCTTGCTATTCTCTGGAACTCTGCATTCAGTTGGATATATCTTCCCCTTTCTCCCTTGCTTTTCGCTTCCCTTCTTTCGTCAGCTACTTGTAAAGCCTCATCAGACAGCCACTTGGCTTTCTTGCATTTCTTTTTCTTTGGGATGGATTGAGTTGCTGCCTCCTGAACAATGTTACAGACCTCCATCCATAGTTCCTCAGGCACTCTGTCTATCAGGTCTAATCCCTGAAATCTATTCCTCACCTCCACTGTATATTCATGAGGGATATGATTTAGGTCATACCTGAATGGTTTAGTGGTTTTCCCTATGTTCTTCAGTTTAAGCCGAAATTTTGCAAGAAGCAGCTCATGATCTGAGCCACAGTCAGCTCCAGGTCTTGTTTTTACTGACTGTATAGAGCTTCTCCATCTTTGGCTGCAAAGGACATAATCAATCTGATTTCGATATTGACCATCTGGTGAGGTCCATGTGTAGAGTCATCTCTTGTGCTGTTGGAAAAGAGTGTTTGCTTTGATCAGCGTGTTCTCTTGGCAAAACTCTATTAGCCTTTGTCCTGCTTCATTTTGTACACCAAGGCCATGCCTGCCTGTTATCCCAGTGATTTCTTGACTTCCTACTTTAGCATTCCAGTCCCCTATGATGAAGAGGACATCTTTTTTTGGTGTTAGTTCTAGAAGGTGTTGTAGGTCTTCATAGAACCGATCAACCTTAGCTTCTTCGGCATCATTGGTTGGGGCACAGACTTGAATTACTGTGATGTTGAATGGTTTGCCTTGGATTCGTACTGCGATCATTCTATCGTTTTTGAGATTGTACCCCAGTACTGCTTTTCCCACCCTTCTGTTGACTATGAGTGCTACTCCATTTCTTCTAAGGGATTCTTGCCCACAGTAGTAGATATAATGGTCACCTGAATTAAATTTGCCCATGCCTGTCCATTTTAGTTTGCTGATTCCCAAGATGTCGATGTTCAGTCTTGCCATCTCATGTTTGACCACCTCCAGCTTACCTTGATTCATTGATCTTACTTTCCAGGTTCCTAAACAATAGTGTTCTTTACAGCAGCGGACTTTCTTTTCACCACTAGACACATCCACAGCTGAGTGCCCTTTTGGCTTTGGCCCAGCCGCTTCACTCTTTCTGGCGCTACTTGGAAATACCCTCTGCTCTTCCCCAGTAGTATATTGGACACCTTCCGACCTGAGGGGCTCATCTTCCGGCGTCATATCTTTTAGCCTTGTGATATGTTCCATGGCATTTTCTTGGCAAGAATACTGGAGTGGGTTGCCATTTCCTTCTCCAGTGGACCACATTTTGTCAGAACTCTCTGCCATGTCCTGTCCATCTTGGGTGGCCCTGCACGGCATAGCGTATGGCTTCACTGAGTTACGCAAGCCCCTTCACCACAGCAAGGCAGTGATCCATGAAGGTATATTGCAAATCTACAATTAATTTGTGATTATATTTGATTCTTTCCTTACAAACTTTTTTTTTAACATTCAAAGTATAGCAATGACACTGTAGCAAACTGTAACGTTGAAAACAAACACACAAGCAAACACCTTCTTGGGATTGTGTATTATCAGAAACTTTTTTTGCATTTTGTAACAGGAGATTAGGGATGTATGGATTCCTCACCATCCGTTCCAGTGGAGAATCTGCAGGGAGGGGGAGGTGATCGGTTCTTCCCCCCCGGAATCCTCCCGGAGTGGCTCTACTGTGCGAGGATTCCGCAGAGGCGAGGGCCGCCCCGTTCCGCTATTCGTATGCCCCGGATTCCCCTGTTCTTTCCAGCTTCCCGAACTTATGTAAATAATTCCGTAAGTACCCCCGAAAAATCCTTTTCGCATGCCTGCCATCGGTCTCTGTAAGAGTAAAGCCCTTTGTGGGGATTCCCCACATAACTTCCAGTCACCTGACCTCACCTGACCTGACCTCACTGGACCTCACCTCACCTGACCTCACCAGACCTCACCTCACCTCACCTTCACAGACAATAAACAGAATAGACGGAGGATTTCCGTGGACTTTGCGACTCAGCCAGCCCCAGTGAAAGAAAGCCTTGGGTCACAGGGAAAATGCCTATTGTAAGAAGGGTAAAGCTGTTTGCATTCTTCTTCCTCCATTTCTGATTTACAGATTTCTTTTCATAATTATTTTCATAAAATCCACCATTCGGCGGACAAAAAAAAAAAAGGTCTGTGTGAGCTCCAGTCCAGGTCGACTGGGCCGACCCATTCTGAGAAGAATTCTGCAGCCCAGATTTGTCAGAATTTGATCCCATTTAAAATTCATGTGGAATTCTCTGACATCCCTACAGGAGATTCAACTGTACTACATGATGAGTCCAGTATGAACCAAGATGGATGTTTCCTGTTTCTTTCTATGATCTGCACATGCCTTTATCTTTACCTCTGAGTTTGTCTCCTTCATACAGTACAATCGTGGGAGCCTTATGTGGTCATCCTTCCTGGGCCCAAATTTGCTTCCTTATGGAAGACGTTTCCTGTTTAACCTTTTCCTATCAATGGTATTCCCCGTAGTAACCTATGGCTGTGAGAGCTGGACCATAAGGTAGGCTGAACAAAGGAAGATAGATGCTTTTGAACTGTGGTGCTGGTGGAAAATTCTGAGAGTGCCTTGGACTGCAAGAAGATCAAACCAGTCCATACTCCAGGAAATCAAGCCAGACTGCTCACTTGAGGGAATGATATTAAAGGCAAAACTGAAGTACTTTGGCCACATCATGAGAAGATAGGATACCCTGGAGAAGTTGCTGATGCTAGGGAAAGTGGAAGGCAAAAGGAAGAGGGGCCAACCAAGGGCAAGGTGGATGGATGATATTCTGGAGTTGACGGACTCGACCTTGGGGGAGCTGGGGGAGGTGACGGCCGACAGGAAACTCTGGCATGGGCTGGTCCATGATGTCACAAAGAGTCGGAAGCGACTGACCGAATAAACAACAACAACAAGCAATAGCCACAAAGAATATGCTTCTGTTTCAAGTTGCCACACTGAGGACAGGTAGCTATGTTTCTCTTTAACTTTATAAGGTTCCTAGAATTCTTTTACCTGCAGCAATTCACTTCAATGGTTCGCCTTGACTTTGGGGCTACCATCCAAAATACGCTGCCTAAAAAGCTTGGAGTCTCATCCATCTCTGCCTTCTCTTTCACAGGCTCAAGCAAAGAAGCTGGACTGTGTACAGCCAAAGGAGGAGCCCAAGGGGGGCTGTGCCCACCAAGCTGTGCCCAGCAACTTTGGAGAAAACCAGGGGAGTTTTGGCAAAGAGGGTGAGAACACTAACAATGCTGCCATGTTAACTGGCCATTTGCTGTCTGGGCCCCTTTTCGGCCACCACACAGTTCATCAAAGGAGCCAGGTCAGCTGGTCCAAAAGATGTGGATACAATTCTCTTTGTACAGGAAAGTGCAAAGATTGAATTCCTCAAGTTTGGGAGCCTCTGGTTGTAGTCCCTACATCTGGTATTGGGCTCAGTCAAGATGTAGAGAAAAACTCTGGCTTGCAACTATGGAGAGCCAGCATTGCCTAGGGATGTCAGAGAAAACTGCCATGGAACCTTTATGAATCCAGCCCACAGATTTTGCAGCAGACTGGCTTTTCCCCTGTTGCGCGGATTCCGCTGACTTGTGGACGGTTTTTCTAACTGTCAGGAATTTTATGCAAATTTCTGCATAGAAAAATACACTTAAAAAAAAACACACCCAGCTGAAAATGTGTATTTCATCCATAGGCCAAAGCATGAAATGCACATTTTGGGTGGATTTGCACCTTTTGTGGGAATTTGCACACATTTAGAAACGCAAACATCCAATTCTGTCGATAGGTGGACAACAGAATGAAAGGTGCCTGACAACCCGTGGAGCACAGACTGAATGGATTTTACACAAACCATATATCCCTAGCAGTGCCCACCCCTGCTTTCTAGAAGTCCCTGAGACAGTAATCTCATGGGCTACAAGCCCTAAGGATGGCACCCTCTGATGTCAGAGCTCTCTGTCCATCCAAAGCTGTGCTGGGCTCTTGCTGGCAGGGCTGGAGGAACAACAGAGGCCTTTTTCCCATTGCCCATCCCTAAAAAAAAGGAACTTTTGCTAATTGAGCCCACCTAACTCTTCCTCTGCTGGGAAGGAATGGGGACTGAGAAGCCATGGATCCATGCCTTCTCCCCTCCATGCTCACTGGTCTTCCTCCAGCACACCCACTGAATGAAAAGGCAATGTGGAGTGGAAGGCTTGGGTTGGAAGAGGTTAATTCTTGAGTTTGAAATGGCAACAAGTCATCCAAACAGATATATCAGATGGAGATGTGGGATGGGATAGAGGGGGGGGGGGAGTCTGGGTTAGAGATGCTGAGTATATACGTAGGTGGTGACACTGAAAGCTGTGAGATTTGCTGAGGTCACCCAAGGAGAACTGACATCATGAGTATCCATAGATGTCACATGGATCCATGCCCTCTCTCCTCCATGCCCATGGGTCCACCTCTAGCACACCCTTTTCCTTCCTTCCCAGAGCTGTAGTCCCAGCCCTGGGAGAGGGAGCCAACATGGAGCTTCCTGCAGTGGCTGAGAGGGGCTTGGTGATGCTGATGGTGGTGTGATTGGGTATACACAGTGGAATCTCCTCCTTCGAAGTCAGAGCTTTACCTCCAGCCTTGGAGAGGATATCTGCTGTATCCTATGGTGCCTCAGACGCTATCCAGGGGCCAGAGGATTGCTCTGTTAATCTTTCAGTTAAATACAAGCTACTTTTAATAATCAATGCTTTGCAAAGAAGAACCCATTGAGGGTCAAGTTCCTGCTCCCATATTGTGGTTGTTGCTGTTTCATCAAAATCCTGCTATCCTTCTCCAGTGAACACTGTCGTGCCCTGTGGTTCTGCCCAGCATGTCATACATTATCCCTCTTGACTTGCCCATTAGCAAGCTGAAACACCTCTTATTTACTGATGTGATTCTCCGGAAGCAAGGAGTGATTGTGCCGTGCCACTCTCTCTCCCCCAAGACAGCTGCGATGGCTGCGTGCACCTGTGGACCAAGCACCCCCAGCAGCGAGCTAACATTGTTTGCCGCTAATGAGCCATAAAATCGCAGCAGTTTAATGCAGCTTCTGCAGCTACGAGGTAGATGGAAGTGGACTGCAGTGAAACCCAATCGGCTAGCCCAGCCAGCAGAGTGCCCCTGACAAGCATTTAATTTGAACTCAACAGGGCAGTTCCTGTTGAATTCCAATTTGATCAACAGAAAGCTAACTTGTGGATGTTAATAAGCATGCTAATCAGTTATGAATGCCATAAATTAGTGCAGAATTCACTGTAGCTGGTTCAAATTGGAAACAACACAAATTGAAACTCACCATGTTTCCTGGAAAACAATGTTTGGTCAATGGTCTGTCACGCCAAATAGGTGAAGCATTCAATGAGGGGGCAATAGTCAGTGAAGCCAATGGACTTCAGTGCAGCAAATGGACTCTTAATTGTTATGTGCATAAGTAGGATAATTTATATTTAATTGGACCACATTGTTCCTTTTCAAGACAAGGCTAAAAAGAAGTTGCATGTGTGTGTGTGTGTGTAGTGGGGGGGATAAATTTAGTGGCATGTAGGTTGCCAGCTGACTAGAGGAAATCCATCTGGGCCTGCTCCTGTGTCTTTAATGGAAGCTTGGTTTGCAGAAATCAACAGGTGAAGCTTCTCATGGCATGGAGATAAACATAGGGATGTGCGAAACCCCCTTACCTTGAGTCCGTGGGGGTTCCGCGGGGGGGGGGAAGTCCGTCCCTCCCCCCCCAAAATCCGTGCAGGCTGGCTCCACTCCGCTGGCGATACGGCAGGCTGCCATTGCTGTGCTATATTGCTGGGGTAGGGTAAGTGAGTCTCCAGATGCAAATGGCGTAGTGGGTGCCATTTGCAGCTGTAAAGCTGGTAGATTAGCCTAAATGCAGCCGTAAATGGCTCGGATGTAATTTGCATCCCTGTCCCTTTGTGCGATAGGCTACATAAAGATTTATGTAGCCTATCACGGCAAAAAGCCGGGACGCAAATGGCGTATCTGACGCTATTTGTGTCCCTGCTCTTTGCCGTGATAGGCTACGTAAAGATTTACATAGCCACGGCAAACAGCAGGGACGCAAATGGTGTCCGCTATGCTGGACGCCATTTGTGTCCGCAGACCGGCAGCGGATGGCAGTGGAGTGAGTGGACGGGCCCGGACCCAGTCGGTGGCAGATAGGATCTGGCTGGTGCGAAGTTCGCGGGGTGGCAGAGGTGAGTGGTCTGTTCCGCCACAGACTCTGGGGGCCAGATTCTTTAGAATCTGGCCTCATTGGAGTCTGTGGCAGAATTCTCCGCCATCCCTAGGGGCTAAAGAATCTCCCCTATGAGGAAAGGTTACAATAGCTAGGATTGTTTCACTTGGAAAAAAGGAGGATAAGGGGAGAGATGGTATAGGTCTACAAAATGCATGGTGTGGAGAATGTGGATAGGGAGACATTGTTTCTCCCTCTGTCATAATACTAGAACCTGGGGTCATCCCATGAAGCTGATTGGTGGGAGGTTCAGGACAGATAAAAGGAAGTACTTCTTCACACAGCATATAGTTAAACTATGGAATTTGCTACCACAAGATGTAGTGATGGCCACCAACTTGGATGGCTTTAAAAGGGGGTTAGACAAATTCCTGGAGAAGTCTATCAATGGCTACTAGGCTTGAGGGCGATGTGCTATCACCAGTGCCTGAGGAAATATGCCTATATGCACCAGTTACTGGGGACCATGGGCGAGAGGGTGCTGTTGTGCTCATGCCCTGCTTGTGGTTTCCTGGTTGACAGCTGGTTGGCCACTGTTCAAACAGAATGCTGGACTTGATGGACCCTTGGTCTGATCCAGCATGGCTCTTCTTATGTTCTTATCTACAGCATCCAATGATGGTGGGATGATCCTTATACATAAACCTATACCTGGTAGATCAGGGATTCTAACCATCTATATTATGCTTAAAATTTTCTATTTTACAATAACCGGGAGTTGAAGAACCTTGCTGACCTACTGCAAATCACCCAGAGATCTACCAGTAGATTCCTATCTACCTTCTACCCATCTCTGATCTACGGCCCTTCTAAACTGCATGCACAAAAAGGAGCCAAGTGAAGAATTAGATTCTTGAATGAATAACATTTATTGCCTTCGTCCTTAGACCATAGCAGCACAAAACTAAGTAACAAAATGTACAAAAACTTACAGAAGTACTTGAGCTATAATTAAGAAAACAAGTACATGTACACTAATGTCCAAGATCATACATATTTTGCCCCCAGAATACATTACAAACATTTCATTCCTGGGGCCTTTTGCTGCTGTTAACCTTGGATGCCCTTATTAAGATCTTTCCTTCTTTCTAGACTGTATGCTGTTGAATGCTGCTAATAAAAGAGCCTGGCTTTATGAACAGAAGAGGGGGAAGACACCAAGTGCGATGAAATGGAGGCCACTGAAGACTGAATAATTGACCCCCCTCTTTGTCATTCACTTCTACCAGTCTTTCAAGCTCTTTGATATTTGGCAAGCCATAAAATCTGGTTGTGAAAGTAAATTATCTTTCTTTGTCATGTGTACCAACCTATTGGGGGAAAAAAATACTTGAAAGGAACAACAGACTTTCTGGGTACTATATACCTTCAAAAGAAATGGGATAAAGCACCTCTTATTCATACCACTTCTCAGCAAAAGAGAAGGTATGTTCCAAAAGATTCTCTGCCAGCTGGGACATTGGAGGCCTGTTTGTACCTGATGGCTGTTTCATTGCCAGCTGCCAGCTGGGCAGGTCATATTTCAGGCTTGCAAGATTGATTTAGGGTTGTTGTTTTTTTACTGGAATGCCAAGATCCACCAATCAGAGCCTGATATAGGAACGTCAGAGAAATTCGCAGTGGAAACAAATGAGTTCAGATTTTTATGAATCCAACCCATGGATTCCGCATCAGACCAGCTTTTCGATTCTGCTGACTTGCAGACTGCTTTTCTAACCTTCAGGAATTCTGTGCAAATTTTGTCATAGAAGAATATGCATTTTAAAAAAAAATGGCTGAAAATATGCATTTAAAAAAATGGCTGAAAATATGCATTTCTCCCAAGGCTAAAGTGTGAAAATGCACTTTGGGGGGAGATTTGTTCATTTTGTGGGAATTTGCACATTTATGCACACGTGAACGTGCACAGATTCACATTTGCACACATGCAAATTTGCACACATTCAGAAATTGAAAAAAAAAATCATTCTTGGGTGGACGATAGAACAAAAGGTGCCCGACAGCCTGCAAAACACAGACAGAAAGGGTTTTATACAATCTGTAAATCCCTAGCCTGATACAAAAGACTTGGGTCAGTATCCAGTGCTGCCTGTGCACTCACTGGGACCCACTGCCAGTGCTATGAGAAGCTAAAGCAACTGGAAATGAGACAAAACACTTGTTTCCAGAACAGAACAGGTTAGTGGAACACATTGAAGGATACTTCTTTGATATGTCCCATTCCAGAAATTAGTGTTTTGGTTCATTTCTGGAGTTGCTCTAGGAAGTGTTAGCTACCAGTTACACCAGCAGTGGATCCCACTGATGCAACCTAATCAGTGGAGGCACATGGTCAGTGTTGGATACTGCCCTTAGAATTAAATAATTCTAAACCCAGGAACTTGTTCTGAGTACCAGAACAGAACAAGGTTCACAGTCTTTCTGCACAAAAATCCACTCTTGGACTTACTTTATTTCACCTTTATAGTTTAGGATGGGGGGGGGGATTCATTTTGTTGCTGTTGTTGTTAAAACAATTGGGAATCAGAAATTGTTAATGATCTACTGCAAATTACCCCATCTATCTTCTGCCCATTGCTACCACTGAAGAAAACATTTTGCCTGTGGGTGTTTTACTCAAGTGGTGACAACTGGGGGAAGGATTAGTTACTAAACAAGGTGCTTAACCATCATACATGTTTAGTAGTGGGATCAAATAGCTTCTAGGAAAAGAGGAAGTTCTCAGTCCTTTATAATGGCAAAACCATATTCATAAAATAAACCAGTTTTCAAACAGGTTAACTTTGTTCTTTTTTACTGTGGGAATTGGGAAGGTGGAATAATCATTATACAATTTCACATGGAACAACATAATGTACGAAATTCCACCATGGTGTGGATGAAAATAAGTAGCCTAGCCCAGAAGACCAGCATATTTTTTAGTATGAAATTGTTGTTGTTGTTGCTTCTGCTGCTGCTGTTGTTGTTGTTATGTGAAGTGAATGCTACACCTTGTAGTACTTCACTTTCCCTGATGCCTACATGATTAAACAGCTAGTGACATAGTTGATCTTATAAGGGACTAGCTTTTTGAATGGCTTTAAATGGGTCCTGTAGGTGAGCCTCTAACAGCAGGCTCTGAAGGCATTAATTGGTAGGTCAGGGAGGGATCCCAAACCTTTTTTGGATAGGTAGGGATATTTGGAATTTTGAGAGAGTGCTGTGGGCACTCTCAAAGAATGGCTAGTATGGGGTGAGGTGATTGCTCATTCAAAAAATGGTTTCCATGGTGGGCATGGTCCATCACAAAGCACTCATTTCCCAGAAGGGAAATGACTTGTCCAAAATGTAAGTACAAACCAGAAGAGTAAAACCACTTTTAAAGCCAAATCAAGATGGTACTGCAGAGCAGCACTTCGCTTTGCAACATGCCAACCTCCCAGGTTTTTTTTTTAATTCTCAAGAAATAAAACGAAATCAGGAGGGGCAGGGAACTCCACCTTGGAGACCCCAGATGTAGGTAATGATCTTTGTCTGCTCCGAGTGAAAAGAGCTCTGCCAGCAGATTACTGGTTAAAGGTTACAGGTTCTTGTCTGATCAACTTTAGAAAGCAATGTGCTTGCCAAATACAGCCATCCTTGTAACCTAGCCTTATATTGGTTCAATGAAATTTAGCGGGGCTTCCTCCCAAGCAGTGGTGCTAGGGTTGCAGTCTTAATTTCATCTATGTAATGCAAGTGCAGCCTGAAAGTGAAAACAACCATGGTTCCCAAACATGATAGGGATGTACGAAAGTCACTTACCTGATCCCGAAGTTTGATTCACGGTGGGGGGGAGGTGCTCCGTCCCTCCCCCCAAAATTCTGCCCGGGGGGGAGGCACCCCGTCCCCCCCCGAAATTCTGGCCGGAGGGGAGGCGCCCTGTCCCTGTCCCACCACCGTTTGCGTCCCTGCAGTCAACCGTGATAGGCTACATAAATCTTTACGTAGCCTATCACGGCTGACTTTGAAAAAAAAAAAGCACGTACACAAATGGCGGCGCCCATGGGCACCACCATTTGCGTTCCTTATTTTGGCACGTGTAGTCTACGTAAACATTTACGTAGACTACGGCGAAAATAAGGGGAACGCAAATAGCATTCACCTTATTTTCGCTGTAGTCTACGTAAATGTTTACGTTGACTACACGTGCCAAAATAAGGAACGCGAATGGCGGCGCCCATGGGCGCTGCCATTTGCGTATGCGCTTCCCCCCCCAAGTCAGCCGTGATAGGCTACATAAAGATTTATGTAGCCTATCACGGTGTTTTTTAAAAATCTAGCCGTGATAGACTATGTAAAGATTTACGTAGCCTATCACATTTGTTTTTTGTTTGTTTAACTTGGAAATGGCGGCGGTGGCAGCCAGTCGGAAGACCGGCCGCCGCTGCCACACCGCCGCCGCACCACCGCCGGAGCCACCGCCGTCAGGGACATTCGAACAAGGTAAGTCTCATCCCGGGGGGGGGGGCGGGGGGGGTAGACCATTTCTCCACCAATTTTGGGGGGCCGAATGCGCTGGCATTCGGCCTCCCCGAGATTCGTGGAGAAATTCTCTGACATTCCTATGTTATGAAAGCACTGGGTTGCATCAAACACTGGTACCCTGAGTTTAATGTACTTCTACATGACATATTAATTGTGCACTCATTCTCTTCTCAGGGTTGTTTACAGGTTCTTTAGACAATGATGTGACCCTCTAGTTTCACTCCTGTGTCTAAATAACACTTTCAGCATTTTTTTTTTTTTTTAAGAGCAGGGGAAGTGCAGTATTTAATTGTAAAACCAAAAGAAAACACTTTTTTAAACATGTATTTGTGCTATTCTGCTACACTGCAGTGCCACCTAGAGGTTATGAAGCTGAAAAGCAGGAAAGGAGTGTTGTGCTTGGATCTCAATTCTGTGACGAGTCCAAAAGTAAATACAATGGGTTAATAGCTGATTAGAAGCCTCGTGTAGAAAAGCTTAAAAGCTCCCTCTATAGCAGGGAACCTCCACCAGTGGGAAACGACTGGCATAGGACCTATAACAGCTTTCCTCAATCAGGTCCTCTCCAGATATGTTGGACTACAATCCCTATGCTGGCTAGGGATTGTAGGAATCCCTACTATGGGAATTGTAGCCCAAAACACCTGGAGGGCACCTGGTTGGGGTAGACTGTCGAATATCTTCTAAGAGTTTCATGGAATGGAAGATTTTGCCAGGTGAAGTTCTCCTCTGTACTGCAGGATGTTGGGAAATGTTAACAGCCAGTTGTGGAATATTTTCCTGAACATTTTGTTGGACTGATGGGCAAAAATAATAGGACTCTCTGATCAAGACAAGGAGGTCTCAGGCCTGGAGCGGAATGAACCACCTGGGGTGACATATCTTAATTCCCAGCAGAAATGTTTTATCTTTACAGGTAAAAATGGACCTATCGCCAAATTGAAATCTTGGTTTAAGAGAAGGTTAAGCTTTGTTTAACTAGCAGATGAGTGTATCCGCAATACAACTTTTCCTAAAACTGGAATTACTTCATTTTCAAATATTCAAAGTGTTCTTCCAAAACTCTTCTATATCGGGGAGAAGTAAGATCTCATGTTTTACACTGAGGTACGGCTTTCACTATGTCTAGGCAATGAGAGATTATGAGAGAGAATCATCAGGCCTTTAGTGCCATCTGGTGGCTGTGATACAGTACACTCTTATTAAACAATTCATGATTACATGAGGAACATTCATTTCCCTTGTGTTCACATGGATTAGTTATTTATTAATTACTTAGAATATATCTAGGCTGCCTTTTAGGGTATAAAGCCCTCCCAAGGTGGCTTACACAATAAAACCCCATAAAATAATAACTCAGAAAAAATGGACAAAATCAGCAAAACCAGCAATAAAACATCTAGCCCAGACAGTACTAAAATCCAAAACACAATTTCAGCATAAATCCCAGAACCATCCACTGAAACAAACTCAGGAGAAGGGCAGATTAAGTCTTCTGGGTCTTCCTAAATGTTTGCAATGATGGGGCCTGATGGACCCACGATGGAAACCCATTCAAAGTAGGGATTTATGAGAAATTAATTTCTGTTCATTTTTGAACAGGATTTACCCAGTTTGTACCTTCTGGACAGAACACAGACTCAGATGCACTCAGTGGAAAAAGTCTGTACATTTCCAAGCTTGCAATATGATTCACAGACCAAAACAAATGAACAAACAAACAAACAGTGTTCAACAGCATGCATACATTTGAAAAATATGCAGGAAGAAATACATCCTTTTGAAAAATGTGCTCAAATATGCTTTAATCAATAGGAGAGGAATGTTTACATTTCAAAGATGTACAAAACTGATGTGTACATTTGGAAAAATACGCATGGATTTTCATGTGAAAAGGACCCCCCCCCCAAAGCTCACGTTCTAATCCAGACTTGAGTCCAAACAAGCACTGAGATCGAATTCAGAACTTGGCAAGCTTGAGTTTGGCTGATTCACACATCCCTTATTCAAAGGCAGACCTACATACATCACATTACATCCCTTATTCAAAGGCAGACCTACATACATCACATTACAGTAGTCCAACTTGGCATCACTAGCATAGATATCTGAGGCAAGGTCCATCCTCTCCAGATAGGGTTACACCAGCCTATGCTGGTAAAATGCACTCCTAGACACCACAGCCACCTGAGCTTCCCCAGTTATCATAGAATCCAGGAGGCCTCCAAAATCATGCACTTGGTCTTTTAGGGGAAGTGCAACCCCATCTAAGAGCAATTGAAAACCTCCAACCAGACCAGAGTAGTTGGTTTCCCAGTTGGTTTCCCAGTCTTGTCTGAATTAAACCTCATCTTGTTCACCCTCACCCACCCCCAAACCACCACCTGACCCCTGTTCAAGAGTTCCACAGCCTCCCTGGAATGTGTAGATCAAACTGAGAGGTAGAGCTGAGTACCATCCACATAGCAATGCTGTTCGAGCCCATACCTCTGGTTTCATGTAGATGTTAGAAAGCGTGGGGACAGGATGGAACCTTGAAACACCCCACAGGTGATGGCCATGAGGTGGAACAGAGGTCCCCAGCACCACCTTCTGAGACCGCTTCTCCAGGAAGGACTGGAACCACTTTACTACCATGCTTCCTAATCCCAACCCAGATAAGTGATCCAGAAGGCTACCATGGTGGATGGTGTTGAAAGCTGCTGAGAAGTTCAGAAGAACCAAGAGGGTTACACTCTCCCCATTCATTCCTTGGCATAAGTCATCAACCAGGTGCACCAAGGCTGTTTCCATCCCATAATCGGGTCTGAAACCAGATCAGAAGGCATCTAAATAGTATCATCCAACACTGCCTGGCATTGAAAGGCCACATGCACTCTAGCACCTTGCCCAGGAGGAATGGCACATTTGACAATGGGTGGTAGTTATCCAAAACCGTAGGATCTAAATTTGGTTTCTTTAGTAGGGACTTCACCACTGCTTCCTTCAAAGCTGGCAGTGTCATTCCACCATTTTGGATGCTACCTAAATTATAGTGCTTTTAACGGGCCAGTCACTGGCACTCAAACAATTATTTATTATTACATTTATATCCCACCATTTTACCTCTTGCAAGGAACCCAAGGCAGCTTACATGACCCTCCTCCTCTCCCTTTTATCCTCCCCAAACCCCTGTGAAGTAGGTTTGGCTCAGAGTCACTGACCAGCCCAAAGTCAAGCAGTGAGCCTCATGGCTGAGCAGGGACTAGAACTTGGATCTCCCAGTTAAGCACTCTAGCCACTACGCCACACAGTCTCTCTCTTATACTTCACTATGGTTGTAAAAATGATTACACTTCACAGGGTGTTGCAAGGACAACAGGGGGAAACCACATATGTGGCTCTGCACTAGAAATGGGTAAGAGTTTTGTGCAGTTCGATTCTTAATAATAACTTACCCCAAGTTCCAAATTTGTTTATGGATGGTATGGAAAGAATCTGAGATTTTAAAAGTTCAAATGAAGGACAGATTGAAACTGACCGATTTGCGGATCCAGGCAGAGGGCTTTGAATGCTTTGATCTTAAAGGTCCAGGTTTGAATCCCTGTGTATTCAACCAGGTTGATGGTGCTGAATTAGGGTTGCCAACTCTTTTTTTTCCTGACACTTCTTAAAAGCTACAGCATGGTCTTCTCCATGCTGGGAACAGATGAACCTATTAAATTTGTCTGGCACAGATATGTAAGAAGTGAGTTCATTTTTTTTCTTTTAATAAGAACTTACCAAAATCCACCAATTTCTTCATAAACAGAACAGAAAGAACTTGAGGTTTGTTTTTTTATGTGCATGTGGGAGTAAGTGAAACTGACAGATTAATCCATCCCTACTGAGCTCCTCAGAAGAAGGCGGCATACAAAATTTACGTCCGCTGGGATAAATGGGCTGGTGTCAGCATTCTTTTGCAATATCTCTTTGACAGAACTTTAGATAAAGTCATACTGGATTTTGCCATAATTGACTGAATATATAAAGCCTGGTATTTAATACTGATGTGATCTAAGCTTCAGATGGCCTGGCCTGTTATGTGAAGCTATGAAAACCAGTTTTCTTGTAGAAAATGTTTGTAGGAGCTGAAATCTGTGGCACCAGAGGTTGATTCAAGTAAACAAGTATTCTTTGCCTAATAGAGGTTGTTTGTGTGAAGTAATCAGTTTACAATGTTCTCTTGACACTCGAGCTGTTCAAGTGACTGAGTTTGTAAACTTCAGTTTGCAAAGGGATTTTTTTTTTTTAAACACATGAAATGGTTCCCTAAAAGTCAGAACTGCTCTTAGCTGATCCTTGTAAGATTTTCCAGAGCTCCTTAAACTACTGTTGTTCTTAGGAAAATTCTGTTAATGGCCTTTGAGATGTGCCCTTAAACATTTGGGCTGTGCTGAATTTTTGCCCATAAAAAAATTCACAGTGAAAGGAAGGATATGGAGACCATTTTTTTACAAACACCCTTCGCTTGCTGCTTACTCTTTTTGGCATGTTGTTCAGCACCTGTTCATCACTGCTTCTTTCCTGTATATGTAGCTTTGATGACATTTTAGAAATCACTTAAGCTAAGAGTTTCTTTCTTAGGTAGTCCCAGCTAGGGCTGGCCCAAGGCATATTGCTGCCTAAGAGAAAGGACACGATGGAGTCCCATCCACTCCTCATACAGAAGATAACTGGAGGTAGTTGACTCTTACAGTGGCAGTGGGATAGGGTCCTCCACCACACCTGAGGGCAGCAGGGAAATTGTAGGCCAAAATATCTGGAGGACCAAAGGTTGACCACCCAACACACAAAAAAATGAGATAATGTTATCATTCCCCTTCATGGATCACTGCCTTGTTGTGGCGAAGGGGCTTGCGTAACTCAATGAAGCCATAAGCTATGCCGTGCAGGGCCACCCAAGACGGACAGGTCATGGCAGAGAGTTCTGACAAAATGTGGTCCACTGGAGAAGGAAATGGCAACCCACTCCAGTATTCTTGCCAAGAAAACGCCATGGAACATATCACAAGGCTAAAAGATATGATGCCGGAAGATGAGCCCCTCAGGTCGGAAGGTGTCCAATATGCTACTGGGGAAGAGCAGAGGGTATTTCCAAGTAGCGCCAGAAAGAGTGAAGCGGCTGGGCCAAACCCGAAAGGACACTCAGCTGTGGATGTGTCTGGTGGTGAAAAGAAAATCCGATGCTGTAAAGAACAATATTGTTTAGGAACCTGGAATGTCAGATCAATGAATCAAGGTAAGCTGGAGGTGGTCAAACATGAGATGGCAAGACTGAACATCGACATCTTGGGAATCAGTGAACTAAAATGGACAGGCATGGGCGAATTTAATTCAGGTGACTATCATATCTACTATTGTGGGCAAGAATCCCTTAGAAGAAATGGAGTAGCACTCGTAGTCAACAAAAGGGTGGGAAAAGCAGTACTGGGGTACAATCTTAAAAATGATAGAATGATCTCAGTACGAATCCAAGGCAAACCATTCAACATCACAGTAATTCAAGTCTATGCCCCAACCACTGAGGCCGAAGAAGCTGAGGTTGATCGGTTCTATGAAGACCTACAACACCTTCTAGAACTAACACCAAAAAAAGATGTCCTCTTCATCATAGGGGATTGGAATGCTAAAGTAGGAAGTCAAGAAATCACCGGGATAACAGGCAGGCATGGCCTTGGTGTACAAAATGAAGCAGGACAAAAGCTAATAGAGTTTTGCCAAGAGAACATGCTGATCATAGCAAACACTCTTTTCCAACAGCACAAGAGACGACTCTACACATGGACATCACCAGATGGTCAATATCGAAATCAGATTGATTATGTCCTTTGCAGCCAAAGATGGAGAAGCTCCATACAGTCAGTAAAAACAAGACCTGGAGCTGACTGTGGCTCAGATCATGAGCTGCTTCTTGCAAAATTTCGGCTTAAACTGAAGAACATAGGGAAAACCACTAAACCATTCAGGTATGACCTAAATCATATCCCTCATGAATATACAGTGGAGGTGAGGAATAGATTTCAGGGATTAGACCTGATAGACAGAGTGCCTGAGGAACTATGGATGGAGGTCTGTAACATTGTTCAGGAGGCAGCAACTCAATCCATCCCAAAGAAAAAGAAATGCAAGAAAGCCAAGTGGCTGTCTGATGAGGCTTTACAAGTAGCTGAGGAAAGAAGGGAAGCAAAAAGCAAGGGAGAAAGGGGAAGATATACCCAACTGAATGCAGAGTTCCAGAGAATAGCAAGGAGAGACAAGAAGGCCTTCTTAAATGAACAATGCAAAGAAATCGAGGAAAACAACAGAATGGGAAAGACTAGAGATCTCTTCAAGAAAATCAGAGATCTCAAGGGAATGTTTTGTGCAAAGACAGGCATGATCAAGGACAAAGAAGGCAGGGACCTAACAGAAGCAGATGAGATTAAGAAGAGGTGGCAAGAATACACAGAAGAACTATACAGGAAAGATCTGAATGTCGCTGATAGCCATGATAGTGCGGTCACTGAACTTGAGCCGGACATCCTAGAGAGTGAAGTCAAGTGGGCCTTAGGAAGCATTAGTAACAACAAAGCTAGCGGAGATCATAGAATCATAGAATCATAGAATAGTAGGGTTGGAAGGGGCCTACAAGGCCATCGAGTCCAACCCCCTGCTCAATGCAGGAATCCAAGTCAGAGCATCCCTGACAAATGGCTGTCCAGCCTCGTCTTGAAGGCCTCCAGTGTGGGAGAGCCCACCACCTCCCCAGGTAATTGGTTCCATTGCCGTATTGCTCTGACACTCAGGAAGTTTTTCTTGATGTTCAGTCAGAATCTGGCTTCCTGTAACTTGAGCCCATTATTCCGTGTACTGCACTCTGGGATGATCAAGAAGAGATCCTGGCCTTCTTCTCTGTGACAACCTTTCAAGTACTTGAAGAGTGCTATCATATCTCCCCTCAGTCTTCTCTTCTCAAGGCAAAACATGCCCAGTTCTTTCAGTCTCTCTTCATAGGGCTTTGTTTCCAGTCCCCTGATCATCTTTGTTGCCCTCCTTTGAACCCTCTCCAGCTTGTCTGCATCCTTCTTAAAGTGTGGTGCCCAGAACTGGACACAGTACTCCAGATGAGGCCTAACCAGTGCTGAGTAGAGGGGAACTAGTACTTCCCGGGATTTGGAAGTGATGCTTCTATGAATGCAGCCCAAAATAGCATTTGCCTTTTTTGCAGCCACATCACATTGTTGGCTCATATTCAGCTTGTGATCGACGACAATTCCAAGATCCTTCTCGCTCGTAGTGTGGTTGAGCCACGTATCCCCCATCTTGTAACTGTGCATTTGGTTTCTTTTTCCTAGGTGCAGAACTTGGCATTTCTCCCTATTAAATGCCATTCTGTTGTTTTCTGCCCAGCACTCCAGTCTATCCAGATCACTTTGAATTTTGTTTCTGTCTTCCAAAGTATTAGCTATCCCTCCCAATTTTGTGTCATCTGCAAATTTGATCAGCATTCCCTGCACCTCCTCCTCCAAGTCATTAATAAAAATATTGAAGAGCACTGGGCCCAGGACTGAGCCCCGCGGTACCCCACTCGTTACCTCTCCCCAGCTTGAGAAGGTCCCATTGATAAGCACTCTTTGAGTCCGATTCTGTAGCCAACTGTGGATCCACATGATCGTTGTTTCATCTAGCCCACTTCGAGCTAGTTTGCTCATCAGGATATCATGGGGCACTTTGTCGAAAGCTTTGCTGAAGTCGAGGTATATGATGTCTACAGCATTCCCATGGTGTACAAGGGAGGTGACTTGATCAAAAAATGAGATCAGATTTGTCTGGCAGGACTTGTTTTTGACAAATCCATGTTGGCTTCGAGTAATCACGGCATTGTTGTCAAGGTGCTTCCAGATGGATTGCTTTATGATCTGCTCCAGAATTTTCCCAGGGATTGATGTCAGACTGACTGGTCTGTAGTTCCCAGGTTCCTCCTTTTTACCCTTTTTGAAGATAGGGACAACGTTAGCCCTCCTCCAGTCATCTGGCACTTCCCTGGTCCTCCATGATTTCTCAAAGAGAATAGACAGCGGTTCTGAGAGTTCTTCTGGCAGTTCCTTTATGACTCTAGGATCCAGTTCATCTGGCCCTGGAGATTTGAACTCATTCAAAGTAATGAGGTGTTCCTTGACCATATGCCTGTCGATCTCAAGCTGCAATCCTGCCCCTTCAGCCTGTACTTCGCCTTTGCCAGGGGGGTCATAGACCCTCTTTTTGGAGAAGACTGAGCCAAAGTAGGAATTGAGCACCTCTGCCTTTTCTTTGTCCTCTGTTATCATTTTGCCATCCTTATTTAATAGCTGAACAACCATTTCTTTCCTCTGCCTTTTACTATGCACGTAGCTGAAGAAAGCCTTTTTGTTGTTTTTAGCATCCCTCGCTAACCTCACCTCGTTCTCCGCTTTAGCCTTCCTGACGCCATCCCTGCAATTCTGTGCTACCTGCCTGTACTCTTCCTTTGTTACTTGGCCTTCTTTCCACTTCCTATATGTGTCCTTTTTTGTTTTCAGGTCATCCCTAAGCTTTTTGTGAAGCCACATTGGCTTCTTCTGTTGTCTTCCACCTTTTCTTCTTGTTGGAATTGTTTGTGATTGTGCCTTGAGAATTTCCTTTTTTAAAAGTTCCCACCCATCTTGGACTCCTTTTCTCGCTAGCATTGCTTGCCATGGGACCTTACTGATCATTGTTCTGAGTTTATTAAAATCAGCTTTCCTAGATGACAGTATTCCAGCCGAGCTATTTAAAATCCTAAAAGATGATGCTGTTAAAGTGCTCCATTCAATATGCCAACAAATCTGGAACACTCAACAGTGGCCACAAGACTGGAAAAGGTCAGTTTACATTCCAATTCCAAAGAAGGGCAGCGCCAAAGAGTGTTCAAACTACCGCACAATTGCGCTCATTTCACATGCCAGCAAGGTGATGCTCAAAATCCTACAAGCTAGGCTTCAGCATTATGCGAACCGAGAACTACCGGAAGTACAAGCTGGGTTTCGAAGAGGCAGAGGAACTAGAGATCAAATCGCCAACATTCGCTGCATCATGGAGAAAGCAAGAGAATTCCAGAAAAACGTCTATTTCTGCTTCATTGACTACGCGAAAGCCTTTGATTGTGTGGATCACAACAAACTGTGGCAAATTCTTAAAGTGATGGGAGTACCAGACCACCTTACCTGTCTCCTGAGAAACCTGTACGAGGGTCAAGAAGCAACAGTAAGAACCAGACATGGAACAACCGATTGGTTCAAAATTGGGAAAGGAGTACGACAAGGCTGCATATTGTCACCTTGCTTATTTAACTTATATGCAGAGTACATCATGAGAAATGCCGGGTTGGATGAATCAGAGGTCGGAATTAAGATTGCTGGGAGAATTATCAACAACCTCCGATATGCAGACGATACCACCCTAATGGCAGAAAGCGAAGAGGATCTCAAGAGCCTCTTGTTGAGGGTGAAAGAGGAGAGTGCAAAAGCTGGTTTGAAACTCAACATTAAAAAAACAAAGATCATGGCATCTGGCCCCATCACTTCCTGGCATAAGAAGGGGAAGAAATGGAAGCAGTGACAGATTTTACTTTCTTGGGCTCCAAGATCACCGCAGACGGTGACTGTAGCCCTGAAATTAAAAGACGCTTGCTCCTTGGGAGGAAAGCTATGGCCAACCTAGACAGCATAGGAAGAAGCAGAGACATCACCTTGCCGACAAAGGTCCGTCTAATCAAAGCTATGGTTTTCCCAGTAGTAATGTATGGCTGTGAGAGCTGGACTATAAGGAAGGCTGAGCGCCGAAGAATTGATGCTTTCGAACTGTGGTGCTGGAGAAGACTCTTACGAGTCCCCTGGACTGCAAGGAGGTCCAATCAGTCCATCCTAAAGGAAATCAACCCTGAGTGCTCATTGGAAGGACAGATAATGAAGCTGAAGCTCCAATATTTTGGCCACCTAATGCGAAGAGAAAACTCCCTGGAAAAGACCCTGATGCTGGGAAAGACTGAAGGCAAAAGGAGAAGGGGACGGCAGAGGATGAGATGGCTAGATAGCATCACCGATGCAATGAATATGAACTTGAGCACGCTCCGGGAGAGAGCGCAGGACAGGAAGGCCTGGCGTGCTATGGTCCATGGGGTCACGAAGAGTCGGACATGACTGAACGACTGAACAACAACAACAACAACAATGTTATCATTAAATTGCATTACAGTATCATAATAGTACATGGTGCTTTGTAGCAGTTACATGTATTTAGGGATGTGGGACTCAGCAACCTCGAATTCACTGAAGTTCCCCAAATTCCATTTCAAAGCTCATTCCAACTGAAGTCCATTTCAGATTGTGAGCTGTGTGTCTTGTTTTGTCTTTGCATGGAAATTCATGCATATTTTCATATGTGTTTTTTTGCAAATGTACACATCGATTATGCCCAGTTTTGAAACGTGTACATTCCTCTCCTATTGATTAAAGTGTATTTCTGTGCATTTTTCAGATGTACGCATAGTGTAGATCAGCTTGACTTTTTGACCCCAGATTGGGTCTGAGTCCATGTTTGGTCCAGAAGGTGTGAGTTGGATAAATCCTGATCAAAAATGAACTGAAACCAATTTCCCAGACATTCCTACATGTATTTCAAATATGGTGGCCGTTTACAGAAAAAAAACGAATGGTGTTGGCCACAGAATGGTGGCTTGCTGAGGGGTTGGGCAGCCACTGGGCGCTCATGGACTACGTGGTGACTCGTGCAGGGAGCTGAGCAGGGGTGGGTGGATGGACGGTGGCGGATTGGTAGCTGGCCAGTGGTGGGGATGGAGGTGAGACCATCAATCCCTAGAGAGGAATGAGTTTGGAAGCAGAGTTTTGAATGGGGGTGAGATGACTGAGGTACGTTTATGTGCAATAAATTCGATGGACGGAGGTATGGAAGAGGAAGGCAAGAGACAGGAGGCTGCTGTGGTCAAAGCATGAGATGGCAAGACATTTATCTGAGGGGACAAAGAGAAATTGACAGATTTTTGTGGTGCTGTACAAGGAGAAGGGACACAGCTTAGAAATGGATTGACTGCAGGGAGCAAAGGAAGGAGAAGAGTCAAAGACAGAGCCAAGTTTTCCTGGACAGTCAACTGGGTAAATGGAAAGCCAATGTGGAGTGGAAGGCTTGGAGTAGGGAAGGGGGAAAGATAAGTAGTTCATTCATGAGTTTGAAATGGCAATGAGACATCCAAGCAGATATATCAGACAGAGATGTGCGATGGGACAGAGGGGGAGAAGTCTGGGCTAGAGAAGTGGCGCTGGGTGCCATCAGAATATAGGTGGTGACATTGAAAACTATGAGATTTGATGAGGTCACCCAAGGAGAATTGACTGCATGACACACACTGAGAATCCCTAGGTGTTACAAGGGATGGAGAGAGGATGAGACAGAGGAGGAAAAGGAGTACAGCACCACTTGCATCAGAGTCAGGTCAGTTCAATGTCAAAGCCATGATGAGGTGAGCCCTATTCCATAAGGAGGCTACTCGGGCCTCCCAGGGACATTTGTCAGTCTGGGGCTGTGTTCTGTGAGGTCACCTGGGCTGGGCATGAGGGTTTGAATACTCCAGCCTTCCCCAACCAGATGCCCTCCAGATGTGTTGGAATACAACTCCTAGCATGCCCCAGTCAGCATGGCAAGCCAGGAGTTTCTCCTGGTGGTTCCACATGGACCTATGGCCTGATTGGAGTCCACCAGGAGATGAGCCTTCAGTGTGGCAGCCCCATTTCTTTGGAATTCCCTGCCCCTGAAGGTCAGGCAGGCACCAACACTGTCTTGTTTCTGGTGCATCCTGGCTGAAAACAGCACTATTCCAGGAGGCATTCCTTAACTGACCAGTCACCGTTTTTGTGGGCATTGTGTTTTTTTTTTTTTTAATATGATTTTAATGTGGTATTTTAATCTTGTTATTCTTTTGCTGATTTATCTTTTGTGTTCACCGCTCTGAAATCTGTTCTAGATGTGGAGTGGTATATAAATATTGTAAATAAAGAAATAAGGAAATAATCACTCCCAGAGCCTCGATGGAACATCTTTTCCCATCAGGAATGGGGCAGGGACCCTCATTGGGTTGAACTATGGGATGTTCCTGTATCCCTTTATACTACATGATCCTTTGTTGGCTGGGATCATGCAGTGAGGGAGAAAGTAAGGGAAATAGCCCCAAAGGGGCAGCAGAGAGAGAAAGAGAGGAGGGATTACAAAGAGCCATGAAAGGAGGAATCTTTGGGAAGATTATTATTTTTGGCGGGATGGGGGAGGAGATTTTACACCCCCCAAAGATCTATCTTCACACTGAAGATGTTGGCAAGCAAATATTCTGTGCAGCCCTAAAATAAATAAAGTTCCATATTACATGCACAGCAGAGCAATTCAGTGTTGTGCCTGGTGCATTGCCATCGACACAGGGATCTCTCACTGAGAAGCCATCTGCCTTGTTAATGGCGCAGAATGTAGTTTCTTCTTTCGCAGACCATATGCATTCAGTTAATAACAAACAACTGCTTCTTCTCTGTATTAAGTCTCATTTCACCCCAGCCCAGCCCCCATGACAAGCCTTGCACAATCACTGAAATAAAGCAACAACCTGGTGTTGGAAATCTGATTTTCTTCCCAGGCAGCATTCCAACAGGGTCTGATTCCTTCGGTTGCTGAAAAGGAGGAAATGGGATACAAACAATCATGTTTGCTGCTTTGTCTCCCCCAAAGACAGCTGTGCGCCGTTCACTCAGTGTCAGCAAAAAAGAAAAAAAGAAGAGAAAAAAAAAGAAAGAAGACTAACTAGTAAAAAATAGCAGCAGGATTTGAGAGGTGCTGTTGTTTTCTCCATCTCAAGAAGCCCAAGCACCGCTGCTGAACCCCAAAGAGGTTTTCCATTCTAGAGAAGAGGCATTTTAGCAGATTTTTGCCAACTAATGCTTCTCTTAAGAGGTGGCCTAAAAATAACTTTTAATAAATAAATAATCAAGAGGGAAAACGTTAATTATTTCGAACAGGGGTAGACAACCTGGTGCCCTGTGGGTGTTTTAGACTCCAGCTCCCATGAGCCCCAGCCAGAATGGTCAGTGGTCAGGGGTGATGGAAGTTGTAGTTCACAACATCTGGAGGGTAGCTGGGAGCCTACCACCAGATTTAGAGGAAGAAGAAAATAGGATATGTTTCAGCCAGGAAGCTTGCTCGTCACTGAATTAATTTGTCACGTTGTGAAAGTTATATTTTGATGTTGTTGTTGGTGAAAATTGTGATGACAGGAGCAGACAGAATCAAATGACATGAGAAGTACCTTGCTGGTCACAAATCAAAACTGAAATAAATATAGCTAGGAGGTGTGGTGTCCTAGACAAAATCAATTGTCCTGATATTGTCAAGATAACACCGTTCTTGGCCATTTATTTCTTTACTGTATTGATAGCCTACTTTTCCTCCAAGGTTCCCCTCCCCCATTTTATTCTCACAACAACCCCGTGAGATAGTTTGGGAGATGATGACTGGCCAAGGGGCTACCAATGAGCTTCATGGCTGAGTGGGGATTTGAACAGGATCATCCTGGTCTTACTCTGACACACTAACCACTACATTACACTGTCTCTCAGGCATGCTGTTTTCTAGGTCAGGAGGACTACTGCATGCCTAGGAAGGGACTACAACTTCCGAATCTTTTTCATCGCAGACTCGCAGTCAGTTGGATGCTGCAGTTGCACCTTCCTGGACTGAATCCGAGTCTTTAATCACCTTACCATGTGTCAGCTGGCTGCATGAGGGAATCATGTTGCAAAACCGACATATCTGGGCCAACTGACAATGGCTGTTCTGGCCATTGTCAAGTGGGATATGCAGTGTGTCTCTCTGTGTGCATAGAAGGGTAGGCAAAAGTTGGGAAATTTTGTCAGTAAACAAGTGAGACGATACATGTGTGGATAACTGAATTCTACTCAAAACTTTGAAAAAGTTTCTCATTATCCCCACTCCTTACAAGATGGCCTGTAATTAACTCCCATAACCCTGTCAAGAGTCATTGTAGTCAAGCATTCTAAGCCCTACTCAAGCATTTGGTTACTGTGAGTAGCAAACCCACAAAGTGGTGAGAAGGAATGTGCAGGACTAGCCTGACTTCTTGATGACAACACACACATCTGCCACACTCACCAGCTGATGTGTGATTGGTTGAGTCTGATGGGAGGGGGACTTCCTACATAAAAAAAAGGAAACAAGACAAGAAAGGCAGTATATGTTTCTCTCTCTCTCTCAGATCTGTAGTAATACAAGAGGATGTGTGTCTTTCTGTATGTCAGAGGTATAGCACCAAGACCGTGAAACCTAGACACTTGAAACTTGGCATGCATACTAAGGGAGCCCTAGGGATGTGCAACTCAGGGTTATTTGCTTTTTTGTAATGCATTACTTCATTTTAATTCTTTTAAGGGAGCAATCCTATGGCTGCTAGGGTTGGCGGAGAATTTCTCCCCGAAACTTCGGGGGGCCGAGCGCCAATGTGTTCAGCCCCCCGAACAAGTTTCGGGGAGAAATTCTCCGCCCCCCCGCCCCCTGCACCACCCCCGGGATGGGACTTACCTTTGGTGAATGTCCCTCCCGGCGGCGGGTCCGGCCGGCGGTTCGGCGGGTCTTCGTCCGGGGCGGGAGCGGCAGCCGGTCTTTCGACCGGCTGCCGCCGCCGCCATTCCAATAAAAGAAAAAAAAAAACGCCCCCGTGATAGGCTACGTGACGATCAACGTAGCCTATCACGGCTAGATTTGCAAAGTCAGCCGTGATAGGCTACGTAAATCGTCACGTAGCCTATCACGGGTGACTTAAAAAAAAAAAAGCGTGTATGGATAATGGTGGCCCCCATAGGGAGCCGCCATTTGCGTACGCGCTTTTTTTTTTTTTTTAAAGTCACCCATGATAGGCTACGTGACGATTTACGTAGCCTATCACGGCTGACTTTGCAGATCTAGCCGTGATAGGCTACGTTAATCGTCACGTAGCCTATCACGGGGGCGTGTTTTTTTTTTAACTTTTTAGTTCGCGGCCAGGCGAGGCGAGGCGCCTCCTCCCAGGCCTGAATTTCGGCCAGGCGAGGCAGGAATCCTCCCCCCCGACCTGAATTTCGGCCGGGCGAGGCGGGAAGCCTCCCCCCCGGCCTGAACTTCGCGGGGGGAGCAGCGAAGCGCCTCCCCCCCACCGCAAAAAGCTTCGAGGACAGGTAAGGGACTTTCGTGCACCCCTAATGGCTGCTAGTCAGCGGCCAGATGGCCATAGGATATGCGGGTTTCCAGGAACTGACCTCGGAGCCTGCACTCCGAGGTCAGTTCCCGGAGAACCGACCTTCCCCCCTTCCCATGCTGCCTCACAGGCAGTTTGGAATGGCCCTATGCTCTGCGCTCGGAAGAGGAGTGCGGAGCGGCGAAAATGGGCATTCCAGGGTGGGGAAGGCAAAAATGCTGGCATGACACATCCTATGTGTTATCCCGCAGCCTCCTCCCCCACTCTGCCTTCCCATGGCTTTGTTGTTGATGTTTATTCAGTCAGTCGCTTCCAACTCTTCATGACTTCATGGACCAGCCCACGCCAGAGCTTCCTGTTGGCCGTCGCCACCCCCAGCTCCCCCAAGGTCAAGTCCGTCACCTCCAGAATATCATCCATCCACCTTGCCCTTGGTCGGCCCCTCTTCCTTTTGCCTTCCACTTCCCCTAGCATCAGCATCTTCTCCAGGGTATCCTGTCTTCTCATGATGTGGCCAAAGTACTTCAGTTTTGCCTTTAATATCATTCCCTCAAGTGAGCAGTCTGGCTTGATTTCCTGGAGTATGGACTGGTTTGATCTTCTTGCAGTCCAAGGCACTCTCAGAATTTTTCTCCAGCACCACAGTTCAAAAGCATCTATCTTCCTTCGCTCAGCCTTCCTTATGGTCTAGCTATCGCAGCCATAGGTTACTACGGGGAATACCATTGCTTGAACTATGCGAACCTTTGTTGTCTCTGCTCTTCACTATTTTATCAAGATTTGTCATTGCTCTCCTTCGAAGAAGTAAACATCTTCTGATTTCCTGGCTGCAGTCAGCATCTGCAGTAATCTTTGTGCCTAGAAAGACAAAGTCTGTCACTGCCTCCATGTTTTCCCCCTCTATTTGCCAGTTATCAATCAAGCTGGTTGCCATAATCTTGGGTTTTTTTAGGTTGAACTGCAACCCAGCTTTTGCACTTCCTTCTTTCACCTTTGTCATGAGGTTCCTCAGCTCCTCCTCTCTTTCAGCCATCAAAGTGGTATCATCTGCATATCTGAGATTGTTACTGTTTCTTCCAGCGATTTTAACTCCAGCCTTGGCTTCATCAAGCCCAGCACATCGTATGATCTGAGAGAGAGCCAGGGCCTGCAGGAGAAGCCACCACCACCACCACCACCGGGGAAGAGGCGTGCTTGCCGCCGCTGGGCCTGCTGCTGCCGCCGCTGGGCCTGCTGCCGCCGCCGCTGCCACCACCACCAGGCCTTCCTTGTGGACTTCTGCCTGGCAGACCGCCAGTCCCTGCAGGACCAGGCCCCCAGGTACCGAGCCAGCTGTGCTGCTCCACCTGCCCCTCCCTGGAGGGGCTACATAAGCTGGCTGGCTGAGGTGGCCTGGGAGAGCCAGGGCCTGCAGGAGAAGCCACCACCACCACCACCGGGGAAGAGGCGTGCTTGCAGTCGCTGGGCCTGCTGCCGCCGTCGCCGCTACCACCGCCACCAGGCCTTCCCTGTGGACTCCTGCCTGGCATTTTTAAGGGGATTTTAATTGTTTTGTTTGTTTTATTTTGTTGGGGGGGATTTTGTTGTGTTTTTAGGGGTGGGTAGCCTGCCTGATAGGCGGGAGCGAGGGGGCATGTGTCCACCTGATGGAGGCAGCGGGGGGAGTGTTGGGGGCCAGAACATACCGAGGCTGGGTGGCAGGCGCTGGCGGAGCGCTAGGGGCAGGCCATGCCAGCTAAGGGGAACAAGGGAGAGATGTGTAGTATCTGTCCCCTGCTCCGGGCCTGTCCAGAGCCAAAGGATGGCTGGGGGAGGCGTGACCCCATCTTCTGGCCTTCGTTTGCTGCTCTGCAATGCCAGGTCTGTTACCCAGAAAACCTCCCTCATCCATGACATGATCCTGGATGAGGGTGCAGACCTGGCATGTATTACGGAGACCTGGCTGGCCGAGGCTGCTGCTCCAACCCTTGCAGCCATGTGTCCAGCTGGATTTTCGTATGCACGGCAGCCGAGGGCTGGGGATCGGGGAGGGGGAGTGGCTGTTATCTACCGAGAGTCCTTGGTCTTCACCAGACCCCCTCTCTGGGAGACCAAGGTTGTTGAGTGCATGTACTGGAGGTTGGGCCCGAAGGGCAGTCTGGGGATTCTGCTCGTGTACCGTCCACCCCGCTGCACGACTGACTCCCTGGCCGAGGTGCTTGAGGTGGTCTCTGATGTGCGTGTACAGTCCCCTAACTTACTGGTGTTGGGGGACTTCAACGTACATTCGGAGGCCATCCTCACAGGAGCACCTCGGGACTTCACGGAGACCATGGCCTCCTGGGAGCTGCACCATATTCTAACTGGGCCCACCCATGTAGCCGGTCATGCACTAGACCTTGTGTTTGTTTCTGGAGAAGCGGGGAGTGATCTGGAAGTCGGGGGTATATCCACCACCCCCTTGTCATGGTCAGATCACTATCTGGTGATGTTGGGCATTGGAAACACTGTATTGCGGTGGTTCCCGTCCTTCCTCTCCGGCAGGTACCAGAGGGTAGCACTGGGAGAGGAGGTTTCGGACCCGTGGCCACTTACTTGTGGGGTGCCACAGGGTTCCATCCTCTCCCCGATGCTATTTAACATCTATGTGAAGCCACTGGGGGCTATCATCAGGAGGTTTGGGGTGCAGTGTCATCAATATGCGGATGACACGCAGCTCTACCTCTCATTCAAATCTTCACCAAGGTTGGCCGTAGAATCCCTGTCCAAATGTCTGGAGACGGTGAGTGGCTGGATGGGGAGGAATAAGCTGAAGCTCAACCCTGACAAGACCGAGGTACTTTTGGTGGGAGACAAGAGGAGGCTGGGGGATGTTGACCTGGTGTTGAATGGGGTACAGTTACCCTTGAAAGACCAGGTCCGCAGCCTGGGGGTCATTTTGGACTCCCAGCTGTCCATGGAGGCTCAGGTGTCAGCTGTGAGCCGGACAGCGCTGTATCAACTCCATCTGATACGGCGGCTGCGCCCCTACCTTCCCGACCATCTGCTCCCATCGGTAGTACATGCCCTGGTCTCCTCTTGTTTAGACTACTGTAATGCGCTCTACGTGGGGTTACCCTTGAAGACGGTTCGGAAACTGCAGCTGGTACAGAACGCGGCGGCTCGCCTGATTAAAGGCAGCCGCCGGCGAGATCACATCACTCCAGTGCTGAAGGAGTTGCACTGGTTACCAGTTGTTTTCCGGGCCAAATTCAAGGTGTTGGTTTTGACCTTTAAAACCCTATATGGTTCCGGCCCAGCCTATCTTAAGGAGCGTCTCCAGCAACACCAGACAGGCCGCTTAACAAGATCAGCCTCGGATGGCCTTCTCTCTGTCCCATCAGCCAGGACAGCTAGACTGGTGGGGACGAGGGAGAGGGCCTTCTCTGTGGTGGCCCCCACTCTGTGGAACTTCCTCCCTAGGGAACTCCGTCATGCCCCCTCTTTAATGAGCTTCCGTCGTGCATTAAAAACGTGGTTGTTCAGGCAGGCATTTGGGGTGGGTTAGGGTATTTTTTTTAAAAAAAAATTATGGTAAAATTTTATTGTTTTAAATTGTTTATGGTGGGTTGTACATCGCCCAGAGTGGCTGGGTGACCAGTCAGATGGGCGATTAATAAATTTAATAATAAATAAATAAAATAAATGATCTAGACGAGCTGTCTAGCCACAAATGCAGGGTGGCTGAAGCACAGAGGGGATGATCCCCTCCATTCTTCTCCTGCTCTGCATTGGATAGGCAGCTGCCTATCCCCATAGGTTTGTGCCCTAAATGTGTCTCTGTGTTCAAAGCCTGCAGTACCAACTTCAGTCACTAGATGGCAGACTTCTCCAATCAGCTCTTAGCTTTATAATGGGGAGGGGATAGTCCAAGAAACAAAGTTATAGGGCTGTCCCGCCCCCCCCCCTCAGGGGAATGGAGTGGACAGACTACTCCATTTGGGGGCTATAGGGTTAGGGGGCCATGCCTAATGGTGCTAGCAGGCTTTGCTTTATCAAACTATGCTATTGCAACTCATACTAGTAAACAAACAAGCCCCAGTCAGTCAGGGTTCTCTCTCAGTGGGATTTCTTCTCAGGCAAAACAACTGAGAAATTTCAAGAGAGTCTGAGAATTTTGCCATGACTGGCATCATTTTGCATGCAGTGGTTGAATGCAACCATGTGTTTTTACTGGATTTCACTTGAAATTCAAAATAAATGTGGAAATTCCTCCAAAGTCAAAATCACTAAGTGTGCAATCCAATGCATGTTTAAACAGAAAAATGCCCTACAACTCCCAGCGTGCCCCAACCAGCTGGGAGTTGTAGGACTGTTTCTATCTAAACTTGCATAGGGTTGTGCCTTAAGGCAATTTGAGAGAAGCCAAAAAGTTTCAATAAGATCAGATAGATTTATATGGGGAAATTTATCTGAGAAATGTATCACCCTGGAACCATCCTTAAACAACACATGGAAAAATCCCAATGATTTAATATGGTGCTGATAAAATGGGTACAATTCATAGCTACACAGAAGAGTGGACAATACAAGGGTACAGTAGAAATTCATGTTGGCAATCACCTGGATGCCATGGTTGATTCAAAGATGGGGAACTTGTTTTCCAAAGTCTACTACACCTTGCTTGGGCACTGCATGGTGTTGCCAATTGTATAAGTGGCACTTGGGATGGAATCTCATTCCCACCAAAAACAGAGAGAACTTGTGTTCCTTTTGGCCACATATGTAAAGTAGGGATGTCAGAGAATTCCACCACGGATCTTGGTGAGGCCGAATCCCAGTGCATTTCGCCCCCTGAACTCCGTGGCGGAACGGCCTGCCCCCCGCCCCCCCACGGATGCCCCCCCAGGACGAGACTTACCTGGGGCTGGTCTTCCGACTGGCTGCCGCCGCCGCCATTTGCAGTCTTGTAAAAACAAACAAACACAAAACGACATGATAGGCTATGTAAAGATTTACGTAGCCTATCATGGCTGGATTTAAAAAAAAAATGCGTACGCAAATTGCAGCAGCTACAGCCGCCGCCATTTGCGTTCCTTATTTTTGCCATCTTAGTCTACGTAAATATTTACGATGGCGAAAATAAAGGGGAACGCAAATAGCGTAGTGGGTGCTATTTGCATCCCTTTTTGATTCGCCGTTTTAGCCTACATAAATATTTACATAGGCTAAAACGGTGAATCAAAAAAGGACGCAAATAGCGCCCGCTACGCTATTTGTGTTCCCCTTTTTTTTCGCTGTCATAGTCTACGTAAATATTTACATAGATTAAGAGGGCAAAAATAAGGAACGCAAATGGTGGCGGCCGTAGCCGCCGCCATTTGTGTACGCGGTTCCCCCCCCCCCCAGATCCCTCTGTGGCCGGAAATCCGGCTGCGGACAGCTCTGGCCTGGCTGGGCCTGGCCGGCTGCTCCGTGGAGCTGCTGTGGAGCACAGCCAGCTGTGGAGGATTCCAAGGGGGAGGAACGGATCGCCTCCCCCCCGTTGAGGATTCCGGGGGGAGGGCCGGAACGCCTCCCCCCCACCATCAACATAATCCGCAGAAAGGTAAGTTACTTTCGTACATCCCTAAAAGTCACTCACTGCCTAAAGTGTTGCTTTGGTACCAGTGTTCCCTCAGGGGGCTGAGCTCCAAGATGCAAAACAGAGGCTTGCAATTCCAGTCCAAATTCCTTCCTTGGACAGGTATATTTGAAAACAAAACCCTTTTCAACACAACACTTACAAACACAGAATTCCCATCGGAGGTTCTTTGGGTCATCAATGCACCCCAGGAACATGGTTCCTATGCTCCCTCACGTGCTCCATCTCTTTTCTTTCTTCTCTCTCACCTTGTGGTATGTCTGGTAATGGTACTGGCAGCCTCATTGCCTCTATCTTTTATGAAACCAGGTTCAGACTTGTCCCTCCACTCAAAGCTCTGAAGGGAAATTCAAGGCCTACTGTGAAACCAGCAGACACCCTAAATGTTCAAAAACAGCAACATCCTTGCACCCCAGCAGCTTTCATGCAAGGCTTGAAGTCCTACAGTGATCTGCAAGATGTGGCTATCATCCATAACAACTGCAGAGGTCAACAGTATATCTGTGGAGTTCACAGGTTGCCAGTCAAATTTCATTGACCTGACTGCTTCTATTCAGGCATTCAAAAAATAGCATATCTTAACATGTGAATAGGGGTGCACTGTATAGCCATGTCCCTGCTATCACATGAGTTATATACCCACCCACCTCCCAGCATCTGCACATTCAGTGCAAACCACTGGAGGGAGTTGTATGAATGTAAAGATACACCCATGCAGATGTCATGCCCGAGCTAGAGGATTTCTCCTCAGAGGAGGACTTGGAGCCTTCAGTAATGATGGGTGATGCCCAGGAACTATCCATGCCAGCAGTCCAGGAGGATCCTGGGTCCTTGGGGGAGACTGCTGAAGGTCCATCCCCCACCCCACCCCACAGAAGAAAGGAGCTCCGCTTCAGAGGCAGAAGTGTAATGACCACTGAGCCCCTGGAAGCAATAATGCCTGAAGAGGCAGGCTAGGGGATGCTTGCAACAAAGGCAAAGGGGATGGTTACAACGAAGGACTCCTCATGAATAAAGGGCTCCTCATATGTAGGTGTTCTCCTCACAAGGAGGACTTCTTCCAGAAGCCTCCAATGAGCTATAGCTGAACTTTGAGTGTGATTCTGGAAGCTCCTGCTTAAAAACCTCAGTTCCAGGCTAGGAGAGCTACCAGAACAATGTCTCTTTACCAGCTTTGGACCTGGAGTACAATCCCTCCCTAGTGGTCTCTTTGACAGAACTCTTGTAAATCACATTGGACTATTGCTGACCACTCTTCTTACTGAATCCTTGCCTGCCAATGTGCTCTGAGCACATTTCTGGTTTTGACCTTAGACTGTCATAGCTTCGCTTGCCTGCTTCTTGACTCTACTGGAGTTTGGGAGGTTTCAGCTTCAGTATACTAGGGCCCACACAAGCCACTATAAACAGGATAGTAGGCTCCTGCCCTGCAGATGTTTGCACTAGTGCTGGGCTGAAAATGTCTCCCACATTTTTCTCCTGATAGTTCTTCAATTCGATAGATAAGAAATTGTTTTCAAAAAGAAATTTGAAGGAGAAGAAAATTTCAGAAATTCTCATGGGCTGGTTTGGGGAAACTGCTCCTTCACTGCGCAATCCCACCAATGGGGTTTCTTATTTTTCTAGCAAATTGCTGATATTTCAGGGTCTAAGGAACTCCTTGCTACTATAACACAGAGTTTTACAAGCTGACCCTTTCCCACTACCACCAATTCTTTTAGGATATTTCAAAACCTCCTAGTAGTTTGGTATAAGCAGCTTAGGTGTGATATGGGCACCAACACTAGGGACAGTTTGAACTATAAAACAAGTTGGTTTATTAAAAGGATATTTTGTACATCTGGGAGTATTTATTTTGGGGTTTTCAAAAGACTGCTTATTGACAATCCTTAAGGACTGAAGAAACACTTTTGCTGATACAAACCTCTTAATGACTTCTTTTACCTCAGGCCAAATCCCCCAAACTTCAACCCCTGCCAAATTCACCCACAACTAGGCCTAGCTCTTGGGTATAATATGCCTCTGATGCCAAAGCTCCTCTTGTTGTACCACTGGCTGCTTGGATAGTTTATCAGGTTTTACTGCCTGCTTGTGTAACCTCCTTCTGGTGAGATCTTAGCACAGCCTCCTCTTGGCATAACACAGCCACCAGATCTTCCACTCCAGATCTTCACCAGCCACACATGGTTATCACCCAGAGAAGGAATAGAATAATATTCAGGCCTTAGTTATTCACTTTCTCCTCAGCTTTCTCCTTGTCTTTGTATCACACACCCCACACCAGCCAACAAACTTTCTCCCTTACTGACAGACCCTCAACTGTCTAATTGTCACAAACTGTCAGTCGTCTTTCCCCAACTGCTCTTTTCCACCTAGTTAGAATTTCCAGCCAACTAGAGTCTCATGTTTTCCAGACCAATCAAAATTGAATTTACCTGATCCAGGCCCCATCTAAAACTACTAAGAACTGTCACCAAGCAGCTACTACAAATGCAGGTCTTTGACTTAATAACTTTAAAGACAAAATGTATCCATAGTCACCCCTCAAGAATGTAACATTTGGAAGACCCTGGGGAAGGAGCTGAACCTTAAAAAATGACACCTAGAGCTGAACACCCCAATTCAGAAGACATTTTTCTCAAAAAAGTTCTGAGATTTTTCTTTTTTTTTACCCTTTAGAAATAAAAGACCACTTAGCAGGATGTTCTCCAAATTTTCTTCACCATTTGTGCGTGTGGTGTCCACCTTCCCTCTCCCCCTGCCCCTCAGAAAGCCTTGGAACAAGGCTAGATAAGGGGCAGTCTGGAGGATGTAAAATGGGGGCCAGGCTGCCAGCACGGTTGATGCTGTTGCCACTTGCAATGGCAACACAAAAAACCAAAAAGCATTAGGAAAACAGAAAGAGCTTGTGCTACAATCCTGTGCTACAAATGGTGAGCCTTATATGGAAGAAATTGTTGGAGAATTTCTTCTGCCCTGGAGAAATTTGGTGAAATTGTTCTCCCAGTTACTCTGCTCACAAAAAGGGTGGAGAATTTCAAGAGGCCATTTGCACATGCTTTATGTATGCGCAGATTTTTTTTGGGGGGTGTAACATGTGTGACATGGGGGGACGGTACAAAGCACAGCCCCATTCATGTGTTAAAATAAGCTTTTTTTTGAAGAAATAGGGCCAGGGCAGGTATCAAAGGTAGCCATGGTTGGCACGTCATGCATGGGCCCACTGATAAAGGTGCCCTGGAGTTGCTCTTCCTCTTCACCATTGCATACTACTTGTTTACCTGCCTCTTGCTTTGGCCCAGATCAGATGGTGGTGATGATGGTGAGGAGATGCTACAGATTAATTGCCAACTGGCTCTCTGACAGTCAAGCAAGTAGGTGGTAGCCATGATAAGAAAGAGGGTGAGGAGCAAGAACAGCTGGTAACAATGGTGGCAAGACTGTAGACTCACTGAGGGAGGGGTCCCATTGAGGGTCCATGGGCCGTTAAGAAGCTAGAGCTGACACTTAATAGGACTAATGTCTGTATGCATTCCTTTTTAACTTTGCCCACCAGCTTTGATACTATCCACACCAGGGTTTTCAATTTCCCACTGTAATATCACAACGACAGGAACGCTGCAAGCCTTTCTAATAACAGAAGGAGGCTTTATTCAGCACAGCCTCAAAAACCTTAACTGCCATGTTCTCGGCAGAGCCAATGGGAATCTACAGGAACCCAGAAAGGACAAACTAGAAATATGGAAAGCAGAAACCTCCCTGATGGCTGCTTTTATACATAGCAGTACCAACAAGTCCAGAATCTCTCTAAATGTCCTAGTTACCTCAATTTTTAGGAATTTCCCAGCCAACCGTTCTCCACAGAGAATCCCTATATGGATAGTTATCCTCTCTGCTTGAAAGCCAATTCCTTTGCTCAGAGCCAAGCAACCATCTCATGTTTGTCCCTGAGGGTTTTGTTTTCTTCTACAAAATGCAACCACAGAAGCAGCAAACAAAAGCAGACAATGGGCAAATGTGCTCGGAAGAGAGAAAGAGTGTATGAGGGAGAATAGGAAGCATGTTTCTCCTCACTCACAAAACTTCCATCTCTTGCCTCTAGTGATTTCAGCCTCAGGGATGTTTTTCCATTTTCCTTCAGCTGTTCTCCTGGTTTATTCTGCTTCTCACTGACTGACTGATGCCAGACTGCGAATGACTGCCTCGGCCAGTTCTGAACCTGCCCTTATATTCCCTCCAGCCAAGACCGTCCAGCCAATCAGCTCCACCACTGTACTCTAATAATGGACCAATAGGTTTGAGTAGAATGCGCACCAGTTAACCAATTATGTCTGACCACTTTTTGATTCCATACTCCTGTATAAAAAGTCAAGAACCTCCTATAACACAGCCACCTCTTTGGTAAAAACAAGCCACAAAAATGGCTGTTTATCCATTGGCAGACTTTCAACATATCATTCACACTTTGTATCTCTTCTCTGGTCCTCGCCAAACTAAACAATAGAAGTTTCTTTCTTTTTTCAGTTAATACTTAACAGATAAGTCACTGTTTCCAGAACAAACAAACAAACAGCACATGAACAAAGCATATGTAACTTTTATCTTAGGTATATACAGTTTCAACGCAGAATCCAACTCCCATCAGCCCCAGACAGCATGACAAATGGTCCAGAGGGATGGGAATTATGGACCAGCAACATCTGGAGGCTGTCCCTGCTTTATATGCTACCCAAAAGGTATTAGTACTGGTGTACAAAGCCCTAAACAACCTGGAAACAGGATACCCAAGAGAGCGCCTTCTTCTTTACCAACCTGCCTAGTCACTGAGGTCATCAGACAGCATGTCCTTGGTGGTTCCACACAGACCCATGGCCCAGCTGGAGTCCACCAGGAAAAAAGCCTTCAGTGTGGTGCCCCCTTCCTGTGGAACTCCCTGCCTTTGGAGGTCAGACAGACACCAACATTGTGTTGCTTTTGGAGCATCCTGAAGACATTGTTATTTCAAGAGGACTTCCTTGAGTGACCTTGAGTTTATTAAGTTCAGAATCTGGTTCTTTAAAAATGTTTTAGGGAGGAATCCTGCCGGGATAGGCGGCCACCTTCGAACTTGGAGGTGACCGCCTGTCCAATGCAGGGCAGGAGAAGCGTGGAGGGGATCGTCTCATCCACGCTTCAGCGGCCCTGCATTTGTGGCTAGACAGCTGATTTCAGCTGTCTAGCCCTGGAAAGGTGGAGTGGGGCAAGCGGCTGCCTGACGACATGTTGGATGTGTCATAGAGGCATTTCCACCTTCTCTGCCCTGGAACACCCCCTGGAATGCCCTGTTTTCGCCACTCGGCGCTCCTTTTCTGAGTGCAGAGTGCGAGGCCATTCTGCACTGCCTACAAGGCAGCGTGGGAGGGTGGAAGGTCACTTCCTGGAAACGGCTGTATCCTGTAGCCATCTAGCTGCTGAGTACCCATCATAGGATTGCTTTAATATGGTGTTATTCTTTTATCTTGTTGTTTACCACTCTGAAATCTTTGATGTGGAGTGGTATAAAAATATTGTAAATAAAAAAAAATGTAATCAATAAATGAAACTTGTAGCATGTAAACTCAAGTCAGCACAGTTGATAAATCCCCCCTTTTATCCTCACAACAACCCTATGAGGGAGGCTGAGAGAGTCTGACTGGCCAAAGGTCATCCGGTGAGCTTCATGCCTGAGGGAGGATTGGAAGCTTGGTCTCCCCAGCCAACACTCTAACAACTACACCACGTTAAGAGAGGAGCATACAGCTGTGCGTTAATAATCAATAACCCTGGACACTTGAACCTTTCTACTCCTCATGTCACATGAAAAGTAGAACTGTGTCTGTGTAAAGTCTCAAGCAACGGACCATGCAAAACATGAAACTGACTGGCTGCTTTTGAAACAATCCAACTGTGGCACATCCTAGCCCTTACTATGTTACTTTTGAGATAAAAGAACTCTGTCTCTAGGAAGAAAAAGAAAACAATTAAAAATGAAAGGTCTCTCTTGCTCTTTGCTATTCCATCTATGGCCTGGAGATACTAGTAAAGGATGTGATAAAACTAGCGGATGAAATAATTATCTAGAAATGTTGAGGGGAGGGGGTTGTAGATACAAACTTGTCTTAAAATGCAAAGAAAAAAAAATATTGAAAGAGATCCTCCATTTGCATCTGCTGAATTACGGGAAAGAGCTGTATTTCTCCCCCTCCCCACCTCTACACATCATCACCTCTGCAAGCACAGTTTGGCTTTCACTTTCCAGTCTACTGCTCCACCATAGAGCTGTACTGACTATTGATTTTAGATGTTCACAATACATAAACTGGTTTTCATAGAATAAACTACTTGGCACATAGCCCATTCTTGAATATTTTTTTCACTTGAAGTTAAAAGTTTCTCAGACCAGTCTGCATAGCAAGGTTGACTAGCTGATGGCCTTCCAGAAGTTTTGGCCTATAACTCCTAGCCAGCATAGCCAATAGTGAGGGATGATGGGAACTGTAGGCCAAAACAACTGGTGGGCCATGAGTTGCCCACCCCCGCTCTGTAGACTGGAACTCTCATGGGGCACTCAAGAGAGAAAGAGTATTTGATATAGAATACTATTAAGGGGCTGTCAGAGACTTCTTAAGGTGGCATGTGATGTTAGGAACATTTTCTGCAACAGCAAGGGACAGGGATGTTCCTCTCCCACTGTTACCAGGGTGCATATCTGCCTACTGCTTTGTGTGGTGTGACACCTGAACCACAGCCCTGAATATTTCTCCTGCTGTTTCCATGTCATTTGATCAGGCACCTTCTTACACCACAGAAAGGTCAGCAGTTTCTCAGTGCCATGAATCTGATAAGGCATGCTGACTTGGTCCTGTGCAGCCAGCCCACCTGACTCTCCCACAGACTCAGCCGCAGGGATCAGCAAGGGAAGGGAAAGGAGGGCTGGGGATTGTGATCCCCCTTTAAGAACAGCTGACTGGAAGGAGGCAAGCCTAGGGCACAGATGCAATGGGCAGCCTCTTCTATGGATAGGTGCTTTGAGGTCATCTGAGCTATTAATTGATTGACTGATTGAATGATTCCTTGCAGTACATTAGCACTTCTCCCTCAGCTAGGGATGTATGAATTCACCCCTGTCTGGGTTCTTTGGACACCTGCCCAGCCCCTGCCCCAGCTTGCCAGTCCCCGGACCACATTTGAGCTCCTCCCATGCTTGGTGAGCAGCCTGCAGTCACCCCAGGGGCCTCGTCGAGCTCTGCAGGTGCTTTTTTTAAAAAACAAACAAACAAAATGGCATTCGCAAAAATGCGCATGTCTTTGTGTGCATTAAAATGCACATTTTGTGAATGCGTATATTCTCATGTGTGCAATGCACATTTTTGTGAAGGTGCATATTTATGTGCAAAAATGAGCATTTTCTAGGGATGGACGAAAGTCACTTACTTGTCCTCGAAGCTTTTCGCGGTGGGGGGGAGGCGCTTCACTGCTCCCTCCGCGAAGTTCAGGCCGGGGGGGAGGCGCCTCGCCTCGCCTGGCCGCGAACTAAAAAGTTAAAAAAAAAACAAACGCCCCCATGATAGGCTACGTAACGATTAACGTAGCCTATCACGGCTAGATCTGCAAAGTGAGCCGTGATAGGCTACGTTAATCGTCACGTAGCCTATCACGGGTGACTTAAAAAAAAAAAAGTGTGTACGCAAATGGCGGCCCCCATAGGGAGCCGCCATTCGCGTTCCTTATTTGGTCGCTGTAGTCTACGTAAATCTTTACGTAGACTACAGCGACCAAATAAGGAACGGGAATGGCTGCTCCCTATGGGGGCCGCCATTATCCGTACGCGCTTTTTGTTTTTTTTAAGTCACCCGTGATAGGCTACGTGACAATTTAAGTAGCCTATCACGGCTGACTTTGCAAATATAGCTGTGATAGGCTACATTAATCGTCACGTAGCCTATCACGGGGGTGTTTTTTTTTCTTTGATTGGAATGGCGGCGGCGGCAGCTGGTCGAAAGACCGGCTGCCGCTCCCGCCCCGGACGAAGACCCGATGAACCGCCGGCCGGACCCGCCGCCGGGAGGGACATTCGCCAAATGTAAGTCCCGTCCCGGGGGGGGTGCGGGGGGCAGGGGGGTTGCGGAGAATTTCTCCCCGAAACTTGTTCGGGGGGCCGAACACATTGGTGCTCGGCCCCCGAAGTTTTGGGGAGAAATTCTCTGCCAACCCTAGCATTTTCGCATGTGTGCAAAAATGCACATTTTTGTGTGTGTGCACATAAGCACATTTTTGCAATTACCATTTTATATCTCAAACAGTGGTGACCATGAAGCTCAACGAGGCCACCAGAGTGAGTGCGGGCCATTCACTGAGTGTGGGCAAAGGGCAAGCAGGGGCAGGGCTCGGGGGTGTGGGCAGGGGTGGTTCCACTAGATTCCCAGACTGAATTGGGTGCCCGCACCATCCCTACCCTCAGCACACAGATTGGTTTATGAACAAGAACTGACTAAACTGGATCAACGGAGAAGGTTACTTCCTTTGGGTCCATATTGGTTCCATTACTTTTTTCATGTTGCCTAGTTATACAGGTTTAACTAGGGATGGGAGAACTAAGGATGCTCAGGCTTGCTGAAATTCTCCAGAATGTCAAAGCTTGATTCAGCTCGCTCCTGATTTCATTTGTGAACTGTTTTTTGGTTTATCCAGCTAGGAAAAGTTAAGCATTTCTCAAAAGTTGTGCATTTTTCAAGTGCACATTTTGCAAACATGAATGTATGTTTGGGAATTTGTGAACGTGTTCAGAGGGCATGCACTCCCGTTTGCATTTTGGGCTGTGAACGGGGCATTTTCAATTGATTTACAAACTGAAATGAAATTCTTAAACATCCCTAGGTATAACTCCAGTGGGTATAATTAGGATTCTAACAATATGGCTAAGCTTACTTGCTTGACTTTTCCCAGTCTATCTTCCCATAGTCAAGTGTGTCATTATATTCACCATAAAATGCCCTGAACCCTGTGGTGCAAAAAGTACCACCAGGTTCAATAACCAGCTGCCTACCATTTGCAGTCACAGCTGAACCACTGTATTGCCACTCCAGTCCTGCAATGGCAGCTTCCCAATATACCACAACCAGCTCTCAGTGTATAATTGTTCTAGGCCTTTTGAAATCAAGACAGTGTCTGTGTCTGTATGTGTTGGAGAAGTCTCTGTGATTTATGGCACAATCCTATGCATGTTTGGACAGACAAGGTCCGTACAGCTCCCAGCATTTCCCAGCCAGCATGGCTGGCTGGGGAATGCTGAGAATTGTAGGACTTCTTTCCATCTAAACATGCATAGGATTGTAGCTTAAGCATTTTTAGGTCTTTGTCGCTTCACCAATGTAGCTTTGTAGTTTCATCAATTTTTTAGACACCTAAATGGGTATGATTTATGTAGTCTTGAATTAGAGAGTGTTCTAGGGAGGGGGATAAACAAATGAGCCCTGCAGTCTAAAACACCCTTACTTGAGAGTAAGTCTCAATGAATTCAATAGCACTTATCTGCATACATGGCTGCTTTATGGCCGCCATTTGTATAAGATGTCTTTTATGGAAAACAACAAGCAGCCATTTCTATGCAAAATGGTGGCCCACTGAGGAGTCGGGAACCTGTGCCTGCTTGTCAGGCACCTGTGGACTGCCCAGCAGCTTACCCAGGGAACCAAATGGGTGGGTAAGTGGTGGCAGTTCGGCGAGCTGCACACAGGGCAGGCATGGGGTGGTTCATACATCCCTACCCATGACTGCAGTTGCCGGATTGGCAAATTGGAGATTCTTTTTCTCTTTACAGGTGTTGAGGTGGCCACTGAGGCAAGGGACTGGAGCCAGTACTCAGCCACCACCATGGGGTCGGTGGGCTCATGTCCTTATCAAACGGAGACATGAGACAACAGCAAATGGCAATGGAAGCTCTGTCAGCCCTATGCAGGTGTGTGGGTACTGAATGTTCAGTAGTGTCTTGGGCATGGAACAATGGCAATAAGCCGCTCAAGGCACTGCTGCCTCATCACTAGCCACACAGTGCTGACAGAGCAGGCTTCAGTCCCAGTCACTGAATCTTATCTTAATCTGGTAAGGATTGGTGGGGGAGACACTTGGCTGCCACTCAGCAGTATCTGCTGAGTACTGCTGCCAGCTCCTTGCCTCACTGGCCATGTCAGTGGCTTCAAAAGGCAAGAAGAGTCTCCAAGTTGCCAACAGTGATGTCAATGAACCTCTAATTCCCTGGTTTGGCATATGAAATTGCTTTCCTTGAGAAATGCTCAGATGCAACAGAAATCACATATTTGTTCTTCTACAGCTCGGAATGTAAAACAAGATTCTGTTCATGCACAGAATTAATCTATTTGTCATCCAAATACTCAACTGGCAGAACTAAGCAAGCAGAGCGGGATGTTGATGTCTCCAGTTAACTATTGGCAAGTTAAGAAACATGTTCCTCGGAATCCTAGTTGCTGGCCTGGAAGCAGCTGAAACAACAAGGAAGGGCTTTGACTTCATGGCCTGCTTATGGGCTTCTCAGAAACATCTGATTGGCCGTGGTGTGAAACAGTATGCTTGAGTAGATGTTGCGTTCTTCTGATGTGGCAGGGCTCTGCTTATATTCTTAATCTGGAAGCCTGACTCAACTGTTTTATCCCAGAATTCTGAGGAGCTTTCATTAACATTTTCCTAAAGTGGCTGCTTTTTTTCCCTTCAAAACAAAAGTGGCCACCCTAAGTGTTTTTTTTATTATAAAATGTAGTTTGGTCTCCAGTGGTATCTTGTCCAGCTGAGGTGTGAGCTTCACAACAAGTATGCAGAGAGGAAGTTGAGCTGAACACACATAAAATCTTCTTTCAGGCCTTCACACTGAATGCATGAAGCCAAGAGGGGAACCAGCAGGGGCAGAGATATTTGGGGCAGGGTCAGAACGCATGGCCCCACTTGCCCTCTACACATACTTTGAATGTAAGTAGGCCTAATTCCTGAACATGGCTATACTGTGGTGAGAACAGAAGAACATCCTGAGAGATGCCTATGGTAATTATCAAGGAACAAGCTTTTTGAGTTACAGATTGTGCTGGAAGGTTGCTGGGCAAACTTGTACTGACAATCAGCAATCACTTCTCTGTCCTTCTCTGTCTGTCTCAGGGCCAGGCCTATCATTCGGCAGAGTAAGGTGGTCGCCTCAGGTGGTGGATGTTGTGGGGCAAGGAGAAGCAGTGAGAAGGTGGAAGACAGAGCTGTGAGTCACCTGCTCTTTGCCCCCTAAGCTAGTCTGCTGCCCTCAGGTGCAGTGAAGGATGCTGTCCTATCACCAGTGTTACAGAAAGATTTAACTCTTGGTCTGGTTGGCTTCTGCATGTCAAATTCTGTGGGTTGGGCATCTTGTCCTTCAACTCAGGCAGTAAAATGCCTTGGTCTGGTCAAGCTCTGTTTCCATTTTCCCCTCTGCCTTGTATCCTAATCATAGAGCCTCCAGGCCAGGCTGTGAGACTTGGGGTGTTTCTACATTAAGCAACCCCCCCACAAAAATCCACATCCTTTCCAGAGCTTCCTGCTTTTGGTTTCTTTGCAGGATTAGTAAGGGCTCTTTTATATGAGAGACATGTGGTTTGAACTGAGGGAGTGCCTTCCTTCCTCCCTGGTGTGTGCAAAGGAGCAGAGGGGGGGGGGTGTTCTTGTTTTCGTAGCTTAACTTCTGCTGTACTCTTTTCTCACAGCCCCCAAGAAACCTCTGACTTACTTCTGAGTAGACATAAAATGTAAGATTGTGCCATAAGTCTGCAACCCTCGGCACACTTATGTGGGAATAGACCCCATTGAACTCAATGGGACTTACTTCTGAGTAGACATAGGAGCACCCTGAAAGCCTGCAACCCTTGGCACACTTACTTGGGAGTAAGCTCCACTGAACTTAATGGGGTTCTCTGAATCAACAGGGGACATTGCTTCTGAGCTTGGTGGGGTGGGGGATCAGATGTGTCATTGCAGGGAGGCATTTTATCCTCTTCTCCCTCCAACTGAGAAATGTGCTCAAGCATTTACATGGCTGACACCTGGGAATGGAGAAAAGTCCTTCCTCAGCGAGACTTGAGCGGAGGCAGGAGTTGCAATTGGCGGGCGATTCTTGCCTTTGCACCTGTCAAATCTGCTCCTGCATGCTCTCTCCCATCCTCAATGCTTTTGTCATCCTGACCGCGTGCCCCCAGCAACTGAAAACAAATGTCCATAGCAGGCAGACAGAGCGGTTTCTCCTGCTATTAGAGAGAATTTCACGGGGAGGTCATGCCACTCTTGTTCCATGGGGTGGAAAAAATACCACATTTTTTTTTGAATTTGGGGAAAACACGGGATAGGCTGGGGGAAATGGTGGGAGACACCCTGGCGGGTAATGGCGTCATCTAAAAAGCCTGCAAACTTCCGTGAGAGAGCCATCTCAATAGCAGAATAAAAGCGCCGTGTGAAGAAGCCCTTGGGAAGAGGGTGGAACTTGGGAAAGGGAATAGGTCAGGCCTATGGTGGGAACCCAAGCCTCGGCAGGCTGGATGGGCAACCATGTCTGATTAGGCCTATGAGCCAGAGGTTGCTCTTCCTGCTGTAAGCAGTGTCACAGCTAAAGCTGAGCCAAACCTCCTCAGAAGACTTTTTTTTCTGAGATATTTCTGGATTTTTCCTGTTCTGACCCTCTAGAAAAAGAAGTCCATTCTGCAGAATTTTCTCTGAATATTCTCCACTTTTTTTAGTGGCAGCTATAATTTCCCCCTCACAATGCCCCGGGATAACGCTAATTCCGGGGCATTATGGAGGATGAAAAATGGTGGCCTGGGCATGAACACAGTTGCTGATGTTGCCACTTCCAGCAGCTGCCACAAAAAACAACAAACAAGTAAACAAACAAGCAAGCAAAACCAGCACCTTGGGTAAAAAGAAAGAAGCTGTGCAACTACACAGCCAAGGATGTGGCCCAGCTCCAAGAAATAATTGGAGAATTTCTCCTCCCTCTGGAGAAAAAAAAGAAATCAATCAGTAAAATGGTCACCCAATTTCTCTGCTCACAAATAAGGTAGAGAATTCTGAGAGGCCATTTACCCCACAGCCTTAGTTCTCAACCTATTAAAGCTTGTGTTACATCGAAAGTCCTGTTCACCTCAACAAGGACAGTGAGTGAAAACATACATATGCAATATTTCTTACCCTGTCCTTGGAAGTATAAATAATAGCTCTGAGTCTATAAATATTTATTACAGTATAAACTGCACTTTAGATACACTGTGCAGCGTTGAGAGAAGAGTATTTACATAATCGGCTCATTCTCCTAATATAGCCAACGCTCAGCTATCCTGTGGTTACATCATTTTTCCCTATTAGCCCCATATGCTTGCAATGCTGTGTAATATGCTGTTTGGATTTTGTATTGGGTATTAAAAAAAAAAAGTCACATTTTCTTTAGTGCTTTTTTCTGTTTCCAGCTGCAATTTATTGTTATTAGTTTGCCCTTTGCATGTTTTTACTTTCCCCCCTCTCTTTTACATCAAAGTGCAAATCTCTTCTTTTCTTAATTCCAAAGGTGGTTTTCTGAATTCTCCCCTGCTACCACACACTTCACTAAAATAACTTGCACATCATATCAGAAGTTGGGCACCAGCTACCCTTCTAGTCTTTTACTGAAGCTCAGTTCATTTGCTAATAGCAATTTTTTTCCATTTATATACCCAAAATACATTTATATACCAAAAATAATAACTAATTCCAATCAGGTTCCAAGTTCTTCCTGTCCATTTCTATACTAGAGAATTTGTGTTGGTTGCTACCATCTTACTTGCTCTGTTCTGTGCCATTAAGAATGGCACAGCCTTTAGAAATTTTTATAGGTGACACTTTTCCCTTCCTTCACTCCAAGAAAAGCTCCACCTGCTGAATTTCTCTGCATCAGTCTGGTACTAAAGCTGTAGGGCTTACACCAGCAAAAATGAAGCAAACCAAAACAAAATATCCAGAAGTTAGAAATCCTAAACAAAGCATATGGTAAATCGACCATAAAACTAGCTTTTTCTCTGGGACATTTTGCTCTTTGCAAAGCCGTCGCTTCATATGGGCATTCAGTTAAATTATGTGCCATCTCTAATGTAGGGTGCAATCCTATTGGGATAAGCGGCTGCCTCCGAACTCAGAGGCAGCGACCACCTATTCAATGCAGGGCATGAGCAGCGCAAAGGGGATCTTCCCCTCCGCACTTCAGCCATCCTGCATTTGTGGCTACACAGCCGATTTTGGCTATCTAGCCATGGGAAGTTGGAGCGGGGTGTGTGTGTGGATGCTGGACGATGCATAGGAAGCATTGGAAAAGCACTTCTGCCCTCCCTGCCCTGCCCCCCCCCGGGAACACCCTGTTTTTCATTACTCCACACTGCTCTTACAAGCATTGAGCATAGGGCCAATCTGCCCACCTGTGAGGCAGTGCGGGAGGGTGGAGGTCCGTTCACAGGGAACTGACCTCGGAGCACGGACTCCTAGGTTGGTTCCTGGGAACCAACCTATCCTATGGCCATCTAGCCACTGACTAGCGGCCATAGGATTGCACTGTTAATTGATTAGAAACACGTTTAGGAATGTATGCAACAGCAGAGCTCGAGTTCCCCCAAATTCATCTCGAAGTTCCCCCAAATCCATCTAGAAGCTCGTTCCAACTCAAGACCGTATCAGTTTGCAAACTTTGTTTTTTCTTCTTTTCACAGGAAGACCTGTTCACATTTGTCATGCATATTTTTTTCCAGATGTACACCAATGTGCGCATCTTTGAAATGTACACATTCTTTCCTGGTTGATAAAGGCGTATTTGCACACACTTTCAAAAGTACACATTTTTTTTCATGTACACCATTTGTCAAAAGTACAATTTTTTCATGGCCATTTTTCAAATGTACACATGCTGTCAAATGCATTTTTGGGGTCCACGAATTACATTGCAAGCGTGGAAATGTATGGACTTCCACCACAGATTGCATCCAAATCTGTGTTGAATCTGGAAGGTGTGAACTGGGAAATCCTGATAAAATCAACCTGAAAGGAATTTCTCATGCATCTCTTTTTCCAGATGATACACTGAATGTTCTGTCCCTGTGATTGGGCACTATACATGCATGATAGCACTCCCTCCTCCACATGCACAATATAACATCTGAAAAGTGTATGCAAGGCTGGCCCTATCATGAGCCACACTGATGCACTTGTCTCAAAAAGCAGACTGGGAAGGGCAACGGACACACTGTCTGCCCAAGCCACTGTCATGCTGTTGTCAGAATGTGTGTATCCCTCACCACCCACTACTGGCTGCATTGCTCAGCTTTCTGCCATTGACAGAAACTGCCTGAGCTCATATGATATTACTTAAAATATACAACTGGTTTGCTTTTGTTTTTTGTTTTTTTATCTTTTTCTTAAATTTCTTCTTCTTCTTCTTCTTCTTCTTCTTCTTCTTCTTCTTCTTCTTCTTCTTCTTCTTCTTCACATCAGTATGGGATTATGATTATTACTATTCCTTGCTGGCTAAACCTTTAATGTTTATTAATACGTGTTAATTGAATGGTAATATCTGGCCAATGGAAATGGATTGTTTGCTCCTGTTCCTTTGCTATAAAACTGAGGTTATAACAGTGAAAGATAAGGTTCATCGTTTGTGGTGCAGCGGATTGAAGATTTAATAATACCTGCAGTGTTTGGAAGAGTGCTGTATAGGTATACTCTGAAATTGGATTTATATTTGGATATTTGGTTTGCTTTTAGATATAATCCTTTTTTTCTTTTCTTTTCTTTTTTCCTTCTTCTTTTGCTATCCTCCCTTTTTTTTCTCCTCAGAATACTGTATTGTTGGAAACTGAAGATTCTGATTATGTTGTTGGTATTGTTTATTTCATTTATAAAAATAAAAAAATAGATTAAAAAAAAAAGAAACTGCCTGAGTTCCTGGTGCTAGCAGAAGCTTCTTGGTTAGGGGCCAGTGCCTTAACCAGTCATGGACAGGGATGTACGGACTGTGTAAAATCTGCTCCATCTGTGTTCTGCGGATTGTCAGGCACTGTTTGTTCCATCATCCGCCCACAGACGGATGGGAATATATATTTTTTGTCATGTGGAAAAATACAGAAATAATTGCATAAATATTTACGTAAATATTTACATAATTTACCTCAGTACGTAACATTTAGCATATTGTCCCCCATTCTATTCAATGTTTGCTCAGCAGAAACTTGCATATTTTTCTATGGATTTATATGCGTAAATTCTGGGAAAGTAAAAAAATCGTCCAAAAGACCATGGACTCTGCACGGCCTGGGTTTGTGTTTTCTCCACAGCAGATTCTGCAGGTCGGATTCTTAGAAATCCGAGCTCATTTTAATCCATCTCGAATTTCTCCAGCATCCCTGGAGCGCTGCTGCCACGCTGCTCAAGCTGCCAATTCCAGCACCTGACTGGCCAAGTGCTCTATTTTTTTCTTTTCTTTTTATGTGGAAATTGTGAAGCACTTGGGTGCGTACTTGGGTATGTATCTGAGTAACTCCTTGGATGCACATTCAAATGTACACAATGTTATGCTCTTAAGTATGATTTTTAATGCAAGTTTTTCTCGTGTACACTCCCCCCCCTCCCAACGCATTGTTTTCCCTTCAAACAGCATTGCAAGCTCAGGCAGATTTCAGAACAAAATTTGTTGTTGTTGTCTGTCTCATTATCTGGCTTGATCCAAATTTAATCACAGTTAGAGTAGACCTATTGAAATCAATGGGACTTAAGTCAATCATGACTAGCTTAAGTCCCATTGATTTCAAAAAGGGGAGTGGAGGGGAAAGACTAAGGAGGGAGGTCAGTTCTTCAAGGCCAGAATGGATTGGTGAGCTTTAAGGGGGCGTTTCAATGCAATCCGGGCCAGGCTGGTTTTTCCCTTGCTGGTGTTCTTGCATGAATGGCAATTGGTGGTTCTTGTTCCTTTTGGCCAATTCCTTTCTCCTTGCTACTGCAGCCCCAGGGCAATTGTTAATGGATGTACAGTTCTTTCTGGCTGGGAGGGGGGAAGCAGGTCCCATGCAGCTGCTGCTTCTTTGTCTGATGGATGAAGCCAGGATAGCCTCCCACTTGCCTTGATATTATTCCTAGGAGGCATGGGGTGTGCAGCGTCCCAGGAAGCGGCCCTGATGGATGAAGAAGAAGCCAAAATGTTCTTCCCTTCTGCTCTTCAGCAACTGTTGGTTAGAGCCAAGTGTTCTTTCTGTAATTATTTTAGGGATGTTAGAGAATTCTGCCATGGATCCCAGGGAGGCTGAATTCCAGTGAATTTGGCCCTCCAGAATCCATGGCAGAACGGAGCAACCCGCCCCACCACCCCGCAAAAGCCCCGCGAAATGGAGCCTACCTGGCTGCGGCTCTGGCTGTGGCGGCTCTGGCGGCTCCAGTCGCTGCTGGGCTGCGGCCACAAATGGCGGCCGCTACGCCGGCCGCCATTTGCGTCCCTGGCAAGCCGTGATAGGCTACGTAAGTATCTATGTAAGTATCTATCACGGCTCAAGGCAGGGACACAAATGGCATAGCAGCCGCCATTTGCATCCCTGCTTTTGCTGTGATAGGCTACGTAAATATTTACATAGCCTATCATGGCAAAAGCGGGGAAGCAAATGGCAGCTGCTATGGCATTTGTGTCCCTTCGCTGAGCCGTGATAGGCTACGTAAATATTTACGTAGCCTTTCACGGCAAAAGTGGGGATGCAAATGCCATAGCGGCCGCCATTTGCATCCGCAGACCTGCCGTGTGGATGCACATGGCCGGCCACTCCGTGGAGTCGCTGTGGAGCAGAGCCGGCCAAAGTGGGATTTCAGGGGGAAGTACGGAGCGCCTCCCCCCCACCGCAAATGTCACCCTTCGAAAAGGTAAGTGACTTTCGTACATCCCTAAATTATTTTACCATGCAGTCCATCCTATAGATGTCTACTCAGAAGTGAGCCCCATTGGGTTTAATGGGACTTACTCTCAGGTAAGTCTGTATAGGGTTGCAGCCTTACTAGTTTTGGTAATCTGAATTTTGCTCTGAAAATTACTGTGGGCGTACCAGTGCTTGTCATGCTTTGGTGAATCTGTCTCACATTTGTCCCAGACTAGGAAGACTTCACTGTTGTCATGCTTGCATCAACAATAATTCTGTGTACTGTCATGTCTTGCAGTTAAGTCTACAGAACCTACGATTCAGTGTGTTCATAATTTGTTCATAATAATCTATTTTAATGCACATCCTAGGGATCCTTAAGCTGAATTCTCTTCATGCTTCAGAACCTGAAACCATTTCACATTGTTCCTACAACCAATCAGGACATATCTTTGGATTTCTTCTATGAGCAGAACCAGCAGATATTCAGGCTTAACAGGAGAAATAATGTTACCAGTATATATAATTTGACACAGAATGTAAATGAGTCTCTAATTAAAAAAATAAATATAGCTTTTGTGTAATTTTGACATGTCTACGTTAAACAGCATTTGTCCTCATTACAGATTAATGAACTGAAACATTTAAACAGTAAGGTAAAAATCATCCTTACAGAATTATTTGCAGTACATAGTACAATTTTAAAATCACTTAATATCACTGGCACTTAATATGGATGGTGTCATTGTGTTCTAATAGAGAAAGCATAGCATTGTGGTTAAGAGACTAAGGGTGTAATCCTATGCATGTTTACATGGGAAAAAAGTCCTACAATTCCCAGCATCTATCAACCAGCATGGCTGGCTGTGGCATGCTGGGAGTTGTAGGATTTGTTTCTGTCTAAACATACATAGGATTGTGACCTAAGGCTGGAATCCTATACCCACTTACCTGGGAGTAAGCCTCACTTAACACAATGGGACTTATTTCCAAGTAAATATGCATACGATTGTACTGTAAGGCTGCGATCCTATTCACATTTACCCAGTTGGGAATGCTGGGAGTTGTAGGACTTTTTTTTTCTGTTAAACATGCATAGAATTGCACCTAAGTCCTATTTCGCACTGATGAAAGCTGCTTCATGCCAGCTACTTACTTTTTGGTAGACATGTGTAGGATTGCCCTGTAATGCTGCAACCCTAAATCCACTTCCCTGGGAATGGGTTCCATTGAACTCAATGGGTCTTACCTCTGAGTAGTCATGTATTGGCTTGTGGTGTCAGGCTGCAATGTAAGTGCTGTGAAGCTACCAACTTACATAAGAGTAAGTCCCACTCGACTCAATGGGTCTTACTGCTTCTGAGTAATCATGCATAGGATTGCACTATCCCAGCTTACCTGGGAGTGAGTCCCATGGAACTCATGTGTAGGATTGCACTTTGAGCTACAAATCAGAAAGTTCCTGGTTGGAATCTCATCCTGAGGCAACATGTTTTCTCTTTCGCCTTCAGTTCCCCATCTACAGTAAGGTGCATAATAATGCTGGAAGGAAAGGAAAGGTTCCTCCTGTGCAAGCACCAAGTCATTGCTGACTCCTACAGGGATGCCGCTTTCGCTGGCGTTTTCATGGCACACTGTAGCAGGGTGGTTTGCCATTGCCTTCCCCAGTCGTGATTACCTTTCCCCCAGCAAGCTGCTGACTTACCCTATAGAATACTGATAAGGATTATAACTAGATAATACATAAGAAGCACTTCGAATTCTTGAAAACATTGTGCAATTGTTTAAATATTAGGAATAGCAGCAGTGACGGAACCTTTCATTTCTCAAGCAGCAACTGAACAGATAAGCGTGGAACCCTCAAAACTGAACTACCCAGGCTGATCAGGGACATGGCAAATTTCCCCTATGCCCAAATACAGCTTTAGAAGCCAACCCAATATAATTATACTGCAAGTGCAGGATGAAACAACCTTCCAACGTCTACACAGATGAAAGCATACCAGCTATGATTCACTCTTTGACCAACATCCCTCTTGTGCAGTGACTAACAGAAGGGGAAAGTGCTGTTATGGTCAGGCAATGAAACAGTGGATCTTATAATGCATATGTGCAAAGAGGCCAAACATATGAAGGAACACTTTAAAAAAAGAAGAAGCAGATGCAGTTGTCATAGCAACCTCATCTTTAACCAGCAGGACTCAATAGCTAGCATCAGAGGCCTATGAGCAGAAATAATGCTTTCCAACACCACAAAAAAAAATTAGAGCTGTCCAGTTTGTAAGTCTGAGGACTAGGCCTGGGGGGAACCAGTTTCTCATTTTTCAAATCTTAAATTCTGTTTGTCCTGAACTTTGAGATTTTTTCCAAACCAAAATGTGGTTGTCCCAAATATTGAGAAAAAAGTTTGCATCGAAAGGCATGTATATTTTCGTGCACATTTTACCCCATTTTTGTATGCCGTTTTTCAGTTTTCTGCAAGCAATTTTCCAAATATAATGCATTTTAATATTATTTTCACAAATGGATGCAGTACTGTGTGAACTTTCTCCTAATATGCAAGTCCATCCATTTGATTAGAGAATTCCATGGCAAAATTAGGATTTTGCAAGAATTTCAAAGGATAACTGGGGTTTTGGTCTGAAAATGCGAAATTAGGTAAGTTCACTTTAAAATGTGAAGTGAACACATTCTTTCCCCATCCCTAATGAGGATGTAAGCTGAAAACTACTGCAAACATTTCAGCATCCATAATTACAATGTTTCATACAGAACATCTATTGTACAGATGTGGCTTCCCTTGAAGAGTATTTGGAAACTGCAGTGGGTGCAGAAAACCATTGCTAGGGATCTTGGAGAAATCCATTTGGGGGGTGGAGTAAGATCAGTTCTCCTAGGCTCGAACATTGTTTCGGTTCCTGCTACAGCACCTGATTCAATCTACAGTGAGTCAGGCCAGTTCTCAGATTTTCTAGGAATTTCACACATTTGGGGGGAAGGCTCTGCAATTTGCACAAATTACAGCCAAATTTGCATAAATGTGGTTGCTTTTTGCACAAATTGCTCAGAAATTTCCACCGTCAAGGTACTGCCACAGAGAAGGCTTCCTCCCGTGTAGCCCCACTTGGTGGTGGGCCTCTGAAACTATGGGCAGGCTCATAGGGGAGGAGGTAGTCCTCCCAATATCCTGTCCCCAAACCATTTCAGTCTCTATAGGTAAGGGACCTTCAATTGTGTCTGGAAACAAATTGGAATCCTGTGCAGTTGATGGAAGACTGGTGAAATATTGTCAACAAAGTGTATGTTAGAAAGCAACCTGGCTGTTACACTTTGGGCCAGCTGCAGTTTCCAAATGCTCTTCAAAGGCAGCCCTATGTGGACTGTGTTGCAGTAAGCCAAATGGGTTAGTTGAGAAGCCTAAGCAGCTTTTTTTGTTCAGCTTTTACTTTTCTGATGTTGTGGCCTTACTGTTTTATGTAAGGTTGATTGTGACAATGATTTGGATTTATTTGTTTTGTTGTTGTTTTTAATGGACTTTAATATGTTGTTCACAATTCTAGGGGAGCTTTGAGACAAAATAAAGGTATATAAATTAACTTTAATCAAATTTATTAACAACACTGTTTGCTGGGAGCCTGAAGAGGAGCAGATTGCTGGAAAAAGCGTAGCAATGGAAATGGTAGCCATTCATGTGACCTTCTCATGATAGAATATCTTTTCGTTGAGGAGAAGGCTATCAATAGCTACTCAACGTGGTGGCTATATATTACCTTCAGTATCAGAGGCAGTATGCCTCTGCATACCAGTTGCTGGGGAACATGAGCAGATGGTGCTGTTGAAATCATGTCCTCCTTGTTAGCTGCGCATGGGCATCTGGATGGCCCTTTGGGAAAAGATTGCAGGATCAGATTCGCATCTGGTCTGACCGGGCATGGCGCTTCTTGTGTTCTTATCTTTTTATAACCCCCAAAATCAACAATTTATGTAGAAGGGTCTTGAAATTCAGACCTGCAGGTCGAATCTAGCACTCTGGGGTTTCCCAGATGATCATGCACCCTTTCCCTGGCCTTGCCCCCTTTTCCCTGGTCCTGTCCCTTTTCCCTGGCTGCATCTCTGTCCCCATCCCCTTTCCCTGCTCCCGGCCCCTTTCTCTGGCCTTTCCCCCTTACCCTGGCCTGTGCCCTTTCCCTGATCCCACCCACTTTCCCTGATCCCACCCACTTTCTCTGGCCTTGTTCCCTCTCCCTGATTCCTCCCCCTTTCCTTGTCGCTGTCCCCATCCCTTTTCCCAAGCCTCATCCCCTTTCCCTGGCCCCACCCCTTTCCCATGATGATTTGGTGGCTAGGGGTGGGTACCCCCTGTCCAGATTCCTTGCCCAGCCCCTGCCCTCACTCGTGCATAGCCAGACCTGTGCTCGAGTTCTCCGCTGCTACCCAACATGCCCACATGCTCACGGGTGGCCTTGGCAAGCTCCGTGATTGCCATTCTTTGAAAAATAAAATGGTGATTGCGAAAATGCACATATTTGCATATACGCAAAATGGGGCCGTGAATCACCCAGCATTGAGCTTTGCAATCACCATTTTCCAGGAAAAAATGGCTGTCATGAAAAAGCGCTTCTTTGCATATAGGCAAGATTATGGGCATTTGCTTGCCTGTAATCTTGGGTATACGGGCCATTAACAGCCCCATTTTGCATATATGTGAATGTGCACATTTTTGCAAATGCACATATTCGTGTATACACAAAATGGGGCCATGCATGAATCACCCAGATATGCAAGATTACAGGCAAGCAAACACCTGTAATCTTGCCTATATGGTCTGTTCACAGCTCCACTTTGCATGTATGCAAATATGTGCTTTTTGGTGAGCGCCTTTTTTCCCTGAAAGATGGCAGTTGCGGAGCTCAGTGCTGCTGCTTGGGTGAGTGTGGGCGGCTTGGCAAGTGCGGGCAGGGGACGAGCAGGGGCAGGGGCTCAACAGCATGGGCAGGGGTGGTTCTGCTGGATTTCCAGACCAAATTGGGTTCCTGCACCTTCCCTATTGGTGGCTTCCTACCTTTTGCATGGTTAAATGCCTCTCCTAAAGCTTCCTTACTGGCAGTAAGAGGTAAATACCAGCTAAAATATGGTGATATTTCTGGTATTACAGCCCCAAGAGCTTCCTTAAAATTCAATTCAGCCCTGGGGCTGAAAAAGGTCAACATCCCTGTGAAATAAGAAGCTTCAGTACAATGTAGACTTCCCAAATTATTAAAATCCAGAATACATAATATCTACCATGTCAATTATGGCAATCTTTAGTGAAGATTTAAATTCTTCTTGTTACTCACCTGTGTGCAAGTGATTGCTAATTGCAATTCAAGGTGGAGCGGCAGCCTCATATTTAGTCTGCTTGCTGTGTGTTGCTTTTGTTTGATTCGCTTTGTTAACTCTTCCTAAGTTATTAGTGTGTGTGTGTGTGTGTGTGTGTGTGTGTGTATTTCTCACCTTTAAGGGAGAAATAATAGATGATTAGAAATCATAAAAATATAAAATACTACAAAATAAAGGTAACAATCATCAGTATTCTTACCCAACTGGAGTTTTGTTAAACTACTGGCATTGTGAGATAGGGTGACCATGCATTCTCTTTTATATAGGACTGCTCTCTATGTTAAGTTATCATGTATTTGAAAGGCTGCTTGGTCCAGTTCAGGTTTACAGGTAAGGAAGCATAAGAACTGTTGCCCATCGACAGTTAGCAGCTGAACGTTAGACTGATCAGTGTTCTACACTACGGTGAGACATACTGCATTGCTATTGAGATTACAATAATTCTTTCTACATTTGCATCTATACGTATAAATTAACATATGCAACTCAATATCCTCTGTGGTCCTCTTCTTTTGGGCATGCATTTCCTGTTTTCGGTGATTCATAAGTGGCTACAGTATTGCGAGGGATATTTTAAAAAAGGGACACCTTTTCTGTTCTCCAGTCCTTTGAAATGTTCAAGGCACGGACATTGTCATTCAACCAAAACCTTCTTTCTGATTTGCTCACAAAAGAAGCTCACACGTTTGGGAAGCACAACAGACATGGGAAGAGCAAATGGACAATTCTCTCTCCAGAAGATTTTGTCCCCCCCCCCACTATTTCATGCAACCTTTAGATGGCGCTGTGCCCTAAAAGTAAACCCAAGGCAAATGTTTTCACGTAATGCTGGATTTGGAGACCAGGCCCATTGTATGTCAAACACATGGGATGGAAGTGTCTTGCTTTGTTTCCTTTTCTCACAAGTGCCAGTTGAAGCACGCCGTGGCTTTTGCACTGGAGACAAAACAGGGGTCTTTTTGTGCCCTGAGCCAGCAACCCTTCAGTGTTATATACATACGTTTCTGCAGCTGGAAATCTAATCCTAGTGGAAAGAAAACTGCTGGCAAACTTCCTTGGCTTTCCAGCTAACCTGCTGCTGCCCTTGCCTTGGCAAAGAACCCTGACAATCCCTAACGGACGGTTATTCATTGCTTGTGCTGACTAATATTTCCTGTGCTTGGGGCCTGCAATTGGCTCCCTGTGTGGCTGCATATAACCATATTTGTTAATCAGTCCATAGTATTTTCTTTTGTCGGTTTGGCCAAACAAATTCTCCCCTATCTTGGGAAGCAGGGCAACACTTTATTACTTCCACATATGGCTCTGAAGGGCTGTGATACAGAGGAACACAATGTGCTTAAGCCAACGGGAAGCTTAAAAAAAGAAACATGTCGAAAAGGCTTGAACAAACTGGTTTGTCTTCCCAACAAGTCTCTTGTCATTCGCTCCAGCATGCTGGCTGTGGATTTAAATTCTGGAGCAAAACCAAAGGAGAAAACTGCCGAGAGAGGCATGAAAAAGAAAAACCATGGAACTGTCGAGTTTCCATGTGGCATTTCTGTACTTTTAGTTTTGACAAGCCAAAGACCGCTAGGGAGTAGTCTCCTGTCTGTGGTGAACAGAGATACCCCAGCATCCTTCAGGGGTGAACTCACACTTTCAAAACAACTCAAGGCCTTTCGCCAATGATCTGTCTGGTTGTTTCCAAATCAAAATGTGATTTTTCTCACCTCTGCTAAACCTGGCTCCGTGAGGCTCTCCTCTTGCTGTCATTTTCCCTCTCCTCTCAGACTCCTCCTTTCTTGCCTTCTCTTCTTTTCCATTCCTCTCAACTACTTCCTCCCCCCATGTCTGAACCCTCCTTTCCCAGGCCCTCCTGTTCCACTGGCCTGGTGCCAACTTGATCTTCCACTTTTTTAGGCCTATAATAATTCTTCTTCTTCTTCTTCTTCTTCTTCTTCTTCTTCTTCTTCTTCTTCTTCTTCTTCTTCTTCTCTTTCTGCCATGCCCCTCTCAAGGACAGGGGTGGGCAACTTGTAGCCCTCTGGGTCTTTTGGCCTACAACTTACAGCATCCATCACCACCACTGGCTATGCTGGCTAGGGTTGTGTAGGCCAAAACACCGTACATGGACACATGTTGCCTACCGTTCCTCAAGGATCAGAACAGCTCAACCAATGACAGACAAATACAGGGCCAGCTCCAGGTTTGCAAGGCAGTCTTTAGCAAGGTGTCCTCTGGTAAATTCCTCTCCTGTGTCAGTGTACCCCCCCCCCCCCCGGGGATGTCTTCCTGACTGTAAGAGCCTGTACAGGAAGACTGTACAGTCTTCCTGACTGTAAGAGCAATACGACAATGGAACCAATTACTTGGGGAGGTGGTGGGCTCTCCCACACTGGAGGCCTTCAAGATGAGGCTGGACAGCCATCTGTCAGGGATGCTCTGACTTGGATTCCTGCATTGAGCAGGGGGTTGGACTCGATGGCCTTGTAGGCCCCTTCCAACCCTACTATTCTATGATTCTATGATTCTATGTGTGTGGCTTACCTGGCCCTGACAGCAGCAGAGCTGTGCTCGAAGAGGTGGCTTGGAACTGCCATTTGCATTTAACACAATGCCCCAACATATGTTTATTTATTTATTTATTTATTTATTATTATTAAATTTATTAATCGCCCATCTGACTGGTCACCCAGCCACTCTGGGCGATGTACAACCCCCATAAAACAATTTAAAACAATAAAATTTTACCATAATTTTTTTTTTTAAATACCCTAACCCACCCCAAATGCCTGCCTGAACAACCACGTTTTTAATGCACGACGGAAGCTCATTAAAGAGGGGGCATGACGGAGTTCCCTAGGGAGGGAGTTCCACAGAGTTCCACATTTCCATGCCTGATTCATAGTGTTGGTGCTGACATTCAAAGCCCTAAATGGCTTGGGGCCAGGCTACCTGAAGAATCGTCTCCTCCCATATACACCTGCCTGGACCATAAGATCAGCTTCAGCAGTCCTTCTCCAGGAGCCCCTGCCAAAGGAAGTGAGGTGGGTGGCTACTAAGAAGAGGGTATTTTCTGCTGTGGCAGCCCAATTACGGAATGAGCTTCCCAGACTGGTTCACCTGGTGCCTACATTGTGCTCATTTCAGCTTCAGGTGAAGCTCTTTTTATCCTCCCAGACATTTCAGTTTTTCAGTTTCTGCTTTATATCCAGTATTGTATTTTAAATGTTTGCATTGCAACTAGTTTCTGTTTGGTTGTTTATATATTATATTTTTAAACATTTAAACGTTTATATTGTAATTATTGCTTGTATTTTATTGTCTTGTATTTTGTGGTTTAAATTGTTGTGAACCACCCAGAGAGCTTTGGCTATTGGGTAGTATAAAAATGTACTAAATATATAAATAATATAATATAATAATTACATTTTCCCCACATCTCTTCCAGGGACTTGAAGGCGGAATACACGGTTCTCCCCCTCCCCCATTTTATCCTCACAACAGCCCAGTGAGGCAGTTTGGGCAGAGAGATAGTGACCGGCCCAAATGCAAGCTAACAGGGGAACCAGAAGATTATATAGCTTTAATGCAGCTGTCCTTTTAGTGTCCTCTGACGAGTGGCTTCTCACAGTGAAGGACCTCCTGAAATAGTAAGATGATAAAGTCATTCATCCAGCCCCATGTCAGGCCACGCCATATTTGCTACAGCCTGAGGCAGAGAAAGCAGAACACATTTTGTTGTGAGTCACGGAAAATCCGAAGGGCAGAATAGTACAACTCTAAAAACAAACTAACCATTTACAGCCTTTCCTTAATGGTACCCCTCAGTTTGTTGCCCCAGCAATTTCTTGTCTCAGGGGCTGAGCAGGTGCTTTGCTTGCTGAGCACCCCACATTCTATCCCTGGCATCTCTAGTGGTAACCATCTTAGGTCCCAGGGCTGAGTAAAACTTTTCTGGCCTGATAACTTGCACTTTTTGTTCCAGTCATGTACCTCTTGTTTCATTCTTCTCCATATAATCATAACAGAATAACCTAGCCCCGGGGAGTATAGACAATGGCTGTTTTGCACCCTTTCAGGGCTGGAAGTACAGACACACTGGTTTGTCACAGGGTCTTAAGTTAGTCATGGTTAAATTAATTTCAATGGGTGTATAGCCTAAGTTTGACTAAGGGTGCAATCCTACGCATGTTTAGACAGAAAAAAAGTCCTACAACTCCCAGCACTCCCCAGCCAACTGTGCTACTACAGCATGCTGGCTGGGGGATGCTGGGAGTTGTATGACTTTTTCTCTCTAAACATACACAGGATTGCACCCTAAGTCTGTATCCAATCCCATGTTGTTTCAAGTCTAGTTTCTTTCCAGCCAGATATGTTTTGCCATGACATTTTTAAGGGAGTTCAATAGGGGCAGCTGGTATAGAGGCAAAGCTGACATTGAAAGAAGTCAGCCATTTTCTTAGAGTATTGGACCATTGTACTTTGCATAGGATGAAGTGGCATACTCCATTTCTGCTTTCCTCTGGATCCCCTTAACATACCTTGAGTCTTTCTTTGGCTGGATGATGTGAGAGAAATAATGGAGAGTTATTTTTTTATTTTTTAACAGCAAACAGCATTATCTTGGCTTTCCAGCTCACCTGATGTGCTCTTTTCTGAATTCACTAAAGCCTCAGCTATTTCATTTAATTTTAAAGTTTCCTGTATAAATGAGTGTGGGTGAAAAGGTGAAACACTAATAGGCCTCACAGCTGCTGCAAAATATTTTCCTTGGCCACAATGGGGAACATGTTGCCTGTCATTACAGTTCCTATGGAATACAGAGAATTCAGACTGAGAAATGTACATCAAGGCCGGGGCGCAAAGCCGCTGTGTTTGCATGGGGCATTTACATTTTTTTGGAATTGCTTTCAGTTCTGAGTAATCGTGATGGATTCGAGGAAACAAAAGGAGTTCCTGGGTAGACTGCATAAGGTATTTGTGGTCTGATTTTGACCACCTTGTTTATCCTGAGGTAAATACTTCATTGATTCCAGTCCAGTTCATTCCAGTGGCATATGGCAGATACTAGGCATGGAATTCCCCCCACCACACAAGCTTAAATGAGGCTTAGTTCTCAGGGCAGTGGTAAATCCTGTACTAGCACTATACACTTCTGTCTAGGAATGAGGTGAGAATTCGAAGCAGGGAGTGCTCAAATACATGACCACACCTGATAAAATTGTTGTGAGCAGAGCTGTGGCAGGCACAGCCCTCCTTGAGTGAATCTCCCCCCACCCTCACCCCTCAATTCTGCTTGCACCATCTTAGTGCATCTCATAAATTTAGTCAGCTATGGAAACTGGCATGGATGATGTCTCAGTTTGCTCAGGGGCTTCTTTGAAGGACTGCTCAAGAGGTACGTGTTGCTGGGGAAAGTGGGGCATTTGCCCCCCAGCAACATTTTCCCACCAGCAGCCCTTCAAAATGAGGGGGGGGGATAGACCAGTTCTTTTTGAATATGCACAAAAGCCTTGAAGGTATCACAAGTAGGGATGTACGAATCCCCTTACCTGGGCTCCGCAGGGGGCTCTGCAGGGGGGAGGCGATCCGTTCCTCCCCACTGGAATCCTTGCTGGCTGGCTCCACTCCACGGTGAGTCTGTCAAAAAATGACCCTGTTTTTTCACACAATAGGCTACGTAAATAGCTATGTAAATACAGACACGTAGCCTATCTCAAGAAGAAACAGGGATGCAAATTGCGTGGCGGACTGCATTTGCTTCTGGATCACTTCCTGTTTCCCATCCACAGTGATACAGATGGCAATGGCAGCTGAATTGCTTGTGGAATGGAGCCGCCAGCGAGGAGGATTTGGCTCCACGACAATCCAGCGGGAGGCGGAGGTGAGTGGAAACGTTCCGCCACGGACTCCAGAGGCCGAATTCCCTGGAATTCAGCCTCATTGGAGTCTGTGGCGGAATTCTCTGCCATCCCTAACAAGTACTCAAAGAAAATGATTACCAACCCCCACCCCCAAACCCCCAAGCCTTTGTGTTTCTGAAGTGAGCAGGGGGATGTGTGCATCCTGACTTCAGATTGAAGGTGGGAGTACACAGGGTTGAGTGCACCTCCATACCAAATATAAAAAATCCCTCCACATATTAAAATAGATGTTAGGGAGATGGGTTCTAGCCTAGGTTTTGTCAGGACTGACTCTGGGCGCAGGGAGATAGTTAACAGCTCAGATTCAGAAGAGGACCCACCAGAACTGGGGGAGGCTTTTTCACAAGCCAGTTCAGATATGGGTAGGCATGCTTCTCAGCTTACCAACTCCCAGATGGCCGGGCACGAAGTTTCCCCCTCAGCCCCCTCTGTGAGAAGCAGACAGGAGGAGGAGGAGGGGCTTGAGGACTGTGACCTAAGAGACGCAAGGCGGAGACGCAGAGCTAAGAGGGAAGCGTCGGGGGCGGAGCTCAGATGGTCGAACCGGTTAGCGATGCATGAGAGCTACGCAGGGAAGCAGCACATGAGGGGCGGGGCCTCCCTCCCTAAGTTAACCTAGCCAGATAGCCTCCCTTTCAAACTACGGGCAACTTTCGGTGATCCCATTTGAATCCCCTGGAGGCATTCCTTTGTAGCCAGAGAGTCCTCGAGGATTTGCATCTGTAATGAACCTGTGAATAGTGAATTAAAGGCATGACACTGAAGCCTCTCCTTTTGTGTGTTTGTGATAGGGATGTCAGAGAAATCTGCTGCGGATTCAAATGAGGCTGGAGTCTTTGGAATCCAGCCTCAGGAATCCACAGCAGATTGGGACCACTTACCTCTGCTTCAGGAGGACTGGAGGTGGAACAGCCCTCGGCTGCTTCTTCCAGCCATTGCAGTTCGCTTCCTCCCTGTCCATGCCGATTGCCTTTTAAAAAAAATGTCTTAAAAAAAAAAGGTGATTGGGAGGATGTGCCCATAGACTTATAAGCAAATAGAGTCATGAATCTTGCGTATAAGTCTCTGTGTCCATAGGCTTATACGCAAGATTCACTGCTCTATTTTGCGTATAAGTCTATGAGCACATGCGATCAGTAGGATGTGCCCATAGACTTATACGCAAAATAGAGCGGTGAATCTTGCGTATCTTGCCTATGGACAAATAGACTTATATACGCAAGATTCATGACTCTATTTGCGCATAAGTCTATGGGCACATCCTCCTGATTTCCTTTTTTTTTTAAAGACATTTTTTAAAGGCAATTGGCAGGGACAGGGAGGAGGCCAATGGCTCTGGCTGGCAGGAAGCAAGGTAAGCGCCCCCAAGCCAGTTCCCCCCTCGGAATCCGAGCAGAGTGGAGCCACTCTGGAGGATTCCGGGAGGGGAGGAACGGATTGCCTCCCCCCCCCCACAGATTCCCCACCGAAACAGATGGTGGGGAATCCGTACACCCCTAGTTTGTGAGTGCTTAAGGAAAGAGGGGGCCAAGGGAATCGTGACAGGTTTTCCCCTCACATGCTAGTTTTCTATGTGTAGGAATGTGTGGGGGGGTGGGGGGGCAGGGGGGAACCATTCAACCATATAAGCCCTAACCTGTAATCTGAAGATAGTAACTTGCCACCTCGGGGATAGGGATGGTGAGTAAGTTGTTTCAGTTCAGTTTTGACCAGAATTTACCCAGTTTGCACCTGGCCACAATTTGCACAAATAATGCAAATTTATTATGGCTGGAATTTGTGCAACTTTCTATTGATGAGGGGAAAAAAGACTGCAAAAAGTTCCCGGATTTCAGGAAAAATGCACAGCCCTGCTCATGAACACAAGCCAAGCCAGCCAGGCAGTGGGCATCCATCAGGCCCCAAAGGGCCAGATTTTCAAAGGACAGACATCCCTAATCACCTGTAAGACTGGCCAGTCAGTTATCTCTGGCAAACTCAGACACAGGTCACAAAAGCAGCTGCCCTCGCTCCTTTTCTGCCCCCAGCTTCTGGTATTCAAAAGAATGCTGTCTCTGAACCTGGAGGCATGATGATGATGATTTATTACATGATTTATATCCTGCCCTTTTTTCCTCTTGCAAGGAACTCAAGGTGACTTACATAGTCCTCCTCCTCTCCATTTTATCCTCACAACAACCCTGTGAGGTGGGTTAGGCTGAGAGTCAGTGGCTCACCCAAAGTCACCCAGTGAACTTCATAGCCGAGTGGAGACTAGAACCTGGATCCCCCAAATCCCAGTCCAACACTCTAAGCACTATGCCACACTGGCTAATTTGGCTAATAGCAGGTGGTAGACCTATCCTCCATGAATTCATCTAAACCTTTCTTCACAGCCACCTTAGCTAGTGATGAACACCACATCTTACACCAGCAAATTCTATAAGTTAATTATCCCTTGGCATATAGCAAAAGCTCCATAAATCTTGCTTAGTGCAATCTCCTAATTACCCATATTCCCAGTGTGTCCCCTCACAAAGAACTGAGAATGTGATAAACAGAAGACAAGATCCCTGTTCATCTATGCATTCAGGGAGATTATGTTGTTTTTACCCATGCTGTTCCAGTGATTTTTAAAATAAATACAGGAGCTCCAATGCAATGTACGTGTGGAATTCCGGTGCTTGCTTTATAGCAGTGGCAATAGATCCATATATGCATTTCTTCATGGATCATCTGATGCCATCACTGAAGTTAATGAGGTATGGACCTGTGCCGAAACTCTATGATCGTCCATTTTCAATTCAAAACGGAGGCTTTCCAAGGGGGAGAATTTCACGCCCCCCCGCCCCCCAAAAGTGCCTGCTGAAACATCAGGGTTAAGTACAATATTCACAGTGTGTTTGGCAACCCCATTTACATAAATAATACATGCTATATGCAGCTTAAAAATATTCATCTCTGTTCTTATTAAGCACTTACCTGCTTAATCCACCTAGGACCAATAACAGATCTCCAAAAAGCCTAAAATACCAGTAAAATCCCTCACGTGTACCGTTCTGTACTAAATGCAGTTACAAAGAATGCTATCAAAACACAGTAGAGATTAGGGATGTCATGGGTGCCTGACTGGGTCCAGGAGTCCATCGCTCCACCCCTGCCTGTGACTCCTGAACTGCGCCCGCTGAGACGCTGTCCTCATTCGCCCCACACTCACCCCTGCTCATGCCCGTTTGCACCCCACTCACATCCTCCAGGACTCACTGAGATAACGCCTCTAATACTGCACATATTAAGCTTTCCTGGCCCCCAAACTGCACATATTGAAATATGCACATTCTTTTTACTTCCTTTTTTGTGCACACAACAAAGGCTGGAAAATGGAGGGTGCTCACTAGATGGGATTGCAATGAGTCTGGGCAACTCACCGAGCTCATGAGCGGCCTGAGCATAGGTCCTGGGGGGAGGGTGATCATGGGTCGCACTTCTGCGGGCATCAAGAGAACCTGATCTGGGATGGGTTCTCACATCCTTAGTAGAGATTTCTTTTTTGACCAAAAATCAAAATACGCCCCCCCCAATGGAAACCACAAACCAAGGTATTTTCAGTCAACATTACAGGTTTAGGTAACAGAAGAGAAATATGGGTTGCTTTAAAAGAATGCCTGTTATTTATTAAGGAAATGCAACAGTTCAATAATTCCAATCCATTAGTCATCTGCTCAGATCAAGCTAAAGTCAGTCCAAGACAGATTTATCCTTGCTGCTCCTAGCAAACAATGGAGACACTGGTGTTTCTTAGCTGCTTAATGCCTGTCAGCTTTAAAACAATGGGATGAATACATGTGTACGCACTGTAGGTTTCTTGACAGCTTTGTGTCATTGATATCAATGACACAACTGCAATGTTTGCTTTAGACAGCTGTTGTTGCATTTGTCCCAGGAGTATGAGTATTGTCCACCTTTATCACTTTCCTGTCTTGCTACCTCTGTTCTGTAGAACCTAATCTGCTATTGGATATCTCCACTGGATCCTTCCTCCCCACTCTGTCTCTGTATCTGGAGTAAGCACTTTCTCTCTAATCTTCCTGACTAATAGGCAGGTGTTCTTTTTTATCCCCCAAATCCCAGAAGTCCAACCTCTGCAGTGTTTATTTTGGTCCTTTGATACTGTCTGTATACTGTCTACTCTCACCTGCCAGGTCAACTGGGCAGATGCCAAGCTCTCTTGACACAGTGCCTCAGGGTGTTTCAGACTGACTAGGTTTGGCACACACACACGCTGCTTCTTAGGTGCCAGACCATTGGCTTGGAGGTCCATATATCACAGGAGTAACCAGTTGGCTACTCAGGATTTTCAGATTTGCCATTGGTTATAAGTGACACCACCCTGCAAGTATATCTGCATACACAATGGCATCCCTGATGTTCCTGGCATGCACAAGGACAAGAAAGGTTACCATAGCACAGTTGAATGTACTTGAATAGAGATTCATTTGTAGATCTTTGAACTGTTAGCCATTTCAAATGTGGAAAGGTGCTACCCTGCTGGCGTTCCCTCTCAATCATATTCACCTAAGAAGAGTCCTGCTGGATCAGAGCAGAAGTTCATCTACTTCAGTGTCCTGCTTCCCACGTGGGATAAACAGATGCCTTTGAGATGCTCACAAGTAAGGCATGAAGGCAATAGCTGCCTGTCTCTAGTTTTTTTCCCCCTTCAACAACAGAAGCACATTGCATCTGACCCTAGAGGTTCCATATAGCCATCATGGATAGCAGCCTTAGATTCATTTATCCTCAAAGAATTTGAACCATACCCTTTTTTGTAATGGCTGTCATTACATTTTGTGCCAGGGAATTCTGCAAGTTAATTAGGCATTGTGTGAAGAAGTGACATCATGTGCCCTGCAGAGGGCTGGGTAGGGATATCCCCCCCCCCCGCTGCCAGTTCTGCACCCCTGAAATTGATCTTGGAATGGTGACTATTTTACTAAATATATTGGAACCAGGGAGTAGAAAAGAGTATGAGAGCAACAGAGATGGGAAAGCTACGTTTGCCAAATAAGGGAATAGCAGAATACACTAAGGATATGGCAGACAATGTTGGAGGCCTAGATGCAAAGTAATTTGACATGGGTTTGGGTAATGGTAATACAGAGAGTTGATAGAAACTAGGAAAAATAATAAAAAAGATTGAAGAGCAAATATTTGCCTGTTTCAGAGGAAAAGGGGTCTTAGGAGGGTCTTTCCCAAAGATTCATGGATCCAGATTTACACTGGATTAGCTGTGCTAATGGAACTGGACACCTACCTTCCCATGGCAGCCCCAGATGACAGAGAAATCAGCAATAGAACCAAATGAGTTTGGATGCTTATGAATCTGACCTACAGATTCTGCAGTGGACCAGGTTTCCCCATCGGGCAGTTTCTGCAGACTTATGGGCTGTTTTTGTAACTTTCCCGATTTTTGTGCAAATCTTGTTACAGAAAAAATACGAACAATTAAAAAAAACTGGCCAAAAATGTACATTTCCCCCATAGGCCAAAGTGTGAAAATGCACATTTGGGGGGAATTTGCACATTTTTGCACATGCAAATTTGCACAGATTCAGAAACTAAAAAATCCAATTCCATTGATGGGTGGATGATGGAATGAAAGGCACCTGGCAATCTGGGAAACAGATGGAACAGATTTTACACAATCCATACATCCCTACCTTCATCCCCCTGAAAATGCTACAGAGTCAGGAGACTCTGCTGAAAACAGGGTGAGCTGTGGCGTGTGTGTGTGTGGGGGGGGGGGGGTTCCCAAAAATCAGATGGAGGGACCTTCTGCAAATGGAGACCTTACTCATGTGGAAGGTCCCTTCCTCTCATGGAAGGCAGATCCTGGACCCAACTCATGGTGACCTGGGAGTTTGTCAAAACGGCCCAGATACCAGGACTACAGGGATTGTGGTTTATGGAGGAATGGTGGGAATAAATCACCCTGTCTCAAGTGGCAGGTTGTTGTTGTTGTTGCTTTTTCACGCTGTGATGAGGTCCACCTTGTTAGGTCCCCTTCAGCTCTGCATGGTGTGGGAAAGAGGATACTGGAGCAGATGGACCTCATTTAGTCTGATCCAGCAGGGTCTTCTGTTTTTATGTTTATCCTAATTTTTGACTACATAAATAACTGGGTATGTCATGTATTAACCTACCTTATGGAATTATTGTCACAATAAATGCAGGAAGAATGCTAACGCACCTTACGCATTGAAAATTAAATTGTTACAAATAATTCAGAAAGAAAGCCAACAAGAGGAGCCATCAGCATTTGCATACGTTGTGAACATTGCCTCAGGGCAGCCCACGCCAACCATTTAAATGAAGACACTTTTTATATGCCAAAGTAAATAAACAAATCAGACCAAACTACTACAGATCTACAGATTTCCTATGTATCTTGGCGCAAAGACTGCTTTTGCAGAAGGAAGATTTGGAGAATGGGAAATGTCAGCCCTTCTGTGCAAGTTTTTCCTCTTGGTATTTTGGAAATGAAATGGATAACAACAGTGGAGCCAATGTTCAGAGGAAATAGCTTAGTAGTGTGGTCAGATGCTCTACTGAGAAGGGCCTATAAAATAAAAACATAAGATGACAGTGAAAATGATGAGTATTGTTTACTATGGGACTAAGGTTACAACTGTAGCCTTTCTGTGGACCATAGCCCAGGAAGAGAAGTGGAGGGAACGGACAGTCTGGGCTAGGCCAGATTTGGTTCTTGTCTTGCCTTGCCTTGCCAATTTCCTTCAGCAGCATGTCAACTCCACCTTTTCGATGGCCACTACCAGAGGGCCACCAGCACCAAAGTTGACCATAAAAACAGCAACAAAGAGACTTCTAGCACCTTAAAGGCTATGACATTTATTCTGGCATAAGCTCTTGTAGACTACAGTCCACTTCATCAGATGTGTGAAGTGCTGTTGAGAGTTTCAGGTTTATAGACAGTAGATATGGGGTAGGGAGAGAATTGTAAGTGTAAATTCAGAAAGTACTGACAATAACAATCACATCTTTGCTCATGGCATTGTAGATTAAGGACATAATCCTATGGGAATGGCCTTCAGCCTTCGAATTTGGAAGCTTATGGCTTTCCAATGCAGAGTGGGAGGAGTGGCAAAGGAGATCTTTTCCTCTGCATGCTCCCTGCTCTGCATTTCGCCCATCTCGCTGAGTCATTGGGGAGGGGGAGAGAAGGTGGCTGGAGATGGTGTACAGTGGCCTCCCCAGGCCCCTCCTCACCCCAATGGGAAGAGAACTCCCCCTTTCTGTCCTCTCTGAGGTTGCTTGGAGAGGCAGCCAGCACAGTTCTCTCCATGCTGGCTATGAGGGGGAGGGGAGCTCAGGCTCCTGGATCCAAGGTTGGAGAGCTGTCTCTGATTTTGGATCCAGGAACCTGAAATATCAAGTGGCTCCCTAGAAGCTGTCTAGGGGGTAAAGGATTGCTCTCTAAGCTATTTATATAGGAAGTTGCCTTATACCAGGTCAGACTATTTGGTGTGCAGAAAGTTGAAAGGGATATATTTTTCTCCCTCTCTCATAATACCAGAACCTGAGGTCATCCCATGAAGCTGATTGGTGGGAGATTCAGCATAACTAAAAGTAAGTACTTCTTCACACAGCACATAGTTAAAGTATGGAATTCACCAGCAGAAGATGTAGTGATGGTAGGGATGTACGAACCCCCACTGTCCAGTCCAGTGGGGGGGGGGTCTGTAGTGGGGCAATTCAGGATGCTCAGACCCTGTGGAATCCTCCGGAGCCCAGCCACATCCACTGGACTTGGGTTTCCGGGTCCCTATACAACACAATACATGAATGGCATCTGCCATTAGCCTATCGCGGCAAAAGGTTCAGCCATAAATGGCATATTGTATGCCATTCGCAGCCATAAAGCACTGACTTTGGCCTAAATACAATCATAAACAGCTGCAATTTAGGTCAAAGTCAGTGCTTTACGGCTGCAAATGGTGTACGGTATGCCATTTACGGCTGTATTTTTCCCCACAATAGGCTAATGGCAGCCACCATTAGCGTATCACAGCATATAGGGAGCCAGACAGCTGCTCCATGGGAACTCCTCCAGACCTGGAGGTAAGTGCAGCTGCTTTTTTTTCTGAATCCAGCCTCATTGAAGTCCAAGGCAGAATTCTCTGGCATCCCTAAGTGATGGCCACCAACATGGATGGCTCTAAAATGGGATTAGACAAATTCATGGGGGATAGGGCATTCAATGGCTACCAGTCATGGTGGCTGTATGCTGTCTGCAGTATCAGAGGCAGGCTGCCTATGTACGCTTGTGGCTGGGGAACCTGGGTGGGAGGGTGCTGTTACACTCATGTCCTACTTGTAGGTTTCCCATGGGCAGCTGGTTAGACAACAGAATGCTGGACTAGATGGAGCCTTGGTCTGATCCATCATGGTTCTTCTTGTCTTATTTGTCCATCTAGTCCAGGATGGTCAACGGAGAGTGGCATTGGCTTTCCATGATTTCAGGGCCTAAATTACAAATTATGTTAAATAGAAATTAGCCATCACATAATGGTGTTTAAAAAATAAATAATAAAAACTGGGCCATGGGCTGGGTTTGTCCTGAAGAACACCGCACCAATATGAGTTTCTAATGCTAATTGCTATGTATTAGGTGGGAGGGTATTTACTGATACCGCAGCTGGGGAGGGAAGGCATAATCCTCTCCACTCCATGCACCATGTTTCTCAGAACGTTCCTCCAGATGCTTTGGACTACAACTCCCAGCATTCCTGGACATTGGCCATGTTGGCTATGGTTGATGGGAGTGTTGCAATAAGCGACAGACAGTATTTAAAACCCATGGTATGGAGAGAAAGGCAAGTGGTTGAAAAGCTGGTTAACTAACTGGTTAATGGATGTGTAAACAGTGAGCTACGATATTTGCCCCCCCCCCCTGCTTCCTGTGCAGACCTCTCTGTGTTGGTTTTGGTTTCACTTTTGCCTGCTTACTTTGCCTGCTTTAGTTGTAACAAGAAGATACCTGGTAATGTTCCCTTTTGGAAGGTGAAGGTCCCATTTGGAGCTTGCGGTTGTTGCTTGCTGTCTTAAGTGTGGTAGGACAAAGCAGATGGTCCAAAACATCTGGAGGTTGGGGAAGGCTGGTTTGGGGCATTTTTACTCTGCTCTTCAGCTGAAAAGTCTTCCAAGGTGGCTTATATAAGATCAATAAAAACAAGACAGTCCTTGACTGCAAGCTTACAATCTAAATTATGATCTAATTACAATTTATTTGAATGTTGGTGTTCCACTGGCTCATAACTAAAGCTGACTACTGGTTGTAACTTGTTCTCTAAAAGGATGAGAATTCAGGCAAAACTAGATGCTACCAAAAAAATGAAAACAAACCACCACAGTCCCAAGCAGATATCATTCATTCATTCATTCATTCATTCATTCCATTTCATTTCATTTCATTTATTGATTGATTGATTGATTGATTACATTTCTATAGCCAAAGCTCTTTGGGCAGTTCACATGATAAAACATAATATAAAACCTTTAACATACAAAAAATTAAAATGAATTGAAAGAATTAAAAACAATTCACAATGAAACTACCAGGGGGCCTGATTAAAACAACAACAGCTATCATTTAAAAGCCCCATCATATGATGTCAAATGCCTGGGACTAGAGGAAAGTCTTAACCTGGTGCTAAAAATATGATAATGTTGGTGCTAGGTGGACCTCATGGAGGGATAACGTTCCATAGTCAGGGTCCACCACTGAGAAGGCCCTCTTTCTTGTTTGCCATCCTCTAAACCTCCCTTGGAGGAGACAGTCAGAGGAGATCTCATCCTCTTCCCCTGGGCAAAACCTAGCTTTGTCCCAGTCCCGTCATGCTTTTGTTTCCCTGCCAGCAGCAGACAATAATTAGAAGGATGGGATAGCATGATGAAGTCATGCTATCCCAAATGGAAATGACCAATCTAAAGTGCCTCAAGACTCTTTGAGCTTTTCTACATGAGGCTGTTAATGGGCTGTTAATCTAGAGTATGTACTCTCAGTTTCAACCCAGAATTGAGATCCGAGCACTACTCAAGGAGCTTTGCTTTTCCTGTTTTTCTGCTACATAACCTCTAGGTGGCACTGTGGTATAGTGGAAGAGTGCAACTACACAAGAGGAAATTGCACTTCCTTTCACTTTCACAATTAAATGCCACATTTTTCCTGCTGTAAAGAAAGAAAGACACAGAAGTGAAAGTGGGGGCGGGGGTCACAATGTTGTCTAAAGAACCTGTAGACAACTGTGCATAGGGAATAATGAGTGCACGATAAATGCCTCATATAGAAAAGTCCTTTGTTGTCTATGGGGAATGAGGGGGGGCATTTGCAGGGGAGACAAAGCAGGAAGGATACTATCTGACCTTAAAGGGCGTTCTTGTAACTTTCTTTTGCCATGTCATGAATGATAAAGATGAAAAAAGAGCAATGGTCCGTTTTTTTCATACAAACTCTGGAAGATGGTATATTTTCTTTCCTCTTCAAGGTGACTTCAAACCAAAGCACAGTCAAGGTGTTTCTCCTTAATTTCCAAGCATCTCAGGGCTCCAAGAGAGCTGTTCTGGAGAAGGTTTTTTTTTTTCTCAATGACCTTCTTTAAATATGTATACTTAAAAGTGATCTCTCTCTCTCTCTCTCTCTCTCTCCCTCCCTCCCCCTCCATCTCTCTCTTTCCCTCTCTCCTTTTCTTTTTCGACAGCCTTCCCTGCTTTTCTCAAGAGCAGTGCACATTCTGTGCCATCCATCTGCCTGGTGACAAGTTGCTCTTGATTGCCAGGCATCTGTCATGCAAGGCATGTATGGACAACAAGAACATACCCTCCAGTTTTCAGATATTATTTTTTTAAGCAAGCAATACAGGATTAGCTCTCAGTTTATAGTGAAAAGCTTCAAATACCAGCATCACCATTCCATTTATTTCTCTGGGTTCCTTTGTCAGGGAAAACTCATTATGTAGGAACCAGGCAGAGGGCCTTTTCTGTGGTGTCACCCTATCTTTGCAATGTCCTTCCCATTGAAGCTCAACCAGAACGGATGCTACTATCATTTTGGTGCCAGTTAAAGCTTATTCTTTTTTGCCCAGGCATTTTAAAGTATTCTCCTGGTCTGTCTAGTTTACTCTGCTGTTTTAATGCATTCCATTGGTTTTTACTGTGACATTGTTGCATGATTGTATTGTATTATATTGTGGAATGTTTTGGTTTTTATGCTCCTGGTATACTGCCCTGATATCCTAGGATGAAGAGCAGTTTAAAAACTCTTTTAATTAATTAAAAACATACATTAGGGATGCTGGATAAATCTGCCATAGACTCAAATGAGGCCAGATTCCAAAGAATCTGACCTCCGTTGTCCACAGTGGACAGGCCACACTCACCTCCAGGTCTGAAGGAGTTCCCTCAAGGCAGCTCTCCCGCTTCCTATAAAATGGTGGCTGCCATCAGCTTATCACAGGAAAGTTACTGCCATAAATGGTGTCTTGTACACCATTTGCAGCCGTAAAGCATTTGCAGCTTTTTAGGGCTGTATTTAGTAAAAGTGCTTTACGGCTGCAAATGCTGCAAAATATGCCATTTATGGCTCTAATTTTCCCACGATAGGCTAATGGCAGCTACCATTAGTGTATTGCATTTTATAGGAAGCTGGAGAGCCTCTCCGCAAACTCTGGCAGACGTGGCAGGGTTCCAGAGGACTCTGCAGGTGTCAGGATTCCCTTTTTGCCCTGGTGAGAATTCCAAAAGCCAAATCAAAACTCAGACAAGAGGCTTTTATTCCACGTCTTTCATCCATTTACTCTAATGAGGTATACAGATGCAAATTGCTAGTGACTTCCAGACTACAAACAAAAGCCTTCATGGAGTTCAAAGGGAAGCTACGAAAGTTGGCCAGTGTTTGGGAAAAGGCAGCAAACTATCCTAACTTAAGAGGTGGGAGGGGAAGATCTCCCTCTCTCCCGTGACACCTCTAGATGCAGCTGTTGATGCAGAGCCAATCGAGCAGACCGCCTAAGCTCAGCCCCTGCCAACTCCCTCTTCTCTCTGCATCTGCGCCTTGCATCTAAGAGTTCAGGTTCTCCTCTCCCTGTTCGTTATCTATCACAGGGATGTGAGAAGGTGCCCCCTCTCCATCCAGCTGTGCCTCTGAAGCCTGGGAAAGTTCCTCCTCCAGGTTTTGCACCTCTTCCTCAGAATCTGAACCGCTCTGCTACTCTATGTGCTCAGAGGCAACCCTGACAGCAGGGCCCCAAGTGGTCCGAATTGCCCTGCAATGGACCACCCTCCCCTGGACCGGACAGTGGGGGGTTCATACATCCCTAACATATATACATGTATAGAGGAAAGCTCCAATCATCACAAGGCGTCTTACATGGTTATTATAAGAAAAGTGAAATGCTTTGACCAATCTGAACCCCTGTATAAAGGTTAAGTCTTATATTATTGGGTATGTGTGAATTCCCAATGTGTGTATGTATGTACACAAGTACCTACCCTCAAATCAATCTGAGGATGTGTGCATTCAATCCTTTCCCTGTCATTCCCTCCAATAAGTGAATAAACCAAAAAGAGAGAAAAGAAAAACAACTTCCCAACTTTAATTTTCCCCTAATTGATATTCAAATAGAGCAACAAGAATTTTGATATGATTGCAATAATTACAGTGCAATTACAAAGTGGGCTTTCCATAAACCACTGGCTTTCATACATTGCACTCTTGTCTGGCACAAACACCCATCAATGTACATTTCAGTTCTTAGATCTGTGTTCATTCGCAGAGGACAAGCTAAAAGAGAGCCAGATTACAATTAATTTTTTAATGCAGCTGTCCTCTTATTGTCCTCTGACTAGTGTCTTCTCACAGTGAGGGACCTCCTGAAATAGTAAGATGATAACATTGTTCATCCAGCCCATGTCAGGCCATGCAGTATTCACCAGAGCCTGAAACAGAGAAAGCAGAATACACTGTGTTGCAAGAGACAGAAGATCCATCCAAAGGGCAAACTAGTACAACTGTAATAATAAAGTACTCCTCTCCATTTTATCCTGACAACAACTCTGTGAGGTAGGTTAGGCTGAGAGTCAGTGACTGGCTCTAAGTCACCCCAAGAGCTTCATGGCCAAATGGGGACTAGAACCCGGGTCTCCTGTGTCCATCTAGGGATGTGTGAATCAGCTGTTCAATCCAGAAGGTGCAAATGGGTTAAAATCCTGATCAAAAACCAAACTGAAACATCCCTAAGTCCAGCACTCTAACCACTGGACCACACTGTCTTTCTGTTGACAGACATTGTGAAAGACATCCAGGGGTGGGGAAACAAGAGTCTTCCACTTCTTGTTCCATTCTTCTTCATATCATCCAAATAGAATATTCACATCTTCCTCCACTTCCACATACACATCCTTTCCTTTCCTTTATTATATTTCTATATCACCTCATAGCTGAAGCTCTCTGGGCAGTTCACAAAAATTAAAATAAAAACATCAATCATATAAAGTATAAAAACCATTCATGTAAGAACATAAAACAGAGAGCACACACAATAACGTATATCTAAAGCAATTTAAAACAATAACTCAGAGACAATCTAGGGCCTGATCAAAATTACTCATGATATGTTGCCAAATGCCTGAGAGAAGAGGGCAGTTTTAACCTGGCACCAAAAAGATGACAATGCCCTTTCTGTCCCGAGTGTGAGATTCCCTGGGGCATCTGGCTGACCACCGTCAGAAACAGATTGATAGGCTAACTCAGGGTGGGCAACTTATGGCCCTGGGGCTGCATATGGCCCTCAGCCTAATTTCAAAATCCCTCTGCATGCCAGCAGTTCAGACTAGGATGTACAGATTTTGTAAAATCCATCTTGTCTCCGTTTTGTGGATTGTCAGGTTACTTTTGTTCTGTTGTCTGATCATTGATGGGATTTGATTCCCCCCCGCAACTTCCTGAATTTGCACAAATTCAGCATTTTTTAAAAAAAACACATTTGTGCAAATTAGCATTTGCAAAAATATGCACCCCCCCCCAAATGCACAAATTCCCCTATAATGCACACATCATCTTTTAGCCTATGGGGGGAAATACACATTTTCCACTGTTTTTTTTTTTTTTAACATATTTTTCTATGACTAAATTTGCATAAAATTCTGGAAAGTTTTTTTTTTTTAAGGTCTGCAATTCCATGGAATCCACGTGACTTGGGAAAAGCCAGTCCACTTCGGAACCCACAGGTCAGATTTATTGAAATCCAGTCATTTGATTTTGCTAAGGATTTCTCCAACATTCCTAATTCAGACCTCTGTCCCTTCTCAGGCACCCTGATGCTTGGGAAGGAAGAGGGGGAGAGAGAAAAGGGTGCAGCAGAAAGAGAAAAGGGGTGGCCCACCCACTTTTGATTTGGGCCTGCCCACTCCTGGCTCTGCCCTTCCCACCCCTGACATGTGGCCTCTGACAGATTAGCCACAAGGGAATGTAGCCCTCAATAGGAAGAAAAGTTGCCCAACCCTGCATCTTAAGAAAACCCTTGGATTATGGCACCCTATTTATGGAATATCCTCTCCAGAGAAGTTCACCAAGTGTTGGCATCAATTATCCCTTTCGCACCAGGCAAATATTTACCCCCTCCCCCAGGCTATTTAATGAATTGTTAATATTTGTATAGAAGACAGGATTTCAGTAGATACAGCTTTCACCTCTCTCTGCATAATAAAGGGTACATAGGACTGAATGCATCTCCTCTGTTCAAGTCCTTTATTGTTCCGTGGATTTGCTCTGCCATGCTGAATTCTGGTTGAACTAGGAGAATTTCTAAAATTAATACCTGAATTGGGGAATGCACAATTTTTGCTGCAGTTTGCTGCACCTTTTGGTACCTTCATGGCTACACCCACCCCTCTGTCTGTGTTATCAACGCAGAGGTGTGCATTGATAAAACACTGCAAAAAAGACAATTTTGATGTGACTCTGCCCCATGATTGCATTAAGATTCTTTTTGTGCAGTGTTTTATGGATAGACTCCTACATATTGGAGAAACCTCTGCCATAGTGTGTACAATTCCATCAATACTGCTTTGTTTCTCCACATGTGAACATGCATGTACACATCAGCAACACAGAATGGGGGGGGAGACACACATGAACTGAAGAACCGGGAAGCTGCAGCAAACTGTGAGTACACAGTGCTCTGCACAAAATGTAGATTTCTTTTCTTTTAAAGAACAATGGTGGATTGTTAATACCTTAGTTCCAGTTCAGAAAAAAGGTTAGCCAAAATAGGGGGGCGGGGAGGCAGGGAGAAGAGAAACTCAGATGAGAGTATCGGAACCACCTGAACCAAAATTCCCTCTTTGACACAAATCCTGGAAGGCACGGGAGCCCTTTACATCTGGTCACCATATTGTTGATCCTCAAATCCTGAATCCAGGATCCTGAATCCAACCCTTATGCACTTCCTTCAGACCAGTAGATGGCAGTAGCATCTTGTTTTAGCTCTGCTTATATTCTGTGCCATTCAAAATAAAAGCATAGCCTAATAGACAATTGTTCCATAGCATTAACAGGGAAAGAAGGACATAGATGCAGTCAAACCAATTAGCACTCTTTTCTTTTTCATATATATTACACCTAACATAGTTGTTACTGTTCAGGAATCTTCAGTACAGCTCTCTTGCTTTTTACTCTTTCATTTTAATGTATAATTGCTCTGGAAATCTGCCAACCCCAAGACATATGGCCAATATTATACACATGGTATTAACACAGAAATTAATTTGCAATGATCTGATTATCTATATCCCAATTCTCTGAAAACCCTTCTGCATATCCTCAATCATCATCATAATACTTAGCATTGATGTTGCACTTTTAGGGTGTTCAAAGCACATGCCATCTATTATCTCAGTAATACTTATAAGTTAAGCAAGTTATGCTAATATCATTATGCCCATGTCACAGAGTGGGTGAGCCTGAGAGAGGGTGGCTTGCTTAAGGCCATCCAGCCGGTGCATATGAGAGGGGAGGTTAGACTGTTCTTCTCAATAGCTCAGTCCCATGGAGCTAAATATTGTGAATGCTCTTTATTCCGATTAAAGAGGCTGTAATGTGTATTTCCATAAAACAAAAACAAAAATGAGGTAGTTAAATAAGCATCCTACACTTTTAAAAAGGTATTTATTCATCTCAATTGCACAGTTCCATAAATGTGTACTTTTGAGATCAGTTTCTCCCATTTCTATTTTTATGGCCTGCCCAAGGCAGCCACTGAATAGGACCCTCCACTCACCAAGACTAAGCAGAGGGGTCACTCAGAGAGGCAGTTTCGTTGGCTGCTCCCTAGCTACAGAAATGCAAAAAGAGCAAAGCTTAAGGCCATTGGTGGTGTGAGGGATGGGCATGTGAAGCATCGCCTCCTCTGACATGTGCCTACCTGGAGCCTAAGATCATCCTCAGAGGTCCTTCTCTGGGAGCCCCAACCAAAGGAAATGAGGCGGGTGGTTACCAGGAGGAGGGCCTTTTCTGCTGTTGCCCCTTGGCTGTGGAATGAGCTCCATAGAAAGGTTCACTTGGTGCCTATGTTGTACTCTTTCTGGAGCCAGGTGAAGACCTTTATATTTTCCCAATATTTTAGCATTTTAGCTTCTTAGTCTTTTAGCTCTGGTGTTTTAATTCTGTATTTTAAATCTCTGCATTGCTGCTAGGTTTTATTCTGTTTGAATTGTTATATTGTGATTTTAAGCTTTTATATTTTATATTGTTTTATGTTGCAGTCTGTGGTTTTAATTTTTGTGAACTGCCCAGAGAGCTTCAGCTATTGGGCAGTATAGAAAATAAACAAACAAACAAACAAACAAATACATGCATACATACATACATACATACAGGTGGGGGGTTTACACTTTCTCCTGGTTGGAGCCCACCATGAGACGAGCCTTCAGTGTGGTGGCCCTAGGGATGTCAGAGAAATCCGCTGCGGATTCAAATGAGGCCAGATTCTTTGGAATCTGGCCTCAGGAATCCGCAGTGGATCAGCCCCACTTACCTCCTCTCCTGGAGGATTCTGTGCAGGACGGGATGGCTGCTTGTTGCACCGGGAGCCCTTCGCCTCCACACCAATTGCCATTAAAAACAACAACAACTGGAGATTGGCAGGATGTCCCCATAGACTTATACACAAAATAGAGCCGTGAATCTTGCATATAAGTCTATGTGTCCATACTTTGGTCACGGGGGGATTGGCCTTGATGGTCTTATAGGCCCCTTCCAACCCTACTGTTCTATGATTCTATGATTCTATGATTCTAATCTGTTATCTTTTTTACTATTGCACTTCTCGGGTTCACTGCTCTGGAATCTGTTTGATGGGGAGCCGTATACAAATGTTGTAAATAAATACATAAAGAAACCCATGGCCCTTCCAAATCATGAGCCAGAGAGTTGCGGGTGATGAGGGCATCAGGGCAGCAGATGCACACTCCATTTTATTCCTGCAGTCATGAGGTTGCTATGGTCTAAGTGAGTTTAAAATACAAAGCTGTACATGCTCGAAGTATTATTTTTTGTTTTGTTTAAGTCAGGGTTGGCCAACAGTCTTGTCATTGTTCTAACACATGAGGAACATTACTTGCAGTGCTTGGAATGGTGGTTGTTGGGGGAGAAGAGAAACGGTAGTTGTGTGCTTCACTGCTAAAGTAATATACATGGCTATTTAAACCTGCTGCCTTTCCTCACCACTGCTATGACCATTAAGTCCAGGGATTAAAATGGACATTTTGCGACATGACCCAGCAAGCTGGATGTAGCTATGATGTCCTGTGCCAATTGCTTACCAAACATCTGCCTTACATGAACAGCGTCATCGGCATGGGGAGGAAAGGAGTTGTGTGAATGCTGAGAGGGAGGGGAAGATGTGTTTCAGAAACATGCAACCTTTGGCATGAGAGGGAGTAGTCTCCCCTTCCCCCACCCCCCTCATAAGCCCTATTCATGCATCACAGCTGTGGAGGGGGAACGTGAGTATAAACAGGCCACTGATGTTCCATAGCTGATGCCAGCTTCCCCATATTCTAGTGGAACTTCTATGGCACAGAGCCTTTTTCCACCCCAGTCTTCCAGGTTTCTTGATCACGTGGGGAACCCCTACAAGCAAAAAATGCTCCCCACTGTAGAAGTTACACTAGAACATGGGGAATTCAGCACAAACCAGCTGACAATGGAGGGGGGGGGGAAGGCTGCCACCCCTTTTTGACTCATCCAGTCCCTTCATTGCTGTAACACAGGAGTGCAGCCTGGGGGCCGAGTACAGCCCACATAGAGTGCCGCTCCAGCTCTCCAGAGTTTCCCAGAAGTCCCCACTCCCTTTCTGCCAACCACCAATCATTTGCTGGTTTCATGGCTTTTGTGTAGTTTTTTCCCCCATTCTGGAAGGTCGAAATGCCTCTCATAAGTTTTAGATACCAGCGCTAAGAGTGTTAAGCTAAAATATGCTGGTATCTTTGGTCCTGCCCTTTTGCCTTTGGCCTCTCCCACCACTGGACTGGGATCCCTTAGAGCTTCTCCAAAATTGAATTCAGGCTCAAAGAGGTTCAACACCCCTGTTGTAATGCCTCAATAGAGCTACAGCACACCTAGGAACTGCATGAGGAATAGCAATATTTTCCTCAGCTTTAGGCAGGCATTGGTACCTTTGTGACATCAGCAGCCTTTACACCAATCCCCAGCCTTATTGTAGACATATTTGCATGCCTATGATAAGAATGGGCATCTTGCAGTCTATCCTGAAGGCATTATTCAGCCCAAAAGAGCTGGACGGCGTACTTTCTTTTTTAAAATGTAGATTGTCCATGGGTATAATTGGGGGATGAGGAGGAGGATCCATGGTTCAGTACTAGGGATGTGCGAACCCACCCCCGTCCAGGTTCTCCAGGTGCCTGCCCAGCCCCTGCACATACACACATATGCACATTTTTGCGATCACCATTTTATTTCTCAAAAAATGGCAACCACAAAACTCGACAAGGCTGCCGGGGTGAGCGCGGGCCATTCGCTGAGTGTGGGCAGGGGGCAAGCAGGGGCAGGGGCTTGACGAGTGGGGCTCAGGCATGTGGGCAGGGGCGATTCTACCAGATTCCTGGATGGAATTGGGCACCTGCACCATCCCTATCAGTAACCCAACACATGGTTTACATAAGAACATAAGAAGAGCCCTGCAGGATCAGACCAACATTCTGTTCCCACAGTATCTAGTCCAGCATTCTGTTTACACAGTGGCCAACCAGCTGTCGACCAGGAACCCTCAAGCAGGGCATGAGTGCAAGAGCACCCTCCTGCCCATGCTGAAGGTCCAAGGTTCAATCCCCAACCCCTCCCGTTGAAAGGATCAGGTAGCTGGTGATGGATAGCACCCCAGACAGAAAACTTGGAAAGCTGCTTTCAAGGGTCAGAGTCGAAAATATGGAGTTAAATGGACAAGTCTGGCAAACTGGGATAAGGCAGCTTCCCGTGTTGATCTTGCTCCTGTTTCACTTCATCAGCTTCCATTTGTAGGGAAGGTCTCATCCCACATTTTGTAGTATTACGAATTATGGATGAGAAGGGGGAGGAGGAGGGGGTGCAGGCTTGTTGATTTCAGCAGCAGCCATGTGGCTTCTGGAGCCAAAGTGTGGTCACAAGCATACCTAACTAGTATCCGACTGTGAATCACTTAATGCAGAGCAAGGGGTCTCTGCACTGCAGTGCTCTTAGCAAAGTAAATGCACCAGAGTGAATTTGAAATAACAGATGCTAGGGATTTGGACCACTAATTAGCTGTGTATTTTTATCCACTCATATATTTAAGGAGAACCTAGTGTATAACCTGTCAATAACACAGTAGCATTAATTCTTTATATTCTTTTGGAGTGCCTGCCAACTACCTAGATGCCTCTAGCTATTCTATGCAACATGATTAATCTCCACTTTTTTCCCTCCTGACACTGTTTTCTCTCTGTTATTTACAGAAAAAAAGAAAGAAAGACTTTAATTCCTCTAGGTTAGGTTTAGATTTTTTGAACCTACCACACTGTCTGGGCATATCTTATTTATGCAGGCTTGAAAGGACCTTGGCAATGTGCTGTTAAAAGGTGTTAGAAATGTATATGGGGATCAGAAATAGTGTGAAATAATGCCGATATTTAGGTCAACTGAAGTACAAAGTTCATGCAGAGCACTTCAAGGTTATTTTGGTGTGTTATTCCTATGAAATAACACATGAACTTGTGTTATTTGAACTTGTTTGAACTCACCTGTGCCATGAACTCCCCAGGTGCCTTAGGCGAGCCTCTCTCTCCCAGCCTCAGTCCCCTCTCCCCATCTGCAATATAGAGGCAATAAAACTGACTTACCTTACAGGGTTGCCGTAAGGATTACAGCTAGCTCGTGCATGTAAAGCTCTTTGAACGCTTCACTATAGAAATGTTAAATATTATTATTCTTGGTAACATAGTTATATCGCCTTTCCTTCAAGGAGCTCAAGGTAGCAAATACAATTCTCCCCCTCCACTTCTGCCATCTTATAACAACCCTGTGAGGTAGGTTAGACTGAGCAACAGTGACTAGTCCAAGGTCACCCAATGAGCTTTATGGCTGAGTGGGGATTGGAAACTAGGTCTCCCAGCCTTACAGCACAATCTTAAACATGTCTACTCAGATGTAAATCCCATCGCAGCTGTAGGAATTCAATAGGAATTAATTTGAGGTAAGTAGGTATAGCATAGCAGCCGTAGTCTGACACTTTAACCCAGGGTTAGGCAACTTGGTGCCCTCCAGGTCTTTTGGACAACTCCTATAATCCCTGACCACTAGCCATGCTGTCTGGGGCCTATGGGCATTGTAGTCCAAAACGTCTGCAGGTCACGAGGCTGCCTAGTCCTGCTCTAACTACTATGCTGGCTACTCTGGTTTTCAGTACATACATTAGGCTCAAGACATACATACACTATCTTTAGCAGCATAGAACTTGGAATGTGGCTACTTCCATAGTGCTGCAGGCCAAATGACATGAGACATGGAGATAGCGGCATGGGAAGTAAACAAATCACAAGCCTGCCTACATGACTGTCACCTTGTAGACATTACTGGCAGCCAAGGCTAGGGATGCTGGAAAAATTTGAGATGAACTAAAATGAGCTCAGATTTTCAGAATCTGACCTATGGAATCTGCTGCAGAGCGACCCCCACAGGCTGCACGGAGTCCGTGGGCTTTCAGATATTTTTTTACTTTCCTGAAATTGGTGCATATAAATTCGTAGGAAAATACGCAAGTTTCTGCTGAGGAAACATTAAATGGAATGGGGGACAGTAGGTTAAACGTTACATACTACAGTAAATTATGTAAATATTTATGTAAATACTTATGAAATTATTTACATATTTTTCTGCATGACGAAAAAAAAATCACATCTGTCTGTGGGCAGATGACGGAACAAAAGGCACCTGACAATCTGCAAACAGATGGAGCAGATTTTACACATCCCTAGTCAGGGCCAAGGGGGCACGGTGGCTTAGTGGCTAAGATGCTGAACTGCAGACTGGAAGGTCAGCAGGACAGCAGTTCGAGACCCGAGTGCCGTGTGGAGTGAGCTCCCGTCTTCAGTCCCAGCTCCTGCCAACCTAGCAGTTCGAAAGCAAGAAATTGCAAGTAGATAAATAGGTACCGCTTCGGTGGGAAAAGTAACAGCGTTCCGTGCACCTTGGTGTTCAGCCGTGCCGGCCACATGACCATGGAAGCGTCTTCAAACAGCGCTGGCTCTTCGGCTTAGAAATGGAGATGAGCACCACACCCTAGAGTCGAACACAACTGGTTGGGGACACCTTTACCTTTTTAGTCAGGGCCAGCATCAAGATTAGCCATGGTTGGGCACTTGCTGAAGGCACACACACCTCAACAGCGGCCCACTGATAAGAGCCCCCTGGAGCCTCCTCTTCACCATTATAACCTGCTTGTTCACCTGGCCCAAACAATGGTGGTGGTGAGAAGCTGGAGCAAGTAGGAGCACTGCCTACTTGCTCATTGGCTCTCTGCCTGTCGAGCAAGCAAGTAGCAACAATGAGAGATAGGATGAGGAGCAATAGGATCTGGTTTCAATGGTAGTGAGAAGGCAGAATCATGGGGGTGGGGGGCATAGAGGGTATTTTGCCCAAGAGACCTGAAAAAGCTGTGATCCAAGCCTATGGGAGTAGTACTCTCACTGCAGGCATGACCTCTCAGTAATAGATGGGGTGATCTTCAAAGGCAGCAAGGTAGTGATTCCAAGGATCCTCTGGCATGAGATGCTCAGAAAGATCCACAAAGGTCATCTAGGAATTGAAAAATATAAGGGCACAGGAGGTCATGTATTGGCTAATATTACTAACACAGTAGCAAGCTTTTTCTTTTGTTTAAAGTTCTAACCATCCCAGAGGGCATCTGCATTTTCCTCTATCCCACTTCTAGCACCATGTAATAAGTTCAAGTCTATATCTTAAGAAAATAACATAGTAGTTTTATTAAATAGAGTTACAACAACAAATAGTTCTTTGCTGGAGCTCCCTCAGCCAGTCCCGGCTCCACCCCCTCACCCCACTCTCTAAAGATCATCACCAAATTCCCATCCCAATGTTTCTTGTAAAAACATGTCGCTACATTACTACAATCACTACATGTCCCATGCTTTAGTTAATTAGGATGGTGATCAACTGGTGTTCTTTTAATAGCTAGTCTGGTAAAATGAATAGGGTGGACCTTGACAAGACATGGGGTAGATGCATGTAGAGAGAAAGGGTAGAATAGAATTCATCAATGTATTTTAAAAATACAGTTCTTCAAATTATGACCCCCCCCCCATTTGGGTCATTTTATAATTCTCCCTCTAATCATTTTCCAGTTGAAATTAGGAATCCAAATGTCATCTTGCAAGGCAAATGGGCTGTGAAATGCATCTTTTAAGTGCCTCAGGTAATTTATTGCTAATTAAGTTATATGTCACCTATTGAAGAGGTTTTTCAGGGAGATCAAAGCCACGTTTCCTGCTGAAGCTGGATGCCAAAATCCCAAATTAAGAGGGAAATGTGAAATACGTAAATATGAAAAAAAATACATAAAACATATGCAATGTGTGATATGTGTCTCTTCACTTTTCAATACATGAAAACAGCTCTAAAAACTATTTTGTGGATTGACACTGATGTAGAGTCTAAACAGCAAAACCAAATATCAAGAAAATATTAGTAAGGCCAATCCATTTCAATAAGCTGGACAACATTCCTAAAATGGAATAATTATTATGCTTCTTTTAAAAGTCTGTCTGAGAGCATTTCGACAGAAACCATCTTTACTTCTGAAATAATTCAAGGGCATCTTTTGAAATGAGCTGGGCTTGCATTTGGACATCAAAATGTGGATCAGGGTTTTGAAAGGCATAAGTACATTTTAGTGTGGCTGTGCCAAACCTGCTCCCTGTTTTTCAGGAATATGCCGAAAATAATGCTTCTTTCATCTTATGCAAAGATGTCTGCAAGACCTTATAAAGCACATTTAAAAAATATTGCCTTCACTTATCCTCACTCAGTTGTCATTATTTGTGTTGAGTGATGGAGTTGATTCTCATGTTTGTGATTTTATTTACTGTCTCGTGATGTCATCATGTCATCATCCATTTTTTGTCATCACCTCATTCCATCCTATCTGATGCAATAGGATTACCATATGACCAATTCAATAAGGAGGAAGATGCAGCAAAAAGGGGAGAGAGGGAGGGAATGAAACTAACGGAATGCCAGCCAGGGCAAACAATAGTGCCAAACAGGACCAAAAAATCTACACAATCTTAATTTTGGTGGGAGGGGGAGAGACTTGTCTACCCTGCCACTATCTCTCATTTCTCTACATTCCAAGCAGATTGAGCTCAAAGCCTAACAGACAACTCAACTGTGTTTTTGTGTTGCTCCGGCACTTCCTGAAATCACAGAATGGAAGGCCAGCGTTTAAATATGGCAAGCTAAGAGAATCATAGCATGACCTCACCTTTTATGACTTGGCTTTAAGGAATAATAACAGTAGTTAATTTTGGAAGTTTTCAAATATTTTGGAATACTGATCTCTAATAGATGGTCAGGAATTATCCTGTCCTTTCCTCTTTGCCTGGTTGGTAGAGAGGGTCTCCTTGTTGGATCTGCCAGTTTCTCAGCTTCTCTGGCCATCTTGTCTTTGTCTCTTGTTCTTTGCTTCCATTTATTCTGTTATTTCTCTCAGGCCATTTCCACACATGACATGGCAGCGAACCTAAGTTTTGCAGCCAAGTATACTCTTGACTAGGAGCTGGTATGCTGTGGATACTTGAACCTGCCAGGTATTTAAAGAGGCAGGGAAGCCCAACAAGCTCTGGGAGCCAATGTAGTGTGGTGGAGCTGGAGAGATCCAGGTTCAAGTCCCCATGAGGCCATGAAGCTCACTGGGTGACTTTGGGCCAATCACTGACTCTCAGCCTAACCTGGCAGGGAGGAAAGGAGGGCTATAAATGAAACAAACAAATAAATAAGCAAGTGGGCTGAACAGGGTAGCTAGTGGCATATGGCATCCTTGGGCAGCTGCCAGGCAGGGCTGGCCCAACACCGTTTGCTGCCTGAGGCAAAGGACAAGAGGGTGCATCCTCCCATTTCATGTATAGACAATGACAGACCAGACTGGCAGTTGACTATTACTTCAATGCTGGCAGTGGGTCTATGTCTTCCACTGCACCTGAGGGCAGCAGGCTAACTTAGGGGGTGCAGGGCAGGCCACAAAATACACACAGCTGTGTCCTCCCAACATCTTGCTGCTGTTCCCCACCCCACTGTATTTCCCACCTGAGGCACCCAACTCACTCTACCTATTGGTAGTAGGGATGCTGGAGAAATTTGAGACGGATTAAAATGAGCCCGAATTTCTAAGAATCTGACCTATGGAATTGACTGCGGAGTTCCCCCTCAGGCTGTGCAGAGTCTGTGGACTTTCAGATGATTTTTTTACTTTCTCGAAATTTATGCATATAAATCCGTAGAAAAATATGTAAGTGTATGCGTTGAATGGAATACACTAAATGTTACTTACTGAGGTAAACTATGTAAATAATTACATAATTTACATAATTATTTCCATAATTATTTCCATATTTTTCCACATGATGAAAAAAAATCACATCCGTCTGTGGGCAGATGATGGAACAAAAGGCACCTGACAATCCACGAAATACAGACGGAGTGGATTTTACACAGTCTGTACAGCCCTAATTGGTAGGGCCGGCCCACATACACTGGCCCTAAGCCCACTGTGCTAAGTGGCTGGGTCTGTTATGAACCATTTTAATTACCAACAATGCCCCCAATGGAGAGGTTTACAAATGTAAAAGGTGGGGGCATCAGTGGGTGGTTTGATGGTGGGGCCCGTGGGGGGAAACCTCAAAGCTGGAGTGGATGTGTTTTTGCTGCTTGCTATATTACGTTGTGTTCCTGAATTACCAAAGTGGAGAGAGTGTCTCTGTCTCTCTAGACCATACTTTTAAAAGAATACATCATTTAAAGGTGTGTTCAGCAAACTGAAATGTTTAATGGCACATATTGTTTCCATATTTATTTGCAAGCAATATGCCCCATGCATATTTGTGTATCAAATTTAATGCTTTCTGAGACTATAGGAGGGTTATCTTAACACTCCTTTAGCTGGTGTTCAGAAGACAAAGGGGTAGCAACAGTAGAGATGCCTTGACTCTCAACATATGCAAGAAACCAAAATAATTCTGAAAATGACTGAAGAATTTGATGAAAGGAGAGTGGAGATTATCCATTTATTTTGGGTGGTCCTCAGTGGAAGAAAGTTACAGCTGCATTCTCTAACCACTTATCTGGGAGTAAGCCCCATTGAAAGAAGTAGGACTCACTTTTAAGTAGACATGTGTAAGATTGTGCTGTAAGTCAAGTAGTGTAAGATTGTGCTGTAAGTCAAGTATTTGGTAATGTATTGTTGATCCCTCCCTGAAGGGAGGTACTGAAGCTATGGGCCAGTCGTTTTGCTACTTATACGATGTTCAGAGTCTCATGTTAGAGGATTTCACCATTCTCACACACAGGCCCTGTTCAGTCATTTGCCTGAAGCCCTGAACACATGTTCACTTGCATGTGAGTAGAACTCCCAATGCAATCGCAGACCCTGCCTTATCACAGTTCCCAATCACATGGAGAGTTCTATGTTCAAGTGAATGCAAGTAGAAGTTCCTTCAAACCTTGCTGACTCAACATGGTGAGGTCTGAATGGAGGGGGGTGGGGCCAGGATGCTCAAAGATGTAAGAGTTGGGGCTAGCATGCACATCCCCAACTGTCTACGCACATGAAATCCTCATGTGTTCAGGCAAATGCCTGAATAGGGATGTGCAAATCCAAATCAGCAAAACCTGAGCTCCACAATGTTCTCCAAATTCAATCCCGATGCTTGTTCTACTTCTTACTCAAGTCTGTATCAGATTGTGAGCTTTTTTTTTTTTTTTGCATAAAAATCTATGCACATTTTATGAGCATTTTTCCAAATGTGCACATCAATTATGCACATCTTTGAAACATGTGCATTTTTCTGCCATTGATTAAAGCATATGTGTGCATTTTTCAAAGTACACATTTTTTCATGCACATTTTTAAAATGTATGTATGCTGTTGAACACATTTTCTTTGGTCTGCGAATCACATTGCAAGCTCGGAAATGTATGAACTTCGACGGCAGATTGTGTTATATTCTATGTTTGAAATGGGTACATCTGGATCAAAAATGAACTGAAACGAATTTCTCATGCATTCCTATGCCTGAACAGGGCTAAAGACAGCTGTGAAACTGATGACTGATTTCATTTTATTTGGAGGGCCACAGGTTCCTCCACTGATATAAAATATTTCTGATACCTTAACAAAAAGAAAAGAAATATGTTAGGCATACACTTCAGTGTAAGAAACCATCTCCCCCTCCTCTTTGATGTGTGCAGTTGTATACTTGTGCAGCTGTATGATACACATTGGACTCATTCACATACTACTTTTGTATAAATGTGTAGATCTTATGCATATACTTAAAAAATGTAAGATACCAATTTCCTTCAGCCATTGCTTCAAGAAATACCAGACTCCTGAGAGATCCTCTCCATGAACTGAGTTCTCAGACTCAGCTGGCTAACTCCCTAATCCTGCTTCATTCTATTCTGTCTGATGTTGAGTCAGTGCCAGCCTAAGACATTTTGCCTCCTGTGGCAAATATAGCACCCCTACACACACACACACACACACACACACACACACACACACACTTTGATGTACAGAAGCTGATTGGACTGGCAGTCCAGCTTATTTCAACACTAGTAATGGGACAGAATTCTCCTGAAGAAACCAGGATAGGTCAGCAGTCAAAGAACAGGCTGTATAGCTTGTAAGCTGCCTTGGGTTCCTTGCAAGAGGAAAAAAAGGAGGGATATAAATGCGATAGATAGATAGATAGATAGATAGATAGCTGGGGATGTTGGAGGAATCCATCTGGGGGGCTTGCTGAGCTTTTAACAGCCTTATCCCCCAGACTTCAGCTCACTCTCCTGCAAGCTGGCCTGACGCGATCTGCATTGAGGCAGGCCAGTTTGCCGATTTCTGGTGTTTTTTAAAAAGCAATTTGCAGACATTTTGGCCACAATGTGCCCAAACTGTGGCCACAATTTGTGCAAATTGCAGCTGCAATTTGTGCAAATGGCTTTTTATGCAAATACTCCCCCACCCCTGGTTCCTGGATATCAGGAAAGAACCCCTGGCTCAGCTTGCAAATGCAAGCCATTTGACAAGCCCCCAAAGGGCCTGATTTCCCAGTGGCGTACATACCTATGCATAGCCTGCTTAGTTCTGTCCTTTGATATCTTGCCACCACTCCCTGTCTCTCCAAGGTCTGGTGCCAGAGATAGCTGCATCACTCTTCCAAATGGTAGGGCTGTCCCTGTACTGACTTTGATCTTGTTTTAATCCCTAAAACTGGTCACCATTTTCCACAACCTCACTTTTGGCTAAGGCCATCCAAAGTTCATCTTGGACTTGACTAGGGATGTGCAAATCAGCAAAACGTGACCTTGTTGAGGTTTTCCAAATTCCATCTTGAAGCTTGTTCCAATTCATGTCTGTATCAGATTGTGAGCTTTATTTCTTTTCAAATGAAAATTCATGCCTATTTTCATCCATGTTTTTCCAGATGTACCCATCAATTGTGCACATTTCTTTTAAAATATACTTTCTTCTCCCATTGATTAAAGTGAGTTTGTGTACATTTTAATGAAGTACACATTTTTTGCATGCACATTTTTCAAGTGTAAACATATTGTCCAACTCTTGTTTTTGTTTTTTTGGAGGGAACTGCATAGAAGAGCAGGTGCAGATTTCAACCTTTTTGCTTTGTTCGGTGACAATTGGTTTGAGCATTTCAATGGCAAAATAATTCCAAGAGGAATTATAAGGTGATGGAGAGGGATGATGAAACCAATTTCTCCAGTCATGGGGGCAAATCGGGTGATCCATGAGGAGACTGCCCTGCCAGGTCGGTTGTTTATGAGTGAGGGCTATGATGCTTGTATGAGAAGTAGCCAACATGAACTTAGCCTAGCCTCACAGTGAGCATGAATGGACCTGAACTACTGCATAAAATGAAGTAAATGATGAATGTCACACTGCACCACAGGGCATGAGAAACAGGTAAGAAGAGATGGCGAGAAGCTAAAAGGAAACTACAATAGCCACAATTCCTATTCAGCCATATCACTGTCGTCCAATGGAGCTTCAGAAATAATAATAAAAAAGACAACCACCCTGGGATGTTATGCCCTGATGATGACTAAGAATGGGTAACATATCATTCCCATTATTAATATACTAGAAAAATGCTCCCATTAAAAAACACTGGAGCAAGAGCCTGTACATTCAGAGTAGGGCCAGCATCAATGGTTGGCATGGTCAGGCACCTGCCAAGGACCTGCACTGAGCAGAGGGGCCACTGACAAAAGCCCCCCAAACCAACTCCTCCTCTTCACTACTTGTTCAGCCATATCCTACTCTGGCCCAGACAACAGTGATGGTGTTGGGAGGAGGAGAAGTATATGGCATGACTTAGTCACTCATTGTGTGCCTGCCTGCCTGACTAGCAAGCAGTGATGAGGAAGAGGAGGGTCAGAAATAGGGGTGTACGGATTCCCCACCATCTGTTCTGATGGGAAATCTGGGGGGGGGAGGCGATCCATTCCTCCCCTCCCCCCCCCGGAATCCTCTGTGAGGATTCTGTGGAGCCACACCAGCTGTAAGGCTGCTTGCCTTGCTGGCCAGAGCCATTTGCCTCCTCCATCCCGATTGCCATTTCTTTCTTTTTAAAAAAAACGGTGATTGGCAGGATGCACCCATAGACTTATAGACAAATAGAGCTGTGAATCTTGCATATAAGCCTCCCCCCGCCGGCCTGAACTTCGCGGGGAGAGCAGCGAAGCGCCTCTCCCCACCGCGAAAAGCTGCGAGACCAGGTAAGTGACTTTCGTGCACCCCTAGATTCATGGCTCTATTTTGTGTATAAGTCTATGGGCACATCTTGCTGGTCGCCATTTTTTTTTTTTTTTAGAAATGGCACTCGGTGCGGAGGAGGCAAATGGCTCTGGTGGAAGAAGCAGCTGAGTGCTGTTCCGCCTCCAATCCTCCTGGAGCGGAGGTAAGTGGTGCCGATCCGCCGCAGATGAGGCCAGATTCCAAAGAATCCGGCCTCATTTGAATCTGCGGCATATTTCTCTAAAATCCCTAGTCAGGAACAGCTGGTAAGAATGCTGGTGAGAAGGAAGACCCACCAAATAAGAGGGGCCCAGTGATGATGCCTTGCCCATGGGCCCTTCAAAATCTGGAGCCAGCAGCCATCTGGAGCTGATAATGAGATAGGATTATTTTCTCCCAAGTGACACAAGAGTGAATGGCAGCCCTTCGTTCATATGGAAGAAGGCCCAAGGTCAGAACAGCACCCAGTTAATTGGACTGAGTGATCTCAGCTCCATTCTTCTGGGAACTCTTAGATTTAGGGATGTGTGAACTCACCCCCATCCTGGTTCTCTGGATGCCCGCCTGGCCCCGGCCCTGCTTGCTGGTCCCCGGATTGCGCTTGAGCCCCTCCTATGCTCAGTGAGCAGCCCAGACTCACCCCAGTGGCCTTGTTGAGCTCTGCAGTTGCCACTTAAAAAATAAAATAAAACGGAGACCGCACATTTTTGTATGCGCGAAAATGCGTATTTTTGTGAATGCACATATACTCATGTGTGGAATGTGCATTTTTGTGAAGGCACACAGTGCGTGTGGGAAAATGTGCATTTTCCAGAAAATGCACATTTTGTGTATACACAACTATGCGCATTCGCAAAATGCACATTTTCTCATATGTGACTATGCACATTTGCGAAATGTGCATTTTTGTGTGTGCGCAAATTTGTGCATTTTTGCAATCGCCATTTCATTTCTCAAAAAATGTTGACCATGAAACTCGAAGAGGCCACCAAAGTGAGTGCAGGCCATTTGCCGAGTGTGGGCAGGAGGCGAGCAGGGGCAGGGGCTTGGTGAGTGGGGCTCAGGGGTGTGGGCAGGACCATGTCTGCTGGATTTCTGGACTGAATCAGGCACCTGCGCCATCCCTACTCAGACCCCCATACACCCTGCCACCAGGGACCTAGGAAAACTCTAGCAGCAAAACAACTGCCTTGGCCTTATTGGTGATAATAAATATATATGACAAAATCAGATGATTTGTATATGTATCTCTGTAGCTTAAAAAGCATACGTCTAAAGAGTAAGACAGAATACAATAATATAGTGCTACCCCCCCAAGATAACCATACGAGTTCATGTATGCTTTTAAACAATACAGTTTTTTAAAAAAATCTTTATCATTAGATTTTGTCATATATATTTATTATCACCAGTAAGCCCAGTGCATTTCTTTTTCTGCTATATTGTGTAGGGTTGTGGGATACTTCCTGTTTTCTTTGGCATGGGAAAACTATTCCATCCAGCCGTGATTGGCTAATAGGGCTCACCGTGGAGTTGGCAGGAACTTGATCACATAAGGGCGGGGGGGGGGGGGCTGTTATAGGTGCCCATTGTCTTCATCTTGCCTTTGCTTTGGACTCTAAGTACCTCTGTTTGGGCCCTATCCTATTGGAAGAGCCATGCTTAAGTACGTACAGGCAGGTTTAGATAGCTTTGTTATTTTTGCCTTGAAGTATTATTTCCAAACATTACTTTGGTTCTTGTATGTCTTTATTCCCCTTTCCCAAATACTTCTTACAGCTGGTGGTCTGTGTGCTTCATTCTAAATTGCCTCAGTACTAAATTCAAAGACTGCCTCTTGGCTGATGCTGCTGTTAAGATTTCAGTAAGGATGTCAGAGAATTTTGCCACGAATCTCGGGGAGGCCGAATGCCAGCGCATTCGGCCCCCTGAAATTGGTAGCGAAACGGTCTACCCCCCCACCCCCCCGGGTCGGGACTTACCTTGGGCGAATCTTCCTGGCGGCGGCGGTGGCTCCCGCGGCAGTTAGGCGGCGGTTCGGCGGCAGCGGCTGCAGCGGCTGGTCTTCTGACCGGCTGCTGCCACCGCCATTTCCAGTAAAAAAAAAAAAAACCTGATAGGCTACGTAAAGATTTACGTAGCCTATCACGGCTAGATTTTAAAAAAATACCATGATAGGCTACATAAATCTTTACGTAGCCTTTCACGGCTGAGTAAAAAAACAAACAAAAAACAGCGTGTACGCAAATGGCGGCGCCCATGGGCACCGCCATTGGCGTTCCTTATTTTGGCACATCTAGTCTACGTAAACATTTACGTAGACTATGGTGAAAATAAGGGGAACGCAAATAGCGTAGTGTCTACGCTATTTGCGTTCCCCTTATTTTCGCCGTAGTCTACGTAAATGTTTATGTAGACTAGACGTGCCAAAATAAGGAACGCAAATGGCGGTGTCCATGGACGCCGCCATTTGTGTACACGCATTTTTTTTTTTGTTTTACTCAGCCGTGATAGGCTACGTAAACATTTACGTAGCCTATCACGGCTGACTGCAGGGACGCAAACGGCGGTGGCTATGGCCGCCGCCACTTGCAGACCCAGCGGGCCAGGATTCGCGGTGGGAGGGACGGGGTGCCTCCCCCTGGCCAGAATTTTGGGGGGGAGGGATGGGGCGCCTCCCACCCGGCCAGAATTTTGGGGGGAGGGATGGGGTGCCTCCCCCCCACCTCGAATCACATTTCGTCAAAAGGTAAGTGACTTTTGTACATCCCTAGATTTCAGGTTTAAGCCTTAAAAAAAACTAGAGGGTGCTAGTTTCCCCACTGCCCCCTTTTTCATGGGCCTTACGGCATCTTGCAAGGACCGAGAGTCCCCTGGCTCAGGCTGAGTTGGACGTACGGGGTGGTAGCAGCCTACCTTGCTGGGTTGGTGTTGAACCCAACCAACCTTTTGTCCTTGCCTACATTTTTAGAGAAACCCCCTTATTCTGCACACAGAGACACAAAGACAGCGAGAGAGAGCGCTTCCTGTTCCATCATTGTCAGTGGCCCATGAACCCTTCAAAACTTTGTCCCATCATCAAAATCCTCCCCCACCCCCAAATCACTGCCTGTATATAGGACAGTAAACTTGGAAGGAGGGCATTTCGTTCAGCCCTAACCAGTCCCCATCTTCATAACACGATTCTTTCTTCATATGCTCACTCTGGGATCTGTTTTCTGAGATGAGATTACAGTGTGATGGAATCCTGAACTTTTAAGGATGCAATCAACAGAGACAATAGGAACTGACTGTCATAGTCTGTTGCAGCTCTGCTTCATAGATTGATTACAAATCATGATGTGCAATTGTTTGTGAAACGACAAGGCCTCCAAATTTATTAGCCTGCACCTGCGACTTAGGGGCCAAAGACCACAACCGCTGTATTAAATAATCCCGATCTAGTTTATGTCCCACTTGACATCATCTACATCCACCACCACCACCCCACATGGAATGGATGGTATATAATCCCTGTCCCCTTGCTAGCAGCTACATAAGCTATGGATTTCAACACACTGAAATGGAACACCACAACACTTGTGTGAACGGTTTTTCCCCCTTCAAGAAAGCTTGAATTTGAATTTTCATCCAAAAGTAAATCAGCTAGGGAATATAGAGCAATGTGCAATTTTCTTGGATGCCCTACTTATTTTGACACAATCACCACAGCTGTTCTGCTCCTCAGCTCTAGAATCTTGCAATGCCTCCCTCCCCCCTGAACAGGTGTCTGCTTTTCTTTTAAAGCAAAATGCATCTAAAAATAAAATAGAAAGTAGAACTGAGCAAATAAATAAATAAATAAAAGACGAGAAAGCAAAGTTGAGGATACACTTATAAAAATTATTTTTCTAATGCATTTCCTGGTAAAACAAATACATGTTTCCTATTAGAACACAATTGCATCATTCTAAGAGTCATCTTGAGAATGAATGAATGCAATGGAATGCTGTATTAATGTGGATATTGAGCAAGTATTATTTCAACATTTGTTTTTTAACTACATAATGAGAAATGACCTCTTGAAATCTAAGGCTCCAATCCCATGCACTCTTATGGAGGAGTATGTCCTATTGTTCCATGTGGGATGTACTTCCAAGTAAATGCTGAGGCATAGGAACAAGATCCACAGTGATGTTTCCATTTTTTAAAAAATGTAGCTCCATTTAGCAACACGTATTCCTTGGAAAAAGGGCTGTATTGCCTGTAATGTGCTCAGTCTTTTGGTTCTTCCGTTGGATACATACATTGTCCATATGCCTTGCAATTTCCTATGCATCAATTTGTTGTGGCATTTCTTGCTGCCTGTGCCAAGGCCCAAGATCAGAAACAGGCTATTGCACTTGTGTCCTGCTTCTGGGATTCCCAAAAATATCTGGTTGGCCACTGTGGGAAACAGGAAGGCTGGCCTGTACAAGAAGGACGGACTCCACTTGGACCTAAATGGAACCAGGCTGCTGGCACTTAACATTAAAAAGACATGATAGAGGTGTACAGAATTATGCATGGAGTGGAGAAAATGGATAGGCAGACCGTTTTCTCCCTCTCTCATAATACTAGAACAGGGGGTCATCCCATGAAGCTAAGAACATAAGAAGAGCCATGCTGGATCGACCAAGGGTCCATATAGTCCAGCATTCTGTTCACACAGTGGCCAACCAGCTGTCGACCAGGAACCCACAAGCAGGGCATGAGTGCAACAGCACCCTCCCACCCATGTTCCCAGCAACTGGTATACATAGGCTCACTGCCTCTGGTCCCGGAGGGAGCACATAGCCATCAAGACTAGTAGCCATTGATAGCCTTTTCTTCCAGGGATTTGTCCAACCGCCTTTTAAAGCCATCCAAAGTGGTGGCAATCACTACATCCTGCAGCAGCAAATTCCATAGTTTAACTATGCACTGTGTGAAGAAGTACTTCCTTTTATCTGTCCTGAATCTCCCACCAATCAGCTTCTTGGGATGACCCCAGATTCTACTATTTTGAGAGAGGGAGAAAAAAATGTCTCCGTATCCACCTTTGCCACACCATGCATAATTTTGTAGACCTCTATCATGTCTCCCCTTACCCTCCTTTTTTCCAAACTAAACAATCCGAACTGTTGTAACCAGGGATGTGCGAACACACTCCTGCTCGGGTTCTCTGGGTGCCCACTGAAGTGCCACCCCTGCTTGCCTCCCCTCCAGACCTGTCCTTGAGGCCCCAGGAGCTTGGCACATTGCCCACACTCATCCCAGGCCTGTCCGGTGAGCACCTGCCATTTTGCCACCTTTTTTAAGAGAAAAGGGAGCTTAAAAATGCACACATTTAAATATGTGCAGTCTCTTTTAGCTCCCTTTTTCCTTAAAAAGTGAGTCAGCAACATGGCTGGTGCTCACTGGATGGGGCCTGGGTGAGTGTGAGGAGCATCTGGGAGGGTGCCTGAGGTGGGGTGTCACCTCCTCTTCCTCCTGCCTGGTTGGCTGTCAAGGACAGCCAACTGGGCAGCCAAGTCCGAGCTGTTCCTGGCCTCTTGCCCAGCTCCAGGGCACTCATCAGCCAGGCCCATCAGTGCCCTGATGTTCAGTGAGTGGGAGCCTGGGGGCTGGATGTAAGGGATTTTGTCAGCCTTCCAGACTAAGTTGGACACTTGCAACATCCCTAGTTGTAACCTTCTCTTATAGGGGAGATGATGGGTGGGAGATTCAGGACAGATAAAAAGAAGTACTTCTTCACACAATGCATAGTTAAACTATGGCATTTGCTACCACAAGATGTACTTGCAATGGACACCAATTTGATGGCTTTAAAAGGGGATTGGTCAAATTTATGGAGGAAAAGGCTATCAATGGCTATTAGTCCTGACTGATGACGACATGCTACCTCCAGTACCAGAGGCAGTGAGCCTATGTACATCAGTTGCTGGGGATCATGGGTGGGAGGATGCTGTTGCACTCATTTCCTGCTTGTGGGTTTCCTGTGGGCAGCTGGTTCGTCACTGTTTGAATGCTGGACTAGATAGACTTTAGTCTGATCCAGTATGGTTCTTCTCATTTTCTTAGGTTCTTGAGGCCCCAGCACTTGTAAGGATGTCCTTGTCGTGAATGAATGAACTGTGTGTGCATGGCATACATAAAGAAAAACCTAGTGTCTGTGGTAAATTGCAACACCCATGATGCAGTGCAACTGCAAGTGAATCATGTATGCAGAAAAGCATCTAAAATCTGTTTATGGTATTATCAGTATTATAGCTTTGCCCTGCCCCACCCAATTGCTCCTCAGGATGGATGGAGTTCAGTTACAGTACTGAAATCTGCTGGAAGCCAAATGAATTCTGGTAGCCCCTTTGTGACAGAAAAGCACCTTTTAAAAAACTATTTTTGATGTACTGGTCCTCTGTAAATCCAAAATGACCCCAAGGTTGCCCTCAGAGCCAGCTAAGGAACATGTAACCAGCTGTCCATCACTGGAATCTTAGAGGTCCTGGGGATATGGATTTCAAAGTAAGTCTTTCTTTTGTCTGGGATCGGATGTCCCTGTTTGAAGATTCCAGTGTTTGTTTAATGTAAATGATCTTCTCCTGCTAAACAATTGCCTTCCATTCATTGGAATGGTCCATCCATTTCTTAGAAGTGCTAACTGACTCTGCTAGCTGAAAGAAATGAAAGTAGAGGGAAAATCCTGTTTACCCCCATCTGCATATTAAGTGGATTTTAGCCCCAGGAACTTTTAGCATTTACTACCCTTGGGAATCTTAATATTGTCTGATCACAAATTGGTACGTGACATTGAGCCACATCCCCTTGAATATAAGAAGAGCTGCGCTGGATCAGACCAAGGGTCCATCTAATCCAGCATTCTGTTCACACAGTGGCCAACCTACAAGCAGGACATGAGTGCAACAGCACACTCCTGCCCATGTTCCCCAGCAACTGGTGTACATAGGCTCACTGCCTCTGGTACTGGAGGTGTCCACCCCCCTTTTAAAGCCATCCAAATTGATGGCCATCACTACATCTAGTGGAAGTGAACAAGCTCTTGGGGTTATTGGGTCAGTGCTAAAGCTAAACCCATCCCCCCCACCCCAGTATCGCCATATAAATAGGATGCAGTCAGGCCTATCCCATCCCGGGGAATCTCTGACCATAGTTATGATATGGATAATCACTACTTTGCCCCTTCGCTTAGCTATTGTTTAAGACTGGACGGATGACCTCCAAATGCCAATGTGGCAAAGCCAGAAGCCCTATTTAGGCGTTCAAAATCAGAGTGAACACATGAGGAAGGGGAGTACACTAGCCTTGCCTCCTTCCATCATCATTCCCATGGCCTTCTACATGTGGAGGGTGACTTTCTGAAGCTTCCTCTGTTCACAGAAGCCCTCCACACAATTTGGAACCCTGAACTTTAGTATTTCATCAATAAAACACCATTCTTGATTTAAGTGCTATAACCATTTATAATATTGCAAGCTTAAACAACCATGTGTGTCTTAACCACTCTGCATGCAACTGATCTAGGAGGAATAGGATAAGAAGAATGAAAAACTGGCCTGGTGGCACCACCCCACATGCTCACAGAGCTGGCAGGGCTCACTGCTGCTGCTGTCACCTGTTGGGACTGCCACTCCATTGTTTGGTAACATCGTGTGTGTGTGTGTGTGTGTGTGTGTGTGTGTATGAAGGCATCTGCTATGTTTTCTACCCACAATGCCAGGGAATCATGGACTTTTGGGGCACTGCATTTTGGGAAAACTAAGATGACCACTGCAACTGCTGTGGTCACATCAAACAGCACCCTGTTGAGGGCCTTTGAACACGGAGAATCAGGTCTGTTTTTTTTTTTAAAGGTACCTGTACCTAGAAAGTAATAGGGTAATTTTAATAATAGACCTGCGCTAACACTTCCCTCCTAACTAGTCTCTCCATGCAAAACTACTACCTGGAAATTGGATATTAACTATCTAAGGCAAAGGGAACCTTTTTTCAGTCAAAGTGCTGAATTCCATTCTGGAAAAGGTCTAGGGGGCCGCTTTTCATCACTGGGTGCGGCCAAAAGCAGAGTGGGTAGAGCCAAAATGTTATTCTTGCTGATTTTAAATCTATTCAGAAGTAAACCAGAAAAGGCTCTGCATGTCTACTCAGAAATATGCAGGAATGAATGAACGAGCAGCACTTTCAAATAGTATCCCAAATACCAAGTCTCTACAAATCTACTCTGAAGTAAGCAGGACAAGCTTCAAAGTAAGCAGGACTGAATCATTTAGCAGCTTCCTCCCCAAGCTCTGCTGTCTCTCTCCCTGGCAGGGAAAGCTCTTATCTCCAATCAGCAACTGATAGGAGGAAAAAGCTTTTCTCAGTGCTGAGAAAGGGAGCCTTTTTCAGGGCTCAGCTCAGCAGGGATCAGCTGTTATCCCTCATCAGCTGCTGATCAGAGATAAGAGCTTTTCCCTGCCAGAAGAGGGGATGCAGCCTGGGAACGATGGTTACAGGCCAGATAGAAAACCTCCATGGGCCTTATCTGGCCCATGGTCCAGGGCTTCCCTATGCCTCATCTAGGCGGTAGCGACAGCTCTTTATCTCGGAGACACAGCCCTGTGAGTAGTTTTAAGACAGAACTACAAGCCCCCGTGAAGCCCACCCAACAAGCAGATTTCTTGGCATCTCCACCACTGATATTCTTTCATCAGAACCACAGATCTCTCTCAAATTCCACTTAAGAGGGAATTCAGCAGCAATCCTAGTCACAATCTCCTTCCACAATCCTGGTACACACACAGATTTAACATCCAAACTGCTGCAAAGCAACCGACATAACAACCCCTGACAATCTGAGGACTGTTTTCTTCATGAGCCCATAGAAACGATTGCCAGTGTCTTGCTTGACTCCAACAATTTAAGCTCACTCTCTTTTTAGTCACCTTTTAAAATTTGTTTGTTAGCGGTTTAGATGCCGTACAGGGCTTACAAGTGACATGGTATCTGCCCGGAGAATTTAACATCTACAACTAGTTAACAAGAGAGGAGCTGGACTGGAGAGAGGCCAAAGGCTGATGCATGAGCAATAAGGCTGGGGGAATGGAAGTGAGATGGCAGAGGAGCAGTTCAGGTTGATTCCAGAGTGCTTCCAATCTTAGCTACGGGGAGGAAAGGGAGGTGATTTCAAAGACAGGGCTGCACACAGGGGTGGCTTTGCTTTAGCAGAAAGTGCTTCTGCTTGCACACATCAGGACACCCAATTTTTCACAGCCCCCCATCTACTGCTACCTTCTGTGCCTTATCCCATACTCTTCTGGAGGGTCCCCCAAAGCTCAGAAGCAGCTTTTTAGGGGCACACAGAACTTAAGTGGGTAGGAGGGATGTGCGGATATCAGATGCCCTGCCATGTGTAGTAGTGTTGTTGTTGTTGTTGCTGTTGTTGTTGTTGTTGTTGTACCTTCTTTGCTAAAAAGGCATCAAGGTGGTGTACAACAATTTAAAACAATAACACCTTAACAAAATAAAAAAGGATGTTAAAAACAGTAAAACGTTTAAATAACAACAGCCAGTGTGATGTAGTGGCAAGAGTGTTGGACTAGGAGCTGGGAGATCCGGGTTCTAGTCCCCACTCGGCCATGGAAGCTCACTGGGTGACTTTGGGCCAGTCACAGACTTTCAGCCCAACCCACCTCACAGGGTTGTTGTTGTGAGGATAAAATGGAGAGGAGGAGGATAATGTAAGCCGCCTTGGGTTCCTTGCAAGAGGAAAAAAGGCGGGGTATAAATGCAATAAATAAATAAATAAATAAATAAATAATTTAAAAGGCTAGATTAAGGGTGCAGTCTTATGCATGCTGGCTGGGGCATGCATAAGACTGTAGGCCTTTTCTCTGTCTAAACATAAATAGGATTGCGTTCTAAGGAGCTGTGTCCTTGCACCCTTTCTAAAAGGCAAGAGAGAGAGAGGGGGCTCCCACACTTCAGGAGCCACTCGTGAGAAAGCCTTTTCATGCATCTTTAGGGATGTAAGAGAAATCTGAAGGTACCGGTGTACCTGTGACTCCCCCTCCTTGACCTCACTCCCCCCACATGGAAATTAGCTTGAAAAAAACACTTGAATGAATCGGAAGCCCCATCCCCTTTCCCCAGCCACAGGTCATTTGGGGATTTCCTGGCTTTTGTGTCATTCTTTTCCCATTCCAAAAGGCTGAGATGCCTGTCCTGTTTACTTACAGCAAGAATGTTAAGCTAAAATTTGCTGGCATTTTTGGCCCCACCCCTTTTTGCTTTCAGCCCCGCCCACCACTGGCATGGGGCCCCTGAGAGTTTCTCCAAAATGGACTTCAGTCCTTGAACTTGAAAGAGTTCATCACTCCTGACATAAAGGCTTAAGCACTGAAGAGAATAAGAACCTTGGGGAGCACCTTCTCCCCTCCCTCCCACTCCGCCACCTAAGGTCCTCTGAGGGCTCTCTGCTGCGGCTGCCTAATGTGAGATGGCAGCCACACACAAGAGGGCCTTTTCTTTTGCCACTCCTCAGTTGTGGAATGACCTGCCGGTTGAAATGCTCCTGATGACCTCCTTGAAGGTTTTTAAGCAGGCATTAAAGATGCTGTTATTCTGGCAGGCCTTCCCTTTTGAGAACTCTCATTCCTCTTTGTTGACTCTCGTATACTGTTTTAAGCAGTGTTGTTTTAAGTTGTGTTTTATTGTTGGATTTTTTTTTTGTTAAATTGTGTTTAGTTCAAAGTCATTTTTAGTTATATGTTCTTTGTATATATTGTCTGTCTGCTTTTATGTAAATGGCTTTTAAACTTTGTATATTGTATTTTAATGTTTTAACTTTGTAAACTACCCAGAGAGCTTTGGCTATGGGATGGTATAGAATATGTTTAATAATAATAATAATAATAATAATAATAATAATAATAATAATATAGACTAGTGATAGTGGCTGCCATCTCACATAGGGGCAGTACTTCCCATAGGGGCAGTAACGCAAACAATCTGCCCAGTAATAGTCACCCTATCCTGTTTTTTTCAGAAAGCAAAGCACATAATTTTTCCTCAAGAGCATTTCTGCAGTCTTGTTGCTTTTGTATGCATGACAAAGGCATATGTCCCTGTGTTTAAAATGCTTTGCTTGTATGTCTTGAGTGGATGACTTCCCTATCGTTATTATGTGGTATAAAAAATAACCACAAGAAACTCTCTTACAATGCACTGCTTTTCTGCAGGTTAATCTATATATATATATATATATATATATATATATATATATGCAAGAGCACACCTTTGAACCTTGCTGTGACCCTTCGCTCCCCTTCCAAATTGACATCTCTTTTCACTGAATGACCCCTGAATTTATTTATTTCTTTATTTTAATATGTTGCATCTATCCACAGGATGGGCTCATCCACTATATCAAATTTGTTCGTCTCAGGATCAAGTGCCTGTCCATTGTTCCTTTTGAAAGATGATGTCTCTTTCTGTAGCCTTCTTTTTACAAACAGCTTCTTCTAAATACAAGCAATGTCTCTTGTGTTCTCTCTGTAACCTCTTGCCAGCAAAGCTCAAGGGTTTAGTTTGGTCACATTTTGACGTGAACCAACCTGTTTCTCAATTCCCAGGCTAATGCACTGATTGAAACATAGTTATTCTTCAGTTTTCATGCTCCTCCAAATTTTGCGACACAGCTTAAAAAAAAAAAAAAAGCCACATCAAAATGCCTATAAAATGCATATTTACGGTTAAAATGCATACAAAAATTGATATTTCAGGATAAAATGTATACAGAAATGCATACATTGGGATAAAATGCATACTAAACAAAAACATATATTAAAAATATTGTGTGTTTTCATGCAGTATGTTGTTCATTTGTTTTAATCACAGATTGATGCAGAAATGGGACAGAATAGAGTTACGATTACGAATGAACACATGCAAAACTTTCATGGCCTGGAAATAGACTGTTCCATCCGTTCCTACCTCTTGTTTATTTAGCTTATTGCTACTAGTGACTGGACTGGACATAATCCTATATTGTAAGGGTGGCAGGTTTACATCCACTGCTCAGAATCCAATTAGAATCAGGCACAGGTTATGCTGGAGTCTGTGGACCCAATCCTAATTTTCCTAATTTACTTAAAGCTCTGTGTGGGTGGAATGGCATAGAGGGCTTGTGCAGAGCCCTGCATTTAGGGTCTCCTTGGGTATACACAACAGCATCCTTATGGAAACATTGGAAATAAGAAATGACCTATAATTGCAAATCAGCTTTCCCAAGCATATCCCTTAATACCCTTTCTCACAGTCTGTTTAACTAGCTCTACTGAGAATTATTTAGGCAACATTAAGAAAATGTCAGAAGAAACCTTCTTACTCAGAGGCAGTGTGTGTGTCATTCATATATATATATTTGACTGTGATTGATGATCAGAAACATTTCCAGAGGAAGAATGAGGAGGTGCATTTAATTTCTAGGGGGAGGGGGAAAAAGTAGTCTGCAATGGCTCACATGATTTAAAGTCCATCTGGATAAAATAGGTAAGAATATACCACAGAATATACCAGCAAAAGAGAAATGTGTGCATGTGTGTGGAGGCCGCTGAGCCTATGGCATAATGCCTATAGCATTAGGCGAATGTCGTTGCCTCTCAGCAGCGTGCGAACCCCAAATGAGAGTCATTCCAGATTAGCCTGGTTTCAGGGCCCATTTTCACATTATGTTTTTCAGCATGGGAGCTGCCACCACCATGCCATTCCTTTCTGCACTCCCACGTGCTGTACGAAGCCACGAGCTTTGCTACCTCCTGCTTACCGACTAGGCCAAAGGATGTTTCATCCTCTTCCTGCTGAGACTGAGAACTGGCCTGGCCTCCCTCTGAAGCTCTTTAAAGGCTTCACTCTAATGCTGGTGCTAACCGTTTCGGCTGACAGTGGAATTATAAATGAATCAATATTGATTTTGATTATGTATTTGCTATTACGAAATCAATCTGAGTTTTCTTTAATATGGATAGGGATGCTTTCCATTGTTGTTGTTTGTGTGTGTCATACTTCCCTGTGAACTGTTCTGAACATACTGTTATTCTGTTTCAGCCAGCATGCCATGTCACTCACAGGGAGGCCTAGTTGGGCACTGTGAGGGCCAGGTTACACTGTGAGGGCCAGGTTACACTGTGAGGGCCAGGTTACAGGGTGCCAGTATGGATCTGGTTCATATTGAAGTCTTGGGGCAAGTGAGGTCCAGGATTCTGACCAAGCAGGAGCCAGGTTTTCCATAGGGGCAGTAACGCAAACAAAGCAGCACCACAGAGAGCTCTAAGTATAAAAACATGTAAGACTGACTCTGGCCTGCTTGTACTGGCTGCCTGTATGTTTCTGAGCCTGATTCAAGGTGCTGATCTTAACCTAGAAAGTCTTAAAGGGCTTGGGACCGCAATATAGGGATGTTAGAGAATTCCGCCACGGATCTCGGTGAGGCCGAATGCCAGTGCATTCGGCCCCCCGAACTCCGTGGCGGAACGGCCTGCCACCCCCCGCCCCCCCGCGGATCCCCCCCGGGACGAGACTTACCTAGGGCGGATCTTCCGGGCAGCGGCGGCAGCGGCGGCTGGTCTTCCGACTGGCTGCCGCTGCCGCCATTTCCAGTCTTGTAAAAAAACAAACAAAAACGATGTGATAGGCTACGTAAACATTTATGTAGCCTATCATGGCTGGGTTTAAACCCCCCCCCCCAAAACCAATGTGATAGGCTACATAAAGATTTATGTAGCCTATCATGGCTGGGTTTAAAAAAAAACCCCCAAAACCAATGTGATAGGCTACGTAAAGATTTATGTAGCCTATCATGGCTGGGTTTAAAAAAACAAAACAAAACCGTGTACGCAAATGGCGGCGGCTACGGCCGCCACCATTTGCGTTCCTTATTTTTGGCCATTTTAGCCTACGTAAATATTTATGTAGACTATGACGGCGAAAATAAAGGGGAATGCAAATAGCATAGTGGGCGCTATTTGCGTCCCTTTTTGGTTCGCCATTTTAGCCTACGTAAATATTTACGTAGGCTAAAACGGTGAATCAAAAAGGGACGCAAATAGCGCCCGCTACGCTATTTGCATTCCCCTTTATTTTCGCCGTCATAGTCTATGTAAATATTTACGTAAATTAAGATGGCCAAAAATAAGGAACGCAATGACGGCGGCCGTAGCCGCCACCATTTGTGTACGCGGTTTTTGTTTTTTCCCCAGAGCCCTCTATGGCCTGAAATCCAGCTGCGGATGGCTCTGGCCTGGCTGGGCCTGGCTGGCTGCTCCACAGAGCTTCCACGGAGCACAGCTGGCCGTGGAGGATTCCGGGGGGAGGGACGGAACGCCTCCCCCCCCACCATCAACATAATCTGTGGAAAGGTAAGTGACTTTCGTACATCCCTACCGCAATACCTGACCAAATGCCTCTCCTGACACAAACGTACCCATACACTACACTCAACATGGCCACCAATTTGCATGGCTTTAAAAGGGGTTAGACAAATTCCTGGAGGAGAAGGCTGTCAATGGCTAGTAGTCCTGATGCTGCTATGCTACCTCCAGTATCAGAGGCAGTATTCCTATGTCCACCAGTTGCTGGGGAACATGGGTGGGAGGGTGCTGTTGCACTCAGGTCCTAGTTGTGGGTTTTCTGTCAACAGCTGGTTGGCCAATATGTGAAAATAATGCTAGACTAGATGGACACTTGGTCTGATTCAGCATAGCTCTTCTAATGTTCTTAACATTTAAGGTCCTCCTCCAGGTGCCTCCTCTGAGGGAGGTTTGGAACAGAGCAACAAGGGGGGAGGGCCTTCCTGGGGGTGCCCCCCCCCAGTTATGGAATGATCTCCCCAATGAGGCCTGCCTGTCTGGCTCCAACATTGTTATCTTTTCAGCTCCAGGTCAAGACCTTTCTCTTTTCTTGGCATTTGGCAGCATATCATGAGTTTTAATTGATCCTGGATTTGTCTTATGGTTATGGTTGATTGCCCTGTTTGTGTGTTTTTATGTAAATGGTTTTTAAACTTTGTATAGTGTGTGTGTGTGTGTGTAATCAATCTTTGGACACCTCCCAGAGAGCTCCAGCTATGGGGCAGAATAGAAATGTTGTTGTTTGTTGTTGTTGTTGTTATGAAGAAGAAGAAGAAGAAGAAGAAGAAGAAGAAGAAGAAGAAGAAGAAGAAGAAGAAGAAGAAGAAGAGGTGATGCTGGATCTGGAAGCCAGACAAACTTGTATGTATGTTGCTCCAACAAGCAGCTGATCATGAATGAGCCATAATTATGGGCTTGTCTTCTTTTAGGCTGGTTTTTTTTTTTTTTTTTAACCACCTCAATACTGTGAGGGCTTCATTCTTAAAGGGGCCTGGTCTGTTTCAACAGCCTTTGGCTGCAGTGACATAGAGCAGCTTAGTAAAATCCTCCTGGCTGGAGTCCTCTGAGGATGGCAATACAACCTCCTCTTGACCCAGGGGGTTGGTCCCTGGGGCCTTTCTGGGGAAAAATGTCCTAAGATGGTGGAAACCTCATGACACCCTTCTTTAGGCAAGCCCTCCTCTTCTTCTATTAACTCAGGGATTTTGTCCATCTGAAGAATTACAAAGAACTATACAAATAAAGTGTCTAGGGAGCTCTTAGCCATGTGGAAAAAGCCCATGCTGTGGCTTCTTGCAATGCTTGTATAGATTTCCAGGAGGGGTGTTACTTATGTTACCTGAGTGGTATTGGAAGGATCCAGCTGCAGTAGCTCCCAAGTATGTGGAAAGTGTCATTATATGAATTGCCACTAGATGACTCTGGACTTGGTTGTGTTTGGGTGGAGTCAGGAGTATCTTGATGCTATGATGTTTTTCTCTTGCTTCCTGAATGGTCTGTCCTCTAAGACACCCATGCCAGCATGCCTCCAATGTCATATGAGAAGAGGCCCTAAGATCTATTTCAAAGAACCACATATAAGATAGTAAATCTGCTCCTGGACTATACCACGTCAGACTGCACTTTGCTGTCTGTCTGTCTGTCTGTCTGTCTGTCTGTCTGTCTGTCACACCACACACAGATGTGAAGTGCACCCTAAATATGCTATTTTTCTGCATGATTCTGAACCTGTCAGGGATAAGCATTCAACCATGTGACTCCTACCCACTCACACACATACACCTGGATTCTGTAGTGGTATATTCCAGGAACATGTTTACCACATCATGTAGTGATTATGTGAGCAAGTCCTACATTTTCATTGAAACATGTGAAAATCTGCACCATCTCTATCAGAACCCTTTTCCAGCTCTGGTAGTAAACCAAAGATGAATGCATCAATTATACAGCTGTTCTTAGATAAACTGACGTATTAACATGCCTCCTGTGGCCTTTTCTCTCTTACTGTTAGAATCATGAACAAGCTTGACGGTTACTTCAAACCAACTTCAATTGGCCCTGATGTGTCCCTAAAGGGGCTTATCCCGTATTAAGTGGTTTATCATTTGCCAACTTTTAACGAGGGTGAAGTAAATCTCTCATATCAAAGGTTAAATCATTTCAAGCATGCCTGCTATGCAGGCTTTTACACTAATCTGATTTTAATCTGATTTTAAAACAATTTGGGTTTCTTTTCTAAAATAGCTTTATAAACTATTGCCAATGTCAGGATATGAAACTCTTAAGGGAACATACACATTGCATTCCATCTTCATCTGGAGATCAATGTGGTCGCATTTTGACAGGCATGCAGGAGCTCCTCATGACAGTTTCCATAGCCATGCCCCCAAGGAAAATCCATAGTCATGCCTAGGGATACTGGGGAAATCTGCAGTGGAATCCAATGAGTTCGAATTTCTATGAATCTGACCAGGGGATTCTGCAGCGAACCGGCTTTCCCTGATTCACACAGATTCTGTGGACTTGCGGGCCATTTTTTAACTTTCTGAAATTTTCTGCAAATTTAGTTATAGAAAAATACATTAAAAACTACTGGCTGAAAATGCACATTTCCCTCATAGGCTAAAGCACAAACATGTGCATGGGGGGGTGCACATTTTTTGGGGGGTGGGGTGCATTTTTGCATGTGTGAACTTGCAAATTCAGAAAGTGGGGGAAAATCCAGTTCCATCAATCAGCGGGCAATGGAATGAAATACACCTGACAATCCACGAAATGCAGATTGAATGGATTTTACAAAATTTGTACATCCCTAGTCACATCCCCAGGAGATAGATAGATGATAGATAGATAGATAGATAGATAGATAGATAGATAGATAGATACATAGATGTACAGTATATGTATATGTATATGTGTATGTATGTGTATGTATGTATGTATGTATATGTATGTATGTATGTATATGTATGTATATGTATGTGTGTGTGTGTGTGTGTGTATATATAGTGTGTGTGTGTGTGTGTATTTATATGTATATTTATGTGTATATCTGTGTGTGTGTGAGAAACTAACACTTTGGCTTTCATTATAGAACACAGAGGTCCAAAGCAAAGAAAGTACTAATAAAATCTCACCGTTAAGTTTATGGGGCATAACTGGAATCCCATGCATAGTTACGTAGGAGTAAGCTGTACTGAATTAAGTGCATGGTCCTTACTTCTGACTGCATAGGTTCAACTTGTAAAACACATTGACCTTTAACAAAAGATCTTCAGCCAGCTTAAATACAACCTTTAGCTTTTAATTAGAAATGCAAATAATAGTAACAAAGAAATGTTACTATTTAAATGGCTAGTGTGAAGTAGGAACTAGAGCTGTGACCCCCTGACCCACTTTGGAGGCCGATTCAGAGCTCCCAAATTGGCCCTGACCTGCCTCGGGCTGATCTGGAGCCAGGCCAACCCACCTTGGCCTCTGGATCTGAAGTGGAATCCGGACAGCTGAAGCACCCCCACCCAGCCATGTGAGTCCTTCGCTCCTTCTTACCTGGACCCGTTCGGAGCACCTGCAGCAGTTACTATCTTAGAGAGAGTCATCATTTTCTTTGAGTGTTCTTCTTCCAGAAATTAAATGTTACATAGATTGGGGCCATAAAGGGGCCATTTATGCAACATTACAGGTGTAAATGGGCCACTTATGCCTGTAATATTGTGTAGATGGCCCCTTTACGGCTGCAGTCTATGTAACATTTAATTATCCGAGGAAGAGGCAATTCCCTCTTCTTCTGGGTCCTGGTAAAGAGCAGAGGGCTTGCACAGCTGGGCAGGCAGCTGTCCAGATTGGGCTGAAGTGGCCCAAAGTGCTTCAGAGTGATCCAACCCGCTTTGGGCCGCTTCTGGTCACTCCTGACCTGCTCCAGAACTGGACTGCTTTGGTCCAAATCACCCTGATCCACTTCAGCATTCAGTAGTTGCACCGAAGGTATGCATAGCCCTAATAGCAACCCCATCAAAGAAAAAGAAAGAAGTATCCAGCCTCCCCTTGATTGTTTTCCTCGTTCTCTTCCTCTGCGCTAATCTGCCACAAACAATTATAAAACTAAGGATGAGTGAGAAATCCACACCACTGAGGGGTTTTTTGGTTTTTTTTTTAGATGGATTTACCCAATTTGCGCCTCCTGGAACTGAACATGGACCCAAACACAATTTGGAGTTGGAAATCCAAATATTTCTGAGCTTGTGATGCATTCCACAAAGCAAAATAATGCATTGAACAACATATGCACACTTAAAAGAATTCAGAAGGAAACATACGTACATTTCAATTGTTCATGTGGCTGAAAGCTTGTTTCATATTCCTAGAATTATAAGAGGCCAGTTAACATCAGACATGACATCACCTTGCCAACAAAGGTCCGTCTAATCAAAGCTATGGTTTTCCCAGTAGTAATGTATGGCTGTGAAAGCTGGACTATAAGGAAGGCTGAGCACCGAAGAATTGATGCTTTCCAACTGTGGTGCTGGAGAAGACTCTTACGAGTCCTCTGGACTGCAAGGAGGTCAAATCAGTCAATCCTAAAGGAAATCAACCCTGAGTGCTCATTGGAAGGACAGATACTGAAGCTGAAATATTTTGGCCACCTAATGTGAAGAGAAAACTCTCTGGAAAAGACCCTGATGCTGGGAAAGAATGAAGGCAAAAGGAGAAGGGGACGGCAGAGGATGAGATGGCTAGATAGCATCACCGATGCAATGAATATGAACTTGAGCACGCTCCGGGAGAGAGCGCAGGACAGGAAGGCCTGGCGTGTTATGGTCCATGGGGTCACGAAGAGTCGGACACGACTGAACAACTGAACAACAACAACAACAACAAACATCAGACATACCATACATGTTTACCATTGATTCCAATTTCATTTATTTCCAGGAAATGGTCATAAGATCAGGTGTTAAGACTTTCTGCATCAGGGCATAAGCATGGGAACATTATTATGACCTAGTGCAACATCACAAAGTATGGTAGTAATCCTGTGATACAGATACATTACAGGTGACTGAAATTCTAGCTGCTAAATATATGTTCAAATGCGGAATGTTATCTAGAGATTTTTTTTCTTACATTAGGAACAAGGAAAGAAAGAAAGAAAGAAAGAAAGAAAGAAAGGGAAAAGATTACATTTAACTGAGATATTGTGGGATGGTGCTTGTGACATACAGAAGATGGAGTTGTTCTGCAAGAGAAGATCGTTGGGGAAAAGGTGGAGGAGAAGAGAATAGAGCCAATGAAATGATAAGGATTGGGTGACAAAGATAAGAACAGCAAAGTAGTGTGATGTGTTAATGCTAGATTAGCTAAAGTGTTAAGAGCTTTAGAAATAGATCAAGGAGGAAAAGAACTAGAGAGAAACACAGCCACTTATACCTGGGGAGATAAAGTCAAGTTGTAACTAAAATGCCCAAGGTGCCTCTATCCTTTAAAGTTGTTTTACATGTCCCTTCGCTTTCAACCAGAAAGGAACAGAGTAGAAAAATAGGAAGAAGGCATATGATTGCAGCTCATACGGTGTATTTACGTTGGACTTGGCTCTGAATGATAAAGGAGCTTTTGTCTTGCTCCTCTAATGGTGTTTGACTGGGTCCCCTTCTTCACAGTTAGGGTTGTATGAGAAATCCATTTCTGCTCATTTTTGATCTGAATATGGACCTGGACGTAATCTAGGGATGGCGGAGAAATCTGCCACGGACTCCTGGAGTCCGTGGCGGAACAAACTCCCCCCTGCTACCACCCCAAATCCCCCTGGGACGGAACCTACCTGCCACCAGCCGGTGGGGTCCATCTGCTGCCATCCACTGCTCGGCTGCAAATGGCGTCCAGCGTAGCGGATGCCATTTGAGTCCCTGCTTTAGCCGTGATAGACTACATAAATATTTATGTAGCCTATCACAGCAAAGAGCAGGGACGCAAATGGCATAGCGGACACCTTTTGCATCTCTGTTCTTTGCTGTAATAGGCTATGTAAACATTTACGTGGCCTATTACGGCAAAGAACAGGGACACAAATGGTGTCCGCTACGCTGGACGCCATTTGTGTCCCAGCTGCCAGAAGTCTGCCAGCAGCCAGAGCGGGCTGGCAGCTCTGTGGACTCGCTTCGGAGCGGAGCCAGCCAGCAAAGATTCCGGGGGGGAGCAACGGATCGCCTCCTCCCCCTGTGGACCCCCTGCGGACTCCAGGTAAGGCTCTTTCGTATATTCCTAACATAACCTGAGGATGAAGTCTGTACATTTTCAAGCTTGCAATGCAATCCATGGAACAAACAAATGTGTTAAAAATGTGTACATTTGGAAAGTGCACATGAAAAAGATGCCTACTTTTAAAAATGCATACAAACATGCTTTAATCAATGGGAGAAAAATGTGTACATTTCAAAAATGCACACAATTGATGCATGCATTTAGAGAAATGCATACAAAATATGCATGATTTCATGCAAAAAACAACAACAAAGTTCACAATCTGGTATGGATATGAGCTGGGATGAGTTTTGAGGTGGAATTTGGAGAACTTCAATGAGGGCAGGTTTTAATGATTTTGTTGTTGTTCAGTCATTAGTCGTGTCCGACTCTTCGTGACCCCATGGACCATAGCACGCCAGGCCTTCCTGTCCTGCGCTCTCTCCCGGAGCGTGCTCAAGTTCATATTCATTGCATCCATGATGCTATCTAGCCATCTCATCCTCTGCCGTCCCCTTCTCCTTTTGCCTTCAGTCTTTCCCAGCATCAGGGTCTTTTCCAGGGAGTTTTCTCTTCGCATTAGGTGGCCAAAATATTGGAGCTTCAGCTTCATTATCTGTCCTTCCAATGAGCACTCAGGGTTGATTTCCTTTAGGATGGACTGATTTGACCTCCTTGCAGTCCAGGGGACTCGTAAGAGTCTTCTCCAGCACCACAGTTGGAAAGCATCAATTCTTCGGCGCTCAGCCTTCCTTATAGTCCAGCTCTCACAGCCATACATTACTACTGGGAAAACCATAGCTTTGATTAGACGGACCTTTGTCAGCAAGGTGATGTCTCTGCTTCTTACTATGCTGTCTAGGTTTGCCATAGCTTTCCTCCCAAGGAGCAAGCGTCTTTTAATTTCATGGCTACAGTCACCGTCTGCGGTGATCTTGGAGCCCAAGAAAGTAAAATCTGTCACTGCTTCCATTTCTTCCCCTTCTATATGCCAGGAAGTGATAGGGCCAGATGCCATGATCTTCGTTTTTTTAATGTTGAGTTTCAAACCAGCTTTTGCACTCTCCTCTTTCACCCTCAACAAGAGGCTCTTGAGATCCTCTTCGCTTTCTGCCATTAGGGTGGTATCGTCTGCATATCGGAGGTTGTTGATAATTCTCCCGGCAATCTTAATTCCGATCTCTGATTCATCCAACCCGGCATTTCTCATGATGTACTCTGCATATAAGTTAAATAAGCAGGGTGACAATATGCAGCCTTGTCGTACTCCTTTCCCAATTTTGAACCAATCGGTAGTTCCATGTCTGGTTCTTACTGTTGCTTCTTGACCCTCGTACAGGTTTCTCAGGAGACAGGTAAGGTGGTCTGGTACTCCCATCACTTTCAGAATTTGCCACAGTTTGCTGTGATCCACACAATCAAAGGCTTTAGCGTAGTCAATGAAGCAGAAATAGACGTTTTTCTGGAATTCTCTTGCTTTCTCCATGATGCAGCGAATGTTGGCGATTTGATCTCTAGTTCCTCTGCCTCTTCTAAACCCAGCTTGTACTTCCGGTAGTTCTCGGTTCACATACTGCTGAAGCCTAGCTTGTAGGATTTTGAGCATCACCTTGCTGGCATGTGAAATGAGCGCAATTGTGCGGTAGTTTGAACACTCTTTGGCGTTGCCCTTCTTTGGAATTGGAATGTAAACTGACCTTTTCCAGTCTTGTGGCCACTGTTGAGTGTTCCAGATTTGTTGGCATATTGAATGCAGCACTTTAACAGCATCATCTTTTAGGATTTTAAATAGCTCGGCTGGAATACTGTCATCTCCGCTAGCTTTGTTGTTACTAATGCTTCCTAAGGCCCACTTGACTTCACTCTCTAGGATGTCCGGCTCAAGTTCAGTGACCGCACTATCATGGCTATCAGGGACATTCAAATCTTTCCTCTATAGTTCTTCTGTGTGTTCTTGCCACCTCTTCTTAATCTCATCTGCTTCTGTTAGGTCCCTGCCTTCTTTGTCCTTGATCATGCCCGTCTTTGCACAAAACGTTCCCTTGAGATCTCCAATTTTCTTGAAGAGATCTCTAGTCTTTCCCATTTTGTTGTTTTCCTTGATTTCTTTGCATTGTTCATTGAAGAAGGCCTTCTTGTCTCTCCTTGCTATTCTCTGGAACTCTGCATTCAGTTGGGTATATCTTCCCCTTTCTCCCTTGCTTTTCGCTTCCCTTCTTTCGTGAGCTACTTGTAAAGCCTCATCAGACAGCCACTTGGCTTTCTTGCATTTCTTTTTCTTTGGGACGGATTTCGTTGCTGCCTCCTGAACAATGTTACGGACCTCCGTCCATAGTTCCTCAGGCACTCTGTCTATCAGGTCTAATCCCTGAAATCTATTCCTCACCTCCACTGTATATTCATCAGGGATATGATTTAGGTCATACCTGAACGGTTTAGTGGTTTTCCCGACGTTCTTCAATTTAAGCCGAAATTTTGCAAGAAGCAGCTCATGATCTGAGCCACAGTCAGCTCCAGGTCTTGTTTTTACTGACTGTATGGAGCTTCTCCATCTTTGGCTGCAAAGGACATAATCAATCTGATTTCGATATTGACCATCTGGTGACGTCCATGTGTAGAGTCGCCTCTTGTGTTGTTGGAAAAGAGTGTTTGCTATGATCAGCATGTTCTCTTGGCAAAACTCTATTAGCCTTTGTCCTGCTTCATTTTGTACACCAAGGCCATGCCTGCCTGTTATCCCGGTGATTTCTTGACTTCCTACTTTAGCATTCCAATCCCCTATGATGAAGAGGACATCTTTTTTTGGTGTTAGTTCTAGAAGGTGTTGTAGGTCTTCATAGAACCGATCAACCTCAGCTTCTTCGGCCTCAGTGGTTGGGGCATAGACTTGAATTACTGTGATGTTGAATGGTTTGCTTTGGATTCGTACTGAGATCATTCTATCGTTTTTAAGATTGTACCCCAGTACTGCTTTTCCCACCCTTTTGTTGACTATGAGTGCTACTCCATTTCTTCTAAGGGATTCTTACCCACAATAGTAGATATGATGGTCACCTGAATTAAATTCGCCCATGCCTGTCCATTTTAGTTCGCTGATTCCCAAGATGTCGATGTTCAATCTTGCCATCTCATGTTTGACCACCTCCAGCTTACCTTGATTCATTGATCTGACATTCCAGGTTCCTAAACAATATTGTTCTTTACAGCATCGGATTTTCTTTTCACCGCCAGACACATCCACAGCTGAGTGTCCTTTCGGGTTTGGCCCAGCCGCTTCACTCTTTCTGGCGCTACTTGGAAATACCCTCTGCTCTTCCCCAGTAGCATATTGGACACCTTCCGACCTGAGGGGCTCATCTTCCGGCGTCATATCTTTTAGCCTTGTGATACGTTCCATGGGGTTTTCTTGGCAAGAATACTGGAGTGGGTTGCCATTTCCTTCTCCAGTGGACCACATTTTGTCAGAACTCTCTGCCATGACCTGTCCATCTTGGGTGGCCCTGCATGGCATAGCTTATGGCTTCACTGAGTTACGCAAGCCCCTTCGCCACAACAAGGCAGTGATCCATGAAGGGGTTTTAATGATTAGCACATCCCTATTCCCATTATTGTGAGCATGTGTGCATATTTTCAGATTCTGTGAGTCACCGAGGCTCTAAGTCTAGAGACTTGAGCTTTGAGCTGGGACACAGACTCATGTAACCTCATGAAGTTTCTCTCCTCTTCAGTTTCCCATATGGAAAATGGGAACATCCTTTAAATGATAAGTTATAACCGAATTATCTGTCAGTCCAGAGTTAAGACCAATTTACATGATACGTGTATAGTATTGAATTTCAAGTGAGTATTACATTGCTTTTATTCAGAGTTAAGAGTGCATCAATCACCCCATTTCAACTTTCAGTTAGAAATTAGCAATTTCAATGGGGCATAACCCCCATCAAACAATTTATGCAAATAGTCACCTTTTAGAGATCCTGTTTGTTACTGTTTTCTCTGGCTGCTGTTTTCCAATTCTGCCTTGACTAGTCACATGGGTGATCCTGTCCAATCAGGGATCACACGGCAAATTTGATGCCATCACAATGTTACGCAGGCCTGCCAACCATCCAATCAAGAATGATGCAATGAATTAGATGTCATCCGGATGCTTTGTGTAGACAGTCAGATTTGCCTATGTGATGATATTGCTGAGGGTACACAGATAGAAATACATTTGTGTTTTGTGATATGGGTCAAGTTGATCCTTACTGAAACTTCCTATATGGTAAAGCAATCATTTGGTTTCCTCAGAGCTCACCTATTTCAAGAGTCCCACACACGCTGAGATAAGCTATCTAGGGATGCCCCCAATGGATTCAAATGAGTTCAGATTTCTGTGAATCCAACCTGTGGGTGGATACCACAACTGATCTGCTTTTTCTGAGTCATGCAGATTCCATGGACTTGCAGACTGGGTTTTTTTCCCCCCCTGGGGTGGGGGTGGCGATTTGTGCATTAGCATTTTATGCCTTTGCAAACAGGAGCAAATTCTCACACATCCCTAAGAAAAAAAATCCAATTCCATCAATGAGTGGACGACAGAACAAAAGATGCCTAACAATCTGTGAAACACAGACAGAATGGATTTCACAAAATCCATACAGGTATGAGTGACAAATAAATTCTGTGGCAGATTATCATGTCTGTGCCATCAATAATATAACTAGTCCTCAGGCATTATTCTTTGTATTAAATGCCCACAGCAGTGCCACAGCAGATGTTTGCCATTCTGTATTTTTTCTCCCTTTCATTATAATAATAATGATAATAATAAATATAAATTATATTATTATATAATTAATAATAATAAATGGGTTGGTTTCATATTTTGTCATACTTACATGGAACTCATGACTAACTCAAGTACCGCTGAATACAATAGGTCTATTTGCAGTATTTGGATCCAACCCTTTGTAATGTAAATGGGTTGGGTTTGGGTTTCTTGTGTTTACTTTTCTTAGGAGTTGGTTGGGGAGCATGCATAAGTGTCCTGTCATGCGTTGTACAATCATATCTCGGTCAGCCTGTACCATCCTTGGCATCCACACTTCAATGAAAGCCCAGGGGAAGACATCATGAAGTAATTTCTCCCACAGGACTTTTTCAGGTCAGGAAATGCAGGCAGCCTTGGAGGCTGTAGAGCAATACAGAGGTGTGTAATAGAAAGAAAACACACATATAGCACCCATAGCTCCCTCCTAGTGATGAGGTAAGCACAAAAATACCACACAAATAAATGGAAGAACAACCTTGGAATGAAGCAGAGCAATGGGAGCCTCTTTCATGGGGGAAGAAAGGAAATTGGAGGACAGATTTTGGCACAGCATAGGAGCTAGACAGACCGCTCCCCTCCTCACACCTGCATGGTAGTGGATGCAAAATGGAGGCCAGCTTGTCAGCACAGTTGCTGTTGTTGCCTCTTGCACACACAAAAACAAAAAGCCCTCAGGAAAAAAGAAAGAAGCTGTACTAAAATCCCTGTCAATGGTGAGTCCTATTTGGGAGAGACAGCTGCAAATTTCTCTTTTCCCTCGAAAAAAATCAGTGGAATTTCCTCCCCCCACCATTCCTTCCCCCAATTTCTCTGCCCACAAATAGGGTGGAGAATTTTGAGAGGCCATTTTGCACAGGGCTCTAACATTAACTACTGCTGTATTAATGAGAATACACACACGTATCTTTAAAATAGGTTTTCTTTAAAAACCAAACCAAACACCCTCTGATAATAGTCTTGCTTTGCCATCTGGCTCTTTAGTTCTTCACAATTTATTTAAGAAAAAGAGTGTAAGCAGAGATACAGATGGCTTCAAATCCAGGATGTCTACAAATATTTGCATGAGTAAGAAAGGGGCTACCTTTGTATAGTTATACAGAGAGGGGCTACCTTTGTATAGTTTTGCATACCAAATAACTCTTTTCTTTTTTTTAAGAACAATGCCATTCAGCAAGGTTGCAACAGACTACATCAGGCTAGTTTTGTAAAATCTTATTTTAAATAATAGAAGTAAATGGATTTAGAACTAATGGAAGGTACTCAAAGATAGCTCTGTTCCTTGGAGCAATGGGTGCATGAGCGCCTGCACATGCACACACACACGGCTAATGATGCATGGCTAATACAGATACAATAAAGCAAATATATAATTTGCTTAGAGTTTGTTCCACTTGTAGGATTTCATTAAGAAGGACTGTGGGGCTTTGATGTTTGATGGAATATAATTGGACTGGGAGGCATGAAATTTGGGCATAATCATCAGATGGAGGGTCCACTGGACAGCAAAACACAATCTCTAGCAAGTTTTATTAAACATTAAAGAATGTTCAGCAGGAATTAAAATAGCTTATTATACTGGAATTGTAGGACTTTTTCTGTCTAAACATAGATAGGGTTGTACCCTAAATGTTTCTAATGTATATTTTGAAATAAAATACATTTATAAATGCATATTTTGTGAGACAATACATTCAAAAGCACATATTTAAATAAGACTTTTTTCTTCTTTTTTTTAAATCAAATTAATGTGGAAACAGGACAGGCTGAACAGACTTATAAATTAAGACATTTGAAGGTGACATTGGCTAGAAATAGAGTGATTCATCCATCCCTAATTCCAAGGGACCTAATTTCCTAAGAATAATCCTAATCATTTTTCTTTTCTTTTTTTAAATCTGTTATACTCTGAAGTGCCCCTGAATTTGAACTGTGTGTCTTCCTGTGTACTTAAATGTTGTGTTTAAAACTGGTAAACATATATTTTGACTTTCTAGGAGAAACTTCTAAATATGTAGAGGACACTGATTAATATAATATAATATAATATAATATAATATATTACCATTGCCGGATGATGATGATGATGATGATGATTTTTGGAATTTTGAGATTGAAGCCTGTGTTTTTTCTTCTTTTGCCTGTTCAGTATATCCATGCTGCAGTTTGGCCAATCATGGTATACAGCAGCCTTTCCCCAACCTGGTGCCCTTCAGATATGTTGAACTACAACTCCCATCATGCTTTTGGAGTTGGCCATGATGGGAGTTGTAGTCCAACACATCTGGAGGGTGCCTGGTTGGGGAAGGCAGGACTAGAAGTACACTGGGTGTTTGCTTGCTTGCTTGCTTGCTTGCGAGAGTGGACCTATGTTTCTGGCAACTGCCCATCTGGAAAAGCAGGGCCTGATAGCAGAGGAAGCGAGATCTGCCAAGGGTTCTGCATAGCCAAACCACAGACGGTTGGCTTCATGTCATCTACCTCAGTGGCTTCCAGTTCCAAGCTGTGTTCCTTAAGCTCCTTGGAAGCTTATCAGGGCCTCCTTGGTAAGATGATCGTCAATGGCTGACACGTTTTTCTGAAAGATTGGCTTGGCCATCATTACCAATTCCCCACTGATCCATGCTGGAATTTCTCCAGCATCACTAGATTGAGCCATCTGAGGATGCAAGACCAAGAGGTTGACCCAGGAGTTATCTCACAAGCAGCTTATCTCCACACACTGAGATTCCCAGCTACAGGCTGCCTAGCAGTCTTCCCCAACCTGGTGTCTTCCAGATACATTATCATTCCCAGCCAGCATATCCAATGACCACGGCTTAGCACAAGAAATGAACCTACCTGTACACTACGAACATCATCCGAGACCCTCCTCTAGGTGCCACCTCCAAGGGAAGTTTGGAAGGTGAAAAAATGGGAGAGGGTCTTTTTGGTGGTGACTCCCCCCCATTATGGAACACTCTCCCTAGTGAGTTCCACCTGGTACCAACATTGTCATCCTTTCACCATGAAGTTAAGATTTTTGTCTGCTCCCAGGTATTTGACAGCATCTGATGAAGTACTAACCAGTCCTGGGATTTCTATTGCTGATTGTTTCTAATTGCATGTAAATGGTTTTATGTAAGTGTTTATATATATATATATATATATATATATATATATATATATAATATTTTATCTTGTATTTTTAAAGTTTCAATCTTTTGTAAATCACCTGGAGAGTTTTGGCTATTGGGTGGCATGGAAATGTAAATAGTAGTAGTAGTAGTAGTAATTTTTAAGGAAGGACTAAGGAAGGACTTTCATACTAAGAATGAATGTGTGAATCAGCAGAATTCAAGCTCACCAAAGTTCTCCAAATTCCATCTTGAAGCTTGGTCCAACTTGAGTTCGTATCAGATTGTGAGCTTAAAAAAAAAAGCAGCATGAAAATCCTTGCATATTTTCATGAGTATTTTTCCAAATGTGCACATCTTTGCAAAGTACGCATTCTTTTCCCATTCATTAAAATATACATTTGTGCACATTTTTCAAAAGTACACATTTTTTAAATGTGTTGAATGCATTTTGAGGGTCCACAAAGGGCATTGCAAGCATGACAAACTTTGATCATACATTGGGTCCGAGTCCATGTTCGGTCCAGAAGGTGCAAACTGCACAAATCCTGATCAAAATGAATTGAAATGAATTTCTTATACATCCCTGTTTCATACCTAACTGCATAGGTTCCCATGAGTAATTCTATAAACTTAGATTTTTGCCTGCAGTCTTAGGCAAAATATATATAACAGGAAGAACAGCAGACATTCAGGAAAGGCCTGACAAATAAATGTTGCATTGTGAAAGGCTCCCATTCAGGCTTCCAGCCAAACATGTCATTTTCCAGGATATTCCATTCCACTTATTTTCAGTTTCTCCACCATCAGTCAGCCACCTTTCCCAAATACTGACCATGCTCAGTATTTATTGAGCTGTTTTGGTCTCCCCCCTGCCCACCTCCCCACACACATTTAGGATTCCCTCCTCCAAGATTTGGGGAGGGGGGCATTTCTGCAAATCTTAGGGTCCCTCCAAGCCTGCTGATACCTCCCTCTTGTGCATGGATGGTGTAGTTTTCATCATTTTGCTATGTTCCTATGGGAGACTCTGCCAGTCAGAGTAAGCAGTACTGAGCTAAATGGGTAAGTAGCTTGACCTGATATAATACAGTTTCCTATGTTCCCCTCTTCTGCTACCTGCAGTCTGAAATACATTGGCGCAAAATGGCCTCTTGAAATTCTCTACCTTACTTGTGGGCAGAGAAATTTGGGAGACAATTTCACCATATTTCTCCATGGGGAGTAGAAATTCTTAGGGATGTACGAAAGTCCCTTACCTGATCCTGAAGCTCGATTCGCGGTGGGGGGAGGTGCTCCGTCCCACCCCCCGAAATTCTGACCGGGGGGGAGGCGCCCCGTTTCCCCCCTGAAATTCTGGCTAGGGGGGAGGCGCCCCGTCCCTCTGGCCATGAATCCTCCTGCCCTGCCGGGACGCAAATGGTGGCGGTCATAGCCGATGGGCGCCGCCATTTGCATACACATGGGTTTTTTTTTCCCCACTCAGCCATGATAGGCTATGTAAACATTTACGTAGCCTATCACAGTGTTTGTAGGGGTGCATGAAAGTCACTTACCTGGTCTCGCAGCTTGCTTCGCGGTGGGGGGGAGGCGCTTCGCTGCTCCCCCCAAAGTTCAGGCCAGGAGGGGGAGGCTTCCCTCCTCGCCAGGCCGAAATTCAGGCCGGGGAGGAGGTGCCTCGCCTCGCCCGGCTGCGAAATAAAAAGTTAAAAAAGAAAACGCCCCCGTGATAGGCGACGTGACGATTTACGTAGCCTATAACGGCTAGATCTGCAAAGTCAGCCATGATAGGCTACGTAAATCGTCACGTAGCCTATCACAGGTGACTTAAAAAAAAAAAAAGCACGTACGCAAATGGCGGCCCCCATAGGGAGCCGCCATTCGCGTTCCTTATTTGGTCGCTGTGGCGGCTCCCTATGTGGGCCGCCATTAGCCGTACACTTTTTTTTTTAAGTCACCCGTGATAGGCTACGTGACGATTTACGTAGCCTATCACGGCTGACTTTGCAAATCTAGCCATGATAGGCTACGTTAATCGTCATGTAGCCTATCACGGGGGCATTTTTTTTTTTACTTTTCTTGGAATGGCGGCGGCGGCATCTGGTCGAAAGACCGGGTGCCGCCCCTGCCCCTGTCGAAGCCCTGCCGAACCGCCGCTGCGACCCGCCACCGGGAGCGACATTCGGGAAAGGTAAGTCCCATCCCGGTGGGGGGTGCGGGGGTGTGTGGAGAATTTCTCCCCAAAACTACTTCGGGGGGCCGAATACGTTGGCACTCTGCCCCCTGAAGTTTCGGGGAGAAATTCTCCCCCATCCCTAGGTGTTTGTTAAAAATCTAGCCGTGATAGGCTACGTAAATCTTTATGTAGCCTATCACGTTTGTTTGATTTTTAACTTGGAAATGGCGGTGGCGGCAGCTGGTCGGAAGACCAGCTGCCGCAGCTGCCGACACCGCACCACCGCCGAACCGCTGCCGGGAGCCGCCGCCGCCAGGGACATTTGCACAAGGTAAGTCCCGTCCCTGGGGGGGTGGGGGGGCAGACCATTTCTCCACCAATTTCGGGGGGCCGAATGCGCTGGCATTCGGCCTCCCCAAGATTCATGGAGAAATTCTCTGACATCCCTAGAAATTCTCCACAGTTTCTCCCAGGTAGGACTCTACATTGGCAGGGCTTATAGCACAGCTTATTTCCTTTTTAGTAAGGGTTTGGGGTTTTTTCATGCTGCAACAGCATCAACTGTCTTGGCAGGATGGCCCCCAGTTTGCATCCACTGCAATGCAGGTGGGGGCAGTGGTGTGTCTAGCCCCGGGGATGAGGTGGAGTTAGAGCTTTGCCAAAATTTGTCCTCCAATTTCCTGAACTTTTCTTCCCCCATGAAAGAGGCTTGTTCTGCCTCATTCAGGATGTTTTATAATGTATTTTTTTGTGGTGTTTTTGAGCTTACCAAATCACAGCAAGCCTTCCAGGCTGCCTGTACATCCTGATCTGAAAAAGCCCTATGGGAGGAATTATCTCATGGTGCCTTAAACTGGGCTTTAATTGAAGTGTAGGAAGCTGAGGAGGCCACAGGCTGCCAGAGCGATGATTGTACAATGAAAACTTGTGCTTACTCTTCAGCCACCTCCTAAGTAAGGTAAGCCCATGAAACCCAAACCCAACCCATGGGAATTTCTCTGAAATTTCTTCACCATTGAATTTATTTTCAAAGCCATTTTTCTTCTGTCAGATTTATTGTGAATGGTTGAAAAAAATGTGGGAGAAATTTTCAGCACAGCGCTAGTTGAAATGCTTCTCCTCAGGCTGAGGTCTGGGCAGGAAGAGCTTTAAGCTAAAATAGGTTGGCTGTTTTGATATTTTGCCCCCACCCATTTTCCTTTGGCCCTGCCCTGTTTTACCTTCACCCCCCCCCATTGGAATGCAGCTTCCTCAGGCTGAAAGAGATTCAACACCCTTGGCCTAGGCTTTTCAGTACGGGGAGCTAGTTTTTAACATAGCTGTGCACAAACGGCCTCTCAAAATTCTCCAGCTTATTTGTGGGCAGAGAAATTGGGGGGACAATTTCACCAAATTTCTCCTAGGGGAGGAGAAATTCTCCAACAGTTTCAGCCCATGGGCGCCGCCATTTGCGTACGCGCTTTTTTTTTTTTTTCAAAGTCACCCGTGATAGGCTACATGACAATTTATGTAGCCTATCATGGCTGACTTTGGAAATCTAGCCGTGATGGGCTACGTAAATTGTTACATAGCCTATCACATGTGTGTGTGTGTTTTTACATTCACTTTGTAATGGTGGCGGCGGCAGCCGGTCGGAAGACTGGCCGCCACCCCCGCCCCCACCGAAACACCGCCGAAACGCCGCCGGGACCCGCCGCTGAGAGGGACATTCGAGGGAGGTAAGTCCCATCCCAGGGGGGGCGGGGGGCGGAGAATTTCACCGCCAATTTTGGGGGGCCGAATGCGTTGGCATTCAGCCTCCCCGATATTCGTGGAGAAATTCTCCGCCATCCCTAATGTGGGAGACATTTTCGGCACAGCACTAGTTTTTAACTCTGATCTGCATTTACTTTACTGGTTCTTATGCTCTTCTCTCTCTCTCAATTTGTCATTCCTGCCAAGTCAAATTTGTGACTTGTTATTACTTTACTTGCCCATGATATTGTTAATGTGAATCACACTTTGGTGTTGTTTTCTTTTGTTTATATGCCAGTGAATGGTGGCATTTAAATCTTTTAAATAAATACATCCTAGGAAGTATTTTTTTAACAGAGACAAATGAAGCCATCCATTTTATTAAGGAGGTGATCAATAATATTACACTCCTAATCTTAACTGCCATAAATCTCCTGTAAATTTATGATCAATAATTTCCCATTATTTCTTTAAGAAGTAAGAACTGGCATCCATGCATCTGGAGCCCATGCACCTTGGCTTCCATTTTTAGCAATATCTACCATTAATATATGCATATTGGAAATACTGCGTATCTCCTGAAATTTGTCTGATGTTTAGCCTCTCCTGTTTGGGTAGGTCATAACCTAACTTTATTTGGGTCCCACTTTCTGAGACTCTGTTCAAAAAGGATATTGTAAAACTGGATTGGGACCCTAGTGTAGGCAGTAGGGGGGTTCTTAAGATCTGGATTGGACCTACTTTAGAGTAAAAGTGGGAAAAAAGATGCAGCTGCTAGATATAGATTTAAAAAGTAACATCTGTTTTGGCCCTCAGATAGGACATCATAGAGGTTTATAAAATTATGCACGGTGTCATGGTATAGAGAATCATAGAATCGTAGGGTTGGAAGGTGCCTATAAGACCATCGAGTCCAACCCCTGCTCAATGCAGGAATCTAAGTCAAAGCATCCCTGATAAATGGCTGTCCAGCTTAGGGAAGGTGGAGAAATCCTCCACGGACTCCAGTGAGGCCGGATTCTAAAGACTACCCCCACACCGCCACCCCCCAAAATCCCCCTGGGACGGACCTTACCTGGCGGCAGCGGCTGCTTCGGATCAGGTTGTCATCTTCCTTCCGCAGCAGGGCTGTGGAATGAAATGGCGGCTGTCGTAGTGGCCGCCATTTGCATCCCTGCTTGTGATTGGCTATGTAAATATTTACGTAGCCTATCACGGCAAAGAGCAGGGATGCAAATGGCTGTCGCTATGCCATTTGCGTCCCTGCTCTTTTCGTGATAGGCTACATAAATATATATGTAGCCTATCATGGCTAACTCAGGGATGCAAATGCCGGCCGCTACGCCATTTACATCCCTGCCTTAGCTGTGACTGGCTACGTATATATTTATGTAGCCTATCACGAAAAGAGCAGGGACGCAAATGGTGGCCGCTACACCATTTGCGTCCCTGCCTTAGCCAGGATTGACTACGTATATATTTACATAGCCTATCAAAGAGCAGGGACACAAATGGCGTAGTGGCAGCCATTTGCATCCCTGCTCTTTGCTGTGATAGGCTACGTAAATATATATGTAGCCAATCATAGCCATGGGCAAGGATGCAAATGGCGGCCGCTACGACGGCCGCCATTTGTGGCCGCAGCAGCCTGGCAGTGGATGGCAGCCACCGGCCGGCGGCTCCACAGACTCACTGCAGAGCGGAGCCAGCTGGGCAGGATTCTGGGGGGAGGGACGGATCGCCTCCCCCCCCCATGGACACCATCAGCGGAATAGCGAATGGGGTTCGTACACCCCTAGTCCAGCTTCATCTTGAATGCCTCCAGTGTGGGAGAGTCCACTACTTTCCTAGGTAATTGGTTCCATTGTCGTGTTGGTCTTACAGTCAGGAAGTTTTTACTGATGTTCAGCCGGAATCTGGCTTCCTGTAACTTGAGCCCATTATTCTATGTCTGTACTCTGGGATGATTGAGAAGAGATCCTGGCCTTCCTCTCTGTCACAGCCTTTCAAGTACTTGAAGAGCACTATCCTATCTCCCCTCAGTCTTCTCTTCTCAAGGCTAAACATGCCCAGTTCTTTCAGCCTCTCTTCATAGGGCTTTGTTTCCAGCTCCCTGATCATCTTTGTTGCCCTCCTTTGAACCCTCTCCAGCTTGTCTGCATCCTTCTTAAAGTGTGATGCCCAGAACTAGGCATGTGGATAGAGATGATTTTGTGTATGTGGATAGAGATATGTTTTTCTCCCTCTCTCATGATACTAGAACCCAGGGTCATCTAATGAAGTTGAATGGTGGGAGATTCAGGACAAACAACAGAAAGTACTTCACACAGCACATAGTTAAACTATGGAATTTGGTACCACAGGATGTAGTGACAGCCACCATCTTGATGGCTTTAAAATGGGATCAGACAAATTCATGGATGATAAGAGTATTAATGGCTACAAGTCATGATGGCTATATGCTCCCTCAAGTATCAAAGGGAATCAGTTGGTATCAGTTGCTGGGGAACTTGGGGAGGAGTGTGCTATTGCCCTCATGTCCTGCTTGTGGGCTTCCCATAGACATCTGGTTGGCCAATATGGGTAGCAGAATGCTGGACTAGATAGTCCTTTCTTCTGATCCAGCAAGGCTCCGCTCTTCTTATGTTAACCAAAGGGTAATTCATATTGCTTTTAAAAACACAGGCCACAAATCCATCTCAGTGAATCAATACAATATAGAGAGGATGACATATCATCTATTTGCAAGGCAGACATGGATTTTCTCCAGCTTTGCTTTTGGAGCATTGCCAAATGCACATCTTTTTTTTAGGTTTACACAACTTGTGAGCCACCATTTTGGATGCAGGCCACCAGCTATTTATGACAGCTCATCAGGGGCTTGATAAATGTCCTAGTTTTGCTGATTGCCTAGGACTAGAAAAAATACAACAATAAGGCCTCCATTCATTGCTGGTGAGCTGAGTTTGGCTGGTAGGTCACTCACAACTTGTGCAGATCTATGTTAACATTCCCCAGGTGAACAGTTGGACATGTACACCATTTCATACCATGTCATTCTCAAGCTGATAAAGCCCTTACACCAGGAGTGGGGAACTTGAGGCTCACAGGCCAAATCCAGCCCTCCTGGGGTCCCAGTCCAGCCCCCAGTTTCTGTGGTTTCCCAGATGGCCATGCCCCCTTTACATGGCCATGCCCCCTTTCCCTGACAGCCAGTCATTTGGTGGTTTTCCACCTTTGCATGCTTTTCTCCCATTCTAAAACACTGAAATGACTCTCCTAATTCCTAGTTATTTGGCAGTAAGAGCTTTCAGATAGTACCTGTCTTTTGCAAGGAGCAAGAGATCCCAAGAACAAGCGCAACAAAGCCCCTTTCAGCCTTCTTCCACAGCCAGGCAAAAGGCAGAAGGGCAAAGCACCGAATGCAAAGATGCACAGAGAGCAGTTTCTGCACCAAAAATAAAACACATGATCCCAAAAACATAGCATGCAAAGCAGAGATGTGGAATGTCTTTCAGCCTGAGGACCAAATTTAATGTTGGAGAAGCACTTGGGGGCCATGTATTCACTCTCTGGAGTTCCTGAGTAGGGATGGCATGGGTACTTGATTCCATCCAGGAATCCAGCAGAACCCCTCCTGCCTGCATGCCTGAGCCCTGCTTTCTGAGCCCCTGCCTCCGCTTGCCCCCTGCCCATGCTCAGCGAGCAACCCACACTCACCCCAGCAGCCTCATCAAGCTCTGCTGTCACCATTTTTTAAAAATGGTGATAGCAAAAATGTACATATTGAAAACGTAAATTTTTGTGTTTGCCATTTTATTTTTCAAAAAATGGTGACCACAGAGCTTGACAAGGCTGCTGAAGTGAGTGAGAGCTGCTCACCGAGCATGGGAGGGGCTCAAGCGTGGTCCGGGGATTGGTGAGTGGGGGCAGGGGCTGGGCGGGTCCCCGGAGAACCCAGATGGGGGTGGGTTCACACACCCCTCTTCCTGAGCTTCCTATCTGACTTCTTGTTCTGGTCTCTTCCTGACCGCCAGCTACTTTCTTTTATCCCCAGTTCTCCAGCTCTTCATCACCCTGTTTTGTTTTGTGCTGTTTGTAGTTTGGATGAGGCCTGGCATCATGTTCTCATTAGGGATGTGTGAATCAGCAAAACCTGAACTTGCTGAAGTCCTCCAAATTACACCTCGAATCCCATTCTGACTGAAGTCTGTATCAGATCACAAGCTTTGTCTCCCTCTTTTTTCACATGAAAATCCATGCATATTTCTGTGTGTATTTTTCCAAATGTATGCATCAATTGTGTGCATCCTTGAAATGCATGTGTTCTTCTCCCATTGATTATAGTGTATTTTTGTGCATTTTTCAAAAGTACACATTTTTTGAAGAGACCCATGCTGTTGAACACATTTGTTTTAATCTGCTAATCAGACTGCAACCTCGAAAATGTACAGACTTCAACTGCAGTTTGTGCAAGTCCATGTTCAGTCTGGAAGGTGCAAACTGGGTAAAATCCTGATAAAAAAAATGAACTGAAATGGATTCCTCATACATCCTAGTTCTCACTTTATGCTCTTTGTTTCTTTGCCCACTATCTTACCAGACTGCTGCTCAATCCCCCTGATTACTTTGTCTCTGTACATTCACACAATATTTGCATGTAGCACAAACTCATTCATTTGAGATGTCTGGACAGTCTTTTTTTAAAAAATCCAGGAAAAAACCCTGATTGTATGAACAGAAGTTAGCTTTTATGATCACATCTATCATCTTAATTTTGATCACTTGTTCTTATAAATGTACCTCAACATGGTGAAAACTAGGAGTGCACATTGGATTCAGCAGCTACAGTCTGACCCAAATTGAGCCTCCTGATGTGAATTGGGCTTCCCCCCAAAGTGACCAGATCAAAAGCTGTACCCTGCATGAGGTTGCATTCACAGTTTGCTTTGGAAAGGCAGCCAGTGTGTCTCCCAAAAATATATATTTTGCTTTTATTTCTCTAAATGCTGATGGTGTGTGTGGGGGTGGGGAGGAGGGACTGTGTTGAGTGACTGACAGGTCCACCTTCTAATCATACGGCAGCTTTTACGAGGGTCTCTGGTAAAGGAGGAAGGCAAGGATGGGACTGTGAGATAGCCATTCTTCCAACACTATCAGGCTTCACTATGAAAAAAGCCTGAACAGCTTTTCAGTCATCGTAACTCCCAACTAGAATTCTAAGATCTTCACTTTCAGGTAAACCACCACACCTATCCTTATGAAACTTTGTAGTTTTCTTACTTAGCACCACATCTATGTTGTCTGTTATTTTCATAAGAATGATCCTTGTGGATCATTGTTATGAAATGATATAGGGATAAGCATGTCTTTTTTGGGATACCCTCAAAATGTAAAGGCTACTTTTGCACAAAATTCCCTGCATCTTGGCAGTCTTCATCCCTTCTGAAGGGGCAATTGCAACTTTCATCCAATTCTGCCAGGAAATAAGAAAGCTATCAGCTGTTCCCTTAAAAAAATCAAAATACAAAGGTGCATAGCACAAAAACCACTGCACCATTTTTCCCCCTGCAATTTGGCAAGTGTAACCTCTCCTAAGGGGCTATTGTACCTGCAAATTTCGTCCATATCTCAGAAACAGAGAAACTTTCCATGATAGTTAAGGGGAAGCATGAAGCCTTGGATTTCTGAATCTTGAATTGGGTTCAGTATGCATCTTGAAGGAGACAGCCTATGAGTCAGTCCTATCAGAATTGGACTATTTTCTTAAGCACTAAGTCAGGGTCTGAGTCTAATGTTGTGGTCAGTGCATACTTCGAGAAAAAAACTTTCAACTATGTGAGATTCAAAAACACTGAGAACTATGTAAGTATGATATGCATTTACTTATTTTCTTAGTTTATAGCCCACTTTTCCTTACCAACTGAGACTCAGTGTTGCTTGGAATGCAGCTAACTTCACATTTCCAACTGATGAGTCTTCATTCACCTTGCTGTGGTTATTCCATGAGGAGCAGCAACTGAGAAAAATACAACACAATTTCACCTCATGGTAAGTTTTCCCCATGCAACTTGATCATTTCAACTCAGCCCTCAGAATTCAGATAAACAAGGAATTCCAAAGAATGCTGGACATGATGCATTACACTCTGTTCTTTGAGAACATCCCTCTCTCATTTGTAGGCCATGAAACAGTAAATATGGTTGTCCTTTTAACCAAATTGTTGGCAACACATTATCACCTCATTGTGCAAAGCTAGAAATGCACTCAATGTATCAGGGAAATTCATTTCAAAGTGCTGTGAACTTTGAATGCGCGAATGTTTACCAGTGATCGTTGACCCATATATGATCCTTTCTACTTCTCCCCCCCCACCCCATTTCCCCTATTAATTTGTACTATATCACATACCAATTGACTTTGTCTGAATGAATAGTCCTTTTTAGCTGAACAGGAATGTACAGTTCTATTTGCTACATATTTGAACCACAGGGCTACAATCCTTTCTTCCAGCTCTCTGGAAAAGGCTGCAACTCTGTGATTTCCATCACAGCTCAAAAGATGTCAGCCAAGAATCCAGCATCCAACACTCTTCCTTGCTTAGATGATTTCCACAGTTACTGTATTCTTCTGATGACTCTAATGGAATCTATAAACCCTTTGGCCTCCACGCATTCCCCAGAAACAACACTTTAAACAGGTGTCCTGACGTGAACCTAAGCAGCATAACTCTGGTTACCTAATGCACCCACATAGCAGCTTGTGTTCCCTTACCGGAAATGCCAATAATAAAAAAAGCAGTAGGGAACTCAGATATATATTTGGTGTAGGTTAAAGTAACCTGCATTTGGGAACCCACTGCATAGGGTGTAAACAGATTATGACATTCCCTAGTTGATAGGTGCTGGAGCACACCTTCCCTTCAGAATAAAGGAACACAGCTTTCAGCAACTGGGAATTAAGTACGGATGGCATAGAACTCTGCCACGGATCACGGTGAGGGCGAATGCCAGTGCATTCAGCCCCCTGAAATCTGTGGCAGAATGGCCTGCCACCCCCCCGCGGATCCTCCCCGGGACGAGACTTACCTGGGGTGGACCTTCCGGGCGGCGGCGGCTCCGGCGGCAGCTGGTCTTTCGACCGGCTGCTGCCACCACCATTTGCAGTTTTTTTTTTCTACAGAGACGTGATAGGCTACGTAAGTTTTTACATAGCCTAAAACGTCTGGGTAAAAAACAAAAAACAAAAAACCGTAGCCGCCGCCATTTGCGTACGCCTTTTTTTTACCCAGACGTTTTAGGCTACGTAAAAACTTACGTAGCCTAAAATGACTGGGTAAAAAAAAAAGGCATACGCAAATGGCGGCGGCTACAGCCGCCAACATTTGCGTTCCTTAGTTTGGGCCGTCTTAGTCTACGTAAATATTTACGTAGACTGAGACGGCAAAAATAAGGGGAACGCAAATAGCGTCAGCTACTCTATTTGCGTTCCCCTTATTTTCTCCGTCTTAGTCTATGTAAATTTACGTAGACTAAGATGGCCCAAACTAAGGAACGCAAATAGCGGCGGCCGTAGCCGCTGCCATTTGCGTACGTGGTTTCCCCCCCCCAGAGCCCTCCATGGCCGGAAATCTGGCTGTGGATGGCTCTGGCCTGGCTGGGCCTGGCCGGCTGCTCCGCGGAGCTGCCACGGAACACAGCCGGCCATGGAGGATTCCGGGGGGGAGGAACAGAATGCCTCCCCCCCATTGAGGATTCCAAGGGGAGGGATGGAACGCCTCCCCCCCACCATAAACATAATCCGTGAAAGGTAAGTGACTTTCGTACATCCCTAGAATTAAGTTAGAAAAGCTCCCATATAAGCCTACTTTTATAAAGCTAAACAAAAGTGGAGCTGCAAAATTAATGGCTGAATTTCATACCATTATAGCTGCACTGACAGATGGAATTGAAACACTGCTTGAATTGAAACACTTTCCCTGAGTATTAGGCTTCTTTTTCTCCTGAGATCAGTTCCTGTAGAATAAGGAAGCATGGCTTTCAGCAACTGGGGACATACTGAGTCACACCATTGGTCCATCTATCCCAGTAGCGTTGACACTGATGGGCAGCATTTCTCCGGGGTTTTAGGCAGGGATTCCAGTCCTATCTGGAGATGCTGGGGATTGAACCTGGGACCTTTTGCATGCAATACAGGGGCTCTACCACTGAGTTATGCCCCTTCCTTAAGGTATAAAAAGTTGAAACTGGCAGTGTGTCATTACAGCTGAAGAGCTATTGTGAATATGTTAAAGGTGCAATACTATGCATGTTTGGACCCTCCCCCCGCACAAAAGACTTGCAACTCCCAGCATTCCTTACCAGTGGAGGCTGGTGGCTCCAATTTTGGTGGGGCCGTAAATCCATCTGGGTTTCCATTTGGACCAGCCAGAACTTTAAAGAAGCTGTCCAAGGTGCTGAACCCAATCCCCAAAATAGATTCATAACCTTGGATAGCTTCTTTAAAATTCTGGCTTGTTTGGACGGAAACTCAGAATGGATTCACAGCCCCATTGAAATTGGGAGTCACCAGCCTCCACTGTTCTCTATCACTCCCAGCATGGCTGGCTGGGGAATGCTGGGAGTTTTGGGACTTTTGTCTAAACATGCATAGGATTGCACCCTTAGTCCAGCTAAACCCAGTGGGTCCACATTCACACTAGTGACATGGGGGACACTTTCCCTTGCCATCTCCTTATGAAACCCTAGTAAGCATTTCCATATAGGAGGAACCATGTGGGCAGAACTTATCCTTCCCACACAATCAAGAAAGGAAAGCCAGGGAAGTGGCAATTGGTTGGAAAGTAACCACACACAGTTCCTGTATTCAAAAATCGAGTGGGGTGTCATGGGAAGGGCTGTAGCTCAGTGGCAGAGGATGTTCTCCTTCCCGTACGACCTCACCGTGATTGGAATAGAAAGCCAATGTGCATGCATGCAGGTAGGAGGAAAAGAGTTTCCATTGGTACCATGTATAATTTCCTCCCCATAGCCACACTGGGAGGGGTGGGGATTTCTGTTCCAATCGTGATATGAGACTGAAAATATAAACTTCCCCTCCCCATGCACGACTTTGCCAGTAAGAACTGCCCTGCCCCCAGTCTATAATTATTTATCTAAGGAGAAACAAGATATGTAGCTGCATGCTACATATTAAGTGACCGTCTAGTTTAGCTCTAAGTTTATAGTTATGGGATACTGCCTGAAACTTTGATTGGCTTTAGCACCGGCAGCCATGAATAGATGCATTTGATGGTAATAATTAGGAAATAGAATGGCAGAGAAGGAGAAAGGGGAGGCACGTGCACACGCACAACAGAGACCAAAAGTATGTCCAGACTCGAAGCCTTCTCTACACCAAAAGAAGTTGGCACTCCTCCATTCCCATGTTGACTCTAAGGAACACTCAAACATCCGATTTCAATTGCATGGTGATACCACTGTTCTGCAAATGCATTCATGCTAGGCTCCAGTGATTGAGGAAGCCCATGGGTATGAGTTGCAACCTTATACCTTAGCCCAGATGTTTTTGGTAACAAGATGTTGACTGTCTGAAATGGAAATGCATTTCAACAAACCCCTTGACTCATTTCCAGTAGGCCTACAGAGGGCCAATATTTGTTCCCAGTTCATTATGTTCTTTAGCAGTTTGCAGCTGCAGATGTGTGATGGAAGAGTTAGAGTTGAGTGTGATGTCATACTGTTAGTCTGCTGTGCCAATCTAGGTGTCTTTAATGGTTGTATTAAAATATGTCATCTGCCATGTTAGCTGTAAGTGTTGAGTGTCCACTGTGTGATCGTTTTTCTGCCCCACACCTACATAGGGCAGGAAATGTCTCTGCTGGCTCACCCTAGGGCAGATGCTTGGAACTAGAACTCCCATCATTCCCAGCCAGCATAACCTATAGTCAGGAATGATTAGATTTGTGGTCCAAAACAACTGGAGGGCACCAGATTGGGGAAGGCCGCCATAGGAATATGCTATCGCTGGGGGAAGCAGGGAGCACATCTGGCCACCTCACATTCCATCAGGGATGGCGGAGAATTTCTCCATGAATCTTCGGGAGGCTGAGTGCCGATGCATTCGGCCCCCCGAAATTGGTGGGGAAATTCTCCGCCAGCTCCCCGCCCCCCCAGGATGGTACTTACCTTCGGCGAATGTCCCTCTTGGCGTCGGGTCCTGGCGGCGTTTCGGTGGCGTTTCGGCGGAGGCGGGGGCGGCGGCCGGTCTCCCGACCGGCTGCTGCCACCGCCATTACAAAATAAAAAAGTAAAGTTTATTACCTCGGGACTGGTGGTGGTGCTGCTGAATGCCAGGTCGGTCCAAAATAAAATCTCCCTCATCCATGATTTGATTGTGGATGAGGGGGCTGACCTGGCATGTATTACTGAGACCTGGGTGGGCGAACTGGGAGGGGTCACTCTCTCCCAGCTGTGCCCTCCTGGGTACTCGGTGCAGCACCAACACCGACGTGAGGGTCGGGGAGGGGGGGTTGCCGTGGTCTATAGGAATTCAATCTCCCTCTCCAGGCTTCCTGCTCATTCGAGCGCAGATCTTGAGTGTTTGTACCTTGTGTTGGGTACCCGGGACAGATTGGGGATTCTGTTGGTGTATCGCCCACCCTGCTGCCCATCAGACTCCCTGCCTGAGCTGACGGAGGTGGTCTCGGACTTGGTGTTGAGGACCCCTAGGATGATGGTCCTGGGGGATCTCAACTTCCATGACGAGGCCGCTGTATCCGGGGCGGCTCAGGACTTCATGGCTGCCATGAAAACCATGGGGCTGTCCCAACATGTCATCGGCCCAACGCATACAAAAGGACACACGCTTGATCTGGTTTTCTCGACTGGGCAGGAGGATGGTGATCTGAAAGTGGAGGAATTAACATCTGTCCCTTTGTCATGGTCAGATCACTTCCTGCTGAGGTTTAGACTCCTGGTGGCCTTTCCCCTCTGCAAGGGTGGGGGACCTATTAAAATGGTCCGCCCCCGGAGATTAATGGATTCCGATGGATTCCAGAGGGCTCTGGGGGATTTTCCTGCTGGTATGGCTGGTGCTCCTCTCGAAGCCCAGGTCGCTCTGTGGAATGCACAATCGTGCCCAAGCGCCCTTGATAATCTATGTAAGGTTGACACGATCGTGCCCAAGCGCCCTCTCCCTCTGAGCAGAGCCCGGCCAGCTCCTTGGTATACACCTGAGCTGAGGGCAATGAAGCAAGAGGGGAGACGGCTAGAACGCAGGTGGAGGAAAACTCGTGCTGAGTCTGACCGAACACAGGTAAGAGCCCACTATCGAGCTTACTCTGTAGCAGTGAGGGTGGCAAAGAGACAGTTCTTTTCCACCAGCATTGCATCTTCTCAGTGTCGTCCAGCGGAGCTTTTCCAAGTAGTTCGCGGCCTGTTACATTCTGGGCCAGGGAGAGAGATGGTGGAACCCTCAGTAGCATGCTGTGACGAGTTTGCACGGCACTTTGAGGATAAAGTCGCTCAGATTCGTCATGAATTGGACACCACCATTAATGCAGTTCCATTGGTAGAGGCGTTCAGAGCACCGTCTGGTCCAGTTTTATTGGATGAGTTTCAGTTACTGAGGCCTGAGGATGTGGACAAGGTGCTTGGCCAAGTCTGATCGACCACTTGTGTGCTTGACCCTTGCCCTTCATGGCTTATTAAATCAAACAAGGAGGGGTTGTCCGGCTGGGTCCAGGAGGTTGTAAATTCCTCCTTGAGAGAGGGAATGGTGCCTGCCGCTTTAAAAGAGGCAGTAATTAGACCACTCCTGAAAAAGCCTAACCTGGACCCAGAGGATGTTAACAATTATAGGCCAGTGGCCAACATCCCCTTCCTGGGCAAGGTGCTTGAGCGGGTGGTTGTAGGACAGCTCCAGGCACTCTTGAATGAAACGCATTATTTAGATCCATTTCAATCGGGCTTCAGGCCTGGTTTTGGAATGGAAACTGCCTTGGTCGCCCTGTGGGATGACCTCTGCCGGGACAGGGACAGGGGGAGTGCGACCCTGTTGATTCTCCTGGACCTCTCAGCGGCTTTTGATACCATCGACCATGGTATCCTTCTGGATAGGTTGTCTGGGTTGGGAGTAGGAGGCACTGCACTACAGTGGTTCCGCTCCTACTTGGATGGCCGATTCCAGAAGGTGGTGCTGGGGGATTACTGCTCTGTGCCATGGCAATTGTGCCATGGGGTTCCACAGGGCTCTATTTTATCCCCCATGCTGTTTAACATCTACATGAAACCGCTGGGGGAGGTTATCCGGAGGTGTGGGCTGAGGTGCCATCAATATGAGGATGACACCCAGCTCTACCTCTCTTTTACATCAAAACCAGGTGAGGCAGTGACTGTTCTGAATCAGTGCCTGGGCACGGTAATGGACTGGATGAGGGCTAATAAACTGAAACTCAATCCAGACAAGACGGAGGTACTGTTAGTGGGTGGTTCATCTGCCCAGCTAGGTGATATTCAACCTGTTCTGGAGGGGGTTGCACTCCCCCTAAAGGATCAGGTTCGTAGTTTGGGGGTGCTCTTGGATCCAGAACTGTCACTTGAGGCACAGGTGAACTCAGTGGCACGGAGCACTTTTTATCAGCTTAGGCTGGTATACCAACTACTCCCTTATCTGGACAGAGATAGCCTTGCTACAGTTATCCATGCTCTGATAACTTCTCGTCTGGATTACTGCAATGCGTTATATGTGGGGCTGCCTTTGAAAACGGTCCAGAAACTTCAGCTGGTCCAAAATAGGGCAGCAAGATTGTTAACAGGGACTGGCCTGCGAGCTCATATTACGCCAGTACTTTTCCAGCTGCACTGGCTGCCAGTCCATTTCCGGGCCCGATTCAAAGTGCTGGTGTTAACATTCAAAGCCCTTAATGGCTTGGGGCCAGGTTACCTGAAGGATTGCCTCCTCCCATATGTGCCTGCCTGGACCTTAAGATCATCATCAGCGGCCCTTCTCCGTGAGCCCCTGCCAAAGGAAGTGAGGCGGGTGGCTACTAGGAGGAGGGCTTTTTCTGCTGTGGCACCCCGGCTCTGGAATGAGCTCCCTAGTGAGGTTCGCCTGGCGCCTACATTGTACTCCTTTCGGCACCAGGTGAAGACCTTTTTATTTTCCCAGGCATTTTAGCTTTCTAAATTTTTATCTTTGCTGTTTTAAATCTGTATTTTAAACTCCTGCACTGCTGCTAGGTTTTATTGTGGTTGTATTGTTATATTGTGGTTTTAATGTTCTGTATATTTTAAATTGTTTTATTGTGTGTTGCTTGGATTTAATTTTTGTGAACCGCCCAGAGAGCTTCGGCTATTGGGTGGTATAGAAATGAAATAAATAAATAAATAAGTTTTTTTTTTTAAAAAAAACACACCTGTGATAGGCTACGTGACGATTTACGTAGCCTATCACGGCTAGATTTCCAAAGTCAGCCGTGATAGGCTACGTAAATTGTCATGTAGCCTATCACGGGTGACTTTGAAGAAAAAAAAAAAGCGCGTACGCAAATGGCGGCGCCCCATGGGCGCTGCCATTTGCGTTCCTTATTTGGACAGGGGTAGTCTACGTAAAGATTTACGTAGACTACGGCAAAAATAAGGGAACGCCTCCCCCCCATCGCGAAGCAATATGCGGGACAAGGTAAGTCCCTTTCGTCCATCCCTACATTCCATACTGTAGCCCTTGCCTAGCAGCTGTCTGCTCAGTGACTTTCTACAGGGCTAGTATTAGACAAATTGTTTTTGTTATGTAATTACACACATGCGCACACACACACACACACACCATAGAGAAGAGAGTGGGGAGGCCGGTTACATGAAATCTTTTGTACCCTATGAAATGCACTCCCTTTTTGTTGGTGATCTTTCAGGGGAGCCTGCAAAAAAAGTAGGGCTGTGCACCGCTTCGGCCCAAGGCCTGAACCCTGAGTCAAAGCAGGCTGCTTCAGGTCACTTTGAGCCCCTTCCAAGGTGAAGCAGAAGGGGTATGAAGTGACCCGGAGTGGGTCAGAGGCTCTCCGAAGTGCTCATTGCGCTTCGGAGCTTTGGCACCCCTGGCTAGGAATGGGCGGATTCTCTGCCTGCTGCTTCGGGGGGGAATCCACCCACGGAGGGAGACAATCCGTCCCTCCCCCCCAGAACCCTCTTTGGCTGGCTCTGCTCTGCGTAGCGATACCCGCCAGGGATACGGCCGGCTGCCATTGCCATGCCATACCGCTAGGTTAAGGACTGACTCTGGCCACAAATGGCGTCCACTATGCCATTTGCATCTGTGATTTTTCCCGCGATAGGCTAGCTGGTGGTGGCGACGATGGCAGCAGAGGTGAAGGCAGAGAAGGTGGTGGGGAGGAGAAGGCGGTGGCGAAAGCAGCAGTGAAAGCAAAGCAAGTGGAGAAGGTGGCAGTGGAGAAGGTGGCGGCGAGGAGAAGGCAGCAGCAGAGGTGGCAGCAGTGGCGGAGGAGAAGGCGGAGGCAGCGGAGGCAGCGGTGGAGAAGAATGATTTGGAAATGGAGGGGGAGGAGAAGATGGCAAGGTAAGGAGCTGGGGGGTTGCATGGGGGCATCAGGGGGGGACCCGAAGTGGGGTTCGGCATCCAAATCCCACTTCAGGTTTGGGGCCAAGTTGGATTGGGGCCCTCCTGAATCAGCCCAAGCTGAATCAGGCCCGCCTTGAAAGACATGAGGTGGGTTCCGAGTCGGATCAGGGGGTCCCTGTACATCCCTAAAAAAAGGTCTGCCTACTCAGAGTAGGCACAGGAAGCACTGCCCTCCCTCTGATTTGGCTTCATGATCCCCTGACATAATCAGATCTGATTGGCTATTTGGTGTTGCCAGTTGTCAAGAATGCCTATTGTTCTTTTTAGGCTCTAGCTGCCTACAGTATAAGACTCCGTTTGGTCAGGCTGAAGTTGCATGTAGTGATATCACCACCTGTGTGTGAGTTATCTCGATGTGTCTAGCTCCATGGTCATAGCAAGACCCACTTAATTGGACTGAACCATCTCAATTGTATTCCTGTGGGAATTGTTGCTCCCCCGAAGGTGTTGGGAATACTGTTCCAGCCAGCCTGTGATTGACTAACAGAGATCTTCTTGGCGTTGTCAGGGGCTTGAGCATAAAAGAGAGGTGGGTAGCTGAAGCAGTCTGTTGTCTTGGTCTTTTATCTTGCTTTTGGCTAGTGACTTTTAAGCATCACCTTTTGGGTAGGGATGGCGGAGAATTCCGCCACGGATTTCAGTGAGGCCAAATGCACTGGCATTCGGCCCCCAGAAATCCGTGGTGGAATGGCCCACCCCCCCGCCCCCCTGCGGAGTCCCCCCGGGATGAGACTTACCTGGGGCGGATGTTCCAGATGGCAGCGGCTCCAGTGGTGGCTTTGGCAGCAGCAGCTGATTTTTCGACCTGCTGCCGCAGCTGCCATTTGCATTCTGGTCTTTGCCGTGATAGGCTATGTAAAGACCATCACAGCAAGCCAATTAAAAAAAAGGCGTACGCAAATGGCGGCTACAGCAGCCACCATTGGCATTCCTTATTTTTTGCCGTTTTAGTCTATGTAAATATTTATGTAGGCTATTATGGTGAAAAAAAGAGGAACGCAAATAGCGTAGTGGGCGCTATTTGCATTCCTTTTCTATTCGCCGTTTTAGCCTACGTAAACATTTATTACATAGAAATACGTGAAAATATTTTACATATTTCATTAATATTTTATGTATTTTTTATGTCTTGCCGTTTACAAGACGTGATAGGCTACGTAAAGACTTACGTAGCCTATCACGTTTGGCTTAAAAACAAAAACAAAAATGCGTGTACGCAAATGGCGGTGGCTACAGCCGCCACCATTTGCATTCCTTATTTTTGGCCATCTTAGTCTACGTAAATATTTACGTAGACTAAGACAGCGAAAATAAGGGGAACGCAAGTAGCGTAGCGGATGCTATTTGCATTCCCCCTTATTTTCACCGTCTTAGTCTACGTAAATATTTACATAGGCTAAGACGGCCAAAAATAAGGAACACAAATGGCGGTGGCTGTAGCTGCCGCCATTTGCGTACGCAATTTTTTTTTTTTAAGCCAGACGTGATAATCTATGTAAGTCTTTACGTAGCCTATCATGGCTGACTACAGGGATGCAAATGGCGGCAGCCATAGCCGCCGCCATTTGCATCCCTGCTAGCCAGCGGCTGGATGTCTGTCTATGGGCGGAGCCGGCCGGCGGCTCCGCGGAATCCCCGCAGAGCGGAGCCAGCCGGCCAGGATTCCAGGGGAAGGGACGAAGCGCCTCCCCCCCCAGCGGAACCCGGCGGAGCCAGGTAAGGGGACTTTCATACATCTGACGAAAAATAGGGAATGCAAATGGCAGCCGCCGTAGGCACCGCGATTTGCATACGCTGTTTTTTTTTTTTTTGCCCAGCCATGATAGGCTACGTAAATACTTACGTAGCCTACCACGGCAGGCTGGCTGGACAAAAATGGCGGCCGCTATGGCGGCTGCCATTTGCGTCCACAGCAGCCCATCCGCAGCTGAAACTCTGACTGCGGAGGGCCCTGGCCGGCTGCTCTGCGGAGCTGCTGCAGAGCAGAGCCGACCAGGCAGGATTCTGGGGGGAGAGGACCGGATTTCCTCCCCCCCTATCGAGGATTCCAGGGGGAGGGACAGAGCGCCCCCCCGTGAACAGAATCCGTGAACAGGTAACTCACTTTCGTACATCCCTACTTTTGGGGCCTTGTTCTATATGAAGTAGGGATGTATGAAACACCTACCTGGCTCCGCGCCGGGCAATCTGTGGTGGGGGGGGAGGCACTTTGTCCCTCCCCCTGGAATCCTCGACGGCGGGGGAGGTGATCCGGTCCTCCTCCCCGGAATCCTGCCCAGCCAGCTCCGCTCCCCGGCCAAACCGCGGATCCGCCGGCCGGCTCCGGCCACCCACAGCCGGACATCCGGCCGCTGGGCAGCCCTGCAGGGACACAAATGGTGGCTGTCGTAGCCGCCACCATTTGTGTCCCTGTATTGAGCCATGATAGCTCAATCCTACGTAAATATTTACGTAGCCTATCACGGCAGGGGGGAAAAGCCCAGCGTACGCAAATGGCGGTAGCTGCCGCCATTTGCGTACGCTGGGTTTTTTTCCCCCCCAGCTGTGATAGGCTACATAAATACTTACGTAGCCTATCACAGCCTCCGCAGGGATGCAAATGGAGTCCCTGTGTTAGCCGTGATGGGCTACATAAGTATTTACATAGTCTATCATGGCTATGAAGACGAAGTGAATGGCAGGCGCAGGACAGCCACCATTCGCAAAGGAGCGCGGACGGGAGGAGGTAAGTGCGCCATTTCGCGTGCCTTTTGTGGGTTGGGGGCGGCGGGGGCTTCGTCTCGTGCGCCTTTCGTGCTTTGGGGGTTGGGGGCTTCATTCCGTGATGGATTTCGGGGGGCCGAATGCAGTGGCATTCGGCCTCACCGAGATCCATCTCAGAATTCTCTGTCATCCCTAATATGAATACCCCTGCTTAGGTATGTGTTGACAGGGTTAGCTAACTTTTGTTATTTTCTGCCTGAAACATTGTTTCAAAGGTTACTCTGGTTCTTCTTTGCCTTTTTACTCCTTTTCCCCTTTCCCCCTGTAAATTCACTTAACACCAGTGGAAGCTGGTGGCTCCGATTGTGGTGGGGCTGAGAATCTATTCTGGGTTTCAGTCAGAACCAGCCAGAACACTGAAGGAGCTATCCAAGGTGTGGATCTCTATCCCCCAAATAGGTTCAAAAGAGTGGATAGCTCTGTTAGAGTTCTGGCTGGTTCTGACTGAAACCAGAATAGATTCACAGCCCCATCAAAATCAGAGCCACCAGCCTCCACTGCTTAACACCTATCCTGAAAGTTGTGTGTGCTTCCTTCCATGTGAGCCTTAGTACTAAATACAGAATCTTCTGCTTAGGTAATTGTTACTGTTTAGAGCTTCAGGCCTAGGGCTTGAAATGCTGGTTTGGACCTTTATTTCGTAAGCCCTAGCGGGGTCCTGCAAAGGACTGAGAGTTCCCTGGCTCATACTGAGGTGGACGTAAGTGGTGGTGACAGCCTACCTGGGTAAATTTTTCCCCCTGCCTACACTGCCAGGAGCTAGGGCAACTCTATCCCTCCCTTCACACCAATCAAAGTAGAGTGATCTTACCCTGATTTGGCTTACTGGTGTCATGCTGCTGGCGGGAGCCCCTTTTGCCTAATTGCTAGGGTCATGGGGTGGGGTAGGAAAGGCTTAGTATCTATCTACCTATTGCATCTCTAACCACATATGGAGGGTGCCCACGTGTCATACATTACATAAGTACATAAGAAGAGCCATGCTGGATCAGACGAAGGGTCCATCTAGTTCACCATTCTGTTCACACAGTGGCCAACCAGCCATCAACCAGGAAACCACAAGTAGGACATGAGTGCAACACCACCCTCCCACCCATGTTCCCCAGAAACTGGTGTACATAGGCTCACTGCCCCTGGTACTGTAGGGAGCACATAGCCATCAGGACTAGTAGCCAGTGATAACCTTCTCTTCTAGGAATTTGTCCAATGCCCTTTTAAAGCCATCCAAGTTGATGGCCATCACTACATCCTGTGGTAGCAAATTCCATAGTTTAACTATATGCTGTGTAAAGAAAGTGCTTCCTTTTATCTGTCCTGAATCTCCCACCAATCAGCTTCATGGGACGACCCAGGGTTCTAGTATTATGAGAGAGGGAGAAAAATGTCCCTGTCCACATTCTCCACACCGTGCATAGTTTTGTGGACCTCTATCATGTCTCCCCTTACTCTCCTTTTCTCCAAGCTAAACAATCCCAACAGTTGTAACCTTCTCTCATAGGGGAGATGCTGCAGCCCCTTGGTCATTTTAGTTGCCCTTTTGTGCACTTTTTCCAGCTCTACAATATAGGGATGTCAAAGAAATCAGCCATGGACACTGATGAGGCTGGATTTTATTGAATTCCATTGAATCTGGCCTCCTGAGTCCGTGGCAGAATGGCACTGCTCACCTCCGCCTCCCTCTGGAACTGTCCGGGGCCAGATCCTCCTCGTGGCGATTCTGAGGAGCCGCCGGCCAGCTCTGTAGTGCCAGTGATACGGCTGCCATTGCCATGCCGTATCCTTGGCTGAGGGCTCATTCCAGATGCAAATGGTGTCCACTACACCATCTGCAGCCGTAAAGCTCTCAGATTAAGCTAAATGCAGCCATAAATGGCTGTATTTAGCTTAAACTAGGGGTTCACGAAAGTCACTTACCTGGTCTCGCAGCTTTTCGCGGTGGGGACGAGGCGCTTCGCTGCTCTCCCCCCGAAGTTCAGGCCGGGGGGGGAAGGCTTACGTAAATCTTTACGTAGACTACAGCGAAAATAAGGGCAACACAAATAGCGTTGCCCTTATTTTCGCCATAGTCTACGTAATCTTTACGTAGACTACAACGACCAAATAAGGAACGGGAATGGTGGCTCCCTATGGGGGCCGCCATTAGCCGTACGTGCTTTTTTTTTTTTTTAAGTCACCCGTGATAGGCTACGTGACGATTTACGTAGCCTATGATGGCTGACTTTGCAAATCTAGCTGTGATAGGCTACGTTAATCGTTACGTAGCCTATCATGGGGGCTTTTTTTTTTTTTTTAGTTTTATTGGAATGGCGGCGGCGGCAGCCGGTCGAAAGATCAGCTGCCGCCCCCGCCCCTGACGAAGACCCGACGAACCGCCGCCTGGACCCGCTGTCGGGAGGGACATTCGGCAAAGGTAAGTCCCATCCCGGGGGGGGTGCAGGGGGCGGGGGGACAGAGAATTTCTCCCCGAAATTTCTTCGGGGGGCCGAACACGTTGGCGCTCGGCCCCCCGAGGTTTCGGGGAGAAATTCTCCGCCAACCCTAGCTTAAACTAAGGGCTTAATGGCCGCAAATGGTGTGCACTACGCCATTTGCGTCTGTGGTTTTTCCTGCGATAGGGGAGAGCTTACCATTCTGAAATAAGATGTGGCCAATCCTGAGGCTTTATACTGCCTGCCAATCACAGGGGGTGAAGCTGCATACCCTGATTATGAGAAGAAGGGTGTGTGACCTGAGAACACAGTGACCTGGTTCACACATCACAACAACCCAGGGCTTCTCTGCTGCAAGCGAGAGAAGCAAAACAACCCAGGGACATCTCGTGACATGAAAGCCAGAAATAATGTCTGGGTTGTTGGGAGAGAGACAACCCAGAGCTGTAACCCAGGGTTAACCCTGAGGGGGAGCAATCCAATTAGCTCCCAATGGGAGCAATCAAGTGGTAGGAACCAGAACATTCACTCACTGCCACTTCGTTTACAACCATCCAGGGTTGTTTAAAATGCACGCACACACACCCCTTGGTTGTTTTGATATGTGAACCAGGCCAAGATCTCCAGTGGCTCTTCCCTGAGTTTTGTGGTTCAAACCCAAGTCCTGCCCTAGCACACCAATGAATAACATCCAGCTCCAAAATTGCCAATGGGGGAGGGGGGAAAGTGATGCAGAAAAGCACTTTCCAAACACCATGCTGGGTTTTGACCTTAATTTTTCAGCCACTGTATTCCATGGAGCAAAATCTGTGACAGTCTGAGTGACTGAAATAACAAACCAACTCCATTTTCTGTGGTTCAGGTGATGGGACTGTGATGCTAAGGATGAAGAGAAGATGTCAGAGTCTCTTTTCAGTGACTTGTGCCTTATTGTTCAAAAACAATGAGTGGAAAGAAATACATATATTCTCCTTTTTGCTAAAATGGCTCAGCATGCAGCAGTATGAAAGAGAGCAAACTCAGCGTTTTGTGAGGATCCAGTAAACTCTGGCAAACCTAAGAACATTACAGCAGTTTTTTCCAATAGCCTTTGAGTGAAGGGAACAAAACCGATGGTGCTGTGTGAGCCTGTGTTTAAGTTAACTGGGCTTGCATGTGGCTGGCGTGAGCTGCTTGACAGTCGGTCGTGATTTATGCCACTCGCCCCCAGGAATGCAAAGCAGACACGACAAATTCTAAAATAGGATCAATTGACGTATTTATGAGTGGAGTAAGGAACGGACCGCAAACATATTATCATCTCTCTGCGGAACGCCTGTCAATGAGTAAGGCACGGAATTTGCAAAGCCTCAAAAGCAAATCAACAGTATGGATTAAAACAAATTCCATTTCAAATTCTGCCACTTCAGCCCTTTGGAAGACTCCAGAACTGTCATCGTGATGCAATGTTGGCTGCACAGTATGTTCTGCCTGGTGCTACAAATGTAGCAATCAGCCCTGTTGTGGAAATTAAGGTGGCAATCCTAAACACGCTTACTAGGGAGAAAGGCTCATTGGACTCAATGGGATTTCCTTCTGAGTAAACATGACTAGGAAATGCATTTCACTGGTGCATGTGGAGAAGAGAGAATTCAGCCCTCTGCAGATTGCCAACATGCACTTGGGTTAGAACTGGGAACCCTTCATTCTGTGTGAAGTTGCCCCATGTACTCAGCCCCCAGATCGACAGATTGGTGCATCTTCCTAGGCCTTCCTTCCCCATTCTGGGGCTAGGGATGGAGAAGAAATGAGTTTGGTTCAATTTTTTTTTTGCCAATTTACCTCATCTCGCACGTTCGAACCAATATGCAAACCAAAACTGTTCTTCAAAATTCACATTTCTCCAAATTTTGCAGTGGAATTCTCTAATCAAAATATGCATACAAAACTCCATATATTAGTGAAACTAATGTTCAGAAATGCATTATCTTAGGAAAACGGCTTGCTAAAAATGTGTCTATTTGGCAATATTGCATACCAAAATGTATGCATTGTATGCACACAAAAACGTGTATTGTGATGCAATGTGGTGTAGTGGTTAGAGTGTTAGATTGGGACTCAGGAGATCTGGGTTTTATTCCCTGCTTGGCCATGAAGCTTACTGGGTGACTTTGGGCCAGTCACTGACTCTCAGCCTAGCCCTAGGCTATTTCACAGGGTTGTTGTGAGAATAAGATGGAGAGGAGGCGGATCATATAATCCACCTTGGGTTCCTTGCAAGCAGAAAAAAGGTGGGATATAAATGTAATAATACAATTTAAAAGTGCATTAATTTTCATGCACACTAAAAATAAAAGGTTATGAAGTTTGAGATGAACTGAATTTACATTTGGAAAAATGAGGAATAGGAAAAAAAGAAAATCAACGGATCCATCCATCCCCACCTTCTCCTATCCAGATGTGTTAGGCTGTAACTTCCATCATCTCCAACCATCATGGCTATTGGCCATGTCAGCTGGGAATGATGAGAACTGCAGCCAAACACATCTGGAGGGCACCAGGTTGGGACTGGTGGCCCAGGCAGTGAAGTATCAGGATCTGCATTAGCCCTGCCTATTCCAGGCTGATGGTTGGACTCTCTTAGACAGGAAGGATCTAGGGAGTTTGCCTGCACAACAATTGCCTTCCTATCTCTGGTGTGTTCATTGGCTCTAGCTCCGAGGCACAACACCTGGCTGTCCTCTAACTACAATCCCTTCATGACAGAAGCATTGCCTGCATACATACAATGTCCTTCAAAGGGGTCATTGCAGCTCTGTTTTGACCGAAGCTATGATGTATGGAATGGCTTTGTGAAGACTTACTACATCATTGTCCTGAAGCACTAGGGGGAAATCTACATTACAACTTTAAACTGGTTTCAAACCTGTTTTTAGTGACTACAGCTACCAAATACAGAAATTCTGGGAATTGTAGCTCTAGGAAGAGGGGCTGCTTGGGCAGGGGACAGGGGTCTCTAGGAAAGAATTCTCAGTACCCTCATGAAACTGCAGGATCCTTTAGATAAACTGGTTTGAAACCAGTTTAAAGTTGTAATGTAGATTAGATTACTACAACACCATCCTGCATCCATAGGTGCGCACACAAAATAAGTTCTTTTACTCCCCGTACTTCTATCATCTACCAGATCTTCTATGACTTATCTACTCTGCCAGAACTTTAGTGACACCTAAGCAGAAGCCCCCCTTCATGGATCACTGCCTTGTTGTGGCGAAGGGGCTTGCGTAACTCAGTGAAGCCATAAGCTATGCCGTGCAGGGCCACCCAAGACGGACAGGTCATGGCAGAGAGTTCTGACAAAATGTGGTCCACTGGAGAAGGAAATGGCAACCCACTCCAGTATTCTTGCCAAGAAAACCCCATGGAACGTATCACAAGGCTAAAAGATAGGACGCCAGAAGATGAGCCCCTCAGGTCAGAAGGTGTCCAATATACTACTGGGGAAGAGCAGAGGGAATTTCCAAGTAGGGATGTATGAAAGTGACTTACCTTTCGCGGATTATGTTGATGGTGTGGGGGGAGGCATTCTGTCCCTCCCCCCGGAATCCTGGCCGGGGGGGAGGTGCTCCGTTCCTCCCACCGGAATCCTCGAACGGCCGGCTGTGCTCCGCGGCAGCTCCACGGAGCAGCCGGGAAGGCCCGGCCCGGCCAGGCCAGAGCTGTCCACAGCTGGATTTCCAATCGCGGAGATCTCTGGGTAAAAAAAAACAAAAAACACACAACCAACTGCATACGCAAATGGTGGCGGCTACCATTTGTGTTTCTTCTTTTTGGCCGTCTTAATCTACGTAAATATTTACATAGACTATGATGGGGAAAATAAAGGGAATGCAAATAGTGTAGTGGGCGCTATTTGCGTCCCTTTTTCATTCACCGTTTTAGCCGTTTGGCTAAAACGGCGAATCAAAAGGGGATGCAAATAGGGCGCGCTACGCTATTTGCATTCCCCTTTATTTTCACCGTCATAGTCTACGTAAAGATTTACATAGATTAAGATGATAAAAAGAAGGAACGCAAATGGTGGCGGCCATAGCCGCCGCCATTTGCGTATGCATTTTTTTTTAAAACCCACCCAACCATGATAGGCTACATAAATCTTTAGCACGTCTTTTTTGTCTTTTTTTTTAAAAAAACCCTAGCCATGATAGGCTACGTAAATCTTTACGTAGCCTATCACGCTTTTTTTTTTTACACAAGCCTGCCTGGAAATGGCGGCGGCAGCAGCCGGTCGGAAGACCAGCCGCCGCCGCTGCTGCCGCCGCCCGTAAGATCCGCTCCAGGTGAGTCTCATCTAGGGGTGGACGAAAGTCACTTACCTGTCGTCGAAGGCCGTTCACGTGGGGGGGAGGCGCTTCGCTGCTCCCCCCGCGAAGTTCAGGCCGGGGGGGGGGAGGCTTCCCGCCTCGCCCGGGTGAAATTCAGGCCGGGGAGGAGGCGCCTCGCCTCGCCCGGCCGCGAACGCGAAAGTAAAAAAAACCAAAAAAAAACGCCCCCTGATAGGCTACGTGATGATTCACATAGCCTATCATGGCTAGATCTGCAAAGTCAGCCGTGATAGGCTACATGAATCGTCACGTAGCCTATCACGGGTGACTTTAAAAAAAAAAAAAAGCGCGTACGCGAATGGCGGCCCCCATAGGGAGCCGCCATTCGCATTCCTTATTTAGTCGCTGTAGTCTACGTAAATGTTTACGTAGGCTACGGCGAAAATAAGGGCAACGCAAATAGCGTTGCCCTTATTTTCGCCGTAGTCTACGTAAACATTTACGTAGACTACAGCAACCAAATAAGGAACGGGAATGGCGGCTCCCTATAGGGGCTGCCATTATCTGTACACTCTTTTTTTTTTTAAAGTCACCCATGATAGGCTACATCACGATTGACGTAGCCTATCACGGCTGACTTTGCAAATCTAGCCGAGATAGGCTATGTGAATCGTCACGTAGCCTATCAGGGGGCGTTTTTTTTTTTCTTTCATTGCAATGGCGGCGGCGGCAGCCGGTCGAAAGACCGGCTGCTGCTCCCGCCTCGCTCGAACACCCGCTGAACCGCCGGCCGGACCAGCCACCGGGAGGGACATTCGGCGAAGGTAAGTCCCGTCCCGGGGGGGTGCGGGGGGCGGGGGGGTGCGGAGGATTTCTCCCCGAAACTTGTTCGGGGGGCCAAACACGATGGCGCTCGGCCCCCCGAAGTTTCGGGGAGAAATTCTCCGCCATCCCTAGTCTCATCCGGGGGGGATCTGCGGGGGGTGGGGTGGGGGGGTGGCAGGCCATTCCGGAACGGAGTTCGAGGGGCCGAATGCACTGGCATTCGGCCTCAACGAGATCCGTGGCAGAATTCTCTGACATCCCTATTTCCAAGTAGCACCAGAAAGAGTGAAGTGGCTGGGCCAAAGCCGAAAGGACACTCAGCTGTGGATGTGTCTGGTGGTGAAAAGAAAGTCCGATGCTGTAAAGAACAATATTGTTTAGGAACCTGGAATGTCAGATCAATGAATCAAGGTAAGCTGGAGGTGGTCAAACATGAGATGGCAAGATTGAACATCGACATCTTGGGAATCAGCGAACTAAAATGGACAAGCATGGGCGAATTTAATTCAGGTGACCATCATATCTACTACTGTGGGCAAGAATCCCTTAGAAGAAATGGAGTAGCACTCATAGTCAACAAAAGGGTGGGAAAAGCAGTACTGGGGTACAATCTTAAAAATGATAGAATGATCTCAGTACGAATCCAAGGCAAACCATTCAACATCACTGTAATTCAAGTCTATGCCCCAACCACTTATGCCGAAGAAGCTGAGGTTGATCGGTTCTGTGAAGACCTACAACACCTTCTAGAACTAACACCCCAAAAAGATGTCCTCTTCATCATAGGGGATTGGAATGCTAAAGTAGGAAGTCAAGAAATCACTGGGCTAACAGACAAGCATGGCCTTGGTGTACAAAATGAAGCAGGACAAAGGCTAATAGAGTTTTGCCAAGAGAACACGCTGATCATAGCAAATACTCTTTTCCAACAGCACAGGAGGTGGCCCTACACATGGACATCACCAGATGGTCAATATCGAAATCAGATTGATTGTGTCCTTTGCAGCCAAAGATGGAGAAGCCCTATACAGTCAGGAAAAACAAGACCTGGAGCTGACTGTGGCTCAGATGAGCTTCTTGTTGCAAAATTTCGACTTAAAGTGAAGAACATAGGGAAAACCACTAAACCATTCAGGTATGACCTAAATCATATTCCTTATGAATATACAGTGGAGGTGAGGAATAGATTTAAGGGATTAGACCTGATAGACAGAGTGCCTGAGGAACTATGGATGGAGGTCCGTAACATTGTTCAGGAGGCAGCAACTCAATCCATCCCAAAGAAAAAGAAATGCAAGAAAGCCAAGTGGCTGTCTGATGAGGCTTTACAAGTAGCGGAGGAAAGAAAGGAAGCGAAAAGCAAGGGAGAAAGGGGAAGATATATCCAACTGAATGCAGAGTTCCAGAGAATAGCAAGGAGAGACGAGAAGGCCTTCTTAAAAGAACAATGCAAAGAAATCGAGGAAAACAATATAATGTGAAAGACTAGAGATCTCTCCAAGAAAATCAGAGATCTCAAGGGAATATTTTATGCAAAGATGGGCATGATAAAGGACAAAGAAGGCAGGGACCTAACAGAAGCAGATGAGATTAAGAAGAGGTGAAAAGAATACACCGAAGAACTATACAGGAAAGATCTGAATGTCCCTGATAGCCATGATAGTGCAGTCACTGAACTTGAGCTGGACATCCTCGAGAGTGAAGTCAAGTGGGCCTTAGGAAGCATTAGTAACAACAAAGCTAGCGGAGATGACAATTTTCCAGCTGAGCTATTTAAAATCCTAAAAGATGATGCTGTTAAAGTGCTGCACTCAATATGCCAACAAATTTGGAACACTCAACAGTGGCCACAAGGCTGGAAAAGGTCAGTTTACATTCCAATTGCAAAGAAGGGCAATACCAAAGAGTGTTCAAACTACCGTACAATTGCGCTCATTTCACATGCCAGCAAGATGATGCTCAAAATCCTACAAGCTAGGCTTCAGCAGTATGCGAACCGAGAACTACCGGAAGTACAAACTGGGCTTCGAAGAGGCAGAGGAACTAGAGATCAAATCGCCAACTTTTGCTGGATCATGGAGAAAGCAAGAGAATTCCAGAAAAACGTCTATTTCTGCTTCATTGACTATGCTAAAGCCTTTGATTGTGTGGATCACAACAAACTGTGGCAAATTCTTAAAGAAATGGGCATACCAGACCACCTTACCTGTCTCCTGAGAAACCTGTACGAGGGTCAAGAAGCAACAGTAAGAACCAGACATGGAACTACCGATTGGTTCAAAATTGGGAAAGGATTATGACAAGGCTGCATACTGTCGCCCTGCTTATTCAACTTATATGCAGAGTACATCATGAGAAATGCCGGGTTGGATGAATCACAGGTCGGAAGTAAGATTGCTGGGAGAATTATCAACATCCTCAGATATGCAGATGATACCACCCTAATGGCAGAAAGCGAAGAGGATCTAAAGAGCCTCTTGTTGAGAGTGAAAGATGAGAGTGCAAAAGCTGGTTTGAAACTCAACATTAAAAAAACGAAGATCATGGGATCTGGCCCCATCACTTCCTGGCATATGGAAGGGGAAGAAATGGAAACAGTGACAGATTTTATTTTCTTGGGCTCCCAGATCACCGCAGATGGTGACTGTAGCCATGAAATTAAAAGATGCTTGCTCCTTGGGAGGAAAGCTATGGCAAACCTAGACAGCATAGGAAGAAGCAGAGACATCACCTTGCCGACCAAGGTCCGTCTAATCAAAGCTATGGTTTTCCCAGTAGTAACGTATGGCTGTGAGAACTGGACTATAAGGAAGGCTGAGCGCCGAAGAATTGATGCTTTCGAACTGTGGTGCTGGAGAAGACTCTTACGAGTCCCCTGGACTGCAAGAAGGTCAAATCAGTCCATCCTAAAGGAAATCAACCCTGAGTGCTCATTGGAAGGACAGATACTGAAGCTGAAGCTCAAATATTTTGGCCACCTAATGCAAAGAGAAAACTCTCTGGAAAAGACCCTGATGCTGGGAAAGATTGAAGGCAAAAGGAGAGGGGACAGCAGAGGATGAGATGGCTAGATAGCATCACCGATGCAATGGATATGGACTTGAGCACGCTCCGAGAGAGAGCGCAGGACAGGAAGGCCTGGCGTGCTATGGTCCATGGGGTCACGAAGAGTCGGACATGACTGAACGACTGAACAACAACAAGCAGAAGCTTCCATTGTGGCTGCTGATTCCAATCTGCTCCTTTTCCTCCTGGTTTTATTTATGATTGTGTTTTGCTTTTGTTTTTAAAATGTGCTCTATTTCAGTGTATTTCTTCTATATGTTGAATATTGCCACAAATGCTTTAAGGTGAAGCAGCTACTGAAATTTTTTAATGTGAGTAAAAATACATATTTATGCACTTCCTTGCTGCCAGATGGACACTGGATCGGAAAACAGCTGGCATAACAGCTGGAGGGACAAAGGGGGTTGGTGGTTAGGTGTGCATGCCAGCAACCCTCATGCTGAGGAGTACAAGAGTGTGTAAAACTAGCACACGTTCCAGTTTAAGGGCTCCCAGTGCTGGGATTACATTCTGCGGAGAACTGCAGAAAGTACCTGTGGTGTGTGGCTTGGCTCGCTTCCTTGAGTCATCAGGAGCTCCTGATCTAGAGTAGGGATGGAGAACCGTGTCCATGTTGGTTTCTCCTAGTTTCTCATTTCTCCCATCTTAACTTTGTTCTGTCCTAGTTCCACATCATTTTGCAACCTTTAAGAAAAACCTTTATGAAAATAAATGATTTTTTGTATGGACATCTGCCTGTTTTTGCACGCTTTCCCCTAAAATATAGATTTTTATATGTTTTTGTTGTTGTTTGTAGTTGTTTGTATCACAACGTTCTGAGAAGTGTGAATACCAAATAGGTATGTATGGATTTCGGAAAATCCATTCTGTCTGTGTTTTGTGGATTGTCAGGCACCTTTTAGTCTGTCATCTGCCCATCAACGGAATTGAATTTCTTGTTATTTCTGAATTTGCATACATTTGCATGTGCAAAAATTCCCCCCAAGTGCACATTTTCATACTCTAGTCTCTGGGGAAATGTGCATTTTTTGGATGTTCTTTTTAAATTGTGCATATTTTTCTACAACAAAATTTGTTGACTTCCCTAGCCACTCAATATGTTTGCATGCTCTGTCCTCATTGAGCTGTTTCTAGGGATGGGGGAGAATTTCTCCCCGAAACTTCAGGGGGCCGAGTGCCAACGTATTTGGCCCCCCGAAATAGTTTCGGAGAGAAATTCTCTGCCCCCCCACCCCCCCCCCCGGGATGGGACTTACCTTTCCCGAATGTCACTCCTGGTGGCGGGTCGCAGCGGCAGTTCGGCAGGGCTTCGACAGGGGCAGGGGCGGCAGCCGGTCTTTTGACGGGCTGCCGCCACCGCCATTCCAAGAAAAGTAAAAAAACAACAACACCCCCCGTGATAGGTTACGTGATGATTAACGTAGCCTATCACAGCTAGATTTGCAAAGTCAGCCATGATAGGCTACATAAATCGTCACGTAGCCTATCAAGGGTGACTTAAAAAAAAAAGAAAAAAAGTGCGTACGGCTAATGGCGGCCCCCATAGGGAGCCGCCATTCGCGTTCCTTATTTGGTCCCTGTAGTCTACGTAAAAATTTACGTAGACTACAGTGACCAAATAAGGAACGTGAATGGCGGCTCCCTATGGGGGCCGCCATTTGCGTATGCACTTTTTTTTTTTTAAAGTCACCCGTGATAGGCTACGTGATGATTAACATAGCCTATCATGGCTGACTTTGCAAATCTAGCCGTGATAGGCTACGTTAATCGTCACGTAGCCTATCACGGGGGCATTTTTTTTTTACTTTTTATTTCGCAGCCGGGTGAGGCGAGGCGCCTCCTCCCCAGCCTGAATTTTGGCCAGGCGAGGAGGGAAGACTCCCCCCCCAGCCTGAACTTCGGGGGGAGCAGCGAAGCGCCTCCCCCCCACTGCGAAGCAAGCTGCGAGACCAGGTAGGTGACTTTCGTGCACCCCTAGCTGTTTCAGAAGTTTCTGCCCCCTTGGTTTTCTGTAAGGATGGCAGAGAATTCCTCCACGGATCATGGTGAGGCCGAATGCCAGTGCATTCGGCACCCTGAAATCTATGGCGGAATGGCCTGCCCCCCCCGCCCCCCCACGGATCCCCCCCGGGACGAGACTTACCTGGGGCGGATCTTCCGGGTGGCAGCAGCTGCAGCGGCAGCAGCGGCGGCTGCAGCGGCTGGTCTTCCAACCGGCTGCCGCCGCCGCCATTTGCAGTGGTTTTTTTTTTTTTTTTACAGAGATGTGATAGGCTACGTAAAATCTAGGGATGTCGGAGAATTTCTCCACGAATCTCAGGGAGGGCGAATGCCAATGCATTCGGCCCCCCCGAAATTGGTGGAGAAACAGTCCGCCCCCCCGCCCCCCCAGAATGGGACTTACCTTTGGCGAATGTCCCTGGCGCTGGCGGCTCCCGGCGGTGGTTTGGCAGCGGTTCGGCGGCGGTTTGGTGGTGGTTCGGCGGTGGTTTGGCGGCGGCCGGTCAGAAGACCGGCCGCCGCCATTTCCAAGTAAACAACAACAACAACAACAACAACCGTGATAGGCTACGTAAAGATTTACGTAGCCTATCACGGCTAGATTTTAGGCTACATAAATCTTTGTGTAGCCTATCACGTCTGACTTTGGAAAAAAAAAAAAGCACGTACGGAAATAGTGGCACCCACGGGTGCCGCCATTTGCGTTCCTTATTTGGGCAAGTGTAGTCTACGTAAACATTTACGTAGACTACGGCAAAAATAAGGGCAATGCTATTTGAGTTAACAGAGACGTGATAGGCTACGTAAAATCTAGGGATGTCGGAGAATTTCTCCACGAATCTCAGGGAGGCCGAATGCCAATGTATTCAGCCCCTCTGAAATTGGTGGAGAAACAGTCCGCCCCCCCGCCCCCCAGAATGGGACTTACCTTTGGCGAATGTCCCTGGCGCTGGCGGCTCCCGGCGGTGGTTTGGCAGCTATTTGCGTTGCCCTTATTTTCGCCTTAGTCTATGTAAATGTTTACGTAGACTACACATGCCCAAATAAGGAACGCAAATGGCGGTGCCCATGGGCGCCGCCATTTGCGTATGCGCTTCCCCCCTCCAAAGTCAGCCGTGATAGGCTACGTAAGGATTTATGTAGCCTATCATGGCTGACTACAGGGATGCAAACAGCTGCGGCTATGGCCGCCGCCATTTGCGTCCCGGCAGGAGACGAGATTCACGGCTGGAGGGACGGGGCGCCTCCCCCCTGGCCAGAATTTCAGCCGGAGGGATGGGGCGCCTCACCCCCGGCCAGAATTTCGGCGGGGAGGGATGGGGCGCCTCCCACCCCACCCAGAATTTCGAGGGGAGGAACGGAGCACCTCCCTCCCACTGCGTAGCAAGCTGTGGGATAAGGTAAGGGACTTTCATCCATCCCTAGTAAAAACTTACATAGCCTAAAATGACTGGGTTAAAAAAAAAAAAAGGCGTATGCAAATGGCGGCGGCTATGGCTGCCGCCTTTGCGTTCCTTATTTTGGGCCGTCTTAGTCTACGTAAATAATTACGTAGACTAAGTCGGCGAAAATAAGAGTAACACAAATAGCGTCCGCTACGCTATTTGCGTTCCCCGTATTTTCGCCATCTTAGTCTACATAAATATTTACGTAGATTAAGACGGCAAAAATAAGGAACGCAAATGGTGGCGGCCATAGCCGTCGCCATTTGCATACGTGTTTTTTTTCCCCAGAGCCCTCCGCGGCCGGAAATCCAGCTGTGGACGGCTCTGGCCTGGCTGGGCCTGGCCGGCTGCTCCGCGGAGCTGCCGCGGAGCACAGCCGGCTGTGGAGGATTCCGGGGGGAGGGATGGAACGCCTCCCCCCCCCACCAACATAATCCGCAAAAGGTAAGTGACTTTCGTACATCCCTAGTTTTCTGCCCACTAATATTTTGTCCTTCTTCTAAAAACCTGACTGTTCCCCCAAACCTGCTGACACCATCCCCTTGTACGTGATGGTGTCATTTTTGTTACATAAGGATCCCCACTTGGGGAATTGAGTCTGCTATTACAATGTATACATTTTCTCTCTCACTCGATTTCTTAGCCAGGCTTATCACTATGGGGTAACACCAGATCCTTACATCTTTAACTACTACAATAACCCACTGAAGAAGGTCACCTTTCTTCTTATAGATCTGCCCCAAAGCATTGAAGATGAGTTGGGAGAGGGAGCTGATTCCTCCATATGCAGCACTCCATATCTTTTCCACACTGAAAATGTTGATCACCTATTTGAAGGAGTTGGGGAAAGAACCAGCCTACTTTTTCTTGCCATGAGATGCTCCAGACCTTATGTGCACCACAGGGATAACCCTGCAGTTATTTATCTATTAGAACCCACTGCATTCCCTAGAACTGGGGTGGGAAACCATTTTTTGGTCAAAGGCCACATGATCTCTGAGAGAATCTGTCAGGGGACATGTGCTGGTGATGGGTGGAGCCAAAGCCAGCAGTGAGTGGGGCTACCCTTGTCTCGCTCTCTTTCTACCACTACCTTTTCTCCCCCCTCTCCCTCCTTCTGTCTCTTTCCTTCTTTCTCCCCACCCAGCAAGAGAAAAAGTGGAGGGCCAAATCACATTTGACAGACATCTGCACTGATTGCTTGTAGAGGAATTTTGAAATTAGGCTGAAGGCTGCAGGTTGCCCACCCCTACCCTAGAACATTGCTCTTCAGTTGGTGGGTTGAGACCCAGAATCGGGCTGTGGCCTCACCTAAGAAGGCTTGTGCCAACAATACAGCCACATGCTTGATGATGATGATGATGATGATGATGATGCATTTTGGGGCTAAAGGTGCGTCCCAGGTAGGGAGGTACAGATTTGTTAAATCTGTTCCATCTCTTTTTTGTAGATTGCCAGTCGTCTTTCAGTGTGTTGCCTGTTTATGGATGGAATCAGATATTTTGTATGAGAATTTTGTTCATTTTCAAATGCACACACAGTTGTTGTTACTGAGAAGCTTAGCCATGATGGCTTCGACACGTTATTTTTGATCATCACTTGACAGCCTGTCTCAAGTATCAATGTGTTCCATGTAGTGAAGCATCAAGAGGCTTCCATTTTTAATGCCTCAGTCTCAGGGCACTTCAAAATTCCTTTTGGTGGAGCTTTTTAGCCTTACCTTCTCAGGTGCAAGGTGTCCAAAGTTGTTGGGCTTTGTTGTTGTTTCAGTTACACATATCACCATTACTCTGCAGCCTCCCCAGCTGTCCCCTGGGCATGGGAGAAGTTACCTCATGATGCCTTTCCCTGGGCTTTAATTAAAGTGTAGGAAGCCAGGATGGTGCAGACTTCAGGAGAAATTATTGTATAACAATAGCCATGGCACTCAGACACACTCCTCAGCCATCTTGTAGCTAAGGTAAATGCAAGAACCCCTCACCTCACCCATGAAAATTTCACCAAATTTTTCTTCTCCTTTGAATCCAAAAAGCAGTTTCTTTTCTATTAAATAGAATGAGAATGAAAGGCATTTCCGGCACAGCATGAGTTTCTTCAATAATATTAATAGCAGCTCTTTCTCATTTTTAGCATCAGCTCAGCCTTTCCAAACAGCTCCCAGCTCCCAAAGATGAAGGAACTAAGCCCCCTCCCTTCCACAATATTCCTCAGAGGTGGCTTCGAAGCATCTTTTGTGCACCACTTCTGGGTCTGGCAGCACCAGTTTCATATGTCAACAGCCTTCAGAGAAATGGGGGAACAGGAGTAATAGAGCAGAATCTAATTTGAAATTACTACATGAAAGGTCTTTGCTGAAGTAGCATTCACTTTCTGTCACTTAACAGAAGCACAGTGACCCATATACATCCAAAATGTGACTTTCAAAATAAATTAAGAACCTGATACAAAGTCAACCATTGACTTCAAAAGAAAAAGATGAAGAAAGAAAACCTTGACAATTTTTATTTTTTAGAAAATAAGCTAGTATTGCCTTAGTCTTCTATTAATATGGTTAACAGTCATCCCACTCACACTTTAACACAAGATTACTTTGAAGTCATGCTTCAAAGCTATTGAGGGAGGATGTTGGCTTTTGTAGCAAAATCTGTCGGAGGAGGTATTTAGCACCTCTCCTGGTTCATCTTCCATTCTTCTTGGTAATTTATAATTTATCGAAAAACACAATAGCCCACACATCTTCAGTTGACTTTCACAGAACACTGACACATGTTTTTCTTATTTATAGAATATGTGGAAATAGACAAATGCACAGCAGTGCACATATGGTGGTGATTCATGAAACGGTAACACTGAATCTTTTTGTAAGACAGTTTACAGTCAAAGCTCCGGGTGAAACTCAGCAAATTCTCAAAAGACAAAACATGGTCCCCAGTAGCTCCTAATCCCTATGGTCACTGAAGGAGAGTTAGGGTTTGATCAGTAACCATGGCTGCATAGGCCATTTTCAAAAGCAATTTTGATATGCAATCATTGATCCTGCTTTAAAACAAAAAACTAAAAACAAACACCTCTGGGACATTTTTTCCCCCAGCTCAGTGAATCCAGAATGATTAAATGGTTTGCCTTAAGACAAAGAAGCACACACTTCTTATAGCACAAAGTGACTTGAGTTGTAGGGGTTAATTTGTGGGAGTGACGTATATCAGGTGGACACGACTGAACAACAACAACAACTTCTAGTGGTGTAGAGGTAAATTTTGAATTGCAAGAGCTCATCACAACAGTCCCCGTAGCCACGCCCCCAAGGAGAGTCCAAAAATTCAGGCAGCTGTGTTGATCCACATCAAGAAACCAGTTCTAGCAATTTTCATCTCTACCAGGAGCAGATCTTTTGTAAAGCGAATGTGTCTTAATTGCCCATTCAAGACCAAGCCACCCCCCAAATACTTTGCATTACAAGAGGGAATATTACATACTGGAAAAATTCATCCCCCCCCCCACTACTGTGAGAATTTGCGGCTAAACTCAGAGGGATCAGGTCTGAGGGGGTTGGGGGATGATGTCAGCATCCCTGCTAATTGTCAGTGCTGCATCCCTGTGAACCCTAACTCCAATACACTACTGTTCCAATACATTACTACTATGGCTACTTCTCCACTACACTACTGCTCAGACTAGAGTAAAAAGTGCCAATCAAAAAGTGCTAACTAAAAAAGTGATAATTAAAGAAGTGCTAACTTTTACCTTTACTTTTTAACTTTTTTCTAAGTTAACTTTTTAACTTTTAAGAAGTGCTAACATCAAACAAGCGGAGGACAGGAAGGCCTGGCATGCTATGGTCCATGGGGTCATGAAGAGTCGGACACGACTTAGCGACTGAACAACAACAACATCAAACTATTTGATAATCAAAAAGTGGTGATCAAAAAAGTGCTAATCAAGAAGTGCCAGCACTGCGTCCCTGTGAACCCCAACTCCAATACACTACTGTTCCAGTACACTACTACTACACTATGGCTACTGCTCAGAAAAGAGTGTGAGACAATGGGGGTGGTCCTGATGCCTATGCTGGGTTCAGAACCTTGGATTGCTCCTTCAGAGTTCTGGCTGGTTCTGACTGAAATCTAGAATGGATTTACACCCCCACTGAAATCGGAGCCAACAGCCTCTACTGGGCAAATCAGATCCGCAGAATTAATTTAACCAACAGGGAGGAAAGTGAGGAAGATACAGCAATTTGTGAATTACATGAGAAGATCTCCAGATCAGGGTCAATGTTTTATTCACAGCCATCTCACAATCTATGAGATCTGAACTGGCTCAAGGTACCTAAACATCCTCCTGGGTGTATAAACTGGACTAGACAGCCAGCTCCAACTGAAGTTACACAACAGATGCCTCTTAGGCTGACCTGTAACATGCAGCTCCTTCTGAAAGGTCCACACAGCCACTGAGTCAGTAATAATTTGCCCTGCTGTCTTTCACACTTTGGAATCGGACATTTATGCGCAGTCTTGGGGGTGAGCGGTCTGTCCTCCGACATCAGTTACTGGCTTGTGTACACTTGTCAGATCACTTATACAGCTCACTGTGGTCTCTTTTTGTTTGTTTTGAAAGGAAAGGTATTCAAAGAGCAAAACAATCATAATACATTCCAGATTTGTTCCCTGCTTGTATAAATCAGTGGAGCTCACAGATGTGCTATGTGTTGTATGTAGATTGCAACCTAGAGCTGCTAGTGAATTTTGGTTTTAACCCGATGATGATGATCATGATTCTGTTTTAGGAAGAGAAGTTTCCTTTCCCATTTACTGCCAAGAACTTCACAGTCCTGGCAGCAAATGAGAGTCAACAAGAGAGTCTTCGAAGAGAGTCTCTCCAGGGGCTTTTTGACCCTGGAGCCCCATGGTGGCTTGACGCCTCGCTGAGCTCTTAATGGTGCAAATCAGGGCCTCTTTTCACAAGGCCCTAATTTCATGCAGTTTGCATAGATGGGGTGGCAGAGAGAGAAAGTGTGTGTGTGTGTGTGTGTGTGTGTGTGTGTGTATGTGATGCAGTCCTGCAGACTCCACCCATTTTGCCCCTGGCTCCACCCACCATCACCAGCAGCCCTTAGTTTTCATAGAAAAAAGGTTCCACATCCTTGAATTAAGCCCTCTCACCTGCCCTGATGACTTGACTCAAGTAGCTCTGGGCCCCATCCAGATTTTATTTGGAATCCAGATTAACTTTCTGGATTCCCAGCCAATCTGATTATTTATTCATCCCTTTCCACCAGCAAATAAATATGGATTAGCTTAATTATTAATTGGAATACAGTTCACTCATTTGTAAATCAATCCCTTGCCTCGATAACCCTTTCATAGGAAGATCTGACTTGAATGGAATGGCACGTGGTAGCACAGAGTGTTCAGTCCAATGAAGGAAATCAGAGTCTGTTTCTGCTAATTGCTCAGTTCAGGCTTTGGCTTAGTTCTATAGGATGATATTTTAACATAGGCAACATTACTGTAAGCATGGCTGAGAGTGTGAGTAAAGCAGGGAAAAGGAATATGATAATCCCTGAGCTGGTCAGATGAGCTCAAGATGTCCTCAGGCCATGAACTGGAAGGGGTCATGGATCATCTAACCCTGTATAAACAACTGTTCCTATTTGCCAGGGACATTCCCTTTTTTCTAGTACTTCTTTCCTGATAAATGATCTTCGACACTCTTTCCCCACCCACACTTCAGGATGCTTTGTTAAAATATTGTTAGTTGCTAGAATTGTCATACAATCACAGTCAGAAGGGAGCTCAATGTTTTAGGGTTCATCCCCTTCCCAGTCTAGAAAGTAAATTTTGCTGGGGAGGGGGGAGGAATACCTCTTGTATCTAGCGACTATGTATGTAAATCCATTCACATAGACACTAAGGCCCCATGCACAACCTCTAATTGACACTGAGGCCCCATGCACAACCTCCCATTGACACTGAGGTCCCATGCACAACCTTCCATTGACACTGAGGCCCCATGCACAACTTCCCATTGACACTCAGGCCCCATGCACAACCTCCCATTGACACTCAGGCCCTACTTACATATAGGAAGTGGAAGAAAGGCCAAACAACAAAGGAAGAGTGCAGGCAGGTAGCACAGAATTGCAGGGATGGCATCAGAAGGGCTAAAGCTGAGAACGAGCTGAGGTTAGTGAGGGATGCTAAGAGCAACAAAAAAGCTTTCTTCAGCTACGTGCATAGTAAAAGACAGAGGAAAGAAATGGTGGTTCAGCTATTAAATAAGGATGGCAAAATGATAACAGATGACAAAGAAAACGCAGAAGTGCTCAATTCCTACTTTGGCTCAGTCTTCTCCCAAAAGAGGGTCTATGCCCCCCCCCCAGCAAAGGCGAAGTACAGGCTGAAGGGGCAGGATTGCAGCTTGAGATCGATAGGCATATGGTCAAGGAACACCTACTTAATTTGAACAAGTTCAAATCTCCAGGGCCAGATGAACTGCTCCCTAGAGTAATAAAGGAACTGGAAGAAGAACTCTTAGAACCGCTGTCTATTCTCTTTGAGAAATCATGGAGGACGGGGGAAGTGCCAGATGACTGGAGGAGGGCTAATGTTGCCCCTATCTTAAAAAGGGTAAAAAGGAGGAACCTGGGAACTACAGACCAGTCAGTCTGACATCAATCCCTGGGAAATTTCTGGAGCAGATGATAAAGCAATCCATCTGTAAGCACCTTGAAAACAATGCAGTGATTACTCAAAGCCAACATGGATTTGTCAGGAACAAATTCTGCCAGACAAATCTGATTTCATTTTCTGATCAAGAAACCTCTCTTGTGGACTGTGAGAATGCTGTGGCCATAATATACCTCAGCTTCTGCAAAGCTTTTGACAAAGTGCCCCATGACATCCTGATGAGCAAACTAGCTCAATGTGGGCTAGATGAAACAACGATCCGGTGGATCCACAGTTGGCTACAGAATTGGACTCAAAGAGTGCTTATCAATGGGATTTTTTCAAACTGCGGAGAGGTAACGAGCGGGATACCACAGGGCTCAGTCCTGGGCCCAGTGCTCTTTAACATTTTTATTAATGACTTGGAGGAGGAGGTACAGGGAATGCTGATCAAATTTGCAGATGACACAAAATTGGGCGGGATAGCTAATACTTTGGAAGACAGAAACAAAATTCAAAGTGATCTGGATAGACTGGAACACTGGGCAGAAAATAACAGAATGAAGTTGAATAGGGATAAATGCCAAGTTCTGCATCTAGGAAAAAGAAACCAAATGCACAGTTACAAGATGGGGGATACGTGGCTCAACAACACTACAAGTGAGAAGGATCTTGGAATTGTTGTCGATCACAAGCTGAATATGAACCAACAATGTGATGTGGCTGCAAAAAAGGCCAATGCTCTTTTGGGCTGCATTAATATTTATTTATTTATTTATTATTAAATTTATTAATCGCCCATCTGGCTGGTCACCCAGCCACTCTGGGTGATGTACAACATACAATAAAAACAGTTTAAAACAATAAAATTCTACAATAAAAACATTTTCTAAAATACCCTAACGCACCCCAAATGCCTACTTCTATAATAGAAGTATAGCTTCCAAATCCTGGGAAATACTAGTTCCCCTCTACTCAGCACTGGTTAGGCCTCATCTGGAGTACTTTGTCCAGTTCTGGGCACCACACTTTAAGAAGGATGCAGACAAGCTGGAGGGGGTTCATAGGGCAACAAAGATAATCAGGGGACTGGAAACAAAGCTGTATGAAGAGAGACTGAAAGAACTGGGCATGTTTAGCCTTGAGAAGAGAAGACTGAGGGGAGATATGATAGCACTCTTCAAGTACTTGAAAGGCTGTGACAGAGAGGAAGGCCAGGATCTCTTCTCGATCATCCCAGAGTGCAGGTCACAGAACAATAGGCTCAAGTGACAGGAAGCCAGATTCCAGCTGAACAGCAGGAAAAATGTCCTGACTGTTAGAGCAATACGACAATGGAACCAATTACCTAGGGAGGTGGTGGGCTCTCCCACACTGGAGGCGTTCAACATGAGGCTAGACAGCCATCTGTCAGGGATGCTCTGACTTGGATTCCTGCACTGAGCAGGGGGTTGGACTCAGTGGTTTTGTAGGCCCCTTCCAACCCTACTTTTCTATGATTCTATGCACAACCTCCCATTTTACACCCTGCAACTCTTGAGTTATACTTAGTTGATCACCCACTGTAGGGTTATCCCTCCAATGTTTCACAGGTGGAAAATAGGGACATGCTTGTGAACCGCCCAGAGAGCTTCGGCTATTGGGCGGTATAGAAATTAATTAATTAATTAATTAAATAAATAAATAAATAAATTGTGCCATCTGCATTATCATACCAAGGATCACTTCCCATCCACAAGTTCCATTATTATACAGTGTTGAAGGCTCTGCTCCACCAGCTGTGTGCTGTATCAGTTTTACTCTGCAATTGCCCATCTGACATGGATTTCAAAGCCAAAGGGTGCTTGTTCCACCAATTCCACCAAAGCCATCTAACTCTATTCTCAATCGTCTTATCAGTGGTTCTTTGAACTGAAATTCAATCCTGACAAGGTGGCAGAACTTTGGGTGGGTAGTTCATCTGCCCAAGGGAGAGGTATTCATCCTGTGCTAGATAGGTTTGCACTCCCCCTCAAGGAACAGATTTGCAGCTGGTTGGCGCTCATTGACCTGTCTTCATCACCTGAAGAGCAAGTGGCTTCTGGGGCATGAAGTGCCTTTCAGCAGTTTATGCTGGTATGCCAATTGCAAGGTAATCTGAGCAGAGATACCTTGCCATCAGTTAGTCATGCTTTGGTAACTTCCAGGTTAGACTACCATAATGTGCAATATGTGGGGCTGCTTTTAAAGATGGTTCAGCATGTGCAATTGGTGCTGGCTGCTAGATTACTACATGGGATTGGGTGTTGTGATCATGTTACACTGGCTCTCAGTCCCTTTCCAGACCCAGTTCAAAGTGCTGGTTTGAACTGCAAGTGGCAGTCCTTCAAATACTTCACAGGGACTTGAAGGACCACCGGACTCCCTTAGGGATGTTGCGGGAGTCTGAGAGGGAGTGGAGTCTCATGGACTCCCCCCCTCCGCTCGGCTTCCCGGACCCCGCTCACCAAACTGCCACTGCCTCTTGCCCCTGCTCACTATGCTGCGTGAGCTGCTGAACAGCCCAGCGAGTCCCAATGGCCACCCATCCACTTGCTGAGATGCCATTTTGCAGGAAAATGGTGGCTCAGGGTTTTCCATAAAAGTAATATTGTGTAGATGGTGGCTGTAAAGGACCCACCCATGCAACATTTCAGATGTAAAGGGACTATTCATGCCTCTAATGTTGTGTAAATGGCCCCTTTATGGCCACCATTTCCACGGCATTACTTTAACGGAAAATCCTGAGCCACCATTTTTCCTGCAAAATGGTGGCTTGGTGAGGGGACAGGTGGCTGCCAGGTGGCTGCTGGGCTGTTCAGCAGCTTGTGCTGCACAGCAAGCACTGGCAGGCAGTGGTGGTGGTACAGCAAACACCCAGTGGGGACGGAAGGAGGTGAATACACCCACCATCTGAGGTAAGGCCAGTGGCTGTAAGACAGAAGGCCTTTTCTGTGGTGGCACCTCAGTTGTGGAGCAATCTTCCCAGAGTAGTTTGTGTGGTGCCTAACTTACTGTCTTTTTTGTGCCAAAGACTATTAGTTTCCCTTTTAAAATGTTTAATCTTGCTGACCGTTTATACTGATTTTGTAATCTTTTGGCCTTTTTGTTTAATAAGTTTTGTTTATATTTACATTTTAATTGTATTATTATTTCTGGTAGACCACTTTGGTAACATGAACCATGGTATAAAAACACAGAGAATGAATGAATGAATGAATGGTCAAAAGTCAGCTTGTCCAACAAGACTAATCATCACTTACTTGGCGGCCACAGGGGAACCCTGAGTGGATTCTAAGGCTCATTGATACCCTGCATGAGCAGAGAAGATGCCCTAGAATGCAATCCCAGAATCCCTTGCAATGTCCAAGAGTTCTTTAACAGACATGCAGGCATTCAACAGAAGGCAAATCAACGAAGAAAGGAATCCCTAAAATAGGAAGTTTGAAAAACCCTGACAAGTTGTCAGAATAATGGGAACGATAAAGACCTCTGATGTTTCATACAACAAGGAAAGGCCATTCTGTGAATATATAAATAGCTCTTTCTTGCTTACTGTATGCAACAGCGTCCCCCATCCTACCAAAAGATGCATTGCTGTGCTTTGAAGCTATCTTTGATAATGCATTCAAAATGTAAAAAACAACAGCCATTTATTTACCATTTCCTGCCTCCCAGTCAGTCCTGTCCTGGAGTATGCCAACGCAGGACTACCTTATATTATTATTGATCTGGATTTATGGAGAAGAACTAGCTTGCCTCTGATCCTAGATCACTTGACTGACATATTATATCTGTCCTTGTAAACCACCCAGAGAGCTTCAGCTATTGGGTGATATAGAAATGTAAATAATAATAATAACAACAACAACAACAACAATACTTACAAGAGGCCATTGGTTGGAAATCAGGGATTACTATGGTACTTTTAAGAATCTCAGGTGGCAATCTGTTAAAGGCTGTTGTGCCTTTAATGGCTGGCTAATATGCAGAAATGTAGCCAATGAAATGATACAGATAGAATCTTTGTAGAATTCCATATCTGAATCCATTTCACCTCTGTCCTAACTTTAAGAGAAAAGGAGAAAGGTAGGAGGGAGGGAGGGAGAAAAGAAAGAGAACACATTAGGATACACTGGCAATCGAAGTGGACAGACAAGACTTGATAAAATATGTGACAGCTGGTAAGCGATAAGAAAAAGTTGGATTTGTCTAGCTGAAAATAGGGCAGTTGGCATATATGAAGGTAGAGGTGGAGAGCATTGTTAGGAGAGTGCCGCACAGTAATGAAAACACCGGTAAGTATAGAAAAATTCCTTGGTTTTGATCATGCTGAGTCTGTGAACCACACAATTTCAGTAAAAGGGCAATAAGCTATTTTTCTTGGGTTTGACCCAGTTGGCTTAATTTGCTCCTGCTGCTTCAGTGAGAATCACACTCAATATATGGGACATCTAAAGGAAAAGAGAGGAAATCAACGTGCCATATAGAACTACCCCAGGTGGGGTGTGTTCTGTTAAGCAGGCAGCTCCTGATTCTCTCCCCACTTCCCCAGCAGCAAGTTCTGTGGCAGTGATAAATGGCCACTGCTGATGGGGTGGGGGCGTGGGGCCTGTGCTTACTGGTGAGAGTTGCTTGGTGCCATCCATGAAACCTCCCAAGGCCTCAGTGCCCATATACAACTTGCCTATTATTTCTTGAGGCTTTGAGAAAAGCATTTCCTTGTTTGATTATCGGCAGCTTGTTCTTTTAGAGAAAGAGGGGAGAGTGACTTTGCGCAGGAACCCTGAACTAGCACTGTGCCAAATTTTTGACCTATTTATTTTTGACCATTCTTTGAGAAGGGAGGGTGAAAAGAAACTGTATCTGAAAATTGTTGGGAGGGGTGAACATTTCAGAGAAATTTCTCAAGGTGCAGGGGGCTTCGGTGCTTACGTTACTGTAAGGAGGTGGCTGAGGGGAGCGGGGTGCTCTTTCTTTTACCATTCCCCACCCCCGGCCCATTCTGGTCTTGCAGCCTCTCTGGCTGCTTCAGCTTCTTGGAAAGCCCCTCAGAGGACTTAGCCAGAACTTCCTATCTTGGGGCTTTCCAGTGCTGCTGCCTGCTGAATGTGTGAAAGCTGAGTGAGGAGCTGTTGTTATTCTTCTAATTCTTCTTCTTGTTGTTAAAAGAGTTTTTAATGACTTTTTTTTAATGCCCCTTTGGCATTCAAAATGAAAAGTCACTTCTGTAGTTCCACCCACTTTGGCTCTGGCCCCACCCACTTTGGCTCTGGCCCAACCCACTGCTGTCATTGGTGGGGAGGAAACCCTGGACAAGTTTCAACTAAGGTAACATGGACCTCAACGAGAAAAAGGTCTCCCACTCTACTCGTACAGTAAGTACATTGTTGGAGTTAAAATTAGGAGGTACCAGGCTATGTGCTCAGTGGAGTACATACTAGGGTTGGCGGAGAATTTCTCCCCAAAACTTCGGGGGGCCAAGCGCCAACATGTTCGGCCCCCTGAACAAGTTTTGGGGAGAAATTCTCCTCCCCCCCGCCCCCCGCACCTCCCCCGGGACGGGACTTACCTTTCCCGAATGTCCCTCCCGGTGGCGGGTCCCGGCGGCGGTTCGTCGGGTCTTCGTCAGGGGCGGGGGCGGCAGCCGATCTTTCGACCGGCTGCCGCCACCGCCATTCCAATAAAACTAAAAAAAAAAAAATGCCCCCGTGATAGGCTACGTGACGATTAACGTAGCCTATCACGGCTAGATTTGCAAAGTCAGCCGTGATAGGCTACATAAATCGTCACGTAGCCTATCACGGGTGACTTTAAAAAATAAAAAAAGTGCGTACGGCTAATGGCGGCCCCCATAGGGAGCCGCCATTCACGTTCCTTATTTGGTTGCTGTAGTCTACGTAAAGATTACCTAGACTACGGCGAAAATAAGGGCAACACTATTTGCGTTGCCCTTATTTTCGCCGTAGTCTACGTAAAGATAAAGGGTGGGGCATTCTAGTGATAGGCAAAGACCAAAGGCAAAAGGTGGTGGTGCAAAAATACCAGCATATTTTCATTTAAAGCTCTTACTGTCAGTAACCAATCCTTAGGAGAGGCATTTCTACCTTTTAGAATTGGGAAAAACTTCACAAAAACCAAGAAACCACCAAATTATCAGTGGCTGGGGAAAAGAGGATGGGGCTAGGGGAAGGGGTATGGCATTCTGGGGAACTCCAGAGGGCCAGCTTTAGTCCCTAGGCCTGAGGTATTAAACCCATGATGTAGAACTTGAAATTTTCTGCAGGCAAAGCATCTTCTTTATCACTGAGCTATAGTCCTTCTCCATAGCACCCATAACTGAGCCAACTGCAATGGTAAAAGCTTTCTTTTGCCCCCATACCCCAGAATGGAGACATGAGACAAGTACTGGGATTAATGGGACACATCTTTATTAACTTACACAAGGATCTGCAATGAGTGAAATCCTTTACCTATTTCATATCTCTGTGGACATCTTTAACTTGAGAAGAATACTGAGAGAGCCTCATGCTGTGTCCTCATTTCATCAAGGGAAGGAACATCCTGTTGCTGGATCCCATCTTCACTGGAAAATGTTCAGAGGGAGGAAGCCTGAACCCAAGCTCAGGTCCACTCTCTGTCCCCTGGATTGTTAGTGTGGAAGTAGCATTGATAGTATAAAGTGATGGCCATTCTGTGGGCCAAATGTAGATAAAACACTGAAAAAGTCCATGATCATAGAATCATAGGGTTGGAAGGGGCCTACAAGACCATTGAATCCAATCCCCTGCTTAGTGCAGGAATCCTGATTCCCTGGTGGTCTCCCATCCAAGTACTAACCAGGGACGACCCTGCTTAGCTTCTGAGATCAGATGAGATCAGGCGGATCTCCTGCATTTTTTAAAAAATGGTAAATGTGGGCAATGTGAAAGTTTGGCCATATAACTCGGTGGCAGAGCACATGCTTTGCTTGCAAAAGGTTCCAGGTGTAATCCTTGGTATAGGATTGGGAAAGGCCTGTGTCTGAAAAGCTGGAGAACAAGTGCCAGTCAGTGCAGACAATACTGAAGTAAGAATGTAAAAAGAGCTCTGCAGGATTAGACCAAAGGCGTATTTGGTCCAGCTAGGGATGTCTGCCACAGGGAAATCTGGCCCTTTTAGGGACCAGTGGACTCCTGCGATGCCTCCATCTCGGATTGCTTTTGCCACTCAAGCTGTTTTTCATCCCAAAATCTGGGAACTTTTTTTCTTCTTCTGTAAATGTAATTATGGAAGGGAAAAAAGAAAAGAAAAAACTTTCCACTGCCACCCCTGTGCAACTGACCCTCTCTCTCTCTGCTGGGCCAACAGTATCAGGGAGGGCAGTTTTCTGGTGGCAGTGGCAGCAGCATGGCAGTGGCAGCAGGAGGGTGAGAGGGAAGTGCCATGGCGCTCATCTCCCATCCTTCTATCCCCACTGCTGCACCGTCACCACGCAAATGTCATCCCTCCCTCCCTGCCAGGGTTGGCCCCAGCAGAGAGAGAGGGATGATAGGTGCATGGTGGTGTGGCAGTGGCAGTGGGGGCGGGATGGTGTGAGGGGAGCTGCTGCTGTCATGCCACTGCTACCACCACTGGGCTCTGCTCTCATCCTCCTGCCCCCGCTGCTGTGCTGCTGTGCAAAGTAGGGATGGGAGAGAAATCCTCCACGGACCCCAGTGAGACTGGATTCAAAAGTATCTGGCCCCCTGGAGTCTGTGGAGAATTAGAAGACTTACCTCCACCTCCAGGAGGAATCCTCACCATCCGGATCCTCCCCACTGGCCGGCTCCAGAGTGCCAGCGATATGGCCACCATTGCCATATCGCTGGCTGGGCAGATTGACTGCGGACACAAATGGCATCCGCTATGCCATTTATGGGTGTAAAAGTCTTAGTTTAAGCTAAATACAGCCATTTATGGCTGCATTTACCTTAAACTAAGACCGTTACGGCTGCAAATGGCATAGTGAATGCTATTTGCATCCGCAGTCAATTGCCAACAACACGGCAATCAATGGCAGCCGTATCACTGGCACTCTGGAGCCGGCTGGCGGCGCTGCGGAATTGCTGATGAGTGGACCCAGCCGGCTAGGATTCCAGGGGAGTGGAGCTGGCTGGCTAGGATGGCTAGGATTCATGCTGCAGAGTGGAGCCGGCTGGCTAGGACACACCCTGCAGGCCAGCTGGCAGATGTCACATTGGAGTCCAGGCGGGCTGAGCCAGCGAAAGCTTGCTGAGCTCCACCCCCCAAACGGAGTCCTTGGAAGCCCCTAGAGATCCAGCATCCTGTTTCCCACAGTGGACAACCTACAAGAAGCCCCTAAGCAGGGCATGAGGACATTACCATCCTCCTGCTCATGTTCCCCAGGAGCTGCTACCAAGATGCATATTGCCTCTGATCCTGTGGGCACTATGTAGCCATCATGACAAGTAACCAAGGATAGCCTTATCCTCAATGATTTCATCTAGTCCCTCTTTCAAGCCATTTTAGTGGTAGTGTGTCTAGCTACAGCTTGTAGTAGCAATTTCCTAGTTTACCAATGCACTATGTGAAGAAATGCTTTCTTTTATCTGTCCTGGATATTCTACCATTCAGCTTCATGGGATGACTCCACATTCTAACATTATGAGAGAGGGAGAAAAACATAACTTTAGCTACTTTCTGATTGATTGATTGATTGATTGACAATATCTGTATACCGCTCTCAGTATCTAAAACAGCTTTCAGAGAGGTGAACAGAAAAGGTAAAATAGTAAAATAATTTGTTGTTTATTCGGTCAGTCGCTTCCGACTCTTCGTGACTTGACTAGGGATGGGGGAGAATTTCTCCCTGAAACTTCGGGGGGCCGAGTGCCAACATATTTGGCCCCCCGAAGTAGTTTCGGGGAGAAATTCTCCACACCCCCACACCCCCTGCACCCCCCCCCCGGGATGGGACTTACCTTTCCCGAATGTTGCTCCCGGTGGCGGGTTGCAGCGGCGATTCGGCAGGGCTTCGACAGGGGCAGGGGCGGCAGCTGGTCTTTCGACCGGCTGCCGCCGCCGCCGCCGCCATTCCAAGAAAAGTAAAAAAAAACAAACGCCCCCATGATAGGCTACGTGACGATTAATGTAGCCTATCACGGCTAGATTTGCAAAGTCAGCCGTGATAGGCTACGTAAATCGTCTCGTAGCCTATCACGGGTGACTTTAAAAAAAAAAGCGCGTACACAAATGGCGGCCGCCATAGGGAGCTGCCATTCGCATTCCTTATTTGGTCGCTGTAGTCTACATAAAGATTATGTAGACTACGGCGAAAATAAGGGCAACGCTATTTGCGTTGCCCTTATTTTCTCCGTAGTCTACGTAAAGATTTACGTAGACTACAGAGACCAAATAAGGAACGCAAATGGCAGCTCCCTATGGCGGCCGCCATTTGCGTACGTGCTTTTTTTTTTAAAGTCACCCGTGATAGGTTACGTGACGATTAACGTAGCCTATCACGGCTGACTTTGCAGATCTAACCATGATAGGCTACGTAAATCGTCACGTAGCCTATCACGGGGGTGTTTTTTTTTTAACTTTTTATTTCGCGGCCGGGCAAGGCGAGGCGCCTCCTCCCCGGCCTGAATTTTGGCTGGGCGAGGAGAGAAGCCTCCCCCCCCAGCCTGAACTTTGGGGGGAGCAGCGAAGCGCCTCCCCCCCACCGTGAAGCAAGCTGCGAGACCAGGTAAGTGACTTTCGTGCACCCCTAGACTTGACCAGCCCACGCCAGAGCTTCCTGTCGGCCATCACCACCCCCAGCTCCCCCAAGGTCGAGTCCTTCACCTCCAGAATATCATCCATCCATCTTGCCCTTGGTTGGCCCCTCTTCCTTTTGCCTTCCACTAAATTTTATTTTATTAGTAAAATAATAAAAAGATTAAAACACCATATTGAAATTATGCTTTTAAAAAACAGAATACCAATAAAAACCTACCAATTTCTTCACATTATGTATTATTTGACACACTTCCATCATGCCCCCCTTCCACATTACCCCCCCATTAGATTTTAATCTAAGCTAAACAGCTCCAAACATTGTAACCTTCCTCACAGGGGAGTTGCTCCAGCCCCCCAATCATTTTGATTGTCATTTTATGAGCATTTCCAGCTCTATAGTATTTTGTGCCTAACAATTCTCACTATGTTCACTGGCCCTTACTCACAGGTAAGGTCGTTCAAGATGACAACCTGAATGTACTTAAGGAGCCTTACACTGGAATCAAACCGAGTGGAAGCCCGAAGGAGTCTAGGCTGATATCATACGATGACCTTTAATATTTCTCCGCTTTTTCCAGTAGCAGGGGAGACATGTGTGGCTCATTACATCTTGGAACAGGTTTCTGGAAAATCATCTTGCTGGATAAAGTGAAAGTGGAGGTTATTTGAAAATAATATCAGATGGAAAGAGAGAACACAGCCCTTTCTCCATTTCGCTCAGCAGGATATTGGGGTAGGGAAGCTTTGGCTCTCAACACACAACAAAACTCACATGCTTGTACATGATGTCACTTAAAGATTTCCACAGGGAGCCAAGCCTCTGAAAACTGTAAGCATGGACGTGATTTATGTCCTAGCATGCAAAGTCTCACTTATCCAGCAAAACCTTCTGGGAGGGTACAGTTAATCCTCCTGATGTTCTTTTTGTTATCTCCCACCAAGCCAAGGTAGCTATCAAACTGAGCACAGAGTCAAAAGTAAGAGTAGGGATGGCATGGAGGCCTGATGGGTCTGGGAGTCCGTTGCGCTCTCTTCCACTGCCTGTGCCCCTGGACCACACCCACTGAGCCTCTGGCCTCACTTGCCCCCACTTGTGCCCTGCTGAACATTCCCTGCACTCACCTGGACCCATCGGTGAGCGCGCACCATTTTGCTGAGTATTTTTATGGGGAACAGGAGGTCATAAAAATGTGCCTATTTAAATATGCACAAATTTGGGCTAGGAAAGGCAGATTTATGCAATATTAGAGGCATAAATGGCCCATTTACGCCTCTAATATGACATATTCAAGCTTTCCCAGTGCATTTTTAATGACCTCCTTTTTTCCATAAAAATAATCTTGGCAAAATGGCAGGGGCTCGACAACAGGATCCAGGGTAAGTATGGGTGGTTCAGCAGGTCTGGGGGGGTGCTTGAGTGGGGGCAGCGCTTCAGAGGGTGCCCACCAATACTGGAGAGGGGTGGGTTCGTCCATCCCTAAGTAAGAGAGCTGGTGTAGCATAGAGGCTAAGAGAATGAACTACAAACAGGGATAGATGAATCTGTCAGTTTCTCTTTCTCCTGCTTTTATATTTTTAAAATCTCACATTCTTTTCTCCTGAATATGTTGAACTCTGTGAATTTTGGTAAATTCTAATCAAAAACTAACTGAAATGAAATTCTAAATTAAACTACAAACAGGGAATGAACTATGGACAGAGATAGGTGAATGAATGAACTACAGACACGAATAAACTATGGAATATGGACAGGGATGAACAGACAGGATGAACTACGAACTCTGGACAGGGTCGAACTCTGGACAGGGATGAACTACAGACAGAGAATGAACTATAGACAGTGATAGGTGAGTCTGCCAGTTTCTCTTTCTCCTGCTTTTACATTTTTAAAAATTTTGTATTCTTTGTCTCCTGAATATCATGAACTTTGTGAATTGTGGTAAATTCTCATAAAAAACTAACTGAAATGAAATTCTTGCCCAACTGCACCAGTCAAACTCAATAGGTGCAGCTATACACAGCACAGAGAGAATATAGGTGCCTGCCATAGAGCTGTTAAGATGAGGCATCTGTCAGAAAAAAAGATGTGGCAACGAATTCAGTACTAAGATGGTTGAATACCCAGGGATTCTAAATGAATGAATGAATGAATGAATGAATGAATGAATGAATGAATGAATGCCTAGCTTTTAAGAGCAAAGCTATCAAAATCCTGGCCCTGGATGAACAAATCTGTCAGTTTGGGTTTTGCCCCTTCTCCTTCTTCTCCTTCTCCTCCTTCTCCTTCTCCTTCTCCTTCTTCTCCTTCTTCTCCTTCTTCTTTCTCTCCTCCTCCTCCTCCTCCACCACCTCCCTCTCCTCCTTCTTCGGGTTCTTTTTGTACTGATTATAGAGAACTTTGTGAATACTGGCAAATGCTTATCAAAACCGCACTGAAACAAATTTTGCATTCATCCCTACCTACAAATCAGGAAATCCCTGGTTAGGTATCTCACTTCTGCCATGTCCTCACTAGGTAGCCTTAAGCAAGTCACCCTCTTTCCATCCTCCTCTTCTCAAGATGGGGGATAGTAATACTGACATTTGTTACATTGTTGTAAGGATTGTTGTAAGGATTACAATGAGATCATGCATGCAAAGTACGTTGAACGCTTTAAAGCGCTATGCAAACCATAAGGGTCTGAGTGAAGGCATTTGGTGCTTGTAGATATGCATGGCTGATGTGGTGTAGTGGTTAGAGTGTTGGACTGTGACTCAGGAGATCCAGGTTCTAGTCCTCACTTGGTTCTAGTCCACAATTACGGAACAACATTCATAGGAAGCCTCATTGTGTTACCTCCTTTCTTGGCAGGGATGTCGGAGAAATCCACAATGGATTCAAATGAGTTCATATTTCTGTGAATTGGACCTGCAGTTTCCGCAGTGGACTGGCTTTTTCCGAGTTCCGTTGTTGTTGTTGTTTAGTTTTGGGGTGGGTGGGGGATTTTCACTAATGCACATTTGCGCAAGTACGCAGTTATGCTAATGTGCATTAGCACAAGTGTACCTTAGTGCGTATGTGCATTTGCAATGAGGAACAACGTTCTCATACCCGGGGCCGCGGTGGCTTGGTGGTTAAGACGCTGAACTGCAGACTGGAAGGTCGACAGGTCAGCAGTTCGAGACCCGAGTGCTGCGTGACGGAGTGAGCTCCCGTCTTCAGTCCCAGCTCCTGCCAACCTAGCAGTTCGAAAGCAAGAAATTGCAAGTAGATAAATAGGTACCGCTTCGGCGGGAAAAGTAACAGCGTTCCATGCACCTCGGTGTTCAGTCATGCCAGCCACATGACCACGGAAGTGTCTTCAGACAGCGCTGGCTCTTCGGCTTAGAAACGGGGATGAGCACCGCACCCTAGAGTCGGACACGACTGGTTGGGGACACCTTTACCTTTTTACCTTAGTGTGTATGTGCATTTGCAATGAGGAACAACATTCTCATACATCCCTACCCCCCCCCATTACATCAATGAGAGTATGATGGAACAAAAGATGCCTGACAATCTGTGAAACACAGATGGAAGGGATTTAACCAAATCTGCACATCCCTACTTCTTGGTTTTACATGGGAGGTGTAAACATGTTTATTGACACTGGTTTTGCTTTGGGAAAGCCAATCTCTTGCCAAAGGACTCTCAAAAACCCATGCAGATGCTCCACTGAGCGTTATGGGTGAGAGCAGGGGCACCAGCAAAAACATAGTCCTTCTCCTCCTCTCCACATGTTCATTGTAATGTGTGAATAGTGGCAGTGCCACAAATGCCCAGTAGAGCAGGAATGTAGTTTAGTTTTTTTAAGCTGATGCAAGGCTTCTTCTGGGTCCTGTCTGGGCATAACTAGCAACTACCAATAAACAGAATCGCTCTTCAGGTGTTCAGAATCCTAGGAGGAAAGATGTGTGCTCTGGTCTTGCCTCTTCTACCCTCAATCTTCCTAGGTGGAATCAGAAGGTTGGAAGCAGGGAGGTTTGGGATCAGGGCTGGGGGTATGGGGGCTGGGGGTATCCTCTTCAGGGCTGGGGGTATCCTCTTCAGGCATTCAATTTTGAATGCCTGAAGAACAACATAATAGAAAGTTAAACAGAACTAAAGCAACTACTTTGTCCTAATAGGCCACGTCAAAATTACTAAAGGCACAATCCTGTGCTTGCTTAGACAAAAAAAAAGTCCTGTAACTCCCAGCATTTCCCAGCCAGCCAATGCTGGGAGCTGTAGCACTTTTTTCTGTCTGAAAATGCATAGGATTGCACCCTAAAGTGTATAGTCAGGAAACATCCCCAAATGAACAAATCTTTCAATTTTGGTTTCTCTCAGTTTCTCGTTTGCCCAATCTAAATTGTCCAAAACTTTGAGAATTTTTCCAATCTTATGTTCAGTTCACACTAAACTTTGAGACTTTTTTTTTTTAAAGTTTGCATGAAAATTCATACATATTTTTGTGCACATTTCTCCTGATACATGCATTATTGTATGCAATTTTGCATAATACAAAGTCTTTTGCAAAGTAATGTATCTAATATCACACATTTCTGAACATTACTTTCACAAACATATGCATTTTTGTGTGCACTTTCCAATATACACATTTTTGTATGCATTTTTGACTTGAGATTTCCACTGCAAAATTCAGAGAAATGTGAATTTTGAAGGAGAACTGAGTTTCGGCATGCCTATTAGCCCCAAAGTGTGAAATTAGGTAGGTTCACATTCAAATGCAAACCAAACAAATTTCTCCTGTGTTCTTATGCCCAAATTCTGAAATGCCAAAAACAGCTATTCCTCATGGTATCACAAATAGGGCTTGTGACTTCTTTATTCTTCTCATCTCTCCCCCCCCAACAGTTGCTGACAAGTACAGTAATCAGGGCCCAGATATTGGGGGGGGGGATGGGTACACTCCTAATACCACGAGGAAAATAATGGCTGGCTGGGGCGTGCTGGGAGTTGTAGTCTCACACATCTGGAGGGCACCAGCTTGGGGAAAGCTGGGCTACACTGCAGATCATGTTTGATGATGTTTATGAAAACTGATTGTCCTAAATCTATATATTCCCTACAGTAAAAGTGAGGAGTGTGTAGCTACGGATGTGGAAATCAGCAAAACTTGAACTTGTTGAGGTTCTCAATTTTCCACCTTGAAGCTTGGTCTGAGTCATGTCTGTATTGGATTACATGGTTTTTCTTCTCCTTTTTGTTTGAAAATCATGACTAGGGATGTCAGAGAATTCCGCCATGGATCTCGGTGAGGCTGAATGCCAGTGCATTCGACCCCCCGAAATCGGTGGCGGAACGGCCTGCCCTCCCTGCCCCCCCGCAGATCCTCCCCGGGATGAGACTTACTTGGGGCGGATCTTCCGGGCGGTGGCGGCGGCGGCTGCGGCGGTGGCTGCGGCAGCTGGTCTTCCGACCAGCTGCCACCTCCACCATTTGTCTTGTAAAAAAAAAACAAAAAAAACGATGTGGTAGGTTACGTGAAGATTTACATAGCCTATCATGGCTGGGTTAAAAAAAAAAAAACCCGACATGATAGGCTACGTAAAGATTTACGTAGCCTATCATGGCTGGGTTAAAAAAAAACAAGAAACGCGTACGCATAAATGGCAGCGGCTACGGCCGCTGCCATTTGTGTTCCTTATTTTTGGTGTCTTAGTCTACATAAATAGACCCAGCCCAGCCCAGAGCCATCCGCAGCCAAATTTCCAGCCGTGGAGGGCTCTGGGTAAAACAAAAAACAAAAAAAACCGCGTACGCAAATGGCGGCGGCTACGGCCGCCACCATTTGCGTTCCTTATTTTGGGTGTCTTAGTCTACATAAATATTTACATAGACTAAGACGGCGAAAATAAGGGGAACGCAAATAGCGTAGCGGCGCTATTTGCATCCCTTTTTGATTCGTCGTTTTAGCCTACGTAAAGATTTACGTAGGCTAAATGGCGAATCAAAAAGGGATGGAAATAGCACGGCGGTGTTTTTTTTTTGCCCAGAGCCCTCCATGGCTGGAAATCTGGCTGCGGACGGCTCTGGGCTGGGCTGGGCCTGGCCGGTTGTTCTGCAGAGCCGCCGCGGAGCACAGCCGGCCATCAAGGATTCCGGGGAGGAGGAATGGAGCGCCTCCCCCCCATCGAGGATTCCGGGGGGAAGGACAGAATGCCTCCCCCCCACCATAAACATAATCCACGGAAAGGTAAGTACATTTCGTACATCCCTAATCATGACGTACTTGGGTGCATCCTTGAGTTTGTAATTGACTGCACATTCAAAAGCATACAGTCTTCTCCCATTGATTATAATGTGTTTGTGTGCCCTTAAAAAAAGAAGGAAAATGCATTTTATGCATATTGTTCGAATGGATGTATTTTTCAAATGGATCCCTCCCCGATCCCCCATGAATACCATCATAAGCTTGGGAATGTATGAGCTTTGACTGGAGAGTGCACTCATGTTTGGGTTTAGGAGGCCTGCTCACAGATGAACTGAAGTGAATTTCTTATACATCCCATGCAGTTTTTATTGTTTGAAATCTGTTACTGAATTTTCAATATTTGCATTGCTGCTAGGTTTTATTTTGTTTTTTTTATTTTTTTATGTGATACTGTGGTTTTTAAACTTTTAAACTTGTATATTGTATTTTATCATGTTGCATGTTATGTAGGGATGTATGAAAGTCACTTACCTTTTCACAGCTTGGCTTCGCAGTGGGGGGGAGGTGCTTCGCTTTTCCCCCCGAAGTTCAGGTGAGGGTGGGAGAGGCATCCCACCTCGCCCGGCCGAAATTCAGGCCGGGGAGAAGTGCCCCATCTCCCCGGCCGTGAAACAAAAAGTAAAAAAAAAAAAAAGACCCCGTGATAGGCTACGTGACGATTTACGTAGCCTATCACAGCTAGATTTCCAAAGTCAGCCGTGATAGGCTATGTAAATCGTCACATAGCCTACCACGGGTGACTTTAGAAAAAAAACAAACATGTACGCAAATGGCAGCACCCATGGGGCGCCGCCATTTGAGTTCCTTATTTTGGCACGTCTAGTCTACGTAAAGATTTACGTAGACTACGGCAAAAATAAGGGCAACGCAAATAGCGTGCCCTTATTTTCGCCGTAGTCTACGTAAATCTTTACTTAGACTAGACGTGCCAAAATAAGGAACGCGAATGGCGGCTCCCTATGGGGGTCGCCATTAGCCGTACGCGCTGTTTTTTTTTTCCAAAGTCACCCGTGATAGGCTACGTGACAATTTACGTAGCCTGTCATGGCTGACTTTGGAAATCTAGCCGTGATAGGCTACGTAAATTGTCACGTAGCATATCACGGGCGGTTGTTTTTTTTTTTTTACTTTACTTTTTTTTTTTTGCAATGGCGGCGGCGGCAGCTGTTCGGGAGACTGGCCGCCGCCCCCGCCCATGACAAAACGCCACCGAAATGCCACCGGGACCCGCCGCTGAGAGGGACATTCGCAGGAGGTAAGTCCCATCCTGGGGGGGGCAGAGAATTTCCCAACCAACTTTGGGGGGCCGAATGCGTCGGCGCTCGGCCTCCCGAAGATTTGGGGAGAAATTCTCCACCATCCCTAATGTTATGGTTTTAATTCTTGTGACCTGTCCAGAAAGCTTCAGCTAATTGGTGGTATAGAAATGTAATAATAAAACAATATGTGTGGCCCTCTAGATGTTGTTAGGCCTGTAACCCCCATCAGTGCTAGCCAGTGTAGCCAGTAGGGATGTCAGAGAATTCCGCCACGGATCTCGGTGAGGCCGAATGTCAGTGCATTCAGCCCCCCGAAATCTGTGGTGGAATGAATCCCCCACCCCCCCAACCCATGAAAGGCGTGTGAAACGGAGCACTTACCTGCTGCCGTCTGCGCTGACTTGCGAATGGCAGCCGCCCTGTGGCCACCATTAGCTTCCTGATCATACCCGTGATAGGCTACGTAAATACTTACGTAGCCTATCACAGCTAATGCAGGGATGCCTTTTGCGTCCTTGCGGAGGCCGTGATAGGCTACGTAAGTATTTACGTAGCCTATCACAGCAAGCCAAAATCACAGCAAGCCAAAACAACAACAACAGCGTACGCAAATGGTGGCGGCTGCGGTGGCCTCCATTTGCGTTCCCTATTTTGAGCCGTTTTAGCCTATGTAAATATTTACGTAGGCTAATACGGTTCAAAATAGGGAACACAGATGGTGGCCACTGCAGCCACCACCATTTGCATATGCTGTTGTTGTTTTCTTGGCTTGCTGTGATAGGCTACATAAATACTTACGTAGCTTATCATGGCAACTTCGCAGGATGCAAATGGCGGCCGCTATGTCTGCAGCAGCCCGTCCGTGGCTGGAACTCTGGCTGCGGACGGGCCTGGCTGGCAACTCCGTGGAGCCAGACAGTTTAGGAATTTGGCGGGAGCTCTCTCCCCCACCGCAAATCACCCCGTCGAGTAGGTAAGTGACTTTCGTACATCCCTAGTAGCCAGTGCTGAGGTATGATAGGAGTTGCAGTCCAAGCACATCTGGAGAGCCACACGTTCTCCATCCCTGTCCCATGAGCCTCATCTCCATGTGGTTATAGCAGATAGCAGAGCCCATAGCTACTACAGCCAGTCAGAGGCTTCTGGACAGTTCACAGCTCCCATATGAATTGCCTCACCCTCAGAGCCCCTAGAGCCAATGCACATGAGAGCCTGGTAATGTACTGTCCCCCTTGCTGAGTATTTCCATGCAGTAATCCATTTGCATGCATCAGCTCATCATAGGCTTTTCAGCACAGAGAATGTATATTTTGTTTGTTTGGCTGCATTAATGTTTGTGTTTATCAGGTGCAATTACCTAAATTCAACAGTATTTTAGCAGAGGTGAACGGGAAAAAATCCCTCTGAGGCCTGTAAGTCCATCAAGAAGAATTCTAGTTAAAAAAAGAAAACTTAAAAAAATCCAGACAGTCTGCAAATAGAGTGGTGAAGTTGGAGGTCCATTCTCATTCTGGCTCATCCATTGTCCAGTTATTGTCATGTATAGGACTGATTAGCATACATGTCTAGAATCATTCTTCTACTCTTTGACTTTCTGGCACAAAACCAACCAATATTTCTAATATTGAATCCAGAGACTTCCTTAGTTGCTTTTATAAGCTGTGTTTTATCTTCTTTTCTGTTAGTTTTGCAACAGGATCAGCTTATTCAGAACAGCAACTCCACAATCATCAGGAGAGAAAAAGCCATAAAACAATCACAGTATTTACCATAGTGACAGTGGGAAACCTTGTTTGATAATTTATTATTCTGGAAAAGATACTGTTTCACGATGACTAATACAACCAAGATCTCTTATATCCTACTGCACATAATTTTTACAGTAAGACTTCAATTTATACATGCCAGCCACTGTGAGGTGTATGAATAATGTAGATCAGCTGCATTCTGAGAAAAATGGAACCAATTGCTCTATCTTTGATATATTCCACCAGGTATGCGATGACTCTTGTGATCTGACTAACTGCAGTGTGCGTACTGCAATTCCAACGCCATCTTCGCTATTAGTCCCCACAGAAATCAACAAAGACCGAGAGAGGGTTGATTTAAATCAAAGCGAATTAAAGCTTTGATTTAAATCTCCAGTGTTAATAGCAGTTTAAATATTTGACATCATTACAGTACTGCCTGATTTTCTCTAAATGGTTTTGGAGTAATCAAATTATTGAGGCAATCAGAGGTTTGGATAAATGGAAATGTTTTACAAAGGTTTACATTGGCAGCAGGATGATCCATTGAAGCACATACTGATTAGGAGCCTTAGATAAATTTATTTTTCATGTTTGTATCCCTCCCTTCCACTAAGGAGCTCAGTGCAGTTTATAAAGAGTTGTCCTATTTTATTCTCATAAGAACCTTTGTAAGGCGGGTTGTTTTGAAAGACTTTGGGGTGGTTCAGACATGTATGTCCAACTCCTAGAACTGTAATGTCAAGTGACAACTTGTTGTTGGAGTGAACTATCATAAGAATGTTGGAACATAAGTAGAGCCATGCTGGATCAGACCAAGGGTCCATCTAGTCCAGCATCCTGTTCACACAGTGGCCAACCAGCTGTCGATAGGAGTCCACGAAAGCCACTTACCTGGTCTCGCAGCTTGCTTCGCAGTGGGGGGGAGGCGCTTCGCTGCTCCCCCCGAAGTTCAGGCCGGGGGGGGAGGCTTCCCGCCTTGCCCGGCCGAAATTCAGGCCGGGGGGAGGCTTCCCGCCTCACCCAGCCGAAATTCAGGCCGGGGAGGAGGCGCCTCGCCTCGCCCGGCCGCGAAATAAAAAGTTAAAAAAAAACACCCCCGTGATAGGCTACGTGACGATTAACGTAGCCTATCACGGCTAGATCTGCAAAGTCAGCCGTGCTGGCTACGTTAATCGTCCCGTAGCCTATCACAGGTGACTTAAAAAAAAAAAAAAGTCCGTACGCAAATGGCGGCCCCCATAGGGAGCCGCCATTTGCGTTCCTTATTTGGTCACTGTAGTCTACATAATCTTTACGTAGACTACAGCTACCAAATAAGGAATGTGAATGGTGGCTCCCTATGGGGGCTGCCATTAGCCATACGTGCTTTTTTTTTTTTTAAGTCACCCGTGATAGGCTACGTGACGATTTACGTAGCCTATTACAGCTGACTTTGCAAATCTAGCCATGATAGGCTACGTTAATCGTCACGTAGCCTATCATGGGGGCGTTTTTTTTTTTTTTACTTTTATTGGAATGGCAGCGGTGGCAGCCGGTCAAAAGACTAGCTGCCACCTCTGCCCCTGTCGAAGACCTGACAAACTGCCGCCGGGACCCGCCGCCAGGAGGGACATTCGGGAAAGGTAAGTCCCATCCCGGGGGGGGGGTGCGAGGGGCGGGGGGGTGCAGAGAATTTCTCCCCAAAACTACATCGGGGGGCCGAACAGGTTGGCACTCGGCCCCCCGAAGTTTCGGGGAGAAATTCTCCCCCATCCCTAGCTGTCGACCAGGAAACTACAAGCAGGACACAAGTACAACAGCACCCTCCCACCCATGTTCCCCAGAAATTGGTGTACATTGGCTCACTGCTTCTGGTACTGGTGGTAGCACATATCCACCAAGACCAGTAGCCATGGATAGCCTTTTCCTCCAGGAATTTGTCTAACCCCCTTTAAAGCCATCCAAATTGGTGGCCATCGCTACATCCTGAGGTAGCAAATTCCCTAGTTTAACTATGTGATGTGTGAAGAAGTCCTTCTTTTTATCTGTCCTGAATCTCCCCCCATTCAGCTTCATGAGATGACCCTGGGTTCTAGTATTCTGAGAGAGAGGGAGAAAAATGTCTCCCTATCCACATTCTCCACACCATGCACAATTTTGTACATCTCTATCATGCCTCCCCTTACCCTAGGGGTGGACGAAAGTCACTTACCTGTTGTTGAAGCTTGTTCGCGGTGGGGGGGGAGGTGCTTCGCTGCTCCCCCCGTGAAGTTCAGGCCAGGGGGGGAGGCTTCCCGCCTCACCCGGCTGAAATTCAGGCCGGGGGGGAGGCTTCCCGCCTCGCCCGGCCGCGAACTCCAAAGTTTTTTTTTTTTAAAAAAACACCCCCGTGATAGGCTACATGACGATTAACGTAGCCTATCATGGCTAGATCTGCAAAGCCAGCTGTGATAGGCTACCTTAATCGTCACGTAGCCTATCACGGGTGACTTTAAAAAAAAAAGCGCGTACGCTAATGGCGGCCCCCATAGGGAGCCGCCATTCCCGTTCCTTATTTGGTCGCTGTAGTCTACATAAAGATTACGTAGACTACAGCGACCAAATAAGGAATGCCAATGGCGGCTCCCTATGGGGGCCGCCATTTGCGTACGTGCTTTTTTTTTTTTAAAGTCACCCGTGATAGGCTACGTGACGATTTACGTAGCCTATCACGGCTGACTTTGCAAATCTAGCCGTCATAGGCTACGTTAATCATTGCGTAGCCTATCACGGGGGCGTTTTTTTTTTCTTTTATTGGAATGGCGGCGGCGGCAGCCGGTCGAAAGACCGGCTGCCGCTCCCGCCCCGCACGAACACCCGCCGAACCGCCGGCTGGTCCCACCGCCAGGAGGGACATTCGGCAAAGGTAAGTCCCATTCCGGGGGGGGTGCGGGGTGTGGGGGGGTGGAGAATTTCTCCCCGAAACTTGTTCGGGGGGCCGAACACGTTGGCACTCGGCCCCCCGAAGTTTCGGGGAGAAATTCTCCGCCATCCCTACCTTACCCTCCTTTTTTCCAAGCTAAACAATCCCAGCTGTTGTAACTGGGCCACACAGTTGTAACTATGGCCACACAGGGAACTTTCATATTGCTTGAGGTTACCTCTAATGCAATACTTTTCAATAGAGTCAGTTCACACACTCAACTCCCCGTCATCAAGTGACAAGCAATCAAATGAGCATGTGCTTGCATGTGCGAACCAGCTTACTGATTTGCGTGAAGCCACATGGTGAGCAGGGGACTGTGGCCCCAGGACTGTGACCACCGATGGCCCTGGTCCAAGTCCACCACTATCTGCGGCAGACACCATATTGACCTTCCTCAAGTTATTCCTGTTTCTTGGACAGGGCTAGGGATGCCAGAGAATTTCTCCACGAATCTCTGGGGGGCCGAATGCCAACGCATTTGGCCCCATGAAATTGGTGAAGAAACGGTCCTCCCCCCGCCCCCCTGCCCCCCCAGGATGGGACTTACCTTCGGCGAATGTCCATCGCGGCGGCGGCTCCTGGCGGCGTTTCGGTGGCATGGCGGCGGCGGTGGCGGCGGCTGGTCTTCTGACTGGCTGCCGCCGCCGCCATTTCCAAGTGAAAAAAAACAAAAACCAACAAACATGATAGGCTACGTAAAGATTTACGTAGCTATCATGGCTAGATTTTCAAAAAACACCATGATAGGCTACGTAAAAGTTTACTTAGCCTATCACGGCTGACTTTGAAAAAAAAAAAAAAGCGCATACGCAAATGGCGGCGCCCATAGGCACCGCCATTTGCGTTCCTTATTTTGGCACAGGTAGTCTATTTAAATATTTACGTAGACTACGGCGAAAATAAGGGCAACGCTATTCGTGTTGCCCTTATTTTCACTGTAGTCTACGTAAATATTTATGTAGACTACCCGTGCCAAAATAAGGAACGTAAATGGCGGCGCCCATGGGTATGAGCTTTTTTTCCCCCCAAAGTCAGCCGTGATAGGCTACGTAAACTTTTACGTAGCATATCACAGTGTTTTTTGAAAATCTAGCCATGATAGGCTATGTAAATCTTTACGTAGCCTATCACGTTTTTTTTTTTTTTACTTCTTCGCGCCCAGCAGAAGAACTTTTGCGGCCAGAGAGGTGGGGCACTCCCCCCGGCCAGAATTTAGGTGGGCAGGGATGGGGCACATCCCCCCTGCCCAGAATTTCAGGGAGAGGGACGGAGCGCCTCCCCCCACCGCGAAGCAAGTGTCGGGATCAGGTAAGTGACTTTCGTCCATCCCTAGTCAGGGCCAGCCTTCCCCAACCTGATGTGCTCCATATGTGTTGGACTACAACCCCCATCATTTCTAGATGATGACTGGGCAGGGTGGGAGTTATTGTCCAATATATCTGGAGGTGACATTTAGGGAAGGCTGGAAAACTTCACAATTGCCCAAATGTATGTTTGTACTCATGTGAGCACTTGCACGTTCCCTTCTCCATTCCTCCCCCATATCTGCATTTTCACACTTTAGCCTATGGAGGAAAAGTGCAAATTTTGGGTGCATACTTTTAAACATGCCAATTTTTCCCAATCAAAAATGCACATTTTTCCCAATGGAAAAAAAAAGAAAGAAAAAGATATGCTCACATTCCGGAATGCAAACAGGGAAGGTGAAACAAGCCTTGAGAAGGAACTTGGTGAACCTACCCGAACTCAGACATTGCATGCTCACCTATCCCTACTTGTAAGTACTTTTTAAAATCACTAAGGGCACAATCCAATGCATGTTTGGACAGAAAAAGTCCTACAACTCCCAGCATTCCCCAGACAGCATATCAGGGGATGCTGGGAGTTGTAGGACTTTTTTCTGTCTAAAAATGCATAGGATTGTGCCTTAAATGAGTGTACTTTTATAGATATTTGTGGAATTTGGTGACAATGCAAATTCTGAAGAGAGTGTCTGTCAGATTCACAGAATAATAATCCAGAAAGTGCAGATCAGACCACTTTGGAACCTGGACTTACCAAATTCCTTGGGCATCTTTAATCAAGACTCTATTAGATCCTTGGACAATTCTTGGAGACAATGAACTGATGTTTATTTACTTCATATGGGAGGGTTACCATGTATTGTCCATTTCACAGTTCTCTCAGTCCAAAGTTTGAGCTTTGAACACAATGTTCCAAGACCGTCTCCATTTGCAGTTCAATGCCTTCTATGTGAAAAATAAAACAAACATCATAAACTAAAACAAAAGTTTCTAACCTTTGTTTCAGTTTTCACATTAGTTTAGCATTGCAATGAAATTAATGGGGTGGAGGGGTGGGACATTCATTTTGGGGTGCAATCCTATCGGGGTAGATGGCCGCCTCCGAACTTGGAGGCAACTGTCTATCCAATGGACCAATGCAGGGCAGGAGAAGCACAGAGGGGTTCATCCTCTCTGTGCTTCAGCCGCCCTGCATTCATGGCTAGACAGCCTATTTTGGCTGTCTAGCTGAGGGAAGGCAGAGTAGGGGGGTGGGCAGACACTGGATGATGCATAGGAAGCATTGGAACAGCACTTCTGCTGTCCCCGCCCCCAGGAACGCCCCATTTTTGCTGCTCCGTACTCTTCTTATGAGCACGGAGCGCATAGCTGATCTGCGCTGCCTATGAGGCAGTGTGGGAGGCGGTGGAGGTCAGTTCTCAGGGAACCGACCTACCCTATGGCCATCTAGGCTCTGACCAGCTGCCATAGGATTGCTCCCATAGTTTCACAATAGTTTCTAAAAGCAGTTGGTTGGTATCTTATTCTCAATCTGATCGGGGTTGGGGGGTCATTTTGCATGGAAATCTGCTTGTCCTTGTAATAGGCTTCAGATCCTCTGGGACCATAAAAGCTCTCTGGCCTCTTATATCTTCCAGGAGAGGGAGAAAGATATATTGACACCTTCCTTTGAGTTGGTGCGGATAGTTGAAGCCACAATGATATGTCTTAAAATACATGTGGCAGCTTTCTCATAACTCCTAATATTTTCCAAGTATCAGTGGAAGTTGCATTCACTTCTTCCTTTCTACTCATTTATGGGCAACTGAGATCGTGTATCACCTCCATTTGCTGTCCCTGTGCTTTCAGATGTGGCCTATTGTAGCACATTACTTGGTGGATATTTCTTAGTGGATTAGCTTTTCTGTCACATAGCTTAGAAGCTTTGAGAAGTCCATGGAATAGCTGAGAGATTATATATCTCTATTTAAGCATGCTTTTCATTTCTAAATGGACATGCAGCCTGGCAAATCCATCATACAATCATATCTTGGATTCTACTGGAATATGTTAACATTTCATATCTGCTAGGGTATTGATCTCCATCTGCTTGCAGAAATTGTTCAAAGTTCATTGGGTTTCAGATCATTCTTCCTTTTGCCTCTGACATTCAAAAGTAGGAGGAGCTGGTCTTTCTTTTTCTTTTTGCTGAAAAATGACACCACATTTTCTGCATTTCGTACAAACTTCCCAGCCAACATATAAGTTCTCTATTGGGGGTGGGGTGGGGCAGTCTAGAAAGTGTTCAAAAGTCAGCTTAGATACATAATAAAATGTCGAACCTTAGAACCTCTTAAAATAAATAAACATTTTTTTTTTAAACCACTTCTGTTGCAATGCGATATTCACTTACCTAGGAGTAAGCAACATTGAACTCAATGGGACAGGCTTTTGAGTAGACACACATAGAGTTGCACTGCTAGTTTTATTCTTGAATTTTAAAGGAAACTCGCCATTATTCACTATGCATTGGAATGACATCTCCATCTTATCAGATTTGTATATCTTCACGATTACAAGATTGTCCCCTTTAATATTACGGTTTATATTATTATACTGTAAAGACCATTTTAAGCTGCAGTGTTTGCCCCTATGCAAACTTATTTTTGGCTGGACCTTTTGTCCCCATGCATTTTTTTTTTTTAATGGAAACAAGAAATCTTGACTCCATTTCCATTACATGACAGAATAACAGTGCCAAGCCACACTGTTATGGAATAAGATAGAATTTGCTAGGAAACAATGAGAAAGATGTACTCAGAACTTGGGTTAAGTATAGCATCATTTTTCTGAGGCTCAAGTCAAAACAAAGGGATTTTATGTGAGGGTAGGCAAAAGACGTAAGTCATACTGTAATGCTTGGCTTCACTTAAATGGAGCTTTATTCAAGTATAGAACTTGGCACAGTTCTGTGATGACAGAAAGCACACAACATTCTTAGGATAGGAACTAAAAGGTCATTAGAAATCAGAAACAAAGGATTTTAAAAAATCACAACAACACTACTATCATCATTATCATCAAGAAAATAATAATAATAGCTGATCCAATGAAACATTCTATTAAATCGGAGGGAAAACAAATTTAATAGCCATGGTGATGACTCCCCTACCCCAGCCACCTTGTCTCCCATGTAGGCTTTGTGGTAAGAATGTATGAGCATCCTTGAGCTCGCACTAGGGATGTACGAAAGTCACTTACCTTTTCGAAGGGTGACATTCACGGTGGGGGAGAGGTGCTCCATCCCTCCACCCGAAATTCTCTCCAGCCGGCTCCGCTCCATGGAGATTCTGCAGAGCCACTGGCCGGGGCCGCCCACAGCCAGACATCTGGCTCCTGGGCAGCCTGCAGGGATGCAAATGGCAGCTGCCATAGCCGCCGCCTATTGCATCCCTGTATTTTGCCATGATAGGCTACGTAAATATTTATGTAGCCTATCACAGCAAAAAAACAACAACACAGCAGATGCAAATGGCTGCGGCTATGGCAGCCGCCATTTGCGTTCCCTTTTTTTTGCCATTTTAGCCTACATAAATATTTACGTAGGCTATTATGGCAAAAAAAGAAAAAAAGAAACGCAAATGGCGTAGTGGCCGCCATTTGTGTTCCCTTTCCCCCCCTGCCTTAATAGCCTATGTATATATTTACGTAGGCTAAAACGGCAAAAAAAGGGAACGCAAATGGCGGCGGCCATAGCCGCCACCATTTGCGTCCGCTTTTTTTTTTTTGCCGTGATAGGCTATGTAAATACTTATGTAGCCTATCACGACCTCTGCAGGGACGCAAATGGCGTCCCTGCATTAGCCGTGATAGGCTACATAATTATTTATGTAGCCTATCACGGCTATAATGAGGAAGCAAATGGCGGCCGCAGATGTGGCCGCCATTCACAAGTCAGCACGGACGGCAGCAGGTAAGTGCTCCATTTCGTGCGCCTTTCGTGGGGGCAGGGGGCTTCGTTCCGCCATGGATTTTGGGGGGCCGAATGCACTGGCATTTGGCCTCACCGAGATCCATGGTGTAATTCTCTGACATCCCTAGCTCGCACCAGAAAGGAGTCGAGCCATTATGCATGTCTGGAGTGAACTCTTAGAGGGAAGAGAGTGTACCCGCTCAAGAAGAGCCTACTCTGATGCCACCAATGCTTCTTCCTCCAACTTTTCCTGTCTCAAAGTGAAGAAATGTCTACCTTGGGGCAGGCTAAAGGATGAAAGCAGAGACAGAGGTAGCTTAAGATGCTCCCACTACTCAGTGGACCATCTTTTCACACAGGGACTGGACCATTGCTAAAAATCCCCTGGCAAGAAAATGATACTGAGTGTGCCATTCACACCAAGGAAAAGGCCCCCAGAGAGCCACCATGACAGCCAATGAATACCTCAGGGGATCCCTGGCTTGCAAGATAAACCTCTGGATTCTGAGGGTCCTTGGGCACAACATCCTTAGTGGGCCCCTTTAACCTGGAAGAGGCAGGACATGAAAACTTATTGGGTCTCTTTGCAAACGGAGAGTGATAGTGGTGACCTGTTGATGGGCTGTTCATGGCAACACATGTAACTTCCTGCCCGCTTCCTGGAAATTGTACAAACCAGGAAAAGCTTAAGTGCTCAATTTTGCTGGTTATATAAACAGGCCTTCATCCTTAGAGATGGAGATGAAAGGTGCACGAGCCACAGGCTTCTTGGTTTCATCTATCAAGAAACAACAATCCTTGGTTTTGGATGCAAGATAACAATCTCAAATCTGTGTTTTTAAAACGAATTTGTTTTTTTTTAAACCAATTTAACCAATTTGTACCTCCCCAACCCAAATGTGGAATGGAATTAGGGGTGCACGAAACCCACTTACCTGGACTCGCAGCTTTTTGCGGTGGGGGGGAGGTGCTTTGCTGCTCTCCCCCCGAAGTTCAGGCCGGGGGGGGAGGCTTCCCGCCTTTGTAAGGCGGGTTGTTCTGAAAGACTTTGGGGTGGTTCAGACATGTATGTCCAACTCCTAGAACTGTAATGTCAAGTGACAACTTGTTGCTGGAGTGAACTATCATAAGAATGTTGGAACATAAGTAGAGCCATGCTGGATCAGACCAAGGGTCCATCTAGTCCAGCATCCTGTTCACACAGTGGCCAACCAGCTGTCGATAGGAGTGCACGAAAGCCACTTACCTGGTCTCGCAGCTTGCTTCGCGGTGGGGGGGAGGCGCTTCGCTGCTCCCCCCGAAGTTCAGGCTGGGGGGGGAGGCTTCCCGCCTCGCCTGGCCGAAATTCAGGCCAGGGGGGAGGTTTCCCGCCTTGCCCGGCCGAAATTCAGGCCGGGGAGGAGGCGCCTTGCCTCGCCCGGCCGTGAAATAAAAAGTTAAAAAAAACCACGCCCCTGTGATAGGCTACGTGACGATTAACGTAGCCTATCATGGCTAGATCTGCAAAGTCAGCCGTGATAGGCTACGTTAATCGTCACGTAGCCTATCACGGGTGACTTAAAAAAAAAAAAGCGCGTACGCAAATGGTGGCCCCCATAGGGAGCCGCCATTCGCGTTCCTTATTTGCTCGCTGTAGTCTAAGTAAATCTTTACGTAGACTGCGGCGAAAATAAGGGCAACGCAAATAGCGTTGCCCTTATTTTCGCCGTAGTCTACGTAATCTTTACGTAGACTACAGCGACCAAATAAGGAACAGGAATGGCAGGTTCCTATGGGGGCCGCCATTATCCGTATGCACTTTTTTTTTTTTTAAGTCACCCGTGATAGGCTACGTGACGATTTACGTAGCCTATCACGGCTGACTTTGCAAATCTAGCTGTGATAGGCTACGTTAATCGTCACGTAGCCTATCACGGGGGTGTTTTTTTTTTTAGTTTTATTGGAATGGCGGCGGCGGCAGCCGGTCGAAAGATTGGCTGCCGCCCCGCCCCTGACGAAGACCCGACGAACCACCGCCGGGACCCGCCACCGGGAGGGACATTCGGCAAAGGTAAGTCCCGTCCCGGGGGTGGTGCGGGGGGCAGGGGGGTGCGGAGAATTTCTCTCCGAAACTTGTTCGGGGGGCCGAACATGTTGGCGCTCGGCCCCCCAAAGTTTCGGGGAGAAATTCTCCGCCAACCCTAAATGGAATGCAATTTGCAGTTGGAAATCTGTACATTTCCAAACTTGCAATGGATCCCACAATACAAAAAGAAATATGTTTGACAGCATGTGCACATTTGAAAAATACGCAAAATGCATACATTTCCAAACATGCTTTAGTCAATAAGTACATGCATCCAAAAATGCATACACTTAACAATGCACATAAAAGTCCACATTATGAAAAATGCGTATGAATTTCAGTAAAGATTTTTAAAAATAAAAATCACAAATTCATCTGGAAACGGGATGCAATGAGCTTGACTTGACCTTAAAAACCTGACAATCTTAGTGAAATCAAGATTGACAGATGTGTCCATCTCTATATTTGAGCAGTCGCAGAGATGCCCACTTGACATTCAGTCTCCCTTCTTGCACCAGATCATTGCTGCCTGACGTGGAACAACTTAATAGAATGCAAGTCTTCAGAACTGACGCATTCACAACCCTTTCTGAATGTGAAACATTCACAGGGCCCGTAAATCAAAGACTCACCTTGGAGGTGCCCTTTTACGCAGGACTTCTTCTGCAAAGAGCTGGAAACCTAGTACAGATCTAATCACTCTAACAGTGTTGCTTTATTGCCTCAACTTTCCAATCTAATTATTATTAGAGGCAGGAGAAAGTATTTCATTTTCCAAACTGCAAGCTGGCTATTTAAAATTCGGCTTAAAAAGAACCCAGCTGCTAATAAATCTGTACTTGCCCTAAATTATCAAAGGAGGGGAAAAATACATACTATACAGATGAAATTGATTCTCCTGGGATTGATTGCTTCATGAGCACTGCAGGAATTAAAACATTTGCACTGTTCACCCATAAAGACTGAAGCCAAGGAAACAATGGAGAGAAAACTGAGACACTAATTGCTGCCCATATAACTGGATCAGAAGAGTGATGGAGTGAGATGTATGCCTGGTTCAAGTAAGAGGTGCTGCAGGACTTCTGATGTTCAGAAGAATCTCACAACAGAAGGGACAGGAATGCTCATGCAACATGCTGGTAGGGGTGTACGAATTGCACTTACTGTTCCGCTCCGGGGTCTGCTGTGGGGGGGGAGGTGATCCGTCCCTCCCCCCGGAATCCTCCCTGGCCGGTTCCGCTCTGCGGCGAGTCCGTGGAGTTGCTGGCTGGGGCCACCTGCATCCAGACTTCTGTCTGCTGCCGGGCTGCAGCTGCAAATATCGTCCAGCATAGGGGAAGCCATTTGCATCCCTGTCCTTTGCCGTGATTGGCTATGTAAATATTTACGTAGCCTATCATAGCAAAGAGCAGTGACACAAATGGCGTAGCAGATTTGGCTGTGGAATGAAGATGATGGACCCGGACCAGCCACTGCCAGGTAGGGTCCGTCCTGGGGGGATTTTGGGGGGTGGCGGGTGGTAGTCCATTCCGCCATGGACTCCGGGGGCCGGATTCTAAAGAATCTGGCCTCACTGGAGTCCATGGCAGATTTCTCTGCCATCCCTACATGCTGGCCTAACACCCTAGACTTTTCTCCTCTTGGCTTCTGTGGATTGATTTTATAAAGGCCAGAAGCCACATCCTTTTAGGGATGGGTAAAAAGCAGTGTTCACATTCAACCAGATTCTCCAAAAGTCAATGTGATCTTTGCCTCTTTGTTTACCACATTCATTTGTGATCTTTGCTCATTTTGCGTGAACAGGAACATTGCACAAAATGAATGGGAAAAATATGGAAATGCAAAAAAATGTGCATTTTCCAAAAGTGTACACTTCACCCCATAGACTACAGTATGAAAATGCACATCTTTTAAAATGCGAATTTTCCAAACGTGAGTGCATGTTTGAATGCATGGGCAGTTTCCAATGTTAGTCCTATTTAGAGTAGACCCATTGAAATTTAAATGGGCCTAGTCTAAGTAGGACTAACATTGGATACTACCTTTGTGAACAGTTTCTGAGAACAAATTCGGAGAACGTGTTCTCCTGCTCATATCTGCGTTAGGGTAGGGATGCTTGAGAAATTCGAGATGGACTAAAATGAGCTTGGATTTCTAAGAATCCGAGCTGCAGAATCCGCTGTGGAGTGACCTCCTCAGGCAATGTGAAATCCATGTACTTTTGGATGATTTTTTTTACTTTCCTGAAATTCACGCATATATATATATATATATATATATACACATACACACACACACACACACACATACATACATAGGAAAAGATGTAAGTTTCTGCTGAGGAAACGTTGAATGGATTATAGGGGTGGTGGAGAATTCTTTAGAATCTGCCCCCCTGGAGTCCGTGGTGGAACGGACCATCCCCCCCCCTGCCACCCCATGAACTTTGTCTCGGACAGACCCTACCTGGTGCCAGCTGGGCCCGGGTCCATCCGCTGAGTCCTTGCGTCTGCTGCCAGTGTGCGGATGCAAATGGCGTCAGGCATAGTGGACACCATTTGCATCACTGGTCTTTTCGTGATAGGCTATGTAAATATTTATGTAGCCTATCACGAAAAGAGCAGGGATGCAAATGGTGTCCACTACGCTATTTGCGTCCCCACTCTTTGCCGTGATAGGCTATGCAAATATTTGCGTAGCCTATCAGGAAAAGACCAGGGACGCAAATGGTGTCTGCTATGCCGGACACCATTTGCGTCCGCACACTGGCAGGGCAGGATCTGGGGAGGATTCCAGGGGGGAGGAATGGATCGCCTCCCCCCCGCACCCCCCCCCCTGGGCAGATTGGTGAGTGAGGTTTGTACATCCCTAATGGACTGGGGGACAACATGCTAAATGTTACGTACCATGCTAAATTATGTAAATACTTACATAAATACTTATGTGATTATTTGCATATTTTTCTGCATGACAAAAAATTATTTGCATCCATCGTGGGTGGCCAATGGAACAAAAGGTACCTGACAATCCACAAAACACAGTCAGAGCGAATTTTACATGGTCCATACATCCCTAATTAGGGGTTGAGAATGCAGCATATTCACATAATTTGTGAACATAAACAAAATTCTCCTACGTTCTTTACATGTGTGGAGTATTCCTGAGCAAACTCACAATGGACTTCCCAGTGAGGCTGCCATGTTACAAGTACTAGTCATGTGTCCTATTTACAGAGGACAGTCCTATTCAGCTTCCGTGTTATTTCTGCCTTTGCTTTCTTGCTCAGCCACCATGTTAGCACCAGTTGTGTAATGGAGCCAGTCCCTGCAGGGATATAGCACCAGCACTTTTTGATTAGCAGGGACACTGATATAATCTGCCCCCCTCCTTCCCGCAAACTTCCCTCTGAGCTTAGCTGTAATCCTCCCAGAAGCTGGAGGGAAATGAATTCTCCCATCAGCAATATACTGTTCTTTGTTGTAATGTAAAGTTTTTTGGGGGTAGCTTGGGCTTGAATGGACAATTAGGACCCATTAGCTTTATAGAAGACCTGCTCCCAGTGAAGATGAAATGGCTAGAACTGTTTTATTGATATGTGTCGACACAGCAGCTAGGGATGGGCAGAAGGCTTACCTCTGGGTCTGGGGGGGGTGTCCATGGAGGGGGGAGGCAATCCATCCCTCCCCCCCCCGAATCCTAGCCGGCTGGCTCTGCGGCAATTCTGCGGAGCTGCTGGCAGGCTCCGGAGTGCCAGTGATACAGCCTCCATTGATTGCCGTATCACTGGCTGGGTGGACTGGCTGCGGATGCAAATGGCATCCACTACGCCATTTGCAGCTGTAAAGGTCTTAGTTTAAAGTAAATGCAGACATCAATGCATCCGCAGTCAATCCGCCCAGCCAGTGATACAGCAATCAATGGCGGCCACATCACTGGTGCTCTGGAGCCGGCCGGCGGGGAGGATCCGGCCAGCAAGGATTCCTCCAGGAGGCAGAGGTAAGTCTTCCGATCCTCCATGGACTCTGGGGGGTGGTGGATTCTTTTGAATCCAGCCTCACTGGGGTCCATGGAGGATTTCTCTCCCATCCCTAACAGCAGCCTGCAGTTTAGGGGGATGTCAGTATGGGACTGTCATGATCAGTGCCTGCACTTCAAAATTTACCATCACACCACCGGGTAGCATCCCATGCAGTCCTCCTGTGTCTGAAAAAATTGCTCCTGCTTCTGATTCTCTCTCTCTCTCTCTCTCTCTCTGTCACATGCATGCACGCACTCACGCACACACGCACACACACACACTTCTGGGGAACTGGGGAATTGGGTAGTGACTCATATTTGTCTTTCTGTTCCATAACCATTCTCCCTGTTATATATTAATCCAATCAGGAAATTGTGTTGCTCTAAATCTTTTTTTTTTTATTCATTTCCTTTATTCACTTTAATAGACGGCAAAGCAAAACAGTGGCATCCTTCTTGATGGAACTCAACCTTCTCCATTTTCCACTGCTGTAGGAACTTCATTTTGGTCACTGTGGGTTTATAGGCTGTTTTCATTGAGGGAAGGGCCATAGCTCAGAGGGAGAGGACATTCTATGCATGCCAATGGTCCCTGGCATCTCCAAATAGCACTGAGAAAGACTCTTGTCTGAAAGCCTGGAGAGATGCTGCTATTGAGTAGACAATACTGAGCCAGATGGACCAGTCACTTGACAGTATAAGGCAGCGTCCTCTGTTGCTATATTGTTAGGGGATGGGGAGAAGTCCATACCTAATTTCACACTTTCAAACCACTATGTGAATTGAAACTGAGTTATCCTTCAAAATTTGCACTTCTGAGTTTGACAATGGAGTTGTCTATTCAAACATGTATACGAAAGTGTTGTATATTATAGAAAAGTACACCCAAAAATGCACATGTCACGGAAAAGAACATTTTTAAAAGATGCTTGCAAACATGTATACATTGGAAAAACGGGAATCTGAGAAACCAAAATTGACTGGGTGCCTCAGAGATTAGAGCCCTACCCCTTTGGCTAACACCGGTTGTATGCTCAAAGTTTCCCCAAACTAGCAGTTGGCAAGGAAAGTGGGAAAGGAGGTGCCATTCAATGTTAGTAGCCTGAGCTTGGGATATGTCAGGAGCACTCTAGCTGCCTCTTACAGTCCCCTCCAATAGCCAACTCAAAACACAGACCAAAAGGATTCTTTCCAAGGCTTTATTCCTTTACAACTTAATGACTCTTTCAGATGCTAATCACCAGTGACTAAGCAAGGAACTGCACTGGGGTAGTTAGCAGAGTAGCCTAAGCTCCAGGTAAGGCAGTTGGTCCCCGTTTGAAGGAGAAGAGCGGGAAACCTCTGAACTTATGGGCTATGGAGAGGTCCTCCCTCTTACCTGTAGGTCCTCGGGACATGACTGTTGTTTTAGTGCCAAGCAGGCAGAGCACCTCCTCTCGATGCTCTCCATCTGGCACCGCTCCCTGCTAGGGGTGGACGAAAGTCACTTACCTGTCGTTGAAGCTTGTTCGCGGTGGGGGGGAGGCGCTTCGCTGCTCCCCCCACGAAGTTCAGGCCGGGGGGGGAGGCTTCCCACCTCACCCCGGCCGAAATTCAGGCCGGGGGGAGGCTTCCTGCCTCGCCTGGCTGCGAACTCGAAAGTTTTTTTTTTTTTTTTAAATGCCCCGTGATAGGCTACGTGATGATTAACGTAGCCTATCCCTGCTAGATCTGCAAAGTCAGCTGTGATAGGCTACGTTAATCGTCACGTAGCCTATCACGGGTGACTTAAAAAAAAAAAAGCGCGTATGCTAATGGCGGCCCCCATAGGGAGCTGCCATTCGCGTTCCTTATTTGGTCGCTGTAGTCTACGTAAATCTTTACGTAGACTACAGCGAAAATAAGGGCAACGCAAATAGCGTTGCCCTTATTTTCGCCGTAGTCTACGTAAATCTTTACGTAGACTACAGCGACCAAATAAGGAACGGGAATGGCGGCTCCCTATGGGGGCCGCCATTATCCGTACGCGCTTTTTTTTTTTTTTTAAGTCACCCGTGATAGGCTACGTGATGATTTACGTAGCCTATCACGGCTGACTTTGCAAATCTAGCCATAATAGGCTACGTTAATCGTCACGTAGCCTATCACGGGGGCGTTTTTGTTTTTTTTCTTTCATTGGAATGGCGGCGGCAGCAGCCGGTCGAAAGACCGGCTGCCGCTCCTGCCCCGCACAAACACCCACCGAACCGCCGGCCGGACCCGCCGCCAGGAGGGACATTCGGTGAAGGTATGTCCCATCCCGGGGGGGGGGGTGCGGGGGGCAGGGGGGTGCGGAGGATTTCTCCCCAAAACTTGTTCAGGGGGCCGAACACGTTGGCGCTCGGCCCCCCGAAGTTTCGGGGAGAAATTCTCCGCCATCCCTACTCCCTGCATCTGCGCCGAGCATCCAGCAAGGCCCCATCCCCCACTCTCTCACTGCCAGGGTCACTATCTCTCTCAGGAATGCAGGCAGGAAGAATCTCTCCCATTACACCAGGCCCTGACAAGGGCTGGCTTACTCAGTCCTGAGTGGCTTCCCTGGTGGCTGCTGTCTTCTTTCCCCTTCCGTTGTCTGGTTTCCTCCCTCAGAGCCTCTGGTCCAGTGCCCTGCACTCTTTCCTCACCCCATTTCACATAGGGATGGCGTGGGTGCCTGATTGGGTCTGGGATTCTGGTGGAGTTTCCCCTCCCAACTGCACCCCCAAGCCATGACCAGTGTGCTCCTGGCCCCGTTCAACCCCCACCCTGCACTCCCTGAGCTGCTGGCACTCACCCAGGCCCTGTCCATGAGCGCTGTGAACAACATTTTGTGAAAAAAATGGTGATCACAAATATGTGCACATCTGGTTGTAAACAAAATGGCACCGTGAATGGCCCATATACACAAAATTGCAGGCCTAAATGGCCCATTTACACCTGTAATCTTGTGTATATCCACCATTCAAGGAGCCATTTTGCACACAACTAGATGTGCACATATTTGCAATTGCCATTTTTTTCTCAGAACTGTGATCACGGCACTCACAGACAGGTCCTGGGCGATTGCCAGCAGGTGCCGGAGAACGCGGGGGGGGGGGCTGTCCATCCCTAGTTTCTCATCTCCCTCTACTTCTATTTATCCTCCACTATAGGAGGAAGTGGGTAGGGCCTGGAAGCCAGTGTGTGAGGCCCCCATGTGTGTGAGACACTCTCAGCCCTAGTGTTGGGGTCAGGAGAGGGAGCCAAAAGAGAGCAGTTTTCTTCTGCCTGGCTCCTGATGTTATTTTAGCCTCTTCGAATGCATCACTGTGGCTGGCCTGTTTTGGGTGCTGTGTTCAGAAAAAGCCATGGGCTAGCATAAAAACAAAATTAATGACGTTGTATTTGGGTTTCATTTCACAAGGCTCATTGGCATTCCAGCTCATTCCTTCCTTTCATCCAAGCTGTGCAGGGTAACCTTTGCTAGCTGGTGTTAAATATTCTTGCAGCTTTCTCTCCCATTGTTCCTCCATTCATCTTTTTCGGTGTCTATCATTCCATCCATAAACAGCCATCATTCAAGCCACATTCCCTAAGGTAGAATCTTTATTTTGATTAGAGGTGTAGAGTTCTCCCCGGAGGTGGACACTTTTACCCCAGTTGGGTGTTTTCCATAAATAATTTACAAAACATCTGGTATAACTCCTGGCCTAACCTTTGTTGGATATGAGAAGGCCCTTCTTCTGCCTGCTCTGCTGACCCTGACCCTTAGGAAATAATTTGGGCAAAGGCCTGGTTCTGGCAGCTTCCATAGGGTCACTTGTGGAAGTGTAATAGGATGCTAGGGGCCTCTGACCTGGATCACCTGGAGATGCTCATTGCATGCAACAGTGCTGATGGTAGGGACTGGTTTCTGTGAATTGTGTAATCATGGCAGGCCTTTTTCAAATCACCACAGTTGCACAGATTGTGGCAGCTGTGTGTATAAACCCACAGCAGGGCTGGCCCTGCTATTAGGCAGAATAGCAAGGCCAGGTGGCAGATGTTGGAGGAGAGAACTGTGTGTCCCCTGCCCTCCCTAAGCTAGCTGCTGCCTTATGGGGTGGTGAGAGATGCTGTCCCATTGAAAGATTCAACTGCCATTCCTGTCATATGGTGCCAACATCTCAGGCAACAATATGACTTGGGCCAGTCCTGATCCATGTGGTGGAGGAGGTATATCATTGTCCTCATCATGTGATCTCCATCAAATTGGAGTGCCTGCTGGGTACCCCCCTCCATTCCAGCCAGTGATTGAACCAGGGCTACCAATTGTCTGTACTGGGCCAAGGCTTAGAGTAAGGGTGGGCAACTGCAGGAAGTCCAGGGGCCATTTTTGTCCCTGTCCTCCCAGGCAAGCACCAAAGAATGGAATATATATATATATATATATATATATATATATATATATATATATATAAAAAAAAAAATTGAAATGACATCCATAGCAGCAGTTGCTGCTTAAGGAAGCTGGGACCTGTTCTTCCTCTGCCGGCTGTTAAGGAAGCCCTTGACAGCTGTCATGGGGAGGAAGAGCAAGACGCTGGGGGTGGGCCACACCTAGGACATGGCAGTCAAGCCCTTGTGTGCATAAAGCATCCTTGGCATGGAGAAGAGTCCTTGGCGTGGAGAGGAGGGGCAAGGAGGGAGGCCTGCCATGTAGGTCCTGACCACATGGGCTGGAAGGCAGCTCATCGAGCTCCCTCTGCCCCAGATGGAGATGGGTCCATCCATCCCTTCTTGGCAACAATGTGTAAACCTTCAGGTTCTTCCCATGGCCAATGTCCTGCTCTAGCTGGGCTAGACAGGGACTAATTCAACAGGCAAGTCAATTAAGCTGGCAAAGGGTCAGGCACAAAGGTTTCAGTCCATTATGGGATCAGACTAAGGCAGGAGCAGTCAAGACAAAGGCAATAGCCAAAGCACAGAATTACCAGGCAAGTAGGTAGGGGTGGACGAAAGTCACTTACCTTTCGTCGAAGCTTGTTCACGGTGGGGGGGAGGCGCTTCGCTGCTCCCCCTGCGAAGTTCAGGCCGGGGGGGGAGGCTTCCTCCCTCGCCCGGCCGAAATTCAGGCCGGGGAGGAGGCTTCCCGCCTCGCCCGGCCGCGAACTCGAAAGTTTTTTTTTTAAAAAAAAAACGCCCCCGTGATAGGCTACGTGACGATTAACGTAGCCTATCACGGCTAGATCTGCAAAGTCAGCCGTGATATGCTACGTTAATCGTCACGTAGCCTATCATGAGTGACTTAAAAAAAAAAAAAAAGCACCTACGCTAATGGCGGCCCCCATAGGGAGCCGCCATTCGCGTTCCTTATTTGGTTGCCGTAGTCTACGTAAATCTTTACGTAGACTACAGCGACCAAATAAGGAACGGGAATGGCGGCTCCCTATGGGGGCCGCCATTATCCGTACACGCTTTTTTTTTTTTTTTTAAAGTCACCCGTGATAGGCTACATGACGATTTACGTAGCCTATCACGGCTGACTTTGCAAATCTAGCCATGATAGGCTACGTTAATCGTCATGTAGCCTATCATGGGGACGTTTTTTCTTTTTTCTTTTATTGGAATGGTGGCGGCAGCAGCCGATCGAAAGACCGGCTGCCGCTCCCGCCCCGCACGAACACCTGCCGAACCGCCGGCTGGACCCGCCGCCGGGAGGGACATTCGGTGAAGGTAAGTCCCGTCCCAGGGGGGTGTGCGGGGGGCAGGGGGTGAGGAGGATTTCTCCCCAAAACTTGTTCGGGGGGCCGAAGACGTTGGCGCTCGGCCCCCCGAAGTTTCGGGGAGAAATTCTCCGCCATCCCTACAAGTAGGTGGTTCCCAGAAGAGAGGTCTGAGGTGCAGCCAAGGTCAAAACACAGGACAGCAGTCAAGCAGAAATACAGTCCCAAAAGCCAAGTCAGGCAGGAGTCCAGAGGTCAGTAGCACAGATGCAGAGATTGGGAAAAAAAACAAAAACAAAAACAAGGCAAGGTCAGGGATAACAGGATGTGGAAGGTAAGGTGTTGTTAAGCCATAGACCGAAACTGAAGGCTTATATAGCCAGAGCTTCCTGAGCCCCACCAAGACTCATCCACTGTTTGTTACAGGCCCTCTGGCAAAAGTCCTGCTCAAGATGAGGGTCTTGCTCCTGAAGAGTCCTTTCCTTTTGAGGAATCCGCCTTTGTAATTGAGGATTTCTTCTTAAAGGAGCCCTATTGGCCTGCCTCTTGAAGTCATGCCACTCTCAGGGGCTAGGTGGTCGCCCAGCCTCCACCTCAGAGGCAGAACTCCCCTCCTCCTGTGGAGATGGACCTGTGGTCATTTTCCCTGATGACCCAGTCTGCCCCAGGTCTTCTGACATGGGTGGCTTCTTGCTGTTGTCCATCTCTGGGAGTTCTAGCTCCTTGGATTCCTCCAACAGGGGCATGCCATCAAATGAGCTAGGCCCAATTCTTCTTATGTTACACTAACAGTGTGGGTGCCACTTTACCTTGGCTGCATCCCTCCAGTAACATATACAGTGAGGACATTCTGTAAGAGAGCCAGATCATACTGAGAGTTTTTGCCATTAAGCTGTCAACTCAAAACAGGAAACACTCAGGAGACCCTCTAGACCAGGGGTCCCCAACTGCCGGTCTACGGACCGGTACCGGTCTGTGGCCTGTTAGGGACCCGGCCGCAGTAGGGGTGTGGTAACCCCCCCTTACCTTGGGTCCATGGGGGGGGAGGCAATCCGTCCCTCCCCCCTGCCCCAGAATCCTCACTGGCCCTGGCCGGCTCTGCTCCGCGGCGAGTCCGCAGAGCTGCTGGCCGGCTCCGGCCCTGTTCTTTGCAGTAATAGCCTATTACTGCAAAGAACAGGGATGTAAATGGCGTCTGCTACACAGACACCATTTGTGTCCCAGCGGCCAGAAGTTCTCCCCCGGCCAGAGCCGCCCAGCAGCTCTGCGGCGGGTCCAGGGCTGATGAGGATCGCCCCCCCCGCGGACCCAAGATAAGGGGGGTTCCCCCACCCCTGCTGTGGCCTGGTGCCATCCCCTCCCCCCCGTCCATGGAAAAATTTTCTTCCACGGACTGGTCCCTGGTCCCAAAAAGGTTGGGGACTGCTGCTCTAGACATCAAATATACTTTCTGAGCTAAGGTTTCTGGCTACACCATCATGTTTCAATTTAGGGCTATATGAGAAACAGTGTCACAAACAACAGGTCAGTCAAGGTTCTTTTGTATCGAAAATATTAAGGTTGAAGGAACCAATGCATTTCAGCACTTAACACTGTATCTGCCTGAAAGTGGAGTTCCATGTATGAATCGGGGAGGAGGAAAAGAAGAGAGACAGAAATATGGCCAACTACTATCTTTCCTATTGTTGCTTTTCAACATTTCACAGTTTATGCTTGGAAAAGTGAAGATGTGTTTCCAAACTGTCTTGAAAATCACTGGATTGTTTGTATTGGTTTTCATTTCCTGGATGTCCTCCTCACATTCCAGACATGAATCGTAAACACTGCCGAAGAGACTTTGATTAAAGTTTAAAGCACACAGATGCTGTTCTGTTAATGGTGTTTGTAAATCACCACACACAACATCTTCAAAATTCCCTTTACGGTGGATGGCTATTAACGGCATAGGATGCCATTACGAGGTTGTTTGGATTATCCTGACAGATGTTAGCATTTCACACACAGAGCATAAAATGCTACTAATCTCTCTAAAGGTATCCTATAAACTTGGATTAGTGAATGTAGCAACAACAGCTCCCAAAGCATCAGGGGAATTTACAATAGGATAACTGAATCTGCCCAGGATGACCGTACTTCTTCCTTGATGAAACTTGATCAACTGTCAAATAATTATGGCAACTGCTACTCCATCAGGTGGCAGCACAGGGAGAGAGGGGAAACAAGGCCACACAGCAGCTCTGCCAAAAGTCCATCTCTAATTGGCTCCTCCTTCCCTCCTCTGTTGCCTAGCAGCAGCCATTCCATCTGGCTGCAGCAGAGGGAGAGATGGCACTGCAGGCCCACACCATTGGCTGTACTGAGAGACCAACTCCATTTGACTTTTCCTCTCCCTGGATTGATTCCATTCAAGTTTTGGTCATTCAGTTAACTTCATAACTTTAAGAACTGGGGCCCAAATTTGCTTGTTTTCCTCTTCCCTCCTCACCCACTCCCCCCCCCCTTTGTGGCTTTTCTTTTAGATTGCAAGCCTGAGGCTAGGGACTGTCTTGTTACTGATCTCATGTAAGTCACTCTGAGAGCCCTTTCAGCTGAAGAAAAATGTTTCAGATAAAATAAATTCCAGGGCAGTAAAAGATATATTATATACCCTTTTGCCCCATGAAGCCGTTTTATGTTTTGAAAAAGTTTGCCCATCATGTATACAGCCCTTGCAGCAAGAGAAGTGTAATCCATATTTTACAAGCTTGTCTTCCCAATATTCCTATAAAGAAGGAATTATCGTTCCTGTTTTAGAGGTAAGGCACTGAGGAATGTAACATGGATGACCTGCTGCTGTCTGGTGGTTGCTTTACATGCCATTATTTATGTGTTGTTGTTGTTGTTGTTGTTATTGGTAATAGTAGTAGTGTTCAAAGCATTTTTACCCTACTCTTTGGCCAAAAAAGGCTCTCAGAGCAGCTTACAAAATCCAATAACTAGGCCCTGGGTGTCATCAGTGGCAGTCGGGGAGCAGCAACCCTTCCTGTAAGAGCAATAAATACACACTTGGTTGTTCAGAAATTAGACATCTTGTACACCATCCCAAGCAAGTGATTGTTGTTGTTCAGTCATTCAGTCATGTCCGACTCTTCGTGACCCCATGGACCATAGCACGCCAGGCCTTCCTGTCCTGCACTCTCTCCCGGAGCATGCTCAAGTTCATATTCATTGCATCGGTGATGCTATCTAGCCATCTCATCCTCTGCTGTCCCCTTCTCCTTTTGCCTTCAGTCTTTCCCAGCATCAGGGTCTTTTCCAGAGACTTTTCTCTTCGCATTAGGTGGCCAAAATATTTGAGCTTCAGCTTCAGTATCTGTCCTTTCAATGAGCACTCAGGGTTGATTTCCTTTAGGATGGACTGATCTGACCTCCTTGCAGTCCAGGGGACTCGTAAGAGTCTTCTCCAGCACCACAGTTCGAAAGCATCAATTCTTCGGCGCTCAGCCTTCCTTATAGTCTAGCTCTCACAGCCATACGTTACTACTGGGAAAATCATAGCTTTGATTAGATGGACCTTTGTCGGCAAGGTGATGTCTCTGCTTCTTACTATGCTGTCTACCCATATACATAACGTACAGTATTAGGAAAAGGCCAACATGAACCATTCTCAGAAAACATAGCAGGACAGGACGTTAGTCCTCTCAAGCATATGTCCATATAATTTTTTGTAATGTGGGCTAGGAACATATAATCAGAGTGTTTGTAACAGAATTGTTGCACATATTCTGCACTTTTGATATGCAGGAAGAACCCATTTCAGAGGAGTAGGCATTTCCCCTGGAAAACACTGATTATGTGCATATATTCATTCACCTTTTTCCAACTCTGTTCATTGCCAATGCTTTTCCCCAGCTGTTGTTTTTTTGGCTGCTTCCCCCTCCCTGGCTGCTGCTGCTGCTGTTTCCTCCATTCTGAATTTGCCTATCAGGGATTCTGCAGTGAATGGGATGACATCACAATGCTATGAAGGCAATCAGGTTGGACGACATGATGTCTTCAGTGAGGGCAATGAAAACAAATAAGCAAACTTTTTTTTGCAAGAAACACAGCGTTGCTGAAGAGGGGATGTGCTTTTTTTTGGCACCACCAGAAATGCTCTCTCTCTCTCTCTCTCTCTCTCATGCACAGACACACACACAAAACACTAAGTAGTTTTGACTCAGCTTTAGTTTACAATTCCATTCTGTGCCCCTGGTAATAAAGTACTCTGAAATGAAGAGAAATGATATATTACTCTCCTAACAGATGAGCCAGTAGATTAATAAAAAGAAACAGGATGCTTTATACTATGCAGATATGATTGCCACTCAAAATTAGGATAATTGACAGCTGACAACGTTAATTTTTCATAGCACAAATAGAGTTGATATGGAGGTGGGGGTGGGAAACTGCACACTGGATTCTTGATTGCCACCCACCCACCACCTCAGACACACATGATCAACAAGGGCTTCAAAAATACAGGCTGTTGCAGGTAATGGAAAGCCATTAGGATTTTCCCCTCTCCAAAATGCTTATACGGATCGAAAGGGCTTCTTATTAATTTCCTTTGCTCTTTCATTAGTTTGGTGTCATTTGTTTCATTAGTTATGTGCTGTTTCACATTGATGTCAATGACACCAAACTAATAACCCTGCTAAATTGCACCCATTATAAAAAAAATTTTTTTGCTTGGATCATTTGTATTTCAGATGAAGGATGACATCAAAATGATTTGTTCAGCTACACTCGGGACACTCTGAAAGAGATGAATATACTGTATGATGGGTTGGCAGTAATATACAGAAAATATCTTCTGTCATGCTTCCCCACCCATTGTTTGAGGCTTCATGTTTAGTAACATTTCCAGGATGTATAAAATTGACCAACCAAGCAAACCAACTTCATCAAGGATACGACAGTTGAAAAGGAATCTTAATTCTAGATCAAAGCGTCTTTGGCTGTATTGGACCCAGTAATAAAGAGGCAAGACACATTCATTGGGATAAATAATGGCCACAACTTTATTAGCATATAATCAGGAGATTGGATCCAGTCTCATTCATACTTCGCGTAGATCCTTTGAAATCAATGTGATTTAAATTGCCATGACTAACGTAAGTCTCATTGATTTAAATGACTAAAAAAGATTACCGATCATGTATACATGACTAAGTCTGGATCCAACCAGGGAACTTCAATGCTTGACCAACCTGGTTTAGTAACTGCTTGATCTGCAGTGACATTGCTAGCTGCAGCTGCATGTTTAGGGTATGTCCACTCTAGTTCAAGGCCAGAGGGTGAGGTAGATGGGTTTGAACATCTGTAACCCATGGACATGTGCAGAACCCCTCCAAAATTCAAACATATTTTTGACAAGCATCCCAGATGGTACCTTACAAATGATTACATTGCCTCCACTGCTGGTATGTAACCTCTTTGCTTTTCCTGAATGCTAGGGGGAACAATTCAGAAATACGATAAGGATGAATGCATATTACATTATTGCATTTGAATGCTCCTTGCCCCCAGTTTTGTAGCCCAAGAATCTGCAAGAAACAGCCACCTTTGACCAAGAAGAAAACTATTTAGTAACTATACTGCTTTCTGTCTGCAAGAAACAAGTACCTAAATGAACCCAGACATGTAAGGAAGTCTTTTGCTTTTGTTGTGCTTTGAATGCTCCCTTTGTGTAATTAAGAGTTCTGTAAAATTCAAAAACTTGTACCACCTTACTCCACTGTTGGTCCAATTCTATGTCTTTCTCTTAATTATAACAAGAGCAATAGAACCCAATGAAGACCCCCCTCCACCGCCCCAAATGTCCAATATGAGCTTAATCAGGTAGCACATAACAGATGTTTGCCTTTTCTTCCTGGTGTCATGCATCTATCTATCTATCTATCTATCTATCTATCTATCTATCTATCTATCTATCTATCTATCTTCTATACTGCCCAATAGCCGAAACTCTCTTGTAGGGACAGGTGAGGAACTGATTCAGTTCACATTTTATTGTAAACTTACCTAATTTTACCTTTTCAAACCACTACATGAATTGAAACTCAGTTATCCTTTGAAAGTTATGCTTCTCTGAATTTTACAATTGCATTCTCCAATTAAAGGAAATTCATACAAAATGTTGTATATTAGGGGGAATAGCATTGAAAATGCATTATATTAGGAACACTGCTGGCAAAAATAATCTATATTAGGCAAAATGCATGCAAAAATGCATGTATTAGGAGAAAAGTACACAAAAATGTTTATGAATTTTCATGCAAACATGTTTTTTTTAATCTCAAAGTTCAAGATGAACAGAACGAAGTTGGGGGTGGGGATGGAAATAGAGAAGAACCAAAATTGATGGATTTGGCCATCGCCAGTATATCACATTCTTCATGTTGAATACGCTTTATCCAAATCATGTGATCTGATTCTCTTAGGCTGCAATCAATACACATCTACTTGAAGAAAGTCTGACTGATCGCAGTGGGACTTATCTCCAAGGAAAATGCCTAGGATTCGGCTGCCCATAATCTGAATGCACTTCAGACTGTCTTCCTGCACAGATCCATCCTGTGTAGTGTAGCTGAAAAGACATAGTTTGAAATTAGTGCCAAAAATTTCTCCCACATTTTTTTTTCAACCATTCATATTCAATTTGGTAGAAGAAAAATTGATTTCAACAAGAAATTCAATGGTGAAGAAATTTTGGAGAAGTTCGCCTGGGTTGGTTTTGGTTTTCTTGGGCTTACCTTACTTAGGAGGTGGCTGAGGATATAGGGATGGCGGAGAATTTCTCCCCGAATCTTTGGGGGGCCGAGCACCAACGCATTCGGCCCCCCGAAATCGGTGGTGAAATTCTCTGCCCCCCCTGCCCCCCCGGGATGGGACTTACCTTTGGCGAATGTCCCTCCCGGCGGCAGGTCCCGGCAGTGGGTCCCGGCGGTGGTTCGTCGGCCTTTCGTCGGGGGCGGGGGTGGCAGCGGGTCTTCCAACCGGCTGCCGCTGCCGCCATTACAAAGTAAAGTGTTAAAAAAAAAAAAAAACCGTGATAGGCTACGTAACGATTAACGTAGCCTATCACGGCTAGATTTCCAAAGTCAGCCGTGATCGGCTATGTAAATCGTTACGTAGCCTATCACAGGTGACTTTGAAAAAAAAAAGTGCGTACGCAAATGGCGGCGGCCTATGGGCGCCACCATTTGTGTTCCTTATTTGGTCCCGGTAGTCTACGTAAAGATTTATGTGCTTTTTTTTTCAAAGTCACCTGTGATAGGCTACGTAACGATTTACGTAGCCTATCACGGCTGACTTTGGAAATCTAGCTGTGATAGGCTACGGTAATCGTTACGTAGCCTATCACGGGGTTGGTTTTTTTAACACTTTACTTTGTAATGGCGGCAGTGGCAGCCGGTCGGAAGACCGGCTGCAGCCCCCGCCCCCGACGAAAGGCCGACGAACCGCCGCCGGGACCCGCTGCCGGGAGGGACATTCGCCAAAGGTAAGTCCCATCCCGGGGGGGGTGGGGGGCGGAGAATTTCACCGCCGATTTCGGGGGGCCGAATGCGTTGGCGCTCTGCCCCCTGAAGATTCGGGGAGAAATTCTCTGCCATCCCTACCGAGAATTCCTCCTTTCCCTGGAGAAATTTGGTGAAATTGTTTGTCTCTCAGATTTCTCTGCCTATACATAAAGTTGAGAATTTTGAGAAGCCATCTGTGCACAGCTTTAGCTGAAATGCCTGCTCTTTCTTGAGTGCCATTTTCTTGGAAAAATGTGGAGGACAAATCAAATGAATGAATAAATAAATAAATAAATAAATGGTGGGGCCTTGGACCCAATATATCAAAAGCTGCCCTGGCTTCATCCTGCCCTGCAGGGTGGCCCATTTTGCAGCTTACTGTGAGCAGTAGATGTAGACCTGTGGAGCTTTCCATGGATGTAACTGAAGCTTCCAGTGCAAATGTGCTGTTCTCACTCTACCAGCATCGGAGTACCTTTGCCTCATCCTAATCTCCTCTGGCCAGTAGATTTGGGGGGTAAGGATTGCACTCTTAGTAATTTTTAGGTTATGCTGCTGCTGTTGTTGTTATGCATTAATCTGAAGGTCAGGTCTTACTTTAGTTTACTTTGATCATTCATGACATTAGGAAACCTAGTGGAATCTGGTTAGCAAAAAAGGAAAGGAAGAAAAGAAAGTCCTTTCATTCTTACGAAAATCCCTCATATACCAAGAGAAGAGGTTAACGTTCCTGTAATTAAAATTGATTACAGTTACACAGAGACCTAAAAACAATGTAAAAAAAGAAATCCCTGGGAGATAAGAGAGTCAGGGAATGAGTCACTAGATGAGACTTCTTACAGAGTGTGCACTGCTTAAAACAATTTGGAAAACAATCATTTTCTATGATTAGGTGGTTTGCTTCCATCCTTTTCAAATGTGAGCTACTTGCTAATCACACCATTCATCATGTTCCTTAAGTGAGAATTACTGTAATGGCTCTTCTTCATAATAAATGGCAATGGAGAATAATTCTTTGTCTCCACAATTGTGCTCGATGACCTTGCTCATTTCTGTCATAGTAGTCATTAGAAAGGAATCTTGACAGTGGCTCACATCAAAGCCCAACATTACAACAATTAAGAATGGCCTTATTGGAGACGTCGACTTTAGACCGCTGTCTATTCTCTTTGAGAAATCATGGAGGACCGGGGAAGTGCCAGATGACTGGAGGAGGGCTAACGTTGTCCCTATCTTCAAAAAGGGTAAAAAGGAGGAACCTGGGAACTACAGACCAGTCAGTCTGACATCAATCCCTGGGAAAATTCTGGAGCAGATCATAAAGCAATCCATCTGGAAGCACCTTGACAACAATGCCGTGATTACTCGAAGCCAACATGGATTTGTCAAAAACAAGTCCTGCCAGACAAATCTGATCTCATTTTTTGATCAAGTCACCTCCCTTGTAGACCGTGGGAATGCTGTAGACATCATATACCTCGACTTCAGCAAAGCTTTCGACAAAGTGCCCCATGATATCCTGATGAGCAAACTTGCTCGAAGTGGGCTAGATGAAACAACGATCATGTGGATCCACAGTTGGCTACAGAATCGGACTCAAAGAGTGCTTATCAATGGGACCTTCTCAAGCTGAGGAGAGGTAACGAGCGGGGTACCGCAGGGCTCAGTCCTGGGCCCAGTGCTCTTCAACATTTTTATTAATGACTTGGAGGAGGAGGTGCAGGGAATGCTGATCAAATTTGCAGATGACACAAAATTGGGAGGGATAGCTAATACTTTGGAAGACAGAAACAAAATTCAAAGTGATCTGGATAGACTGGAGTGCTGGGCAGAAAACAACAGAATGGCATTTAATAGGGACAAATGCCAAGTTCTGCACCTAGGAAAAAGAAACCAAATGCACAGTTACAAGATGGGGGATACGTGGCTCAACCACACTATGAGCGAGAAGGATCTTGGAATTGTCGTCGATCACAAGCTGAATATGAGCCAACAATGTGATGTGGCTGCAAAAAAGGCAAATGCTATTTTGGGCTGCATTCATAGAAGCATCGCTTCCAAATCCCGGGAAGTACTAGTTCCCCTCTACTCAGCACTGGTTAGGCCTCATCTGGAGTACTGTGTCCAGTTCTGGGCACCACACTTTAAGAAGGATGCAGACAAGCTGGAGAGGGTTCAAAGGAGGGCAACAAAGATGATCAGGGGACTGGAAACAAAGCCCTATGAAGAGAGACTGAAAGAACTGGGCATGTTTAGCCTTGAGAAGAGAAGACTGAGGGGAGATATGATAGCACTCTTCAAGTACTTGAAAGGTTGTCACAGAGAAGAAGGCCAGGATCTCTTCTTGATCATCCCAGAGTGCAGGACACGGAATAATGGGCTCAAGTTACAGGAAGCCAGATTCCGGCTGAACATCAGGAAAAACTTCCTGAGTGTCAGAGCAATACGGCAATGGAACCAATTACCTGGGGAGGTGGTGGGCTCTCCCACACTGGAGGCCTTTAAGACGAGGCTGGACAGCCATTTGTCAGGGATGCTCTGACTTGGATTCCTGCATTGAGCAGGGGGTTGGACTCGATGGCCTTGTAGGCCCCTTCCAACCCTACTATTCTATGATTCTATGATTCCCCTCCAAGCATTGACCAGACCCAAACCTGCTTAGCTTCAGCAAGGTGGCTGCCTCATGTGCCTTCAGGGGACTGAATTTCTAAATCACTCACCCACTTCATTCTGTCTGTCCTTGAGGGAGGAGTCAAGGCTACGCTTGTTCTCTGAAAGGCAGAAGATACAACATGAGATTATCCAGTTCCTCCGCAGGTGATGGAAGCACATGATTCCTAGGGCTAGCCCAAGACATTTTGCTGCCTGAGGCAGAATAGCAAAAGGCATCCCCATATCAAGATGTATACTACCCAAGGTTGACCAAGTTATGTTGACACCTGAGACAGAAAATCCCACAAGTACCTCTCCCTGGGAGTAAAAATACAAAAATAATTTGCTGCTCTTTCATGACTCCCAAGATCAGCTGCCTAAGGCAACAGCCTCACTCTGCCTCATAGTAGGGCTGGCCCTGTTGATCCAGGATTCTGAATAGCACTACCCCCTAGGCACAAAATAGTTAAGTGCCATCTCATGAAGGAGGAACCTATTGTATCCCTTCCCCTCAGTGACTGGTTATTTTACAATGTTATACTAGATTGCAGCATAGGGATCCATGATAATGTTCAGACATACTGAACTACACTGTATCTAAAGAGGAAAGCATATTGCAGGACAGAAGGAAAACCTCAAGCAGGCAGCATCTACTAATAGTTTAGGGCACACAGCTGAACTGATGTTTTCCCACAGCATAGCTACTTCAGAAGAGCACCTGAGAGTGATTCTAAAAAGGCAGATGGAATTTTAACAATGGGACACGAAAGGGCATCAACCTGTGCATATAGAAGGCTGGCCCTCCATGTAACCAAAAACTGTGTTAACTAATAGGCTAGGACTGGAGAAAGAGAGAGAGAGGGCTTATATCTACTCTATATTTGTGCCAGTTCTATATTAGTTTTACTGTCATCCCCCTGCCAGACACACACACACACACACACACACACACAACTTCAGTTTGTTGCAGGTGATAAGAATTATCTGCTAGAGATCTCTATCACAACTCCCCACACAGAACTGCAATTTCCAGGGTTCCCTAGAGAGAAAGATGTTAGACCAGTACCAGTGGTACATTTTGAAGTGCAGGCACTCATCACGCTAGTCCCCATAGCCATGCCTCAAGGAGAGTCCAAAAATGCCAGCAGCTATGTTGATCCATATCAACAAACCAGAACTAGCGGTGTTCATCTCCACCAGGAGCAGGTCTTTTATAGAGCTAATGTGTCTTCACTGCCCATTCAAGACCAAGCCACCCCAAAATACTCTGCATTGCAACAGGGATAGCTCACAACAATGTATTGTTGCTGGGGAAATCCATTTCTGTATACACACGGGGGGGAGGGGGGAGAGGGAGAGAGAGGATTACAGCTAAGCTCAGAGGGAACAAGGAAGCCTGAGGGGCAGGTGACGGATGAGGTCAGCATCCCTGCTAATAAAAAAATGCTTGGCAGTTCGCCCCTGCAAGTCCTGGCTCCACAATGCTGACCAGGAGCCAGTCTACACATGTGATTGACTGTGGAGGGAAAGCACTTCAGAGTTATTCAGGACACATGATGTTGTAGCCACCCCACAGCCATCCTGCTGCTTCCTCCTCTAAAACAGCATTTTCTGAATGTTTTAGAGCATATTTTACCTTAAATGCAGCTCCTGTGCAGTTTAGCGGAAGTATGCCCCATTTGCCCAGATTAAATCCTGCATGCCGGGCGTGCCTGCCTGGCTGAGCCTGGCTGTGGCCTTTGGTCAAGGGGTGGAGCCATCCCTTTTCCCCCTGCCCCCATTTCCTTATTTTCCTCTATTGGCAGTAGCCCACTGCCTCCACCTCTCCTCAGCTGCCTTTTCCTCTGCTTTGGAGGAGCACAGCCAGGAAGGGTCAGGAGAGAGGGCTTGGGAGAATAGCCCACTAGGTCTACTCAGATGTAAGGAGCAGAGGCAGGAAAGCGAACTAAAGGGGTGGTGAAGGGGCACCGTAAGAGTTGCTGTTCTGCTGTCACCTGCCCTCCCCACTGCCATTGAGAAAATCGGACCCCCTTTCCCCCCACCCCCCAGGGCTGCTTCCCCATTAGAGCCTTGACCCTGTAATGGCCCCAGGCCTGTAACCAAGTCACCTGTAGTTGAGGGGCCTAGGGATCCATAATGCTCTCTTTAGGTTCATTATAAGTGCAATTCTCTTGCTAGTGGGCCTCTTGGCTGGTAAGATGAGTCAAAGGTCGATATCACCGCCTCAGCACATTCCATGCTAACAAGCTGTGAACCATTTATCTTATCAGGGCCATAGAAGTGCCTGAGAAGTGAGGTGATGTTTACAGGTGTCTGTGCTGGGAAAGTTCTGATTGTCTCCCCTCTGATGTGGGGCTGTTAGGCTATGCTGGGGAAGTTGCGGATGAAAGCTAATTAACGCTTGCTGCTGTCATGCTGCCTCACTGCTAACATGCATAGTATAAGACCCATTTTACCCCCTGGCTCTGTGTTCAGAGAAGCTGTCTAATCCAACTATTAGGTATGCCTGTGTGCTGTAAGTACTCAATAAAGTACCCAAGTACTCAAGTACTGGAGTACTGCATCCAGTTCTGGGCACCACACTTTAAGAAGGATGCAGACAAACTGGAGAGGGTTCAGAGGAGGCCAACAAAGATGATCAGGGGACTGGAAATAAAGCCCTATGAAAAGAGACTGAAAGAACTGGGCATGTTTAGCCTTGAGAAGAGAAGACTGAGGGGAGATATGATAGCGCTCTTCAAGTACTTGAAAGGTTGTCACAGAGAGGAAGGCCAAGATCTCTTCTCGATCATCCCAGAGTGCAGGACACGGAATCATGGGCTCAAGTTACAGGAAGCCAGATTCCGGCTGAACATCAGGAAAAACTTCCTGACTGTAAGAGCAATACGACAATGGAACCAATTCCCTAGGGAGGTGGTGGGCTCTCCCACACTGGAGGCGTTCAAGACGAGGCTGGGCAACCATCTGTCGGGGATGCTCTGACTTGGATTCCTGCACTGAGCAGGGGGTTGAACTCGATGGCCTTGTAGGCCCCTTCCAACCTATGAAAATTCTAGACAATGGACATTTCTTGATGAGATCTACTGTTGTTATGGGACGAAAGCATGATGTATGTGCCTCTCAAGTTGTATTGAACTGATATCAGGTTGCTATTTTTTTCCAGTTGAATATATGACTATTTAGGTCAAAGGTAAAAAAACCTCAGGCCTGGAGCCAAATCTGACCCTCCAGGGTTTAACACATGGCCCCTCCGCCTTCCGTGGCCCCACCCCCTTCCCCCCAACCACTAAACGTTTGGTGGTTTCCCGGTTTTTGTGCAGTTTTTTCTCCATTCTAAAAGGTTGAAATTGAAATACCTCTCCTAAGGCTTAGTTCCTGGGAGGAAGAGCTTTCAGCTACAATATGCTGATTATCATTATTTCTGGCTATGTTGGCTCTGCCCCCTTTTGCTGTTGGTCCCATGCACAGCTGAAATGTGGCCTCCAAGAGCTTCTCCAATATGGAATTAATCTCCTGGGTTTAAAGAGGTTCAAGACCAATAATTTAGTTCCTGTTTAGGCTCTTTCTCACAGTTCCTTTGTGGAATGGGGACTGCCCCTTCTTGCACAATGAGGGTAACATGAGAAGCACTGGACCATGTTTGAGTAGCTCAGTTGCAGGTCCTCCCCTTGGCGGTGTCTAAGTCAGTAGTGGTATATGGAGGAGCAGCAGTGAGCAGTGTGGGTTCTACTATTATCCAACTGGAGTAGGAAAGAACTTCACCTCAGTAATGAGTACAGAGCAAATGTAATGTGAGAAGGGACCTTTATTAACTAGATTTCTTGTATACACTAACCTAGGGACAACCAGCTAGAGCTGAGGTGAAATTTCTCAGAAGACAGAATATTTCAGAGATTCTCTTCTTTTTCTCACCCCTAAAAAAAGTTCTCTCTGAATATTCCCCGCCATTTTTATTTTTTGTGTTCTCCCCCCCCACACACACACACAGAATTCCCCAGAACGTTGCTAGATTCAGGGCATTGTGGCGAATGCAAAATGCTGGTCAGGCAGCAAACCTACTAAAATAAAGGGGGGAAGAAGAAGAAGAAGAAGAAGAAGAAGAAGAAGAAGAAGAAGAAGAAGAAAGAAGCTGTGCTCCTGCCACTGCTAATAGTCAGCCCCCCATAGTGAACTGTGAACCTCAATAGTTATTAAAAGACAATGCCTTATCTAGATAATACCTTATATGGAAACGTAAAGGTAAAAGTAGAAGGGCTGAAGCACAATGAAAAAGTTATTGTTAGTATACTGCACTCTCTGGCATTTATTAAACACCCCTGCCCCTGAGAAACTGTGGGAGACTTTTTTTCTCCCTGGTGAAATTCAGTGAAATGTTCCCGCCCACAGATAAGCTGGAGAATTTTAGGAGGCACCTGGGCATAGCTCTACGGCCAAACTGTGAACATTAGGCCCTTGTGAATTTAAAAGGAATGAGCAGTTTCTCCCAATCCTATCTAGTTATTATGTTGTGGGTTTGTTCATTGGGTTCTACACCTCCTGAAGTCCGGTTTCAGTAGGAACATTTCTAAAATTAACTATAGAACAGGAACATGTACCATTTGCCATAGATTTCAGTTCCTTCACTTCATTTATATGTTCTCGCCCCCATTTTCTGCTTTACTGATTCACACATGTGAACTGATGAAACAATGCAAAAGAGAAAAAAAGAAGCAGTCTTGATGTGATCATGCAGATAAACTGAAACAAGATTCTTTTTCTGTAGTGTTTTCCCAATACACATGTACACCTGTACACATTGGTTCGAGTTTGCAGAAGAATAACCGTGATATAGCTGATCATACAATCCCATCAAGGGATGTACGAAAGTCACTTACCTTTTTGCGGATTCTGTTCATGGTGCGGGGGGAGGCGTTCCGTCCCCCCCCCGAATCCTCGACGGGGGGGGGAGGCGATCCGGTCCTCCCCCCCGTAATCCTCAACAGCCGGCCGTGCTCCGTGGTGGCTCCGCAGAGCAGTCGGCCAGGCCCAGGCCAGGGCCATCCGCAGCCAGATTTCCGGCCGCGGAGGGCTCTGGGTAAAACAACAACAACAAACGCGTATGCAAATGGCGGTGGCTATGGCCACCACCATTTGTGTTCCTTATTTTTTGATGTCTTAGTCTACGTAAATATTTACATAGACTAAGACGAAGACAAGAAAGGGGAACACAAATAGCGTACTGGGTGCTATTTGTGTTCCCCTTTCTTGTCTTCGTCTCAGTCTACATAAATATTTACGTAGACTAAGACAGCAAAAAAAAAGGAATGCAAATGGTGGCGGCTGTAGCCGCCGCCATTTGCATACGCTTTTTTTTTTTTTTACCCAGACATGATAGGCTACGTAAGTCCTTACATAGCCTATCACGTCTATGAGGAAAAAAAGAGAAAAAAACACAGATTGCAAATGGCAGCGGTGGCAGCCGGTCAGAAGACCAGCCGCCGCCACCGAAGCCGCCGCTGGAGCCGCCACCATCCGAAACATCTGCCCCAGGTAAGTCTCATCCCAGGCGGGATCTGCAGGGGGCGGGGGGGTTGGCAGGCCGTTCCGCGGTGGATTTCGGAGGGCCGAATGCACTGGCATTCGGCTTCACCGAGATCCGTCGCGGAATTCTATGACATCCCTACATCCTTTTTATCCATTGGTAAAACATAGAATCATAGAATCATAGAATAGTAGGGTTGGAAGGGGCCTACAAGGCCATCGAGTCCAACCCCCTGCTCAATGCAGGAATCCAAGTCAGAGCATCCCTGACAAATGGCTGTCCAGCCTCGTCTTGAAGGCCTCCAGTGTGGGAGAGCCCACCACCTCCCCAGGTAATTGGTTCCATTGCCGTATTGCTCTGACACTCAGGAAGTTTTTCCTGATGTTCAGTCGGAATCTGGCTTCCTGTAACTTGAGCCCATTATTCCGTGTCCTGCACTCTGGGATGATCAAGAAGAGATCCTGGCCTTCTTCTCTGTGACAACCTTTCAAGTACTTGAAGAGCGCTATCATATCTCCCCTCAGTCTTCTCTTCTCAAGGCTAAACATGCCCAGTTCTTTCAGTCTCTCTTCATAGGGCTTTGTTTCCAGTCCCCTGATCATCTTTGTTGCCCTCCTTTGAACCCTCTCCAGCTTGTCTGCATCCTTCTTAAAGTGTGGTGCCCAGAACTGGACACAGTACTCCAGATGAGGCCTAACCAGTGCTGAGTAGAGGGGAACTAGTACTTCCCGGGATTTGGAAGCGATGCTTCTATGAACGCAGCCCAAAATAGCATTTGCCCTTTTTGCAGCCACATCACATTGTTGGCTCATATTCAGCTTGTGATCGACGACAATTCCAAGATCCTTCTCGCTCGTAGTGTGGTTGAGCCACGTATCCCCCATCTTGTAACTGTGCATTTGGTTTCTTTTTCCTAGGTGCAGAACTTGGCATTTGTCCCTATTAAATGCCATTCTGTTGTTTTCTGCCCAGCACTCCAGTCTATCCAGATCACTTTGAATTTTGTTTCTGTCTTCCAAAGTATTAGCTATCCCTCCCAATTTTGTGTCATCTGCAAATTTGATCAGCATTCCCTGCACCTCCTCCTCCAAGTCATTAATAAAAATATTGAAGAGCACTGGGCCCAGGACTGAGCCCTGCGGTACCCCACTCGTTACCTCTCCCCAGCTTGAGAAGGTCCCATTGATAAGCACTCTTTGAGTCCGATTCTGTAGCCAACTGTGGATCCACATGATCGTTGTTTCATCTAGCCCACTTGGAGCAAGTTTGCTCATCAGGATATCATGGGGCACTTTGTCGAAAGCTTTGCTGAAGTCGAGGTATATGATGTCTACAGCATTCCCACGGTCTACAAGGGAGGTGACTTGATCAAAAAATGAGATCAGATTTGTCTGGCAGGACTTGTTTTTGACAAATCCATGTTGGCTTCGAGTAATCACGGCATTGTTGTCAAGGTGCTTCCAGATGGATTGCTTTATGATCTGCTCCAGAATTTTCCCAGGGATTGATGTCAGACTGACTGGTCTGTAGTTCCCAGGTTCCTCCTTTTTACCCTTTTTGAAGATAGGGACAACGTTAGCCCTCCTCCAGTCATCTGGCACTTCCCCGGTCCTCCATGATTTCTCAAAGAGAATAGACAGCGGTTCTGAGAGTTCTTCTGGCAGTTCCTTTATGACTCTAGGATGCAGTTCATCTGGCCCTGGAGATTTGAACTCATTCAAAGTAATGAGGTGTTCCTTGACCATATGCCTGTCGATCTCAAGCTGCAATCCTGCCCCTTCAGCCTGTACTTCGCCTTTGCCAGGGGGGTCATAGACCCTCTTTTGGGAGAAGACTGAGCCAAAGTAGGAATTGAGCACCTCTGCCTTTTCTTTGTCCTCTGTTATCATTTTGCCATCCTTATTTAATAGCTGAACAACCATTTCTTTCCTCTGCCTTTTACTATGCACGTAGCTGAAGAAAGCCTTTTTGTTGTTTTTAGCATCCCTCGCTAACCTCACCTCGTTCTCCGCTTTAGCCTTCCTGACGCCATCCCTGCAATTCTGTGCTACCTGCCTGTACTCTTCCTTTGTTACTTGGCCTTCTTTCCACTTCCTATATGTGTCCTTTTTTGTTTTCAGGTCATCCCTAAGCTTTTTGTGAAGCCACATTGGCTTCTTCTGTTGTCTTCCACCTTTTCTTCTTGTTGGAATTGTTTGTGATTGTGCCTTGAGAATTTCCTTTTTTAAAAGTTCCCACCCATCTTGGACTCCTTTTCTCGCTAGCATTGCTTGCCATGGGACCTTACTGATCATTGTTCTGAGTTTATTAAAATCAGCTTTCCTAAAATCCAGGGTACGCGTTTGAGTACACTCGGCTTTTGCTTCCCTTAGAACCAAGAACTCAAGTACAACATGGTCGCTTTCCCCCAGAGTTCCTGTAACTGCTACTTTATCCACTAAGTCATCTCTGTTGGTTAGGATCAAGTCAAGGATAGCCGATCCTCTAGTTCCTTCCTCTACTTTCTGTAGGAGGAAGTTATCCGCCACACAAGTCAGGAATTTCCTGGAGGGGCCATGTTTTGCAGAATTTGTCTCCCAACAAATATCGGGGAAATTGAAGTCCCCCATTACTACTACATCATGCTTCCTTAAAACATTGGCTATTTGCTTTTCAAAAGTTTCATCCTTGTCTTCTCCTTGATTGGGTGGCCGGTAGTAGACTCCGACCACCAGGTTCCTTTTATTCTTTGCTCCATTTATTTCAACCCAGATGCTCTCGATGGGGCTACCAAGCTCCTCCTCCTGTATTTCTGTGCAGAGATATGTATTTTTCACATACAGTGCAACCCCGCCTCCCTTTCTGTTCCTCCTGTTCTTTTTGAACAAGTTATATCCTTCAACTGCTGTATTCCAGTCATGAGAGTCATCCCACCAAGTCTCAGTTATACCTATCAAGTCATAATTTCCCTCCTGTATTAAGAGTTCAAGTTCGTTCTGTTTGTTTCCCATACTCTGGGCATTAGTATATAGACATCGAAGACCATGTGCTTCATAGTCTGGCTTTCTTCCTACCTGTGTCTGAAGACTATTATTGGGCGCTATCAGAGCTGTTCTCTCCATTGCAGTGCATGTGCCTACGTCCATTGTTACCCCCAACATTACATCTCCCTTCCCCGTAGGATTCAGTTTAAAGCCCTCCTGATGAAGTTCTTCATGCTGTGGCCAAACACATTCTTCCCAGCCTTTGTGAGGTGCAACCCATCCCTAGCCAACAGCCCATCTTCCAGGAAGTATAGCCCGTGGTCCCAGAATCCAAATCTCTCTCGTCGGCACCACCTTCGTAGCCAGTCATTCACCCGGAGTATTTTTCGTTCCCTTTCTATCCCTCTTCTAACTACTGGAAGGATGGATGAGAAAACTATCTGGGCCCCAAAGTTCTTGAGTTTCCTTCCCAAAGCTTCAAAGTCTGACGTGATCTCTTCGTAGCTCCGCTTGGCGGTATCATTTGTTCCCACATGGATGAGAAGAAAGGGATACCTGTCAGTGGGCTTTATGAGTGCAGGCAACCTTTCAGTCACGTCTCTAATCTGTCCTCCCGGGAGACAACATACCTGGCGAGTCCACGGGTCTTCGCGACATACTTGGGTCTCGATCCCACGCAGCAAGGAGTCTCCCACTACTACCACTCTTCTCTTCTTCTTCTTGTAGGCCTGGGTTTCATCGCCTCTGTTTGACTGACCTTTAGCCTCTTGCTCACTCTCATGCAGGTTCCCCTGTGATTCTTCCTCTGCAGGCTGTCCTCCAGTCTCATCTGCAAGTACCTGGAATCGGTTCCACAGCTCCACCGCTTCCACTGGTGCAGAGTGGCGTCTAGTTCTTCTTCTCCTAACTGTCACCGTTTTCCAAGGAGTATCCTCTACTCCATTTTTTTTCACCTCAGCATTTCCCACTGCCTCATCTTGCTGTTGCTCTTCAAGCTTCTGGTCTGCCCTTTGCTGCTGTAGTTCCCCCATTCTGTCCAAGAACTCTTCGTGTTCTCTTATTCCCCGGAGGGTTGACAGTCGCCGCTCCAGTCCACTTACTTTTTCCTCCAGCAGCGTGATCAACTTGCACTTGTTGCAGGTGTAGGCCATGTTGTTCTCAGGCAAGAAAACAAACATTGCACACACCTTGCAGGTCACCACCACTGGAGAGTCTTGTCCTTCCATTGCCTCTTTTCCCTTTTTGTGTCTAGCTTTGTGATTGTTCTAGACTAGCCTGTGCCTGCTCCTCTACTCAGCAGAGGTTAAAAGCAGAGTCCCACTGGTGTGGAAGTGTGTGTTACAAGACAAATAAATGAAAAAAAGTTAGTAAAAAAAAATAAAAAAAAAATGTTAGGGGTCTCCCCCTTGACCTCCCCTGCCGAACTCCCCTGGCCAACTCCTGTTTGCTCCCCCTGTTCGCTCGCTCTGTTCGCTCGCTCTCTGGGAACTTGCCTGCTTCTGTAGTCCCTGGACCAGCTGGAGCAGCTTGCTCTGCTCTGCTCAGCTGGGAGGCGGGAAAAACATCTCACAAGAAGAACCTCAGTGTGATCATAGTAACATCATATCAAGATCGCTTTTGTTCTGCAAGCTTTTTAGCAATGCATACATGTGCACTGATCATGTAGAGTTGGAGGCAGGCACAAATAGGTATGGCAGAGAATTCCGCCACAAATCTGGGTGAGGCCGAATGCCAGTGCATTCAGCCTCCTGAAATCTGTGGCGGAACGGCCTGCCCCCCCGCCCCCCTGCAGATCCCCCCCAGGTCGAGACTTACCTGTGGCGGATGTTCTGGGCGGTGGCGGCTCCGGCTAGGGATGTACGAAAGTCACTTACCTTTTCACAGGGGTACTTCGCGGTGGGGGGGAGGTGCTTCGCTTCTCCCCCCAAAGTTCAGGCGAGGGGGGGGAGCCATCCCGCCTCGCCCGGCCGAAATTCAGGCCGGGGGGAGAGGCTTCCCGCCTCGCCTGGCTGAAATTCAGGCCGGGGAGAAGCGCCCCGTCTCCCCGGCCACGAAAGTGTAAAAAAACAAAAACAAACCCCCCCCCCCCGTGATAGGCTACGTAACGATTAACGTAGCCTATCACGGCTAGATTTCCAAAGTCAGCCGTGATAGGCTACATAAATCGTTACATAGCCTATCACGGGTGACTTTGAAAAAAAAAGCGCATATGGAAATGGCGGTGGCCTATGGGCACCACCATTTGCATTCCTTATTTGGTCCCGGTAGTCTACGTAAAGATTTACATAGACTACACCGTAACGATTAACGTAGCCTATCATGGCTGACTTTGGAGATCTAGCCGTGATAGGCTACGTTAATCGTTACGTAGCCTATCATGGGGTTGTTGTTTTTTTTTACTTCAGCTGTAATGGCGGCGGCGGCAGCCGGTTGAAAGACCGGCTGCTGCCCCCGCCCCCGCCGAAAGCCCGCCGAACCGCCGCTGGGACCCGCCGCCGGGAGGGACATTCAGCTACGGTAAGTCCCATCCCGGAGGGGGTGGGGGGGTGGCAGGGGGTGGCAGAGAATTTCACCGCCGATTTCAGGGGGGCGAATGCGTTGGCGCTCGGCCCCCCAAAGATTCGGGGAGAAATTCTCTGCCATCCCTAGCTCTGGCGGCGGTGGCGGCAGCAGCTGGCCTTCTGACCGGCTGCCGCTGCAGCCATTTTCAGTCTTGTTGGGTTTTTTTTTTTTTACAAGATGTGATAGGCTATGTAAAGACTTACGTAGCCTATCACGTCTGGCTTAAAAAAAAAAAACGCTTATGCAAATGGCGGCAGCTACGGCCGCCACCATTTGCATTCCTTATTTTTGGCCTTCTTAGTCTACATAAATATTTACGTAGACTAAGACAGCGAAAATAAGGGGAACGTAAATAGCGTCCGCTGCTGCCATTTGCGTACGTGTTTTTTTTTTGTTTTTAAGCCAGACGTGATAGGCTACGTAAGTCTTTACGTCGCCTATCACGGCTGACTACAGGGATGCAAATGGCGGTGGCGGTGGCCGCCGTCATTTCCATCTCTGTGAGCCAGTGGCCGGATGTCCGGATGCTGGCGGAGCTGGCCGGCAGCTCTGCAGAATCCCCGCGGAGCGGAGCTGGCCAGCCAGGATTCCGGGGGGGAGGCGCAGAGCGCCTCCCCCCCAGCGAGGATTCTGGGGGGAGGGACGGAGCACCTCCACACCCAGCAGAACCCGGCGGAGCCAAGTAAGGGGAGTTTCGTACATCCCTAGAAAAAAAAAATGAACTGAAAATACAGTTGCAGAAAACTGCATGCACAGTGTTCTGGATAACATTTGGGAATTAAAAATAAAACAGAATAAAGGATGATTCCTTATGCATCACTTCCCCTTTTGGAAGTCCAAAACTCAGGAAGTAATTCAGATGAGGAATATGTCAAAATCACCCTTGTGTAAATTTAGGAGTTTTGCTACAAGGGAATTTCAGCAGCAGCTGAGAGGGGTTGTTCCTCCTTCCCTTGCCTTTCAAGGCCAAAACCAGCAACTTGAATTGTACCTTAAAGGCAGGAGAATTACCAAGAATAAGAATAGTTGTTTGCATGTATAATCAATATTAAAGAACAAACAATGCTTTTATTATTATTTTTCTCTATCTTTTTCTAGGAAAAACAACAACTCAAAAACCTACAGCCAGCACTCTTGCTTTTTTCTTTTTATAAGCAGGGATCAAACAATTCAATTCAGCAAATATTTAATAGAGAAAAAAGGATTAAAAGCTTTCAACATTTTGACTTACTATGCTAATTACTTTGCTTGCCTCTTCTTGGTCCCCAAGAAACTCATGTGAATGAGGAGGAGGGTAGACCCACCTTTGTATATATACATATAAAGCTTAAATTCCTAAATCTTCTTACATTTTTATGGATTAAGTCAAATTACAATGCCTGACATAAAAGAGTATTTAATTATGTGATATGGATTCACTTTCTATTGTGATTCAGAATAAATCCTAAAATGTAATTCAGGGAAAATCAAGTAGACATTTTTTTTCTTTTGGAGGAAAATGAAGGAAAGTTAGTGTCTGTATTCAGTTTCTGAATGAAGGCCTCAAGTTGTGTGCTGCTATTGCAGATTTGCATCATAGAAGTCCACTAGAGCCCAGTGAATTCACTCCCCCAGAATCCATGGCGGAACGGAGCCCCCCGCCCCTCCACCCTGCGAAAGCCCGCAAAACGGAGCCTACCTGGCTGCAGCTCCAGCTGCGGCTTCGGCTCCGGCGGAGGCTCTGGCTGCTGCCAGGCTGCTGCAGACGCAAATGTAGGGATGGGGGAGAATTTCTCCCCGAAACTTCGGGGGGCCGAGTGCCAACGCATTCGGGGAGAAATTCTCCACCCCCCGCCCCGCCCCGGGATGGGACTTACCTTTCACGAATGTCCCTCCCGGCAGCGGGTCCCGGCGGCGGTTCGGCAGGTCTTCGTCAGGGGTGGGGGCGGCCGCCGCCGCCATTACAAGAAAAGTAAAAAAAAAAACACGCCCCTGTGATAGGCTACGTAACGATTAACATAGCCTATCACGGCTAGATCTGCAAAGTCAGCCATGATAGGCTACTTTTTTTTTCTTTTGAAGTTCATGGCCGGGGAGACAGGGCGCTTCTCCCCGGCCTGAATTTCGGCCGGGCGAGGCAGGAAGCCTCCCCCCTGGCCTGAATTTCAGCCAAGCGAGGCGGGAAGCCTCCCTCCCCAGCCTGAACTTCGGGGGGAGCAGCGAAGCGCCTCCCCCCCACCACCAAGCAAGCTGCGAGACCAGGTAAGTGACTTTCATGCATCCCTATCTGCTTCGCTTTTCTATGTTGAAATTAGGGATGGCGGAGAATTCCGCCATGGATTACACCATGGCCCCCCAAAATCCGTGGTGGAACAGCCTGCCCCCTCCCCCCCCAGATCCTGCCCAGGGCAAGACTTACCTGGGGCGGATGTTCCGGACGGAAGTGGCTCCAGAGGTGGCTGTGGCGGCTGGTCTTTAGACTGGCTGCCGCGGCCGCCATTTGCAGTCTGGTCTTTTTTTTTTAAAGACTTACGTAGCTTATCATGTCTGGGTAAAAAACAAAACAAAAACGGCATACACAAATGGTGGCGGCTACGGTGGCTGCCATTTGCATTCCTTATTTTTCGCCGTTTTAGTCTACATAAATATTTACATAGACTAAAACGACGAAAAATAAGGAATGCAAATGGCAGCCACCATAGCTGCCGCTATTTGCATATGCCTTTTTTTTTTTAACCCAGACGTGATAGGCTATGTAAAGACTTACATAGCCTATCACCGTTCCCTGGCTGGACACAAATGGCGGCCACTATGGAAGCCGCCATTTGCATCTGCACCAGACAGTCCACGGCCGGAAATCTGGCTGTGGACAGCCCTGGCCTGGCTGGCTGCTTCGCGGAGCCACCGTGGAGCAGAGCCAGCCATCGAGGATTCCAGGGGGGAGGACCGGATCGCCTCCCCCCCGTCGAGGATTCCGGGGGGAGGGACGGAGTGCCTCCCCCCCCCACAAACAGAATCCGTGGAAAGGTAAGTAACTTTCGTACATCCCTAGTTGCAATCTCCCAAGTGGAGCCTGGTACAAAAGACATAACACTGACCTCGTTGGGTTGATGGGCATGATTGGAATTTCAAAAGACTGTTTTGAGTGTGCTTACAAAATGACCGGGGGGGGGGGCTTGGAGAGCCAGTGTGGTGTAATGGTGGGAGTGTTGGACTGGGAATCGGGAGATCCAGGTTCTAGTCCTGCTCGGCCAAGGAAGCTCACTGGGGGGCTTTGGGCCAGTCACAGTCTCTCAGCCCATGTCAGGAGTGCCTAGCGGCCTTTTTCAGTAGACTCCAATAGCCAACTCAAGACACAGACGAAAGGATTATTTTCAAGGCTTTAATCCTTTACAACTTAATGACTCTTTCAGATGCTAATCACCAGCGACTAAGCAAGGAACAGCAGAGTAGCTTATGCTCCGAGTAGGCAGTTGATCCCCGTTTGAAGGAGAGTCACATGAAGACCCTGAACTTATGGGTTAGGGAGAGATCCTCCCTTTTTCCCTTGGGTCCATGGGAGGTGGCCATTGCTTGTGCACCAAATGGGCGCTACGCCTCCTTTCCGCGCCCTCCATTGCTTGTCGCTCCCTGCGTCTGTGTCGAGCGTCTAGCAAGCCCCGTTCCCGCACTTTCTCACTGCTAGGATCACTATCTATCTCAGGAATGCCAGCAGGAGGAATCTCTGCCAGCTGCTGTGCCTGTGAGAGATGAGCGGGCTCCTCTTCCACGATTGCTGATCCTCCTCAGAATCAGAACTGCTCTGGGGTTCTATCGGCTCAGTTTCCACCCTGACAGCCCAACCTTCATCACAGGGTTGTTGTTATGAGGATAAAATGGAGAGGAGGAGGATAATCTAAGCTGCCTTGGGTTCCTTGCAAGAGAAAAAAAGCTGGGATATAAATGCAATAAATAAATAAATAAATAAATAAATAAATAAATAAATAATAAAATGGCTACCATGGCAGGCATGGTCCATCACAAATCATTCATTTCTCAGTGGTGAGGCTAAAAGACAAATTACTTGCCCAGGAACCAGGGCTGGCCCAACATTTTGCTGCCTGAGGTGGAGGAGCAAATACCCCCCCATGTTGACTAGTGATCAATGCTTTGTTGTTCAGTTGTTCAGTCGTGTCCGACTCTTCGTGACCCCATGGACCATAGCACGCCAGGCTTTCCTGTCCTGCGCTCTCTCCCGGAGCATGCTCAAGTCCATATTCATTGCATCAGTGACAGCCTATTTTTGCGCCTAAGGCAGAAAATCGCATAAGTAGCTTTCCCCCTGCCTGGCAGTAAAAATGCAATAATACATGAAATAACACATTTGCTGCCTTTTCATGACACCCAAATCAGCTATGCTTGCAGGATCTACCTCCCTCTGCCCGATGGCAGGGCTTTCCCAGCTACAGATGTACGGATATGGCTGTGTCCACTTGGGGGTGTGTGTGTCTGTCACAGGGAAATCCGGCTTTCTTGGGGCTCGATGGATTTCCCAGGAGCCCCTGGCTCAGCTTGTGGATTTCGGCTAAATTGCTTTCCGTAAAATTGGCAAGACATGCAAATTCTTTTGCAATTTGCATATCTTGCTGTTTTTGCAGAAAGAAATCTGCTCACCCCTGCAAACTGCGCACAACCCTCCCTCTTTCCCCGCTGGTGCCACCGCTGGCAGGGAGGGCTGGCCTGCTGCGGATTTTGCAGATCAGATTCTTAGGAATCCAACTTCACTATACACCTCTTGAGGATTTCTCCAGCATCCCTATTCCCTGCATGGTGATGCAGCCATACATAGGGATGTCAGAGAATTCCGCCACGGATCTCAGTGAGGCCAAATGCCAGTACATTCGGCACCCCGAACTCCGTGGCGGAACGGCCTGACACCCTCCGCCCCCCCCCCCGCAGATCCCCCCAGGAATGAGACTTACCTGGGGCGGTTGTTCCAACCGGCCGCTGCCGCCGCCATTTGCAGTCTTATCTTTTTTTTTTTTACAAGACGTGATAGGCTACATAAAGATTTACGTAGCCTATCATGGCTGGGTAAAAACAACAACAACCCGCATACGTAAATGGCGGCGGCTACGGCCGACGCCATTTGCGTTCCTTATTTTTGGCCGTCTTAGTCTACGAAAATATTTACATAGGCTAAAACAGTGAATCAAAAAGGGACGCAAATAGCGCCCGCTGTGCTATTTGTGTTTCCCTTTATTTTCGCAATCATAGTCTACGTTAATATTTACATAGATTAAGACGGCCAAAAATAAGAAACGCAAATGGCGACGGGTTTGTTTGTTTTTTTAACCAGAGCCCTGTGCAGCCAGAAATCCAGCTGCAGACAGCTCTGGCCTGGGCCTGGCCGGGTGCTCCGTGGAGCTGCCGCAGAGCACAGCCGGCCGTGGAGGATTCCGGGGGGAAGGAACAGATCACCTCCCCCCCATCGAGGATTCTGGGGGGAGGGATGGAACGCCTCCCCCCCACCATCAACATAATCCGCGGAAAGGTAAGTGACTTTCGTACATCCCTAGCGTACAGCACAATCTAGTGGAAGTTGGTGGCTCTGATTTCAGTGGGGCTGTAAATTCATTGTGGTGTTCAGTCAGAACCAGCTAGAACTCTAAAGGAGCTATCCAATGGGCTGAATGGAACCACACACCATTTGGGATGTGTGGTTCAGCACCTTGGATAGCCCCTTTAGAGTTCTGGCTGGTTCTGACTAAAAGCCAGAATGGATTCACAGCCCCACTGAAATCAGAGCCACCAGCCTTCGCTGATACAATCCAATGCATATTTACTTGGAAGTCCCAATATGTTCAATGGATCTTACTCCTAATTAAAGATCAAAAAGACAGCAGCTATAATCTTTTACGTTTTGATTTAGTTTTTATATTTTGGGTTTCCATCATTACCTGCCCCAAACCCTGGAGATGGGATAAGCTGTATGATATAGATATAGATATAGTTATAGTTATAGATATAGATGGGGAGGCCACGATGGTTTAGTGGTTAAGACGCTGAACTGCAGACTGGAAGGTCGGCAGGACAGCAGTTCGAGACCCGAGTGCTGCATGACAGAGTGAGCTCCAATCTTCAGTCCCAGCTTCTGCCAACCTAGCAGTTTGAAAGCAAGAAATTGCAAGTAGATAAATAGGTACAGATTCGGCGGGAAAGGTAACAGCATTCCGTGCACCTCGGTGTTCAGTCATGCTGGCCACATGACCACGGAAGCGTCTTCGGACAGCGCTGGCTCTTCGGTTTAGAAATTGAGAAGAGCACCACACCCTAGAGTCGGACACCACTGGTTGGGGACACCTTTACCTTTTTTTTTATAGATATAGATATATAGATATAGATAGATATAGATTAGATATAGATATAGATATAGATATAGATATAGATATAGATATAGATATAGAGGTGTGTGTGTGTGTGTGTGTGTGTGTATGCCACCTGTGAATTTAATATGAAAAGTGAGATAGGAAATTTAATAGAAACATTTTAGAAAACAAATGTTCACTCTGCTCAGTGTACTTTCTCCATTCTATTTTAGATTCTGGCATGCAAAAACAAAACAAAACACCCCAAACAATTTTAAATTAATGTAAGTGTTGTCTATGTAAACAACCATTCACTTCTTTTTTTTTTGCAGTGCCATAAAAATTGATTACCAGAAAATATACATGTTTACTCATTGTTATGTGCAATATTTCTTCCTCCAAAGTAAGTGTATATAAGGCTGAAATCTATGGACCCTTGAAGTAAGGCCCATTGAACATAATGGGGCTTCCTCCCAAGTAGAATCTTCTGCGGACAAAGCATGACTTGATCAGCTGATAATGCATGACTTCAGCTGATAAAGTAGCATGGCCATCAACTCCTCCAGCTCAGCTAGGGTGCACCTAGTTGAGCTGTAGGTGCACCCTAGTTACTGCATGGGAGGAGCTGCATGGAAGGAGCAGGAAGAGCAGCGGTGGCACTGGCCAAAGGGAGACACTGGGACCACAGCAAAACCCAGAGAGAGGAGAAGGATGGCATTGGTGCTGTGAGACTCAGACTGGCAGATTTGCTGTGTGACCAGCACTGCACACCTCTCACCAATTGCTCTGAAACTCTGAAGGAGAAGGAGGGAGGTCTCCTGCTCTCCCTTCTCTTCCCCTCTGCTGGGAGGCACAGGAAAAGTGAACAACAAGGCCAGTGAAGGGTGCCTCCACCCTCCTCTGACCTCTCCTCTCCCCTCCTCCTCTGCCTTCTCCTGAGGTGGTGAAGTTGGCTGGGCTGGCACAGAAGCTAGCTTTTCTTCCTCTTGGATGGAAACAGACGCTGTGTCAGACCAAAAGCTGACTGCCTGGCAAGGGGAGTTCTTATGGGAAGGGTGGAAGATCAATGCATCAGTAGTGGGCAAATCAGAAAGCAGAGGGGGACACATAGTTTGGTTAGGCAGAGTTCCCCGGCATTCCCGACTTTGCTCTCATTTGCGGGCTGCGCCATGGGGTTTTCCCGAACTCTGGGAACTTTCTGCGTATTTGCTTTAATTTGCACAAATCACTATTCTTGCACATTTAGACAACAATTTGCATCATTTCGGCAAATTTCTGGTGCAATTTGCACAAGTTACACAAATTGCAGCTGCAATTCCCCCAAATCTCTAGCTGTGCAAATAAAAAACCTACAGAAAATCCGCAAACAGGCCCAACTCAATGCAGATTGAGTTGGGCAAGTTCGTGGAAATTCCAAGACCAAATTCCAGAGGGGGCAAACCAAGGGAAGCTCATCGAACTCCACCTCCCAAACTAGGGATGGACAAACTTGTTTGCACCTGCCAAGCACAGCTGCTGGCAGAGTTCCTGCTGCCGTCCACCCCCTGAACTGGGCTGCACGAGCCCTAGAGGGCTTGGTGAGCAGTCCAGGAACATCTTGCCACTCCCACTCCTCGATGTGAGCCACCATTTTTACGCAAGATGGCAGCTCACATTGAGGCGTGGGCACTGCAGGGGTGTCCCTGCTGCCACTGCTGCCACTGCAGGCAGATGAGGAGAGGATAGGTACTCCCTTCTTCTCCCCCGACCCCTGCTACAGCAGTGGTAGTGGTAAGGGACAGGCTGGTCATTTTACCTAAGGGTAAGAGACTTATGTAAAATGACCAACCTGTCCCTCACCGCCACCACTGCCACTGTAGCAGAGGTTGGGGGGAGAAGAGGATAGGTGCTTCCTCCTTCCCTCTGCCCCCACCTGCTACAGGTGGTCATTGAATGTAAGTCTCTTGCACTTACCTAGAATGACCAGCCTGTCCCTCACTGCCATCACCATAGCTATAGCAGGGACAAGAGGGGAAGAAGGCAGCATGTCTCCTCCCACCCCCCTGCTACAGCTGTGGCAGCGAAGGACAGGCTGGCCCTTTTACTTAAGTGTAAGAGACTTACGTAAAATGACCAGCCTGTCCCACACTGCCACCGTTATTTATGTATTTATCTAAGTATTTACGTAGCCTATCATGTCTGGGTAGGTTAAAAAAAAAGTGTATGCAAATGGCAGCGGCCATAGCCGCCGCCACTTGCGTACGGGGTTGTTGTTTTTTTTTACCTACCCAGATGTGATAGGCAACATAAGTCTTTACGTAGCCTATCACATCAATGTAAAAAAACCAGACCAGACTGCAAATGGTGGTGGTGGTGGCAGCCGGTCGGAAGACCAGCCGCCGCCGCCATTGAAGCTGCCACCGGAGCCGCTGCTGTCCAGAACATCCGCCCCAGGTAAGCTTCATCCCGGGGGGATCTGCGGGGGTGTGGGAGGTGGCAGGCCGTTCCGCCATGGTTTTCGGGGGGGCGAATGTCAGTGCATTCGACCTCACTGAAATCTGTGACGGAATTCTCCGCCATCCCTAGTATTGTTACCTGCAGCTAGGGATGTATGGATTTTGCAAAATGGCTTCCGTCTGCTTTTTGCATATTGTGTCTTTCTTTCTGTCATCCACTCATGGACACGGAGGTAAGTGCAGGCACTCCACCACAGACTCCGGAGGTCAGATTCTTTGGAATCCGGCCTCATTTGGGTCCGCAGTGGAATTCTCCAGCATCCCTACCTGCACTTACCCTGGAGCCATTCTCGAGCACTGCGATTGGCCATTTATGCCTGTAATCTTGTGTATACCGGCCATTCACGGCACCATTTTGCATACAACTAGATGTGCACATTTTGTGATTGCTTTTTTTTTGTTGTTTTTTTTGTGGGGAGGGGTGCCAAATGGCACTTGCAGAATTCACTGATGGTTCCTGGGTGAGTGTTGGCAGCTTGAAGAGCACAGGGGGCAGTCGAGTGATGTCAGGGGCTCAGCAGGCAAGGCTCAGGGGCACCGGGGGGCATCATACTCTTGGACCAAATTGGGTGCCTGCATCATCCCTAGCCCTCAACCCCTGGGGGCTGATAAAACACACAAAAAACCCTTGGCACTCTCATTAACCACATGTGGAATTTATCTTTGAATGTACTGAAACAGAGGTTCACTCAAGAAGGCTGTAAAAGCAAGTGCTGTTAAAGAACCTAAGCGAAATGTAATTACTCAAAATGTCTCCAGAATAATATTTAGATTGTTATTCAGTTCACAAAAGATTCAAATCTTGACATATTTATTATTATTCCTTTTAATACATATTCATTTGGTTGCATGTGGCTGCTTAACATATTGTGGATTGTAGGAATCAGATAGTTAAATCTTTCGGTGTTATTTCCCCCCTTATTATTTTGTGTAATTGGTATTTCTACAAATGTCAGAGTGTCGTATTTTCACAATGACATGAACAACATTTTGTCAACTCAAGGGCAGGCATATCCTGTAAAGGACATATGAATGCTTTATTGATTTAAGAGCTAGCACAACACAAACAAAGGATGTGGATATAATACTAAATGCCTATTCTAACAACAACAACACAATCTATAAAGACAAATGTTTTGAACAGAAACCTTCCCAGAATCCCAGCATATGCCCAGTAAAGCAGCTAAGTTATTAAATTAATTAGGAAACCTCTTATCATGTTTATTGACTTGAAACATAATGATGGTTGAAATGTTTAAAGGGATGATGAGCAGTCCCTCAAGATGTGTTGTTAGTCCTTTCTATAATTTTTTACTTAATTGATGCTTTAGCATATTTAAGAAATCCTAATATGTGAGTGAAATAAAGAGCCCAGAGCTCTGTTGGGTCATGGTTTCTAAGCTTTTGACTAGGGATGGGCAAATCCCCAATGTCTGTCTAGGGGGTGTCCACCACTGGGAAGGCTGCTTCAAGCTTGGGGCTCACTGGATTTCCCTGAAGCCTAGCACATCCTCCAGATTTTGTGGGGCTGTTTTCCAGCTTTTAAGAAAGGCAAGATACACTGATGGCAGCTGCTGTTAGTGCCTCTTGGGAAAATTGTGGCTGTAATTTGCACTTTTACACCATTTGTAGCCATACATTGTGCTTATGGCCACAATTTACATAGAAGTAAGGTGATGCTCAAAATCCTACAAGCTAGGCTTCAGCAGTATGCGAACCGAGAACTACCGGAAGTACAAGCTGGGTTTCGAAGAGGCAGAGGAACTAGAGATCAAATCGCCAACATTCGCTGCATCTTGGAGAAAGCAAGAGAATTCCAGAAAAATGTCTATTTCTGCTTCATTGACTACGCTAAAGCCTTTGATTGTGTGGATCACAACAAACTGTGGCAAATTCTTAAAGTGATGGGAGTACCAGACCACCTTACCTGTCTCCTGAGAAACCTGTACGAGGGTCAAGAAGCAACAGTAAGAACCACACATGGAACAACCGAGTGGTTCAAAATTGGGAAAGGAGTACGACAAGGCTGCATATTGTCACCCTGCTTATTTAACTTATATGCAGAGTACATCATGAGAAATGCCGGGTTGGATGAATCAGCGGTCGGAATTAAGATTGCTGGGAGAATTATCAACAACCTCCGATATGCAGACGATACCACCCTAATGGCAGAAAGCGAAGAGGATCTCAAGAGCCTCTTGTTGAGGGTGAAAGAGGAGAGTGCAAAAGCTGGTTTGAAAGTCAACATTAAAAAAACAAAGATCATGGCATCTGGCCCTATCACTTCCTGGCATATAGAAGGGGAAGAAATGGAAGCAGTGACAGATTTTACTTTCTTGGGCTCCAAGATCACTGCAGACGGTGACTGTAGCCATGAAATTAAAAGACGCTTGCTCCGTGGGAGGAAAGCTATGGCAAACCTAGACAGCATAGGAAGAAGCAGAGACATCACCTTGCCGACAAAGGTCCGTCTAATCAAAGCTATGGTTTTCCCCGTAGTAATGTATGGCTGTGAGAGCTGGACTATAAGGAAGGCTGAGCGCCGAAGAATTGATGCTTTCGAACTGTGGTGCTGGAGAAGACTCTTACGAGTCCCCTGGACTGCAAGGAGGTCAAATCAGTCAATCCTAAAGGAAATCAACCCGGAGTGCTCATTGGAAGGACAGATACTGAAGCTGAAGCTGAAATATTTTGGCCACCTAATGCAAAGAGAAAACTCTCTGGAAAAGACCCTGATGCTGGGAAAGACTGAAGGCAAAAGGAGAAGGGGACGGCAGAGGATGAGATGGCTAGATAGCATCACGGATGCAATGAATATGAACTTGAGCACGCTCCGGGAGAGAGTGCAGGACAGGAAGACCTGGCGTGCTATGGTCCATGGGGTCACGAAGAGTCGGACATGACTGAACGACTGAACAACAACAAAGTGCTTTAGAGCCACAATTTACATAGAAGTAAGTGCTTTATGGCTGCAAATGGTGCAAAGAAAAAGCAAATTACAGCTGTAATTTTCACAAGAGAGGCCAATGGCTGCTGCCATTAGCATATCTTGCCTTTTAAAAAGCCCTGTGTGAAATCCAGATGACACGCAGGTAAGGGCGGCGGGGGGGGGGAATCCAATCCAGACTCCATATGTTGGATTCTTGGGAATCCAGCATCCCTACTTTCTATAGCATCCCTACTCTCTCCAGCATCCCTACTTTTGATGTGGGTTGCTTACTCCTTGCTCCTCTTCCATTAAGAGTCCCATTGGCAGTGCTCGAATCATGGGGGTATACTGGTATTAAAGACACACATGTCTGTCTCAGGATCGAAGGTGGGAAGTCTACATATTTGGCTATATTCTGCCCAGCCTCCAGAAAAAAAATCATAATGTAGGGCAGATGTGGGCAACCTCATTTGAAAAGCCCTCTGCAAGCAATCCATTCAGACCTCTACGAAGACTGATCTCTACCTTCCCTGGAAAAGGAGAGAGGGAAAGAGAGAAGGATGCAGGGAGGGACAGAAGATGTGGCACAATCAGAGAGAGGGGGGAAGGGGGTGCAGAAAGAGAGAGAGAGAGAGGCCCACATCTGGTGCACACACCCTGATTCAGCCTTGCCTACCACCAGCACATGGCCCTGACAGATTACCCCGAGGAAATGTGGACCTCAACAGAAAAAAGGTTCTCAGCCTTGATGTAGGACAAGCAGGAGTTGCAATTTCTTTAGCTGAGGGAGGGGAGCTTGTAACAGGGAACATTTTGTCTTGGCTCTCAGAGATAACAAGGATTGAATCTGGGACCATGTGCCATGCAAAGCATGTGCTTTGACTAGGGTTGGCGGAGAATTTCTTCCTGAAACTTCGGGGGGCTGAGTGCCAACGTGTTCGGCCCCCCGAACAAGTTTTGGGGAGAAATTCTCCGCCCCCCCGCCCCCCGCCCCCCCCCCCGGGACGGGACTTACCTTTGGTGAATGTCCCTCCCGGTGGCGGGTCCGGCCGGCGGCTCGGCGGGTCTTCATCCGGGGCGGGAGCGGCAGCCGGTCTTTCGACTGGCTGCCGCCGCCGCCATTCCAAGAAAAGAAAAAAACAAAACAAAACACGCCCCCGTGATAGGCTACGTGACGATTAACGTAGCCTATCACGGCTAGATTTGCAAAGTCAGCTGTGATAGGCTATGTAAATCGTCACGTAGCCTATCACGGGTGACTTAAAAAAAAAAAAAAAAGCACGTATGGATAATGGCGGCCCCATAGGGAGCCACCATTCCCATTCCTTATTTGGTCGCTGTAGTCTACATAAAGATTTACGTAGACTATGGAGAAAATAAGGGCAACGCTATTTGCGTTGCCCTTATTTTCGCCGTAGTCTACGTAAATCTTTACGTAGACTACAGCAACCAAATAAGGAACGTGAATGGCGGCTCCCTATGGGGGCCACCATTTGCGTACGTGCTTTTTTTTTTTTTTAAGTCACCCGTGATAGGCTACGTGACGATTTACGTAGCCTATCACGGCTGACTTTGCAGATCTAGCCGTGATAGGCTACGTTAATCGTCATGTAGCCTATCACGGGGGCGTGTTTTTTTTTTAACTTTTTAGTTCGCGGCCGGGCGAGGCGCCTCCTCCCCGGCCTGAATTTCGGCCGGGCGAGGCGGGAAGCCTCCCCCCTGGCCTGAACTTCGCGGGGGGAGCAGCGAAGCGCCTCCCCCCACCGCGAAAACCTTCGAGGACAGGTAAGGGACTTTCGTGCACCCCTAGCTTTGACTCTAGGGATGACAGGGAAATCCACAACAGAATCAAATAAATTTGGATTTCTATGATCTGACTGACTCACAGATTCCACAGCAGACTAGCTTTTCCTGAGTCACATAGTTTCCATGGACTTGCAGACCGTTTAAAAACACACACAAAAAAAACTTACCAGGATTTTATGCAAATTTAGTTGTAGAAAAATACATAACCCCCCCCCCCAAATCCTCAATCACCAGCTGCAAAGGTGCATTTCCACCATAGGCTAAAGCATGAACATGTGTGTTGGGGGTGGAGATTTGCACAGTTGGGGGAGATTTGCATATTTTGGGCGGGTTTTCCCCTTTTGCAAGTGTGAATTTGCACTAATGGTAATTGGATCAAATTTGAGAAATTGGGGGGGGGAAATCCTATTCCACCAATATTTATTTTTATTTATTTATTTACTTATTTATTTAAAACATTTACATCCCACCCTATATTATTAAGATCTCAGGGCAGTGTGAAGATAAAATCACTGTAAACAGTATAAAACAATAAATAATTTAAACAGCTAAAAACATATTAAACCATTAAGCAAGCTAATTCCAATTAAAATCTAAAACAATAAAACAGTTAAAACAATGTGCTACTTTAGGGAATGCATTTGGCATTCAAAGGCTTTGGTAGAAACTCATGTTTTTACTTAGGGCCAAAATGAAATCAATGTAGGCGCCAATTGGGCCTCCAAGGGGAGGCAGACAACAGAATAAAAAGGTACCTGACAATCCCTGAAGTGCAGATGGAACAGGTTTTTAAAAATCCATACATCAGTATTTGACTTCTTCTTGGTACTCTGTGCCATATGCTTTGGACGGGTCATGCTAATAAGGCCCTTAGCACATTGTCACTAGTAAGATGAATTTCCATCCTTCCCTTCCTGCAAGGAGTTTGCAACTAGGGATGGGTGAACTCACCCCTGTCCGCACCGCATGCTGGACCCCCACTGGCCACTCGACCCTGATAGCTGTCTGACCATTTACATCTGTAATTTACCATTTACCTTTTTATGCTGCCACTTACATAAAATGGGCCTTCATGGGAAAGGCCAAGCTGCCATTTTGCACAGAATGGTGGCTCAGCAGAGCAGAGGGGCCCACTACGCTCACCTGACCTGGTGCTTGGCGGGTCAGGTAAGCTCAATGGTCTATGCGATCCAGCCTGAGGGGCTGAGCTGGCAATAATCGTCCAAGCTTGAGGACCCAACTGGATTCTGCTGCCATCCTTACTTATAACTAGGGATGGGAAAACTCACTGGAGTCTGTCCTGTGACCCACTCACCACTGTCTCCCCACTGCCCGCCCCTGCTCACCTTGGAACGCAAGCCAGCTGGTGGTTCACAGGATCCCAGCGAGCAGCCACCCGCTTTCCCAACAAGCCTCTCCCAGTAGGGATGGTGGAGAATTCCGCCACGGATTTCAGTGAGGCTGAATGCACAGGCATTTAGCCCCCCAAAATCCATGGCGGAATGGCCTGCCCCCCCGCCGCCCCACGGATCCCCCCCTTACCTGGGGCGGATGTTCTGGATGGTGGGAGCTCCAGCGGCAGCTTCGGTGGTGGCAACGGCGGCTGGTCTTTCGACTGGCTGCCGCAGCTGCCATTTGCAGTCTGGTCTTTGCCGTTACAGGCTACATAGGTCTTTACGTAGCCTATCACATCTGGGTAAAAACACACACACAAAAAATGGCGTATGCAAATGGCAGCGGCTATGGCGGCTGCCATTTGCGCTCCTTATTTTTTGCCGTTTTAGTCTACATAAATATTTATGTACACTATTATGGTGAAAAAAAAGGGGAACGCAAATAGCGTAGTGGGCACTGTTTGCATTCCTTTTTTATTCGGCATTTTAGCCTACATAAATATTTACGTAGACTAAAACAGCGAAAAATAAGGAATGCAAATGGTGACCGCCGTAGCCGCCGCCATTTGCCTACGCCTTTTTTTTTTTTTTTTACCCAGATGTGATAGGCTATGTAAAGCCTTACGTAGCCTATCATGGCTCCCTGGCTGGACGCAAATGGCGGCTGCTATGGCGGCCGCCATTTGCGTCTGCACCAGCCAGTCCATGGCCGTAAATCTGGCTGCGGACGGCCCTGGCCTGGCCAGCTGCTCCACAGAGCTGCTGCGGAGCAGAGCCAGCCATCGAGGATTCCAGAGGGGAGGACTGGATCACCTCCCCCCCAATCGAGGATTCTGGGGGGAGAGATGGAGCGCCTCCCCCCCCACGAACAGAATCCACGAAAAGGTAAGTGACTTTCGTACATCCCTACTTCCCAGTTGGCTTGCCAAGAGCAACTGCATCCCTGTCTGCCGGATGCTGGCAGAGGGAGTCGGGGTTGCTCGGCAGTGGCAGGATGGGAACCAAGAGGGAAGTACCATGGAACTTCCCTCTTGGCCCCCATCCTACCGTTGCCGCCAAGAGCAAATGCATTCCTCTCTGCTGGTGCTTGGCAGAGAAGGGCAAAGTTGTTCTCGGCAGTGGAGGCAGATGGTGGGAGCTCGCCGGACAGGTCTCAGTGAGTCCGGGAGAGTGGGAGTGGGTGCAACCAAGGGCAGGGCCTCGGCTAGTGCACTCTGGGGCTTGCAGGAGCCAGGAGGGGTGACGGACTCCCCGGCCCAGTTGGGCATCCGCGATGTTCTTTCTTACATCTGCACAAAAATGTATCCCCCTTCCTTGGAACCAGTCTGTGAGAGATAGCAATGCTTCCTCAGAAAACTGTATGGCTGAGGAGGGATTTGAACCTGGATCGTTTCAGTCCCAGTTCAGCACCACAGTGGTCCTATGACAGTATTAAAAGGGTTACAGTCAAATAACCCCCATCCTTGGCAGAGAAAACAGTGCAACTATTGAAGACTACTTATGGCTGGAGTGCCATGCACTGAAGTCTGGTTGCATTTGAAAATATACCTCTGGATGTTTGGAGATATGTATCTCACAACCTTGAAATTCACACTCTGATTGAATGTGTGGAGCTTGGCTCAACAGTGTTTCTTCACATTCATGTGTTATCACTGCAAGTGTCAGAAGATTTGGATAATAAATGCAGTTCTTCGCCCATGGAAAACCATTTTTTCCCTCCCTCACCAGCCCGAGATTCGTCAATAAAAGCCCATGGCATGTTAACTTCCCATCAGTCAGATGTGGCACCCTGACATTTACAATGCAGAGAAAGGTAACAAAGTGTGAAACACACCATAAATCACAGAATGAGAGCTGAGAGGGGAGAGAGAAGGCAAGAGGGTGAGAGTTAAGACAACCCCCTCCAGGAAGGGGGGGCAGAATGTGGAAAATAAAACAGGGACCCAAATCTATTTTATATAAGAAAGAAATTGTGACCTTCTCACCCATCATCATTCACATGAGTTTTTCATTCTCAGCTTCTGGAGTCTAGGACAAATCAGTTCTCGAACGGTTCACTATATGCTTGACGAATGAACCTTTTATTATTGTTGCTATTATCCAGGGCATAATACCCTTGAGTGGGATTGGGGTGGGGGAGTGGGGGAAAGAGGAGCAGCAGAACAGAAGGAAAAGACAACCAGTAATAAGTGATACAGGTTTTTATATTGTAGAACAGTGTGGCAAATTAGATTGCGGGAACAGGGTTCCCATCCCGTGCGTCACTTGCCTAACTAGTGCCCTGTGTTCATCCTCTCTTCCACATCAAGCTCTGCTACTGCAGCAATAGACAGTGCTTAGATTACAAACCGGGGTTGGGGGGGCAGGGGTCCCCAACTGTTTGGGGTCAGTAGGCACATTAGACATTTTGAAAGCACGTCATGGCTGCTCGCACAATATTGCTGCCATGAGGAGGGGCTTGCTCATTCATAAAATGGCTGCTATGGTAGACACGGCCAGACAAAGTACTCTTTTCCCAGAAGGCAAAATTGTGAGACTAAAAGAAAAAGTAACTTGCCCAAGAACTTAGGTAAAAAGTAGAGGTGGGATCTGTTCTACATAACACAAAATCTTGCTGTTGAGCCCAAATACAGCACTTTACTTTGTCACATGCCGACCTCACCCTGCCCCTGCCCCCACACCATTCTGATAAAATTTACTGATGGGGCAGAACTGGAAAAGGGGGACTTATTTCCCAGTTTTGAAATTCCCACCTCCAATGATAGTCCAGCTGAAATGGCCACTAAACTTCAAGCCTTCCTCATACTGAATATGACATCAGCCTTTTCTTCCTGAGTGCACCCCCTCCCCCTGTTCTCAAGCCTTCTTATTCTTTTCCTTCCTCTTCTTAAGCACACCTATCATTGCAGGGTGTATGTGTTCAGCATGGGGGGGGGGGCTTGATGGTGACAGAAGCTATGTAGACCTCATGTTTAGGCTGTGCATGGACACACCTGAGTATGCTTGGCAGTATCATTACATGCTGTATTGCATAGATTCCATATCCTTTGATTGAATGAATTGGGCTGGATGGCAGAGGAAAGTGCAAATAAAATGCACCCCTACAGGAAATGGCATCTGAGTAGGGATGTACGGAAGTCCCCTTACCTGGCTCCGCCGGGTTCCGCTGGGGGGGGGAAGCGCTCCGTCCCTCCCCCCAGAATCCTGGCTGGCCGGCTTCGCTCCATGGGGATTCCACGGAGCTGCCCGCCGGCTCTGCCAGCAGCCGGACATCCGGCCACTGGCTAGCAGGGACACAAATGGTGGCGGCTGTAGCTGCCGACATTTGCATCCCTGTAGTCAGACATGATAGGCTATGTAAAGACTTACGTAGCCTATCACATCTGGCTTAAAAAAAACAACAAAAAACGCGTGTACACAAATGGCGGTGGCTACAGCCGCCGCCATTTGCGTTTCTTATTTTTGGCCGTCTTAGTCTATGTAAATATTTATGTAGACTAAGACAGCGAAAATAAGGGGGAACACAAATAGAATCCACTACGCTATTTGAGTTCCCCTTATTTTCGCCGTCTTAGTCTACATAAATATTTACGTAGACTAAGACGGCCAAAAATAAGGAATGCAAATGGCGGCGGCCATAGCTGCCGCCATTTGCGTACGCGTTTTTTTTTTAACCAGACGTGATAGGCTATGTAAGTCTTTACGTAGCCTATCATGTCTTGTAAAAAAACACAAAAAACCAAAGCGACAAGACTGCAAATGGTGGCAGTGGCGGCAGCCGGTCGGAAGACCAGCCGCCTCCGCCACCACTGAAGATGCTGCCGGAGCCGCCGCCGCCCAGAAGATCCGCCCCAGATAAGTCTCGTCCTGGGGGGGGATCTGTGGGGGGGCGGGGGGCAGGCCGTTCCGCCACAAATTTCGGGGGGCCGAATGCACTGGCATTCAGCCTCACCGAGATCCGTGGCGGAATTCTCTGCCATCCCTACATCTCAGTATGTTTAGGAGCATTTAGGCCTTTTCTGTCTACAGAAAGTTCTCTGCACTCTGAAGTCCCCTCCTTCACAAGGGATGTACGAAAGTGACTTGGTAAGTCACTTTCGTACATCCCTACCCAACAGTAGCACCTGGATAGGAGATTATGTAAGGCACACAGTTCACCTGGTCAGTCTTCTGCACTATGTTAGGATGTACTGTATGTCCATTTGAAGTATAATAATTATTTCTAAATTTGCATCTATATGCATAAATTAACATATGCAAATGTTATGACCCTGTTGATTCTCCTGGACCTCTCAGCGGCTTTTGATACCATCGACCTTCTGGATAGGTTGTCTGGGTTGGGAGTTGGAGGCACTGCACTACAGTGGTTCTGCTTCTATTTGGATAGCCGACTCCAGAAGGTGGTGCTGGGGGATTATTGCTCTGTGCTATGGCAATTGTGCCATGGGGTTCCACAGGGCTCTGTTTTACCCCCATGCTGTTTAACATCTACATGAAACTGCTGGGGGAGGTTGTCCAGAGGTGTGGGCTGAGGTGCCATCAATATGTGGATGACACCCAGCTCTACCTCTCTTTCTCATCAAACCCAGGTGAGGCAGTGGCTGTTCTGAATCAGTGCCTGGGCACAGTAATGGACTGGATGAGGGCCAATAAACTACAACTCAATCCAGACAAGATGGAGGTACTGTTAGTACCTACCCAGCTAGGTGATATTCAACCTGTTCTGGAGGGGGGTGCACTCCCCTTAAAGGATCACATTCATAGTTTGGGGGTGCTCTTGGACCCAGAACTGTCACTTGAGGCACAGGTAAACTCAGTGGCACGGAGCACTTTTTAATTTAGGGATGGCGTAGAAATTCTCCACGAATCTCGGGGAGGCCGAATGCCAATGCATTCAGCTCCCTGAAATTGGCGGTGAAATTCTCCGCCCCCCGCCCCCCCCCGGGATGGGACTTACCTCCTGCGAATGTCCCTCTCGGCGGCGGGTCCCAGTGGCGTTTCGGCGGGGGCGGCGGCCGGTCTTCTGACTGGCTGCCGCCGCTGCCATTACAAAGTAAATGTAACCCCCCACACACACACGTGATAGGCTATGTAACGATTTACGTAGCCTATCACGGCTAGATTTCCAAAGTCAGCCGTGATAGGCTATGTAAATCGTTATGTAGCCTATCACGGGTGACTTTGGGGAAAAAAAAAAAAAGCATGTACGCAAATGGCGGCGCCCATGGGTGCCGCCATTTGCGTTCCTTATTTGGGCCCGGGTAGTCTACGGAAAGATTTACGTCGACTACGGCGAAAATAAGGGCAATGCTATTTGCGTTGCCCTTATTTTCGCCGTAGTCTACATAAATCTTTACGTAGACTACCCGGGCCCAATTAAGGAATGTAAATGGTGGCGCCCATGGGAGCCGCCATTTGCATACGCGCTTTCCCCCCCCCAAAAGTTACCCGTGATAGGCTACGTAACGATTTACATAGCCTATCGCAGCTGATTTTGGAAATCTAGCCGTGATAGGCTATGTAAATCGTTACGTAGCCTATCACGTGTGTTTTTTTTTTCTACATTTACTTTTTTATTTCGCGGCCGGGGAGACGGGGCGCTTCTCCCCGGCCTGAATTTCGGCGGTGAGGGATGGGGCGCTTCCCCCCCAGCCTGAATTTTGGCTGGGCGAGGCGGGGCCCCTCCCCCCCGGCCTGAACTTCGGGGGGCGAACCGAAGCACCTCCCCCCCACCGCGAAGCAAGCTGCGGGACCAGGTAAGGGACTTTCGTCCATCCTTATTTTTTATCAGCTTAGGCTGGTATACCGACTACACCCTTATCTGGACAGAGATAGCCTAGCTACAGTTATCCATGCTCTGATAACTTCTCATGTGGATTACTGCAATGCATCATACGTGGGGTGGGGCTGCCTTTGAAAATGGTCCGGAAACTTCAGCTGGTCCAAAACAGGGCAGCAAGATTGTTAACAGGGACTGGCCATTGAGCTCATATTATTATTATATTATGCCAGTACTTTTTCAGCTGCACTGGCTGCCAGTCCATTTCCAGGCCTGATTCAGTGTCCTGGTATTAACATTCAAAGCCCTTAACGGCTTGGGGCCAGGTTATCTGAAGGATCACCTCCCCCCATATGTGCCTGCCCAGATATGTGTGTGCCCTTAATATCACCCTCAGTGGCCCTTGTCCGTGAGCCCCTGACAAAGGACGAGAGGGTGGCGGCTACTAGGAGGAGGGCTTTTTCTGCTGTGGCACCCCGGCTGTGGAATGAGCTCCCTGGTGAGGTTCGCCTGGCACCTACATTGTATTCCTTTCAGCACTAGGTGAAGACCTTTTTATTTTCCCAGGCATTTTTTTTAGCATTTTAGCTTTCTAGACTTTTAGCTTTGCTGTTTTAAATCTGTATTTTAAATTCCTGCATTGCTGCTAGATTTTATTGTGGTTGTATTGTTCTATTGTGGTTTTAATGTTCTATATATTTTGAGTTGTTTTATTGTGTGCCGTTTGGTTTTAATTTTTGTGAACCGCCCAGAGAGCTTTGGCTATTGGGGTGGTATAGAAATGGAATGAATGAATGAATGAATGAATGAATAAATAAATAAATAAAGCAAATTAGTATTCTCTTTGGTCCTCTTTCTGTGTGATGCATTTCTTTGTTTTTGGCAATTCACCAGTGGCCACCCTACTTTAATTGTATGCCAAAGTCTTCTACCTGAGACATGCAGGCACCACACCATATCTCATGGTAGGGATGGCCCTGGGGGAAAGAGAAAGTAAAAGTGGCCAGACATCAAAGCACCCTGCCACATTTCCCAGAGAGGGAACATGGTGAGTTGCTCAGACAGCACCCCCCCCTTCTCTCTCTCTTACACACACACACACACACACACACACACCTGTCATAGGTTATGCCACTTCCTTGAGCAGTGAGAAGCACACTGGGACAGCACCACAAGGTTCTGTTTCCTTTAGATGGCATGGGAGAGAGCTTTTTTTTTGTAATGACTTTTTTATTTACAAATACTGTCAAGCAAATGTGATGGAAGCAACCAGACTCCTAAAGCAGGAAGCACAAACAGTGATCCCCAAAGAGCTACTGCTATGCATCCCCTTCCAAAGCTGTCCCCCAATTTTAGCAACTTCTAGCCAAAATCTTCCAGCTCATTGTCTCCAGATTTAGAGTGTCTTTAATTGGCCCATAGTACCATACTCTGATAGTTTTAGCATTCAGAGGATTGGTGAGAGAGTCCAGGCAATTAAGGAACATCCAGTTATTTTGTTAAGCCCTTGATACCCATTAGTTGCTAGGTAAGGAAAACCATAACAAGCTAAAGCCATTGTTGAGGGGAAGGATTCCCCCAGAAATGGCATTGGTCTCTCTCTCTCTCTCTCTCTCTCTCTCTCTCTCTCTCTCTCTCTCATTCTTTCTGTAAGATAATTTAGACCCAGTCATTTTTTTCAGATGCTTACCAGATGCCCAGAAAATTTATCTCAATAGATTAATACTAGATTACAATAGAACGGGTCTACCCAACAATACTGTCTGAATCCAGAAGGATGTAATTTGCAAGGTTTAGGTTGAACTTTTTTCCCTGAGCCAGACAATATTGAAATAATAATTTCCATTTTGCAGATACACTACACTGTGAGTCAGCTAATCCATTGTTTGCGTTTTCATACTTTTTCCAGCTTTTCTGTTGTAATCACAAGGAGAGCTGAAATATTTTTTTTCTTTTAATCCTAAACCCCAGCAAATAAAGACAATATCTGAGGTGTCCCCTCCTACATCCCCTTGTTCAGCACTTTAATTTCTAGAAGCAAAAGCAACAGTACACAACTCGGAAGGAACAAGTTATCTTTTCACTCTTTGCTTCATAAATCAAACAGCTCTATAAAATTACAGCACAAATAAGGAACAATAATAATGCACTGTGAATCTCTTTAACCAATTATCCCATTTCCTGCCTTCCCATTAAGCTCCGCTCAGAGTTCCTGTGTTTAGAGAGAAAATGCATTTGTGTTGTACAGTAGGAGGCAAGTTTAAATGCATTACATGACAGCTGGCATATTAATGTCACTTTTGTTCAGTAACAAGAATTGCTTATTGGAAAATGTCATGGGAAATTCAGGCAATGGGCTTCATAATTCTGTAGTCAGAGGGGCTATTGCAGCTTATGATAAAGCTCGACAATACCTCTGAGTGTGGTGACCCTATTGGGTTACTAAGAGGCAGTAATTTGAGTTACATTTTAGTAATGAGCCCCAGCCTAAAATGGATTTGCTGTATTTTTATCCCACTCCTTCTTCAAGGAGCTCAAGGCAGTATATATGGTTCCTGCCCCACCAACATTATCCTCAAAATAACCTTGTAAGGTAGATTAGATTGAGATATACTGTCTAGCCCATGATCACCCAATCAGCGTATGATAGATCACCCCATCAGCTTTATGGCAGAGTGGGGATTGAATCTCCCAAGTCTTAGCCAGTCACTTTAACCCACTTTCCCCAACGTGGTGCTCTCCAGATGTTTTGGACTACAAATTAGCATCTCTACCGGTGGCCATGCTGGCTGGGCCAAAACATCGGGAGGGTGCTAGGTGGAGGAAGACTGCTCCCGTCTAATGTCCAATGGTGGTAAATGTTTTGGATCTGGATTTAGAAGTGCCAATGAGTGCTTTTGGTCTTTAGCCATTCCTATATTATGAAATTATATTAATTTACAATTACAATTCACATTGGTATTACGAAGCATTCTGCCCGCTTACTCAGTTTTGGCATTATTTGCCTAGCTACAAACCATGAATGCTAACTGACGGGCTAGGCTAGGAATATCTCAAGTCTTCTGCGTCTTATGTCCATTCTTTCAAGTCTCTGTTGTTCATTCCAGTGGCCACCCCTTTACTTCAGCTCTGTGCCTTTTGGGCACCATGTCAGTTAGTCCTCCTGCTTCTAGAGTACTTGTATCTCTCAGCTTCCCAACTGCCACCTTTCCTGCTTGCCCTCCACCCATGAATTCTCCTCACACAGAACACGCACACCTCCCTCATTCCCTGACAGTATGAGAAGTTTCTGCCACTCAAGTTGACCTTTTATTTACTTTGCAGCAGCCGCATAGTTTGCTAGCATTATAGGACTAACCCATTCTCCCAAAGCAGTTACAGGATTTATGAACATTCTGGGACAGCATAGCAGCTCAGTCAATGGCTGGGGGCTGACTGACCAACAACAGGCGACAGCCGGGTTTTCAAAAAGCCAATTGGCGGATAGTGGCTGATCGATATATTGGATAATATAGACACAGCTCCTTATCTTGTCATGCTGGTGCTGAAGAGAGTATGTTTTAATCCATATGACTAACTAAAATGAAAGAAACCCAGTAAGCTTATGGTTCATTAGAAACAAAGCTGTTTATGCATTTGCCAAACATGCAGAACACCCAGCTATGTAGCTATAGCTACATAGCAAATCTCCATATACCCACCTGTATATAAATGCTCCCCTCAACAGTTATTTCTAAATTTAGACCTCGTCTATCCAATTAAGTTTGCTACAAGTTTGCTTATTAGGACAGATCACAGGAAGGGTTCAGTGCATGAGCAAAACATATTATGCCCCAATCCAACAAGGGAGGTTCATGCACAGAAACAGTCTCTCTCTCTCTCTCTCTCTCTCTCACCCTCTCTCTCTCTCTCTCTCTCTCACCCTCTCACTCTCACCCTCTCTCTCTCTCTCTCTCTCTCTCTCACACGCACACACACACACGCACACACACATACCTTTTTTGGATTCTGAACCTTGCATGCACACTGGATGCTGATGTGCATGTAAATGCACATCCAAGTTGTGATAGGTGTCCCCCATTAGATGGTCCAGCTATAGCTCAACTATAGTGCAGGTAGGGATGTCAGAGAATTCTGCCAGTGCATTTGGCCCCCCGAAACCCATCGCGGAACGAAGCCCCCACCCCCCCAACCCACAAAAGGCACGCGGGACAAAGTCCCTGCCGCCCCCACCCCACGAAACGCGCGTGAAACAGAGCATTTACCTGCTCCCGTCTGCGCTGCTTAGAGAATGGCGGCCATCCTGCGGCCGCCATTCGCTTCCTCCTCTTCAAGCCATGATAGGCTATGTAAATAGTTACGCAGCCTATCACGGCTAACGCAGGGATGCCATTTGCGCCCCTGCGGAGGCCGTGATAGGCTACGTAAGTATTTACGTAGCCTATCAAGGCCGGGGGGGGGAACCCCAGTGTACGCAAATGGCGGTGGCTACCGCCATTTGCGTACGCTGGATTTTTTTCCCCCCTGCCGTGATAGGCTATGTAAGTATTTACATAGCCTATCACGGCTGGGGGAAAATCCCCCCCCCTGCCATGATAGACTACGTAAATATTTACGTAGCCTATCACGGCAGGGGGGAAAAAAAATATTTTTCAGGGGGGGAAATTTTTATTTTTTTTAGGGGGTAGCCGTCGCCATTTGCATATGCTGGGGTTTTTCCCCCTGCCGTGATAGGCTACATAAATATTTATGTAGCCTATCATGGCTCAATACAGGGACGTAAATGGTGGCGACTACGACAGCCACCATTTGCGTCCCTGCAGGGCTGTTCAGCTGTGGGAGGCCAGAGCTGGCCGGGCAGGATTCCGGGGGGAGGGACGGAGCACCTCCCCCCCACTGCGGATGCCCCTCAGTGGGGTAAGGTAAGGGATTCGTACATCCCTAAGTGCAGGAAGTCCAACTATACCTCAACTAAGGCCTAGATCATGCATAGCTAGGCTGACCATATTTCCTTGAGACAAAGCGGGATATTGGGATGATAAAAACAGGACAGGGTTATTGTAATAGTCTGCTATCACAAGCCAGGATATGCTAATGTCCCACCGGAGAGTTCCGCTGTAATAAAAAAATAGCTAACAGCCTGTTGAACTGAAATATGAGTCTGAAAAGTCTGAATCAAACTGAATGTAGGGCAGAAAGAATCTCTATGGGCGGAATGATGGTAGAAATAACAGTAAGACTCACCCTCCTGGCTCCCACACGCTGAATGGGGCTTAGCAACAGCCTCTTGAATTCCCCGCCACTTCAGACAAGCAAGGGGGTGGTGTCTGATCGTTGTTAGCTCAAGAAGCCTGGCCCTGACTGGATAAAGTAAATGGAACTTCCTCTTTTGTCACAGTCACACTAGTAGTTTTACTACATACATTAATTAGCATAGAGCCTTATAATAAACATGTTCAGTATTTTTTACAAAAAATTAAAAACGGGACAAAATTGACATTTATATTAAAATGACGAGACGGTCGGGAAATATGAAAAAAACAGTAGTGTCCTGTTTAAAATGGTACATATGGTCAGCCTACGTATAGCCCTTCTCAATATTTCTATTGGGTGGTATAGAAATGAAATAAATGAAATAAATAAAATAAAGGGTGTGTGTGTGTGTGTGTGAGTGTGCGCGCACGTGCGCATGCGGGAAATCAGCAGCACACCCCAGCCCTGTCTGACCTACATTCATCACACAGTATCTATAGTTCATACATTCAACTGGGGACCCTGCTGTTGCACAACTTCCAACGATGGCCACCAATTTGGATGGCTTCCAAACAAATTCCTGGAGTAGAAGGCTATCAATGGCAACTAGTTCTGATGGCTATGTGTTAGCACCAGTAGCAGAGGCAGTGAGCCTATGTACAGCTAGGGATGTACGAAAGTCCCTTACCTTTCACGAAATTTGATTCGCGATGGGGGGGGAGGCGCTCTGTCCCTCCCCCAGAAATTCTGGCTGGGGGGGGAGGTGCCCCATCCCTCCCCCCCAAAATTCTGGCTGGGGGGGAGGCGCCCCGTCCCTCCCCCCAAAAATTCTGGCCGGGGGTGAGGCGCCCCGTCCCTCCCACCGTGAATCCTTGCCACGTTTACGTAGCCTATCACGGCTGAGTGAAAACAAAACAAAACAAAACCGCGTGTACGCAAATGGCGGCGCCCATGGGCGCCGCCATTTGCATTCATTATTTTGGCACGTGTAGTCTACGTAAACATTTACGTAGACTACGGCAAAAATAAGGGGAACACTATTTGCATTCCCCTTATTTTCGCCGTAGTCTACGTAAATGTTTACATAGACTACACATGCCAAAATAAGGAACGCAAATGGCGGCGCCCATGGGCACCGCCATTTACGTACGCGCGGGTTTTTTTTTCTTTTCACTCAGCCGTGATAGGCTACGTAAACATTTACATAGCCTATCACAGTATTTTTTTAAAAATCTAGCCGTGATAGGCTACGTAAATGTTTACGTAGCTTATCACGTTTTTGTTTGTTTGTTTGTTTGTTTAATGGAAATGGCGGTGGCAGCAGCCAGTCGGAAGACTGGCTGCTGCCGCCACACCACCGCCGCACCACCGCCGCCAGGGACATTCGCACAAGGTAAGTCCCGTCCCGGGGGGGGTGGCAGACCGTTTCGCCACCAATTTCGGGGGGCCAAGTGCACTGGCATTCGGCCTCCCTGAGATTCGTGGTGAAATTCTCTGACATCCCTATGTACAGAAGTTGCTGGGGAACTCATGTCCTGCTTGTGGGCTTCCCACAGGCAGCTGGTTGGCCACTGTGTGAACAGAATGCTGGACTAGATGGATCCTTGGTTCTGATCCAGCAGGGCTCTTCTTATGCACATATAGTTATGCATAAGGACTGTACACATAGTCTAGTGGAAGCATATAGCCCCTCCCCCCCAGGGTGTGTGTGTGGCTGCAGGACAATCACACTCTCTACCTTATTCGCCATATGAACTTTGAGCATGTAAAAAGGGCTTTTTGTTGGAGCTGAAAGTAAAGCTAGAGGTCAGATAAAAATGTGGTTTTTTTTAATGCATTTTTGTAACTCTGTCTTAACTAGCACCAAATTCCCACAGATCTCCCTCTGACCTTTACTTGAATGAAGACTTGGTGCTGCGCTCTAAATAAATGAATAAATGAGTAAATAGAGTTTCTGCATGCAGTAAGGTTTGTGACTCTTCTGTGGCTGTTTTCTAGGTGCTCTGGGAACTTTTAATCTTTTTCTAATCATTACACTTAGGGAAACACTGTCTCTTATATATATAATAAGAACAAGGGGTGGGGTGGGGGGGAAGACAGACAGAAGAATGAGTTATTTTGTGCTTCAGCAGCTGAGAACAAACAGTCCTGAAAGAAGAAAGGGGCTAAAATCTGAGTGTAAATAAAATCAGTATTTCCCAGCAGGGTTCAGTGCAGGCATACCTGTGGGCCTGACATCATAGTTTCACTCTTGGTAATTATAGCAAGAAGAATCAAAGAAGCTCTATTTTTGGAAGCCAGCTTGAATGCATAAGGCCAGGGCTCTTTCTAAATTAAATACCTTTGCAAATACTTGCCTGTTTCTTTTTCAGTTGATTTGGAAGGCCACAGAATTGAAAATGTTATTTGCCAAAGAATTCTCTTGCACTGATTATGTTTTTGGAGCTAACCACTCACTTCATTCTACAATTATCTGGAAAACAAGAAGGAACCTTGCCACAAAAGAGTTCATAGTCTTTCTTCCTCTTTCCTGGTTAAAGTATTTCCAAGTTCTCTTACCTAACCCTGTCTTCTGAAAGACCATATTCTCCCCTATGAGCCTGCTTGTCCCCTGAGTTCTTCAGGGGAGACCCTTCTCACAGTCCCACCACCATCACAGGCTCGCCTGATGGGAACGCAGGAGACGGCCTTCTTGGTGACTGCCCCAAGGCTCTGGACCTTCCTTCCTAGGGAGGCAAGAGTGGCACCCTCTTTTGTACGTTTCCGCAGGCAGGTAAAAACTTTTTTGTTCCAGCAGGCCTTTGGGGATAGATAGTCTGGACCTGTGAGAATATGATGGATTGATACTATTCTTTATATTGTTGTTGTCTTTTAAAATTTTGATATTTTATACAATTTTAATATTATTGATGATTTCATTATATTTTTAACTTTTGTATATTTCTATTTATATGTTTTAACTGTACAAGTTTTTAATGTTGTAAAGCCTCCTTGAGTCCCAGTATTGGGGAAAAGGTGGGATATTTTTTATTATTATTATTATTATTATTATTATTATTATTATTATTATTATTAGAGCCTGCCACCTAAAAAATATAAGAACTATCCTGTTTGTTCAGTCCAAAGGTCCATCTAGTTCAGTATGTCATTAGCTGTACCCAGACAGGAAAGCTACGAAGAAGTTCTGATGTACAAAAGGTATCCCTTCTTTAAGTTCCCTACAGCTGGGAATTGGAGGTACACTGAATCGAAATATGGAGGTTTCCTTTTCATATTTCTCATCCCATTTGTTTCCTACCATGCTCTGAGATTTTCTGAGCAGCCAGCCGCATGTTTGTGTTCATTCAACCCATGGAGATGCATGGCTCTTAGACCTTTAGCCTTCTTCAGAGAAACCCACCTGATCACATCTCTTCTGACTTCCACAAGATTAGTAAAGCCCTCCTTGTTTAGAAAAGCATTCATACCATGGGTGAGACTATGGCAGTCCCTTGACCTTGATGGTTTTAGTTAAATGTGATTGTTGGTGTTTGCCCTAGTGCGCATTGCTGATTTTATTGCCATTTTTATCATTGCATGATATTGTGCTTTGCTTGTGATTTATTATGCTTTCTTGAGATGAGGATGTGGGGTAGAAATATAAGACATAAGCAATGGGGTGAACAATCCTATGGCCTCTAGGCCGTGGCTAGGTGGCCATAGGATATGTGGTTTTCTGGGAACTGACCTCGGAGCCCGCACTCCGAAATAACTGACCTTCCCCCTTCCCATGCTGCCTCACAGGCACTGTGGAACAGCCCCGTGCTCTGAAGAGGAGCGTGGAGGGGACAAAACAGGGCATTCCAGGGGGCATTCTGGGGCAGGGAAGGCAGAAATGCTGGCACGACACATTCTATGAGTCGTTGGCAGCCTCCTCCCCCGCTCTGCCATCCCGTGGCTAGATAGCTGAAATTGGCTGTCTAGCCGCAAATGCAGGGCAGGAGAAGCACGGCGGGAACAATCCCCTCTGTGCTTCTCCTGCCCTGCATTGGATAGGCAGTCACCTCCGAGTTCAGAGGCATCTCCCTATCCCCATAGCATTGTGCCCTTAATGTTTTAAAAAGCAACAACCCTATTTTCTACAACTTAATTTTTTCTCAGGCCTCAACATTGAGAGGGCATTATTATTTTTTAAGCTATTAGTGTGCACTGTGCTTTACAGACTAAAGGAGGAAAGAATCTTACAGTCCAAAATTCAGCACAGGAAAACAAAAGGAAGGGATGGAAGTGAGGGCAGGGGTAAACATGGAAAAACAATGCAACTGTTATAGTTACAATTCATCTGTAATTCATCTGATCACACTCACCAAGTATTCTGTGTTCTTGCTCTCTGTCTCATGTCATTCTGTTCTAGCTGCTGTACAAAGGTTGAAATAAACAGTGCCTTACCTGTCCGCTTACAGTCAAATCAGAATCATTCTATTAAATGACTTGTTAGGATTATGAGTAGACAGTAATTTGTCTGTATGCATAACACCTATATTGCATCTGCTGCACTTTTCTCTTGGTACACTACCCAACACAAATGTGTGCAATCTGAAAAAACAACAACAAAGTGCATCCAGACTTTTTGGGGGAGTGCAGATCTCCTACCCAAGCCAAGCAGGAAAATGGATCCCATAGCTTCCCACCTCACCTCACCCATCTCAGGTCACTTGGTCAATGTGATTCAAGTTCCCCCATTCCTGCATGGAAATTATTCACAGACAGCGGCCCCATCTTTTCATTTTAAGTACTGTTTTTTCTTTCTTTCAGTGCTTTTGGTGGTGATGACTCTCTGGAATATCACATGTTGGTTTTATTGAAAGAAATAATCCAGCCAAAAATCATTTCCTCATGTTCTCTCCAAGGCAGCAGCACATCCCTGACTCGCTACATTGCTGTAAGTAAAGAGTGCCAATATATACAACACTATGCATTGGTGGGTTGTTAAATACCTGGAAAACTCTGAAAAGCTGAAATCCTGGTTCAAGTTATATGACACCTGGGTGTGAAGAGTAGGGAAAGTGATTTGGCCTACTTCCACTGCCTCCCCTTTGTGAAGTCAACAATGTACTGTCTAGTCATGAGGTAATTACTGTGGGCCAGATGTCAATAATTGTTTCCATGGGGGGGGGGGGTTGTTCTATTTTTATAGGGTTTTTTTTAAGCTTTTAGTATTTTGTGTGAGTTTTACTTCTGTGTTCATCCAAAAATCCAGTCTGAATTTCTGAAATAATCTGCAATTTATCAATTAAAAGATCTGCATGAAAATTCACATGGAACTATACATTTCAGTACATATTTTTACATGTATCTTCTCTCAAAATAAACATTTCTAATCCTACTTTCTCTCAAAATATACATTGTAAAACAGATGTTGATATGTTTTAGTTTTTGTTTTGATCTGAGAATTGCATTGGAGCATTAGGGAGGTGTGAAAGCTGGTAGATAACTAAGTTTCCATCAGCACACTCATCTGGATCAGTTTAGCTCAATTCGTGTTGGAATTCACAAAGACTGAGTTCTTCAAGCATCCCTGAATTACCTGTAAAACAACAACACACTAAATTAACTGGTCCCAATTCAGCTCTAATTGTGAGAGCTGATGCCAGCAGTCATAGGAGACAATACTGGGCTAAATAGACTAGGGAAGTTGGAGAAATCTAGTTTGAGGGTGGAACTCAGAGATTTTTTGCCAGCTCAGCCCCTTGGATACCAGCTTGTGGATCCATGAGCTTGCCCAACTCAGTGCACACCGGGTCGGGCAAGCTTGTGGTTTCCCAGAGCCCTGCTGGATCAGACCAAGGGTCCATCTCATCCAGCAGTCTGTTCACACCGTGACCAACCAGCTACCTGTGGGAAACCCACAGGACATGTGTGCAACAGCACCTTCCCACCCATGTTCCCCAGAAACTGGTGCATGCTGCCTCAGGACTAATAGTGATTAATAGCCTTCTCCTCCAGGAATTTGTCTAACTACCTTTTAAAGCCATCCAAATTGGTGGCCATCACTGTGGTAATGAATTCCATTGTTTAACTGGGGATGTCAGATAAATCCACAATGTAACCAAATGAGTTCAGATTTTCATTAATCCACCACGTGGGCCTGGTGATGTCATAGGGAGGTAGACCCAAGGGCACCTATTTTGCTATACAGAAGTCTTTTGCTAAATAGCTCAACCCACCAAACCTGGCCCCCACTGACTGTCTCCACCATAACAACACAGAGAAAGCAATTTGTGTTAGAGCCCACTTATCAAAAGCAATGGAGGGGGAGAAACCCATTCCCCACACAGGCAAACTGAGGCAGCAGCCAACTAAAGTCAATAACTGCAAGAGAGAGAGTGAGTTTGGGTTACATAATTGTGGGATATCAAGTTCACAGAAGCAACAGAGAGCAGACTTTTTTTAAAGTGGCTTTAAAAAAAACCTACTTTATCTGGAGTATGCCACAACACAGAGGAAGGCATTTGTAGACAAGCCCATTTCTCCAAGATTTAAATTCAAGGCAGATGTGAGACCAGGAAACCCATTTCAAACACAGGCAAACTGAGGCAGCAGGCAATTAAGAGTCAATAACTGTAAGTGAGAGAGATTGGGTTAAAAAGTCACAGTGTTTTTTTGTTTTAAGTGTGGACCAGCAAACATTAAACAAGAGGAATTTAGCCAGGAATATGTATTAACTTGCACTACCGAAAGGAAAGAGAGAAAGGATTTGTAAAACCACATGTACACAATGTGACTCAGATGCATTAAATAGCAAAACAAAATGGATTCCAGGCCCAAATTTACAAATAGTTCAACCCCCCCACACACACACACTCACAAATGTATCCAGAGTAACAACACAGTGAAAGCAATTTCTAGCAGAGTGTTGTTTTTTTTTAAGCCACTTTAAAAAAAGTCTGCTCTCTGTTGCTTCTGTTTCCCCAATGTTGAAAGCGAAGGGGCAGGGGAGGGAAAAAAAACCCATTTCTCACACACATACACATGACTATATGGGATTAAGTCCCATTGAATTCAGTGAGACTTCTGAGCAGACCTACATAGGATTGCTGTATACATATTCCATCATTTAAAAGCACTTGGCACACCCAAGCAAACAATGCCAATATGTATGCTATCACAATGATGGTGATGGTGATGATGTCATCTTAAGTTGTTGTTGTTTGTTCAGTCGTTCAGTCGTGTCCGACTCTTCGTGACCCCATGGACCATAGCACGCCAGGCCTTCCTGTCCTCCGCTCTCTCCCGGAGTATGCTCAAGTTCATATTCATTGCATCAGTGATGCTATCTAGCCATCTCATCCTCTGCCGTCCCCTTCTCCTTTTGCCTTCAATCTTTCCCAGCATCAGGGTCTTTTCCAGAGAGTTTTCTCTTCGCATTAGGTGGCCAAAATATTTGAGCTTCAGCTTCAGTATCTGTCCTTCCAATGAGCACTCCGGGTTGATTTCCTTTAGGATGGACTGATTTGACCTCCTTGCAGTCCAGGGGACTCGTAAGAGTCTTCTCCAGCACCACAGTTTGAAAGCATCAGTTCTTAGGTGCTCAGCCTTCCTTATAGTCCAGCTCTCACAGCCATATGTTGCTACTGGGAAAACCATAGCTTTGATTATATGGACCTTTGTCGGCAAGGTGATGTCTCTGCTTCTTCCTATGCTGTCTAGGTTTGCCATAGCTTTCCTCCCAAGGAGCAAGCGTCTTTTAATTTCATGGCTACAGTCACCGTCTGCAGTGATCTTGGAAAATAAAATCTGCCACTGCTTCCATTCCTTCCCCTTCTATATGCCAGGAAGTGATGGGGCCAGATGCCATGATCTTCATTTTTTTAATGTTGAGTTTCAAACCAGCTTTTGCACTCTCCATTTTCACCCTCAACAAGAGGCTCTTGAGATCCTCTTCACTTTCTGCCATTAGGGTGGTATCGTCTGCATATCGGAGGTTGTTGATAATTCTCCCAGCAATCTTAATTCCAACCTGTGATTCATCCAACCCGGCATTTCTCATGATGTATTCTGCACATAATTTAAATAAGCAGGGTGACAATATGCAGCCTTGTCGTACTCCTTTCCCAATTTTGAACCACTCGGTTGTTCCATGTCTGGTTCTTACTGTTGCTTCTTGACCCTCGTACAGGTTTCTCAGGAGACAGGTAAGGTGGTCTGGTACTCCCATCTCTTTAAGAATTTGCCACAGTCTGTTGTGATCCACACAATCAAAGGCTTTCAAAAGGATTTATATTAAGGATAGAATCCACCCACACACTCGAGGGATTTCTGTTTTTCTTGCAGCTTCCCACAAACTGCTCAGCTCTGTCCCAAGTGCTGGGGCTCAGGTGTCTTTCAAATGATCTCTGGAAGCTCACCTTCCTGAGCTTTGTCCTGGCCATTTTCTCTCTCTTGTCATGTCTTCCCCCCTTTTCTTCCTCCCACTCTTGCCTTTTTCTCCCTCTTCCCTAGTTTGACCACTTTCCCACTCTTTTCTTTCCTCTTTCTCTCTCCCTGGTATGGAGATTTGGCTGACGAGGGGAGGGTGCGTGCCTGTGGATGCTGTCTGAGGGGACCAGGCAGGAGAAGGAGGAGGATGGAGAGGAGTTGCCACCGCCACCACCCTCACAACCTGCCGCTGCTTCTTGCCTTGCGTAGCCCTCCCTCCAATTCCTTTTCTGGTGCAGCGGCAGCTGCTGCTTCCATTACTTCTGCCTCTTCCTCCTCCTGCTCAGAAATAAAAACCCGCAGGTGGCAGAGATCTCTTGCCCAGAGATTTCTGCCACTCCCCTCCTTCCCGGAGACTCAGGGTGAGAACCAGGGACTCCGGGGGAGGCCCAGAGGCCTGGCAATCCTACTCATCCATGAAGCTCATTGAATGATCTTTAGCCAGTCACCATCTTTCAGCCTAACCTTCCTCACAGGGTTGTTGAGAGAATAAAATGGGTGTGTGTGTGTGGGGGGGGGGGAAGAAAACACACGTGTACCACCCTAAGCTCTACAGAGGAAAGGTGGGATACATTTGTTTTAATTAGTGTTTTTAAAGGCTAATTTGTTGTTTAATTGAATTTTTATGTAAACCATCCTGGGATAGTTTTGATAATAGGTGTTATATAAATTTTCTAACTAAATTGATTAACTTAAATAAATACTTGGTAAAAACCAGATGGTCCATCCACAGTGAATAATAGTAATAATAATAACAACAGCAACACACTAAATAAATAGACAATTTGCAGCATTCTAATGGTAGCCTACAGTCTGTCAACTTACGTGTGCTGCCTTACTTTCCCTAAATGTAAGCCAGCCCTGTCCATTGCTGCAGAAACAAACCATCCTGTGGAATGTTCTTTCTGTATATTTATCTCTGCTGTTTTGTGAGGCATAAGTGCCTGCTTGACCTGTCCTTGTTTTTTAGTAGCAGGCACAGGCAGAAGCTCTAAGCATTTGAAATGGGCCATTTGTACACTAATTCATTAGATAACTATCCAACGTCTATTATTCTTGGCTCAAATCCCAAAATGGGTAGCTCTTAGATGAAATTGTATTATAGGACAAATGCCAGTTTTAAAGTACCTTGTGTAACAAAAGCACAGTTACAGCTTCCACTGTTATGAGGGAAAGGTGCTAATTTCCTCAGGTCATTTAGCTGCTAATGTAAATCATATGAATGCTCCAAGTGTATTTCATTTCATGTTTGTTCATTTGCACTCCTCTTATTAGGAGCTGGGTGCTTGTTTTACTTGTGTTTTGTTTACTCGATAATCTTCTGTCAGCTGTAAATAAGAACCACCTAAAATAGAAAGTGCAGAATGATGCACAGCCTTTTTCTACCCACTGGAAATCTGTATTATTTCATGTGTCTTCTTCATGCCTGTTCATCTCATAACTTCAGAGATGATACTTTGCAGTCGGGGCAGTTCAGCAGTGAATTGTGACAAGCATGATGACAGAGCCGAAATGGCACAAGGCATGCGTGAACCAGCCATTTCGCATCTTCATGTTTTATTAATATGATCTCTTAATTTTAATATCCTGCCTCTCTCCCCACCCCTACCCCAAAACCAAGGCAACATGGAAACAGAATTGAGAAGCAAACCACAAAATGAAACAACTTACACACAACTAGCCCAATGAAGCAATAGAAACCGAAAACTGAAGAAGTCAAATGAAATTTCAAGGATAAATACAGCAGCAAGAAAACAGGTGTGCATCAAATTAAACAAATTAAGACCCAGGGGATATTTTTTTTAAAAAATCTTTTCCCTGGCACCAGTTGTGCAGCTATGGCTGGATCTTGGGGCCAAAATCCTGGGCCCCCACATTCCAGAGGAGGGGGGCACCAAATGACCCTTCAGAGAGCAGCAGATGCTGGGGCAGTGACAAACAGGCCCAACATAGGATGTACAATCTGTGTCAAATCCGCTCCATCTGTGTTTCACGGATTGTCAGGCACCTTTCGTTCCATCGTCCACTCACAGACAGATGCATTTTTCCTGTCATGTGGAAAAATACACAAATAATTATGTAAGAGTTTTCATAACAATTTAGTTAATTAACTTAGTATCTAACATATGAGTCCCCTGGACTGCAAGGAGGTCAAATCAGTCAATCCTAAAGGAAATCAACCTGGAGTGCTCATTGGAAGGACAGATACTGAAGCTGAAGCTCAAATATTTTGGCCACCTAATGCGAAGAGAAAACTCTCTGGAAAAGACCCTGATGCTGGGAAAGACTGAAGGCAAAAGAAGGGGACAGCAGAGGATGAGATGGCTAGATAGCATCACTGATGCAATGAATATGGACTTGAGCACACTCCGGGAGAAAGCGCAGGACAGGAAGGCCTGGCATGCTATGGTCCATGGGGTCACGAAGAGTCGGACACGACTGAACGACTGAACAACAACAAAGGGATGCTGGAGAAATTTGAGACGGGCTGAAATGAGCTCAGATTTCTAAGAGTCCGACCTGCGGAATCCTCTGCGGAGTGACCCCCTCAGGCTGCTCAGAGTTAATGGACTTTTGGGTGTGTTTTGTTTTACTTTCCCGAAATTTATGCATGTTTATTCGTAGGAAAATATGCAAGTTTCTGCTGAGGAAAAGTTGAATGGAATGGGGGATGATACGCTAAATGTTATGTACTAAGGTAAATTATTTAAATAGTTACGAAACCTCTTCTGTAATTATTTGTGTATTTGTCTACATGATGGGAAAAAAAATCATATCTGTCTGTGAGCGGATGATGGAACAAAGGATGTCTGACAATCCGCAAACAGATAGAGCAGATTTTACACAATCCATACATCCCCACCGTACATCCCCATTCCATTCAACTTTCCCTCAACAGAAACTTGTGTATTTTCCTAAAAATAAATATGTGTAAATTTCAGGAAAGTTTTTTTTAAAAAAATCAGAAAGTCCACAGACTCCGCACAACCTGAGGGTGTCCACAGCAGATTCTGCAGGTTGGATTCTTAGAAATCCAAGCTCACTGTAGTCTCTCTTGAATTTCTCCACCATCTCTAGCCCAACATCAGCGCCTTGGCCGGCGTGGCCATGTGGAGGCCCACTAGGACTGATGTGAGACTGCATCATCCTTTCTTCTTGTTTTAAACATTTTTTTTGAGTTAGTGGGAAGCTGACTGCACATGCACATGGTTACAAATGCTCATTTTATTAGTTTTACTTTCAAAGTATAGCATCCTTTTTTACAACAACATGGTGCTTCTTCCCAAGTAAATGTGTCTAGCATCCGGGCAGCACAAGCAAACTTCATTTTATTCCTGTTGTCATGATGGTTCTCAGTGATGTGGGTTTTCCTGAAAATTTTGAATAGGAAAGTTTCTGGAAAATTTTCCAGTATGAGTCATTTTGCATAGGAACATTTTTGGTTTGTATCAGAAAATGTTGCAGAGCAAATTAGGTGTATTTGATAGTGTCATTTGCATACGAACTTTTTCAGTTTCAGAAAATATTCTGATGCTCTAGACATGGATGGGGAACTTGTGGCCCTCCAGAGGTTTTGGCCTACAACTCCCATTATCCCCACCTTTGGCTATGGTAGCTAGAGCTGATGGGAGGCGTAGGTAAAGGGCCACAAGCTGCCCACTTCATTTTGAACAGATCTATCCTGTAGCCCACCCTCACTCTCCAAGATGTGGAGATGGCATTGGTGGTAGGGGCATTTTATTTTTAAAGTTAGGACTGCTCATCATGAGAACTGCTGTGCTGGCCCTTAGCTGAAATATAAATCAATAGCGGTCTATAGATCTTCCATAATAATTTCCCCTTTTCCCTGCTCTTTTTCAGCATTCCATTTGAAAAGCTAAAGCTCTATAGAGATTACCTCTGTAAAATAAAATTGTCAGTAGACTGCTGATTTAAATTTGACACTGGATAGACATGTGTCCTCAGTATCCCTTCCCCCATCAAGGAACCAAGTGAATATTCGAGTGACACATCTTAGTTTATATGAAGTGTGAACACAGTTATACATTATTCAGATGATTAGCATTTCCTGCTGCAAATGTGATACAATCACACCTTCCTGCCCCTTGCCTTTTATAGTTTCCATAGTAAGCAGTGTCACTGGCAGCTTATCTTTGCTTCTGCAAAGAGCAAAGACTACATTAGAGAAAGGAGTAGACTTGGATGAATTAAGAGGAGCAGTGAATGACTCAGTCTGGGAAACAATTGCTGTGATGAAGCTGGGTGCGTCTATGCTCAGAAGACGGATTCCTTGAGTGTATCCCTAATTGGATAAGACTGCAATCTTAAGCACACTTAGGGAGCAATCCTATGGCCGCTAGTCAGTGGCTGGACAGCCATAGGATATGTGGGTTTCCTGGAACCGACCTCCGAGCCTGCGATCCGAGGTTGGTTCCCAAAGAACTGACCTCTCCCTACTTCTGCGCTGCCTTGCAGGCAGCGTGGAACAGCCCCATGCTCGGAAGAAGAGCACTGAGAGGCCAAAACAGGGCATTCCAGGGCAGAAAAGGCAGAAATGCCTGTACGACACATCCTATGTGTCGTCCGGCAGCCTCCTCCCTCGCTTCACCTTCCCTTGGCTAGACAGCCGAAATTGGTAGGGCTGGCAGAGAATTCCGCCACGGATCTTGGTGAGGCCGAATGCCAGTGCATTCGGCCCCCTGAACTCCGTGGCGGAACAGCCTGTCACCCCCCCACCCCCCCACGGATCCCCCCCAGGACGAGACTTACCTGGGGCGGATCTTCCGGGTGGCAGTGGCTGCGGCAGCAGCTGTTGCTGCGGTGGCTGCGGCGGCTGGTCTTCTGACCGGCTGCGTCCACCATTTGCAGTCTTGTAAAAAAACCAACCCCCCCCCCCGACGTGATAGGCTACGTAAAGATTTTTAGAAGGTGTTACTACGAATTGTAATGTCCACCCCCCACCCCCGTGTGTGTGTGTGTGTGTGTGTGCACGCGCGCGTGTGTGTGTGTGTGCTTCAAGCCTTGGGAAGACTCCTTCCCACAGTCTTGAAAGCTACTTTTAGGCCTGTAGTTCAGCTTCACCAAGAATGCAGCTAATTCCCCCACCAAAGCATAACTCGGTGAAGGCTGGAGCATCCCCAATTGGTCTTAAGTGTTAAATCCATTTGCTCAGCCAATTCGCCCAAGACCAGCTTGTATATCTGAATCTTTGTAAACCTCAATAAATGTGCCATTGTGGCGTTATCGTCTCCAACAGTGTCTGAGTGTGAACCTCTTTGGGTGGGAATCGCCTTCTTAGCCATAGACGCTCTATCGCCAATGTCTAAAGATTCCTTAGAAGCAGATGTGCGAGTCTCGTTAGAACATGTGCAAGTTTGTGCATGGGTCTAACTAGAGCACATCATGTAACATCTGATTAAACATGCATAGGACTGTGCTGCAAGAAACTGTGCAGGCAAGTAAGTGCTATTGTACAGTTCCTCAAACAACCTATGGATGGACAAATATTTCTGGTACGTGCCTCTTTCATATTATTTTACCCACGACTAGGGATGTATGAAAACTACATTTCTGTTTAATAACAGCTGAACATACCCCACTTACAACCATAAGCACCTTTTTCAGAAGAAGCTTGCACATCCTCAAGCTTGTGATCGCTTTTGGAAATTGCATCATTTTTTAAAAAATGCACACTTTAAAATATGCATTTTTTCAAAATGGTTGCATTTTCAAGCTTTAATCAATGGGGGTTGATTAAATGGGGGTTAACATTTGGGTGTGGACTTTGAAAAATGCAATTTTTTTTTCCTGTCTGTAAGTGCACACTTTTTCTGTTCAAAAATAAAATTACCAATAATTCTGTTCCGGTTATGGATTAATCTGCAATTTATTTATATATATTTTTAAATCCTCTCAGAATATATGTATTTAGATACTTCATTGTGTTTTTCTCTCTCAAAATACCCATTTATTCTGATACATTTAAACGTCTAAGAACTGCATTGCAATATTTGGAGAAGTGCGACATCTGGTACATAGCTGAGGTTCAATCCACACTGGTGCAGATCATGCCCTTTTGTCTATTGCATTGATAAATTCTTCAAATCCAGCAACATCTATCCATTGAGATAATTGGTAATAGCACCAACAATTTATTCAGTCTGAGGAAGCAGAGGCTGGAATCAACCTCCCCACCCCCTCCACCACCAGGTACCCCACCTTAAACAGAGAACAGGAGATACCACTGATGTTGATCTTATCAGGACTATGTACACATGGCCCCAACTGTGTCTAGTGTTGGAGAGAAACAATGATTTGACTAACCATTCATGAAACTGACCTAGTAATATGAGGAGAAACCATTTTGTGAAATGGCCCCTCTCCCAACAATGGTTCTCTGAATCATTTCACTGATTATTCTTCAATTTTCTTGTCAGTAAGCATTGGATTACACCATTAATATCTGCCCCCTGCAAATAACTGGTCATGCAACACTTTTAAAACTTAGGGGGTTGGATCCAGGATCTGCCTTCCATAAGAATAAGGGACCTTCTTCTCATAGAAGATCCCTCCACCCAAATTTGGGGTTCACACCAGCTCTACCCATTAAGCAAGGTTTCCTGACTCTGTGTAGCATTTTTAGGGGGCTGGAGGGCCTGCCATGAGACAGTGGGGGTGGGGAATTCTACATCTTTCAGAACAGTTGATCCAGTGTAAATCTGGATCCCAGCCTGGGTCTACTTTCAAATAAAGCATCTGTGGGACTTTTTTGTAAGACATTCTTACTAAAAAAAGAAAAGAAAAAATGAAATAAACCCAAATCCAAGAAATGTTTTGTTTAAAAAATAGGGCTTCATGCAACAGAAAACTGTGGCTTTATATTTTTAACGAGCCTACTGCAATCACTGTCTCTCCCCCCTCTTCCCCCCCCTTTGGAGGGGTATGCATATCTTGAATAAAATGAGCTGTCCATGCTGGAAAAGTGTTTCCTTCACCCTGCTTTTGAACTGCTTTTACCAGCAACTTACAGTGAGTGGCAAAGTCAACCATACATTTTTTTAATGGTAGCAGCCATTTTGAATTTCCCAAAGTTCAACCCCCCCCCCCCAACAGAACAGGACTTTCTGGGAAAACCAAAATGCAGCTACTCCAATTTTCTTCTCCTTAAATTTTTCCTCACCCCTGAAATATAGCCAGAGCAAAACAGCTGATTTTAAAGTGGGTGAAAAGGGTGGGAAATAACCCACACCAGAGCTGAAATTTGGTTGCAGCCCTGGTGTAGACCAATATTTTCCCCCCATCCTAAGGAGTAGCAGCAGTTCAGCTTCAGAATCAGGAATGGATAATTTTTCTGTGCTTAGGCTGATGTTAGCTCCAGATCAAATTGTATGTATAAATTATAGGTTAAGACTAAGTACTGAATATCATGAATAATCCTTAAGTATTTCTTCAGCCTTCTTTACCTCATCTCCTTAATGGCCACATACCAGCACAGAGCACATTGCGAGAGCCTTCACACTTCACTACGCCTTGTAATAAACAAATACTCCCTACCTCTTCCCACATATATTGCACCCCTCATAATGAAAGGCATTTTTGCTAGTAAAATAAATAGTATAAATCAAACATCACATGGAAATTAAGAGAAAGAAAAGGAAGTCAACACTAGGCATCCCTCAACAAGTGTTCAGAAATAATTTACAGACCTAAGCCCCAAAGAGTGAGAAAAATGTTGCTACATGCTGACAAGAGGAGTTCTATGAAAACATATTGGGCAGCAATAAAGATGGAGTGAGTGAGAACATGTGTATTTAATTAACCAAGGACCATGAGAGGAACATGAGGCAAAGCCTTTTTATTCAGGCCCAGAGAAAATAACTGGGAGGCATTAAAGCTGTCAGGGTTTTCTTTTCTTCCAGTGGTGGACCAGTTGCATTTCAAACACAGAATCTAAAGCAGACAAGGTGTTGGTATCAAATGAGTAGGGGTGAACGAAAGTCACTTACCTTTTCTCGCAGCTTTTTCGCGGTGGGGGGGAGCGCTTCACTGCTCCCCCCGCGAAGTTCAGGCCGGGGGGGGAGGCTTCCCGCCTCGCCCGGCCGAAATTCAGGCCGGGGGGGGAGGCTTCCCGCCTCGCCCGGCCGAAATTCAGGCCGGGGAGGAGGCTTCCCGCCTCGCCCGGCCGCGAACATGAAAGTAAAAAACAAAACAAAAAAACATCCCCTGATAGGCTACGTGACGATTCACGTAGCCTATCATGGCTAGATCTGGAAAGTCAGCCATGATAGGCTACGTGAATCGTCACGTAGCCTATCACGGGTGACTTAAAAAAAAAAAAAGCGCGTACGCGAATGGCGGCCCCCATAGGGAGCCGCCATTCGCGTTCCTTATTTAGTTGCTGTAGTCTACGTCAATGTTTACGTAGACTACGGCGAAAATAAGGGCAACGCAAATAGCGTTGCCCTTATTTTCGCCGTAGTCTATGTAAACATTGACGTAGACTACAGCGACCAAATAAGGAACGGGAATGGCGGCTCCCTATGGGGGCCGCCATTATCCGTACACACTTTTTTTTTTTTTTAAAGTCACCCGTGATAGGCTACGTGACGATTCACGTAGCCTATCACGGCTGACTTTGCAAATCTTGCCGTGATAGGCTACGTGAATCGTCACGTAGCCTAACGGGACGTTTTTTTTTTTTTCTTTCATTGCAATGGCGGGGGCGGCAGCCGGTCGAAAGACGGGCTGCCGCTCCCGCCCCGCTCGAACACCGGACGAACCACCAGCCGGACCCGCCGCCGGGAGGGACATTCAGGGAAGGTAAGTCCCGTCCCGGGGGGGGCGGGGGGCGGGGGGGCGGAGGATTTCTCCCCGAAACTTGTTCGGGGGGCCGAACACGTTGGCGCTCAGCCCCCCGAAGTTTCGGGGAGAAATTCTCCGCCATCCCTACAAATGAGAAAATGACAGAGTTGATGTCCCTTAACATGGTATTCCATTGGAATTGAGGCACAATATGAAGTTTCAGCCAGTGTTTTATTGGGGACGATTAGCCTCTCGCAACTAATCCTATCTCAACATTTACATTCATGGAAGAGTAAGACTGGGAAGGACTTTCTTCCCAGTGAGCATGCTGCCAATGGAACGTTAATGGGATGTTATTTTAAGGTTCTATTCCACCATAAAATTAATAAGAAACAAACTGACAGAACACATGGAAGCAAAATAATAATAATAATAAAATGAAGTAAAAATTTAAAACCAATAAAAGAGCTGTTTTTAAAAAATCAATTGACAATTTAATAGCCAGTAGGATTGCACTTGTGTAATGAAGCTATTATGGAAATTGCTCTTGGTGAACTGTGATGTCAAGATCCCCCCTCCCTTTGTTTTAAAGGAAGGTTATACAGAATGAATAGATACAGGTGTGTATGTGTGAGAGAGAGAGACAGAGAGAGAGAAAGAGAGAGAGAGAGAAATATAGACAGGCTAACAACAGAGTAATTTCAAAATATATTTAGAGCTAATGTTTCAGCTTCCACCCTCATCAGTAGCTGTGATGTTAAATCTATACGAAGAGTGGCAGTTTGGAATTCTGGGAGTTGAAAATTCCTAAAAGAAAACAAAAAACAGACGTATGAGTGGTATAAAACTTTTGAATTGTCCTCCAGATTAAGGCTATATAGACTAAGAGTTCTGAATCTGTAGATTGAGAAGTTTTATTTTCTGTCAAGCATGTCACTGTCCTTTGTTCAATTTGAAGCAATTGTAAATCCAAGGTACTATGTGCAGGTGAGTGAAAATGTCTTTCAACAAGCTGCTGTAGTTTTGGTGTGTGTGTGTGGGGGGGATGTAAGAATCACAGATTTGTGGTTACAGAATCTTGCTCTTAAGTCTGTTGTAGTGTTTCCTACATATTGCTGTTTTCCACTTCCCAGCTGAGCAGAGCAGAGGAGAGGAAGCTGCTCCAGCTGGTCTTGGGACTATAGAAGCAAGCAAGCTCCCAGAGAGCAAGCGATCAGAGCGAGCAAACAGGGGGAGGAAACAGGAGTTGGCCAGGGGAGTTGCAGTTGCAGAGGAGACAAAGGAGACAAAGACAAAGAGGTAAGTGGGGCTGGAGGAAGTTGGAGGAAACCCAGAGGGCTGTTCTTTTCCTGCTGAGTGGCTGTGAACTCACCAGGTGCTCCTGAGAGCTCCAACTGAATTGGGGGTGTGTGGCCTGAATACTCCCAGCTGCTGTGTGGGCAGGAAGCTTCAGTCTGTTTCCCACCTCCCGGCTGAGCAGAGCAGAGCAGAGCAGAGGAAGCTGCTCCAGCTGGTCTTGGGACTACAGAAGCAAGCAAGCTCTCAGAGAGCAAGTGATCAGAGTGTGTGAACAGGGGGAGCAATCAGGAGTTGGCCAGGGGAGTTCAGCAGGGGAGGTCAAGGTGGAGGCCCCTAACATTTTTAAATTATTTTTTAATTATTTTTTTAAAAAATATTTGTCTTGTTACACACACTTCTATACCAGTGGGACTCTGTTTTTAACCAAAAGTGAGTAGAGGACCAGGCACATGCTACTCTAGAACAACCAGAAAGCTAGACATAAAAAGGGAAAAGAGACTATGGAAAGACAAGACTCCTCAGTGGTGGTGACCTGCACGGTGTGTGCCATGTTTGTTTTCTTGCCTGAGAACAACATGGCCTACACCTGCAACAAGTGCAAGCTGATCACGCTGCTGGAAGAAAAAGTAAGAGGACTGGAGCAACGAGTGTCAACCCTCTAGGGAATAAGAGAACACAAAGAGTTCTTGGACAGAATGGTGGAACTACAGCAGCAAAGCGAAGTACAGGAGTTAGAAGAGCAACAGCAAGCTGAGGCAGAAGAGGAAACTGCTGAGGTGAGGAAAAATGAAGCAGAGGATACTCCTTGGAAAAGGGTAATAGTTAGGAGTTAGAAGAACTAGAAGGCACTCAGCACCAGTGGAGGCAGTGGAACTAGGGAACTGTTTACAGGTACTTGAGGATGAGACTGGAGGACAGCCTGTGAGGAAGAATTACAGGGGACCCTGCATGAGAGCGAGCAAGAGGCTGAAGGTCAGTCAAGCAGAGGTGATGAAACTAAGGCCTACAACAACAAGAATAGTAGTAGTAGTAGTAGTGGGAGACTCCTTGCTGCATGGGATTGAAACTCAAGTATGTTGCAAAGACTAGGGATGTATGAATCCCTTACCTTGCCATCAATGGGAGGTCCGCTGGGGGGGGAGGCGATCCATTCCTCCCCCCCCCTGAAATCCTCGCCGGCCGGCTCAGCTCTGCGTTGACTCCACGGAGCTGCCAGCCGGCTCCATTCTGCCAGTGAAACGGCTACCATTGCCATCTGTACCACTGCTGGGTGGAAACAGGAAGTGTTTCGGACACAAACGGCATCCGCGATGCTGTTTGCATCCCTGCTTTTTCACGCGATAGGCTATACAACTATCTATGCAAATTCAAACACATAGACTATCATGAGAAAATACAGGGGCACAAATGGCATTTTAGATGTCATTTGAGTCCGGATCATTTCCTGAACGGAGCCGCCAGGAGGAAGGATTTGGTCCATGTGGGTCTGGGAGGTGGAGGTGAGTACATCTGTTCCGCCACGGACTCCGGGGGGGGGGGAATTCAATGGAATTTGGCCTCATTTGTGTCTGTGGCGGATTCTGCGGACATCCCTAGCAAAGATCCGTGGACTCGCCAGGTATGCTGTCTCCCGGAAAGACGGGTTAGAGATGTGACTGAAGGGTTGCCTGCACTCATAAAGCCCACTGACGGGTATCTCTTTCTTCTCATCCATGTGGGAGCAAATGATATTGTCAAACGGAACTATGAAGAAATCACATCAGACTTTGAAGCTTTGGGAAGGAAACTCAAGAACTTTGGGGCCCAGATAGTTTTCTCATCCATCCTTCCAGTAGTTAGAAGAGGGAAAGAAAGGGAAAGAACAGTACTCTGGGTGAATGACTGGCTATGAAGGTGGTGCCGACGAGAGAGATTTGGATTCTGGAGCCATGGACTATACTTCCTGGAAGATGGACTGCTGACAAGGGACGGGTTGTACCGAAGAATGTGTTTGGCCACAGCATGAAGAACTTTTGCAGGAGGGCTTTAAACAGAATCCTATGGGGAAGGGAGATGTAAAGTTGGGGGGAACAATGGATGAAGGCTCATGCACCACACCAGAGAGAACAGCTCTAATAGTGCCCAATAATAGTCTTCAGAAACATGTAGGGAGAAAGCCAGACCATGAAGCACATGGTTTTCGATGTCTGTATACTAATGCCTAGAGTATCATGGGAAACAAACAGAATGAACCTGAGCTCTTAATACAGGAGGGAAATTATGACTTGATAGGTATAACTGAGACTTGGTGGAATGACTCTCATGACTGGAATACAGCAGTTGAAGGATATAACTTGTTCAAAAAGAACAGGAGGAAAAGAAAGGGAGGTGGGGTTGCACTGTATGTGAAAAATACATATCTCTGCACAGAAATACAGGAGGATGAGCTTGGTAGCCCCATCGAGAGCATCTGGGTTAAAATAAATGGAGCAAAGAATAACAGAAACATGGTGGTTGGAGTCTACTACCAGCCACCCAATCAAGGAGAAGACAAGGATGAAACTTTTGAAAAGCAAATAGCCAATGTTTCAAGGAAGCATGCCATGATGTAGTAGTAATTGGGAACTTTAATTTCCCTGATATTTGTTGGGAGAGAAATTCTGCCAAACATGGCCCCTGCAGGAAATTCCTGACTTGTGTGGTAGATAGGGATGTCAGAGAATGTCGCCATGAATCTCGGGGTGGCCGAATGCCAGCGCATTCGGCCCCCCGAAATCAGTGGCGAAACGGTCTGCCCCCCTGCACCCCCGGGATGGGAGTTACCTTGGGCGAACTTTCCTGGCGGCGGCGGCTCCGGTGGCCGGTCTTCTGACTGGCTGCCGCCACTGCCATTTCCAGTAAAAAAACAACAACAACAAAAATACATGATAGGCTACATAAAGATTTACGTAGCCTATCACGGCTAGATTTTTAAAAAATACAGTGATAGGCTACGTAAATGTTTACGTAGCCTATCATGGCTGATTTAAAAATGAACAACCGCGCGTACGCAAATTTGTGTTCCTTATTTTGACACATCTTAGTCTACGTAAACATTTACGTAGACTAAGACGGCAAAAATAAGGCGAACACAAATAGCATAGCGTCTACACTATTTGCATTCCCCTTATTTTCGCCGTCTAAGTCTATGTAAATGTTTACGTCGACTAAGATGTGTCAAAATAAGGAATGCAAATGGTGGCACCTATGGGCGCCGCCATTTGCGTACGCGCATTTTTTCTTTTAAATCAGCCGTAATAGGCTATATAAACATTTACGTAGCCTATCATGGCTGACTTCAGGGACGCAAATGGCGGTGGCTAAGGCCACCGCCATTTGCAAACCCGGCTGGCCAGGATTCAGGGGGGGAGGGACGGAGCGCCTCCCCCCCGGCCAGAATTTCGGGGGGGAGGGATAGAGCGCCTTCCCCCCGGCCAGAATTTCGGGGGGACGGACGGAGCGCCTCCCCCCCACCGCGAATCACCCCCTTCGAAAAGGAAAGTGACTTTCGTATATCCCTAGTGGTAGATAACTTCCTCCTACAGAAAGTAGAGGAAGGAACTGGAGGATTGGCTATCCTTGACTTGATCCTAACAGAGATGACTTAGTGGATAAAGTAGCAGTTACAGGAACTCTGGGGGAAAGCGACCATGTTATACTTGAGTTCTTGGTTCTAAAGGAAGTAGGGATGGCAGAGAATTTCTCCCCGAAACTTCGGGGGGCCGAGCGCCAACGTGTTCGGACCCCCAAACAAGTTTCGGGGAGAAATTCTCCGCCCCCCTGCCCCCCGCGCTCCCCCTGGGACGGGACTTACCTTTCCCGAATGTCCGTTCTGGCGGCGGGTCCGGCCGGCAGTTCGTCGGGTCTTCGTCTGGGGCGGGAGCGGCAGCCGGTCTTTCGACCGGCTTCCGCTGCCGCCATTCCAATAAAAGAAAAAAAAAAGCCCCCGTGATAGGCTACATGACGATTAACGTAGCCTATCACGGCTAGATTTGCAAAGTCAGCCGTGATAGGCTCCGTAAATTGTCATGTAGCCTATCACGGGTGACTTAAAAAAAAAAAAAAAGCGTGTACGGATAATGGCGGCCCCCATAGGGAGCCGCCATTCCCGTTCCTTATTTGGTTGCTGTAGTCTACGTAAAGATTACGTAGACTACGGAGAAAATAAGGGCAACGCTATTTGCGTTGCCCTTATTTTCGCCGTAGTCTACGTAAAGTTTTACGTAGACTACAGCGACCAAAAAAGGAACGCGAATGGCGGCTCCCTATGGGGGCCGCCATTTGCGTACGCGCTTTTTTTTTTTTTAAGTCACCCGTGATAGGCTATGTGACGATCAACGTAGCCTATCACGGCTGACTTTGCAGATCTAGCCATGATAGGCTACGTTAATCGTCACGTAGCCTATCACGGGGGCATTTTTTTTTTAACTTTTAATTTCGTGACCGGGCGAGGCAGGAAGCCTCCCCCCCCGGCCTGAACTTTGGGGGGGAGAGCAGCGAAGCACCTCCCCTCACCGCAAAAAGCTGCGAGACCAGGTAAGTGACTTTCGTGCACCCCTAAAAGGAAGCAAAAGCTGAGTGTAGCCAAATGCGTACCCTGGATTTTAGGAAAGCTGATTTTAATAAACTCAGAACAATGATAAGTAAGGACCCATGGCAAGTGACTCTAATGAGAAAAGGAGTCCAAGATGGGTGGGAGTTTTTAAAAAAGGAAAATCTCAAGGCACAATTGCAAATAATTCCAACAAGAAGAAAAGGTGGAAGACAACAGAAGAAGGCAATGTGGTTTCACAAAAAGCGTAGAGATGACCTGAAAACAAAAAAGGACACATATAGGAAGTGAAAGGAAGGCCAAGCTACAAAGGAAGAGTACAGGCAGGTAGCACAGAATTGCGGGGATGGCATCAGTAAGACCCAATGCTGAGAATGAGCTGAGGTTAGTGAGGAATGCTAAAAGCAACAAAAAAGCTTTCTTCAGCTAACGTGTGTAGTAAAAGACACAAGAAAGAAATGGTGGTTCAGCTATTAAGTAAGGATGGAAAAATGATAACAGATGACAAAGAAAAGCAGAAGTGCTCCATTCCTACTTCTCCCAAAAGAGGGTCTTCTCCCAAAAGAGGGTCAATGGTGAAGGTGAAGATTGCAACTTGAGATTGATAGGCATATGTTCAAGGAACACCTACTTACTTTGAACAAGTTCAAATCTCCAGGGCCAGATGAACTGCTCCCTAGAGTAATAAAGGAACTGGCAGAAGAACTCTCAGAACTGCTGTCTATTCTCTTTGAGAAATCATGGAGGACGGGGGAAGTGCCAGATGACTGGAGGAGGGCTAATGTTATCCCTATCTTCAAAAAGGGTAAAAAGGAGGAACCTGGGAACTACAGACGAATCAGTCTGACATCAGTCCCTGGGAAAATTCTGGAGCAGATGATAAAGCAATCCATCTGCAAGCACCTTGAAAACAAGGCAGTGATTACTCGAAGCCAACATGGATTTGTCAAGAAGAAATCCTGCCAGACGAATCTGATCTCATTGTTTGATCGGGTCACCTCCCTTGTGGACTGTGGGAATGCTGTGGACATCATATACCTCGACATCAGCAAAGCTTTTGACAAAGTGCCCCATGATATCCTGATGAGCAAACTAGCTCAAAGTGGGCTAGATGAAACAACGATCCGGTGGATCCACAGTTGGCTACAGAATCGGACTCAAAGAGTGCTTATCAATGGGATCTTCTCAAACTGGGGAGAGGTAACAAGCGGGGTACTGCAGGGCTCAGTCCTGGGCCCAGTGCTCTTTAACATTTTTATTAATGACTTGGAGGAGGAGGTGCAGGGAATGCTGATCAAATTTGCAGATGACACAAGATTGGGAGGGATAGCTAATACTTTGGAAGACAGAAACAAAATTCAAAGTGATCTTGATAGATGGAGTGATGGGCCGAAAATAACAGAACAAAATTTAATAGGGATCAATGCCGAGTTCTGCACCTAGGAAAAAGAAACCAAAAGCACAGTGACAAGATGGGGGAGACTTGGCTCAACAACACTACAAGCGAGAAGTATCTTGGAATTGTTGTTGATCACAAGCTGAATATGAGTGAACAATGTGATGTGGCTGCAAAAAAGGCAAATGCTCTTTTGGGCCGCATTAATAGAAGCATCACTTCCAAATCCCGGGAAGTGCTAGTTCCCCTATACTCAGCACTGGTTAGGCCTCATCTGGAATACTGTGTCCAGTTCTGGGCACCACATTTTAAGGAGGATGCAGACAAGCTGGAGAGGGTTCGTAGGAGGGCAACAAAGATGAACATGGGACTGGAAACAAAGCCCTATGAAGAGAGACTGAAAGAACTGGGCATGTTTAGCCTTGAGAAGAGAAGACTGACGGGAGATATGATAGCACTCTTCAAGTACTTGAAAGGTTGACACAGAGAGGAAGGCCAGAATCTCTTCTCGATCATTTCAAGAGTGCAGGACATGGAATAATGGGCTCAAGTTATAGGACTCCACTGGGCTTCCTTCTAATTAGATAGGCTTGCACTGTGAATCTCATTACGAAAAATAATGAAAAATAAGCTTGCCACTTCACTTGCAAAATGTACTCTCTTCAGAAAGTCTAGCAGAGAGATGACATTTCATCTGAAATGATATCATGTTGCAAGTTCACACCCTATTTCTCATGTCTTCTGTTTCACATATTTCTTCTTTTTATCATGTGTTCTTCCATCACTTCTCTCCAGGAGTTTTAACAACTAAGCTAAAATTGGCAGAGGGGGAGCATGGAGCTGTCAACTCCCCCATTTTAGTTCCACCAATATCTCCCCTAGACTGAAAAAAAGTGGATGGTCACAAATGGTCTGTGTTTTTTTCTAAGTGTAATTGTTTAACAGAGTAAGATCAGCAGTAGGCAACCTGGTGCTCTCCATATCTTTTGGCCTGCGACTCCCATAAGCCCCAGCCAGCATGGCCAATAATCAGAGGCTATGGGAGTAATAGTGAAAACCATCTGGATGGCACCAGGTTGCCTAACCCTGAAGCAGATATTCTCCACAAGGATCCTAATACATCTGTGGCTCAGCCTCCTGCTTTTTTGGACAAAGAATTCCAGGGTTTCAGATTTGCATCCTTGCTATTTATTGTGGTTCACATTCATGGGTCACAGCAAGTGATTTTAGATTAGGGTGGGCAGTTGTGCTGTGGGGCATTTTTTGTCCCACACCACAGGATGCAGTCCATGGGGTGCAGTAAACACTTTGAGGGTCAACAGAAAACACACAGACACACACACCATTTTGCCACTAAAATCAGTGGTAAAATGCTAAAGAAGATGGTTTTCTTGCAAGATTTGGACATTTTAGTCTTCTGTTGTGGTAGCAAACCACTATGGGAGACAAAAGCAGTCAAATCTCACTTCAAAACAAGTGAGATTTGGCCACTTTAGTTTGCCTTTGTGGTTTGCTGTTCTTCTCAATCCACTATGGGAGTAACTCTACATTACAAGCATCTCTGTATTCCACAGTTAACAGTTCTGCTATTGCTTGCAAGACAATAACTGATCAGTTGTCCTGGGATGCAAAGAAATCCAAGAAGAGCTGAAGTGTGACAAGCAGCAAGGGTATTGCCATAGGTAGGGATGTACGGTTGTGTAAAATCCATTCCGTCTGTGTTTCGTGGATTGTCAGGTAGCTTTTGTTCCATTGTCTGCCCATCAACAGATCTGAAATTTTTTTGTTTGTTTCCAAATTTGCACACGTTTGCACATGCAAAAGTGTGCAAATTCCCCCCAAATGTGTGTTTTCATGTTTTAGCCCATGGAGAAAATACACATTTTTGGCCTTTTTAAAAAACAAAACAAAACAAAACATTTTGCATATTTTTCTACGACAAAATTTGCACAAATTTGGGATAGTTGGAAAACCAGTCCTCAAGTCCATGGAATCCACCCAACATGGGAAAAGTTGGTCCGCGCGGCGCTGCAGAATCCATGGGTCAGATTCATGAAAATCTGAACTTATTTGGTCCCATTATGGATTTCTCCAACAGCCCTAGCTGTTCATTAGGAGTTTTGGAGCAAACCCTCTCTCATAATACTAGAACCTGGGTTCATCCCATGAAGCTGATTGGTGGGAGATTTGGGAGAGATAAAAGAAGATACTTCTTCACACAGTGCATAATGAAATGATGGAATTCACTTCCACAAGATATAGTGATGCCCACCAATTTGGAGGGCTTAAAAAAGGGACTGGGCAAATTCATGGAGGAGAAGGCTATCAATGGCTACTAGTCTTGATGGCTATATGGTACCTCCAGTATCAGAGACAGTATGCCTATGTACACCAGTAGCTGGGGATCATGGGCAGGAGGGTGCTGTTGCACTCATGTCCTGCTTGTGGGTTTCCTGTGGGCAGCTGGTTGGCTACTAAGTGAACAGAATGCTGGATTAGATGGATCCAGCATGACTCTTCTTATGTTCTAATGTACATAAGCCCCCTTGAACTGTGGGATATAAGGAAATAAAACATCTGAGCTGGCCCAGTAAAAGGATTTATAACTGAACCTAGCCAAGTGATAGTGTGGTCCTTCAAAAATAAGAGAGAGAGAGAGAGAGAGAGAGAGAGAGAGAGAGAGAAGAATCTGCTGCTGAATTGTACATGTCACACACACACACACGCACACACACTTAATTAACAAGGTTTTTTGTTGCCCTCTATTATCTTCTGACATGACAATTGTGGAATGGAATGTAAGGCTTCTACTTTTTAAAAAAGTAAATACCTTCATAGCTTCTTCTGGGAGGGAAAGAAACAAACAAACAAACCCCACCACAAATCTGTACTGGAATCTGAGCCAAGACAGAGATTGTGGATGCGAGGATATATGGTAATGCTTTGGCTGCTGTCCAAGAAAGCACAGATGCTCCAAACACCTTTTCAGAATTTTTAAATACTAACCATCCGTCAATCAAATTTACAATGGAAATGAAGCAAACAGAGCATGTTGCTATTCCCAGACTGTGAACTGAAATGTGCTGTTAAGGGCAAGTCTGAAAGGTTTCTGAGTTTACGACGTTTGTGCCTTTGGATTAATATTTTTTCTCCCCCCGCTCTGGATTTAACCATTATCTCTGTAACAGTGTAACTCACACCATGACTGACAGAGCAGCATACTGATCCAGCCATCTTTTGTCAAGTGCCATTTATTTTAAATTCACACAGTTCATCATTTATAGTAAATCAGCAGATTGCTAGTTGCAGGGGAAAGGAAATAAAGAGGCCGACAGCAAGAGGTGGGATGAAACAGGCCACGATTTTGTTACAGGAACATGATACAATGCCAGCTACAAAGACAGAATAGACAGGTGCTTTTAACCCTTAGAGTTGCAATGCTCAGGGGGATTGTCATGACCACCCAGCCTAATCGTCACCCTGGGTGGAATTAATTCAGCTCACCCAGGAGCAGCAGCTGACAGATGACCCTACGGAAGGGGTGGGGAAACTCTTTCAGTCCAAGGGCTGAATTCAGTTTTGGAGAAGCTCTCAGGGGCCACATTCCAGTCTTGGGTGTGTTCAATGGCCAAAAGGACAGGGCAAAAGGGGTGGAGCCAAAATATCAGCATATTGTACCTTAAAGTTCCTACTGCCAGTAACTAAACCTTAGGAGGGGCATTTTGAGTAGAGGGAAAGCAGATGACAGCCTTGTATGTAATGATTGTGTAAGAGGAAGGGGTAGGGCAAGGGGAATGGGGCAGGGCTATCTGGGAACCATGGAGGGCTGGATTGGGACCTCAGGAAAGCAGGATTCCCCCCCCAGGGCTGAGTTTACCCACTCTAGGGGTAGACAACCGGGTGCCTCCCCCAATGTTTTGAACCACAGTTCCCATCATCCCAGCCAACATAGCCAATGGTCAGGGATGACGGGAGCTGCAGTCCCAAACATCTGGAGGGCTCCAAGTTACTTTAAATTAACCTGTTTCCCTTGCAAGCGGAGGGAGGTGGGAGGCCGTCCACTGAGCCACCTGTAAGCCTTGCTGGATGTGTCTTTATGACCACAGATGGCAGTGCCATTTGTGGACTATTTCAGCCTTGTGAGCTCCTGACACCACCCGCCCCCAGCACCTCTCAACCAAGATGGATGGGCCCATGCTCTTCCTTACTTGTACAGAGAAGCTCAGCCACAATGGCTTTATGTGTGTGTGTAGCTTGTGTTTTCTATTTTTGCTGGCATGTGGCATCATCCTAAGACCTTGGCTGAAATATCCATTGTGTTCTGAGAAAGGTAGTAAGAGCAAGAGGCTGCCAGGAATGAGAGCGAGAGCGAGAGAGAGAGCGAGAGAGAGAGAGAGCTGGATGGTAGCAAGGGAGCTTGCAAGTAATTACCTATATGTGCCCTCCACAGATTAAATTAAAAGAAAGCTGCCCTGCTGTAGTATGCAAACTCCAGATAAATGACTACCAAGTCACCACCCCACCCAGAGAGGGTAGCTGTAAATGGGCCAGTCCAGAGCCTTAATGGGAAACATGGGCCAATCCTGAAATGTCTTCACCCCAAAATGTGTTAGCAGGTTAAAGCATCACCAGGGTAGCCCTTGTGGTACCCTTTTGTTCTGTAGACCTCTACCTAACTGTCTCTCAGAAGCATGGCTTTTGTAGTGGTCTGTCAGCTAGCTTTAATTCAGTCAGTTATCCAAGAACATTCTTGAGGTTCCTTTTCATTCAGCAGAGTACTGACACCTTTGTTCTACCTAGGGATGTACAGATCTTGTTAAATCCAATTGGTCCATGTTTCACAGATTGTTAGATGTCCTTTATTCCATCATCTGCTCATTGATGGAATCGGATTTTTTTTAAACCAGAATTTCATTCTACTTGTGGTAATTCACCTTAGTGCTAATGCACATTTGCACTAATGCACTAATCTTCATTAGTTAATGCAAATTAGTCAATGTAAATTTCCCCTAAAAGTGTGTGAGGGGAGAAACATTCTGTAAGTCCATGGAATCAATATGATTTGGTAAAAGCTGGTCTGCTGTGCAATACGAAGGTCGGAGTCATAGAAATCTGAACTCATTTAAATCCATTGAGGATTTTTCTGACATCCCTAGTTCTACCCGACCCTGAGTCCAGCCAAAGGATCCTTCATCACTTTGTTTTCCTGGTCTGGAAGTCTATAACTGCCTTTGTGTTAGGTGACCCAGTGCACTCTTTGATCATGGGACTCAGCATGAACAGACTTGCTTTCACACCACTCTGAGATCAGCCCAAGGTTCAATTGGCTCTCAGGGCTGATCTTCATGATCAGGGCTGGCCCTACCATTAGGCAGAGTGAGGCGGTCATCTCAGGTGGTAGATGCTGGGAAGTGGCAGCAAGGTACTGGAGGAGAGAGCTGAGTGCCAAGCAACCTGCCCTGTGCCCCCAGTGCTAACCTTCTGCCTTCAGGCACAGTGGAGGAAGCTGTTCTATTATCAGTGTTGGAGAAATAATCCAGTTGTCTTTTGTACATGGGATGGGTGAAGGCACCATCTTGTTCTTCACCTAATGCAGCAAAATGTCTTGGGCCCACCCTGCTCATGGTATTTCCTGGCACTCTTCCTTTCCTGCTCTGCTGCCTAGCCCACAAGAGAGTGAGGTGGATTCAAGCAGAAGACAGAGTCTCTCTCTCTCTCTCTCTCTCTCTCTTCCCTGCTTGAAACCACCTTGCTGCCTTGTTTCCAGGGGAGATCTTTTGCCTTGTATACCAAGACAGTCACAGAACTTCCATCCCTGGCGTTGCACCCATTATTGCTCCATAGCCAGCTACCATGCATGGTGCATTACACCAAACTACGAGTTCAATACTTGCCCCTCTGTGGACATAGGCCTAGTAGGAGGCTGTGCCACTTCCTAAGTGTTGCTGATCTAACTTTATTGTTGCTTCAAGGAATCATGTGCCAGTTCAACTGCTGTGGGATCGATATCTACTAACTAAGCATTCTTCTCTTGCATACAATACTTTGGGGTGAAATAAAACTGGCACTGTTCATTGTTCTCTAGCTCATTTGTTTGCTTTGCACAATTTTCCCATTCTCACAAAATGAACATTTATCGTAAATGTGAGTGCAAATTGAGGGGAAACAAGCAGTGGGCTGATGCTTAGATAATCTTGATGAAGTTGAACATCACTTGTTTTCCCATCCATACTCCCATGGCTTTCACTGTTGCCTCCTCCCTCTCCTGCTCTAGATCACCTTTGAAGACCCTTGGGGGGGCAGTGGGAAGGTGATGTGGCAGAAGCAGTGGCTTGTGTCTCATGTGCCTGTGAGTATTATGTAAGTGCTTGCATGGGGCATGTGCAAAAGACAAAGCCCCTTTCAACGAGAGTAGTCATGCATCCCTACTCTGTGTACAGAATTTGGAAGTACAAAATGGAATAATGGAAGATCCCTTACGCATCCGCTCCACTGCAGAAACAAGGCCAGGTCTCCCAAATCTCAGGAGAAATGTTGGCTGAGTGCACTCTCCAGGGAGTAAGCCCCACTGACTGAACCTAGTTTGACTTACCTCTGATAAACAGTGTTATGCTGTTAAATGAAGAGCCTTTTGGAAGCATCCCTATTTAAAATCAATGTTTTGGATTGTGCTTCGAAGATTATAGGACTCCAGGATGAAGAATAATAATTTGTTTTTTATATAATATCCTTTTCACAATCAGCTCTATTTGGCCATCCCTTTAATTAAAATAAATTATCCTTTTATGCTTAAACAAACAAACAAAACTGGGCATGGGGAAGTAACAGGCAGATAGGTGAAAGAAGAACTGACCTAAAACTCACCCTAAACTTAACATGAACCCAAATCAATTACTCTTAGTTTTTGCTGGAAGCAGAGAAGAAGAAATACTAAAACAGAGCATGGCTCCTGCCATAGTTTGACTTAGCCAAAGCTAGACTATAATGAAAACCGTCTAGAGAAAGAAGCCTTTGTGAGCCTTCAAACTAGAGCTGAGAGGGATCTCAGAAATGAAATGAACATGCCATTAGTCTGCTTAGTTAACTGACACCCAAACTTCCAGATATTTTGATGTCCAGTTTTGGATGTCTCTCAAGGTTTCCTGCTCCTGAGGCATTCTCCCAACTAGGGCCCCCTCCTTCCTGGGTTTCCCACTCATTTTTTTTTTCAGTTATCCCTGGCCCAAATGACAGGAAAAAATGTGAGGAAGAATTAGAAATTAGGAATTCTTATCACTAAGGCCTGTGTCATTCCTTGAACTATTAAATGATGTTTGTATGCTAACACCAAATACTTTATTGTGACTTCATTGGTGGTGGCTGGTGACTCCAGTTCCAGAGGGGCTGTGATTCCATTCAGGGTTTTACTTACCACCAGCCAAAACTCTAATGGTGCTATCCAAGGTGCTGAAAGGTGCTATCCAAGGTAGTGATGTATGGACTGTGCAAAGTCTGCTCTGTCTGTGTTTCGTGGATTCTCAGGCACCTTTCGTTCTGTCATCCGCCCACAGATGGATGCATTTTTTTTTCATCATGCCAAAAAATACACAAATAATTATGTAGTATTTACATAATTTACCCCAGTATGTAACATTTAGCGTATTGTCCCCCATTCCATTCAACATTTCCTCAGCAGTAATGTATGCATTTTTCTATGGATTTATATGCATAAATTTCAGAAAAGTAAAAAAAAATCATTCAAAAGTCAACAGACTCCATGCGGCCTACGGGGGGCTCTCTGCAGCAGATTCCACAGCTTGGATTCTTAGAAATCTGACCTCATTTTAATCCATCTCAAATTTCTTCTCATCCAAAGTGCTGAACCCTATCCCCCCAAATAGCACCATTAGAGTTTTGGCTGGTGGTAACTAAAACCCTGAATGGAATCACAGCCCCTCCGTAACTGGAGTCACCAGCTACCACTGGAATTAATAGAAGAGACCTTAGGGATGGGTGAATGAGCAGTGTTCAGGATCACCAGGATTCTTCTAACATTGTCTCACCTCTTGTCTCATGCCCAGTTCCCACTGACATTTGCAATCTCACAACAAATGGGAAACTTGGACAGATTGAGCAGCAACTGAATGGCAGATTTATGCAAATCTCCCCAAATTTGCCCAAGTTTCCTAATTTGCACAAATTTCTTCCATAGACTAAAATGGGACTGATACAGTCCACTGAGGAAATTTGCGTAAATTAGGACATTTGCACAAATTGAACTGGGAATCAGGTATGAGGCGAATGGAAGCACATGTTCAACAATTTCCAAATATTTTTGGCAGACACATGCTCACATTCGGAGCTTCCATCAGGGCATGTTCACATGTTTTGTGAGCAAAAATGAAAATCCCATACATTCCTAAGAGATCACGATCTTTGTTAACCTTTCAGGTTCTTCTGTTCCACTCCCTCTGTACAGATGCACACAGCCCTTCCCTCCTTATTTGTTTCTGTTGTTCCTTCAAGTCCATCACTTAAAAGCAGGACTTCTCCATTAGGGATGTCGCAAATGCCCAACTTAGTCTGGGAGGCCGGCAAAATCCCCTGTGCTGTCTTCCTGGTCCCTGCTCCCCAAGATCCAGGGTGCTGACAGACCCAGTTGATGAGCGCCCTGGAGCTTGGCGAGTGGCCAGGAACACCCTGAACTTGTCGCCGCGCATGCCTCCATGGCAAGAGTGGCGGGGCGTGCATGGCGCCTCCTACTCCTCCTGCCCATTTGGCTGTCAAGGAAGCCCTTGACAACTGGTGTGGGCAAGAAGTGCCCCAGCAGCACCCTAGCTCTCTAGCCCTGGGGGGGTGGCTGGTCCGGGACCCATCCTGCCTCCACCATCTGTCAAGGAATCCCTTGGCAACTGATGTGGGCAAAAAGGGCCCCAGCAGCTCCCAAGTGCTCCAGCCCTGGCCTCCCTGGGAGGAGGACAGGGCTAGACCACTTGGGGGGGGGGCTGCTGCACCAAGGACTCCAGCAGTCAAGCCCTAGTGCACATAAAGAAGAAGGGCTTGACTGCCAGAGTCCATGGCCCAGAGAGGAGGGGCAGATCACGTAGCTCAGTGGGTGGGTGGGGCGAGCAGGGAGGCTCACGGAGAGTGTCTGGCCCATGCAAGTGGGGGGGGCAGCTCATTGAGGTTCCCCACGCCCCGGATGGAGATGGATCCATCTATCCCTGTTCTCCATGGTGAACCCCACCTGATGGAATGACCTCTCTCCCCCGCCGGTATTCCGGTGGGGTTAACTGCAGCATGCTTTAGGTGCCAATGAAAGACCCATATCTTCACCCATTATTAAGTGTACCCTAAGGGGGGGGGAAAGGAAAATATGATGTCCCAGTGAAAGTTCAAGACTTTTTGGCATGCTTTTCTGAAGAGGAAAAAATCTGAATCTGTCAGTGACTGGACAATAGAATGAAAGATGTGTGACCATCTGCAAAAGACAGATGGAGCAGATTTAACAAAATCCATACATACCTAGATATCACCCAACAATATCTGTGGGAGATACTTTGGGAGGCTCTCTGAGTGGACCTGAGAGTGCTTTCACTTTGTCTTTCTATATTTTAATTGTTTCCAATCCAGTTTGCCTTGTTAATAAAGTTGTGACTTCATTCCAGTAGGAGGGCAAAAAGATGTTTAAGCCAAGTGCACTTCTGTTCCACAAATATGCTTCAGATCTGTATATTTCAATCATTTTTGCAGCTAATTATGCCAATTCTGCAATGTGTGAATTCTTTCCTTTCTTCCTCCCCATTTTTATATGTGGTTTGTTGTTGTTTTCTCTCATCCCTCATTATGAAGGCTTTATATTACTGTCGTCTTTCAAGACTTCACAGCATGTAGATGCCACAGTATTTGAGAGTCAGACACAACCTCTACAAAGACAACCTTATTTTTTTAAAAAAAGTTGTTAAAGAAAGAAAGCTCCTTCTCATGAGTTTGTCTGACTAACTTGAGTAATTTGTCTCTCTTTATCACTTTTTTCTTATTTATTTCCTGGCAAGCATTAACACTCATGGGAGAACATTCCTTATGTGTAATAAAAATAAGATTACGTTCATGTAGCTTTTGATTGCTCGAGTTTCCCCTCACCACCATTGAAAGGAACCTACTTCCATAACCTTCATTGTGAAGATTATGTTGCAAACCATTTGGACGTAGCCCCCTGACTTGTACTAAATGTTTTAGTGTTGGTTTTTAAAAGGAGGAAATACAGAAAAATGAAGTTTTATGGTTGTAGTTGTACACTTCCAGCAGGGTTGTTTTGATACTATGCCTCGCAATATTGTATCTATTCCCTTCTAATTTCCTCCCATTTTGCTAATAATATAGAACTATCTACTGTGTACATGTAATTTCTCTTTGCTGTTAGATGTATATTGTATATAGCGACCATACACCATTGTTGTTGTTGTTGTTCAGTCGTTCAGTCGTGTCCGACTCTTCGTGACCCCATGGACCATAGCACGCCAGGCCTTCCTGTCCTGCGTTCTCTCCCGGAGCGTGCTCAAGTTCATATTCATTGCATCCGTGATGCTATCTAGCCATCTCATCCTCTGCCGTCCCCTTCTCCTTTTGCCTTCAGTCTTTCCCAGCATCAGGGTCTTTTCCAGGGAGTTTTCTCTTTGCATTAGGTGGCCAAAATATTTCAGCTTCAGCTTCAGGATCTGTCCTTCCAATGAGCACTCAGGGTTGATTTCCTTTAGGATGGACTGATTTGACCTCCTTGCAGTCCAGGGGACTCGTAAGAGTCTTCTCCAGCACCACAGTTCGAAAGCATCCATTCTTCGGCGCTCAGCCTTCCTTATAGTCCAGCTCTCACAGCCATACATTACTACTGGGAAAACCATAGCTTTGATTAGACGGACCTTTGTCGGCAAGGTGATGTCTCTGCTTCTTACTATGCTGTCTAAGTTTGCGATAGCTTTCCTCCCAAGGAGCAAGCGTCTTTTAATTTCGTGGCTACAGTCACCGTCTGCGGTGATCTTGGAGCCCAAGAAAGTAAAATCTGTCACTGCTTCCATTTCTTCCCCTTCTATATGCCAGGAAGTGATAGGGCCAGACGACATGATCTTCGTTTTTTTAATGTTGAGTTTCAAACCAGCTTTTGCACTCTCCTCTTTCACCCTCAACAAGAGGCTCTTGAGATCCTCTTCGCTTTCTGCCATTAGGGTGGTATCGTCTGCATATCGGAGGTTGTTGATAATTCTCCCGGCAATCTTAATTCCGACCTCTGATTCATCCAACCCAGCATTTCTCATGATGTACTCTGCATATAAGTTAAATAAGCAGGGTGACAATATGCAGCCTTGTCGTACTCCTTTCCCAATTTTGAACCAATCGGTTGTTCCATGTCTGGTTCTTACTGTTGCTTCTTGACCCTCGTACAGGTTTCTCAGGAGACAGGTAAGGTGGTCTGGTACTCCCATCTCTTTAAGAATTTGCCACAGTTTGTTGTGATCCACACAATCAAAGGCTTTAGCGTAGTCAATGAAGCAGAAATAGACGTTTTTCTGGAATTCTCTTGCTTTCTCCATGATGCAGCGAATGTTGGCGATTTGATCTCTAGTTCCTCTGCCTCTTCGAAACCCAGCTTGTACTTCCGGTAGTTCTCGGTTCGCATACTGCTGAAGCCTAGCTTGTAGGATTTTGAGCATCACCTTGCTGGCATATGAAATGAGCGCAATTGTGCGGTAGTTTGAACACTCTTTGGCATTGCCCTTCTTTGGAATTGGAATGTAAACTGACCTTTTCCAGTCTTGTGGCCACTGTTGAGTGTTCCAGATTTGTTGGCATATTGAATGCAGCACTTTAACAGCATCATCTTTTAGGATTTTAAATAGCTCGGCTGGAATACTGTCATCTCCGCTAGCTTTGTTGTTAGTAATGCTTCCTAAGGCCCACTTGACTTCACTCTCGAGGATGTCCGGCTCAAGTTCAGTGGCCGCACTATCATGGCTATCAGGGACATTCAGATCTTTCCTGTATAGTTCTTCTGTGTATTCTTGCCACCTCTTCTTAATCTCCTCTGCTTCTCTTAGGTCCCTGCCTTCTTTGTCCTTTATCATGCCCGTCTTTGCACAAAACGTTCCCTTGAGATCTCCGATTTTCTTGAAGAGATCTCTAATCTTTCCCATTCTGTTGTTTTCCTCGATTTCTTTGCATTGTTCATTTAAGAAGGCCTTCTTGTCTCTCCTTGCTATTCTCTGGAACTCTGCATTCAGTTGGGTATATCTTCCCCTTTCTCCCTTGCTTTTCGCTTCCCTTCTTTCGTGAGCTACTTGTAAAGCCTCATCAGACAGCCACTTGGCTTTCTTGCATTTCTTTTTCTTTGGGACGGATTTCGTTGCTGCCTCCTGAACAATGTTACGGACCTCCGTCCATAGTTCCTCAGGCACTCTGTCTATCAGGTCTAATCCCTGAAATCTATTCCTCACCTCCACTGTATATTCATCAGGGATATGATTTAGGTCATACCTGAATGGTTTAGTGGTTTTCCCGACGTTCTTCAATTTAAGCCGAAATTTTGCAAGAAGCAGCTCATGATCTGAGCCACAGTCAGCTCCAGGTCTTGTTTTTACTGACTGTATGGAGCTTCTCCATCTTTGGCTGCAAAGGACATAATCAATCTGATTTCGATATTGACCATCTGGTGACGTCCATGTGTAGAGTCGCCTCTTGTGCTGTTGGAAAAGAGTGTTTGCTATGATCAGCGTGTTCTCTTGGCAAAACTCTATTAGCTTTTGTCCTGCTTCATTTTGTACACCAAGGCCATGCCTGCCTGTTATCCCGGTGATTTCTTGACTTCCTACTTTAGCATTCCAATCCCCTATGATGAAGAGGACATCTTTTTTTGGTGTTAGTTCTAGAAGGTGTTGTAGGTCTTCATAGAACCGATCAACCTCAGCTTCTTCGGCCTCAGTGGTTGGGGCATAGACTTGAATTACTGTGATGTTGAATGGTTTGCCTTGGATTCGTACTGAGATCATTCTATCATTTTTAAGATTGTACCCCAGTACTGCTTTTCCCACCTTTTGTTGACTATGAGTGCTACTCCATTTCTTCTAAGGGATTCTTGCCCACAATAGTAGATATGATGGTCACCTGAATTAAATTCGCCCATGCCTGTCCATTTTAGTTCGCTGATTCCCAAGATGTCGATGTTCAATCTTGCCATCTCATGTTTGACCACCTCCAGCTTACCTTGATTCATTGATCTGACATTCCAGGTTCCTAAACAATATTGTTCTTTACAGCATCGGATTTTCTTTTCACCACCAGACACATCCACAGCTGAGTGTCCTTTCGGGTTTGGCCCAGCCGCTTCACTCTTTCTGGCGCTACTTGGAAATACCCTCTGCTCTTCCCCAGTAGCATATTGGACACCTTCCGACCTGAGGGGCTCATCTTCCGGCATCATCTCTTTTAGCCTTGTGATACGTTCCATGGGGTTTTCTTGGCAAGAATACTGGAGTGGGTTGCCATTTCCTTCTCCAGTGGACCACATTTTGTCAGAACTCTCTGCCATGACCTGTCCGTCTTGGGTGGCCCTGCACGGCATAGCTTATGGCTTCACTGAGTTACGCAAGCCCCTTCGCCACAACAAGGCAGTGATCCATGAAGGGGACCATACACCATATATGCATATAAACGTATTTATTTAAACATTTGTGAGTGTGTGTACATATGCATGCACATGTATGTGCACAACTCTATGAATGGGTAAAGGGTTGTCACCAGGCTTGATAGAGCTGGCCCTAGCATTAGGCCAGGGGTAAGGAACATGTGGCCCTCCAGATGTTGGTAGACTGCAACTTTCAGCATCCCTTACTATTGGTTGTGCTAGCTAGGGATGGTGAGAGTTACACTCCACAAACATCTGGGGGACTATATTTACCCCACCCCTAATCTAGTCCATCATCCTTCTTCCTACAGTGACCAACCAGATGATTCCTGCAAGCCCACAAGCATGACATGAAGGCCATAGCCTTCTCCTACTATCCCCCCCCCAAAAAAAAACCTGGCATGACTCTGAACCCAAAGGTTCCATTATAGCCTCTGAACCCAAAGCCTCTGTATGCAGCCTCTGAACCCAAAAGTTCCATTATAGCCATCATGACAAGTGGACAATGATAGAACCATCCTCCATGAAATGGTCTAACCCCCTTTTAAAGCTAGTGGTGATCATCATATTTTCTGCCAGTGAATTCCATCCCACTCCGCTCCTCAGGAAATTGTTGTTCAGGACCAAGCTGAGTTGTAACAATCTCAGTTGATAATAACCATATTCTGTCAAAATGTCCTAACCCAGCCTTCCCCAAGCTGGTGTCCTCCAGATGTTTTGGAGGTCAGTGATCATCAATCCTAGCCAGTATGGCCAATGGTCAGGAATGCCAGGACTTGTTATCCAAAACATCTGTAGGGTGGTAGGTTGGAGAAGGCTGGTCGAACCCAATGCCTTGTGCTTGGTAAGAACACCAAAACACAAGGCAGTGGGTTGCGTCAGCCTTCTCATCAGACTTGGGGAAATCAGTGACCCCGAAGATTAGTGCTTAAGGAGAATGGGGAATGCTGGGAGTTATAGGACATTTTTTTTTTGGTCTGAACATGCTTAAGTCTGTGACCTAAATGCCACAAGGGGTGGGCTTCCATGTGTGGATCCTCTTCAGGATCAAGAAGCTGCACATGTGGGAAAAGATTCTCTGAGACAGACTATGCACTTCTACAGATTGTCAGCACCGTGAGCTCACAGTGATCGATCCTGTATTCAAGAGGTGATTCTATGTAAGGGCCTTGTAATCAGTGCTCAAATATCTGCCCGTGAAATTTTATATTTGATACTAGTCAAAACTATAGAGATACCAACAAGCCCAAAGTGCTCCCATTTCAAATTCTAGGCTACACCTATGCAAAATCCAGAATTCTGTTTGGATTTAGAATTTCATATTCAAACACTGAGTGTCAGTAGTGGACATTTCAGTGAAACATCAATATTTGACAATATTTATTTCAGTTTGGACATATGTTCAACTGGGCATGTGTAAGAAAGAAAGAAAGAAAGAAAGAAAGAAAGAAAGAAAGAAAGGAAGGAAGGAAGGAAGGAAGAAAACTTGGAAGCAATGGCTGGGAAAGGATTGGGCTGTCATTCTGACTGGGAGCTTTTCTAGATGAGGCTGTTGATTGGCTGTTCCTGCTCTGTATCTACGTTAGGGATGTCGGAGGAATCTGTTTGTGGGGTGGAGCTTGGTGAGCTTTTGCCGGCTCACCCCCTGGACTCCGAACCGGCATCTGCCTGCCAGCCTGACTCGGCCTGCACCAAGTTGGGCCAGCTGGCAGATTTTCATTCTCTCAGTCACAGCATGGCAGCAGCAGTGGGAGGATAAGAAGGGAGTGCCATATAGGTATGGATGAACTTACCCCCGTCCATGCTGCGTGCTGCTCTCTGGATCTCTGCTGGCTGTTGGAGCCTGCTCGCCACATGTGGCGAGCCGCTGGGCAGTCCACAGGCACCTGGTGGGCGGTGTGTGGCAACCTGGTGCTCCGCTAAGCCACCATTTCCATAAAAGCTGATTTTACTTAAGTGGTGGCCATAAAGAAGCCCATTTACACAGCATTACAGGCATAAATCCCTCTTTAGGGATGCCATTTAAATAAAATCGGCCTTTACAGAAAAGACTGAGCTTCCATTTTTTTCACAGAATGGCTGCTCGGTAGAGCAGCAGGCCCCATCTCACTTGCCCAACTCTGTGTGCACCAGGTTGGGCAAGTGTGGCAGTCTGCTGAGCTCAAGTTCCCAGCTGGACTCCTCCAAAATCCCTTACACCATAGCATTCCCCTCTCATTCTCTTGTTGCTGTGCCACTGGAGCCGCAGGCATGCCACCGTCCCTCTCTCCCTGCCACCGACAGCCCCCAGCCTGCAGAGCCTACTGTCTTTCCTTTCTGACACATCACACATGAGGGCTCCCTAGGTTGGGGCTGATAGTGGCAGAGAGAGAGGGATGGTTGTACAGTGGTAGGGCAGGATAGGAAGTTTTCTCCCCTCACCACATTCTGCTGTAAACCCCATTTCTGCAAATTACAGTGGTAATTTGCACAACTTACAGTGGTAATTTGCACAAATTGCAATTGCAATTTGTGGAAATTACATGTGTAATTTCCACAAATGGCAGCTGTAATGTGAGGAAATGGGGTTTATGGCAGGGGAAACCCCTCCGATAAAGTTCCCAGATTTCAGGAACAGGCCCCCAGCACAACTCACACAGGCAAGTCGAGCCGGGAGGGGTGGGAGTCTGCCGGGTGCTAAAAGGGTCAGATTTAGCCACAACAGACATCCTCAATCTACCTTTGGTTTCACTGCAGAATTGAGATCCGAGCACTAGATAAAGAATATATCTTTCCTGCTTTTCCACTACATAACCTCTAGGTGGCACTCTTGTATAGTGGAATAGCACAACTACACAAGAAGAAATCAGGCTTTCTTTCACTTTCACAGTTAAATGCCGCATTTCCCCTGCTTTGAAAAAAATCACCGAAAGTGCTGGTTAGACACAGGAGCAAAATTGGAGGGTCAGAACATCATCTAAAGGACTTGTAAACAATTGTTAATAGAAAACAATGAGCACACAATAAATGCCTTGTGTAGAAAAGCTGGGGGCTGGGGGGAATGAGAGAAAAATGTGCTTAATTCACTTCATACCTAACAGGACATTCATGTGTTTTGTATTTGGGTTTGGGTACCTGACAATAAAGAGTAAAGAGAGACTGGATGTATGAAAATCACTTACCTTTCACGGATTATGCTGATGGTGGTGGGGGAGGCGCTCCGTCCCTCCCCCTGGAATCCTGGATGGGGGGGAGGCACTCCGTTCCTCCCCCCCCGGAATCCTGGCCGGCCGGCTGTGCTCCGCAGGAATTCTGCGGAGCCGCCGGCCGGCTCCACCAGCAGCTGGACATCCGGCCACTGGCTAGCAGGGACGCAAATGGCGGCGGCTGTAGCCGCCACCATTTGCGTCCCTGCAGTCAGCCTTGATAGGCTATGTAAATGTTTACGTAGCCTATCACGGCTGACTTAAAACAACAACAACAACGCACGTACGCAAATGGCGGCGGCCACAGCTGCCGCCATTTGCTTTCCTTATTTTGGCACGTCTTAGTCTACGTCAAGATTTACGTAGACTAAGACGGCAAAAATAAGGAGATTTTTTTAAAAAACCTAGCTGTGATAGGCTACGTAAATTTTTACGTAGCCTATCACGTCTTTTTTTTAAAAAAACTGGAAATGGCAGTGGCAGCAGCTGGTCAGAAGACCGGCCGCCACAGCCGCTGCCGCCTCACCGCCGCCAGAGCCGCCGCTGGAGCCGCCGCCGCCAGGAAGATCCGCCCCAGGTAAGTCTCATCCCGGGGGTGGGGGGGGTAGCAGACCATTCCGCCACCGATTTCGGGGGGCTGAATGCACTGGCATTCGGTCTCCCCGAGATCCGTGGCAGAATTCTCTGACAGGTACTTTGAGTACCTGACAGCAAATAGTATAGTGAGAATTGACCCATCATGGGCATTAATGGTTCCCCGATAAGTCTGACCATCCATATCCATCATAAAATGCTCTCTCATTCAATCAGTAGTAACGGAAGAAGAGCCTTAACATCAGAAAACTATTTCACCTTTGCAATAAAAAAGCATATTATATACTGCATTTCCAAGGGCCCTTTTGAAACCTGCTTGAGAGACCAAAGTGATCCTAAATTAACTCTCACACAAACACAAATTGTGTCAATTAGATTAACGTACGTCTAAGGAAGCAAATGAATGGAATAAAGCAAGTCAACAAAGTAGCAAACACAAATGAAAGCTTAACAAAATAAGGCAAATGAAGGAACAAATCAAATAGCAATTTTCCAGATTGAAGAGGAGTGGTGTGAACTCAGCACAGATAGTCATTAAAAGGTTCTCCTCTGCTAAGTTTATTCATGGCCAAAACTCCACCCCACCCCCAAAGAAACCAATACAAATTTCACTCCTAGACCAAAGAGCAAAAAACAACCAACTGTTCAGAAATTCTTACAGGTTAGCTACCATGAAATTTAGGGATGGGTGAACCCCACAATGTCAGGTTGGGTGTGTGTGTCCACCACAGGGAAATCTGGGCCACTTGGGGCCCCATGGATTTCCCTGGAGCCCTGGCACATCCACTGGAGTTCATGGGGCAGTTCTCTGTCTTTCTAAAAGGTGCAATAGGCTAATGGTGGCTGCCATTAGCCTATTGTGGGAAAATTACTGCCGTAATTGGTATATTTTACACCATTTGTGGCTGTAAAGCACTTACTTCTATGTAAATTGTGGTCATAAAGTGCTTACTCCCTCAATTTATGTAGAAGTGAGCTTTTAGAAAAACAGAGAGCTGCCTCACACGAAATCCAAGGACACGCAGGTAGGGGCAGGGGCTGCTGTGGACTCCGGAGGTCAGATTCTTGGAAATCCAGCCTCACTGGAGTCCACAGCAGAGATTTCTCCAATAGCCCTAATGAGAGTGAAGATTGAACACATTTCATTCTAATGTTTCTTTCACAAGCACCTTTATTTGACATGCAAATTGTGCCCTCGTTATACTGGAAAGCCCCTTTTGGAAAGGATCAGATAAAACACACTTGAGCTGTTATGAATGACGATTAGCATCATGCAATTAATCATTGGTAGTACATCATTACAGATCTCATTGTACAGCCTACCTTGAACATCCTTATTTCTTAAAACTGTCGCACTATTTGGAAGCAGATAAAATATGCTGTAGCAAATGGGTTCTCAATGCCCAAACTCAGTTCAAAAAAATGTTGTTGCTCCAGATTTTTTTATTTATTTAAATAATTTTTATCCCGCCCTTTATCTTTAAGATCTCAGGACAGCATACAGATAAAATCAATGTAAACTGTTTAAAACAATAAATAATTTAAACTGCTAAAAGCATATTAAACCATTAAACAAGCTAATACCAATTTAAAAACAATAAACAGTTAAAACACTGCACAACTTTAGGGAATTCAATTAGCCCTGAAAGGCTTTGGTGAAAAGTCATGTTTTAACCTCACTCTGAGACCAACATCTGTGCCATTCGGGCCTCTGAGGGGAGGGCATTCCAACCGGGGCGCCACGTACTAACTGGCTTGTGGATTGAAGTATGCAAATGCAATCTTTAGCTCAATCATGTGGCACTAAAATCAGTAGGATTACTTCCAAGTAATGCTGTGTCTAACTCCTCACCCTCAGTTTTTTGTGAACCATTTTGCCCCTATGAAATCAGCAAGGAGGGGAGCATTTCAAGGTTGGTAGGAGAAATTTGGTGAAATGGGAGGGGGGGTTGCAGGGGTTTGGGCTCTTATTGTTTGATGCTCACCTTAATAATGTTACATGGTGGCCATGTGGTATTCCGCCTTTTAGCTGAAGAGACAAGGAAAGTGAGAAGCTTCATGGTACTCTCTGGTGTCTCTGCAGCTTTTGTGATGGCTGGCACATCTTGGAATGCCTATGGGCAGACAGGACATTGCTATGCCCTCCCATGGGTGTTTCCAGAAGTATGGCTGTCCAGGGAGACTGCAGAGACATGTGGCATGATGAAACTTTTTTTTTACAGGTTAAAGTTGGGACATATTTTAGCCACCTCATAATGTGCTGAATGTAAAAGCCATGCAAAAAGAGCAGAATTCCTGCAAACCCCCCCCCCCCACACACACACTAAATTTATCCTGTCCTTCTCCAGTTTGGGGGCAATTTCTTTTCATTCCCTCCCTCTATACGGCCCAAAAAACAACACAAAATCAAAAAGCTTGGCTGAAAACATTGGTTCAGCACCACTTGCAAGTATTCAGAGCCAGAGTTTAAGTCCACCAAACCTTCTTTTTTAGGACTTTTCCAAAGAACCAAAATAAGGGGGTGGGGGTAGAGACCTGAATTCCTGCACTCCTTTCTGTGTTGTGAAGGAAATAAATTTATTTCACTAACAACGCTCTCTCTCCCTCTCTCTCTCTCTCTCTCAGCCTCCCTGTGTGTTCATTAATTTTCAGCACATCTCCTCTCCTCTGCCTTTGGTATTCCAGACTCACTTCAAACAGCACTTCTGCTCCTGCAGTCAGATTTGGAATGCGCACAGATTGAGCAGAAGTGTGGGAGGATGATTACAGCTGGAATTCATTCTCTGAACTCATCCTGGTACTTCAACTGGCTTCCACGATTAATTTTAGAAAGACACCCACAACAAAACAATCTGTGGAGGTGGAGGAGAGAGTTCTGGAGGGCGAAGCTATCCTAGTTTTTCCCAGCAGGCAAGCCAAATTGATCTTCAAATCTATAGTCACGGTTACCAGTTCCACCATATGCTTATCCACATGCCCTTCTGACCACATCATGTCCTTAATGTAACCTAAATATCCTAAGTGATTTCACGACAACTGAGATGACAGCTACGAAAAGTTCACAGGGTAGCCACAGGTTATTGTTCAGCCTATTATACAATATCATATCATTAAACATTTCTGGGGTCATGAAGAGTCAGACACGACTGAACAACTGAACACACACACACACACACACGTACTAAAGAGAGTGTCTTTGTGTGCAGACAAAAGTGTTCCCAAGAGAAAAACCTGGAGAGACAAAGACATCAAATTAATTTGGAGGGCAACCTTCCAAAGGCCTCCAAATCCTCCTAACAGGGCCAGCTGGACCACAGCGGCAGACTAGGGAGCCACCTCTTGTGCCACAATTCTTTGTAAATGCCTCAGGAAGGGAGCCACTGCCTAGACTTCTGAAGGAGAGAGACACAGGGGCATCTTGCCAGCTCATTGACTAGCTGATATCTCCAGGGGGATATAGTCAAGATCTCCTATCTTCTGGCATAGACCAGCTACCTGTGTAGACACAGCTGGAAACAGGAGGAAGAAAAGAAATGGTGGAGATGAAAAATGAAAATGAGAAACTGGTTTTCACTGTCAATTACTCATCATATGGGGCATGAGCCACTTGCACAAGGGGACACAGCTCTGGGCACATAATGCATATTGTCAGCACAGTGTGGTGGATTCTGAAGGGACTCAATAGAGCCCTGTTTTCTTTATCTATAACTGATGCACACACATGCATGCATGCAGAGGCAGTGCCATGGAATGTGTTAAGGAGACTGGGAGGTTTGTGCTCCCCTTCCCTAAATTCCCCCTTTTCTCCCCCCTCTGCCCAATAGAAGTTAGTGATGCCCAGAGCATCACTAACTCCCAAGGCACAGAGAGGGAACGAGTGTCAGGAGGATGGCAGGTATGTACTAAGGATGTATGAATTATTCATCTAAGTTAATTTTTGACCAGAATTTAGCCATTGCACACCTCACAGAACTGAATGCAGACCTAAACAAAATCTGTGCTCAAAATCTGTACATTTCCAAGCTTGCAATGTGATTCGAGCCATCAAGAAATTGTGTTCAAAAAATGGATATACTGAAAAAATGCACATGAAAAATATATACTTTGGAAAATGTTGCACAGACATGTTGCACAATGTTGCACCAATCAATGGGAGATACATGCATATATTTCAAAAATGTGCACAATCAATGTGTACATTTGGAAAAACATGCACAAATATGCACACACATTTTTTTGTGGGAAAATAAAAGAAAAGGTTCGCAATCTGATAAGGAGATGAGGATGAGCCAGAACAAGGTTCAAGGTGGAATTTGGAAGACCTCAACAGCTCAGGTTTTGCTGATTCACACATCTCTGGTGTACTTTCCAATTCTCTCTAATGTACCATCGCTTTGCCTGTGCTTGTGTCTGGTAGAGTTAAATGATCATATGAAGGGGTCATGAGGCTGTGATACATAGTCATACCCCCTATCAACATGTGCACTAGCCATGATCTCCACTGGCTGTGCATTCAGCAAGTCACATGTTTGCAGAATGAAAGGCCCCTTAATGTGTGCACGCAGGCAAGGATGGGGGCAGGCCATCCATGTTGTACCTAGGGATGTTAGAGAAATCCAAACAGCCATCCATGTTGTACCTAGGGATGTTAGAGAAATCCCCTGTGGATTCCAATGAGGCTGGATTCTTTGGAATCCAGCCTCAGGAATCTGTGGCGGATCATCCCCACTTACCTTCTCTCCTGGAGGATTCCACGTGGGACGGCATGGCTGCTTGTTGCACTGGGAGCCTTTCGCCTCTGCCCTGATCACCATTTTTTTTTTTAAATGGCGATTGGCAGGATGAGCCCATAGACTTATATGCAAAATAGAGCCGTGAATCTTGCGTATAAGTCTATGTGTCCATAGGCTTATACACAAGATTCATGGCTCTATTTTGCATATAAGTCGATGCTACATCCTGCCGACAGCCATTTTTTAAAAAAAATAAGCTATGAATCTTGCATAGAAGTCTAAAGACTTATACTCAAGATTCACAGCTCTATTTTGCATATAAGCCTATGGGGATCCCCTTCATGGATCACTGCCTTGTTGTGGTGAAGGGGCTTGTGTAACTCAGTGAAGCAATAAGCTATGCCATGCAGGCCCACCCAAGACGGACAGGTCATGGCAGAGAGTTCTGACAAAATGTGGTCCACTGGAGAAGGAAATGGCAACCCACTCCAGTATTCTTGCCAAAAAAAACCCATGGAACGTATCACAAGGCTAAAAGAGATGACACCGGAAGATGAGCCCCTCAGGTTGGAAGGTGTCCAATATACTACTGGGGAAGAGCAGAGGGTATTTCCAAGTAGCGCCAGAAAGAGTGAAGTGCCTGGGACAAAGCCAAAAGGACACTCAGCTATGGATGTGTCTGGTGGTGAAAAGAAAATCCGATGCTGTGAAGAACAATATTGTTTAGGAACCTGGAATGTCAGATCAATGAATCAAGGTAAGCTGGAGGTGGTCAAACATGAGATGGCAAGATTGAACATTGACATCTTGGGAATCAGCGAACTAAAATGGACAGGCTTGGGCGAATTTAATTCAGGTGACCATCATATCTACTACTGTGGGCAAGAATCCCTTAGAAGAAATGGAGTAGCACTCATAGTCAACAAAAGGGTGGGAAAAGCAGTACTGGGGTACAATCTTAAAAATGATAGAATGATCTCAGTATGAATCCAAGGCAAACCATTCAACATCACAGTAATTCAAGTCTATGCCCCAACCACTGAGGCCGAAGAAGCTGAGGTTGATCAGTTCTATGAAGACCTACAACACCTTCTAGAACTAACACCAAAAAAAATGTCCTCTTCATCATAGGGGATTGGAATGCTAAAGTAGGAAGTCAAGAAATCACCAGGATAACTGGCAGGCATGGCCTTGGTGTACAAAATGAAGCAGGACAAAAGCTAATAGAGTTTTGCCAAGAGAACACGCTGATCATAGCGAACACTCTTTTCCAACAGCACAAGAGGTGACTCTACACATGGACATCACCAGATGGTCAATATCGAAATCAGATTGATTATGTCCTTTGCAGCCAAAGATGGAGAAGCTCCATACAGACAGTAAAAACAAGACCTGGAGCTGACTGTGGCTCAGATCATGAGCTTCTTCTTGCAAAATTTTGGCTTAAATTGAAGAACGTAGGGAAAACCACTAAACCATTCAGGTATGACCGAAATCATATCCCTTATGAATATACAGTGGAGGTGAGGAATAGATTTCAGGGATTAGACCTGATAGACAGAGTGCCTGAGGAACTATGGATGGAGGTCCGTAACATTGTTCAGGAGGCAGCAACTCAATCCATCCCAAAGAAAAAGAAGTGCAAGAAATGCAAGATAGTATCACCGATGCAATGAATATGAACTTGAGCACAGTCCGGGAGAGAGCGTAGGACAGGAAGGCCTGGCGTGCTATGGTCCATGGGGTCACGAAGAGTCGGACACGACTGAACGACTGAACAACAACAACAACAACTATGGGGACATCCTGCTGAACACCTTTTTTGTTTGTACATGGTGAGTGGCACGGAGGCGAGGGGCTTCTGTTGCAGGTAAGAGGTGGCCCTCGGCTCTGCGGAATCCTCCCAGTCAGAGCGGAGCCGCTCCGTGAGGATTCCGGGGGAGGGGAGAACAGATTGCCTCCCCCCCTGCAGATTCCCCACTGGAATGGACGGTGGGGAATCTGTACATCCCTAGATGTACCCCATTAAAATGCCATTTGTGTGGGCACTTTGCCAGCAATGAGAGTAGATCAATGTGCTATTGTTGTGCTGTTGGGCCTATGGCACAAGCAGGAACAGCCCAATTTTAATTTGCCTCTAGCAACCAATCACTCCAGCTGTCTCCACCTCCCAAGCAGCCAATAGAGGTGTTTGCATGCCCCACTGCAAAGACAGCCCACAAATGAATGCATCCTCCTTGTCAGCTTCTCGCTGATCCTGTTGAAAAACGGGATCCAAGTTTTGCTCTCTCTCTCTCTCTCTCTCTCTCTCTTTCTCTCCCTCTTTCCACATCTGGCTTTTTGATGCCAACAGGAGGATTAAATGTGAATAGGAAAAACTATATGACCCTGTTCCAAATGCTTTGGCAACAGTTCCTAGAAATGTCACTGTCATTGTGACATCAGCGGTTCTATAGCAAGGCAATGTGGGGGTGGGAGCTTTCAGATGGTAGCCTGATGTTGCTTACGTACCTTCCCAAGTCTTGTTGTGAGCTGCTGCTTGTGCTGCTCCCCTACAAACTACCAAAGTCCTAGCGTGTCCACATGTGCCTCAGGGGGTGGGTCTCCATCAAGAGTTACACTCTATTAGTCTGTTGCTGCATCTTGCATTTAGTATCTTTCTGCTTAATAATACATCCAATGTATAAGGCTGAAATAGAGGCAACGTTTCTTATTTTCAATGACAGGGCTCAGGCCCAGTGTCCATGAAAAACACACAAAAACCCCCCTAAGAACAGAGTGCCTTTGAAGATGTGCAAGGTTCCTTTCCTTTCTCAACAGGCCATTTTAAACACCTCCCAAATGACGGGGGTTAAATGTAAGGCATTTGGATCAGCCAACAATGATTTTCAAGCTCTTGAGAAATCAAGCATTGTCTTGTCCATAATCCAGCGGTGTTGAACCTCAGCCCTGTGGGACAAATATGGCCAACCTGGTGCCCCAATCTGGCCCTGGCCCTTTCCCCTGGCCTCAGCCCCTTTCCCCTGACAGTTGGTGGTTTCCTGGGCTTTTTTTTTTGCACAGTTTTTCCTCTATTCTAAATGGGTGAATTGCCCTTACTATGGCTTAGTTGCTGGCACTTCAGAGCTTTAATCTAAAACATGCTGGTCTTTTTCGGTGTGCTGGCCCTGCCAATTTTACCTTCAGCCCTGTCTGATTTGCCTTCAACCCAAGCTTAGGCTGAAAGAAGTTCAACACTCCTGCCATAATCCCAGATGTGCAGAACTAGTTCTGATGTGTGTGTGTGTCTGTGCGTGTGTGTGAGAGAGAATAGAGATGCACCAGAAGGGATGTGTGAACCCACCCTCGTCTGGATTCTTCAAGTACCCGCCCAGCCCCTGCCCCCGCTCTCTAGTCCTTGGCCCATGCTCAAGACCCTCCTACGCTCCGCAAGCAGCCTGCACTCACCCCAGTGTCCTTGTTGAGCTCTGCAGTCACCATTTTTTGAAAAACAAAATGGTGATCGCAAAAATGCACATATTTGCATATGCACAAAAATTCACACTTTTGTGAATGCGTATGTTTGTGTATAGCGAAAATGTGCACTTTCCCAAAAGCACATTTTTGCACATGCACAAATATGCACATTTTTGCAAATATGCACATTGTCACATATGCAAAAATGTGCATTTGTGCGATTCCCATTTTATTTTTCAAAAAATTGAGACGGTGGAGCTTGACGAGGCTGCCAGGGTGAGTGCGGGCCACTTGCCGAGCACAGGCAGGGGGTGAGTGGAGGCAGGGGATTTGTGAGTGGGGCTCAGGGGTGCAGGCAGGGGAGGGGTTCCACCGGATTCCTGGATGGAGTAGGGCACCTGTGCTATCCCTAGCACTAGGTGAATTTTTTGCCACCCCTGAACCATAATGGATTAGCCAGCCTAAGTTAGTTGCACATAGCCATAGGTCCAATTGAAATTAATAGGCCAAGTTGGTCATGACTTAACTGAAATCCCACTTATTTCAATGGGAATTAAGTGCAGCTGACTTAGGCTGGATCCAACCCAATGGCATGGCAAGCTGACACCTGTCATAATGTGCTTTTTTATCTGTCCTCTCTTCATCCTGTTGGTGTGGCTAGCTTTGCAATGAAGCCAAAAAAAAAAATCGACTCTTGGCACACAAATAAGTTTTCTTGCTGATCCTGGGCAGATCTGACCATGTACATTGTATGAATGGGTGATGATGGCCTGGGAAGTATGTGCACCATAAAATGCTCCACTGGTCCTCATTGAAAGAGCAAAGTACAAGTGAAATAAATCAATTTAATGAATACCTGTAGTCTCTATGATTATACATGGAAGTGTAGTCATAGAAAGAGTGAAATCTTTCCAGAGACCATCAGCAGGGGCAATACTCTGAGTCAACATATTTACATGGGTAGTGAAAAATCACAGGAATTCTACTAAGGATAATTGTGTGATTTGGAAAGCACAATCCAGAATAATGTTTTGCATATTAAATCATCCTGTTTTCCACCCACAATAGTGTGTGCTCATGTTGACAGGCTAAGATAGGTGAGCTTCCAAAAGCTCCCCTTGGATTAACTCGGAAATTACCCTGAGTTCTTCTGATATTTCCCCCCAGAAGAACCTGGGGTAATTTCTGAGTTAAACTAAGCTTCGGAAGCTCACCCATCTCTACCTGTAATAAATTTATTGACCAGTATGAGCACATGGTTGTAGCTTGAAAACAGTATGACTGATATGCATAGCAGCACTCTAGACTATTTAATTGCATATCAAGTTGATCCTTAAGAGACTTCCTGTGACAGAATACTACCTCAAACCAATATAAACATGGGTATCCAAGTGGGTTAAGAATTTAGAGGTTTAAAACTCACATCTCCTTTGAAGTATGCTTTTATGAGCCCATGAAGTTATTTCCCAAGACTGGCTCATGAAAACTTTGCCAGCAACCATAATTACAGGTTGATTCTGCTTGAGCACAAATCCAGGTGCAGTTTAAAATCAGTGGTGCATGAATGTACAACCATCCACACAATCGGGGGCAATTGGAGCACAACCAAACCATGAGACTGACACACCAGCTACCTCCATCACTGCTGAAATAAAGTCAACACTAGAGATGGGTGAACTTACCCCATCCCGCACTGTGCGCTGCTCACCGAACCCCCACCAACTGTCCAATCCTGTTTGTGGTGTGTGTCGAGCCGCCGGGATGGTCTGTCGGTGTCCGATGAGCGGTGTTTGGCCTCCCACTCCTCTGCTAAGTCTTTTCAGTAAAACACAATTCTGCACAAAAGGTGGATGTAAAGATGTCCATTTTAGGGATGGGCGGATCACTTACCCCATTCCGGGTGGGGGGTCCATGGGGGGGGGAGACAATCCATTCCTCCCCACCAGAATCTGTCCAGGCCGGTTCTGCTCCGCCTTGATCTTGTGGAGCCAGCTGCCAGCTCCACTTCACTGGCAAATGTCAATACGGCCAGCAGCCATTGCCATGCCGTATCACTGTAAGTCAGGTTCCGGATGCAAATGGTGTAATTGGTGCCATTTGCAGCCATAAAGCTGGTATATTAGCCTAAATGCAGCCATTTACAGCTGCATTTAGGCTAATCTACCAGCTTTACGGCCGCAAATGGCGCCCACTATGCCATTTGCATCCGGAGCCTGACTTACAGCGATACAGCATGGCAATGGCAATGGCTGTATCAACATTTGCCAAGGATGTGGAGCAGGCGGTCAGCTCCGTAGGATCAAGGCAGAGACAGAACCAACTTGGAAGGATTCCGCGCGGAGGTGGAGGTGAGTGCTCCATTCTGCCACAGGCCACAATGGGGACTGATTCTTTGAATCCGGCCTCATTGGGGTCCATGGTGGATTTCTCCCCCATCCTTACTCCATTTACACAAAATTACAGACATAAGAACATAAGAACATAAGGAGAGCCATGCTGGATCAGACCAAGGGTTCATCTAGTCCAGAGTTCTGTCCACACAGTGGCCAAGCAGCTGTTGACCAGGGACCCACAAGCAGGGCATGAGTGCAACAGCACCTCCCACCCATGTTCCCCAGCAACTGGTGTACATAGGCACACTGCCTCTGGTACTGGAAGTAGCACATAGCCATCATGACTAGTAGCCATGGATAGCCTTTTCCTCCAGGAATCTGTCTAACCCCCTTTAAAAGCCATTCAAATTGGTGGCCATCACTACTTCCTATGGTAGTGAATTCCATAGTTTAACTATGCGCTGTGTGAAGAAGCACTTGCTTTTATCTGTCCTGAATCTCCCACCAATCAGCTTCATAGCATGACCCTGGTTCTAGAATTTTGAGAAAGGGAGAAAAAATGTCTCCCTATTCTCCATACCATGCATAATTTTGTGGGCCTCTATCATGTCTCCCCTTACCCTCCTTTTTTCCCCAAGCTAAACAATCCCAGCTGTTGTAACCTTCTCTCATGGGGGAGATGCTCCAGCCCCTTGATCATTTTAGTTGCCCTTTTCTGCACCTTTTCCAGGTCTACAATATGTTTTTTTTTAGGCGTGGTGACCAGAATTGTACGCAGTATTCCAAGTGAGGTTGCACTGTAGATTTGTATAGAGGCAGTATGACATTGGCAGTTTTATTCTTAATTCCTTTTTCTGGAGTTTGCCTTTTTTACAGCGGCTGCACACTAGGTTGACATCTTCATTGCCCTGTCCACCACAACTCCAAGATTTCTTTCTTAGTCAGTCACTGCTACCTCAGATCCCATCAGGCTATACTTGAAGTTGGGATTTTTACCCCAATGTGCATTTGTTTGTTTGTTTGTTTGTTTGTTCATTTGACTTATTAGCTGTCCATCTGGCCAGCTACCTGGCCACTCTAGGCAGCGTACAATACTAATAACAAATTTACATAATCAACTGAACAAACAAAATAACAAAACAACACTGCTCTAACAAACTCTAACCCACTCCAAAAGCCCACCTGAAGAGCCAGGTTTTTAAAGCCCAGCAGAAGCTCGTCAAAGAGGTGCATCACTTTATTTGCTTATATTGAACCGCATTTGCCGTTTAGATGCCCATTCTCCCAGTTTGGAGAGATTCTTTTGGAGCTCTTCTCAAGCCCTTTTTGTTTTAACCACCCAAAATAATTTGGTGCCATCCACAAACTTGGCCACTTCACTCATATTCATTAGACATGAATGGTCTAACTGGACCATGCCTGTAATTGTATATAAATGGGGCTTTTTATGGCCTCCATTTGTGCAGAATCACAATTTATGGAAAAGGCTGAGCTGCCATTTTGAGCAGAATTGTTGCTCAATGGAGCAGCAGGGACCACCATGCTTGCCCGACTCACCACGCATCAACTTGGGCAAGCAGAGGGGTCTGCGGACTGGCATCGGGGGGGGGAGCTGACAGGAACCCGCCAACTTCAAGCCCCAAACCGCATGCTCACAAAATCCCTAGTCGACACCAAAGCATTCCCAAATCATAGTGGACCTGATCCCTTTCTACTTTCATGCAGCTAGTTACACACAACTAGCGGCCCTAGGCCTAGATGAAGATGCACTTTCACACTTCTGTGAAAGACACATCTATTGAAAGTCCCATGGTCTTTGATGATTGCAGATCCAGAAGTTCAACTGCATACAGTATACAAGTGGAAGTCTGCTTCAGTGCAGGGATTGCCCTTTCTGGATCAGGGTGTGTGTCTCTGGTCATTTTAAAGGTACACATTATATCAGGTCTGTTATTCCCACTGTCTGCCGAATCGGAGATGGTCCAGACAAAGTCATACTCCTTACAATTAAAGGATCTGGAGGCAAATGCAATAATTCGAAGTGCAGTGGCTCAAAATCAATTGATAGTGACCAAAGGTGAAGCAGGAAAGACTAAAACTTACTTTTCAATGAGCTGCTCTAAAAGCAAGGCTCCAAAGATTTTGACCCATGCGGGCATCATGTCACACAACTTGAATATATTACAGCCCTCTTGTTTGATAGCACCTTTGTGGGTTAGATTGTCTCCAAAATCATCTATCTAGCCTGTATTAGAGGCTGCTGGTGATAAAGTGCAAGTGTTTTGAGACAGAAAGGACACAGCTAAAACATTTGTAATGGTGGCGGGTTAAAGATTTTAGTCCATTGACCATATCAGGGGACCTCAGCAATGTACAGAAATCTAAGAGTTATTAGTCTATGTCTCCAATGTGTTTATCATTTGGAGGTTGAAAGGAGGGAGAGAAGAAACTGGATTTTCTAAGTTGAATTTTGATACTCCTACAGGCAATAAATTGAAGATAAAATACATTAGTAATTGTGCTTCTGATTGGCTGGAGGGGAAAGGTTATTTGAAGATATCTTTCAAAGGCAAGAGTGACTCAGGATAATTATATCTTGCCTCTTCATCAAAGAGTCACCCAGCCCCATATAAAAGGCCCATGGCAATTTCTCCATGGAAATATGTTCCCATGGTGATCTTCTCCCATGGGGCTATTATTGAGAGAGAAACATTGTCAAGATCACACCATTCAACCTCTTCATTATAGGGATGAGAGAATCTGTCATTTTGCTTTCTCCCACATTTGATTTATACACACACACACGTGTGCACGCACGCACGCACACACACACACACACACATCTATCTATCTATCTATCATCATCATTATTATTATCTATCTATCTATCTATCTATCTATCTATCTATCTCAAGGTTTTTCCCTCCAAATTTTGGTAAATTTGGCACCAGCCAAATTTAATAGCTACAGTGATTCACAGAATGGAGAGGACCATGATATACCTGCCTGCCATATAGCTGTTAAAGATGAGGAGCCTGTGAGAAAAAGAAAAGAAAAGAGGGAGCTACCTGGATTAATCACTGGATTAACACAGTTGAATACTCAGGGATTCAAATGTATTTTTGAGCAAAGCACTCCAAGCCCTCTCCCTGGATGGACAAATCTGTCAGTTTCCATTTCTCCATCATATCTATCTATCTATCTATCTATCTATCTATCTATCTATCTATCTATCTATCATCTATCTATCTATCATCTATCTATCTATCATCTATCTATCTATCTATCTATCTATCTATCTATCTATCTATCTATCTATCTATCTATCTATCTTAGGTTCTTTTTGTCCCAAATATGGAAAACTTAATTGATTTTGGGAAATTCTTATCAAAACAGAACTGAACCAAAATTCTTACCATCCCTAATTCCACAAAACACGGGCTTCCACAAATTAGGACTTGCACAGATGAATTTTCTCTGCTGCTCACAGTCACAGCCATAGTTGTTTTGTCCCATTATGGCTGGTCTCTCTGCTAATGGTGAAGTCATCATCTGACTTCCTCTGCCATGAGCAATCTCTGCAATTTTGAATGTCAGTTCTCATCCGCCATGGGCTGGGATAAGAATGGAGCTGCAGGGAGCAAGGTAGTTGTGTGTATTGATTGATACTGATCAAAAGGCATGTCAGAAGATGGTGAATGATGAAAAGCCCCATCATCTCTCACATGCTTGTCACATAGTGAACTATCTATATGCATAACTTTCCTGTGAAAGAAGAGGAGGTGGCCCTGCATTATCCAGCCTTTCTCCTTAGAGAATTACCTTATGGGGGACAACCTGCCCCCATTGCATGAACCAGCAGTCCATTAGTTTCATTTCTGGGCTGTCAAGAGCTCTGCAACAGGAAAACCAATGCTCACCTGGGTTCAGGTAACTGCAAACAGTCCCAGAATGAAACAGGGGGAATCTTCAAATGTTATCCAGGGACCAGTAAGCTTCTGGCTGCTGAACTTTCGTACTCATGTACTCCATGAGTGTTCCACTGTTCCCCATTCTCTCCCTTCCCATGAGAGAGTATACACTGGTCTCCACTCACAAAGGACCGGAGAAGGACTCAGGTTGTGACTATCTTCCCCCTCCCCAGTTTTCTGTCACTTCTTCCCTCCCAGTCTCTCTTAGACTTGTCTTCTTCCAGCCCACCTCACCTGGGGTCAACTTTCAAAATACAGGGTTGGACTAACATGGGTTATTTCAGGAAAAAAACAAGACAGGCCTGCTAGATCGAAACAATATGAAGATAGGACTGAATATTAATATGTCTCTCTATCATAAACATATCTTACCTTCTCGTTGTTGTTGTTGTTGTTGTTGTTGTTTTAACCTGTAGCCAAAGAAAGAGTTATGTGTAACTTGAAAGTTATACATCACATCGTGAATCTTAGTTTGTTCTAATAGAGCTATTGAGTCAGTTCTCAGTTTGCAGCTAAAACAGCCCATGGGTTGTTCATGGTTTGTTAATTATGCCAGCAAAATGTTGTTGTTGTTGTTTTTTAAAAAAATGTGCAGATCAAGTGCACTACTTTTTTCCCCCCCAATGGGGTAAAGTCCACACTTTTGAAGCATGCACACGTAAATGTGCAATTTTCCCATATGAACTAAAAGAAAAAACAGGTTGAAAATGAAAATGGGAGCAGGGTGAAGCGAACTTTGGAGTTCAGAGAAGCTCAGCAAGCTCAAATATCCCTCGTTCTCCCATTGTGAACACACACTAGAGTAAAAAGAACAGCTAACCCTCAGGTACATGCTGCATAGTTAGCATAATCATGATTTGGCTCTTAAAGCAGAATCCAGGAGGTGAAATTCAGGGCAGAGTAAATCCACAGAACAGCAAGTAACTGAACAGGGAAACTAATCTAACTAATCTGACTAATCCCTGTATAACATTTGATCTGGGAAGCTTCTCTTTTACTCCACTAACCAAGTGACTAGCATATCAGCTGGGCGTTTATGTTCAGCAAAATCACATTGTCATTTCCATTTCAATTCAAGCACTATTTTTACTCCTCTCCTAGAAGCTCTTCTCCAGCTGGCAGACTTGATGCGAGATGACAACACAAACGTGCTGCCTGGCAAAGTGGTCTGATTTCCTTGGTCAATTGCACAGAGTCTGTTGTGGTGGGAGTTTAAATATTTAAGGATGTGGGGGAGAGAGAGTGGCGGAGTCAGACAATCATAACTAATGAAAAGTACTTTGAACTTTCACTGTTATAGCCCCTTTCATCCAGGGATATCAAAGCAGCTTCTACACATGGATTAATTAATGATTCACAACAATACTTTGAGCTTGAAGAAATGCCTTGCAGATGAGGAAAATGAAGGGAGGCAGAGCACTTGCATTAGCCTTGTTTTCAGCTTGCTTTATGACAGATGCTCCCCCCTCCTGCGAAGCCCACAGTTGTGTAGGGATGGCGGAGAATTTCTACACGAATATCAGGGAGGCCGAATGCCAATGCATTCGGCCCTCCGAAATTGGCGGTGAAATTCTCCCCCCCCCCCCGGGATGGGACTTACCTCCCTCGAATGTCCCTCTCGGTGGCGGGTCCCGGCAGCGGTTCGGCGGCATTTCGGCGGGGGCGGCGGCTGGTCTTCCGACGGGCTGCCGACACTGCCATTACAAAGTAAATGTAAACCCTCCCCCACATGTGATAGGCTACGTAACGATTTACGTAGCCTATCACTGCTAGATTCCCAAAGTCAGCCGTGATAGGCTACATAAATCATTACGTAGCCTATCACAGGTGACTTTGGAAAAAAAAAAGGTGCATACACAAATGGCGGCGCCCATGGGCACCGCCATTTGCGTTCCTTATTTGGGTCTGGGTAGTCTACGTAAAGATTTATGTAGACTATGGTGAAAATAAGGGCAACGCTATTTGCGTTGCCCTTATTTTCGCCATAGTCTATGTAAATCTTTACGTAGACTACCCGGGCCCAAATAAGGAATGCAAATGGCGGCGCCCATGGGCGCCGCCATTTGCATATGCATTTTTTTTTCCAAAGTCACCCGTGATAGGCTATGTAACGATTTACGTAGCCTATCACAGCTGACTTTGGAAATCTAGCCATGATAGGCTACGTAAATCGTTACGTAGCCTATCACGTGTGTGTGTGTGGGTTTTTTTACATTTACTTTTGTATTTCACGGCCGGGGAGACAGGGTGCTTCTCCCCGGCCTGAATTTCGGCCGGGTGAGGTGGGGCGCCTCCCCCCCTGGCCAGAATTTCGGTTGGGTGAGGCGGGGCGCCTCCCCTCCTGGCCTGAACTTCAGGGGGAGAACCGAAGCACCTCCCTCCCACCGCGAAGCTAGCTGCGGGACCAGGTAAGTGACTTTCGTACATCCCTACAGTTGTGTTGTTGTGCTTGGTCTTTACATGAGGCAGGGCATGCAGGACTAACATGGGAATGCACTCTGCCCTAGGAGTGTATGGGAATTTAGTTTTGCTTCATTTTACTTGAATTCGCCCTGTACACACCTCCAAACACACATATGACCAAGTGCATTTTTTTCAGGACGAGCCCACATGTTCCCAAACTTGTGTTCATGTTTGGAAAATGTGCACTTAAAAAAAAAGTGCACTTAAAAAAAATGTGCACCACTAAAAATGCCATTATGTGTGTGTGTGTGTGTGTGTTGCAGCCTGTTGCAAGACATTTCAATTCCCCTGCACATAGTCACTCAAATTTACAGTTGCTTCCAATAGAACAAACAAAAGACCCTGATATCCTTGACCAAAGGGAAAATTTCTGGATGTATAGACTGAGAACTCTTAGGCCCAATGGCCTTAATCGGTAGGACAATTCATAGACATTATACCACTCATATCTCTGGGTTTTTTTTTCTCCTAAGGAACTTTCTTCTCCAGGCATTCCAAACTGCCACTCCTGATACCCAGTAAACAGCATAGCTACTGATGAGGGTGGAAGCCAAAAACATTTAGCTTAAATATATATTTTAATACTCTTCTGTTAGCCTTTCTAATATATATAGAATATTATATATATTATAATATATATAATATATTATATATTATAATATATATTCTATATATATATAGAATAATATATATATATTAGTCTATGGGGGATAAGTGTGCATTTGGGTTCACAAAATGTGTTCCAAAAATGTGCACTTTCTGTTCAAAGGAAAAACAAAAACAAACAGATCCTAACCAGGGATGTTCATTGCTAGGAAATCCAGTTCTTTTTCTTCTTTTCTTCTTTTTGCTCAACAGAGTTTTGTGGTCAGTATGACTCACTTTGTGTCTGTGAGCCAAGCTGCGAGATATTCCCTGAACTCTGGGAACTTCGTTGCACATTTTTGGGAAGGTTCTGCAATTTGTGCAAATGTCTGAGCAATTTGCCCAAATTACAGCTGACTTTGCACAAATTCAGCTGTAATTTGTGCAAATTTGGCCAAAATGTGCACGAATTGCTCATAAATTTGTGTAAATTGTAGAACCAGCCCACCCCATGTGCAAAATTCCCAGAAAATCTGCAACTGGCCCAACTCACTGCAGATCGAATTGGGTACCACAGTGGGAACTGAAATGAAGTCTGGGGAGCTGAGCCTCGGAAAACCCATTGAACTCCACCCCCAAATGCATTTCTCTGACATCCCTAATAGGGGTGCACGAAACCCACTTACCTGGTCTCGCAGCTTTTTGCGGTGGGGGGGAGGTGCTTCGCTGCTCTCCCCCCGAAGTTCAGGCCGGGGGGGGAGGCTTCCCGCCTCGCCCGGCCGAAATTCAGGGCGGGGGGGAGGCTTCCCGCCTCGCCCGGCTGAAATTCAGGCCGGGGAGGAGGAGCCTCGCCTCGCCCGGCCGCGAAATTAAAAGTTAAAAAAAACAAGAACATCCCCATGATAGGCTACGTGACGATTAACGTAGCCTATCATGGCTAGATCTGCAAAGTCAGCCGTGATAGGCTACGTAAATCATCACATAGCCTATCACAGGTGACTTAAAAAAAAAAAAAGCGCGTACGCAAATGGCGGCCCCCATAGGGAGCCGCCATTTGCGTTCCTTATTTGGTCGCTGTAGTCTACGTAAAACTTTACATAGACTACGGTGAAAATAAGGGCAACGCAAATAGAGTTGCCCTTATTTTTGCCGTAGTCTACGTAACCTTTACGTAGACTACAGCGACCAAATAAGGAACGGGAATGGCGGCTCCCTATGGGGGCCGCCATTATCCGTACGCGCTTTTATTTTTATTTTTTTAAAGTCACCTGTGATAGGCTACGTGACGATTTACGTAGCCTATCACGGCTGACTTTGCAAATCAAATCAAAATATCTAGCCGTGATAGGCTACGTTAATCGTCACGTAGCCTATCACGGGGGCGTTTTTTTTAATTTTTTAGTTTTATTGGAATGGCGGCGGCGGCAGCTGGTCGAAAGATCGGCTGCCGCCCCCGCCCCTGACGAAGACCCAACGAACCGCCGCCGGGACCCGCCGCCAGGAGGGACATTCGGCAAAGGTAAGTCTCTGCAGCAAAGTCTCACTGAATGGGGTTGGCCTCCTGTTGTAATGAGTGGTGAGTATGATTGCATAGGGACCAAATTCTATTTATTTGATATCTGATATCTGTGCTTTCAAGGGCACATTCTATATATGCTATTGGTGTAATCAATAAAGCAATGTGAGATTAGAGGAGCTCTTGCGTGCAGCCTCATCTTTACTTCAACTCTTTTTAGATCCCAGGTCTGATTGGGGTTGATCACCCTGTATCAGACAGATTTGGTCACTGTGGTTCCTCCCATGATTTACCAGGAACAGGTACTTGCAACCAGGGAATACCCCATTTGCAGCTTGGTTGAGTCTTGTTGCTGGCAGTGATTTCCATTGCAGTCTGAGGGCTTGAAAGTCCTCAAAGGCATGTTGCTGGTCCATTAGGGCATTTAGCTGTCTTCACATGGAACCATCTAGTCCAATATTAGTAGGGCTACTCTGAAAGGCTATTATTAAGGACCTTGAGGTCAAGGATGAAGAAGGCCTGTGCACCTCTGCAGGTCCTGACTTAGAGAAAAAGGGACATGTTTGCTCAGCCCCCACCATAAGACTAATCATTGTGTGCGCGCGCGCGCGTGCATGCAATAAAATGAAGAGAATAACATAAATGAAAGACAAATAAAACACATACAGAAAAACTTTAGCCCAGTTATTGACCCAAACAGGTCAATTGGGTAATTGGGAAGGCAGACATCCCCCAATGATTTCCTTTTCTGATGAAGAAGGTTCAAACCTGGCAGCCTCAGTTGTCTGCCTTTTTGCAACAGGGAAACCGCAAGTCCAAGCACAACAGAGGATGCAAAAGGAGGTAGACAAATGGTGGTGGCGGGGGGACAGGGGGATGTCAAGTCAGAGGAAAGAACTGATCTTGCTGCTCATGTTTCAGACCTGGAGGACAATGCAGGAGATGCTGGAGCAGTCCCACCCAGGCTAAGTTTATCCTTAGTTGTTCTCCATGCCTGTGTTTAGAGTTGTTTAGCCTTGAGAAGAGAAGACTGAGGGGAGATATGATATCACTCTTCAAGTACTTGAAACGTTGTCACAGAGAAGAAGGCCAGGATTTCTTCTTGATCATCCCAGAGTGCAGGACAAAGAATAATGGGCTCAAGTTACAGGATGCCAGATTCCGGTTGGACTTAAGGAAAAAAAACTTCTTGACCATTAGATCAATATGGCAATGGAACCAATTACCTAGGGAGGTGGTGGGCTCTCCCACACTGGAGGCATTCAAGATGAGGCTGGACAGCCATCTCTCGGGGATGCTCTGACTTGGACTTCTGCATTGAGCAGGAGTTGCATTTGGGGCATTTGAGGTGGGTTAGGGTATTTTAGAAAATGTTTTTACTGTAGAATTTTATTGTTTTAAACTGTTTTATTATATACTTTGTACATCGCCCAGAGTGGCTGGGTGACCAGCCAGATGGGCGATTAATAAATTTAATAACTTTAATAAATTTAATAAATAAATAAATAAATTGGACATGATGATCTTATAGGCCCCTTCCAACCCTACTATTCTATGATTCTTCCCCCTTTAAAAGAGGATTAGACAAATTCATTCAGGATATGGCTATTAATTCTACTAGTTCTGATGGCTCTGTGCTATCTCCAGTATCAGAGGCAGTATGCCTATATCCACCAGTTACTGGGGAACATGGGTGGGAGGGTGCAGTTTAACTCATGTACTGCTTGTGGGTTTCCCATAGGCAGCTGGTTGGCCACTGTGTTAATAGAATACTGGATTAGATAGACCCTTGATCTTATCCAGTAGGGCTCTTCTTATGTTCTTACATTCTTATGTCTCTTCTTTCAGGGTTAATAAACATGGTCTCAGGTCTCTTAGGGCCAGCTAGGTTGAATGCTCAGCCTGTGCTGGTCACTGCCAGTCTATAGCTTATAGAAGACACCCAACATGGGCTCCAGAGCTGGCTTCGATGGGGTATTCCCTGCACTCTTGCTTATGTCAAGTGACAGCATGAAACCAGAATCGGGGGATGGCCAAACATACCCTGCGAAAGAAAACATGAAGGCATTCAGACCCCTGTGGAGTCTGTCAGAATGGAAATGAAACACAGATGGACAATTATGCAAAGTAAGCATGGAATTTAAGCACTCTTACTTTCCATCGTTGTTGTACATCATTTGCAGGTGATTTCATGGAAATGAACCTCAGATTTGGGACATGGGGCATGGCAACTGTAGCCTTGCTTAACCTTTGCACTACTCTGATCCATCCTTATGTTTTCAGACAAAGGTTGATCAATGACAGAAGGCAGCTTTCCCCAGTCTGGGCCCCTCCAGATGTCTTGGAATACAACTCCTATCAGACCATACTAATGTGAGCAATGGTCCGGAATGCTCAGAGTTGTGCTGCAAAATGTCTGGAAGGCTCTAGGTTGCAGAAGGCTCCTGCAAGAGAAGCCACCACCACCACCACCACCGGGGAAGAGGCGTGCTTGCCGCCGCTGGGCCTGCTGCCGCCGCCGCTGCCACCACCACCACCAGGCCTTCCTTGTGGACTTCTGCCTGGCAGACCGCCAGTCCCTGCAGGACCAGGCCCCCAGGTACCGAGCCAGCTGTGCTGCTTCACCTGCCCCTCCCTGGAGGGGCTACATAAGCTGGCTGGCTGAGGTGGCCTGGGAGAGCCAGAGCCTGCAGGAGAAGCCACCACCACCACCACCGGGGAAGAGGCGTGCTTGCCGCCGCTGGGCCTGCTGCCGCCGTCGCCGCTACCACCGCCACCAGGCCTTCCCTGTGGACTCCTGCCTGGCATTTTTAAGGGGATTTTAATTGTTTTGTTTGTTTGTTTTATTTTGTTGGGGGGGATTTTGTTGTGTTTTTAGGGGTGGGTAGCCTGCCTGATAGGCGGGAGCGAGGGGGCATGTGTCCACCTGATGGAGGCAGTGGGGGTAGTGTTGGGGGCCAGAACATACCGAGGCTGGGCGGCAGGCGCTGGCGGAGCGCTAGGGGCAGGCCATGCCAGCTAAGGGGAACAAGGGAGAGATGTGTAGTATCTGTCCCCTGCTCCGGGCCTGTCCAGAGCCAAAGGATGGCTGGGGGAGGCGTGACCCCATCTTCTGGCCTTCGTTTGCTGCTCTGCAATGCCAGGTCTGTTACCCAGAAAACCTCCCTCATCCATGACATGATCCTGGATGAGGGTGCAGACCTGGCATGTATTACGGAGACCTGGCTGGCCGAGGCTGCTGCTCCAACCCTTGCAGCCATGTGTCCAGCTGGATTTTCATATGCACAGCAGCCGAGGGCTGGGGATCGGGGAGGGGGAGTGGCTGTTATCTACCGAGAGTCCTTGGTCTTCACCAGACCCCCTCTCCGGGAGACCAAGGTTGTTGAGTGCATGTACTGGAGGTTAGGCCCGAAGGGCAGTCTGGGGATTCTGCTCGTGTACCATCCACCCCGCTGCACGACTGACTCCCTGGCCGAGGTGCTTGAGGTGGTCTCTGATGTGCGTGTACAGTCCCCTAACTTACTGGTGTTGGGGGACTTCAACGTACATTCGGAGGCCATCCTCACAGGAGCACCTCGGGACTTCATGGAGACCATGGCCTCCTGGGAGCTGCACCATATTCTAACTGGGCCCACCCATGTAGCCGGTCATGCACTAGACCTTGTGTTTGTTTCTGGAGAAGCGGGGAGTGATCTGGAAGTCGGGGGTATATCCACCACCCCCTTGTCAGGGTCAGATCACTATCTGGTGATGTTGGACTTCTCGGTTCCACAACCCCTCCGCAGGGGTGGAGGACCCATTAAAATGGTCCGCCCCAGGCATCTTATGGATCCAAATGGATTCCTGAACGCGCTTGGGGATTCTCTGGGGCATGCCAACGGCCACTCGGTCGAGACCCTGGTGGGTGGCTGGAATGCTGCAATCACTGGGGCATTAGATCGGGTGGCTCCGAAACGCCCTCTCCCCCTGAACAGGGCTCAGAATGCACCATGGTTCAATCCGTGGTTACGAGCTCTGAAACAGGAGGTGAGACGGCTAGAGCGCCGGTGGCGGAAGTCTCGCTCCAAAGACGATCAGACACGGGCTAGAGCTATATCTTCAGCCTATCACGTGGCGGTGAAGGCAGCAAAAAAGGAATATTATGCTGCCTCCATCGCGTCTGCAGAGTGCTGCCCCAGGAGGCTGTTCCAAGTGGTCCGGAGCCTGGTCGGTCCTGTGGCTCCGGAACCACTGGAGCATTCTAAGGCCTCCTGTGAGGCTTTGGCAAGGCACTTTGCAGATAAAATTGATCAGATTAGGTGTGTTACTCTGCACACTGTGGATACAGTTAGTGAGCAAGAGGCGGCCTGTGGCAAACCGGTTTTGTGGGATCGGTTCCAGCTTCTTCCTCCTGATGAAGTGGACAAGGTGCTTTCATCTGTAAGGCCAACCACCTGCTTACTTGATCCTTGCCCATCTTGGCTCATTATGAGCTGCAGAGAGAGACTGGGTGAGGGGATCAAGGCGGTGGTGAACGTCTCCCTTGAGGAGGGAGTGATGCCATCAGCCCTCAAGGAGGCAGTGATAAGACCGCTCTTAAAGAAGCCCTCCTTGGATCCTCAAGTTCTGAACAACTTTCGCCCAGTCTCAAATCTGCCATTTTTGGGCAAGGTGATTGAGCGGGTGGTGGCGGTGCAGTTGAAGGCACACTTGGAAGAAACTGATTATCTAGACCCATTTCAGTCGGGCTTCAGGCCTGGGCATGGGACAGAAACTGCCTTGGTCGCCTTGGTGGATGATATGAGGAGGGCTCTGGATAGCGGTGAATGCTCCTTCCTTGTTCTCCTCGACCTCTCAGCGGCTTTTGATACCGTTGACCACGGTATCCTCCTGGACCGCCTGGAGGGGTTGGGCTTTGGAAACACTGTATTGCGGTGGTTCCAGTCCTTCCTCTCTGGCAGGTACCAGAGGGTAGCACTGGAAGAGGAGGTTTCAGACCCGTGGCCACTTACTTGTGGGGTGCCACAGGGTTCCATCCTCTCCCCGATGCTATTTAACATCTATGTGAAGCCACTGGGGGCTATCATCAGGAGGTTTGGGGTGCAGTGTCATCAATATGCGGATGACACTCAGCTCTACCTCTCATTCAAATCTTCACCAAGGTTGGCCGTAGAATCCCTGTCCAAATGTCTGGAGACGGTGAGTGGCTGGATGGGGAGGAATAAGCTGAAGCTCAACCCTGACAAGACTGAGGTACTTTTGGTGGGAGACAAGAGGAGGCTGGGGGATGTTGACCTGGTGTTGAATGGGGTACAGCTACCCTTGAAAGACCAGGTCCGCAGCCTGGGGGTCATTTTGGACTCCCAGCTGTCCATGGAGGCTCAGGTGTCAGCTGTGAGCCGGACAGCGCTGTATCAACTCCATCTGATACGGCGGCTGCGCCCCTACCTTCCCGACCATCTGCTCCCATCGGTAGTACATGCCCTGGTCTCCTCTCGTTAGACTACTGTAATGCGCTCTACGTGGGGTTACCCTTGAAGACGGTTCGGAAGCTGCAGCTGGTACAGAACGCGGCGGCTCGCCTGATTAAAGGTAGCCGCCGGCGAGATCACATCACTCCAGTGCTGAAGGAGTTGCACTGGTTACCAGTTGTTTTCCGGGCCAAATTCAAGGTGTTGGTTTTGACCTTTAAAACCCTATATGGTTCCAGCCCAGCCTATCTTAAGGAGCGCCTCCAGCAACACCAGACAGGCCGCTTAACAAGATCAGCCTCGGATGGCCTTCTCTCTGTCCCATCAGCCAGGACAGCTAGACTGGTGGGGACGAGGGAGAGGGCCTTCTCTGTGGTGGCCCCCACTCTGTGGAACTCCCTCCCTAGGGAACTCCGTCATGCCCCCTCTTTAATGAGCTTCCGTCGTGCATTAAAAACGTGGTTGTTCAGGCAGGCATTTGGGGTGGGTTAGGGTATTTTTTTTAAAAAAAATTTATGGTAAAATTTTATTGTTTTAAACTGTTTTATTGTATGTTGTACATCGCCCAGAGTGGCTGGGTGACCAGTCAGATGGGCGATTAATAAATTTAATAAATAAATAAATAAATAAATAAATAAATATAAGCCAATTATTTCCACTTCAGCAGAAACTTAACTTAGTTTCCTGGATGCTAAAATATGACAGTGACCCTCAAAATGGGGGGAGGCGCTAAGACTGACATACAGCAGCTCAAATTCCACACACACACACACACACACACACACACACACACACACACAAAATCCAACCATGCAGAACCCCAAAATTTGGTTGGCATTTGACCTTGAACAGAATTTGCTAGTCTAGTCAATTCCTATGGGTCCAATTCATATGAGCCCCTATTCCTAAGGGCTCCATTTCCTATAGGCCCACCTATGCTTAAGGATTCCTGGTCTTTTTCCAGATCTAGGCTTGTATCCAGTTTAGTTAGTGCTACTTGGAGCAGACCCACTGAAATAAATGAGACTGCAATTAGTTTGAAATTAATACTAGGGATGGATGGACTCACCCCAGTCCAAGCTTGGTAGGTGCTCAAGGAGGCACTGTTGCCACCCTCGTGCATGAGCCGGGAAGCACAAGCTGCTGGAGGACTCAGTTAGCTGTTCTCTTATGCCCCACAGCCAGCCATCCTCCATGCAAGCCTCAGTTTTAAAGCAAGGTGGGGTTCTGATTTTTTGTAGATCTTAAGCTGTGCACTGCAATGGCAGCCATAAAGGACCATTTTCCCAACGTTACGGCTGCCATTATGCACACATTAGATCTACGGAAAACACAGAGCCCCATCTTGCATTAAAGCAGAGGCTCTTAAGGAGGACGGGTGGATGTAGGGCATGAGCAAATGGCCCAAGCAAGTCCCGGACGCTCATGTGGCTTGGTGGGTGGGGGGCAGAGGCTCACCAAACCAAGTTCAGGGGCATGGGTGGGAGGGAGTCAAACAGACTCCCAGACCCAATCAGCTGCCTGCACCATCCCTAATTATTACAACTGCTAGAAAGGAAAATAATGTGAATTGAAAGAGATGTGGTTAACAGTGGGAAATCTGTCGCAATCACCTGAGATGTATGATCCATGCGTTCCTCCCCCCCCCCTTCTGCTGGATTAAAACTTGCATGAACAGCTCATTCAGTGGAATATATCAGAGTGACACAGCTACGATTCTTCAGATCAATTCCAGTGCCAGCAATGTCAATGATTAATCTGTAGGTTGCATTACTTGAGTAATCTGTGTTTGAAGGGTTTGAGTTATGTGATAGGCAGAAGTGTTCTGTTGCCAGATTTTTGTTTTGAATTGCTGACATGTGAAGGCAGCTTAGGTGGAACTGAATGCTTCAACCTCTGGGTAAACTGGAATATTCCAGTAGACAGAATTAATCCACAGGCATCTATCTCTGGATAAAAGCCCTTTCAAGCCTATTATGAACCTTCATGTTGATATTATGCCAGTTGGCTTCCTCATAAGGACTTTCCAGTGCTACAAAGTGTTCATTTATACACCTGGAAATGAAAGAAGACAGGGGTTTTTTTTGTTTTTTTTTTAATGTCACATCATCACAACACAATAATCTCTGAGTACACTTTTGGCTGTTGCTGTATCAGATCATGTCAGCAATCAACACATATTTGGAATGCCCACTGTAATAATTGGAGATACTTTAATGGGTTGGAAGGTCTTAAGGGAACATCGGTCATGTATTTTTCCCCCCTTCCTGTCTAATGGAAATGCGTAGTTAAGTAACGGGGAGGAAATAATAAATTAAAGTTATGCCCCTCTTACATTTCCTAACGAGTGTATCCATTTCAGCTTGTTCTCAAATAGCTGACCACTTTATGAGTATATTTTAAACAGCAAGAATAATCTTTCTGTGGATGTCACATCCACAGTAATGTAACTGTACTCCCTATGCATTTCTTCTGGAAAGAAATGTCAGCTTGGGGATTTGAGCTCATAGATTGGATCCCATGCCCTCTCATTTTAACTAGAGCCATCCTAGGGATGTCAGAGAATTTCGCCACGAATCTCGGGAAGGCCGAATGCCAGCGCATTCGGCCCCCTGAAATCAGTGGCGAAACAGTCTGTCCCCCTGCCCCCCCGGGACGGGACTTACCTTGTGCAAATGTCCCTGGTGGCGGCCGCTCCGGTAGCGGTGCGGCGGCTGCGGCGGCCGGTCTTCCGACCGGCTGCCGCCGCTGCCATTTCCAAGTTTTTTTAAAAAAAGTGATAGGCTATGTAAAGATTTACGTTGCCTATCATGGCTAGATTTTTTAAAAATACCGTGATAGGCTACGTAAATGTTTACATAGCCTATCACAGCTGAGTTAAAAAAAAAAACCCGCACGTACGCAAATGGCGGCGCCCATGGGCGCCGCCATCTGCGTTCCTTATTTTGGCACGTCTAGTCTATGTAAACATCTATGCTATTTGCGTTCCCCTTATTTTTGCCATAATCTACATAAATGTTTACATAGACTAGACGTGCCAAAATAAAGAACACAAATGACGGCGCCATGGGCGCTGCCATTTGCGTATGCGGGGTTGTTGTTTTTTTTAACTCAGCCGTGATAGGCTATGTAAACATTTACGTAGCCTATCACAGCTGACTGTAGGGATGCAAACAGCGGTGGCTATGGCCGCCGCCATTTGCAGACCCGGCCGGCCAGGATTTGCGGTGGGAGGGACGGGGCGCCTCCCCCTGGCCAGAATTTTGGGGGGAGGGACGGAGCGCCTCCCCCCCACCGCGAATCAACTTTTGTAAAAGGTAAGAGACTTTCGTACATCCCTAAACCATCCTGTCTTTGTAAAACTGTGCATTTAAGGCTGCAGTCCTATACATACTTATGACCTAGGTTAAGCTCCACTGAACACAAGAGGGCTTACTTTTGAGTAAACACACAAAAGGAATTGCACCCAACTTCATGCCTAATTAGGGATGAATGGATCTGACAAACTCAGTCTCACAGATTGTCGGATTTCCAGAATGAAGCTCATTCTGTCCTGGTTCAGCACAACCCTGTGTGATCAATCGATAGATAGATAGGTAGATAGAGATACACACACAAACACACTGAAATTCATACTTTTAGTGCAATTTTTCCCAGATACACCCACTCTGTGTCCATTTTCTTAATGTGCACATTTTCCTTAATTACTTTTTGTTGATGTACTGCAGTTTTGTGTGCACTTTTGAAAGTATACAGATTTTGTGTGCACATTGCCCAAATATGCACCCCCCTCGCAAATATGCAAATTTCCCACCCCCTGAGCTGCATAGCCAAGCTCAGAAAACTGTGTACTTGGGATGCGACTTTGTCTTATGTCGCTTATTGGCTGAGGAGGTACAGATTTGCATATTGGCTGAGGAGGTGGAGATCGGCTAAATTTACATTAGAAACCCAACGGACCATATTTCTCACCCATCCCTGTTCCTGTCCCTAACACCTTCACATACTTAGACTGTATAACCAGAAGGCAAGTGTGGAGACCTCTCTCAGCAACAAGTTGCCAGACTGAGGGAGTGCAGCAGATCTGGGAGCATTTTTATAGCACACAGTGAAATGGGATTGGCTGACTTCAGTCACCGGCTTCCCACAACCAGGGAGATGATGGGCTATATAGTGCTATTGTCTTGGCTTAAAATGCCTACAGTTGTTTATTATTATTATTATTATTATTATTCCCATATAGTTGGATGAGTAGGGGTTAAATGTCTGATCCACATCGTTCAAACTGTGCAGCACCCATTTTGTCTCCAGAAACAGAGAATTTGTTTTGGATGCGACCTACGGGCATTCGTTGTGCAACGTTTGCTGTGGAGGACCAGTTTATTAATTTGTGTTTGAATTGGCTGTGATCATTGTTTGTCTTTTGTGTGCTTGCCGCTTTGCCATTTATTTTAAACTCTTTGACAGACTTCTGGCTTTTACATCTTGCTAGAAATCATTAAATATATTAAATAGGTGCTGTCTTGGAATGGGAGGATTTCCCCATTCTGTTTCTCCCATGGGTTCATTCTGCCCTGTGTTCCACTCCTCCTGAATTCTACTTTAAGTAGGAGAATATCTACAATTAATTCCAGAATGAAATCTTGATGTGATTGTGTTATTACATGCATATTTTTGGAGGGAGGGTACGATGTACACATGACTGCTCCTGTGCATTGGTAAAAATCTCAATGAATCATGACAGACGATTTTATGTTGCTTTTTTGTAGTGTTCTATCAATGCACACATACCCATCTGATGACGGTGGGAAAAGACAGGAGCTAAGCGTTTTCCATGCTATTGGCCATCACAACGTCCTTTTGCAAAGGAAAGGATAGATGACTTCAGATGTAGGTTTGTCACTGGATTAAAGAAACCTTGCCCATTTTATCTCAGGATTATTGGATGATGATTTGATTAATTAATTGTACATACATGTGGCATGTGAATAAAAGCAATAGCTTTGAACGGGGAAGGCATCCTTAGTTTGTTTTCAGGTGAGGCTCACACACGTTCTATCACCATCCTATAAGTAGAAATTGATGAATCTCTTTCTGGTGCTTGTCAGTTTACATCTGTTCTTTCATAACTCCATTCTGTCCTGTTTCCACATTAGGGATGTCACATATATCTGGGGGTGTGGAATCTGATGGGCATCCACCCGCTTGCGCCCCCCACTCCCAGACTGGAGTCTGCAGACGGTGTCAGCTGCCCAGTCCTGTTTGGTGCAGGGTGCAAGCCTCTGACTGGTCAGGGGGCACCCGGTGAGTGGCATGCAGCCACCTGCTGCATTGCTGAGTTGCCATTTCGTGGGAATTGGTGGCTCATTGTTTTACATAAAGGGGTCTTTTATGCAAATGGTGGCGATAAATAAGCCTATTTATGCAACTTTATAGATGCAAATTGTGAAACCACTATCAGGTGGATCCACAGTTGGCTACAGAATCGGACTCAAAGACTGCTGATCAGTGGGATCTTCTCAAACTGGGGAGAGGTAATGAGCGGGGTACCGCAGGGCTCAGTCCTGGGCCCAGCGCTCTTCAACATTTTTATTAATGACTTGGAGGAAGAGGTGCAGGGAATGTTTATCAAATCTGCAGATGACACAAAATTGGGTGGGATAGCTAATACCTTGGAAGTAGGGACATACGAAAGTCACTTACCTTTTCAACGGGGTGATTCGCGGTGGGGGGGAGGCACTCCACACCTCCCCCCGAAATCCTAACCCAGCCGGCTCCACTCCGCAGAGATTCCGCAGAGCTGCCGGCCGGGGCCACCTGCAGCTGGACATCCGGCCGCTGGGCAGCCTGCAACCAAAAACAACAACAACAGCGTACGCAAATGGCAGAGGCTACAGCGGCCGCCATTTGCGTTCCCTTTTTTTCGCTGTTTTAGCCTACGTAAATATTTACGTAAGCTATTACGGTGGGAAAAAAAGGGAACACAAATAGCGTAGTGGGCGCCATTTGCGTTCCTTTCCCCCCTGCCGTTTTAGCCTACGTAAATATTTATGGTGTCCCTGCATTATGGCGTCCCTGCGTTAGCCATGATAGGCTACGTAATTATTTACGTAGCCTATCACAGCTATGATAAGGAAGCGAATGGCAGCCACAGTGCGGCCGCCATTCGCAAGTCAGCGCGGATGGCAGCAGGTAAGAGCTCCGTTTCGCACGCCTTTCATGGGGTGGGGAGGCGGGGGCTTCATTCCACCATGGATTTCAGGGGGCTGAATGCACTGGCATTCGGCATCACCGAGATCTGTGGCGGAATTCTCTGACATCCCTACTTGGAAGACAGAAACAAAATTCAAAGTGATCTTGATAGACTGGAGCGCTGGGCAGAAAACAACAGAATGAAATTTAATAGGGGAAAATGCCAGGTTCTGCACCTAGGAATAAGAAATCAAATGCACAGTTACAAGATGGGGGATACTTGGTTCAACAATACTACAAGCAAGAAGGATCTTGGAATTGTTGTATTTCACAAGCTGAATATGAGCCAACAATGTGATGTGGCTGCAAAAAAGGCAAATGCTACTTTGGGCTGCATTAATAGAAGTCTAGCTTCCAAATCCTGTGAAGCCTTAGTTCCCCAGCCCCTTGACTCCGCGGTGGTTAAGCCTCATCTTGAATTCCAGGCACCACACTTTATGAAGTATGCAGACAAACTGGAAAAGGTTCAGAGGAGGGCAAAGGAGATGATCAAGGGGCTGGAAACAAAGGCCTATGAGGAGAGCCTGAAAAAACTGGGTATGTTTAGCCTTGAGAAGAGAAGACTGAGGGGAGATAGGATAGCACTCTTCAAGTACTAGAAAGGTCGTCACGGAGAGGAAGGCCAGGATTTCTTCTCGATCATCCCAGAGTGGAGGGCATGGAATAATAGGCATATGTTACAGGAAGCCAGATTCAAGCTGGATATCAGGAAAAACTTCCTGCTGACTGTTAGAGCAATACAACAATGCAACCAATTACCTAGGGAGATGGTGGGCTCTCCCACACTGGAGGCATTCAAGACAAGGCTGGACAGCCATCTGTCAGGGATGCTCTCTGACTTGGATTCCTGCACTGAGTAGGGGGTTGGACTCTGGGTCCCTTCCAACCCTACTATTCTATGATTATATAAGACTACCACATTCCCCTCCAAATGTGTAGGACAGAGAGATTTCAGTAATGCAGCAAAACCCCTCCCCGCTCACTTCAAAATGCCCTTTAAAATGCACTTCAATTTAAGCCTGAAGAGGGAAAAGAGCATTTTTAACAGCAACAAAATGGTGCCAAATTGGCCAACTCATTTTAATTTCCAGACGAAAGATTTCCACATTGCAGAACAATCAACATAAATAGCATTAATTGGCATGCTTGCTAGAAGTGCTCTGAAGAGCATTAACGGTTCATCACTTTAGGATCATAATGTGGTAACAGAAGTACCCCTGCCGTTTTATAGTCAGCCCAGTGCCAGAGCTGTTGAGAGAACTGTGTCTCCTCAGAGAAGGTAGTAAAACAATTTGTGTTTTAGGGAATGAGTGGCATTGTGCTGACAGGTACAGCAGCAACATGAAGCCTCCCATGATAAGTTGTGCAGTTAAATTATTTTAGACTCTGGTCTGAATGGTGTCCCCCTGCCCCTAGGTGGTAATGTGGTAAGGACCCCCCTGCTGCATTTGGGGTCTTCCTGCTCATTCTGCCCCCAAAGTTCTTCCCTTACAGCACTAGTGTCCATGATGAGGCAGAAAACTATTAGTTTCCAAGCAAGCGGGGATACCCTGAAAGCAGGTGGACTGCGGGTTGTGCATACTTGATGTCTTTATTTTGCCATGGAACCTTAGCAGCCTGAGGATGGAGGATGGAGGACAGGTGAAAGCCTTCAGCGGGGTTGCTGACCATCAGGGTAGTTGCAAATGCAGTGTAGGAATCTGGCTCAGAGGCAGGGATGTGAGAATCCACCCCTGCCCGGGTTCTCTGGGTGCCCGCCCAACCCCTGCCCCCCACTTGCCAGTCCTCAGACCATGCTTGAGCCCCTCCCATGCTTGAGCCCCTCCCATGCTCGGCAAGCAGCCCACACACACCCCAGCAGCCTTGTCAAGCTCTGCAGTCGCCATTTTTTGAAAAATAAAATGACGATTGCAAAAATGTGCATATTTGCATGGGTGAAAATGCAGATTTTCCAAATGTGCATATTTGGATATGCAAAAATGTGAATTTTTGCAAAACGCACATAGTCGCATATACACAAATATGCACATTTTTGTGATCGCCATTTTACTTTTTCAAAAAATGGCGACCGCAGAGCTCGATGAGGCTGCTGGGGTAAGTACGGCCTGCTCGCCCAGCGTGGGCAGGAGGCAAGCAGGGGCAGGGGCTCGGTGAGTGGGGCTCAGGGGCGCAGACAGTAGGGGGAGGTTCTGCAAGATTCCCAGACAGAATCAGATGCCCACGCCATCCCTTCTCATACAGAATTAAGCATGCATCCCTAAGCCGAATTTCCCCAGAACTTGCCTACGGTGTAAAAACTGCTCTTCCTAGTGCTATACCACTCAGTTCAGGGTCCAGCTGGGTCTGAGACTGCCAGTTGGTCTAGACCAGGGATGTTGAACCACTTTCAGCTCTTGGCGGCCTCATTCCACTGGTGGGGGAGCAAAATGGGTGGGGTCAAAATATTTCATATGTATTTGTTGCATTTCCCCCCTCTTTCCTCCAAAGAGCCTGAGGCACCGGAGGCAGCATACATGATACATTGGAGTTGTTTGGGGTGGGGCCTGCTATCAAAGCCTGTTTGCTGAGGCCTCTCCCACTGGCTACTCTCATCAGCTGAGCAGCTCATCTTCTGCCCCACAGCTATTTAAGAGTGGGGGCCACCAGAGGCAGCACCTCTGTGTGCGCCTCGGTGTCACACAAAGTACACTAACTGTGCACTTAGCATTGCATTTGGAGACAGTGGGACACACAGAGGAGCACACACAAGGCTCACCTTACCATGTCGTAGGGACAGGCATCCCATTATATGATTGCCAGTGGGCAAAGTGGTGATTAAGGCTTTGGAGGGTAAGGCAATGTCCAAAAGAGGAATTCCCTAAAGAGATTAGATGAGCCTATTTAATGTACAACCAGGAGACACAGTCAGAATACATGCTTTTCCACATCATGTGACTTGGGAAAGGAGAGTTTTTAAGGTATGCCAAAATCTGCAGAACTCTGAGGAAGACATGAATACCAGAGAAGCAGCTAGCTGGCATGCTAGCACACCTTCTGCTTCTGAGTATACACCCTGGCTGGCCACCAGAGTCTCTTGCTACAACATTGGTAACTATTTGTGGAATGTGGAAAGGGTGAATGGATTGAACTGAACTGAACTGAACTGAACAACTAAACAAAGTTGTTCTAGGAATTCCATTGGGGTTTTGAGTAGAGATGTATGGATTGTATAAAATCTGTCCCATATGTGTTTCATGGATTGTCAGGTGCCTTTCATTCCGTTGTCCACCCATCACTGGAATCAGACATTTTTGTTTCCAAATTAGCACAAATTCTCATTTGTGCAAATGCACAATCATGTAATTTCACTTGTGCAAAAATGTGCAAATTACCCCAAATGCACATTTTCATGCTTTATCCTATGGTGGAAATTCACATTTTTGGCTGGGTTTTTTTTAACATGCATTTTTCTATGATGAAATTTGCACAAAATTCAGGAAAGTTAGAAAATCAGTCCACACAAGTCCCCAGAATCCACCCAATGGGGAAAAGCCAGTCCCCTGTGGAAGCTGGTTGAACTCATTTGGTTCCATTGCAGATTTCTCCAACATCCCTAGTTTTGTGTCTCAGTCTGTATCTCACCCCTGTAATCCCAGCTATTTGTAACAGTTGAGGGGAAAGTGGTGGGCACAGAGGAAGGAAGCATGGCCATCCAAGGAACCCCTGGTCTGCCTGGTGTGCCAAATTTGACCCATGGGTCTGAGGTCCAACACCCCTGGTCTAAACAATTCTGAGCTAGATGGATATATGACTGGACTCAGTAAAAGACACCTTTGTACATACAACTTCAGTGTCTGTTCATATTGTGCACGTTCAAGATTTCAATAAAGACAACATAAGATGTCAGGTAGGGATGTACAAAATTGGCCTTACCTGGCTCCGCCGTGTTCCACTGGGGGGGGGAGGAGCTCCGTCCCTCCCCACAGAATCCTGGCCAGCTGGCTTCACTCCGCGGGGATTCCGTGGAGCCGCCGGCTGGCTCCACCAGCAGCCGGACATCCGGCCGCTGGCTAGCAGGGACGCAAATGGTGGCGGCCATAGCCGCAGCCGTTTGTGTCCCTGTAGTAAACCTTTACGTAGCCTATCACGTCTGTCTTAAAAAACAAAACAAAAACGCAAGTACACAAATGGCGGCAGCTACGGCCACCGCCATTTGCATTCCTTATTTTGGCCCATCTTAGTCTACGTAAATATTTACGTAGACTAACATGGCGAAAATAAGGGGAACGCAAATATGGTACCGGACGTTTGCGTTCCCCCTTATTTTCGCCATCTTAGTCTACGTAAATATTTACGTAAACTAAGATGAGCCAAAATAAGGAACACAAATGGCAGCGGCCATAGCCGCCACCATTTGCGTACATGCGTTGTTTTTTTTTTTTTAAGTCAGACGTGATAGGCTCTGTAAAGATTTACGCAGCCTATCATGTCAGGTTTTTTTTTTTTTACGTAGCCATGATAGGTTACATAAATGTTTATGTGGCCTATCACATCTTTTTTTTAAAAAAACACTGGAAATGGCGGCGGCGGCAGCCGGTCGGAAGACCGGCCGTCGCCACCTCTGTCACCACCGCCGGAGCTGATGCCAGAGCTGCCGCCGCCGCCTGGAACATCTGCCCAAGGTAAGTCTCATCCCGGGGGGGATCCGCGGGGGGGTGGGGGGTGGCAGGCCGTTCCGCCACGGAGTTCAGGGGGCGGAATGCACTGGCATTCGGCCTCACCAAGATCCATGGAGGAATTCTTTGCCATCCCTAGATGTCAGTGCTCCAAAGGAAACTGAAACTAATAAGTTGAATTTTCCATATCTTAGCAAAGGAGGGATGGCATGAAACTAGGGATATACGAAAGTCCCTTACCTTTTACAAAAGTTGATTCGCGGTGGGGGGGAGGTGCTCTGTCCCTCCCCCTGAAATTCTGGCCAGGGGGAGGCGTCCCGTCCCTCCCCCCCTGAAATTCTGGCTGGGGGGGAGGCGCCCCGTCCCTTCCTCCGCAAATCTTGTCCTGCCAGGACTGCAAATGGCGGAGGCCGTAGCCACCGCCATTTGCATCCCTGCAGTCAGCAGTGATAGGCTACGTAAATGTTTATGTAGCCTATCACAGCTGAGTAAAACAAAAAACAAAAACCTGTGCGTACACAAATGGAGGCGCCCATGGGCGCCGCCATTTGCGTTCCTTATTTTGGCACGTCTAGTCTATGTAAACATTTACGTAGACTACGGCGAAAATAAGGGGAACGCAAATAGCGTAGCATCTACGCTATTTGCGTTCCCCTTATTTTCGCCGTAGTCTATGTAAATGTTTACGTAGACTAGACGTGCCAAAATACGTGCTTTTTTTTTTAACTCAGCCGTGATAGGCTACGTAAACATTTATGTAGCCTATCACGGTAATTTTTTAAAATCTAGCCGTGATAGGCTATGTAAATCTTTACGTAGCCTATCACTTTTTTTGTTTTTGTTTTTTTAACTTGGAAATGGCGGCGGCGGCAGCCGGTCGGAAGACCGGCCGCTGCAGCCGCCGCTGCCGCTGCACTGCTGCTGCACTGCCGCCGAACCGCTGCCGAACCACCGCCGGAGCCGCTGCCATGAGGGACATTCGCACAAGGTAAGTCCCGTCCCGGGGGGGGGGGCGGGTGGCAGACTGTTTCACCACCGATTTCGGGGGGCCAAGATTCGTGGTGAAATTCTCTGACATTCCTACATGAAACTAGATAGATAGAAAGACAAACAAATGATAGTTCCTTTAAGTCTTTTTAACAGTACGTTAATAAGAATTAGAATCATAGAATCATAGAATAGTAGGGTTGGAAGGGGCCTACAAGGCCATTGAGTCCAACCCCCCTGCTCAATGCAGGAACCCAAGTCAGAGCATCCCCGACAAATGGCTGTCCAGCCTCATCTTAAAGGCCTCCAGTGTGGGAGAGCCCACCACCTCCGCAGGCAATTGGTTCCATTGCCGTATTGCTCTGACACTCAGGAAGTTTTTCCTGATGTTCAGCCGGAATCTGGCTTCCTGTAACTTGAGCCCATTATTCCGTGTCCTGCACTCTGGGATGATCAAGAAGAGATCCTGGCCTTCTTCTCTGTGACAACCTTTCAAGTACTTGAAGAGTGCTATCATATCTCCCCTCAGTCCTCTCCTCCCAAGGCTAAACATGCCCAGCTCTCCCAGTCTCTCTTCATAGGGCTCTGTTTCCAGTCCTCTGATCATCCCTGTTGCCCTCCTTTGAACCCTCTCCAGCTTGTCTGCATCCTTCTTAAAGTGTGGTGCCCAGAACTGGACACAGTACTCCAGATGAGGCCCAACCAGTGCTGAGTAGAGGGGAACTAGTACTTCCCGGGATTTGGAAGCGATGCTTCTATGAATGCAGCCCAAAATAGCATTTGCCCCTTTTGCAGCCACATCACATTGTTGGCTCATATTCAGCTTGTGATCGACGACAATTCCAAGATCCTTCTCGCTCGCAGTGTGGTTGAGCCACGTATCCCCCATCTTGTAACTGTGCATTTGGTTTCTTTTTCCTAGGTGCAGAACTTGGCATTTGTCCCTATTAAATGCCATTCTGTTGTTTTCTGCCCAGCACTCCAGTCTATCCAGATCACTTTGAATTTTGTTTCTGTCTTCCAAAGTATTAGCTATCCCTCCCAATTTTGTGTCATCTGCAAATTCGATCAGCATTCCCTGCACCTCCTCCTCCAAGTCATTAATAAAAATCTTGAAGAGCACTGGGCCCAGGACTGAGCCCCACGGTACCCCACTCGTTACCTCTCCCCAGCTTGAGAAGGTCCCATTGATAAGCACTCTTTGAGTCCGATTCTGTAGCCAACTGTGGATCCACATGATCGTTGTTTCATCTAGCCCACTTTGAGCTAGTTTGCTCATCAGGATATCATGGGGCACTTTGTTGAAAGCTTTGCTGAAGTCGAGGTATATGATGTCTACAGCATTCCCACGGTCTACAAGGGAGGTGACTTGATCAAAAAATGAGATCAGATTTGTCTGGCAGGACTTGTTTTTGACAAATCCATGTTGGCTTCGAGTAATCACGGCACTGTTGTCAAGGTGCTTCCAGATGGATTGCTTTATGATCTGCTCCAGAATTTTCCCAGGGATTGATGTCAGACTGACTGGTCTGTAGTTCCCAGGTTCCTCCTTTTTACCCTTTTTGAAGATAGGGACAACGTTAGCCCTCCTCCAGTCATCTGGCACTTCCCCGGTCCTCCATGATTTCTCAAAGAGAATAGACAGCGGTTCTGAGAGTTCTTCTGGCAGTTCCTTTATGACTCTAGGATGCAGTTCATCTGGCCCTGGAGATTTGAACTCATTCAAAGTAATGAGGTGTTCCTTGACCATATGCCTGTCGATCTCAAGCTGCAATCCTGCCCCTTCAGCCTGCACTTCGCCTCTGCCAGGGGGGTCACAGACCCTCCCTTGGGAGAAGACCGAGCCAAAGCAGGAATTGAGCACCTCTGCCTTTTCTTTGTCATCTGTTATCATTTTGCCATCCTTATTTAATAGCTGAACAACCATTTCTTTCCTCTGCCTTTTACTATGCACGTAGCTGAAGAAAGCCTTTTTGTTGTTTTTAGCATCCCTCGCTAACCTCACCTCGTTCTCCGCTTTAGCCTTCCTGACGCCATCCCTGCAATTCTGTGCTACCTGCCTGTACTCTTCCTTTGTTACCTGGCCTTCTTTCCACTTCCTATATGTGTCCCTTTCTGTTTTCAGGTCATCCCTAAGCTTTTTGTGAAGCCACATTGGCTTCTTCTGTTGTCTTCCACCTTTTCTTCTTGTTGGAATTGTTTGTGATTGTGCCTTGAGAATTTCCTTTTTTAAAAGTTCCCACCCATCTTGGACTCCTTTTCTCGCTAGCATTGTTTGCCATGGGACCTTACTGATCATTGTTCTGAGTTTATTAAAATCAGCTTTCCTAAAATCCAGGGTACGCGTTTGAGTACACTCGGCTTTTGCTTCCCTTAGAACCAAGAACTCAAGTACAACATGGTCGCTTTCCCCCAGAGTTCCTGTAACTGCTACTTTATCCACCAAGTCATCTCTGTTGGTTAGGATCAAGTCAAGGATAGCCGATCCTCCAGTTCCTTCCTCTACTCTCTGCAGGAGGAAGTTATCCGCCACACAAGTCAGGAATTTCCTGGAGGGGCCATGTTTTTTGATAAAAGGCAAATTCATTTTCCCACTGAAGCTCAAGAGACTCTGTTCAATTACACAGAACCCGAAAACATTGCTGCCATATTTAAAGATGAAGTGGAGCCACATCACTTTGGTGGAGAGCAGAGAGTGAAATTGTGTGCATTCTGTTCCACCCCCACGCCCACCCCCGAGTGGACTGCCATGTGGGGTGGATTCTATCATTCTCTAAGGACATCTGCAGCCTAGCAGACTTTGGCTCTTTGCATTCGCTCATCGGCCTCCAACATGATATTGGAACTGTGACATTATCCCCCCCCCAACTTGCTGCACCAGACACCTCAAGCATGTGAAGTAGAGTCATAGTGCTGCCAAGGTGCATTGGAGCATGTTAGGCAGCTGTGGCAAGGCCCACAAAGAAGTACCTTCAAGGTCCATTTCATAAATGAGCTTGCCCCAACTAGAACCCATAGTTTTAGCTTGGATGCCATTTTTGGCCAGAACTCCACCCAGTCCCTCATTTTATATGTAAAGTATTCCTCTACATATTGCTTTTTAACTTGTGGTTACATTTAAAAATATATATCAGAGTAGAGGAGCTATCTTCTGTAATCCATATATATATATGTATATATGTATATGTATATGTGTGTATGTGTGTGTGTGTATGTGTGTGCGTGTGTGTGTGTGTGTATATATATATATATATATATATTTGCAACCTGTAATGTAATGACAGATCCATGATGGATTTCTAAAAGTTCTGCTGACTCAAGACACTGCTGTTTCTTTGCAGAATATAATTAATAAGGAGCCAACATGGTCTCATCCATTGCAAAAGTCTGGCAGGAATGAACTGGTCTGGCCACATACCTTTTTGAGACGATCCCTTACAAGGCAACTGCAGGCCACAGTTCATCAAAAATATTATTGCATGATGAAATGAGAGGGTGAATTTCATTGTTGCTTTCCTCCCAGATTCAATGACGGTAAGTATAACACTGGCATCCTCTCCCTCATCTCCTTTTAAATTTAATAATGCCTTTTCCTTAGTGGCCATCAATCTTTTCGAGGCATTGACTCCTGAATGGACTCCTCTGGGATAATCTTGGCTGTCAGGTGTAAAGTACAATAATTAACACCACTCTTGCATGAACATGGAGGTCAGGCTGCTGGGTGGCTACTCCAAGGGAGAGTTAGACATGGCTTGTCTTCATCAACTTGCCCCTAAAAGCGTGCTTCATATTTATACTGAGCATTGTGAACACACCACCTTTGAGACAAGCTCATCTGGAGATGGCAAAAGTTTGTGGAGAAAGGAATTGGCATTCTCAAGAGAAGAATTGCAAAGGCTCTAATGCCATGATCCAGCAACTCCAGGCTGAATGCCTGATATGCACCTGTCCTGGAGTCTGATGTTGTCTGATGCATATGAGCACGGCCCTATCATGTCCTCTACTAGCAAACAAGGAACGGTTGAATTTGTGAAGCTCAATTTCCCTTGGGTTCTAATTGTATCATCTAAGTCCATTCTATCTAATTTCTGCATCTGATTTTGAATTATTTTTTTCATCCGCATGAAAATTTGTATGGAGTTTCATAAACATTTAAAAACACATTTAAAACACACACACATTTTTTGTGTGCGCTTCTGCAAACATATGCATTTTAATGTATTTTTCATTGAATAAAGCATTTTAGCAGACATTTTCAAATATACACATTTTTGAAATGTATGCATTTTTGTGCACATTTTATTTTGTTTTGAAAACTTTGGAAATATGTGGATATGATAATCGATGTTCCAGTTTGTGTGTTTACATTTGTGGAGTGCAATGCAATTTAAGTGTAAACCCACCTAATTTCTCACCTATTTTGTAGTCCTGACGGACTCCTTGGTCTTTTGTCCCCAGGTTGTCCTTTGGTCCTGACTTATTCCTTGGTCCTGACTTCTACTGTTATCCCATGGCTCTGACTCTGGTTACTCCTCAGATCTGATTCCTGCTTGTTTCTTGGTTCTGACTGACTCCCTGCTGGCTCAATTTCTGGGGTAGTATCCAATGTTAGTCCTGCTTAGAGTAGACCTTTTGAAATGAATGGGTTTTAAGTTAATAATGACTAATTTATGCCTCATTCATTTCAGTGGGTCTACTCTAAGCCCACTGAGAAACAAGAGGGAAGAATCACCACACTTTGGGAAACCTCAAGATTTGTAGAAGTAAAAATGAAAAATATTTAAACCAAATGGGGGAAAGCTCCCTCCCTCAAAACAGCCCAATGAAGACAAGCATGCCCAGGCCAGTAGCCACAGAATGGTGAATGTCGATTGGAAAAGAAAGAAAGAAAGAAAGAAAGAAAGAAAGAAAGAAAGAAAGCTCTATTGATCTGGATAAAATCAGAGTGTCCTCTTGCGACATAGAGCCCTCTGTGAGCAAAGCAGACTGTCTCACAAAGGTTTCCAGGAGGAGAGAGTTAAGACCTCCAACTGGGATGTCAAGGGAGTCTGAGAGGGAGGTAGAGTTAGGGATGGCATGGATGCCTTTACTGGATCTGGGAGTCCATTGGGCTCCCCTCTGCCCACACCCCTGGGCCATGACCTCTGAGCCCCTGGCCTCACTTGCCCCCACTCACACCTTCCCAGACACTCCCTGCACTCACCCATCTGCATTATGCCTCTAATATTGCATAGATCAAGCTTTCCCAGCCCTAATGTGCACATGTTTAAATATGCACATTTTTAATTGTAAAAGGCCTTTTTGGCAAATGGCGGCCATCAAGCAGCCATTTACGCAAGACGAGAGATGTAAATGGACCATTTACACCTGTCATCTTGAGTAAACGGCCGCTTTATAACAACCATTTGTGGAAAAGGCTCTTTACATAAAATAGCGGCTTGCTGGGGAATCGGGGGCTGCGTGCGGCTTGCTGGGCACCTGCGAACTACCTGGCAACTTGCCACGTGCAGCGAGCAGGAGTGGATGGCTGGCAGGGATTTGGCGAGTGGCATGTGAGGTGGCCTTGGGCAAGTCTGCCCATCTCTATTTATTTATTTCATTTCATTTCTATACTGCCCAATAGCCGAAGCTCTCTGATCACTTGTTTTTTCTTTCTTTCTGTGCAGTAGCAGCAATTCTGCGCACGCATGTGTGTGTGGGGGGGATTCAGCAGTACCCTTGGGTGCAGAAGAAAAAGCCATTTGTTGCCCACTCCTGAGTTTGATAGAAAACATCAGAGTTACAGGCAATGGAAGACTCTCCTGGTCTCCAGTTGAAAGCAATGGAAAACAAAATGAAGGAGCTAGTTCTGAATCAGTTATGAAAATGAAGGAAGAGCAGACAAATAAATAACAAACTGAATGAACTGTTGCATAGCAAAAAGGAATGGAATAACTAGATGGCAAAAACTGTTTAATACATCCCTATCCCTTTCTGGAAGTGAGGGTGGGTGTGGGTCCTAGAATCCCTGGCTAGAGTCCCTCTGAATTTTGGAACCCCCAAATAAGTTCACCTGTACTCAGTGTGTGACGCCTGGCCATCCTGGCAACCTTCTCATTTGGATTCTCCTGTTGCCTTCCACTCTATTTCGGTGTTGCCCTCTTCTCATATGTGCAGTCAGAGCCAATCTCATTTCTTTTTGAGATAAGCAGCTGTGACCACTTGCGGTCCCAAAGGCATGACAACTGGGAGCCATTTCAAGAATGTTTACACTGTTCATTCCAGCCCTGCATGAGCACACACAATACCACCCCCCACCACAAAAAATGAACAGGTGACAAGAAGGTTTCCTCTTTTATGTAAGATGGAAAGAGTAGGAAAAAGCCTCTTGTGATCAAACTTGCATTCCAAATGCAGCGTTCTGGATTTCAGATTTCACCCCTTTCAGTACTGTAGGGTTTTAGGTAGTCTTTGATCTACAGGTGCCTGCAAGGGCGGGGCAGGGGGAGGTGAGATAGCTTTCATAGGAATAAAGGAAACAGAATAATCAGCACTCAGCATAATGAAAATGATTTCCCTGATACATTATGGAAACAAACAAAGCCATTATGTTGCTGGTATATTTGTAACTGATCATCTCAGAATCCATCTTTGATGTTGCAAGTTGGAGGTGTTCCTCTTCTTGGTTAATTAACTGCTTTTGGAAGAGTTTTCACTGCACACCTAAAAGGACATTCTCCAATGGGAAACTTCTTTTTTAAAAAAATGATATGGATCCTTTGGTATTTAAAGAATGTGTTTTGCATTCCAGAGGTGCCCTGGAAAAGATTGTTCTCAGGAAAAATATAGTGTGTGTGTGTGTGTGTGTGTGTGAAAAGGCACTCAGAGGTGCTGCACCGAAGCCAATTAAGGTCATCATCCCATGTTGTTCCACGTCATTATGTGTTACTAAAGTGGTGATTTTTATGGGGCAAGGGAGCAGATGCACCCACCTCCACTCTACCACGCAGCTAACTTCACATATGAAGTGGGTATGTCAGACTGATGCCCAACAGCATTGGGAGAATAGCATGAAGCAGAGATTGGAATGATTGGGCACCACCAGTATTAGTGCTGCACTGAATATTTCTACACCCCCCCGCTGCAATTCTTGGGGGAGCAAAATTAAGAGTTATGCGAAAGAGGTGGAATGGGGAAGCATTTCAAAGACATTTCTAAGTAGGGTTGGGGGAGGGCAGGCTTCCATTTAGGAAAAAAATGTATGAGATGGCTGAGCAGTCTTCTGCATATATATATATACCCCCACCCCCACCCCAATGCACTCGCAGTGTTATGAGGCTCTTCTCAGATAGGCTTTTGGCCTAGCAGCAGTTCCTGGAATGCCCATGTTACCACAGCCACATGCAGTTGATCATGCATAGGGCAAAAGTGTGGAGGGGAGTGGTCTTGCATGTAATCCCTACCCCCAGTGGCCCTGTGGTCCCAGCTGTCAGTCAGACTTTCATGCATGTAGAATGTGAAGACACTTACCCCTCCCAGGTCTCATAATGGACACAACGTTGGCCCTCTCATCTACTACTAAAACATGAATGAAGGGTATTTTATTCTGGACCAAGCTGGCACTCAGTAGCAGGAGCAGCAGACCCAAGGACAAGCTGGTAAGGCAACCAGGAGCCATTGGGTTGGGGGAAGAACCAGAAGAGTGTTACGGTCTTGAGCTCTCCTTCTCCTTAGCTGGTTTGTTAATCCCTCAGTGACATGCCTCCCCCTACCTATGACCACACTGATCAGAACATGCCCAGCCTTCCCCAAGCTAACCAGTGAATTTCTCAGGCACATTTCACAATTCAAGTGCAAAATAGAGAACCCCTAGCTTGGCAGACATCATCCATACCAAATGTCAGCCAGATGTGAATTGGCAGAGGGGAACACAAGCTTTTTGTTGGCCTCAGTCCTCTTAGTGCAGTAGCTAACAAGGAGCCGGCTTCTGTCCTGGCTGCTGCACTCTCCTGCAGCTTTGGGCTGGGCAGATATAATGTTTCTGATGCTGTCCCCATTAGGGATGTATAAATCCCTTACCTCGTTCTGCGTGGGGTCATTCACGGTGGGGGGGAGGCGCTCTGTTCCTCCCCCTGAAATTCTCCCTGGCTGGATCTGCTCTGCGGTGACTGCGTGGAGCCGCTGGCCGGGGCTGCCCGCAGCCGGACATCCAGCCACTGGGCTGCGCAGGGACGCAAATGGCGGCCGCCGTAGCCGCCACCATTTGCGCCCCTGTCTTTTGCCTAGGGGTGTCAGAGAATTTCTCGCCGAAACTTCGGGGGGCTGAGTGCCAACGTATTCGGACCCCCGAAGTAGTTTCGGGGAGAAATTCTCTGCCCCCCCCCGGGATGGGACTTACCTTTCCCGAATGTTGCTCCCGGTGGTGGGTTGCAGCGGCAGTTCGGCAGGGCTTCGACAGGGGTGGGGGCGGCAGCTGGTCTTTCAACCGGCTGCCGCCGCCGCCATTCCAAGAAAAGTAAAAAAAAAAAAGCCCCCGTGATAGGCTACGTGACGATTAACGTAGCCTATCATGGCTAGATTTGCAAAGTCAGCTGTGATAGGGTACGTAAATCGTCACATAGCCTATCACGGGTGACTTAAAAAAAAAAAAAGCACGTATGGCTAATGGCGGCCCCCATAGGGAGCCACCATTCGCGTTCCTTATTTGGTCTCTGTAGTCTACGTAAAGATTATGTAGACTACGGCGAAAATAAGGGCAATGCTATTTGCGTTGCCCTTATTTTCGCCGTAGTCTACATAAATCTTTACGTAGACTACAGCGACCAAATAAGGAACGCGAATGGCGGCTCCCTATGGGGGCCGCCATTTGCGTACGCGCTTTTTTTTTTTTTTAAGTCACCCGTGATAGGCTACGTGACGATTAACGTAGCCTATCATGGCTGACTTTGCAGATCTAGCTGTGATAGGCTACGTTAATCGTTACATAGCCTATCACAGGGCTTTTTTTATTATTTTATTTTTTTTGAAGTTCGTGGCCGGGGAGACGGGGCGCTTCTCCCCGGCCTGAATTTCAGCCGGGCAAGGCGGGAAGCCTCCCCCCCGTCCTGAATTTCGGCCAGGCGAGGCGGGAAGCCTCCCCCCGCGGCCTCAACTTCGGGGGGAGAAGCAAAGTGCCTCCCCCCCACTGCGAAGCAAGCTGCGAGACCAGGTAAGTGACTTTCGTACATCCCTACTTTTGCCGTGATAGGCTACGTAAATATATATGTAGCCTATCATGGCAAAAGACAGGGATGCAAATGGTGGCAGCTATGGTGGCCGCCATTTGTGTTCCTGCCTATTGCTGTGATAGGCTACGTAAATACTTATGCAGCCTATCACGGCCATTCAACAGAATGCGAATGGCTTGCCTCTACCAAGGCGCAGCCCAAAATATCTGGAGGGGAAGGGAGAGAGACAAACAGCTTCAGCCAAATGGCCCAGATGGAACCCCCCCCCCAATTGTTATTCCTAGCAGGCTCCACCCCAAAGTTAGCTGTATCTATTGAATTTGGCTGTTGCAGATAGGCGAGGATATCCTTTCAATTCATTTTTGGTAAGAATTTACCAAAATGTGTGAAGTTCTTTATATTCAGGAGAGAAAGAACTTCATTCCCCCCAATGGAATGTGGGAGAAAGCAAAACTGACAGATTCACCCATCCCTTTGTGCAGTGTGTGTGTGTGTGTGTGTGTGTACAGATACCCAAAGGAATGTGGCTCTTCAAGAAGTTGAGGCAGTTATTCCAACACCTTGTGAACTTCCCTTCTGTCACATTTTGTGCAAGTATCAGGTGTGGAGACACTTCCTTCCTTGGAAACACACAGCCACAATTACAATGAAATTCAATCCAGACCAATCTAATCTGTTGGATTTTTAACAAAGCCCCTTTTGCTATACCCCCCAGGATTTTCATTTATTTTGATGTTTTGTTTAAGATATCAACAACCCAGATGGCTGCATTCGATCGCTTCATAAGTTTATGGCATGTCTTAACACTCACACCTTTCTCTGTTTGCCTTTCCTCCTACATCTATAAAATATTTTATTGGTGCCGCAATAGATCTGAGCAAAAGCTATTTGTGGCTTTCTGATAAAACTGGTGATTTATGGTGCAGAATCAAAAGTTTATTAATCATCAGAGCTTAGGATATGAAATAATTTTTCAAGTTGTCCAGCTTTGCCTGTCCAGTTAAATTTGCCCATCAATTGTGAGTGAAGGCGTAAACATGGCTTGAAGTGTAAATCTGTCTGCAGATACAGTTTTAATTTTAAGTCAACTGGTTTTTCAGTACCCAGACACTGAGTTATGAATTTTCATTTCATCATGAGTTTTCTTGTGATATCATGACTGAAGATCTTTGGAAATAGTCCTAGACCAGCATACAAACATGACATTGAAAGGAAGCCAATGGATCATCTTGCTCAACCACCTGCCTTAACACAGGACTTCTTCTACCTAAATAATTTTTGACAGCTGAATCCAGGAAAGGTAAGTATAATCTTCCTTAGCCAACTTATTCATAGAACTATTGCTGAATTCTAGACATTTCTGGAAACCGATTGTAAAATTTCAGGTCTGTACCCATGAGTTTGGGGGACAATTCCTTGAGATACTGGGTCTCCCTAGACTAACAATGAGGCCTAGAGTATTGATGCAGACCAGTGATGTCATCAACTTACATTCATGCCACCTGTCAGGAACAAAGCTGAGCATGTGTGGAGATGTATAGCAGCTCAGATTCAGAATGGGAACAGCCACAGCAGGGGGAGGCTCCCTCCCCAGTGAGCTCAGATACAGTGAGACTTTCTTCCAAAGACCTTGACTCACAAATGGCTCAGCCTGAATGCTGAGAACCCAGGTTTCAGGGGAGGAGGAGAGTGAGGGGCATGACTTGATGCTAGGGTCCATTGCAGAGCAAAGCAGGAAAAGTCAGAGGTGGAGCTCAAATGGTCTGCAAGGTTGGCTATGTGTCAAAGCCTACATAGGTAGGGATGTACGAAATTCACTTACCTTTTCGCAGGGGTACTTCGCGGTGGGGGGGAGGCGCTTCGCTTCTCCCCCCGAAGTTCAGGCGAGGGGGGGGAGGCGTCCCACCTCGCCCGGCTGAAATTCAGGCCGGGGGGAGGCTTCCTGCCTCGCCCTGCCGAAATTCAGGCCGGGGAGAAGCGCCCCATCTCCCCGGCTGTGAAACAAAGTGTAAAAAAACAACAACAAAACCGTGATAGGCTACGTAATGATTAACGTAGCCTATCACGGCTAGATTTCCAAAGTCAGCTGTGATAGGCTATGTAAATCGTTACGTAGCCTATCATGGGTGACTTTAAAAAAAAAAAGTGCGTATGCAAATGGCGGCGCCCTATGGGTGCCGCCATTTGCGTTCCTTATTTCTTCCTGGTAGTCTACGTAAAGATTTACATAGACTATGCCGTAGTCTACGTAAATCTTTATGTAGACTACCGGGACCAAATAAGGAACGCAAATGGCGGTGCCCATAGGGCGCCGCCATTTGCGTATGTGCTTTTTTTCCCCCCAAAGTCACCTGTGATAGGCTACGTAACGATTTACGTAGCCTATCACGGCTGACTTTGGAAATCTAGCCGTGATAGGCTACGTTAATCGTTACGTAGCCTATCACAGGGTTTGTTTGTTTTTTTACACTTTGTAATGGCGGCGGCGGCAGCCGGTCAGAAGACCGGCTGCTGCCCCCGCCCCCGACGAAAGGCCGACGAACCGCCGCCGGGACCCACCGCCGGGAGGGACATTTGCCAAAGGTAAGTCCCATCCCGGGGGGGGCGGGGGGCGGAGAATTTCACCGCCGATTTCGGGGGGCCAAATGCGTTGGCGCTCACCCCCCGAAGATTCGGGGAGAAATTCTCCGCCATCCCTATACATAGGAGGGAGCCACTCCAAGGGAGGGGCATCCCTCCTATGCCAGTCTGGCTGAGAAGTTCTTGTTCAGACTGCTGGCAACTTCTCTAACTTCCACTTTGGCTCTTCATTTGAAATTCGTAATTGTGTGGAGTAGCTGTTTTCATTGTAGGCTGAGAGTTTCCTAGAATTTGCATTTCTAAGGTAGCTAGTCATTAACTAATAAAGTAGTGAACCTGAAGCCGGGTATCCTAGAGTGTGTTGATTGCGAAGGGGGAGGTTGAAGGATCGTGACAAGTACAAGGATCCACTCTATCTTTTGGGTTTTTTTACTCAGAGATAAAACTGGGACAATCCAGATTCGAGATGGTTTACAGTACATGGAAGGGGAGGTCCCACTCCAGCCACAACCCCCCCTGAACCTGCCCCCCCTGGCATGGCACTTACTAATACCCCCCCCCCAATCCCATTGGCATCACTGAGGGCTTCTTTTTTACTATTACTAACTGTTGCATAATGGGCTGTCCTGAGGCATTTATTATCTACTCTGTTTTTGTTACTAAATCTACCAACGAGAGCCATAGACTTGGATAGGGATGTGCGATCCCCCCTGCAACATCTGGCCCAGGAGATGGGGGAGGGGCTGCCATGGGGAAATTTGCAGATTTCCCTTGAACCCTGGCACATCCTCTGGATTTCACATGTGCATTTTCTGTCTTTAATCCAGGCATATCTTGGACAAATTAGGGCCATAATTAGCCACAATTTACGTATAAGTGCTTTACAGCCACAAATGGTATAACATACACTAATTACAGTCATCATTTACACAAGAGATGTTAATTTACACATTTACACACTGCCGCCATTAGAGTATCTTGTCTTTTTTAAAGCCAGAAAACTTCTCCGAGCAAAATCTGGACAACGCACATGTAAGGACAGCCAATCCTCTGCGGACTCTGCAGGTCAGAGTCTTGAGAATCCGACCTCATTGGAGTCTGCTGCAGATTTCTCCAGCATCCCTTCACTTGGAATTAAAGCATTCTGAACCCAGGAGTCTGTTCTAAGTAGGGATGGATGAGCCCATCTCTGTCCAGGATTGAGGAGCTTGACGAACTGCCCCCCCCCCCCGCAGCTCACGCAGCACAGGCCTGCTCGGCGAGCTTCCTTGCTTGCCTTGCCTGCCCGCAAGCTGCACAAGCTGCCCCTCTTTCTCACACTGGCTTTCAAGGGCCAGTGTGGGGAAGGAGGGCCTCAGCGCAGCCACCCCCCAGCCTCTCACCCTGGACTTCTCTAGAGGAGGCCAGGGCGAGAGCGCTGGGGTACTGCCATCGCCCCTCTTCCACTTGCTGGCTGTCAAGGGCTGGTGAAAAAGGGCCTGGGTGGCCAGCCCCTAGCCTCTTGCCTTGGCCTCCAGCAGGTGGAGGGTGGGGGAGAAGAGGATAGGTGCCTTCTTCTTCCCTCTGTCCCCACCTGCTACAGCAGTGGTGGCTAGGGACAAGCTGGTAATTTTCCGTAAGGCCAGGAAAAGTTACAGAAAACCATCAGCCTTTCCCACACCACTGCCATTGCAGCAAGGATGAGAGGCACTGCCTTGTTCCCCTCTCCTTGCTGAGGGAGGGGTGCCAGAGCTCTTGCCTGATTCAGCATGCCATGAGCTGGGCAAGAGGTCAGGTTTGAGAGCTGGTGTCTGGGAGGGCTGAACCAGCAACTTCTTGCAGGGCTTCGAGCCTGAACCGGACGCTCGTGTCATCCCTAGTTCTAAGTACCAGACTTGAATAGACCTCACAGTCCTTATACATAAAAACACACTCCTGGTTTCCCAAAGCATATAATTTCAGCAGTATGATTTGCTGGGGGGGGGGTGATTTTGTTGCTGGTATTGTTAAATCATTGAGAGTCAGAAAAAAAATTACCAATCTACAGCAGAACACCCAGAGATCTATTAGTAGATCCAGATCTGCCTTTTGCTTGATGTAAGTCACTCTACTCAGCAAGAGGAATTTGTGCCTCAGATTCCCAGTAGGCATTAAATATGTCTTGCTTTATAAACTATGTTTTCCCCCAATTCCAAAACCATCTCTCTGATGTACTGGAAATCAATTTATATCTGTAGAGAAAGAATCCTTTCTAAGTGAATTTATTGTCTTAATAATTCCCACAGGCAAGAGACAAACACCATTATCTACCTGCTTTCCAAAGTGACATTTTTAATGGGAAAAAACACCATTAATACCTAATCCAATCCAAAACTGATTTGGCTATTATAAAACGTGGATGAAGACAATCAATTAAGCATATTGCATTACACCAATTGAATTAAGGATTTTTCTAGACGATGGGGTTTGGATTATGCTCTTCTAATGACAACTCAGATTCACTGTCAGTTCTTCCAAACAGGGGGGAAAAGGGTAGGGGGCAAATTAATGTTCTGCCAAAATAATTTCTTAAAGAGGTTGTAGTGAAGTTCTTAGTTATACTCTCACAAATAGCACAGTATTTTCAAAATACTCACTTAAGCTAATTGCCTTCAGGTTTTTTTCCCCCTTTAAGACTTTGGATAGGGATGAGTGAATCAGTCCAATTCGCTTTCACATGTGTTCATATTGTAAATCTATTCCATCTTGTTTCTACATTAATGCACAAACTTGAAAAAACATCTGGAAGAAAATTCACATTTAGATACATATTTTAATGTGTTTTCTCACAAAATGCACATTTGCAACTGTATTTTCTCTCAAATTATTCATTTTTAAATATATATCATTTAGAGATAGGGGAGAAATTTGTTCCATCTACATTTTTATATGAATGAACCAAATTTGCACCCTGAGGTAGTCTACAAGCTCAGACAGAGCTGCATGCTCAAATCTACATTTTTCCAAGCTTGGTAGCAATGTTTATCTGGGGAAAAACTTGTACAAACAATATGTATATTAGTAGAAAGTATGCACTAAATGCTGCAGGGGCCGCGGTGGCTTAGTGGTTAAGACGCTGAACTGCAGACTGGAAGGTCGGCAGGTCAGCAGTTCGAGACCTGAGTGCTGCATGACAGAGTGAGCTCCCGTCTTCAGTCCCAGCTCCTGCCAACCTAGCAGTTCGAAAGCAAGAAATTGCAAGTAGATAAATAGGTACTGCCTCGGCGGGAAAGGTAACAGCGTTCCATGCACCTTGGTGTTCAGTCATGCCGGCCACATGACCACGGGAGCGTCTTCAGACAGCGCTGGCTCTTCGGCTTAGAAACGGGGATGAGCAGCGCACCCTAGAGTCGGACACGACTGGTTGGGGACACCTTTACCTTTTTATGCACTAAATGCATGCATTAAAAAAAATAGAATTCTTCCTATTCAAGAGAGAAAGAACTTGAGATTTTAAGAGAACAATCCTATGTCCCAGGGACCATAGGATTGCTCAGAAAAACCCTCCCAGTGTTGGAAACAGTGCTCTAACCCTGAAAAGGGGGAGTTGGAGATCTGACCCTGCTCCCCCCACCCCTCGCAGCTGGGGAAAGATCCAGTCTGCCCTCCAAGACTGGAAAAGAGATCTTGGAGGAAGAGGAAAGGGGGTGTTCCAGTGCATGGGGAGGGGAAGAGACTGGAAAGGTCAGGATATGAGATATCCTGAGACTCCCCCACACCAAGCAGCCTCACTAGAAGGGCTGAAAAGTAGGGCTGTGCACTGGTTCAGTCCAAATCCCGAATAATGAAGTGGAGTGGGGTTCTTTGGAGGTGCCTCAGCATGACCTGAAGCAGAGCAGAACAGCACCAAGGAGCCCCAAAGTGAAGTGGCTTGTCGCCAAGGTGTCCCGGTCCACCTCAGAGGTTTGTAGCTCTTCTGATGCCTTCTGAGCATCCCAGACAGCCTGGCTTCAAATGTTTCAACTTGAGGAAGATAAGGGAGGGTGAGAAGAGGAGGAGGGATGGGGGAAGGAGAGAGGAAGAGGAGGGAGGTAGCTTTAGTGAATGGCAACTGTAGTTGCCAAATAAAGGCTGAACATGACCCAGCAGTCTCCAATTAGTGACAGTGGTGGAAGAGCGGGGGGGGGGAGGGATACTAGTAGAGATGTATGAAAGTCACTTCACTGTTTGATGAGGTGATTCGTGGGGGGGGGGAAGGCGCTCCTCACCTCCCCCCAAAATCCTAATCCAGCCGGCTCAGCTCCGCGGAGATTCCACAGAGCTGCAGGCTGGGGCCACCCGCAGCCAGACATCCAGCCACTGGGCAGCCTTCTGGGGGGAAAAAAAACAGCATATGCAAATGGCAGCGGCTACAGTGGCCGCCATTTGTGTTCTCTTCTTTTCTCTGTTTTAGCCTACGTAAATATTTACGAAGGCTAAAACGGCAAAAGAAAGGGAACGCAAATGGCGGCCACCGTAGCTGCCGCTATTTGCGTACGCTGGTTTTTTTTTTTTTTAAAGCTTGCCATGATAGGCTACATAAGTATTTACCTAGCCTATCACAGAAAAGGCAGCTATGCAAATGGCATGGTGGCCGCCATTTGTGTGGCTGCGTTTGCTGTGATAGGCTATGTAAATACTTACATAGCCTGTCACGACAGCCTGGCTGGACGCAAATGGCGGCCGCTATGGCAGCCGCCATTTGAGTCTGCAGCAGCCGGCCACTGCCGCCACCGGAGCTGCTGCTGGAGCTGCCACTGCCAGAACATCTGCACCAGGTAAGCTTCATCCCGGGGGAGTTTCCGTGGGGGGGGGATGGGAGGCCATTCCGCCATGGGTTTCGGGGGGCTGAATGCCAGTGCATTCAGCCTCACTGAAATCCGTGGCAGAATTCTCCACCATCCCTGGATACTAGAGTGGAGAGATCAGCTTGCTTTTGTTTCATTGTGTGAAAGGTTGTGGTTTTGTTTGTTGTTAGAGAGAGATTTATATGATGGGTGAGTCTGCATCTATGTGTTTCTTCATTATTCCCAATCCTAATTCAGCTATTCTCTTCCTTTCTTTTGCAGATTCTTTATTTAAAAAACCAAACATTTAGTACTTAGTTTGAGTTTCCTCCATGGTTCTTTGTCTCCCCACACCCTCTTCTCTAACAGTTTTTACCTTTTATTCTTCTTGTTTGTTCATTAAAAAAAATGGAAACAATTACTTTAGTTGCCTTGCCTCATTCTTTAACTCCTCCCCCCCAATTCTATCTCAACCACTAGTTTGCCCATATCTACTGTATGGAAGGATATCTATCCTGTCCTTGTTCTTGGCTCCCCTCCACCACCCCCACCATTCTCAATTTCTGTATTCCTTCCCTTCCCATTTTTTTTATCTCGTTTCCCTAAAAACTAAAACTAAAAACCCTTTTGTCTTCTGTTAGGATTATAGATACCCCCCGTTGCTTGTAGGTATTTCAGTGTTCACTTTTCTTTTGCTCCTGTGTGTGTGTGTGTTTGGGCACGTACACATGCTTGTGGACAAGCAAACAGTATGTGGCAAAGCAGTACACAGCCCACATTTCCAAAGAACAGTGGGCAAAGCACTACACAGACATCAACGTCTCTTAAAAAATAATAATAATATAACACTACACTGTGTGGCAAAGCAAGCAAGCCCAATGTGAGGCATCTTCAGGGTCTTGTTGGCAGGGGCAGAGGTGGTGAGATGCCACTGGGAGTAGCGGCACTGGTAGGCAACCTGGCGCTCCCCCAGTCTGGATAGTGTGTCCTGGTGTAGTAGGGCAGCAGAGCGCTGAGGCAAGTTGCAGTACCCAGAGGTCATTGTTTGAGGAGGCTGGTGCAGGCAGCAGCAGTAGCACTGTGGCCAAGGGAGCACCATCTCCTTCTGTAGTGGAAGAGGGGAGCCCACTGATGGACAGTACCTCAGAGGTGCCTGATGTCCTCAGTGTGGTGGAGGGTGAGGAGGAGGAAATCCTCCAGGCTGTAGGGGAGGATAAGCAGCAGGCAGAGGCTCCAGCACCTGACCATTGTTCCCCCTGCTCATGTGGTGACCCCTAGACTCAAGGCAGGCAGTCTCTGTCTCCACAGAAGTGTCAGGGCAGCATCTTGTGGGACCACTTTGAGGTGGGAGTGGATCACAACGCTGCTGTCTACCACCACTGCAAGGCATCTCCGAACAGGGGAAAACAGCCAGGGCACTACCCCCCCCTGATCCTGCACTTAAGGAGGCAGAGCCAATTGGTCTTGCTCGGGGAAGAGGCCCCCACTTCCCAGCAGGCAGGCAGCAGGGGCAAGTAGAAGCCTGATAGTGCCAGGACTCCCCAAGAGGCTTAGGCAGGCCACCATGGAGGAGATGGAGTGGGGGAGGTATGGGCCCACAAGGTGGAGGTTTCCAGAGCCTGACGAGATCACCAACTTTATATATAAATATAAATTGGATAACGATGTGCACTTTGCTACACTCTCAATTCCTTTGGTTCACTTCCATCATTTTTTTAAAATTAAAAACTGTCTAAAATTTGGCAGGTGTGGTGTGGCTATATATATATATATATATATATATATATATATATAATATTTATTTTGTGTGCGTTAAAAAAAAAAGCACATTACCATACAAATGACTCCAGCCTGTTTTCCCAAGTAATGTGTATTCCAAATTCAGCCAAAGAGAGCCTGAGGTCATCCACTGTGAATCTGAATGGGAACGGAGAGAGGGGCATTGCACTTCAAAGGAACCTACATCTAGGGATGCATGAAAGTCACTTACCTTTTCACGGATTCTGTTCATGGTGGTGGAGAGAGGCATTCTGTCCCTCCCCCTGGAATCCTCAATGGAGGCGGAGGCGATCCGGTCCTCCCCCCCCAGAATCCTCGACGGCCGGCTGTGCTCCACGGCGGCTCCGTGGAGCAGCCGGCCAGGCCCAGGCCAGGGCTGTCCACAGCTGGATACATGGCCGCGGAGGGCTCTGCATAAAAAAAACAAAAAACAAACGTGTACGCAAATGGTGGCAGCTATGGCCGCCGCCATTTGTGTTCCTTATTTTTCGCCGTCTTAGTCTACTTAAATATTTACATAGATTAAGACAAAGTAAAGAAAGGGGAACGCAAATAGCGTACTGGGCCGGATAGTCTACGTAATATTTACGTAGACTAAGATGGACAAAAATAAGGAACGCAAATGGCGGCGGCCGGCCGGAGCTGCTGCCATTTGCATATGCATTTTTTTTTTTACCCAGATGTGATAGACTATGTAAGTCTTTATGTCTATGGGGGGGAAAGAAAAAAAACACAGACTGCAAATGGCAGCGGCGGCAGCCGGTCGGAAGACCAGCTGCCGCCACCACCACCACCGCCGAAGCCGCTGCTGGAGCTGCCATCATCCAAAACATCTGCCCCAGGTAAGTCTCGTCCTGGGGGGGAATCCGTGGGGGTGGGGGGGTGGCAGGCCGTTCCATGATGGATTTTGGGGGCCTGAATGCACTGGCATTCGGCCTCACTGAGATCCGTCGCAGAATTCTCTGACATCCCTACCTAAAGCAGAGATTAGGGGTAGTGACCTCCTCCTGATCACCACTTCAACACCTAACTTTTCTGACTATCACTTTATGACCTTTAGTTTGAGTTTCTGAGAACAGCAGATTTTACCCCTGCCTAGCACAAAAAATACTGCACCAAACTGTCTGAAATTTGGCAGATGGAATCCCCTCCATGGGGCCTGACAGTGTGAGGAGTACCTGAATTCCATGAACTTCTGTGGAAACAGTAACAAGTTATAGTTCTTTGCTTTGAGAGTTCTTGTTGAAAAAAATCAAAATTTAACTCCACCTAGCACAAAAAACTACTGGGCCAAACGGTCTGAAAATTGGCAGGTGGAATCCCCTCCATGGAGACTGATAGCTCCCCAAAGTTCATGAATTTATCATGAAAACTGAAAAAAAGATGGCCATTTCTATTTCCCAGTGCAAGTTAATGGGAAAATGTCTTATCCAAATGATTTGGATGTCTGACTTTTGCTTTGGATGTGAATCTGAAGCAAAGTGGTTAGGGTCTGAATTGGTTTGAAGTGAAGTGGGGCTGCTTCAGAAGGTCCAAAGCAGCATCTGAAGCAAAGCGGGGGAGTCCTTGCACGGCCCTACTGAAAAGTAGGGATGTACGAATCCCTTACCTGGTTCCGGTCCGGGGCTTCAGTTAGGGGTGGACGAAAGTCACTTACCTGTCCTCGAAGGATGTTCGCGGTGGGGGGGAGGCGCTTCGCTGGTCCCCCCACGAAGTTCAGGCCAGGGGGGGGAGGCTTCCCGCCTCGCCCTGGCCAAAATTCAGGCCGGGGAGGAGGCTTCCCGCCTCGCCCCAGCCGAAATTCAGGCCAGGGAGGAGGCTTCCCGCCTCGCCCGGCTGCGAACGCGGAAGTTAAAAAACAAAAACAAAAAAAAACGCCCCCTGATAGGCTATGTGATGATTCATGTAGCCTATCACGGTTAGATCGGCAAAGTCAGCCGTGATAGGCTACGTCAATCGTCACGTAGCCTATCATGGGTGACTTTAAAAAAAAAGCGCGTACGCTAATGGCGGCCCCCATAGGGAGCCGCCATTCGCGTTCCTTATTTAGTCGCTGTAGTCTACGTAAATCTTTATGTAGACTACAGCAACCAAATAAGGAAGGGGAATGGCGGCTCCCTATGGGGGCCACCATTGTCCGTACACACTTTTTTTTTTTTTAAAGTCACCCGTGATAGGCTACGTGACGATTGACGTAGCCTATCACGGCTGACTTTGCAAATCTAGCAACGTAGCCTATCAGGGGGCTACGTCATGTAGCCTATCAGGGGGCATTTTTTTTTCTTTCATTGCAATGGCGGCGGCGGCGGCAGCCGGTCGAAAGACCGGCTGCCGCTCCCGCCTCGCTCGAACACCCGCAGAACCGCCGGCCGGACCAGCCACCGGGAGGGACATTCGGGGAAGGTAAGTCCCATCCTGGGGGGGTGCGGGGTGCGGGGTGTGTGTGGAGGATTTCTCCCCGAAACTTGTTCGGGGGGCCGAACACGTTGGCGCTCGGCCCCCCGAAGTTTCAGGGAGAAATTATCCGCCATCCCTAGCTTCAGTGGTGGTGGGGAGGCGATCCGTCCTTCCCCCCCGGAATCCTCCCTAGCCGGGTCTGCTCCATGTCAAGGCTGTGGAGCTGCTGGCCAGGGCTGGCCGTAGTCGGACTTCCAGCCACTGCGAGGCTGCTGTGGCCGCAAATGGTGGCCATCATAATGGCTGCCATTTAGGTCCTTGCATTAAGGACCCAAGTATTTAAGTATTTACATAGTAAATTATGTAATTTACTATGTAAATTAAGTATTTACATAGTAAATACTTACTATGTAAGTATTTACATAGCCTATCATGGCAAAAGGCAGAGACGCAAATGGCAGCCGCTACGCCATTTGCATCCCTGCCTTTGCTGTGATAGGCTATGTAAATACTTACGTAGCCTATTACGGCAAAGAGCAGGGGTGGAAATGGTGTAGCGGCCACCATTTGCTCCCCTGCTCTTTGCCGTGATAGGCTACATAAGTATTTACGTAGCCTATCATGGCCTAATGCAGGCACACAAATGGCGGCTGCTACAACGGCTGCCATTTGCGGCCGCCGCAGCCCGGCAGCAGCCGGAAGACGAGCCGGAGCCGCTGCTGCTGCCGCATCCACTGCTGCATCCACTGCCTCCACCGCATCCACCACATCTGCCGCATCTGCCATCAGGTAGGTCCATTCTGGGGGGGGATTGCGGGGGGTGGTGGTGGGGAGGCCATTCCACCATGGATTCCAGGGGGCCAGATTCTAAAGAATCCGGCCTCACTGGAGTCCGTGGTGGAATTCTCCAACATCCCTACTGAAAAGCCTATCTAGAGAAAATCACCAAAGACTGAGGACAGGGAGGCGAAGATTGCTTCCACTGCTTCTCCTGCCCTGTCGACTTCAGTCCAGCAGGGCATCGGAATCTCGGAAGCCTGCCGCTGAGTTTGGAGGCTTCTGAGCAGGGAGGGTACAATTGATAGGATTGCACCCTAAAACAATTGAATTCAGGAGAAAGTAACACTGACAGACACATTCATTCCTATCCTACTTGTACATGGCCTGACTACCTGGCAACAGGATAGGGTTGTCCATCGCTAGGAAATCCAGACCTTTTGGGGTCCGACAGATCCCCATGATGGACCTGGTTTGGCTTGCATTTGTGAGCCGAGCGGCGGGTCAGTTCCTGAAACTCGGGAACACCACCAGCATTTTAAAAATTATTGGCGAGTTGCAATTTGTGCAAAATCATGGCTGTAAATATTTACAGTTATCACAATTTACTCAAAATCACAGCTGCAAGTAGTGCAATTTGCACACACTTGCAGGTGTAAATGGTCTAATTAGGCGAAAATGGTCTATTGCATATTGCAATAGTCTACACATGCTGTAACGAAGGCACTGATAACTGTTACCAAGTCAGATTGATCCAGGAAGGGTTGCAGCTGGCACACCAAGCTCAACTGTGCAAACATACTCCTTGCCAGCAGGGACAGCATAGGAACAAGCAGCATTCCCAAGGTACAGACCTGGTCTTTCAGGGGGATCACAACCCCTTACAGAAGCAATTGAATTCCAATCTCTGAATTAGGCTTTCTACTGACCAACACCTCCAGCTTGTTCACCCTCATCCAGCCCATTATTGAACCCAGGCAATGTTCACTTGTTTTGATGGCTGCCTTTGAATGGCATTGTATATAGGCGACAAAGAACAGTAGAGCTGGGTGTAGGGATGGACGAAAGGGACTTACCTGGTCCCGCAGCTTGCTTCGCGGTGGGGGGGAGGTGCTTCGGTTCTCCCCTCGAAGTTCAGGCGAGGGGGGGGAGGCGCCCCGCCTCGCCTCGCCCAGCCAAAATTCAGGCCGGGGGGGAGGCGCCCCATCCCTTGCCACCGAAATTCAGGCCAGGGAGGAGCGCCCCGTCTACCCGGCCGCGAAAAAAAAAGGAAAGTAAAAAAACAAAAACACACACCCGTGATAGGCTACGTAACGATTTACGTAGCCTATCACGGCTAGATTTCCAAAGTCAGCTGTGATAGGCTACGTAAATCGTCACGTAGCCTATCACGGGTGACATTGAAAAGAAAAAAAAAAGTGCGTACGCAAATGGAGGCGCCCATGGGGCGCCGCCATTTGCGTTCCTTAGCTTGGCACGTCTAGTCTACGTAAAGATTTACGTAGACTATGGCGAAAATAAGGGAACGCTATTTGCGTTGCCCTTATTTTTGCTGTAGTCTACGTAAATCTTTACGTAGACTAAACATGCCAAACTAAGGAACGCAAATGGCGGCGCCCCATGGATGCGCCATTTGTGTACGTGCTTTTATTTTTTTTTCAAAGTCACCCGTGATAGGCTACGCGACGATTTACGTAGCCTATCACGGCTGACTTTGGAAATCTAGCCGTGATAGGCTACATAAATCGTTACATAGCCTATCATGGGTGTGTGTGTGTGTGTGTGTTTTACTTTCCTTTTTTATTTTGCAATGGCGGCGGCGGCGGCCGGTCAGAAGACCAGCCGCCGCTGCTGCCCCCGCCGAAATGCTGCCGAAACGCCACCGGGACCCACCGCCGAGAGGGACATTTGCACGAGGTAAGTCCCATCCCGGGGGGGGGGCGGGGGGCTGGCGGAGAATTTTACCAACAATTTCGGGGGGCCGAATGCATTGGCATTTGGCCTCCCAGAGATTCGTGGAGAAATTCTCCGCCATCCCTAGCTGGGTGTCATCAGCATACTTGTGGCAACTTACTCCAAAGCTCCAAATGACCTCTCCCAGCTGTTTCATGTAAATATTAAACAGCATGGGGGACACTATAGAACCCTGTGGGACACTACAGGCAAAAGCATATGAAGTCAAACAGTAACCCCCAACACCACCTTCTGGACATAGCATAACAGAAAGGACCACTGCAAAGCACCCCCAAGTCCCAACCCTGCCAAGTGGTCTAGAGGGATACCGTGTTAGATGGTATCAAAGGCTGCTGAGAGGTCCAAGAGGACTAATAGGGTTGTGCTACCACATCCAATTCCTGGCATAGGTCATCCATCAAGGTGTCAGGGTTGCCCCTGAGCGCAGCGATTGGCAGAGTAGCTCAGAGTCTGAAGAGGAACCGCAAAACATGGGGGAGGAAATTTCCCAGGCCTGGACAGAGATGGATAGGCCTACTCCTCAAGCTTCAAAGGCACAGCTGGATAGAGAGGGCCCCTCTTCTCCCATCCCTGTGAGAGATAGTGAACAGGGAGAAGTGGGGCTGGTAGAGCCTGAATTCTTAGATGCTAGACGCAGACACAGAGACAAGAGAGAAATGGCAGGGGCGGAGCTTAGGCGATCTGCCCGATTGGCCTGGTGGGAACAGCTGCACTTAGAGTCCTCACGAGATAGAGGCAGATCCCCCTCCCGTTAAGTTAGGACAGCAAGCTTGCCTGTTCTTTAAATGGTGGACAACTTTTGTAGTTTTCCTTTGAACTCCCTGAAGGTATTTCCTTTGTAGACTGTGGGTCACTGACAATTAGCATCTGAATGACCCATTGAATTAAGTGGATTAAAAAGCCTTGGAATTGAAGTCTCTTGTCTGTGCTTTGATTTGGCTTTTAAAATTTTAAAGCAGGGGCAAAGGGAAACATGACACAAGGTGACCAAAAGCAATTTCAGTCCCATATTTCAACTGAAAGCCCAACTGAAATGGTTCTAGATATCATTTCATCCAGATGCATCTGGAGGTGCTCTTGATCACCTTAGACAAGAATGGTACATTTGAGACTGGCCTATAGCTAGGTAGATCTCCTGGGTCAAAGTCTTATTATACGTCTTATTACTGCCTCTTTTCAGCAAGAGGGAACAACTCCATCCCACAAGGAGGCATTAATCACTTCCCTTAGCCAGGCTGTCCATCCCATCTCGGCCAATTTAATCAGTCAAGAAGGGCCAAGGTTGAGTGCACAGGTGGTTGCCCATCTTATTGACATCCTCAAGATCCAAATGTAGGAGAGAGTGAAACTCTAGGGAGATTTGCCCATTCCTAGTGAGGAGGAGATGGGCCAACAGAGAAAGAGAAGGTGAATCCACTGAGGATTCCTTGCCATAGGCACCTGAACTGAGAACATGGACTGCTTCCTCTAGAATGTTCACTGGCACCAGCAAGGAGAATGTGAAGGTTGAGCACAGTGGCAGCAGTGGTGGGTATCAGCAGTGGGGACTCTTGCCATCACCACCTGCTGCACACTGCTGCCAGCACCGTTGTGCGCAAACCCCTCATGCTCTCCTTGCCAGTGTCAACATTGACAAGGAGAGCATGATGGATTTGTATGAGAGGTTTGTCCATGACAGTGCTGGTGGCAGAAGTCCACAAGCTGGCCCAACTCATTCAGGTTGATTATTTTATTTATTTATTTATTTATTTATTTATTTATTTATTTATTTATTTCATTTCTATACCGCCCAATAGCCGAAGCTCTCTGGGCGGTTCACAAAAACTAAAACCAAACAACACACAATAAAACAATTTAAAATATATAGAACATTAAAACCACAATATAACAATACAACCACAATGAAACCTAGCAGCAGTACAGGAGTTTAAAATACAGATTTAAAACAGCAAAGATAAAAATTTAGAAAGCTAAAATGCCTGGGAAAAAGCTCAGCAGACTTTATCCCCTGGATGGATTCCTCTGCCATTCCCATGCTCAGGACAGTGTGTTTAATTCATGGGAAGTATCCCAGTTTATCCCTACAAAAGCTATTTGTTAGGATGAGAGATGGTACCTATGAACTTCATGGCTGGGTTTCTCCAATCAGCATCTGACATTTTATTCATTACATCACACTTGCTCTCACATTTACTTTGGAGCATTCATATCTTCAGCCAAGAAGCCAGGCTAAAATTTCACATCCACCATTCTCCCATATTTCACTGTATATTGTTCAAACCTTTCTGCTTGTGCTGAATTTTCCTGGGCTAGAAAGAACGTGTGCTGTACCTACAAACCCACTATTTATGATCTCCCTTGGAGCCACTATTATAGAAAACCTAATTAAAGAGTTCCTAAAATGTGCACTGCAGTCTAGGTCAGGTAAATACATAATCAGGGAGTTATTAATGGAGCTGCAATTAATTAATATGCTTCCATTGGAGCCATTAGAGCTGATTAATGTTCTGGCACACAAGAAGAAACTGTAGTTAATAAATCAATGACCCAGTAGACCATTTCGTATCCTGTGGAGCCATTGCACTGCACCACATCAAAGCCTCATTAGAGAATTTTTAATGTGCTGATTATCCTACCCCAATGGTCCATAGTTGATTCAGGGTGATGTCTCCTACACAGAGAAGTAGTGGGACACACAGCTGAGCTCCCTGTGTTCAGTCTCTTCTTGATTTTATAGGTGAATATCAGTGGGAAATGCCATTAGAAGCTATGACTATGCCATTGTGAGAAGCAGCAAAGGGAGGGTACTGCATTGATCATGCATCTGCAAGAATGATGAACTAAAGTGAGGCAGGGGAGGACACATATTTCACAAATATTTTCACCCCCCCCCCATGGAATGATCCATGCTTCTCAGCAATATCTTGTACTTCTTTCTGAAATTGTTCACAAAGGGGCTAATGTATAGGCAGATGGGAGGGAGAAGGGAACATGTTGGCCAGAGGAGAGCAACACATAGCCCACAAGTCACATAGTCTCCTCTGGCTAAAGTACAGCCTGGCCACCCTTGACTTTCCGCTGTGGCAGGAGCAAAACAATTGGTGGTTTGCCACCCAAATTTAGGGAGTCTGTTGCTGAGAAATCTGGCCTGGGGCGGGGGGGGGGCTCCCAGTGACCACCTAGTTTGGCTTATATTTGTAAGCTGAGCAGTGCATTTTTCCACAGAATCTGGGAACTTTTCTGGTTTTTTTGGGTAATTTGTGTAAAAAGAAATTTGCACAAATTTCAGCCACAATTTGCATAATTTGCACAAATTTCAGCTGCAATTTGCATAATTCACAAACATTTCAGCCACAATTTGCATAATTTACACAAATTTCATCCGCAATTTGCATAAATGTCTTTTTACATAAATAGAAAATCAAAGAACTGGCCTGACTCAATTCAGATTGAGTCAGACCAGCTCATGGGGAAATTAGGGATGTACGGAAGTCACTTACCTTTCCACGGATTATGTTGATGGGGGGGAGGCGTTCCGTCCCTCCCCCCAGAATCCTTGACAGGGGGGAAGCGATCCGTTCCTCCCCCCCGGAATCCTCCACGGCCGGCTGTGCTCCGTGGCAGCTCCGCGGAGCAGCCGGTCAGGAGCAGGCCAGAGCCGTCCGCAGCCGGATTTCTGGCCGTGGAGGGCTCTGGGTAAAAAACAAACAAACCGCGTACGCAAATGGTGGCAGCTACGGCCGCTGCCATTTGCGTTCCTCATTTTTGGCCATCTTAGTCTATGTAAATATTTACGTAGACTATGACGGCGAAAATAAAGGCGAACGCAAATAGTATAGCGGGAGCTATTTGCATCCCTTTTTGATTCGCCGTTTTAGCCTACGTAAATATTTATGTAGACTAAGATGGCCAAAAATAAGGAACGCAAAATAAGGAACTTGTATAGGGATGGACAAAAGTCCCTTACCTGTCCTCGAAGCTTGCTTTGCAGTGGGGGGGAGGCGCTTCGCTTCTCCCCCCGAAGTTCATGCGAGGGGGGGAGGCGCCCCGCCTCACCCGGCCGAAATTCAGGCCGGGCGGGAGGCGCCCCATCCCTCACCGGTGAAATTCAGGCCGGGGAGGAGCGCCCCGTCTACCCGGCCGCAAAAAACAAAACAAAAACCCACCCCCGTGATAGGCTACATGACGATTTACGTAGACTATCACGGCTAGATTTCCAAAGTCAGCCATGATAGGCTACGTAAATTGTCACGTAGCCTATCACGGGTGACTTTGAAAAAAAAAAAAGCACGTACGGAAATGGCGGCCCCCATAGGGAGCCGCCATTTGCGTTCCTTATTTGGTCCCTGTAGTCTACGTAAATCTTTACGTAGAGTACGGCTAAAATAAGCGCAACGCTATTTGCGTTGTCCTTATTTTCTCCATAGTCTACGTAAATCTTTACGTAGACTACAGGGACCAAATAAGGAACGCAAATGGCGGCTCCCTATGGGGGCCGCCATTTGCGTACGCGCTTTTTTTTTCTCTCGAAGTCACCCATGATAGGCTACGTGACAATTAACGTAGCCTATCATGGCTGACTTTGGAGATCTAGCCGTGATAGGCTACGTTAATCGTTACATAGCCTATCACGGGGTTTTGTTTTGTTTTTTACTTTCCTTGTAATGGCGGTGGCAGCAGCCGGTCAAAAGACCGGCTGCCGCCCTCGCCCCTGACGAAGACCCGACGAACCAACGCCAGGACCCGCCACTGGGAGGGACATTCGTGAAAGGTAAGCCCCATCCCGGGGGGGTGGCGGGGGGGTGGCGGAGAATTTCACCACCAATTTCAGGGGGCCGAATGCATTGGCACTCAGCCCCCCAAAGTTCCGGGGAGAAATTCTCCCCCATCCCTATTTGTGTACTGGTTTTGTTGTTGTTTTTGTTGTTTTACCCAGCCATGATAAGCTATGTAAATCTTTAAGTAGCCTATCACATCTTGTGGGAAAAACAAAACAAAAAAATGACAAGACTGCAAATGGTGGTGGCGGCAGCCGGTCGGGAGACCAGCTGCTGCAGCCGCCGCTGCCTAAGCTGCCGCCGGAGCCGCTGCTGCCTGGAACATCCACCCGAGGTAAGTCTCATCCCGGGGGGGATCGGCGGGGTGGCGGGGGGGTGGCAGGCCATTCCGCCATGGAGTTCGGGGGGCCGAATGCGCTGGCATTCGGCCTCACCGATATCCGTGGTGGAATTCTCTGACATCCCTAGGGGAAATGCACTGAAGTCTGGGGGGGGGGTGAACTGATGAAAGCTTGGCAAGCTCCCCCCACCGCAATGGATTCCTCCAACATCCCAACCAAAATTCAGCAGCAAACCATGACAGTGGACTAAACAGGCCAAACTGAATTTTGAAACAAGATGTATGCCTTGTTTTAAAGCTAAATTTGGCCTTTTTTTAGGCCACTGTCAGAGTTTGCCATCCAAATTCGGGAATAAAGCATCAATTGTTTTGACTCTGCCACTGCAGAAATTCAATGGTGTGTGGCAGTGATGCAGCCCCCAGGGGGTTCCAGAGGTGTTGTAAGTGGCTCACAGAGCCACTGAAGTTGCTCACCCCTGACATAGGTTGCCACTCTGTTGAACACCAATGTTGTTCCCCCACACTACATTACTGTCAATGGGCTGCAACTGTGTATGTGCACCCCAATGTGAGGGAGCATTAGCCCAGTCATCTCAGCAATGGGAGACAATTTCCTTCTTCCTCCTACCCAAGCAGCAGAAGGACATTTTTTGCTGCCTTAAAAATGCAACTTTTACAGCAAAAAATGACATGCAGGAAAATTCAGCACAGCATTATTCTTCATAACCCCCCTTTTCTTCTTTTTTCTTTTTTAGTCGTCGTCATGTCGTGTCCAGACCAAACTCTGCCCAGCCAAAATGTAGCCACAGCCACACCGCCGAGCTGCTGTTTGATCAGGTGGTAGAAGGATTAGCCGGCGCAATGCACCATTACCAGGGTATGCCCGATTGTACAACAATCTTCAAGGAGGCTCCTTCCGTGTAGCCCTTCTTTTTTTAGTGAGAAACAGTTACTGTATTTCATAAGTTACTTAAAAAACAACTAGTAATACATGGTTTACAGTTCTCCTTGCCTGTACTCTTCTTCTATCAGTACATAGCCACTCTCAACCCTGAATCCCATGTGAAGGTTCACCCCAACCCAGGCTTCAACTTGGACTTGCCTTCATTAACTCCAAACTAGGGATGTACGAATCCCTTACCTGGCTCCGTGCAGGGGCATCCGCAATGGGGGGGAAAAGCTCCGTCTCTCCCCCCGGAATCCTCAACGGGGGGGGTGGTGCTTCATCCCTCCCCCCGGAATCCTGCCCGTCCGGCTCCACTCCGTGGCCAAGCTGCAGAGCTGCCGGCCGGCTCCGGCCGCCCGCAGCCAGGCATCCGGCTGCTGGGCAGCCCTGCAGGGACGCAAATGGCAGCTGTCATAGCCGCTGCCATTTGCATCTCTGTAGTTAGCCGTGATAGGCTACGTAAATATTTACGTAGCCTATCACGGCAGGGAGAAAAAACCCCAGCGTAAGCAAATGGCGGTAGCTGAGACCATTTGCATACGCTGTTTTTTTTTTCCCCTGCTGTGATAGGCTACGTAAATAATTACATAGCCTATCATGGCAGCGGGGAAAAAAACCCAGCGTACGCAAATGGAGGTAGCCGCTGTCATTTGCTTACGCTGGGATTCCCCCCCCCTGCTGTGATATGCTACATAAATATTTATGTAGCCTATCACAGCCTCTGCAGGGATACAAATGGCGTCCCTGCATTAGCCGTGATAGGCTATGTAAGTATTTACATAGCCTAACATGGCTTGGAAGAGGAGGAAGCGAATGGCAGCCAGAAAGGCCGCCATTCGCAAATAGGGATGTCAGAGAATTCTGCGATGGATCTCGGTGAGGCTGAATGCCAGTGCATTTGGCCCCCCAAAATCCATCGCGGAATAGCCTGTCACCCCCCACCCCCGCGGATCTGCCCTGGGACAAGACTTACCTGGGCGGATGTTCCGGTCAGTGGAGGATCCGGCGGCGGTTCCGGCGGCGGCTCCGGCGGCGGTGGTGGCTGGTCTTCCGAACGGCTGTCGCCGCCGCCGTTTGCAGTCTGTGTCTCCCCCACCCCATAGACGTGATAGGCTATGTAATGACTTATGTAGCTTATCATGTCTGGGTTTAAAACACACACACACGTATGCAAATGGCGGCGGCTACGGCCGCTGCCATTTGCATCCCTTTTTTTTCGCCGTCTTAGTCTACGTCAATATTTACATAGTCTAAGACGAAGAAAAGAAAGGGGAACGCAAATAGTGCCGACTATGCTATTTGCATTCCCCTTTCTTTTCTTCATCTTGTTGTTGTTGTTCAGTCATTCAGTTGTGTCTGACTCTTCGTGACCCCATGGTCCATAGCACGCCAGGCCTTCCTGTCCTGCGCTCTCTCCCGGAGCATGCTCAAGTCCATATTCATTGCATCAGTGATGCTATCTAGACATCTCATCCTCTGCCTTCCCCTTCTCCTTTTGCCTTCAGTCTTTCCCAGCATCAGGGTCTTTTCCAGAGAGTTTTCTCTTCGCATTAGATGGCCAAAATATTTGAGCTTCAGCTTCAGTATCTGTCCTTCCAATGAGCAGTCAGGGTTGATTTCCTTTAGGATGGACTGATTTGACCTCCTTGCAGTCCAGGGGACTCGTAAGAGTCTCCTCCAGCACCACAGTTCGAAGGCATCAATTCTTTGGCACTCAGCCTTACTTATAGTCCAGCTCTCACAACCATACATTACTACTGGGAAAACCATAGCTTTGATTATACGGACCTTTGTCGGCAAGGTGATGTCTCTGCTTCTTACAAAATATTTTCTACGTAAATATTGATGTAGACTAAGATGACAAAAAATAAGGAATGCAAATGGTGGCGGCCCTTGCCGCCGCCATTTGCATACACATTTTTTTTGTTTTATTACCCAGAGCCCACCGCGGCCGGAAATCCAGCTGTGGATGGCCCTGGCCTGGGCCTGGCCAGCTGCTCCGCAGAGCTGTCGCGGAGCACAGCTGGCCATCAAGGATTCCGGGGTGGAGGACAGAATCACCTCCCCCCCCATCGAGGATTCCGGGGGGAGGGATGGAACGCCTCCCCCCCACCATGAACATAATCCGCGGAAAGATAAGTCACTTTCGTACATCCCTATGACATAAAGGAGTGCGGACGGGAACAGGGAAGTGATCCATTTCGCGCGCCTTTCGTGGGGGGGGCAGGGGCTTCATTCTGCGACACATTTCGGGGGGCGGAATGCACTGGCATTCGGCCTCACCAAGATCCATCACGGAATTCTCTGACATCCCTACTCCAAACCTACATCATTCACTATTTCCCATGGTATGTAGCCTCTGTCTGTCCTGCCTCAATTCCTTTAGCCACTTTCCTGTCCCACAACCAGCTTTCTGCCTGCTCAGTACTCCCATTTCTCTGTTCCCCTTTATGCCAATTGAATACAGCCTAGGGATGGCGGAGAATTTCTCCACGAATCTTCGGGAGGCCGAGTGCCGACGCATTCGGCCACCCGAAAGTGTTGGGGAAATTCTCTGCCGGCCCCCCACCCCTCCGGGATGGGACTTACCTTCGGCGAATGTCCCTCTCAGCGGCGGGTCCCGGCGGCGTTTCAGCGGGGGCAGGGGCGGCGGCCAGTCTCCCGACTGGCTGCCGCCACCGCCATTACAAAATAAAAAAGTACAGTAAAAAAAACCCAACACCCGTGATAGGCTACGTGACGATTTACGTAGCCTATCACGGCTAGATTTCCAAAGTCAGCCATGATAGGCTACGTAAATTGTCACGTAGCCTATCACGGGTGACTTTGGGGAAAAAAAAGCGTGTATGCAAATGGCGGTGCCCCATGGGCGCCGCCATTTGCATTCCTTATTTGGACAGGGGTAGTCTACATAAAGATTTACGTAGACTATGGCGAAAATAAGGGAACGCTATTTGCGTTGCCCTTATTTTCACCGTAGTCTACGTAAATCTTTACGTAGACTAGATGTGCCAAAATAAGGAATGCAAATGGCGGTTGCCCATGGGGCGCCGCCATTTGCGTACGCGCTTTTTTTTCCCCCCAAATCGCCCGTGATCGGCTACGTGATGATTTACGTAGCCTATCACGGCTGACTTTGGAAATCTAGCCGTGATAGGCTACGCAAATCGTTACATAGCCTATCACGTGTGTGTGTGTGTGTTTTACTTTTTTTTTTCACGGCCGGGAAAACGGGGCGCTCCTCCCTGGCCTGAATTTCACCGGCGAGGGATGGGGCGCCTCCCCCCCGGCCTGAATTTCGGCCGGGTGAGGCGGGGTCCCTCCCCCCCTAGTCTGAACTTTGGGGGGAGTACCGAAGCGCCTCCCCCCCACCGCGAAGCAAGCTGCGGGACAAGGTAAGTCCCTTTCGTCCATCCCTAATACAGCCCCCTGAGCTCTGTGAATATTTAGCACACACTATCCTCAATGGCCAGTCTCCACAGACATGTTTCTACCCTTAGGCCTCTGTCTACTCCATGTTCTTTCATCTTCTCTGCCTCCACACCACCAAGTTCATTGCTTGTCCTGCCCCTTTCTTCCAGCCATCCTGCTTCTGGGCCCCTTTGCCTTACTTACAGCACAATTAGGGATGTACGAAAGTCACTTACCTTTTTGAAAGGTGACATTTGCGGGGGGGGGGGAGGCGCTCCGTACCTTCCCCCCAAATCCTACCCCGGCCGGCTCCGCTCCGTGGTGACTCCATGGAGCTGCCGGCCAGGTGCATCTGCACGGCAGGTCTGCGGACGCAAATGGCGGCCAGCGTAGCGGCCACCATTTGTGTCCCTTCGCTGAGCCGTGATAGGCACTCCCGTAAATATTTACGTAGCCTATCATGGCAAAAGCGGGTACGCACATGGCGGCCACTACAGCATTTACGTCCTTCGCTAAGCCGTGATAGGCTACGTAAATATTTACATATCTCGGCTCAGTGAAGGGACACAAATGGTAAAATATTTATGTTACCTATGACGGCAAAAACGGGGACGCAAATGGCATCCGCTACGCCATTTGCGTCCCTGCTCTGAGCTATGATAGGCGACGTAGATACTTATGTAGCCTATCACAGCTTGCAAGAGATGCAAATGGTTGCCGGTGTAGTGGCCGCCATTTGTGGCCGCAGCCCGGCAGCAGCTGGAACCACCGGAGCTGCTGCCGGAGCCGCCGCCGCTGCTGCCACAGCCACAGCCAGGTAGACTCCATTTTGTGGGGCTTTCGCGGGGTGGTGGGGCAGGTTGCTCTGTTCCGCCATGGATTCTGGGGGCTGAATTCACTGGATTTTGGCCTCCCTGGGATCCATGGCAGAATTCTCTAACATCCCTAGGCACAATCCTATCAGGATAGGCAGCCATCCTCAAACTGGGAGGCAACCACCTATCCAATACAGGCAGGAGAAGCGCGGAGGGGATCATCCCGTCTGCAGCTGCCCTGCATTCACAGTTAGACAGCTGATTTCTGCTGTCTAGCAGAGGGAATTCGGAGTGGGGCGGGTGGATGCTGGATGATGCATAGGAAGTGTTGGAACAGCACTTCCTCCCTCCCCGCCCCAGCACACCCCCAGGAACACCCCGTTTTCACTGCTTCATGCTCCTCTTCTGAGCATGGAGCATGGGGCCATTCCACACTGCCTACGAGGCAGCATGGGAGGGGGTGGAGGTCGTTCTCAGGGAACTGATGTATCCTATGGCTGTCTAGCAGCTGACTAGCTGCCATAGGATTGAGCCCTTAGCTACAGAATCTTGGAATCATAGAATAGTAGGGTTGGAAGGGACCTACAAGGCCACCGAGTCCAACCCCCTGCTCAATGCAGGAATCCAAGTCAGAGCATTCCTGACCGACGGCTGTCCAGCCTCATCTTGGAAGCCTCCAGTGTGGGAGAGCCCACCACCTCCCTAGGTAATTGGTTCCATTGTCATACTGCTCTAATAGTCAGGATGTTTTTCCCGATGTTCAGCTGGAATCTGGCTTCCTGTAACTTGAGCCCATTATTCCATGTTCTGCACTCTGGGATAATGGAGAAGAGATCCTGGCCTTCCTCTCTGTGACAACCTATCAAGTACTTGAAGAGTCCTGTAGGCTGACCACATAACCTATGTTATGGAGGACAGTCCTCTTTTTGAATGTGTGCCTTTTTTCTTTTTCTTTTAAAGGATGTCCATTCCACATTTCCTTTAAAGATAAAGAACCAGAAGAAGGGTGTTGCCAAATGTGTTGCCCATGTAGATTGCACATGGTCTCATGACACACACGTTCACTAGTGGGGACTTTCTGACATTGTCAATAGAACATTTAGGGCTAAGAAGGCAATCCCCACCAAACGATCCAGACTCACACAAGAGTTACGGGTAACATCACTTGGTGCATTTATCGAGTTCAACATGAATTTAAATTGCACAAGCTGATTTGGGGGGAATTAGCTGAGCAAAGCATTTGAAATGATAATACAGCATCAAACATCCTACCAGTAGTGAATTTTCCAGCCTTCACTGAGAACTACACTTCAGTGGGGAAATCAGCTGTGTTCTCACCGAAGCCAGGTTCCAGGTTCCTAAAAGCAAGGCAGCAGACATGCATGGACTATTTGGTTTTCAAGGAGAGTGTGTTGGGGTGACAGGGCAAGGAGGAAGGGATTGGGTACCCAGGAGACACCAATACTCATTGGAGCAGAAAGAAAGAGTGTCAGGGTGGACACTGAGCCCATAGAATCCCAGAGTAGTTCTGATTCTGAGGAAGAGCAGTCACATAGGTACTCTGCTGCTCAGATCTAGTTGCTACCTGTAGAGTTGTTAAGTTGTAAAAGAAGAATACAGCTTTGAAAGGAATCCCTTTGTCTGTGTCTGGACTTGGCTACTGGATTAGACTGAGAGAGGCCTCCAAGGAGCCCTTGACAGCTTGGTCCCCATTCCTCTTTTTTTTTTTTCTCCTCTCTCTCTCTCTTCTCCTATTGCCTTATGGAGGGTGCCAGGAACCCAGCGGTGCAAGCTCTGGCGGAAGAGAACCAGATGCTCCGTGATTAGATGGCTCAACTGACGGCTGCCGTGCAGAATCTACAGGTGGCGTTTCAACCCCCTCCCCCTCCAATTCCCCCCCGCCGCAAGTGCCCGGTGGCTTTGCCAGAGAGGTTTTCTGGTGAGAAAGGACTTTTTCAGATTTTCAGGGCCCAATCAGAGCTGTACATGCGTCTTAGACTTGAGGATTTCCAGACGGAACAGGTTCATGTGGGTTTCATCATTAACCTACTGTCAGGCATGGCAGCTAAATGGGCTTCGGGACTCCTGCTCGCTAATGACCCCCTGCTTAGGGGTGCACAAAAGTCACTTACCTGGTCTCGCAGCTTGCTTCGTGGTGGGGGGGAGGTGCTTCGCTGCTCCCCCTGAAGTTCAGGCCGGGGGGGGAGGCTTCCCGCCTTGCCCGGCTGCGAAATAAAAAGTTAAAAAAAACACCCGCCCCTGTGATAGGCTATGTGACGATTTACGTAGCCTATCACGGCTAGATCTGCAAAGTCAGCCATGATAGGCTACGCTAATCGTCACGTAGCCTATCACAGGTGACTTAAAAAAAAAAAGCGCGTACGCAAATGGCGGCCCCCATAGGGAGCCGCCATTCGCGTTCCTTATTTGGTCGCTGTAGTCTACGTAAATCTTTACGTAGACTACGAAGACCAAATAAGGAACGCAAATGGCGGCTCCCTATGGGGGCCGCCATTAGCCGTACACGCTTTTTTCTTTTTTTTTTTAAAGTCACCCGTGATAGGCTACGTGACGATTTACGTAGCCTATCACGGCTGACTTTGCAAATCTAGCCATGATAGGCTACGTTAATCATCACGTAGCCTATCTAGGGTTGGCGGAGAATTTCTCCCCGAAACTTCGGGGGGCCGAGCGCCAACGTGTTCGGCCCCCCGAACAAGTTTCGGGGAGAAATCCTCCGAACCCCCCCGCCCCCCGCACCCCCCCGGTAAAGATTTACGTAGACTACAGCGACTAAATAAGGAACGCGAATAGCAGCTCCCTATGGGGGCCGCCATTAGCGTACGCGCTTTTTTTTTTTTTTTTTAAGTCACCCGTGATAGGCTACGTGACGATTCACGTAGCCTATCATGGCTGACTTTGCAGATCTAGCCGTGATAGGCTACGTGAATCGTCACGTAGCCTATCAGGGGGCGTTTTTTTTTTTTTTTAACTTTCGCGTTCGCGGCCGGGTGAGGCGGGAAGCCTCCTCCCCAGCCTGAATTTTGGCCGGGGTGAGGCAGGAAGCCTCCCCCCGGCCTGAATTTCAGCTGGGGAGCGGCGGGAAGCCTCCCCCCCCGGCCTGAACTTCACGGGGGGACCAGCGAAGCGCCTCCCCCCCACCGCGAATGTCCTTCGAGGACAGGTAAGTGACTTTCGTCCACCCCTAAGCCTATCACGGGGGCGTTTTTTTTTTTTTACTTTTATTGGAATGGCGGCAGCGGCAGCCACTCGAAAGACCAGCTGCCGCCTCTGCCCCTGTCGAAGACCTGCCGAACCGCCGCCGGGACCCGCCGCCGGGAGGGACATTAGTGAAAGGTAAGTCCCATCCCGGGGGGTGCTGGGTGCGGGGTGTGTGTGGAGAATTTCTCCCCGAAACTACTTCAGGGGGCCGAATACGTTGGCACTCGGCCCCCCGAAGTTTCGGGGAGAAATTCTCCCCCATCCCTACGCCCTGCTCGGGGATGATCAAAGTTTCATGACAGCCATGGCATGTTTTTTCGGTGACCCCCTGCGCATGCAGACGGCTTCTCGGGAGATTCGCCGCCTCCGGCAGGGCAAGGACTCAGTTTCCAGCTATGCGACAACCTTTTGCTTGCTGATGCAGGATTTACAGTGGAATGATGCTGCGCTAGTGGCTCAGTTTTTGGATGGTTTGAACGACGAGATCTTAGATGAGCTGGCATGCATGCCCAGCCCGCCTACTTTGCAGGAGCTTATCCAGACCTGCCTTCAGATAGATAGTCGGCTGGAGGGGCGCCGGCAGACCTGGCGGGGCACCGGGGGTCGGGATTTCCCTCCTCCCCTTCCCCCACGTTTCCTGCCTCCTCCCCCACCCCCCTGCTCCAGCGCTGGGGGTGGAGACCCCGATGCAGCTGGGGGCTACCCGAGCCTCACTGCTGCCAGAGGAACTTGAGCGCCGGCGAGCTGAGCGCTGATGTTTTCGATGTGGAAACCTGGGGTATTTTGCCAAGACCTGCCGAGTTAAATCCACAGCTCCGCTGCGTCCTCCTCCTCTCCTTCCCCCTCCTCCTCCTCCTCGTCCCCAGGCCTGACTAGACTGCCCCCCAAGCTTGTTGGGGGCCTCCACTGTGGAGGTCAGTTCCCCACTGGGTGGGTGCCTTCCCCAACCCCCCCATCTGCTGTTGCATGTTCACCTCCACTCCTCACAGCGGGGTGGGGTGGAGGCCCTAGCTTTAGTGGACTCGGGGGCTACAACTAGTTTCATGGATGAGACCTTCGCCCTCTTCCACAAGATTCCTACCCTGCCCCTTCCTGCCCCCTTGGCAGTGCAGACCATTGATGGGTGTCCTCTCTCTTCGGGTGAGGTGACCCGTATTACAGTTCCGCTAACTCTGCGCACCCAGTCCCATGTTGAGCAGATTCAGTTTCACTTGGCCAAGGTTCCCTTATACCCAATCGTACTGGGTGTTTCCTGGCTCTCTAAGCACAACCCTCAGATTTCTTGGGGGCTTTGGCAAGTGGAGTTTGCGTCTCCCTACTGCCGGGAGCATTGCCTCATGGAGGAGGTGCCAGTCCTGGCCCAGGCATTAACCCTTTCCTCCCCCTTGTCTGCTTCTGGCAGTCCTTCAGCTACCGTCATCCTCCCAGAGGAGTATGCAGCTTTTTGAGATGTGTTTGACAAGAAGGAGGCTGACTGGCTTCCCCCCCCCAAGGCCTGGTGGCAGCTGCGGTGACTCATTCTTGGGAGGAGGTCCTTCTCTCTGCACAGCCTCAGGATGCTTTTGTTCGCACAAAGGTGGAGGAATTGGGGCTAGCCTCTGCCCCCCCCTCTACCCCCTTCTCTTTGCAAGGTGGCCTGCTTTACCATTCCGGCTGGGTCTATGTGCCTTCTAGACCCCTCTGTGAGAGGGTCCTCCATCAGTGCCACGACTACCCCACAGCTGGGCATTTTGGCATTGCCAAGACTCTGCATGGAGTGACGAGGGATTTTTGGTGGCCTCGTGTGTGTCAGGACGTCAAGTCCTATGTCGCCTCCTGCCCAACCTGCCAGCGGGTGAAGGCCCCCTCAGGCAAGCCCACAGGCTTGCTTCACCCCTTGCCTACCCCGTCAGGACCTTGAAAACTGCTCTCCCTTGACTTCATCACTGACTTGCCTCGCTCACACGGTAAGACCACTATTCTGGTGGTGGTGGATTTGTTTTCTAAGATGGCCCATTTCATCCCCTGCTCTGGGTTGCCCACAGCCAGGGAGACAGCAGAGCTGTTCGTGGCGCATGTTTTCTGCCTCCACGGATGGCCCGAGGGTCTCATTTCCAATAGGGGGGCCCAATTCACTGCCCTTTTCTGGAGGGAGCTACTGGCGTTGCTCTGTGTGATGCTCCGTCTTTCCTCCGCCCACCATCCACAGACGGACGGTCAGACCGAGCGCACCAATGCGACTCTGGAGCAATATCTGCGCTGTTATGTAAATTACCAGCAAGATGACTGGTTTTCCTTGCTGCCTCTCACAGAATTTGCTTATAACAATGCCTGCCATGCTTCCACCCGCCAAACTCAATTTTTTGCCAATTTTGGTTACCACCCCAAGGCCTTCCCGTCCACCCCAGCTCCCTCTTCGGTGCCAGCGGCCCAGGACTTTTTAGAGGAGTTGCGAGCGGTACATCACCTCTTATGGGACTCCCTTGAGCAAGCCAAGACAGCCTACAAGGCCTCTGCAGACCGGTGGTGCCAGCCAGGTCCGTCTCTGCAACCTGGGGACTGGGTTTGGTTGTCCACCCAATACCTCCCCTCTCACTCGTCCGCAAGGAAGCTCATGCCTCGCCTCACGGGGCCTTTCCAGATTACGGCCCAGATTAACCCTATTGCTTTTCCACTGGCTCTCCCCCCCTCCATGAAGATCCATCCTGTTTTTCATCGGTCCTTGCTGTCCCCCCTGGTTTCTGGCGACCCTCATCGCTCAGTCGGCTCCCCCCTGCCACCAGTGCTGGTGGAGGGGGAGGAGGAGTTTGAGATCGCAGAGATTCTGGACTCCCGCCTTTCTCATGGCCACTTGCAATATCTCGTGGGCTGGAAGGGGTACGGGCCTGATGAGCGATCCTGGGAACCCGCGGAAAATGTGCATGCTCCGTTGCTGCTGAGGCGTTTCCACCAGCTCTACCCCCACAAACCCGGGGCCCCAGGGGAGGAGCATGAGGGGGGGCCTCATGGGAGCAGGGATGATGTCAGGGTGGACACTGAGCCCATAGAATCCCAGAGTAGTTCTGATTCTGAGGAAGAGCAGTCGCTTCTGGGAGAGGAGCGCGCTCCTCTTTCCCAGGGCCCACAGCTGACGGAGATTCCTCCCACAAGCATTCCTAGATTAGATAGCAGTCCAGGGAGTGACCGAGCGTGGGAAGTAGACTTGGTGGACACGCGACGCCGATGCAGAGAGTGGCTCCAAATGGAGGGCGCAGAAAGGAGGCGTAGTGCCCAGTTGGCGCGCAAACAATGGCTGCACCCAGAGGATCCAAGGGAAAAGGGAAGGGACTCTCCCTAGTCCTTAAGTTCGGGGGTCTGCCAGTAAATTCCCTTTCAAACGGGGACCAACTGTTCCAACTTAGGGCATAGGTACTCTGCTGCTCAGATCTAGTTGCTACCTGTAGAGTTGTTAAGTTGTAAAAGAAAAATAAAGCTTTGAAAGGAATCCCTTTGTCTGTATCTGGATTTGGCTACTGGATTAGACTGAGAGATGCCTCCAAGGAGCCCTTGACAAAGAGTCACTTGGGATGTGCAAACTCACCCCCATCTGAGTTCTCCAGACTCCTGCTCAGCCACTGCTTTCCGGTCCCCGGACTGCACTCAAGCCCCTCCCATTCTTGGCGAGAAGCCCACACTCACCCCAGCAGCCTCATCGAGCTCCGTGGTCATCATTTCTAAAAAAATTGAAATGGCGATTGCAAAAATGCACGTTTTTGTATGTGCAAAAATGTGCATTTTTGTGAATGCACATATTCTCATGTGTGAAATGCACATTTTGCGAAGGCACACATTAGTGGGTCAACAGAAAAGTGCATTTTTCCTAAAATATGCATTTTTGCACAAATGCGAACATGTGCATTTGCAAAAATGAGCTTTTTGTGTGTGTGCAAATTCACACATTTTTGCAATCAGCATTTTATGTCTCAGAAAATGGTGACTGCGAAGCTGGACAAGGTTGCCGGGGTGAGTGCAGGCCATTTGCTGAGTGGAGGCAGGGGACAAGCAGTCAGGGGCTTGGAGAGCAGAGCTCGGGGATGCGGGCAGAAGCAGGTCTGCCGGACTCCCAGACTGAATTGGGCGCCCGTGCCATCCCTACAAGTCACACTCTGTGTATGATATAGATTTGTCTGGCCCTCTTGGGGCTCGCTGGATTTCTGTGATGCCCTCAGCTTGGCTTGCATTTGCGAGTCAAGCCATGAGTCAAGCCATGAGTTTTTCCTGAAATCGGGGAACTTTTTCCAGGTTTTTCCCCCAATAAATGGAAATTTGCATAAATTATAATTGCAATTTGTTTGTGTAATCTTCACAAATTACAGCTGAAATTTGCACAAACCATAGCGGCAGTTTGTGTAAAAATCTATTTCCCCCCCCCCGATAGCTGTCCTGATAGGGATGTACGAAAGTCACTTACCTTTTCACAGATTCTGTTCATGGGGGGGGGGGCAGGCATTCCGTCCCTCCCCCCAGAATCTTCGATGGGGGGGGAGGCGATCCGATCCTCGACGGCCGGCTGTGCTCCGTGGTGGCTTCACGAAGCAGCCAGCCAGGCCCAGGTTTCCGGCCACGGAGGGCTCTGGGTAAAAAAAAAAAATGTGTATGCAAATGGCGGCGGCTACGGCCACTGCTATTTGCATTCCTTATTTTTTGCTGTCTTAGTCTACGTAAATATTTATGTAGACTAAGACAAAGAAAAGAAAGGGGAATGCAAATAGCATACTGGGTGCTATTTGCATTCCCCTTTCTTGTCTTCATCTTAGTCTACGTAAATATTGACATAGACTGTAGCCGCTGCCATTTGCGTATGCGTGTTTTTTTTTTTACCCAGACGTGATAGACTATGTAAATCTTTACATAGCCTATCACGTCTATGGGGGAAAAAACAAAACAAAACACAGACTGCAAATGGCAGCAGCGGCAGCCGGTCGGAAGACCAGCCGCTGCCGCCACCACCACCGAAGCTGCCACTGGAGCCGCCGCCATCCAAAACATCCGCCCCAGGTAAGTCTCGTCCCGGGGGGCATCCGCGGGGGGCAGGGGGATGGCAGGCTGTTCTGCAATGGATTTCAGGGGGCCGAATGCACTGGCATTCGGCCTCACTGAGATCCGTCGTGGAATTCTCTGACACCCCTATGTCGTGACTCGATGCAGATTGAGTCATGCCAGCTCATGGGGAAACAAGCTGAAGTCTGGGGCGGGAGGAAGCTGATGAAAGTTCAGTGAGCTCCAACCCCTGGACAGATTCCTCCAACATCCCTAGTATGAAATGTGCTTTCTTGCTCAAGCTCAACCCCTTGTCCTTGGCTTAAGGGCATGCACACTTCTGCAGGTTCTGTTAGAATCAGACGATGCTCCATCTAGCCCTGCATACATGACATTCCTGCAGGGAATTTCCGCTTTCTATGTGTTTTTCATAACTCACTGAGGCTGGAAGTGACAAGCACCAAGCTTACTGTGCTCTGCCAAGATGGACGCTGTCTGGTTCACTCTAAACCTGAGTGACTTGCTTAGAAGGGAAGAGCAGAAGGAGCCTTGAGGATGCTCATCAACATTTAACACCTGGAGAGCAGACTGAGGTAACAGGTAGCAGTATTCCGTACCAGGGAGAGAGGTATTGTAGTTCTATTTAAATGACAGCAATTATTTAGGAATTGACATCTATACAGGTGAATTGGCATATGCAAATTTCCTTCAAATATGTGTCCTCTTTTTTGGTGATGCATTTCCTCTTCTTTTGGCAATGCATCAATGGCTGCCCTGTCCCGGGATTTCCTCCTGATCAGATTCCCAAGCATTAGTCTCCCTCCTGTCACTAAAGATTTTGTGAGGGCTTTTCTTTATCTTTCAGCCATACTCACAAGTTGGAATAGCACAATTCTAAGGCACAACTCCAAAAAGTATAGTGTTGTCTTAAGGACTATCACATTAATCATGGCATAAACCATTGTCAGCCAAAGATGTGTTTGTGTTTGTGTGTGTGTGGTGAGTGGTGAGGTAGGTCTTGCCTCCCTCAAGCCTTGCCATCCTCATTCAGAACTATATGGAACTAGGGATGTACGAAAGTCACTTACCTTTTAATGAAATGTGATTCAAGGTGGGGGGAAGGTGCTCCGTCCCTCCCCCTGAAATTCTGGCCGAGGGGGGGAGGCGCTCCATCCCTCCCCCCCCCGAATCCTGGCCGGCCAGGTCCACAAATGGTGGCGGCGATAGCCGCTGCCGTTTGCGTCCCTGCAGTCAGCCGTGATAGGCTACGTAAATGTTTACGTAGCCTATCACGGCTAAGTAAAAACAAAACAAAATGCGCGTATGCAAATGGCGGCGCCCATGGGCACCGCCATTTGCATTCCTTATTTTGGCACGTCTAGTCTACATAAACATTTACGTAGACTACGTAAACATTTACGTAGACTACGGCGAAAATAAGGGGAATGCAAATAGCGTAGACGCTACACTATTTGCGTTCCCCTTATTTTCACCATAGTCTATGTAAATGTTTACGTAGACGAGACATGCCAAAATAAGGAACGCAAATGGTGGCACCCATGGGCGCCGCCATTTGCATACGCGCGTTTTTTTGTTTTTTGTTTTACTCAGCCGTGATAGGCTATGTAAACATTTACATGGCCTATCACGGTATTTCTTAAAAATCTAGCCGTGATAGGCTATGTAAATCTTTACGTAGCCTATAACTTTTTTTTTTTAACTGGAAATGGTGGCGGCGCCAGCCAATCGGAAGACCAGCCGCCACAGCCACCACCACCGAACCACCGCCGAACTGCCGCCGGAGCCACCTCCGCCAGGAAGATTCGCCCAAGGTAAGTCCCGTCCCGGGGGGGGGGGGGGGCAGACCGTTTCGCCACCGATTTCGGGGCGAATTTCCCTGAGATTCGTGTTGAAATTCTCTGACATCCCTATATGGAACCCATATATGGACAGCAACAGTTGCCTTTGGCCTTTGATCTTGGGTTAGCTTTCAAAATATTTTGGGCTATTGGCCTTGTTGCTGTTCATTTTGATTTTTTTTTTAAAGTCTTCATAATGTGGAGTTATTGGTGCACATTCTTGCTTTTTAAACATTTCTTTTAAAACATTTTTAAAACAGATTATCCAGGTTTTCTTGTCTGAATAGCTAGGTATTCAAGATAAGCTTTCTTTCTGACCTAAGATAAGCATATCTTCATAGCTTATTTTGCTGTCCAATCTGTTTAGGATTAGGGACAGACATTTTTGTTTTCCTACTTTCAACATAGTGTTTCAGCTACTATTTATCTGGTGTGTCGTGAGGAGCTGGAGCACTTTTATGTTCTTTTTTCCCCCTTTTCTTTTCTACTTTTCTTGTAGGTGTAGATAAATATTAAGCAGAGGATTTATGGTGCATTGCCAACCTACAGTCACCACAGAGCAAGGCTTATCCAGTCATTTGATTGATGGGGAGTGATGTTTTAATAGTATTATCTTAGATTAGGAAAGCTAAATCCGCTTTTGGAATAGTTTAGAGTAATCTAGGAAAAAAATATGTTTCTTTTCCACATTATACATGGTTAAACATCAGGCAAAAATATGCCATTGAAGTCAGTGAGATGTTTTGTACCAAAATTGATTCCAAGGACTTCTTGAAATTAATCTATTTTGAATGTCCAGTGTATGCCATCCTTTCCACATGTGTCCATATTAAGCAAGGGGAGGGTTGGTTGGAACACAGCAGGAACTGTGACAAAATGCCCCAGAGATAAGAGAAGCAAAACATATAGTTTATTTTCATTTCTCCAAGTGTTTTTATTGTTAAATACTTCTTTCATTTATCATCCTTGAAAATGTGTTACATTATTCTTTAAAAAAACACACACATCTGTTTTGCTATTTGCATTTGTTTTGCTATTGTTGTCATTTCCCCCATCGCTTCAACATTTTTTCTTTGCTCAGCCAGCATCAGAGGTGGTTTCAATGGCCATTCCTGCCAGCTGTCTCTGTCTCTGTCTCTATCCCTATCGCTATCATCTATCTCTATTTCTATCCCTATCCCTATCCCTATCTCTGTCTCTGTCTCTATTGCTATCGCGATCTCTATCCCTGTCTCTGTCTCTGTCTCTATCTATCATCTATCATCTATCATCTATCATCTATCATCTATCATCTATCATCTATCATCTATCCCTCTCTCTCTGTCTCTCTCTCTCTCTGTCTCTGCCTTTATCATCTGTCTCTGCATGTGATGTGTGTGTGTTGCATTTATATGCCATGATTCAACAAACAAATTCCTAGGGAAGTTCACAATAAGATAAATAATATATGCATTTTTTAAAGAAGTACAAAATCACAATAAACAGCATGACCTAGATGAGGGGTTGGTAATGTGGTGCCCATGGGTGCACAACACATGCCAGGACCCACTGGGTGCACCTGCCAGACACCCGCTGCCTACCTCCCACCTGCCGCCTACCTCCTGCCACCACTTCTGCCACCTACCTCTGTGCTCACCAGAGCCCAAACAAGGAAGCAGGAAGTTGGTGTTGCTGATTTCAGCATCCTTGTTAGGGTGGTGAGGGCACATGAAGAGGACATGTGGGGGCTGGTGGGGAAGACAGGGTGAGCATGGAGATGAGCAGGGTGATGGTGGAGGGAGGGGGAAGGAGAGATGAGCATGGCAGTGGTAGCAGTGTGGAAGTGAATATGGCAGTGGCATGGAAGGATGAGAAGAAAGTGCATGGAAATCACAAGGGGAGGTGCATCCACCTCTCATGGCTCTTTGTGGGCACTTTTCAAACTGAAAGATGTGCCCATGGACCAAGCAAGGTTGCCTGCACCTGCCACAGATATTGTGTAACTCTAGGGCATTCAGGGTGGCGGTGGTGGTTCTCCATCAGAGGTGAGGCCCAGCACGTCTTCACAGATCCACACTCTTTTTAAAAAAAAATCTCAAGTTCTTTCCATCCCATTTATGAAGACATTTGGGAATTTTCACAAGTTCTTATCACAAAATGAACTGAACAAAATTCTCACCCATCTCATAAACAGTTAGCTTTTATTTCTCGCTCCTTATTGGACCTTAGTTTGCATGGCTAAACCAGGTACATCTGCATCTTCCATTTTGTTTTGGACATGCTTGATGGGGGGTATCTACTCCCAACTCCATCATCTTTCCATGTTTTGAGAAGACTATCAGGGCAGATTGGGGTGCGGGGAGAGGTTTAATGACTGTCACTGTCTCAGATTATATAAAAGCAGATGAGGTGGCAAAACCTCCACTACATATTGTAGATGTGGGATTACATGGCTTATGTGGTTCATCCATTTAAAACAACAACAACACCCTCCCTGCACATATTGATCTTAGGGAGAAGAATTGTAGCCTAGCCTTCTTCATATGGCAGCTTTGCTTCTTGAGGAAGTATTCAGCCATGCAAGGCCCCACCTGCAATCTGAAGTGGTATACTGAACTGAGTTGGAGCCTGACTTTGTCAAGCTTCGAGTAGAGCAACTAAAATCAATAGGACAAGTACTCAGGACTAACTTAAGTCCCATTGCTTTCCATGAGTCTACTCCAAGTGTGACTAAATCTAGATCCAAATAGGGATCGGAGAACAAACTCCCTTAAATTGTCTGAAAATCACTTTGAAGCTTCGGTGTGCTACCTTTTCTGTTTTTGACCGGTTAAAACAGGAAAAGTGTGCATTTCAAATGGGGAAAGTGAACATTTCTGTGCATATTTTTCAAAAGTGTGCACTTTCCCCTCCATGGACTAAAGCATGAAAATGTACAATTTGACCCCAAAAAGTACATTTCAAAGTGCACAATTTTAATGTATGCATTTATTACAAAATATGCATTTTTCTAACATGATTGCAAATTTGGGAATTTGCCACCATTTCTAAAAACAAACAAACAAACAAACAAATAAAGAAAACTGTGTTCCTGCTGATTTGCAAACAGAAAAAAAACATTCTCATATATCCCTATCTAACCCACTGTTCTCCACCAACTCTCTCTCTCTCTCTCTCTTTCTTTCTTTCCTAGTTCCATTGATTTGAATGCTTTGGACTGCATCTCCCATCATCCCTGAGTACTGGCTATGCCAGCAGTGGCTGATGAGAGCTGTAGTCTACAACATCAAAAAGGTGCCAGGCTAGGGAAGGCTGGTCTATTCTATTAGTGCCTATTTTCTTTCAAATATACTGCAACATTGCTTTCTAGCTTTCTTAAGTTCCTTTGTGGATTTTTCATCAGTGCCAATAATTTGACAACTTCAAATTGTTCTGCAGTTTTCCTGATTAGCTCCATTTTATTTGGTATTGGGTTATTTTTCCAGCCCTTAGCATATAAAACTTGTCTTTGATTTTCTAATGGAACACTATATTTAATAAAACATTTATAATCAGATCAAAGCAAAATACTTCCTTAGTCATTATCTACCATCGCATTCCAAAATATCACAGGCTTCTCATGCCTCCACCACATGAATGTGTGTGTGTATGAGTGCATGTTAGGGATGTTGCAAGAGTCCAGTTGGGGCTTGAGGCTCAGCGATTTCTTGCCAGCTCAACCCCCCAGACACCAGTCTGCAGATCCCCACACATGCCCAACTCGGCACGCATTGAGTTGGACAAGCACAGGGATCCCTGCTTGTCCACGAGCTGCCATTTTGTATAAAAATGGCAGCTCCGCTATTTACACAAGTTTTCATTTGCATAAAATGGCAGCTGCAAATAACCCATTTATGCACATTACAGGCGTAAATGGTCTATTTATGGCAACCATTTTACGCAAATGGCAACTTAAATAAATAGCGGAGCAACCATTTTTATGCCAAAAAATGTGGGGATGCTGCATGAATTGCTGGATACTCATGGACCATCTGGCAGCTTGCGTGGTGCGCCAAACATGAGCGGCCAGCTGGCAGGGGGCTGGAAAGCGACACACAAGGCGGGCTCTGGTGAGTTTACCCATCCCGTGTGTGTGTGTTCATGCATCCCCTGACCCACCACCCAGCAGCACTGCACGTGGCCCTCATGACTAGGGATGGGGGAGAAATCCTCCATGGACCCCAGTGAGGCTGGATTCAAAAGAATCTGGCCTCCAGAGTCTGTGGAAGATTGGAAGACTTACTTCCACCTCCTGGAGGAATCCTCACCAGCCAGATCCTCCCCACCAGCCAGCTCTGAAGCGCCAGCGATATGGCCACCATTGCTGGGCTGATTGACTGCGGATGCGAATGGCGTCCACTATGCCATTTGCGGCCGTAAAGGTCTTAGTTTAAAGTAAATGCAGCTGCAAATGGCTATATTTAGCTTAAACTAAGACCTTTATGGCCTCAAATGGCATAGTGGATGCCATTTGCGTCCCTGCTTTTTCACACGATAGGCTACATAGTGACTCCCATCCCAGCCAGCGATATGGCAATGCCGGCCGTATCGCTGGTGCTTTGGAGCCGGCCGGTGGCTCTGCGGAATCACCGTGGAGTGGAGCCAGCTGGCCAGGATTCCGGGGGGCGGGGAGGGACAGATTGTCTGGAAAGAGGCCTTGCTGAAAGGCCAAAAGCCCTTGTCTGTTAAGTGGTCCAGAAGAGGAGTCTTACAGTCACACCTTCCCCTTTTAAGTTGACACAAAGGCAAGGGGACTTTGCTAGGAACCTTCTTGTCTTCATTGTCTGAAACTCTCTCTGATTTGATCTACCATTGTCTGGGCTTCTGGGGGCACTCTGCACATGGACTCTCCTTCTAACTGGAACTTGGATTGCTAAGGACTTGCCATGAGAACTACTGTTATGCTTTTATAGACTTACTTGGTATTCTCATTTTGCTGTGGATTGCGTGTCTTCCTCCTTGCTGTTAGCCCAGAGTGCCGGGAGGCTGGGTTTGATGGACTTTTCTCTGCCTGGACTCATGCAGCATGGCATTAGCCAAGCCAAAAGCTTTAGTGTGGAAGTCTCTGCTTGTTGTGTGGATCTCTGACATGGTTGTGGCTTTTTAGCTTTGAGCTGTTCTGGAATTACATGGCGCTTATAGCTCCTGACTATCAGCTGTATGATTTCTGAAGAGTGGAACCCTCAAGCTTTTGCCATGGGATCTCCTTCAATAAAGAAGTCTTACTGATTTGGGTGTCCTGTACTCCTGTGACAGTTTGCCAGGTGTGTGTGTGTGCTAGAAGAATCAGGAATCTGGACAGCCCATCCCTTCTCTCTGAGGCAGCTCTTGTGAGCTCAGAGAGCTAGCCAGTGTGGTTCTCTCCATGCCAGCTGCAAGGGGGAAGGGAAGGGGGGTGGGGAACCAAAATAGCCCAGTGAAGATGTGCATGTTCAGTGGACATGGAATGATAACTGAAGGTAGAATTGAATGGAGTGTCCTGAAAAAGGGCATGACTGGAAGAGTGAGCAAGCAGCACTCCATGCTGCAACATTTTGTTGTGGATGCCACTTGAAGTTCTGAATTCCCGACATGGGGGACAAACAACAAGGAGAACTGTTGTTTTCATGCCCTACTTGCAAGCTTCCCTGCTAGTTTTGTTTAGTTGACTATGTTGAATTTGTGTTGTTATTTGTATCGTACGCCACCTAGAGTGGCCAGGTAGCTGGCCAGATGGGCAGCTAATAAATCTAATAAATAAAATAAAAATAAATAGGAAGAGTTCCCAAAGTGATGTAGTGGTTACAGTGTTGGACCAGGACTTGGAAGATCTGGGTTCTAGTCTCCACTCAGCCATGAAGCTCACTTACTGACTTTGGGCCAGTCACTGACTCTCAGCCTAACCTACCTCACAGGCTTGTTGTAAGGATAAAATGGAGAGGAGGAGGAGGCCCATGTATGCTTCCTTGGCATCCTTGGAGGAAAACAGTGAATAAATGTAATAAATACATGAATAAGATGTCCGGGTGGCACTGGAAACAGAATTCTGGAATGTGTTGGCTTTGGCCTGCTCCACCTGGGTATTTATTTTTGTATTACATTATTTATAATATAATATAGTATTTATATTATGAATACTTCCAGAGCTTTTTTCACCTTTCCAAAGGCCAGAAAGCCAGATTTATTTATTTTTTTTGGACAAAAAATATTTAAGGGACGGTTCAGTGCTTATTTTAACTGGACTCATGTGTGTTCTGGTTGTATATAGGATACTGTAAAGATGCTATAGTTGCAACTTTAAAGGGCACTCGAATTGTAAACCCTTTTTTTCTGTGTTGTGCAGCATATCAAAAAATATTTAAGATGTTCTTGTTGATGTGCTTGGCAAGGGCCGTGGAGCACTCCTCCGCTTTTGACATTTTTATCATTTTTCTCGGACTCGTCTTGCTGTTCTGAGAGAAGATACTAGGTGTGGGTTTTTTATTATTATTTTCTTACAAGTTTTTTAAGTTTCCCAATCCCCTCTCTTTGATCAAAAGCTGATGAATTTTATGCCTCAAAAAGAGCTATTATCTGTGTGAAATGCCAAAGCTACTACGGAGGCAGAAAATTATTCATGACCCAGGATAGCCTCCAAGCTGATGTTACTTCTTTATTTTATTCACTTATAAATATGTTGCTTTTCTATCTGAAATCATCCAAGCTGCCTTCATCCATATTAGCCTGGCTACACTTTAAGATCAGCAACAGAGCCCCTTCTCTCTTGCCCACCTTGGCAGATAGGTGGGCAAATACATGGGAGAGGAGAGGGCCTTTTCTGTACTGGCCCCTCATCTCTGAAATGGGGTGCCATCAAGGACCTTTCAGGACCCATGACTGCAGGCCTTTAGGAAGGCCCTGAAGATGTCCTTGTTTACTCAGGCCTACTGGATTTTTGAGTGTGCAGCCACAACTGTACTGTAGGTTTTTCATACTGAGTATACCATATGTTTTATGCCGGTGTTTGTTATTTTTATGAATTATTGTTGTTTATCATTGTATCAGTTTCTATTATATGAATTTTATTGTTGTAAGCAATGTGTCGTAGTCAGTTTTGAAATGCAGGTCTTCATCATGACATTCACCATAGCCACACCCCCAAGGAGAGTCCAAAAATTCTGGCCACTGTGGTGATCCTTATCAACAAAGTAGTTCTAGCAGTTTCTTCTCTACCACGAGTAGGTCTTTTGCAAAGCTTATGCATCTTAATTGCCCATTCAAGACCAAGACACCCCAAAAGACTTTGCTTACAAGAAAGAACAATATATTGGTGTTCACAAAATTCACCCCCCCCCCGCTACTGTGAGGATTGCAGCTAAACTCAGAGGGAACAGGAAAGTCTGACGGGGTGGCAGATGATTAGATGACTTCAGCATCTCTACTACTAATAAAAAAAGAGCCAGATCTGTGTCTCTGTGAGTCCTAGCTCCACTTCACCACTGGGTCTAAGCTACCTTGGGAGGGGTCCCTAAGCAGATAATTCTAAAGCTACAGTGCCACCAATGAAAATGACTTGGAAGGCTTGTAAATGCCAAGCCAATTCAAAATTACCCCAAGGAGATTTTGTCCATCACTACTCTTGGAGCTGATCCCAAAGAATGGGGATATTCATCTGGGAGGAAAGCCATATAACCAACACCCTGAACTAGGCTCAGTGCCATATTGAGGGCCAATGCTTATGGACTAAGGTCTAATATGCCCCATGGGGCAAGTCTTTGTTAATTAGAGATTGGGGAGAAATTTGTTCTGTTTGCATTTTAATGTGACTCTAATTCACACTTTTCGAGCCAATTTGCAAACTGAAAAGCAGTTACCCTTCAGTTTTCTTGATTCTCTGAATTTTGTGATGCAGTGTTCCAGGTTTTTTTTTTTTAATGCATATGCAAAAATGTGTATATGGTGGCCAGGGGAAATGCCCACAAAAATGCATATATTCATGAAAATAGCATACAAAAATGCATTATATCAGGGAAATTTGCCTGCAGTAAATGTGTATATTAGGCAGATTGCATACAAAAATGTATGTATCAGGAGAAAAGTGCATGAAAATGAGTATTGGTGTGTGTGTATATATATATATGTGTGTGTGTGTATATATATATATATATATATATATAGAGAGAGAGAGAGAGATGATAGATAGATGATAGATAGATGATAGATAGATAGATAGATAGATAGATAGATAGATAGATAGACAGCCAGACAGAAAATCACCAGCTGACTTGAAAAAGGGAAAGCAAATTTAGGATTGTAAAATGGGAAACTGAAGAATAACCAAAACTGAAATATTCATTCATCTCTACTTTTAATAAAAGGGTTGCCACATTCTGCACTAGTGAAGTTTCCAGACCAACTTCCAGAAAGCTATTAGTAAGACAGACCACTGATTTAAGGTGATTTGTTACAGCAGCAATCTGTTCTCTTTTGGGTAGGGAGTTACTACATGGTGGTACATCTTGAACACTCTTGTGCCATTCCAGTAGTTCCTTGCACCCCCAAAAAACTTCAGTGCACACACAAAATCCAACGTCTCATTCATTGACTTCACTGGAGGAAGTGGACTGCAAATGCAAAGGGATGCACATGCAGAATTGCTTTATCTATTGAAGTAAACAAGGAATGCCACTTACACAGGAGTTCCAAGTGTGGAATTGGAGGAGCACAAGACCTCATGTTTTGCTTGAATCTATCCTCAAATCAATGGACTGAGGATGCAGACTTGAACATTCATTGGTGATCACCTTCCTGCTCTTTTAGCTCACTATTCCACTTTGTCTTAAAGTAGAAAGAGTAGCAGAATGAAGCATCAAGGCAGATCACTTGTATTTTTTTGCATGGGCATATGAAGCTGCCTTTTAGTGACCCAGACTATTAGTTTAAGAGCCCAGTATTGGCTACTGTCCCCTTCATGGATCACTGCCTTGTTGTGGCGAAGGGGCTTGCGTAACTCAGTGAAGCCATAAGCTATGCCATGCAGGCCCACCCAAGACGGACAGGTCATGGCAGAGAGTTCTGACAAAATGTGGTCCACTGGAGAAGGAAATGGCAACCCACTCCAGTATTCTTGCCAAGAAAACCCCATGGAACATATCACAAGGCTAAAAGATATGACACCGGAAGATGAGCCCCTCAGGTCGGAAGGTGTCCAATATACTACTGGGGAAGAGCAGAGGGTATTTCCAAGTAGCGCCAGAAAGAGTGAAGCGGCTGGGCCAAACCCAAAAGGACACTCAGCTGTGGATGTGTCTGGTGGTGAAAAGAAAATCCAATGTTGTAAAGAACAATATTGTTTAGGAACCTGGAATGTCAGATCAATGAATCAAGGTAAGCTGGAGGTGGTCAAACATGAGATGGCAAGATTGAACATCGACATCTTGGGAATCAGGGAACTAAAATGGACAGGCTTGGGCGAATTTAATTCAGGTTAAATTCTTGTGGGCAAGAATCCCTTAGAAGAAATGGAGTAGCACTCATAGTCAACAAAAGGGTGGGAAAAGCCATACTGGGGTACAATCTTAAAAATGATAGAATGATCTTAGTACGAATCCAAGGCAAACCATTCAACATCACAGTAATTCAAGTCTATGCCCCAACCACTGATGCCAAAGAAGCTGAGGTTGATCGGTTCTATGAAGACCTACAACACCTTCTAGAACTAACACCAAAAAAAGATGTCCTCTGCATCATAGGGGATTGGAATGCTAAAGTAGGAAGTCAATAAATCACCGGGATAACAGGCAGGTATGGCCTTGGTGTACAAAATGAAGCAGGACAAAAGCTAATAGAGTTTTGCCAAGAGAACACACTGATCATAGCATACACTCTTTTCCAACAGCACAAGAGACGACTCTACACATGGACATCACCAGATGGTCAATATTGAAATCAGATTGATTATGTACTTTGCAGCCAAAGATGGAGAAGCTCCATACAGTCAGTCAAAACAAGACCTGGAGCTGACTGTGGCTCAGATCATGAGCTGCTTCTTGCAAAATTTCGGCTTAAATTGAAGAACGTAGGGAAAACCACTAAACCATTCAGGTATGACCTAAATCATATCCCTTATGAATATACAGTGGAGGTGAGGAATAGATTTCAGGGATTAGACCTGATAGACAGAGTGCCTGAGGAACTATGGACGGAGATCCATAACATTGTTCAGGAGGCAGCAACGAAATCCATCCCAAAGAAAAAGAAATGCAAGAAAGCCAAGTGGCTGTCTGATGAGGCTTTACAAGTAGCTGAGGAAAGAAGGGAAGTGAAAAGCAAGGGAGAAAGGGGAAGATCTATCCAACTGAATGCAGAGTTCCAGAGAATAGGAAGGAGAGACAAGAAGGCCTTTTTAAATGGACAATGCAAAGAAATCAAGGAAAACAACAGAATGGGAAAGACTAGAGATCTCTTCAAGAAAATCAGAGATCTCAAGGGAACGTTTTGTGCAAAGACGGGCATGATAAAGGACAAAGAAGGCAGGGACCTAACAGAAGCAGATGAGATGAAGAAGAGGTGGCAAGAATACACAGAAGAACTATACAGGAAAGATCTTAATGTCCCTGATAGCCATGAGAGTGCGGTTACTGAACTTGAGCCGGACATCCTAGAAAGTGAAGTCAAGTGGGCCTTAGGAAGCATTAGTAACAATAAAGCTAGCGGAGATGACAGTATTCCAGGTGAGCTATTTAAAATCTTAAAAGATGATGCTGTTAAAGTGCTGCATTCAATATGCCAACAAATTTGGAACACTCAACAATGGCCGCAAGACTGGAAAAGGTCAGTTTACATTCCATTTCCAAAGAAGGGCAACGCCCAAAGAGTGTTCAAACTACCGCAGAATTGCACTCATTTCACATGGCAGCAAGGTTATGCTCAAAATCCTACAAGCTAGGCTTCAGCAGTATGTGAACCGAGAACTACCGGAAGTACAAGCTGGGTTTCGAAGAGGCAGAGGAACTAGAGATCAAATCGCCAACATTCGCTGCATCATGGAGAAAGCAAGAGAATTCCAGAAAAACGTCTATTTCTGCTTCATTGACTACGCTAAAGCCTTTGATTGTGTAGATCACAACAAACTGTGGCAAATTCTTAAAGTGATGGGAGTACCAGACCACCTTACCTGTCTCCTGAGAAACCTGTACGAGGGTCAAGAAGCAACAGTAAGAACCAGACATGGAACAACCAAGTGGTTTAAAATTGGGAAAGGAGTATGACAAGGCTGCATATTGTCACCTTGCTTATTTAACTTATATGCAGAGTACATCATGAGAAATGCTGGGTTGGATGAATCAGGGGTCAGAATTAAGATTGCTGGGAGAATTATCAACAACCTCCGATATGCAGATGATACCACCCTAATGGCAGAAAGCGAAGAGGATCTAAAGAGCCTCTTGTTGAGGGTGAAAGAGGAGAGCGCAAAAGCTGGTTTGAAACTCAACATTAAAAAAACGAAGATCATGGCATCTGGCCCTATCACTTCCTGGCATATAGAAGGGGAAGAAATGGAAGCAGTGTCAGATTTTACTTTCTTGGGCTCCAAGATCATCGCAGACGGTGACTGTAGCCATGAAATTAAAAGATGCTTGCTCCTTGGGAGGAAAGCTATGGCAAACCTAGACAGCATAGTAAGAAGCAGAGACATCACCTTGCCGACAAAGGTCCGTCTAATCAAAGCTATGGTTTTCCCAGTAGTGATGTATGGCTGTGAGAGCTGGACTATAAGGAAAGCTGAGCGCTGAAGAATTGATGCTTTCGAACTGTGGTGCTGGAGAAGACTCTTACGAGTCCCCTGGACTGCAAGGAGGTCAAATCAGTCCATCCTAAAGGAAATCAACCCTGAGTGCTCATTGGAAGGACAGATACTGAAGCTGAAGCTCCAATATTTTGGCCACCTAATGCGAAGAGAAAACTCTCTGGAAAAGACCCTGATGCTGGGAAAGACTGAAGGCAAAAGGAGAAGGGGACGGCAGAGGATGAGATGGCTAGATAGCATCACCAATGCAATGAATATGAACTTGAGCACGCTCCGGGAGAGAGTGCAGGACAGGAAGGCCTGGCGTGCTATGGTCCATGGGGTCACGAAGAGTCGGACACGACTGAACAACTGAACAACATCAAAATTGGCTACTGTGGCTGGAATGGGCTCTCCAAAGTTTCAGGCAAACAGCTTTCTCTGCCCTGCTACTTACTGTCAGGGTCCAAAACTGGGGTGCTGGGGGGAAAAGGCGTACACACTTCAATATGGCCCAATAACTGGTGAGTTGGAGGGAGGCAACTAAAATGCTAAATAAGGTTAAATAAATTGTAGATCAAGTGTGAGGATATTTAGGGAAACATATTTCCCTGTAACAATATAGCTGTCGTCCAGCTCTAGTGAGAGACGTGCAGCCAACCAGAGAAAAAATATTAGTACAGAACAAGCAATATTTTAAACAGTGAGTTGGTGGCTCAGGCCCTTCTCTAGAGGAGACAGAGAGAGAGAGAGAGAGAGAGAGAGAGACAGAGAGAGAGAGTTTGCTTGTACAATTAAACTAGAGAAAGATAGATGTCTGCTTCCCCATGCGACCTCCTCTCTCATGGACTACCAATCCCAGAGTTCCTTCTGCATAGGCAGGAGGCAGGGGCAACTGGTGAGAAGGACAAAGCAACATAATAGATCCCAGGTACAGTGGGATCCAGTGCTGCTGGTAGTATTTATAGGCTCAGAATATATGAGAGTAGGAATAGGACTTAATTCTGAGTAGACATTCATAGCCTTGTGTTGTTAATGTCTAGCTAACAGATACACCCACACCCATACTGCCATATCTGGACAGAAATGTAAGGAGGAACAAAGGGACCAATCAATCTTCTAGTCTTACTATGGGGCAAGAACAGTTAAGCCATTTAGCTATTTTGTCTATTGAGTCAAGTGTGAACAGGCAAAAACAAAACAACAACAAAAGGACATTTGGGAGCTAAGCCATGGTTTTGCAATGAAAAGGGCCAGAAAAGTCAAGTTTTAAAGTGAATTGGTATTGATAAGATTGTTGCAGTCACGATAGAAGTCCATTAGAATAATAAAACCAAACCAAACATCAACAGGATAATACCTTTAGGACCAACCCAACATATACAAAATAGTAAGCAAGCTTTGTAGGACTCTTCTTCAGAATGTATGTTACGTTAAGCAAAAATGGCAAACAGGGGTGGTGGTGGGGAGCATTGTAGAAATGCACCAGTGTGGGCCATGGTATAATTTCAGAAAAGAAGAAAATGTAAGCCTACAAATAAAATAGTTTTTTTTTTTTGTTTTTTTTTTAGTGACTTAAGAAGTTGCATGTATGGTATGTGAATGGGAAAGGACCCATGTTCCAAGATTCTACTTGGCTCAGGAAAAAAAAAAGTTTAGGCCCTGATTATTGGAGTTCTGTGAAAATGGGATCTCAAAATTCTGCACCCTATTTGTGGGCAGAGAAATTGGGGAACTCACTATTAGGAGTAGCACAGCTTCTTTATTTTTATCCGAGTTATTTGTGCAGGTGACAGCAGCGAATTGATTGGCAGCCTGGCCACCATTTTGCATCCTCTACAATGCACTGGACCTAGAGAGATCCCAGGGCATTGTGGGAGAAAAATGGTGCCTGCCAGAAAAAAAAAATGCTGGAAAACACTTGGAGAAAATTCAGTGAGGGCGCAATCCTATTGAGATAGGGGGCCACCTCCAAACTAGGGATGGGTGGGTCACTTACCCCATTCCAGGTGGGGGGGTCCACAGGGGGGAGGCGATCCCTCCCTCCCCTTGGAATCCATCCAGGCTGGCTCAGCTCTGTGGTGATCCTGCGGAGCTGGCCACTGGCTCCTCAGTGCTGGCAATACGGCAGGCCACCATTACCGTGCCGTATCGCTGTGCGAAGTCCGGACACAAATTGCAACCACTATGCCATTTGCGTCCCTGTTTTTTCATGTGATAGGCTACGCAAATATCTACATAAATATAATTTGTGTAGCCTATTGCATGAAAACAGGGATGCAAATGGCATAGTGGATGCCATTTGTGTCCAGACTTAGCACAGCGATATGGCATGGCAATGGCGGCCAGCCATATCACCAGCGCTGTGGAGCCAGCTGCTGGCTCTGCAGATCACCACGTGGAGCAGCCGGCCTGGACGGATTCTGGAGGGGCACAGAGGTGAGTGCTCCATTCCGCCATGGACCCCAGTGGGAGCAGATTCTTGGAATCCAGCCTCATTGGGGTCCATGGCGGAATTCTCTGACAACCCTACTCTGAACTAGGAGCAAACACCTATCCAAAGCAGGGCAGGAGCAGTGTGGAGGGGATCATCTCTTTCATACTACAGATGCCCTGCTTTTGCCGTTTTACGGCTAGACAGCTGATTTTGGCTGTCTAGCTGCGGGAAGGCAGAGTTGGGGGGGATGCCAGAGGACACATAGGAAGCACAGGAATGGCACTTCCGCCCGCCCTGCCCTGGCATGCCCTCAGGAATGCCCCATTTTCACTGCTCCTCACTTAGGGGTGGACGAAAGGCACTTACCTTTCGTTGAAGCTTGTTCGCGGTGGGGAGGAGGCGCTTCGTGGCTCCCCCCGCGAAGTTCAGGCCGGGGGGGGAGGCTTCCCGCCTCACCTGGCCGAAATTCAGTCCGGGGAGGAGGCTTCCTGCCTCGCCCGGCCGCGAACGCCATTGTTTAAAAAAAAAACAAAACACCCCCGTGATAGGCTACGTGACGATTAACGTAGCCTATCACGGCTAGATCTGCAAAGTCAGCCGTGATAGGCTATGTTAATCGTCACGTAGCCTATCACAGGTGACTTAAAAAAAAAAAAAAAGCACGTACGCTAATGGCGGCCCCCATAGGGAGCCACCATTCGCGTTCCTTATTTAGTCGCTGTAGTCTACGTAAATCTTTACGTAGACTACAGCGACCAAATAAGGAACGGGAATGGCGGCTCCCTATGGGGACCGCCATTATCCGTACGCGCTTTTTTTTTTTTTTAAGTCACCCGTGATAGGCTACGTGATGATTAACGTAGCCTATCACGGCTGACTTTGCAAATCTAGCCATGATAGGCTACGTTAATCGTCACATAGCCTTTCACGGGGCCATTTTTTTTTCTTTTATTGGAATGGCAGGGGCGGCAGCAGGTCAAAAGACCGGCTGCCACTCCCGCCCCGCTCAAACACCCGCCGAACTGCCGGCCGGACCCGCTGCCGGGAGGGATATTCAGCGAAGGTAAGTCCCATCCCGGGGGGGGGGGGGGTGTGGGTTGTGGGGGGGGTCCGTAGGATTTCTCCCCGAAACTTGTTCGGGGGGCCGAACACGTTGGCGCTCGGCCCCCCGAAGTTTCGGGAGAAATTCTCCGCCATCCCTTTCCACACTCCTCTGTGGAGTGCAAGGCCATTCCACGCTGCCTACAGCATGGAATGGCACAGGAGGTAGGGGGAGGTCAGTTCTCTGGGAATTGACCTTGGACTAGTGGCCATAGGATTGTGCCCTTAAGTGATCTTCTTTTTCTGAGAAATTTCATCTCAGCAGAATGCCTCCTAAAACAGGAGTGGGCAACATGAAGTCAGAGGGTCACATGTGACCTCCGCTACCACCTGCTTTGGCCCTCGCTGCACCCATTCCCCCCCACCTTGGAAAAAAACTGGAAAAAAAGGCATCTGTAGCAGCAATGGAATGCCCAAAGCAGCAGAATTAGCTTGTTTCCAAGCTAATTTTGATCCATTTAGTGCTCCTTTTTAGCAGCCACAGGGTGCCCAAAGGATCAAATTTAGCTTGGAAACAAGCTAATTTTGAGCCCTTGGGTTCTCTGTAAATGCTACAGATGCCATTTTTAATCGTACTGGTTTTTATTATTTATTTATTTTCAGTGCCTGTGTGTGTGTCAGTCTTGAGCCAGGGCCCCTGCAGTTTCTGATGATTCTGATTCAGAGCTGGAACTTGAACACTTAGACCAGAAAGCTGGGGAGGAAATTCTCAAAGAGTTTCCTGGAGTTGGGGAAGAAGCTTCCCAAGGCCTTGACAAACAGGTGGCCCAGGCTGAGACACCACTTCCCCTCCATGGGAAACCTCCCCCCCCCCGAGAAGAAGGGGCAGGACTTGGAAATGCAAGGCTGCATCAGTGGTCTAAGAGGGCAGACTTAGGGAGTGAGTGGTTTGAGAAGCTCTGCCAGAATAAGCAACCACTGGAGCCAACGCAGAAGGGAGCCAGACCAAAGGAGGGAGTTAAGCGGCCTTTCGGGTTTTGTTGTAGCTGCCTATTGTCAATTTGGCAGCAACCTGTCAGAATGCTAGCCCTCCCTTTACACAATCAACAAAACAGAAGTTCAAACTTTATGCTGATATGGCTTTATTATGCTAATCTCAAGCTTTTCCACAGTACAGATTCAGTGAAATTCAAAGACTGCCCCAGGACCTAAATAGCTCATCCTGTCCTGAGCTCTCTACTACTAGGGAAGACTTTAGCAAGGTAGAGAAGTTGCCACCAAACTGGCAAAGCTACAGCAAAACCTGAAAGGCCACTTAAGCCCCTCCCTTAGGGTATCTCCCTTCTGCATCATCTCCAGTGGGTGGCTATTCTGGTAGAGCATCTCAAACCACTTCCTAACTTCATCTTCTTAGACAACCAATGTGCCCTTGTGTCAACCAAGTCATGTCCCTCCTCCTTAGAAGGGAGTTAGTTTCTAATGGGGGGGTGCATCTCAGTCTGGGCCACCTGTTTGTTAGCCTTGGGAAACTTCTTCCTCAACTCCTGGAGACTCTCGGGAATTTCCTCCCCCGCTTTCTGGTCTAACTGTTCTAGTTCCAGCTCTGAATCAGAATAATCAGAAGCAACAAGGGCCCAGGGCTCTCTCCTGATAGTGTGTACTTGTGCGGCCCCTTGGCAGGATGTCCAAGGGGCAGAAATGGCCCCCAGACCTCCCACAGTTGCCCACTCCTGTTCTACAACAGCCAGTCTTTTTAACTGGAGATCCTGGAAATCGAATGTGGAGCCTTGTGCATACAATGCATGTGCACAACTACTGCACCATGGCCCATTCAAACAGCTCCATTGTGGCTGTGAGGTTCTGCTGTTGGCTGACGATGGTCAAGTGTATCAAATGGGTTGACCTTTGTGAAGTTCAGCAGGGATCAGTTTGAGTATATTTGTTCTCTGCTCTTCACACTAATGAGCTGATGGTTGCCTTAACCTTCCCCATTCTCCTTGCTAGTTTTAGCTGAGATGAATGCCATAAAAATAAATAAAGCCGGAGGTGTTTAAAATGCATGTCCATACCTGCCGAGAGTACCTCCAAAACAGACCAAATGAATGACCTGAACTGTAGCACCTGAAAATGTTCTGGTTATTTACTAGCAGAAAGTTGAACATAGTTTGAGATCATTGTGTTGTGTTCCTCCCTCAACTGTGATTAACATTATGTAAGGGGCTAGTGTTTGTTTTCACTACTTGTGCTTAATGGTCCGTTGAAGCATCAATAGTGCTCCCAACAATGAGAAAAATGCCTAGAATGCCAGCAATCACAGCCCTGCCTCTGCTTTAGACGGAAACAGAGCATCTGAAATACAAGAAGCTTCCAATTAATTTTCTTGAAAGTCTGAACAGTTGGTTCAGCAACAGTGGGGAAGGCAGAATGCATACAGTGACTGCACAAGACGATTTCCCCCTTATAGTTTGAATGAATGAATCCTGAAGAGCTCTCACATCCTATCTCAGTACAATTAGGACTCTGATAATACTCTCTAATTTCAATGTTTGCTTTCAAAGGAGCACATTCAATTCTCATTCTCTCTCTCTCTCTCTCTCTCTCTCACACACACACACACACACACACACACACGAACATAAGAAGAGCCATGTTGATTCAGCCTGCCTGAAGAAGTATTTCCTTGTATCTGTCCTGAATAGAGCTGTGTGCAAGTGGCCTCTCAAAATTCACCACCTTACTTGTGGGCAGAGAAATTTGGGAGACCATTTCACTGAATTTCTCCAGGGGGAGGAGAAATTCTCCACAGTTTCTCCCAGGGAGGGCTCCCCACTGGCAGGGCTTGTAGCACAGCTTCTTCCTTTTTTCATAAGGATTTTGGGGATGTTCGTGCTGCAACACCATCAACTGTCTTGGCAGGCTGGCCCCCAGTTTGCATCCACCGCAATGCAGGTGGGGTGGGGGCAGTGGTGTGCCTAGCCCCAGGGATGAGGTGGAGTTAGTGCTTTGCCAAAATTTGTCCTCCGATTTCCTGATTTTTTTCCCCTCTCCCCATGAAAGAGGCTTTTATTTTTTGGCCTCATTGAGGATGGGGTTTTTAATATAATTTTTGTGGTTTATTGTTGCATTTTTGTGGTGTTTTTGAGCTTAGTTTACCTAATCACAGATAGCCTCCAAGGCTGCCTGCACATCCTGATCTGAAAAAGGCCCATGGGAGGAATTACCTCATGGCGTTTTAAACTGGGCTTTAATTGAAGGGTAGGAAGCTGAAGCATCAACAGGCTGCCAGAGAGATGATGATGTACAATGAAAGCCAGGACATTTGCACTCACTCCTCGGCCACCTCCTAAGTAAGGTAAGCCCCCAAACGCCAAACCCAACCCATGAGAATTCCTCCGAAATTTGTCCACCATTGAATTTGTTTTTGAAAGAAATTTCTCTTCTATTAAATTGAATGACAATGGTCTAAAAACATTTGGGAGAAATTTTCAGCATAGCTCTAGTCCTGCATCTTCCACCTTCATGGGATGACCTGAGCTACATCTACATTACTGCTTTATAGTGGTATTGAAGTGCACTGATAACTGTTAGGGCACATTACACATTCTGAATACCACTATTGTAGTACCATTATCCAAAATACCACAGCAAATGTCATTGTGCATTGAGGTATAAATGCGCAAGAGGGATATAGCGTTACCGTGCTGGGATTGTAATGATATGACACAAGGTGTAGATCTGACCCTAGTGTCCTCAGCTCCACTTCACCTGCTATTCATATCCCACAGCCCCCAAATGAGGAGGGCTTTCAAGGCTACATATGGGCCTACAGCTGTGACATATGCAGCACTTACATGAACAACAGATGACTCTATATAAGGGCTATCTATGTGGTTTCTCTGACACTGGTGCTTGAAAAGTCCCCTGCAATTATGTAAATCATGGCCACTACATAGACAGGTACCAAGCAGAGATGCTACCATCTCATACCCACTCAGTCTCCATTTATGTATATTGCCTAGGTGTGAATCCAGCAGCAGTCCTACACACTGGCATGCATACATGGGAGTAGGGTTGAGCAAACCCTCGATTTCTGGTCTGGGGGGAAGGTCTGCCATGGGGAAATCTGGGCTGCTTGGGCCCCCATGGATTTCCCCTGAGTCCCACTGCAACTGCTGAATCTCTGGCATTATAAAAAAGACAAGATAGGCTGATGGTGGCTGCCATTAGCTATTGTGGGGAAATTATGGATGTAATTGGCACATTTTATGTCATTTGTGGCTGTAAAGCACTGAGTTCTACATAAACTGCAGCCATAAATGGCTTCACTTTACATAGAAGAAGGTGCTTTATGGCCACAAATGGCGTAAAATATTCCAATAGTGGCCATAATTTTCCCACGATAGGCTGATGGCAGCTGCCATTAGCCTATTGCATGTTTTATAATGCCAGAGAGCTGCCCCATGGGAAATCCAAAGGACCCAGAGGTGAGTGGAGCCAGTCCACTGAGGAGTCTGTGGGTCAGATTCTTGGGAATACAGCATCATTGGAGTCTACAGAGGATTTCTCCAGCATTCATACTTGGCACTGGCGGTAAGCCTCATGTCATTCATGAATTAGAATAAGGGTGCAAAAGTGAGGCTGTTAGTAAAGAAATAGGTTTGGGCTTCTCCTTGGTTTTATGCCTGGAGCACAACATAGTCAAGTATGTCAAGTCACTGGATATTGCTAATGGGTGGCGGGGGGGGAGTGGTGGCAGGGAAATTAAATTTGAGATATGTGAAATGAATAGGATATTTTATTGTATTACTTATGAGCAATTCTCCTAATTTAATGAAACATATTTAGGTTCTTATTGCATTCCTCTCTGCATTATCATTACCTATTGATATCTTAGCTTTCCCCCTCTTCCCTCCAGCCAATGGCTCCTAGAATCATTCCATTAAATGAACATATCAGCCCTCCTTCTGTCCTCCAAGTAAGTTCCCAGAGCATTTCCAAACACTTCCAAACACAAATTAAAGATGAAAGTAGAATTGATTAATCAGTCTGATTGACTCATTCATTTACAGCGGATTAAAGCATGAGTTCTTAATCAGAAATTATTTGCAGGGAAAGGGCACCAAATGCTGGCCTCACTTGAAAATAAAATAAAATAAAATAAAATAACCAACTCTGGGTAGACATTGCATTGAGTTGATTTGTCACCTTTTATATTTGCAAGGCTCCTGTGTGCTTTTAAATGCTCTGTTGCTGGCAGTAAAAAAGGAGGTGAAGCTTTTCCTATCACTGCATCTCTATGCCAGGATGACATCTCTTGAATTTCAATTTCTGTGCATCTGTTTGGTACGCAAGAGCCCTCCAGAAAAAAAGAGGAAGCCCTATATTGGTGGGATTCAGTATTTATTTGAACTATTAGAATAGAATCACAGAGGCAGGTGTGTGCATTTTTTTTTCCCCTGTAGATCTCACGTCACTTCCTTGGACTGACTTGGCTGACATTATTAGAGCCCATAGGAATATTCTATTTATGTGAGTTCTGACAGCGGGCTAGAGAAATATAATAGGGATTTTGGAATCATGACATTTACTCCCTAATCACCAAATGGGAGTGGTTGGACTCTGGCCCAACAAGAATTGCTTCTCAAACAAGCTTTCCTCGCATACCAATCTTCTCTTTACCAAATATAGAATCATAGAATTTTAGAGGTAGAACAGAACTTGGTAGTCACCTAGTCCACCTGCATGATCAATGTAGGTTCTCCGAAGCCCTTTTATACTTCCCTATTCCCCTTCAGAATGCTTGGGATTTAAAAGAAATGTTGCTGTTTTGCAGAGAACTCTTGCTCCTTGAAACAATGACCTCTATAGATCACGTCTGACCCTACCATTAGGCAGGGCAAGGTGATCTCCTCAGGTGAAGGGATGGCAAAGAATTCCGCCACAGATCTCGGTGAGGCCGAATGCCAGTGCATTCAGCCCCCCGAACTCCATGGTGGAACGGCCTGCCCCCCCGCTCCCCCGCGGATCCCCCCCGGGACGCGACTTACCTGGGGTGGATCTTCTGGGTGGCAGCTGTGGCAGCGGCAGCTGCGGCGGCTGGTCTTCCGACTGGCTGCCGCTGCCGCCATTTCCAGTGTTAAAAAAAAAAAAAGACATGATAGGCTACATAAAGATTTACATAGCCTATCATGGCTAGGTTAAAAAAAAAAACAACCAACATGATAGGCTACGTAAATCTTTACGTAGCCTATCACGTCTGACTTAAAAAAAAACCACCAACGTGCGTACACAAATGGCGGTGGCTACGGCCGCCACCATTTGCATTCCTTATTTTGGCCCTTCTTAGTCTATGTAAATATTTATGTAGACTAAGACGGCGAAAATAAAGGGGAACGCAAATAGCATCCACTTCGCTATTTGCGTTCCCCTTATTTTGGCCATCTTAGTCTACATAAATATTTACGTAGACTAAGATGGGCCAAAATAAGGAACACAAATGGCGGCGGCCGTAGCCGCCCACCACCATTTGTGTACGCGCTTTTTTTAAAAGTCAGACATGATAGGCTACGTAAAGATTTATGTAGCCTATCACGGCTGACTATAGGGACGCAAATGGCGGCTATGGCCACCGCCATTTGCGTCCCTGCTAGCCAGCGGCTGGATGTCCGGCTGCTGGCGGAGCTGGCCGGTGGCTCCGTGGAATCCCCGCGGAGCAGAGCCGGCTAGCCAGGATTCCGGCAGGAGAGACGGAGCACCTCCTCCCCCCAGTGGAACCCAGTGGAGCCAGGTAAGGCCAATTTCGTACATCTCTATTCAGGTGGCAGTGGCTGGGAGGTGGCAATGGCAGCCTCCTGCCTGTTCCTCCTGGACTCCCCTGGCTGTGCCCCTCTGTTGGAGGTAAGAGTAGGGTTGACTGCTGCAAAGAAACCTGGCCCTTTTGGGGCTCAAACACATCCCTGCGATGGTCCGAGCATTAGCGAGCTGAGCTGCATGGCACAACAGTTCCTGAACCTTGGGAACTTTGCTGGGGGGGGGGTGCAAAACCATGTGCCAATTTGTGCAAAATGGCAGCCATAAATACTGCAATTTGTGCAAAATGGCAGCCATAAATGGTCTAATTTGTGTAAATTAGACCATTTATAGAAATCATTTTGTGCAGATCATGCTATTTACAGCCGCCATTTTGTGCAAATCATGGATGATCAAGCTGGACTCCAGTGGGCCAAACGGACAAAAACTCACAGAGCTCCACCCCCTAAACTGGATTCTTTTGACATCCATAGCTGAGGGCTGTGTATACCACACAGCCTTCCCTGGGCTCTCTAAACTAGCCTGCTGCCTCAGGTGTGGTGGAGGAGATTATACTAACTGCCAGTCCTGCTGGATTCTTGTCAGGGTGGAAACTGAGCTGATAGAGCCCCAGAGCAGTTCTGGTTCTGAGGAGAATCAGCTATCCGTGGGAGAGGAGCCAGCTCATCTCTCACAGGCACAGCAGCTGGCAGAGATTCCTCCTGCCAGCATTCCTGAGATAGCTAGTGATCCTAGCAGTGAGAAAGTGCGGGAGGGGGGCTTGCTGGACGCTCAATGCAGATGCAAAGAGTGACGAGTGATGGAGGGCACAGAAAGGAAGCGCAGCACTCATTTGGCCTGCAAGCAACGGCCGCCTCCCGTGGACACAAGGAATGTCCACCCTATCCCTAGCCCATAAGTTCAAGGTCTCAAGTGAGTCTCCTTCAAACGGGGACCAACTGCCTAACCTGGAGCATAGGCTACTCTGCTGTTCCTTGCTTAGTTGCTGGTAATTCGCAACTTAAAGAGTCATTAAGTTGTAAAAGGATTAAAGCCTTGAAAAGAATCCTTTCGTCTGTGTCTGAAAGAGGCCTCCAGGGCTCTCCTGACAATTGTGTACATGGGGGGGATGGGGCATCTTGTTCTTCACCTCAGACAGCAAAATGTCTTGGGCTGGCCCTGCTGCAGATCATATCAAAAATTACCTCTAGACCCTTTTAGGGAAATCTTTACACTTTTTTCCCCTTTTTAATGGCACAGAGGACCAGACATTAAGGGATGTGAGGACTTATACTGGCTATCTGATTGTCCGCTAGGAGTCTGGTATAGCTGTGCACATGTCCACTTCAAGGTGCATTATAGATAGGGATGGTGCGGGCTCCCAATTCCATCTGGGAAACTAGTGGAGCCCCCTGTGCCTGCAGCCCCGAGTCCTGCTCACCGAGCCCCTGCCCCCACTCACCCCTTACCCATGCTTGGCAAGTGTCCCGCACTCACCCCAGCAGCCTTGGTGGGCTCCACAATCACAATTTTTTGAAAAAAACAAAATGGCAATCACAAAAATGCACATATTTGCATATGTGCGGAAATGCACATTTTGCGAATGTGCATATTTTCACACAGATGGAAAACTGTGCATTTGCAAAATGTGCATTTTCACGCATGTGTAAATATGTGCATTTTTGTGATCACCATTTTATTTTTCAAAACATGGTGAGCATGGAGCTCGATGAGGCTGCTGGGGTGATTGTGAGCTGCTCACCGAGAGTGGGAGGGGCTCAAGCATGGTCTGGGGACCGGTGCGCGGGGGCAGGGGATGTTCTGGCACCAGAGAACTGAGACGGGGGTGGGTTTGCATGTCCCTAATAATAGATTGGTCCAAAGTAATCCAGAGACCTTTATTTATTTAAATCAATTCATCAGGTGTAGTTTTCCGTAGCCTGGGGAAACACCGATTAGAACTTGTTTTGGACCACGCTGTCTAAAGGGCGTCCCCTTCCCATATGACCTTGCCCAACCACTGCACTTGACATCAGAGGCTGAGCTGGCTGTTATATACTGCCTCCAAGATAAGAGGCAGCATATGCCCCTGAATACCAGCCACTGGAGAACAACAACAGGAGATGGACTAGATGGACTATTATCCAGCAGGACTATTCTTATGTTCTTGTGACATTAGACAGGATATTTTCTATTCCAGGACCCAGGTTGTGGAATTTGCTCCCCACAGATATTTGATTGTCCCCCTCACTCTCACACTTTAGATGAGCTGTCAAGACCCTTTTATTTTGCCTAGCTTTGATTTCCTCTCTCTCCTGAATTGGTTTAAGATGTGGCTGTTTTATTCATCTCTTTGTTTCATTCTATTTTAATTGGCTTTATTGTAAGGCACTTTGGTGGCCCTTTTTAGTGCCAAAATGTGACATGTAAATAATTATGGAAACAAACAACAAACAAACATTTGGTCTGCTGAATATCTGCCTATCAGGCAGCTTGTAATGCTAGTGACTTTGCAAGGAGAAAAAAGAGAGTGACCCTACAAATACAAGGCCAGTGCCAAGTGACAAGTAAGTGATGATATAACATTCTTGTTGGAAGCAGATGGAGCTCCAAATACGAAGGTTCAAGAAATATTTACAGCCATCTCATGTCTAGGGGATGTATGAGAATTTCATTCTTGTGAGCATGCCCTATTCGAAGCTAGGGATGGCAGAGAATTCCGCCACGGATCATGGTAAGGCTGAATGCCAGTGCATTTGGCCCCCCGAACTCCATGGCGGAATGGCCTCTCCCCCCTGCCCCCCCTGCGGATCCCCCCTGGAACGAGACTCACCTGGGGCAGATCTTCCGGGCAGTGGCGGCTCCGGCGGAAACGGCAGCCGGTCTTTCAACTGGCTGTCGCCGCTGCCATTTCCACTCTGGTAAAAAAAAGAAAGAAAAAGAAAGACGTGATGGGCTACGTAAAGATTTACGTAGCCTATCATGACTAGGTTTTTTTTAAAAAAAGCACACAACTTGATAGACTACGTAAATCTTTACGTAGCCTATCATGGCTGGGTGGGTTAAAAAACAAAACAAAACCATGTAGGCAAATGGCGGCGGCTATGGCCACCGCCATTTGCGTTCCTTATTTTTGCCCTCTTAATCTATGTAAATATTTACGTAGACTATGATGGCGAAAATCAAGGGGAATGCAAATAGCGTAGCAGGTGCTATTTGTGTCCCTTTTTGATTCCTCGTTTTAGCCTACGTAAATATTTATGTAGGCTAAAACGGGGAATCAAAAAGGGACGCAAATAGTGCCCGCTACGCTATTTGCGTTCCCCTTGATTTTCACCGTCATAGTCTACGTAAATATTTACGTAGATTAAGAGGGCAAAAATAAGGAATGCAAATGGCGGCGGCCGTAGCCGCCGCCATTTGCGTATGCAGTTTCCCCCCCCCCAGAGCCCTCCACGGCCGGAAATCCAGCTGCAGACAGCTCTGGCCTGGCTGGGCCTGGCCGGCTGCTCCGCAGAGCTGCCGCAGAGCACAGCCGGCCATGGGGGATTCCGGGGGGGAGGAACAGAGTGCCTACCCCCTGGTGAGGATTCCGGGGGGAGGGATGGAACACCTCCCCCCCACCATCAACATAATCCACGAACAGGTAAGTGACTTTCGTACATCCCTATTCGAAGCTCTGAACGCGAGCGCAACCATGTGTCTGCCAAAAATATTCACAAATTGTCAGACATGTGCTCACATTCATCTATTTCCCAATTCCAAGTTCGATTAACGCAAATTTCGTAATTTGCACGCATTTTGAAATTTCTGCAAATTTCCTCAGTAGATGGAATCAGCCACACTTTAGGAGGAAATCTGCGTATATTTGGGCAAACTTGCACAAATCCCCCATTTGATTGCTGCTCGATTTGCACAAGTTTCCCTTTTGCACAGAGATTCATTTATTCATTCATTTCATTTATTACATTTTTATGCCTCCCCGTAGCCAAAGCTCTCTGTTTAGAGAGCAGTTCACAAAAAGTAAAACCATTAAAATACATCACATAAAGTATAAAAAACACCATTCACATAAGGACATAAACCAGATAGCACACATAACAACATATATCTAAAACAATTTAAAATGATCAGCCTGCCGGAGATAATCCAGGACCTGATAAAAAACTCATGATATGCTTCCAAATGCCTGAGAGAAGAGGGCAGTTTTAACTGAAAAAAATGGCAATTTTGGGCCCTTTCCCTTGTTGCCGCCCTCCAAGCCTCCCTCAGAGGATGCACCTGTTATGTACAGGTTGGTTCATGTCGAGAGAGGCGTTCTGTGTCTGTCAGGTATTGAGGTCCATGTAAAGCTTCATAGGTCAGAACCAGCACCTTGAGAGATGAGTAGTAAGCTAGTGTTTGGAGAATCCTGGCGATCTTGAACATATTAAAAATAAAGAGCTATAAGAAGGAAGAGTGGGGAAGGGGGCTTGAAAATGCCCATCTGCAGTTATCCCCTGTACAGCAGACTGAGCATCAGGCAACAAGTCACCTGACTTCCCCACTAATGACTTCCCACAATGGAGAGATGTATTGCATTTTTATTTAAATTAACTTAATCATTTCTGAATTTGCTTCTACATGTATAAATTATCTGTTTTTTTGTTTTGTTTTGTTTTTCATTTGTCCTGTGAACTGCCCAGAAAGGGTCAGCTATTGGGCAGTATAGAAATGTAATAAAAAAAGAAATACATAATTAAAATAAATATGCAGTTTTTATGCAGATCTGTGTCCTTCTTGTCTTCTATGGGAAGGGGGGCATTTCCTCTTCTTTGGTGATACAGCAGTGGCCACTCAATGCTAGAGTTTGCATGCCAGTATAGAATTGTTGTTATTCATGGTTTGCTTTTTAAGGTTTTGTTGTTGTTGTTGTTGTTGCCGGACATGGAGGGAGGATCAGAGTAAAAGAACATGGGGCAAAAAACCTCCCAAATAAGCATACAGTTTTCAGTTTCTCCCCTTTGCTTTGGAATCATTCACTGATGTAATAAAATACCACCAGGGCAGGGCTCTGCTCACTTTCTAGCACCTGGGTAAACTCCACTTAACCCACTTGCAGTGGTCAAATGTTCCCTTCTTCCATGGAATGTTTGCTAATACCATTCCAATTAAGTAGTGGGGGTGTTGCTTTTCACTTGAGCCAAGCTGACCTCCTGGGAGATCTTCCAGGCTTGCTTTCACATGATTCAATGGTCGCGTAAACTGGTTAACAGGAAATAGGCCTCTAAGAGATTAGGGTTAGAAGTAGTGGGGAGGACCATGTTTTACTACTTTCTGTACTAGTCGATTCGGCTCATTTTCAGTCTAAAGTAATTAACACCTCTTTACTGTTAAGCAATATAATTATGGTAAAAGAGCTTTTGAACAATTAGCGTAACAGAGTGGGATGAAACAAGGTAGTGTTCTCATCAGTGTCTATTTCACGCCTCCATCTTGTTTTCTCTGACACATGCATTTGCTTAAAAATCCTTCTGTTGATGTGAAGCAGCACATGCCACCATGTCTGTTGTGTAGACTGTATTCTGTATAGGATGGTTTTTGTGGTGGACTGCAGTCCTGCCCTAGGATGAAGAAACAACATTTCAGGCGGCTCTACGGAAGTGCTGTTGGGAGACACAGAAGGGTGTGAGCTCAAAGTGTGTTTGTGCTCTTTTTTCTCCTTTGTTGCATTCCCCTGCAGGGTATGGCCAGAATTGGTTCCCTAATACACACCCTCGCTTCACATTCCAAACCTTAATTAACCTGCCCCTTAAACAAGAAACAGAAGCAGATTGAAAGATGTCTTAAAAGTGCCTTGCTAGCAATGTCTGGTGTCCAGGACTGACCTGCAGACCTGCATGCCATGGCCATCCCATCCCGCGTCTCACTGATTTATTATATTTAAGGATGGCGGAGAAATCCGCCATGGACCCCAGTGAGGCCAGAGGAATGGACTGCTCCCCACCACCACCCTGCGAACTAAGGTCAGGCCGGACCTGTCCTCTTCATTCTGCAGCAGTCTGCGGAACGTTCCATATTCACTGCATATTTAGCAGTGACTGCTATGCCATTTGCATCCCTGCTTTTTGCCGTGATAGGCTACGTAAATATTTATGTAGCCAATCATGGCAAAGGACAGGGATGCAAATGGCATCTCCTGCCCGGACGCCATTTGCGGCCGCAGCCTGGCAACGGACAGAAGTCCGGCTGCGGACAGCCCCGGCCGGTGGCTCTGTGGATTTGCCGTGGAGCGGAACTGGCCAGGGAGGATTCTGGGGGGAGGGACAGATCACCTCCCCCCCATCGGACCCCAGAGCAGACTGGTAAGTGGGGTTCGTACACCCCTAAATTTATATCCCACCCAGTGGAGGCTGGTGGCTCTGATTTCGGTGGGGCTGTAAATCCATTTTTGGTTTCAGCCAGAATGCTAAAGAAGTGATCCAAGGTGCTGAACCCCATCCCCAAAATTGATTCAGTACTTTGGATAGTTCATATAGAGTTCTGAATGGTTTTGACTGAAATTCATCCCCACCAAACCTGGAGCCACCAGCCTACACTTATCCCACCTTTCCTTTCCTCTGAGGAGCTCAAAGTAACAAGTCCCAGCATGCCAGGGAGTAAGCCTGATAGAACAGAATGGGACCTCCGGGTATTAAACATGCACAGGATAGTGCTATCAAAGAGCTGTCTGCAGAGCAGTGACTCTAAAAGGAGCTGCATATTAAAGACTAATGATGCACTCCTATGTGTATTTAGACAGGAAGCAGTCCTACAGTCTGCAGCATGCCCCAGCCAGCATGGCTGGCTGGAGAGATACTGGGAGTTGTAGGACTTTTGTTGTTGTTGTTGTCTAAACATGTCCCAAGTAACATAATAATTGCAGAAGGAGTTAGCAACATGCTTAATCTATATTTCAAAGGAAATCAAATCTAAAGTTACTCAGGCCACCAAGTATTGATTCTTGAAATAGGAAGATCTTAAAAACATACAAAGAACATCTAATCTTCTGTACCCTGGACAGGTTTGGAAGGAATGTTTATTTGATGCATTTCAGGTTAAAGTATTCATTAACCAAGAATATCAAACAACATTTATTTGTTAAACATTTGCTTTGCTAAAGGTCACAGGAACTGAAAGATCAAGTGAGGTCTGAGTTCCAGAGAAGTCATAGATATTTCCCCTGGACATTCTTGTGGTGGATTATATCTTAAATACTCCTACATTTTTTTCCCAGATATTCTGCAAACATCTGTCAGTTCTAAAAGTCACACATAAGCAACCAATAGAATGGCAGTTGCTTGAACTCAAAAATGAGCATGGACATCAATGTGTTGTGAACATACATTTATATAGAGATAGTACATTTTTATCTTTCCTGCCCTTGTATGGCTACTCCCTGTGATGCTCAGCAGCCTCCATGTGGATCACCTGCGGGACTGTGAGAGACAACAGATGGGCTTGGAAAAGTTACATGAGGCTACCTTGATGTGTGTTATTATGGTGGCTCATAAGGGCCACTGCAAACACACAGATCTGAGTAGCTCAATGTATAATTTTCATGTGGAGGCCTGGGTTCTGTAACTGGCACCTCCTCTTGATTCTGTACAAGTCACCAGTTGCTGGGGATCATGGGTGGGAGGGTGCTGTTGCACTCGTGTCCTGCTTGTGGGTTCCTGGCTGACAACTAGTTGGCCACTGTGTGAACAGAATGTTGAACTAGATGGACCCTTGGTCTGATCCAGCAGGGCTCTTCGTATGTTCTGATGTTCAAAAACCTACAATAGGAACATAGGAAGCTGCCTTATAGTCAGACAGACCATTGGTCCGTCTAGCTAGGGTTGGCGGAGAATTTCTCCCCAAAACTTTGGGGGGCCGAGCGCCAACGTGTTCGGCCCCCCGAACAAGTTTCAGGGAGAAATTCTCCGCAACCCCCGCCCCCCGCACCCCCCCGGGACGGGACTTACCTTTGCCGAATGTCCCTCCCGGCGGCGGGTCCCGGCGGCGGTTCGGCGGGTCTTTGTCAGGGGGGGGGGGGCAGCCGATCGTTCGACCGGCTGCCGCCGCCGCCATTCCAATAAAACTAAAAAACAAACAAACGCCCCCGTGATAGGCTACGTGACGATTAATGTAGCCTATCACGGCTAGATCTGCAAAGTCAGCCATGATAGGCTACGTAAATCGTCACGTAGCCTATCACGGGTGACTTTAAAAAAAAAAAGCGCGTACGGATAATGGCGGCCCCCATAGGGAGCCGCCATTCCCGTTCCTTATTTGGTCACTGTAGTCTACGTAAAGATTACGTAGACTACGGCGAAAATAAGGGCAACGCTATTTGCATTGCCCTTATTTTCGCTGTAGTCTACGTAAAGATTTACGTAGACTACAGCGACCAAATAAGGAATGCGAATAGCGGCTCCCTATGTGGGCCGCCATTTGCGTACGCGCTTTTTTTTTTTAAGTCACCCGTGATAGGTTACGTGACGATTTACGTAGCCTATCATGGCTGACTTTGCAGATCTAGCCGTGATAGGCTACATTAATCGTCCCTTAGCCTATCACAGGGGCGTTTTTTTTTTTAACTTTTAATTTATCAGCCGGGCGAGGCGAGGCGCCTCCTCCCCGGCCTGAATTTCTGCTGGGCGAGGCAGGAAGCCTCCCCCCCGGCCTGAACTTTGGGGGGAGAGCAGCAAAGCACCTCTCCCCCACCGCGAAAAGCTGCGAGACCAGGTAAGTGGGTTTCGTGCACCCCTACGTCTAGCCCAGTATCGTCGACACTGACTGGCATATATCATGGACTGAACTTGGAAACTTCTGCATACAGTTATTCTACTACTGAGCTATGGACCCCTATAAGAGCACCTGTACTAAACTTAGCATCTAAACCAGGCCTATGTTCACACAGATCCAAAAATTTCACCGTGCTGGTTCTCAGCATAGTTTGGATCATACACACACATGCACACACTCATATATGTAACATTTCATAGCACAGTTACTGATGAGGGCAGAAGCCAAAACGTTTAGCTTAAAATATTTTTTGGAATACTCTGTTGTTAGTCTTTCTATCTTTCAGATAGATAGATAGACAGATAGATAGACAGATAGATAGATAGATATTTGCTTTTATGATTTTTATTAAATATTATTAAGAAATAGAAAAAAATTCCACATTACATCCAACAAACAATTAACTGCAGATCAAGAAAAAAAAGGGAAAAGAAAGAAAGAAAAAGAAAGAAAGAAAGAAAGAAAGAAAGAAAGAAAGAAAGAAAGAAAGAACGAACCATCATCCAAATACAACTTTACAATAGGGGTGGACGAAAATCACTTACCTGTCGTCAAAGCTTGTTCGCAGTGGGGGGGAGGAGCTTCGCTGCTCCCCCCGTGAAGTTCAGGCCGGGGAGGGAGGCTTCCCGCCTCGCCCCAGCCGAAATTCAGGCCGGGGAGGAGGCTTCCCGCCTCACCCGGCTGCGAACTCCAAAGTTTTTTTTTTTTAAAAAAAATGCCCCCGTGATAGGCTACGTGACGATTAACGTAGCCTATCACGGCTAGATCTGCAAAGTCAGCCATGATAGGCTATGTTAATCATCACGTAGCCTATCACGGGTGACTTTAAAAAAAAAAAGCGCGTACGCTAATGGCGGCCCCCATAGGGAGCCGCCATTCGCGTTCCTTATTTGGTCGCTGTAGTCTACGTAAAGATTTATGTAGACTACAGTGACCAAATAAGGAACGGGAATGGCGGCTCCCTATGGGGGCCGCCATTATCCGTACGCGCTTTTTTTTTTAAGTCACCCGTGATAGGCTACGTGACGATTTACGTAGCCTATCACGGCTGACTTTGCAAATCTAGCAGTGATAGGCTACATTAATCGTCATGTAGCCTATCACGGGGGCGTTTTTTTTTTTCTTTGATTGGAATGGCGGTGGCGGCAGCCGGTCAAAACACCGGCTGCTGCTCCCGCCCCGCACGAACACCTGCCGAACCGCCGGCCGGACCCGCCGCCGGGAGGGACATTCAGGAAAGGTAAGTCCCGTCCCGGGGGGGGGGTGCGGGGGGTGGGGGGGTGCGGAGAATTTCTCCCCGAAACTTGTTCGGGGGTCGAACACGTTGGCGCTCGGCCCCCCAAAGTTTCGGGGAGAAATTCTCCGCCATCCCTACTTTACAATTGTGCTATTTAGGTATTTGTCTGAACATGAAAGGCCTAAAAATGAGTTGGGTGTGCACAAGCTCTGCCCATAATGTCTCATCATCAGACCTCTGCAAATTGAGAACTTTAGGCACCACTCTAGATAGCAAACTATTTTCCTTCAGTTCTCACCTACTTTGGTCTTAGCTGATCTTAGCTGATCAGAAGGTAATTTATCCTTAGGACTGAGACAACATGATACTGGAGACTTGTGATCAGGATGTCCCAGGGCTTTTTAAAAGAGTTAAGTGTGGAGAGAGACAGGGTCAACCCTATCCTCTGTGCCATTTTTTTCTAATTAAAATTGCTTTTTGGGGTGCAAGTGGAAGCATTGAGAGTGATTTAAAAAATGCATTTCGACTTGTTCATAAATGATATGGAATTGGGAGTGAGCAGTGTGGTAGCCAAGTCTGATGACACCCAATTAATTAGCATGATTAACATAAAAAGGGATTGTGAAGAGCTCCAAAAGGATCTGTCCAAACTGGGAGAATGGGCATCTAAATGGCAAATGTGGTTCACTGTAAGCAAGTGTAAAGTGATGCATGTTGGGGCAACAACAACAACAACTTCAAGCATAGTCTGATGGGATCTGAGCTAGCAGTGAGCGACCAGGAAAGAGGTCTTGGGGTTGTGGTAGACAGCTCAGTGAAGATGTCAAGCCAGTGTGCAGCTGCTGTGAGAAAGGAAAATTCCATGTTAGGCATAATTGGAAAAAGAATAAAAAATAAAACTACCAAGATCATACTGCCCATATACAAATCTATGGTGCAACCACACTTGGAATACTGTGTGCAGTTCTAGTCACTGTACCTAAAAAAAAGTGCAGAAAAGAGCAACTAAAATGACTAATGGGCTGGAGCAACTCTCCTTCTCCTATGAGGAAAGCTTACAACACATGGGACTGTTTAGCTTAGAGAAAAGGCAAGTGAGGGGAGATAGAGGTGTACAAGCTGAATATGAGCCAACAATGTGATGTGGCTGCAAAAAGGCAAATGCTATTTTGGGCTGCATTAATAGAAGCATAGCTTCCAAATCCTGGGAAGTACTAGTCCCCCTCTACTCAGCACTGGTTAGGCCTCATCTGGAGTACTGTGTCCGGTTCTGGGCACCACACTTTGAGAAGGATGCAGACAAGCTGGAGAGGGTTCAGAGAAGGGCAATGGAGATGATCAGGGGACTGGGAACAAAGTCCTATGAAGAGAGACTGAAAGAACTGGGCATGTTTAGCCTTGAGAAGAGAAGACTGAGGGGAGATATGATAGTACTCTCCAAGTACTTGAATGGTTGTCACAGAGAGGAAGGCCAGGATCTCTTCTCGATCATCCCAGAATGCAGGACAAAGAATAATGGGCTCAAATTACAGGAAGCCAGATTCTGGCTGAACATCAGGAAAAACTTGCTGCCTATTAGAGCAATACGACAATGGAACCGGTTACCTAGGAAGTGGTGGGCTCTCCCACACTGTAGGCATTCAACATGAGGCTGGACATCCATCTGTCGGGGATGCTCTGACTTGGATTCCTGCACTGAGCAGGGGGTTGGACTTGATGGTCTTGAGGGTCCCTTCCAACCCTACTATTCTATGATTCTATGTATAAAATTATGCATGGTGTGGAGAAAGTGGATAGGGAGACATTTTTCTAGGGATGGGGTAGAATTCTGCCATGGACTCCAATGAGGCCGGATTCTTTAGAATGATTTAAATCTTCTTTAGAATGATTTAAATCTTCCCGGAGTCCATGGCGGAATGGAAGACTTACCCCTGCCTCCACACAGAATCCTTTTCGGCCAGATCCTCTGGCTCTGACCGGCTCTGACTGGCAAATGCGTCCGCAGTCAGTAGTCCCCTTCAGCCAGCGATACAGCATGGCAGCCGTATTGCTGGTGCTTTGGAGCTGGCCGGCGGCTCCAGGCAATCACCATGGAGCCAAGCCGGCCAGTGAGGATTCAGGGGGGAGGGATGGATCACTTCCCCCCCATGACCCCCCCCCCACTGAACTGGCAGGTAAGGGATTCATACATCCCTACATTTTTCTCCTTCTCCCATAATATTAGAACCTGGGGTCATCCCATGAAGCTGACTGGTGGGATATTCAGGACAGATAAAAGGGAGTACTCCTTCATGCAGTGCGTAGTTAAACTATGGAATTTACTTCCACAAGATGTCCACCAATGTATGTGGATGCCTTTAAAAGGGGATTGGACAAATTCCTGGAGGAGAAGGCTATCAATGGCTGCTAGTTCTGATGGCTATATGCTACCTCCAGTATCAGAGGCAGTATGCCTATGTACACCAGTTGCTGGGGAACATGGGTGCTAGGCCTCTGTTGCCCTCATGTACTGCTTGTGTGTTTCCCATGGGCAGCTGGTTGGCCACTGTATGAACAGAATGTGGGACTAGATGGACCTTGGTCTGATCCAGCACAGGTCTTCTTATGTTCTTATGTTCTTAAACAGCATATGGGGAGAGGCTAAGGGTTAGTTCCAGCCATAGTGCCATGGCCCTATCCCGATTCCTCCTCCCTCTGGCTCCTGTCACCTGTTGTGTAAAACTGTGGGAAATCAGAAACACAGATCTCCTGCAGCATATCTGGTTGCATCTGATAACCTGCTGTTTTGTAAACTGTGGCTACCAAAGCTTAGTGAACGATATGATGCCAGGCCAGCATATATGTATTTAAAAAGGGCAGGTGAATATTTTCATTCTATACACACAGACACAGACACACCCCTTTAAGTAGTGTTTTATCCTTGGCAGTGCTTGTTGCAATGAGTCACTGATGTTTTCCCACATCCTTTCTATACAAGGAAGTGTTCCCAGGAACCATAATGTACAAAGGTTCTTGGTTTGTAGGATCTGTCTTTGTTTTTAATGGCACATCTTTCAGATTTGATCTCAATCACAAGGCCCGGAGCAATTTATCTCAACTGTTGTTCCCCTCTAAAGCACCATCTGTATTTATGTGTGTTTGTGTGCATGCACGCACACACACGCATAGGGAGGGGGGTTCTTTTGCTTTTCAGAAACATGCCCAGTAAACTGTAGTTCATTTCTCAGTGTGATTTGTTGAATGTTGAAAGATCAGAGGAAGCCCACCCCCCACCCCCACTCTCCTTTCAGAAGAGCTTTGCTTTGATTGCATTTTTTCACTTGAAGTTTGCCAACTTAACCATGTTGAACCTGCTTCACGTGCCATTTGAAAAAATATCAGTGACTTCCTACAAAACAGATACAATTCTGGGAACTGATGAAGATTTCTGGAAATCCCAATTTGCTCTTGAATTATACTCTCCATTTGTAATTCTGACTTTGGTCCTTAACCTCTGAAATGAGATTCCTTTATCTCTTTTTTTTTTCTCTAGAAGAAAAAAAAGAAAGAAAGGACTTGAATGTACACAAAAATCTATTAAATTGTACTTTGGAATTTGGGACTTACAAATCCTTGAGTACATTTTATTCACCCTTTCATGCCCCATCATACATTAGCTGGATTCTGAGGTTAATTGCATATTTCTTTCTACTGTTTGTAGAGTTAATCTTGCTTGTCAGCTTAGTGTTATCTGGATGTGTTGTGGACTTGTTTCAGTAATGAATGGAACACCCTTAATATTGATACTCAGCACTTACATAGCTCTTGGACTTAGAGCACCAAAATCACTTCACATACTTTACACCAGCAGCCTTTACAGCAACCCTGTCAGGTACATCATAAGAAATTAAGAAGAGCCCTGCTGGATCAGACCAAGGGTCCATCTAGTCCAGCATTCTGTTCACACGGTGGCCAACTAGCTGTCTCCAGGAAACCCACAAGCAGGACTTGAGTGCAACAGCACCAGTCCCACCCATGTTCCCTGGTGCGCATAGGCATACTGCCTCTGATACTGGAGGCAGCATATAGGCATCAGGACTCATAGCCATTGCTAGCCTTCTCCTCCAGGAATTTGTCCAATCCCCGTTTAAAGCCATCCAAAGTGCTGGCCATCACTACGTCTTGTGGTAATCACTGTTAGTATTATAATACCCTCTATTGTAGGCAGGGATGCTACAAGCATTTGAGTAGGGACACTTGCAAAAACATCAAACTCTCCTGGATTGAGACAATCACAGCCTAGCTTGCCCTGATTGGCAGGGAGTGCAAGTAGAGCTGTGTTCAGCTTGATCTTGCAAGCTGTCTCCACTGTGTCTTCCTTCCCCTGGTCCAAAGGATGAGAACTTCCCTTTGCAGTGTGTGTGTGTGTATGTGGGGGGGGGATGGGAATTGGGGACTGGAAGCTAATTTTACTCTAATAGTAAAAGATGTTCTAGGAGGGCTCTGGAAACACTTGCTTATATTCTTTGCCAGCCACGAAGTGAGGTTCTTGGGCTTGGGGACAGGAGAAGGGGGAAGTAGTGGAGGTGGGCACCTGATTCAAGCACCACTGAGCCTTTTGTGAGCAAGTGCTCAAGTTAAAGTCTTGCAAAATTTCAACCTGTTTGGATCAAACTACGTGATGCTCTGAAGAGCACGGAAAAAAAAAGTGGATTGTCTAAGATGTGTAGTGGCTAAGAGATTGAGCTATGAACCAGGAGGTACCTGGTTTGAATCTTGCTTCTGCCATGAACTCACTGGATGGCTGTCAGCAAGCCACACTTTCTCAGCCTCAGTTCCCCCATCTGCAATATGGGGAACAGTAACACTGACTTACATGGAGGATTATAATACTGGTCCCCTGGCTGTGGCTTTCTCTGATGGCAAAATAGTCCTTTTAATTTCCCATAATGTCCTGGATAGGGATGTATGAAAAAGTCATTTCAATTCCAAAATCACTAGAACGTGCCCTGTTTGCACCCTTGAACGTGGGAGCATTTTCCGGAAAAAGCTTTCACATTCCTGAGCTTGTGATTGTATAAGCAAAATGTCTATGTTTTGAAAGGTGCACACTTTTAAATGCTCATTTTCCCCCGCAAAGATATGCATTTTCATGCTTCAGTCAATGGGGGAAACTGTGCACTAGTGCACTGAAATGTACACTTTTCTTAGAATCATAGAATCATAGAATCATAGAATAGTAGGGTTGGAAGGGGCCTACAAGGCCATCGAGTCCAACCCCCTGCTCAATGCAGGAATCCAAGTCAGAGCATCCCTGACAAATGGCTGTCCAGCCTCGTCTTAAAGGCCTCCAGTGTGGGAGAGCCCACCACCTCCCCAGGTAATTGGTTCCATTGCCGTATTGCTCTGACACTCAGGAAGTTTTTCCTGATGTTCAGCCGGAATCTGGCTTCCTGTAACTTGAGCCCATTATTCCGTGTCCTGCACTCTGGGGTGATCAAGAAGAGATCCTGGCCTTCTTCTCTGTGACAACCTTTCAAGTACTTGAAGAGTGCTATCATATCTCCCCTCAGTCTTCTCTTCTCAAGGCTAAACATGCCCAGTTCTTTCAGTCTCTCTTCATAGGGCTTTGTTTCCAGTCCCCTGATCATCTTTGTTGCCCTCCTTTGAACCCTCTCCAGCTTGTCTGCATCCTTTTTAAAGTGTGGTGCCCAGAACTGGACACAGTACTCCAGATGAGGCCTAACCAGTGCTGAGTAGAGGGGAACTAGTACTTCCCGGGATTTGGAAGCGATGCTTCTATTAATGCAGCCCAAAATAGCATTTGCCTTTTTTGCAGCCACATCACATTTTTGGCTCATATTCAGCTTGTGATCGACGACAATTCCAAGATCCTTCTCGCTCGTAGTGTGGTTGAGCCACGTATCCCCCATCTTGTAACTGTGCATTTGGTTTCTTTTTCCTAGGTGCAGAACTTGGCATTTGTCCCTATTAAATGACATTCTGTTGTTTTCTGCCCAGCACTCCAGTCTATCCAGATCACTTTGAATTTTGTTTCTGTCTTCCAAAGTATTAGCTATCCCTCCCAATTTTGTGTCATCTGCAAATTTGATCAGCATTCCCTGCACCTCCTCCTCTAAGTCATTAATAAAAATGTTGAAGAGCACTGGGACCAGGACTGAGCCCTGCGGTACCCCACTCCTTACCTCTCCCCAGCCCGAGAAGGTCCCATTGATAAGCACTCTTTGAGTCCGATTCTGTAGCCAACTGTGGATCCACATGATCGTTGTTTCATCTAGCCCACTTTGAGCTAGTTTGCTCATCAGGATATCATGGGGCACTTTGTCGAAAGCTTTGCTGAAGTCGAGGTATATGATGTCTACAGCATTCCCACGGTCTACAAGGGAGGTGACTTGATCAAAAAATGAGATCAGATTTGTCTGGCAGGACTTGTTTTTGACAAATCCATGTTGGCTTCGAGTAATCACTGCCTTGTTTTCAAGGTGCTTCCAGATGGATTGCTTTATGATCTGCTCCAGAATTTTCCCAGGGATTGATGTCAGACTGACTGGTCTGTAGTTCCCAGGTTCCTCCTTTTTACCCTTTTTGAAGATAGGGACAACGTTAGCCCTCCTCCAGTCATCTGGCACTTCCCCGGTCCTCCATGATTTCTCAAAGAGAATAGACAGCGGTTCTGAGAGTTCTTCTGCCAGTTCCTTTATGACTCTAGGATGCAGTTCATCTGGCCCTGGAGATTTGAACTCATTCAAAGTAATGAGGTGTTCCTTGACCATATGCCTGTCGATCTCAAGCTGCAATCCTGCCCCTTCAGCCTGTACTTCGCCTTTGCCAGGGGGGTCATAGACCCTCTTTTGGGAGAAGACTGAGCCAAAGTAGGAATTGAGCACCTCTGCCTTTTCTTTGTCATCTGTTATCATTTTGCCATCCTTATTTAATAGCTGAACCACCATTTCTTTCCTCTGCCTTTTACTATGCACGTAGCTGAAGAAAGCCTTTTTGTTGTTTTTAGCATCCCTCGCTAACCTCACCTCGTTCTCCGCTTTAGCCTTCCTGACGCCATCCCTGCAATTCTGTGCTACCTGCCGGTACTCTTCCTTTGTTACTTGGCCTTCTTTCCACTTCCTATATGTGTCCTTTTTTGTTTTCAGGTCATCCCTAAGCTTTTTGTGAAGCCACATTGGCTTCTTCTGTTGTCTTCCACCTTTTCTTCTTGTTGGAATTGTTTGTGATTGTGCCTTGAGAATTTCCTTTTTTAAAAGTTCCCACCCATCTTGGACTCCTTTTCTCGCTAGCATTGTTTGCCATGGGACCTTACTGATCATTGTTCTGAGTTTATTAAAATCAGCTTTCCTAAAATCCAGGGTACGCGTTTGAGTACACTCGGCTTTTGCTTCCCTTAGAACCAAGAACTCAAGTACAACATGGTCGCTTTCCCCCAGAGTTCCTGTAACTGCTACTTTATCCACTAAGTCATCTCTGTTGGTTAGGATCAAGTCAAGGATAGCCGATCCTCTAGTTCCTTCCTCTACTTTCTGTAGGAGGAAGTTATCCGCCACACAAGTCAGGAATTTCCTGGAGGGGCCATGTTTTGCAGAATTTGTCTCCCAACAAATATCGGGGAATTTGAAGTCCCCCATTACTACTACATCATGCTTCCTTAAAACATTGGCTATTTGCTTTTCAAAAGTTTCATCCTTGGCTTCTCCTTGATTGGGTGGCCGGTAGTAGACTCCAACCACCAGGTTCCTTTTATTCTTTGCTCCATTTATTTCAACCCAGATGCTCTCGATGGGGCTACCAAGCTCCTCCTCCTGTATTTCTGTGCAGAGATATGTATTTTTCACATACAGTGCAACCCCGCCTCCCTTTCTGTTCCTCCTGTTCTTTTTGAACAAGTTATATCCTTCAACTGCTGTATTCCAGTCATGAGAGTCATCCCACCAAGTCTCAGTTATACCTATCAAGTCATAATTTCCCTCCTGTATTAAGAGTTCAAGTTCGTTCTGTTTGTTTCCCATACTCTGGGCATTAGTATATAGACATCGAAGACCATGTGCTTCATAGTCTGGCTTTCTTCCTACATGTGTCTGAAGACTATTATTGGGCGCTATCAGCGCTGTTCTCTCCATTGCAGTGCATGCGCCTACGTCCATTGTTACCCCCAACATTACATCTCCCTTCCCCGTAGGATTCAGTTTAAAGCCCTCCTGATGAAGTTCTTCATGCTGTGGCCAAACACATTCTTCCCAGCCTTTGTGAGGTGCAACCCATCCCTAGCCAACAGCCCATTGTTTAAATGAAAAGAAAAAAACAAGTCTCAAAAGTGGGAGCAATGTGAACTGAGCTTTGAAGTGGAGTTTGAAGAATCTCAGCAAGCTCAAGTATCCCTGGATCTCTCATCCCTGAATGGAGTTCTCCAGGAACTCCCGGAGAACTTGATGTAGCATCCCTAGCCCTTGATATAGCACCCCATGGCTTGAGGGACCAGGACTGTTGTTGGCCCTGTGGCCCCAATAAATTACTTTACAGTGCAGGGTACAGATGTTGAGTTCTTCTTCACCCCAGTAATTCCAGATCTCCATTTTTTTTCCTGTCACAGTTTCCTCCATTTCTGCTTGAGCACTAAAACTCCAAGCTGACATTACAGGAAATCCATGTGCATTTGTGCCCTCAGGAGAAAATAAACAAGTGATACTTGAATGCCTGTGCAAAATACTACAAGATCTACCTAATGTTTGAGCTTTGGAGACTTGGATACTGATTGCATTACTGCAAACAAAATTAATGGGTGGCGAGTTCTTCAGCAATTATGATTAGCCTAAAATACCATTTTATGGAGTCCTGGCACAGCCCTGTTTATAAATTCCAGACTTCAGTAATGGATCAGTGCAATACAATCTTTAGAAATGAACTCATAAACTAATAGAAAGTGCTACATATTGGCTTCAGTCCCTTGGTCTAAAACAAATGTCAGTTTTAGATTATTGCAATTCAAATTGTGAATATTTAACAAGGGTGAGGGGTGGGGGAGAGCCAGTGAGCTATGTTTAATGGTTTGGCTAAAGTGCATTCATTTTTGTTAGTAATGTAAGGCTAATGTTTATTGTAAAGTTAATGGGCAAATCAGTCATCAATTATTACCAGTGTCCAATTCTCATTAGGGCTAGTATTTCAAGCAGTACAAGTTGGCTATAAAATGCTCATTTATACTGATCATCTAGTGAATGGGTGGGCCCCCTCAGGGACAACATCCAACATTTATCATAAGCTGAAGAGGCTTTGCCATCTTGCATGTTTCTAACACTCAAAAACCTAGCAGGGGTATAATTTGCACAAGAGCATAATTTGTATTTCAGTGTCACAACATGCTGCATGCAAAATTGCTATTTGTGGAGATATTACATTTATACTGCAAATATTCTTACTCTTAAATAGTTGGCCTAGAATGTTAAACAACAGCCACACTTGTTGTATCATTAATTGCACTTACATTGGTATCCCTCTCTTTCTTCAAAGCACTCAGGTCAGAACAGAGAGCATTTAGATCAACACATTCTAACCTCATAACAGCCCTTTGAGATAGGATAGGGAATCTGGAGGGGAGCCTCAGTTGGTGCCATTGGGGGGGGGGTCTTTTTCCATGCAAATAACAGCATTTTTGTGGTGGTGAAGGAGGATTAATAGTCATAGGGATTATGGCAAGAAGCGAAGTGTTAATCTCCTCCTCTCTACCCTATGGCCCCAATGCTGCTTACCTGCCCCACCCCACCCCACCCCACCCCCAGTTCTTATTTCATTACAAAAAATAAAATAAGATAACATATGAATTGGATTTGCAATTCAACATTAACATGCAATTCAACATTAACATTGCATGAGTATTTCCATGCACAGTGTATTCCAAATGTACACATCAAATGTGCACATGGATTGTTTAAAGCATGTTTGTGTGCATTTTTCAGATGTACACATTTTTCAAAGACTTTTGTTGCTGTGCAGATTGCCTCACAGGTTTGGGAATGTGCAGGCTTTGACCACAGATTGCATTTGGGTCCACGTTTTGATCCAGGATTTGGTCCAGTGTAAACTGGGTAAATTCTCATCAAAAACAAACTGGAATAGGTTTTTTTTTTCATACATCTCTACACAAAAACTTTCATGAACAGGGCCTGTTTTCCACAGCTGTACTTATTTCCTTTACTAGGCTGGTCCTCCAGAGGTCTCTGAGAGAAAGCAAGGTGATAATCCACTGAGATTTCCTCTTGGAAGGCATATGGCTGAGCGACTGAGCAGACACAGCTAACTGTTTTAGCTTTGCTGTTTCAATCCTTTTGACAGTGTTCACCCAGTTTCCTTAAATTATACACTGCCATTCTGTGGGACAATCTGAATTTGACTCCATTTTGTTCATGCTCCCATAACACTAATCTAGAACATATATTTTTTCTTCAGAATGTGTCAGTGTGTTGACCAGATGTCCTTGAATCCTGTTTATTAAAGCCCATGTTTTTGAGGTTGCTCAATAATTTATATGAACTTCAGTGTGCAGACTTTTATATTTGGTGACTTACAGGATCATTTTTTATTGATACGGGACTTTTAATTAAATATTTAAAGCCAGTACTGTAGTCATGAATTGATTTGGTTCAAAATATATTGTGATCAATACATGTGGCTTTAAAAAGCAAATTGCACATTATAGCAAATGTACATGGTGATAGAATCTTGGTGGTTTCTGCCCTGTTCAGTAAAGTTCATTAGGAGTTCATATTTGATGTACAAAGCCAAAACTTGAATCTGACATGGTATCAGACCTTCTTTCCTTTTATTGTAAATTTGGTCCCTGTGTAAAGTTGCCACTATATATATATATATATATATATATATGTGTGTGTGTGTGTGTGTGTGTGTGTATATATATATATATATATATACACATATACACAACCCTAAAAAAACACACACACTTAGATGGAACCAATAGATGGAACCAAGGGTGGGTTTTGACTGTTCAACGAGTGAAACCTGCTGGATTTTGGCAGATTGAGGGTGGAGAGTTTTGTGATTTAGAAGATGGAGCCTAATGGATTGAGGTCTGATGGATGCATCAGGCTCTGGCATGGATAGAGAAAATGTAACTGTCCCCAGGTCAAAATCCTGTTCAGCACAATACCTGATAAACAAGGTAAACATTACAAATGAGCAGGTTAAATGTCTGATGTAAGGTTGGGCCAAATTCCCAGTTTTGTGGAAATATTCTTCTGTGAAATTGGGGGTTGGTTTTCTACTGATTTCTTTGCAGGGGAGGGGCAGAGAAATGTTCCTAAACTTTTGGGGTGGGCGGGCGGGCATGTGTGTGTGTACTGCCGCTAACCTTAACTAACCATACAAGGTAGCTGGAAGTTTTCTGTTTTTCCCTTGCTTTATTAACTTTTAATAAAGTGCTCTTCAGCTCACAGAGGCTCAAGGCCAGCTTCCTGCCAGCTGCACTTCCTGGAATGCTTTGGGAGTGACGCGACAAGACGTCGCATTGCTCCCAAGGCTCTCCAGAAAGAGGGGCTGGAGGGAGACTGTGGAGAACACCTCACACCTCTTCCCACCAGCTGCACTTCCTAGAATGCAGTGGGAGCAACGTGATGAGACATGGCGTGGTGTCACAGTCCCGAGACATTTCAGGAAGTGCAAGTGCGAGGAAGCTGCAGAGAGTGCCTCATGTTCCTCTGAGTAGGGGAGGGCTTTAAAAAAAAAAAAAAGAAATGACCCCCCCCGGAAAACTTTCGGACACCTTGTAAGGCTCAGTAAAACAAGCAGCAACCCCCTCCCTGAAATTTTAGATAACATTTCTCCCTCATAATCGGGGGGGGGGGATTTTGCCCCTACCCACTCAATTATTGGTAAAAAAGATCCCACTCCATTTGTTGGCCTAGTCTGATGGTATAGCCTTATTATGGCGTTATGATAGCCTTAGTTATTCATAAGGAGAACAACCAGTTCCTGATTTCAGAAAGACTCGGAACCAGGTGGTACATATACTGCAGTGCAGTGTGAGTGAGTGTGTGTGTGTATACTGTATATATATATATATATATACACACACACACACACACACACTCATATATATATATATATATATATATACATACACACACATATATATATACACAGAGAGAGATAGAGATACACAAACACACACACACATATATACACACACACACACACACACACACATATATATATATATATACAGAGAGAGAGAGAGAGAGAGAGAGATACACACACATACACATATATATATATACACACAGACACACACACATACATACACACACAGATATATATATATATACACACACACACACATACACACAGACACATATATATACACACACACACATACATACACACACAGATATATATATATATATATATACACACACACATACACACACACACACATATATATATACACACAGACACACAGACACACACGCATATATACACACACATATATACACACACACACATATATATACACACACACACATACATATACACACATATATATATATACACACACACATACATACACACACACACACACACACATATATATATATATACACACACACACATACACACACACACATATATATACACACACACACATACATACACACACAGATATATATATATATATATATATACATATATATATATATATATATACACACACACACATACACACACACACATACATATTTGTCAAGCAGTCTTAGCAAGGAGGTAACGCACTACCCTCCACATGCTTTACAGAGGTCTGCTTAGACCAGTCATTTCCATGGAAACGGCCATTGAATCTGAATCTCCTGCAACCTTAGTAAGCCTCCTTACTTTCAGTTATTTTGTGTGCATAATTAACTCCTGAAAACAGCAGCTTTCTTTTCTTTCTTAAAAAGATTTCCCATCCACAATGTGAAAGTGGTTAACGTCATATTAAAAAACCGGGTGAAGTGGAACTGGGAACGGCATGGTGTGTCCGGAGGTTTTCAGCTTCGAGGGTGTCACAAAAGACCGTTTTTAAGTAATAGAGTTGAAATAAGCTGCTGCTGCTAACAGTTATTGTCTGGGCTAATGTGGCTGTCTGTACTGGCTGTTTGAGGGGGTAGGATGTGAATCAGGAGGAGGGAAAATAATAAGCATCACCTTGCTTATAAGAAATACAATTAAAATAGCTGCAGCTGGGAGGTGCGTTTCTCATGAATGAATAAGACAGTGAAAAATGTTCCGAACGAGGGAAGCGACTCAGTGGTAAACAAGCTTTAGGGGATTACAAAGGGAAACAGATGTGGAGTGATAAGGGAAGTGCTTGTTTTGTGAGGGGAACACCAGCCAGGGTCTGCAGTGGGGCGGATTGCAGGAGCAGGGGAGGGGTTCAGCTGTTTCCTCGCTACGCTCAACAGTGATTTGGCGAAACAAGATTTTAGCACTCTGGCAAGGAAGTGACCACTTACTTATTCTGGTGTAAAAAAACAAAATGTTCCTTTCATTCTTGAGCACAGGGGCTCCTTCAGGAATTCAGAATGGCATGTGGTGGCAAAGCAAAGTTCCAGACCGATTTCTTGCCGAGGGGGGAATCCTCAAAAACAAGAGACAGGATACATGGTTTCCACATAAACAGGCAGGAAACTAACAAGTCTAAAATGTAGCAGTACTGAGAAGAGCTGGCCAAAGAAAAGGCTGTGGTTGTAGTCACAATGCACCCACTTTCTTGAAAGGAAGTTTCATTAAACTCACTATAACAATAACATTGTTAGCACATTAAAAAAATAAATAAGCAAAATATCCACTGTTCTGATGAGCAGGCTGTGCATAAAGTCAGGGCGTGTATATTGCATGGACTAAGCGTGGGCGTGTGAAGTTCCTTTGTGTGTACTACTCTGCAAACAGACCTATTCTGCACTTCCCACAGGCATTCCTGTGAGCAAGGACTCCCTCGCTGCATAAGTGCAACATTGGAAACCATTTGTTGCTATGGAAGAAAAGGGTGCACTCTGGATGTGAAAAGTGGGGTCTTAAACCCCATTAGAGTGGGGCTAAACCTGCCACAAAATGCAGCACTGTGGAGTGTTAGAACATAAGAACATAAGAAGAGCCATGCTGGATCAGACCAAGGGTCCATCTAGTCCAGCATTCTGTTCACACAGTGGCCAACCAGCTGTCTCCAGGAAACCCACAAGCAGGACTTGAGTGCAACAGCACCAGTCCCACCCACGTTCTTCAGCAATAGGCTCACTGCCAATGGTACTGGAGGTAGCACATAGCCATCAGGACTAGTAGCCATTGATATCCAGGAGTGTTCCTGTTCAGGATTCCAGCTGACCAGCCTGCTATGATCACCTCTTGGATACTCTATTCCATTCCCCTTCCCACCAAGTTTTGTCCCAAATTTTGGTAAAATTTACCAACGTTTGGGAGAGAAAGAACTTTAGATTTTAAAAATCCACATGCAGGAGAAAGCAAAGCTGACAGATTCACCCAATCAAGACCATTTGCTGCTCAACCTCAGGCAGCAAAATGTCATGGGCCACCCCCGCATGCTTACCTGGCAGTAAATCCCATTGAACATAATAGAGCTCACTTCTGAGTAGATATGCACAGGATTGCATGATTAGGTTGGTAACCGAGAAGTGCCCCATGCTGAAGCAGAAGTAAAGTACATAATTATCAGTTTAGGGGCTCATATAGGGGCCAAATCAATACTGCATAGCTCTGATGAGCAACATGTTTATATATTTAAATGAAAGGGAGAAAAGAGGCTCCGTTGCCCAAATGCATTTCAATTTGCTAGCCTAGATGTGTACCTAGATTACTCTAAAGATACATGATCTATTAAAGCATTTGAATCATGTGTATTGTCTACAGATTTGCATTCAACTCCTCACAACTGCTCGGTCATAGTTGTACATTCAGTTTGTTGCAACCTATGATCAAGACAATAAAGCTATAACAGTATGTACAATAAATCCAAGGAGAGCAAATTATCTATCTTCCAGGCTCAGGGGGCAGGCAGGCATTCACTAGTCATAAAGCACCTCTGAATTCTCACTTCCTTTATTATAAAAACAATCACTGAACCATATATTCCTAGAGGCAAATAGCCAGGCATTTTCTGTTCTTAAAAGATAAGAGAGAAGTATCATTTACATTTAATGTTTTACATATTAAATGGTGTGTCTTTTTGTTTGTTTTTTAGTAGCATGTTGTGACTTTCGATGGACTTATTCTGCACATTTTGTACTCTTGATTTCTGAATCTAATGCATTTTTATGTTGTGGTTGGTATGCCCGCTTCCTCCATCTCCCTGATAGTTTATTTTTGCTTGGAGGGCTGTCAAAGTGCAATGTTCTGTCAGCCAGTAATACCATAATTTAACACATTTAATCTATCATCTATCTATCTATCTATCTATCTATCTATCTATCTATCATCTATCTATCTATCTATCTATCTATCATCTATCTATCTTGTAAGATATGCTTCTTTTCTACCATCACACCCAAAATCCCCAACAGAATTCTAGTAGGATATATGGCAAAGAGAATAAGATCATGGAAACAAAGCTGTTCCCCTGCCTCACATGAAAGGCTTCAGGCTGTCACTGAGGATAGGCAAGATGGAGGTGAGGTATCCAAGGCACCAGCATGCAGATGCATGGCTTGTTGTTGCTTGATGGGGACAGGGTAGAAAAGGCTGTCTGAGTCGGCCTCAGCTCAGTAATAGGCCTATTTACCTTTCTGGCACCCACTCACCCACCCTTCCATGAGGCAGGCTGAAACCCTCACCTCAGGCAGCTGATTGGGAGGTGCAGGGAACTGTGCATTCACACCACCCCTGCCAGGAAGGCCTGCCACTGCTGCCTCCAGTGGGTGTGCTGGAGATCCCTATTGGTGACTCTCCTGCTTTGACATTTGCTGTGGTAGGAGAGCAGGGGCGGTGGGACTCTCCAGAGCACCTGCCTGCTTGGTGACATTCGTGGCTGCTCCAGAGATCCCTGCCAGGGGACAAATGCCACAGTGAGAAAGCAGCCAATGAGGCTCTCCGAAGCAGCCAGTCCTTCCCTGTTTTGCTCTGGGAGGATCCTCACAGCAAAACAGAGGATGGGTGACTGCTTGTTTGTGCTGAGAATCCCCCCAGGGTGGGCTCGCTGGAGAGCCACATTGGCCAAAGAAAGTTACTGACATGGCTCTTGAGAGAGCCAGACCGGGCCAAATGCCTGTCTCTGAGGGAGTCTTCCCTCAAAGCCAGGCGTTCCTGGCTGGAGAGGTATCGCAAGAGAGTGCCTGTTCTTCAGGCAAACTCCCGGGACACCTCCCCTCCAGAGCAGCCGTCCATTCTGGAGGTGCCAGGTCCTCTGTATAGCTCAAGTGAACAGAGGACAGGTGGCAGCTCCAAAGGAGAGGTGTTCCAGGAGATCATATGCAGCACAGTTGAAGACCTGGGCCACCCACCTCTAGGGGTGAACGAAAGTCACTTACCTTTTCTCGCAGCTTTTTCGCGGTGGGGGGGAGCGCTTCGCTGCTCCCCCCGCGAAGTTCAGGCCGGGGGGGGAGGCTTCCCGCCTCGCCCGGCTGAAATTCAGGCCGGGGGGGGAGGCTTCCCGCCTTGCCCGGCCGAAATTCAGGCCGGGGAGGAGGCTTCCCGCCTCGCCCGGCCGCAAACACGAAAGTAAAAAAAAAAAAAAAAAAAAGTCCCCTGATAGGCTACGTGACGATTCACGTAGCCTATCACGGCTAGATCTGGAAAGTCAGCCGTGATAGGCTACATGAATCGTCACGTAGCCTATCATGGGTGACTTTAAAAAAAAAAAAAGCGCGTACGCGAATGGCGGCCCCCATAGGGAGCCGCCATTCGCGTTCCTTATTTAGTTGCTGTAGTCTACGTCAATGTTTACGTAGACTACGGCGAAAATAAGGGCAACGCAAATAGCGTTGCCCTTATTTTCGCCGTAGTCTATGTAAACATTGACGTAGACTACAGCAACTAAATAAGGAACGCGAATGGCGGCTCCCTATGGGGGCCGCCATTATCCGTACACACTTTTTTTTTTTTTTTAAAGTCACCCGTGATAGGCTACGTGATGATTCACGTAGCCTATCACAGCTGACTTTGCAAATCTTGCCGTGATAGGCTACGTGAATCGTCACGTAGCCTATCAGGGGACGGTTGTTTTTTTTTTCTTTCATTGCAATGGCGGGGGCGGCAGCCGGTCGAAAGACTGGCTGCCGCTCCCACCCCGCTCGAACACCGGACGAACCGCCAGCCGGACCCGCCTCCGGGAGGGACATTCAGGGAAGGTAAGTCCCGTCCCGGGGGGGGGGGCGGGGGGCGGGGGGGCGGAGGATTTCTCCCCGAAACTTCTTCGGGGGGCCGAACACGTTGGCGCGCGGCCCCCCGAAGTTTCGGGGAGAAATTCTCCGCCATCCCTACCCACCTCACCAGGAAATGCTTTGCTTTCTTCAGCTGATGTGGCTCTCCAAAGGGCAGGTGGTGGCAAGGGATGGGGTGGGATGGAACCCACTCTGAAAAAGGAAGAGAAATGTGGGGGGTAGGTGGGAGGGTGGGAGGGTGGAGGGGGCATGGGATGGATGGTGTCAGCAAGGGGGTTGAGAGAGGGTGCATGGTGGTAGCAGTGGTACAGGCCTGCTATCTCTCCTCAGGAGCCAGGAGAATTTGTGCTGTTGCTGAACCAGTTTTTTCAGTGCAAGACTGGTTGCCTCTGGAGGCTTGGTAGGCATTTTTTAAAAAAGGTAAAAGGTAAAGGTGTCCCCAACCAGTCGTATCCGACTCTAGGGTGTGGTGCTCATCTCCATTTCTAAGCCGAAGAGCCAGCGCTGTCCGAAGACGCTTCCGTGGTCATGTGGCCGGCATGACTGAACACCGAAGTGCACGGAATGCTGTTACCTTTCCCGCCAAAGCAGTACCTATTTATCTACTTGCAATTTCTTGCTTTCGAACTGCTAGGTTGGCAGAAGCTGGGACTGAAGACGGGAGCTCACTCTGTCACGCAGCATTTGGGTCTTGAACTGCTGTCCTGCTGACCTTCCAGTCTGCAATTCAGCGTCTTAACCACTAATCCACTGGTAAATTGGCATGCTTGGCAGGTTGTTTCTCAGGCTTTGGTGGGATGGGGAGCAAATAGTGAGGTGATGACTCTCAATTAGATTGACTTGGTCACATCTGGCAGGCACGTGTGGGAAATTTATCACGTTGGGATGATGTTGATCAGCACCGTTGAGGCATTTTTTTATGATGAATGGTTCCACAATGGTATATGCACCTAAATATGACCATGAGGCTAGATTTATGGGTGAGTGTCACAGGTGGCCATTTGGGCTTCTGGGGTCGGGGGGGGGGATTGGAAAGCTATCTACTTATGGCCAACTAGGGATGAATGAGTCTGACTGTTCTGGCTTCTCCCACCTCTAGTCTTAAACCTGTAGTCCCTTCCATCCCATTTATGAAAGAAAAAAGTGGTTCCTGTTAAGTTCGGATTAAAAAGTTCAACCAAAAGAAAATTCTTACCCATCTGCACCAGCCAAATTCAATAGATACAGCTATTCAGAGCACTGCAAATATGGTTAAATACACAGAGATTCACATTCAGGCTTTTAAGAGGAAAACACTCAAAGCCCTGGGCCTGGATGGACAAAACTCAAATTGACAAGTTCTTTGACAAATACAGAATATGGCTCTTTTGTGCTAGTGTGTGGAGAGGATGAAACTGACAAGGGTATTGAGAAGAGGGGAATGTGCCTCTGCAAGGCTACATAGTGGACAGGCAGACTTGCACAAGATCACTAATTAAAAGAAAAATAAAATAAAATTATGACACCATTTGCACAAATTTCAAGATCCCCCAAAAATATTTTGTGAAAATTGATGCTATAAAACCAAAAACCAAAAACCAAAAAACCAAAACAAAACAGCTAGACAATCTGCACATTGGCTTCAGATCAAGCTGACAATGGGCCGGGGAGGGGTGGGGGGGGACACAAAACAAAATCTGCAGGGCTAAACCAGGAAAAAATCCATTTAGTTTTCACCCCACAGTCAGAATTCTTACACATTCCTACTCCAAAAAAGGATGTGTTTATCCCCCTACATTCTTTGTAGACCATTGCTCTAAACATGGCAGACAGCCTAGAGGTGTCTTTAAGTAAGAAACCTGCAACGTTTCAGAAGGGTAGGTGCAGAAGTTCATGTTGAGTGGGGGTGTGTGTGGTTCATTTCTCCTTCCCCTGCTCCCTGGTTGTGTGTGGGGGGGTTCTTTTCAAAATTGAAAGTGGCACACAGCCTAGTCCCCAGGCAAGAAACCTGCAAAGATCCATAAGGGTAGTTTCAAGGGGTAGGGAGTTAGGATTATTAAAACACCAGTTTAAGGCTTTTTCATAGAGAAAGGTGATGGCATTGGAAGAATTTGAGTGTTTCAATATTACTAGACAATATAGAAGTCACAAGGCACACTAGGATATTGTTTGAGGCATACTTGGTTTGTTTGAACCACGCAAAGTACTACTAGGATGTTGTGTGAGTCACAACAAGGCATACTTTGTTGGTTGGTTTGAGATACTAGACAGACATTTCAGGTGCAGTCCTATGGGATGCACCCTCACTACTCATAAGCCTCTGAACTTATACTTCCTGTTCTGCATGCTAGCTAGACAGGCATTTTCACCTGTCTAGCAGAGGTGTTGGGGAGGGGGAGGGGAGGAGGCTAAGAATAGCTGGCGGTATCTCATAGCCCCACATCCCTAGTCTCCTCCCTTCCCCACCCCCAGGAATGCCTCCTTTTCCTCATCTCCACACTCTGTTTTGCAAGCTTGGAGAAGTAGCCGGCACGGTTCTTTCTGCACTGGCTATATGAGGGGTAGGGGTAGGGGTGGGGAGCACGGTTTCTTGGCTCCCAGCTCAGATCCCTGTCTACTGGCCCAGAGCCAGGAAACAAAACAATCCTGTGTTCCCCCCAGATGCTGTCTAGGGAACAGAGGGTTGCTCCCTCCATCAGTTTGGGCCACAAGGCATACTAGGAAATTGTTTGCACCATAAAGGATACTAGAACATTGTTTGAGCTGGAAGGCTTGGGAAACTGTTTGAGCTAGAAGGCAGACACTTAGGCTATCTTCACATGGAGCTTTTATCCTGGAATTGAGCTCACTCCTTCACAGAAGACTGCGGGCTCTTTACATGACGCCATGATCATACAAGGCATCTCCTGCACTAAATGCCCTTTGTTCTGTTTTTAAATAGATCACAGATAATGAGCTATCAGATTACCCCATTGTGTTCCTCTTCAGTTTCCTCCATGAAAAAGCAGCAAGAAGAGGAGTAAGATTAATGAAAGAAAATGGCAGACTCAGACATGGGGAGAAGGGGAGGGAGGGGAGGGAGGAAAGGAAAGCGGTGAAAGAGCGAGTCATTGTGATCCTGCATTTAAAATGGAAGCAGAAAGCCCCATTTAAAATGCAGGATTTTAGGCTGGTGTAGAGATGTTTTTTAGTTTGACCAAGAAGGCATACTTGGATTTTGTTTGAGCCACAAGGCAGATTTTTGATTGATTGATTGATTGATTGATTGATTGAAAACATTTTATGACACACCTAATGATAACTGATTCCAGGGTGTTTCATACATTTTAAAAAGGGGTCATAGCAAACCTCACTTGGGTCTTGCTCTTCACATGAAACAAAATGAGAAATCCTCTGCCACCTCATAAGGTTAATTGAAGTATGTGGTATACAAAACAAAACACACACAAAGAACAGTGAACTCCCTCCCCCCAGCCAAGAAATCAGTAGCAAAGGAACCTCCATTTTCACAGGGGGGATAATATTTTGGGGAAACTGAAGACAGTGGAATTTGGACTCAGTCTTAGATTTATACACATGGAAGAGATATTTAAATATTACTCCCCATTGTGTAGATTACCACACTATATTCAATGGATAAACCAATGGTTTTTAACTAGGGGTGGACGAAAGTCCCTTACCTGTCCTCGAAGGACGTTCGCGGTGGGGGGGAGGCACTTCGCTGCTACCACCGCGAAGTTCAGGCCGGGGGGGTGGCTTCCCGCCTCGCCCCGGCCGAAATTCAGGCCGGGGAGGAGGCTTCCCGCCTCGCCCCGGCCGAAATTCAGGCGGGGGGGGAGGCTTCCCACCTCGCCCCGGCCAAAATTCAGGCCGGGGAGGAGGCTTCCCGCCTCGCCCGGCCGCGAATGCGAAAGTTAAAAAAAAAAAAGCTCCCTGATAGGCTACGTGACGATTCACGTAGCCTATCACGGCTAGATCTGCAAAGTCAGCCATGATAGGCTACGTCAATCGTCACGTAGCCTATCATGGGTGACTTTAAAAAAAAAATGCGCATACGCTAATGGCGGCCCCCATAGGGAGCCGCCATTCCCGTTCCTTATTTAGTCGCTGTAGTCTACGTAAATGTTTACGTAGACTACGGCGAAAATAAGGGCAACGCAAATAGCGTTGCCCTTATTTTCGCCGTAATCTACGTAAATCTTTACGTAGACTACAGCGACTAAATAAGGAACGGGAATGGCGGCTCCCTATGGGGGCTGCCATTATCCGTACACACTTTTTTTTTTTTTAAAGTCACCCGTGATAGGCTACGTGACGATTGACGTAGCCTATCAGGGGGCGTTTTTTTTTTCTTTCTTTTATTGCAATGGCGGTGGCGGCAGCCGGTCGAAAGACTGGCTGCCGCTCCCGCCCCGCTCGAACACCCGCCGAACCGCCGGCCGGACCCGCCGCCGGGAGGGACATTCGGCGAAGGTAAGTCCCATCCCGGGGGGGGGTGCGGGGGGTGGGGGGGTTCGGAGGATTTCTCCCCGAAACTTGTTCGGGGAGCAGAACACGTTGGTGCTCAGCCCCCCGAAGTTTCGGGGAGAAATTCTCCGCCAACCCTATTTTTAACCCTCTCCCAGTTAAGGATGGACAGACTCACCTCTGTCTGGTCCATTCAGGCAATCGGTTAGTCTTCATCACTGCCTGCCTGTGTGAGCCATGCTGCGGGAGTTACAAGGTGGCTCGGCGCCCAACCGAGAAGTACTGTCACGGGTGAATTAAAAAAAAAAAAACACAAACGCACGTACGGATAATGGCGGCCCCCATAGGGAGCCACCATTCCCGTTCCTTATTTGGTCGCTGTAGTCTACGTAAAGATTTACGTAGACTACAGCAACCAAATAAGGAACGCGAATGGCGGCTCCCTATGGGGGCCACCATTAGCGTACGTGCTTTTTTTTTTTTAAAGTCACCCGTGATAGGCTACGTGACGATTGACGTAGCCTATCATGGCTGACTTTGCAGATCTAGCTGTGATAGGCTACATTAATCGTCACGTAGCCTATCAGGGGGCGTTTTTTTTTTTTTTTAAACTTTCGCGTTCGCGGCCGGGCGAGGTGGGAAGCCTCCTCCCCGGCCTGAATTTCGGCCGGGGTGAGGCAGGAAGCCTCCCCCCCGGCCTGAACTTCGCGGGGGGAGCAGCGAAGCGCCTCCCCCCCACCGCGAACAAGCTTCGGCGAAAGGTAAGGGACTTTCATCCACCCCTACCCTAGAGTCGGACACAACTGGTTGGGGACACCGTTAAGGTGACGGACGGCTTCACAGCACTTCCCACTGATTGACGAGTGGGCAAGTGAGCCTCCCGCAGCCCAGCAAGTGGGGTCCAGGTGGTCGGGCAGTGGGGGGGAGACCACTGGACTCCACACCCTCTTTAGACACTTGCACCATCCCTACTCCTCGCAGGGGTGTATGAAACACCTGGTTCCTCTGGGGCCATCCGCGGTGGGGGGGAGGCGCTCTGTCCCCCCCCCCCGAATCCTCCCCAGCCAGCTCCACTCCATGGCAACTCCACGGAGCTCCCAGCCAGAGCTGGCCACAGCCGGAATTCCAGACGCTGCCAGGCTGCTGCGGCTGCAAATGGCGGCCTCTACACCGGCCACCATTTGTGTGGTTGCCAAGCTGTGGTAGGCTACGTAAGTATTTACGTAGCCTATCATGACAAAAGGCAGCCACACAAATGGTGGCTGCTATGATGGCCGCCATTTGTGGCTGCAGCAGCCCGGCACCGGCCGGGAGACCAGCCAGAGCTGCCAGAGTGGCCGCATCCACCACCTCTGCCACCAGGTACGCTCCGTCCCAGGGGGTTTCTGTGGGGTGGTGGGGGGGGGGAGGCCATTCCACCATGGATTCTGGGGGGTGGATTCTAAAGAATCCAGCCTTACTGGAGTCCGTGGTGGAATCCTCTGGCATCCCTAACTCCTCATCAAGTTGAACAAGAAGCAAGGCAATTGGAGTAAGCAGCTGAGATGATGAGCTAATGGATGGATCCAACATTGTTCACCCTTCAGCCCTTGTTTAAGTTGAAATATGGTTCCTATAACCATCTTTTGCTGAACCCTTGTCAGCACCTGACCAGCCTTCTAGAAGATCTTTTTCAAGTTTTACCTATGTGTGATTTACACAAATCAGATAGTCTCTTGATTTTGTTGCTGAGAATAGTAGGGGAATGGAAATTATATGTTCAAGGCCTTTCCTGTATTGTTTGCAAAGCTGATACTTGCCTTGATAAGAAAAATAAATAAATAAATAACAAATAAATAAATACATTAAAAAGGTAGTGGATTCTCCTGGCTACAAGAGATTTTAAACTTTATTTGTCATGAAACTGCAAGGCAGAGTCCCCTAAGCCTCAATTGTATATGAGGATAATTTAGATTTGTGACTTTGGAGGAACAGTTCGGTAGCCATCTGTAAAGTATCAATTTAGGAGGCAGAGCCTGAGATAAGGCATTCAATTATCTTGAAGTCAGATTTTGCAGCCTTATTTCTGTTCTAGAGGGAGAAAGATGCCCCTAACTCATCACTGTCCTATGATGTCAGATTGGTGCGCAATAATGAATTCTTCCTGAGATGCATTTGTCATATATTATGGGGATTTACTGCTGCTGGATGAATTGATGCAAGTGAGCAGTACCCTCAAAAAAGATTAACACTCCACAGGAGCTGTGAGGTGGAACATGAAAAAGAACGGAGCCGATCGCAACTATGAGGAATACTTGTAGGCATATAAATGGCAGAGATCCTTTCTGTCTTCCTTAACACAACCACAACATTCTGCCATTAGCTATGTGTGATGCTTGAAGAATGTTTTTGAAGATGGTCAACAGAGCTAAGCTATACCATTCGTCCAACTCTGATTAAGAACATAAGAAGAGCCATGCTGGATCAGACCAAGGGTCTATTTAATCAAGCATTCTGTCCACACAGTGGCCAACTGCTGTAAAAAAAAAAAAAAAATGCAATCTCCATGTTAGGCATAATTAGAAAAGGGATTAAGAATAAAACTGCCAACATCATACTGCCCCTATACAAATCTATTGTGCGACCACACTTGAATACTGTGTCTGGTTCTGGTCACCACACCTAAAAAAGATATTGTAGAGTGGGAAAAGGTGCAAAAAAGGGCAACTAAACTTGTGGGACAGAAGTTTTCACCATTGGGGATGCATTATCTTTACAATGCCCAGTATTTGATTAAATACTCCCTTCTGTGCACGCAGGTATTAACATGCCTATTTCAAAAGAGATCACTTTGGGTAATGTGGAAAATGTGATTAATGCTAAATGTAAATCTAGAGTAAATCTGAGATGTCAGGATTTGATCCATGATAACTGGGATCAAATTCTGCCCTTTGGTATTTATTCAAATGCACAGTTCAAATGGTAACCTTCTACAAACTGAATTTAAACATAAAATACATCCATTCTGCCCTCTGATTTCAGTATTTTAGAGATATACTGAGAAAAGTCTTTGCATTTAAAATGTGATGTGAAGGGGGGGTACTTCTTTCTTTCTTTCTTTCTTTTTAAAAAATCAAGTATTATGTAGTTCATTCCTCATGGAAAGCCTAAGTTTTCATTCCACAGGTGTAGCATTAGAGTCCATAAGAGAAAGAACACAAATTGCTTGTCAATCCCGGGAGCTTCAGGACAGATCTACTTTATAGATTTCCTCTCCTTAGGGAACACTAGAAATTTTATTTCTGTGAATGAGGCCTACGAATCTCTTACAGGGAGTTCTCACCCTCTTTACCACTGAAATTAGGGTAAGATTATCAATGGGTACTAGTCCTGATGGCTATATGCTACCTCCAGTATCAGAGGCAGGATGCCTGTGTACACCAGTGGTTGACGAACATGGGCAGAGGGTGCTGTTGCATTTGTGTCTTGCTTGTGGGTTCCCAGTTGATAGCTGGTTGGCCACTGTGTGAACAAAATGCTTGCTGGACTGTCTGGAATGGACCTTTGTCTAATCTAGCATGGCTCTTCTTACATTCCTATTTCCAGGTTTCTCCAGGGGAAGCCATATATCTGTATAGTGTTGATGCAACCCCAAAGCAGTTACTAATGTCATGTTCGTGTATCAGTCTGGAGTTGCTGGTGAAATTCTTGAGGGGTGTCTCAGTCCAGAAAATGAGCTTTGGGGGCTTGGTCACAACATGTATTTGTTTGTTTGTTTGTTTGGTGCTCAAGGCAGATGAGAACAATAAAGCCAAGATTAAATCAAAATTGAAGCTGTCATAAAAACAAAGAACACAACATGGTATGTAAACACAACAGGAAACACAACAGGAATAGAACTAAACAGTGCCCAAACCCAATATACCTCCCCTTTCAGTTTAAATGCAAAATGTCTGCCTGAATAAAATCATCTGTGCGTGCCAGCGGAAAGACAGCAAAGAGAGACCCTCCATAGCCTCCCTTGGCAGGGAGTTCCAGAGCCTGGGAGCAGCCTCTGGGAAGGCCCTCTCTCACATCCTCAACAAATGCATCTCCAATGGCAGTGGGACTGAAAGAAGCACCTCCCAGGAATATCTTAAAACCCAGGCAGGCTCATATGAGAGAATGCCATCTTTCAGATAGCCTGGTACCAAGTCATAGGGGTAATGCTTTGGGGCAATGCTTGCCCTCAAAGAAGAGGCAAATATTAGAACCCCCTGAATCTTGAGAAGTTATCTAGGCTTTGATGTACCCACCCCTCTACCCAGGAAAACAACAACAACAACAACAACAACCAATGGAGACACTTCCTTGTTGGGTTGCTAGGGAACATTTTAAAGAGCTGTGTCCAGGAAAACTGGAGCTAGAGATCAAAAGCTCACCTTTACAGGAGTCCATTGTGGTAACAGCCCCCTCCCACAGAAGGTGGGATTTGCCCCCATTTCTTCAGGACAGACCTTCAATGAGGTCCCCTAACAAAGAAAGAAGAAATGTTTATTTCTTTGCTAAGGGACTGTTTTTCAGAGTTGCCCCCTGAGAAAAAAAAATGGGGGTGAGGATCAAAAGCCCTTCCCTGTGGAGACTCTCTTATCCCAAGAGTTCCCCATAGGGGTGGGTCTTCTACCCTCTTACCCATATTCATTCTGGAGCACACAGCGCTTTTAACCTTTTTCGCCCCTGATATATTTCATACATTGTTATTGAATCTGTAATGTATCTCTCAGCTTTTGCCTCCCACCGCGTAAGCTAAATAAATCAGCCATGTTTTGGGTCAGCTCACTTCAGGCTAATCTATTGATAAACTCCCAGTGTAAAATTCTGTTCTCAGTTTCAATTGTGATTAAGGTAAAAGCATTTTATATTTGTGTAACTGAAGTCAGAAGGGGGTCTTCTTCTGTTAGTTTCCAAAGACCAAAAACAAAAGCTTTGATGATATCAAAGTCACTATAAAAGGTCAAAGTCATAAAACTCGCAGATGTTTTAAAACTGTGATGGAAAACCTCTGGCTATTAAATGCTCAGGCTGGTGAAGCTGAAGAGGAAGACAGAATGAGAGACATTAAAACTTTTGAAATGGCCCTGTAACCTTGATATACCTCCCAGAATAGCTGCCTCTTGTATTTCCATTTAGTTCTTCTCACTTTGAGAAAACTTACCTAGCTATTTTTTCCTCTCTATAATAATATTTTACAAGCAGATGCTCACTTGCTCCTCGGGGGAAGGAGAAAGTTCTTAAATAACTAACAGCTTCATAAGCACACCTTAGAGTGGCAGAACTGGTGATGGAGATTCGTCGTCATTGTCCTCCATACCTCTCAATGAATGACCGTATATTCAGTTACTAGGAGCTTTGGTTAATAATGGAAATTGGGTGGCAAGAAAATTACCACACATCATAAATAGGCATGGATAGGGGTGTTGCTAGGTTCTTAAATGATCCAGAGCACAGGCCCATAACACAAATTTACATGCATGTATGTATGTATATATAATATCAGAGTCTGAGCGCACCTCTAATATATATATATATATATATATATATATGTATGTATGTATGTATGTTTGTGTGTGTGTGTGTGTGTGTGTGCATGTGGTGTGCTTGCATCTGTGTATAGATTACATACAAGTACAAAAAAGGGCCACAGCTGTAGAAACTCTGATAATTTTAATATGTATAATAATAATTTGTATATACCTGTGATACAGATGCTTCTGTTATCTACCAGTATATATACAATTATATTCATATGTATAATTATAATGTTCTAACAACAACCCTATTCTAAATAGAATCCCAACACTCGCTACATTATTGTGTGTGTTTCCATATTGTTACAATATCATATTAGTATAACCTGACCCACTTACACTTGTGTGTTTGTTCACTAATTTCCTATAGATTACATACATACATACATACAAAAGAAGTGTGCACTAACCGCCCCACCCCACTTCAACTCACACCCCAATTAAGCATTTTGGAAAACATCCCACTTCTGCTCTGGCCAATTTATAGTAGGACCATTTCAGCTCAGCACCAAACCTGAGCCAAGGTTTGGAAAAATGAGTCTTTATGTTTCCTGCTGTCTACCATGAGAAATTAGAGAAAAACTGTAACTTTTTTCTCTTGGTCAGAACTGGATGATACTTTCAGGCATAGTAGCCCCCTAGAAGGAGATTATACCTGCCCAATGTCAGAAAAAGAGGTGCAGGGTTTATATTTTGATCATTTTATTTTAAAGGGAACTGCCAATTAGGGATGTACGAAAGTCACTTACCTTTTCGCGGATGTGATTCGCGGTGGGGGGAGGTGCTCCATCCCTTCCCTCAGAATCCTCGACGGGGGGGGATGCAATCCGGTCCTCCCCCCCCGGAATCCTGGCTGGCTGGCTCCGCTCCACGGCAGCTCCGCTGAGCAGCCAGCCAGGGCCGTCTGCAGCCGGAGTTCTGGCCGTGGAGGGGCTGCTGCTGATGCAAATGTAGCTGCTGTAGCTGCTGCCATTTGCGTATGCATTGTTTTTTTTTTGCTTGCCATGATAGGCTATGTAAATACTTATGTAGCCTATCATGGCCTCCGCAGAGATGCAAAAGATGTCCCTGCATTAGCCGTGATAGGCTACGTAAGTAGGGATGTCAGAGAATTCTGCGATGGATCTCGGTGAGGCCAAATGCCAGTGTACTCGGCCCCCTGAAATCTGTCGAGGAACGAAGCCCCCGCCCCCCCAACCCACGAAACGCACAGGACGAATTCCCCGCCACCCCTACCCCACGAAAGGCGTGTGAAATGGAGCACTTACCTGCTTCCATCCGCGCTGCTTTGCAAATGGCGTCCATCCTGCGGCCACCATTTGCTTCCTCCACTTCAAGCCATGATAGGCTACGTAAATACTTACGTAGCTTATCACGGCTAACGTTGGGATGCCATTTGCATCCCTGCGGAGGCTGTGATAGGCTATATAAGTATTTACGTAGCCTATCATGGCGGGGGGGGAAACCCAGTGTACGCAAATGGCGGCGGCTACTGCCATTTGCGTACACTGGGTTTTTCCCCCCTGTCATGATCAGCTATGTAAGTATTTATGTAGCCTATTACGGCAGGGGGATTTTTTTTTTATTTACGTAAAATATTTACGTAGTGTATCACGGTTCAATACAGGGATGCAAATGGTGGTGGCTATGACAGCTGCCATTTGCGTCCCTGCAGGGCTGCCCAGTGGCCGGGCAGGATTCCGGGGGGAGGGACGGCGCACCTCCCCCCCGTCAAGGATTCTGGGGGGAGGGATGGAGTGCCTCCCCCCCACCGTGGATGCCCCTCAGCAGAACAAGGTAAGGGATTCGTACATCCCTATACGTAAGTATTTATGTAGCCTATCATGGCTATGATCAGGAAGCGAATGGCGGCCACAGGGAGGCCGCCATTCGCAAGTCAGTGCAGATGGCAGCAGGTAAGTGCTCCATTTCACGTGCCTTTCGTGGGTTGGGGGCTCCGTTCTGCACGCCTTTCATGGGTTGGGGGCGGGGGCTTCATTCTGCCACGGATTTGGGGGGCTGAATGCATTGGCATTCGGCCTCATCGAGATCCATGGCGGAATTCTCCGCCATCCCTACTGCCAATACCATCTTTATTACTTGGAAAAATTGGATAAAATTTTCAGGAATCATTGCCCCATCAGAGGAGATCATGTCTGCCAAATTTCAGAATGATAGCAACAGGAATTTTTGTGCAAGCCAAGGGTTGCCTTGATATTTTTAGGTCTCCAAAAGAGGACATACTTTTCTCCCTATTTTCCTTGTGGACCATTGTTCTGAAAATTACAGACAGCCTAGAGGTGTTCCTAGGTAAGAAACCATCAAAGTTTCAGAAGGATAGGGGCAGCAGTTCATGTGGAAGGTGAGTTCTCCAATTTGGGGGGGGGAATTATTTGCTTTCCCTTCCCTTCACCCTTCCCCAGTAGTTTTTGGGTAAGTTTGTATGAAAATTCACAGGTCATTCGAGGTGTCCCCCAGGCAAGAAACCTGCATGAAGGATATACATGCATGCAAATTTAGAAATACTAGAATTTATTTACGTTTCACCAAAGTTAGCAGCAGGGGAACATGGGTGGGAAGGTGCTATTTCACTCATGTCCTGCTTGTGTGTTTCCTGTGGGCATCTGGTTGGCCACTGTGTGAACAGAATGCTGGACTAGATGGACCTTGGTCGGATGCAGCATGGCTCTTCTTATGTTCTTAAACATAGAGTGCCTCTGAGCATATGCAGAATGCTTTTATTTCACCAGTGAGCACTTACATTGTCACCCTACCAATTCTGTTCCCCTCTATGCAACCATTCCTCCTCATCCTATCATCCTCCAGCATCTCTTCATAAAAGCAGATGTTTTGTGCAACTCTCCTCTACCTCCTCCTTGTTATGCACAAGCTCTTATTGTATCTTCCTCCCCATAACTTCACTTGTGCCAAGACTTCACCAGGCTTCAGACAATGAGTCTGTTTTCAGAACTAGGGTTAAGTTATGGAGAAGCTCTGCGCATGTACTAAGTGCCTTGCCCTTGCCACTGAAGCTAGAGTTCATGCAAGCACACACATGACAAAACATGCATAGGACTGAGCTGAAAGGGTAGTCAATTCATTAGATGGAATTGCGTAGGCACTGTATTAAGCCTCCAGTACCATGTACACAACTCACTCAGGACGTTTTCTGAGTAAACATGCAGAACATCAAGGTGAAAATCTCTCTGCAAAAGTAACTTGTGTTGGAATCCCATGCACACTTCTTTTGAGGTGAAGCCTCATTAAACATAATGGGGCTTCTGAGTAGGCATACATAGGATTATATAAATGAGCAGTATTTATCTCCCCTCCACTTAAAAAACAAAGCACAAACTCCTATTTTTATTAAAGCTTTCTGTTCATAGTAACATAGGAAGCTGCCTTATACTGAGTCAGACCCTGGGTCCATCTAGCCCAGTACTGTCAACTCTGACTGGCAGCAGTGACTTTCCAGGTTTTTGGGCCAGATTTTTTCCTAGGAGATGCTGGGGATCAAACCTGGGACCTTCTGCATGCCAAGCATGTGCTCTACCAC